>NC_133409.1:143517500-146017500 GCF_049350105.2 Macaca mulatta | reverse complement strand
ACTTGTTGAGTGACTTCCATTAAGCTCCACTGTGCAGCAAGGCCTCTGTTTTCCTTTATAGTACTTTCTGGCTTTAGAGGGAGAGTTATGAACTGCCAAGGTGCTTTTCAACTGGGGAATCCTGATTAAGAGGATGGTGAGCGGGGAGAGCTCCCTGGAGTGGATTCGCTGCTGATCCTGTCCTGGACGCCAGGGCATGAATGCACCTGGCTGTGCAGCCCAGGCTTCTCTTAGCACCCACTTCCGTACTATGGTGCCACCCAGATCCCTGCATGGGCTGTTTGGGAAATAGGGTCACACTGGACAGTCCTTTTTAGTTCAGAGCAACACAACCGTTCCCACCTCATCCTCCCCGTCACTGCCATTGGGCTCTGAGGACCCACTTCTGCTCGAGGGTTGCTTTTTTATTTTCTGTTTTTGTTTTCTTGAGATAGGGTCTCAATCTGTTGCCCAGGCTGGAGTGCAGTGGTTCGATCACAGATCACTGCAACCTGTGCCTCGTGGGGCTCAAGCGATTCTCCCCGCTCAGCCTCCCAAATAGCTGGGACCACAGGTGTGTGCACCACCATGCCCGACTAGACTAATATGGTATTTTTTGTAGAGATGGGGTTTTGCCATGTTGCCCAGGCTGGTCACGAACTCCTGGGCTCAAGGGATTCACTGGCCTTGGCTTCCCAAAGTGCTGGGATTATAGGCGTGAGCCACTGTGCCAGGCCTGAGGGACCCATTTTTGAATACAGACCCCAGCCTGTGTCCTGAGGTGTTATACTTACCAGTGGCGCAGAAAGGACCCCTGCGCATCACACCCATTGTGTCCTTGTCTACTGGCTGATGCCCAAAATTCTACCCTTAGTGCTTCATGCTTTTACCTCTCAAGGGCATGATCCTTGGGGACATGGCAGTGACCCTGGTTAGAGTGGGCCTGTTTTCCTTTAAGTGACTGGTATCCCAGTGTGAACAAAGGATGTGTGAGCAGGTTTCGATAAGGCAATACAGCAAGGACACTGAGTCCTTGAGGGGAAGGTTTAAAAGGAGATGAAAAGGGCCTACTTGCAGCTGGCTGACCTTGGTGCCACAGACGCACATTTCAGCCATCAAGGATGAAGGCTCAGAAGACTCTGAAGCAACTTCAAAGGAATCGCTCGGATCACAGGTGGGGTGAAGGTTGGAGATAAGAAGGCAGGGCCAGGGAAAAAGACCCAAGGGAGCCTCGTTTGGAAGCAGAGCTCTGGAAACAAGACTGCAGAGCCAGGGTCAAGCTGGGCAACTGTTTGAAGCCGGCCCCATCCTCAGGTGCAAGAAAGAGCATCCTCTGGGTCTAGGCCTGAGTTGTGTGCGGAGGACACAGGCTTTCCTGGGCGGGCCCTCAGGCTTCTGGCTCCACTCGTGCCTGTGGCATACACACAGGTTTTGATAGCCAGAGCCTCGCCAGTCCTCCTTTTTCTGCTCCCTGTCCCTCCCGGGACCAGGACTTGGCCTCTCCCCTCTACCTTCCCTTTTCTTCCTCCTTCCCCTATCTCCTTCTCTTTAAATTTTGTGATTTTTAAGTTCAATTGATTTATTGTCCCTCCTTGTCCCCAGCCTCCCAGTTCTCCTCCCCAGAGGAAACCAATTTCACCAGTTGCATGTGTAACTTTCCAGAGATACTTTATGCACATGAATGATGTGCATGTCCCCTTTCTCTATACAAATGGTAGCATACTTTTTATACTGTTCTAGGCCTCATTTAAAATTTTAAAATTAAATATCGAGTAGATACAAAAATAGTATAGAATATATATACATTTTAAAAACATTCACAATACAATAGGCCAGCATGGGTACCCACGCCCTGTTCTAGATAAAGAAGCTGGGCTTTTGAAACCATGTACCTCTCTCCAGGCCCACCTCCTCTTCCCCTAAATACTACCATGAATCTTACGCTTATCCTGCGCTTTTTGTTTCTTTATAATCCTACTGCCTGTTTATAATAGATTACAATAAATATACTATATTTTTATACTAAATAAGATAAATGTAATAAACATTATATGTAACAGACATAAATATATATAACACATTAATATGGTATACCGCCTCACTTTTTTGGATTATGAACAGTTTTCTACAGCTTGCTTTTATTTCACCCATAATTATAGTTCTGAAGTTCAGTGTACTGATATGCATGTCTGGAGTTAGTTCATTTTTCACTCTTGTATAGAATTCCATTGCACGGGGATACTATGATTATCTTCATTGGACTGTTTATTAATAATAATTATTATTGTTTTCTAATTTATTTTTTGAGACAGGGTCTCACTCTGTTGCCCAGTCTGGAATGCAGTGGTGCAATCATGGCTCACTGCAGCCTCAACCTCCAGGGCTCAAACGATCCTCCTACCTCAGCCTCCCAATTAGCTGGGACTACAAGCATGAGCCACCACACCTGGCTAATTTGTAAAACTTATTTTATAGAGAAGAGGTCTCACTGTGTTGCCCAGGCTGGCCTTGAACTCTCAGCCTCAATAGTCCTCCTGCCTCAGCCTCCCAAAGGGTGGCTTATGCCTGCTGGGATTACAGGCATGAGCCACTGTGCTTGGCCTCACTGGACTATTTTAGGACATTGGGTTGCTTTCAATTTTGGGCTTCTAGGAACAGAGCTGGTACAAATGTTCTTAATTGTTTCTTCTGGTGTGTGTTGGGGGGAATGTTGGGGAGTGGGGGTTGGGTAAGAACTTCTCTAGGGCATTTGCAAGGTCACTGAGAAAGTACATTGTCAACTTCAGTAGATAATGCCAAAGTTTTAAAAAGTGGTTATAACCATTCACACACCCGCTAGTAGTTTGAGCATTCCTCTGGCTCCACTTCCCACCAACACCTGCAATTATCAGCTTTTTAATTTTGTAGATGGTTTTGTGTGAAATTGTAACTCACTGTGGTTTTAGTTTTCATTTCCCTGGTTATGCATGCTGCATTGTTTTACTTAAAATATGTCTTGGTGACTATTCCATATCAGAGCAGTGAGGACTTCCTCCTCCTTTCTTGGCTGGAGAGTGTTCCATCGTCATATGAAAATCTTGTGGTCAATTTAACCCGTTCCCTATTGATAGACACTGAGTGGGCTCCAGCCTTTTGCAGTCGATTCTGCGATGCATAACTTTGTGTATAGATAGCAGGGCGCAGCTGCACATGGGGGTGTGGACATGTAGGTTTTTCACAGGAACTTCCTGAGATGCTTAGAAGAAAAGGAAAGATAGTGTTTGCTCCCCCTGGCCCTGTGCCTCCCTATTTTCAGCAAATTCCCTTAATTCCATGAGTGCCTCAGGGTCAGAATGACATCCATCCTGTCCTGTTTGTACTGCACCATCTTTTCTCTCAGTGATGATGTTCCTCTCCCACCTACATCCCTTCGAGCCACCCCCACCTCCACAAAGACTCCTCAGGAATTGTCTCTACCCAGCATCTCTTACTTTTTCTTTTCTTTTTCTTCCTTTCTCTCTTTCTCTCTTCCTTCCTTCCTTCCTTCCTACTTTCCTTCCTTCCTTCCTTCCTTTCTCTCTCTCTCTCTCTCTCTTCCCCCCTACTCCCTCCCTCCCTCCCTCCCTTCCTTTTCTTTCCTTCTTTTTTTCCTTTTTTTTTTTTTTTTTTTTTTTGATCAGAGTCTTGCTCTGTCACCCAGGCAGGAGAGCAGTGGTGCAATCATGGCTCACTGTAGCCTCAAACTCCTGGACTCAAGCGATCCTCTTGCCTCAGCCTGCCAAATAGCTAGGACTGCAGCTGCTCGCCGCCATGCCCAGCTATATTTTTTTATAGAGACAGGGTCTTGCTATGTTGCCTTGGCTGGTCTCAAACTCCTAGGCTCAAGCAATCCTCCCTGCTCAGCGTCCCCAGTCACTGCCAGACAACTTTCTTATGAACACCCCCATCTCGAGAATTCAAGTTAGTATTAACTGAGGGATTAGACTTTGCCTGGCCCTGAAAGAGAGAAAAATAAGCTGACCACCACTCTAGAGAGTGTTTAGTCTCAAAAGTGGGCACAGTAACACACACACACACACACAAAACCAACCAACCAAACAAAAAAACAGGTAAAGGCAGACAAATCCCAACCCATCCCCTATGTGCTATGCCCTGGGCAAACCCTCTGACATCCCTCAGACTCAGCTTCTTTCTCTATGAAAAGGGACAATAACACTTACCTCTTGTGGGTGTGAGGCAGATGAGGGCCAATGTTAATAAACCACTCACATTCATGCACTCACTAGTCCAAGCTTTCATTGTTGTCAATGATAATTCTAATTCGAGCAAGCTATGAAGAGGCTATGACAGACACAAAATCAGCCAGAGGGGAGCCCACATTGGAGGGCAGCCCACATCAGAGGGCGTCCTGGAGGAGGAGATGATTGAGCTGCTTCTATCAAGGTAAGCATTGTATAGGCAAGTGGGAAAATGTGCATGAATACATGGTAGGGGATGGTGAGAAGATTCTTGAAGGAGAGATCTGCAAAATCAGAAGCATGAAGAGTGAGGGAGGAAAGATTTGGACATGTTTGGGAAACAGTGCGTAAGTGGGGAGAGATGTGGATTGTAAAGGGTGTAGGACCTACTGCCCGAGAGGTGGCAAGAGCTCCATCTTTGAGAACTCAGTGGGCAAAACGAAGTCCTGGGGTGGGCCCAGGAATTGGCCCTGCACCAGAAATTCAGATGCACACTTGTGTTTGAGAATTGCTATTTTCATCTGAGGAAGGAGGTGCCGCCCAGGATGAAGGGATGTGGGGTTCAGTAGAGCAGGACCCTACTACCAGAGAGCCCAGCAGTTAGTCTGCAGGGGGCTTTGCTTTGGGAGGAAGCCTGGGGGCTGGTATTGCTTTTGACTCAAGATACTCACCTCCCCCAACTCTGCTTTGATGTGGTATCCTGCAGGCATAAGGACTGCCATGAGCTGGCGCCTGGGGCATTGCATGGGAAAGGAAAAGATGAATTGCATGTGCCCTCCAGGAAGTTTGGAAGCCAGCCTGGAGAGTGGGAAGCCAGGGCTGACTAAACATCTATAGCAACCATTTCCAGCTAAGAGCTTTAAACTCATTAGTCTCAATCTCCCAACAGTCCACGAGGGTTGGAGGCATTATGTAATTGTCATGCCCCTTTCCTGCACAGATTGAGCACCAGAGAGGTTGAGTAGCTTGGGCAAGGTCACACAGCTGGGAAGTAGTGGAGCTGGAATTCACAAGTCCATCTGATTCTAGAGCCCATGCACAGTGTTTCTTCCTCTCCCTTCCTCTTCCACTTCCTCTTTCTCCTCCTCCTCCTTCCTCTCTCTCTTTTAGATATTGCATTTACATGGTCTCAAAATCAAAGGGTACAAAAGGATATACAGTGATAATCCTCCTCCTCCTATTTCCCAGTTTTCCTTCCTAGAGAAAACTAACGGTACTCGTTTCTTGCAACTAGCTTTAGAATATTCTATTCATATATAAATGAGTATATTCCATAGATATTCTTCCCCATTTTTTAGACCAAGAAAAAAAAAAAAAAAAGGTGGCATCCTATATGTACTGTTTGGCACTGAGGTTTTTTTGTGTGTGTTTTTTTAACTTAGTATTTATTGGTAGTCTTTCTGTATCAGTTCATAAAGAGCCTTTCCTTATTCTGTTTATTATCTGCATATTCAACTTATCCTCTATTTGGTGGATGTAGAGGGGGCTTCCGACCTTACGCAGTTACAACCCATTCTGTGTGAGCATCCCTGACCTCAGGTGCAGAAGGCATGAGCAGCACATCTGTCAGATAACACATCTGTCAGATAACACCCTAGAAGGGGAGATGCTGGTGCCACTCATTACCTTCTCCTCAAATCTGCTCACAGACTTAACCATAATGACACTTCTTTCTTCTATAATCTGGCTGCTCAGGCATGTTCCTCTGACAGCACTTTCTCCCACAGACTCTGTTGCCAAACTTGGGTCTGCCCACCAGGTGCAGCAAAGCCAAGCACTGACATTGGGATTTGCAGCGAGAGAAAGCGAGGCATTTACTGCAGGGCACCAAGGAATGAGAGTCAGGCAGCTCATGCTTAAGTCCTGAACTCCTCAGTGGCTCACAGGTAAGGGTTTTTAAAGGCAGGGAGGCAGAGGTTACAGGCAAAGTCATAAATCAATTCGTGGAGGCTGTGTATCGGTTTGACCTAAAAGGGTGGGACATCTTGAAGCGGGGCCTGCAGGTCATAGGTGAATTCAAAGACCCTCTGATTTGTGATTGGTTAAGGAGGCAAAGCTTTGTCTAAAAACCTGGGGTCAGCAGAAAGGAATGTTGAGCTCTGGACCGTGGGCGTGACTTCCTCCAGGCCCCTCAGGAAGAAATGTTGAACAAAGAATGGTGGTCTGAGTTCAGTCCTCGGCTCCCAACTGAAGTCTCCGTGCCAGTGGATGGCATTTTCCACTGTGGGGGGCCTGGGTTTCTGAAAAACAACTCAGAAACGTACATTAAGATGTTATCTTAAGTTTCAATAGGGAACCAAGTATTTTGTGACTAACTTCCTTGGCTATTTTCTTAAAAAAGCTATTATTACCTTCTTGCTTATTGTGTTCATTTACTCTCAGGACTAGCTAGGTGCCTGGAATTTCCCTTGAAAGAACTCAAGATTTTCCTTTATTTCCATTCCTGGCAAGGGAGTTATGCCTGGCAGGCCCTTAAACTCTGTCTCAACTCTGACTATCTGGATGCTGGTCCTGTCTTCCGGGCACTGCTGCGGGGAGGGGTGGGTGGCTGTGCCCCTGTGCCCAGCACACAGTAGTGGGCACTCAGCATGGGGGAGCTGCATCTGCTCTTCTGGGGCATTGTCATTTACCTTCAAGGAGCATTTCCTCATTCGGTCCTCACAACAGCCTTGTGGGTACCTGGCAGGAACCGTCATCCCCACGTTACAGGTGGGCAAACAGGGGCTCAGGGACATCCTGATTTGGCCTTGGCCTCATTGGCTGAGGAGGAAATCCAGGCCCCCTGACTCCCCACACAGTCTCACTCCTCGCCCCGCCCCTCCACACTGCCTCCCAGCGGCTGCTGAAATGCAATTAGTCAAGGAAGGACCTGCTTTTCAGCTTTATACTGTCTTGTTATTCCACACACAGAAATACCAATGGCACAGGGCCATCTCAGCCTGTTTTTGTTTGCCAACAAACATGAGAAAGATTAGGATATCTAGCCAACATTTTGTGAGTCCTCACAACACTGCAGGCAGGTCTCTGTGCACATATGTGCTCATCTACTTCTCAGAAACAGAGGGGTGGGGGCTGGCATCACCCCTGCTGCACAGAGGAGGATAACAAGTAGCAGGGAGCAGAGCCAGGGTTTAAACAGATCCCACAGTTTTAGATTTTTTTTTTTTTTTTTTTTTTTGACAAGGTCTTTCTCTGTCACCCAGGCTGGAGTGCAGTGGTACAATCATTGGTTCACTGCACCCTCCGCCTCCCAGGTTCAAACAATTCTCCCATCTCAGCCTCCCAAGTAGCTGGGATTACAGGTGCGTCCACCACCACGCCCAGCTAATTTTTGTATTTTTACATGTTGCCTGGCCATGTTGTCCAGGTCGATCTTGAACTCTTGAACTCAAGTGATCCACCCACCTTGGCCTGGAATTACAGGTGTGAGCCACCGTGCCTGGCCAGATCCCGTGTTCTTAATTCCTCCTACCAATCAATTACATTAGTTATATGATACTGATAAATTGTCATTATCAATGTAATTCAAGCCTCTGCTGAAACGGTGGCGATCTACTTGGTATGATTTCAGAGACAACAGGAAGGTCCTTTACGCATAAGAAACTAGACGCCTTCCCACCCAGCTTCGAGTCACTCACAATTGCACAACTCGAGCTCCATCCTTTTCGCCCATGACTTTGAGCCCCGTTGAAACGAGATCCTGCCAGGTGTTTCTCAGTCTTCTAATGCTCAGGCCTGCTTTTCGTGACACAAACAGCTCTGTCCCTTTCTGTAGTTCTGATTATGAAAACAAAAGGTTCTTCCCACATGTAAAATTACACAGTACTCTTAAATACGTCTTCTCGAACTCCATTGCCCCATCCCAGACTCAGGACTAGCCTCCGGCGCGCTTACCGCTGTCTCTGCTTTCCGCACTCCCTGCAGATTTTAGCTCCCATCTCGTGTCCTCTCTCCAGCTCCTCCTGCCTCCTGCATGTTGGTTTCACCATCCACTCACCAGCCCCGCCGATGGTGCCCTGGCCTCCCAGTTCTTTGACCTCCTCTCCCCAGTGATCTTCTGGGGCTCAGCACTCAGGTTCACCGTCAAGCTTGAGCCCTCCAGAGAAGCCACTGTCAAATGTCTTTCCGGCTCCTACCTTGAAGCCATCGCCCCCTCAGGGCCCTACAGTCTACTGACCTCACCCCCATTCAAATCCCTACTCCCTCCTTTACCAGCCTAAATTCCAGGGTTAGTTATTCTAGTCCCTACCTTTTCTGTACTCTCCCCTCTGCATCCCAAGCTGGACTGTACTCGCTTGGCAAAAACCCCAATCCAGTTAGATCCAGCTCTCTGCCAGCTCTGCCTGGTCTACTGTGTGTCTTACTTGCGTATTTTATTACCTCTGACGCCCCCACCAGCATGTTGACCCCACGGGGACAGGGGCTACGTCCCTGCTACTCTGCCCTAGCAGCCAAAGAGTATCTGGTACATAGTAAGTGCATATTCATTAAAGTATATAGTTGAAGAACGATTTTTTTCCTGGGTGTGGAGAAGGATCTGAGAGCAGGTTTACCATAGTATCTGGAAAAAAGTAGAGGGTGGAAGTTGCATTGTGTCCAAGTGGGCTAGAGGAAGGTCGAGGAGGCAGGTATAAGGAGGCAAAGCCCAGGGGCTCCTTCAGTTTGCCCAAGAGAATGCCACCATTCTTTCCTAATTAGCTCTTTTTGGTCTGAGAGAAGATCTTAGAAGAGTATTTCATTCTTGAGCTCTAATCATAGGATTCTGAACCTTTACTAAACTGTTGCTTCCTCCAGTCTTGGTTACTCAAGGCTCCCGAGCCAACTTTTGGATGGCTGTGATTATCTGGGATGTCTCAGGAGTGACTAACCATTTACCTCTTCCAAGTTCTGAATTTTACAACAGGAAATTGAGCCCAGAGAACAGAAGGACACATGGGTGCTGCTGGTAGAGCCGGAACTGGAACCCAGATCTGCCTCCAGTCCCCGGCTCGTCTGCCACCGTGTGCCATGCCCTCTCTCTGTTGTCACATGCAATCACTTGCCTGATTGTCCACACCCTTAAAAGAAGCAGAGAAAATGTTTGGTGTAATCCACACTGAACACTCAGATGAACAATGCTGTGGGAGGGAGATGGTTAAAAAAAAAAAAAGGAAAAGAGAAAGAAAAGAAAAATGCAGCGGAGAACAGATTGAAGGATCCGACAAGGCTCTGGTGAACCTGCAAAACTTACTTCCTGGGCGACAGCACAGTTCTCGGGACTCTGCATGTAGCACCTCATCTACTCCTCCAGCAACCCTCTGAGGAAGGCTGTTATTATTATGTCTATTGTATTGAGACACAAGGAAGTAAGGAAGTTGTGTAACCACACACATTGTTAGGAAGTGACAGAGCCTGAATTCAAACCCTGCTTGACTCGGGCTCATGCTTTATAACCTTATTCTTTAGGTGTCTTAAATGCTGCATCAAAATTGCTTTTCAATTTTTTTTTTTTTTTTTTGAGACGGAGTCTTGCTCTGGTGCCCAGGCTGCAGTGCAGTGGCGCGATCTCAGCTCACTGCAACCTCTGCCTCCTGGGTTCAACGATTCTCCTGTCTCAGCCTGCTGAGTAGCTGGGATTACAGGTGCATGTGACCACGCCCAGCTAATTTTTGTACTTTTAGTAGAGACAAGGTTTCGCCATGTTGGCCAGGCTGGTCTTGAACTCTTGATCTCAGGTGATCTGCCCACCTCAGCCTCCCAAAGTGCTGAGATTACAGGTGTGAGCCACTGAACCTGGCCAACTTTTCAATTTAAGCAAACTTCCCCCCTAGAAGACTGAGTCCTATTGAGAAGAACTTGATCTTCTTTTTTTTTTTTTTTTTTTTTTTTTTTTTTTTTTTTGAGACGGAGTCTTGCTCTGTGCCCCAGGCTGGAGTGCAGTGGCGCGATCTCGGCTCACTGCAAGCTCCGCCTCCCGGGTTCACGCCATTCTCCTGCCTCAGCCTCCCGAGTAGCTGGGACTACAGGCGCCCACCACCTCGCCCGGCTAATTTTCTTGTATTTTTAGTAGAGACGGGGTTTCACCGTGTTAGCCAGGATGGTCTCGATCTCCTGACCTCGTGATCCGCCCGTCTCGGCCTCCCAAAGTGCTGGGATTACAGGCTTGAGCCACCGCGCCCAGCCAGAACTTGATCTTCTGAAACAGGATGGGTGTGGGCAAGGTCGGTACTGCTTGTTGCACTGGATGCTGGCTGCATATCTGCCCTAGAGAGGCCCAACAGGGAAGGTGCAGAGACCAGGGGAGAGGGAACTTGCTTTTACAGAGTCCCACTTCATGCCATGTGTTTCCGTCCGTTAGTGCTGCTTAGTTTTCGCTAGGGGCCGAGTCATGGGGTCCCACAGCTAGGAGGTGGTATAACCTGCACACTTTCTCCTCCAAGAGACTTCCCAAGGCTTGTGTTACACAGGACATGATTAAACGTTACTAATAAGGCATTTCTGGGTCGTGAGCTTGGGGTTGGAAGTCATCTCAGTACATCCCAGCTGAGGCTCTGACCTTACATTCTTCCTTTTATTTCCTGAGAACTAAAAAATATTATACACACTGGAGTTTCCACTGAGATGAATAAAAGAGTTGGAACCAGCTTATCATCAGGTTTTGACTCCGAAAAAGGAAACAACTTGTTCTAATTTGCCAAACCTTAAGTCAAATACAGTTCTATTTTTAACCAAATTGTCCACAAGATTCCAAATTTGGCATTTTTTCTTTTTAAATATTAGTGAACTGATGTGGAGTTTCTAAACAGAGGATGCCCAGTGTGGCAGAAAATAAACAATGGCCTTGGTGTTGGGACTCGTGGGTTCTGGGCCTGGCTCTGACTTAGGCTTGTGCTGTGACTTGGAGCAGGTCACCAGCCATCTCTGGACCTCAGCTTCAGTACCATGGAAGTAAAGGGTTTGTGTGTGATGAACTCTAGGCTCCCCTGAGATCTAACTAACATTTTAGGATAGGAACATGGGCTCTGGACTCAGACCATGAGAGTTTACATCCCTGTTTCGTCACTTACTAGCTGGTAAGTGAACAAGTTGGACAAGTTGCTTAACGACTCTGAGATCCAGTTTCTTCATATGTAAAACAGAGATTGATATTATCTCTGTCCTAGGGTTGCAAAGACAGAAGGAGAAAATTCATATAACTTGCTTAGCACAGAGTTCAAGATGAACAGAAAACGTGTTCAATAGTGGTTAGTCATTACAATGATGAGTTCTTTATATGCTATTACAAACAAAGGAAGAAGCAGACCATAAAAATCTGAGCCTCCGTCCGGGCGCAGTGGCTCACACCTGTAATCCCAGCACTTTGGGAGGCCGAGGCGGGCGGGTCACGAGGTCAGGAGATCGAGACCATCCCAGCTAACACAGTGACACCTCGTCTCTACTAAAAATACAAAAAATTAGCCGGGCGTGGTGGCAGGCGCCTGCAGTCCCAGCTACTCAGGAGGCTGAGCCAGGAGAATGGCGTGAACCCAGGAGGCGGAGCTTGCAGTGAGCCGAGATGGCGCCACTGCACTGCCGCCTGGGCGACAGAGACTCTGTCTCAAAAAAAAAAAAAAAAAAAAAAAATCTGAGTCTCCGCCAATAAATGTTTATCAAGCACATATTCCTGATTTGCGGTGAATGCTTTTGGTTGGCTACCCAAACCATTCCCAGCCCCTTCCTTGCCATCTGCAACCACAGAGATTGGAAATCCAGATATTCTCTTTCCTGGCCTTGTTCTGCCACGTGATCATGCTTTGGCTGTGAGATGTGAGCTACTGGGTGGCTTCTGGGAAGTCTTTTGTTCCCTGCTAAAGTGACAGTCCCAAGAGAAGAGCCCCCATGGTCCCTTCTGCTTCTCCCACCTTAAATATGAATACTGTATGTTATTTGGAGCTGTGGCAGCAGTCCTGTGATCATGAGGCACAGTCACAGGAAGGAAAGCCCAAAAGCTGAGAATATTATGGGGTAAGGCTGGAAAGAGCCCGGGTGCTGGGTGACATTGCTGAGCAGAGAAACCAACCCCAGCAGTTATTGGGTGTTAGACTTTTTGCTCTGTAAAAATACCACCACCACCCATGCTTATTTAAGCCAATGACAGTTGGGTATCTTACTCCTTGTAGCTGAGTTCATCCTGTCTCATACATCATTCGACAAATATTTATTAAGTGTCTACCAGTGGTAGGCACCATTCTAAGTATAGTTCATAAGAAGAGATAACCATCTTTAAGTTTTATAGTCTATTCAGGGAGACAGGCAAGTTGTTGTTTTAATGCAATAGAAATGTAAGAGGCGGCTGGGCGCGGTGGCTCACGCCTGTAATCCCAGCACTTTGGGAGGCCGAGGCGGGCGGATCACAAGGTCAGGAGATCGAGACCACGGTGAAACCCCGTCTCTACCAAAAATACAAAAAATTAGCCGGGCGCGGTGGCGGGCGCCTGTAGTCCCAGCTACTCAGGAGGCTGAGGCAGGAGAATGGCGTAAACCCAGGAGGCGGAGCTTGCAGTGAGCCGAGATCGTGCCACTACACTCCAGCCTGGGCGACAGAGCGAGACTCCGTCTCAAAAAAAAAAAAAAAAAAAAAACCAAAAAAGAAATGTAAGAGGCAAGCTGGGTGCGGTGGCTCACACCTGTAATACCAGCACTTTGGGAAGCTGAGATGGGCAGATCACGAGGTCAGGAATTCGAGACCAGCTTGGCCAATATGGTGAAACCCCGTCTCTACTAAAAATCCAAAAATTAGCTGGGTGTGGTGGCACATGGCTGTAATCCTAGCCACTTGGGAGGCTGAGGCAGGAGAATTGCTTGAACCTGGGAGGAGGAGGTTGCAGTGAGCCGAGATCACGCCACTGCACTCCAGGCTGGGTGACAGAGCAAGACTCCATCTCAACAAAAGAAAAAAAAAAAGAAATGTAAGAGGTGGTACAACTGAAGTCTCTATATGTTAGCATAGGGGCACAAAGGAGGGGGTAAACTGTTCTGTCTTTGTTTGTAAAGGCTTTTTTTTTTTTTTTTTTTTTTTTAGACAGAGTCTTTCTCTGTTGCCAGGCTGGAGTGCAGTGGCGCGATCCCAGCTCACTGCAACCTCTGACTCCCCGGTTCAAGTGATTCTCCTGCCTCCGCTGCCCAAGTAGCTAGGATTACAGGCATACACCACCAGTCCAGCTAATTTTTGTATTTTTAGTAGAGCCAGGGTTTCACCATGTTGACCAGGATGGTTTTGATCTCCTGACCTCGTGATCCATCCGCCTCGGCCTCCCAAAGTGCTGGGATTACAGGCATGAGCCACAGCGCCCGGCCTTCAGAACAAAAGGCTTTCAGAACACATACTTCATTTTGCTCACCAATGCATCTCCAGCAAGGAGAGAAGGCGAAGGGGCCGTTTCTAGTAAGGTAGGGAACCAACAGTTCTGTCTCAAACTTCCTCACCTTGGGTCTCCCGAACCCCTCACTTCATTTCTGATACTGCCACTATTCATTCATTCATTTAACTAAGCATTCATTCATTGCATTAGTCAGCTTTGGCTAGATCTTTTTGTTTTTTTGGAGACAGGCTTTCTCTGTCATCCAGGCTAGAGTACAGTGACGCCATCATAGTTCACTGCAACCTAGAACTCCTGGGCTGCTGGGGTAGGCTTCTCTGCTTAGCAATGTCATAGTAGATGCTTAATAAATACGTGTTGAGTGTGGTAACTGTTACTTCTGTTCATCCTGCACAAAGGATGATTGCTCTTCTATGCCCTTTTGAAGCTAGGTGTAGCTATGTGACTTGCTTTAACCAGTAAGATGTGAGCAGGAGTGATGCATGTCAAGTTCAGGTGGAAGCATTTCAGAGCTGGTACAGGTCTTTTTTTCTCTTCCCCCTGTTGCCAGTGAAGGTTTAGTTGATACCATGGCCAAATATATAAACTTGTTATTCCAAGCTACTGGTAGTTCAAGATTGTTTGTTACCACAACATAGCCAGGGGGTGGCTCACACCTGTAATCCCAGCATTTTGGGAGGCAGAGGTGGGAGGACAGCTTGAGGCCAGGAGTTCGAAACCAACCTGGGCAACATAGCGAGAGACTTGTCTCTTAAAAAAAAAAATGTTTTTTTAAAATTAGCCAGGCGAGGTAGTGCAAGTTGTAGTCCTAGCTACATGGGAGGCTGAGACAGGAGGATTGCTTGAGCCCAGGAATTCTAGGTTGCAGTGAGCTATGATGGCATCACTATACTTCAGCCTGGATGACAGAGCAAGACCCTGTCTCCAAAAACACAAAAAGACCTAGCCAAAGCTGACTAATGCAATGAATGAACGATTAGTTAAATTAATGAACGAATAGTGGCAGTGTCAGGAATGAAGCAAAGGGGTGGGGAGACCCAAGGTAAGGAAGTTTGAGGCAGAACTGTCAGCTCCCTATCCTAATAGAAACTGCCCCTTGCCTTCTCTCCTTCCTCCAGGCAGAGGCTGCGTCACGGTAGAGATGGAAAATGCCAAATGAGGGCTTTCCCAGCCTCCCCTGCAGCTCAGGCATGGATGCATGACCCAGTTCCAGCTGGCAGATCCTGAGGGCTTTCTAGAAAGAGTTTTTTCTCCCCAATAAAACAAATAGTCTTGCTGTGTAATCCACTGCACATTGAGTTTTCTGTAACTTGCAGCCCAAAGCAGCCTAACAGTGACAGCATTGATTGCTGCAGTAACGCAGGGAGAGATGAGGCAGCCCTGAACACAGACCTTCATGGAGGGGAGAGAGAGGTGGGGATGGAGTAAGGAAGGCAGGAAGCGGAATTGGTAGGACTTGGTGAATGATTGGGTTCAGGGGTTGGGCTGTGTGTGTGCATAGCAAAAGGGGTCAAAAAACACCCGGGCACATGTCAGGGAGCCCAAGGGAAGAGACAGGTACTTAATGAAGACACCAACTCCACAAGACAGTCTATCTGAGGACCAAAGTGTGCTGTAGGAGTTGTGAAAGGAGGGCTGAGGATTCAGGGGAAGCCTCGTGGAGAGAGCAGGACATGAAGCATGTCTGGGCTTCAGATTTGAGTGGATAGAAGAGATGGTAATGTCCAGGTAGGCCCTTCCTGGTATATCTTAGACCAAATGTTACAGCTAGTACTTCACAAAAAATCTTTGCCTTGCAATTTTCATTTTTAACTTTGTTTCAACCATTTTCCTTTGTTGGACAGAAAGGCAATAGAGGGCTGGGCATGGTGGCTCACGCCTGTAATTGCAGCACTTTTGGAGGCGAAGGCTGGTGGATTGCCTGAGCTCAGGAGTTCGAGACCAGCCTGGGCAACATGGTGAAACCCTGTCTCTACCAAAATACAAAAAATTAGCCAAGCGTGGTGGCGTGCTCCTGTAGTCCCAGCTACTCGGGAGGCTGAGGCAGGAGAAATGCTTGAACCTGGGAGGCGGAGGTTGCAGTGAGCCGAGATTGGGCCACTGCACTCCAGCCTGGGAGACAGAGTGAGATTCTGTCTTCAAAAATCAATCAATCAATCAATCAATAAAGGCAATAGAGGGGGAAATCTAGTTCAATACCAAATATACTATGAATGTCAACATCATTTAAAATATGGCTACTCAACACAGCATTGGGTGGATACACTGTAGATCATTTTACTACTCCCTTACTCTGCAATGTAGCTTTACAATGCTTGAATAGTTAAAATAATGCTGCGGGGAGCTCTTTTGTTTAGAGTTAGGTTATTTCCTTAGAATATATTTCCACAAATGGGATAACTAAGTCAAAGAAATATTGAAAACAGTGAGTCTCACCTAAGACACGACTGTTATAATTCTTGATAATTAAAAAAAAAAAAATTTTTTTTTTTAAAGACAGAGTCTTGCTCTGTCACAGACTAGAGTGCAGTGGTGTGATCATAGCTTACTGTAGCCTCAAATTCCTGAGCTGAAGCAATCCTCCTGCCTTAGCCTCCCAAGTGGCTGGGACTACAGGAATGCATCACCACATCCGACTAACTTTTAAAAATTTTTTAGTAGAGACTGGATCTTGATATTTTGCCCAGGCTGGTCTCGAACTCCTGGCCTTAAGTGATCCTCCCGCCTCAGCTTCCCAAAGTGCTGGGATTGCAGATGTGAGTCACTGCTCCTGGCCAGAATTCTTGATAAATAGCAAATTGCTTTTTAGAATGGTTCTATCGTTGCACATGAGAATTTTGTTCAACATTTAAAGTGCAAGACTGGCTAACCTGAACCAGGAAGAAGTTAATGTGTCTTTTGGCTGTATTCTCACCATGTGAGCTCAGCCCTCAGCACTGTCCTCATCTTAGATTTCTTACAGTTAGGGTATGCTGCTCCCATTCTGAGGTCATATGGTCTGAATACAGAGCTAAAGTCGTAGCTACTGTTAACTGAGCTAGAAAGCAATATGTTTTCTCCCCTTATAAAAAAACAAAATTGCAAGCCTTTATTAAACAGCAAACAACCATTAAATAGCCAAGTAAAGAATGCATCATGAATTGTTTTTAAAAACAATTTAAATAATAAATAATACTTAAATTTAAATAATACTTAAATTTCTTAAAAACTAATTGCTTCTGTTCTTTTCTCACTAATCATGAATTCTTTTCAATCACATCCTAATCTCATCCTGGTCTTGGTTCCCTAATTGATTAGATTGGGCCATCCTAGGATGGGTGGGTGGCTCACACCTATAACCCCAACGTTCTGGGAGACTGAGGTGGGAGGACTGCCTGAACCCAGGAGCTCGAGACTAGCCTGGGCAACATAGTGAGACCCTGTCTCAACAAAAAATTTAAAATATTAGCCGGGCGTGGTGGGGTGCGCCTGTAGTCCCAGCTATGCTGGAGGCTGAGGCAGAGGATCGCTTGAGCCCATGAGTTCAAGGTTGCAGTGAGCTATGATTGCACTACTGCATTCCAGCATAGTCGATGGAGGAAGACCCTGTCTCAAACAAAAACAAAAACAAAACAAAACAAAAGAAAAAGAAAAGAATGGGCCATCTTAACTGGAGTGGACTTTAAAAGTCCTTGCAGGCTGTAGGGACGGGCCTGGCTTTCTCCACCAGGAATTTGTTATTGTGGCCATTGGGTCTACCTAACTCTGAGCCTTGGATTCAGGCCCCTCTCAGGGGCTGAGACCTCTCTGGGCCATTAGTAGACAGACAGAAGCGGCTGCTTGGGTGAACTGGATTATCATTTCTCTCCTTCTGGGGCACAGGACAGCCCTGGGCATTGAGAGAGGAGCACGATCCAAGTAGAGACTGCAAAAGGATGTTCAAAGGGATAGCAGGGGCTTGTCTCCAAGTTTAATTGGGCATCAAACGCCTGCATCATTGAAAACAATAACATAGTGCCTGGACAATGAATTGCAACTTCTTTCTCAACTACGGGACTAATCATAACTCAATATAATCTGTCACTTTACTTTGCTGAATCTTATTTCCTCTTCTATACCCAGAGGTTTTAAAAAAATCGAATGCCTGTAATCCCAGCACTTTGGGAGGCAGAGGCAGGTGGATCACTTGAGGTCAGGAGTTCGAGACCAACCTGACCAACATGGTAAAACCCCTTCTCTACTAAAAAAATACAAAATTGGCCAGGTTCAGTAGCTCACACCTATAATCCCAGCACTTTAGGAGGCTGAGGTGGGTGGATCACCTGATGTTGGGAGTTCGAGACCAGCCTGACCAACATGGAAAAACCCCGTCTCTACTGAAAATATAAAAAGTAGCTGGGCAAGGTGGCTCATGCCTGTAATCCCAGCTACTTGGGAGGCTGAGGCAGGAGAATTGCTTGAACCCGGGAGGAAAAGGTTGCAGTGGGCCAAGATCGTGCCATTGCACTCCAGCCTGAGCAAAAAGAGTGAAACTCCGTCTCAAAAAAAAAAAAAAAAAAAAAAACAACAAAGAAAACCCCCCAAAAAAACCCAAAACGAAATTGGCCAGGCATGGTGGCACACGCCTCTAATCCCAGCTACTTCGGAGGCTGAGGCAGGAGAATCACTTGAACTCAGGAGGCAGAGGTTGCAGTGAGCCAAGATCGTGCCACTGCACTTCAGCCTGGGCAACAAGAGTGAAACTCTGTCTGAAAAAACAAACAAACAAACAAAAATCTAACTGACAGCATCGCTGTGAAAGCCAAATGAGATGATTCTGTGAAGGTCTCTGAAATAGTAGGCTGAGAAATTAGTAGTAGTAGTTTTTTCATTAATTACAGTGCCGCTAACATCTCTATTGCAGTTTATAGCTTACAGGAGTCCTTCTCAAACTCTAACATGCATATGAAACACCGAGGAGTCTTGCTGAAATGCAGATCTTAGATTCAGTAGATCTGGGCTTGGGCTGAAATGTTGCCGTTCACATACCACACTTTGAGTACCAAGAGTTTCCAGCAATTTGCAAACATGAAAATTTCTAATAGTAGGTTCCTAGCAGACTTCTAGTCACCAGTTGTTTGTGTATCTCACTTGTTATACAGTCAAAATAGCCTGGGCCTTTAATATCCTACAGGTGATATAATTGAATGATGCAGATTTTTAAGGTAGGAACTAGGGTCTACACAAGATTTTCCTAAGTGTGCTTGATATGTCAATGGATGTTACTTTAAAAAGATGTGGTCAGCCAGGCATGGTGGCTCACGCCTGTAGTCCTAGCACTTTGAGAGGCCAACGCAGGAGAATCCCTTGAGCTCAGGAGTTCGAGACCAGCCTGGGTAACATAGGAAGAACCTGTCTTAGAAAAAACAACAACAACAACAACAAAAAACATGTAGTCACATACATTTGGTGAACCTTAGGTTAAACAAATCAAGCCAAATTCTTTACTTCAGAGTGTTATCACTTATGATGCTCTGAGAAGTTACCCCCACATTTATTTGTTTATTTAGTTTTGAGACAGAGTCTCACTCTGTCGCCAGGCTAGTGTGCATTGGTGCAATATTGGCTCACTGCAACCTCCACCTCCCAGGTTCAAGCAATTCTTCTACCTCAGCCTCCCAAGTAGCTGCGACTACAGGCATGTGCCACCAAGCCCAGCTAATTTTTGTATTTTTAGTAGAGATGGGGTTTCACCATGTTAGCCAGGATGGTCTCGACCTCTTGACCTCATGATCCACCCAACTCAGCCTCCCAAAGTGCTGGGATTACAGGCATGAGCACTGTGCCTGGCCTACCACATTTCTGAGGTTTGATAATTTCGTCTGAAATAAACAGACAGTAGACAGACTAATAGAAGAAAAAGCATACCAATTTATTAACATGCAAATGAATGGGAGTCACACAAAGCTTGAAACTCAAAGAAGGGCAAGATGATTAAAGCTTAAATACCCTCTTCATAGGGGAGAGGATGTAGGGGGATATAGGCAATTTTAGAAGAAGAGTAAATGATTTTTAGGGGAGATAAATAGTTCCAAAGAACAGAAAATAGCCTGGGACAAATTTTGCCTGGGCTCTGGGTGTGGTGTCAACTCTAGTCTTCCTTTTTGCAATATGTGTCAGTTTCCTCCAGTAGGTGAAATATGTGGAGAAGGGATTCACAGCAATTAAATATCTTCCAGAGGAACCTTTAGGTAGAGAACTTCAGAGAAAACCCTTCCCTGCATTTGCTGCTCCCCAGGTACTCTCATCTGAAGTCCAAAACAGCATACTTTAGGATATCATTTTCTGAACCCTAACAATGCTTTCTTTCTCATATTAGTAACATAAAATCCAAACAGAAATTGCTTAAATAAGGATATTTTATTTTTCTCCCAATACAAAAAGTCTGGCAGCAGGGAAATTCTAATTAATCCAGTGGCTCAGAGACATGATTAAAGACCCAGATTCCTTCTATCTTCTTGCTCAGCCATAGATGGCACAGCACGTAGGCCTTGTCCTCAGTATGGCTATCCTTGTGACCAGAAGTTGACTGTAGCAAAATAAACGTTACATCCTGATGATGGCCAGAGGCAAAAAATGGGTTATTGCTTGTTTTTTTTCTTTCAGATGTTGTATTTTTCAGTGCTAGAATTCCCACTGAGGTCTTTTTACAGTTTTTGTTTATCTGCTGAGATTTCCCATCTTTTAATTCATTGTGAGCATATTCACATTTACATTCTTGAAAATGTTTATAATAACTGCTTTAAAATTTTTGTCTGTTAGTTTTTACATCTGGGTTATCTCAAGGTTGTTCTCCATTGATTCCTTTTTCTCTTTTGTATGGGTCACATTTTCCTGCTTCTTCTAATGTCAAGCATCTTTGAACTGTCTCTTGAATATTGCAAGTGTATAGTGTAGGAACTCTGGATTTCTTTTGGTCTTCTGAAAAGTATTACTGTTTGTGTTTATTTGTTTTAGCTAGCAGTTAACTTGGCTCAACTCTCAAACTGCAAATGCCCTTCCCTCCGCTGAATAGGATCTGAAATCTTTATCTTATTTTTTTAAATTTTTGTAGAGATGAGGTTTCGCTACATTGCCCAGGCTGGTCTAGAACTCCCAGTCTCAAGCAATACTCCTGCCTCAGCCTCCCAAAGTGCCTGGATTACAGGTGTGAGTCACTGTACCTAGCTGGGAGCTGAAATCTTAGTTTAGATCATTTAGCCTTAGCCATGCAGCTTGGAGTCTGTCCCGCACATGTGGGGTTCAGAGATTTGAGCAGAGTCTATACAAAGAATTTGAGGCTACTCATTTGTGGCTCCTTCTCCTTTCCAGGATTTCCTTCCTCACTTTCCAGCTGTGTAGTCACCAGAACTCTGTCCTCTGATTTTTCATGCCAGTACAAGTGTGAGCTTTATATCCTAGTTTTATCTACCCCACATGTCCCTGACTAGGGGCTTCCCTCAGCAAAAAAACTAAAAAAAAAAAAAAATTCATTGGTATTCCCTTCTTCCAGGTATTGACTCCCCTCCAATATCCATGACTTTTGATTGCTCTTCAGGGTTTTCATAGTTGCTTTTCATAATTTTGTCATGTGGGAGGTTTGTGGTCCCATGGGAGCTACTCAGCCGCTACTGAATGCAAAATTTTTGTTAGTGTCTTTTTAAGGAGTGAAGACATCTTTCTCAGAATTCCCCAGCAGGTTTATTCTCTGTCTTATGGGCCAGAATTGTTTTCATCTGCTCTTTCTTAAACTCCTTTGTTCTGGGGTCTTTTTGTCCTGGGGAGCTTGGCTGCCCCAAAGAAGGTAAACAGAATTAGGACTTGTTTAGTTAGGAAGAAAGGGACCAGAATCCAATGAAACTTGCCACACAGAACTTTTCAGTGCCTTTAATATGAAGGTTTGCATTGTCGCTCTCCAAGTGCTTATCCCAATCTCACCTGCAATCGTCCTTAAACATACTTATTTGATTTAGAAGTCTTTTATCCACAGAGATTTGTCAGGACTGGTCTGAACTTCTGGAAGCAGCAAGGTTTCAAGGCCATCCTTTAGTTACAATGCTCAGTGTGCTACCCCACTATGGCAGTCTGGCCAGCAGGCTCTGAGATGTATCACCATTTCCAACTCATCATGTGTTATGAACCGCAGCAATGGTTCAGAGCAAAACTTGAGGTCTGAACCAATTGCTGGAACAGACCCTCCTGGTGACTAAGTGAGTATTTTCTCAGTTTTGCACAATCTGTTCCTAGAAGGTGGATTTCTCATGAAAAATCCAAAGACAAAGGGTCTTTCCTTGGAACTACAGCTGAATTTAGGACTCCGGGCTTTATTCTGCTAATTATATTTAAGCTAAACTAAGCTGAGGAGGTGGTGACTTTCATGGGGTTATTGCTTTGCAGGTTATCTAGGGAACTCCCCCAAAACCATCGATTATCTGCTGAAAGCAGTTAAAACTATGTTTAAAGAAAAAAAATATTGAAAAGATGATATAAATATACTAATAAAGACTATTTTGATAAAGAAAGACCCCCGTAGTCCCACCACACAATGGTTTTCATTGTACAGTCCCTCTCCACACACCCACATTTTTATGTCCTATATTTCCTTGATTATAAAATGCTATCAGTTTTAAGATCCAACATTGATTTAGTAAAAGTTTTTCAGGAGAAAAAAAACACTGCAAGAACCTAATAAGAATGACCATTAATACTATACAGCCATAAAAAAGAACAAAATCATCCTTTGCAGCAACATGGATTTAGCCAGAGGCCATTATCCTAGACAAATTAACTCAGGAACAGAAAACCAGATACTGCATGTTCTCACTTATAAGTGGGAGCTAAACAGTGGGTATTCAAGGACATGAAGATGCAACAGTAGATACAGGGACTACTAGGGAGGGAGGGAGGAGGGCAAGGGTTGAAAAACTATTGGGTACTATGCTTAGTACCTGGGTGACACGATCAATTGTACCCCAAACCTCAGCATCACAAAATATACCCAGGTAACAAATCTGCACATGTACTCCCTGAATCTAAAATAAAAGTTGAAATTATTTTTAAAAAAATGAATGACCATTGAGGCCAGGCTCATACCTATCATCCCAGCACTTTGGGAGGCTGAGGCAGGAGGATCGCTTGAGGCCAGGAGTTTGAGACTAGGCTGGGCAACATAGCGAGACCCCATTTCTACAAAAAATTTAAAAATTAGGTAGGTGTTGTGGTGTGCGCCTGTAGTCCTAGTTACCAGGAGGCTGAAACAGGAGGATTGCTTGAGCTCAAGAGTTCAAGGCTGCAGTGAGTTACGACACACCACTGCACTCCAGTCTGGGTGACAGAGTATGACCCTGTTCCTAAAATGTAAAATAAGGATAAAAAAATAATAAAATGGCAATTGACGGTGAGATACATCTTAATATCAGAAACCTTACAACATGAGGGGAAAATATGTGCCTTAGGATTGAGAAATATATGGAAAAATATATTTATTTTACTTTACTATGTATCAGGAAGTGTTTTAAATTATTTAATTTTTGAATCAGAAACACATTCACATGGTTCAACATTCAGAAGGTGCAAAAGTATTGTCAGGGACAGGTTTCCCAGCTCTCCATCTCTTGGTCCCCTCCCCAGAGGCCACCAATGTTTTCAGTCTCTTGTGTCTCATTCAGAGGTAGTTTATCCTTATATCTGCAAATGAAGTCTTACGTTCTTTGCTCCCTTTTTTACACAAATCGTAGCATATTATACACCTTCTTCTGAACCTCATTTTTTACCTAAAATATCATACAGATGAATCCACATCAGGTCTGTTTCGATTATTTTTATTTTGTTTTTCTAAGATTACATCATAAGCATTTCTCTATCTTTCCACATGATTGTTTTCTGGGGCAGGAAGGAGGGTGCAGGCTCTGTCGCCCAGCCTAGAGTGCATGCAGTGGTGCCATCACAGTGCACTGCAGCCTCAACCTCCCGGGCTCAAGCGATCCTCCTTCCTCAGCCTCCCAAGTAGCTGGGACCGCAGGCATGCACCACCACACCCGGCTAATATTTCGTGTATGTCTTTTGTAGAGGTGAGGTTTTGCCATGTCCCCCAGGCTGGCCTTGAACTCCTGGGCTCAAGCAATCCTCCCTCCTCGGCTTCCCAAAGTGCTGGGATTACAGACATGAGCCACCAAGCTTGACCACGATCATTTTAATGATCATTTTTAATGATTGTTCAGTTCTGTGAGGTGACTAGACCACAATTTAATAAAAAATCCCTGTTGTTGGACACTTAGATTGTTTCCAGTGTTTTGCTATGACAGAGAGCACTGTGATGACCCTCACTCATTCAACAGATATTTTTCTGACCACCATGAATGGCAATCCTCCTGCGTACCAAAGTGTCTTCCCCTCAGGGGCTTACAGTAAAACAGCCGGAACAGCCGGGGAAGTAAATAAGGCACAGAAGTGCTCCCATCCCGCAAAGAGCCTCTGAGGACAGTCTGGGCTCCCACATGAGGAAAAGGGAGGAAAGTGTTGATGGGTTTACCTAGGTGTTCAGGCCAGTGTAAATTAACAAGTTAGGTTACAATTCATTCATCAGGCTTGAGAGTTTGGTGAATGTGTGTCCACCTCAGACGCAGTTCGAATCTTCATGCACTGACCATATCACTGTCCTAGCTCCTAGCTGCACTAAACTCACGAAAGTGAGAAATAAAGAATAAAAACAATTAACACTTTGTAAGCACTTGCCATGTGCCAGGAGAGGCAAGTTTAATTATTTTCCCATTTTCTAGATGAGAAAACTAAGGCACAGAGATGTCAAATAACTTGTCAAAGGTGCAAATAACATAGCTGTGTCTTGAACTAAAGACAGCCGGACTCCCTAAGTGGCCATACTGTACGGCCCTGAGAAAGGCAGCTGGACTTAACCCTGGCGGCACATCTTGTCTTTGCTCCATGGATGCTGACGCCATCCCTTTCTCTTCTTTAAACCAGGGTAAACTCAGGGTGCCTTTATTTCTCGTTTATTGGATGAACATTTTCCTAGGAGGAGCATGGCTTTTTTTCCTCTGGGGAGAATCACCTGCCAGAACCTTTGAGATTGGGATTCTCCTCCTCTACTGCAGGTTCTTCCAACCCTGCAGCCAGGCAGTGCGAGGACAGTGAGTGCCTAGGGGTGACCCAGACCTCACACAGGTGGTCCTGGAGCTACAGAAGCCCAGGCTGATCCTCTGGCTCAGACCGTCCCACCTTCCATCCACTTTCCCCTGCCCCCACCTCGCCCACCCCACTCCTGTCCCACAGACAACCCTCCCATGCCCCCTGCTCCCACTCTGCCCTCAGTCCCCAGACAAAGCAAGCCTAAATCTCATCAGCCAGGCGGGGCTACGCAGCACATGTAATGAAACCTCCTGCCCCATTTCTAATAATTCAATTTCTTCATAGCTATTGGAACAAAAGGCCCTCTTCACCTCAGAATATTCCAAATGCCAAAACAAATAGCAGCGCACGGAAAATGTGACCATCCACAGCAATCCTTCTTTGTTTACTGTAATGGAAGTAACAATGAAAACAACAGAAGAGGCTGGCAGTGAAAAATAGGTTTCCCTCCATTCGCAAGCCCCAGTCCCCTCCTCAGAAGTAACCATCCTCAGCAGTTTTATTTCTGAAATGTTACGTGCATATACATAGAGAAGCGCTTCCCCTGCCTTTTAGACATAAATGGTAGCATACTATATTGCTTGAATCCTTGTTTATCATTATTTTTCCTTCTTACCAATATATCTTGGAGAACTTTCCCTATGAGCACACCCAGGTCCACAATTATTCTTTTCAATAGCTGTAGAGAATTGCATTATGTGGCTATACCATCATTCATTTAACTAGCTTGCCATTGATATACTTTTAGGTTATTTCTGGATCTTTGCTATTACAATTGATGCTGTATTTAAAAATCCTGTGCATATATTTTTGGAGGACTCCTATGAGTATTTCTGTAGAATAAATTCCTGCAA
Organism: Macaca mulatta; assembly: GCF_049350105.2. NCBI lineage: Eukaryota > Metazoa > Chordata > Mammalia > Primates > Cercopithecidae > Macaca > Macaca mulatta. The sequence goes on along the minus strand of NC_133409.1, from coordinate 145,991,970 downwards.
ATATTGATTTTAAATAGACGGTGCCAAATTGCCCATCAGACTGCAACATTTTAAAGGAGACTGAATGAATAGCTTAGGCTTGATGGTCAAATCATTTAAAATAACCAAGACTTTATTTTATATGGGAGAGAATCCTGATGCCTTTAAAACATAAACCATTAACACAAAAACATAAACTATAAAAGAAAAGAATGATACATGTTATTACACTAAAATTTAAAACCTTGTATCACCAAAGACACCATTAAAATGTTGACTAAAAACCGCACACCGGGAGAGGATATTTGCAATGCAGTCAACGGAGCCGATATTAGTACCAACGTCTACATGTTATTAACAAAAAGACAAACACTCCCCCCGCCCCGCATTCCCAAATGGAAAAAGGCTAAGAACAAGCCATTCAGAGAAGAGGAAACTGGAACAACCAGTGAACGAAATGGTGCCCAGCTTCACCAAAAAATAAGGAAAATGTAAATTAAACAACAATGAGATAGCATTTCGCACCCTTCAGACTGGCAAAACATTTCAAATCTGGCAATAACAAGAGAAGTGACGTGATTAGGTCTCTTATAAACACGCAGTGGGTGTGGAAACTGGCATGCCAACTCTAGAGAGCAATCGAGCAGCTCCTTGTAGAAATGCCCACTGTACTAACCACGCTTTCTCATTTTGTGAATTTTTTTTTTTTTTTTTTTGAGGCAGAGTCTTGTACTGTCACCCAGGCTGGAGTGCAGTGGCGCGATCTCAGCTCACTGCAAGCTCCTCCTACCGGGTTCACGCCATTCTCCTGCCTCAGCCTCCTGAGTAGCTGGGACTACAGGTGCCTGCCACCGCGCCCGGGTAATTTTTTGTATTTTTAGTAGAGACGGGTTTCACCATGTTAGCCAGGACGGTCTGGACTTCCTGACCTCGTGATCCGCCCGTCTCGGCCTCCAAAAGTGCTGGGATTACAGGTGTGAGCCACTGCACCCGGCCTATTTTGTGCATTTTTGATGTTCTGGCATTTGTGGCCTCACTGATGAGGGAGAGGCTGCCCCTCCCAGGGCTACCCCATTCTTAGAGATGGCAGAGGGCTGGGGTGGGTGGGGCAGCAGCGCCTCTCATATGTAAACTAGCCCGTCCAGAGCCCATGCTCTGATCCACCCTCTCTATCTGGCTCTTATACTCCAAGAGGCAAAATCACCCAGAGCCAGGCACCCGTCAACTAGAGACCACCCCTATGACCCAGAGCCCGCCACCTTGATTTGAACCAACCAGTCCTAAGCTGCTTCCCTGCCCCGACTTGCCTTTTCCACGGAAAACACTGTAAAGGCTCTGGGCTGTGCTCTCCTTTTGTCTCTTCTGCCCCCTGAGCGAAACTGGGGCTTTCCCATGTGGTCCTGCATGGCAAGGAAATGTAAATACGTGTAATAGAAATCTCTTCAATGGCACTAGCCTCTCCATGTGGTAACTCAGTCACCTTCGTCAACTGAAGTCCTGTGGGTACCATTGATAAACCCACATTGTGACCTGAGAAATTCCTGTGCAGGGCCAAGGAAGGATGTACACAAGAGCATTCACTGTGGCATTGCTGGGTACAGCAAAACACTAGAAACAATCCAAATGTCCATCAGGAGGAGAATGATACATGTTGTCCCGTGGTCTCATAATGGGTCACCAGAAAGCAGGAAAATGGAAAAGACTGGAGCCAGGGATCATAATACTGAGTAAAAACAGCAATTTGCAAAATAAATGCAACGTGTTTGTTTATGTGAAATTTTTAAAAAGGTTTATAAAACAATAGTATATATTGTTTACAAAGCATATCCATGTACTGAAAGTATAAAAAACATGGAAGGGGGCCGGGCGCGGTGGCTCAAGCCTGTAATCCCAGCACTTTGGGAGGCCGAGACGGGCGGATCACGAGGTCAGGAGATCGAGACCATCCTGGCTAACACAGTGAAACCCCGTCTCTACTAAAAATACAAAAACTTAGCCGGGCGAGGTGGCAGGCGCCTGTAGTCCCAGCTACTCGGGAGGCTGAGGCAGGAGAATGGCGTAAACCCGGGAGGCGGAGCTTGCAGTGAGCTGAGATCCGGCCACTGCACTCCAGCCTGGGTGACAGAGCGAGACTCCGTCTCAAAAAAAACAAAAAAAAAAAAAAACAAAAAAAAAACATGGAAGGGAAAGAGTCCTTTCAACCTGGAACACGGTTCTCATAGGAAGGAAAGTGAAGGGTGATACTGATTAGGAAACAGTTTGAGGAGGTTTCACCTTTACTTGTGATGTCTCATTGCTTTAAAACCAGGGAAATAGCTGAGCCAAATGTAGTAAAATGTTAAGACTTCTTCAGTCTGGCTGGTGGGTATATGAATGTTTGCTGCACTAGTTTGGGTACTTTACGCTAGAGCTCTTTCATTATGAGAAAAAAGATACTATTTAGGCTGCATGAATAATCTCAAGGTCCTACAAAATAACAACAGCTCAGGAAGCCAGCAAGCTTCTCCACTGTGCCCATCTCAGCTGTGTCAAACTTTCTCCTCTCTCCTTACATCATATCTTTAAAACTTCCTGACTTTTTAGAAATGTCTAAACACTTCTACCCCCATCATGGATATGTCTACATGTTTGGTCAAGTATTCAAACATTAAGTCACACACCTCAAAAGGCCAGTGCTACATTGGAGGGCTGTTTAATTAGTTATCGGGACCAGGCTTGGTGGCTCATGCCTGTAATCCAAGCACTTTGGGAAGCTGAGGCAGGCGGATCACCTGAGGTCAGGAGTTTGTGACTAGCCTAGTCAACATGGTGAAATCCCATCTATACTAAAAACACAAAAATTAGCTGGGCGTGGTGGCACATACCTGTAATGCCAGCTACTTGGGAGACTGAGGCAGGAGAATCACCTGGACTTGGGATGTGGAGGTTGCAGTGAGCCGAGATAGTGCCATTGCACTCTATCCTGGGCAACAAAAGCGAAACTCCGTCTCAAAAAGAAAAAAGAAAAAAGTTATCAGACCCCTACCCAGCCCAGACAAAAGGCTAAGAACAAGCCATGCAGAGAAAAGGAGGGGTAGGGAAGAGAAAAAATATCTACTTCTCGGCTTCTAACAAAAATAAGTTGGTAAACAATTTCTAAAAGTATATAAAAATTTTCAAATTAAGTTCTTCAGAATTTTCATGAATCAGAGTTATTTTACCTACAATAACAAAGTATCTATACCTTAAAGTATTTCTTTTGTTTTTACTAAAAGCAAAAGGCATATTTCATTCATTCTCTCAAAATAAGGGCTACATTTTACTAGAAATATTTAAGAGCCCTTGCTTGGCCATGAGGTTTTTAGCAGCAAATATCAAGGGAACAGTGACTAAAAGCAAAGACATTGAGTTATCTGTCATAATAGGAAGCACACACATGAATGGTGTGGGGGTTGGTGCAGTCACACAAGAATCTCATCCAGACCCAGGATTTTTCTTGCTTTCTTTTATACGATTTTTGGTGTCTTAGCCAGCCTTCAAATTTGCCCTCGATAATACCCACTCTCTGGTATTCACTTTTCCTACATTTTACCAGGGCTGGTCTGTGTGACCAATAGAATATAGCTGAGATTACATCAGAGGTTAGGTTATAAAAAGGCTGCAGCTCCTGTCTTGGGTTCACATGCTCTCCTTCCCTTGTTCTCTCTCTTACTGTCTTCATCTCTCACTGAAGAAAGTCAACTGCCAAGTCATGAGCCACCCAATGGAGAGGCCCACTTGATGAGGCACTAAAGCTTTTGTCAACATTGACCAAGAACTGATACCCACTGGCAACCAGAAGGGTGGGTTTGGAAGTGGGTTCTTTAGCTCCAGTGGGCCTTGAGATGACTGCAACCCTGTCAATTAGCCTGAATGCAACCTTGAGAGACAAGAGCGAGAACTACCTGCTAAACCATTTGCAGTTTCCTGACCCTTAAAAATGGTGTGAGATAATACATGCTTGTTTGAAAGTGCCATGTTTCAGGGTAAATTGTTATGAAGCAATGGATAACCAATACACTCAGTGTGTCTGCCACGTTTCCCCTGACGGAGGTAAAACAGCTGTTATAGATCCACACACCATATGATCCCAGGACAGTGTCTCTGGCAGGAAGAAAAGGGGATGGAGCTACCAGGGTCTTCCTATGTGCCTTTTACCTTTTATCAAGGAGGGAAATCTTTCCAAGAAGCAATCCAGCAGAGTCCCTGTTACTTCTCATGTCCAGGGGGTGGGGTCTGATGATCACCGTGAGCTCATGATTCACTCTTAGCTGAAACCGAGGACCAGGCCTCTCAGCTGCTTTACAGGGAGGTGAGCAAGGAGCAAGTGGGCCGGAGATGGCTGCTGGTAACCAGCAACAGTCTCTGCCAGCCTCCCACGGGCTCCGTTTATCTAATTGTTTGCACCTGGCATCCTTCATGCTTCGTATTTACTGTAAGCTGGACGTTAGGCCTCAATTAGATTCAGGTGACATCGTTTTGGCATGAATATTCACAGGTGATGTTGTGACCTTCCTACTCTACCGAATCAAGAAACTACCAGGTTCTTCACTAAATTAACATTTTCAGGATGTAAGCAGAGGGTGATACGCCATCAGGCAAAAGCCAATCTGGAATCTATGTGCATCTTTCTCCCCAGTATCTGTCCTGGGTGGCTTCACATATCTTAAACTTATGGGAAGTCCAGGTTCCTCTAGAAATTCATTTTGGGTTGTCTTGTTGGAAGTGTGTGTGATAAGCAATCTGTTTCTCCCACGTGATTTCCTGGGATGGATGAGTCATACAAGCAGTGTTAACTTTGTTAAAAAACACCTGCGAAGATCATGAGACGACTAAAAAGCAAATGCAGAGATGCTGGAAAGCGATTCTTCCTCGATGTCATTCGCTTGAAGTTCTTAGGGCGTGAGCAGAGGGTCAGGAACGAGGGCAAATGAAAGGAACCTTCTCAGGAGTTTAGCACCCAGCAGAGGACAGGCTGAGGCCTGCTACTCACCAGCCCTTATTAGCTGTGGAGACCGGTCTGGCAGGCTCAGTCTTTGGGGTCCAGGTTAGCAGCTCCTTCACGGCCTTCCCAGGCACAGTCACGGATTTCTGGCTGACGTGTTTGCATGGAGGAGACTGTGCGGCACTGCTGTCTCCTCGTCCACAGGGAACAGAAACGTATGTGCATTCGTGGAAGTCAGCCAGGTCCAAGGAGGTGGGGACAATGGGGGCCATGTCAGGATGCACTGTCTCTGAACGGGTGGTGCGTCCCCAGCGGCCCCAGGTGCCTGCAGCTCATGTACAGCAGGTGGCCTTGCTTTCTGTTTCACTGGGATGACCCGGAAAAAGAAACTTATCCATGGCTGTCTTCCCCTTAACATGACCCCATGCCCTCCTCCACCGCTTACCCTTCTCTGCTGCTCAGTGGCAGGGGTCTCTGTCCTTGGTTCTGGTGCCATTCCTGCCCCCGCATGGACAGTGCCCATGTCTTGCTGTCATCTCAGATGCATCTTAAAGTAAAAGCATCCTCCACCCAGCTTCCCCACGTCTGTCCCAGTTTCCCCAACTCTGCTGAAGACAGCCCCACTCCTCCCTACCCCCAGGCTAAAAGTGAGGGCTCAGCCTTGACTCGCCCTGCCCATCCAACCAGTCCCTCGTCCTGAGAGTCTTCTGCAGCAATAACTTCATTAACTTGTCTTCCTGCAGCTGCCACCCTGGCCTGGCCACCATCATCCTAGGAGAATGGGCCACCATCCTCCTTCCTCATTCTCCATCCCCATTCTCATCTTCCTTCCAACGCTCTGCTGCTTGAGACCTCTCCAAGCTCCTCCTCATGTCGCATGTGGGCCTTCCCCTTTGGACCCTGCCTTTCTATTCCACCATATCTCTGGGGTCTATCTGTTCCAGAAGCCTTGACTCTTACTACCCTCTGATAACCTCAGACGTGCCGTGTGTCAGGCATCCTACAGCCATTACCTTTAGCCTTTACAGCTACTGTGCAGCATAGGAATGACAGTATTGTCCCTTTCGCAGATGAGGAAAACTGAGGCCCAGAGAGATCATGCACAGGTCACACTGCCTGTAAATAGCAGAACTGGGATCCAACGTCATGACTCAGAAGGGCTCTCATCCAAAGTCCTTCATCCTGTGAAACAGGTCCCATTACACCCCTTCCCTCCTCTACCAGGGGCTCTTGCTGTGCCTTGTCCCAGTGCCCTGCCTGCTCCTCCCAGCTGCCTCCGGTCCCGCAGCCCACACCTCCGCACAGCTCCTCAGATGTTCCAGCCCACACTGCTCAGCCCTGCCTCTTAACTTTTCTGGCAGGAATCTCAGCCCTGCACAGTTTAGTACTTAATTATAGATTGCCTTGTACGGTTCTCTGCTTATTTCACATTTGCCTGTCTTTTTCCCAAGAAGCCTGCAAATGTCTGAATTGGGGATGGAGCTTCTATGTTCTCTTGTCCCCCCACACAGCACAGGGCCCCGACACAGCACAGGACTGGGCACACAAGCACTCAGTGGAGCTGACTTGACCTCCCAGGAAGGGGGCAGGGTCTCTGCTGTCCAAAACTGACTGGATTCCACCCTGACACACCCGCCCCCACCCCAGCAATACGCCTCAGATATCTGCACACACATGCACACATGCATACACACACGTACGCACACGCGCTTTATCTCATCTAAAGCTCTCTTTTCAACCTGAGGCAATGATATGCCTGGAATTACCTACCCAAGACGGACAACTCCCTCCTAACTGAAGCCTGGCCTTGCCCTCATTGCGGAATTCCCATACAGATCAGTGAGTCCACCAGAATGGTGTGAGCTCCCCAGGAGCGGGGAAGCCACTGATGTCACATCCTGACAGAGAGGCTGGGGCTGGATTGGCACTTGGTGGAGGCCTTGGCGTCTTGATTCTGATTCTGGTCCTGTTGCTGTGTGGTCTTTGAGGGGAGCGGGAGATGCAGTCTTACCGTCTTTGTTATATCTCCATGAGGGGACATTTTGTGGGTGTGAGGATCACTCCCCACCATCCGGACCACATGATACAGCTCCTCAGGGAACAGAACCGCAGCCCCTGGAGCTAACCCTGGTCCTCTCACACCACCTCCCTTACCAAAATGTCTGTCTGCCCTGACCCCGACATCCCCACAGGTGACCTCCCCAGCTGCTCCTCCTTGGGGTTAAACATTGCTATCTCAAACTTCTCATTTCTGAGCGGGAGGAAGAGCACGCAACACGAAGCCTCACACACTTAGAATGATCTAGATTTCAGGTTGATTTCTTCCCGCACACTTAGAAGATAGCATGAGGGCTTGGGGCTTCGCGAGAGGGTACTGACCAAGGTCACAGGGTCTGTGAGGGGCCCAGGAGCAGAGACAGAGAGAGGTGCAGAGGCGGTGGTGGGTGGGGCTCCCAAAGTCAAACTTCTCTTACAATTTTACCCAGGGCCGATGCTAACATGTAAATAAACAGACAAGTGAATAAACAAAGGGGTGTTTATATAAGAAAAACAAATAAAAATGCTTGTGTAACACACCACACATACCACACAGCCTGAAGGAGCCCAGGAGGGGCATCTCTTTGGGGATGTCCTAAAGAGACAGGGTGGGCACCGTCCTCCTGGAGGGAGGTGGGCTCGGAAGCCCTTCACTGCCGCGGGAGCATGTTGGGGAGGGAGGTGTCCGCCGATAACCATCACGGAGGTTTTGCAACTGAATGTTGCAGCTGAGGACTGGGCAGAGCCTGCCTCCTTGGGCATGGCCCTGTGTCGGGGAGCAGTGAATGCGCCCTGGTGTACCACAGATGGGCAGAGGGCTGAGGATCCTGTGCCCGAGATGAATCTAGCCAAGAAATGAAGCCAGCGGGGGGCTCACGGGATCAGGACCCTGCTCACACACCGGAGGGCCGTCTGCATCTCATCCTGGGGCCCCTTTCCAACCTTTGGGGTTGCCTCCTGGCGGAGCTTAACAGGCCGAGGCAGCTTCCTGAGCAGCCTGAGGTTGCTCCAGCTGGGTAGAGACGGCCACATTCCAAGCTCCGGGGTGGCAGGGAAGCTGGGCAGGGAGTTCCTACAGGGAGCGGCAGCCCAGGCTTGGGCAGGCAAGCACTGAAGGGTGGTTCCTCCTTCGGCGGAAAGCCAGAGGCGGAGGAGATGGAAGAACAGGTGTTCAAGGGGGACCCGGACACCCCTCACTCCATCTCCTTCTCGGGCAGTGGATTCCTCTCCTTCTACCAGGCCGGGGCCGTGGACGCCCTGCGGGACCTGGCCCCCCGGATGCTGGAAACAGCCCACCGCTTCGCGGGGACATCGGCGGGTGCTGTGATCGCCGCCCTGGCCATCTGCGGGATTGAAATGGGTAAGGCCTGTGTTCTGGGTCCCCTGGGAAGTCTCTTGGGGGATTCCACAGAGACAGAAGGAGCCTGAGGGAGGCTGGGGATGCTTTGGGGGACAAAGCCAGGCCTGGATGGCAGGAAGGGAAGGGAAGAACTGGTTGGAGTAGGACAGCAGCAGCTGTGACATTTGAAGGTTGAGGTCTGCAAGGCCCCAGTCTCTGACCTGCAGGGTGAGCCTGGACCCCTGTCCCTCTCCCTCAGTGCCCTTACCTGTGAGATGCTCTGTCTCCCAGCGCCTGGGAGAGTGAAGGGCAGTATCTCCCTCAAACATTGAACATGGTGCTGTCAGAAGCTACACCAAAGCACAGTCATACATTGGGGTTCAGTGTTGCTCCTGCCTGGCCTCTTTCAAAATGAAAATACCCTTGGGAGAGGCAACTCTTCAAATCTCTATCACCCTGATTGGGATGTATTGTCCACCATTTCCAGGTGGCTGGAAAGACGAACGCCCCGAGGCTGGAAGGGTAGACAGGAGAGAGCCCAGAGTGGGAGAAGAATAGGAAGGGGTGGGGAGAGAAGACAGAAGCTCTCACTTCACCTTCTGTCCTGCTGGTCCAGGAGCCCCAGCGAGAAGGACTGCTACGTTGCTCACCCAGAGAGAGAAACTGTCCCAGGGAGCAGATGCGTCTAGCAGCCCCGAGGAACAGGCCCAACAGCCTAGTGGGCTACCTTGGAGGGGTATTTATTCATTTACGGAGCTCCTGTTCTAGACGGGGCCATGTTCCAGGCACTGAGGACAAAGTCCCTGCCCTTCTGGAGCAGAAATTCTAGAGAAAAGAAGCAGATAATAAACATCGAAACAAGGCATCTTCTAGGATAAGGTCAGGAAGTGATATGATCCATGAATAAAATTAAAGTGGGAAAAGGACTGAGAATAAAATGGAGACTATTTTAGGAAGGTGGTCAGGGAAGCCTTTCTGAGGAGGTGACATTCAAGCCTAGAGCTGGGTATGGTGACAGAACAAGCTACTGGGAGCTCCTGAAAAGGAGAATTCGTGGTGAAGGAGCAGCCACAAAGCCTGTGGTGTGGAAAAGGTGGTGGGAGGTCAACCCGGGCCAGGTCATGTGGCCTCAGTAGCAAGCTCTGATCTCACCTAAGAGAGGGGAGCACAGGCGGCTGTGACAGTGGGTGGGGAGGGGCAGAGAGCGTGAGCTCCTCACGTGGGATCCCAGCTCTGCCGTTTCATGACGCGTGCCCAAAGCAAGTTATTGAACGTTCTGCGCCTCTGTTTCTCTATCTAGAAAAGTGAGATCCTAGTCGTGCCTGGTTCCCGGCATCATTATAGCAGCCGTCTCCAGCCTTTATGACACCAGGGACTGGTTTTGTGGAAGACAATTTTTCCACACACCAGGGTTGGTGGGGGATGGTTTCAGAATGATTCAAGCGTATTACATTTGTTGTGCAGTTTACTTCTATTATCATTACATTTTAATATATAATGAAATAATTATACAACTCACCATAAGGTAGAATCAGAGCCCTGAGCTTGTTTTCCTGCAAGTAGACAGTCCCACCTGAGGGTGATGGGAGCCAGTGACAGATCATCAGGCATTAGATTCTCATAAGGAGTGTGCAACCTAGATCCCTCCCATGAACAGTTCACTAGAGGGTTCACCTCCTATGAGAATCTGGTGCCGCCACTGATCTGACAGGAGGCGGAGCTCAGGGGGTAAGTTAGTGAGCAATGGGGAGCCACTGTAAATACAGATGAAGCTTCCCCTGCTGCTTACCTTCTGCTGTGCGGCGTGGTTCCTAACAGGCCACAGACCCGGGGCCATGGCCTGGTGGTTGGGAACCCCTGGTTATAGGATTGGCTGAGCTAATATGAATCCCTGCTTAGAACAATACCTGGCATATGGCAAGTGTTCGGAATGTGGCAACCATCTGATTAGGCTTCTTAAGATCTCTGACCGATGGGCAGAGTGTGTTTGAGGGGGCAAGGTGGAAACTAGATGAGGGAAGAGATTGGGTTCAGGATGTGCTTTGAAAGTAGAGGCCATGAGACTTACTGGAGGGCCGGCTGGGCTGTGTGAGGGAGAGGCTTCAGACAATAGCCTCCTCCCAGCCCAAGCAGGGTACTTCCTGGCTGGGGACCTCTATGCTGGGTGGAAAGTCTTTATTTTAAAGAATAATAGTAATGCCCATTCACTGAGTACCTCTATATATAAGATTTTTTTTCTTTTTAATATCTCACAAGTAATAAACACATTTTTCTCACTGGACAAAATTCAAACAATGTGAAAATGTATAGAGTAAAAGTAGAAAGTAGAAAGAGGCCAGGCACGGTGGCTCATGCCTGTAATCCCGGCACTTTGGAAGGCTGAGACAGGTGAATCAGAAGTTCAAGACCAGCCTGGCCAAATGGCGAAACCCCTTCTCTACTAAAAAAAATACAAAAATTAGCCAGGCGTGGTGGTGCACACCTGTAGTCCCAGCTACTCGGGAGGCTGAGATGGGAGATTGCTTGAACCCCCCAGAGGTGGAGGTTGCAGTGAGATCGTGCCGCTACACTCCAATTTGGGTAACAAAGCCAGACTCTGTCTCAAATAAATAAATAAATAAATAAATAAATAAATAAATAAATAAAGAGTAGAAAGAAAGCCTCCATTTGCCTGGGTGCGCCTAATCCCACCGTCCCTCCTCTAGCCAGTGCTAAGGGCTAGGCATGGATCTTTCCAGATCTTTTTAACGCACTGTCTTCTGTGAATGTAGCCGTTAATGGCTCTTCCACAGTGAACTCCAGGCCTTCAGAATGGGGCTAGGGTGACAACCCCTACTCTGTCCTGGAGTCACAGAATTCCTGCCTTGAAACACCTGGTGCAGGGATTCTCCTTCCTTTTCCAGGCACCTGCGTTGCTCGTCTGCTCCATTACTCTCACTTCTCTGTCTTTATGTCATCTTAATATATAGCATCTGGGCGCAGTGGCTCTTGCCTGTGATCCCAGTACTTTGAGAGGCCAAAGCAGGAAGATTGTGTGGGTCCAGGAGTTCAAGACAAGCCTGGGTAATACAGGGAGACTCCATCGCAAAAAAAAAAAATTAAAAATTAAAAAAAATAATAAAAAAAAAGAGGAAGAAGAAGAAAGAAAGAAAGAAAAAAGACTTTTCAGAACTAATTTAACTCATTCAGTTTGAATACCGCTGCAAGCCTACTTGACCAGGCTGTGATGGTCACGGACGGCAGTGGTGGGAACTAAAACCTATAAAAAGGACATCAAGCAGTGGGGTGTAATCAAGGACTAGACTGTGGGCTGCTCATAATGATGGCAGAAGTCCAGGGAAGGGTGAGGGAGGTGTGTGTGGGACTCACTCTGTCCACTCAGTAGCATGTTTATGAGACTTGTCAGTGTCACTCCAGTCTAGTTCATTCACTCATTTAACTGCCATACAATTTACTCTTAACTAGCACTCCCTTTCTATTAGGCACCATTCTACCTCTGGCATATTAACTCATTCAGTCCTCACAACAGCCCTCCCAGGTGAAAACTGTTATTACCCCATTTTACAGAGGAGGAAACTGAGTCACAGAAAATTTAAATAAGTTGCCTACAGTCACATGGATAGCACTTGGTAAAGCTAGAATTTGAACCCAGTCTAGCCAGAGTCTACGTTCTTATCCTTTAAATTGCCCTGCTTAACAATGCAATGTTAAGGGGTGCAGAGGCAGGGTTGGGGAGTCTCTCTGAGCAGGTGGAATTTCCACACAGAACTGAAGTGGGTAAGGGAATGAGCCCAAGAATATCTTGGGGACAGCATTCTATGTAAAGCAAAAGTCCCTTCGTTAGTTAGAAGCCGAAAAGGAACCAGGGCTAGGTCTCCGGTTTTTCTTCAAGTCTCTGTATTCCTATGCCACAGTACAGTTAGTCATTTTATTGATGGATATGACCAATTTCCTTGTTGTTACAACCGTGCTTGTTTGTGTCTCCCATGCTCACATGGAATGTATATCATTCTAGGGTATTTGTGTCATTAACTTTGTTAATGACTTTGATAAGTTACTCTCCAAAGCAGTTGTACCAATTTAATCACAAGCAGCAGATACGAGTTCTAATTTCCCCACAATGTCACACTTGAAAATCTTATGCCAATCTAACAAATGTGAAATTGTATCTCATCTACTGTATTTAATCTACCTATCCTGATTGCTAGTGATGTTCAGCATCCCCACGTACTTATTGACCACTAGACGTTTCCTCTTCTGCAACTTGCCTGCTCACCACATTTCCCTATTTTTTCCTACTGAGTTATCTTTTTTCTTTAATGTGTAGACGTTCTTTATATATTCTGTACACTTATCATTCACCAGTTATACACAATGCACCTCTCTTTTCCCACTCTATGTCTTGTATTTTTATTTTGCTTTGATGTCTTTAGTTACTCAGATATTAATTTTAATGCTCTCAAATGTATCCATCTTTTCATCTGACAATTTGGGTTTTGTTTTGTTTTTGAGACTGGGTCTCATTCTCTCACCCACATCGGAGTGCAGTGGCACATTCATGGCTCACTGCAGCCTCGAACTCCCAGTCTCAAGTGATCCTCCTGCATCAGCCTCCTGAGTAGCTGGGACCACAGGTGCGTGCCACCACGCCCGGCTAATTTTTAAAATTTTTTCGTAGAGTCAGGGTCTCACTATGTTGCCCAGGCTGGTCTTGAACTCCTGGGTTCAAGCGATTCTCCCTCCTCAACCTCCCAAAGTGCAAGGTTTACAGGTGTAAACCACTGCGCCTGGCCATCCTCTTATATAATACGTGTTATAAAATATCTTTATTACAATTATTTCTTCTACATTGTCTTTCGAAAGTTTTAAAGTTTTCATATTTAGGTTAATTCCTCAGGAATTCATTTTGTTGATGGTTGAGGTAGAGATCTAATTTTTAAATTGTTTTGCCATGTGATAGCCAATTAGAGGCTATCTCCACACTTACTTGAAATGCTGCTTCTGGAATATTCAAGTGTCTCTTCTATTCTGTTGGCTCATTTGTCTATTTCTGTTGTAATCATTATAGTCTTATAATAAGGGGTTCATCACCTATGGCGAGCAATCTCCTCCTCTTCCTCCTCCTTTTTTCTTCTTCAAATATTGCCTCCATTATGTTTGGCCCTTTCCCCGCCCCATGTGAAAAGCTCTGCTGGGCTTTTGACTGAAATTGCATCTTCCCATTTATAAATACAGTTGATCTTTCTATTCTGGTCTTTTTTTTTTTGTCCTTCAGTAAAGATTTTGTGTGTTTTATTAGATTTATTTTTCCCTTGTAGTTTTATTTTTTATTGCTATGGGAAATGGGATCTTTTTTTTTTTACCTATAGCATTTTCTTTCTTCCCTTCCTTCCTTCCTTCCTTCCTTCCTTCCTTCCTTCCTTCCTTCTTTCTTTCTCTTTCTTTCTTTCCTTCTTTCTTTCTCTCTTTCTTTCTCCCTTTCTTTCTTTCTTTCTTTCTTTCTTTCTTTCTTTCTTTCTTTCTTTCTTTCTTTCTTTCTTTCTTTCTTTCTTTCTTTCTTTCTTTCTTTCTTTCTTTCTTTCTTTCTTTCTTTCTTTCTCTTTTGATACAGAGTCTTGCTCTATTGCCCAGGCTGGCATGCAGTGGTGTGATCTCAGCTCATTGCAACCTCCGCCTCCTGGGTTCAAGAGATTCTTCTGCCTCAGCCTCCTGAGTAACTGGACTTACAGGCACCCCCCACCACACCCAGCTAATTTTTGTATTTTTAGTAGAGATAGGGTTTCACCATATTGGTCAGGCTGGTCTCAAACTCCTCACCTTAAGTAATCCACCCACCTCAGCCTCCCAAAATGCTGGGATTACAGGTGTGAGCCACCGCACCCAGCTAGCATTTTCTGAGGCCCTCCTCAAGGTCATGTCCCCACTTTTGTAGCCAGCTTGGGGCTTTTCTGTCCTGAGATCCTGTGTTTTTTTTCTGTGAAAGCTGAGGTGGCAGAGGTGCATCTTCTGACATGTATGCCCAGTTTTGCGACCAGGCCAGTGCAAGTCACATGCAAATGTTTGTAAAAGCACTTAACACAGTGCCTGGTTTTTACTAGAGAGGTGGTAACCTTCATTAACCCATTCATTCACCTAGGAGGGGTGGTCTCCGTGATTGCCACTGGGGGTCCAGAGTTTCCAATCTTGTCAGAAGTGGGGTTGGAAACATGCCTTGAAGCTGCATTTGCATAATTTTGAAAAATAAAATGTTTCTTATAAAAGAATAGTGATTTGGCAGACTTAAAACCCTACTCCCACTTAAGCTACTTCTTGGCACCTTTCTCCCCATAAAAAACTGGCAAGCCAGTCTGTCCCTCCGTCCTTCCCTTCCTCCCTCCCTCCCTCCCCTACTTCCTTCCTTCCTTCCTTCCTTCCTTCCTTCCTTCCTTCCTTCCTTCCTTCCTTCCCTCCCTCCCTCCCTCCCTCCCTCCTTCCCTCCTTCCTTCCTTCCTTCCTTCCTTCCTTCCTTCCTTCCTTCCTTCCTTCCTTCTTTCCTTCCTTCCGTGTTAGTTGAGCATATACTAGGCCCTGCAGAGGATGTGAAGATATAACACAAAATGAAACTCTGATCTTGCTACAAGGAGCTTACAGTCCACTCAAACTTAAAGGCAGCTACCAAATAGTTATAATGCAAGAAAGTTCCAATTGAGCTGGGTACGGTGGCTCACGCCTGTAATCCCAGCTCTTTGGGAGGCCGAGGCGGGCGGATCACAAGGTCAGGAGATCGAGACCATCCTGGATAACACAGTGAAACCCCGTCTGTACTAGAAATACAAAAAATTAGCGGGGCATGGTGTTGGGCGCCTGTAGTCCTAGCTACTCGGGAGGCTGAGGCAGGAGAATGGCGTGAACCCGGGAGGCAGAGCTTACAGTGAGCTGAGATCGCGCCACTGCACTGCAGCCTGGGCGACAGAGCAAGACTCTGTCTCAAAAAAAAGAATAAAGAAAAAAAAGAAAGTTGCAATTTAATGTTAGAGAATTATAAGGCATAGGAGTGCAGAGGGATGGAGAAAACACTTCCAAACATGGAAGGCCTCATAGAAGTGGCATTTGGGCTAGTCCGTGCTTGAAAGGTGAGTAGAAGTTGGACAGGTAGAGACAGGTTGGGCAGGAACCAAGGCTTCCAGCAGGGATGTAGCATGACAACACGACAAAGCCACGCAGTGGGGAAACGTGGTGCCTCCAGAGCATGGTAAACAGTGCAAGTCAACTGACGTCGGGAATTGAAAGGTGTAGCCTCTCCTGTGGTCCAAGTGCCCCTGCCATGTCTGCACTCCAGCTAGTCGGAAAGGGAAAAGGGAAGGGCACAGTCCTTTAGAGCAGGACTCGGAGGTGATACACGTCCTGTCAGCTACATCCCATGGATTGCAATTTAGTCACATGGTCACACCTGACTGCAAGAGAACCTAGGAAATGTAGACTTTATTTTGGGAGGCCATGTGGCCAGCTAAAAATCGGAGGTTCAATTACGAAAGAAGAAGGGGAGAATGGGTATTGGGGACAACGAGCAGTCTGCGTTGCAACAACCATAATCAATGGCATGAGGATCCTGGAGAAACTCTGCCCCTGCCTGAGACCAAGACCATGACTTCATAATCACAAAGTTGGCCAGGTCCCTTGGCTCGTGCCTGTGAGCCCAGAATTTTGGGAGGCTAAGGTGGGAGAATTGCTTAAGGCCAAGAGTTTTAGGCCAGCCTGGGCAACAAAGTGAGACCCTGTTTCTACAAAAAATAAAATAATTAGCCAGATGTGATGGCTTATCCCTACAGTCCTACCTACTCAGGAGGCTGAGGTGGGAGGATCCCTTGAGCCCAGCAGTCTGAGGCTGCAATGAACTACAATTGTGCCACACTGCACTCCACCCTGGGCGACAGAGTGAGACCATGTCTCTAAAAACAAACAAACAAACAAACAAACAAACAAACAATCACAAAGCCAAGTCCAGTTTGTTGTCTGGGAAAAGGCTCAGCTCTGGCCCACCAGCAGCTGCCCTTCTGGCAGTGGAAGCATGAGAGCTTCGGTCCTGCAGCAGGGGGCCTGGGCAGTGTACCATGGCACCTATTGTGTCCCCTTCCTAGAATGACCCTCTGCCCCCCTTTCAGAGAGAAAACCTTCTCCCCAGACACCATCCCATTTTACCCCACTCCATCTCTCTTTTCCATGATGTCCAGTTTGCCCATAAAATCTGTCCACCTATTCTAGCATTTGATGTTGTACAGTCTTAACTGTTACAGATACGGTGTCTCATTTCATCCACTAGGTTGGCTGAGCAAGCTGAGATCTTGTGGGTCCTATGGCTCCCACAAACTGCTCATAAAACAAGAGCTCCTTGATAACATCCTGGTGTTTGCTGGCTATTGGCCAGTGTGACACTGAATGTGTCTTTGCAATTTGTATTTTGTAGTTTCCCTGGCTCTTGGATGATTTTCTGTAGTTATGGATATGGATAATGCTAGGATATTACAGTGTCAAGGTCAGCAAGTCCAACTCCCTCATTTTACAGGTAATTGTATTTAGACCCTGGGAGAGAAAGTGACTAGTTGGAGACAGACCTCACTTAGGTCAATAGTTTCCAAACTGTGTTCCAGGGATCCGTAGGGTTCTGCAGATGGGGAGGAAAAGCAGGGGACAGACACGTCTGAAGCCCTGGCTGCACTAGTACAGCCCTGCTGTTGTCCATCTCATACATGGGGGATCTTTCTAAAATTATATTTGAAGAAAATCTTTCAGTAATTTCTTTTAAAGTTTGAGAATTGCTGTTTGAGCCCGGTTCCCACAAGATGCAGACAAGGAGGTTGAGGATCAGATTTTGGCTGAATTACGGTGATGAAATAGATGATTCATTAGCTCATTCATTCTAGGTCCTGGGGATCTGGCCGTGAACAAAGCAGTGGATGTCCACCCTCATGAAACTGACATTCTCTTGGTGAAATTAAACCATAGAAAATTAAACATATAAAAAAGGCCAGCATGCGTGCTCAAAGGAGAAGATAAAGCAGGGAAAGGATGGGAGAATGACACAAGGGCACAGTGTTGGGTGGGCTGGCCTGCGAAGGCCCCTCTGAGGTGGATGAAGCTAGGAGAGAGCCATGTGCACTGAGGGAAGAGAGTTCCAGGCTGAGAGATCTGCAGGGGTAGTTACCCCCCGGTGCAAACATGCTTGTGTTCTCAGAAAGGGAGGTGGCTTGTCCCTCTGGACAGGAAACAGGCTTCAAAGGGATCTTGCAAAACACATGAGAGATCCAGAGTAGCTGTATGTTTTGCCCCCTGCCCCGCAAATGTGTGCACAACAGGACCCAGCACAACTCCTCCCGTGGAGACAGAGCACTGGAGAAGTATTTTGATTGGCCTCCCACACCCAGGCCAGTGCTTCCTTTGGCAGCTCCTGCCCGTCCAGTAGCTGAAATTCTCCTGGGGTCCTGGAGCTGAGGCTGGCTAGTTATTGTCATTGATAGGTGGCTCAAGGTGTATTCTGATCCACTGGGACTGGCACTGGGCTTCCTCTGTGAGAACCTCGCTTTAGTAACTCCTTTCCTTGGTCACTCATGCACCCATCTTTGTCACTCAGTTGAGGAATGAGACATGGTCAGGATTGGTGGAGAATACAGTTCCCAGAAAGGAGGAGGGCTGGGGCTGAACTTCCAACTCTGCCCTTGAGTTCCGTGGGTTTTTGGCTGGCCAGGGACCCATCTTGCCCTTGGTTTTGCCATCTGTGACTTGGATAATTGGAAACACATCTCTTGGACATTATAGTGAAAGACAAAAGAAGTCATGGATGCATTCCTGGCCCAGTGCTTGGCAAATATTAGTCACAAAATAAGTCTTTGAAGAATGAATGTTGAATGAATGGATGAATAGGTGAAAAGAAAATTACCTTGAAATAGAAAAGCATAGATAAAGCAGCACTTTCCAAACTCAAGAATGTCCCAGAGAACGAATTAAACCTTATTAAAACAAACAAGCCGGGTGCGGTGGCTCACGCCTGTAATCCTAGCACTTTGGAAGACAGAGGCAGGCAGATCACGAGTTCAGGAGATCAAGACCATCCCAGCCAACATGGTGAAACCCCGTCTCTACTAAAATACAAAAATTAGCATGGTGGCATGTGTCTGTAGTCCTAGCCACTTGCGAGGCTGAGGCAGGAGAAATGCTTGAACCCAGGAGGCGGAGGTTGCAGTGAACCAAGATTGTACCACTGCACTCCAGCCTGGCGACACAGTGAGACTCCGTCTCAAAAAGAAAAAACAAAAAACAAAAAACAAACAAAAACAAAGATGACTGGAATCCAGCCTGGTCTAAGCAATGTTTTTCATGATAATCGTGAGCTCATCTGCACAAGGACTTGGTTTTTCTGCGGGAATTCTGTGTGGCCCCAGCAGTGGAAGGACCCATCTCAGCTAGTCTGCACTGGTTCTGGCCAAACACCCTAGGATTATTGCTGACTTGGGAACACTTTTCATGTTAATTACTCTGTAGGTTGTATCAATTCAAGCTCTAAACCATATGTAATACAGATTTGGGTCTTCCATTTTTATGGGAAACTGTTTTTTCACCCAGATCCCTGTGCAGACACAAGCCACTGGCATCTCGCAATAGCCCAGCAGCCTTTGGAGGGTCCTAGCTTTAAGCAGAGGTCTCAGTTCACCCAGCCCAAGAATGCAGTCCCTGTCCCTGACAGTTTCTGGTCTGGTAACAGTCCCCGCAGTTACCACATCATCAGCTTTCCTTCTCATGTCACTGACTTTCAGTTCCCTCTTCATTTCTTCCTTTCTCGTGAGTTCAACCATGTCTTACAACTTTGTTTTATATTTTATTTAATATTGCGCTTTTTATTGTTATTGTTGTTGTTTTTGTTGTTTGAGACAGGGTCTCTGTCACCTACGCTGGAGTGCAGAGGCGCCATCATAGCTCACTGTAACCTCGAATTCCTGGGCTCAAGCGATCCTCCTGCTTCAGCCTCCTGAGTAGTTGGGACTATAAGCACGTGCCACCATGTCTGGCTAATTTTTAATTTTTTTTGTAGAGACAGGGTCTCACTATGTTACCCACACTGGTCTTGAACTCCTGGCCTCAATCGATCTGCCTGCCTCCGGCTCCCACAGTGCTGGGATTACAGGCATGAGCCAAGGCACCTGATCTCTTGTTTCTGAAGCTGGAGAGGTTCCTCTTTAGCTCAGCCCACCGTACTACTGGAGCTGGAAGTTCCTTAAGACCTGAATGAGAACCTCCATTTTTTCCTGTTGCAGGTATGTAGGTGAGTGTGAGTGGGTGTGTACATGTATATGTTGCCCAGATGTAACTTGGATTTCAGTCCTGGCTGCTGGGGACACTTTCAGAATCAAAATGTCTTCATTAAAAATCACTCCAAAAATTAGTTATCTGAGATGGCAGTGTTTTCTCTAAAAAGGTATTCTGCTCAAATTCACATCCTAGTGTCTTTCGAATAACAGCTATTTACCAAGCACTTAGAATGTGCCAGGTCCCGTGCTAAGTGCTTCATATGCATCATTTACTCTAATCCCCTCACAACCCTATGAAGCGATACTATATTTATATTCACTTTACAAATGAGGAAACAGGGATTTAGAGAGATTAGATAATTTTCCCAGGTTTATACAACAGAGCCAAGACTGGTATTTCTCTAAATGTCTACATTCTACATCCTCTCTAATCATGATTTCAGAAATTGCTTTGCAAGCAACATGACAGTTTTCTTGTTACACTCCATGGGTCAAGCAATTATTTATACATTGGTTAAGAAAGTGAGATCAGGCCGGGTGCAGTGGCTCATGCCTGTAATCCCAGCACTTTGGGAGGCCAAGGCAAGTGGATCACCTGAGGTCAGGAGTTTGAGACTAGCCTGGCCAACATGGTGAAACCCTGTCTCTACTAAAAATACAAAAAATTAGCCAGGCATGGTGGCAGGCACCTGTAATCCCAGCTACTCAGGAGGCTGAGGCAGGAGAATCACTTGAACCCAGGAGGTGGGGAGGTTGCAGTGAGCCAAAATCGTGCCATTGCCCTCCAGCCTGGGCAATAAAAGAGAAACTGTTTCAAAAAAAAAAAAAAAAAAAGAAAAAAGAAAGAAAGTGAGATCGAATGGCATGACAAATACAAAAGGACTTTTTATACAATATTATGGAGATGGTGTCATTGTGTAGTTGTTGTAACTCCCATTACCATGTTGGACCCAGTATCTTCCATCTCACTCAAAGGAACTTATGCTTTACATGTTTAAACCTCTCCATCCAAATGGGTAAAGATTCATTTTCCCCAAACAATCCCTTGGACTTTTTAGTAGAACATTGAATGGAAGATCTGGTAAAGCTCTGAATGTGTTCGTTACGCAGTAGAAACATCTATTTGGAAAACAACTCACGTAGGTGACATATGTTAATCCATCCCCCTGGTATCAGAAGGTGTTAACTGAGCCCCTGTGAGTGCAAGACACTGTATCCCCAACAGCCTTGCTTCATCTGTGTGTATGTGTATGTGTTATTTAATTTAATTTAATTTTTTTGAGACAAGAGTCTAGCTCTGTCACCCAGGCTGGAGTACAGTGGCAAGATCTCAGCTCACTGAAACCTCTACCTCCCAGGTTCAAGCAATTCTCCTGCCTCAGCCTTCTGAGTAGCTGGGATTACAAGTGCCCACCACCACGCCCGGCTAATTTTTGTGTTTTTAGTAGAGACACGGTTTCACCATCTTGGCCAGGCTGGTCTTGAACCCCTGACCTCATGATCCACCTGCCTTAGCCTCCCAAAGTGCTGGGATTACAGGCGTGAGCCACCACACCTGGCTTGATCTGTGTGTGTGTGTGTTTTTTGTTTTTTTTTTTTTTTTTTTTTTTTTTTTTTTTTTTTGAGACGGAGTCTCGCTCTGTCGCCCAGGCTGGAGTGCAGTGGCGCAATCTCCACTCACTGCAAGCTCCGCGCCCTGGGTTCACGCCATTCTCCTGCCTCAGCCTCCCATGGAGCTGGGACTACAGGCGCCCACCACCGCACCGGCTAATTTTTTGTATTTTTTTTTTTTAGTAGAGATGGGGTTTCACAGTGTTAGCCAGGATGGTCGATCTGTGTTTTTAAAAATTTTAATAATAAACTTTTTATTTTGGAACAATGTCAGCTTCACAGAAAAGTTGCTAAAATAGTACAGAGTTCTGCATATCCTTCACCCAGTCTCCCCTAATGTTAACATCTTACATAACCATGGCCCATTTGCCAACACTAAGACATTAATATTGGTACATTCCTATTAACTATACTGCAGATTTATTAGAATGTCACCAGTTTTTCTACTAATGTCTCTTTTCTGTCCCAGAATCCAATCCAGGATTCCACACTGCATTTGGTGGATCCATTTTTAAACCCACTCACTTAGTATTAAAATAGCATTGTTTTATTTGCTTCACTTTGGGCTCAAATTCAAGAAAGACAGTTGAGCTCTTTTTCCAATTCTAGGGGGAAGACAGCCAAACAAATGGTAAATAAACCTCCAGACTTCTTTGGTTCCCCTGAGTTAGGAGTTCACCCTTGAATCCTGTGGGTAACCCAACTCTGTAATCATGAAATCAGCACGTAAGGAAGAATCTCCTCAGTTGGGTGTGGTGATGCACCTGTAGCCCCAGCTACTCAGGAGGCTGAGGCAGGAGGATCACTTGAGCCCAGGAGTTCAAGTCCAGCCTGGGCAATGTAGTGAGACCCTATCTCTAAAAAAATTAAGAAAGAAAAAACAGAAAAAGAAAGAATCTCCTGCTATGCCCTAACTCAGAGTCTAGTATGCATCCCTGTGGGAGCACAAGTTAGAAGCAGAGTTGATAGAGCACACTGCCTGTGGTTTGCCCTGTCAGACCTCAAGTCCAGCTGAGTCTTAAGACTAGGGGGTGACTCAGTTCACAGCTGTGGCATCATCCCAGTGTCCCCTGGGTAGTGCAGGGAGAATCTATAGGGCAGGAGAGGCCACAGCCTAGATGGGAGGCAGTATTAATTCCTACCTTGGAGCAGGACCCCAAAAGGACTTCTGGGTCCACCAAAGAAAACAGAGAAAAGAGCAGGGGTGATGGCCCTGAATACATGATCATTTCCAGGGAACTTTCTAGATGCATTCCCTCTCTGCCTGTTTCACCTCAGGGTGATCAGTAAGAACCTGCAGTGGGATGTTGGAGGTTGTGCCTGAATTCTGGGGGGAAAAGCTCATAGTGGGCTGAGGGCTGAGGCCCCAGGCCCTCTACTTGAGGGCAAGCAAAGAGTCCTGTGGACACCTTGCTAGGAGCATAGGTGATGAATCAGCGGAAGACACTTCTGTTTCCATGACAACCGGATATAAGCCAGTCTGAACTTTTAAATCCAATTGTTTAGTAAACTCTTAGCGTTAGAAGAAGGTCTATGTGGAGGATTGTTATTATCCATTAAAAACATTGTTTTGTTTGGTTTGATTTGAAGTGCTAAATAGGTCAGAGTTGTTTTGCTGTTGGCGAAAGCCTATAATGCGTTCAGTACAGAGAGAAAAATGTGAGTTTTCACATACATTCTCGTTCTATTTCTGCAAACAGAAACTGTGTGACCTAGGTCCCAGGGTACATCCTTCCTTTATCCATCCATCCATCTAACCAACCATCCAAACATCCATCCACTCATCCATCCATCCGGCCGATATTTATTGAGCCTCACCTTTTTCCTGGGCAGGATTTCTTACCTGTAAAATGTGAGAATTCGCTGGGATCCTATTTCTGACCTAGGATCCCAGAATCTTAGGAGTCTCAGGGCAGTGTTTTGGGGGCTACCTTCCTAGGGAGGGTGGGGTGATGGGACAGAGTCTCAGAAGAGCCTCAACCCAGAACAGCCACATTTTTTGTTGTTTTATATATTGGGTTTCCACTTAAGATTTCTTTTGAACAAAGGCTCCCTAACTGAAAACTCACTGCCCCAAAGGGTCTCTGTAAACCTTCCAGTAGTGGCACTGTAGCTTCAAGCCAAACTGTTTTTCAATCAATACCCCTGCAGTGTAGGGCATAGAAATAAAATGGTAAATAAACCAGGGTCACTGCTCCTCGGAGGCTGGCTGTCACTGTGAAAATAAACTGAGATAATAGGTGGGAAAGCCTGCTTAGGGAAACGATTGTTGTTAAGATGATAACAATTATTATTATTACGTTGGGGTCGGGTATTCAAGATATACCCACAGGAAAATGCAGATTACAATTCAGTCTGCAATTAGGGACCAGAGAGGAGCAGCCAGTTCTCAGGTGCTCCATGCTGGGATTCTGAGCATTTGTCGGCGCCTCCCCAGGGGCTGCTGCGCCCCCCGCTCCCCGCGCGCCCACCACGCACGCTGCTCTGGGAGCAGGGCCTGCGGCGGCGCCTCGCAGTGATTGGCTGAACCGGAGGTTGTTGCTAGGCTACCAGTGCGCCCTGAGCCTGGGGCCCCGCAGTCCCATCCTCTGTGGCTGATCCATCCCTCGCTGCAGACCTAATTCCGGCCCCCTGTGAACGGCATCCTCAGCAGCTTAAATTATCAGCCCCAAGAGCCCGTCTTTCTATGATTTTTCATTTAGCAAGAGGCCACGTGGAGATGGGGAAGAAAAGCCTTCTGTTTTCATCCTCTGGGTCATCTTGAATAGCGACTTCTCTCTCTGGGCCTCAGTATCCCGCTTCAGGTTCTGGAGTTCGTTCATTTATCCATTATTCATGCCTGCGTGCATGTTTCTTAAGTGCCGACCGTATTCCAGGCACTATATTGAGTGCTAGGGACAAAGGAATGAACAAGACAGAGACCATCCTTGCCCTTGTGTAGGGGGGAACATTATCCACCTAAACAAATAAACGCATGTACAATTATCCCTTTTCTTCCCCTTTGATGATTTTTCTAGCCCCTTTTTCCCCCTACTATATCTGTAGGATCCCCCAAGTTGACAGGAGAGGGAGTGTTCTCCCAGTCAGGCCTACACTATTCTGAAACTGGGGCGCACCCTCTCGCTCCACGCTCGTATTTTGCTCTTTTGATTCCACACTTGAGCCTGACCACAGCTTGATAAGGATGTGGGGGCTGGGATCACTGTCTTCTGTTCAGATGAGTAGGCTGAGAGTCCGAAACATCCAAACGCTTTGTCACATAAGGAATGATTGCCATACCCAATGTTTGAGCATTTACTGGGTACAGGCACTTTAAAAGCTGTCTGCCTCTTCATAATCCAGTAAGGTAGGTATTCTTAGACTAATTTTACAGGCAACAAAGTTGAGGATGAAAGATGTTATTTAAGT
This sequence comes from Macaca mulatta, assembly GCF_049350105.2. NCBI lineage: Eukaryota > Metazoa > Chordata > Mammalia > Primates > Cercopithecidae > Macaca > Macaca mulatta. The sequence continues at coordinate 145,967,354 of NC_133409.1, read as the reverse complement.
GGCCAGTGATGATCTAGATAGCATGTGGTGAAGCTGGGATTTGAACCAAATCTGCCTGGCTCCAAAGCCTAAGCTCTTTCCAAGAAATGGATGTGGTCACGGAAAGACTCTGATCAGCTGGGCACAGTGGCTCATGCCTGTAACCCCCGCACTTTGGGAGGCTGAGGTGGGAGGATTGCTTGAGCCAGGGAGTTTGAGACCAGGCTGAGCAACAGGGCTAGAGACCCTGTTTCTACAAAATAAAAAGAATTATCCAGTATGGTGGCACATGCCTGTAGTTCCAGCTACTCAGGAGGCTGAGGTGGGAGGATACTTTGAGGAGCCTGGGCAACAGAGTGAGACCCTGTCTCTAAAAAAAAATTTAAATCAAATTAAAAAAAGAAAGACTCTCCGAGTGGCTGAAACTTGGAAATATAGCTTCCAAGTGCCCTTCAAAAATCTCCCGGTCTCAACATCTTTTTACATTTTATTTTTTAGAGGCAGGGTCTCACTCTGTCATCCAGGTTGGAGTGCAGTGGTGCAATCATGGCTCACTGCAGCCTTCACCTCCCGGACTCAAGTGATCTTCCCACCTCAGCCTCCTAAGTAGCTGGGATGACAGCAGCATGCATGCCACCATGCCTGGCTAATTTTATTATTATTATTTTTATTTTTTGTAGAGACAGGGGTCTTGCTATGTTGCCAGAGCTGGTCTCAAACTCCTGGGCTCAAGCGATCCTCCCATCTCATCTTCCCAATGTGCTGGGATTACAGGCATGAACCACCACACCCAGCATTGACCCAGCATCTTATTTACTTATTTTTCTTGGCACATTAGACTCATAAAACCTGGTGAGCTGACCACACTAATCAATATTGTTAACTCTGCTGTCTACCCATCTATCTGGGATGATCTTGCCTTCAAGCTTTTATTGGGTAATTAAGTCAAGTAGCTCTTCCTTGGGGGCATCTCCATTGCTCTCAGGTTTTTGTATTCCTTTGTTCACATACTGAGAGGCTTGATGGGCATAGATTATGGCCCATCTCTGCCCTGGAGGAATTTCCAGCCCTCAGGGGAGGTTTCTGAAGACCTTTGTATGGGCAAAGCTCAGTGATAGGCTATTGTGAGAGGAGGAGGAGAACCAGATTTGCCCTCAGAGAAACCCCTCCTCTGAGCAGAAGTGGATGTGCCTAGGGTGGGCTGAGGGGTGGGAACAGTCAACCTTGAGTACCCTGATCAGGACACATTGGGTCTGCGGTGCTGCTTCTAATAACCTTGCTGTGGTTAGTATGGGACTCTGTGTCTCAGAGCCTGGCAGCATGCAGCTCGGAAGGAGGCCTTTAAATGGGAGAAGGTGCTGGAAAATATGGTAATACATAAAGAAGTAAGCTAAATTTATCCCCTCTCTCAGCACCCAGCAATTGCTATGCTTAACACTTAACTTTCTACTAGCATAGATTTGTTTAACCAGATTAGTTGCTGGGCGAGAGAGAAAGGAGAGAGATAGACAGAGACAGAGACAAAGAGAGACACAGAGAAAGACAGAGACTTTGAAGACAGACAGGAACACGCACACATACACACCCCCCCCCACACACACACCTGGAGAGAACTAAGAAGATGCAGAGCTAACAGTATCTTTTGGTGTGTGGCTTCAGCCAGCAGCAGCAGAGCTAGACTGAGAGAATCAGACAACTTCCTGCCCACTTCCTCCCAGGCTACATGACTGGCTAGAGCATTGCTAATTTCCAGATAGCACCATTTTCAGATGTCAGTACTTTGGAATGTCGACACTGTTTCCGTTATTTTGTCCCATGTTTTGTTCCTGTCACCCACTCCCACCACTGAATAGGTGAGTTGACTGTAGATGAATAATATACTAAAGCCACCATTAAAGTAAACATTATAAGACTTTAAATATGCATGCCTTTGACCTAGCATTCTCACTTCTAGGAATTTATCCTAAGGAAAATAAGTATATGGATAAAGAAGTTAGCATGAGATTGTTCATTGCATCATTTATTTAGAAAAGCAATGAAACAAACTAAATAGCCAACCACTCTTGGTTTCCTGATCAATAAATAATGGTATAACCTTACAACAGTTTTCCATACTGCTTTTAATATTAGAGTATAGGCTGGGTGCAGTGGTTCATGCCTATAATCCCAGCACTTTGGGAGACCAAAGTGGAAGGATTGCTTGAGACTAGGAGTTCAAGACCAGCCTGGGCAACATAATGAGACCCTATTTTTACAAAAATAAAAAAGTTAGCTGGGTATGGTGGCACATGCCTGTAATCTCAGCTACTCAGGAGGCTGAGGTGAGAGGATTGCTTGAGCCAGGCATTCCAGGGTGCAGTGAGCTATCATGGTGTCCAGCTTGGGTGACAGAACAAAACCTTATTTGAAAAAACAAATTAGGTTATAAATGAATATTTGTTGACCTGGAAAAACATTCACAACAGATTAAGTGAAAGAAGCAAATTACAAATAGTATGTATTGTATGACCCTTTATAAGTATGAATAAAAATAAAATATATAGTTTAAGGAGACAGACCAAATGTTAGTCACTAGGAGGAGGGATTCCAAGACATTTTATTTTTTTTCTGCTTATCTGCATTTTTAAAAGTTTTTCCATAATGAGCATGTCTGAGTTTTGTAATAAGAACAAATTTCCTTGCTTCCCTCCCAGGGGTGGCTTCTGCTGGGAGATCAGGCATTCCTGGCTCCCAGGCATCATGGGAAAAGCCATTGACCCTTGCAAGGTGTTAAGCTGGTCACTAAGAATTCCCTGCCCCGGCTTGACTCCCCATCCCGGCTGGTCTTATGGGCGAGACCTCAGTGATCCAACACCTTGGTATCCAAATGAGCAGTTGCTGCATCACCTGTGAGTGGGTTAGCCTCTGCCCTCCCTTGAGGGCAGACACTGTTTACCACTGTTGGCACATGGTAAGTCTAACCTTACTAAAACTGTAGGGCCTTTCTGCCTCCCAGGAGCACCCTCCCCTGTAGGAGGGTAACAGCTATGATGATCCATTGCTCAGGGCGGTCCCTACTACACATAAGCAGGTGTAATTCTGAAGGTTGGAAAAAAAAAAAAAAGGCTGTCACCATGGCAACCCAGGCTTGCTCAGCCTCTTCATTCCTGAGATCAGTCCAAATCCCAGGGAAAGAAGGTGGGGTATGGAGTCAGAAAAATCACTGCCTGGCTGCCTGACCTCAGGCAAGACACTTACCTTTTCTCTGTGTGAGTTTCTGCATCTGTAAAATGGTGCTGAAGCTTCTTATCTTACCTCCAGGACTGGGGTGAATAATCTGTAAACTGTAAAATACAAGAGGAGTAGGGCATCCTTAGTTTTGGCTTGTCCCCAAATTGCCATGTGACTTTGGGCAAATCACTTAACCGCTCTGTGTCTCAGCTGCTCTGTTTATAAATAGGCGAGTAAGGCACACTGATTACTTCCCAGATGTATTGCGAGGTGCCTGTGAGAATCCCAGAATCTCAAAACTGGAAGGAATCCTAGCCCTACCACTCATGCAGGAATCTTTTTGATAAACTCTCTGACAGAGGTACTTATCCAGCCTCTGCCTGGTTACCTCCCATGGCGGAAAACTCATGACCACACAGCTTCCCTTGTAGCCATTGCTACATGACACTAACTATAAGAAAGTTCTTCACTATAGCGTATTACAGCATGTTTTACAAATAAATGTTTGTTTAAAAAAGTTAGCAATCCTTTCCAGAGCTATCTTCACTCCTGATTTTCCCAAAGGCTTGCACAGGGTAGAGATGAGCAGTGGTCAGCAAAAAGTAGGTGTGGGCTCAGCTCCAGAAGAAGCTTTTGGCTTAGCGTAGTAGAAGGAGCCCAGGCTCTGGGGTCACACAACCTAGGTTGAAATGCTAACTTTATCCACTTACTAACTGGCTGACGCTGACCCTGGGAAAGTTATATTACCTATCTGAGCCTCAGTTTCCTGATCAGTAAAAGGAAGATAGAAATACCTATCTCCCAGTATTGTTGTGGGAATTAAGCAAGTTATCACTTCTTATTAAGCTGACAACACAGACTTCCCTGGTGGGATTCTGGGGACTTGGGGTGGGGAACATTACACCCTCTTCTGCCACCCTGAATAGCACATCTGCCCTCTGAGCACATGGCACAGGCGAGCCTTACATACTCCATATCTCAGGGTCATCTCCCTCTCAGACCTGGACCAGGGCCATAAAGGAAAGGTGACACAATGGTTTCAAGACAAAGTTCACCTCCTCCACGTGATTCACCGGCCCAAGGCCAGCACCCCCTCCCTGCCCACAGACTCAATGGGCACAAAGCAAGTATCCCAGGGCATCACTTGGGAACAGCTTCCAACTGCACCAGTGTTTTCATAGGAATCTCATACAGGATCCCAGAACTGTGGTCTGGCAGTGGACTTCCAGGCAGAGTGACAAGAAGTTGCGGAAAGCTATTTGGGGTTGGGGTAAAGTGTTCCTTTAGCTGTTGATAAGAAGGTGTCTGTCACGTAGCAACTCCTGGACAAAGGTCAGGACGCCTGGGTCCAGCTCCACCATCGCCTAGCTCTGGGCTCTCTGGAGCCAGCGACTTCCTTCCTCAGTGTCTTGCTTTCCTCATGTGCGGGACAGCAGGCCGATTCCTGGGGCTTTCCCAGCTCCCGAATTCTAGGTTTCCCCATTTGTTGGATGAGTTGGAGAAACCACCCTAGACCTCCCTTGGCCCCTGGCCACTGGGTGGCGCCGACCACCCCCTCTTCTCTGCTTCCTTTGCAGATGAGTACCTCAGAGTCCTCAATGTGGGTGTGGCCGAGGTGAAGAAATCCTTCCTGGGGCCCTTGTCCCCGTCCTGCAAGATGGTGCAGATGATGAGGCAGTTTCTGTACCAGGTCCTGCCCGAGGACTCCTACAAGGTCACCACGGGAAAGCTCCATGTGAGCCTCACCCGCTTCACGGACGGGGAGAGTGTGGTGGTTTCAGAGTTCACGTCCAAGGAGGAGCTCATTGAGGCAAGGGGGCTGGGAGGGAGGGAGGGCCAAAGAGGGGGCATGGGAGGGCTGCTCCTGCTCTCTCTCCACCACCCAGCCCGATGCCTCACCCATCTGCCTCACTTCCCTAGTCCTTCCCTTGCTTCATGCCCCCAGTGTCTCCCTGTGCAAGGTGCAGTGTTAGATGAGATGGACACAGAAGCCCAGGACAAACCAGGCTTGACCACCACCCTCAATGCTTTGGCCTTCACGTCCGTCCTGTCTGGCCCTCTGTGCTAAGCCTGAAGCTTCCCAGAGGCCCAGGTGTGACCTGCAGAGGGCCCGGGGCTCTTTCAGGGCCTTCCAGGCTGGGCTGCCCTGCGTCCTCTCTGAATTACTCACAGTTTGTGAGAACAGTCAGGCGAGACGGGCCCCCATGCCCCCTTTCTGCCTCCTCACTTCCAGTGGCCCTTGATAAGGGATTGAATTACTACCAAATCAGTTATCACTTAGAAAAGTGCATGCTAGGCCGGGCACGGTGGCTCAAGCCTGTAATCCCAGCACTTTGGGAGGCCGAGACGGGCGGATCACGAGGTCAGGAGATCGAGACCATCCTGGCTAACACGGTGAAACCCCGTCTCTACTAAAAAAATACAAAAAACTAGCTGGGCGAGGTGGCGGGCGCCTGTAGTCCCAGCTACTCGGGAGGCTGAGGCAGGAGAATGGCATGAACCCGGGAGGCGGAGCTTGCAGTGAGCTGAGATCCGGCCACTGCACTCCAGCCTGGGCCACAGAGCGAGACTCCGTCTCAAAAAAAAAAAAAAAAAAAAAAAGAAAAGTGCATGCTAATTCTGAGTGCACTGCCCTAAGCTCATTAATATGAACTTTAGTTATGAACAATGATTGCTGGAGAGGGCTGCAGATAGGTCCCATTGTCTTTCGGGACAAAGGGGTCAAGCTGCATGGCCTCCACCCCACATCTCCACTCTCCTTCCTTCCCCACATACAGGGCCTTTGCCTCCCCATCTGCATCCCATACTGGCCTGGCAGTAATCCTGGGGATGAGGGATTAATAGGCAGTGTGCACGGACACCTCCTCCACTCCTCATGGCCCCCTGGGTTTATCAGCAGCCGGCTCTTCCAGATCTGCCTCCTCACGCCCACCCCCGTTCCGACTTCATCGCCCACTGCTGCAGTTTTCTCTCCCCGGCCCTCTCCGCCACCTTCCATTCCTACCATGCCAACCCTAGCAAACCACACACAAGCCAGACCTCTGGGCCTTCCTACCTGCCGCTCCCTCTGCCCGGGATCCCCTCCCTCCTTCCTACGCTGCTTTGCCTGCTGCTGAAACCCAGTCCCTCCTGCCAGGGCACTTGCCTTCATCCCCTCCCACCCTGCCTGCACCCCTCTTGTGGAGCCACAGTGCCCATGCTCACCTCCACCAAGCCCCTGTCACCCCACTGCACCGTCACCCACTTGCTCACTCCCCCCTGTAGAGCACTCCCAAGGGTGGGCCTCTCAGCCTCCTTTGCTGACACACATTAGTGGTTGTTGAATCCCACTGGATTCATGAAAGTTCAGCATCAGAAGGAACCCTGAAGCTATTGAGGACCCCCTCCCACTTTAATGCTGGGATGTCAGGGCCAGACGGACCAAGTAGGTTACCAAGGACCCCATTAGTGAGGACCAGGCCAGGAATTGAACTCGGAGCTTTGCTTCCCAATGCGGCACCTTCACTTAGGATTTAAGGAGGTCCGGCCTGGTGGTGGATGGCCCAGCAGCGGACAGACGAGCCGTCCCCACCCCGCCCCCTGGGCCTCTGGCATCTCAGCCCTGTTCTCTCCATACAGGCCCTATACTGCAGCTGCTTCGTCCCCGTGTACTGCGGCCTCATCCCCCCGACTTACCGCGGTGTGGTGAGTGCTCCAGCATGGTGAGGGGTGAACCGGGATCCAGGGGACCTCGGGTCCCTGTGACTCACACCTGGGGGAGCAGGAGGGTGGTCTCAGAATGCAGTGGGAGGACCTAGAGTTGGAGAATTTCTCGTGTTGTTACTCAGAATTCCCAATGTAGATGGCTTTCTGGGTCTTTAAGATGAACTTCTCCAGCTGGGGTGGGCTCCTCTCTGGATCCACCTACCCACTGCCGAGCCCGGCAAATCAAGGCTCCATAGGCTTGGCAGGCTTTCCCAGACTTCTCGGAACAGAGGAGGTGGACCCTGAAGCGCTGGGACCTGGAACCTCAAATGATGAGGATGTTTTCTGAGGCCCTTTAGGCCAGGGCCTTACAGACTTTAATGTGCCCGTGAATCACTCGGGGTCTCGTAAAACTACACAAGTTCTGATCCAGGCGATCTGCGGCAGGGCCTGAGGATCCGCTCCTAACCAGCCTCAGGTGCTGCCCATGCTGCTGGTGGGTGGGCCACACTCTGAGTAGTGATGGTCTAGCTCATGCCCCTTCCTCATTTTATATGCAGAGAAAGTTAGGGCCAGAGACTAGGATTCAGGTAGTAGATGGAGCCCGTATTGCATGTCAGCCAGCCTGAGAGTTAGAGCCTCAGTATTTATCATCCTTCATTCATAGGTGAGAAAACAGAAGCCCCAGAAAGGACGGGGCTTGTGGGTGAACAGGTGGTGGGGCTGTGGCAGAGGGGCACGTCTCCTGCTTTACCCAGAGTATGGGTCCCCTGCACACGAGCCCTGGGAGCCCCAGTCTCAGCACCACTAAGATAGCAGAGGGAGGATCAGTGCAGGACAGAGCACCAGGCTGGGAGTCCAGAGGCCAGTGCGGACTCACCAAGTGACCAGGGGCACACCACACACCCACCAGGACCTCCATCTCCAGGCTTATCCCGAAGGATCTTCTGGACCTTCCTTGATGGGCCCTTGAAGCTGGTACCATGTCCTATGGACCATTTTGAGGTACTCCGAGTGGGGCTGAGAACTCTGGCCCCAGGTGAGCATTTCTCACTCTGCCCCACACAGAGGTACATTGATGGGGGCTTCACAGGCATGCAGCCCTGCGCCTTCTGGACCGACGCCATCACCATCTCCACCTTCAGTGGGCAGCAGGACATCTGTCCCCGGGACTGCCCCGCCATCTTCCACGACTTTCGCATGTTCAACTGCTCCTTCCAGTTCTCCCTGGAGAACATCGCCAGGATGACCCATGCATTGTTCCCCCCGGACCTGGTGGTGAGAGGCAGGAGGGGTCTGGGGAGTAGGGGAAGGTACCAGGGACTAGGGGTGGGGTTAGAGAGCCACTGGGGCCCACTCAAGTTCCATCTGAGTCTCCTCCCCTCAAATGATCCCTTAAACTTCCTCCTAGAGCTGCCTACTGGCCTTGCTTCTAACTAGCTATGTGACCTTGAACAAGTGCCTTAAGCTCTTCCGGCTTCAATGTTCTCCCCTGTAAAGCGAGATGATGTCAGAAGTGCTGATAGAAATATTAACTGAACCCTTCCACTCAGACAGTTCATGTACCAAAGCAAGGGTCGGCAAACTGCAGCCCACGGGCCATATCCAGCCTATGGCTTGTTTTTGTACAGCCTGTGAGCTAAGAAAGGGGTTTCCATTTTTAGAGAGTTATGGGGGAAAAAAAGAAGAAAAAGAAAAAGAACATTAGGCAGAGACTGCATGTGGCCAGCAAAGCCCAAAATAAGTATTTACTATCTGGCCCTTTACAGAAAAGGCTTTGTGGGTAATACCTCATGTAATCCTCTAGCATCCTCTGTGACCAATATTATTGCTGTCCCCATTTTGTAGATGAAGAAATTGAGGCTGTGAGAGGTGAGAGCAACACAGCCAATAAGGGGCAGCCCAGAGACCTGAACTCAGGCTCCAAACTTTGCTCTTCATATGGCCCCAATGCACCTCATCTGGTTCTGCCATGAGCACCCAACACTTTCCTGCCCAGGGGAGGCTGAGGATCCACCATGAATAGTGTCACTCATGAACGCAGCATCACTGGGGCGTGTGACCAGGAATTGCTCCCCAATTCTTCTTAGTAGATAGTGAGGGATGGGACACTGGATGGGTATGTTTTGAAAAGTCCATCAAATAAAGTTCAAGAGCAATGGGAGTAGCAGCCCTGGGTCAGGGGAACTGTGGCTTCCTTCATCACCGCAGCCTTGGTTATTCTCCCGGTGCCCCGCCCCCAGATCCTGCACGATTACTACTACCGAGGGTACGAGGATGCAGTTTTGTACTTGAGGCGACTGAGTAAGTACCGGTGGGGCCCCAGGCAAGGGCAGTGTTGGAGGGTAGGGACAGTTCAAACCGTAGAAGGGCTGAGTGGAGGGGTATTCCCCCCAAATTTGTGACCCGGAGATGCCCTTCACCTGGGAGAGCTGGAAATGGGGGTGGGGATCTAACAGGCTGCATCACCCAGCCCAGACCGCTGGGTCTAGAAAATAGGATCTCCATGTAAAGGGGGCTTTGGGGTTAACTAAGGGCACAGTGTCTAGGACAGTTGTACATGTATGTTTATGAATGTAAAAACTCTATTTAGGAAATCCAGAGTTCAGATCTCCCTGGAGAATTCCATTTTCATGTCATTTCATTCTCTTCCACTTTATTCTCTTTCCAGTAAAATTGCATTATTAAGGTAGAACTGGATGTCACTAGTTTATATTTGCGTAAGACTCTGAGTGACCAGCAAATCACAGAGAAGAGCCTTTGCCCTGTGTAGGTTTGAAATGGTGGTCCCTCCACCTATATATTCTCTGTGCTTTATCAGGGTGGAAGAAACAATTCCAATGACATGTCTTTTATGTGCTAACTCCATGGCAAACATCTTTGTTACAAGAAATGAACAAGACTGGATGTGGTGGCTCATGCCTGTAATCTCAGCACTTTAGGAAGCCAAGGCAGGAGGATCACTTGAGCCCAGGAATTTGAGACCAGCCTGGGCAATTGTGAGACTCCCATCTCTACAAGAAATTAAACAATTAACTGGGTATGGTGGCACATGCTTATAGCCCAAGCTACTTGAGGTCAAGGCGGCAACAAGCCATGACTGCACCACGGCACTCCACTCTGGGCGACAGAGTGAGACCCATCTTTTTTTTTTTTTTTTTTTGAGAAGGAGTCTCGCTCTGTCGCCCAGGCTGGAGTGCAGTGGCCGGATCTCAGCTCACCACAAGCTCCGCCTCCTGGGTTCACGCCATTCTCCTGCCTCAGCCTCCCGAGTAGCTGGGACTACAGGCGCCCGCCACCACACCCGGCTAGTTTTTTGTATTTTTGTAGTAGAGATGGGGTTTCACTGTGTTATCCAGGATGGTCTCGATCTCCTGACCTCATGATCCACCCTTCTGGGCTTCCCAAAGTGCTGGGATTACAGGCAAGACCCTGTCTTTAAAAAAAGAAAGAAATCAACAAAAGCTTTGCCATATTTAGAATCAATTATTTTCAGAAAAAAGGATCACTAGATCAAAGGGTTTACCTAATGTTACATCAGAAGCATTTTCCTTGTTGCCACACGTCTTTGTGACTGTCTTTTTTGGCAGTTGTATAATATTCCATCATAGCTGTACAGAAAAATTTGCTTGATCATTCCTTTGAGTTTCCAAATGTTTGTGATTATGAGTAATTCTGTGGTAAACTTTTTGTGTATGTAGCTTTAAAAAATACTCTGTGGGTGAGATTAAGGGGTTGGATGAGATTTTCTTCCTAGGAGGTGTTCACTTATTTTTCCCTTCTTCAAAATTCCTTCCTGCTTCCCAAACTCCCCTTATCCTGTCTCTGCTTTCTCCTGGGTCCTTTCTCCCAACAAGGGGGGTGGACAGGCTGGACAGATAGGAGAGCAGGTTGGAGAAAACCTGGGCTCTAGAGGCAAGTAGCTCTAGGCCCCCACCTCACCCATAGCTGTGTGACCTCCGGATAATCGCTTCCCCTCTCTAAGGCTTGGTTTCCTAACCTATGAAAAAGGGGGTTTAGATCCTAGCTCCTGACACCTACTAACTGTGTGATCTCGAGCAGGTAATTAATCTCCTGGGGCCTCAGTCTCCTCATCTGTAAAAGGGGCCTAATCATGGAACCTTATGGTTTTATTTCGAAGATTAAAGGAGCGAAGCCACAAGACCTTAGCACAACGCTCAAATAAATGGTAGCTCTCATGAGACGTGCTGAGTTCTAGCCACGGTCAGTCCAGCCTACTGCAGGGTGAAACCTGATGGTGGCACTTCAGGAATCCGCCCCCAAAATTGAGCCAGTATATGGATGGGGCAGGTTTCTTCAATGGCCCTGGAATCACTCCAAGTAGGAACAGATACAACTCCTAAGGGAGAAATGGTCTCGTGCTGACTACCAACTATTTTTGCTTCCTCTTCCAATTTGCCAGTGTATGGCACGGCTTTTTCAGCACAGATTTCACCTCCACCACCTCAGTCCTCTTGGATTTGGTGGGAGTGGATTTTTCTCCCTGCATCAGATGTGAACAGGAACTACTGACACATACTGAGAAATTGCAGTTGGTCTCCAGAGCCACACCCTTATCCCTACCTGCCATCTGGGAACAGAAAATGGGAGTCCGCCTGACCTCCCTCAGGCTGCTTTCTGGGTGGGGGGTCACCTCCAGTAGGAAACTATACCCCAAAAGGTGTCACCCTCCATTTCTCAGCTCACATTCTCACAACCTCTTTTTCCTCCCTCCCAAGGGAGGAGAATTAATTATTCCTGCTGCCAGGCAAGCCACTCTCTCTACACTCGACCCATCCTGGCAGCAGCCTCCTGCCAAAGGGAAGGGCAGTGCACGCTGGCGTGCTTGAAAATCCGCATTCCCCACACAGATGTATGAACGTGGGTGCTGAGTGAGGTTGGAGCTCAGAGGATGCCATGTCTAAAATATCCATCCGGCATTCAGGCATGCCTGGCCAAACCTCTTTTCCGCCTTCCTCCCCGACTCCCTTCTTCCCTCTCACAGTTTGGTAAGTGTCTCCCTCTCTGTACACACACACACACACACACACACACACACCCCTGTGAAACCATCACCACAATTAAGATAGTGAATAATTCGTCATCCCCAAAATTTCCTCATGCCCTTTCATGATCCCTCCCACCTTCCCTCACCCCCTGCCTTTCCCAAGCAACCCCGATCTGCTTTCTGCCATCACAGATTAATTCACTACAATGTGAACTCTTTTTTAAAATCTGAATTATTTCACTCTGCATAATTATTTTGAGATTCATCCATGTTGTTGAATGTATAAATAGTTTGTTCCTTATTACGTTCCGTGCCACTGTATGAATGTACCACAGCTCACCTACCAAAAGAGTTGAATATACCACTGTATGCATATGCCACAGCCCATTTATCCATTCCCCTGTTGATGGACATTTAGGTCATTTCCAGATTTGGGCTATTATGGATAAAGCTGCTGTGAACACTCATACATGAGTCTTGGTGTGGACATATGCTTTCATTTCTCTTGGGTAAATACCTAGAAATGGAATGACGGGATTGCGTCGTACATGCATGTTTAACATACATCCACAAATATTTTAATCGTGGTAAAAAAACACATAACAAATTTTAAGCACGTAGTTCAGTTGTGTTAACTATGTTCATATTGTTGTGCAGCAGATCTCTAGAATGTTTTCATCTTGCAAAACTGAACCTTTACACACATTGATCAACAACTCCCCCTTTTGTCTTCCTCCAGCCACCAGCAACCGCCATTCCACTTTCTATGCTGATGGTTTTGAATACACTAGGTACCTCATATAAATGGAATCATGTGGTATTTGTCTTTTTGTGACTGGCTTATTTCACCTAACATAATGGCCTCAAGGTTCATCCATGTTGCAGCTGTAGCATGTGACAGGATTTTCTTCCTTTTTTGAGACGGAGTCTCGCTCTGTTGCCCAGGCAGTGGCACGATCTCGGCTCATTGCAACCTATGCCTCCTGGGTTCAAGCGATTCTCCAGCCTCAGCTTCCTAAGTACCTGAGACTACAGGTACATGCCACCACGTCCAGCTAATTTTTGTGTTTTTAGTAGAGATGGGGTTTCACCATTTGGCCAGGATGGTCTCGATCTCCTGACCTCATGATCCGCCCGCCTTGGCCTCCCAAAGTGCTGTGATTACAAACGTGAGCCCCTGCGCCCGGCCGATTTTCTTCCTTTTTAAAGCTAAATATATTCCACGTTTTCTTTGTCCATCCATCTGACAAGGGACACTGGGGTTGCTTCCATCTTTCGGCTATTGTGGATAATGCTGCAGTGCCCATGGATGTATACATGTCTCTTCCAGATGCTATTTCAATTCTTTTGGATATATAACCAGAATACATGTTTGACTTTTTAATAAACTGCCAAATGGTTTCCCAAAGCAGTTGTACCATGTTTCATTCCTACCAACAGTGGATGAGCATTCCCATTCCTCCAAAACTTTTGGTCTTTTTTTTTTTTTTTTTTTTTTTTTTGAGACGGAGTCTCGCTCTTTTGCCCAGGCTGGAGTGCGGTGGCCAGATCTCGGCTCACTGCAAGCTCCGCCTCCTGGGTTCACGCCATTCTCCTGCTTCAGCCTCCCGGGTAGCTGGGACTACAGGCGCCCAACACCTCGCCCGGCTAGTTTTTTTTGTATTTTGTAGTAGAGACAGGGTTTCACCGGGTTAGCCAGGATGGTCTCGATCTCCTGACCTCGTGATCCACCCGTCTCAGCCTCCCAAAGTGCTGGGATTACAGGCTTGAGCTACCGTGCCCGGCCAACTTTTGGTCTTTTTAATTAATGCTCAGAATGTTTCATTCTAGCCCTTCTAAGAGGTGCATGTCAGTAACATATTGTGGTTTTAATTTGCATTCCCCTAATGACTAATGACTTTGAGCATCTTTTCATTTGCCTATTTGCCTGCCATAGATCTTCTTTGGTGAAGCATTCGTTCCACTCTTTTGCACATTTCTCACCTAGACTCTTAATAAGCTTTGTGTTTTTAGGGTAGTTTTAGATTTATGGATAACTTGTGAAAATAATACAGGGTGTTTGTTTCACATCTGTTATATGTTACAGAATGATACATACATACCATGGTATTCAGTCCAGTACATTTGTTACAACTTACGAACCAGTCTTGATATATTTTTAAGTAAGAGCCATTGCTTATTCAGGTTTTCTTAGTTTTTACCTAATTCGTTTTTCTGTTCCAAGAACCCTCACCCAGGGATCATATTACATTTCATTGTCACATCTCCTAGGGTTCCTCTTGCCTATAACAGTTTCTCAGACTTTTCTTATTCTTTTTTTTTTTTTTGAGACAGAGTCTCATTCTGTCGCCCAGGCTGGAGTGCAGTGGTGTGATCTCAGCTCACTGCAAGCTCCGCCTCCTGGGTTCACGCCATTCTCCTGCCTCAGCCTCCCGAGTAGCTGGGACTACAGGCATCCGCCACCATGCCCGGCTAGTTTTTTGTATTTTTAGTAGAGACGGGGTTTCACCATGTTAGCCAGGATGGTCTTGATCTCCTGACCTCGTGATCCACCCGCCTCAGCCTCCCAAAGTGCTGGGATTACAGAGATTTTTCTTATTCTTGATGACCTTGACAGAGTTGACTATCGGTCAGGTATTTTGTAGAATGTCCCTCAGTTGGGGTTTGTCTGATGTTTTTCTCATGATTAGGCTGGGGTTGTGAATTCTGGGGAGGAGACCACAGAGGTAAGGTGCCATTCACATTGCATTACCTCACAGGCACATGCTGCCAACGTGACGTATCCCTGCTGATGTTGACTGTGACCACCTGACTGAGGTAGCGTCCATTGGGTTTCTCCATTGTAAAGTACTCTTTCTCCCTCTATCCTTACTGCAGTCTTTAGAAGAAAGTCACTGTGCACAGCTCATACTTAAGGAGTGAGAAGTTATGCTCTACTCCCTAAAGGGTCAAGTATCTACACAAATTATTTAGAATTCTTCTGCAGGGGAGCTTTCTCTCTTCTCCCTGATTTACTTACTTAGGTAATCATATGTTTATATCAGTATAGATTCACGGTTATGTTATACTTTGGGTTATTATTCAATACTACTTTATCTTTTTCCTCAAATTGTTCCAGCTTTGGCCATCGAGAGCCCTTTCAGTTGGCTCTTTTACACATTTTAAAAACTGAATTATTTGTTTTCTTATTTAAGGGCTGTTGTATGGTCTAGATAAATGCCCCTCCCCCACCCATCGTTTTTGAGACAGGGTCTCACTCTGTCACCCAAGCTGGAGTGTAGTGGCGCAATCATGGCTCACTGAAGCTTCAGCTTCAGACTCAAGCAACCCTTTTACCTTTCTCAAGAGTCTTACAACCACAGTGACCTTCTCAGAACCAGCCTCAGCTGGTTGCCTCCCCTGCCTAAAAGTCGTGCTACAATAATGCTTGCCATGAAAACCAAGGATCTTAGCTGCTGCCTACAGCCCTGACATGGTCTGGCCCCTGCTGCCTCCTCAGCCTCCTCCCCCAGCATGGTCCCCTCACCCCACACTGACCTTTCAGGCCCCCACCACCTGGAGTGTCCTCAAACTTTGTGGCCTTTGTGTGTGCTGTTCCCTCTGCTGAAACACCCTCACCACCCCGCCCTGACCATCCTGGGCCACGTGCCCTTCATATCTCTGCTCACTGCCAGTCCCTCAGATGACCTGCCGTCTCTCACAGCACCACACTCCTCTCTTCCTGCACTTGCCTCAGCTGAAACTCTAGATGATTTGGGTGGGCAACGCCTGCTCCCCCACACTACACCGTAAGTGCCAGGAACCATCACGTTTGTTTTCACTCACGATAAATTCAAGTAAGTACAGAAAGACCTTTGAAAAGCACTGATCCTGTTTAGGAAAATAACTCAAGAAACCATTTTCGCAAAAGCCATGCTGCTGCCTGGGCTGAGTAACACCCCATGCTGTTGTTTCTCCTAGATGCTGTTTATCTTAATTCTCCCTCCAAGAGAGTGATTTTCCCCCGGGTGGAAGTGTACTGCCAGATAGAACTCGCCCTTGGCAATGAGTGCCCTGAACGCAGTCAACCAAGCCTTCAAGCACAGCAGGCCAGTCTGGAAGGAGCCCCACGACCTCACACGGAGTGGGTTCCCAAAGGGGATGGAAGGGGCGGCCACAGTCCGCCTGTGTCCCCACCTGTGCAGACACTTGAATCCACATGCGAGTCACCTGTTTCAGCACCAGTCTCTCCACTTGAGCAGCCACCTGCGCAGCCACTGGCCTCTTCAACGCCACTTTCTCCAACTAACATGCCACCTGTATCATTCCCAGCTGTGCACAAGCCACCCAGCTCCACACCTGGCTCATCACTGCCCACCACACCACCTGGACTGTCACCTGTGTCACCTCAGCAGCAGGTACAACCGTCTGGATCACCACCCAGATCCCCACACTCTCAGGCACTCACTTCACCCAGGCCACCCCTGGGGCCTTCAACTGTGGGGGCACCTCAAACACCGCCCCGAGGTTCTTTTTCAGCCTTCTCTGCTCAGCCACCTGTGGAGGAACTAGGCCCAGAACAGCCCCAAGGTATGGACCCTTCTGGCTTCTTATGGCTTTCTCATTCCTGGAGACCCTCGGCAAGAGAGCAAGGACACCAGGGCCGATAACTGCTTTTCTAGGGGTGCATGGATGAAGTTAGCAGTGAGCTTCAGCGCCTCTGTTCATTATGAGGACATTCCGCCACAAGGGGGCAGTATAAAGGACATTGGTTCATTCCCTTGGTGCAGTGCTTCTCAAAGTGTGGTCCCCCCACCCGCAGCAAAAGCATCACCTGGGAACTTGTTAGAAATTATAATCCTCAGGTCCTATTGCAGACCTACTAAATCACCAACTTTGGAGGTGGGGCCCACCTGTCTTTTTTACAAGCTCTCCAGGTGATTTTTTTGCCTGCTCACATTTGAGACCACTGGGCCAGTAGATTTTTACTGTGAAACCTGCTGTGCTGGGCAATGCTACTCAAAGAGTGGTCTGCAGACCAATCCAGCCCTCAACTGTGTGTTACTAGCCCACCACGGAGTGAATGCAGAAATTAAGAGTAATCACTTAGAAATGTTTGTAGCACTAAGGTATTGCCACAACATCCTGGAGCTTGACCATTTTTTACTAATTTATTTGCATTGTATTTCACAAAAGTACGAGTTTGTTAGACTACAAAGAAATTTTTTAAAAACTGGTTCCTTACTACTACAGATGATTTCAGAAGCACCCCTATATAGGCTGCAAAGATAAACTGTTCTCAATTCCTTACTCAGGAAATCTCCCTTTCAGCAGAGGAGATAACACGGATACTAACCTCAAAAATACAGTCAGGGCCTGGGTGTGGTTACTCACAACTGTAATCCCAGCACTTTGGAAGGCCAAGGTGAGTGGATCACCTGAGGACAGGCATTCAAGACCAGCCTGATCAACATGGTGAAACCCCATCTCTACCAAATACAAAAATTAACCAGGCATGGTGGTGCATGCCTGTAATCCCAGCTACTTGGGAGGCTGAGGTAGGATAATCACTTGAACCCAGGAGCTGGAGGTTACAGGGAGCCGAGATTGCTCCATTGCACTCCAGCCTGGCCAACAAGAGTGAAAATCCATTAAAAAAAAAAAACAAAACGGAAGTATTAAGTACTATATAACTAACAAAAACACAGTGTTGGAGGGTATTCGTAGAGAATAAGATCCTCCAAGCTCCCTTGCTGGCTGAATGCCATTTGTACTGGCAGTGGGGGAGGCACCGCAGGAGATCAGGGGGAGTATGAAAAGCTTCTTGGAGGTGACAGGTGAGTTTAAATGGGCAGGATTTTGAACATCATGGTTTGTGGGATATATGGGATGGAGTAGAAAGAGCATTTCCGATTTTGTTTATTTAAGACGCTCAGTTGCAGTGCAGGGATGTGCAGGGTACTTTCAAGGTACTTTAGGAAGGAGAGGACATGTGTGTGGCCACCATGGATGGTCTGGGTGGGGACAGAGGGACAGAGACCCAGATGAGGGACTGAAGCCAGATTGTAGGGTGCTCATGGTCCTCAGCCAAATTTCCAGAGCTATTATAGTAAACGTCACAGATCGGCAATGTCTCCTCCTCTGGGAATTAGCCCCAAGTTGGCAGAGATGCCCTTTCTTTGGAACAGGTTTACTTTGACTCTTTTAATGAGACAGAAACAAAAGGCCATTAAGAAAATTAGGCTGTGGCTCATGCCTTTGAGAGGCAGAGGCGGGCAAATCACTTTCAGTCAGGAGTTCGAGACCAGCCTAGCCAACGTGGTGAAACCCCATCTCTACTAAAAAACAAAAAATTAGTCGGGCATGGTGGCAGGTACCTGCAGTCCCAGCTACTCAAGAGGCTGAGGCAGGAGAATCACTTGAACCAGGGAGGCAGAGGTGGCAGTGAGTAGAGATCTTGCCACTGCACTCCAGCCTGGGCGACAGAGTGAGACTCCGTCTCAGAAAAAAAAAAAAAGAGTCAGAAAATAGGTCACAGTGTTTTACCTGCTCTCTTATTTCCTGTTGAATGCAAAACATTTATTTTACATTAATCATACCTGTGCATGAAGGTGGCCATCTTCACGTACCTGAGCAATCCTGGGCCCCAAGTTGGCATCTTCACTCATATTGGGGGTGGATAGAGGGCATATATAGTCTAGTGATTCTCCACTGGAAGTGATTTTGTCTCCAGGAGACATTTAGCAATGTCTGCAGACATTTGGTTGTCACCTAGTGGTTAGAGGCTGGGGACACTGAAAAATACCCTGTAATTCACAGAATAGCCTCTGTAAAAAGCGCTAACTCTTAGTGTCAATAGCATGTACTGAGATTGAGAAACCATGTTATAGCCTACAACTGAGCCTCAACGGTGACATCCTAGGCCATCTATGCGAGTTAGGCAGAGCTGAGACGCCCTAGAGCAAGCTTACCCAATGCGTGTCCCAGGACGGCTCTGAATGCACCAGTCTATAAAAAATTCATAAACTTTCTTAAAACATTGTGAGATTTTTTTTGGATTTTTTTTTTTTTTTTAGCTCATCAGCTATCATTACTGTTAATGTATCTTCTGTGTGGCCCAGGACAATTCTTCTTCTAGTGTGGCCCAGGGAAGCCGAAAGACTGGACACCCCTGCCCTAGAGTTTAGTAGTATCAGTCATTTAATGATGGCCATTGGTGGCGTTGGGGAACAGGAAAATTGTTAAAAGCCCTAGGAAAATCCAAAAACAGAAGGACAAGCCTCAATGTGAATAGATTTGGGAGAGTTAGGGACATACAACAGGCCTCTAACAAAATAACTTCAGAGGAACCTACATATACTTTATATTACTTTTATTTATATATAATACATAATTACATATTAACCTTCATATATTATGTACCCCCATACTCATTAGAAACATGCAAAGAGCTCACTTAAGAGCAACGGTTGTGAAACTATTAATACTCTGTTCCAAGAAACAAGCAAAAAGCATTACATGAAGCATGTGATGGAAAGTCCAGCCCCCTCCAGGGGATTTTCCTGAAAACCTTCCCTAACACACTGCTTTCTGTGAGGGCGCTATTTTTTTCTTTTCCTTCTTTTTTTTTTGAGACAGTATCCCACTCCCAGCTCACTACACTCTCAACCTTTGGGGCTCAGGTGATTCCCCTGCCTCAGCCTCCCACGTAGCTGGGATTACAAGCATGCACCACCACACCCAGCTAATTTTTGTATTTTTAGTAGAGACAGGGTTTCACCATGTTGGCCAGGCTGGTCTCGAACTTCTGGCCTCAAGTGATCCACCCATCTTTGCCTCCCAAAGTGCCGGATTACAGGCGTGAGCCACTGCACTTTCCCTGGGAGTTGTTTCTAATGTTCCACCAAGGGTCTGAGTCAGCCCCTCCACAGATGCCGCAGGCCTGCATCTCAGTCAAGTCTCACAGCATGACTCTGGTTGTAAAGATGAGAATTTGAGGACAAGAGAGTTCTTTGCTGTTTTTAAACCTTCTCATTTACTTACTATTGCTATTTCAAAAATGACTCCATATCCCCCCTCCCCATCTCCCTCTCGTTTCCTATATTTTTACTTTTAGCTGTAGCTCCTCTTGTCTCTTCAAATCCAAAAAGCGCCGTGCCTCTGGTTCATGTGAAGGAAACCGTCAGCAAGCCTTATGTCATGTAAGTTTCTCCATGGAGCACGTTCTTTCCTTTGGGCAGGAGAAGGGAGCCCGGCTAAGCCATATCTTCCACCACCTTAGCTGCCCCAGGAACCCTGGGATCCTTTTCTGGTGTGTGTGATTGTGTGATTACAGGTCCACCCCTTTACGTCTCACAAAGCCGCCTTCTCTTGTTCAGTGAGGGCAGTGTGTGGGGAAGGAGCCTGTCCGTGTTGATGTCATTCTCTTCTCCTGCACGCTGGGAATGCTCCTTCTCTGAGTGCAGTGTGAGAATGCGCATCCCCTGCCCTCATATTTTATTCTCCGGTGATACCACCGTTCAAGAAGGCCTGCAGGCATCCTACCTCCCAGCCTTAGGCAGCTCCTGCATGGCATGAATTAAGGATCTCTATCAAAGGCCTTCCTTACTCGAACTATTTTCTATTAGCCTCATAATGACCTGATAGTCCTAGACTGTAGACTGTCCCCAGAAAATCTTTTTTATTATGCACATCAAGTGTCTGGGTTGTGCAACATACACTCCATTGTATCTTTGCAATAACTATGAGAGGGCCTGGGGATCTGCATTTTTTTAAAACATCCCTGAGGACCACATTACCCAGGCTCCCTTGCTGGCTGAATGCCGTTTGTACTGGCAGTGGGGGAGGCACCGCAGGAGATCAGAAATTGGGTCGAGGGTATTTCTCCCCACAACCCCAGCCCCCTCTGATCCCTCCCTGCCTTGGGACCACTCTGGCAGTGGCTGGGTTTCTCCATGACCACAGCTGCAGGTATTGAGAGAGCAGGGCCCGAGGCATTCTTGCTTTTAATGTTTGCACTCTCTCTCACATCAAGCGTATTAGAATTTACCTGCTTCCCACATTAAGTATAATTTTAACCATAAAACTTTTTGAAAGAGTTTGTATGAATTTAACAATTTTGAGCTTAGGCATAAGTTATGCATTTTGTTCACATAATTTAAACCTTTTTAAATTTACGTATAACTGTATAAAAGTCTGAGTTTCAGTTGACTCATGGACATGATGTTACTTAGATAAATATTCATTGATTATATTTTTAAAAGTTTGCTGGGAAATCCAATGCTCAGCCAGGGTTGAGAACCATAGCACGGGTGTGCCCACTTGCGGAGCTGAGCAGGCCCGGATGTTGGAGGGCCCAGGCCAGGCCCATAATGAACCACTTAATCTCTTTGCCTAGGGAGAGCCCTGCTGAAGACTCAAACTGGGTGAATAAGGTCTTCAAGAAGAACAAGCAAAAGACAAGTGGCACCAGAAAAGGTTTCCCAAGACATCTGCGATCCAAAAAACCAAGCGGCAAAGTGCAGTGAGAATGACTAATGTTCCTTAAATCCCACGGAGAGGAGCAGCTTTGGGAACTGTGTTCAGGGAGATTCTGAGGAATGGAGGGGAGAGTAGAGGAGTAGTGGAGGGGTGGGAGGTTGGGCTTTGGAACAGACACATCCGACATAAAATTCCTGCTCTGCCACAACTCCACTCAGGGATCATGGTTGGGACACTTGCTCTCCCTGAGCCTCCATTTCCTGTAAAATGGGGATGATACCACTTCACAAAGTTGTGAGAGTTTAATGTGATCAATGATGTAAATTGCCTCATAGAATGCAGCATGTGTAATAGCTCACAATAAGTAGATGTTATGTTTACATAATTCCCAGAGGTTAGCTGGTTGCCTCTCTGCTTCTGAAGAGATGCTACTTAAAAACAAAACTAGACAGGCCAGTCACGGTGGCTCTAAGCCTCACCTAAACCAAGTTTTAATTTTTTTTTACTGAGTCATCATATTTTAATTAAAGGCTCATGCAGGTATACAAACACACTCACAAATTCAAATGACAGCCTCAAATTCAAACCAAGCCAGGTATTATTTACAATTATTTCATTGGGTTATCAGTGTATTCTCTGAATTGGCCAGGCATGGTGGCATGTGCCTGTAGTCCCAGCTATTTGGGAGGCTGAGGCGGGAGGATTGCTTGAGCTCGGGAGTTGGAGTCTGGCCTGGGCAACACAGTATTCTCTGAATGGAACAGACCCACACTGCTATTTAATTTGCTTCAAGTCTTTGTTGGTCAGAGAAACCTCTAATCATTCTGAGCAACATCCTTCCTGGTTGTTCTTGTCCCAAGTGGGGTCCCTGGATGAGCACAGGGATTTATCAGACAGACAAGGGTCAGAGGCTCACCTGGTGGCCAAAGACCCACCTCGAAGTCTAAGCAATGCACTTGGTGAGTGGTGGGAAGCAGTATGGTAGGAGGAGATTCTCAGAGCTGCTGCAGGAAGTGGAACAAACCACATGTTCTTTCTGGATGACAGGTAGGTAAGGGACCGTGCAGGATGGCAGCTAGAGGTCCCTGGGTTCATGGGATCAACAATCCCAGCCTGGGATTCTTCTCACTCATTCTTGATATCCAGCCCCAATGCTTTCCTGACCTTTGAGTGTCCTTATCTCTGTCTCTAGGAGCTCATGCTCAAGTTCGGTCGTGGGAAGCCAGGCAGGTCTGCGGTGGGTGTGGGGAGCCTCCCTGGGGCTAGGAGCACTATCTGGAGGCCAAGCCCAGGCTCCAGTTCCTTGATTCCAGGGCCAGCTCTCTTCCCACTGCAGCAGAGAAGCAGGAACTGTCAAATTCAGCAAGAGCCACTTTGGTCGACAAACCTTCTGGGAATGAAGGTGCTTTACAAAGAAACAGGCTGTGACAGAAACAAACAAGACAACATTCATAAACTGTGGGAAGCACTGTTGTCATTGGGTCACACCTCCTGCACCAGGCAGGTGGTTGTCTGCTGCGTTCTTTCACAGAACAGATGATGAGCCTGCCTGGAGGTGGCAATTTACCAACTGATGGTCTTAAGCAATTCCAAAGGCTGGGGTAAGGGGTAGAAAAGAGAAGCTCAAAAATGTTAGGGATAGAGAAGCGGGGAGTGATTCAGGAAGAGGAGAAACCTGCTCATTTCCTCCCAAACTACAACTACTGTCACATCCATGGGCTAGTCCTGTGCAAACTTCGAGTCCCCAGCTGATATCCCTGCTGACAAGCAGAGAGAGGCTAGAACAAAAGCTAAAGTGTAGATGTCCCACACACTAATCAGTATTGCTTTTTAATCAGAGGTCGAAATTCATACTCTGATGCAAATTGTATTAGTCAGTTATTGCTGTTATTATAACGTTGCATAACAAACAATCCCCCAAATCTCAGTGAATTACAAGGACAAACATTTGTGTTTCTCTTTCATGGGGCTATGTGTTGGCTGGGATAGCTGTATTTAGGCTGCAGGCTGGGTTAAGTCTGCTCCAGGCCCCTTTCATTCTAGGACCAGCAGTGATGCCAGACTTGCTCTTCTCCTGGAGCGTGGGTGGGTGTACGTATCAGCCTAGCTTTCCTCTGCTAGCCTTGGCTCTCCTCCAGTAAGAGTTCAGTGGTCATCTGACTCTGAATTGTGTCACTGGCCTCAAAGTGAAGAGACAGACTGAGAAATTGAGAGGCTGCCTACAGGCTACAAGTGGAGAAGGAGGACCCCATCTTGCCCCCAAATCCTCCTAATTCCTACCAAGTCTGTGAGATGCCGTTTCCACCATAAGAGATCCTTTTCTTTGAGTTTCTGTGTAATTTCCCCCATTACAATGTGAGTGTAATAATAATAGCTACAGTTTACATAGTACTTATGTGCCCAGCACCATGGCACAGAGAGGTTAAGTAATATGCCCAAAGTCACACAGTTGGTAGGTGGCAGAGCCAGGATCCCAATCCAGGTTGTCTGTCACCAGTGTCCTGATGTTCCAACTCAGTGACACAGCGTATGAGGGTGGTAGGAGCACTGGAGTGGGAGTCAGAAGTCACAGAGGTTAGCACTGGTTTCTCCATTCTGGCAAGTTACTCAGTGGGAGTTTCAGTTTCTCTCTATAACATCGGCCCTGCCTTCAACCCATGGTTATTTAGGACTTAAATGAGAGGCTGAATGTGGAAGCGTCCTGTGTGATTCTGGTAACAAAGACATGTCAGGACCTTATGACCAGTGCCCAGGCCTGTATGGGACATTTGGGAGGGTCCCAGGCAGTGTGTAGGCTGGGGCACAAGACAAAGGAGCAGAGAGAGGGTATCTGAATGCGTGGTTCCTCCTAGGAGCTTTTAGGAATGCCGATTCTTGGGCTCACCCTGCACCTGCTGAATAAGAAACGGGGCTGTGGCCCAGCAGTGTGTATTGTGCATGGTCCACCAGATGACTGATGCACGCTGGAGTTTGAGAACCACTGGATTACTATGGAAGAGAAGCACAGAGGAGAGGCAGCTAATTCACTCTGTTAGCTTGGGGATCTCAGGGAACCTGGTGGAGGTGTGGAAGAGGAGCAGAAGTTAGTCAGACTGAGGATGGGGGTGTGGGAAGGTATTCCAGGCACATGGGATGGCCCAGAACAAGGAAATAGTCTATGCAAGCAGTTAACTGCGGTTGCAAGGATGGAGGTAGCGGAGAGGCCTGGAAGTGAACTTGGAGATGTGGTGGAAGGTAGGTCAGGCTGGCTTGAATGACCGGCTAATGAGGCTGGACTTCCCATGTGGTGCTGGGGAGTCATTGCAG
Source organism: Macaca mulatta (assembly GCF_049350105.2). Taxonomy (NCBI): domain Eukaryota; kingdom Metazoa; phylum Chordata; class Mammalia; order Primates; family Cercopithecidae; genus Macaca; species Macaca mulatta. The sequence continues at coordinate 145,942,708 of NC_133409.1, read as the reverse complement.
GGTCTAAGCAACAGAATGATAGATTTGAAATTTATGGAGATTTGAAAATCATCCAGGAATGTACAAGTCCACATCCCAGTGTTTTTCTGGGCTCCGCAAGTGTTTTCCTCCATTTTCCTAGAGAGGGCGAGTTACTTGCCCAAACTCACACAGCAGGTGGAGGTAGGGCTTGGAAATGAGGCCTTCTGATTCTCCCTTTTGTCTCCCTTCTTTTCACCTGTTCTTCCTCGGCTTCTCCTATCCAGGTCTGCTCCCTGCCCACTCCACTTCCCTCTGCTCTCCACTTCTGAGACAGTTTGGCTCACCTACAGACCTCATCCCAGCCGGATCCAGGAATGCAGCTGCCCTGAGGTGTGGAATTCCTTAGGATGACCTTGGAAGGCAGACACTGCCTGTCCTGTTCTGGGATGCTGTGGTGACTCCTGGGTCTCATTGATCCAACTCCTCTTCTTCTCCCACCTTTCCCTTCCTGGTCACAGTCAAGGTCAACACTAGCCCAGGCAGCACCTTGTGTACTAAGAAAATAGCACTTCTTCCTGGAGAACCTGACTACCAGCCACTGGAAAATTGTCATAATATACTGATTTTGTTAGAGTAAGATACTTGACTGACAACTGCTAGAAAACTACAAAGAACATGCAAAGACATGCATAAGTCTACGAATCGCCTACCCCCTTTATATGGCACTGTATCCTTGTATACTGTAAACTCTGTACAACTGTACTCAGCCATCCGGAGACCACTCCAGCCCTATCCCCTTCCTAAAAAAACAAGTATCTGTTGAACTTTCATACATGGAATGATGTTTCAAACACCCTTGTATCACCTCCCACTGGAGATTACATTTGCAAGCAGCAAAAGACCCTTGGGTAATGAAATGAACCCCCTAACTGGCTTTTGGTGTAACTTGAGATTTCCAATTTCCGTGCATTGGCTATAAAAGGCCTGGCTACTTGCTCAGGGCTGCCTAAGGTGTATGAACCTGTAAGGGTGATCCTTGGTGGAACTCAGGTTAGGGAAGCCCTAGATGGGGGACTCAGAAATGACAAATCTGTCCTTTTCCTAGGAAGCTGTGAGCCGTGAGAGAGAACTGGAGCTGGAATGGGAGAGAACCTGAGGATCCTGAGGCCAAGCCTGCTTCTCACTGCTGTCCGGCACACTCCCCTGACTCTAGGCCTTTTTGAGGACCGGGGGCAAGACCTACTGCCAGTCCCAGTGGTGCGCAAGATCTGTTTCCCTTCCAGGGTGAGCATCTCAGCTTCCCTGCGATCCTTTCAACCCTTCCACTGCCCTACTCTGGACAGACTGATGGACGCCAGCACTGATCGGCGCTCATGGACCTTCCTCCCAACCTTGGCCTGAGCTTGCTTCTTTGAGATGGGCCGGATCATTTCTATTCTCCCCAGGATCCTGTCCAAGGGCAAAACTCTTGGGGGCCCAGCAGGACTGAGCCAACGACACACTCCCTCTTTCCTGTGGTGGCAGGAGCCCAAGTTCTATTGTTTGTTTTTTAATTCTCACAGTGTACTAACGGCTTGGCCTGAGCTGGTCACTGGAATCACTGGCTGAAATTGCTCAGGCAGCCCAGGCATCCAGATCTTTCGAGCTCCCCTGGGATTTTGTGGTGCTGCAGTGTTGAGACGGGCTGCCCTGAAGTCCTGGGTGGCTGTAGAGGAAGAAGGAGGCCAAATGTCCCTCCCCTGCAGCCAACACAAATGAGGGCTAACTCTCTGTCTGCTGTTCACACCTCAGTGAAAATGTTCCATGAGGAAGACAACTTCAGCCTCAATTTTTCCAGCCTGTCCAGAAAATAATTGCCCCCCACCTCTCCAGAGAGCAGACAATCTCCAGTCCCCGCCAGGCCCAGCAAGGAAGCCCCAGCTGCCCACAGGCCTCAGGTACATTTGCTTACCAAATCCTGAAATGCAAAACCCAGAATGAATGGGTGGAGGACGATGCTAAACTGGCCTTAGGAGCCTGAGGAGGCCATATGCAAATTTAAGCCTGGTGGGGTTGGGGATTTAGGGGCTTGGGGCTCAGCTGTGGCAACAGACCCCACTTAACATGGCCATTTCAGGGAATAAAATGTACCTTTGAGAGCCTGAAAAGGGTCAAAGTCCCAGGGGTCTTGCATCCTCTGCCTACTCTGGTTGATCTGTGACCAGACCAGCCAAAGGAAGCAGCTGGAGGTGTGTGCTGGGGGGAGACTGACCAGAGAGGCCCGCCTGGCCGCAGGCCTTTCTTCCAGGAGTGGCCTCCATGTTTGCAGAAGCCTGAGGCCTGGGAACTAGGGGGAGGAGAGTGGCCTCTTTTGCACAGCCCAGGAATGCTTGTTCCCTGGGACCCAAGGAAGACTAGAACTTAATCATAATTATTGTTTTAATTCAAAGTCTGTATTTAGAGCTCAGATGCTCTTAATGTCATTTATGTTAAAGTATTAATACATCCACTTGTTCCCTTCACTTGGGTTAATTATTTTTCTTGTTTTGAGGTAATTAAAATAATTGTTCTTACATTAGTTTCAGAGTTGCCAGATAAAATAGAGGACATTTTGTTAAATTTGAATTTCAGATAAACAATGAATAATTATTTAGTAAGAGTATGTCCTCAATATTGCAATTATTTATAATTTATCTGAAATTCAAATTTAACTGGGTCTCCTGTATTTTTATGTGCTAAATCTGGCAACCCAAACTAGTTTCTTTCTCCTTTTTCTCTTTTTTTTCCTAATCAACATGAATGGATTATTACATGTCAGCCACTGTGCTTTGAAACTAGGAGGCTTCGCTTGTACCAGGGGCAACACCAGAATGCTGTCTTTTCTTCCAGACAAGCACCTCTGACTGATACCCACAGCACAACCCCGCTGTAACCCAGCTAACACCTCCAGTTCACACCTCCAGCTCAACCGGTTCTCAGCTGACCCCATTATCTCTGACTCACCCACTTAGGCTTCTGACTTCTCAGAGGGAGGGAATGAGGTTAATTATGTTATGATGTTACTTGCCCACCTTTTTAAAGCCATGCAAAGCAGCAGGACCTCCATGCACCTCAGTGCTCTTGTAAAAACCATCTGTGTTGCTCTACATACTTGCCAGCACTTGGGGGAAAAACACCAAAAACATCTACGGTGGGAGTTGAGGGGCCCCACCCCTCCACAGCACCCACACATGGTGCCCTATATTCATATTGGCACAAAAGCCCCATAACCAGTGGGGCCTGTGAGCATCCTGAGGGCAGGGGTTATGTCTTTTGCATTTGTGTATTCCACACAGTTAGCACCAGAGCTGGTACACAGTAAGTGCTCAATAAACATTGGTTGAATAAATGAACTAATGGATAAGATCATAAGTGGAGGGAAGGGCACTAAAATAGGAGTTATCAGAGCCTGATCCTGGCTGGGTTCTGTCTGTATCTGGCTGTGTGACTGTGAACAAGGCGCTTCCCCACTCTGAGCCTCTGTTTCCTCATCTGTGAGAGGAGGATAATAATGTCGCCTCCTCCTGCTATCCTTGGAGCATTAGGGTGAGCCTTCGGGGACTGAGGAACAAATACTCATGTGTCACCTGAGAGGAGAAAGAACATCGTCAATATCTGTCCCTGGAGACCACATTTTATGGACCAAAAACCTAGTGCTGTGTTCTAACAATTTTTTATCTTGGCTCTGAGTGACAGAATTTAAGCACCAGATTTGGGGGACTAATAAGAGACAAGGTAGAATCAGTACTGCTCCTGATTTTCCTGGACATACTATGAACTGTCACATTGAGAGTCAGTGAGTTGTAGAATGTCAGGTCTGGAGGGCAAGTATCTTGTCCTCAGGGTCACCCAGCCTGGGGGCAGCTAGACTAAAACCCAAGTCTCCTGACACCCAGCCCAGGACACTTTTTTTTACTGCATCAGCGAGCTGGCACTCCAAGGATGGGACACCTGGAGGGGATCCAGGCAGGGACAGGGAGGCCAACCCCCACAGCCTTGCAAGCACCAGACTGTCATAGATGTGGCAGGTGGGTATCTGTCTTGCTTCCATGGTGAATAACCCAGATCACACCTTTGCGCAAGTTAATTTCTTTATTTGCTCAAATAACACAGTACAAAAATGAGACTCAGATGCCAGCATCAGAAGCACATATCAAATACTCATAGGGCTTCAAGAACATCATTCCAAATAAGAAACTATGTACAAAAGGTTCCTGACCTTCATTTCATAACTTATTCTGACCCTTCCTATTTGGGTGATCGTGAACACTGCCTAAAACAAATCCACAAATAGCTCACCTCTCCCCCACTTCTCAGAAGCAGCAATAAAAACTAAATGGCTTTCCAGATAGGCTGAATTGAGCTTATGGAGCCGGTGCCTCAGGTTGGAGGCCAGTCCCATGTAAGCACCCAGGGCCTCTCTGCCCCAGGCTGCTCTTCCTCCCCAGTCCTACCCCATGGTGTGACAGCAGGTTCAACACAGCAATACCATGTCCCCAAGGGTCACAAGATCTCACTTGCCATCCAGGTTTAACACCCTTTCCCCCGTGACCACATGTTCTGGGCAGTGTCCAAGGGCGCCGGCTGTCTGTCTATAGTCTTGTCCTTCCTGCACATAGATACGAACATGTGGCAAATTTCACGCCTGAGTCAAGCTGTTGAAACTTGAGCTGTACAGAAGGCAAAGCCTCTGGCACCCCCACACTTCACCTTTGTGCAAATACAGAAAACAGCCCTTTCTCAAGACGTGTTACTGCTACCAGCTACAAAACTGTCATCATAAATCTACAAACCCACAATGTCCAGGATATGAATAGCACCTCCTGGAGTATGGTGCTCTTGGGCAGTGCAACAATCCATATCCACCCCTGTGCAACAATCCATGGCAGTCTAGCCCATTGAAGCCCTCCTCCGCTTCCTGAAAACTACCCAAAAGAAGCTATAGTACATACATGGACATGGCACTAGGTAATTTTCAGAACTCTTCACACCCATTTTCTCACTGACTCCTAGCCAATCCCATGAGATGGGAGAGGTGCAAGGTATCAGCTCCATTTCTCTAGTCACAGAATGTCAGGACACAGGTTAGAAGGATTCTGAGAGACCAAGGGTCCGCAGTCTCTAGGTCTTTCCATCTGGGGCCTGCAGAGTTCCTGGGAGGCATCTACAAGTCCATATGAGCACGAAGAACTGCCGGTCAACTGAAGAAATGATGGGATACACTTCGATGCACATCTGCTTGGATGCATGTGAATGTTCTGGTTGGAGATTAAATAAAAATTTAGTTTAAAAACTAGACTCAGTTAAAACAAACATCTGAGAAAATATCAGTAGGCCTTCTGGGTGGGATCCTAGACTCCAAATTCCGGAGAGGAGTGGGGATGTGTGGAGGGTCACCCAGCAATTCTGGGGTAGGTCCAGCAGGTGGAACCCTGGTCTCCTCACTCCCAGTCCAGTGCTGATTTCCCCAGACATGGCCTCTGTGTCTTGCCTTGTGGAAGAATGCTTTGTGCTTCTCAGATACTAGGGTATGGACACAGAATGGTTGTCTGCTCTTGTCTTCCATTACGTTTGTGAAGCAGGGATTGGGACATCACAGAGCATCTTCAGGGTCTCCTGGCTAAAGCTGCAAACCGTTCGGCTAGTTCAAGGGAATTTGAGTGCAAGACACAGCTTTCAATCTGGACTTTGAATCTCAGGACTTGTGATGTTCTGGGAAGAGAAAAAGAACATAGATATTAGCCACAGCTCAATTATTTATGGGTTCACTCTGGAAACACCAGACTTCCCATTACCCCATTGACACCCCACCCCAGCCTCCATCTCTGGGTCTTTGCTCTTGCAACACCTCCTGCTGACATTGCTCTCCTGATCCTTTCTCCCCAGACAGCCTCCCCATTCTCAAAGGTCAAAATTAGCACCTCCACCTCCTGGAAGGCTCCCAGGACCAACTTGCTTCATGGGCCTCAGTTACCACTCATTTGGCATTTGGTTGCTATTTAATTTTGTCATCAAACAGTTGTCTTTTCCATTGGCAGATGAAGCTTTTGAAGGCAGAACCTTCCACAGAGCCTCACAGCACTTCGCACAACTAAGCACATAGGAGGCTGTCAACAGCTACCAGTTAAATGAATGAATGAATGAATGAATGAATGAATGAATGGTTAGTAAAACCAGAAGATGGAGTCAGGGCAACTGAGGATGTCACAACTGATGTTTCTATAGTATCTTTCACAAATAACTCAGATCAACCTGTAAGCTATTACCTAAACCACCCTAGAGGGCAAATTATCTGTAACCTTCCTATTCTCTCAGAGAAGACAGTGAGGCCAAGAAGAGAGACAGGTCTATGGTAAGGAGGATTTCCCACCAGGAAAATGAGCCAAAGTAGAGCAGAGCATTCGAATGACAAGATACAACTATCATGAAATAAGCCAGCTGTCTTGAGAGACTTTTCAAATGGCTTCTAAAGGTAATTCCAAGAAAGACAGAAGTGTTTCGGGTGATAGTAGCATCATTGCAGAAGGGTCTGCTTTCCCAGGGGACCACTTGGATGTAGAAGTTCTGGTCCTGTTGGTCCAACACCAGCAAACAGAACATTTCATTCCTCTAAAGTCACACCTTCATTCAGTGGCTTCTGCACTGTGGATCTGGGTCAAATGTTTGTAAGCAGGTTATGTTAAGTGAATTAGAAAAGGATGAAGAAATCTTTATCAGAGTCTACCAGAAAATATGAGAGATCAGAATTTTTAAAAATCAGGCCAGGTGTGGTGGCTCATGCCTGTAATCCCAGCATGAACCTTGGCCTTGGGAGGCCAAGGTGGGAAGATTGCTTGTGGCCAGGAGTTCAAAACCAGCCTGGTCAACATAGTGAGAACCCATCTCTATACAAAAAAATAAATAAATAAAAAATAAATTAGCTAGGCATGGTGGCATGCACCTGTAGTCCCAGCTACTTGAGAGGCTGAGGTGGGAGGATCATCTGAGCCCAGGAAGGTTGAGTCTACAGTGAACAGTGATTATACCATTGCACTCTAACCTGGGTAACAGAGCAAGACCCTGTCTCAAAAAAAAAAAAAAAAAAAAAAAAAAAATCATTGACAAGCATCATCTCTGAAGGGAATATCTCAGAGACTTGGAGGAGGGGAAATTATTAGGAAAAGCATAAATGCACTCAGAACAGTGAAGGTGACGTCAGGAGAGAGGCTGTTCATTAGGCAACCAAGGCCAGGTCAGTGAGTGATCACCTCCTGGAAGCCTTCCAGAACCAACAGCCCATGGAGCCTTCTTGTCTACCTCAGCCACCCCTTATTTGATAGATAACCTTAGTTTGTTATTTACATTTTATGACAGCCTAGAATTGAGAAGGCAAGCAACAAAGCCCACAAAATAATAACAAGGCAAGCTAAGATCATAGCCCGTCCAATATGCCATTCTATCAAAAAAGCATGGAAATGTACATGTAATTGAAGACTAAAGCCAAATAAAGAAGATGCTAATTATGGAGTAAAATCAGTGAGGTTTCAGAAAAGAAAAAGGTCGTCATGGTTTAGAATTGTCTCAGAAGGCCTCAGTGAGGAGGTGGCATTTGAAATAGACCCCAAAATTCTGAACTGAGCAGGGGAGGGGAGAGGAGAATAAATAGATCCCACTGGAGGCCAGCTGTGAGCCTGCTGTCACTTATGCCACATCGCCATTGTCTTCCCCGCCCTCTCTCACCGGCTGGTCCTCCCTGTATGGGAACCGGGTGCAATTGTAGTGGTCTCTTAGGCCCATGAGGATGCACATGGCGTGGCTGTTGTTGCCAGCAAATTTGTTAGCTAAGCTAACATCAAACTGGTAGAGTCTCCTGGCGCGGTTCCTGTCCAGCTTAGAGGAGTGGGCCACCTGGCTGCGCAGGGTGGCTACCAGCTTGCTGAGGGAGGAGTCCGAGAACTCATAAAAAAACCTCTTAAAGCTGGGGTGGCGCCTGATCTGGAAGCGGAAATGAAAGCAGGTCATTAGTGTTGCTGGCAGTATCCCTCCCGCCAACTGCCCCTCCTGCAACTCCATGCAGCCAGGCGGGGCACCTCCTCTTCCCTGGGATGAGCTCCGCTTGTTACATCCCTCCACTGCCCCTAGCCTCTCAGAATCTGTTCTGCAAGGTCCAGCTCAAAGCAGCAGGACAAAGTAGAGGGCAAAGGTGGAAGTACAGGTCTTTAGACTCAGATAATTCAGAAGCAAACACCCCACAGAGCCTTCTCATCTACCCTAGCCACTCCTTATTTGACAAGTAAACTTACTTTATTATTTAAATGTATGACAGTCTAGAATTGGGATGCCTGAGTTGCACTTACTAGGTATGTGAGCCTCTGGTCATCTGCAAAATGTAAAATATCCACCCAGCCCCAGGATTGCTGGGGGGGATTGGAGGGGGAATGAAATGAGAGAGTTTACAGAAACGATTTAGTGCCGAGTAGATGTTAGAGGAATTTTAGTTCCTTCTAAGCCTCCTCCAACAAGCTCCTTTCTCTTAATAACTAAATGAGTTCCCCAGAGGCAGACCCAGACACAAGGACTTGGGTACAGGCATTTTATTCATTAAATGATCCCAGGAAATGCTGATGGGAGAAGGAGACCTGGAACAAGAATGGGAAGGCGGCCCAAGGGGTGGCAACTGGAGCTTAATCCACTCAGGGCACCTTGGAAGCCAGCTGAGAGCACGTTCCTCAGTTATACCACATAAAAGCGAGGGAGCTGGGGTCTCTATCCACCAATTCCCACCAGCCATTGGTTGAGGGCTGCTCATGCGGAAGTGGAGGCTGTTAATTGTGCCCCCAACATGGGTTGCAAAATGGCCCTGTGTCCTCAGGCACAAGGAGGCAGGAGCTGGCAGCTGGACGGGCCAGTGTGCACTCTGGTAGTGAAGAGAGGCACCCAGAGCGTCCGCTATGCTGATTACTCATCTTTAACCTGACCTCTTCACATGTGATCTGTGTTTGTCTCTCCAGATAGACTGTGTTTTCCAAGGGTGGGGAACCTTCTGTTATAGACTGCCTATCAGGGGAGGAAAATCAACTTGAAAGAATGGGAGACCAAATAAATGCTGAAGGGCGTGGCAAGACCAAGAGTGAACCCGGAGACCACAGGGAATGGAATCGGCTGGGCGGGTGGGGCAGGTGGGAGGCGGTTTCCAAGGACGGGGGACATGAGCCGAACTTTAATAGCTGATTTAGACAGGAGTGGTCCTGGCTGGGGCAGGGAGGTCACATGAGCATTGTGTTATTTTAAACAGTTCCCTCATCTGCTACATGTCTGGCGCTTTCTACATATGCATTAAGCTTGGTCAAGGAGGTAATCATCTCTCATTTTGGAAAAGAGGAAACCGAGACTCAGAAAGGTGAAGGGACATGCTCAAAGTTGCCCAGAGGTGCAGACTTGGGGATGGAACCCAGGTCTCAGCTGTGGGTAGATGAGGCCCTGGGGTTGGCCTGGGGAGGGCTGAGTAGTGCTCACCTGCTGCCCCAGTTGGCCATCCACTTCTTGGAGAAGCTCCACAAGCTTCTGGATGATGATCTCCTCTAAGGAAAAGAAAGGAGAATTGAGTGACTGTCGACTGGGTGATGCCCGGTTCCCTTCCAAAAACAAAGTGCTGCAACGACACATCCACCTGGGAAAGACAGTATTTTTTCTCTAAAACCCAGCACACACATTAGTTATGATGGACCAAGACACTTCTTGCCTTAAACTAATGCTGGAGTGTGAGAGCCTTGTTTGGGTTCCCTTTATAGAAACAGAAGGGACTTTGGCTTGCTGGGCCTCACCTGTAACCACATTCAGCTTCATTTGATAGGTGGGAAACTGAGGCCTCCCAGTGTCCCTTATCTAGGCTACAGAGTAGCACAGTCAAGAATGGGAGTTTGGACGAGGAGCAGCACATCAGAATGCAGGGAGGGGACATGCCAGGGCTACTGACCCATTAGGAATGCACCCGTCCACTTGGGTTCTAAGCAGCGGTGTGCCAGGGCCTGGTCGTACTAAGTTCCCTGTAAATATTCAGGAAATTTGTGGACTAGTTGTCTTGTTTTGTTTTAGACAGAGTCTCGCTCTGTCACCCAGGCTGGAGTGCAGTGGCGCGATCTCGGCTCACTGCAACCTCCGCCTCCTGGGTTCCAGTGATTCTCCTGCCTCAGCCTCCCGAGTAGCTGGGACTACAGGCGCACACCACCATGCCAGGCTAATTAATTTGTGGACTAGTTGTTACAAACTGTTAGCAGCTTGAAATCAGCCACAGTAAAAATATTTATGCCATGGAAATCTGCAAATGCTACAAAGTAGGGCATCCTCCTCCCAATGGAGAGCCTGTCTGCCAGCACACCACTGCTTATGAGACCTGGAGCAAGCTAGGAATTTCATATGAAACATTCAAGCAAACGAATGGGGGGTGTTAATTACATCCCACAGGATAGACAGGTGTCCTCTACCTGCAACTCTGCCCCAACAGCCCCAGTTTAAGGCCAAGCCTGTGCCCTCTGCCCCCTCCTAGAGTCTCCTGGGGTCTTTGCCTGCTGCCTTCCCCATTCCTTCCTCAGAACCCTCCCCTATTCAGCCTGTGAACTCCATGTGGAAGAGAAGCGCCCGGGAAGCTGTCCAGGTAAGTGCAGGGGTGGTACTGACTAGATTCATATGTTCCATTCGGCTGAGGTGCCCCTTCTGGCGTGTGGCCTCTGGCCTGGGAAGGTGCTTCTGAGATCACAACTGGCTCCCCTTCTGCGGGCAGGGGCTCCCGGCCCGAGAGATCTTCGGGATCTAGGGCAAAAAAGGGTTGTTGAGTGTTTTTGCAGAGAGCTGAATCTAGTTCCTGACAAGATGTTCGGAGGCACGAGCATCAGCGGGGGCTGGTTCCAGGCTCCTCCGTGAGTTTCCTGTCCCCGGCTCTGCCTCAGAGGAGTTCGTGGTGCACTCCTGGCCTTCTCCAGAAACCTGACTTTTGCCCACCAACCCTTTCTGCCTCCTCAGTCTGGGAGGGGCTCAGTTAAAACAGGTGTGCCCAGAGGGCCCACCAAACGAACCCTCTCCCTCTGCCAGGTTTTCTGGGTCCCTTAGCCTGTCTGAACCTCACTTTCTCCAAGTGTTAAGTGGGAGTGATAAGATTGACCCCACAGGGCTGCGAGCAGGTTAAATGAGATAATATGTGTGCAAGTAGCACATAGTAGGCACTCTGTGATGTCAGGGGAATTACTGTACACCAGTGGCCCTCATGCCTTGGTGTAGTGAAAAAACAGGCCCACACCATCTCCTACTTCGTCAAACCCAGTCTCTGTGCTTTTCTATGAACTGGCCAGGTGATTCTGATGCACAGCGGCACGGCTCTCTCACCACATTTGTTGTTAAGTGTTTGCATGTGGAGACGGAGGGGAGGGCGTGTGCTGTGAGCAGGGGCTACCGGGGGTGGGGTCCTGCTGGCACCTGGCCCCTCACCTCTCCCCACACTTCCACATCCCCCACTCTGCTCAGCAAGGAAATAAACAGGGCTTTCAGCAACAGCGGACATCCCCCACTATGCCAGCCTGTCAGCGACAGGCCACACAGCAGCCCTGCCCAAGAGGAAGCCTCTGTTACCATGGCAACACCAGGCCTGCTCACCAAGGCTGCTGGAGGTGGACGGCCGATGGCCACCGACACACAGGGGCAGAAAGCTGGGCCTCTTGGGCCGTCGGGCCTCCGGGCTGGCAGCCCCCGGTCTCCTGGGTTCCTTGGAGCTGTGTTTCTTATGGTAAAACGCTCTCCTGAAGCTCGACTTTTTTTCTACAGATTTCCTTCTGCAGTGTGGGGCCAGGTTTTCTAGACCCACCTCTTCCTCCTGGACTTGAGGTTGCTGTGGGGGAGATGAGAGAAACTGAGTCGGGGCCCCTGACCTTGAGGAGATCTCAGGTGAGCTGGGGAAGGAGACCCACGGTGGGCTAGGAGGCATTGCCCAGAGAAGAGTGGTTGATGCTCAACGCTGGGGAAATATGTGTGGTCTAGAGAGGGTTGGGGAAGCTTCAAGAAGGAGAGACTGGGTCCTGGTGCAGTGGCTTACGCCTATAATCCCAGCATTTTGGGAAGCTGAGGCAGGTGGATCACCAGGGGTCAGGAGTTCGAGACCAGCCTGGCCAATATGTAAAACCCTGTCTCTACTGAAAATACAAAAATTAGCTGGGTGTGGTGGCGCATGCCTGTAGTCCCAGCTACTCAGGAGGCTGAGGCAAGAGAATCGCTGGAGCCCAGAAGGTGGAGGTTGCAGTGAGCCGTGATCGAGCCACTGTGCTTTAGCCTGAGCGACAGAGCAAGACTCCGTCTCCAAAAAAGAAAAAAGAGAGACTGGAGTAGGGCTTTGGCAGGACACAGAAGAGTTCGGCAAGGACAGGGAAGGCAGGGTTGGGGAGCCCACAGTGAGGTCACGGTTACATGGGGAGCATCTTCCTCACCTCCTCCCCCTGCTGTTCTTCCGAATCTTGGAGCATGGAAATGATCTTCTGAATGAATTCTTCTGAAAAAGATCAACAGGCATGGTTACACTGTGGTGCTAGAAAAGCTCTTCTGTGATCAGTCTTCATTTCCTAATGCCCTGGTGGTTTCCTGGGTGATTCTCCAGGGGGCTAAAGAGCTGCCAGAGGTGGCCTGAGGGCGGGGCTGGTTTCATGGGATACACATTCACTTTACCAGTGAGGGCCTCTAAATAGATGCCCAGGAGGAACCCCTCAGGGCCATCTGGAAAGGCCCATTCCCTACAGGTGCCCTCACCATGCACCTTCTCCCTGCCCAGGCAGAATCGCCCTTCAAGGCATATTTTCTATGAAAAGCAAACAAGGCAGAATGGCAGGGGGTAGGGGGCAGAGATCTTTCCAGGTCTTTTCAGACCTGCCGGTGGTTTTATTTATATATATATATTTCTAGGCCTGGCTCTGCCAATGGTAGAATAATAATTACAGTGATGGCAGCTGCCATTAGCTGAGCTTCCCTCCTAAGGCTCCTACCCCTCTCCCTATCCTCTTTACTTCTGAGCTCTGCTCTCAAGCTGGGTCACCCAACAATGACAATAAGAGCAACAAATGGCACCTAACACGTATTCGCCACTGTCTAGGACAGGGGCTGTCCTAAATGCTGCTGACAATTCTAGAAAGTAGGTACTTGCTGTCCCCATTTCACAGATGAAGAAACTGAGACCAGAGATGAAGTAACTTGCCCAAGTCCACACGGCTCAAAGGGGTCAGAGCCCAGACTCAAACCCAGGTCCGTAAGATCACCCCATCGGCTGAGCACTTGTTGTGGGCCTCCCGTTGCCTCCTGTCTGCCTCATCAGGGTGAGCACCAACACTATTGCCATTTATCGAGGTTCAGTCAGGCAGCCTGGCTTGGGCCTGGGCTCTGGACCCCAAGCTGCCTCCCAGCCTGCTGTACTCAGAGGGAGGTCTGGACAGGTCACTGCCTCTCTCTGGCTCAGTGTCTCTTTGCAAGTCGGGGAGTCAGAGCAGAAATTTTGCAAGGGGTGTCTGAGAAAAGGAGAGGAGTACTGACTGTATTCCGAGGCTCTGTCCAGCTGAAGCTTCTCTCCAGGTCCCCAGCTCTCTGACGGGGTGGGAAGCATGAAGGGACCTGGAGCGCCAGCCTCTGTAGATGGGGCCTCCTGGGCTTCAGGCTCTTCCAATCCTGAGAAGCAGAAAGAAAAAGGGGTGTGTTTTGTCCGCCTGCGGCTGTCAACTATGCACAGAAGCTAGCACAGACTCTACAGTGGGTTCCGTGGCTGGATCACACTAAGGCCTTATGGGGCTGGAAGACAGCTGCCGGGCAGGGTCGTGTCTCTGATTTACTGGCCCAGACCAAGCTCCCTTATCCCTTTGTGCTTCCATAGAACTGGCTTTCCTGGGCTTTGTTGCCCTCTCCTCCCTCCACCGTTTTGACTTGATCCACAAGTTGAATAGTAGAGGCCTGTCATGTCCCATGACATGAATTAATGAATCACAGCCAGAATCCCCCTGCATGAAAATATCTCCCACGTGGCCTGAAATTCCCCTCTTTGGTGTTAACCATCACCCCTCCTTTCTAAGCTGTAAAGTCTCCCGGCCAGGATGACCTAACAGGATGGCCTGTTCTCCCTGATGCCCAGGAAGAAATGACTTGTCTGATCCTTTCCCCCTCTAGCTCTGGCCCCATCATCCATGGGCCACGTGACCTTGAACACATTGTTTTACCTCCCAAAGCCTCAGTCCCTTCATCTGTAAGATGGGGATAATAGTTGTACCTCATCTGATGGCTGTGAGGACTGATTGAGTTATCGATATGCAGCAGGGAAATGTCTCATTTTACAGGTGAAGAAACCGAGGCACAAAGATGGGGAATGACATAGACAATATACTAGAACCCAGGTCTCCTGCCTCCCCTGCTCCAGCTCCTTCCTGCACACACTACTCCCCTCCCTGCCAGGGCGCAGAAGCTGAGGCAGCCAAGAAATGTGGATAGTTGGGGAATTGCGGAACATAATTTCCATCAAGGGCTTATTGGGGTTGCCTAGACCTCGCTGAGGTTTTGTGTGTGGAGGTGACCCGCTGGCATTCTTTCTCTCTTCCCACAGTCATCCTCACACCGCTCAGGGCAGAGAGCAAAAGTCAGACCAGGTGCAACGCAACCTTTAAAGTGGCCAATTCCATCCCCAGGGAAGGTTCCAGAGCTGGAGGCAGCTGCAGGGTTGCTATGGCAACTGCAGAGCCTGCTCACCATAGCTGCTGGAGATGGAAGGCCGATGGCCGCCAACACACAGGGGCAGAAAGCTGGACTTCTTGGGTGGCCGGGCCTCTGGACTGGAAACATCTGCGGCCCTCCTCTTGGCCTCCTCGGAGCCGTGTTTCTTAAGAGAAAAGGTGCTCTTGAGGCTTGTCTTTTTCTCTTGGGATTGCTTCCTAACAGCCAGTGCTGGGTTTGGCAGGGCCACCCCCAGCTGTGAGATCAGAGACTGGTGCCGGGAGAGGAGAAAAACTGAGTCAGGTTCATGACATTGAGGAGAGGGGGAAAGCTCTCTGGATGCAAAGTGAAGGGTAGCCAAGCTGCAGGATGGCCCCAGGAGAGGGGAGGCAGCAGAGGCCAGAGCAGGGGGAGGGCTGAGTTCTGAAGCTGCAGGAGGCTTCAGGGAAGGAAGGGACTAGAGCTCGGCCTAGGACAGGTGGAGCTTGACAGAGGAGGAGGAGAAGGCAGAGAGCCCCTGGAGACCTGCAAAGTTTACTCCTCACCTCTTCTTCCCACTGGTCTCCCACTCTTTTGAGCAATTCCACAATCATCTGAATGATAGCATCCTCTGGAAGAAAGCAAATGCATCCAGTTATTCTTTCTAAATGCACAGACAACTCCTTCTAAATTACTGTCTTGGACAGTTCTCTTCAACAACTCTTTAGGCCACACAATGGAGGGAAAGCACCACATCCCAGGGGCAGGTCCTTCTGAGAGAAGGCTGGAAGATCCACGGGGAAGGCACTGAGCCAAACCATGACACTTCATGCAAGACATTTCAGGTCAGCCCTTTAGGCATTCAACTTGTGCCCCACTGTTTCCTTTGAAAGTCACAGATCTCAGAACATCTACTTTGGGTTCAGTAAGCTGTGTGACCTTGAATAAGTTTCTTAACCTCTCTGGGCCTTTATCGCTCCCAGTGAAATGTGGGTCATAATCTGTGTCCTGCCTCCCCCAGAAGGCTGTCAGGCTGTCATATGAGGGACTGGGCTTGAGAACACTTTGCAAGGCTAATGCTGATCTTCCAACCTGCAAAATTCCAGTGGGAAAATGGTGGATACCTGGCCTCACTAAGGTGGAGGATGAAAGGACATCAGCAGGGATGACACAGAGAGAGCCTGCCACGCTGATGCCTCAGCCACACCCCCATCTCTGCACAGAGAAGCCACTGACAATGGAAATGGTTTCCTTTGATACTCCGGTCAGCCTTTTCAAGGACAATGTGCCCACACTGTCCTCTGATAGGTACCAGCTGATGAGTTTACATGAAAAGAGATGCAAACAAGGTTCCCTGTTCTGAGGCTATCTGTGGGTTTGCTTTTTTTTTTTTTTTTTTACTCCTAACTTCCCTCTCTCACTTCCCTCACTTATAAATTGTTTGGCTTTTGTTGCTTGACTCAGCTACCAGCTGGTTCCCTCTCATGTAAGAAAACAATTAGCTGCAAAATAACTAACTCAATGCCTTTTAGTTATTCTTTGACACATGCATAGCTCCTTCATTTCACATGTTATAAAATATGCTCATCTTTTTTTACAGGGAATTAGACGAATAGGGGATTATTCTCGATTTATTAGGAGCACTCATGGTATTGTGGTTTTGTGTGAGACTGTACTTATTTTTTGGAGATGCATGTTTAAGTATTTAGGGATGAACATGGTTTACTCCAAAATGATTCAGCAACAAAATGATACGCACACAAAGCAAACTGGCAGAGTGTAAACAACTGAGTATACAAAGCATTGAACTATACTTTTCACTCTTCTATATATTTTTTAAAGTAAAATACATTTTAAAAGACTAAGAAAAGTTCCATTTTCATTAACACATAAGGCAGAAGCATTTGCCAGCAGCCTTTCCAATTCCCTAGCCTCCCTTCTGTGAAATTCTAAAATAAGCAAACGTGGCCAGAAGCACCAAAAGAGGCAAGAAAGGCCAGTGCATGTATTTTGAGAGCCACTATCCAAGGTCTCAGTAATCATTCAGAACAATCCGTCTCATTCAGTAATAGCCACCTCAGTCAGAGGCAAAAAGGTCACTAGAGATTCCGACTCACTATCAGGCTTTTTGAGCTCCTCTTCTTGCTGGTGACCTGTGGCGTGGGGAGAAACATCCAAAGCTCCAGCACCATCCACTTTGATGAGGAAGGAGTGGCAATCAGAATCTTCCCCACCTGGAATAGAGACGAAAGCAAACGGGTATGTAGGTGTGTATGTGCGTGTGTCAGTGACGTTCTCCCGACTTTGTTCATCAACACGAGAAAACAGCACAGAATTCACAGTGCGACAGGCACTGCTGCAGCCTGCTCCAGGCCTAACCAAAAAACCAGAAACCCACCAAGGTTTTTATCTGAGAAGAGGCTACTTCCACCAAGACACCTCTCTTGCTAACCCCCTCCCCGCAAACCCTCAATCTTCTCCCCATCATAAACACCGAGTTTTGAGTGCCACGAGGCAGAGCCCCCCTCCCTCTAGGTGCCAGTGGGCATTCAGCTCCAGAGCCTTGCGAGGCAGAATAGGAAGGCACCTTGGGAGCCAGCACCCTCATTTACCTGCGGGGAATCAAAAGTTCCAGAGGGAGCAGCTCAAGCTCAAGGTCACACAGCAAGTTTACTCCTGATGGAGCCAAGTCTAGAACCAAGACCTGGAAGCAGCAGCCCAGAAGCACACAGGCACCAGTGGGGTGGGAGTAGGGCTTCCCTCCTCGCCTGACTCCCTGCCTTCTCATTTCTCCTAGGTCTGTGCTCCTGAAACTAGAGGAGTTGGCAGTAACAGCTATTGTGCACTGAGCACTTTCCTTGTGGGCTGTGGCCACTCCATGAGACAGTAACTACTTATCTTCATTTTATCCATGAAAAAAGTTGAGGCTCAGCGAGGAAACCTGCCTCCCTGGGCCACACAGCTTGTGAACGGCGGCACTGAGAGTGGGCGAGTGGTTTTCCCTGGAGCGCTCAGCCGTGGTGCTGTTCTACCTCAAAGAAATGTCACAGTGGGCCAGGCGTGGTGGTTCACACCTGTAATCCCAGCATGCTGGGGGGCCACGGCCCGTGGATCACTTGAGTCCAGGAGTTCAAGACCAGCCTGGCCAACATGGTGAAACCATCTCCACTAAAAAATACAAAATTAGTCAGGCATGGTGGCGGGTGCCTGTAGTCCCAGCTACTCGGGAGGCTGAGGCAGGAGAACGTCGTGAACCTGGGAGGCAGAGCTTGCAGTGAGCTGAGATTGCGTCACTGCACTCCAGCCTGGGGGACAGACAGAGACTCCGTCAAAAAAAAAAAAAAAAAAAAAAAAAAAAGCAAGCAAGCAAGAAAGGAAGAGATAAAGAATGGAAGAGAGAGAGAAAGAAAGAGAGGAGGAAGAAGGAGGAGGAGAGGAAGGAAGGAAGGAAGGAAGGAAGGAAGGAAGGAAGGAAGGAAGGAGGGAGGGATTCACAGCGGTGCGGAGGGAGGGAGGGAGGGAGGAAGGAAGGAAGGAAAAGAGGGAGAGAGGGAAGGAGGGAGGGAGGGATTCACAGTGGTTCGGAGGGAGGGAGGGAGAGAGGGAGGGAGGAAAGAAGGAAGGAACGAAGGAAGGAAGGAAGTCACAGCGGTGCGGCCCCTGACTATTCTTGTCACTCTGTGGAGAGGCTCCTGGAGCAAGTTTAGAGCACCCTAGGGGTTTCCACAGGAACAGGCACGGTCCACTCACCCCTGCGAGCTGGGCCCAGGTCAGCCTCCCCAGAGCGTGAGGCAGCAGCCGCCTTGGACAACCCTTCCTCTTGGCCTCTGGCATCCTGGTCTTGAGCTGCTTTAGTCACCTCGGCTGCATGTTTCTTGTGACCTTGCTTCTTGCGACCGGCCTTCTTGTCGTGGTGGGCTCTCTTCCTGAGGGCTGGCTCCCCTGCTGCTTCCAGGGGCTCCAGAGGCTGGGAGAGGCCCTCCTTCCCCCTTGGCCTCCTGCTGGCCTTTTCTCTGGGCTCCTCAGGGCCCGTCCTCACGAAGAAGTTCAGCACGGTCTTCAGCCACCCCTTCTTGGTGTCTTGCGAAGGCCTCTGCTCACTGGGGAGAAACTCTCCAGTCTCCTCGGGAGTGGGGGCTGCAGTGGTGGTGCAGTGAGCCTCAGCAGACGGAGCTGGGCTGTCTGAATGTCTGGCCCAATCACTGGTCGCCCAGTGAAGCGCCTTCCTGGAGGGGGCAGTGGGCAGGGAGAGGCAATGGCAGTCCCACGGCTCCAAGCCTTTCCCGGGGGCCAGCGGCCTGTCCAGAGACCTGGCTTTCCTCTCCGCCAGGGGCTTCCTTGGGCACCTTGGATTCTCCATCGGGCTACAACAAAAACAAACAGCTCCCTTAGTTTTTTTGGTTTCGTTTTGCTTTGTTTTTCTGTTTTTGTTTTTGTTTTTGTGACGGAGGCTCGGTCTGTTGCCCAGGCTGGAGTGCAGTGGTGTAATCTCAGCTCACTGCAACCTCTACCTCCTGGCTTCAAGTTATTCTCCTGCCTCAGCCTACCGAGTAGCTGGAATGACAGGTGTCCGCCACCACACCTGGTTAATTTTTGTATTTTTAGTAGAGATGGGGTTTCACCATGTTGGCCAGGCTGGTCTTGAACTCCTGACCTCAGGTGATCCGCCCGCCTCGGCCTCCCAAAGTGCTGGGATTACAGGCGTGAGCCACTGTGCCCGGCCCAACAGCTCCCTCAGCAGAGGCCTCCTGGGCACGCCGAAGTTGGCTCCCGGCACTGACCAGCGGACCCATTCACCCTGCCTGCTAATGTGAGTAGTGTCAACTTCCCATGTCAACAATTTCTCAAAGCTGTTGTCTTGTGCAAATTCCCCCAAAACCCTCGGGGAATGGGGGTCATTATTCTCATTTTCCAGAGGATAAAACTGGACCACAGGAAGATCGTGCTCAGATCTCAGGGCTGGTCAGCTGCACCTCCAGAGCCCCTGAAAGGAACATAGCCCTGTCCACACCTAGGTTTTAGTCTATCAAGACTGATTTGGGACTTCTCCAGAACTGCATGATAATTAATTCATCTTGTCCAAAACCACTGGGTCTGGGGGCTTTTCTCACAGTAGCAATGGAAAACGAATACAGCCGGAGCCAGAGGCCTAGTCCTGCCCCTCACTAGCCTCGGGACTTTGGGCAGCTCAGGCACCTCTTCTGGCCCCATGTGCTCATCTGAAGCATGCCTGAGCCCTGCCCTCTCTCACAGGCTGTCGTGAATATTCCATGAGGCAGCTCTGTCAGTGGCAACTCTTTTCTTCCAACTGCTCAAGCCAAAAATGTAAAGTCACCCCGACTTCTTTCTTTTTTTAAGAAATAAATAATTTTATTTAGAAAATAGATATGGGGTCTTGCTGTGTTTGTCTGGGCTGGTCTCAAACTCCTGGGCTCAAGCGATCAACCTACCTCGGTCTCTCAAAGTGCTGATTACAGGCATGAGCCACTGCGCCTGGCCTCCTTTCTTTCTTTTACTCCCACATCCACCCATCAGCAGAACCTGTTGGCCTCACTCACATAGAGCCTGTCCTCACCCCAACAGCCCCCTGGGGTCTCTAGGTCCCCATCTGCACTCACCTGAACTGTTACCACCGCCTCCTAACTGACCTCCCTGCTCTCCTCTTGCCCTCCCCAGTAACTTCTCCTCTTTGCAGCTATGGGGGCTTTTAAAACAAAAGTTACTTCCCTTCCTCCAAGGGTCCCCTTTCACTCAAAGTCTTTACAGCAGCAGGCACGTCCCACACGTACCAGCCTCCATCACCCCTCTGACCACATCTCTCTCACTCCACTCCACACACACAGCCCTGCTTGCTGTCCTTCAGGCCCGCCCGCCTCAGTGCCTTCACACTGGCCAGTCCCTCTTTCTAGAACATTCTTCCCTCATGGAAAGAATGAGTTTGTTCATGGTTTGTTCCCTCACTTCCTTTGGGGCTGTACTCAACTGTCACCTTCCCATCGAGGCCCTCCCTGCCCACTTCCCATCAGCGCACCCTTTCCCCTCCTACCCTATGTGCTGGTGGTGTGCAATGTCGTGTCTTTATGTGTTTAGGTGTTTTCTGTCTGAGTCTCTCTCCATCTCCTGTGTCTATTTTGCTAGGTCTTCTGTCTTTGAGTGCCTAGAACAATGTCTAGCATATCACTGCTACTGAATAAGCACTTATTAAACAAATGCATAGATGTATAACATTTAGTAAATGGCACAACACATAAGGTATCTTTGGATGTGTAGTTAACATGAAATCACTGCTTTCAGGCCAATTTCATCTTAGAGCAGTAGGGACTCCTCCATTCTCCATCCAGAATGAAGCAGCGGCCAATGGAAAAAGACAAAAAAACCCTTTCCCTCCCGGGCAGCATTTCAAGCAGGCCTGGGTGTGGGCGGTGCACTTCATTTGTGTGTCTTTAATTTAATCTAAAACTGCTGGGGCTTTCCAATTTTTCCAGAGTTGTTCAGAAGGCCTCTTCCCTTCAGTGGAAGGTAAAAGAAAAATAAAATATGGTTTTGAATGCCAAACCTGAGCCCCTGGAGAGTCCTGTGGAGTTTAGGACCACAGGTTGCCTGCTCTAATTTGTCATTACAGCTTTAGCATGCATTGACCAAGTAATGTTTAGTGGTATGGGATGTACTCTAAAATGTATTCTATTGCTATGCTCAGCTTAGAGGCAAAAATAAGAATCTATAATTGCAATTTCTTATGTGTGGGATCCACAGGAAAGTGAAGAAGATACAGAGAAAGAAGAAAAGAAATGGGAACACACATATTTGAAGGTGACATGAACATTTGGGATGCCTTCCCTCCTCCAAGCACCCGTCTGGGAAGGAAACCAGACGATATTGCAGCCCCAGGTCGCCAAGGCCAGAGGCCATTGGAGCCAAGTGTCCACACGTGGATGACCTTGGAGGAAATGAGAAATCAGGTCGGGGTGGAGGCAGGCAATTTAAAAGGACTTATTTGTTATTTAATGTTCCTTAAAAGGAACATCTGGGCTACACGGAAACTTTTAGCAGTATGTATCTGTACCTTATATGGAAATTCACTAATATTCCTGAAAGACTCAGAGACTGGCTGCCTTACGGTTGTGTTTCCGAAGACAACGGGGGGTAGGACAAGGAGAAGAAGTCATGGGGAAAAATTTATGTTTGTTCTCACTTATTTCTCTCAAAAAACATTTAATAAGCACCCACTCTGCACCAGAAATTATGCTCGGTGCTAGGGATACAATCATGAACGAGATGCAGTGTGTGCCCCCAGAGGGAATATTCTGGTCTTCTCTGAACGCGCAGGAATAAGGATGTGAGTACACAGTGATGACAGCAATGTTCCATTCCCCTGCATCTGCTGTCTCTTCAGAAGCACATGGTCTTAAAAGAAGATAAATTTAGGTTGAAGTTCTATGTGATTTAAGATCATATTTTTAAAAAAGTAAGCCGAGCCAGAAATATTTACTGAACGCTGTCAGGGTTCTCTCTGCGTTTTCCATATGTTCCTGTGGTCAGGGCAAATTGGATGGGGTTGGCAGAGAAGCTGTTCATTAACAAAACCACAGAACCAGGACACTCTTGTTCAGCTCAGCCTCTCTTCCGTCTGCACAGATTTGGCTCCATGGGACCCATCGCACGGAGGGCCAGTGCTTCCTTACCCAGTTAACGGGAAGAGAGACGCAGTCATCTTTTAAAGAGCTGTCATTGCCATGGAAACGGTTTTCGCCACTGCCAATGGCGGCAGTATCCTCCTAATGCATTCCAAGGACACGCTGCTCCTCCTGATCAGAACATTAACACAATCCCACCAGCACATGCTTTCCCTGACGTTTTTTCAGGAAAGCTACTGTGATTTGGCCGCCCCCTCCCTGGAATAACCGGTGCCCTGAGCCCATGGGGAGATGCGAGAAACTAAGGCCAGGAGCCCCGCAGCTGCTGCTGCAGCCCAGAGGCAGGAAGGGGGCCGGGTGACGCCCAGCCTCTGCTACCCAAGAGTTTCCCCAATGAAGAGATTCCAGGGTCTCCCAAGGCTTCCTAATTCCAAATCCAGTGACCTCTTCCCATGCCTTGTCCTCCCTAACGTGCTGCAGCATTTGATACCAGCCCTACTTCCTTCTTTTCTCTTTCCTCTCTGGGTGGCTGTGACTGTGCTCAGTCCAGCTCTCTCCTCCCTCTCCCCCGCTCCAACTGCTCCTCCTCTGTAATGTTTCAAAGATTGTCTTCAGCTCTGGGCCAGGGATTGAGAGAGTGCGGCTGACTGGGGAAGACACACCAACACGCCCCCAGGAAGACCCCTGAAGAACCTCTGTGGATGGTGTGTCCTCAGACTTTTAAAGTCTCTAAGCCCTGGGAAGCTTGTCTTTTAATCCTAATAACCTCCCCTTTCCTACCTGTGCCAAAATTAAAGACTTTCCAAGTATAAAATTCTGCTATCCAGGATTTATCAAAGCAAGACTTTCCTTTCTTCTTCTTTGTTTTGTGCCCCAGGTGCTCAACTACATTCAGCCCGACCACCAGGGAATCCCACCCCGCGCAGGCTGTGCTCCAGACCAGGAACCCTAAGCCAGCAGCGCGGCCTCACTATGCGGAAACCCAGCTGCTCTCGTAAACTTGTTGTGGATGTCAGAGCAAAGTCCAAATCAGCTCAGAAATACCCGAGTGATCTACAGATCACAAGACTTCTTCTGATAAGATGTGGCATTTACTGGTGACATGTCCAGCAACAGCGACAAAGAACCAGAGAAGGCTCACGAAGCTGACCCTGGAGCAGGAAGTTTGCCTGCCTTCCCCAAGCTTGCTGCTGTGTATTGTTTACTTTCTAAGTTGCACGGTGACCTCATCTCTATGCTGTTTGCTAATTTGTTCACCTGGCCGCCTTACCCTCTAACTGCTCTGGTGCCTTTCATGGAGATAACTTTGCGGCTCCCCTTTTCCACCCATGATTCACACAATAGAAACTTCACAGAGAGAAAACCTGCGGCACACCCACAGCAGCACCCTGAGGGACAGAGTGTGTGGCACACACACGTGGACCCACAGTCAACACCACAGACATCCACGTGTCACCAGAACACACTTGTGCACACCACAGACCTACACGGACTCAAGACGCCCTGTATTTCTCCTGTCCCAAGTGTAAAGGAATAATTATATGACCAAGCTCACTACTTGCCATCGGTGCTAACTCTAAGTTCCGTGAGAGGGGACCTGAGCCTGGGAGGCTCTCGGTGTTCGTGAAACAAATAAATGATACATAGGCACGTGAAAACCCAAACCATCTCACCTTCATGCAGCCACACGGCGTCCAGAGAGCCCTTTCCTTTACATGATCTCATTCCATCTTTGCCAAGGGCTGTGACTCAGATGGGCTAACAGTGGTGCACTGAGGCTCTCAACCATTAAGAGACACGCCCCAGGTCACATAGCCGGGAAGCAGAGAGCTGAGACTCGAATTCACTTCTCCTGATCTGAATCCTATCTTCTCTATTCTACACCAAATGGCCTCATGTAAGCATAGATACACATGCACACACTTACATACAGACTTAGAGGGGAGAAACCTGCTCTTTCACACTGATGGAAATAACCACATTCACATACACACCTACAGTGACCTGTGCACACAGAGTCACACAATCACGTGTGCCTAGGTATAGACACCCATGCCCTCCCCACCCCATTCTGTCCTCTATCCAAGACCACGGGCAATGCAACACTGCGTGAGGAGTCGGTCAGGACTGTGGGTTTATAATCCACCCCCAGCCTCTAAATTCCCATCCAAGAAAGCAGTAGACCATGAGTTTTTTTAATAAGATCTCCCCGTTCTTGGACTAACTTCCGAAACCTTAAAACTCATAGAATCTTAATTCAACCATAGGTAATAATAACACCTCCCATTTATCGGGGGTCCCCTCATGTACCTTCACATAAGGTCTAGAACTCGACGTCTACCACATCCTATAGGGAAACTAGCAGGTGAGCTATGTAATGCTGCCCCATCCTACAGACAAGAAAACTGAGGCCCAAGGAAGTGAAGTTCCTTGCTCAGGGTGCCGGCTAATAAGCAGGATTGGGACTTGAATACAGAGTTTTAAGTCCAAGTGAGCCCAGAGCTCTTTGAGAAACACCCCATTGAGATAATGTCACTGAACCCTGCTTCATCTTTTTAGAGATAAGAAAACTGATTCCCCCACCTCCACCCCTGCTGCCTCTCTGGGAGGGCCCAGCATGCTGGAAGCAGAATTGGAACTGGACTCTTGGTTTGACTCCCAGGACTAAACTCCTCTCCGGACCCCAAGATACATACCCACTGCTCCAGCCCCCAAAGGAGAGGGTATTGTTCAACCAACCTTGGACCACAGAAATCGCTTTTGTCCTGAACACCCGGGGCCGGGATCTTCAGACAGGAGGTCTCTGTGGTAGGCTCTCCTCCCTGTCAGCCGGAAGTTGTGTCCAATGAGAAGTCAGACCCAGCTCTCCCAGGGAGAAGATGCCACGACTTTGGTGCTGACAATTTTCTGAGTGTCTCAGAAGATGCTTTGGCCGTCCATATATATAGTATCTTCCAGGAGCTGAGCTCATGGCAGCCAATCCAGAGAGCCATGGGCTGGCTCACCTGCCTCCACCTGTTACCACCCAACCCAGGGCTGCTCCCCGCTCCTCCAATGATAGGAGGCTTAGCTCAGCTACCCTGGAAAAAACAGTTTCACTTGACAACTTCCTTATTGCACCCAAACCCCAATAAGAAACCAAAGCTCAGAAAATAACCTAAGGTCTGGCTGGGGAAAGCCCCACCTTAGAGTTGAAAACAAGCCTTAATGGGAAACGCAGGTTAGGGAAGAAAGTGGAGGTAGCTTTACTGCCTTTACAACATCCCTCAGTTATCTTTGAAGATTAGTGGGTACCTAGAAAGAAAGGTCAGCGATGGGATACATACGTCCCTTGACCTGGAGACAGCCCAGAAGAAAGAGCCCACAAGAGCCACGTGCTCCAGATCTGCTGCGCCCGGGAAGGGTTGCCACGGATCTTGAGAGAACATTCTAAGAAGTCCTAAAAAGTCAGAGTTCCACTTTCTGTAATGCCTTATTTTAAAAAAGAGTGTAAATACATGTTTATAATCAGAAAAGAAAAACTAGTTTTATTAAAATGAAAGCAAAGGCCGGGCGCGGTGGCTCATGCCTGTAATCCCAGCACTTTGGGAAGCCAAGGCAGGCGGATCACATGAGGTCAGGAGTTCAAGACCAGCCTGGCCAACATGGTGAAACCCCATCTCTACTAAAAATACAAAAATTAGCCAGGTGTGGTGGCAGACACTTGTAATCCCAACTACTCAGAAGGCTGAGGCAGGAAAGTCACTTGAACCCAGGAGGCAGAGGTTGTAGTGAGCTGAGATCACGCCACTGCACTCCAGACTGGGTGACAGAGCGAGACTCTGTCTCAAAAAAAAGTTAAGAAATTCTATTTTGGTTCATTAACACAGGGAGGCATTACAAAATAAATACAGAGGCACCAGACTTTGGAGTCAGCCCCGTCTGGAGACACCTGCCAGCTATGTAACCTCAGCAGAGGACACAATGTCGCTGAGCTTGTGCTCACTTATAAAACAAGTGGTCATCTCAGAGGGTAGTTGTAGGGCCAAATGTGCTAATGCTTATAAAGAAAAGAAGGAGGCCAGGCATGGTGGCTCACATCTCTAATCCCAGCACTGTGGGAGACCAAAGCAGGAGGATTGCTTGAGCCCAGAAGTTCAAAACCAGCCTGGACAACCTAGTGAGATCTTATCTCTACTAAAAATTTTAAAAATTAGCCAGGCATGGTGGCACATGCATGTAGTCTCAGCTACTCAGGAGGCTGAGGCAGGAGGATTGCTTGAGCCCAGGAGGTCAAGGCTGCAGTGAGTCGTGATCATGCTACTGCACTCCAGCTTAGGCAGCAGAGTGAGATCCTGTGTCAAAGGAAAAAAGAAGAAAGGAAGGAAAGGAAGGAAAAAAAGAAAGAAAAGAAGGAAGAAAGGGAGGGAGGGAGGGCGGGCGGAAGGAAGGAAGGGAGGAAGGGAGGGAGGGAGGGTATGGAGTGCCAAACATCTTTCTTTCTGTGTATTAACAGTGCCTGGTACTTGTAAGGGTTCAATAAAGGCCCAATATTTTATTACGGGCAACAGAGTTATTAATGCTTCATTCATTCTGTCAACAGGTTTTGGATCCAGCTATGTGCCAGACACTGTCTCAGCACTAAATTTAGAGTTTATTAGTCAAGAAGTCACCCAGCCTTCAAACAAAGGTTAAATAATATTACATATTTTTCATTTATTTAATGAAACTATTCTGTCACCCACTTCTTCCAGGCCCTGTGTGTATTGTATGTGTTCTTTCTTATTCTGAGGTGAATATGCCTGGCCTGGCCCAGCCCTCACAGAGTCCACAAAGTAGTTGGGAAGAGAGAAACACACAGAGAAAACCATACAAGCAAGCAGAAGGGAATGGGAAGTTGTTTAATGCATACAGAGTTTCAGTTTGAGAGGAATGTTGTACCACCACCTCCACCATTGAACCATCTCCACAACTTTTGAGATGTGGAGGATTTTCACAAGGCAAACTCAAACTCAACTTTTGAGTTGTGGAGATGGTTCAGTGGTAGAGAGTGGTACAACAATCAAAATGTACTTAATGCCACTGCACCGTACACTTTAAAAAGGTTAAAACAGTCAACTTTATGTCATGCATATTTTACCACAATAAAAAGAAGGGGAGGGGCAGAGAGCCACGTGGGACACTGTGCAGGCACCTCCCATGTACCCAGCAATCCCATCTGCAGGTACATGCGCTCCTAGGTTCTCACGGGAGGGAAAGCCGTCATGGGCCGCTCTGAGCATTCCACACCTTTTCCATCAGGGGTCTAGGGGAGCAACCTAGCCCTGCCCTCAGTGCCTGCCAAAGATCACGTCCTGGGCTGGAAATCTGGAGACAGACTCTGGCAGCTACCTGACCCGGGGCCAAGGTCGGCTACACTATGTGTGAGCCCCCATGCAAAATGAAAACAAAGCACCCTTGCTCAAAAAGTATTAATAGTTTCAAGACAGACAGCAGAACTTTAAACCAAGCACCAGGCCCTTCTGAGTGCACACCCTGTGCAACTGTCCAGGTCACACAGCCTTGAAGGGGGCTCTGAAGGTGACAGTTCCCAACCATGTGCTGGGAGGGAAGATGCGAGAGGGAGACAGAGGGAGATTGAGACAGAATATTTTTGAAATGTTTATTTAAGTATAACATATAAAAAGGTACGCAGATCACAAGGAGATAGCTCCATGAATTTTCACAAAGGGAATAAACCTGTGTAAACCAGCACCCAGATGAAGAAAGAGAACATTCCTGGCACCCCAGAACCCGCCTTGTTCCCCTCATGACTCCCAGATTAGATTAGTTTTGCCTATTTTGGAGCATCATCGGTCTGCATGTTTTCTTTTACGCCTGGCTTTTTTCACTGCATGTCTGCGGGACTCAGCCATACTGCTGTGCTGTCATTCTCAGACAGACAACCCCAAGTGTCAGAGCCCGTGCGGGGCAAACAGAATTCTCATACGCTGCTGGTAGGAGTGGAAAATGGTGCAACTACTTGGAAAAATCGGCTGGCAATATCTACCAAAGCTGAACGAACACCTGCCCTATGACCCAGCAATTCCACCCACGGATAGATACATAACAGAAATGCATTCCCATGGCCCCCGCCAAACTTTTATATGAATGTGTATAGCAGTGCTGTCTGTGATAGCCAAACCCTCAAAATCTTGAAACGACTTAAATGCCCATTAACAGGAAAATGTATAAACAGTGGCATATTCACAAATTTGAGATTTTGTTGTTTTTCGTTTTTTCCCGGAGAGTCTGTACATTTGTTTAGAAAGATTTTTCACCCGCTTGTGTGGCCTGGGTGTGCAGCGCGGGGCACGGAATTTAAAAGTGGTCTTAGATAAAAATGATGGTAGCCAACGGAGAGGGGTGGGTGGAACACAGGGCCCCAGTCTCAGGAGCGCAGGATGTGGTGGTTCTGAGTAACAAACCTCAGAAGGATTTTCACAGGGCACCCTCTAACCTCTCTGAGTGTGAACGCTGCTTCCCAGAAATCGGTCCCCATCCCGCCAGAATTATCTACATATGGAAATGAGCCCAGGCCTTCATTTGCTCTGCGGCTCCTGTTCACCGCAGAGCAAAGAGCAAGCTGGTGAACTCTCACTCCTTTCCCGGGCCACACCCTCTGCCTGGCGCCTGGTAATTCGACGTCCGGCCTCCAACCCACCGGCCTTCCCTAAGTCTCCTTCCCTGTCCTCAGTGAGAGGTACCTGAAAGACTATGACCTCACTCCTTCTCAAGCCCCGTCAGGACCCAGGACCAAAGTCCCCAGCCCGAAAATAGCCTCAGAATATCCCCTCGGTTGCTGTGTGCGATGCCTGATTTAGGTCTTGTGCCGGAAGTGCTCAGTGAATCCCAGTTCCCCTCCAGACTCCCCTGCCTCGTGGCTCCCAGGGACTCCTAGACTCTCCTCTCCCTCAGCGGTCTGCGGGTCCCCGCTGCAAGTGGGGGCCTCGAGTGCGCATCCCCATGGAGTGGGAAAGCGGTGGCTTTGACATTAGGCAGACCTGCGCCGCAGCTCCGGCTGCCCACCCCCAGGGGGCGCGCTGGTGATCGCAAAGACAACGGCCATTCGCAAAATGGTTACCAGACAGACCTTAGGCCCGTAGCAGGGGCTTCTAAATACGTGATTTTTGCCCCCACAATAATGTTCATAAAGCGTATATTGCTATTTTACAGATCAGGAAATTAAGGCTCAAAAAGATAAAATAGGCCGGGTGCGGTGGCTCACACTTGTGATTCCAGCACTTTGGGAGGCCAAGGCGGGCAGATCACTTGAGGCCAGGAGTTCAAGACCAGCCTGGCCAACATTTCGTATTTTCTAAAAATACGAAAATTAGCCGGGCACGGTGGCGTGCGCCTGCAGTTCCAGCTACTCGGTAGGCTGAGGCAGGAGAATTGCTTGAACCTGGGAGGCGGAGGTTGCAGTGAGTGAGCCAAGATGGCACCACTGCATTCCAGCCTGGGCGAGAACAAGACTCCATCTCAAAGAAAAAAAAAAGAGTAAAATGCTTAAGTGATACTAGTAAATGGCAGATTAAAACCTGCCAGTCAGCCAGGCCTTGTGGCATGCAACTGTGTTCCCAGCTACACAGGAGGCTAAGGCAGGAGAATCTCTCGAGCCTAGGAATTCTAATCTGGCCTAGACAACATAGCAAGACCTTGTCTCCAAAAAATAAAAATAAAAATGTGCCAGTCTCCAAAGTACACTCCACTGTTCTTCTGAACCTCAATTTTCAAACCATTACAATGGGAATAAATGATACCAGCCTTGCGGGAAACTGGAGTGAGGCAATGCAGTGAGCACTTGGCACAGGATGCTGGTGGGCACTTGGGTAGTGGGAGCATTTGCTGTAGAGGAGCCCACAGTGAGGTCTCATCACGGGACTGGGGCCCACAGCTCTCTCACAGAACTTGCTCCAAGCCCAACACTGTCACATGGCTGAGCCCAGCGAGGATAATTCCCAAATTCCTCTTTCCTGGGCCCTAAGGTGGACATTGGTCTCCTCAACTTCCAGTGGCTCCAGCAAGTCCTCTCACACTGTGCCAGTAAAGGAAGCACCTGGGTAAGGCAGGGTTTCTCAATCTCAGCTCTGTTGACATTTTGGACTGGACACCTATTTGCTAGAGGGGACGGGGGTTGTCCTGTGTATTGTAGGATGTTTAGCAGCATCCCTGGCCTCTACTCACTAGATGATAGTAGTACCCCACCCAGTAGTGAAAACCAAAAATGCCTCCAAGTCCCCTGGAGAGCAAAATCTCGCCCAGCTAAGAACTATTGGCTTAAGCAATAACAACATGCAATGATCTCAGGTTAACTAGGAGTCCCTGAAGGCAGGTAGTTCCAGGTTTGGCGCAGCAGCTTGATGATGCCAACAAGCACCAACGTTGTCCTAATGCTCATCACTTCATGATCACAAGATGGCTGCCACAGATCCCATTGTGCCACCACTACAGTCCCACTCAAAGGCAGGCAAGAGGGGGAAAGCAATGGTGTCATCTGTGGCATCACCTTTAAACTAGACAGTTTTCCTAAACACTCCTCAGCAGATCTCCCCTATGTCTCATTGGCCAAAACTTGGATATATATCCAGTCCTAGCAGCAAGGGAGCTGGGAAAATGACTAAGTGGCAAGGGGGAAGAGGGATGGAAATGGTGGGCCCTCCCTGACCTGGCAGAATAGACACTCCTCATACTTGCAGAAATTATTTTTAAATCTATCTACTTTTCCTCACTAAGGCTTCAGGACAGGGATCCACATGTTTTCCTCTGTATCCTCAGAACTTAGCCTCGTGTGCAGCACTTAGAAGGTGTTTACTCCATGCTCGTTGAATGAATTAATCGATCAATTGATCAATTATTTGACCTTCCCCCTTCCTTGCTTATATCACTAAGAGCCCTAAGTAGGTGATTATTTATCGATATGCAAATTAACTTGTCTAATTACAAATAAGCCTTTGATACAAATAATAATGCAAACATCTCCCAGTTTCTCCAATAAGCCCTGATCCCTCTGGCCATTGAATATGCTGTTCCACTTGCCTGGAACATTCTTCCTGCCACCTCTAACCTCCCTTCACCCCTCTTCAGCTGGCCAGCTCCTTGTCACTCCTAGGTCTCAGCTTAGATGTCACTGCCTCTGGGAAGCCCTCCCTGATCTCCTCAGTGTGGCTCCAGGTCTTGGTCACCTGTGCTGCGCCATCCTAGCACTTATCACCCTGTGTTGTGACTGTCTCCCTAGCAGGACAGGAAATGCCCATGGAGACCAGAACAGCTTGTCCTTCACCAAAGTTTAAGTTCTCCGTAAACTTAAAAGTTTACGGAGAACTTAAACTTTTATTGTTTGAATCATTTATGCCAAGGGTTGGCAAAGCTGCTCTGCAAAGTGCCAGATAGTATTTTCAGCTTTGTGGGCTGTATGATCTCTGTTGCAACCATTCGACTCTGCAGTTGGAGGGAGAAAGCAGCCATAGCTGATACTTAAACAAATGAGCATGGCTGTGTTCCAATAAAACTCTATTTGTGGGCACTGAAATTTGAATTTCATATGAATTTCACATGTCATAAAATATTATTCCTTAAAAATTTTTCAACCATATAAAAATGTAAAAACCATTTTTAAAGGCTCACAGGTTGTACCAAAACAGGTAATGGACCTTAGTTTGCTAACCCTGATTAATACTGAGAGTCACATGTTTGGGATTTTCTAGGTCATTCTCAAAGATACAACAGGATCGCATAAAGCAGTAATGCACAGTATTTCTTAAGATCAAGCAGTAAGTTAAATTTGAAAGTGCATTAAATGACTTAGCCATCACAACCCAGAAGACTGTGTCTTAGGAAATCAAAGATTAAGATTAAGACTGGAGCTGGGCACAGTGTCTCACGCCTGTAATCCCAGCACTTTGGGAAGCTGAGGTGGGCAGATCACTTCAGATCAGGAGTTGGAGACCAGCCTGGTCAACATGGTGAAATCCCATCTCTATTAAAAACACAAAAAATTAGCCAGGCCTGGTGGCAGGCGCCTGTAGTCCCAGCTACTCAGGAGGCTGAGGCAGGAGAATCGCTTGAGCCCAGGAGGTAGAGGATGCAGTGAGCTCACATCGCACCACTGCACTCCAGACTGGGAGGCAGAGTGAAACTCCATCTCAATTGAAAAAACTAAAAAAAAGATTAACTTAAGACTGGGAAACTGTTACTATCAGGGAACCATATCAATAGGTTCAAACAAAAATGTTTGATAATTTCTATATGCAATTCTGTTGGAAATTTTAAAAACTAGGCAGAAGGATATTTCTTTTCCATACAAATGATTTCTCTGAAATGATATTCAAAACATTATCTAGATTAATGAAAGTAGCTGGGATGTCCCAGTCTACATCTTTCTCCTGTGCTGGATGCTTCTGGCCCTCAAACATCAGACTCCAAGTTCTTCAGTTTTGGGACTAGGACTGACTCTCCTTGCTCCTCAGCCTGCAGATGGCCTATTGTGGGACCTTGTAATTGTGTGAGTTAATACTTAATAAAAATATATAATATATAATATATAATATTAATTCTGTCCCTCTAGAGAACTCTGACTAACACAGTAGCCATTGGAAAATTGAAAACAAATTAACTGAGACTAGTTGTCCTTAGGGCATAGGAGTGAGGGTGGGAAATAGGAGTGAGGGTGGGTTTCCCATAATGCTAGTTTGTTGTTGTTTTTTGTTTTTTGTTTTTTGTTTTTTTGAGACAGAGTCTCGGTCTGGCTGGAGTGCAGTGGTGCGATCTTGGCTCACTGCAACCTCCACCTCCCGGGTTTTTAAGCGATTCTTCTGCCTCAGCCTCCTGAGTAGCTGAGACTACAGGCGCCCACCACCACACCCAGCTAACTTTTTGTATTTTTAGAAGAGACGGGGTTTCACTATGTTGGTCAGGCTGGTCTCAAACTCTGGACCTTGTGATTTGCTTGCCTTGGCCTCCCAAAGGATTACAGGTGCTGGGATTACAGGTGTGAGCCACCGCGCCTGACCTCTTGTTGTTTTTAAACCAGATTTCCTGTGTTGGCCAGAACATTCACAGGGGCATAGAACTTCCATGCACTGCTAGAGCAGGAGGGTATATGGACTGGTGCAGCCATTCTGGAAAACAATCAGGCACTGTTAGTCAAAACTGGTGTATATATTCCCAGGACCCAGCAATTCCACTCCTGCATGTATATTCCCAAAAAATTCTTACACAGGCCAGGTGCAGTGGCTCACGCCTGTAATCCCAGCACTTTGGGAGGCTGAGGTGGGCAGATCACCTGAGGTCAGGAGTTCGAGACTAGCCTGGCCAACATGTTGAAACTCTGTCTCTACTAAAAATACCAAAAAATAAATTAGCCGGGCATGGTGGCAGGCGCCTGTAATCCCAGCTACCTGGGAGGCTGAAGCAGGAGAATCACTGGAGGCGGAGGTTGCGGTGAGCCAAGATGGTGCCATTGCACTCCAGCCTGGGTGACAGAGCGAGATTTGGTCTGAAAGAAAAAAAGAAAATTAGTTACCAGTGTTTCTCTGACTCCGTCCCCAACCAGGTAAATTATAGAAACAGGCCCTTTTTGTCAAAGGCTGTTTGATTCCAGGAGTACCTGCCACAGTGATAGTTTCCAGGTCACTCTTCCTCACAGAAAGATTCCTTCCCATCCACTCTGGGTTTCACACATTGGGCCCTCTCAGTATCACAGAGAAACTCCAGCTGCACGGCCAGGCCTCCTCTCTCACAGTGAAGCTGTGGCTCCAGCTCTCTGGAGACTGAGCAAATCCAGTTCAAGCCCTGACACTTGGGGAATGTGGAGGGATTTCCCCACCAGCACAGGCCTGGGAATGACTATGAGCACAGAGGAGGAGAGAGGATTCCAGAAGGAGTTAACTGTCTGCCCCAAATGCCCATCTACTTCTCTTTCCATTGAGCATCACAGTTTCTTCTGCAAATGGGCCCCATTATATCCACCCTCCAGCCAGGTGTGAACTGACTGACAGTAAGTTGAGTCCTAGGAGTCAGGATTCAACTGCCAAGGCGGGGCTTGGACGCCAGGCCAAATTGTGGACTAGGTAAAACCAGGACAGAGCGAAGCCGCTTTCCATAAGACACGCCCATCAGTGCGCCATGTCAGTTTACCATTGCCATGGCAACACCCGGAAGTTACTGCCCCTTTCCATGACAACTACCTGGTGACCTAGAAGTTACCATTCTTTTTCTAGAAATTTCTACATAATCTGCCCCTTAATTTGCATATAATGCAAGTGGGTATAAATATAAATGCAGTCCTGCCTCTCAGCTGCTGCTCTGGGAACGCTGCCAATGGGGTAGCCCTGCTCTGCAGGGAGCAGGACCTCTGCCGGTGATGTACACTGTCGCTTCAATAAAATTTGCTGTTTTAACACCACCAGCTTGACTTTGGATTATTTCTGGGGCAGAGCCAAGAACCTTCCTGGGCTAAGCCTCAATATTAGGTTCACCTGCCCTGCATCAAAAGGATGTAATTGAGGCCTCTGGAGCTGGGACCTCTTTTACAGATACGAGGTTACATGAAAGGTTAGGCAAGGAGAGGTTGGCCGCCATCACGCCACAGCCATGACTAATTAATCACCGTAGCTTGAGGGAAGGAGAGCAGCAACTGGGCTCAGCTGTGTCGGGTCCCTCTCGGTCATGGCCGGAAGAACGGCTCCAATAGGATATGTCCAAATCCTAATGCTCAGAACCTGTGAATGTGACCTGATTGGGAAAAAAAGGGTCTTCACAGACATAATTAAGGATTTCAAGATGAGATCATCCGGGATTTGGAGGGGGCATAAATCCAGTGAGAGTGGTCCTGAAAAAAAAGGCAGGAGGAGACCTGAGGTTCACAGAAACACACAGGGGGAAGATGGCCACATGAAGATGGGGGCAGGGATGGGAGTGATGCAGCCACAAACCAAGGCATGCCAAGGTCTGCCCGCCAACCCCAGAGGCCAGGGGCTGGGAGAGACACAGAGAAGGGACTCCCTGTCAGAGTGCCCAGAGGGAATCAATCTCTGCTTGATTGTGGACCTCCTGTGAGACGATTAATGTCCATTGTTTTAAGTCCTCAAGTTTGTGGTAATTTGTTACAGCACCCCAGGAAACTAACACTCTCTCTCTCACACCCAGCCACGCAGCAGACTGGGTCTCCAGGTCCTGAAGCCCCCACCCAGCTCGCTCAGGCTCGTGGTTGAGCTGCCTGTCAACCGGAGTGTCCCCCTTCCTGCTGGCGGGCAGGGGCCCTCAGGAGCACTGACTTTGATCGTCCTGACTGTCCTGCTGAAGGGGTGGATGCCAGGCCGATGGCAGAGCCTGAAGATCTTCCATCCTGTCACTCTCAAAAGTGTTCCCTTTGTGGCCCTAAAAAATAAGCAAATAAAATGATGTAAAATAATTAATCTTGAAGTAAAAAATGTAAAAACAATGCCGAGGCTGATCCCTAAAGCACCTCCTTGCCCTTTTTCCTACCCTTGGTGACTTTTGTTCTGAGTCAGCTCTGACCTTCAAGTCCAGGGTGAGACCACGTTTCCACGCACAGAGGTTGCCCACAAGGTGAAACTTGAGGGCCAGGCCCTCTGAGCTCAACAAACTGCAATTCCCAGGAAGTATGATCAGATGGCGGGATCTCAGGCACGAGGCCCAGGCAGGAAGGGGCTGTATTTCAGGGAAGGAGCCATATTTCAGGGAAGGGGCGGGCCCTTGCATTAGCGGGTGACAGTCCTCTCAGTTGATAAGAACACCCCATTAACCAGAAAATGGGCTGTCCAAGACAGACTTTGGTCTTATCAAAGCAGGAGCAGACAGCCTGTCGAAACAGCTTGCGGGGAGCCAGGCTGTTGTACTGCAACGATTAGTACATGCCTGTGTCTCATTTACAACACCAGAGGCTCCACACTTTAGCGATGGCCACTGAGGGTTTTGTTACGGTGATTCTTGTTTGCCACTTTCCTGCCTAGGAATAGCCACTGTTTAGAAAAAGCTCTTCCAGGATATTTTTTCTATGCACATAGCATTATATTATTCCTCTTTTTTTTCTTTTAATACAGGGTCTCACTCTGTTGCCCAGACTGGAGTGCAGTGGCATCATCACACCTCATGCAGCCTCAACCTCCCCTCACCTCAGCCTCTCAAGTAGCTGGGGCTACAGGCAAGCACCACTATACCAAGATTTTTTTTTTTTTTTTTTTTTTTTTTTTGAGATGGAGACTTGCTCTGTCACCCAGGCTGGAGTACAATGGCACGATCTCGGCTCACTGCAACCTCCACCTCCTGGGTTCAAGCGGTCCTCCTGCCTCAGCCTCCTGAGTAGCTGGGACTATAGGCATGCACCACCACGCCCAGCTAATTTCTTGTATTTTAGTAGAGACAGGGTCTCACCCTGTTGGCCATGATGGTACCAATCTCTTGACCTTGTGATCTGCCTACCTCGGCCTCCCAAAGTGCTGGGATTACAGGCATGAGCCACTGTGCCCAGCCACGAATTTTTTAAATTTTTGGTAGAGATAGGTTTTGCCATGTTGCCCAGGCTGGTTTTGAAATCCTGAGCTCAAGTGATCCACTCGCCTCACCTCAGCTTCCCTCACCTCAGATTACAGGCGCGAGCTACTGGCCTGGCTTGTTTGTTGTTAGTGGTGTTGTATTTTGTTCCAGTGGTGGTGGCAGTTCCCAAAAAACATTATCCTAAGGGAGCTTTTGGTCACAGAGTGGGGAAGACTCCCTTCTCTCTTCCAAGTCCCAAATCTTTTTTAAAACTTAGTGAGGGAAGCGGTTCAGAACTCCAAGAGACCATCACTTCTCAGGAAGGCGGGTTTCCACAGAAGGGGACACTAGGAATAATTGCATTTCACCCACATGAACTTCTCAACCTTCCGCTGATGACTTTTCTCTTTGAAACCTTGCAAAGTTGGAGTGGAACTTGCAGCCCCTATTCCCACTCCAGCTTAGGCAGACAGGGATAGGGTAAGGGGACAAGCAGGTGAACCCAAATCAGCTTGTCCCCAGCAAGATCACTCACTGCCTCTCTCCCCAAGGCAATGCTCCTCCCTTTTGTAATCCCAAGACAGTTGACAACACATCCAAGTCCAATTTTTTTTTTATCTTGGGGCACTTGAGAGGTAAGTAAAATTCTCATGACATATGGAAGAGATACAGACTAGAGGATATCCCATAATTTTAGTCTAATTCCTTGAAATAATTTATAGAAATTATCTTATATAACAAAAGCAACTATGCCTTGCTGTGCCATGTTCTCTGAATCATCATCCATTTTACCAGCTCTACATGTTCACAGACAGGGCAGCATCACCACTTGGCAGATGGTCCAGGAGCCCCAGCCTTGCACCTGCAGAGGCATCACGCGTCCTTCCCCATCAGTTCTTGCAGATCTTCTCTTTAAGTGAGCTGCAGGGTTTTCCACTGTATTTACTTACCCAAACCCCATTGCTAGACCTTTGGATTTTCCCCATGTTTTGTAAGAATAACCAGTGCTCCAGAGAACATCTCTATAAATATATGTCTGCACATATGTGAGAAGTTTTGTGAAAGTTGTATTCTCAGAAACAGAATGTCTGGGTCACAAGGGAGACACACTTACAACCTGGGTAGGCCCTGCTGAATTCCCTTCCAAAAGTGCGTGCCTCTTTCCACCACCAGCTGTGTCAATGAGTGTGGCTGCTTCTTCACCCTCACACTCACTGTGGACACTGTGGAGCCTGTTCATTGCTGTCCATCAGATGAGCCACTCTTGTCTTAATCAGCCTTCCTTTCTTTCCTTTCTCTTTCCTTTCCTTTCTTTCCTTCCTTTCCTTCCTTTCTTTCCTTCTTTCCTTCTTTCTTTCTTTTTATTATTATTACTATTATTTTGGTAGAGGCAGGGTCTTGCTATGTTACCCAGGCTGGTCTCCAACCCCTGGCCTCAAGCAATCCTCCTGTCTTGGCCTCCCAAAGTGCTGGGATTACAGGCATGAGCCACCGTGCTGGATGTGATTTGCCTTTCTTTCACAGTGAAGTTAAGCATCTCCTCAAATGCTTCTTGGCCTCTGAGTTTGTTCCTGAGCAGCAGATTCTTTATTGGGGGAAAAAAAATCCACTTACAAATTCTATTGTTTCCTCCTGGAAGTGCTCATTATAACCAAGAGAATACGTGGAAGCCCTGTCTTCCTATGGCACACAGACCCTTCTCACCTCGCGGGGAAAAGGAAACTGTTGATGTCAGCACCCACCAATGCCACATGCCGGGAGCCGATTCCAGGACTGCTCCACAGGAAGCCGCTTCTCCAGCTTTTGAGGGCACCTGTGTTCACAGACAGGACTTCAGAGGTCAACTTACAGACGCCACAGACAGGAGGAAGTCACTTCACACCGCAAATATAGTTTTTATACAGACAAAAATAAAAGGATTGTCAGTTATCTCAAGTAAGTACTGAACCAAAGTACATGTTAAAATCTTGACGTAAGGTCCTGGTGGGTTGGCTTGGACCACACCATCAAAGGCCCTTTTTCTCCCTCAGAGGCGGGAAAACTGAAAAGTAAACTCCCCTGGCCCCTTAGCAGCTGGAGTTTCTGATGTGAATTAGGATCTGACAATTCGACGCCCTGGCCCGGGTTCCCTCTCAAGTGCTCCAAGTGAGGAAAAAAAAATTGGACCTGGATGTGTTGTCAACTGTCTTGGGATTCCTCACCCAGGAAGTGAGGTGAGGGCATTTGCCTGCGGATCCCGTGCTGCTGAACAAGCAAGGTCAAGGAGAAGCTGCGCGTTCCAGCAAGGCTCGCGTGCTGATACGCCTCCATGCGCGGCTGGTTCCCGGCGGCCGCCTCACTGCTGCGGTGCTGAGGTTCCGGCTCATCCCAGGAGCCCCACCGGGAACCCGCTCCTCCCCTCTTCCAATGACTTTGTAAACCCCTGATGCCTTTCCCGCTAAAATTAGCTGCTGTGGTTTCCTCCAGCTGAACCGTGACTGATGCAGCTCACAAATATGCTTTATCTTGACGGAGGCAGCCATGCAAGATAAGAGAAAGAAAAGTCTAGACAAAGGGCAACACGGGCATGAATCACGCTTATTACGGTTTTCCCAATAGCACTTTAATTAGATACCTCGTCCCTTTAGACAATGTGAAAACTAAGCAGAGGCACAAAGAATGAAATAAAAATCATCTGTTATTCCACAAGAATCAAATATTGACGAGAAGAAAACAGCCAGCCCCACTGAGATGCTGGGTCTAGCAGGCCAGCTGCTGTTCATCCGAACGCAGACTCAGCAGCTCAGCTGAGGACAGCCTGGGCTGATCTGGGCTCACACTTAATATCTGATGTGAGACTGCAGAGGAGCTCCCAGCTCCTTTCTGAGAGTGAGGGGAAAAGTTGTGGCAACAAAACGCGATGGTAATAACTTACCTCATTTTTCTCCTGGCAGAAAACTTGAATACCAGAGCATCCAGTTCTAACCCACAGACCTGGCAGCCTAGCGGGAGGCTGAGTGTCTGTACTTTTTCTGCCTCCAGTCACCGTCCCTGAACCCCTACTGACCACCCACCATGCCTGGAGAGGGTCTTCCATATCCCTCTAGCACATGCTAGAACCTGAAATCTATTTGTACTTATTTAAACTGGGCCTATTCTTTCCATCTTCAGTCCAAGGTCAAAGTCACCTTCCAGAGACTCCTTTCCTTCTTTTTTCCAGAGAAAAAAAAATGATAAAACTACCTATCATTTACTGAATATTCAAAGCTACCAAGAAGTTAACCCTCATAAGAACTTCACAAAGTAGGAGTTATTCTCATGTTACAATTGTGAGGTTCAGAGAGATTGAGTCCATTTTCCAACATTCCACAGTTCATGAGACATGGAAGCAGGATTCAAACCCACAACCGTCAGATTCAAAGCCTGGGTTCTTAATCCTCATGCTACATCCCACTTTGCCAGGCCTAGGAAAGTCCCCCTGATTTGCTGCCCTCTTTGGGGGAGCTGCCGCTCTATGCAGAGCCTCTGTTTGCTCATAAATTTGTTTTTGTTTTTTTAATAATAACTCCACTGGGATCTCATTCACATGCCATAAAGTTCACTCTCTTTTTTTCACTCTGTCACCCAGGCTGAAGTGCAGTGGCATGATCTTGGCTCCCTGAAACCTCTGCCTCTTGTGTTCAAGCAATTCCGTGCCTCAGCCTCCTGATGTAGCTTTAACTGGAGGCATGTGCCACCACACCCAGCTAATTTTTGTGATTTTAGGAGAAATGGGGTTTTGTCATGTTGGTCAGGCTGGTTTTGAACTCCTGGCCTTTAGCAATCCACCTGCCTCGGCCTCCCAAAGTGCTGGGATTACAGGCATGAGCCACCATGCCTGGCTAAAATTCACTCTTTAAAAGTATACAATTCTGTGGGTTTTAGTATATTCACAGAGATGTGCATTAATCACCACCACTGCCCACTTCCAGAGCATTCTCATACCCCTGGAAAGAAATCCCATATCCGTTACCAGTCCCTTCCCAGGCCCTCTCACCCCCAACCCCAGTCAACCATTAATCTCCCATCTGGCTGGGTGGATTTGCCTCTCTGGACATTTCATATAAATGGAATCATACAAGCACATGTTGTGACTGGCTCCTTACACTCAACACTATTTCTTCAAGGTTCACCCGTGTTACAGCATGTGTTAGAACTTTATTCCTTTTTCATGACTGCATAATGTTCCATTGTGTGGATAGATCACATTTTGTTTATCCATTCAGCAGTTAATGGACATTTGGGTTGTTTTCATTTTGGCAACTACAAATAATGCTACTGTGAACATTTGTGTACAAGTTTTTATGTGGACATATGTTTTTAATTTTCTCAGGTATATAGTTAGAAGCAGGATTGCTGGGTCATATGGTAACTCTATTTTAGCTTTTTGAGAAATTGCTAAGCTGTTTGCCACAGCAGCTGCATCATTTTATGTTCTCACCAGTAATGTATGAGGGTTCTAACTTCTCCACATCCTCTCCAACACTTGTTAATGTCCATCTTTTTTTTTTTTTTTTTTTTTTTAAATTATAGCTCTGCTGTTGCCAGAAAAAGAGTCTCAATCCAGACCCCAAGAGAGGATTGCTGGATCTCACACAGGAAGGAATTCAAGGCAAGTTACAAAGTACAGAGAGAGGATAGTTTATTGAAAGCTACTCAGTTACAGAATAGGGCATCCTCAGAAAGCAAGAGGAGGAACATGCCATCTCTGTCTTAAACTTTTCTCATACAGGAGTCTCATCTATGTAAAAGCTAAGATAAATTATGTCTATGTGTGAGTGGGCTGACAGCATGATAAAATTTAGTACTTTGT
This sequence comes from Macaca mulatta, assembly GCF_049350105.2. NCBI lineage: Eukaryota > Metazoa > Chordata > Mammalia > Primates > Cercopithecidae > Macaca > Macaca mulatta. The sequence continues at coordinate 145,901,068 of NC_133409.1, read as the reverse complement.
TGATGTAAAGAAAGTTATCCTTGGCATTTTAGTGCATAAGTACATCAAAGCATGACTATAGTCATCTTAAAAGCATATCTTGTTAAGGATAGTGGGACATCTGGATTTTTTGTTATTGTAGGAGTGTGTCCTTGCAGGTATTTTTAAGGTGTTTCCTCAACTGTAAACATCTTAGGACCATGAGTCATGACTAGCAAGGAACGTGCCTTGATACTTTTAAGATGGAGTTGATTTTAAAATGATGTCACTGTGGCTCTCCTATGCTTCTGTTTCCCTAACAATCTTAGTGAGCGAGAAGTAGTATCTCATGGTAGTTTGTTCTTAATTTCCCTAATGATTAATGATTATTGTGGTTTGACTGTGTCCCCCTGAACCCCCGCCAATTCTCATCTTGAATTGTAGCTCCCACAATTCCCACATGTTGTGGGAGGGACCCAGTGGGAGGTAATTGAATCATGGGGGCAGGTCTCTCCCGTGCTGTTCTCATGATTGTGAATAAGTCTCACGAGACCACATAATTTTATAAAAAGGAGTTTCCCTGCATAGGCTCTCTCTCCCCTGCCACCATGTAGGTTGTGACTTGCTCCTCCTTGTGTTCTGCCATGATTGTGAGGCCTCCCCAGCCATGTGGAACTGTGAGTCAATTAAATCTCTTTTCTTTATAAATTACCCAGTCTTGGGTATGTCTTTATCAGCAGCGTAAAAACGGACTAATACAATGATGTTAGCATTTCTTCATGTGCTTGTTGGTTATTTGTGTATCTTCTTGGGAAAAATCTCTATTCATGTCCTTTGCCCAATTTGGGGCTATTTGTCTTTTTATTATTGAGTTGTAGGAACTCTTTATCAGTCCTGTATACAATTCTCTTATCAGATACATAATTTGGAGATATTTTCTCCATCCTGTGGTGCTTTTTTTTTTTTGCTTTCTTGATGGTGTCTTATGAAGCACAAAGGCTTTTAATTTTGATGGAATTCAATTTATCTATTTTTTGTTTTATTATTTTCTTTTCTTTTTTTTTTAGACAGAGTCTCGCTCTGTTGCCCAGGCTGGAATGCAGTGGCCAGATCTCAGCTCACTGCAAGCTCCGCCTCCCGGGTTTACGCCATTCTCCTGCCTCAGCCTCCCGAGTAGCTGGGACTACAGGCGCATGCCACCATGCCCAGTTCAGGTCTCCTGCTTTGTCATAGGCCCTTTTTCCTTTTGGTGGCTGATCAAGACCCAGCTTGGTAAATTACTCACTGGTCAATCAGGAAAAAAATAATGTTCTTATTGCAAATCACTTTAGAGTTTGCAGAGGGCTAGAGTTGGCATATTCTGTCCCTAAGATTGGAAGGGTCCCTGGCTGAAAGTCCAGAATCCCAGACTCTCCAGGTCCGCCTGGTGTTCAGTTTCCCCATCCCTAAAGCCCTAAAACTGGGTCAGTTCACTGACGCTCGTGGGGGTGGTGGAGAAGAAAGTGCCTTTGTTGGTGCTTTAGAAGCTCTCTAGAGATTTGCACGCCACGGTCAGCCACCCACAATCAGCTGTCCCCTAAGAATCTGATATGTACTCCCCATCCCACACCACAGGTCAAGAACCTGAGCTTGTCACTGGCTGGAGCATATGATCATGTGACTGAGGGGAAATCTCTTCCTGCTCAGAATTGCTGGAATTTTAAGAGCCATGTTTAGAACTCTGGGGCTTTCCAGCCAGAGCACTTTCAGTAATACACCGTGCTTCCTTGAATTGGGATGTTTAGATAGGCCGGATCTGGAGAGCTGAGGTCTATTCAGGAGACTTTATGATCTCAGTGGTCTTAGCTGATGGCTCCCCCAAAGGAAGAGGATGGGAGAGGGGAGCTCTAGGCCAAGGTGGTCTTCTCCTCCCAGCCTGTCTACGTTATTCATATCCATTAAGATTGCATTGGATTGCACATAACAAACTAACAACAGTGTCCATCTTTCATGGTGTGACCTGCAGGTTAAATAGAAAGGGGATGGACAGGCCGGGCGCAGTGGCTTACACCTATAATCACAGCACTTTGGGAGGCCGAGGTGGGCAGATCACCTGAGGTCGAGAATTCAAGACCAGCCTGACCAACATGGAGAAACCCTGTCTCTACTAAAAATACAAAAATTAGCCAGGCGTGATGGCGCACACCTGTAATCCCAGCTACTCAGGAGGCTGAGGTGGGAGAACCGCCTGAATCCGGGAGGTGGAGGTTGCGGTGAGCCGAGATTGCGCCATTGCGCTCCAGCCTGGGCAAAAAGAGTGAAACTCAGTCTCAAAAAAAAAAGAAAAGAAAAGAAAAAAGAAAGAAAGAAAGGGGACAGACAGACTACAGGGGAGAAAATGACATAGATAAAGCTGACTTGTTCCTACTTACACGTTTTTACATCTCCAACAGCTCAATTTAAATTTGGCCGCTCTCACTTGATTCTATTTTATTTTCCTTCACAGCACATATCACCACCTGCCATTACATTCTGTTTTGATTTGTTTATTTATCTGTCCTGGTCACCACGATATTCCTGTTTCTAGACAGTGCTTAACCTACAGTAGGTGCTCGATGAATGCTAACTAAATGAATGCATTATTTCATTTGAAATTTCTCAACAACTCCATGTGCTAAGCAGGGCAAAGGATGTTGTCTTTCATTTTACAAAAGTGAAAAGTGAGGCCTAGAAGGGTAGTGTAACTAAAGCCAGCAGAAAATTAAGGAAGCCTCAGTCCTTTTTTTTTTTTTTCCTTTTGAGACGGAGTCTCACTCTAATGCCAGGCTGGAGTGCAGTGGTGTGATCTCAACTCACTGCCTCCACCTCCCGGGTTCAAGTGATTCTCCTGCCTCAGCCTCCCAAATAGCTGGGACTACAGGCATGTGCCACCATGCTCAGCTAATTTTTGTATTTTTAGTACAGACGGAGTTTCACCATGTTGGCCAGGATGGTCTCGATCTCTTGACCTCGTAATCTGCCTGCCTCGGCCTCCCAAAGTGCTGGGATTACAGGCGTGAGCCACTGCACCCGGCCAGTCTTTTTGATTCCTAATCAGGTCTACATGGGTAGGGTGAGGGTAGAGAGGCTTTGACACGCCCCTAGCAGATGTCCCAGATCTGAAAGAGGCCTCATCCAGGCCCCTGCTGACAAACTACTCAAGGATAAAGCGATCATAAGAAGAGGAGATAAGAAGTTATTCCCAATAAAGAGACTGGGAAAATAGGAATTGCAGAAACCAGTGTCCTGTGGGTTAGGAGAGGAGGCCGACACTATCAACGGACAGTTGGCTTTTTGGTGCCCCTCAATTCCACCCCCACCCCTGCTACTTACTTTGTCCCCTGGAGGTGTGAGTTCCCCGTCACTGGAGGTGTTCAAGCAGGGCCTGGATGTCTACTTACAGAGCATGCCTGAGCTGGAGAGTACACCTCCCCGTGAGAGACGGCAGGCTTGCTGTCCACAGAACATGCAGCCAGCCACCGCCCGGCCCCACACTAACACAAAAAGAGGCTTTTGCACCACCTAGTGGACATGGTTTTAAACTGCAGGCCTTGGCCGGGCGCGGTGGCTCAAGCCTGTAATCCCAGCACTTTGGGAGGCCGAGACGGGCGGATCACGAGGTCAGGAGATCGAGACCATCCTGACTAACACGGTGAAACCCCGTCTCCACTAAAAAAATACAAAAAACCAGCCGGGCGAGGTGGCGGGCGCCTGTAGTCCCAGCTAACCGGGAGGCTGAGGCAGGAGAATGGCGGGAACCCGGGAGGCGGAGCTTGCAGTGAGCTGAGATCCGGCCACTGCACTCCAGCCTGGGCGACAGAGCGAGACTCCGTCTCAAAAATAAAATAAAGTAAAATAAACTGCAGGCCTTTCCGTGGAGAGAAGCCCACAGCCCAGAATCCCATTTCCCGTGCAGTCTCCCTGACCCCTCAAGGATCGGAAGGCCCACAGCCCCGCTGTGCTTCTAGACCTCAGCCCTCCAAAAGGGAAGTTGGAAAAAGAGGGCAGAAACCTGTGATTCTCCGGAGGGAAACGCTCCCTGGTGCCTCTCAAGCCGAATTCACCGGCACCACTTTGTCCAGTACTGTCCCCAGTGGGTGCACTTCTCACGTCATCTCTCCCTGGGGACTGCAATGGTTTGCTCATCTGCTACCTCTGTTTCCCCTACTTCTGTACAAACTTTCCAAGCCAGGGCCCTATTCCCCTTTGTTTACTCACCATCACTCCCCATCCCCGGTATATGAGCAAGTAACTCACAAGAATTTTGGACTTTAAAAAATCAAGATCACGATTAAAATATTTCTGAGTTGCATATACTGGTTTCAGAACAACCTGCTTTAAACTCCTCACTCAGGTTCTAGGGCTGTCCCATTGGTGGCTTAGTTCCTGCTGAGGTCCTTTGAGGGCCGAGGTCTCACTGAGGGAGCTCGCCAGCAGCGCGGGGCCCTGACACCAGCATTCGGCAGGCTCCCTCTGAGCCCACACTGCCCTCCCATTTACCACCAGATCTGGACATTTCTGCGGTACAGGCCCTTGGTCTGTAAAGGTCCGTGTTTTCTGTGTGTCTCTACAAACCTTTTGTGAGAACATTTGAGTAGAAAATGTGGATCACTAACACTGTGGGACCAGAGGAGGGAGCCAAGGAAGACTGTCACCCTGGGATCCTCTGGGACAAAGAGGATGGGTCCCCGGCATCAGCCCAGGCTTCCTGCAGTAAGAGCCCAAGACCCAGCAGAGCCACCAGGATTAAATCAAGTGCTAGATCTGGAACTTTCCTATGAGGGAAAAAGCCTTTCTAGGCAAGAATGCACCGAATAGAGAAGATGAAGACCAGAGCTCATGCTCATGGGTTCATGCTATAAATGGCTCAACTGGACCAAGACAGTGACTGGTATCATTTGTTTCATTAATGAACTTCTTATTATACTTATTTTTTCATTAATTCTTTATCAATTGTCTTTATTGTCAATTCTTTAACTGTAATGTAATCTGACAAAAAGAGAGCACTGGCTACTTTTTTGAACCATGAGAATGTATTTCCTGCTTTTTAAAATTCTTTGTTGGCCAGGCACAGTGGCTCACACCTGTAATCAACACTTTAAGAGGCTGAGGCAGGCGGATCACCTGAGGTCAGGAGTTCGAGACCAGCCTGACCAACACAGTGAAACCCTGTCTCTACTAAAAATACAAAAATTAGCTGGTGTGGTGGCGGGTGCCTGTAATCCCAGCTACTCAGGAGGCTGAGGCAGAAGAATCGCTTGAACCCGGGAGTCGGAGGTTGTGGTGAGCTGAGATTGCATTACTGCACTCCAGTCTGGGTGACAGAGCAAAACTCCACCTCAAAAAAAAAAAATTATTTGTGAGAAGTCCACTTTGACATATGTCATTTTCAATGACCTGCCACTTTTCAGGACTTTAATTGTATGAAAAATGGATATAAACGCAATGCCTCACCTGCTACCCGGTACATAGCAGGTATTCAATTAAAGTTTGTAGAAGGAAGGCCTGAATGAACCCCTTTATTCCTGGCACCCAGGGGCCCATCCCCAGCCCAGGGCCTGATCTCCCTGGGGAGATGGAGAAAAGGTGGCATGGCCCCAGGGCTGAGTGCAGAGTTCCGGAGTCGGGATCTCTGGCAGTGGTTCACGCTTGCTCTCCTGGTAGCCCATCCCTGGCCCTGATGGTCTCCGTGCTGGGTGAGACTCATCACCTGAGTTAAGGCCTCATCCCTGGGAAATGTAGCTGTTGACATCCGTCAACCCACCAGCAGGCAAAACACCACTTACAACTGAAAGAAGTGATCTAGGAATCCATCCTCCCGCTTCATCCTGGACCCAACCACAATGCCGAGGTGAGGAAATGAGGTGGCTTCAGGAGCCAGGAAGCTGGGCTGGGCCATGTGATCTTGGGCAAGTCACTTCTCTCTGGCCTCAGTTCCCTTCTCTGTAAAATGAGGGCCTGAATAAATTGATTTCGACAGTCCCTCCCGGGCCAGGTATGCAGCTCTGGGTTGAGGAGGTGATAAGAGAGGCCATGGTGCATGGGCTCATCCCAGAGCAAAGTCAAGGAGCCGGAACAGTCTCAGAGGGAAAGTGAAAGGGGCAAAGCATTTTCCCATGGATCCTTTTTCCAAAGCCACCTGCCTGTCCCCTGCTGGTGAGGACCATCGAGGGTTCCAAATGAGACTAAGCCTGGAGTTTCCCTGCTTGTGAGCTATCACAGCTTTGAGCCCCAAAATCCAAGAGTCCTTATCAAGAACTTCTCTGCAGTGACTCAAGGCCAGTGCAGGCTCCAGCAGAGACAGGGGGATTTCCTGACTGGCTGGGGGCAAGAGGCTGAGGTAGTTTCCTCCTTCTGAGAAAGAAGATGTGAATCCAGGGAGTTCTATTCTTGGTTAAATGAAAATACTCCCTTCTCCTCCCCGAGCTTTACCTGAGGGCTTGCAAGGACAGAGGCTCTGGCCCTCAGGAGGCCCCAGTGAGTACTTGGGGCTGGGGCACAGAGGGAGAAGCTGACCCACTGGACCGAGGTGTTTTCATGCTTCAGAGCAGCTTTTGGTCTGCAGAGATGTCTCAGCTAACACAGGTTAAGCCCTCCCCCCAGAGCAGGCAAACATTAAGCATTTCACAAGTATGGCCTTATGGAAGCTTTCTGACACCGCGGAGGTCAGGTGAGGAGAAGGAGCCCCATTTTACAGACGAGAAACCTGAGGCCCCAGAGAGGCGGAACACCTTGCCCAAAGTCCCACAGCAGATACAGGGACAGGAGCATAGGAAGCCACAGGTACGGGGGTACGGGGGGCAGTCTTCACTGGGCCATAGTCACTGAAAACTGAGGATGAGGGGGCTGGGCCAAGTGAAATGGACTATTCAGTGAAGATGCCACGAGCAGACAGGTGGGGCCGGGGCCTGGTTAAGAAGCGCCCACATACAGTCAGAGGTGCTGAAAGAAAACAGGTCGAAGCCCTGGGTTCTGGAGAGGCAGGCCAGCTCCGCAGGCCTCTCCCTCAGTGTCCTCACCTTCAAGCCCGAGGGAGGTGCCGAGTGAATTAAATGAGATAAGATATCCGAGAGGCCCTTAGCACAAGGCCTGGCACATAGCAAACACTTAAGAAACATCGACTGGACAGTGGCTCACGCCTGTAATCCCAGCACTTTGGGAGGCTGAGGCAAGAGGATCACCTGAGGTCGCAAGTTCGAGACAAGCCTGGCCAACATGGTGAAACCCTGTGTCTCTACTAAAAATACAAAAGTTAGCTGGGGGTGGTGGTGGGCAGCTGTAATCCCAGCTACTCGGGAGGCTGAGGCACGAGAATCTCTTGAACTCGGGAGGCAGAAGTTGCAGTGAGCCGAGATCGTGCCACTGCACTCCAGCCTGGGTGACAGCGCAAGACTGTCTCAAAAAAAAAAGAAAAAAGAAAGAAACGTCAGCTAGCATTGTTTTTATTATTACGGAGGCTGTTCGTGCTGCCTCAAAGCACTGACACTTTTCCCATTTCCTGCATCAGCCCCTGAGCGTGGGGTTTTCAGGAGCAGGTGAGGAAATCTGAGGCTCACTGAGGGACCTCGTTCCCTTCATCCTGGAAATTCCATTTACAGGGGTGGGGCTGGATGCTCTACTGGTGCCTGGCTTCCTCTCCCGGGGCTGCAGCAGGAGAGAGAACACTCCCCTGTACCCCGTTTAGCCCCAGGATCGCCCTGCCCAAAAGATGACCCTCCTGCCCCCAGTGTCCTGGATGGGAGGCCTCCCAGCCCTCCCAAGCAATGGCTGTAATCCTGTGGGTATAGAGTCTAGCTGGGGATCCTGCTGCTCTGCTGGGAGGAGGAGGCTGCCTTCATAGGAGATTCGGTCCCTGCCCCATCGGTACTGGGTGCCTGGAGTCCACCTGCCCCTCATGGAGAGATTTCTGGCCTCTCGTCCTTGAACTCCATTCTGTCCTGCTCGTGGCTCTCCGGCGGCTCCAGGTGGATGTCCTTGTCCTGGCTCATCTTTCCCGGAGTCTTTAGAAATCTAGAATTCAGGCCCCAACTGCAAATCATCTCCTGCCCCAGTTGCAGGGGGATTTCAGCCCACCCAACCCCAGTTCTGCGTCCCCCTTTCACCACATCCCCTAGGCTACTCACCTGAACAGGAGCTTCTGCCCCGGTTCCTTCTTAATGATATTAAGCTTATAATAGTGGCGCAGGGCACGAGACATTTTCTCATAGGTCATGTTCACCCGGTTCTGGAAAGCAAAGCAGCCGCCACATCAGCCCTGCTCTCCATGTCCCACTCCTTCCAGGCCTCACTTTCCACCCTGTAAGGGAGCGGGGTGGACTGGACAGCTTCTTAAGCCTCTCATTCCAGGGATCTGTGAGGATTTATGAGTGCTCACTTGAGTTTGGAAGGAGGGGGAAGGTTGTGGAAGAAATGATGGGGCTGGGCAGGGTGGCTCATTCCTGTAATCCCAACAGTTTGGGAGGCCTAGGTGGGCAGGTCACTTGAGGTCAGGAGTTTGAGACCAGCCTGGCCAACATAGTGAAACTCTGTCTCCACTAAAAATACAAAAATTAGCCAGGTGTGGTGGTGCATGCCTGTAGTCCCAGCTACTCGGGAGGCTGAGGCAGGAGAATCCCTTGAACCTGGGAGGCAGAAGTTGCAGTGAGCTGAGGTCGTGTCACTGCACTATAGTCTGGGCAATAAAGTGAGACTCCATCACAAAAAGAAAGAAGAAAGAAAGAGAGAGAAAGAAAAAGAAAGAAAGAAAGAAAGAAAAAGAAAGAAAGAAAGAAAGAAAGAAAGAAAGAAAGAAAGAAAAAGAAAGAAAGAAAGAAAGAAAGAAAGAAAGAAAGAAAGAAAGAAAGAAAGAAAGAAAGAAAGAGAAAGAAAGAAAGGAAGGAAGAAAGGAGTGAGGGAGGGAGGGAGGGAGGGAGGAAGGAAGGAAGGAAGGAAGGAAGGAAAGAAGGAGGGAGGGAGGGAGGAAGGAAGGAAGGAAGGAAGGAGGGAGGGAGGGAGGAAGGAAGGAAGGAAAGAAGCGTTCTCTTGCCTACTTGGCTGAGAACATAGTGTGGGAGTGAACTGCATGTTACTTTTAAATAGCAAATGTCACAACAGTAACAAATATATATATTTGTTCTATAGATACAGATATAGATATAGATATATTTGCAGGAAATGCAATCAGAGAGACAGCATGGTGGGGTGGCATGGATGGCCTTGCCAGGCCACACCCTGGATGACTTTGGCCAAGTCATTTCTTTCTCTCTCGGGGATAGGCAGTATGAGGTAGGGCCAAAGAGCCTGGGGTTTGGCATAGATTTCAGCCCCAGCTCCAGCGCTTGGCAGCTGTGTCACCTTGGACAAGTTTCTGGACCTCTCTGAGTCTGCTTCCCCAGCTACATAATGAGAAGAACACCCATCGCACAGGTCGAGGATTAAATTATTAATAGCTAATCCATGAAGGCAATTAGCACAGTGTATGGCATGTAGTATGTGCTCATTAAATGGAACTGGTGCTCTCTGGGCCTGTTTTCCTCCCTGTTCTATACGAGGATTAGACCAATACATCCACTGAACTTTAGTCATCTGCATCCTTCCAGCCACCAGCACTGCTAAGAGTAATAGAATATTGCTCTTAGCTCTTGAACCCACAGCCTGGGTTCAAGTCCCTGCTCTGCCTCTTACATAGCAGGGGATGGGTAAATTTGGGGCAAGTTGTTAGCCCTCACTGAGCCCCAGTCTCCACATTTGATAAAACCTCTTATGAGGTTGGTATGAGAATTAAATGAATTAATACAAGTGGAGCTCTCAGGGCAATGCCTGGCAATCAGGCACTATTACATCTTAGGAAAGGCTATAAATTGATGATTATCATTATCATTAATAGTTTTCTTTAAAAGATTTTTTTACTTAAAGAAATCTATTTATTTTAAAAGGCTACATTCCTTATATCACTGCTATAAATCATGAGATAGTCATGGTAGATACATTTTGTAATCCTAATTCAAAAATAAATAATTATAAGGATATTAAACCACCTAAGATCATCTTGCAGACGCCCATTTAGGTACAGGCATTCCTCCTCATGGGAATGCTGGCCTCAGTCATCCCCAGGCCTTTCCAGCCCTGACATCGGATGCTCCTGTTGGGCCTGAGACCTGGGTTTCTGTCCAGCTCCCCGCAGGAAAGCAGCTTCCTCATCTGGCCTAACTGTGCAGTTCATGTAAACATGCTTCTAAAGGCTAAAATGCTAAGCAAAGGTAAGATTAAGCAATGAGAAGACACAATTGTTCAGTTTCAGAGACATTCCCCGTCCATAAGAGGTAACTGCCTGTCCCTCAATAGCTCCCCAAATAAAGTTATCCTGACACTTCTGGGGCTGCTGGTGAAGGCGCCATCAGCTGATGATTGTCCCATAGTGCTAGCGGTTCACTCTGACTCCCAACTCTGTCGCCTTCTGGTTACGTCGAGACCATCCTGCCGGCCAAGGCTCACCTTGTGATTTCCCCAGAGTCTGGCGAGCCCATTTGGATCCACAACTCGGAAGATCTTGGCGTCCTTGTCTTCCCACCTGATGTAGGGCTCATACCGGGGGTCAAGGAGCAGCTGATACACGTATTCCCACAGCAGCCGGCAGTCTGCAATTTAGCACAGGGAGTGCAGGCAGCTTTACTGGAGCTGTGAGGACAGGTGTTAGAAAGGCGCTCTTGGAGGCCTCCTGGCCAGAGCCCTGGGAGCACCAGCAGAATGGTGAAAATGATGGTATCCACAGAAACGGCCACTAACGGGGCTCCTCATGCATTGTCTCATGAGTCTGGGAAGTGGCTACCTTTATCCCCAGGAAGAGGTGAGGAAATGGGCTCAGAGGTGCAGAGGTGTCTAACGTTGCCCAGCTCCTAAGTGGCAGGCAAAGCGGGGAGTCTGACCGGCTCCACCCGACATCAGAGCCACGTGAGGGTAGGTGCTGGGCCCACAGGCCGAGTGGCCAGGCCCCTGACCGCAGGTCCCTCTCTGCCCCTGGCCCACTTAGCCCCCTGGACTTCTATTAATTATAACATCCACCCCTTCAAGTTCCCTAATGGTGAATGAAGTTCAGGAAAACCAAGCATGCCATTGGGAGGGTAAGTGGGCATCTGGGAGCAACTGTGTGATCTTGAATCCCAGGACCTGGGCCTGTCGGCTGGGTCATTGCAGGCAAGTTACACAACCGCCTCTGAGCCAGTTTCCTGGTATGGGGTGGTGAGGGAATTAGGTAACATAATAGACCACAAAACCTTCAGCACAGTGCCTGGGATAGTGTAAGTGCACGAAGAATGTTAAGCATTATAATTGAAGAATACAGTAATTGCAAGAGGCTGAAGTGGGAGGATTCCTTGAGCCCAGGAATTTGAGGCAGCAGTGAGCTATGGTTGCATCACTGCACTCCAGCCTGGGCGACAGAGTGAGACTCAGTCTCTTTAAAAAAAAAAAAAAAAATCCAATTATTGTGAATCATTGTGTGTTTTATTGATACATAATATTTGTACGTATTTCTGGTGTACATGTGAGATCTTGTTGCATGCATAGAATGTGTAATGATCAAGTCAGGGTATTCAGGACACCATCACCTCAAGTATTCATCATTTCTATGTTTTGGGCCAATCATTGTTTTTTAGTGACTTCTAGTCATTTCCAACCCAAAAGCCAGGCTTCTGCCCACTCTGTGGCTTCATAGAATAAATGTGTGGACATAACGATGGGAACGATAGACTCTGGGCACTGGGGACCACTACAGGGGAAGAGCCAGGGCAGAAAAACTACCTATCACAGGCTGGGTGCGGTGGCTCACGCCTGTAATCCCAGCGCCAAAGGAGGCTGAGGTGGGTGGATCACCTGAGGTCAGGAGTTTGAGACCAGCCTGTGGCCAACATGGTGAAACCCTGTCTCTACTAATAAAACAAAAATTAGCCGGGTGTGGTGGCGGGCGCCTATAATCCCAGCTACCTGGGAAGCTGAGGCAGCAGAATTGCTTGAACCCGGGAGGCAGAGGATGCAGTGAGTTGAGATTTTGCCACTGCACTCCAGCCTGGGCAAAAGAACCAGACTCCCATCTTAAAAAAAAAGAAAAGAAAAGAAAAGAAAAACTACATATCAGGTACTATGCTCAGTATCTTGGTGACAGGATTATTCATACACCAAAGCTCAGTGGCACGCAATTTACCCATGTAACAAACCTGCACATGTACCCCCTGAACCTAAAAGTTGGAAAAAAAAAAAAAAGAAGAAGAAGAAATGCAGTGTAAATATTATGACTAGAAAAACACCCTTCAGCTTACCTGTCAGTCTGTCAGGTTGTCTGCCTGCTAATCCTTTAACAATGAATGCAGAGAGGAAGTGTATCATTTGGTTAGCACTCAGGCTCTGGAGCCAGACTGCCTGGGTTCACATCCCAACTCTACCAGTGCTGTGTGATCTTGGAGAAGTTACTTAACCTTTCTGTGTCTCAATTTCCATATCTGTGAAATGGGGCTAATAATAGTACCAAACTCAAAAGGCCATTGTAGAATTAAATAAGGGCCTGGGAACCATGCCTGGCACATAATGAATGCTCAATTATTTTAAAATAGATAAAGTTTTAAAAGGCAGGTGTGGCACTCCATGCTAATGTGAGTGTCAGAATATGACTGGTAAATTGTCCCTCTGTGGGAGACAGGGTGAGGCTTGGTGATCCCAGGTATCACTGCCCGCTGTAACCAGATTGTGGCCAGCACACAGGACAGTCATGCTGTCCTGTCATGCAGGACTCCGAAATCCCCCAGCCACAGACCTCCCATCACCAGGTCAAAATAGCCCTGTCCTTATCACTCGTGACGCTGGGACTCAGACTCAGGGCACCTTCCCATGGCCAGAGGAGCAGCCTCCCACTCACCAGCGATCCTGCCGTCAATGGGGGCCTGTGGCATCGCAGGGAAGGCACAGACCCCCTGGGTCCTGCAGGTGAGCTCTGCACAGTGACATAAGTTGAGGGACTCCTCCTTGCCAGGGGTCCACCTGGCCAGGCCAGGGTCATCCAGATGGCCAAAGGAGCTGGTAAGCCCTGGGTCTGGTGGCTGCAGCAGGTGGCCACTTCGGGTGTCCATCTGAGAAGGGCCAGTCACCTCTGCAAGCAGATGAGCACCAGTGGTAGCAGGCAGTGGGCCCCAAGCCTCCCCAACTCAATCCCTCAATGGTGAGCTTGGGAGCCCTGTGGGGCAGCACTCCTGATGCTCTTCCTCTGTCCAGCCCCTGGTTAGAAGGTCAGGGAGGCAATGGGGGGCAGTGGGTGAGAGCCAGACAGCCTAGGTGCTAACCCCAGCTCCCACACAAGTAACAATCTGTCAAGCCTGTTCCCTCATCTGTGAAACTGGCTGCAAAGCCAAGCAGTGACAGAGCCAGGTCTAGAACCCAGGGGCGCTCTATCCCACCTCTCCATTTGCCCAAGTATTTATTGAGAGCCTTCTATGAACCAGGCATTGTTCTAAGAATCTTGAGGATATATCGCTGAGCCCCCAAAAGCCGCTGCCCTCAGGGAGCTTCTATGCTAGTTGAGAGCAGGGGAGATGGATGGTTAAAATAAAAAGGAAACAGAAACAGTATACAATGTGGGGAGAACAAAATAAATCACCCTAAGGCAGAGAGGGAGATCTGGGAAAGGAGCAGGAGTTGCCACTTTTGAGAGGCTGCTCAGGCCTCCCTGACATTAGCGTTTGAACAGACCTGAAGGAGGTAGAGGAGTGAGATCTGTGGGTTTCTAGAGCAGGGAGGGGATGCCAGGCAGAGGGAACAGTAATTGCAAAGGCCCTGGGGCAGGAGCATCTCAGGCTTGTCCAATGAACAAGAAAGCCCATGTGACTGGAGCAGCAGGAGCAAGAGAGAGAAGGCTGGAAGGGGAAGGAGTCAGAGGAATAACTGCACTTGGACTCCGAGTGAGAAGGGAGCCGCTGGAAGATGCCGAGCAGAAAAGTGATGTGACCTACTTCTGAATCTCCCTGCGCTGTGGAGAACAGATCACAGGAGGTCAAGAGCAGAAGCAAGGAGACCAGTGAGGACGTTCTCCAGAGGCAGTGGGGACTGGAACGGGGCAGCAGGGGAGGAATGAGAAAAGGCTGGATTCTGGATAGATTTGAGGGTAGGGCTGACAGGATTTGTGGACAGTGGGATGAGTGGGGGTGGGGTAGAAATGACATCTGAGCAATTGGAAGTGTGGAGGCGGGGTTTGTGGGGCTGGGGAAGACCGAAAAGGGCAGGATATCAGGCATTTGGTTTAGGGGCTGTGGGGGTTGAGATGCCTACTAGATGCCCCAGTAGAGGGGTGGGGCAGGCAGCGTGGGTGCACATATCTGGAATTTGGAGAGGCTGAGGCATATATTGGAATCATTGGCACCACATGGTGTTTAAGATCCAGGATCAGATGAGATTTCCCAGCATGTGAGTGCAGATAGAGAAGCAGAGAGGTCCTCTGACCCTGGGGTACCCCAACTTCTAGAAGCAGGCGAGAAGAGTAGAAACCAGGAGGTCGAGGAGACACCAGTGGGGTAGAGGAGACCAGGTGAGTGGGGTGTCCTGGAAGCCAAGGGAAGAAAGAGTTTTGGGGGAAGAAGAGGTGACCCCCAGGGTCGAAGGCTGTGAGAGGCCACAGTAAATCAGGACTGAGAATGGCCATGGCATGGACATCCTTATTTTCAGGTTTCTGGAGACCCTGACAAGAGTGGTTTCCACAGAGGGCTCCAGAGAGGAAACTGAGACACGATACCAACAGCTCTTTGCTGGAGAGAGCAGAGAAACGGGGAGGTGGGAGGCAGGGAGGGTGCAGCACAGAGGGAGGGCTGCCAGGAGCACCCCAGACAGGAGGTGGGGGCGGGGAGGGAGGGGAGCTTGCCCACACTGGCCACCTCCTTCATTGCTTTGCCTTGAGGACGTCCTGCCCTCCCAGTGAGGCTGATTTGAGGGAGGTACTCAGAGCACCACAAACAGCTTCCTCACCTTCCAGGGAGACTGGAGAGTGCTGGGTGGGCATCTTCAGCCTGAAGGCCCCTCCAAAAAAAGGCCCACACACAAGGGCTCGCCGCTGAGTCTTGATGTACTGGAGCAGCTCATACAGGACGTCACCTGGACATGGGTGGGAGGGAGGGCAGGCTGCTGAACAGGCCACGTGGGGAGGGTCAGCCTTGGCCCCCTGCAGCCACCTGCCTCAGGGTGAGGGCTGGCATGTCCTGTCACAGCTTCATGCTGCTGGCAAAGGGGTTCCTGCTGCAGCTAACAGGAGGCTGGGCTGGCGATGGGCAGGGACGCTGCTGCTCCCGTGGTGGATGAATTTTAGAAAGACATCCTATCCTGCCAGTAGACGCGGCCGCCTCCAGGGCATGCAGCTTGCAAGGTCAAGCTGCTTCTCAATCCCCGCACACACCCTTGGCTGAGGGCTTGTGCACAGTGCATAAACTGTACCACTGTACCTCACGTTTCTGGGGGCAGAGACAGTTCTAAGGCTCATGGGATTCCAAGCTTTTTAAAAAGTCTGCCCCTGCCTTCTAAGGAGCAAAGCTGTCTTAGCCTCTTCCTAAAAGGCAGAATTAGTAGCCGCTTCAATAAATGGTTGAAAAAAAGAAAGGTCAGGTGCGATGGATCACACCTGTAATCCTAACACTTTAGGAGGCTAAGGCAGGAGGATTGCTTGAGCCCAGGAGTTTGAGACCAGCCTGGGCAACATGGATAGACCCTGTCTCTACAAAAAGTTTAAAAATCAGCTGGGTATGGTGGCACATGTCTGTGGTCCCAGCTACTTGGGAAGCTGAGGCAGGCGGATCACTGGAACCCAGGAGGTTGAGGCTGAAGTGAGCTGTGTTCACACCACCAAACTCTAGTCTGGGCAATAGAGTGAGACCCTGTTACAAAAAGAAAAAAAAAAAAACAACAGAATTGGGCTGTGTCCAGGGTCCCAGAAATTTCCCTTGACTCATACCTTGGACTAAGGTGCTGATAGTAGGACAGGAAAGAGGGGATCCATGGGTAGAGAGCCAACCTGGGGATCCCAGGCACCCACCGGGATACAATGTAGAGAGTGGTTACTCGAGCACCAGGAGTGCTTGTAGGAAGATGGAGAGATGAACAAGGGCATGAAGGGGACCAGCCCCAAGCTCACCTGCTTCCCCGCTTTGCCTTGGCACAGGACCATTAGGGCTGTGGGGAAGCCTTGTCTCTCTGTCCCTACCTTCCCCTCACCTCCCACTAGAGCTCTTGAATCCAAACTCTTAGAGGGACGAAAGTTCCAGCAGCTGCTACAAGAGGCTCAAGGAGGGAAGTGGGTGGGAGGCTTGTGGAGGGAAGTGGGTGATAGAACTTGGGATGTCAGCCAGGAGCGGTGGCTCATGCCTGTAATCCCAGCATTTTGGGAGGCCGAGGTGGGCAAATCATCTGAGGTTGGGAGTTTGAGACCAGCCTGGCCAACATGGCGAAACTCCATCTCTACCAAAAATACAAAATTAGCCAGGCATGGTGGCGCGCGCCTGTAATCCCAGCTACTCAGGATGCTGAGGCAGGAGAATTGCTTGAACCTGGGAGGCAGAGGTTGCAGTGAGCCAGGATCGCGCCACTGCACTCCAGCCTGGGCGACAGAGTGAGACTCTGTCTCAAAAAAAAAAAGAAAAAGAAAAAGAAAAAAAGAACTTGGGATGTGACATGAGACTGGCTGTGCGTGTTAAGAAGAAAAGGAGCAAATCAGCAGATTTTAGAACGTCTCTTTGCCACATACACTGTGGGCCTGCTTGACCAAAAGACAGCGTACACAGAAAACATCAGCGAATTCTTAAAAAAAGACACCAAATCAGCACAAACGTAAGAGCCACCTGAAAACAAGCCAAATAAGACTCAAATGCAATTCTAGAGATTCCTGGAAGGCCCTGCTGCCCGCTACCACTGGCCACCCTCCCTCCCACCACCAGTCCCTCCCCACAAACTTCGTGCTGCTGGAACACCATAATCTGACGTTCATTCCTTTGCCCTCAGACCTAGTTTCTGGTTAAAATCAAAAGTCATATTGAGAGTTAAGGCTTTTGCTGTTACCAGCCATTTATACCTCAGTGTGAATGAATATCTGATCTTTCTCTAGTTGGTTTTTTATTCAGTAGGGGTAGGGGGTGGGAGGCAATAAGATGGAAGTGGGTAAAGGAGACAAGGGCCACAGATAAGGGGAAGAGAAAGTGAGACAGCAAAACAGGCCCCTACAGCTCTGAAAACACGTGGTCAAATGGACTCCCTCGCCTCGAAGGCCTGCTCTAGCTAGGACCCACCAGACACACGCGTGTGCAGAGGGGCATCTGCAGTGCTGGAAATGAGCATGGTTCCCCAAGGAAGACCTCCTCCATCTCCCTCCCTGGACCCCCCTGGGGTATTTGGGCCGTCCTGGCCTACCAGTGCTCCTACTTAGAGGAAAACCTGTGAGTCTCTCTGACCTGAGCTGGGCGCGCGGTGCCGGAAGTCGTCCTTGGTGAGGATACAGAGGGCGCGTCCATTCATCTCGAACCCGTGCTCCGCGGTGCATGGCAGACAGTACTCCTGCTCTGCCCAGCGCAGCCAGTGCAGCACGTCCTCCCTGCTCCACAGTGCGGGCTGGATGCCTGCAACCAGCAAGAACCAGTCCCATCACTCCCCATAGGCCTCCTCAAAGAAGCCTACCCTGAGCACTCCATCTGAGCAGATACTCCCCTGTCCTGGCTCCCAACCCCCATCATCTTCTGTCCCTGGCACCTGTTCGTTTCCTTCCTAGCACCTTACCTTCTTTGTAATGACATTTTACACTGGATAGAACCATATGTTGGTGTTTATCATTATATATGTATCATGCATGTATTCACTAATTTATTGTTGGTACCTCCTCCCCACCTGTTTTCCAATCATTCATTCAACAAGTGTTTAACGAGAACCTACTTTGTGCTGGCACTGGACTAGGTGTGCTGGGGCACAATGTTATGTGTATTCAGCACCTAGAACAGTGCCTGGAACACAGTAGGTGCTCAAAAAACACATGTTGAGTGATTACTTGAATGCCCGAACAGTCCAATGAAAGGGATGTTACTGGCCGGGCACAGTGGCTCATGCCTGTAATCCCAGCACTTTGGGAGGCCAAGGCAGGTGGATCATGAGGTCAGCAGATTGAGACAATCCTGGCCAACATGGTGAAACCCCATCTCTACTAAAAATACAAAAATTAGCCGGGCATGGTGGCGGGCACCTGCAGTCCCAGCTACTCGGGAGGCTGAGGCAGGAGAATGGCGTGAACCCTGGAGGCGGAGCTTGCAGTGAGCCGAGATCGCGCCACTGCACTCCAGTCTGGGTGACAGAGAGAGACTCTGTCTAAAAAAAGAAAAAGGAAGGGGTGTTATGATTTCCCAAATGAGGCAATGAGGCTCCCAGAGGTTAAGTGACTGGTCCACACTCACACAGGAAGCATGAGGCACAGCTGGGATGTCTGGTTATTGAATTTTTCTGCTTCATTGTGCCAACTTGGAATCAGGTTTGCTCAGGGAACAGCCCAGGGGACAAGGGAGCCTCCTACACTCACCTTCAGTGCATGTGTTTTTATTTCTGGCAGTAGCCAGACAAATGGCTGCTGATTCTCCCCACGTTTCCACTCTGCCTGGGACTGCTATGCTCCTAATGCCAAGTTTTGGGTGGTGTTTAGCAGGGCTACATTATGACTTTATGAGCCCTTGACACATTTGCCTTTGTGGGCAAAAAATATTTAAAATAGACTGAGTGCAGTGGCTCACCCCCATAATCCCAGCACTTTGGGAGGCCAAAGTGTGTGGATCACTTGATCCCAGGAGTTCGAGACCGGGCTGAGCAACTTGGCAAAACCTTGTCTCTCCAAATATACAAAAAAGAAAATTTAGCTGGGCATAGTGATGCACACTTGTGGTCCCAGCTACTTGGGAAGCTGAGGTGGGAGGATCTCTTGAGCCTGGGAGGTCACAGTGAACCATCATTGCACCACTGCACTCCAACCTGGGTGACAGAGTGAGATCCTGTCTCAAAAAAATACATAAATTTACATCCTATTTTATGACTGCACTGGTATAAAGACTCAGAGCTTACTGGGTTCAGTTCTACAGGTAAGAAAGTTGAGGCAGAAGAGAGAAGCAACGGTCCAAGGCCACACCTTGGCAATGACAAAGACCAGACCAGCCTCTGCTCCCTTATACTCAAAGCAACACAAGAAATGAACTTAATTTTAACATTTAAAACAAAGGAGATCTGCATCCTTCACTGTTCATTTATTCAGCCAATATCTAATGAGCACCAGCTTGTGTCAGTCACCGTGCAGGGCCAGGGACATGGCACAGAACCAGGCTGGCAGGAGGGAGGAGTCCCACAACCGGTAACTCTAACGACAGTCCTCCTGACGGCATGCGAGGAGTGCTCACGGTGCCGAGAAAACAGAAAGCAAGGCACTAGAGCCCAGGTTAAAAGTGAGGAGGGGTTTCCTTTACTTCTATTTTGGGACCTAAAAATAAATAAGAGAAAAAAGTAAATGTCTGAAATTGCCAAAAAAATGATTTAAGACGGGAAGAAAGAATACATGTGAGAACTAGCCTCTGTGGTACTACATATGACAAAGCCATGTAACTAAGATTGAAAGGTCTTATGCTAAGATTGGCAAGTATTACTGGGAAAAAAAGGTGGATCCTAGGAGTAAGTAAGTGTTCATGCACACACACATGCATAGAAATGTGTGTATGTGTATTTTGTAAAGTTAATACATGACAGAGGTAGGATTTTAATTCAGAGGGAAAGGATAGTTAATCTAATATGAAAAAAAAAAAAAAAAACCTGATTCTCCCCCTGGAAAAAAATATATTTGGGTCCTCACCTCCTGTTGCAGGAAGTCAGGGACCCCAAACGGAGGGACCGACTGAAGCCACGGCAGAAGAACACAAATATAAATTGTGAAGATTTTCTGGACATTTATTAGTTCCCCAAATTAATACTTTCATAATTTCTTACACCTGTCTTTACTGCAATCTCTGAACATAAATTGTGACGATTTCATGGACACTTATCACTTCCCCAGTCAATACCCTTGTGATTTCCTATGCCTGTCTTTACTTTAATCTCTTAATCCCGTCATCTTCATAAGCTGAGGAGGATGAATGTCGCCTCGGGACCCTGTGATGATTGCATTAACTGCCAAATTGTTTGTAGAGCATGCGTGTTTGAACCACGTGAAATCTGGGCACCTTGAAAAAAGAACAAGATAACAGCAATCTTCAGGGAGCAAGGGAGAAAAGACTTGGAGCCTGACTGCCAGTGAGCCAGGCGGAACAGAGCCATATTTCTCTTCTTTCAAAAGCAAATAGGAGAAATATCGCTGAATTCTTTTTCTCAGCAAAGAACATCCCTGAGGGTAGGTCTATAGACAGCCCCCTTAAGGTGGCCTCCTTTTACTGTCGGTCGAAGCCGAAGGGATGAAATAAGCCCCGGTCTCCTGTAGTGCTCCCAGGCTTATTAGGACAAGGAAATTCCCCTGCCTAAGAAATTTTGGTCAGACAGGTTGTTTGCTCTCAAACCCTGTCTCCTGATAAGATGTTACCAATAACAATGCATGCCTGAAACTTCATTAGCAATTTTAATTTCACCCCATCTGATGGTCCTGTGATCTTGCGCTGCCTCCACTTGCTTTGTGATATTTTATTACCTTGTGAAGCATGTGATCTCTGTGACCCACACCCTATTCGTGCACTCCCTCCTCTTTTGAAAATCGCTAATAAAAACTTGCTGGTTTTATGGCTTGGGGAGCATCACAGAACATGCCAAAGTGTGACGTCTCCCCCGGACACCCAGCTTTAAAATTTCTCTCTCTTGTACTCTTTCCCTTTATTTCTCAAACCAGCTGAGACACTTAGGAAATAGAAAATAACCCACAATAAATATCGGGGGTGGGGTTTCTCCCGATAACCTCCCACCATTCACATTCACAAAAATCAATTGTAGGTAGATTAAAGGCCTAAAGAATAGAACAATACAAATCTTAATATAGTAGAAATCAAAAACCATATGCACTTAATAAGAGCGGAGGGGACCTCAACCATGACAGGAAACACAGAGGCTATAATAAAAACGAAACACACATTTGACTACATTAATTTTCTGTATTTGCTGCAAAAGATACCATAAACAAAACTAAAAGAACATAGATTTCGGGGAAATATTTGCAATGCAGATGATAGATAAAAGGTTAATGCCTTGTCAAGAGCATCTGTAAATTGATTTTTTTTAAAGACAAAAAAAATCTTCCCAGCAATCCCAGCAAAGCAGGATTTCTCAGCCTCAGCACTATTGATGCTTTGGGACTGATAATTCTTTGCTGTGAGGGCCTATCCTGTGTGTTGTAGGATGTTTAGGAATACCCTGGTCACTATCCACTCAACGCCAGCCTAGTTCCAACAACTAAAAATGTCTCCAGACACGGCCCAAATGTCCCCAGGGGGAAGGGAGCAGCAAAATTGCTGCCAGGTGAGATCCCCTGCAGCACAGCAAATCCACCAATAAGCATGTGACAAGACATGTCACCTCAATAGTCAGGGAAAGGTACCATCAGAGAAGAATAAGATATCATTTAGGCCGGGCGCGGTGGCTCAAGCCTGTAATCCCAGCACTTTGGGAGGCCGAGACGGGCGGATCACGAGGTCACAAGATCAAGACCATCCTGGCTAACACGGTGAAACCCCGTCTCTACTAAAAAATACAAAAAACTAGCCGGGCGAGGTGGCGGGCACCTGTAGTCCCAGCTACTCCGGAGGCTGAGGCAGGAGAATGGCGTAGACCCGGGAGGCGGAGCTTGCAGTGAGCTGAGATCAGGCCACTGCACTCCAGCCTGGGCGACAGAGCGAGATTCCGTCTCAAAAAAAAAAAAAAAAAAAGATATCATTTAATAGCAGGAGTGCAGGGAAAAGGATGCCTTGCTGGTGAAGATAGGAATTTGGAGCCTCGCTGGGAGATGAGTCTGGTGATACATGAGATGCTGAAAGCTGACTTAGTGTAAAATGTGGAGGCCACATGATGGGCAGATTCCTGAGGGATCGAGGGCAGGCCTCCACAGCCAGCCAGGGCTTCTGTGGCTAGGGGGTCAACCGCCAATTGCATTGTACCTGAACTCATATTTTTTGTGTAGTTCCCCTAGTTCACCATATTGGAGGCTGTCAGCCTGAAAATTCAAAACTGTGATTCCTGGCCAGTTGTGGTGGCTGAGGCCTGTAATTCCTGCAGTTTGGGAGGCAGAGGAGGGAGGATCATTTGAACCTAGGAGTTTGAGACCAACCTAGATAACATAGTTAGACTCTTGACTCTACAAAAAAATTTTTTTTTAATTAGCCAGGCATGGTGGTGCATGCTTATAGTCTCAGCTACTCAGAAGGCTGAGGAGGGAGGGATTGAGCCCAGGAGCTCAAGGCTGCAATGAGCTATGATAGTGCCACTGCACTCCAGCCCGGGTGACTGAGTGAGACTCCATCTCAAAAAAAAAAAAAAAAAAAGTAAAAACATGCAACAGCAACAGAAAGCATAGATGATGTTGCCAGGCCACTTGTAAATAATGTGACCTAAATGACAGTACCTCAGTTTCGTCATCGGTAAAACCAAGGATGATGGAAAAAACTGTACCGTCCACACAGGGCTGTCACAAGGATGCTATGAGATAATCCATTTAAAGAGCAGCATCTGGCATGTGGCATGTGCTTTTTGACATACACGGAGCTATAGATGTCAATGAGGTAATATGTGTAAAATGCGTAGCACAGGGTCCAACACCTGGCGGGTATTATCTAAGGCGTCAATCACCCTCAAGAAGTCTCCCTGACCTAGTTGCCGGGATGAGAGCAACTAGGACTCCCCTTCCCAATCCAAGGTGAATGTGGGACTTCCCCTGCAGATCGGCCCCCGGCCTCTCCCTCTCTTGGCAATAATCCACTGCATTTTCACTTCTTTCCCATTCACCATCTTTGTCTCTCAAGATTCCAGGCAAATGTCACCTTGTCACCTCACTCTCCTGGCCCAGTGGCCTCCTTACTGAGGATTTCTAGCTTGGCCAGATCCTGACTCCCAGCTCCCAAGGCAGATATGGACAGAGCCCCCTGGCTGGGGCAGCAAGAGGAGCTGCCTGTCCAGGACACAATTGGAGGGCTCAGGTGTCTCCCTGAAGAGTCAACACTGTGTCCCCTACCTCCTTCCAGAACAGAGCTAGATGTGGGGGCTCCCCTCCACCTCCCAGCTGTATCATCTCCACTGCCCTTATCTGTGGACATAGTGCTTCTTTACATAGTCACCTGAATCCCCAACTAGAATGTAAGCTCCAGGAGGCACAGACTTTGCCTGTCTCAGTCACTGTGGTCTCTCCAGCCCCTACAGCAATGCTTGGCACGTAGTAACTGCTCAACAAAAATAAATTGCTTAAATAAGTGAGTTGAGCAAAGCAGTGTGGAGTCACCCCCAGGGCTTCCTTGCCTGCCCTTTCTCCAGCCCCTGACTCCCACCCCGACTGGACCTCTCTTCCCACAGCATCCCTTTTACTCTCTTGCTGAAGAAACTATTGCTCCCAACTATCAAGCCCATCAAGTCAAAACCCCTCTGTCCTGGTTTCAAGACCCCTCAAAGTGCCCCTCCCCACCTGACCAAAGCTATTTCCCACCACTTCCCACCACACCCCTGTACTTTACTGGGTCTAGTGAGCTCCAGGAGCCACAGAACCTGACCAGCATTCAGCAACCAAATCAGAATGAACAGCTGGCTTTTCCCTACCTTGCAGGATCCTCTTGCAGGAAGCATGCAAGAGACAGTTAAAGTGCTTGGCCAGTATGCTAAAAACGGGAGCTATCATAACCTGAGGCTAGAGGCAGTTTCTCAAAGCAAATGGCAGCTGTGGGGTCTAAGGGATGCCAGTTCGAATCCCAGCTCCACCATTTTACTGGTGGGTGGCTTTGGACAAGATAATTCACCTAAGGCCCACTTTTCACAAATGTAAGGCAGAGATAACAAAAGAAGCTACTCTCCACGCCTACTGAATATATTCAATCAGATAGTAAATACGGTATGCCCATCACAATGCCTAGTCAAGAGTGAAAACTCAAACAATGGCCTTTATGCTGATTATCAGCATCCTCACTGGCTGAGCCCAGCCCGAACACAGAGAGACTAGCTTGCTTCTCTGCCATGATGACTACGGCTTATCAATTACCATGCCCTTAGTTTATTGTATGTCATTGTGTCTCCAGAGACCCCTTAAATCCGTCACCCCACTACTTGGCCCCATTCTTAGCCGATAATCCTTTTCTTGGTAATCACACCAAGCTTTATGGTCATCACTGTGGGGGGCGGGGCCAGTGCATATAGTTCACATTGTGTACTGCACAAAGATACCATCAGAGGAGGGGAATGGGAGGATGGAGGTGAAATCCAGCCAGGACTTTGATTGGCTTCTCCCCAAAGGAGGGGTCTTTCCAATTTGCACAAAGATGCATATGATCTAGCCCTGACCTTGTGTTTAGGGAGGAGAGAGGTTCTTTATCCTCATATTAATAGTTTTTGCAATTCCCCATCTGTTTGTTTGGGTCCTCACCACCATATTCCTTTTCATTGCCAGGTGATGATGTCACTGTCAACACTCACACGTTCCAGTGAATTAGAACATTCGCTTTTAATCTCCATCCTCCCATTCCACCCCACCTCTCTGGTGTTTTACACCCACATCCCTCTGGTTTCCTGCTTCTCATATGCCATGATCTAGGGCAGCATTTCTCAAACCATTTTGACGTCAACCCATGGTAAACAAATACATTTTGTACCCACACACACATATATATATATATAAATAGCCTAAACAAAGTAGTCACAAATCTCAGCTACCTTTACTATTTATAATGCACCCTGATGTGTTGTTCTATTTCAATTTTTTAAAATATTTATCTTGGTCCACTAAGTTGATTTCACTTCCTTAGTAAGTCTTGACCAGCATTTTGAAAACAAATAAAATGTGGTTCTCAAACCAGCAGCATCAGCATTACCTTCTGCAGAGTTTATTAGATTCTGCAGAGTTTATTAGAAATCTCCAGAATCTCAGTCCCCATCCCAGACCTACTGCTGAACCAGAATCTGCATTTCAACATGGTTCCCAGGAGATTCATGTGCACATTAAAATCTGAAAAGCCCTGGTCTGGAATACCAGGAAGCCACAATTGTTAACGCTGATCTATTAAATGAAGTGCCCAGGAACTCTCTCACACGTGAAGGATGTGAACTTGAGCATGGGCACCCGAAATCTGTTCAAGCTTCCCAAAGGCCCATTTCTCCTGCTTTACACTTCCAGGGAGTCACAGAGAGGTATTATCCCTCTCCCTGTGATTCTGAATATAGGACACGGCACTCTACGTCTCTTCCCGTGGCTTATTTACAGCTAGGAGCTTTGAAAGTCAATTTCAAAACACAAAGAAGTCTCATTTCCTCTGCATCCAAAGCGAGAAGTTCACAGACCTTTTCTCTGGGGAATAAGCTCCAGGGAAAAGAAGAGATGCAGGACCGAGAAGTAAGAGTCCTGGGTTGGAGGCCTAGTCTGGCCGTTAGCATCACAGATGACCCTTGCCCTCCCGGAGTCTCAGTTTCTCTGTCATTGAATGAGGCCATGGTGGTGACCATCTCTGAACTGCCTCCTCTCAAAATTCTCCCAAGTTGTCCCTTGAGGATACATTAACTCCTCCCAGACTCACTCCTCTGTGACATCAGCCCAGTTCTGAAAGTGGTCCTAGAGTCTGTACTGCCAGCTGTCCCTGCCCTGCAGCTGCATCCCCCCCCATAGCTCCTGACTCACTCTGGCCTTGGGCAGACCCTCATGGCCGTGGACCAGGGATGGGGAGGTGAGAATCCTCTTTTGTTCCCCATTTCCATACAGGGAAGCATAGTTGTGAATCTCCATGAATCCCACTCCTCCATCCCAGTAGACCTCATGTCCCTTGCCACAACCCTGGACATCACAGTTGTCCTCAGAGTGGACTTTCCACTGCTTTACTACACACCTTTGTCAGGAAAATCAACACCAAAACAGTGAGCTCTGCAGGAAAATAACTTCCGTGTTCCTCTTAGCGTCAACTCACAAGGCTAAACAAGATGTGTTTTGTTTGTTCACTTCCTGCTGAGGCAAATCAGTCCTGACTGCTAAAAGGGAGGCTGGAGGTAGGGGAGGGAATGGGGTGGGTGATGGGGTATAAACAAGCGAGATGGACAGAGATGGAAATCCAGCTTCCAGAAATTTGGGAAACTGGGCTGAGATCACCCCCAACAGGGCTGAAAAGTCGAACCCTCATTTTGTGTCAGCAGTTGGCTTGTTTGGGATGCTGTTGACAGGAAAATGAGTCATTTGGCATCCCCTATCTTTTAAAACTGTCAGATATTTACTAAGGGCCAGAACTGTATTGTCTGAATATTTGCAGATGTTCCAATAAATATGAGTCATGGAATCTAAGATGACAGGTATAGAAGACGCTGCTGGGGCCCTGCCCATAGGCACTGCCTCTCACCTCCGCACTCTGAAGGCTGCCAAATGCCCCATCTGACTCTGCCTTGGGTTCTTTCTGGCTGCGGGAAGCCCTTAGCCAGTGTACAGGGTAGCTTGGAAATGCTGGAGAGCCAATACCCCTGGAAACAGCATTTGTCCTGTCATGGAAGGGAAGTGAGTGGATAACCCCCTTACCCATTGGTTGGAATAACTTAGGATTCACTGTCCCCAGAGACCCCATGGTGCTAACTGGCCCAAAAGAACACCTCTGGGATTTCTTTCTCTTATTTGTCTTTCCTCCCCACTCCTCACCAGTATTTTAGGGTTTGCTCCTGGGGAAATCTAACCCAAGGCAACAGAACTGGTAGCTCAGGAGTTCTAATCTAGGAGAAAATAGGCCACGATGACCTGCACCCTGAGTTATGCAACCAGAGAATAGGCTGCCTCAAGAGGGGATGATAAAATGCCTGTCCCTAGAAGTGTGCAGGAATATCTGGTGACCATCTCAGAAGGGCCCACAGAAGTGACCCTGCATTGTTTGGAGGTCCTGGTGTTCTTGACAGAGATCCCGAGTCATTCATGCATTCATTCATTCAGTAGATATTTAGTGAGCTTCTGAACTTAAGAAGTTTGGTCTTAGGGAAATAGGATTTCCCAGGGCTCAGAGAAGAGTTGTGGGTCTTGTGCTTGAGCTTCACTATTAGAAAGTATTTCTTAGAAGTTGTGTTAAAATTTCTAACCTTGGCCGGGCACATGGCCCACACCTGTAATCCCAGCACATTGGGAGACCAAGGCAAGTGGATCATGAGGTCAGGAGTTTGAGACCAGCCTGGCAAATATGGTGAAACCCCATCTCTACTAAAAAATACAAAAATTAGCCAGGCATGGTGGCGCACACCTGTAGTTCCAGCTACTTGAGAGGCCGAGGCAGGAAAATAGCTTGAACCAGGAAGGCGGAGGTTGCAGTGAGCTGAGGTCATGTCACTGCACTCCAGCCTGGGTGACAGAGCAACACTCCATCACAAAGGAAAAGCTAAAGAAAACTCAGCAAAGAAGCAGCAAACAGAGGGAAGGTAATTTAATTTTGGCACCTGACCAAAATTAAATTTTTAATTGACAAATTATAAATAATAATTGTATATATTTATGCGGTACAAAGTTATGTTATGAGATATATATAAAATCTTGGCCAGGCACAGTGGCTCGTGCCTATAATCCCAGCACTTCAGGAAGCCAAGATGGGAGGATTGCTTGAGCGCAGGAGTTTGAGAACAACCTGGGCAACATAGACAGACCCTGTCTCTTATTTAAAAAAAAAAAATTAATTTTAAGGGCCAGGTATAGTGGTTCACGCCCCGTAATCCCAGCACTTTGAGAGGCAGAGGTGAGAGGATAGCTTGAGCCCAAGAGTTCAAGACCAACCTTGGCAACATAGTGAGATTTCCATTTCTACTAAAAATTTTAACATTAGTCAGTGTGCCTGTAGTCCCAGCTATTGGGGAGGCTGAGGTGGGAGGATTACTTCAGCCTAGGAGCTCGAAGTTGATGCTGCAATGAGCTGTGATTACACCACTGCACTCTAGCCTAAGCAACAGAGCAAGACCCTGGATCTAAAACAAAATAAAAATTTACCTTTAAAAACTCAGCTTTTCTCCTCCCCTCTACTTACGGAGTCTTCCCGGCAGCTTGCAGATCCCCCTTTCACCCAGCAGGTTAATTTGAGCTTCACATCTGGCTTGCACGTGGGTGCCTAGGGGAGGCATGGCTGCCACAGGGCTTATAGGAGAACCAGCCAATTCTCCCTCCTAGAGAGAGAGAAACCAGGACAGAAGAAGAGCGTCTTGGTGAAGGCTCAGCCATCTTTAAATGTCTTAAGAATTTTTTTGGAAGGGAAAGAGTGTTTATCTCTCCCAATAGACTGCATCAACCTTAAAGGTAGGAACCATGTATATCTTCAACCCAGTACCATCAACATCTTGTACCCAGTGGGCACAATAAATGACATCCTTCCAATTCAAGCTTTCCATGCATGTGCCTAACTCCAAGAGGGATCCCCTGTCAAGACTTGTATGATTGAAATCTGAGAGCCTAGGGATACTCACTGGATCCTTGGTGAGGACAACACAGGAAACCTGAGAGGCCAGTATCAAAAGACCTTAAATCAGAAATAAACAAACAGGCCAGGTGCAGTGGCTCACACCTATAATCTCAACACTTTGGGAGTCTGAGGCGGGTGGATTTCTTGAGGTCAGGAGTTTGAGACCAGCCTGACTAACATGTGAAACACCGTCTTTACGAAAAAATACAAAAATTAGCCAGGCGTGGTGATGGACGCCTGTAATCCCAGCTACTCAGGAGGCTGAGGCGGGAGAATCACTTGAACCCGGGAAGCGGAAGTTGGAGTGAGCCAAGATTGCGCCACTGCACTCCAGCCTGGGCAAGAGAGCAAGGCTCCGTCTCAGAACAAACACACACCATTTTCAAAAGAGAAAAAAGGATAAATTTCTGAATCCTAAGGTCTCACCACCGGAAGCCTGTATCTTTACAATTCAACAATCAGCCTGGCCCCCAGAGATGACGGGGGTTCATCCATCCAGATGAGAAAATGAAGAAGGTGGCAGGATTTTGTAGGAATAGGAGGCTCCTTGGGGCTCATGCCCAGCCACAGGCTGCCACAGCACGGAAAGGAAAAGTGAAACCAATTCCATCAAGTCATTTTTCACTCTAGGATTGTCAAAAGCTTTACATTCATCTCTTGGGATCCCAGGAGAGCGATCTGCTGAGAAAGAATTTGGATCGGAGCCAGCAGAACTCCAGAAGCCTTGGCTGCTGCGAAAGGGGATTCAACACCTTCCAGGGTCGTTCTCACTTCATTTCCAGCCAGACCCCCTTTGGTGCTGTTTCCCAAGTAATCAGACCTCAGGGGCTGCCTCCTAACGGGGAAAGGAAAGCTTACCTTGCTGGAGAAGGGGCTCAAGTCACAGGACTTGCCTAGGACTTGCCTAGGACTTGCAGGAGGCTCTTTGTCTACTCCTCTATCCCCATCCAAGTAAGAGGAGCGGGGAATTCCGGGGCTGTAACTGCGTGGGAAACGCCAGCCATGGAGCTGCTGAGGATCAGACTCCTGGGTTTCAGCATGGAGGCCAGGGAAGGGTCTGATAAACGGGTATGGGTCTTGGCGAGAAGCGAGTGGAGAAAGGCCTTGGAGTGGGACAGGGCCCCAGCTCTGGGGGCAGTTCCGAGGCTCCCAGGAAACCGGCGAGTGGGGAGGGGCTGCTAAAGAGGGGCTCCCTGCGAGAGAATGCGTTCACCAGCTGTGAGGACCCGGCTTGCGCAGGAACTTCCAAGGACCTCACATTTGGTTGGTGTAGGGACGACCTGTGGTAAGGGGGCTGCAGAAAGGGCCTGCAGGGGCTGTGCGTGATGCCTTCAGAGCTGTGTATGACACTGAGTCAGGGGCGGTGACCCGCGTCTGGAGGTGGAAGGGGAGGTGAGTGGGATGGTTGTGAGGTTTAGGAATGTGTTGGAAAGAGAGATTCCCGCCAGGTAAAAGGTCTGATAAAATAGGTTTGGAAATCTGGATAGTGGGGAAAGGATGAGGGAGCAGGTGGCTCCGCGTGCGCGCTGCGTGTTCAGCCGCCAGGCTCTTACCTGCATTACAGGTGGAGGTGAGGAAGCCACCGGCTTTCTGTCGTGAGCGCTTCCCCGGCTGTGGCTGCTGGGGCCCTAGGCCCGCGCTCCTAGTCCTCCTCCCCCAAACCCCTAACCTGGCTCCGAGAACTGGAAGGTCGCGTGGGAGGAAATGTCTTTCGAGAAGCGCCAAGGCGTGTGCGCCCGGGTCCCCCGCAGGCGGGCAGGGGCGCCAGGCGCTCCGGTAATCGCTATCCTTCCGGGAAACGAAAACGAAAGAGCGGGATGCGGTTCCACTCGCGCCGCTGCGGGCTAGGGGTAGGGCAGGGGCCCGCCCCGCGCGAGCGCAACCCCGGGGCGCTTCCCGCTCGCCAGCCTGGGAGGCGTGGATCCTGCACACAGCCTCCTGCCGGTGGACAGCCCCTCTGGCGACCAGGCCTTGGCTCCCACTGGGGCAGAGGTGGGATTCTGCAGGATCTGAGGAGCTAAGGGGACCCCTAGTCCTGAACTCGGGACCAGCTGCCTCTCTTATGGTCCCGAGCCCAGGAGCAAGACCCTGTGAGTCTCCGCACATGGGATGGGAAGGGGCCGCCCATGGGGTGTTCCTGGGCCTGGTGCCTCCGTTTAGGGGTGGGTGACCTTCCCGGCCCCGATAGATACTGTCTCGGTCTGCTGTTTGGCCCCGCGGAGGCCCCACAGGTCCGGAACCGTAGCGCCACCATCAGAGCGGCTGTGCTCTCCTGAGCGGGACCAGACTACTCCGAGATCCCGACTGACACCTTTTCCTGGGCCTCTGAGTGCTCCAGAGTTGGTGCCTGGCCACCCATCACCCTTTCCATCTGTCTCAGCTCCCCCTGTCTCAAGAGAGGTTGTGCGCATAAAAACAAACCAGCAGACACTGAAGAAAAGGAAAGAAAAGCATTAACAACCTTCTGCTGAAAATCTGACGGTGTAGATGCTGTTACAAAGTAGGCTTAGCGCTGATATATTATCACCAGCTCTAGGCCAGCAATAAGAAACCAGTAAGAACAAGGCCAGAAACCCAGTAGAAAAAAAATGAGCAAAGGATATGAATAAACAGTCCACATAAAAGGAAATGCCAAGTGGCTCCTGAATATGCGAAAAGATGCCCAAGGCGCAGTGGCTCATGCCTGTAATCCCAGCACTTTGGGAGGCCAAGGTGGAAGGATCGCTTGAGCCCAGGAGTTGGACACCAGTCTGGACAACATGGTGAGATCCTGTCTTTACCGAAAATTTTAAAAATTAGCTGGGCTTGGTGGGGCTACACCTGTAGCCCCAGCTATTCAGGAGGCTGAGGTTGGAAGATCGCTTGAGCCTGAGAGTTGGAGGCTGCAGTGAGCCGTGATTGTGCCACTGCACTCCACCCTGGGCAGCAGAGAAAGAAAAAGATGCTCAGACGAACTCACTATTTCCAATGTGCAAATTAAAGTTATTCTGAGACAAAAATTTTTACCCATAAATTTGGCAAAAATTTAAAAGTTTAATAACATAATCTGCTGGAGAGGCTGAGAGGAACAGGCACTCCACTGGGAGTGTAAAGTGGTGCAACCCCACGGCAAGGTCTGGCAAAGTTACAAATGCATTTTCCTTTCACCCAGCAATCTGCCCACCAGAAATTTATTCAACAAATATCCAAAGTATACGTAGTTACATATTTCATTATGGTTTATAATAGCAAAGTATGAGAAATAACTCAAGGTGTCCATAAAAGGAGGCTTGATAAAGTAATGTGCATTCATTTGTTTTAATTTTAATTTTCCTTTTTTTTTTTTTTTTTTAGAGACAGGGTCTCACTCTATCACCCAGGCTGGAGTGCAGTGGTGCCATCAAAGCTCACCTTAACCTTCAACTCCTGGGCTCCAGTGATCTCCCACCTCAGCTCCCAAAGCACTGGGATTACAGATGTGAGCCACCACACCCAGCCAAATTATGTACATTCATTTAACTGAATACAGTTCAACACTTTATGGAGTTCTCTGTGGATCATGGCAAGCTCTCCAAGAGGCAGTATGGCATAGTGGATAATAATCTAGACTTAGGAACACCTGCCTGGTTTGGAATCCCAACCATGTCATTTACTGGCTGTGTGCCCTTGAGCAAGTTTGTTAACCCCTCTACTGCCTCCCTCTACTAACTACTGCCTCAATTTTTTAACAGTGAAAAAGAGCAAATAATAATACCTGTCTCATAAGGTTGTTATGAATAAGTAAGTTAACATTTGTAAAACACCCAGAACAGTGCCTGACCACCCATGCTAAGTAAAAAAATCAAGGTACGAAACAGTGTGTATTACTACCTCTTGTATGTAAATATATGTGTGTGTATATGTGTGTGTGTGTGTATGTATGTATTAACTAGTGTTTATACAAAGAACCTCTGGAAGAATACATAAAAACTAAAAAGCATAACTGGAATTTAGAGTAGAAAATAAGAGAAAGGGTTTTTGTTGAAAACCTTTTCATATTGTTGTTATTTTTTTTTCCCCTAAGACAGAGTCTTGCTCTGTCGCCAGGCTGGAGTGCAGTGGCATCACTTTGGCTCACTACAACCTCCGCCTCCTGGGTTCAAGCAGTTCTCCTGCCTCAGCCTCCTGAGTAGGTGGGACTACAGGCACGTGCCACCGCGCCCAACTAATTTTTGTATTTTTAGTAGAGACGGGGTTTCACCATGTTGGCCACGATGGTCTTGATCTCGTGACCTTGTGATCTGCCCACCTCGGCCTCCCAAAGTGCTGGGATTACAGGCGTGAGCCACTGTGCCCGGCCTTGTTTTGATTTTTGAATCATATAAATAAAAACCTATTCAAAATACATTTTAAAAAGAAAGTTTTAGGGCTAGTCTGCCAGAACCTAAGTAATAATAGAAATAAATAGGCACTGCCTGAGACAGACTAAAAATGGAGACATTTCCCTTTGGAAGGACAAAGTTGATGGTATGTATAATCAAAGTCTACAAACCAATATGAGCAGGAATAAGTGGCTAGACCCTGCCATGCGGTTCCTCCTTCAAGAAAGAAATATGCACAGGGGTTTCATGCTCAATAAAATAACAATATTTATTTCTGTTTTAGAATTTTTAAAAATAACACTACTATGAAGAGCTCAAGATACATAAACTTTTAATTTATAACAACAAACCTTCTTAATATTTATAATTATTTTAAAGGAGGGGAGAGAGGGACTATGAGGTAGACAAAAACGTAAAAGGAGAAGAATGGAGGTGAAAGAACTGCGTCAGAGCGTGCAGGAGAGAATGAGTGAAATACATTCAACAGGCAAAGGGCCCACCAACCAATAACAGCAAAACCATCCAGCAATAGGAACAGAGAAGTTTTTGCCTTGTGATGGATTCATAACTCTGTCAGGTCTTACACTCTTCTAGAAGGCAGGACTGTTGGCTAAGGACTAAGCACTCCCAATTTTAAGCAGGCAAGCCTAAAAGAGGATGGCAGAGCAGGGAAAGACACCTTGGAGCAGGGTTGAGTGGTATGGGAAAACACTGGAGTGCTGAAGGAAGACCTGAAGGGGGTCACAGAGGAGTAAGAGGATCAAAGGTGAGACAAGAACGTAAATGTTGTAGAATCAGAGCCTGAGAAGGAAACACCCAATGGTGCTAGTGGTAGTCGTGGGGCCTCTAGGCATGGAAATGGGAAGGTAGATGAGATGGACCATATGTTGGATTTGAGTATTAGAGACAAATGTTTCACTTCGATTTTCCAGAGAGAGTTGGGGCCAGGACTGGGGCAGGGAGGTGACATGTCACTGAGAAGGAGAAGCTGTCACTGCAGATCTGGACACGAGTAACGAGAGTGGAGCCAACAGGTCACCAGAGGGCATGGTACCCAGGGAGTGGCCCAGGAGAAAGTGCCCATTTCTGTGATCTTTAGTTTGAGGACGAGATTCTCTTTCATTCCTGGAAGGAAATGTTCAAGGTTTCCTCACAAGGAGCCCTTGGACCATCCACAGCACTGGCATTTTCTGGGCAGCAAGGCTTCCTGGGGTTTACTCCTTGGGCTTTATCATGACGTGATTGCAGACATCTCATAGCTAGTTCCTCCGAAGAGACAAATGGCTCGTGAGCCTGCAGTTCTTCAACAAACCAGGTGTAGACCAACAGTGATGGGAGACAAAGAAGGTTGTTCTTCCTGTCTGTCCCAGTGGGATTCATGTTTCTCAGAGGGTAAAAAGAAAGCAGAACTTGACCTTTACTTTCCTTTTACAGCAAATGGTTGTTCCAGAAAAAATGCAACAACACCTGAACTCTTCTAAAGAAAAAGAAGACAAAACCATCTAGTGCATCTATGCCATCCTGTTGAAGATCCTATTTGAAAAAAAGAGAGACAGAAAGGTTTTATTTTTAAGTGATAGAATAATCCAAAGTTAAAAATTCAACACAATGGAAAATAGTAATTCAATCCATGCTGCAAACAAGCTTCTTGGGTTGCTTTATGAATAGTATGAGCTGAAGGACAGCACCTTCCATATGGCCATATCCTCACATCGCCTTGGAAGTTTGCCTCTGGACATATTTTCCTATCTGACCATCTTTCCCATCTGGCTTCAAACTTCTGGGCTCAAGAGATTCTCCCACCTCGGCCTCCCCAGTATCTAGGACCACAGATGCATGCCATCACATCTGGCTAATTTTAAACAATATTTTGTGCAGACAGGGTCTCACTATGTTGCCTAGGCTGGTCTCAACAAATTGGGGCTCATCAGCAAACTGGGACACCCTTTTCAGGGCTGATAACCTATTCCCCTGGCTTCCCAAAACACTTTCTTAGTCCTCTCAAAGGGGTAAGCAAATTTGCCTTGAGGCTAGAAGAATGGAGAGAAGACTGGGCATGGTGGCTCCCGCCTGTAGTCCCAGCACTTTGGGAGGCCAAGGCAGGTGAATGGCTTGAGCTCAGGAGTTTGAGACCAGCCTGGGCAACATGGCGAAACCTCATTTCTAGAAAAAATTAGCCAGGCATAGTGGCACACACCTGTAGTCCCAGCTACTCAGGAGGCTGAGTGGGGAGGATCACCTGTGCCTGGGAGGTCGAGGCTGCAGTGAGCTGTGATTGTGCACAGCACTCCAGCCTGGGTAACAGAGGGAGATCATGTCTCAATAATAATAATAATAATAATAATAATAATAACCGTAAATAATGTCTAGGACTTAGATGGGCAAAGAGGTGAGGTGAATATTAAGTACTTTGGAGCAGAAAGTAACAACTGTTTATGTCAGAACATCAGAAAAAGACTGTGGGTCAGACACAAATGCTCCCCCTGCCTGCCCCCTGCAGTCTGTTCTCAGCACAGCTCCCTCTGTGGACTGTTGAAATGTGGTTCCTCGGCTCAGTGCCCTCCAATGGCGCCACCTCACTAGAAAAAAAGCCCTTGTAGTGACCTCAAGGCCCTACCTAATCTGCCCACCACCCACCCCTGACCATACACAGATAGATAGATAGATAGATAGATAGATAGATAGATAGATAGATTGATTGATTTTTTTTTTTAGATGGATTTTCACTCTTGCAGCCCAGGCTGGAGTGCAATGGCGCACTCTCGCTCACCACAACCTCCACCTCCCAGGTTCAAGCGATTCTCCTGCCTCAGCCTCCTGTGTAGTCAGGATTACAGGCATGAACCACCAAGCCCAGCTAATTTTTTTTGTATTTTTAGTAGAGACAGGGTTTTTCCATGTTGGTCAGGCTAGTCTAGAACTCCCAACCTCAGGTGATCCGCCCTCCTCGGCCTCCCAAAGTGCCAGGATTACAGGCGTGAGCCACCATGCCCGGCCCTGACCATATCTTTTATGACTTTCTCCCTCACTCAGCTTCAGCCACACTGGCCTCCTTGCCATTCTTCAAACACATGAGATGCATTCCTGCCCCAGGGGCTTTGCTGTCCTCCTGCCTCCAATCCTCTGCCTCCTCCCCGATACCCACAGCTCAGTCCCATGCTTCTTTCAAGGTTTTCCTCAGAAGTCACCTTCTTTATGGCTCACGCCTGTGAGCACTTTGGGAGGCCGAGGCTGGTGGATCACTTGAGCCCAGGAGTTTGAGACCAGCCTGGCTAACATGGTGAAACACCCCTGTACTAAAAATACAAAAATAGCCGGTGTGGTGGCATGCCTATAATCCCAGCTACTCGGGAGGCTGAGGCATGATAATTGCTTGCACCTGGGAGGCAGAGGTTGCAGTGATGACTTTGTTCCACGGCATTCCAGCCTGGATGACAGAGTGAGACTGTCTCAAAATAAAATAAATAAAATAAAATAAAATAAAGTCACCTTCTCAGTGAGGCCTTCCCTTAACATCTCTACTTAAAATTGCAAACCCCAACACTCCTTATCCCTTTCCTTGCTTTACTTTTCTCCAAAGCATGTATCACTATCTGATAAACTACCTACTTTATTTGTGTAGCTACTGTTTGTCTCCCTTACAAACTCTGTGAGATCAGGAATATTGTCTCTTTGATCACTCCCATAACTCCAGTACTTAAACAGAGCCTGACATACAGTAGGTGCTCGATAAAAGTTGAAGAAATGAATGGAGAAAGGAATGGAAAACCATTAGCAGTAGGCTAAGGAACTTAGACTTTGTCCTGCTAGTAACTGAAAATCAATAAATGTTTTTCTCCCCCTCTTATAGTTGATATCAGCTAGGAAAATGGAATGAGTTTCCTTTCAGCATGGCAGACAAGAAAAAGTATAGAACACTGAGTCAGATGCTCATATATTTAAATTCCAGTCTTGTCACTTAGAAGCTAAGTGCCCTTTGATAAGTTTTGTAATCGCTCTGAAACTCCACTGCTTCTCCTGAAATACCTGTGACAGCAGTTCATAGGGTTACTGGGAGAATGAAATGAAACATGAAAAAGTGTCTCAAATAGTACTTGGAAAAAAATTTAATAAATGTTTGTTTCCCTCCCTTCCTCCTAACAAACTGAGAAATTCCCTATGCATTATGACATCAGTCAGATTCCCAGAGGAAACAGATGGCACACCCAAATTAGGCTAATTCAAGGTGAGTTAAATAGAGAGACTCTACAAAGGTGTGGAGAAACCACAGAGGATGGGGCAGTACCCAGACCCAGTGACAACAGAGTTGTCACCACTCCTAGGGGCATAAGGACAGGGAGGGAGCAGTTTCCAGAACCCAGAAGGAGAGAAAAATTTCGAAGGCATATTTAAAATTCTAAAAGTGATGAGAAGCCTAACTATTTTAAAACATGCTTTATATCTAGAAAAAGTATATGTCCCGGGCTTAAAAAAAAAAAAAAAAAAAACAAAAACTGGATTAAAAAAAACATACTTGAACCCAAACCCCACACAACTCAATGGTAAAATAGAGATTTTTTTTTTTCTTTTTCAGATTCAGGGTCTCTCTTTGTCACCCATGTTGAAGTGCAGTGACACAATCATAGCTCACTAAGGCCTCGAATTCCTGGGCTCAAGCAATCCTCCCACCTCAGCCTCCCAAGTAGCTGGACTACAGGCACACACCACCACACCTGGCTAATTTTTCAAAAAATTGTTTTGTAGAGACAGGGTCTCACTATGTTGCCCAGGCTGGTCTCAAACTCCTGGCCTCAGCCTCCTAACGTGCTGGGATTACAGGTGTGAGCCACTGTGCCCACCCTAAAAGATGTTATTTTGAGAAACACAAAACACTTTTGAAAAAGACAGAGCACTTGCTTAAGTAAAAAGAACAAGAGAGGAAAACTTTGGCAGCTCAACAACAATCCATTTAGCATATAAAAATATAACTTGATGAGCTGCTTGATAGGCAGTTCCAAGAGCAGGAATAAAAGTTTCTTTAAATACATCAGTGGCAGGAAGGCATCTAGAGAATCGATGTGACTGCTTGATTAAACAGAGTACAAAAGGTAAATAAATGATGACTATATATGAAAGAAAGTTACCATGCCAGACTTGAAATTCTGTTAATTTCCTTGATTTGAACTTCGAAGCAGCAAAGCCTTTAGCATTTCAGAGCCAAACTTAGAAGGATTTTTTTTTTTTTTTTTTTTTTTGAGACAGGGTCTCACTCTGTTACCCAGGCTGGAGTGCAGTGGCACTATCACAGCTTATTGCAGCCTTGACCTCATAGGCTCAAGCGATCCTCCCACCTCAGCCTCCCGAGTAGCTGGGACTGTGGCCACCACACTCGGCTGGAATTTTTCAAACTATTATTTTTTAAATGTGTTGTGGTCTTTTTAAAGCTGTTCTAGGCTGAGCGCAGTGGCTCATGCCTGTAATCCTAGCACTTTGGGAGGCCGACGCAGAGATTGCTTGAGCCCAGGAGTTTGAGACCAGGCTGGGCAACGTGGCGAAATTGTGTCTCTACAAAAAAAATACAAAAAAATTAGCCAGGTGTGGTGGTGGGCAACTTTGGTCCCAGCTACTCTGGAGGCCTAGGTGGGAGGATTCCTTGAACCTGGGAAGTTGAGGCTACAGTGAGATAGTGCCACTGCACTCCAAATTGGGCAACAGAGTGGGACCCTGTCAAAAAAACAACAACAAAAAAGGTATTCTAAAGTGCAAGTTTATAGGTTTATAGTACAGAACAAATGTCTAGGTCAAAACCAGCTTTGTAAAGTTCTGCAAGAAAAGCTGGAGCAGGCATAAGGATAGCTATACAGATCAGTGGAACAGAATTGAGAGTACAGAAAGAAACTCTCATATTTACAGCCCATTGGTTTTCAACAAGGGTGCCAATGATGGCAATGGCTGCTGCCCTCATACTGGCTGCAGCAGGAAGGTGCAGCTTGGGCCGCATGCTCCATGGAGCCAGTGGGAGCCCCACCTCTTCTGAGTTGGGGCAGGAGCTCCCTGGGTGACACTCTGGCCACCCTCCCAGTTGCAGGACCCAGGCATCTCTGCAGCCTGCACCCTTGGGGGCCCCAGGAAGGACATACCCCTACCCCTGAAGGCTCAGGGGTGTCTGTTCCCACTGCCTGGCCTCTCTCTGCTCCCAGAGCCTGCTCCAATCTCTGAGTAGGGGTGGGGGCCAAGTCCCTCATGGTGCCAGAGGCAGATTGATTCCTGGGTGGAAGGGAGTGGGTCCCCAGTGAGACCCCACCTTCAGGTCAGAGAGGGTCTAAAGGCTGGGGGCTAGGCTACCAGTCCTGTGGACCAGAGTGGGTACTGGTGTTGCCCCTTCCAGACCCACCCATGGCCACCCATGGACCAATCAGCATGCACTGCCTCCCCTCTGAGGTCCATAAAAGCCCTGGGCTCAGCCAGAGCAGGGCAGATGACGTCCTCAGGACAAAGAGGGTAGAGAGACAATGGGATGATCAGCTGCAGAGAGAAGCTACCCTCTCTGCTGATAGCTGGAGATGAGGCAACAACAAGTTGCAGAGAGGAACTGCCCTCTCTGCTAACAGCTGCAGAGATGACCTGCTGGCAGAGAGGAGCCACCCTCTCTAGGGCCGCCTCTCCACTAAGAGCTGCAGACATTGGGAGGACTAGTTGCAAAGAGGAGCTACTCTCTCCAGGGCCTCCTCTCTGCTGAGAACTGAACACTCAATGGATAACCTGCCTACAGAGAGGAGCTACCCACTGCGGATCTCCTCTGAGCTGTTGTAACACTCAATAAAGCTCATCTTTGTCTTGTTTACCCTTCACTTGTCTGCA
The DNA here is from genome assembly GCF_049350105.2 of Macaca mulatta. Classification (NCBI taxonomy): domain Eukaryota; kingdom Metazoa; phylum Chordata; class Mammalia; order Primates; family Cercopithecidae; genus Macaca; species Macaca mulatta. The sequence continues at coordinate 145,861,284 of NC_133409.1, read as the reverse complement.
TACCTCATTCTTCCTGGATGCAGGACAAGAACTTGGGGAAAAGATGCCATGGCCACAGAGATTTCCGGCCAGAAAATTGACACCCCAAAGATCCCATAACACCAAAACAATTTATAGGGAAACAATCGTCTTTTCAACAAATGGTACTCCAGACACAGTGAGATGTACCTATAGTCCCAGCTACTCGGGAGGTTGAGGTGGGAGGATCTCTTGAGCCCAGGAGTTTGAGGCCAGTCTGGGCAGCATAACAAGACCCCGTCTCAAACAAATAAACAAACAACAACAAAATCCAAATGATGTTGGGACAACAGGATATCCATATGCAAAAAAAGGAAGACAGACTCTTAACTAAAATGTATGCAAAAATTAATTTCAAATGGATCAAAGACCTAAATTTAACAACTAAAACTAAAAAGCCTTTAGAAGAAAACATAAATGTGACACCCAAAGCAAAAGCACTAGCAACAAAAAGAAAAGTAGATACATTGAACTTCATCAAAATTTAAAACTTTTGTACTTCAAAGAACGCTATCAATAAAGTAAAAGGACAACCTACGGAATGGGATATAATATTTGCAAATCATATATCTGATAAGAAACTTACATCCAGAATATACAAATGACTCCTAGGCCAAGGCAGGAAGATCATTTGAGCCCAGGAATCCAGGACCAGCCTGGACAACATAGTGAGGCCCTGTCTCTACAAAAAAATAAAATAAAATAAAAATTAAAAAATTAGCCAGGTGTGGTGGCACGTGCCTGTGGTCCCAGCAACTCAGGAGGCTGAGGTGGAGGATCAATTGAACCCAGGAGTTCAAGGCTGTGTGAGCTATGGTCACAGCACTGCACTCCAGACTAGGCAACAGAGCAAGAACCTGCCTCAAAAAAAAAAAAAAAAAAAAGACTCATATAATGATGAAAAGATAAGTAGTCAATTAAAATGGGCAAGGATATGAATAGACATTTCTTCAAAGAGAAAAATGACCAATAAGCATATGTAAAGATGCATATTATTCATCAGAGAAATGCAAATCAAAAACACAATGAGATACACTTCATACCCACTAGGATGGCGATAATCAAAAAGATAGTTAATAACAAATGTTGGCAAAGATGTGTAGAAACTGGAACCCTCATACTCTGCTGGTGGACCACAGTGTATAATAGTGTAGCCACCTTGGAAAACAGTCTGAAAGTTCCTCAAAAAGTGAAACACAGAGATGTCACATGACCCAGCAATTCCATTCCTAGGTATGTACCCAAAAGAATTAAAAACATTTCTACACAAAAACTTATATACAAATGTTCATAGCATCATTATTCATAACAGCCACAAAGTGGAAACAACCCAAATGTCCAACCACTGGTGAATGGATAAGCAAAATGCGGCATATCTGTACAATAGAATATTCAACTGTAAAAAGTAAAATACTGATACATGCTACAACATGGATAAGCCTTGAAAAAAGTATGTTAAGTGAAAGAAGCCATACACAAAGTTCCATATTGTGTTACTCCACTTATATAAAATGTCCAGAATAGACAAATCCACAGAGACACAACGTAGATTGGTGGGGCCGGGCTTTGCACTGGCTGTTCCCTCTGCCTGGAACACTTTCCCACTCCAGGTGTTCCCATGGCTAGCTCCCTCATTTCCAGTATCTGCTTAAATATCACCTTCCCAGAGACGCCTTCCCCGACAGCCTATTGGAAGTCACTCTCCATCAATCAGTGTGCCCTGATCCTGCTTGGAGCTCACATCCCTGTCTGACTTGGCTGTTTACCGTTCATCTGCCTTGTTATCTGCTCCCTCCCCACATCATTTCTATGAGACTGCTGCTCACTGCTGTAGCCACCAATGCGTGGAACTGAGTCTGGCATTCAATAAATATTTGTTGGAATGAAATTGGCCTATCAAATATTTATTTGATTGCCTATGTTCTCTATGTTTATTTTCTCTTTATTTCTCTCTTGCTTTATTTTATTTTATTTTTATTTTTTGGGACAGAGTCTCACTCTGTCACCCAGGCTGGAGTGCAGTGGCACAATCTCGGCTCACTGCAACGTCTGCCTCCCAGATTTAAGAGATTCTCCTGCCTCAGCCTCCCGAGTAGCTGGGACTATAGGTGTGTGCCACCATGCCTGACTAATTTTTGTGTTTTTCAGTAGAGATGGGGTTTCAACATGTTGGCCAGGCTGGTCTCGAACTCCTGACCTCAAGTGATCTGCCCACCTTGGCCTCCCAAAGTGCTGGGATTACAGGCATGAGCCCCCTCTTGCTTTTATAGCATTATTGTTGGGATCTCCCATCCATGTTTTGTCTCCAGGATGTTTTATCTGAGGAAAAGGCTGTGTGTTGTCCACATTTGGACCTGAGTATAAAAGAGGACACGGCACTCCCTGTGGCATGCATGGTGGAGGACAGCATGGTGGAAGCTGCACCAAGAAAGCTTCACAGGATAGTTGAATCTAAGAGCAAGAAACTGGGCTCTGAGGGGTCCGCCACCCCGTCTGTCACAGAGCGCATGTGATCACACAAATCCCCTGAGGAATGCATAAAAAGGTAGATTCTGATTCTGATTGTGTGGGCTGGAGTCTCAGATCTTACACATCTAACCAAGTGATGCTGATGCTGCCAGTCCACAGACCACAGTCTGAGTAACAAGTATGAGATTAAATGCCAGCTTTGGCTCAGGTTCACAATATTTAGATCTAATATGTGGTAATCCAGACAGTATTAATCCATTAATTCTGATAATTCCTGGGCATCTCAGACACTTGGCAGCTGTGGTTTTGTTTGCTCTTTCCTCCTACCTGACAGGCCCTGGCTGGGGAAACTGAAGCCTCACCTCTCGAACCATCCTATGATCAATACTGTCCCCAATGTGTCTCAGCTGCATGGCCAACTTGTGAATTATTTCCTCCTGGTGATGCTTCTGACCAATGCTATGCTCCTTGGGCTGAGAAGGTAGATTATGATCTGCATTGAGAAAAAAAGAGTTCAAAAGAGATAATCCTACTTAATTATCTGTAAAATCACCACTAGTTACTAAAAACTGTCTTAGAAAATGAGAGGGTGGGCTGGGTGCAATGGCTCATGCCTGTAATCCCAGCACTTTAGGAGGCCAAGGTGGGTAGATCACTTGAGGTCAAGAGTTCAAGACCAGCCTGGTCAACATAGTGAAACCCAATCTCTACTAAAACTACAAAAAATTAGCTGGACATGGTGGCGGGCACCTGTAATCCCTGCTACTCGGGAGGCTGAGGCAGGAGAATCACTTGAACCCAGGAGGCAGAGGTTGCAGTGAGCCAAGATTGCACCATTGCACTCCAGTCTGGGTGACAAGAGTAAAACTCCATCTCAAAAAAAAAAAAAAAAAAAAAAAAAGAGAGAGTTGAAATTCAGTTCTTACAATAATTATCAAAAAGCAAAGCCTATCTATTGGAATAGGTCAGCTCTCTCCAATAGAAATATAATTCAAGCCACACATGTAATTTTAAATTTTCTAGCAGTAAAATCAGGTAAAATTAATTTTAGTAATTTATTTTACCTAAATCAATATATCCAAAATATCATAATTATAACATTAATCAATATAAAATGATTAATGATGTATTTTGCATTTTAAAATTATACCTAAGTCTTTGAAATTCAGTGTTTATTTTGTACTTACAGGACACCTCAATTTAGATGCTAACTTTTCACCGGAAAATCTTGATCTATACTTAGATTTCATGAAGTTGACAGTTTAAAAAGTAGATTCAGGCCAGACGCCATGGCTCACATCTATAATTCCAAAACTTTGGGAGGCCAAAGTGGGAGGATCACTTGAGCCCAGGAATTTCAGACCAGCCAGGGCAACATAGTGAGACCTCGTCTCTACAAAAAATTAAAAAATTAGCTGTGCGTGGTGACTCACACCTGTAGTTCCACCTACTTGACTGAGGCTGACATGGAAGAATTGCTTGAGCACAGGAGGGGAGGCTGGAGCCAGCTATGGTCACACCACTGCACTCCAGCCTGACCAACAGAGCAAGACCTGCCTCAAAAAAAAAAAAAAAAAAAAAAGATTCACATATCCAGGTCATTTCAAACATACTTAAAAGGGCTCCAACAATTAAATCAATTATCAGTTTTCAATTTAAATTAATTAAAATTAATTAAAACTTAAAATTCAGTTCCTCAATTGCACCAGCCACATTTCAAGTGCTAATAACCAAATGTGGTTAGTAGCTATTGTATTGGACAAGTAGTAATAGATCTTTATAGCTTTTCAAAATAGATTTTTCCACTATATATATAATATATAGTATATATTATATATGTGTGTGCACATATATAAAATGGAAAATCTATTTTGAATAACTATATATAAAAATTCTGTGTGTATACACACACACACACACACACACACATATATATATATATATATATTTTTTTTTTTTTTAAATAGACACAGGGTCTTGCTTTATTGCCCAGGCTGGTCTTGGTTTTAAACTCCTGGGCTCAAGCGATTCTCACACCTCTATCTTCCGAAGTGCTGGGATTACAGGAATGAGCCACTATGCCCAGCCCCATTTAATATTTTTATGCACTCTCCTTGATGAGCTCTCTAAACTTTATTTGCTTCCAGCAACCAATGAGCATTTTTAAGCAACACTATAAGTTAACACTTGTTAGGTGCTTTGGGGAAGGTCTAAAGAATACAACAAGGTTTCTGTCCTTTAGTCACTTAGAACCCACAGGTTAGAGATGATACAATTCCCAAGTGCTTTAGGACTACAGAAGAGAAGGAAATGAATTTGGGCTAAAGTAGACATAAGTATGGCTTCATAGGAAAGCAAGAATTGTGTTGAACCTGTTTCATTTCAATAAAATTGGAGAACCTTTGATTTTCAGCCTTGAACTCAAAGAGTCGAGTGGGAGAGACACAAACTACAATTCAACATGTTAGAGTAAGAATGAGGTTTGCACAGATGGGTCAGGAAGACATCCCAAACGAAGTAGGTGATATCTGAGTTGAGTCTTGAAAGATGAAGGATGACTAAGAATTAGCCTGGAGAAGACACAGACTGGGGAAGAGCCCCCTGAGAGAGTGCAAACAGGACATTCCAGGCAGAAGGATCAGGTGAGCAAAGGCTTGGGGGTGACAGACAGGAAGGTTTTATGCATAAACTCTAAGTAGTTCTGTTATTGAAAGGGAGGGACATAGGAGACAAAGCTAATAGAGACAGCACAAGAAGAGGCTTCAACTTTATCCAGTAGAGATAAAGGAGAGCTCCCCGAGCGGAGACTTTTTAAACTCCCAATGCTCAAGCCTCTTTCCGCTCCAGTGAAATCAGGAGCCTTGAAGTTGGACCAAGCATCAGTAATTTTCTTTTTCTTTTTCTATTATTTTTTTGAAATAGTTTCACTCTGTCACCCAGCAATGGTGCGATCTCAGCACCACCATGTCCAGCTGATTTTTGTATTATTAGTAGAGATGGGTTTTCACCATGTTGGCCAGGGTGGTCTCAAACTCCTGACCTCAAGTGATTTGCCCACTTCAGCTTCCCAAACTGCTGGGATTACAGGCATGAGCCACTGCACCTGGCCAGTACTTTATTTAAGCTCCACAGGTGGTTCCCATGTGTAGCAAAGTTTGAGGATTGATGGTTTAGAGAGGTTGAGTAACTTGCCTAGGGTTTGAAAGCCAGTGAATGTGAGCCAGGATTTAAACTCAAGTATGTCTGGCTGCAAAACTCATGCACTTAACCTTAGCATGGAGCCTGAACTAAAGCAGTACTAATAGGGATGTAATAGTGGAAACAGATTATATATTTAGGAAACAGAATAGGCTGGGATTTAGTATTAGCTAGGGAAAGGGAGGAAAAGGGAAACTCCCACTTTTTAGGCTCGAGGTATTGAAATGGCAAAGGCAGCATCAGCCTGTACAGAGAATGGGATGGAGAGAGGGCAGGTGTGGAAGGCAGAGGAGGCCAGCAGAAAGAGAAAGAAGAAAATTCGAGTTCATTTATAAATTTTAGGTACCGACTAGGCATGGTGGCTCATACCTGTAATCCCAGCATTTTGGGAGGCCAAGGCAGGCAGATTGCCTGAGCTCAGGAGACTACTCTGGGCAACATGGCTCAACCCCATCTCTACCAAAACTATAAAAAATTAGCTGGGCATGGTGGCACACGCCTGTGGTCCTAGCTACTTGGGAGGCTGAGGTGGGAGGATCGCCTGAGCCCAGGAGGTCAAGGCTACAGTGAGCTGAGATTGTGCCACTGCACTCCAGCCTGGGTGACAGAGAAAGACCCTGTCTCAAAATAACTAAATAAATCGTAGGTACCTTTACGACATTTTAGCAAGCATTTGGATAACATTCGGAGCACAGAGGATGTAGAACTTAAGATAAAGATTTAAGAGTCATTCATTCATTTATTCAATAACAATGTAGGAGAGTGGTTGTGATTGAGGGAGAGTTTATATAGGTGATGACAGGACCTCTGGATAAACCAGATGGTTAACAAGATAGACAAAGGAACAAAAGTCCACAGAAATGACTGAGAAGAAATCAAAGAGGTAAAAAGGGAACCAAGAAAATGATGTCAGGAAAGGCATCTTTCAAGTCTTGTTGAAAATGTCCTTTTAAAATGTATTAATGGACACTGTTACTTGGTTAACTACAGTATAAGAACACAGAGAAGGGTCGTATAACCATATTTCAGTCAACCACAGATCACGTATACAATGGTGGTCTCATAAGATTACAATGAAGTTGAAAAATTCCTATCACCTAGTGACATCATCAACACATTACTTATGTGTTTGGTGATGTTGATGTAAACAAATCTACTGTGCTGCCAGTCACTCAAGCAATCCTCCCAACTTAGCCTCCTGAGTAGCTGGGACGGTGCAAGCCACCATGCCCAGCTAAATTTTGTATTTTCTGTAGAGATGGAGTCTTGCCATGTTGCCCACACTGGTCTCAAACTCCTGAGCTCAAACAATCCACCTGCCTTGGCCTTCCTAAGTGCTAAGATTACAGGTGTGCACCACCGTGCTCAGCCTGTTATTTTAGAGTATACTCCTTCTACTTACTAAACAAAAACAAAAACAAAACAAAACAAAACAAAAAAACGGCCGGGCGCAGTGGCCCACACCTGTAATCCCAGCACTTTGGGAGGCCGAGGTGGGTGGATTACGAGGTCAAGAGTTTGAGACCAGCCTTACCAACATGGTGAATCCCTGTATCTATTAAAAATACAAAAATTAGCCGGGCGTGGTGGTGTGCACCCATAATCCCAGCTACTCAGGAGGCTGAGGCAGAGAATTCCTTGAACCTGGCAGGTGGAGGTTGCAGTGAGCCAAGATTGTGCCACTGGACTCCAGCCTGGGCAACACAGCAAGACTCTGCCTCCAAAAAAAAAAAAAGTTAACTGAAAACAGCCTCAGGCAGTCCTTCAGGAGGTATTCCAGAAGAAGGCATTGTGACCTTCCCACGGGACAAGATATGGAGGTGGGAAAGAGTGATATTGATGATCCTGACCCTGCGTAGGCCTAGGCTAATATATGTGTTTGTGTCTCACTTTTTAACAAAAAGTTAACAAAGTAAAACATAAAAAATTTTAATAGAAAAAATCTTATAAAGATGTGAAGAAAATATTTTTGTACAGCTGTACAATGTGTTTGTGTTTAAGCTGTGTTATTACAAAAGACTTAAAAATGTAAAAGTTTTAAAATAAAAAGTTACAGTAAGCTAAGGTTAATTTATTATTGAAGAAAAACTTTTTTTTTTTTTTTGAGATGGAGTTTTGCTCTTGTTGCCCAGGCTGGAGTACAATGGTGTGATCTCGGCTCACTGCAATCTTTGCCTCCTGGGTTCAAGCAATTCTCCTGCCTCAGCCTCCCGAGTAGCTGGGACTACAGGCACGCGCCACCACACCTTTTTTGTAGTTTTTTAGTAGAGACCGGGTTTCACCATGTTGGCCAGAATGGTCTGAAGAAAAACTTTTAAAAATAAATTTAGTGTAGCCTAAGTATAGTGTTTATAAAATCTACAGTAGTGTACAGTAATGTCCTAGGCTTTCACATTCACTCACCACTCACTCAGTGACTCCCCCAGAGCAACTTTCAGTCTTGCAGGCTCAATTTATGGTATAAAAGATAACCACTTTTTACTTTTTATACAATATTTTTACTCTACCTTTTCTATGTTCAGATACACAAACACCATTGTGTTACAATTGCCTACAATATTCAGTACAGTAACATGCCGTACAGGTTTGTAGCCTAGGAGCAATAGGCTACACCATCTAGCCTAGGTGTGCAGTAGGCTATACTATCTGAGTTTGCGTAAGCACACTCTCCGATGTGCACACAATGACGAAATCACCGGATTTCTCAGAACCTGTCCCCATCATTGACACATGACTAGTGTAATGATTTGAGTGTTTGAGTGTGATAATAATGATGATCCAGAATCCTAAAACACAACTTAAGGTCCTTGTTTTAAAGATGCCAATCACTATCTGATTTGCCCACACGCCCTTCCAAGAGAATCTATCTTGTTGCCTAAGCAATCAGGTTCTTTCCTACATGTTTCCACCACAACCCCAGGCCAAAGTGATTTGGATCAGAGGTGGACACCTGACCCAAGGACAAATAATCCATTGCCTGGCCAAGTACTTACAACCTAGTCCCAAAAGGAACAGGGTGAGTCAGGTTCCTCTCTGCTCAATAGACTCGGGAGACTAAGGGAATGGGTGGCATTGGGATCACAAATGCCACAGGACTGTGTTGGGGCCATGATGAGTTGAAGCCACTTGCAAGTAAAAATTATGAAGAGGAAGAAAGCATTGAAAAGACACGGGATGCTGGTTAATAGAGGAGAACTGAACAGGTAATCAGAAAGAAACCAAGATTCAAGAGGCCAGGTGCGGTGGCTCACACCTGTAATCCCAGAACTTTGGGAGGCCGAGGTGGGTGGATCACAAGGTCAGGAGTTTGAGAGCAGCCTGGCCAACATGGTGAAACCCCATCTCTAGGAAAAATACAAAAATTAGCTGGATGTGGCAGCACATGCCTGTAATCCTAGCTACTCGGGAGGCTGAGGCAGGAGAATCGCTTAAACCTGGGAGGCAGAGGTTGCAGTGGGCCGAGATCACACCACTGCACTCTAGCCTGGGTGACAGAGTGAGACTCTGTCCCAAAAAAAAGAAAAGAAGACTCAAGAAAGACTGGCCCCCAGTGCCAGCCTGCCTCAGAGCCCAAGCCCTTCAAGTTCAGTTCATTTTCATAAGCATCCTCACCAGAAACCACATCTTTCTGGAGGTGACTGAAGTAGATTTCTCTTCCCTGCAGCTAAACATCTTAAATATCTATATCCATTATTTCCATTGTCCAGAGCTGTCGAATGTACATAAAACTGTAGGAGTATACGTTGGCTATAAATCAGCTTCAGCACAGACTCTGGAAGTGAAATTTAAAAATTAACTTCGTGATACTAGTAGGTTGTGTTTTTAGTTCTGGTCATTTGCCACTCCTCATAAAAGTTCAATGTAAAACAGATTGAAAGCTGTGCAGTACTCAACCTATATATGACATTATTTGCTAGCTAAAGAGAGTTGGTGCACTTGCCTTATAGACATTTATGCACTAAGATAGCTATACCACCATATCGTAAGAAACATCGTAACAGGGAAGAAATCATTAGATCACAGTTCTAAACTAGTCACATATTGGAGGCAAAAAAAAAATTCCTTTAGCAAGATTATCAAAATGAATGAAAAAAGTAAAACTCTGTATTATTTTCCAAGCATTAAAATATTAATATCTAGGAGAAAAAAGTTTCTCATTTTTTAGATGGAGTATTGAGTATTGCTCTGTTGCCCAGGCTGAAGTGCCATGGTGCAATCTTCGCTCACTGCAACCTCCACCTCCTGGGTTCAAGTGATTCTCCTGCCTCAGCCTCCTGAGTAGCTGGGATTACAGGAGCCCGCCACCACACTGGGCTAATTTTTGTATTTTTAGTAGAAACAGGGTTTCACTATGTTGGCCAGGCTGGTTTCAAACTCCTGACCTCAGGTGTTCCGCCTGCCTCGGGTTCCCAAAGTGCTTGGATTACAGGTGTGAGCCACCATACCCAGCCTTTTTTTTTTTTTTTTTTTTTTTAATACAGGGTCTCTCTCTATTGCTTCTCTCTGCTTCTCTCTGTTGCAATGGCACAATCACAGCTCACTGCAATCTCTCAGGCTCAAGCAATCCTCCCACCTCAGCCTCCCAAGTAGCTAGGACTACAGGCATGTACCACTATGCCCAGCTAATGTTTTATTTTTTGTAGAGACAGTCTTACCATGTTGCCCAGGCTGGTCTAGAACTCCTGGCTCAAGTGATCCTCCCTTGTCAGCCTCTCACAGTACTGAGATTACAGGAGTGAGCCACCATGCCTGGCCTTGGTTAATCTTTTCTCAAAAAAGAAAAAAAAAAATTTTATAGGCCAGGTACTTTGCAGCATTTTGGGAGGCTGGGGTGGGAGGATCCCTTGAGCCCAGGAGTTCAGGACCAGCCTAGGCAACATAGGGAGAGCCTGTTTCTACAAAAAAAAAAAAAAAAAAAAAAAAAAAGTTTTAATTAGCTGGGCATGGTAGTGCCTGTAGTCCCAGCTACTTGGGAAGCTAAGGTGAGAGGATTGCTTGAGCATGGGAGGTCGAGGCTGCAGTGACCCATGATCGTGCCACTGCACCCCAGCCTGGGTGACAAACACCATGTTTAAAAAAAAAAAAAAAATCCTTTGTAAAGGAAATAATCAGCCTCAATGTGTCGGAACTTTAAAATATATTATTGTATGTTGCGAATCCTATGTAAGGACCTCCCACCACCTGTCTTTCAGTTGCATTTAGGAAAGCTTTGAAGCAAACATGCTGTGAAGATTTATAAGTGCCTTTCCACTGCCAGGCATAATGTTAATATTTTATTTTCTCACATGGTGGTCATCCATTTATACTCCTGATTTTGTTCACTAAAAATAGGGGTCTAGGGGCTTCTGGTTCAAGACTGAGCACAAGCACTGGTTTCTCCATCTCTCCTAATCTCCCCCAAGACCTCACCAAAATGAAAGTATGAAAAAGAACAAGGTCAGAACACCGAAGAGAATGGGAGGCAGGTCAAACAACAGATGAGAGACCTATATGTGTTTCTGGAAGGCAGAAAGCAGACGAAACAAGCTGCAGATAAACAAACCAGGAGAGAAAGCACAGAGAACCCACCACAGGAGTTCCTGATGCTTGGAAGCCCATCTACCCAGCCAAGACCCAGAGACTGGAAGAGGGAGACGCACCCTTGACTGGAAGTCTGATGGGGACCAACTGCACCACTTGGTGCCCCCAGCTCACTGTACCCAGCAGAGAGTTCAGGCAAATAAAACGAAAGAAAAGAGAATTCAGACCAGGCAAGGTGGCTCAGGCCTGTAACCCTAGCACTTTGGGAAGTTCAAGTGGGTGGATCACTTGAGGCCAGGAGTCCGGGGCCAGCCTGGGCAACATGGCGAAACCGTGTCTCTAGAAAAAATACAAAAAATTAGCCAGGTGTGGTGGTGTGTGCCTGTAGTCTCAGCTACTCAGGAGGCTGAGGTGGGAGGATCACTTGAGTCTAGAAGTTTGAGGCTGCAGTGAGCCATAATTGTGCCACTACATTCTAGACTGGATGACAGAGCAAGACCTTGTCTGGAAAGAAGGAAGGAAGGAAGGAAGGAAGGAAGGAAGGAAGGAAGGAAGGAAGGAAGGAAGGAAGGAAGGAAGGAAGGAAGGAAGGAAGGAGAAGGAAGGAGAGAGAGACAGAGAGAGAGAAAAGAAAAGAAAGAAGAGAAAGAGAAAGAAAGAGAGAGAGAAAGAGAGAGGAGAAAGAAAAGAAAGAAAGAAAAAGAAAGAAAGAAAGAAAGAAAAAGAAAGAAAGAAACAGAAAGAGAAAGAGAAAGAAAGAAAGAAAGAAGCAAGCAAGCAGGCAGCCGGTGGGGTGGGGGGGCACGCAGTGGCTCATGCCTGTAATCCCAGCACTTTGGGGGGCCAAGGCGGGTATATCATCTGAGGTCGGGAGTTCAAGACCAGGAAGGAAGGAAGGAGAGAAGGGGGAGAGAGAGAGAGAGAGGCCAGATGCGGTGGCTCATGCCTGTAATCCCAGCACTTTGGGAGGACGAGGCAGGTGGATCACCTGAGGTTGGGAGTTCAAGACCAGCCTGACCAACATGGAAAACCCCTGTCTCTACTAAAAATACAAAATTAGCCGGGTGTGGTGGTGCATGCCTATAATCCCAGCTACTCAGGAGGCTGAGGCAGGAGAATAGTTTGAACCCAGGAGGCAGAGGTTGCGGTAAGCGGAGAATGAGCCATTGCACTCTAGCCTGGGCAACTAGGGTGAAACTCAAAATAATAAAAGAAGAAGAAGAAAGAGAATAAAGAGAGAAGGAGAGAAAGAAAGAAGGAAGGCAGGAAGGCAGAAAGAGAGAAAGAGAGAGAGGAAGAGAGGAAGGGAGGAAGGGAGGAAGAGAGGAAGGGAGAAAGAGAGAAAGAGGAAGGGGAGGAAGGGAAAGACAGGAAGAAAGAAAAAAGGAAGAACGCAAGAAGAAAGAAAAAGAAAAGGAAGGAAAGGAGCAAGGAAGGAAAGAAAGAAGGAAGGAAGGAAGGAAGGGAGGAAGGAAGGAAGGAAGGAAGGAAGGAAGGAAGGAAGGAAGGAAGGAAGGAAGGAAGGAAGGAAGGAAGGAAGGAATCCAGACCATTATTTAACGGAAGAGGTCAAACCCTGTGGTGAAAGCAGAAGCTTCTTTATGGATGTTGGCACCTCAAATTAAAGGTCTCTTTGTTCTGGCATTTGGGGGACATGGAGCTAGAAACTAACTCATCTCCCTAAATCCCAGACAACTCAAAACCCTCCTATGCACCATTTGAGCCTCCATTAGAGAGAGTCCTGGAGAGGCATTCAGGTATAGTGGTAGAATTTTGAAGCCAGAAAGCTTGGGTTCAAATATAAAATCTGCCACATATTAACTATGTAACCTGCCACAAGTTATCCATTCTGTCCATGCCTCAGTTTCTTCATTTGTAAAACGGCAATAGTAATGTATTATTCATTCATTCTAAGATTTTTAATACATGCATAATCAGTATGTCTTATAATCTTATAAAGACATGTCATACTTCAACAGCATTATTTACCTTTTTAGTAGTAAACAAAATAATGGTTCATCTTACAATTGATGGAATAGTAAACTGAATGAAATACTATGGCCAGGCACAGTGGCTTAATGCCTGTAATCCCAAAACTTTGGGATGCCGAGTTGGGCAGATCACCTGAGGTCAGGAGTTTGAGACCAGCCTGGCCAACATAGGGAAAACCCGTCTGTACTAAATATACAAAAATTAGCCGGGCATTGTGGCACGCACCCGTAATCCCAGCTACTTGGGAAGCTGAGGCAGGAGAATTGGGAAGCTGAGGCAGGAGAATTGCTTGAACCCAGGAGGTGGAGGTTGCAGTGAGTCAAGATCCCACCACTGCACTCCAGCCTGGGTAACAAGAGTGAAACTCCATCTCAAAAAAGAAAGAAAAGAAAAGAAAAGACCATAGTAACTACCTCATAGAGGAGTTGTTGAGATGACTTAATAAGTTAATACACTACACAGAACAGTGCCTAGAACGCAGGTAAACACTGTATAAATGTTAGTTATTACTACCCACCTGGGGGAACAGTTCTCACATAACAGCAGAAAAAACCCACACTAGCTACCCACTGTATCTTTCACTAAAATAACAAAGAATTACCTGCAAGGTGGCTCATGCCTGTAACCCGAGCATTTTGGGAGATGAAGGCAGGAGGATTACTTGAGGCCAAGAGTTCAAAAGCAGCCTGGGTAACATAGTGAGACCCCATCTCTACAAAATAAAAACAAACAAACAAAAAATTAGCCAGGCATGATGATGTGTGTCTGTAGTCCCACCTACTCAGAGGCCGAGGTGAGAAGGTCATTTCAGCCCAAGATGTTGAGGTTGCACTGAGCCAAGATCTTGCCACTGCTCTCCAGCCTGGGTAACAGAGTAAGACCTTGCCAAAAAAATAAATACCAGATAAACAAAACGGTAATCCTGAAGAAAACACATAATTCAGTGAACAGAAAATAATGTTTGCAAATTCTAATGTATGTGTTTAGAGAGGTTTTTAAAAATAAGAGTGGAGCCAGGCGCAGTGGCTTACACCTGTAGTCCCAGCACTTTGGGAGGCCGAGGCGGGAGGATCGCCTGAGGTCAGGAGTTCGAGACCAGCCTGGCCAACATGGTGAAACTCCGTCTCTACTAAAAACAGAAAAATTGCCGGGTGCGGTGGCTCACACCTGTAATCCCAGCACTTTGGGAGGCCGAGGTGGGCGGATCACCTGAGGTCGGGAGTTCAAGACCAGCCTGACCAACATGGGAAACCCTGTCTTTACTAAAAATACAAAATTATCCAGGCATGGTGGCGCATGCCTGTAATCCCAGCTACTTGGGAGGCTGAGGCAGGAGAATCACTTGAACCCGGGAGGCGGAGGTTGCGGTGAGCCGAGATCGCGCCATTGCACTCCCGCCTGGGCAAAAAGAGCGAAACTCCGTCTCAAAAAAAAAAAAAAAAAAAAAAGAAAGAAAGAATAAAGAAAAATTAGCCGGGCGTGCACCTGTAATCCTAGCTACTCGGGAGGCTAAGGCAGGATAATCGCTTGAATCCAGGAGGTGGAGGTTGCAGTGAGCCGAAATCCCGCCACTGCACTCCAGCCTGGGTGGCAGAGCGAGACTCCGTCTCAAAAATAAAAACAAAAATAAAAAAAATAGGCCGGGCGCGGTGGCTCACGCCTGTCATCCCAGCACTTTGGGAGGCCGAGGCGGGCGGATCACGAGGTCAAGAAATCCAGACCATCGTGGCTAACATGGTGAAACCCCGTCTCTACGAAAAATGCAAAATTTAGCTGGGTGTGGTGGTGCGCGCCTATAGTCCTAGCTACTCAGAAGGCTGAGGCAGAAGAATCGCTTGAACCTGGGAGGCAGAGGTTGCAGTGAGCCGAGATCGTGCCACTGCATTCCAACCTGGCGACAGAGCGAGACTCCGTCTCAAAAAAAAAAGAGAGACTCTTGAAATCCTGGGTTCAAGCGATCCTCTTATCTTGGCCTCCCAAAGTGCTGAGATTACAGGCATGAACCACTGCACCTGGCCTGTTTAGAGAGAGACTTAAGACAATATTACGTTCATAAAACAAAAGAGAATGCTATGAAAAAAGAAAAATCCTAGAACAAAATCTTTCAGATTTCAAAAATATGATTGCCAAAATTAAAAATACAATTGATAGCCTGAAAAAAGTTAAGTCAAGGAAATCTCAGCGGGGGAAAAAAAAAATCAGAAGTTGAAAAACATGAGAGAAAAGATAGGCAATACAGAGGAACAATATGGAAGGACCAGCATCTGATTAATAGGAATTCCAGGAAGAGTGAAACAGAGGAGGAAATAAACGAACAATGCAAAACAGCTTCCCAGACCTAAAGGGCACAAACATTCATATTAGAAAATCCTACCAAGTTCTTAGGACAGCAAATGGGGAAATAAAAACCTTACCCTTTGAACATATTGAAATTTCAAAACACCAAGGATAAATATAAGGAGACTCTTTAAAGCATTTGAGGAGAAACAGGAATTCATTCGGCAACGGACTTCCCATCAACAACAATGGATACTAGAATATAGTGGGAGAAATTTTTTAATGCCCTCAAAGGTTTTATAAAAAATTATTTTCAATCTAGAATTATATGCCCAGCTAAACTGTCAATAATATGTGAGAGGTGGGGCCAGGCACAGTGGCTTACCGTGATCCCAACACTTTGGGAGTCTGAGATGAGTGGGCTGCTTGAGCCCAGGAGTTTGAGACCAGTCTGGGCAATATAGTGAGACTCTCATCGGTACAAAAAATTTAAAAATTAGCCATATGTGGTGGCATGAGCCTGTAGTCCTTGATACTCAAGAGGCTGAGGCAGAGGGATAGGTTGAGCCCAGGAATTCAAGGTTACAGTGAGCTAAAGATCACTGCACTGCACTCCAGCCTGGGAAACAGGGTGAGATCTTGTCTCTAAAAACATAAAAATAAAAATAAAAAATATGTGAGAATTGAATGAAGACATTTGCACACATGCAAGGACTCAGGAATTTTTCTCCCATACACCATTTGTTAGGAAGTCTCTTGAGGAAGTATTCCAGTAAAACACAATAAATAGAGTAAGACTAAATTAAGAAAGAAAAAGCCACAAGATTTAACAACAGGTGGGTCCAACCATGTGTACGGAAGTCCCAGGATCTCAATGGTGCAATGTGCCTAGAGAGTAACCAGATTGGCGCAAGAGAACAACTCTCAAAGGGTAGTTCCCAGTGGAAAGGGAGACTTGGTGGAAGCGACTGTATGGTTTAGAACTTGGGGAAGTTTGAGGATGTAATAATTACAAATCACATGGATGAGGGGAGGAAAGGAAATGATAAAGTCCGGAAAATAATAAAAGATCATATAGGAAGCTTATAGTCCAAATATGAAGCAAATTAAAATGTGGCTTAAGTTTAAACTGAAGGGATTGTTTTATACTTCCTTCCAAAAAGATATTCCTCTGTGTTAAACCTGGCAGCGCTTTATCTGTATAACTAGGCATAATTTCAGGTGATTTTTCTCAAGGTAAAGTCATTCTAGGACATAGAGTCTTCACTGCTGGTAGAAACCACCCCTAAGTCCCAGACTGTTAAAAGGAATGTCAAGAAAGTATTTGAACATTACCTTTGGAATGTTGACACAATGTGGAAAAAAATTAGGTTGAAAGTACTGGAAGTCTTGGCCTCTCCACATTCTGGGCCATCTGCTGACAGATTGGAAAATGTATGTCTCCCTTTCTCAGAGACAAACCACCTCACCAGAACTCAAGGCTTCATGTCAAACTCAAAGTGACCTCTTCTTTTAGTTGAGGAAAGTGGTTTCTTTTATGAGGACTTTAGAGCATTAGCTAGTGCTTTAAATTCAATCGTTTTGAAGATGCAAATATTTCAAGTACAAAATCAATAGTTATGGCACCATCTCAAAAGGCATGTCCTTTCATAATCAAACTTATTAAAGTTAAAAGTTTAATTCTTAACAATCTTTGGTCTGAATAATAATTTCAAAATAATTTGCTTAAATTTAGCAGGCCTACAAATCAATCTCAGGAAGGCTCAAAGTCTCTTGCCAAGGACAAATTGATCCTTTAAAAAGAATTGCTGGCCAGGCATGGTGGCTCACGCTTGTAATCCCAGCACTTTGGGAGGCTGAGGTAGATGGATCATCTGAGGTCAGGAGTTCGAGACCAGCCTGGCCAACATGGTGAAACCTCGTCTCTACTAAAAATACAAAAATTAGCCAGGCATGGTAGCATATGCCTGTAATCCCAGCTACTAGGGGATGCTGAGGTAGAAGAATTGCTTGAACCTGGGAGGTGGAGCCTGCAGTGAACTGAGATGGCGCCACTGCACTGCAGCCTTGGCAACATAGTTAGACTGTGTCTCAAAAATAAATAAATAAATAAATAAATAAATAAATAAATAAATAAATGAAATAAAACAAAAAGAATTGCTGGTATAACCCAGGCTCTAAGTATCAGAAAAGAGAACTGGTCTTGCAGTAGGGATGAATGGAAATTTTCATGACAGTGAGCATGAATTTGAGTTACCAAACTGGACTTGGCATCAATATGTGTAGACTGCTTTTCTAAAGTGTCCTGATGAAGGAATGAGAGAATTGGCAGTAGCTGGAGGAGGTGTCTTGCAGGAACTTTCTCAATTGAGTCTTGAGCAGGTTTGCAGATTGAGGAGAGGAATTAGATTAGGAGCCACAGAAAATGGGAGATATAGTAGGGCAAATTGTTGAGGTGAAGTCCCAGAAGTTAAGGAGGAATGTGAATACAAATATGAGGATTAGTTTTGAACAGGAGGAGGGTTCCTCCTTCCTTTGAGACAGGACAGGAGATAAGATATGATGCTCATTTAAGGAAGTCTGGAAGAAGTGAGGAAGATTCAGGTATTTACCCTTGATGACATCAATTTTGTATATGAAACAGGAGACTGGTCCATCTGCTAAGAAGGAAAGAGATCCTGAAGTGTTTGAAATTAGTCACTACCAGAAATTTAAAAAGTGGCAGGGCAGGGTGGCTCATGTCTGTAATCCTAGCACTTTGGGAAGCTTAGGCAGGAGCATCGCTTGAGCCCAAGAATTTGAAACCAGCCTGGGCAATATAGACCAAGACCCTGTCTCTACCAAAAAAAAGAAAGAAAGAAAGAAAGAAAGAAAGAAAGAAAGAAAGAAAGAAAGAAAGAAAGAAAGAAAGAAAGCAAGCAAGCAAGCAAGCAAGCCAGGTGTGATGGAGTGCACTTGTGGTCCTAACTACTCAGAAGGCTGAAGTGGGAGGATCGCTTGAGCCCAGGAGCTGGGGGCTACAGTGAGCTATGATCACGCCACTGCACTCCTGCCTTGGCAACAGACAAAGACCCAGACCCTATCTCTAAAAAGAAGAAATAAACAGAAATGGAAAAAAGAAAACTGACAAGACCCAAAGACCACCCTTATTCCTCCCCGAAACAGAGAAGAGAAAAATATGTATTTGACCTTGATGTGCATTATCTTTTCATCTGGCAAGGGTCCTAAAGTTGTACCTAAAGAAAAAAAATTCATCCTATCCTTCTGTAGAAAATGGTGCAAGTTCTGTCTCAACTACTTTCTGACTTCCTGTTCTTAAATAAGCCTCAACTTCTCCGTGCCTCAGTTTCCCCATTTTTAAAAAGGGACCTTCTGATCATTATGACAATTAAACAATGATGTTCATAAAGTACTTACTATACAATAAATTCTGTATTATATAAATGTCAGCTACTATCACTAGACCTGGTGATAGACACTATATAGATACTATAATGTAAACCAAGTTTATTGGTTTGTAACTTTAAGAAACAACTTATGGATAGCATGGAAGAGCTGATTGTGGCTGGAGGTCAGAATGCAAATGTTAACTACTTCAAAAATGTAAGAATTAAAAAATATGGGGAGCAAATAGCAGGCTCCAGAAGACTGGGTGAGAAGACATGGAAGTTAGTATCTTCATCTTACAAAATGAGAGTTCATGTGACATTGCTGAAAATGGATCGAATAAGAAATAGGAGTGCAAATTATTTAAGTTTATGAAGACAAGAGAGAGAAATATTAAAATAATTTAACAGCCAGGCACAGTGGCTTGCGCCTGTTATCCCAGCACTTTGGGAGGCCAAGGCGGGCAGATCACCTGAGGTCAGGAGTTCGAGACCAGCCTGGCCAACATGGTGAAACCCCATCTCTACTAAAAATACAAAAATTAGCCGGGTGTGGTGGCGGGCATCTATAAATCCCAGCTACTCGGGAGGCTGAGGCAGGAAAATCGCTTGAATCAGGGAGGCAGAGGTTGCAGTGAACCAAGATCGCGCCATGGCACTCCAGCCTGGGGAACAGAGCAAGACTTCGTCTCAAAATAATAATAATAATTTAACATCAAATATGAGAAAAAGGAGGGTGCAGTATGAGCTAAACCTCATCTGTCATGTCAAGGAGTCAATGGATGATATGAATATGATTAACCAAGAGATAGCGGGCCAGGCATGGTGGCTCACTCCTGCAATCCCAGCACTTCGGGAGACAGTGGCAGGAGGATCACTTGAGCCCAGGAGTTTCAGACCAGCCTGGGCAACATAGTGAGACTTCGTCTCTAAAAAGAAAAAAAAAAAAAAATCAAAAACTTAGCCAGGCATGGTGGTGCATGCCTGCAGTCCCAGCTACTCGGGAGGCTGAGGTGGGAGGATCACTTGAGCCCAGGAGGTCAAGGCTGCAGTGAGCTGAGATTGCACCAATGCACTCCAGCCTCGGAGACACAGTGAGATCCTGTTTCAAAAAAAAGAAAGAAAAGAAAAGAAAAAAAAAAGAAAGAGAGGAATAAATGTAAAGGCACATTATTTAGAATACTGGTTCTGAATGCTGGCTGCACAAGACAATCAGCTTGGAGGCTTAAAAAGTAATTTTGTTAGTCTGGGAATGAGACTACACATAGATTTTTTTTTTTGTTGTTGTTGTTTGTTTTTTAAGCTCCCCAGCTGATTCTAACATGCACCCAGGGATAAGAATCATGGATCTAGAAAACCGGAAAACATGACCAATTAAGGAATTTCACTTCTAGTAAAGGAATGGTGGGATGGGGTGGAGGTGTAAAGGACAGGCTGGACACTGACTTTGTATTCATTCATTCATTCATTCAACAAATAGAGGGCTTTCTATGTGCCAGGCGCTGGTCCAAGTCCCTTTTCACCATAAGCTCTCTGTACTAGTTGATTTGTTTCCATGAACCTGAGTTGCTTTGATTTTAAAATTAATGCAACAAATATCATTATACAAATATCATTATACAACAGCATCATTATACAAATCCACACTTTTAAACACATTGGGCAACTAGTGAGAACCACTTCTGCTGAGTGGAAAAGGCAGCCACCTACACAGAGTGATAGAGATTGAAAAAAAAAAAAAAAATCACCTTTCACCATGGGCAGCCAGGCTGCAAGGTGACTGGGAGAAGACAAAGGGAAGAGTGCCTAAGAGCACTGGAGAGTACCCACTCACTTCCACCGTTACATTCCCACTCTCCTCCAGAGGCCACCGAGCAACAGCTGCCAGCTGGGTTCGAAGATCTCTGACAGTAATGGTCCCCAAAACTCCAGGACCCTATGACAGAGTAAAGAGTGGCAGAGGGAAGATAGTGTGGGGCAGGGAGGGCCAGGGCATTAATTCACTTCAGCCAAGGGTAAGTCCCTAAGTCGGTGGCTTACAGCCTTCTGATCAAAATTGCAACCCTATTGCCTGTCATTTCAGTTTTCTATAAAATTGTATCTTGAAACATAACACATACTCCTGAGATCCTCACTTCAAACCATTTTGAAATAACACCCTAATGATTAGTTGACAATCACCTGAAAAAAAAGTGAGGATATCAATGAGGGTTGAGAGCTCACCCAGGAGAGAAGGTACTCACACAGGAATCAACTGGGAAGACTGAACAAATTTCACCTACTTCCAAATGGGCTAGGCCTGCCTGTGCCAATCAAAAGCATATTGATTTGTAACTATTAGTTTAACAGAATAACTAATCATAACTAATTATCACTTGAGAAATACAAACTCTAATATCTGCATCAGGAAAGTGAAATACAAGTTGGGTAAGTTTCAATAATGGACACTGGGAGAAATGAAGGAGCTACAAGGAAACCAACAAGGCTTGGGCAGCTCAGTGATCAGGGCAGTTAGGTAGGCAAAGAGGCAGAGGAGGAAGGAGACAGGAAGGAAAGTAGTGAGTGTGCCAAAAGCAAGAGGTGTATTTTGCATGTTGAAACTTGACATAATGATTATTTATATTTTGTGCCTGTCTAAACAATAGTGAAATCCTTGAGGGCAAGTATCTATTTCATAACTCTTAAGACCTAGCTTAGTGCCCTATACATAGGAAGTATTCCATAGATATTTGTTGATTAGGTTAGAGTTGGATGAAAAAGGTCAGCTACTCTGTAACTTTAAAAACAGCACTACCTTTCCATTTGTCTTGAAGTCAGCTCTCCTTTCATTTAAAGTTGTAAAACAGCAACAATAATGCACATTCATATATTTAAAGCTCTCGGTTTAGAACCAGGTGAAATATTTGGCCTTTGATCAACAATGGTCCCCAAATCTCCAAGACCCTACAACAGAGTCAAGAGTGGGAGGGAGAAGATAGTGTGGGAAGAAAGAGCCAGGGTCTCAAAGCATTGATTCACCTCAGCCCAAGGGTAAGCACCCAAGTAGGTGGGTGTAGGGCTAGGCTTTTCACTGTACATCTTTTCATTTATTTATTTTTCTAAACAAGAAAATCTAGTTTTTAAGCAAACACTTATATGGCACTTACAATATGTCAGCCACTGTTGTAAAAGCTTGGAGATACTCTCACAATTGCTAGTGGGAGTTTAGATTGGTACAACCTGTGTAGGGAGCAATGCTATCTATCTATCTATCAAATTTTACAAACAGAAATATGTCTAAGGTTATCTGTTACAGCATTGGTTTCAATATTAAGTAATTGGAAACAGCCCGAGTGTAAGTCAATAGGGAACAGTTTAAATAAATTATGGTATATCCACACAATGGAATACTATGCCACTGTAAAAAAACAATGAGGAAGTTATTTAAGCATTAATGCAGAAGGATCTCCAAATCATATTAAGTGACAAAGCAAGTAAGAATTGTGTGCTTAATATGATACTTTTCATCCAAAAATAGGAACAAAAATCCATATTCACAATTGTCCATGTTTGCATAAAGAAATTCTGGAAAGATACCTGAGAATCTAAGAACAATAGTTGCCTAAGATAGGGAACTAGGGGAGTGAGAACTGAGCAGATGGGGGACAAGAATGAAAGAGATAGTCTTCGCTGTATGCCTTTTCATATTTTTTATTTTTCTAGCCAAGAAAATGTATTTTTAAGCAAACATATAGCACTTACAATGTAGTATGAAATTAAAATTGGTAAGTCACTTATTAATTAATAAGTACTTATTCAAAATTTAAAAGTACCTCAGGGCCAGGCGCGGTGACTCACACCTGTAATTCCAGCACTTTGGGAGTCCAAGGCGGGCAGATCACCTGAGGTCAGGAGTTTGAGAACAGCCAGGCCAACATGGTGAAACCCCATCTCTACTAAAAATACAAAAAAATTAGCTGGGCATGGTGGTGTGTGCCTGTAATCCCAGCTACTGGGAAGGTTGAGGCAAGAAGATCCCTTGAACCCGGGAGGCGGAGGTTGCAGCGAGCTGAGATTGTGCCACTGCGCTCCAGCCTGGGCAACAGATAGAGACTCTGTCTCAAAAAAAAGTACCTCGCAAGTGTCGTATTGTGGTTATGCAGAAAAATATCCTTGTTCTTAGAATAAAGCAAATGAGGCAAAATCAAACAACAACAACAAAAAACCAAGGCCAGGTGTGGCTGACGTCTGTAATCCCAACATTTTGGGATGACAAGGCAGGATCACTTGAGCCCAGGAGTTAAGATAAGCCTGGGCAACAAAGTGAGATGCTATCTCTACAAAAAAACAAAAAATAAGCTGGGCCCAGTGATGCATGCCTATGGTCCCAGCTACTTGGGAGACTGAGGCAGGAAGACCACTTGAGCCTAGGAGTTCAAGGCTGCCATGAGCTATGATCGCACTACTGCACTTCAGTCTGAGCGACTGAGTAAGACCCTGTCTCAAAAAAAGCAAAACAAAACAAAACTGACTAATCTGTGGGAAGGGTTTATGAATAACCATAGAGTTAATTTTGTCACTTTTCTGTAGATTTAAAATTTTCCAAGACAAATATTAGGGGAGAAAAAGTATCTCAGGAAAGTTCTTAAAACTTAAATAGAACTTTTTAGTTTCTACAGACTTTTAAAAATATTTTAGGCTGGGCGCGGTGGCTCAAGCCTGTAATCCCAGCACTTTGGGAGGCCGAGATGGGCGGATCACGAGGTCAGGAGATCGAGACCATCCTGGCTAACACGGTGAAACCCCGTCTCTACTAAGAAATACAAAAAATAGCCGGGCGAGGTGGCAGCGCCTGTAGTCCCAGCTACTCGGGAGGCTGAGGCAGGAGAATGGCGTGAACCCGGGAGGCGGAGCTTGCAGTGAGCTGAGATCCGGCCACTGCACTCCAGCCTGGGCTACAGAGCGAGACTCCGTCTCAAAAAAAAAAAAAAAAAAAAAAAAATATTTTAGACAGTGTGTTTCGCTACATTGCCCAGGCTGATCTCAGACTCCTGGGCTCAAGCAATCCTCCCATCTCAGCCTCTGGAGTAGCTGGGATTTCAGAGGCAAGCCACTGCACTAGCTTGGTTTCTACAAACTCTTTAGACTGGTTTTCAAGGCCCTTGGAATGTATTTCAACTGATTGGTTCAACCTCCTTACTCTTCTTTTAGAACCTTATGCTCCAACTAAATTGTATCTTTATCTGACCAAATCTTACTTCAATGATTTTTGAAAATTACTTTCGCTAAGATGCCTTTTTTGAGTCTTCCAAAATCATGTGATCTCTCACTACTTTGTCTACAGCACTTTTAGTTCTATTGGGATATATCATATCCTACGATTTGTTACAGTCATTGTATATTTTTCTTATACAAAACAACAGATAACGCATATTAGACTGTATATTAATATATATTGTATATTAAATGTATATTGCTATTATATTAGATATGTATACTTACCTATTGGGTAACACTGTCTTTAACAATCACTGCAGGTTACAACCAGGCACTCCCTAAGAACTTGGAATTAAGAGAACAAATGTCTTCTGAGAACTGAGGGGCAAGATGAATGTATGTATAGTGGAAATGGGTGAGGTGGGCAGTCATTGGAAGGGGAGAGGCTCCCAGTGCTCCCTTGTACAAGCTGCTCCCTCTGTCTGCAACCTCCAACCCCCTTAACCCCTTCAGGTCTCATGTCAGGGGTTGTATCTTGAGGCAAGCCTTCTTTGATCTCCCTGCTAGGTCAAATCCCCCATTATGGCATCTAGACCTCTCCTTAGCACTTATCACATTATATTTAACATTGATATGTGCAATTAACTACTGTCTGCTTCCTTTACCAGACCATATGCTCCATGATTGAAGGAACTGGTACTGTTTTTATTTATCATTGTCATCTCAGTACCTAGCACAGTGCCTGGAATATAGTAGGTCCTAGTATTTCTGGAATGAACGAATTAAAAAAGAAAATGTTTATCTAGAGGAGGAAGGGTTGGTAAGCCTTCGAAGCAAAAAATTAAAAAAAGCAAAAGTAAGCAAAGCACTCTTAAAGAGAAAAATAAGTTAAATTGAACTCTACTGAATTCTACAATTATATTTCCCATTTATACTACTTACACACACATGCACACACATTTATTTAGCCCTTTCCTATCTGTAATTATTACACTACTGGCCCTTGTCAAATCATTCCATTCCCGCACAGCAATGGTGCGCAGGGCCTCCTTCTGCTTTTACTCATCTTTGTTTTCCCAGGAGTTTCTAATTTCCCTTAAATGATGTGTATCAGGATGGTTGCTCCGGATTTCCCACGACCCTCAACTCTTCTAAGAAAAAGTGGCTTTGAATTCCCCATACAAAAATTATGTATTTTCCCCCGAAAAGTTAGGTTTGTATGTGTAGAGCGCCCCCAAAGAGATAAATCTTGGCTTCAGCGAGTCACATTCCTGCCAATGAAAGGCTTGTGATTTCCATTTTCAGTCTGTCTGTGTCACAGCCCGGGACAGAAGCCACTGAGGGGAGAGGTGGACCTCCTCAATCTTCCGCTTCCTCAGTAAGAGTCTTCCTCTGGACAGTACTTAGGCATTGTCTCAGGCTCCCCGCCAGAGAGCGCCCCCAGTTCCTCCGAACGACCTCGCGCACCCGTGAGACGCCCGCTCCCGCCCTAGGCTTTCTGCGGAGGAAAAAGCGCGCGCGGACGAGCAGGTTAGGCGATAGTGGTCACGTGGGCCAGCTGTGGCCAATGGGGAGGGCGCATGGTGGCGCGGCCCGCGGCCGCGCGCGCGTAGCTCGCCTCGGGCTACTGGCGGGAGCTGGAGTTAGGAAGGCGCGGTACCCGAATTATGCGCACCAGCGTTATTCTATTCGTCCTTGGTTACTCTGGCGTTCTCGACGCAGTAATAACAAGTTCGCGCCCTCTCATTCCGCACATCCCTCATTTCTTCAGTGGTATCATAAAGATGAAAGGGAGAAATGCGCTGCTGCCTGAACAGAAAGGCAACTTAGGTCTCCTGGGCCAGAAGTGGAAGGACATGGGAGGCACCTCTTTATTGGGAGATCCCTGGTTTCTAATTGTTTGGGAGGCATTGAAAGCACATTGGTGGCTCACCAGACTACCAGTCGTATGTCAAAATAAGATTTGACATATAACTCGCGTATGTTAAAACGAGAGTTCTAGGTATGAAAACAAGCATGTACTTTAGCTAGTGGGTTGTTACTCTATAATCAAGGGCAGCAGCGTTAGTAACTCTTCACCTGCCTCTTCTTTTGAAGTGAAACTGTAATTAGAAAAGCATTTGAGGCAAAAGTAGCAACGCCCACGGAAAACCTCGGAAGACAGCGATCAGCTTCACAAGGAATCTGAGGATCAGGAGGTGGAGTGTGAAAACATACTGGAAAGGGTTTACAATAAAATATAAAATCTTAGAATAGTGGCGACGATTTGCACAACTTTGTGAGTATACTAAAACCCTCTGTACTGTGCACTTTAAAAGGGTGAACTTTATGTTAAGTGAATTACGTCTCAAAAATAAATACAAGTTCCTAGAACGTGTTCATAGGTGACACAATCTCAGACTTTGGGGAATAATTGTTGACAACGGAATTAACAAATGAAGATTCAGGCGGGGCGCGGTGGCTCACGCCTGTAATCCCAGCACTTTGGGAGGCCGAGGCGGGCGGATCACGAGGTCAGGAGATCGAGACCATCCTGGCTAACACGGTGAAACCCCGTCTCTACTAAAAATACAAAAATTAGCTGGACCTAATGGCGGGCGCCTGTAGTGCTAGCTACTCGGGAGGCTGAGGCAGGAGAATGGCGTGAACCCGGGAGGCGGAGCTTGCAGTGAGCCGAGATCGCGCCACTGCACTCCAGCCTGGGCGACAGAGCGAGATTCCGTCTCAAAAACAAAAAAAAAAAAAAGAAGAAGATTCAAAATTTCAGTCAATTCAGTGCTTTCTAAAAAATGGATAGCAGGGCGGGCGCAGTGGCTCACGCCTGTAATCCCAGCACTTTGGGAGGCTGAGGCCGGCGGATCACTTGAGGTCAGGAGTCCAGCCTGGCCAACATGGTGGAAACCCCCTGGCTCTACTAAAAATATAAAAATTAGCCCAGCGTAGTGTCGGACGCCTGTAATCCCAGCTACTTGGGAGGCTGAGGCAGAAGAATCACTTGAATCCGGGAGGCGGAGGTTGCAGTGAACCAAGACTGTACCACTGCACTCCAACCTGGGCGACAAAGTGAGATTCTGTCTCAAAAAAACAAAACAAAACAAAAACAAAAAAAGTATTTGGTGTGGTGGCAAGCAACTATCAGGATGCTTGAAATTTCCACTTTCTCAGGAGGCATGTAATTATTTTAAAATTAGATATTAGGTTGAAATTAATGTTCACAATCCCTCTCGGGTATCTAGCATATTTTTTATCTAAAAGTCTAAAACCTCATAAATTTACCTAACACTGCCCTTTAATGCTCTTCAAAACATAAAACTACTTTTCCAGCATTCTGGGACATTTAGGAATCACATTTTTGCAACGTAAAATTTCAAATTTATCTTTCCTTCATGTTCTCTCTTCTAGTGGCAAAATCAAGAAGAAATCTAATCTGAATGTTCCCTACCTTAACAATACAGACACTATCAGGTCCAATTTAAAGACTAATTTTTATTAAAAGATAAATTTGATCTATTTTTAGCCCATTTGGGATTACCTTAATTGGTCGTCACAGCAATGATTCAGGGCTAATAGAAACTAAAGAGATTTAGTACCATGAAGCAAAGTCACTTTTAGATTTTTGCCACCTAAGAACCGGGATGAATAGAT
The DNA here is from genome assembly GCF_049350105.2 of Macaca mulatta. Lineage (NCBI taxonomy): Eukaryota > Metazoa > Chordata > Mammalia > Primates > Cercopithecidae > Macaca > Macaca mulatta. The sequence goes on along the minus strand of NC_133409.1, from coordinate 145,833,583 downwards.
TTTCTTATAGTTCATATTTAAATAATATATTTAATGTGATTCAGGCGCAGTGACTCACGCCTGTAATTCTAGCACTTTGGGAGGCCTATGAGGGGGGATCAGTTGAGGTCAGGGGTTCAAGACCAGCCTGGCCAACATGGTGAAACCCCGTCTCTACTAAAAATATGAAAAAATTAGCCAGGCATGGTGGCGGGCACCTGCAATCCCAGCTACTCGGGAGGCTGAGGCAGGAGAATCACTTAAACCCAGGAGCTAGAGGTTGCAGAGAACCGAGATCGCACCACTGCACTCCAGCCTGGGCGACAGAGTGAGACTCCATCTCAAAAAAAAAAAAAAATAATAAAATAAATAAATAAATATATATATATATATAAAATGTCCAATTTCATGGTCTTAATATCAAGAAAAACACATGCTAAGTAAACTATTTATCTTAGTTTAATCCAAATAAGATCTTACCTGAGTTCCTTGACATTGCTGGAACTGGCTGGGAGCTGACAAGTTGGGTCATGTATGCCTTCTGAAAACTGTATTTTACCCACAGTGATTTGCAACAATTTGTTACTTTGGGAGATGGATTGAGAACTTCTTTAGTTTCATAAACAATGCCATCATGTTTTTTCTTCTTGTTTTTTCCCTGTTGAAAAACATATTTTCAGAGGCTTTCCCCCATTTCTCAGTTAAATATTTGGTATTTTGGATAAATATTAATGTTTTAACAATATCAGCAGCATTTATTCCACATATAAGAGAGTTATGGATTAGAGTAGAAGGTGGATTAGCGTAGAAGGTGGACCAGAGTGAGGTCTTTTTCAATTTAGTTAAACATCTTTCTAGGCTGCTGCATCCTTATCACCTATTACACCTGCCTGCATCCTTATCTCCCATTAGTCTTTCTTCTCTCTCTCTCTTTTTTTTTCTTAGACGGAGTTTCGCTCTTGTTGCCCAGGCTGGAGTGCCATGGCGCCATCTCGGCTCACTGCTACCTCTGCCTCCTGGGTTCAAGCAATTCTCCTGCCTCAGTCTCCTGAGTAGCTGGGATTACAGGCATGTGCCACCATGCCTGGCTAATTTTGTATTTTTAGTAGAGACAGGTTTTCACCATGTTGGTCAGGCTGGTCTCAAACTCCTGACCTCAGGTGATCCACCCACCTCAGCCTCCCAAAGTGTTGGGATTACAGGCGTGAGCCACGGCGCCTGGCCTCTTTTCAAGAGCCACATTCCATCAGGGGAAGTGTGTAAATTGGTACACTGAGAAAAAGAGAAAAATTGGTATAGCCAAAATAAAGTAGATCAAAACCTAGAGAGGTGGAGAGGGGTGGAGATGGAATACAACACACTCTTTGTCCTATTTCCTCGTGGGTGTGTGTGTTTCCTCCCCAAAATAATTCTCATAGTCCTCTTTGATCCTTCATACACACACATTCTGTCTCTGCAAACACTTATATGAAGATTACTCTTCTGCCCCCTTTCCCTTTTCCCCTCCAATATTGTAGAATAAATCCAAATGAGATGAAGAATTGCATTAAGACTTTTTTTTTTTTTTGAGACGGAGTCTTGCTCTGTTGCCCAGGCTGGAGTGCACATCTCAGCTGAAGCGCACATCTCGGCTCACTGCAACCTCTCCCTCTCAGGTTCAAGCGATTCTCCTGCCTCATCCACCCGAGTAGCTGGGATTACAGATGTGAGCCACCACGCCCAGCTAATTTTTATATTTTTAGTAGAGACGGGGTTTCACCATGTTGGCCAGGCTGGTCTTGAACTCCTGACCTCGTGATCTGCCCGCCTCGGCCTCCCAAAGTGCTGGGATTACAGGCGTGAGTCGTCACCATACCCGGCTGCATTATGACTTTTGTTGTCTTCCTGGGCATTTAATTCTTTTGACTTGAAGGGTGGCCACAGGGTTCAAAACTTTCTATTCTACCTCCTAAATCTACCTGCTATTCTAACTTCTAAATCTAAGTTACTGCAAAGGCAAAGAATGGATAAGACCACAATGAGCTGCTAAGATAATAAAGGCGGACTTTAGGAGCCTTACATCAGTGCTGTCTAATACAAATAAGTGAACCACATATATGGTTTTAAATTTTCTAGTAGCTACATTTAATAAGTAAAAAGAAGTGAGTGAAATTAATTTTAATGATATATTTTATTTACTCTATCCCCAAATAAATCCAAATATTATCATTTCAACATGTAATCAATATAAAAAATTATTAATGAATTATTTTACATTCTTATTAATTTAAGTCTTCAAAATCTGGTATGCATTTTGCACTTACAGCACATCTCAATTCAGACTAGCCACATTTTGGGTACTCAGTAGCCACATGCAGTCAGTGGCTACTCTACTGTACTTTACCGGACAGCCAGCCATACAAACCAAGGGGAGAAAGACTGTCAAATAGAATTGTGACTCATCGTTTTTCAAATGTACCACATTTTCCAGTGTAGAATGCTACCTCAATATATTGCTTAAGTTTGTAATTCAGGCCAGACTGGGGGAAAGGGAGCTGAGAAATGAGTTGTTGTGGGTTTCTGGGCATTTTTAGTGCCTTGGGCAGCCTGGCATTTTAACTGGACTCATTAGGCAAACTTCTGACCCTAATTTGATTTGTCAAGTAAGACATGCTGTTCAGCTCATGTGTCAGAGCCAGATCAGACCTGGATGAACTGATAAAAGTATTAAAATTCCTGGCTGGGTGCGGTGGCTCATGCCTGTAATTCAGCACTTTGGGAGGCCAAGGCGGGCGGATCATGAGGTCAGAAGATCAAGACCATCCTGGCTAACACGGTGAAACCCCGTCTCTACTAAAAATTCAAAAAATTAGCCGGTGTGATGGCACATGCCTGTAGTCCCAGCTACTCAAGAGGCTGAGGCAGGAGAATGGCTTGAACCCTAGAGGCAGAGGTTGCAGTGAGCCGAGATCGTGCCACTGCATTCCAGCCTGGGCGACAGAGTGAGACTCAAAAAAAAAAAAAAAAAAAAAAACTGTTCCTAAATGAGCAAAGTTGATCATCAAGATGCAGCTACCAGGCGAGGTTCTTACCTGAAAGAGCTGGCTGACAGCTTTACCCATCAGCCTATTGTGAAACTGTCATTTTGTACTAGTCATTCATGTAACATTGCTAGACAACTGAGAATAAAATATCTAACCACAGCCTTTTAAACTAAACTATCAAGAATGTTGGATTTTATTTTTCCCAAGTAGGTTTTTATTATAATTTCCCTCAAACAATACTGCAGTATGTTAATAGGTACTTATTGAAAATAATTAATGCTAATTATATTTTTCATCTAAAACCTTTTTTTTTTTTTGAAACGGAGTCTCTCGCTCTGTCACCCAGGCTATAGTGCAGTGGTGCCACCAAGCCCAGCTAATTTCTGTATTTTTAGTAGAGATGGCGTTTCACCAAGTTGGCCAGGCGGGTCTCAAACTCCCGACCTCAGGTGATCCATCCGCCTCGGCCTTCCAAAGTGTTGGGATTACACGCATGAGCCACCGTGCACAGCCTAAAACTTATTTTAAAATATATGTCAGGACCAGAAGTGGTGTGGCTTATGCCTGGAATCCCAATACTTTGGGAGGCCGAAGTGGGCTGATTGCTTGAGCTCAGGAGTTTGAGAATAGCCTGGGCAACATGGTGAAATCTGATCTCTACAAAAAAATACAAAAATTAGCATGGTGGCGCACACCTGTAATCCCAGCTACTCGGGAAGCTGAGGTAGAATCACTTGAGTCTGGAAAATTGAGGCTGCAATGAGTCGTGTTTACACCACTGCATTCCAGCCTGGGGTACAAAGTGAGACCTTGTCCCAAAAAAAAAAAAAAAAGAAAGAAAGAAAAAATATATACATATATATGTACATAAATGTCAGAAAAACACTATGCTGTTTTATGTAACTGTTAGTATAACTGGATAATTACCAGGCCGGGCACAGTGGCTCACCCTTGTAAACCCAGCACTTTGGGAGGCAGAGGCGGGTGGATCAATTGAGGTCAGGAGTTCCAGAACAGCCTGGCCAACATGGTGAAACCCCGTCTCTACTAAAAATACAAAAAGTAGCTGGGCATGGTGGCGCATGCCTGTAATCTCAGCTACTCAGGAGGCTGAGGCAGAAGAATAGCTTGAGCCTGGGAGGCAGAGGTTGCAGTGAGCCAAGATGGCACCACTGCACTCCAATCTGGGCAACAGAGTGAGATCTTGTCTCAAAAAAAAAAAAAAAAATTGCATAAATACCCTTAAGAAATGTTGGCCCTACCTGAAAATATTATATATAACCAGGAAATCTCAGAATTCATGAAAGCATGAGAATGTATCTGCACATGCTTCAGCAACCATTTAGTTGATGTATGTTGTCAATTTAATAATTACTGGTTTATGTTAGGTATCTTGTCTTATTACTATTATTTTCTTTTCCTTTACTTTTTTTTTTTTTTTTTTTTTTTTTTTTTTTTTTTTTTTTGAGATGGAGTTTTACTCCTTTTGCCCAGGCTGGAGTGCAATGGTGCAATCTCGGCTCACTGCAACCTCCACCTCCCAGGTTCAAGCGATCCTCCTGCCTCAGCCTCCTGTGTCACTGGGATTACAGGTGCATGCCACCGTGCCTGGCTAATTTTTTATTTTTTGTAGAGATGGGGTTTCACCATGTTGGCCAGGTTGGTCTCGAACTCCTGACCTCAAGTGATCCACCTGCCTCAGTCTCCCAAAGTGCTGGGATTACAGGCGTGAGCCACCATGCCGGGCCAAGTCTTATTATTTTGATATATATTTATGAAAGCTTTTACTTAATAAAATAATTTATTTTATCTTCTTTATGGGTTGTTCTGATATAAAGCTTAAAATACATTAGAAGTAAAGCTTTTGGCCAGGCATGGTGGCTCATACCTGTAATCCCAGCACTTTGGGAGGCCCAGATAGGTGCTTGAGATCAGGAGCTCGAGACCAGCCTGGCCAACATGGCAAAACCTTGTCTCTACTAAAAATACAAAAATTAGCCAGGCATAGTGGCACATGACTGTGGTCCCAGCTACTTGGGAGGCTGAGGCAGGAAAATTGCTTGAACCCAGGAAGCAGAGGTTGCAGTGGGGTGAGATTGCACCAATGCACTCCAGCCTGGGTGACAGAGCGACACTCCATCTCCAAAAAAAAAAGTAAATCTCCTATCATTTCTTTTGTTAATTATTAATTCATCTATGGGTTCACATTTTGCTGTCTATGTGTTGTAGGCTAAATAACAGCCTCACAAAATATCCACATCCTAATTCCCAGAACCTGTGAATATGTTACCCTACCTGGCAGAATGGACTCTGTAGATGTAATTATATTAAAGCTCTTGAGATGAAGAGATTATCCTGGATTAGCTGGGCCCAACCTAATCACATAATCCTTAGAGAGGGAGGCAAGAGGGCCAGATTCACAGAAAGAAATGTGACAATGGAAGCAGAGGTCCGAGTGACATGAGAAGAATCTATAACCCAAGGAATGCAGGCAGCCTCTAGAAGCTGAAAAAGATGAGATGGATTCTCTCCTAGAGCCTCCAGATGGAATGCAACCCTGCCAACTCATTTTAGACTTCTGACCTCTAGAACTGTAAGATAAATTTGTATTGTTTTAAGCCACTAAGTTTGTGGTCATTTGTTACAGCAGCAGTAGAAAATTTATATACTATGTTAATCTCAGTGCATAATATTGTTAGTAAATTATCATTTTATTTTATTTTTTATTTTTTGAGACAAAATCTTGCTCTGTCACCCAGGCTGGAGTGCAATGGCGCAATCTTGGCTCACTGCAACCTCCACCTCCCGGGCCCAAGCAATTCTCCTGCCTCAGCCTCCTGTGTAGCTGGGATTACAGGAGCCCACCACCACAGCCTCCCAAAGTGCTGGGATTACACGCGTGAGCCACCGTGCCTGGCCGTAAATTGTCATTTTAGAAGTGTTCATTGTAAGATAAATTTGAAAATGTAATTATGGAAACACTATACTATAAAATGGGCTCTTGTCCATAGCAATAAACAGATGATCATAATAACTAGGAATGCTGAACTCTAAATAATTACTTATTAGTGATGGCAACTGTAAATTAAGCTACAAATCTTTACAGCAATCAACATACGTTGGTTGACAATGAAAAATATATATTGATCTCCTACTGAATACCAGGCACTGCTCTGGACCCTGGGGATATAGCAGTGAACAAGACACACATGTTTCCTTTTCTTGCGGAGCTACAGTCTAGCAGAAGAAAGAGGCTATATTAGAGTCATGCTGGGTGTTACAAGAGTACATCGGCCCAGCACAGTGGCTCATGCCTGTAATCCCAACACTTTGGGAAGCTGAGGTGGGCTAATTGCTTGAAATCAGGAGTTCAGGAACAGGCAGGGCAACATGATGAAACCGTGTCTCTACAAAAAATAGAAAAATTAGCTGGGTGTAGTGGCATGTGCCTGTGGTCCCAGCTACTCAGGAGGCTGAGGTGGAAGGATCACTTGAATTTGGGAGGCAGAGGTTGCAGTGAGCCATGATTGGGCTACTGCACTCCAGCCTGGGCAATAGAGTGAGACCCTGCCTAAAAAAATAAAATTAAAAAAAAATATATATACACATATACACACACATACGCGCCAGGCATGGTGGCTCATGCCTATAATCCTAGCACTTTGGGAGGCTGAGGTGAGGGTATCACTTGAGGTCAGGAGTTTGAGACCAGCTGGTTAACATGGGAAAACCCCGTCTCTACTAAAAATACAAAATTTCCAGGCATGGTGGTGGGCACCTGTAATCCCAGATACTCAGGGAGCTGAGGCGGGAGAATCGCTTGAACCTGGGAGACAGAGGTTGCAGTGAGCTGAGATAGTGCCACTGCACTCCAGCCTGGGCCACAGAGCAAGACTCGTCTCAACAAATTAAAATATAAAAAACATATGTATACACACACAGATAGATAGATATAATATATCATGAGGGGTGGACCTAACCTAGTCTAGGTGATCAGGAAGGACTCATCTAGGAATGATGTTTAAGTTAGGACCTAAAATTTGACTTGGAATTAGCCTGGAGGGAGGATGAGCAAGGGAAAAAGAATGTCCGGGAGAGCTGAACACCAAATGCAAAAGCCCAAAGGTAGTAAATAATTCAAGGCATGTAAAGAACTAAAAATAAAAACAGAACTTTCAATTCAAAATAGCTGAGATATTCCCCGCACAACTCTCTCAAAAATAACAAGTGGGGGAAACACCTAGAAACACTCATTTCATTTTTCTTGAACTGAGACTCACCTCAAACCACAACGCCTGAAAATAGAAAATGGATGGAGGCTATTAAAGGACTTAGCAGATCCAAGGAAGGTCAAGCCTAAGTGCTTAGAGAAGGAGAAACCAAGGAGAAGCAAGGCACGTCTCCCTGAGGAGCCCTGGAAAGACTCAGGTATCAGAAGCAGTGAAGTGGGAGAAATGTAGTGCTTCGAAAAGGAGACTTGTTTGAAAATCTGTTTAAGAAGTAGGCAGGTCTCCCAGAGCCCCACCCCATCTAATGTAATCAAGCTATACTTTTACCTCCATAGGAAACGGGAAATGCCATCTCTGGAGAAAGTAAACTAAAGGAGTTACAGATAGCGGTACACTTGGCATAGATCAGAGTGGGAGTCAGACATATTACTGAAAAGAAAACACCCAGGCCTCTTCTGCATAGATATAGAACTTCATAGCCAGGTTCTACTCTCTAGCAAGAAAAAAAAAAAAAAGTACTTCTTAGGGGAAAAAAACCTGACATTTTGGGGGCTCCCATAGAAAAAGCCTCCAGTGAATTCTTTCAATTGATAAGACGCAAACATATACTTAGAATTTCCAATTAGCTTTTAGGACTTTATTCTTAAAATATAAATGTACAAAAATCATCAGCTACTAGAGGAAAATCTGCAGTATAAAAAAAAATTCTAAACCTCAAGCATGGAAGAATCAGGGGGGAAAAAATCACAGAAAACTGAGACAATGCAAGGAGCATTAAAATACTTCAAATAAATTATATCATCAGAGAAATATTATATCCATGAAACAAGAACAGGATGCTAAAAGAAGAAACACTCTAAGAATAAACAAGAGCAGCTGGAAATTACAAATACTATAATTAGAAATCTGTAAAAATATATACATTGTGAAAGATAAAGACAAAAAAAATGCTCCAAAAGAGAATGACCTTGGAAATTGTTACAAGTCAGGAAAAGTCATGAGAAGATTCTACAAGAAAACTGCTCTGATGTCCTTAAGAAATCATTGTCAAGGGGGAACAAAATGGTAGGCAGATGGGGAAGGGTACTGCTCTACATGAAAAGGCTAGGCCGGGCGTGGTGGCTCGCGCCTGTAATCCCAGCACTTCGGGAGGCCGGGGTGGGTGGATCACGAAGTCAGCAGATTGAGACCATCCTGGCTAACACGGTGAAACCTGTCTCTACTAAAAAATAAAAAAAAAATTAGCTGGGCATGGTGGTAGGCACCTGTAGTTCCAGCTTCTCGGGAGGCTGAGGCAGGAGACGGTGTGAACCTGGGAGGCGGAGATTGCAGTGAGCCAAGATCGCGCCACTGCACTCCAGCCTGAGCGACAGGGCAAGACTCCATCTCAGAAAAGAAAAAAAAAAAAAAAGGAAAAAGAAAAGAGGCTAAAGAGATAAGAAAACCAAATGCAATTTTGGAGTGAGATGTCATATTGTCTGCCACTTACTTTCAAATAGTTCAGCAAAATAGACAAATATAAAAATAAAGAAAATATGAGAACATGTTAGCAATTGTTTAATCTATTATAAGTAGTGGATATACTAGTGTTGGTTGTATTAGTCTTAAATTTCCTTTATATTTGAATTTTTTCATAATAAACAGCCATAGAAATAAAGCAAATATTGGGAGCGCACTGCAGTGAGCTATGATCATGCCAGTGCACTCCAGCCTGGTTGACAGAGTAAGACCCTGTCTCTAAAAGAAAAAGAAAAGAAAAGAAACAAAGAAATGCAAGAAAACATCCCAGAACAAAAGGACATATGTCTCCAGGATGAAAAGGCCCAGCACGACGAATGGAAAAGACCTAAACCAGTATATACACAGACATCTTGGAATGTACACACACATCAAAATGTTGATGATTATTGCATCTAAGTAGTGGGTATACTTGTTGAAATACTATACCCTCAACTTTTTATCTTTGAAATTTTTCGTAACAAAAAAGTCATGAGAGATCTAAAATTTAATAAAATTTTATGTTAATGTCTCTAAGAGTTGTGGCCTATTTTGAAAAGCAATAAATAAATTAGTTGAATCCAACCAAATGAGGTAGCCATTATAGGTTCCAATCGGATTGGAACATTAATGACGTAACTGAAATTCTCCTTAGTTTTGGTGAAATAGTTGGGTGTATAAAGGCCAAATAAAATCAAATCTATACTTGTAATTTCCAAGAGATGTTGGTTTATAAGAGAACCAATAATCATGCATATTTATAACATTATTAGGTCTATAATAGATGCTTAAGTACATGAGAAGGTTTGTCAGACAATTCAGGTATATAAAGAAGAAATAAAATATTTGAAATGCCTGTGGTTTGAAACGATTTGTCTTTAGTTAAGCGGCAAAAGTCCCTTTTCAATTGATTGCTAAAATTTGCTAGCCTTTTAACTAAAACAATAAAATATATCAGCTGAAATGTTATAATTTTCTCTTTATGCTTCTTTTAACAGCTTAGGGAGATTAACTTTTCTGAAAGGTACTTTTATGTGGTTGAAAATCACCCTTGAAGGTAATAAAAAACTCAATTGTCACAGAAGACAAACATGGACAATAAAAAAAGATAAGATTAGAGTATCTAGAAGTTACAATATTTGAATAATAAGAATTCCAGAAAAGAAAAAAGAAAAACTAGCAAAAGCTGTAGAGAAGAAATTATCAAAGAAACAAAGGTGTGATGGCTCATGTCTTTAATCCCAGCATTTGGGAGGCTGAGGAGGGAAGATTGTTTCAGCCCAGAAGTTGGAGAACCACATCTCTACAAAAAATTAAAAAGATTAACCAGACCAGGCACAATGGCTTACGCCTATAATCCCAGCACTTCGATAGGTCAAGGCAGGAGGATTATTTGAGCTCAGAAGTTCAAGACCAGCCTGGGCAAGATAGGTAGACCCCATCTCTACAATTTTTTTTTTTTTTTTTTTTTTTTAATTAGCTGGACATGGTGCTCTGCTCCTGTAGTCCAGCTATTCAGTAGGCTGAGGCAGGAGGATACTTGAGCCCAGTTCCAGGCCGCAGTGAGCTATGATCACACCACTGCACTCTACCCTGGGTGACAGAGTAAGACCCTGTCCCAAAGGAAGGGAAGGCAGGGGAGGGCAGGGGAGGGGGGTGGCGGAAGGGAGGGGGGAGGGGAGGGAAGGGAAGGGAAGGGAAGGGAAGAGAAGGGAAGAACAAATGCAAGAAAACATCGCAGAACAAAAGGACATATGTCTCCAGGATGAAAAGGCCCAGCACAACAAATGGAAAAGACCGAAACCAATATACACACACACATCTTGGAATTCATCAGTGATAAATCCTAAAATCTTCCAGATTGAAAAAAATAAATTAAGAACAAACTCGACGGCACTATTGGAAGTTAGAAGACAGCAGAGCCTTCAAAATCCTGAGAGAAAATGTTTTCCAATCTAGAGTGTACACCTACTCACACTAACAAACAAGTAAGACTAGAATAAACCCCCTTTTCATGCAACATCTCAAAAAATTAACCTCCCTTGCATCAGAAAGCTAGTGGAGAAGGGAAGGGCTCTACAAAAAGAAAGGAGTAAGTCAACAGAGATGAAAGCAGGGATCCTGGAAAACAAGACTGTGCCATAAACTTTTTAAAAAACAAACTGTTTAACAATGATTGGTTTTTAAATGATGTGCCTGGATTCATTTAATAAAAATTAATTTTAAAAAAGAATGTAAGCCAAAAAAAAAAAAACACACAAAAAGCTCAGCATGATTGGAGAGTACTAAGTGGCACAAAATAAGAAAAGATACATAGGCAGAGGCCAAATCATGCAGGGTTTTAGATTTTGTCCTTAAAAAAAGTGAGAAACTCTTTAAGGAATTTAAACAGGGGGATGACCTGATGGGATTTCTGTTTTAAAAGATGTCTTTGGCTACTGGATGGAGGTGGTTTGGAAGTAGGCAAGAGACCATTGTAGTCATTCAATCATCCACTAGGGTAGAAGCCCTGGAGATGGAAAGGAGATAAATTTTAGATTTAGGAACTAGAATTGATTGACTAGAAAATGGGATGATAAGTAGAAAATAATCATGGATAATGCCAGGGTTCTGATGATCCCTTAAGTAAGTGGGTCATAGTGGCAGTTACTAAACCAGAGAGCACCAGCACGAATTAACATTTTGCCTTGTTTGGTACTAGGTTTTATCTGGGGGAGGGATGCAATGGCAGGAAATGACGAGTTCAATTTTGGATATACTTAGTCTTTGAGGTATGTGAAAGTCATTCAAGTAAAGATGTTAAGTGGGCATTTGCCAATATGGATTTGGAGCTCAGAAGAGAGGTCAGGACTGGAAAAACAAATGCGAGTCGTTATCATAAGGAATATGAAAAATGCCATGTAAGTAAAAGGAACACTCTTGTGTTCATTAGGAAATATTTATTAAACTCTTACTATGTGTCAGGCATCAAACTAGATGCAAGGTTACAATAGTGAACAAAAATTTCACAATATGGGATATTTGATAAGTAGACTTCAACTAGGGTGTACTAGTCTCTAGGGGGCATTGTTCAAAATGTTGGGGTGCAATTGTACAGTTACATTAATATGAGGTTATATTCAAATATAGAGACCAGGTGCGGTGGCTCACGCCTGTAATCCCAGCACTTTGGGAGGCTAAAGTGGGTGGATCACTTGAGGTTAGGAGTTCAAGACTAGCCTGGTCAAAATGGTGAAACCCCCATCTCTACTAAAAATACAAAAATTAGTCGGGCGTGGTGGCACAGGCCTATAATCCCAGCTACTTGGGAGGCTGAGGCAGGAGAATCGCTTGAACCTAGGAGGTGGAGGTTGCAGTGACCTGAGATTACACCACTGCACTCCAGCCTGGGCGACAGAGCGAGACTCCATCTCAAAACAAACAAACAAAATTTAAAAAAACCCAAATTTAATAGGTAGAGTCAGGTATGTTAGACCTCCTCCAATGCCTGTAAAGGTCCTGCCCTCCACAAAAAAACTGTCCTACGTTCTGTATTTTGACTGTCCCTCTGGATACTCTCATAGGCAAAAAATCCAGTCATAATGATCTGAATCTAGAACTTGTCTGTTTCACATAGAAATAAAAAATATTTTTTTGTGTGGGTTTTATATATACCAGATTTCCAGGAATGCATCTATGGTATAAATCAAGGGAAACTTATACTTTTGTTATTGTTGTTTAATGATTTTCTGAATTTTACCAAGATTTGTTCATTGTATCAGAAAATCAGATCATTTACCGCAAGACCACACATGGTACTTGAGTTACTAATTTTAATAGTATATGTATGTATATGTATATTCTCTCTATACATACCTGATTACTGGCCCCATTTCTTTACCCCTCCCTGTGTCCACACCTTTGCAGTGGCCTCATGAGACAGAGACAGATGAGACAATGCACTATTTCAAGCCTAAGTCTAAAGAGGCCTGGTTACTTTCTGCTTGCTCTTTTGCACCTCTGCTATCTTAATGAGAAGAGTTTTCTCTCGGTGGTGCTGCCCCTTCAAACTGAGCCCTAGGCTAGAATGAGAGATTCTTTATTTCAGCTCTTGTTTTCCATATTTTCTAAATGAGCATAAATTATTTCTATTATCAGAAAGAAAAGAAAACCCAAGTTACTAAGAAATGAAATTCTATCTGGGGTTAGACCATGAGTAATGCATTTTTTTTTTTCTCCCAGGACATGCATTTATCAGGGTACTCTGCAGTCAGTGGTTGGATAATAAATATTTGTTGAATGAAAAAAATGAACTCCATTAACCTATCTCTCCTGGCTTCCACTGTGGTTCCCCTTTGTTCTAGTCTTTCTCTGCCTTCTAAGACCAGCTTTTTCCTATTCTGGACCACTCTGTTTCTCTCGTCCATTCTGATTCCTCCTTCTCCTTCTCTAACTCTCTGCAACTTTATTTTTTTATTTTTTTATTTTTTTGAGACGGAGTCTCGCTCTCTCACCCAGGCTGGAGTACAGTGGCGCGATCTCGGCTCACTGCAAGCTCCGCCTCCCGGGTTCATGGCATTTTCCTGCCTCAGCCTCCCCGAGTAGGTGGGACTACAGGCGCCCGCCATCACGCCCGGCTAATTTTGTTTTGTATTTTTTAGTAGAGACGGGGTTTCACAGTGTTAGCCAGGATGGCCTTGATCTCCTGACCTCGTGATCCGCCCGCCTCGGCCTCCCAAAGTGCTGGGGCTTTTTTTTTGTTTTGTTTTGTTTTTGAGATGGAGTTTCGCTCTTGTTGCCCAGGCTGGGGTGCGATGGCACGACCTCGGCTCACTGCAACCTCCGCCTCCCGGGTTCAAGCGATTCTCCTGCCTCAGCCTCCCGAGTACCTGGGATTACAGGCATGTGACACCACACCCAGCTACTTTTTGTAATTTTAGTAGAAACAGGGTTTCTCCATGTTGGTCAGGCTGGTCTCGAACTCCTGACCTCAGGTGATCCGCCCGCCTTGGCCTGCCGAAATGCTGGGATTACAGAAGTGAGCCACTGCGTCAGGCCTGCAACTCTTTTTTCTTTCCCTTCTCCCCAGCTCTACATTTTTCTTCCTATGTTTGTTTCTCTCCTTTTCTTTTTTCTTCATATATATATGTGTGTATATATATGTGTGTGTGTATATATGTTTGTGTGTGTGTGTGTGTGTGTGTGTATATATATATATATATATTTTTTTTTTCCCTCTGTTTTTAAGATGGGATCTTGCTGTGTCACCCAGGCTGGAGTGCAGTGGTGTGATCTCGGCTCACTGAAACCTCTGCCTCCCAGTTCAAGCGATTCTCCTGCCTCAGCCTCCCGAGTAGCTGGGATTACAGACATGCACCACTATGCCCGGCTAAGTTTGTATTTTTAGTAGAAACGGGGTTTCTCCATGTTGGTAAGGCTGGTCTTGAACTCCCGACCTCAAGTGATCCATTTTCGGCCTCCCAAAGTGCTGGGATTACGGGTGTTAGCCACCGCGCCCAGCCTAAACCCTGATTTCTACATCTGTAATATGGAACTAATGAGGCTTGCCAATTAGAGCTAGTGCCTGCCCACCACATGGGATGCACTCAACAAATGGTAGGTATCATTTGATCTAAACTTCCCCATTTTTAGATAAAAGTGGATGAAACCAGAGAGGCAATGACTGATCTAAAGGTGACCAGGCTGTCAGATCTTCTTAGTTCCTATTCAGCTTACTCTCACCTGGATCCTTCTTAAAGTCAATTTCGAAGTATATGGTTCCCATTTCAAGGTAGAGTATCCACTAATTTTCAGCATCATATGGACCTACTTCCATTTACAGTAAATAAAAACCAAGAGAGACCAACCCACTTACTAGCTTAAGCACAGAGATTCAAAGCAAGAAGAGGAACTTTCCAAAAGCTGTCAGCCTTATTCATATGTTTCTATCATATAGTATATTAAAAATCAAAGAGTAGCTGAGGAAGCAATGAGCTAGCAATTCCTAATAATTCCTTCCAGATTCAGCCTAGGACATTGACTGTGTGTGTGTGTTTGACAATCTTTTAAGAATAAGAATCTGTAAGGACAATTATTTAGTGTATGATTTTTAAAAGGCACTAAAGAGGACACATCCAGTAGAAAACCAAATATCTCCTTAAGAAGTGATATTTAGGCCGGGCCTGGTGGCTCACACCTATAATGCCAGCACTTTGGGAAGCCGAGGTGGGTGGATCACTTGAGGTCAGGAGTTCAAAACCAGCCTGGCCAACATTATGAAACCCAGTTTCTACTAAAAATACAAAAAATTAGCTGGATGTGGTGACAGGCGCCTATAATCCCAGCTACTCAGGAGGCTGAGGCAGGAGAATAGCTTGAACCAGGGAGGTGGAGATTGCAGTAAGCTGAGATCATGCCACTGCACTACAACCTGGGCAACAAGAGCGAAACTCGGTCTCAAAAAAAAAAAAAAAACAGTGATGTTTAATTCTCTTTAAAATAGTAATTCTGTTGTTATTCATGATTATGGATAAAAGAAAAAAAATTGAAAATATTTCATCACTGTAACATGTTTTTATTTTCATTAAAGCTGTATAACAAGCCAGACATGGTTCCACGTGCCTGTAATCCCAGCTAACCAGGAGGCTGAGGCGGGTGGATCTCTTGATTCTAGGAGTTCAAGACCAGCCTGGGCAATATAGCAAGCCTCCAGCTCAAAAAACAAACAAACAAAAAACTGCAGAACAAATGTTAAGAAAACTAACTGGTATATTTTGATATGCAAACAATTTAAGGTCGACATTAACGAGGACAATTTTACCTCAGGAAAAAGATAATATTAGTTTGGATGGGGTATATATATCATATTAATACTAGTAGTACCTTACCTTTCTCTAGCGCGATCTAAATTTCTGGTGCAATCTCAGCTCACTGCAAGCTCCACCTCCAGGGTTCATGCCATTCTCCTGCCTCAGCCTCCCGAGTAGGTGGGACTACAGGTGCCTGCCACCATGCCTGGCTACATGTTTTGTATTTTTAGTAGAGACGGGGTTTCACCATGTTAGCCAGGATGGTCTCAATCTCCTGACCCCGTGATCTGCCCACCTTGGTCTTCCAAAGTGCTAGGATTACAGGCGTGAGCCACCATGCCTGGCCAATGCTTTCTTTTTTCTTTTTTTTTGAGAGTCTTGCTCTGTCATCCAGGCTGGAGTGCAGGGGCGTGATCTCGGCTCATTGCAACCTCTGCCTCCTGGGTTCAAGCGATTCTTCTGCCTCAGCCTCCTGAGTAGCTGGGATTACAGGAACTTGCCACCATGCCCAGCTAATTTTTAGAGGTTATAAAATATTTTTGCATTCATTTTGATTTTTTCTTTTTCATAACAACCTCATGGCAAAAGTAGGTCAGTTACCTACAGATTAGGAAACCTAACCTTCTGGGTGACTTGTTTAATCAGTAAGTGTGAAATAGCCTCAAACACAGGTCCTCTGGCTTGTTTTCCAATATTTGTTTTCACTACATCATACTGCCTTATAAAAATGATATAACATTTTTTTTCTTTTTCTGTTTTTGTTTTTTTTTTTTGAGATGGAGTATCGCTGCAACGCCCAGGCTGGAGTGCAATGGCATGATCTTGGCTCACTGCAACCTCCGCCTCCCAGGTTCAAGCAATTCTCCTGCCTCAGCCTCCTGAGTAGCTGGGACTTAAAGGCATGTGCTACCATGCCTGTTAATTTTTGTATTTTTAGTAGAGACAGGGTTTCACCATATTGGCCAGGCTTGTCTCAAATTCCTGACCTCAAGTGATCCTCCCGCCTCAGCCTCCCAAAGTGCTGGGATTACAGGTGTGAGCCGCTGCTCCTGGCCATCACTTCATGTGTTTAATTCTTCCCTTTTCATGTACTTTATATATATATATTCACAAACACTGACTTGTTTCCAAGTAGGCATTACAACTCTGAATAAGCAAAGAGAAAGCTCTGTTTGGACTCTTAGTTAATAAGCCAAAGAAATCTTTCTGAATTTACCTAGTTCTCATTATTTATCTTATTGTTTATGTGTTTGTTCCTTATGATGAAGTTTCTTACAGTGGACATAGGGGCCAGGAGGACACATGTTTTGATAAACAGATTTTCCATGTTTTCAATTATTCATAGTCTGGGGAAAGGAGAAGGACATGATTTGAGCAAAATAAAAGAATCTCATAGCGAGCTGCCAGCTCTTACTAAACTGTACATAATTTGTCAATATTTTAATAATTTGACAGTACTATAATATAATCAAGGTTTCTAGAATAAATCATTTTCACTTTTCACTACTGAAAGCATAACCTATATCTTTTCACTAATTTCATTCAGCTATAGGAAATGCTGCCCTCAACCACATCCAGAATGTAGTAGAATAACTCTAGAACTAACTCTAGGATAAAGATATGTTATTTATTCTTTTCTAAATAAGTCTTATGGCTGTGTCTGATAATTGTATGTTTGTTTATTTATTCCATCGATAACTGTTTGTCCTGAATTGTATGTTTTCTGAAAAGGAAATTACATCATAGTCCTTAGTCATTTCATGCTGGTCTCAAAATTGTTTATAAACTACTATGTTTCATCTCCTTCGGCATTATTTTGAATTCCTAGGGACCAAATGACTGAAGTAAAAGTAGGTTCTGTTTTATTAATGCTTTCTTTTTATTATTATTATTATTATTTTTTGAGACAGAGTCTCACTCTGTCTCCCAGGCTGGAGTGCAGTGGTGTGATCTCGGCTCACTGCAAGCTTAACCTCCTGGGTTCACGCCATTCTCCCGCCTCAGCCTCCTGAGTAGCTGGGACTACAGGCGTCCACCACCACGCCCGGCTAATTTTTTGTATTTTTAGTAGAGATGCGGTTTCACCGTGTTAGTCGGGAAGGTCTGGATCTCCTGACCTCGTGATCCACCCGCCTCGACCTCCAAAAGTGCTGGGATTACAGGCGTGAGCCACTGCGCCCGGCTGGATTAGTGCAACACCATGTTTTAATGCAATAAATTCAGACTTACTTTTCCAAGTATGTTGAGCCCTGCTTATTTTCTGTACTTTCATGCTTGAGTTAATAAACTGCAAAGTTTCCCTCTTTTGTTTGCTTTGTTTTCCTTTATATACCATTTGTTGGAGGTTCTCTATTTTGAAAGAGAGGGGGATGGAAAGTAAATTATCCCCTTGGGCTTGCGAAATAAAGTTTACCTATCTACTAAATAAATATCTCATAGCTTTCTGTGGTGGCTCAGTGGGTTATTGGAATCTTTTTTTTTTTTTTTGAGACAGAGTCTCGCTGTCGCCCAGGTTGGAGCAGTGGTGTGATCCTGGCTCACTGCAACCTCCGCCTCCTGGGTTCAAGCAATTCTCCTGCCTTAGGTTCACTGCAACCTCCGCCTCCTGGGTTGAAGTGAATCTTCTGCCTCGGCCTCTCGAGTAGCTGGGATTACAGGCGCACCACCGCATCCAGCTAATTTTTTGTATTTTCAGTAGAGACAGGGTTTCACCATGTTAGCCAGGCTGGTCTGAAACTCCCGACCTCAGGTGATCCTCCCACCTTGGCCTCCCAAAGTGCTGGGATTACAGGCATGAGTCACCGTGTCCTGCCTATTTTCTTTTTCAAATGCTGTTTATTTAAAACCCATATAAGGTGGCTGGGAGTGGTGGCTCACGCCTGTAATCCCAGCACTTTGGGAGGCAGAGGCCAGTGGATCATCTGAGGTCAGGAATTGGAGAAGAGCCTGACCTAACCTGGTGAAACCCCATCTCTACTAAAAATATAAAAATTAGCTGGGCACGGTGGCGTGTGCCTGTAATCCCCGTTACTTGGGAGGCTGAGGTAGGAGAATCACTTGAACCCGGGAGGTGGAGGTTGCAGTGAGCAGAGATTGCACTCCAGCCTGGGCGACAGAGGGAGACTCCGTCTCAAAACATCATCAACAACAACACTCACATAAAGCTGAAAAAGAAAAGAAAACTTCTAGGCATTCTCAGTATTAGGTTTAAGAATGAGACTTGTATGTTCATAAACAAGAGGTCATGTGAGCTGTCAGAGCCGGTACATGGGATAGGAAGGCCAGAGCCCGTTCGTAAACCAGTAACAGGAATAACAAGAGATAAACATTATCAGTTTACGCCCAGCCTTGGCCGAAACCCAGGGTAACACATTTCCACATTTCCTGACTCCTCTATCCTGACTCCCCACAGGACTTTGAGACCAGCCTGGGCAATATAGTGAGACTTCCTCTCTACAAATTAAAAAATTAGCTTGGCGTGTTGCACCTGTAGTCCTAGCTACGCAGGAGGCTGAGGTGGGAGGATCACTTGAGCCCAGGAGGCTGAGGTTGCATGATCCCACCACTGTACTCCAGCCTGAGTGACAGGGCAAGACTCTGTCTCAGAAAACAAAACCAACATTTAGCAAATGTAATTACTTTGAGAGAGATAGTTCAAAATCTGGGGATTTTTGGTTAGTTTTTACATTTACTACATAAGATTAGTCAGTAGAAATGAGAATTAGCTTTTTGTACGACAATTTACAATAGCTATTATTTTAAAAATATTTTTATTCTTAAGAGTCAACCTTAAATTAGTTGTTTGGAATTGTCACTATTTAGTGTATGATGAACAAGAACTTTGAAATTAGACGACCTGAGTTCTCAGCCCACAAGCACCTCGTTAGTAGTTTAATGACCTTAAACACTTCATGCTTATGTCTTGATTTCCTCATTTGTAAATAAGAGTAATAAAATCTATCTTCTATGGTTATTAAGAAGCCTAAATGATATAAAATGTTGGGATGAGTGCTTTGTAATTTTACTGGTAGTAGATGCTGTTTAAGGAGACTTAAATAATTCAGCAAATCAGATGAACTATATTGCCATTATGTCAATTGAAAACTCCAAGTCTACCAATTTGACATTACGGTTTCAGTAGGGGGCCCCGGGGCTCATGCCTGTAACCCCAGCACTTTGGGAGGCCAAACTGGGAGGATTGCTTGAGCCTAGGACTCCCCCTTCCCACCCTATCTCTACAAAAAAATTTTAAAAATTAGCTGGGTGTGGTGGTTCATGACTGTAGTCCCAGCTGTCTTGGAGCTTGAGATGGGAGGATCACCTGAGTCCAGAAGGTCGAGGCTGCAGTGAGTGGTGATCACGCCACTGCACCCAGTCTGGGCAACAAAGGGAGACCCTGTCTCAAAAAAAAAGGTTTTGATTTCAGATATAAATACATCTCAGAGACTCAGGGTCTTGAGATACCTACATTAAATTAGAAATAAAATGATAAAAATCAGCAAACACCTATGCTTTCTGTGAATATACATTTCTCATATCCTGTCTCCTTGAAGTCTGCCCAAAAAAGGTACCCAGTCTGATATGCTGTTCATTACATGAAATTTTAGCCAAAAGTAGAACCATTAACTATAAATTAAAAGTCATGTTATCACTTATTTATTTTGGATGATGGATAACAAGTGTTTATTATATCTTTCTGTATGCTTTAATTTCCAAAATGAAAGTGTTTAAAAAAAAAATAAGACCCAGTAGTTAGCCTGATTCTCCAAACTTCAGGCCAGATTTTTGTAAACCACAAATCTGCAGCCAGTGCAGTGGCTCATGCCGGTAATCCCCAAATTTAGGGAGGCAGAATCTGGAGGATAGCTTGAGCCTAGGAGTTCAAGACCTGTGTGGGCAATAGAATAAGAACTCCGTTCTCCACAATAAGAAAAAAAAAGGCCGGGCGCGGTGGCTCAAGCCTGTAATCCCAGCACTTTGGGAGGCCGAGATGGGCGGATCACGAGGTCAGGAGATCGAGACCATGCTGGCTAACACGGTGAAACCCCGTCTCTACTAAAAAAAAAAATACAAAAAATTAGCCGGGCGAGGTGGCGGGCACCTGTAGTCCCAGCTACTTGGGAGGCTGAGGAAGACAATATACAAATCTGCAGGAAGGAATCTTTCCAGAAAGGAAGAATTTGTTTCAAGAACTGTTTTGCAGGAATATCAGAAGGGTTTTTTTTCTTTGACTCAAAGGCCGTAACACTGTACTTTATAACAACGGAAATAAAGGCATTAGTTTGAACAATCCTCTATGCTGCTACTATTGTAAAGTTTGGAGACTATAACTCACTCAAATTGGTTTATAGCCATGTATTTACCAAATCTTTTTTCATATTCCTTTTCTCCAGGCATGCAGGAATTTATATCTCACAGCCTTCTTAGAGTCAGTCAGGTTGAGTCGGGTGGCCAGTTCAGGACAGTGAAACACATCAGCAGAAGTGAAAAGGCCACTCACTTCTGGCAGAGGCAAAGGAGAGCCCTTACAGATTCTCCAGTCTAGCTCTTCTGCCAGCCCGGAAGTGCTAGGATGGCAGAGCCAGAGACGCAAGCAGCAGGGAAGCTGAGTCACCATGGGGACGTGAGACTGACTTACAGATGACGAGTGTGCAGCCTCATAGCCTAGCCCATGTTGAGATAAACACAATACAGTCTTGCATACTTTACAGTCATAAACGAGGGAGAACAGAAATGGAAAATGACCCTCTATGCCTCTAAGACCAAATTATAATGAAACAACTTATGTCTTCAGTTTTGAAAATTAAAGTTTTTGACCCTGATAAAACAAGTTTGCTATACAAGTATCCGTTAACCATGTGAAACCCACTGAAATGAGTCAAACTATTTTCTTACATTCTTTCCACTTCAACACCAATTTTAATCCTTAGTTCCAAATTAGTTTTTAGAGACTCTTGTAAGGAAAAGGAAAATCGACCCAGAATTTTAAAAATTGTGCTATTAGTTTATATAGCTTTCAACAACAATTTACAATAGCTTGCATAATTAGTATATTTAATTAGTATATAGAGACATATATATATATATATATATTTGAGAGGGAACTTCACTGCAACTTCCCAGTTGCCTCCTGGGTTCAAGTGATTCTCCTGCCTCAGCCTCCCGAGCAGCTAGAATCATACAGGCGCCCGCCACCATGCCTGGCTAATTTTTGTATTTTTAGCAGAGACGGGGTTTCATCATGTTGGCCAGGCTGGTCTGGAAACCCCGACCTCAGGTGATCCGCCCGCCTCGGCCTCCCAAGGGCAGGGATTACAAGCGTGAGCCACCGCACCCGGCCTAGTGTAATTTTTAAAAGTACAAAAGCCACTAGAAACCATGACAATAAGAACTTCCTTTTGGGTTTTCCAGCATTCGGTTTATAGGACATGGACCACACATAGATGTTTTTTGAATGCTGAAATATTTTACTCATAACACAGTTTTCCCAGTAACTTGCTTCCGGTGGATTTAAAATTTGTAATATAACTTCGTCATAGCAGGTACCTTCATGAAACTCAATATTTGAAAAAAACGTGGAGGTTTCCCCCTTTCTTTTGGCCAGAATGTATGTCCAGGGTAGTGACTTTCGAGCAAATGCGTTTAAGCAACTCCAGTATTCTTACTACGCTGCCCCCAATCCCGCTCCAAGCATGGGGAGATCAGGGTTCCACATTTTCGGGTAAGTATCAGCCGTCCTGGCGCTGCGCGAGCGCATTCTACAATTCCGAAAACTACTAACTTTTCCGTCTGCAACCTTTAATAATTGAGAGGGTATGCGCAACTCAGAAAAGTGCGCCCGCTGCGGTCGGGTGCAGAGTGGACTGGAGGAAAGACGACTCCCATTTACGGTGCGGCCCCGGGCGGGGTCCCCCGACACGGCCTTCCCGGCGTGCCACGCGCGGAGGGGACTCTTAACGTGAAGCGCTGGGTGACTCAGCCGCGTGGCCGCGCGGGCTGGGGCGGGGGGCGCGCGCCGCTGCGGCACAGCGGGTCCCGGCTGCGGCTTCTGGCTGCGCGGTCTGCGCGCGCCTCCCGGGCGGATTCCATCCCCGAGCGCGACAGCGCGGCGGGGAGCGACGAGTAAGTGGCGGCGCGGGACGGTTTCGGGCGCGAAGACCGGGCAGGGCGAGTGTGGTGGCGGGCGTGGCCCGAGTCTCCCCTTTGTGGCCGAGGGGGCTTCTCCTCCGCACGCGGCGGCGGCTCGGACCCCCAAGTCAAAAGGCCGCGGGGCTAAGCTGGGCGCGAGGAACCTGTCGGCACCGGCGTGATGGGGTCCTGTTTCCGCGCGGAGGGCAGAGTCTGGTGATCCTGGGGAGGGAGGCGACGCTGCGCCGAGGTGGTGGGCACAGCTGAAGTATAACTTGACTGCTTTTTGCAGGCCTCGGGTGGTTCATCCCGAGAGGAATGGCGAGAACCTGGAGTGTTGACTGGCAAAACATTTGCAGACGCGGTTCTTCTGGCAATTAATTGGCTCCATTAAAAATTAGGTAGTTGGTGGGACTTCCTCCTGAACTCTGGAGCCGGGTGCATTTTGCCCGATCTTTTCAGCCCTGTTTCCGCGTCTTCCTTCCCTGCCACCCGCAAATTGCCAGCTTTCATTCGTGGCTCTGAGTGCAAAAGCGCTGGGGAAAGCCTTAACCAGCAATTTTCTTTTAAATAAAACTTTGCTTTTTATAGCAGTGTCTTCAGGTTTACAAGCCCAGTTCTGTACTATGAGAAAACCTCTTCTGTTTTGGAGTTTGTGATTCTTTCTGAAAATTCTTCGGTTGAAGAGATTTATTTTTAAATAAGAATCTAGTGAACAAACTAACGTAATAAACAAGGCTGTAAAGGAACTAGTGTTTAACCAGCTTATGAAAATACATTCCAGAGTCCTTAGTTTTGTTCCTGTTCGCCCTGTGAGAAGTTGAGGTATTTTTTTAGTGGTCTCCAAAACAAAGTGTTGTAGTAATGTCTGTCGGATGTGATGAAGCCAGAGTCAGAGGACTTCCGCTCAAGGCCCCCACCTGAAACCCCAAATCCTAGGCCATAGTTCTGAAACAGAAGATTGTTCCTTAGTAATAAGGTTGCAGTACCGTAGCACCTCTTCCATAAATATGATTCTAGAGATTTGTGATGAGTCCCTGAGTCTGGGATTTAAGCAGGCACCCCTACTCTTGGTCCAGGGACCACACGCTGAGAAACACCACCTTTAGGCTGGGCTGCCCAACAACCTTAACCCTTTGTCTATGTATTCCTCCCCAAACCTGTCGTAAACCAGTCGCCTGCCCCAAACCAGTCCTAGGACAAGAAGCTCTAACTCTCCAGAAGCCAGTATGAGAAAACATAGTGCTTTTTTTTTGACCCTGACACGGGGTAGGAAATGATTTTCATACATATTCCGATATTGCTCTGGTGGTTTAGAGATAGCCCATTTATCTTTTCCTTCTGAGGGCTGCTTCTAGTATCGTCAGAGCTTAATGCCATTAGGCCAAATCTCCTCCGCCCAGTTTACTCAGTCTCCCCATGGAACCAGGGCAGCCAATGCCATATAATTCCCATGGCCTTGACTGTCATATTATCCGGTATGTAGCAGTACTAGTAGCATTATGAGGGCTTCCAGTTCAGCTGGACATTAATTTAGTCATCAAATATCTGCGTAATGCCTATTTTCTTCAAAGCACTGTCATAGGCCGTTTTATCAACAGCATAGCGATATAGACATATATATCTTGGCACAGAGTTGCATTGCTTCTCTGAGGCAGAAATGAGGGTTGGATAAACTCCACTGCTGCCAAAAGGTTCTCTTTATTCATCCATAATTCATTCCTTCCTATTATTCCAGAAATATGCGTACTATTCCAATAATCTCGTTTTCCGTAAGAAGTTGAGAAATACATTGGATGAGGTTAGTAGTTAGGTCAGTCTTAAATTCTGTAACGGAAGTCGGGCATGGTGGCTCACATCTGTAATCCCAGCACTTTGGGAAGCCGAGGCAGGTGGATCACCTGAGGTCAGGAGTTTCAGACCAACCTGGTGAAACCCTGTCTCTACTAAAAATACAAAAATAAACCAGGCATGGTGGTGGGCACCTGTAATCCCAGCTACTCGGGAGGCTGAGGCAGGAGAATCACTTGAATCTGGGAGGCAGAGGTTGCAGTGAGCCGAGATCACGCCATTGTACTCAGCCTGGGCAACAGAGCGAGACCCCGTCTCAAAAAAAAAAAAAAATTCTGTAACAGAGACACCTAATAACTTTAGTAAGGACAGTAATATACACATTTTTGTATTTCTTATTCCCCCTTCAAATAGATGTGTAGAGATGAGGTTAGAATTAGGCCATGTGTTTCTCTGACTTTTTTCCTTTTTTTGGTGTCTGATTTCTCTTATTGAATCTTTTTCTGTTGATTCGTAAAATGTCATGTCTTCCTTCTGTAGCCCTGAGCTTCCTGATTGTTGTGTCTTCCTCTACCCTTCAATCTGATCTTCCTGCCCCTCTTTGGCTAAGTGGAGTAAAAAATTGAGGGGAATTGTTAGAATACCAAATGATTTTTAGTTGGAAGATCCAGAGTCTTAGATATATGAGGCTTAGAGATATAAAGGAGCCTATTACAAATTTATCAAGTGCAATCCTCTCAGATAAAGAATCTGAGAGATGAGATTGCAGAGTGAGGACTTCTGGCTCCTAGCCCAGTGTTCTTCCCACCAAATTATCTCAAGAAAAATGCTTCAAAAGTAGAAAAGGTCCAGAGAAATTATAAGTAGATGGAGAAAATGGAGAGACTTTCATGTGACTACAAAAGCAATAGTATCTTATCTGGAAAAATGGAGATTGAAGGAGGATATGATGTAACCATATAAATCATAAAAAGTGGGAGTACTACTGCTAAGGAATTCTTTGAAGCTTGAAATAAGTAGTGAAAGGACAAATAAGAGCAAGAGATAGCTATCTTGTAAAGCCCAAGAAATGTTACGAACTCAGTTTTTTTTTTTTTGTTTGTTTGTTTTTGAGACAGCGTTTCGCTCTTAATTGCCCAGGCTGGAGTACAGTGGCGCGATCTCGGCTCACTGCAACCTCCGCCCCCTAGGTTCAAGTGATTCTCCTGCCTCAGCCTCCTGAGTAGCTGGGATTACAGCAGGCACCCACCACCATGCCCGGCTAATTTTTTGTGTTTTTAGTGGGGACGGGGTTTCACCATGTTGGCCAGGCTGGTCTCAAAACTCCTGACCTCAGGTGATCTGCCTTCCTGGGCCTTCCAAAGTGCTGGGATTACAGGTGTGAGCCACCGCGCCAGGCCTGAACTCAGTATTTTTAAAAAAGATTAAATAAAAGCTTAGATAACTACTTCGGTGATTTTTAAAATATGTTAAATGCTTGAGCAATGCCCAGAATCTTTGGAAGTTGTTATCAAGAGTATAACTATTGTCCTTACCAAACTTACTAGGTACCCCTGTGATAGAATTTAAGACTGATGGCTGGGTGTGGTGGCTTACGCCTGTAATCCCAGCACTTTGGGAGGTCATGGGGGGAGGATTTCTTTAGCCCAGAAGTTCCAGACCATCCTGGGCAACATAGGGAGATCCTGTCTGTGTTATTTTAAAAATTAAAAAGTGAACAAAGAATTTAAGACTCATCTAACTACTAACCTCATCCAATGCGATATTTCTTAACTTATGGAAAATGAGATTATTGGGAATAGTACATATATTTCTGGAAGAATAGGAAGGAGAGAATTACGGATGAAGAAAGAGGGCCTTTTGATGTTTTAGCTTGGAATCCCCAAATTAGACACTGTAGGATTGATTGGTGTTGTATATTCATGAAAGTAGTAAAAATAAAAATAAAAATAGTAAGGGCTTAATAATTAGTATACATTCTATACCAGCCACTTACTAAATGGTTTTACATCACTGTCCCATTTAATTATCTCCTTTCTATAGATAAAGACTCTAAGATATAAGAGATTAAGTTTGCCCCAAATAATGTACCTAATAAGTGGCTGAGCCTGTAGTAAAGTTTAAGTCCACTTGACTTCAAAGCCATTAAAATATACGCTCAAGAGTGTCCTAGTTGTATTTCGTTGCGAAGTGGTTAAGAATGTGGGTTGTGGGCCGGGCGCGGTGGCTCATGCCTGTAATCCCAGCACTTTGGGAGGCCGAGGCAGGCGGATCACGAGGTCAGGAGATCAAGACCATCCTGGCTAACACAGTGAAACCCCGTCTCTACTAAATATACAAACAAATTAGCCAGGCATGGTGGCAGGTGCCTGTAGTCCCAGCTACTCGGGAGGCTGAGGCAGGAGAATGGCGTGAACCTGGGAGTCAGAGCTTGCAGTGAGCCGATATTGCGCCACTGCACTCCAGCCTGGGCGACAGAGCGAGACTCTGTCTCAAAAAAAAAAAAAAAGAATGTGGGTTGTGGAGTTAATGTTGCCTGGGTTCAAATCCTGACTCCTCCATTTACTAGCTTGGATAAAGTACTTTATCAGTTTCTGTCTCTGAAATAGACAGTAATAGTACCTACCTATCCCAGGATTTTTAGGATTGAGTTAATTCATGTAAAGTTAATAGAGCTGTGCCTCACAAACTGTAAGTTTTCAGGAAATGCTGGCCATTAATGTTTTAAAAAATATTTTTTAGGCTGGGCAGGGTGGCTCGAGCCTGTAATCCCAGCACTTTGAGAGGCTGAGGTGGGCAGATCATTTGAGGCTAGGAGTTTGAAACCATCCTGGCCAACATGGCAAAACCCCCGTCTCTACTAAAAATACAGAAAATTAGTTGGGCATGGTGGCATGCGCCTGTAATCCCAGTTAGTTACTGGGGAGGCTGGGTCATGAGAATTGCTTGAATCTGGGAGGCAGAGATTTCAGTGAGCCAAGATTGCACCACTGCACTCCAGCCTGGGCGATAGAGCGAGACTCTGTCTCAAAAACAAAAAGGAAAAAATTATAATTTTTGATATATGGTTGTGCTTAGAAAGGAAAACATATCTATAATTTATTTCACGGTGGGTGCTGTAGCTCACACCTATAATCCCAGCACTTTGGGAGGCTGAGGTGGACACATCACTTGAGCCCAGGAGTTTGAGATCAGTCTAAGCAACATGGCACAACTCTGTCTCTACAAAAAATATAAAAACGAGCCAGGTGTGGTGCTGTGCGCCTTTAATCCTAGCTACTCTGGAGGCTGAGGTGGGTGGATCAACTGAACCCGGAAGGTGGAGGTTACAGTGAGCTGAGATGGTGCCACTGCACACCAGCCTGGGCGACAGAGCACCATCCTGTCTCCAAATATATATTTGTATATATATTTGAAATAACTGAGGTTTAATGATAAGTATAGATATAAAGTAAGCTTTATCTCTGCCCTTACTAAAATAGGAACATTACTAAAATTTTGGAAAGCATTGGAATGTAGTGGAAAAATCCATGATCCAGGTCAGATGATTTGCTTCTAGTTGTCGCTGTCACTGCTAGCTCTGTGTTTCTAGGTTCAAAATTTCTGTTTTATACAGAAAGTTGTGAGGATCAAATAAAGTGACAAATAGGGATGAAATTTGAATTTTATATGCTATACAAATGTAAAATACCATCTTAAAAATTATGGAGGAAAGTTACAATGAATTATTGTTGCATAGATTATTGGAAGTTCAATTTCCTTAGAATAAAACAGGTAGTAACTTACACCTCTATGTGAAGATCACAGTACATATCTTAAAATTATCTAAGACATCCTCCATGTGTTCTCAAATCTCTTTTTTACAGGGGGAAGGTGAAATTTAATTTTTGCAGTTATATCTGTGTATTGGTTTGCTAAGGCTGCCAAAGCAAAGGACCACTGTCTGGGTGGTCTGAACAACAGAAATTTATTTTCTCACAATTTTGGAAGCTAGAAGGCCAAGATGGTGTCAGGAGGGTTTATTTTCTTCTGAGGCCTCTGTCTTTGACTTGTAGATGACCATTTTCTTTTCCCTGTGTCTTTGTGTCTGGAATTTATTCCTTCCGGTGGGTTCTTGGTCTCACTGACTTCAAGAATGAAGCCACGGACCCTCGCGATAGTGTTACAGTTCTTAAAGATGGTGTGTCCGGAGATTTTTCCTTCAGATGTTCAGATGTGTCCGGAGTTTCTTCCTTCCAATGGGTTCGTGGTCTTGCTGACTTCAGGAGTGAAGCCGCAGACCTCTGCAGTGAGTGTCACAGCTCTTAAAGGTGGTGTGTCCGGAGTTGTTTGTTCCTGCCAGTGCGTTCATGGTCTCGCTGGCTTCAGGAGTGAAGCCGCAGACCTTAACAGTCAGTGTTAAAGCTCTTAAAGGTAGTGCACACCTAAAGAGTGAGCAGCAGCAAGATTTATTGTGAGGAGCAAAACAACAAAGCTTCCACAGCGTGGAAGGGGACCTGAGTGGGTTGCTGCTGCTGGCTTGGGTGGCCAGCTTTTAGTCCCTTATTTGGCCCCACCCATGTCCTGCTGATTGGTGCGTTTTTACAGAGTGCTGATTGGTGCATTTAGAATCCTTTAGCTAGACACAGACCACTGATTGGTGGGTTTACAATCCTTTAGCTAGGCAGAAAAGTTCTCCAATTGCGTTTACAATCCTTTAGCTGGGCAGAAAAGTTCTCCAAGTCCCCACTTGACCCAGGAAGTCCAGCTGGCTTCACCTCTCATCTTCACATTGTCATCCCTCTGTTTATGTGTTCTAATCTCCCCATTTTGAGGACACCAGACGTATTGGATTAGGGCCCACCTTAATGACTTCATTTAACCTTAATTACCTCTTTAAAGGCCCTGTCTCCAAATATAGACACATTCTGAGGACTAGGGGTTAGGGCTTCACATATGAATTTTGAGGGAGACACAGTTCAGCCCTGACAGTCTGTTTAAGAAGTTATGCGTTGGGGCTGGTGCAGTGGCTTATGCCTGTAATCCCAACACTTTGGGAGGCGGAGGCAGGTGGATCACCTGAGGTCGGGAGTTCTAGACCAGCCTGGTCAACATGACGAAACCCTGTCTCTACTAAAAATACAAAAATTAGCTGGGCACGGTGGCACGTGCCTGTAATCCCAACTACTCGGGAGGCTGAGGCAGGACAATCACTTGAACCTGGGAGGCAGAGGTTGCAGTGAGCTAAGATTGTGCCACTGCACTCCAGCCTGGGCGACAGAGCGAGACTCCGTCTTAAAAAAAAAAAAAAAAAGGTTATGTGTTGGGTACTCTGAATGCTCCCTTGCTGTTATCACTATGTCCTATGCCATGAGGCCCAGGCAGCATTCGTTTTCTTGTGACTGGCTTTACCTGTTCTTCAGAACCATGCTTACTTTTGTATATCCTAAGAAGCATATTATGCCTCTGCATAAATCATTGTGTTATATTTAAGATTATCCTGTTAGCCTACTGAATAATGTGCTTGAAAATCTATTCCATACATTAACCTAAATTCCTAATTCATCTATTAAGCACATTTCTTCTTTAATCTAGATGGAAGAATGTCAGACTATTTTATGTGATAATATATTGTTTTCTGATTAAACTTTAAAAATTTTCTCTTAAACTGCTTCAGGCAGTTTAAAAATTTACTTTATTTTATTTTACTTTTTAAGAGATAGAAGTCTTGCTATGTTGCCCAGTCTGAAGTATAGTAGCTATTCACAGTCTTGATCCCACTACTGATCAGCACAGGAGTTTTGACTTGCTCTGTTTCCAGCCTGGGTCAGTTCTTCCCTCCTTAAGCATCCTGGTGGACCCCTGCTCCTGGGAGGTTACCATTGATGCTACATTTGGTGCAGACACCTGATTGATACAGTACACTACAGCCCAGAACTTCTGGGCTCAAGTGATCCTCCCACCTCAGCCTGCTAAGTGGCTGGGACTACAAGTGTGCCACTGAACCTAGCTACAAGCAGTTTTTAAGAAACTGTTCCAATGATTCCAACATTTTCTTGAGGAGGTATCTGTTTTTTGAGATACTTTTCATTTTTCCTTATTTTAAAGATAATAACACATTCATTTTAGAGACTTTAGAATATTCAGTAAGACAAAAACTTTTTAAAAGAAAAGTCACGTGATTCTACAGTTAAGGGAGAATAATCTTTTCCATCTTTTTTTCTGTGGATACATTTATTGTTTCAATCTGCCTTTTAAAAATCTAATACATCCATACTATTTCATGCTATTTCAGTTATTTTCTCTTTTTGAAATAAGGTCTTGCTCTGTCACTTAGGCTGAAGTGTAGTGGCAAGATTTCAGCTCACTGCAACTTTGACCTCTGGGCTTAAGCAGCCCTCCCACCTCAGCCTTGCACAAGTAGTTGGGACTACAGGTATGTGCCACCACACCCAGCTAATTTTTTTATTTTTTGTAGAAACGAAGTCTCACTGTGTTGTCCAGGCTTGTCTTGAATTCCTGGGCTCAAGCGATCCTCCTGCCTTGGCCTCCTAGAATGTTAGGATTACAGGCATGAGCTGCTGCGCCTGGCACTATTTTAGTTATTTTCAAACAGATTTCTATTTATTTATTTAGAGACAGAGTCTCACTCTGTCACCCAGGCAGTGCAGTAGCGCAATCTCAGCTCACTGCGACCTCCTCCTCCTGGGTTGAAGTGCTTTTCATGCCTCAGCCTCCTGAATAGCTGGAATTACAGGTACGTGCCACCATGCCCAGCTAATTTTTGTATTTTTAGTAGAGACGGGGTTTTGCCATGTTGGCCAGGCTGGTCTCAAACTCCTGACCTCAAGTCATCTGCTCACCTTGGCCTCCCAAAGTGCTGAGATTACAGGTGTGAGTCAACGTGCCTGGCCTATTTTTTTCATTGGTGAATCATATGAATTGAATTTTGAATGTTAAGCCAATCTTTGCCATAATGTATAACCCTTTTTTATGTGGCTGGATTTGATTTTCTCATAATTTGTTTAGGATTTTTGTGATTACGTTCATGAGAAAGTTTGATATAATTTCTTCCTTAAAAGTGTGGGAAAATTTGCTAGTCAAGCCATTTGATTCTGGAAAAGTTTTAATTATCAATTAAATTTCTTTACTAGATATAGGACTTCGCAGATTTTCTAATTTTTCTAAGTCAGTTTCAATAAATTATGGAATATTCATTTCATCTGCAAATTCTAATTTACTGGCACAAGTTGTACAGAATAACTGCTCATCCTTTTAATCTCATGGGATCTGTAATGATAGTCTTTTTTCATCTGTGATCCTTGTAATGTGCATCTTTATTTTCTTTCTTCTTTTTTTTGAGATGGAGTCTCGCTCTGTTGCCCAGGCTGGAGTGCAGTGGCGTAATCTCGACTCACTGCAACCTCTACCTCCTGGGTTCAAGCAATTCTCCTGCCTCAGTCTCCTGAGTAGCTGGGACTACGGGCACACGCCATCACACCCGGCTAATTTTTGTGATTTTAGTAGATATGGGGTTTCACCATATTGGTCAGGCTGGTCTTGAACTCCTGATTTCAGGTGATACACCCAGCTGGGCCTCCCAAAGTGCTAGGATTACAGGCGTGAGCCACTGTGCCCAGCTTTTTTTTTTTTTTTTTTTCTTATTTGAGTCGGAGTCTTGCTCTGTCCCCGAGGCTGGAGTGCAGTGACACGATCTCGGCTCACTGCAACCTCCATCTCTGGGTTCAAGCAATTCTCCCGCCTCAATCTCCCAAGTACCTGGGACTACAGGCACCCACCTGCCTGTAGTCATGCCAGGCTAATTTTTGTATTTCTGTAGAGACAGGGTTTCACCATGTTGTTGGCCAGGCTGGTCTTGAACTCATGACCTCAGGTGATCCGCCCGCCTTGGTGTCCCAAAGTGCTAGGATTATAGGCATGAGCCACCTCGTCCAGGCTACTTTATGGTGTTTTGTTTTTTTTTTAGATAGAGTTTCACTCCTGTTGCCCAGGCTGGAGTGCAGTGGTGCCATCTTGGCTCACTGCAGCCTCTGCCTCCCAGGTTCAAGTGATTCTCCTGCCTCAGCCTCCCGAGTAGCTGGGATTGCAGGCATGTACCACCACGCCTGGCTAATTTTGTATTTTTAGTAGAGACGGAGTTTCTCCACGTTGGTCAGGCTGGTCTCCAACTCCCGACCTTGGGTGATCCGTCCGCCTTGGCCTCCCAAAGTGCTGGGATTACTGGCGTGAGCCCCTGTGCCCGGCCTACTTTATGGCTTTTTACCAGAAAAGTTTGCCACCCCATTCTACAGTGTTACTTTTAGGCTCCCAGTGGAAAACTTGGGGTATTTCACAGGATCCTTCCTCCTCTGCAGACCCATTCCAGTTTTTGTCTCTCCAGCACCTTGATGCTGACAAAAGCTCTGTTTAACTTCTCAACTTTTGGGCCGGGCATGGTTGAGTGAGCCAAGATCATGCACTCCAGCCTGGGTGACAGAGCAAGACTCCATCTAAAAAAACAAACAAAACAAACAAAAAACTTCTCAACTTTTTAGCAGCTTTCTACTTAGCTTTACAGCCTTTTGGCAGCTGCCTCCAAACTGGCAAATATCTGGAGGAGAAAAGCGGTACAGAGTGTTGGGCTTACCTTAATTTATTTGCTTTCTCTATTAGCGTTCCACCAAATCAATAGAACCAGTAGTGTGTGTGTATGTGTGTGTTCACAACATACATATGTATTAGGATATTTATTGCAAGGAATTGCTTCATACAGTGTTGGGGACTAGCTAGGCAAGTCTGAAACCTGTAAGGCAGGTTGCAGCCAGGAGGGGCAGGCTGGAACTCTCGGATAGGAGCAGAAGCTACAGTCTGCAGGCAGAATTTCTTTTTCATCAGAGAAGTTTCTGTTCTGCCCTTAAAGCAACTGATTGGATCAGGCCCACCCAGATTATCTAGGATAATCTTCCTTACTTAAAGTAAGTAACTACAGACTTTAATTGTATCTACCAAATACCTTGACAGCAACACTTGTATGAATAACACTTGTTTGAATAAAGGGACTGTAGCCTAGCCAAGTTGATACATAAAATTGACCATCACATCCTCTCTGTAGGAATTGACTTCTTGAGTCTGGGCCACTTTACTAGTTGTCTGATGCCTTCAGACAGATTTTTTTTTTCTGTTTCACTCAGCTTTTTTGAGCACTCTCCAGTAGGAGGTTTATTCTGATAGAAACTTGCCCATTGGTAGCAGCAGAAATCCCGGTGTTCTAGAAAATATTCTGAGGCCAGATGCAGTAGCTCATGCCTATAATCCCAGCACTTTGGGAGGCCAAGGCAGGAGGATTGCTTGAGACCAGCCTGGGCAACAAAGCAAGAACCCATCGCTAAAAAATTAACTTTTTTTTTTGAGACGGAGTCTCGCTCTATCCCTCAGGCTGGAGTGCAGTGGCATAATCTTGGCTCACTGCAACCTCTGCCGCCTGGGTTCAAGCGATTCTCCTGCCTCGGACTCCCAAGTAGCTGGGATTACAGGCATGTGCCACCACACCCAGCTAATTTTTGTATTTTTAGTAGAGACAGGGTTTCACCATGTTGGCCAGGCTGGTCTCGAACTCCTGACCTTAGGTGATCCACCCACCTTGGCCTCCCAGAGTGTTGGGATTACAGGCTTGAGCCACCACGCCCAGCCATTTTTTTTTTTTTTTAAGAGACGGGGTCTTGCTCTGTCACCCACAGTGGCATATAGTGGTGCTATCACAGCTCACTGCAGTTTTGACCTCCTAAGCTCAAATAACCTTCCTGCCTCAGCCTCCTGAGTAGCTGGGACTATAAGTGTGCATAACCGTGCCTGGAAAAAAGATGGTAAAGAGCCTGTGGAGCCTGTAGCCCACTCCTGAGTAGCTGGGACTACAGGTGTGCACAACCATATCTGGAAAAAAGAGATGGTAAAGAGATGGGAATCTTGGTGTGTTGTCCAGGCTAGTCTCATGTAATCCTCCCATGTTGGTGTCATGAGTAGCTGGGACTGCAGTCATATGCCACTGTGCCTGGCTAATTTTTTTTCTTTCTTTTTGTTGAGACGGGGTTTTGCCATGTGGCCCAGCCTGGTCTGGAACTCCTGGTCTCAAGCGATCCACCTGCCCAAAGTTCTCGGATTACAGGTGTGAGCCTCTATGCCCGGCCTAATTTTTTATGTTTTGGAGAGATGGGGGTCTCACTGTGTTGCCAAGGCTGGTCTCAAATTCCTGGGCTCAGGCAGTCCTCCCACCTTGGCCTCCTAAAGTACAGGGATTGCATGTGTGAGCCATTGGGGGCTGTATTCTTGAATTAATGAAGATACTATGTAGTCCTTTAAATCACTCATCTGATGCTTTTCAGAGATTCCCACATTACCTTCCTCAGTCATATTGTGGAATTGAGAATTGGGATGGTTTCCTGTAATTTTACTAATGCTGAGCATTAAAGAAGGCCTTGCTATTTTTAAATCTGTATCCTAATCAAATATTGAGGCCGGGTAAGGGGCCTCGCGCCTGTAATTCCAATGCTTTGGGAGGCCCAGGTGGGATGATTGCTTGAGCCCACAAGTTAGAGACCAGTTTAGGCAACATAGTGAGACTCCCATCTCTACTTAAAATAGAATTTAAAAAATTAGCTGGGCGTGGTTGTGCATACCTGTAATCCCAGCTACTTGGGAGGCTGAGGCAGGAAGATTGCTTGAGCCCAGGAGTTGGAGGCTACAGTGAGCCATGATCTGCCACTGCAAAAATGTCAAGAAGTCTGGAAATAGTGTTAAATGCAAAACCGTGGCAAGAATTGTAGATTTAATATGCTGATCAAAGAAGGGAATTTATGGTACTTGTCTTTAATATTTAAAGGGTTGGAAGTGATGGAAGGATATGTTTTTCCAGGGGATGGGATTAAACTAGTGCATGGAAGTCACGGTGGGTGTAATAGACTATTTTTAGGTAGACTGGGATGAACTAGTAGAGGTGTTTTGTAGTCTTGGGTGGAAGGTTTGGGATCCCAGATTTTGAGGTTCATGATTGGTAAAATTGTGGCGGGTGGGTGATTGGGAGACTATCATAAGGTTGCTGGCATTTTATTTTGTCATGTAAGGGCATTAAAAAATCTAGCCTTGTATTTCGAGACAGGGTCTTGCTCTGTTGCCCAGGCTGGAATGCAGTGTGGCATGATCATGACTGACTACAGTCTCAGCCTTCTAGGCTCAAGCCGTCCTCCCATCTCAACCTCCCGAGTAGCTGGGACCACAGGCATGAGCCACCATGCCCAGTTAATTTTTTTAATTTTTATTTTTGTAGAGAAAGGTCTAGGCTGGGTGCGGTGGCTCATGCCTATAATCCCAGCACTTTGGGAGGCTGAGGTGGGCGGATCACCTGAGGTCGAGAGTTCGAGACCAGCCTGACTAACATGGAGAAACCCTGTCTCTACTAAAAATAAAAAAAAAATTAGCTGGGCGTGGTGGTGCATGTCTGTAATCCTAGCTATTCAGGAGGCTAAGGCAGGAGAATTGCTTGAACCTGGGAGGCAGAGGTTGCAGTGAGCCGAGATGGTGCCACTGCACCCCAGCCTGGGCAACAAGAGCAAAACTCCATCTCAAAAACAAAAAGAAAGAAAGGTCTTGCTATGTTGCCCAGGCTGGTCTCGAACTCCTGGGCTCAAGCGATCCTCCTGCCTTGGCCTCCCAAAGACCTGGGATTACAGGCGTGAGCCACGGTATCTGGACTATTACATTTTTAAAGAAGGCATTTTTGGCCAAGTGAGGTGGTCATGCCTGTAATCCCAACACTTGGGGAGACCAAGGTGGCAGGATGGCTTGATCCCAGGAGCTTGAGACTGGCCTGGGCAACATAGTGACACCCTGCCTCTACAGAATTTAAAAAGGGGGAAAACATCATCCAGGCGTGGTGGCACGTACCTGTGGTTCCAGCTACTTGGGAGGCTGAAGTGGGAGGACTGCTTGAGCCTGGGAGTCCAAGTCTGTTTTTTCTTTTTTTATACTGACCACTATACTAATGAAGGAAAAAAATACATTTTTAATATTAAAAAAGAAGTGAAGATGGCTGGGCACCATGGCCCACACCTGTAATCCCAGCACTTTGGGAGGCCGAGGTGGGTAGATCACTTGATCAAGGTCAGGAGTTCAAGACCTGCCTGGCCAATGTAGTGAAACCCCATCTCTACTAAAAATATAATAGTGCTTCTTTTTCCTAAAAAGTTATTAGATTGATGATGTCTTAGTGTCAAGTGTCTTAGGACTCAGAAAATGGTGTGTGGGTTACATTATCTACATTGGACTAATTTTTGACAAGACTGCATGAAAGCTTTTGACAGCAATTGGTGCTGGTCCTTTAACTAGATGACCTTTACGCTGTCTTCTGACAGTGATTTGTGGATTGTCTATAAACATGAATTTTCTACATGTTAGCTCTGTTACTACAGTACTGATTTATGGATCTGTCCTCTAAAGCCTTCAGCTCTTTTCTTGCCATATAAATGCTTAGCTCTTTTCTATAAAATAATCTACTGTATTGGCTAATATACTTTCAATTTTTTAATTGCACTGCTTTAAAAAATGTTATTACTAATAGTATATCCCTTGGATTTCCTAGAAGTTTGTCTTTGAATTATTCTTTACAGCCTATGTAGTTGTTCCTTTAGAGAGTTTTAGGTAATAGCCAAGTAGAGGAGTATCCTGGACATTGAAGACGTTACCCTGGAAATTCTATTGTATGTTGACCAGCTTTTTCGTAGGAGTTGTGAGCTTTCTTTGACCTATTATGTGCCTTGGATTGTTCTCCTTAAGGTTTCATTAGAATGACCTTAACTAGTTAAGTTCAATCAAAAGAGGAAGCACCCCACATGGAAATTGTAGAATTCCATCTAACCAGTATTTAGGTAATAAAGTTGAAAGAAGTTACAGCAGAATTAGATATCTTTTTTTTTCTTTTTCCTGAGACGGAGCCTGTAGCCCAGGCTGGAGTACAGTGGCGTGATCTCAGCTCAGTGCAACCTCCACCTCACAGGTTCCAGCAATTCTCCTGCCTCGGCCTCCTGCGTAGCTAGAACTACAGGTCCCACCACCACACCCAGCTAATTTTTTTGTACTTTTAATAGAGACAGGGTTTCACCATGTTGGCCAGGCTGGTCTCGAACTGCCATGCTGGTCAGGCTGGTTTCAAACTGCTGACCTCAAGTGATCCACCTACCTCAGCCTCCCAAAGTGTTGGGATTACAGGCATGAGCCACCGAACCCGGCCTCACAATTAGATCTTAATTTGAACTCAGATTGTAAAATCAACCCCCATCTGGCGGTATTTGATTTAGAGGCTCTGTTGTAGCAATTATTTAAAGAGGAAAGGTGCTAGATGTGCCCATTATCAGCACAGAAAGATTATATGTCCTAGCCCCAGCTCTTCAGCTTGGAATCATATTTCCAGTCCTGTAAAACTTACATAGAAATGTTGAAGTGAATTATACCTGTAAGAAGCAGTGGCACTGCATGGTGGTAAACAGCATAGACTATGAAGCCAGAAGTCTGGCTCCACTGCTTGTTAGCTTTGTGACTGTGGGAGCTTTCCTTAACCTCCTTCTTCCCTCAGTTTTCTTATGTGTAAAATGAGGGTAACAATGGCATCTACCTCATAAAGTTTTTTGAGTATTAAATAATATTTATAAAGTACTTAAATAATATATAGTGCATGATATGTGTTAAATCAATAAAGTTTAAGTCCATCTGGACTTAGGATGTAATCTTTGCAGTAATTTGACATATGAAAGAATCCAGCAGATTAATTTGTGATTCTCATTTAAGATATGGTCTTGAGTAATTACGTTTA
This sequence comes from Macaca mulatta, assembly GCF_049350105.2. NCBI lineage: Eukaryota > Metazoa > Chordata > Mammalia > Primates > Cercopithecidae > Macaca > Macaca mulatta. The sequence goes on along the minus strand of NC_133409.1, from coordinate 145,795,311 downwards.
GATTTGATTATTAGTTTAAGAATGCCAGAAAACTTTGCTATGTTTGAAAAGTGTTGTAATATTTAGGACCTTTTTATGTACACTATATTTATAAGTTTAATTTTTTAAACATCTACCAGAGCTTTTTGAGTATTTACAGATTTGCTTGGTAGGCATTTGAAGTGCTAACATAGGAAAAGAGCATATATTAAGCTAAATGTACTGAAGATGTTTGATGGGAATGCCAAATTTAGGGGATTCATGTTTTATATTTAAACTGGAGGTGGGTACAAGAGTTTTTATTATATGGTTCTTTAAATCTTTTTATATGTAGTACATTAATATTTTTAAATTAGGTAATTAGGCTGATACAGTTATAAAAAATATTTAAGGGTCTTTAGACTGTTAATATACTGAACTTAAGGTCTTAATGTAAATGCAAGTAACTCATATAGTCTTTTATGTGCACAAAAGCTGTCTTTCAACGTAAGTTATATTGACAAAAAAGTTCTGAGGGTAGTAAGTTAGGAGTGTCAAATAGAGGAGACAGGAAAATTTATCCAAGCAATTCTAATCTTGTCACTCTGTCATTGTACTTTTATCTGTCAGCTTGTTAGCCTGGCCTGTGATCTGTAGAGAAGAAGGAAGGAAAAGGGAAGTGGAGTCAGAGGAGTACCAGCTTTCCTGTGGAATTGTAATGCCTTCTTCTCTCCTACTTCTCTTGTTACGATTTTTTTCCAAGGTAGAAATGAGGAACAGAAATAGTCCTGTCCACAGATATCCTTTGAATTTTCTGCCTTGCCAAGCTTGTGTAGTTTTTTGCCTTAAATTCGATTTTGTAGGCTATTAATATAGCTTCACCAACTCTCTTTTGGGTATTTGCCCCTTTTCCATCCTTCGCCATTTTTCTGTTGTGTTAGTTTCATGTATTTTCATAACCCTTGTGGAGTATTATGATAACAACTCTTCGTAGTCTGTTACAGATACAGTTTTTCAAGTCTCTTGTCTTTGTTTACAGGATCCTTTGCCATACAAAAGTTTTTAAATGTTTTGTGGTCAGATTTGTCTTTCTCATTTAGCTTTTGGGTTTTGGGTCTTGATTAAAAAGGCTTCCCAACCCCTAGATTGTAATCTCCTTGAATATTCTTGGAAAATAATATTGTTGTGATTCAACTTTTCGTCCATGAAATGAAAAGATGATACTGGAACAGCAGTCCACAGACATCGCCAGTCAGTGGGAGATCACTTGAGGAGTGTGTCACAAATTCAGATTCTCCAGACCCAACTAAAGACGTATTGAATAAGAATCTCTGGGGAATGGGGCCCAAGAAGATGTTTTAACAAGTTCCTCTCAGTGATTCTGATTATCAGCTGGATTTGAGAACCACTGGACAATATGATCACTGAGGTCTCTTCTGATTCTAAAATATCACTTCTGTATTATGTAACTCTTAAATAATACATTATCTCAACAACTAGATTGTAAGCTCTTTGAAGGTGAGCAAGACCGTGTCTTAGGTAATACCCTTTTCTTTGCCGTCAGCCCAATAAGATCCTTACTACCTCACACCTAGACAATTTAAGTAGCCTCCTCCTATAGCCCCCTCCAGTCTGTTTGTGGTCTTACTTATCTTAAAGCAACATTTTGAACATGACACCTTCCTGCAGAAGCTTTGGCTACAAGACAAAATCCTATTTTACCTTATAATCTAAGTGCCTCTGTAAACTGGCCCCAACTTTTTGTCTTTAGCTTTACCCAAGGTAGTGTGTACAACTATCTAAGCTGTGCTTTATACAGTTCCTTAGATGACGATGTGCATGGTCTTCCCTAGAATTGTATGATATGGTAGTAACCTTGATTTTTCCCACCCTTTTGCATTAATCCTTCACTCTAGCCTGATTGGTTTACTTTCTCTTTCATATACTAATAAAGCCTTGTTTATTCTTATTTACCTGCCAGTTATTTGTCATTCATCTTGCCTGGAATGCCCTTTTTCCCTTTTCTGTATCTAATCTCTGCATATTAATAGCTACACAGTGTAGTATTACGCAGACATAATAAAGAACGAGGAAGATCTGTATGAACTCCCATGGAGTGATCTCTAGGATATACTGTTAAGTAATATAACAAGGTACAAAATAGAGTATTTTATTTGGTAGAATATGGTATTCTATCTTTTGTATAAGAGAAAAAAGGAGTTAAGAATATATGTATATATACACATATATTTGCTTATATCTGCAAAGAGAAACATACAAAACATGCAAGATAAACTAACAAAACCAGTGCTGTATTTTGAATGTATATGTCCCTCCAAAATTGTTATGTTGGAACTTAAACCCCCAAGGTGACACCATTGAGAGGGGAGACCTTTAGGAGGTGATCAGGCCTTATAAAAGGGGATTGAAGGAACCTAGCTAGCCCTTTTCCTTCCATCATGTGAGGATGTCTAGACACAATCATCTTTGAGGAACAGGACCTCACCAGACACCCGATTTGCCAGCATCTTAATCTTGCTTGGATTTCTTAGCCTCCAGAACTGTGAGAAAAGAAATTTCTGTTCTTGCCGGGCGCGGTGGCTCACGCCTGTAATCCCAGCACTTTGGGAGGCCGAGGCGGGCGGATCACAAGGTCAGGAGATCGAGACCACGGTGAAACCCCGTCTCTACTAAAAATACAAAAAATTAGCCGGGTGTGGTGGCGGGCGCCTGTAGTCCCAGCTACTCAGGAGGCTGAGGCAGGAGAATGGCGTAAACCCAGGAGGCGGAGCTTGCAGTGAGCCGAGATCGCGCCACTGCACTCCAGCCTGGGTGATAGAGCGAGACTCCGTCTCAAAAAAAAAAAAAAAGAAATTTCTGTTCTTTATAAATTACCCAGTCTCAGGCACTTTGCTTATAGCAGCACAAATGGACTAAGACAACTGGTTATCTGCAGGGAATAAATAGGAACAGATTGAGCGGGAAAGGGGGAAGGACAGAGACTTCTCTGAACATTCCTTTTTTATGGGTCTTCAACTTCTGAACCGTGTAAATGTTTTACATATTCAGGAAATACATTTTTAAAATAATGGAAAAATGCAAAAATTGAATATAAAGGGAAACAAATGAACCTACCTTACAGAACATACAGAGAAAAAATATACAGTAACTTTTGAATATAGCATGCTGACTATATCCTTAGTGGGATATGCTTTAAGGACAAAAAGAACTGCCCCCCCCAATCAAAACACCTAAACTTACTAGGTTTATTGTTACTAGTAATTTGACATTATAATTCTGAAACTAGTCTATGAATCAAGAATTTCAATGTGAGGGAAAAGATACACTAATATAAAATGAGTTAGGAAAAACCAGTATTAAATTTGAACTGAAAATATCAGTATAAACTCGATTGATGAATGAATGAGAGAGACTAGGTCTTGCTCTGTCACCCGGGGTTGGAGTACAATGGCATGATAATGGGTTACTACAGCCTTGACCTCCCAGGCTCAAGTGATCCTCCTGCCACAGCCTCCTGAGCAGCTGAGACAAGTGTACATCATCACACACCCAGCTAATTTCTTATCTTTTGTAGAGACTCAGTACTTTTGGAATATGGTAGCCTCTTACTGTGAGTTAATAATAGTACTAGAAGGAGGTCTTGTAGACATTTTAGATTTCCCCCATCCCCCTCCGTTTCCCCTCCCCCAACCTTCATCCCATTTTAACCTATTCCCAGAAATTCTGGGTGTCACCAGACAGCATTATGTGCAGCAAAACAGAAAACCTGCTTAATAGAAAACATTAGCAGAGTTCTCTAATATTAGCATGCATAAAGAAAAGCACAATGAAACTAGACCAAGTGGTTTTCACATAAGAACAGACTGGAAGGGCTAGGATTTTTCAGTTTGGAATGAAGGTTTGGCAAAGATATAATTACTTCTTAAGTTTGATTATGGGGTATGGGTTAAGGGCAAATTAGCTTATTTACCAAATTCTGTGGCATCCTACTTCATCTTCACCTTCCACTTCCTACACAGAGTGGAGATATGGTCCTAAGTATAAATGAGGGTACTGCTTTTTAAAAGATCATGTCTTTGCACTATTAAGAAACGGTGGCTCACGCCTGTAATCCCAGCACTTTGGGAGGCCGAGGCGGATGAATCACGAGGTCAGGAGATCGAGACCATCCTGGCCACCATGATGAAGCCCCTTCTGTACTAAAAATACAAAAAGTAGCCAGGTGTGGTGGTGCGCACCTGTAATCCCAGCTACTTGGGAGGCTGAGGCAGGAGAATCCCTTGAACCGGGGAGACGGAGGTTGCAGTGAGCTGAGATCATACCACTGCACTCCAGCCTGGGCAAGAAGGGCGAGATTCCGTCTCAAAAACAAAAACAAAAAAACAGTATGAAAGCATTATGCTTTTGAGATACATCAATATTATTGCCCCCACCCCATTCCAACTAGTTTTTTTGTTTTTGTTTTAAATCTGAGTAGCTCAATGGTAGGATATTGAATTTAAGGGAATAGTGATCTAGGTAAATATCTTGTTCAGAAATAACTGACTAGGAGAAATTGCAAATAAGAAAATATACAAATTTATTATCTACAGGTTATTGTAGATTCATACTCAAGATGACTGTTCTAGAGAGAAACCAGTGCATTCTTTTTTAGGTGCAAGGAATATGTGGAGATAATTCCACTATCAAAGACTGTATGTAAATTTTCCAAGATGGATAGATGATGGTGCTAAAACTGTTTTGCTGTTCCAGGTCAGTAAAATCAAGATTCAACAAATTATGGGCCTTCATGGGAAGCCTGTGAAATAAATAATAAAATATATACTGTTAAAATATATAGCTCTTTAGAGTATGTAAAATGCTTTCACAGAATGTATGGAAGTGAAGCATAAACTGGGCTTGCTGGATGTTAAGTTTTCTTTGCTTCACAGCTGTATATTCTGGGTTCCATTATTAATATATTTTTTAACTCTTGCTGCTTTTCCAAAGCAGTCTCTTCAGTTACTGTTAAGCTATAACAGAGGGTGGCGAACCTTTGGTTCTTTCACATTGCTGTGACCTTCAGAGTTCTGTTGATCAAAAAATAGTTTTGCAGCAATAGAGAATTATATTGTTGTTGAAGTGTTTTGTTTGTTTGTTTCTTTTCTTTTTTTTTTTTGAGACGGAGTCTCTCCCTGTCACCCAGGCTGGAGTGGTCTCGGCTCACTGTAATCTCCGCCTCCGGGGTTCAAGCGATTCTCCTGCCTCAGCCTCCTGAGTAGCTGTGACTACAGGTGCACACCACCACACCCAGCTAATTTTTGTATTTTTAGTAGATACGGGGTTTCACCATGTTGGCCAGGATGGTCTCAATCTTCTGACCTCGTGATCTGCCTGCCTCGGCCTCCCAAAGTGCTGGGATGACAGGGGTGAGCCACTGTGCCTGGCTGTGTTTTGCTTCTTTTCTTCTTTCTTTTTTTTTTGAAACAGGGTCTTGCTCTGCTGCTCAGGCTGGAGTGCAGTGGTAAAATCACAGTTCACTACAGCCTCAACCTCCTGGGCTTAATCATCCTCCCGCCTCAGCCTCCCAAGTAGCTGGGACTACAGGCATGCGCCACCACGTCTGGCTAATTTTTAAATTTTTTTTAGAGATGAGGTCTTACTGTATTACCCAGGCTGATCTTGAACTCTCAAGCTCAAGAGATCCTCCTGCCTTGGCCTCCCAAAGTTCTGAGATTACAGGTGTGAGCCACTGCGCCTTGCCTTTTTTTCTTTCTTTTTTTTCCCCCCTTCAATCTGTTCTGAGGACCAAGATTCATTTGCGGGATGGCTACAGAAGTGAACCAGGGTAGGCAATGAAAATATCATTCAAAGTTGAATGAAGCATCCATGCTGGAAAGGGAATAGAAACCTTACTATTATATTTAAACTGCCTGCTCTGGTTTGTTGAAGAACTCGGTGTCAGTTTGCTTCTTAGGTTCCATAGGTCAAGAGATTTTTGTTCCATCATTCTGGGATTTTAGAGGAAATAGAGTTTATAGGGGACTTTGGGAAATGCTGGGTTAGGTGCTATCTGAAAGTATGTGCCATTAAACATTAATCCTGGGTTGGGCGTGGTCTCTCACACCTGTAATCCCAGCACTTTAGGAGGCTGAGGCGGGTGGATCACCTGAGGTCAGGAGTTTGAGACCAGCCGGGCCAACATGGTGAAACCTCATGTCTACTAAAAATACAAAAATTAGCAGGGTATGGTGGTGGGTGACTGTAATCCCATCTACTCGGGAGGCTGAGACAGGAGCATGGTGTGAACCTGGGAGGTGGAGGTTGCAGTGAGCCGAGGTCACACCATTGCACTCCGGCCTGTGCAACGAGTGAGAGACTCTGTCTCTGAAAAAAATAAATTTCTTCCTTTTCTTTTTTTTTTTTTTTTGAGGCGGAGTTTTGCACTTTCACCCAGGCTGGCTCACTGCAACCTCCACCTCCCAGGTTCACGCCATTCTCCTGCCTCAGCCTCCTGAGTAGCTGGGACTACAGGTGCTCCCCCACCACGCCCGGGTAATTTTTTGTATTTTTAATAGAGATGGGGTTTCACTGTGTTAGCCAGGATGGTCTCGATCTCCTGACCTTGTGATCCGCCCACCTTGGCCTCCCAAAGTGCTGGGATTACAGGCGTGAGCCACTACGCCCGGCCCTGAAGGATTTCTTGAAAAAAGAAATTCTGAAACCAAATCCATTTGGGAAAACTCTGCAAATTGAATCCTCTCTTGGAGTTCCATAGTACACTCTGATCTTATTCATCAAAGCATTTGTTTGTTATAAACAACTTAAATATTCATAGGGAGGAGAGTAAAATTGTATTAGTAGAATATTATACAGCCCTTAAAAACAAATGAACTAGATCTCAATCTTCAATCATAGATGGTTCTCAAGAACATCTAGAAAAACATTAGAGAATGAGAATGATGCATATAGTGTATAATTTGTGTGTTTTTAAAAAACTATATGCTTTCCCCAGTATATCTGTATAATAAATATGCATTTTAATAAAGTCTAAAAGGATTCATACCAAGTAATGATAGTTACTTGGAGAAATGACTGGGATTGGGAATGATGATCAAAAGGTCCTTTTTCACATTATCTATAAGGTTTGAATTTTCTTGGGAATATATCTGTGTATTACTTATAATAAAAATTAATTAAATGCAAATACCTTTTAAGTGCTGAGAAAGTTACTTTATTTTCCCTCACTGGTGATACCTACCCTGCTAAACTCCAAGTACATCCATTTATTAATTCACCATATACAAATTAAACTGATTTTGGAGCCCTGGTTTTATAAACTAGGACATTTTTTATTCCATGATAACAAAATGATTTTCTTACATTATGAGATTAAATTAAGTGGCTTATACAGTCTAGTCCATGCACGCTCTCAAGAGGCAGGCTTAGTCAAGCTTATTGTGTGTTGGTTCAAGAGATCTTTTCGAGTGCAACAAAGAGAAGTTTGAACTTGGTTCTTGAGCAGCTAGAGGAGCTGTAAGTAGATTGGAACATTATGGTTTAAAACCAGTTAAGATTAAAGAAGCAGACCGTCTTTGGTAATGTTCTTTCCAATTCCATGGACCTCATTCTTTATCTTATTCTCTAGACTTGATTTTGACATCTGAGCCAAACTTGAAGGCATCTGTGGTTCTGTTTGACTTTACCAGTCGCCAAGCATCACTTTAAATGACTGCATTTTTGTAATATAAATACTTTTTTTTAAGAAAGGATAATTGTGAAAAAAGCTGTAGTCACATTGAAGGTTTTCTATCAATACATTCACTTTATTCCTTCAATTTGCTTTATAAGAGCCGTTGTCTGAGAAAGATTTCATCAACTGAAAGTATCTCTTCTTTAGCATGATTTATTTTCAGGCGTATTCCTCTATCCATCTTATCAAAGTGGTCATTTTTACATTTCATCTAAGTGAAAACTTGGACCAGGGCATAAACTGATCAATTTTATGCTAAAAATATTTTAATATACATTATGAAGGGATTCAAAATTTAATTTACATTACAGATATCATGTTTATTTTTTATAGATGTTTATTGGCACCTACCACATGCTTGGTATGCCAGGAAATTCAGAGTATTAAAAAGCATTACTGCCCTTAGTAGTGAGCTTCCTGTTTCCTAAAATATTATTATGCATGTAATCCATATGCATACAAATTACTGATGATTTAAGATGATTCTTCCACCAGAATGCCAGTGGAAACTTGTACAGTGTAAACTGTGGAAGTGTTAAGTAGAGTGAACTTCAGGAATATTTTGAGTAGTTTAGCCACCATCGAGGATGGAGGGGTTGCAGGGCATGATTAACCAGCAGAAAGTTATGAAGACCCCTGTGTGGCTGCTGTGGCGTCTCCATCCTGACTGATCATTGGGGGTCTTGCACATGGCAGTTACATAGTGTGTGTTGGTCATGGGGACTTTGCACTGCTTTCGAGAGAGACGAATGACATGATTAGCTTTGTAGTCAGTGTGATTCTGAGGTGGGGTTTCGGGATTGAGCATAAGGTATACAAAGTGAAAGAGAGAAAAGGGGAGATAAAAAAGGAGAACTTGAGCACTACAATCAGAATTAGCTTTTTTCTTCAGCTCAGATGATTCTCATACTGGCTTTAAGGTTGTGATTGTTTTTTAATATCCTAGTGCTTAACTGTTGCAAAAGCATATGTGTCAATTTAGAAAAACATAGGTTTTCTTTAGTTGAAATTTGAACTCCCTGCTACCCTATGTCTCTGTAATGTGAATACCACAAAATTATTGTACCACCATTTAATGTAGAATTGATCATGAATGTGGCCGAAGTCAGTGAATTTGATGTCTGTTCATGGATAAAATTATTCCCTGGTAACAAGTTTATCTGCATTCTTAGTGATTTGATAAAGACCATTTAAATCAGCCCAATTCCTATTAATCTAAAAATCACAAAAATGTGTAAGATGCCTGTTTCTCCTGAGAACAGGAATGCTAGCTGTCAGTTTTCTAGTCTGGCTTTCATATCATGGAAGTCCTTAGAAATCTGTTTTTTGAGTTCTAAATCATCCATATTCCTGTGTTCCAGGATTTCTCTCTGATCAAACGGACAGTTCAGGACTCAGAATCTAAGGATGAATGTTCACCGTGGCAGTGACAGTGACAGGTTATTGCGGCAGGAGGCCAGCTGCTTAGTGGATGATACTTCAGTTGCAGCCCAAGAAAAAGAAGCAAATAGCCTGGCTTCATCTGGTCCTCATAATCTTACTTATCCTCTAGGTCCCAGGAATGAAGGTACAGTGATTAGCTCTTGACTTAATTTGGGGGGCTTTCCAATACCAAAGCAGCTACTCTACCCAGAAGGCATGAATGTGTTTAATCTAAATAAATTATCCAATTAATTGCTTAGCTTGCATATCACAATTATATAAAGCTGACCTTCACAGAAAATCTCCACTTATTTAATCAGTCTAGCACATCTAATGTGGTGATAATGGTATTAAAACAAACAAACAAACAGCCACAGGTTTGGAGTCAGAAGACATTCAACTTCTAACTCAGCTGCTTATTAGTTGTAACCATGGATGAGATCCTCAGTCTTTCTGAGCCCTGCTTTTTCTTTTTTCTTTTTTTTTGAGATGGGGTGTCACTCTGTCACCCAGGTTGGAGTGCAGTGGCGTGATCTTGGCTCACTGCAGCTCTGCCTCCCAGGCTCAAGTGATCCTCCCACCTCAGCCTCACGAGTAGCTGGGACCACAGGTGTATTCACCACACCCAGTTAATTTTTTATATTTTTGGTAGAGACAGGGTTTCACCATTTTGCCCAGGCTGGCGAGCCTCACATTCTTAATCTGGAAAACAAGGCTATTAATATTCTATCTAGGCCCGGTGCGGTGGCTCACACCTGTAATCCTAGCACTTTGGGAGGCCAAAGTAAGTGGATCACTTGAGGTCAGGACTTCAAGGTCTGCCTGGCCAACGTGGCAAACCCCCATCTCTACTAAAAATACAAAAATTAGCCGGGCGTGGTGGCAGATGCCTGTAATCTCAGCTACTTGGGAGGCTGAGGCACGAGAATCGCTCGATCCTGGGAGGCAGAGGTTGCAGTGAGCCTAGATCACACCACTGCATTCCAGCCTGGGCAAGAGAGCGAGACTCTGTCTCAAAAAAAAAAAAAAAAAGAAATTATTCTTACCTCACAAGAATAGTAGATTAACAAGTTAATAGATGTGAAAGCTCCTAATAAACTGAGATTCTTTTTAACTTTTAAGTAAAACAATAGCACCAATAATAGCAACTACCATCTATTGAGCATTCACTGTACTAGGAACTTTACATACATTCTTTCGATCGGGGTGGCAAACTGGTCAAATCTGTCTGTTTTTGTAAATAAAATTTTAATGAAACAGCCATCATGTCCATATTGTCTATGGCTGCCTTCCTGCTACAGTAGTGGCAGAGACTGACCACAAGCTTAAAATATTTACTTTGTGGCCCTTTATGGAAAATTTGCTGACTCTACTTCAGATTAGTCCTTACAACTATTATCCTTGTTTTACAGATGAGGAAACTGAGGCTTAGAAAGCTTAGGTAACTTGCCCAGGGTCACATTGCTAGGAGGTAGTGGGCTGAGATGATTTCTATATGTGTATTAACTGACAGAAAAGCATATGACTGCCGTCAAAGAGTACACCATTAGGGAGAACTTGTGCAAGGAGTCTCTCTTCCTACTCACCCATTTAAGCAGGATAGAACCTGAGGTTTCTTCCTTGGGTTTAGGAATAAACCCATTTTAATTGCTTCATTATTGGGGAGAAATCAAGCATTATAAGGAACTGAATTAGTAATTCAGGTATCTATTTCTTTTTTTTTTTTTGAGACAGAGTCTCGCTCTGTCGCCCAGGCTGGAGTGTAATGGCGCAGTCTTGGCTCACTGCAAGCTCCGCCTCCTGGGTTCACGCCATTCTCCTGCCTCAGCCTCCTGAGTAGCTGGGACTACAAGCTCCCGCCACCACGCCTGGCTAATTTTTTGTATTTTTAGTAGAGACGGGGTTTCACCGTGTTAGCCAGGATGGTTTCGATCTCCTGACCTTGCGATCTCCCCGCCTTGGCCTCCCAAAGTGCTGGGATTACAGGCGTGAGCCACCGCGCCTGGCCCAGGTATCTATTTCATTTTTAATAAACAGCACCTCAAGTGTGAAAGCCTATCCTGGTGATCCAAGTGTTTCTTGCTACAAGCTTGCCTGTGGGTTACCTGGAAGCATAGCTTTTGGTGTGCAAACATGAGACCACATTGAAAGTTTATGAGAAGCTATGGGATGTGAACTCTAAATAGGTTTTTGGTCTATATTTTTGTTGCCTTTTATCTACAAACAAATGGGAAAAAAAACTAAGTGTCCTCTGCCCAACAATTTATTTGGTTGTCTTGAGTGTAGGAAATCAGACTAATTTCCCAGAGGTCATAGGCATTAATCATGTTCCTGAATTTGTTTACAAATTTTATAAACATGACAGGTGGGAGTAATTCAGTTGTATTGATAACATTTTTTTCTTTTTTTTCAAAAAGGGCCTGAAGAAAAGGTAGAAAAATGTTAACAAATCTTACCAAATGTAGGTGATAGGGCTTATGTATTAAGTTTGTGCTTTCCTATGTTTGGAATTTTTCATTAAAAACCTTTTTTACATTAAAATAAAATAGGGCTGGGTGTGGTGGCTCATACCTGTAATCCCAACACTTTGCAGGCCACACACCCGGCCTATTTTTAAGTGCTCTCACATCCTTAATTTCAGTTTATAATTGAAACAGCCCTGTGAGGTAGATGGAGTGAACATTATTTATCCTCATTTTATAGATGATGGGCCAGGTAGAAAAATTAAATAAATTAACTGGCAAGGCACGGTGCCTCACGCCTGTAATCCCAGCACTTTGGGAGGCCGAGGCGGGCGGATTGCGAGGTCAGTAGATCGAGACCATCCTGACTAACTTGGTGAAACCCTGTCTCTACTAAAAAATACAAAAAATTAGCCAGGCGTAGTGGTGGGCGCCTATAGTCCCAGCTACTCAGGAGGCTGAGGCAGGAGAATGACGTGAACCCGGGAGGTGGAGCTTGCAGTGAGCTGAGATTGCACGACTGCACTCCAGCCTGGGCGACAGTGTGAGACTCCATCTCAAAAAAAAAAAAAAAAAAAAAAAATTAAATAAATTGCTTAAAGAAAACAGCTTTTTAGTGATACTGAGAAACAGATTTTACGAATGAATTCTAATGTCATTTGCACTGGAACTTCTCTGCTGAGAGTAAGACCTGCCTTTTTGAAAAAATAGTGTAGGTGATGTTAGGATTCTCCTGTACATAGTGAAAATGCCTTTTACTGTGAATTTCTAGGAAAAGTAATATATTGGAAAATTAAAGACTATCATTATCCCTTCTGGGAAATAAATTTTAAAACAATTTTGAAGAATTTGAAAATGAATAGTTTTGGCACATATTAATAGCAGGTTCCTTAAATAAAACACAGGAAATATAAAAGTATTATTTAGCAATAGAAGTGAAAACAAGTAAAAAGCGACTGCGTCTGAACCAACACCAGGGAAGGTACAGGGAATAACAGGGGAGACTCTTGGGCCTCCACATAAATTCTTCTCTACTGTTTTTCTTAACCATATACATAGTTTACTTTAGAAGATTTAAATAATGTTCAAGTGTGAGCATTCTGCCTTCTTCCCCTCCCTCCGCCAACCCTCACGTGTACATGGAGGAGATCCAATATGAGTCTCTAGTTTGTTTGCTTGCTTTTTACTAGCTGTAGGCAAGAGGTTTTTTGCCTGTCAACACCTAAAATTTGGGGTTTTTTGCTTGTTGTTTTAAAGAAGATAGGGTTTTTCTCTCAAGGCTTTTGCTCTCAAGTTGTTTTGGTTTCTTTGTATGTTCTTTTAGACCTCTCGCTTGACTATGCCTCTCAGCCAGCAAATCTTCAGTTCCCTCACATAATGTCCCTTGCTGAAGACATCAAAGGTTCTTGCTTCCAAAGTGGGAATAAACGGAACCATGAACCTTTTATTGCTCCAGAAAGATTTGGAAACAGTAGTGTGGGCTTTGGCAGTAATTCCCATTCCCAAGCACCAGAGAAAGTGACGCTTCTTGTAGATGGCACACGTTTTGTTGTGAATCCACAGATTTTCACTGCTCATCCGGATACCATGCTGGGAAGGTAATTGATAATTTTCTTCCAGATTCCCTCTGCTCTCTATAAATAGAAATACCTGATGTTTATCTTGCATTAGATATAACAATAAAAAGCATTGCATAGGCTGGGCGCGGTGGCTCATGCCTGTAATCTGAGCACTTTGGGAGGTCGAGGCAGGCAGATCACCTGAGGTCGGGAGTTGGAGACCAGCCTGGCCAACATGGTGAAACCCCATCTCTACTAAAAATACAAAAATTAGCTGGGTGTGGTGGCAGGTGCCTGTAATCCCAGCTGCTACTTGGGAGGCTGAGGCAGGAGAATCGCCTGAACCCCGGAAGGTGGAGGTTGCAGTGAGCCGAGACCACACCATTGCACTCCAGCCTGGGCGACAGAGCAAGACTCCGTCTCAAAAAAAAAAAAAAAAAAAAAGCATTGTATTTTTATTTTTCTGCCCTCATACATTTGTGAAGGGAGGGCAAGCTGGTAAAAGCCTAATACGTGTTGGTATTTCAGGGTGGGGAGAGTTCTTCATTTACAAAGCCAGTATAGTAAAATGAGCCCCACAAAAGAAAATAAAACCTATTTGGAAACGATGAAAAAATAACCTGCTAAATCTCATTCTCTGCTCCTCTACAAATTCACTCTAAGTAATGTTTTCAGAGTTTCATAGGTCAAAGATGCTGGGGGTAAGGTGAGACCTAAATCTTACTCCCTTTTTAAAAAAAAAAAAAAAAAAAAAAAACAGTATTAGGCAAATATTCTACATGGCCCAAGAACAAAGCCATTTTACTGAAAACCATTTCCCTGCCATCTATTGCAAGTTTTATGCTTGGCAACAGATGCTATGCTGTCATTTTCTAATGCTTCCATTACTATTCAAGTTTTTTGAAATGTAATCTTTAAGTGGAGTCTTTAAACCTAGTTGCTTTGTTGTTTGTTTCACGATTGCCCTCTTTATTCTTCATGGTCCATTCTCTGTGCTGCTTCATTCAGATTTACCCTCTTCTTAACCATCTCTGGCCCTCAGATTTTTAAGGTTAGAGTTTAGGAAATGGAAATAGCCTACTAAGAAGGAAAACTGTCCAAGAAGGAGTCTCAGAGCCTGGGCTAGGAGTTAAGAGATTGTCTTTTTGGCCAACCATAGACCTTAACCCAAGGAAGAGCAAATTGGGATAAGAGTAAAAATAGTAATAATAATGATATTATACATGTAGATTTGGCTTTTGATCATTTTCATCTACTTAGAAGTAGATTTTATTTTGTTTAGAGATCTAACCTCAGGACTTTGAATTAATTTAAACTGAGTTAGAAATTCGAATCGATCACACTAATTTATTGAATTCTAGGCTAAATAGAATCCAGCTATTCAAATATATGTGTATTTGAACATATAAATTCACAGTGAACTACTTTTTTTTTTTTTTGAGATGGAGTCTCGCTCTGTCACCGAGGCTGGAGGGCAGTGGTGCAATCTCGGCTCACTGCAACCTCCGCCTCCCGGGTTCAAGCAATTCTCCTGCCTCAGCCTCCCAAGTAGCTGGGATTACAGGTGTGTGCCACCACACCCGGCTAATTTTTGTATTTTCAGTAGAGACAGGGTTTCACCATGTTGGTCAGGCTAGTCTTGAACTGACCTCGTGATCCGCCCACCTCAGCCTCCCAGAATGCTGGGATTACAGGCATGAGCCACTGTGCCTGGCCACAGTGAACCACTTTTTAATTAGAGCTAAACCTGTCTACATATTTCTTAAACATCTGAATTAAGATAAAAGTAGAACATTAACACATTTTCCAGACTGGCCCTGTATTTTTTTATCAGGCTTGAATTCCTGTTCTCAGTTTGGATATTACCAGCATTCCCGCCCCTTGAAAAAAGTGTTTCTCAGTGCAGGCTGGCTGTTTTAGGTATGTTGCCTCTGAAAGTAGTGATCAAGAGAAGAAAGGCAAATGTTTTCTGGGTAGTATATTCTTGGGTGAAACTGGTTTTCTGAACCTTGGAATGGGTTGTCCCATGAAGAAGAGAGTCTGGTTCTTTATCTGTATGGTTCATTCAGCTGAATTGGCAAGGTCGTAAATTCTGTAAGTTATTTAGATTTGTTCTGTTCTGTGGCTACCTGTCCTGTGATTATATACAGTACTTCTGAGCCTAGCCAGTGAGCTTACAGATGTGGGCCACTAGTCACAAGGGGAGAAGCTGAGAGAAAGAGAATGGATTAATGCAGATCCATGCCATTACTAAATACTCTGAGCTGAAGTCCTACTGATGATAAATAGGGAGGATTATATTTACAATATGTTCACTATTTTTATTCAAAGCTCTCTGAGCTAGACTTCATTCAACCAGAGCATTCCAGAAAAACATCTGCATTCTTTGGAGGCTACTTTTATCAAGATGGATTTCTTATGTGTGGTACAGTTACTTGGGAAACATGTAAAATTGAATCATTTTCTTTCTTTTTTTTTTTTTTTTTTTTTGTTTTTGAGACAGAGTCTCGCTCTGTCACCCAGGCTGGAGTGCAGTGGCACAATCTCGGCTCACTGCAAGCTCTGTCTCCTGGGTTCACACCATTCTCCTGCCTCAGCCTCCTGCACAGCTGGGACTACAGGCGCCCACCACCTCGCCTGGCTAATTTTTTGTATTTTTTTTTTTTTTAGTAGAGATGGGGTTTCACCATGCTAGCCAGGATGGTCTCAGTCTCCTGACCTCGTGATCCACCTGCCTTGGCTCCCAAAGTGCTGGGATTACAGGCGTGAGCCACCGCGCCTGGCCGAAATGGAATCATTTTCAGACCTTTGAAAAGCAGCCAGTTCAGGCTGGAGGACAACAGTTGTGAACAGCTGAACAGCAACACTTCCCAGCAGTTTAAGGAAGGAAATGGCAGTAAGCCCCCATTTGATTGGGAAGTCAAATCTTAGGCTGGTTGAAGATAGCAGCTGCCCGCTCTATCCTTTGTGTTATCTAACCATTCCACAGCTCATACACAGAAGTGCAGCAGGAGTGGAAGTCATGGGGTCATTTAGACTGCAGGGGATCTGACAGAGGGAGGAAGGATGGGGAGAGGCGAATAAGAAAAGCTCTCCTCCCTGTACTCTCATGACTTCTGAGTTCATGCTAACAGCAAGCCTGTCTCTCTGAAATGCAGTAAACTGCTGATAAGCCTAATGCCTACCCTCTTCTACTCGATCTGAAAATCCCATCGTTAGTTATTCTTTGTATTGAGTAAGGCCATTTTTCCCCCAGAGCTCCACTATTAAGACATACCAGGAAAGCATTAACATAGCTGCATGTAACAGAAGATGAGATGTTGAAAAGTAAAGTTCAGAAATATTGATGAATGGCATATTAGATAGGTCAGTGTTGACAGACGAGGAGACAGGGATAAAAAGGAGCTTAGATGCTGTCTTCCTGAGCTGTCAGTATAGAAAAGCAGGTTCTTGGGCAGTGGGGAGGGCATGAAAGGCCACCATCTCAACACAGATATTTTCCAAGGGCCACCTCTGCAGTTGCTGTTTACTGCATTTACTGCCAAAGAAACTCACTACAGATGAACTTTGTGGACTTGATCCTTCATTCTTCTTTGCACACAAATGCTTAAAGCAGTTGCCTTCTTTTCCTGTCTGAAGGGAGTTTCCTAAGACTTGAGTTGTCTTGTAGGCATTGGGTCCCAGTGCTATGTTTTTAATTTATACCATGAGAGAGTGGGATGGAGTCTTCCAGAATGAGGTGGAGAAAGGAGAAGTCTCATCTGTGAAGAATCATGCTGGAGAAGATAACATTATTGCCTGGGTATCTTTCAGGATGTTTGGACCAGGAAGAGAGTACAACTTCACTCGGCCCAATGAGAAGGGAGAGTATGAGATTGCTGAAGGCATCAGTGCAACTGTATTTCGCACAGTGCTGGTGTGTGGTAGCCTTTTTTGTTACATTCTCTTCCCCAGGGGCATGTGTGATCAATAGCCTTGAGAGTTCCATCAACTATGTTATTGACTTTAGGGTCTCTGGTTTCCAGTTGTTTCTTTCTCCCTTTGTTTTCTGTTCCTGTAACTTTTAAGTCCTTGCTTGTTTGTATGTGAGCTCTATCAGTTACCAAGTTCTGATTAAACAAGTCAAGATAGCCAGGAGCTGTTTTGCCATCTAATGAATCATCCAATTTGGTGATAATTCCGGTAGCTCATTGCTTTAACAACCAGGAATGCATAGGGATGAAGAAGTAATTTTTCATCTTGTTCTTTGCCTACATTTTTTCTTCCTAATCTATTTACAGGACTATTACAAAACCGGTATCATCAATTGTCCTGATGGCATCTCTATCCCAGATCTTAGAGATACATGTGATTATCTCTGCATTAATTTTGATTTCAACACTATCCGATGTCAAGATCTGAGTAAGTACAGGAGCAGCTGCCAGCTGCACTTAACCAGCTGAACTTTGTGTTTTCTTGTAAGTCACTGATTTTTTGTTGTTGTTGTTTTTGAGACAGAGTCTCGCTCTGTTGCCAAGGCTGGAGTGCAGTGGCGTGATCTCAGCTCACTGCAACCTCCACCTCCCGGGTTCAAGGGAATCTCCCTGCCTCAGCCTCCCGAGTAGCTGGGATTACACACGCCTGCCACCACGCCTGGCTAATTTTTGTGTTTTTAGTAGAGTCAGGGTTTCGCCATGTTGGCCGGGCTGGTTTTGAACTCCTGACCTCAGGTGAGCTGCCCGCCTTGGCCTCCCAAAGTGCTGGGATTACAGGCGTGAGCCACCAAGCCCAGCTGACATTTTCTATTATTAAACAGAAGGAATTTCACGTGTAGGTTGAAAATCTTCTGCAGAGGCAGAGATGTGATACTGACTAACCCTTTTCCTCTCTTGGTTCAAAGCACTGTGAGAAACTGGAGCAGACAAAGGAAAACAGATAGTAGTTTCTAAATGGAGCTTGACCAGTGGGAGACCAAGCTGACAGCTTCCCTCTTGGGACTTTGGTGTCTCAACTCTAACAAACAAGGATACTGATTGTCCAACATGAGGAACAGTTCACTAATAAAGTCAAATAGCACAAATTGGCCAGGTTCTCCTGATCATTATATTGCCCCCCCTTTTTTTTTAAATTTGAGATGGGGTCTTGCTGCTATGTTGCTCAGGCTGGTCTCAAACTCCTGGCCTCAAGCAGTCCTCCCACCTCAGCTTCCTGAGTAGCTGGGACTACAGGTACATGCCACCACACCTGGCTATTATTATTGTTTTGTTTTGGAGACAGAGTCTCACTCTGTCACCCAGGCTGGAGTGCAGTGGCACAATCTCAGCTCACTGCAGCCTCCACCTCCTGGATTCAAGCAGTTCTTCTGCCAGAGCAGCTGGGATTACAGGTGCATGCCACCATGCCTGGCTAATTTTTGCATTTTTAGTAGAGATAGGGTTTACACCATGTTGGCCAGCCTGGTCTCGAACTCCTGACCTCAAATGATCTGCCACCTCGGCCTCCCAAAGTGCTGAGGTTACAGGCATGAGCCACTGCGCCCAGCCTATAATTATTAACTTAGTGTTTGCTAAGTGCTTTATAGATATGGACTTGCTTAAATCTTTAACAATCCTGAAAGATGGGTGATAACCTCATTTAAGAAATCAGCTTGTTCAGAGCTCTAGGCATTAAGGCTAGGATTAGAACTCAGATTGTCTGACTGCAAATTCCATGCTCTTATTACCTGGGCTTCCTGAAATTATTTAAATAACTATTCTTTGAATTTCATGATACATTTCCCTGCATGTTGCATGAAGTACATGTGATTTCTCTACTGAGTGTATTACACATTTAGAGTAAGTCCTTTGGTGTCACCAAAATTCAGATTATTCCTCTATTATGGTACTCTAACTCCATGAAATCAGGATCCAAACCATCTTCAGAAGAGGTACTACAAATGATGATTTCATCTCTTACAGAATGAACATTTATGGTCTGACCTTGTATGTCCAACAAAACCCCAGCTGATCAGAATGCTCAAGGATTACTAAACATGAGTAAATTGAAGAGTGGTAGAATAGGAGACAAACCTTAACAAAGCTTAATTATCACCTTGGAGCAGGAAACAATCTCTTTGCCTTTAAATGTGCCACTTCTCTGAACCTCATCAATGATAACAGCCATTCCCTCATAGTCTTTTTCTCTCCAGTAATATGTGCATTTAGGCAGAAAGCATGTTCACCCACATTTTCTCTCTGCAGGTGCTTTACTGCATGAACTGTCCAATGACGGTGCTCATAAGCAGTTTGATCACTACCTCGAAGAGCTGATCTTGCCTATCATGGTGGGCTGTGCCAAGAAAGGAGAGCGAGAGTGCCACATTGTTGTGCTGACGGATGAGGATTCTGTGGACTGGGATGAAGACCACCCTCCACCAATGGGGGAGGAATATTCCCAAAGTAGGAGCTTCTGGCATGGTGTAGATGTTTTCAGCAAGAAACTCGCTACCTGGAGTAGCAGCTTGATCCTAGAACCACTGTGAATATCAATGTTGAGCCTGTGATGAGCACACTCACCTGGATGACAAATCCCTAGTGATGCAGGGCTAGCCTTTATGCTGGGGAACACAGGGAATGTTGTTACACCATTCACTCTTTCTCTGGTGTCTCATACTGTGTAAGATACTGAAGCAGCACATTAAATGATGGTGTCATTCTTCTCTTAATTCATTTTTAAATCCTTTTGAATTGGTAATCAGAATTCAAAAAACATAACAGGATATACACTAAAAAGTCTTACTCTCACTCCTGCCCCATCCAGTTTTGCTTCTCAATTTCTTTTACAGGCTTCCAAGTATATTCAATGTACATAGATAACCAATTACTTGTTTTCTCCTCCTTTTTCATGTACCATATTATACAGCTCTTCTGTGCCATGTGTTAACAAAAATCTTCGACATTATGGGCCGGGCACGGTGGCTCACGCCTGTAATCCCAGCACTTTGGGAGGCTGAGGCGGGAGAAACACGAGGTCAGGAGTTCGAGACCAGTCTGGCCAACATAATGAAAGCCTGTCTCTACTAAAAATACAAAAAATTAGCCAGGCATGGTGGTGTGTGCCTGTAGTCCCAGCTACTCAGGAGGCTGAGGCAGGAGAATCAGGTGAACCTGGGAGACAGAGGTTGCAGTGAGCCGAGATCGCGCCACTGCACTCCAGCCTAGGTGACAGCGTGAGACTCCGTCTTAAAAAAAAAATCTTCGACATTCTTTTTCTGTGGCTCTATAGTATTCCCTTGTACAAATGTGCCAAAATTGATTTAACCAGCCATTCCTGGACATTTAAACTATTGGCCAGGCGCAGTGGCTTATGCCTGTAATCCCAGCACTTTGGGAGGCCGAGGTGGGCGGATTGCTTGAGGTCAGGAGTTCACGACCACCCTTGCCAATATAGTGAAACCCCGTTTCTATTAAAAATACAAAAATTAGCTGGGCGTGGTGGCTCATGCCTGTAATCCCAGCTACTCAGGAGGCTGAGAGGCAGGAGAATCACTTGAACCCAGGAGGTGGACGTTGGATGTTGCAGTGAGCCGAGATCACATCACTGCACTATAGCCTGAGTGACAGAGCAAGACTCCATCTCAAAAAAAAAAAAAAATTATACCTTTATAATTTTGATAGATGTTGCCAAATTATGCTCCATAAAATTTGTACCAATTTACACTCACAAAACAATACATGACAGGTTTGTTTCCCACCCCCTCACCAAAACAGTGGCTTTTTTTTTTTTTTTGAGACAGAGTCCTGCCTCCTGGATTCAAGTGATTCTTATGCCTCAGCCTCCCAAGTAGCTGGGACTACAGGTGTGTGCCACCACGCCTGGCTAATTTTTGTATTAGTAGTAGAAACAGGGTTTCACCATGTTGGCCAGGCTGGTCTCAAATTCCTGACCTCAAGTGATCCACCCACCTCAGCCTCTCAAGTGCTAGGATTGTAGGCGTGAGCCACCATGCCTGGCCAACAGTGGCTTTTGAAAAAATTTTTTTACAGATAGAATCTTGCTCTTTCACCCAGGCTGGAGTGCAGTGGTGCAACCATGGCTCACCGCAGCCTCAAACTCCTAGTCTCAAGTGATTCTCCCACCTCAGCCTCCAAGTAGCCTGGGCTGCAGGTGTGTGCCACCATGACTGGCTAATTTTGTGTGTGTGTGTGTAGAAATGGGGTCTATGTTGCCTTGCCTAGGCTAGTCTCAAACTCCTGGCCTCAAGCCATCTTCCCGTATCTGCCACCCAAAGTGTTGGGATTACAGGCGTGAGCCACTGTGCCTGGCCCCAAAACAGTGTTTTTAAGACTTTTATCTTTGCTACTTTCTTAATAGGTAAAAAACCGCAGAATCTCATGATTGGCATGAGTTTTAATTACATTTTTTATTTCATGAGTGAGGCTGAAATTTTTTTTTTTTTTTTTGAGATGGTATCTCCCTTCTCTTGGCCAGGGTGGAGTGCAATGGCATGATCTCGGCTCACTGCAACTTCCCGCCTCCTGGGTTCAATTGCTTCTCCAGCCTCAGCCTCCCAAGTAGCTGGGATTACAGACACCCACCACTATGCCTAATTTTTGTATTTTTAGTAGAGACGGGGTTTTACCATGTTGGCCAGGCTGGTCTCCAACTCCTGACTTCAACTGATCTGCCTGCCTCAGCCTCCCAAAGTGCTGGGATTACAGGTGTGAGCCACCACACCCAGCCAAAATCTTTTTAGGTTTTCAAGAGCCATTGTAATTTCCTTTTTTGTTAATGGTGTTTGTGCCTTTTGCCACATTATGAAATCAGATTGTTAGTCCTTTTACTTAGTGATTTGTGAAAGTTCTATTTGTGGCGGCTCTTTCTAATTAAGGAAATTAGCCTTTTATGAGTTGCAAATATTTTCTCATTCGGTTGTCTTTTTAGCTTTGGTAAATGGTGGTTTAGGCTATGCAGAGATGTTATATTTCTATAATCATCAGCTTTTATGACTTCTAGGTTTAACGTTGTACCCAGAAAGTCCCCACCCTGAGACTATAAAAATTTCTCTTATGGTTTATGTATTATTTAACATTTAATCTTTGATCCATCTGGATTATTTGGGATTAGTGGTCAAGTATATCTTTCATTAGTTTGATTCTGTTAGCTTATCTCTTTCCTCTTAGGTCTTTACTCCATGGCTAACCCCTATTTTTTCTTTTACAGTTCTTTATAGCTCCAAGCTGTACAGATTCTTCAAATATATTGAGAATAGGGATGTTGCAAAAACAGTGTTAAAGGAACGGGGCCTGAAAAACATTCGCATTGGAATTGAAGGTAAAAAAAAAAAAAAAAAAAAAAAAATCCCAGTTAATATTCAGGTTGGGTCTATGGCCACAGCTTATGTCCTCAAAATTTAGCCTCCAGAGGGCCTAGAAAATAGGCATACATGAAAACCACATTCTTACTCAAGTTTGAAGGGTTCCTGTTTTTGTTTTTGTCATTTTTCTTTTCATTTTATCTCCAGTTGAAAATGGTTCAGAGCAGCCACAAAAACAAGTTCGAGTTTACTACTTCAGGATAAAGAGCAGTGAGGGCAAAGGACAGTGGTAGGGAGATACAGCAGGGTTTGTGGGCTCACCAGGTGAGAGCGTCGTTCTGCCACCAATCTTGGTGAAGATGTTTCTGGCATCTGGAAGGGTCCTTCTGAAAAAATAACTTGGGGACTCAAAATTTAAGATTATTCCAGCCGGGCACAGTTTCTCATGCCTATAATCCCAGCACTTTGGGAGGCCAAGGCAGGCGGATCACTTGAGGTCAAGAGTTTGAGACCAGCCTGACCAACATGGAGAAACCCTGTCTCTACTAAAAATATAAAACTTGTATTTTTGTATGGTGGCACATGCCTGTAATCCCAGCTACTCAGGAGGCTGAGGCAGGAGAATCACTTGAACCCGAGAGGCAAAGGTTGCAGGGAGCTGAGATCGTGCCATTGCACTCCAGCCTAGGCAACAAGAGTTAAACTTCGTCTAAAAAAAAAAAAAAAAAAAAAAAAAGATTATTCCATACTTTTGAGGAATGTCTGAATATATTAACAGAACTACTTTGAATGATCTTGAGCAGTGGCTCCCAGCCTGTGGTCCCCATGGAAGGCTCTCAAGAGACTGATTCCTGGAGAGTGCTAAAGTCATCTGGTCTCCCCTATGTGGATGTTTTTTTTTTTGAGATGGAGTCTCACTCTGTCGCCCAGTTGGAGTGCAGTGGCACCATCTCGGCTCACTGCAAGCTCTGCCTCCTTGATTCACGCGATTCTTCTGCCTCAGCCTCCTGAGTAGCTGGGACTACAGGCACTCGCCACCACACCTGGCTAACTTTTTTGTATTTTTAGCAGAGATGGGGTTTCAACATGTTAGCCAGGATGGTCTCGATCTTCTGGTCTCGTGATCCGTCTACCTCGGCCTCCCAAAGTGCTGGGATTACAAGTGTGAACCACCGTGCCTGACCTCCTACGTGGATCTTTGTTTGACTCTTGTGCTTTGCTACTCTTGTGGCCTCATTTCTGCCCACAGAACATGTCAAAGCTTCATTGTGTCTGACTTAAGTTGAATATAAAGTTGGAAGACTTTTTTTTTTTTTTTTAAAGAGACACACTGGAGTACTTCTGCTCACACTGGAGTACAGTGACACAATCATGGCTTACTGCATTCTTGCCTTCCTGGGCTCAACTGGTCCTCCTGCCTCAGCCTGCCGTGTAGCAGAGACCACAGGCACGCACCACTGTGCTCCATTATTATTTTTTTTAACCTTTTTTCTAAGAGATGAGATCTCCCTCTGACCTAGACTGGTTCTGAACTCCTGGACTCAAGTGATCCTCCTGCCTTGCCCTCCCAAAGTGCTAGAATTACAGGTGTGAGCCACAGTGCCCAGCCTTGGAAGACTTTTTTTTTTTTTTTTTTTTTTTTTGAGACGGAGTCTCGCTTTGTCTCCCGAGCTGGAGTGCAGTGGCCAGATCTCAGCTCACTGCAAGCTCCGCCTCCCGGGTTCCCGCCATTCTCCTGCCTCAGCCTCCCGAGTAGCTGGGACTACAGGCGCCCGCCACCTCGCCCGGCTAGTTTTTTGTCTTTTTTAGTAGAGACGGGGTTTCACCATGTTCGCCAGGATGGTCTCGATCTCCTGACCTCGTGATCCGCCCGTCTCGGCCTCCCAAAGTGCTGGGATTACAGGCTTGAGCCACTGCGCCCGGCCGGAAGACATTTTTGAGATTATTAAATCTCCTACTCGGTCTTTCCCTTGTCTGTTGGGTGCATTTCCCAGAACCACCCATCAAACTGTTTTACCATTAGAACATTATGCCATACATATTTAATACATAACGGCCTCCCTCTCCTGCGTGCCTTCTAGTTAATAGCCTCTGAAGCTACTCTGACTATTTTTCCCATTTCCATGTGACAGACTTTCACATATTTTAGGCAGCATCTTTGTTTTTTCTTTAGGCTAAACATTCCACATTTCCTTAACTATTTCTCATACAGTATGCCCTCTAAGCAACAGAATTAAGAGGACTAGGGTAGCCATGCCTTGGCAGGATTTTTGTTCTATGTTATTGTTGCCAGCAACAACAGGCTCCTGAACTAGTTAGAGGCTTCTCTCCTTTCCATTAGAAGGGATAGAATTCTTGTTACTTCTCAGATTAGTTCCTTCTAGGGACAAGACCTACTATCTGACTAAAAGGAAGTGAACATGTAAGTGACTGGGGCTGGGAGAGCATGGGGCAGGGACTGGTCACTTCCCACATATTTTCTGTGCTGTGATTTTGGGAGAAAACTGATGTGGTTACAAAGGAGAAAGTATGGACAGCAGAGTGAGCACAATGTGTTAGTCATGAGAATGGCCTTTTTCCGTTGCAGGTTACCCTACCTGTAAAGAAAAAATTAAGAGAAGGCCTGGTGGCCGGTCTGAAGTCATCTATAATTACGTACAACGCCCCTTCATCCAGATGTCATGGGAAAAGGAAGAAGGGAAGAGTCGCCATGTGGATTTCCAGTGTGTTCGAAGCAAATCCCTCACGAATCTGGTAGCTGCTGGAGATGATGTCTTGGAGGACCATGAAATATTAATGCATCACCCACCCCAAGTGGATGAACTTGACCGGCTAAATGCCCCACTTTCTCAGATGGCTTCTAACGACTTTCAGGATTAGGGCCAGCTGTGGGTCTACCCCTTGTGGGAGCCCATCTCACCTAAGATGCCTGCAGCCAGCCCTCCCTCATGATTTGTCTCACCCTGAGTAGGAATCATGCTTCTCCCCTATCCTTTTCCTTTCTCCCATAATTAACATGTGTCCTTTCCAGTAAGTCTGTGCCTCTGGCAGGGGATGAAGAAGTACTCAAATTAGCTACCATCTTTGCAGCATCCCTGATAACTTGAAAAATTTGGGTCTGGTGCTGTTCACTGAGTCTTTGTGTAACGGCAAAAGCAGGAAAGGAAGTCAAGACTGTTGCCTTGTGTTTAGCAAAGCAGTCCTTATCCTTTATACTCTGTTCTTGGGTTTTGTTTTTGTTTTGTTTTATACCAGGCAAATTGCTTAGTAGCAAAGGGACCAAACTTAAAAGGTGACAATCTCTAACTTTTAAAAACAGGCACCAATCGGATGCTCATTAGAGGTTAATGAAGATGCCATTCTTGGTGGCCTCTGCACCCAAATTGCATCTGGAAAGAACTAGGGTCTCGTTCAGAATGTCCAAAAGGAAATTCCTAAGAGGTTAAATTCAGATTTGCTTCTCATTAACGCAGCAAACAATTCAAAACCACAGATTCTTTGGCAGGAAGGATAATGGAATAATAATGTTGATGAGACCTTTTTAGCTTCAAGGTTTTGGAGTCTAAAAACAAATGGATGATTCATTTGGAATGAAACTCACAAGTAGAAGAACCTCCAAATCAGGCCAATTGGGTTATCCTGGCTTGGAATCTGGTGTGAAACCATAGGTCTTAACACTCTGGAGCAGCACATTGCTGTGGATGTGGCTAGGAGACCTTAGATATGGCTTAAAGGCTTTTAAGATGAGGACAGAAATTGCTCACAATTGCTCACTTTCTCAACAGAAAGACTTGTAAGAGTGCCAGCACGGGGTGTATGCAGTGAAGCTGGGTGGGAAGCATCATCTGCACAGTCGCTGTCCTAGCAGGATTTTTCTCTTATCTTTTCATACCATGGGATTTTTGGATATCGGTGTATTTTGGTTCTTGAAATAGCCTAATAGCTGCTCACACATTGGGTAAGAAAATTATACCAATGTCATCCCTAAAGGAAGGGTGAGTTGAATGGAAATTAAGCCCGGTCATTTTATTTGATCTATCAGCTCTATTATCAGTGCATGATCACCCAGATCACCCTTCTCAGCCCCCACAGTGCTGAACCATCTTCCTTCCTCTTCTCCATGGCTATTAATAGTACCGCTAAATTTAGAGTCCAGAGCCAGATAAAAGTATTTTGGGATTATCTCCCAGTTTGTGGTAGAAGCTGACTGGAATACAGGTTGAGTATCTCTTATCCAAAATGCTTGGGACCAGAAAGGTTTCAGGTTTCACATTTTGGAATACCTAACAGTTAAGTACCCGAAATCTGAAAGGCTTTTGAACATCATGTCGGCACTCAAAAAAAAAAAAAAAGACTTTGGAGCACTTCAGATTTTGGATTTTTGGATTTGGGATGCTCATCCTGTGTAGGAGAGGCTACTCAATTCCATGTAATGACCTAGTCATAATCATCCAAAGTTAAAAGCCGGGTAGATTTGAAAGCTCTTTCCAGGGCTGAAGAAGTGTTCTTATGTTCTCTACGTATGACTGGCATCACTGTGGAAATTAATACTCTGTTCTTCACTAGGATGTAGTAAGTGGTTAAATTGAGCTATTCCCCACCAGATGACTATTGGCATCCATTTGCAAGGCCAATGGCCTGGATTAAGGGTTAGGATTATTTGTAGCTAGAAGGTAATTTTACTTCTATGAAACTAATTGGCTCATATTTGAGGTCAGGTTTGGCCTTGACCTTACCAGTACATTTATACCCACTACCAGTTGACTAGCCCAGATAATTCTTAAATGGTGCTTCCTTTCTGCTTCTCAGTAGACTTCCATGCCATTACAAAGGAAATTTGAATTACCTAGTGTTTGTATATTCCATAATAAGTATGTATAACTTCTGTTTCACAGCTTAGGTATTGTTAACATTTAAGTGTAAACATGCCACAACTAACACTTAAATATGAAAACTAATTAGTTCTTGCTTAGGGAAAATACCAGGTATGAAGTATGGCATATACTTGACACTGTTCTGTGTAACCCTTTACTTTGCTCAGGCTTTCCAGATTGAGGTCTTTTTTCCCCCAAGTTAGGTTAACATGCATTTAACCCCAACCTGTGGGGTTTCAGTAAGCTGGAAATCTTTGATGGTAGGCTTTCTAGTGTCACGAGGTGGTGGTGACTGAAGGAAAAGCTGGGATCACAGGTTCCTTCTGGTGGAGAGGAAGATTTATGTCTATGCCCCACCCATCACCCTCCACCTGGAGCTCACCCAAGCCTGCTCCATTCCCAGGGGCAGGCCATTCTGCAAAAGCAGGACCTCTCAGTCCTCACAGAAACAAGGGCTGGGTTGAAGTCACCCCCTTCATAGTTGGTTACTGGCCAGATGGGTAAGAGGCATTTGTAATCGTAAAAAGGTGGAACTTGGGTTTGGTGTTTTCTTCTAAGTGCCTAAATAAGCAAGCCAGGCTGTTGACAGAGAAACATTTTCATAAGAAAATGGTTTTAGCCAGAGTAATCGGCAAGCCGAGATTAACCCGAATCTGAAGTTTAGAATCTTGAGTTTGCATCTGCATCATACCATGCTGTTTCGATGAGGAAACATTTGCCACTGAGGAGTTGGAGGGCAGGCAAGATGACAGTGTTAAAGTGAGTCAGATCATTTAATGGTTTCCCCTAGGCCCTGGAAAGGCTTATAATGTATTGTTAACATTTAAGTGTTCTGAAGTTAAAAAGCAAGGGTTTTTGGCCAGGCATGGTGGCTCACGCCTGTAATCCCAGCACTTTGGGAGGCCAAGGCCGGCAAATCACCTAAGGTCAGGAGTTTGAGACCAGCCTGGCCAACACAGTGAAACCCCGTGTCTACTAAAAATACAAAAAAAATCAGCTGGGTGTGGTGGCGAGCGCCTGTAGTCCCAGCTACTTGGGAGGCTGAGGCAGGAGAATTGCTTGAACCTGGGAGGTGGAGGTTGCAGCGAGCCAAGATCGTGCCACTGCACTCCAGCCTGGGCAACAGAGCAAGACTCTGTCTCAAAAAAGAAAGAAAGAAAAAAAAGGTTTTGGCTGGGTGCAGTGGCTCATGCCGGTAATCCCAGCACTTTGGGAGGCCAAGGTGGGAGGATCACTTGAGGTCAGGAGTTTGAGACTGGCCTGGGCAACATAAAAAATAAAAAAATAGCCAGGCATGGACATGGTAGTGCATACCTGTAGTCCCAGCTACTCAAGAGGCTGAGGCAGGATGACTCTTGAGCTCAGGAGGATGAGGCTGCAGTGAGATATGATGACGCCACTGCACTCCAGCCTGGATGGCAGAGCAAGACCCTGTCTCAACATTTTAAGTCAAAGGTTTGTAGTAATGTATTCAATGCCACTTCTTGCCATCACTTTGCAATTGTTGAAATGGGTATACTGAGCTCAGAAAGCAAATCTGATGCCTTCATGGGAGACGGAGCCATATTTGTGTTCTGGGTGGGATCACTAGTGCAGGAGAACATTACATTTTCTTCTGAAGGCAAAATGCTTGTAGGTTTTGCCTCTTTACTTTGTATTTACTTTTAAAATTGCACTTGTTCACCTACCAGTGTTTACGAAATCCTGTATTTGGGATGCTTTTTCTATAATAAAATACTATCATTTGAGTGTCTGTCTTTTTTTTTAGCAGAAAGTAAAATTAGAAATAAAGATTTGGGCTGGGCGCGGTGGCTCATGCCTGTAATCCCAGCACTTTGGGAGGCCAGACGGGTGGATCACTTGAGGTCAGGAGTTCGAGACCAGCCTGGCCAAGGTGGCAAAACCCTCTCTCTCCTAAAAATACAAAAATTAGCCAGGCGTAGTGGCACGTGCCTGTAGTCCCAAGTACTGGGGAGGCTGAGGCAGAAGAATCACTTGAACCTGTGAGGTGGAGGCTGCAGTGGGCCGAGATTATGCCACTGCACTCCAGCCTGGGTGACAGAGTGAGACTCCGTCTTAAAAAAAACAAAAAAAGTAGGTGGGTCTTTGAGGACTTCCCTGCCAAGGTGGTAGTTGAAGCCACAGTATGGAGATCAAGAGATCACACGACTGAAGAGGGCAAAGGCACCAGCACCAACATTTAAGTGTTGTGGAACTAGTAAGGAAGTCAGGGAGATGGAAGGAGAGTTTGTTTGTTTTAAAGGTTAACAGTATGAATGCAGCAGATCAAGATGAGGACTGAAGGGAACCCAATGGATATGGCAGAACACCAGTGACTAGAGGAGTGATAACAAATACAAGCATGTTTTACACAGCAGATAATTAATACTAACATTTCACACATGGGGCAGAGACCAGACGAGCATGGATTAAAGTGGGGAAGTGAGAAACAAAAGTGACTGCAGAGTGTTCCTTATGCTCTTCACAAAAGTAATACCTATTCATAGATCCATGCCTCCACCACAACAGGAGCGTAACGACCAGCCTACAAAACCCTGGACTGCTTACTTGTTTTCCTTCTGCCAAATCACTGCTGCCTAAATAAAAACATCTCTGGGATGCTTCACTAAGCTACTCATAACTCTGGGTTGGCTTGTCATCACAGTCACATCAACACTAATGTAAATAAGGTGATGCTACATTCCATTAAGCCACTTGGTAGGAATTCTTTCAAACTGATCTGCAATTCGGAACCACAGTGAGCTCCCTGTTGCCTCACCAGACTGCCTGGAACTGAGCTCTGTGAGTCACAGACGCTTGAATGTTGCTTGGGCAAGGTGTCTTATCTCTGAAAATGTGCGTGAAAAAGCATCACGGAGGCCGTTTTTGTCAGTGTTGGCTTTGATGGATCATTCCAGAGAAATATGCTCTGTAGGAAATGAAAATATCATTCACTGAATCCTTCTGAATTCAATTAAAAACACCACTTGGGTTACACAGAAGCCAAGGAGAACCAGGACAAGGCGATCTAAAAAAGTGCTTTCCAAGGAAGTAAGTCTGACAAAGAGCATTACCCACTGATGGCAGAGGGGGACTCCTATTAGGCCGTATAGATGAGTTTTCAAATTGGCAATCTGTTTTGCAGAATCTGAGTATTAATCCTGAAGCAACTCATGTGAATCTTACTTCTGACCTTTTGTTTTTTTTGAGACAGTCTCACTCTGTCACCCAGGCTGGAGTGCAATGATGGCACGATCTCAGCTCATTGCAACCTCCACCTCCCAGGCTCAAGTGATTCTCCCACCTCAGACTCCTGAGCAGCTGGGACCACAGACACGTGCCACCACACTAATTTTTTGTATTTTTGGTAGAGGCAGGGTTTCGCCATGTTGCCCAGGTTGGTCTTGAACTAGGCTCAAGCGATCCACTCACTTCAGCCTCCCAAAGTGCTGGGATTAAAGCGTGAGCCGTCATACCCAGCCCTTTGAAAGTAATTCTAAGAGCAACAATGGATCAAGCTGGTAACCACCCATCAACACTCAGAAAAGCAGCCAGGGTAATTGAGATGCAGGGGAGGGGAGTATGAAATAAATGCCAATCAACCAAGCCAACTAAAAAGAAAAACAGGTACTGAAGAAAATGGTGATGCACTCCTGAACTGGGAGACCGAATGATATGATTTTGGTTTCATTTTAGTATGCAATAGTTACATATTATTTTCTCACTCCCCCAATGAGAGTAGGAAACAATTTCTGTGAACAGGATCAACACTGAGCCAGTGTTGCCCAACATGTTTCTTAGGATTCATAAGCCTTAGAAAGACATTACCCATTTTGGCTGCATTTAGCTTTCTCTGCCTGCAGTTTCTACTCTTAGTTGGTCTTTGCCCCTCCCTTCTTGACTCCTTGAGGTGCTTTTCCCTACCCAGAAAGGGGCTAATAAGTGGGGCATATGGGACTCCTTCAGTACACAACATCTCAGAGACAGAACCCTGCTCTGATGGACACAGTGCTGAACAATTCCTTTTTTTTTCTTTTTGAGACGGAGTCCCGCTCTGTCGCCCAGGCTGGAGTGCAATGACACGATCTCAGCTCACTGCAACCTCTGCCTCCTGGGTTCAAGCGATTCTCCTGCCTCAGCCTCCTGAGTAGCTGAGACTACAGGCTCGTGCCACCATGCCCAGCTAATTTTTGTATTTTTAGTAGAGCCGGGATTTCACTGTGTTAGCCAGGATGGTCTCGGTTTTCTGACCTTGTGATCCCCCTGCCTCGGCCTCCCAAAGTCCTAGGATTACAGGTATGAGCCACTGCACCTGGCCAACATTTCCATCTTATGAGCTCATGAGATTCCTGGTTGACTCCAGGCTGGGAAAAAATGGGGCTAGGCTGTAAAGGGCTGTACAAAAGGTCCACCAGATGACAGCACTTTTGTCAGGATGTGCCCTTGGCCTTACTGTGAGGGGAGGGCCCACTGCCCTGCAACACTGAGAT
Organism: Macaca mulatta; assembly: GCF_049350105.2. Taxonomy (NCBI): domain Eukaryota; kingdom Metazoa; phylum Chordata; class Mammalia; order Primates; family Cercopithecidae; genus Macaca; species Macaca mulatta. The sequence goes on along the minus strand of NC_133409.1, from coordinate 145,763,519 downwards.
GGGTGGAAGCAGCACATGCAGTCGGGGCAAGAGAAGTCTCTTCATATGCACAGTGATTCAGGAGACTAGCTCCCTAAGAACAAAAGTCAGTCCCAGCTTCCCTGAGATGGAAAAGCACTTTGCATGAAGATGGTGATACAGTTTTGAAATTAACACTTGAAATTAGGCGTTCTAATGGTTTGTGGACAAAGGGGTTAGTTAAAAGCAGCCACCAGCACTCTGCCTCTAAGTTATATGCCACTATTTGCTTTAAATCACATCACAATCCCTTCTTGGCCTTTTTGCTAAGATCAAATGCAGTATCTGTTCTTATCAGTTTAATAAATCACATCACATATTTCCACTACTGTTTTCACACAGTTTATTCATAAGTTTAAAAGTTAAAATGTGGGCATTTTCCCCTAAAACAAATCATCCCCTGCCACTCCCCCACACAAAGACTCTCCCAACACTGCAGTTACTTCTCTTTACCCAGGCTTACCAAACATTCTTGCAAAACACACAGGAGTCAACACCCCAATTATTTGGTAATACAAAGAGACTACAAAGTTACACAAAAGAATCTCATTTACTTCCTTTTCACTAGCAGGCTATGAATGAAAGACTGAGAGGCAAACACATCACCTTCATCCAGAGTTGAGACTTCCCTAACCTTTTTTCTTCCTCTAAGAGGTTAAAACCCAAAGCAGTTTCACTGACAACCGTAACTCTGATATTCCATTTTTCTCTTCTGAATGGCTAAGCTAGGACATACTTTCCTTTCAAAACTGATCTTCACAACCTCATTACTGGCAGAAAGCAGGCTCCCAGCTGCAGCTCGGCCACGATGCTCTGCAGCAGGCAAAGTTCCCACACAGGTGCAAATGATGCTTTAAGAGTTATCAAAACGTTTTAAAAAATAATGCATTAATATGGAGCCTCCACATTTTTCTGACAAAATTCCTCTAAAGGTGGTGGCAGCTGCGAAACAGAAGGCACTTTGTGCTATACAATTCAGAGGGTCTCTCATGAGAGAACGACACAGCAGAGAGACCCAATCCGCCTAAGTTGCAGGCGACCCTTTAGGGTGGGGAAGAGTATCCCCCAGGAAGGCATCTGCAAAGGAAAAAATTGTAATCATGATTCCAAGGCAAAATGGCTACTTAAAGTTGAGAGAGAAGAAATACCAAGAGAGAAGACAAAACATGGTTGTGCCAAGGACTGAGGAGTGAACTTTACAAAGACTTGTCAGCAGGCTCTACTTCTATTGGGCTGGTTCCTTCACCATTTCCAAAGAGGTTCTGGAGACCTTGCAGGAACAGGAAAAGCACCTTAGCCAAGAGGGTTCCAGGCCTCCTGCCTAGGCCTGGGCTCTCCTTGTTAAGTTCCCAGGAATAAACTGAGTTCCCGTTGGCAGCACTTGCGGGTATTGCTGGTCCACAGCAACATCTGTCTTAGGGATTTTCTGGTACAGCCGTGAAGAGAAAGTGAGGGTTTTCCACATAATCCGGGATTCCTTGGCAATGCCCAAAGACTTTCTGGGCCTTCTAAGAGCAACAATGGATCAAGCTGGAAACCCCCATCAACACTCAGAAAAGCAGCATGGATATTTTAGATGGGGACAGGGAGGAGATAAATCAATGGATTGACAGTCTTTATCTTAGTACCATATAATAAAGTGCACCATGAATGGAGGCTATAAGCCACTTGCCTGAGGCTGAGGTATGGGTAGAAACTACCATCACCACCCTCAGGGTGGTGGATCATTTCCTTCAGCCAGAATCCTGGCTGCTGAGACTGTCTTTATTGCTTTATTTCCTTAGTACTATGGAACTTTCAGCTATAAAGGAAATACTTGGTGGGCTTGGCATATAGCGTGTCACAAAATCACAGGAATTGGCTGATATTCGATGACTATACAAGACAATCTCAATAATGTTGGATGATGGCTGTTTTTCCCCTTCATTCTGATGAACTTAGGAAAACTCAAGTTGTTTTTAAAACACCTACCAAATTGGCTCATGATGCTTCGGAAGAAGCAGGATAGCTGTTTATGGCCGATGCAGTAGAAATGGTTGTCTTTGTTTACAGTTTTTCAGATGCATTATGGAAGAAATCCTCTTACTATCACATTTCAGGAGACTTTACTATGACATACTGGTGGGTTCCATCAACTTCTTGGAAGCTCTTCAAGAGTGTGGGAGGAAAAGCATGATGTTGCACAAAGAACTCTGTTCCATGTAGGATTCCATGGCAAGAGAATTATTTTGCTGCTTTCATGTAGGAAGGTATTGCCCCCCTTGCAGTCAGGCCCTCAAAGCGCTTGTACGTGTAATTGATGAAGACCCAGTCTTTGTTCTTGTAGTCAGTCTCAGGGTGATTACTTGTGGCCACTGGGAAAGAAACAGATGTGAGAGTTGATTCACTGCTTTACCTCCAAAGGACTACTCACGGTGCTGAAGATGGCACTCTGAAGAACATACCAGTTTCTATTTGGCAAAGCTTATTTTTCACTCTATGAATATTCTTTTTTGTTTGTTTGTTTTTGTTTTTGAGACAGAGTCTCGCTCTGTTGCCAGGCTGGAGTGCAGTGGCACGATCTCGGCTCACTGTAACTTCTGCCTCCTGGGTTCAAGCAATTCTCCTGCCTCAGCCTTTCGAGAAGCTGGTACTACAGGCATGCACCACCACACCCAGCTAATTTTTGTATTTTTAGTAGAGATGAGGTTTCAGCACATTGGCCAGGATGGTCTCAATCTCTTGACCTCATGATCTGCCCACCTCGGCCTCCCAAAGTGCTGGGATTTCAGGCGTGAGCCACCGTGCCTGGCCTCATGCTATGAATTTTCTACATTTTCTTGCTCATGTTCTTTAAATCTCGTATTTCTTCACAAATTTTTTAATGTTTTATTTTCCCATTCCTGTCATTTCAGATTACCTAACACTCAGTAAATAACAAAGGAACAGATTTTTGTAACTTACCCAGTTGAGCAGCCTAAACATGGGAGCTGATATTCATTTTCCATTCACCAAGGTTTCACCACTACCTAGCATTAGAACTGGAAAAGTACTTACAAAGAACGTGAAGAACTGAAGTTCCTCTCCATGTTCACTACCCTGACTTGTAAACATCATCCCAAAATTGGGGGTAAATAATGTGCTTATAAGGCAGCAGGAGACAATGCTGGTGGTGTTACCTGTTGGCTTAAGAATATCAGATTCTGGAAACTCATCGAAGTTTGAAGTATCATCAATGCTTTTGATTTCAATAGATATTGCAGCAGGTCTCTCTCTGCCAAGAATACACATGCCAAAAATTACTAAGTTAGTAATCATATGGATCATACCACTCAAGTCTTTCTCCAAAAAAGACCCCTGGTCTGACATGAGAAGACTCTTCACTGGCAGGCAGCATTTATTTTCTCTGAAAAACTTACAAAAACTGACCAACCAAGCCAACTGACTGTACCCAAACAAAGTAAATTATGATTAAAAAAAAAAAAACTCAATCATTCATAGCTAGAAAAAAGACAAGAATAACTAAAACCTGAAGTTAGTGCAACTCCCCCAATGGCCTGTCCTGTCTACGAAAAAGGGAAACTGAGCCTCTAAATGTCCCCTTGTGTAGGGCTCTGCCCTTCTTCTACTGGAGGTGCCAACGAGTAGGATAGCTAAAAAAGTGGCAAAGGTAAAAAATTACAAGCAGCACATCAGAACACAATTATAAATAAATGAAAACTTCTTCACCTTCTATTTAATAACCAATGACTGCTGAATGAGAAGGTCTGGACTACAGCAGGTGGTCTAGGCTCTCATGGCTATTGGCCATAGTCTACGACCCCCACCATAAAAATTTTTACTCTCCCCTTTCCCTCTCCACTTTCACCCCTCCAATCTTTCCTCCACTCCTTTCTCCCTTCTCTATGTTTCAGTGATACCTTCCACCCTGTGGGCAGGAACAGGCCCGCTGGCGGGCCCTAAGAGGCTGCTGAGTTCTAGGTAAAGGGTAATACACTTCCTAGATGCTCCCTCCACCACAAAAAACAAAAGTTCACTTCACTTTGTAAATAACTGCTAGATTCAATATATTCCATGACACATGGCTGACAAAAAACTCAACGCCCAATCACCATGAATGAAAATCAGGAAAAGATCCTAAATCTCTAAGAAGCTCTCTTCCCTTACTTGGCTTGCCAATGATGGTCCTTCCAAATTATTATTAAGTAAACTAGAGACTTTCTGAAATAATTCTGAAAGTGTTTATATGGATATACCTGATATGTTCCCAGTCAACGCCTTCAAAAAAAGAGTTACTTTTTATTTCCTCAACTCCAGGAGCTCCAATTCTATGTTCCCATTCACAGCAGAATCTGGAAAAGACAGAGGCCTTTCAGCACACCTCAAGCAGTCTCTTCAGAAAAACTTTTTTTTTTTTGAGACAAGGTCTCACTCTGTCACCCAGGCTGGAGTGCAGTAGCACAATCAAGGCTCACTGCAGCTTCAACTTCCTGGGCTCAAGTGATCCTCCCATCTCAGCCTACCAAGTAGCTGGGACCACAGGTTCCACCATGCCCAGCCAATTTTTTTTTTTTTAGAGGTGGAGTTTTGCTGTGTTGTCCAGGCTAGTCTCAAATTCCTGGGCTCAAGTGATCCCCCTGCCTCAGCCTCCCAAAATGCTGGGATTATAGGTGTGAGCCACCACACACAGCCTTTTTATTTGTTTAAAGAGAGGAACAGGAGGAAACAGAAAGCAGATTCAGGAGATAATAACAGTTTAAAAAAAATGGAATTATTCATATGAAAAAGCTGAGAAAGAAGGTGGAGGGATGTTCTCTAATACCTCAAAATTAGATCCTTGGCCTTCTCAGAGATGGGAACTTCCGGAGGAAAAGTCAAAGTTTCTTTCCAGTTCATCACCTTCTTGTATGTCTCTTGAGGGGTCTCCGAACAGAAAGGTGGGTAGCCTGTAATAAAAAGGAACTTCGGAGCTTTTACACTCCAGAACTTTGAATCTGACCAAGATTACTCTCCTTAATACAATTCTATATGTCTTTTTTTTTTTTTTTTTTGAGACAGGGTCTCACTCTGTTACCTAGGCTGAGTGTAGTGGTGCAATCATGGTTCACTGCAGCCTTGAATTCCTGCCTCAGCCTCCCCAGTAGGTGGGACTACAGAAGAGCACCACCACACCCAGCTGATTTTTTATTTTTCTTTTGTAAAGACAGAGTCTCGCTATATTGACCAGGCTTGTTTTGAACTCCTGGGTTTAAGCGATCCTACCGCCTCAACCTCCCAAAGTGCTGGGATTACAGGCATAAGCCACTGTGCCCGGCCCGATTCTGTATGTCTTTAATGACTACTGGATTACTCTGTATGGCCATCCCTCCATGACATAGACAGGATTTCCACTTATCCCAGAAAATATCTAAACCTATTTTTCATTTTCCCCCAAACTCCCAGACCCAAAGTGAAATCATGCTTCTGGTACCACTAGGAAGTCAGCTAATAGGTAGAGCTGGGAAAAGAAAGGAGGACATAAATAGAATTGCAGGTGTGGGAATCACCATGCCCAAAGAAGAAATGAAAGGATGAAACAGTATCATTCCATAAATACCCTTATATGGGTAAAGTACCAAATAACGTGAATAAGAAAAAAGCATAGATTTAAAAAGGACCACCATGCGTCTTTTTGAGAACTACAGGCAAGAAGACAAACACGCACACACCGTATCACCCCATCTTCCCTCCAGATGGTATATGCCCACCTCCAAAGGCATTGTTCCCATGTTCCTGAAGCCAAAGCAGCCAGATAGACTCACTCGGAACCAACAAGGGTATACTTGCTCGCTGGCACATGACCACCCCCACAGATGCGTCCCATAAACACAGAGATACACCAATACAATAAGAGGGAGAGAGGCCACAGGGTCCCATGATTTGAAGGCTTTGACAGAGGAAGGGGGCAGCATATTAGAAAAGTGAGGCAATGCCCAGTTAAAATGCTCTGCATACAACAGATGTTAATAAGTGCTAGTGACTGAAAGAGCTTCTAGATGGAGAAGATGAAGGTATAAGAGAAAGAAAAACATAAAAAATGATCAACAAAGCAATTGCAGGATGCCAGTAAGCCTAAGAATGGAGTGGGATACATCTTACTGAAAGAGTTGTCATCTGTCTAAAACAATTCACTTTGAAAGACAAGTGGGGAAATCACTTAGATCACTGCCAGTTGAAACAGAGGCTGATATCAATGTAGAAGTCTGTCACGGATGCACAGAAAAAGTCCTCTGAAACCATGCAACTTACCGATGAGCATCTCATACATGATCACCCCAAGCGACCACCAATCACAGAGCTTGTTGTACCCGGTCTGCATGAACACCTCAGGAGCAATGTAGTCAGGAGTGCCTACTGTGGAGAAGGCCTGAAACATGGACCACACATCAGGGAGGCCCAGCCAGGCAGGAGGTGCCCAGAGTTCTGTTCTAGAAACCAAAGGCTATGAATACCACCAGAAGCTACCCCCAAGCTGAATACGCGGGACTGCCCAGTAGCTTAACGGCAAGCTTGATTTGCCAAAGCACTTTCCAAAATGAACAAGAAAGCTTTGTTAATGAGGTGGGAGACCCTTCTTAACTATCAGTCACTACGGCGAAGGCATCTCTGTCATAATAACTAGTATTACAATTCACTGAGCACCCATTAAGTACCAGGCTCTGTACTTTATATATAACATGAGTTATATATACATATATATAAAATTTCATATACATGAGTTCATTTAATCCCGACAAAACTTTTCCAAGGAGGACCTTATTAGCCTAACTTTGCAGATACAATTTGATGCTCAAAATGGCTTTGCCCAAGACCCTAGAACTAGTCAGGTGGTACAGCCCAGATTAGAGATTAAGTATCTGGCTGCGAGCAGTGGCTCACGCCTGTAATCCCAGCATTTTGAGAGGCTGAAAGGTGGGTGGATCATGAGGTCAAGAGATCGAGACCATCCTGGCCAACATGGTGAAACCCAGTCTCTACTAAAAATACAAAAATTAGCTGGGCATGGTGGGGTGCACCTGTAGTACCAGCTTCTCAAAAGGCTGAGGCAGGAGAATCGCTTGAACCCAGGAGGCAGAAGTTGCAGTGAGCCGAGATCATGCCACTGCACTCCAGCCTGGTGACAGAGTGAGACTCTGTCTCAAAAAAAAAAAAAAAAAAAAAAAAAGATAGAAATTATAATATCTTACTCCAAACCATCCCTCTTTCTATGATACACATTCTTTGATTTGACACAATCATAAAGGGAAGCTTTATGATCAAAAGCTAAAGTTATATCCTATAAGTTAACATTTATAAATACCTATTTACCAAACGTAATTGTTTTTGTACATAGTTCTTGGATAACTGTTCTCTTTTTCTAAGAGACGGGGGTCTCCCTTTGTAGCCCAGGCTGGAGTGCAGTGGCACAATGATAGTTCACCTCAAACTCCTAGGCTCAAGAGATCTTCCCATGTCAGCCACCAGAGTAGCTACGACCATAGGTGCATGCCACCACACCTGGCTAATTTTTAAATTTTTTTGCAGAGATGGGGTTTTGCCATCTTGCCCAGACTCCTAGGCTCAAGTGATCTTCCCACCTCAGCCTCCCAAAGTGCTGGGATTATAGGTGTGAGCCACCATACTCGACCAAGAGAAACATTTTCTGCATCCTAGTATTCTACTCTAACATACCAGGACTGCAAAATAAGAGGAGAAAGTACAATCAAAGCCTCCTAATGTACTTAACATCTGAGGGCTTACCATGTGTAAGGCGCTGATCTAGGTGCTTTAAATATTATATATTATATAAATTTTTAAATTACAGTTGTATTGTTTTTTAAAACATGTATTATGAAATATTATAAACATATACAAAAAAGGAACAGACAATACAGACCCATTACTCGTATTAAAGAGATTAATAATTTGCCATATTTGTCTCAGATCATGTCTTTTTTTTTTTTTGAGATGAACCACACCTGGCTAATTTTTTGTATTTTTAGTAGAGACAGGGTTTCACCACTTTGGCCAGGCTGGTCACGAACTCCTGACCTCAAGTGATCCACCCGCCTCCGCCTCCCAAAGTGCTGGGATTACAGGCATGAGCTGCCGCACCCGGCCCTGTTTGTCTTAACATTAGTTTTGAGATTTATTCACGTAATTCACTCTAGTTCACTCACTTCTCTGCTGTATGCTATACTGTTATATAAATTAATCACAATAGTTTTTATCCGTTCTTCTGTAATGGACAGTTACATTGCTTCCAGTATTTCACTATGACAAGTAACACCTGAATAAACATTCTTGTAATACCTTCTTGGGCACTGTGCAAGCATTTCTCTAGAGTATAAACTAGAATATTGCTGAGCCTTGGGTTATAAGCATCTAAAGTTGAAGTATCTTCCAAGTCCTCCAAAGTAGTTAGTCCCTATTTAAACCAATCCTGGTGGGGATTAGCTTCTGGTGCTCCACATCTCACCAAGACTTGGCTTTGTCAGATTTTTAATTTTTATTTTTACCAATCTGATGAATATGAAATGGGACCTTTTTTTCTTTTTAAGCGATGGGATCTTGCTCTGTCACCCAGGCTGGAGTGCAGTGGTATGATCACAGCTCACTGTAGCCTTGAAATCCTGGCCTCAAGGGATTCTCCTGCCTCAGCCTTCTGAGTAGCTGGGACTCTAGGGATGTGCCAGCATGGCTGGGATCTTGTTTTAATTTGCATTTACTTTATCTCAAGTAGGGCTGAGCACACTCGTATTTTAATTAGCCATCCAGGTTTTTACTATGAATTCCTGTTCAGATCCTTTGTCCATTAGTATTTGCTTAAGTTGTGTTGTCTTTTTCTTATTGATTCATAGGAATTCTTTATGAATTCAGGACATTAATCTGTTTAAGATATTTGTATACTGCAAATATCTTCTCCCAGAATGAGGCTTGTTATTTTTATTGTGATTTTTTTTTAATGAAGTAGTATTTGTTACCAAAATATGTCACATATATACATGTGTTAATTACATACATTATCAAATTATAATGCATAATCATGAAAATGAATACCCATGAGTTCAACTGAAGAACCAAGTAATAACAATATTAAGCTAAACATGTACTCCTCCCCGTCTCTCCTGCTTCTCTTAACCACTATGCCGAATTTCATGTTTTGTCACTCCTTAGCTTTTAAAAAGAATTTTGCCAGGTATCTCTCTAAATGAGATTTTATTTTTGAGCTTTATTAAAATGGTACCATTCTATATACAGTCTTCTGTTATTAGATTCTTCCTCTCAACTTTATGTTTCTAAAATTGATTCACGCTGTCACACGTAGCTGTAGTTCAATTATTTTTACTGCTGCAAAATATTCTATTCCAGAATGTAACTATTTTCCTGTGGATGGACACTGGGTTATTCCCAGTCTTTTGCTATTATGAAAATGCAATAAACATTCTTCTGCATGTCTCCCGGTTCACATGTGCAATTTCTCCAGGGCTTATGACTAGGGGTAGAATTGCAGCGCTGTAGGGTGTACACACGAACTCTGAAAGGTAATTCCAAAGTAGCTGTACCGTGTGGCTTGTCTTTTCATTTCTTTGTGTCTTTTGATATACAGAAGGTTTTTTTTCCTTAAAGTAATAAAATAAACCAACTTTTTCCTCTATGAGCTGTACTTCTTGCACCTTATTTAAGAAATCCTTCTTTACTCTGAGGTCATAAAGATACTGCCCTGTATTTTCTTTAAAAATTTTTAAAGTTTAATTTCTCATCTAGAGTTGACTTGCATATACTGTACGGTAGGGATCCATTTTTTCCATATAGCTAAGTGTATGCATGTGTGTGTATATATATGTATAATATATATTTAAATGCAGATATTAAATAACACAAATACCAGTGTTGTCTTTTGTCTTTAAGCTTTAAAGACTGAAACGTGGATTAGGCCCTCTCCAAGAATTTTCATTCTAATCATAAAGGTAAGAATACAAATACCCTTTAATTTAGAGACGAGGTTTACTCTACCAAAGATGAATGTAAATCTAAGCAGATCTTACTTGTTCAAAGATTTCCATGATAAAACCAGAGGTCTACTGCCAGAGGAAAAGAACTCCTTCAAGCTACCAATGCATTAAAAAGAAAAACTCTTAAGAGTTATAAAATATAGCAAACAGCAGGCTCACACCTGTCAAGGTAAAAGTATTGCTCTTATTCCAGAAACTAGAGTCTGCCGTAGGAGCTCACTCGTATTTTACCACACTTTTTACCACACTGTCTGTACCAGGTGTGTCCTTTCCAATCTAAGGACTGCCCCCTTCCCAAACCTTTGTAGTTTTCCACACCAGGGTGTCTTCCAACTCCAACCTCATAAATCTGTACTCCAGTTTTTCCTTTTCTTGTCTGGGTATTTCAAGTGTCAATGAAAGCTGCAATCTGGAATAGCTCCGTCGGTTGTTAACAGTCATTTCAACCAAATGTGTTCTAACCTTATGATTTTGTGTCAGGGTTTTAAGAGAAATAAAGCAATTTAATTTCCTAATCACTTCTGTAAATCCTACCCTAAAAAAATAAACTGACCAAGATCGGATGCCTATGTGTCTATTATCTTTCATATCTGCGATTAACTTAAAGCTGACTCATATTAATCAGGTACTAGGGCCTAATGTTATATAGGACCACATAACAATTTAAAACATTACAATATTATTTAAGCAGCCAAGGAATGAAGCTAAAGCCTCTACTTTTTTTAGTGATTCCCAATGGACTAAAAAGTAATAGGCTGGGTAGGAATTACATATGTTAGGCTTAACCTAGAGCAGTAAATTTATATTAAGTATTAACGAATATCTATCTTCAGCTTGGTACTACCTGAACGGGATCACTTAGAAAAGGTCAAAGTAACACAGTTAATTAACATTTAGAAGACTGAGAGGTGGCTTCATTTTCTTCAAGTTATGAAAAGAGATAATATGAGGATGACCTTAATTTACACTTTCCCATTTCTACTGCATGTAGTATAAAAAGGCAAGAACCTTAATCACAGCATCAGGGCCTTAAGTTTATTGAGATTTTCAAAAATGTTTTTAACTATTAAATGACATTTAACTGCAAACACGAAAATTGTGAAACTGCTTTCCTTATAGAACTACAGAAATGGTTCCTCTAATCATGACAAGACCCTTGGGTACACATCAAGAGCACAAAGCTTGTCTTGGAATATAAGGGACAATTCAAGACACTTAAGCCTTATCCCCAAAATACTTGTTAGTACAGGAGCCAAAGGTTAAATGCTGGCCTGCTTGAAAAAAAAAAAAAAAAGAAAGAAAGAAAGAAAAGAAAAGAACAGAAATCACAGATTCCTCACCTTCTGTTTCCAAAAAATAGGTAAGTATTAGTTGCCCAACAATGCAGGAGCTATTATTTAAGACATAACCTCTTTGTGGAAGTTCTCACCATTCACTGCACAGTAGAATCAGTCTTTTAAAAATCAGATACGATACCCAGAGTATATCCCAGACCAACTGAATCATAATCTCTGTGGGTGGAACCTGGACATCAACATGTTCTGAAGTTCCCCAAGTGATTCTGTTGTGCAGCCAAGGTTAAAAACTACTTCTCTGTGGAGAGACATAATAGAAGCACCTGACCAAATTTGTTCCTGACATTCCCTAATCCTCAACAAGATACATAAAATATTTTTCAACCACATACAGAATTCAGAAGTTTAAAGAGTAGCAGAGTTCCCAAGGAAGGGAGACTGTTTTGTAACTAACTGTCCTAAACTGAAGATTTCCCAAGTAAATGTTGTCTGAGGCCCCACTGATGGGTGGGCTTCAAATAAATCAAAACGAATGCACAACTTTCCTTTGACTCTTTCTTAAACCATCCCATAGGTTTCCATTTTCACATGTAACTGACATCCACCTATTAGTGACTTACTAAGAGTGTTATTAAAGGTACTCTAGAGAACTGTAAATCAGTATTGCACTAGGAATTCTAACTGAAACACAGTATTTGGTAAACTTGCCAAGTTACTACCATATATGTGGACAAACAGAAGTGCTGCCATTTCTAGACAACACATTTGCATGACCATCATTCCAAGTTAGTCAGTTTTCCATTGCTGCTATTCTGCTTTCCAATGACCAAATGTTAGTTTGGCTTTACCCATCATCAGTTTCATTTGCTATGGGTTTCTTGCAAAGCTTAAGAATATAGTGATACACATTTCTATTATCTGGCCAATAACTCCAGTAACTGGACACCAGAACATGTACACTGTACTTCAAACAAGAACCAATTAATCAGCTATCGCTAAAAAATAAATTCTGCCTAGACAGCAATATTTCACTGGTAAATTTGTACTTCCAACATACTATCAAGGTAAACACAATGTTTCTTATTTTCAGCCTGTAGGACATAATTTTACATGGGCACAAAGTCAAATGCATATAAATAAGCATTCCCCTTATATTTCTCTCCAATCTTTATAAGTAGGTTCTTTTTCACATCACAAAGTCAGAAAGTGTGAGGCAAATGAATTGAGGAGTCTTGATTTGCCCTTGCCCAAGTGGATCAAAATTTTTAAGAAGTCTGAGAACTGATGCCTGAAAACTCTAGGTAGGTATTTGTACTTAGTTTTGAGAGGTCTCCAACTTAAATACAACCCCCTTACCACTACAAAAATAAAGAAAAGGTGGGGCAGGAAGGAAAGGTATTGTTACCAAGCTAAAAGGTCAGAATGAGGTCACCCACGGAAAATGTCACAATGAAAACAACCTAATATTACCTGTCCTCCTTCAAAAGATTCCTTTGGGTCCTATCAACCTAACAACAGCACTCTCTTTAGGTAATCTTAAAAGCAAGGGACACATTGCAAATACCTGTCAAATGCAATTTTATGTGCAAATCTTTAGAACTTATACATACTTCGTTTGTAGCATTTCAGAAGCCACAGATATTACTTACTAGCTGACGTCTATTTCTTTTCCAGGTTTCTGCTTTCCTTTTGGAATTCATGTTCTGGAAAGCTGAAAGTAGAGAATACAAGCTGCGGTCAAAGTTCAGACCAAACTGTTTACTACTTTTTTTAGTAGGCTCTTTCAAGTCATATGAAACCCTAAAGTCTTGCTTTCTTTCTACTCATACATCAAAAGCTCCAGATGACACGTATCCTAGTAAGTTTACAGTAAGCCCAAATCAGAGGCTGTAAAGCATTAACTTAAAAGACTCACACAGGGTTGTAAAAGGTACTCCCATGTGGATCAAGTGGCCACAGAGGATACAGGACTTAATCAGAATTACAGGGAATTCAGTCTCAACTAGAACCGAGGTCCTAACGTGGACCTACAACAGTCACAATTTCTCAAAATTACCATCAATTTTCCAAGTAGTAGTAACTTATATGATCAGGGACATCTGAATTTATAATACATGATTTGACATAAGCTTTTCTAGGATGAAATGTAATTTTACCACACAGTTGTCAATGATATCATAGTGTTCAAGTGGAAGTGACTGTCATAAGGATAAACTTCTTTCTGTCATGAAGGAAAGAAGCACCCAGGATAAACCTAGCCCAGAGCTGTTCCCAGGAGTTTTTCCTCTACTACTTCTGGTTGCCTGTCCCATACTCACCCCCAGTGACCTTCCCAGTAGACCTCTAAAGAAGACCCCTTTCAACCTCTGTCTTCACACATTTGGTACCATTCATTCATCTTGCCTCACCAGACAACACAAATCACAGGCAAACCTGGGAAGGTATTTTTATTCTCTACACACTCATGCTGTGAGAATCTCCTATCTGTCCTGCATAATTTGGTTACAAGGGAAACAGCTCTTCTAGGCCCAGTTAGAATGAAAAGGCTAACGTAATTGTTACTACTTACTGAAATCACTGGGGAGGCTGTGGTTCAGATTCCTATAAAATTCTGTCCTATGTGCTTTTTTCAGTCCTGTGCAAAGACCAAAGTCAGAAAGTTTCACATGGCCCTATGGGGAAGAAACAAGGTGACAGATGGATGAGTATTCTTGGAGGTAGAACAGAACATTACCTTCTACTCCTTCCAGCATCCATTACAGCTCTACAGCCACAGTACACTGCTCCTTCTTTTATTATAGGAAAAATCATGTAATTGCAGATAAAATTTTTTTTTTTTTTTTTGAGACGGAGTCTTGCTCTGTCGCCCAGGCTGGAGTGCAGTGGCCAGATCTCAGCTCACTGCAAGCTCCGCCTCCCGGGTTTACGCCATTCTCCTGCCTCAGCCTCCTGAGTAGCTGGGACTACAGGCGCCCGCAACCTCACCCGGCTAGTTTTTTTGTATTTTTTAGTAGAGACGGGGTTTCACCGTGTTAGCCAGGATAGTCTCGATCTCCTGACCTCGTGATCCGCCCGTCTTGGCCTCCCAAAGTGCTGGGATTACAGGCTTGAGCCACCGCGCCCGGCCAAAATTTTTTTAAAATCCCAAATCCTATTATACTAATAAAGCTATTTTCATTTCTGCATATCATCTTTGGTTTTATCCAAATACTGATTTTTAAACACAGGTCTTGACCCCTCTTTAGCATCTAGAGACAATTTTATTACTTCTTTAACTCAATCAAATATTCCTCTCTGTTTCTATATGGTCTTCAGTTTTTTTTTGAGACATGGTCTTGCTGTGTCACCCAAGCTGAAGTATAGTGACGTGATCATGGCTCCCCGCAGTCTTGACCTCCCAGGCTCAAGCGATCCTCCCATCTCAGCTTCCTGAGTAGCTGAGACCTCAGGTGCATGCCACCACGTCCGACTAATTTTTTTTATTTTTTGGAGATAAAGGGTTTCCCTATGTTTCCCAGGTTGGTCTCAAACTCCTGAGGTCAAGTGATCCTCCCATCCCAGCCTCCCAAAGTTCTGAGATTATAGGCATGTACCACACCTGGCCAAAATTACCACTTTAAAGGTCTCCATAATATTCAATTAACTTGGCACTTCATTGTTTACCTTACCATCCCCTAATACTGGATGTGCATTTCATTTTCAATTCTTAGCTCTCATACAACATGGATTATCAGGTGCCCTCTGACAGTCTATATTCCCAGACCTAACCGGGCATGATTCAGGATGACCTTAATAAATCGTTGTTAAATGAAGAGTAAATCTTTTCAAAATTGTTCATATAGCTTTTTCTCCTCTTATTCCATTGGAATAAATTCCAGCAGTAAACTATTTCAAAGACAAAGGGAATAAATATTATTGGATAGTCCTTGATAAATGCTACTCCCACGAGATCCTTGGGCTTCTAGCTGGAAGCCTCTGTGGTCACTGGTGCCTTTTACCCGAGTTTTACTCAGGTCCGCTGGGCTCATTCCACCCACTCAGCCTGGCAGGCTTGTGCTACCAGCCCAGATCCCTGGTCTGCCAAGGGCAAGACAAGCAGAGAGGCAAGGAGTGTGTGAGTGCAGGGTCCAGCTACTGCATACAGCCAGGCACACTGGCGGCCACTGCACACAGCCAGGCACAGCAGGCAGCTCCAGGCGCCAGCACAGGTGCTGGCTCCATGCAAGCCTGCAGTTGGATGAGATGCACTGCAAGCAGCTTCTGCAGTGGGCACCTGCATATGGACGAGGGGAATGTAGTGGCACCTGGAAGCTTGGAGATGCCAGAAACTGCAGAGCCCTAAAGAGGGTGTCACAGCCCTGGCTCAGGAAGCCCCTAGGTCTGAGCTCCCAGAAGGGCCACAGCGCTTCTCTCCTTCTTGTTGCCTGCAACACGGCAAGCAAGGGGACATATTTCAGCCCTGTTCGTGTTACAGCTCTTTCAGCCCCACCATTTGGCGGGTCCCAGGTTTTTGTCCCGCATTCAGGAAGAATGAGGTATACGGACAACTGGAGGGTGAGCAAGGTGAAGAGGAGCTTTATTGAGTGACAGTACAGCTCTCAAGAGACCCCAAGTGGGTTGCTCCTTTCCGCTGGCAGGTCGTCCTGGCATCTGTGCAGCCTCAGTGCAGAAAAGACCCAGAGTGGTACCTCCCATACACAGGCAGTTCATCCCATCTGTAGGGATTCGGTAAGTGTGGTGGGAAAAATTGTAGAAAGATGCAAACCTTCTTAGAAGGCCAGGAAGTTTTACAAAAGCTTCAGAAAAGGATTTGGCTGAAGGCATTCAGATTCTCTTATCCGGTGCCTAAAGGCTTAGGTTAGATAACAAGGGGATGTAAAGAAACTGATCTAGATAAGTTAGTTTACTTAGGCCTCAGAACCTGGCCTTTAATAATCGAAATGCAGGACTGCTCTCTCCGGAGATGGGGTGGGGTTGGGGGGGGGGACAACCATGTTAATTACCCACAAGTGTGTTGACTGAGGCCTTTGTCATTAAATCTGTACTAAATAGTTGCCTGCAGCACCAGCTTTTCAGGGCCGAGGCTGCTACAACTCTTTCTGCAGGCAGCCCAGTCCCCTAGCCCGCTCTTTCACTGGGTATCTGTGTCAGAGTGCATTTTTTCATCCATCACTGGGGTCGCAGTCTGCAGGTTGGACCCGGCACCCATCAAGTCTGTAGCCCTTAGGAGACCCGGAGCAGACAGCACCTTTCTGCAGCAGGTTGTCTGACATCTGCCAGAGTCTCAGTCCAGGGTTTTTATGGGTTTCAAAAGAGAAAAAGTGTGTGCTGATTGGTCCATGGGCGGTCACAGGCAGGCCCGGAAAAAACACCACAAGTTCTTACTCTGGGCCATAGAGTCCAGCCCGAACTGACAGCTTGGCCCTCAGGCTTCAGGCCATCCCTGGCTTGAAGGTGGGGCTTCACCAGGGACCCACCCCCTTCCACCCAGGAGCCTGTCTGCCTCTTATGGCCATCAACCATTTTGTCCACAGTGCCCAGGCTGTTGGTGCAAAGGGGCATCTACAGACCTGCACCCAACTGCCCTCCTCCCCTGTTTGGCCTCCCTCTCTTGCTTCTTGGCACCCAAAGTCCAGAGGGGGCTGAGGCTGCAGAGGGCTGGTGCGTCAGCACCGCCCCAAGCGTGCGCACACTCGATCAGGTCTCAATAGAACCCAGGCTCAGCCTCAACTTTGCTCTGAAATTGGAGTGGACACCAGGAGCACAGAGAGGTCAGGCAGCAGGAACAGGCACTTTCAAGCTCATGGGCTTCCTTGGACCTGGGTCCTGGGCTTCCCAGGACCCTGTGAGCGCAGGGATGCCCAGGTCTGCAGCTGTGGCTGGGCAGCTGCAGCTGTGCCTGGGAGGGCAGGGCTCCCACTTATTCCCTGCTCCTGCCAGCTCCATGGAGCACACAGCCCTGACTGTGCCTCCCCCACTGCAGCTGGCATCTTCCCAGCAGAGGCTCCAGACAGGCCACCGCTGCCATCACAATACTGTATTCCAATCATAAATCTCTAACTTTATAATTTTCATAAAGGAAAACTCACACCTTCTATGAGTCAGGTACCTTGATTGATGCTTTAATTGTGTTGTCTCATTTAAAACCCTTAAACTACACATCACAGACTTAGAGCTGTTAAACGGCTTGCCGTTAAAATGGCAGAACCCGCCGGGCGCGGTGGCTGATGCCTGTAATCCCAGCACTTTGGGAGGCCGAGACGGGCAGATCACGAGGTCAGGAGATTGAGACCATCCTTGCCAACACAGTGAAACCCCCGTCTCTACTAAAAATACAAAAAAAATTAGCCGGGCGTGGTGGCGGGCGCCTGTAGTCCCAGCTACATCGGAGGCTGAGGCAGGAGAATGGCGTAAACCTGGGAGGCGGAGCTTGCAGTGAGCTGAGATCGTGCCACTGCACTCCAGCCTGGGCAACAGAGCAAGACACCGTCTCAGGGAAAAAAAAAAAATGGCAGAACCAAAATCAGAAATCAGCCCATGCTCTTCCTCCCAGACCAGGATTATTTTACCCTGCCATCTTATCTCATCTGGAAAATGAAAGTAAAGATATCTTTCTGGCAGGAATGGGCAATAATGCATGTAAGACTCCTAACACAGTACCTGGCACATAACTAGCCCTAAGGAAAAAGTAGGCATTCTTGGGGTGGCAAAATTTTAACTAGATGGAGAGTTGAAATAAAAAACATAAGAGGGAATCCTGATGCTCAGAGATCTACCTTGCTCAGGGTTACACAATCAGAAGTGGTGCGGCCAAAATTTGAGCCCAAATGACTTCAATGTCTGTGGTCTTTCCAGAATATCACCTTTCTCAAGGACATTATCAGGCTTAAACATACACATTTTCCAAGATACAAGGCTATAGGAGCCCTTCTCAGATGGGTCAAATTTTATTATGCTTTGTTTTAAAAGAAATCCAATTAGGTTTGGATGTGTGTATGTACGTATGTACACAGCAAGGTAAACTGCCAAACAGGGACAGCTTCGAGCCTATTAACTCAGTATCTTTTTTTTTTTTTCTTTTTCTTTTTGAGACAGAGTCTCGCTCTGTCACCCAGGCTGAAGTGCAGTGGCACCATCTTGGCTCACTGCAAACTCTGTCTCCCGGGTTCAAGAAATTCTCTGCCTCAGCCTCCTGAGTAGCTGGGATTACAGGTGCCCGCCATCAGGTCTGGCTAATTTTTTTGTATTTTTAGTAGAGATGGGGTTTCACCAACTTGGCCACGCTGGTCTTGAATTCCTGACCTCATGATCCACCCACCTTGGCCTCCCAAAAAGCTGGGATTACAGGAGTGAGCTACCATGCCTGGCCTCAGTATCTTTTTTTGAAGATTTGCAAGTAACTTATTCTACAAGCCAAGGAAGTTTATAGTTCTCATGATTACATATCTTACCTGGACAACTCTAAGAAAGGACTAAGAAAAATTGTTTTTGGCTGGACACAGTGGCTCACACCTGTAATCCCAACACTTTGGGAGGCCAAGGCGGGGAATCACCTGAGGTCAGGAGTTCAAGACCAGTCTGGCCAACAGTGTGAAACCCTGTCTCTACTAAAAATACAAAAATTAACTGGGCGTGATGGTGCACACCTGTAATCCCAGCTACTTGGGAGGCTGAGGCAGAATTGCTTGAAACTGGGAGGCAGAGGTTCACAGTGAGCCAAGATCACATCACTGCACTCCAGCCTGGGTGACAGAGTGAGACTCCACTTCAAAAACAAACATTAAAAAAAAAAAAGAAAAACTTTTTAAAAGCAGTTCCTGGAGCAAATGCTATTCAAGCTTAGCCTTTCAGGGAATTCTATAGCTATTCTGAGTATGCAACAGGAACTCAAAACTCCTACATTTTTAGGACTATAATCTATGTGGCCGAACACAAATCAACTTGCTCATGAGAACATTTTACTACAAGCGTGAGCTAGCATAATATAAAGGGCAAACCTGCACCTAACAGGATCCCCCATTCCTCTTCAGTTAGACCAAGTTCTCAAGTTCTTTAATATGGTTGTTGGATCTGAACATAGACTACAGGGGACAAAGAAGTCAGCACTAAGGTACCTAGGGCACCAACCAGGGCATCTGAACTTTAAATCACACAAGGTAGGGCCAGTGTTTTATTAAAAATATATCTGATATTAATGACATAGGAAATATCTAACATTAATATTTTAATGTTTACACAGAATACAAAGCTATTTACATTTAGGATGCTAACTTTATATAAATGATTGACACAAACAGAAAGGCATCAAAGTGATTACAACGAAATGATTATCTTTCAGTGATGAGATTATAGGTAATTTTTCTTTTTTTTTTTTTTGGAGACGGAGTCTCACTCTGTTGGCCAGGCTGGAATGCAGTGGCACAATCTTGGCTCACTGCAACCTCCGCCTCCCAGATTCAAGCTGATTCTCCTGCCTCAGCCTCCCGAGTAGCTGGGATTACAGGCACGTGCCACCACACCCGGCTAATTTTTTAGTTTTAGTAGAAACGGGGTTTCACCATGTTGTCCAAGCTGGTCTCCAACTCTTGATCTCAGGTAATTCACCTGCCTTGGCCTCCCAAAGTGCTAGAATTACAGGCGTGAGCCGCCACACCTGGCCAGTATAATTTTTCTTCTTTAATACTGTCTGTATTGTTCAAATTTTCTACCATGTTAATGCATTTTTTTTTTTTTTTTTTTTAGACAGAGTCTTGCTCTGTCCCCCAGGCTAAAGTGCAGTGGTGCGATCTCAGCTCACTGCAACCTCCACCTCCTGGGTTCAAGTGATTCTCCTGCCTCTGCCTCCCAGCTACAGGTACCTGCCACCGCACCCAGATAACTTTTGTATTTTTAGTAGAGACAAAGTTTTATCATGTTGGCCAGGCTGGTCTTGAACTCCTGATCTCGTGATCCACCCACCTTGGCCTCCCAAAGTGCTGGGATTACAGCAGGCTAGAGCACAGTGGTGTGATCTCGGCTCACTGCAACCTCTGCCTCCCGGGTTCGAGTGATTCTCCTGCCTCAGCCTCCAGAGTAGCTGGGACTACAGGCACACTCCACCATGCCCAGATAATGTTTGTATTTTTAGTAGAGACAAGGTTTTACCATGTTGGCCAGGATGGTCTTGATCTCTTGACCTCATGATCCGCCTGCCTCGGCCTCCCAAAGTGCTTGGATGATTACAGGCGTGAGCCACCATGCCCGGCCCCGCCTTTTTTTTTTTTTTAACCAACCTCTTCCCATATCCCCATCTCTGCTACACTCCCTAGCCTTTGGTGTCTACTATTCTACTCCACTTCGGTGCATTATAATGAAGAAAAGAGCAGGTGGTGGCTCGCACTTGTAATCCCAGGGCTTTGGGAGGCTGAGGCGGGAGGATCACTTAAACCAGAGAGTTTGAGACCAGCCTGGGCAGCAAAGTGAGACCTCATCTCTACTAAAAATTAAAAAAATTTAAAAGGCCAGGTACAGTGACTCACGCCTGTAATCCAAGCACTTTGGGAGGCCGAGGCGGGTGGATCACAAGGTCAGGAGATCGAGACCATCCTGGCTAACATGGTGAAACCCCATCTCTACCAAAAATACAAAAAATTAACTGGGCGTATTGGCAGGCACCTGTAGTCCCAGCTACTCGGGAGGCTGAGGCAGAAGAATGGCGTGAACCCAGGAGGTGGAGCTTGCAGTGAGCCGAGACTGTGCTACTGCACACTAGCCTGGGCGACAGAGCAAGACTCCATCTCAAAAAAAATAGCCAGGTACAATGGCATGCACCTGTAGTCCCAACTGCACGGGAGGCTGAGGCAGGAGGATCCCTTGAACCCAAGAATTAGGGTGCAGTGAGCTGTAACTGTGCCACTGCATTCCAACCTGGATGACAGAATGAGACCGTCTCAAAAAACAAAAACGAACAAACAAAAAAAACAACTTCAGGTTTTTCAAGGACAGCAAGAAAGTTATCAAAAGACAGCAAAGAAGAAAAGTACCCTAGAAAATAAATTTACTTTTCACCTTACAAGAAAATTCAGTCAAGACAACAACTCTGCTTAACAGAAAACAACATTCTAGAGTTTTAGAGGTGAATGGGATTTCACGGGTTTCCTAGATCTGTATTTTCACCTTATGGAAAAGAACAATGAGATCCAGGTGGTAAAGAGACTTGCCAAGGGTTATCTAGCAATTTAGCTGGCAGCACAGGGATTATCTTCTAATTTGCTGTAAGTTTAGGAACTAAGCAACGAAGCTTATCTGCAAGTCTAAAAATAAATATAAACAGGCCATTTAAGAGGCTGGGCAGGGGCGTGGTGGCGCACACCTGTAATCCCAGCTACTCAGGAGGCTGAGGCAGTGAGAATCACTTGAACCCAGGAGGCGGAGGTTGCAGTGAGCCAAATCGTGTCATTGCATTCCAGCCTGGGCAACAGGGCGAGACTTCATCTCAAAAAAAAAAAGAAGCTAGGTAGGACCCTTCTTTAAGCAGAGAGCATGATTTGGAACCTGGACTTTGTTACAGGTTCTTGTTGTTATTGCCTCACTTCCTGCTTCTTGGCTGGGTTCCTCATTAACTGATGAGGTTGCCCAACAGAAGGGCTCTAGATAGGTGATGTATTAGTAGTACAGTTAATTACATGCTAAGAGAAAATGACTATCTTTGGCTTTATTACAAAATTACCTTCTACATCAATTTTGCTCTTATTTTCAAGAGTTTCCTTTATTTTTAAGAGAAGGTTCAACCAAATTATAGAATCACAGCCTTTCGGAGAAAGGAAGTGACAGCAAACTTACCTGTTTAAAAAAAAAAAAGAAAATCATGACAAGGTAGGTCACAGCTCACCCACTGGGATGACCACAGGGGTGCAGGTGTTAAAGCAGAGGCTGCTCAGATCAGTAAATGTGCATAGTTCATGCCAATGCCCCCTCATACCTTGCTGTCCAAAAGAAGGTTGTCTGGTTTGATGTCTCTATGGATGAATCCAAGTTGGTGAATAGAGTCTATGGCTAACACTGTTTCTGCTATATAAAACTGAGTCTCCTCTTCTGTCAGAGTGTCTTTTTTCATCAACAAGGTCATCATATCCCCTGGAAACAAGAAGATACAAAGCCACCACACATACACACACACACACACACACACATACAAACAACGTACGAGTGAGTACCAATTTTCAGATATGTCTTCCCTATCTGCCAACATAAGGCAGCTAAACAGACCTCTTCTGTGTACCACAGATAGACTCACATTGCCAACATGGGAAGAAATGGGATTTTCACACCTAAGCTAGCTAAAGTTGACCATTAATGTATGATTTGTATTTTACTCTTGAGAGAAAAAGAAAATTTCTTCCCACACTTTAAAAAACAACTATATTTGCTTAGGATAATTTTTTGGACTCGGGGTAAAAAGCTACTTTACTTTTCACTTTGCCTGAACAAATATCTGCAAGCTTTTCTACATCTATAACTAAATGGCACTTCCACATAGATTGTATTGCCATTGTTATAGAGAGGCTGAAATGCCAAATAAAAATGTAAACACTTGGGGAGGCTGAAAACAAGCTTTCCAACTTCTATTCACAGAACACAAACAAATAAAAAGGAGGGACTTGGGTAGCAAAGCATTAGTCAACAAAAGCTAAAAATGAACTGAAAATGCTATACACTAGAATGTGCAATAACTGCCTCCTAGAAGAGTACAATGGACATCTCTCAAGGTCAGTTTTTTTTTTTTTTTCCTCTAGTGTGTTATTACAGGTATTTAAATGGACACCAGTACCCTTTATGTAACTTTTAAAACACAGTATCGGTATTCTAGCAGTTAAAAGGTAACCTCGTTAGCTTTCTGCAAAGTCAAAATTTCATCATTTCTGTCTAATACCAGCAACATAAAATGGCAGAGAAAGATTCAGATCCTAACTCAACAGTGAGAAACGCAAAGAAAATATGTATAAGGAGTTTAAAACTAAGAGAAACAGGATTCAGTTTAGACCTCACATAAAACCACTTAGGTTAGAAAACAAGGAAAAGAGAAAGAAACCTCTGATTTTAACAGAGCATCATGCTGCTTTTTCAATTTCATTTCATTTAGAACATTATGTTTTTTATTACTGGAGAAAAGTAGCTATTTTTCCCTCAGGCAAAAATCAAACCGTTTATTAAAGTGCTCTTTTTCAGTCCAAGACATAAAAAATATGATTCCCTAATCACTCCTGGCAGCCCTTCAATCTGGAGTCCCACCAGACACATGGAGACAGTGCACTTGGGCTGCTACCCCAGTAAGGTAGCTATATGGCCTTAGTTCTGTGGCTCAGGAGAGCAGCCAATGGGGCCTCACCTGTGCAAGTTTGCCCAGATGATTGGGAAGCTCAGGCCAGATGCTCTATGGCTCTGGAGGCTAGCTCCACCAAGTGCAAAGGGCAGGGTCCAGGAGACATGAGAAGCTACGGAAGATGGTACAGGTTAAGTCTTGAGGACACATTAGGAGCTGGTAACCAAGTTGGCTCTTACTCCAATTTAAGAACTAGCATCTAGGCCGGGCGCGGTGGCTCAAGCCTGTAATCCCAGCACTTTGGGAGGCCGAGACGGGCGGATCACGAGGTCAGGAGTTCGAGACCATCCTGGCTAACACGGCGAAACCCCGTCTCTACTAAAAAATACAAAAAACTAGCCGGGCGAGGTGGCGGGCGCCTGTAGTCCCGGCTACTCGGGAGGCTGAGGCAGGAGAATGGCGTAAAAACCCGGGAGGCAGAGCTTGCAGTGAGCTGAGATCTGGCCACTGCACTCCAGCCTGGGCGACACAGCGAGACTCCGTCTCAAAAAAAAAAAAAAAAAAAAAGAACTAGCATCTAAATGTTAAAAAAGTTTCTCCTCATTCTACCAGACTCTTTTCTAACATTAATCAACTGTTTATTTTTTATTAAATGTATTAAATATTAAAAAGTATTGATGACCCTAAATCTAAGGGTTGTCACAAAATCAAAATATTATGCCACAATATAATTATTGTGGAAAAGGTTCTCTTTTTTTTTTCCCACCAGAGTTTGCTCAGAGTTCATCTGCTCACTGGGAAACAGACTGCTTTCCTCAGAACAGATGGCATGTTCTGTTCTGGGTTTACTTTGGAGCTGTCTTAGATGTTCGTGCTGAGTTACTAAAACTTAAAATTTCAGAAATGAGAAATTGATTCTGGCTACTAATATAGGTAATAAAAAATTCACTCCTTATTAATATGTTATACAAAAAGAAACAAAAAGTTGGAGCAAATAATGTTATAGCTTCAATGTTGCCACTTGGGTTATTGATCATATATGATTCTCATTGACAGAAGAGCAGGCAGAGCACCCTGTTTATTCCTATATATTTTAAAAAGGGAAGAAAAGAAAGAAATGTCCATCTGAAATCATGTGAATGAATGAAAAGGTTACTTTTATGGCACTAAGATTGTAGAAAGGCACCCCAGCACAAGACAGGTTACTGACTTCCTTTATAGACCTAAAAAAGGATATAGAAAGCAACTCTGTGAGTACATTTAAAAGTAGAAAGGAGGGTTAATTGTGATGTGAGAGAAAGAAACCACAGAACAAAAAGAAAAAATGACCTTTCATCGTCAAGTAATTACCTCCAGGCAGGAACTCCATGATTAGGTAGAGGTTTAGCTTATCCTGAAAACTATAGAACATTTTCACAACCCACAAACTGTCTGCCTCCACTAGAATGTCACGCTCCGCACGAATGTGGCCAACCTGGAGGTATATGCATTTGATTAATGACAAAGCTTGCTCTGCTTTATTAGATTGTATATTTGCTTAAACAATTTAAATACTGTGTTTAAATACTGTTTTGAGTATTTAATCGTGATGATACAAAAGATCCAATTTCTGCTTAGGCAAACCTACTAACTCAAAATTGACATTTGACTTGAAGGTATTCAATGATGAAAACTTGAGTGATGAAAGGCTTTAAAAAATGGCAAAATGAATGGCTTTAATGCAAATAGCAACTTTAACATTGCTATAAACTGAATCTCTGATTAAAATTACTACTCTTCTGCATACAGTTTTGTCTAATAATCTTTTATGATAAAAATAAGTCCCCAAAGTGAGACTCCTTCCTCAGGTCTGCAATAGTATCTGCAAGGACAGTGAGCTCACTGAAAATTCTAGAATGCTACGATACCACAGCATTTAGTTCACTGTTGTGAGCTCAATCAATCCTTACTGAATTGAAATATAAGAAAACCTAAGAAAAGTTGTAGATTCAAATTAATGACATTTCCAGTTTTATACTTTCACTGAAATATCTAGCTAAAGAGACCAAGTTGTAGAAAGTTTGAGAGAACTGGAATTATTTTGTTAAAGCAATGCTTTATTATCAAATTTACTTTATTTAATTTAAATGCAGAACAGTAATCAAACATCACTGCATATTATCAAATTCCCCCCGGCCAAACTTTTTTTAAAACGAGATGGGGTCTCACTCTGTCACCCCGGCTAGAGTACAGTGGCGTGATCATAGCTCACTGAAGCCTCAAACTCCTGGTCTAAAGTGATCCTTCTGCCTCAGCCTCCTGAGTAGCTAGGATTACAGGTGCGTGCCACCACACCTGGCCCCTCCCCTCTTTTTTAAATGTCACAAGTTCTAAATTGGGTTGATTCAGATCTAAATTTATTAAGACTCAGTCCAATCCCTGAGTAGCGGTTTTGGTCTTAATATATGCTACAGGTCTTGACTTTTTACAATATGTTCTGAAGTAAAACATGTACCAAGATTCACAAATTGGCACTTCTGTTGGCAAATTTAGTCCATGGCTGTTGTTTGGTTTAATACAATGTTTGATACGATGGTTGTTTGTTTTATTGACGTATCTTTAGGGAGACAAGGCACTCTTCCATTTCAACACAGATCCCACCCTCTCCCCTGGTCTTATACCTAACTTGCTTCAGGCTTCCATGCTAACTCTTGGGGACCCAGAGGCATTTGACTTTATGTATTTGAGTTTTCAGTGTCTACTAAAATCGTTCTTTGGGGAATTATTTTAAAAGCTGCAACTGTACAGAAAACCTACATCTTTACATCTGTACTTATGGTATTGGGGTGGGAAAAAAATGGACAATAAGGGTGAAAAGAAACAGTGCTATGAAACACAATGGGCCGGGCGCGGTGGCTCAAGCCTGTAATCCCAGCACTTTGGGAGGCCGAGATGGGCGGATCACGAGGTCAGGAGATCGAGACCATCCTGGCTAACACGGTGAAACCCCGTCTCTACTAAAAAAGACAAAAAACTAGCCGGGCGAGGTGGCGGGCGCCTATAGTCCCAGCTACTCGGGAGGCTGAGGCAGGAGAATGGCGTGAACCCGGGAGGCGGAGCTTGCAGTGAGCTGAGATCCGGCCACTGCACTCCAGCCTGGGTGGCAGAGCGAGACTCCGTCTCAAAAAAAAAAAGAAACACAATGAAGCCAAGTAAAGGATCAAAGCTTTTGGGAAACAGCAATGTTGCTTGATGCCCCACAGCCATGGCTAAGACCCAGTCACTATAAGACATTAATACACTAGAAGGCAGCCTTCATCTGCCTGTCTCCCCTGGCTCCCATTAAGGTCTCTACCTACTGCAGGGAGCCAAAGAAAAGGGGAGGCACTACAATTACCACTTGTCACTCACCCTGGAGGACAGAATGGTGACCACAATATTTCCTGTTTGTCAAGGGGAAAGCTACTGTGAGCACACCTTGCCCTTCTCTCTTGAGGCTGAAACAGTAGCTAGAAACCTCATGGTTTGAAAGTGGAGTTGGCTGAATATAGATTAAGGGAGGGAAGAGTCTGAGGTGCAATTCATACAAAAAGGTTATCTTTCCCCTATTCCATAAATATTTAATAAGGTGGGGGGAGGGTTGTTGTTATCCTATGCCCTAAGAAAGCAGAAATAAAAGCCAGTTTTTTGTCCCATCAATAACTATATACTGGCATCACAACTGAAGGTTTTCCTTTTGCACTGGAAGAGAAACATCAGAAGCTAGCTAGATGTCATGTCTCACCCTTTAAATTTTTCCAGGTAGCAAAAATTTCCATCATGTGGAGCAGAAAAATAACCTGAACTCTCAGTGGGTAGCTTTAATTCCTACCCAGTTTATTTAGTAAAAGCAAACAAAAAAGCAATTTTACCTCTGTACCTGTACTTTGTCAGCCCTACCCCAAAATGGTGATGGATTTGCACTGGTCTACTTCCATCTTTTATCTAGCACAAACCCAATGCAGGCTTCTTCAAGATGGCTGAGCCAGGTAGAGTCTGTGGCCAGAGACTTTAACTGGCTCATAATGAGATCTGTTAAGTTGAGGAGTTGAGTCTTCAGCTAAGGTGAGCTAAACAATTTAAGTTAATGTACCATTTAATCCATAAGTTAATGCATCATTTAAAATGTTAATTATAATAGTTCCTTTACTTTCATTTAGAAAAGTTTTAGAAACTGATTTTGAAGGCACAGTATTTGAGAAAGGCTTTTTACACATTATGTCTGGACCATCCTCTGTTAGAAACCATGTGGGGCACCAGGTATACATAAAATTACTAACTCTGAAAATCATATGTACTTTGTTTTGCAGTTTTACTCTGACTGCTAACATTTGATAAAAAGAGGCCTTAAGCCTTGGTTAAAACTGTAAGAAATATATCTTGCAAAAACAAAACTTACTCATGAGATGCAAACATACTAATTAATGCAGAAGCCTTATAATTTCCTTCTCAAGATTAACTGACACTTTTTCAGTGCCTACACACCCATACCACAAACTAATTTGTAGATAGTATGTAAGTAGGCCGGCTTACTGTGAATTTTGAAAAAGGCTGGTGTTAGCATAAAGTATAGTGTCTGAAGACTTACTGCCCGGGTATTTGATACTCTCAACTGAAATTCCTGGGAGTCTAAAGCTTCTCGGTAACACATGAAAATTCGAGAGAAAATAAAAATTCCAAATTTTGGGGTGGCATTTAAATGAAGACAGGGAAGACCAGTGATTGTATCTCCTCTCAAGAGGTAGAAAGGATTGGATGTGGGGCCAATCTCCATCCTTCCTCTTTGGCTCTAAATTGGGAGTTCTTGTCACAGGGTCTCCATGTTCCTATAACATCAAATCTTCTACAGGACATTTGCAGTCATCACCCATCGCAATCTGTTCTTAAGCAACCAGCTACATTAGACTAGATTTATAGAAAGTCTATTCTTGCTTTTTAATTTATCCTTTCCAATATTTAAAACTTTATTTATTTTGCATAAGGCACTTTATAAATCGATTTGCAAACCAGGTTTTGGTTTTAGAAAATATCCTTTATCATTAAAGGAGAATTTGCATTGTTCTGCCATTTGCATTATATTTTTCAAATTCAATCAGAAATTGGAAGGCTGGTCTTTTTCAGGTACTGATGAGCTACCTAGAAGACTCAACTTTGGTTTAGGTAAACAGAATGAAGCATATAAAGACACATTTTAGATTATAAATTCCAAATTCTAATTCCTAGTCCTTAGTTATGAGATATATATTACAATTTCTATTTCTCAGCATTTGGTAAGAAACACACTACCAACACCACGTATGACCTCAAAAAAAAAAGGCTCTCAAAATAAGGACATTTTGTGATCCATTGGAAGACACAAGTAACAGCTGCTTTTCGAACAGATTCTCAATTTTTAAAAGATTGCATATAACCTATAGGAATTATTTGTGATTTTAAATATGAACTGCTTCTTTGTAGGGGGAAAAGGTAGTATTATATATACAGTCACACATGACAGAACTAAAGAAAACTGTAATAAAAATATATATTTCAATTAAACAAAAAGAAAAGTTTTAGGAGACAAAAATTAATAAGCTAAAAGCACTGCTACCACTGTGCTTTACCTGCTCTTTTTCAAGCATATCTGCTTTACGGAGTATTTTCATTGCATACACATGTCCCGTATCTTTCTTCTGAACAAGCCGTACCTAAAAAGTTACAAAAGAAATGCCAAGTCAAAAACTCATACTACCAAGCTAATGTTTTCATGTGTTATAGGATACAATAATTAACTGAAAAAGTATTATAATTTTAACAGGAGCAACTAGTAATAACAAAGCAGAAGAAAATGCTTTTCAATGTTCCAAAATGAATACATTATACACAGTAAAGTCGATGCTGCAAACATCCTCAAATACCTCTACATCTGAACAGCTTTGGTTCCTTAGTTGAACAAACCAATCTAATTTAAAACCTTCAATTTCAAATTTAAGGACTCATTATACCCCTGACATATGTCATCCAGTCAGCTCAGAAAATCTAAGTAAATGATTACAACGATGTTTAATTAAAAAAGTAGCGGTGCATGGTGTTGTATACCTGTAGTCCCAGCTATTTGGGAGGTTAAGGTAGGGGGATCGCTTGAGCTCAGGAGTTATGAGCTATGGTGTATTATGCTGATCAGGTGTCTAAAGTAAGTTCAGCATAATATGGTGAATATGGTGACCTCCCAGAAGTGGGACTGGCCGGGGGGGTACTAGGTTGCCTAAGGGAAGGGCAAACAGGCCCGGTTCAGAAATGAAGCAGGTCAAAACTCCCATGCTGATCAGTAATGAGATCGTGCCTGTAAACAGCCAAAACTCCAGCCTGGGCAACACAGTGAGACCTTGTCACTTAATCAAAATAATAATAACAAAGTAAAACTTCATGCATAGGAAAAACGTCCAGAAAGAAAAACAAAAAATTCAGGCCAGTCGCAGTGGCTCACACCTGTAATCCCAGCACTTTGGGAGGCTGAGGCAGGTGGATCATCTGAGGTCAGGAGTTTGAGACCAGCCTGGCCACCATACTGAAACTCCGTCTTTAATAAAAATACAAAAATTGGCTGGGTGTGGTGGCAGGTGCCTGTAATCCCAGTTATTCGGGAGGCTGAGGCAGTAGAATCACTTGAACCCGAGAGGCAGATCTCGGCTCACTGCAACATCTGCCTCCTGGGTTCAAGCGATTCTCCTACCTCAGCCTCCTGAGTAGCTGGGATTACAGGCGCGTGCCACAACACCCAGCTAATTTTTGTATTTTTAGTAGAGACAAGGTTTCACCATGTTGGTCAGGCTGGTCTCGAACTCCCGACCTCGTGATCCACCCGCCTTGGCCTTCCAAAGTGCTGAGATTACAGGCGTGAGGCACCGCGCCTGGCCCTGGGGTACCAGGTTTTAATAACATACTATTCCTTTTATACTTGCAACTATTTTTTTTTTTTTTTTTTGAGACAGAGTCTCACGCTGTTGCCCAGGCTGGAGTGCAGTGGCGCGATCTCGGCTCACTGCAAGCTCCGCCTCCTGGGTTCACGCCATTCTCCTGCCTCAGCCTCCTGAGTAGCTAGGACTACAGGCGCCCGCCACCGCGCCCTGCTAATTTTTTGTATTTTTAGTAGAGACGGGGTTTCACTGTGGTCTCGATCTCCTGACCTTGTGATCCGCCCGCCTCGGCCTCCCAAAGTGCTGGGATTACAGGCTTGAGCCACCGCGCCCGGCCTATACTTGCAACTATTGCATCAGTAGGTCATCTACTTTGGGCATTTTTCATTAATGGGAATGACCTTGCATGGGCTCTTTCAAACTCTCCCCAACCAACTGCTCTTGTGCCCAAGCAGGATCATTTCCAAGAACTGTGGGGACAAAGTCGCAAATGCTTTCAAATCTCCACCACTACCTACATAACTCCTTTCTGTAAATTCTACCTCCTAGGGTCATCTTTTTAGAGCTGTATCAATCTGGTGGGGAGAAATAAAGGGTGGAGATACACTGTTAATTAGTTAGTTTCCTTCTGGAGAGGCAGTGCAGTATGGGGAAAAGCAAGCGCTTTGAGTTCAGGAAATAGGGCCCAACTTTTGGTCCCAGTGCTTAATGGCTGTGTGATAACAGGACATTATATATACCTTTACAGTCTTAATTTCATCATCTATAAAATGGGTTACTGTCCTGATTATGGGGAAAAAGCAGCCTGTAAATAATAAATGTTGATTTCCTTCTACTTTTCAACTCTCCCCCTAAGTCAATATTTAAACACCAACATCATCTCTGGCAAACAGAGAACAGAGATCTGGGACCTTGGAGAGAAGAAAAAGAGAAAGCAGACAGACAAAGCAATTAGGATGTGGCGATGGCATGCCTGACCCATGTAATTCCATACATTTCAGTTATATCAACAATTACGAGTTGATGATAGGTTAGAAGCTTTGAAGTTTTGCAATTATTTTTGTACTTGACAAGTAGCTGTGATTTTTACCTCACCAAATGCTCCTCTGCCTATTACTTTTAAGGACTCAAAATCTTCCAATCCAAGTCTTGTTCTCTTCAAACGAAGAAACTCTGTTTCCTTCCGAGCATGTGCTGATCTCCGGAGTCGTTTCTAATATTTAAATAAGGAAGGGAGAAGAGGGGAAGGAGCTGAAATTCTGATAACAAGTCATGTTTGTCACTTACCCAGCTGGAAAACAGGTCCACAGTGGACTAGGGATAATCTTTTCACATATGGAAGCACCCCAGAAGGACTCTTAAGAGGTCACTTCTCCATTTCCCGGCCTTTAGACACAACATCCAAGCCACACTGAACAGATGAGTGCCTCCTCTGGGAACTCTGACTAACCTACTTCAGCAATCCACTATCCTAACATTTTTGGTGAAGGAAGGGATAAATAATCAACAACATTTTCCTTTATCCTGTTTAATATAAACTAAAAATGTGTTCTTATCTTTCCCTCTGGGTTGGTTACACATTATATGCTCTAACTTTCTGTTATTTCTACAAGTATTGGGTATTTTTCACCACTGTCCTGGGTTCTGCAAGCCAATCCTATTTTCGAAGGCATTTCCACTGCCATTCCAGTTTCTTGCACAGTCCCTTGTTAACTATATTTTCTCCTACTATATCTGTGGGCACTGGGTGGAAGGGCTGATTTGAGATGGATATTTTGCCTTAATAAAGATTTCAGGAACATGACACACTGGGGCCTGTCGGGGCATGGGGGGAAAGTGGAGGGAGAGCATTAGGACAAATACCTCATGTATGCGAAGCTTAAAACCTAGATGACAGGTTGACAGGTGCAGTAAACCACTATGGCACATACGTACCTATGTAATAAACCTGCACGTTCAGCACATCTATCCCAGAAAAAGTAAAGTAAATAAATATTTCAAAAACTTGCCCTACTCCTACGGAGACTTTTCAGTGAATTCTATAAAAATGCTATAACTTGCTCTTTTAAATTTTAATTTGATTTCATTCCTTCTTTCTCTTGGAATTCTAAATCTAGTTTACTATAACTGCATCTAGAGAAGCCTTCCTCTCCTAGTTACTTAATAATTAATCTGTCCCTCTGCATTAACACCCAAATCCAGAAGCACACTACCCCTCAAGTTCCTCTGTTACTGGGCCGAAACCCTTCTCATGTGTAACAAGGCTAACAACTTGCTGGACAAGATACAACCTGCCATGCTGGGTTTTAAGGAAGATACTGCCAATATTAATTACCTCTTCATCTTTTAGGCCTTCTTCTTCCATCACCTTTTCTAACTTCTTTTGTCTAAAACAAAAACAAAAGACACATGAAATCACACCTGAATAACTTTCT
Source organism: Macaca mulatta (assembly GCF_049350105.2). Taxonomy (NCBI): domain Eukaryota; kingdom Metazoa; phylum Chordata; class Mammalia; order Primates; family Cercopithecidae; genus Macaca; species Macaca mulatta. Next base: position 145,730,543 of record NC_133409.1, on the reverse strand, counting down.
GAAAACTCTGTAACTTAATATTGTAATTGCATTTTAAAAAATGACACAAACAGGTAAATCTCGAACTGTCTCATTAAAACCAAAAAAATTACAGTTACTAAGACAAGTAAAAAGATTTCCATCCTTTGTTAGGTCTACTTTTTTTAGGCGGGGTGGCGGGAGGAGACAGAGTTTTGTTCTGTCACCCAGGCTAGAATGCAGTGGGGCAATCTCAGCTCACTGAAAACTCCACCTTACAGGCTCAAGCAATTCCACCTTAGCCTCCCAAGTAGCTAGGACTACAGGTGCATGCCACCATACCTGGCTAATTTTTAAATTTTTTGTAGAAATGAGGTCTCACCATATTGCCCAGGCTAGTATCAAACTCCAGCCTGACCTTCCAAAGTGTTGCGATTACAGGTGTGAGCCACCATGCCCCATCCTTAGGTCTACATTTTTTAAAAGCCTGTCTAAGATGTTAATGCAACAAAGAATCTTGTTTCAAAAAATGTCCTCTCTCGGTTTTGGCTTTTTTTTTAAATTTTCTTTTCAGTTATTTCCTCCTTACCAAACCACAAAACAGCTGGTATTTGATAAACTCTTATATCATGGTGTTACTTTCCCTCTCTCTGACTGAAATCTACTTCCTTTATTTCTGCATCTTCCTCCTCCTCCCTGCCATGAGCAAAGGGTAACAAACAACAAAGGTAAAAGCAGAATTTGGAAATTTAACGGGAAAAAGTGATCAAAAAGGTGACTGGCACCATTATCAAAACATCATACATCAGACTGGGTGTGGCGGCTCATGCCTGTGATCCCAGCACTTTGGGACGTGAGGCGGATGGGTCACTTGAGGTCAGGAGTCCAAGACCAGCCTGGCCAACATGGTAAAACCCCGTCTCTACTAAAAATATAAAAATTAGGCTGGGTGCGGTGGCTCATGCCTGTAACCCCAACACTTCGGGAGGCCAAGGCGGGTGAATCACTTGAGGTCAGGAGTTTGAGACCACAATGGCCAACATGGTGAAATCCCATCTGTACTAAAAATGCAAAAATCAGCCAGGCATGGTGGCATGCCCCTGTAATCCTAGCTACTCGGGAGGCTGAGATAGGAGAATCACTTGAACCAGGGAGGTGGAGGCTGCAGTGAGCAGAGATCACGCCACTGCACTCCAGCAGTGGAGTGAGACCCTGTCTCAAAAAAATAAATAAATAAATAAATAAATAAATAAATAAATAAATAAAACGCCAGGCATTGTGGCTCATGCCTGTAATCCCAGCACTTTGGGAGGCCGAGGAAGGCGGATCATAAGGTCAGGAGTTCGAAACCAGCCTGGCCAACATGGTGAAACCCCATCTCTACTAAAAATACAAAAATTAGCTGGGCATGGTGGCGAGCGCCTGTAGTCCCAGCTACTCGGGAGGCTGAGGCAGAAGAATTGCCTGAACCCGGCAGGCAGAGGTTGCAGTGAGTTGAGATCATGCCACTGCACGCCAGCCTGGGTGACGCAGCACGACTCTGTATCAAAAAACATATATCTGTATCTCTCTCTCTATGTATGTACATATGTATATATGTATATATGTATACACACACACACACACACACATATATATATAAATTAGCTGGGTGTACTGGCAGGCGCCTGTAATCCCAGCTATTTGGGAGGCTAAGGCACAAGAATCACTTGAACCTGGGAGGCAGAGGTTGCAGTGAGGCAAGATCACACCACGGCACTCCAACTCGGATGTCGGAGTGAGACTCTGTCTCGAAGAAAAAAAAAAACATTCAGATATCAGACTTTTGGAGTACTGAACTTTAGAAAGTGCATGCAATAATGTTTTTGATCTATAGTCTCATAAAACTAAAAGAAGCCAGTAAAACTTCCTTACAACCAATTCCACAGAACTTTCATTTACTCAGCACAATAAATGAAACTACATGGGCTAGAATCTCTCTTCCACCACTCATCAGCATTCCAGATAAACAGGCAATACATACAAACAGAGCAAAAAAGGGTAAGAGTGTACAGTATGCTGGCCGGGTGCGGTGGCTCACACCTGTAATCCCTGCACTTTGGGAGGCCAAAGCAGGCGGATCACGAGGTCAGGAGATCGAGACCATCCTGGCTAACACAGAGAAACCCCGTCTCTACTAAAAATACAAAAAAAAAAAAAAAAAAAAAAAAAATTAACCGGGCATAGTGGCAGGCACCTGTAGTCCCAGCTACTCAGGAGGCTGAGGCAGGAGAATGGCGTGAACCTGGGAGGCGGAGCGAGCCGAGGTCGCGCCACTGCACTCTAGCCTGGGCAACGAAGCGAGACTCCATCTCAAAAAAAAAAAAAAAAGTGTACAGTATGCTGCAGAAACAGCATGTAGTCCATTGTGGCTGACACACACAGCACTTCAAAAGCCACACCAAGAAGGTTGGATCTCATTCTGTAGACAATTGAGTGCTAAAAGAGGCTTGTGTGCAAAGGAGTGATGTGATAAGATTTCTATTTTAGAATGGTAACCAGCAGTAATGAGGATCTGATGGACTGGCAGGGAAAGCAACTGAGAAAGATCAGAGGCCAGTTGAGAGTTACTGTAATGATTCAGATGTACAGTAAAGATCTGGAACTAGGGCAGGAAAACCAGAATGAAGTGAATAGAGCTATTGCAAAGATGACCAACTGACAACAGGAGTCAAGAGAAAAGCCTTAGAATTTCCTGTCTAGAGGTATATGATGCCACTAATCAAGATAGAAAATGCAGAGAGAGGAACATTAACAGTTCTCCCAGTTCCCAGAATAGTTTGGGATACATGTGCATCTATGTGTACACATGTATTGGAGAGAAAAGGCTGTACTCTTAGTAGTTTCAGGAGTGTAAATTAATTCCATTGCAGTGGTTAGGTAGTTGAAGCAGAGAAGAGTAAGAAAAGTCAAAGTATAACATGCTAGGCAAAGCTCTAAGAACACAGCTGTGGTCAGCTCTTTTTGTGCCCTGAGTACTAAACACCATCACACCTCCTGACTATATGTTTTTGAATGACTACATCAGAATGGGCTGCAAGTCCAATGCACTATCCACTGTGTCACAAAACTGGCTCCTTCTGATTATATTTTAAATCTAAATACAAATTAAGAGGTTTTCCACAGCTTTACTGAAGTGTAATCAAATTTGTTGCAGCAGAACGCCTGCCTGAGAGTAAAGTTAACTCCTTGAACACAATTAGATTATTTCATTAGAGAAAGTATCCAGAAAAAAAAAAGCCTATCCATGATAACGATTAGGAGCAGGTCCACAAAGACCCTGAGGACACTAAAAACAGCAAGGACAGCCTGAAATGACTTAAAAATGACATCCTCTGTGAGATGATATCAAAGGAATTACTGTTAACTTGGTTAGATTCATAGTGGCATTTGCATTATGCAAGAAAATGGCCATATTTTTGGAAATGCATACTTGAGAGTATGCAGGATTAAAATGACAGATGTCTGGAATTTACCTTAAAACACAATAGCAAGAAAAAACAAAATGGGATAGATGAAGAAAAGATACCAAAGCCCTAAAATTATTAAATCTGAGGGATGAATATATTGAAACGGGGTCACTATATTATTCTATCTATGTTTAAAATTGTTCATAGTGAAAAATAGCAGGACTCTCCACACAGGCATGCTCTCTTATAGGAGTGCCAGGTTAACACTCCAGCCTTTGGTGGAGCCACTCTTCCCTTCAATTCCAATGTTCCAAATCAGAACCCTGGGAGAGAGACCAAGTCACTTTCACACTTAGAGGCCATATCCAGCCTCACCCCAGTGATGCCTTCCATGCGTTCCATTTATTTTCGTGTGTGTTCATTTCCTGTATGAGAGAGTGGTAAGACCTTCTGAAGGCAGGGACTGTATTTGAATTCCCCATCTCCACTAAGAATAGTGCTTTGTACACAGCTACTTTCTAAATGTATGCTGCTAAATTTTAAAAAGTAGAATGTATAGTAGCAATGTGCAGACACATTCATGACTACTACTTACAATTAGCCCCCTTTTCTAATTTAGGGTCCCCTCTTAGCATAGCTTGATTCGGAGGTAGCAGGAATGAGAAAATAGGGCTATTCCACCCTAACTGAAAATAGATAGTATTTTGGTGAGACACTGAAAACCAGGAAAAATAGTGTATTTAACAGAAATAGGGCCAGGCATGGTGGCTGACACCCGTAATCCCAGCACTTTGGGAGGCTGAGGCTGGCAGATAGCCTGAGGCCAGGAGTTGGAGACCAGCCTGGCCAACATGGTGAAACTCTGTCTCTACTGAAAATACAAAAAGTAGCCAGGCGTGGTGGCACGTGCCCGTAATCCCAGCTACTCAGGAGGCTGAGGCAGGAAAATCTCTGGAACCTGGGAGGCAGAGGTTACAGTGAGCCGAGATGGTGCCACTGCACTCCAGCCTGGGTGACAGAGTGAGATTCTGTCAGAAAGAGAAGAGGGGCAACAGAGTGAGATTCTGTCAGCAAGAGAAGAGAGGAGGGGAGGCGGAAGGGCTGTGATTATATCGCCATGATTAAAAATGCCTAAATTCAGAAAATGCCTAAGAAATACTTTTTTTTTTGAGACAAGAGTCTTACTCTGTCACCCAGGCTGGAGTGCAGTGGTACTATCTCGGCTCATTGCAACCTCTGCCTCCCGGTACAAGTGATTCTCCTGCCTCAGCCTCCTGAATAGCTGGGATTACAAGTGCCCACCACCATGTCCAGCTAATTTTTGTATTTTTAGTAGAGATGGGGTCTCACCATGTTGGCCAGTATGGTCTCGAACTCCTGACCTCAAGTGATTCACCCACCTTGGCCTCTGAAAGTACAGGGATTACAGGCGTGAGCCACCACACCCGGCCTTTTTCCTTTTTTTCTTTTTTTTTGGAGACAAGAGTCCGGCTCTGTCACCCAGGCTGGAGTGCAGGACACGATCTTGGCTCACTGCAACCTCTGCCTCCTGGGTTCAGGTGATTCTTGTGCCTCAACCTCCCTAGTAGCTGGGATTACAGGCATATGCCACCATGTCCGGCTAATTTTTGTATTTTTAGTAGACACGGGGTTTCATCATGTCGCCCAGGCTGGTCTTGAGCCCCTAACCTCAAGTGATCCACCCACCTCGGCCTACCAAAGTGCTGGGATTATAGGTGTGAGCCCCTGCACCCAGCCAGAAATACCCTAAAATTAACACTACACAGATTCTTTAAAATCTCCACAAATTACTTCAATTCTACACTCTGGTTTGACTGATATCTGCTCAGTGAAGACCATTAGGAGGTCTGGACTTACTCATTCTTGAGGCTTAAATAAAACTGACACGGGATCACTAATAATAATCACGTATCTCTACTTAGTATTAGATAAGACCAAATGAGGAATTTCTATAGTTAAGAAAACATAGATGAGAAAATCTAAGAGGAGTTGCAGAACATAGAAGTTCTCAGTAAAATGTATGAAAGACTATTTTATTTGGGGAGAAAAAAGCTTACCATTGTTATTTATTAAATTAGGTGTTTGTGGTTTTAATTAACCCACCTAAACAGTATTCATGAAGAAAAGAAACAACTGAAAATATTTTGTAAAAGGAAACGCCTGTTTCCTCAGATTTGATTTCAAACTGCTATGAATTATCTAAAACATTATTTTTTTAATGAATAAGTAGACAACTGTCAATACCTACTAGGTACCTAGGATCACATACAGAACGAATACAAGGAGAGCTGCTGCTCCTCGAGAAGGTCACAACCGAGGCTGCCATTGAAGGCAAAACACAGACTGAAGGAATATAGCAGATGCACTTGCCCTACTGAGTGCTTATGATCTAACAGTGGTATTAATAGACCATCAGGTGGCATTCCGCAGCACTGTGTGATGGACACTAGATTCAGGGGGTTTAATTATTTTTAAACCAATCTATAGAAGCTGCTATAGTGTTTCTATGAAACTGCTCAAAGTTCTCATATTTCATGTTTATACAGGAAACAATTTCCAGACGAATTTTACTCTTTCTTCTATCTCTGGGCTTTGGACACATATCCCCCTGCAGTAAGTCCTTTGCTTCAACTATAACCTAGTGTTCTACTATGACGGAACAGGGCAAGAGTTGCACAGCAATGCTAGGAATAACAGACATTTTAAAGGCACCTAGACAAGACACAAAAGAAAAAAAATGAAGATTTGTATTACAACTTGGTCTCAAAATTTGTTAGCCCAAAACTTATTATTTCAAATCTCCATCATATATTATCTCTTCATTATCAATTGTCTCATATCACTAAAACTGTTTATTCATCAAGGTCCCGCAATGCATCCCTCCAGAACATTAAAAAGCTTGCAAACTCAGGCCAATCATGGCTCATGCCTGTAATCCCAGCACTCTGGGAGGTGGAGGATGGCTTGAGCCCAGGAGTTTGAAGCTGCAGTGAGCCATGATCGCATCACTGCACTCCAGCCTGGGTGACACAGTAAGACCTTGTCTGTAAAATAAAATTTAAAAAAAAAAAAAAAGCTTCTTAGTTTACTTCTGAGGTAATTCTTGTCAATCCCTTTTTAAAAATTTTTCTAGGAACAATAAAGCCTGAAAGTTTTATTGAGCTGTATCAGTAAATCCAAAACCAACTAGCAGTTCATACAAAAAAGAGGGTTCTGGCTGGGCATGATGGCTCACACCTGTAAACCCAGCACTTTGGGAGACCAAGGTGGGTGGATCACTTGAGGTAAGGAATTCAAGACCAGCCTGGTCAACATGGTGAAACCCCATCTCTACTAAAAATACAAAAATTAGGCCAAGCACTGTGGCTCACACACTCTGGGAAGATGAGGCGGGCGGATCACCTCAGGTCAGGAATTCAAGACCAGACTGGCCAACATGGTGAAACCCCGCTTCTACTAAAAATACAAAAATTAGCCAGGCATGGTAGTCCATGTCTGTAATCCCAGCTACATGGGAGGCTGAGGCAGGACAATCGCTTGAACCCAGGAGGCGGAGATTATGCTATTGCATTCTAGCCTGGGCAAAAGAGTGAAACTCCGTCTCAAAAACAACACGAAAATACAAAAATTAGCCCGGAGTGGTAGCGCGCTCCTGTAATCCCAGCTACTCAGAAGGCTGAGGCAGGAGAATCGCTTGAACCCGGGAGGTTGCAGTAAGCCAAGATGGCACCACTGCCCTCCAGCCTGTGCCAGAGTGAGACTCCATCTCAAAAAAAAAAAAGAGGGTACTCAACAAAAAAGATCTACAAGGATATATTAATTCTGAAAGGCTCAAAGTACTAGTGCATTGTTGTTTTCTTAAAGAGATAGATGGTGTCTTGTTCAGTTGCCCAAGCTTGAGTGCAGTGACACAATCATAGCTCACTGCAGCCTCAAACTCCTGAGCTCAAGAGATCCTCCCACCTCAGCCTTCTGAGTAGTTAGAACTACAGGTGCACACCACCACACGTGGCTTACTATTCTTTAATAAAAAATAATGGCACTTTTATAAACAACCAAAAACAAACATTCTAACCCTCTTAAATATCTAACATTCTCTTCTGTCTTTTGATTAATTTGGTCTTTCAAAAAAAGCAAAACCACCAATGCTTTTTTGTTTGTTTGTTTGTTTTTTGAGATGGAGTCTCGCTCTGTCGCTCAGTCTTGAGTGCAGTGGCGCGATCTTGGCTCACTGTAAGCTCCGCCTCCCGGGTTCACGCCATTCTCCTGCCTCAGACTCCCAAGTAGCTGGGACTACTTGGGGGGCACCCACCTCCACACCCGGCTACTTTTTACATTTTTAGTAGAGACAGGGTTTCACCATGTTAGCCAGGATGGTCTTGATCTCCTGCCTCGTGATCCACCCACCTCAGCCTCCCAAAGTACTGGGATTACAGGCGTGAGCCACTGCGCCCGGCCTCCAATGCTGTATTTTTTAAATTTTGTTTATTTTTATATAACCCTCTCTGCTTCTGGAACCACTGAAACTTTTAGACGGCTTTTCTATCTTGAGAATCCAAAGAATGCAAAGCACTGCTGTCTGCTCATTTTGGGGTACAATCTTAGTGTTAATCACAATGTATCATTTATTAATAATGTAAACAAAACCATACATCATCTTGTTCCTGCAGAATGTGATACATACCAATAATAAACCATAGCTAGGGCAGAACCAGTAGGATAAAACCCAGAGGACTATTACTAAACAAGTGGCTAAATCAAAACTCATAAACATTTGCTTTATAATTACTACCCCAGTAGCTATGATTTCAAGAAGTGACTGTATTTGAAATAACTACCTCCACAGGTTTCACCTGCCTAAAGATATCCTGTACAGATTTACGTTTGAATTCCCCATGATCCTAACACGGGACAGTGTGCAGACACTTGTTTACTCCAGTGAACAGCAGCTAGCCACCACCAAGCATAAAATATCTGACTATTCCACATACAGAACTGCATATTTAAGGTCAAATTATATATCCCATGTAAATTATCATTTACACCCTCATGAAGAACAGGATTGCAAAGATCCTTATCAAAATATTAGCATATCGACCCAGCAACATAAAGGAGATAATACAATGTCATCAAGGCTTTTACCCCTGAAATGTAAAGTTAGTCTAACATTCAAAAATCAGTCCATGTAACTCACCATATTAAAAGAATAAAGGAGAAAAACAATATGACCATTATGAAGATGTTCAAAAGGCATTTGAAAAAAATTCAACACCCATAAAAAAACAACAATCAAAACGAAACAAACGACAAAAACAAAAAAATAATAATGAAAAGAAAAAATTCAACACCTACTGATGATAAAAATTCTCAGCTTCTCAGCCAAATTGGAACATAGGCTGAGCACAGTGGCTTACAATTCCAATCCCAAAACTTTGTGAGGCTGAAGCAGGAGGACTGCCTGAGGCCAGGAGTTCAAGATAAGCCTGGTCAACATAGTGATATCCTGTCTCTACAAAAAGGTAAAAAAAAAATTAGCCAGGTGTGGTGGCACATACCTGTAGTCCCAGCTACTTGGAAAGCTGAGGTGGGAGAATCACCTGAGCTCAGGAGGTCAAGGCTGCAGTGAGCCATGATTGTGCCACTGCACTCCAAGCTGGGTTAAAGCAAGACCCTGTCTCTAAAAAAACAAAAAAAAAAATTTTTAACCCAAATTAGAACATAAGGAAACTGCCTCAACCTATAAAGGGCATCTTTGGTAAAACAGTGAGCACGTTAGCTTGAAATCAAGAAGAAAACAAAGATATCCACTCCCACTACTTCTATTCAACATTTTACTGGAATTTCTAGCTAGTGCCGTAAGGCAATGAAAAAAGAAAAAAAAAAAAGAAAAAGAAAAAAAGGCCGGGCATGGTGGCTCACGCCTGTAATCCCAGCACTTTGGGAGGCCGAGGTGGGTGGATCACAAGGTCAGGAGATCGAGACCATCCTGGCTAACACGGTGAACCCCCATCTCTATAAAAATACAAAAAATTAGTCAGGCATGGTGGCGGACGCCTGCAGTCCTAGCTACTCGGGAGGCTGACGCAAGAGAATGTCATGAACCTGGGAGGCAGAGCTTGCAGTGAGCCAAGATCGTGCCACTGCACTCCAGCCTGGGCGACGAGCAAGACTGTCTCTCAAAAAAAAAAAAAAAAGAAAAGAAAAAGAAAAAGAAAGGTGAGTAGATTGAAAAGGAAATAAACTGTCTCTACCTGAATATCACAAGATTGTTTACATAGAAAATTCTAAATACGCAAATTAAAAAAAAACCTAGAATAATTAGAAACTTACAGAATACAAGATCAATATACAAAACTCAGTTATATGTCTATATACTAGCAGCAAACAACTGGACAATGAAATTCTAAACAGCATCCAGAAAACCCCCAAATACTAGAAATAGATTAACAAGACATGTAAGATGCACACACTAAAAATTACGAAAACACCGTTGAGAAAAACTAAAGAAGACCTTAAAAATGGAGATATGGGCCAGGCGCAGTAGCTCATGCCTGCAATCCCAGCACTTTGGGAGGCCGAGGCAAGTGGATCACCTGAGGTCAGGAGTTCGAGACCAGTCTGCCCAACATGGGGAAACCCCATCTCTATTAAAAATACAAAAAATCAGCTGGGGTGGTGGCAGGTGCCTGTAGTCCCAGCTACTTAGGAGGCTGGAGCAGGAGAACTGCTTGAACCTAGGAGGCGGAGGTTGTAGTGACCTGAGATCACAACACTACACTCCAGCCTGGGCAGCAATAGCAAAACTCCGTCTCAAACAAACAAACGAACAAGAAAACAAACAACAACAACAAAAAACAGAGATATGCAATGTCTGTATAACAGAAGATTCAATAATGTTAAGGTGTTGATTCTCCACAAATTGATCTACAGAGTCAATATAATTCCAATAGTAATTCCAGGCCGAGTGCAGTGGCTCATACCTGTAATCCCAAAACTTTGGGAGGCCGAGGCGGGTGGATCACAAAGTCAAGACCATCCTGGCCAACGTGATGAAACCCCATCTCTACTAAAAATACAAGAATTAGCTGGGTGTGGTGGCGCGTGCCTGTAGTCCCAGCTGTTAGGGAGGCTGAGGCAGGAGAATCGCTTGAACCCAGGAGGCAGAGGTTGCAGAGAGCTGAGATCACGCCACTGCACTCCAGCCTGGCAGCAGAGCAAGACTTCGTCTCAAAAAAAAAAAGCAACATAATTCCATTGGGCTTTTCTGTAGATTAAGATGACTCTAAAATTTATAATAAAATGCAAAGAACACAGAATATTCAAAGCAATCTTAAAATAAAATGACCAAAGCTGGAGGACTTACACATTACCTGACTTCAAAACTTACTACAAAGCTACAGTAATCAAAACTGGGTGATACTGGCAAAGGATAGACAAAGAGATCAATGAGACAGAAAAAGAAAGCCCAGAAATGAATTCACATCTATATGTCAGTTGATTTTCAAGAAGAGTGCCAAAGCAATCTCATGGGGGAAGATCTTTCAACAAATGGTGCTAAAATAACTGGATATCATAAGGATAAAAATCAATCTCAACTCCCCACCTCATATCATACACACCTATTACTTCAATATGGATCACAGAACTAAATGTAAAAACTAAACCTAAAAAACTTCTAAAATGGAACATACGAGAAAATCCTTATGACTTGGGGATAAATAAAGGTTTCTGGCCAGGCACAGTAGCTAACACCTGGTAAGTCCAGTACTTTGGGAGGCTGCGGCGAGAGGATCGCTTGAGGACAGGAGTTCAAGACCAGCCTGGTCAATATAACAAGACCTTGACTCTAAAAAAAAATTAGAGTTTTTTTAAATTTTACTTTTATTTTTTTTGAGACTGAGTTTCACTCTTGTTGCCCAGGCTGAAGTGCGATGCTGTGATCTCGTCTCACCGCAACCTCCACCTCCCAGGCTCAAGCAATTCTCCTGCCTCAGCCTCCCGAGTAGCTGAGATTACAGGCATGCGCCACCACCACACCCAGCTAATTTTGTATTTTTAGTAGAGACGGGGTTTCTCCATGTTGGTCAGGTTGGTCTCGAATTCCCGACCTCAGATGATCCACCCGCCTCGGCCTCCCAAAGTGCTGGGATTACAGGTGTGAGCCACCATGCCTGGCCCCAAATTAGTTAATTTTTTAAAAAGAGGAAAGGTTTTTTTAGAAAGGTCACAGAATACAATAACCATTTAAAAAATGCCAGATTTTATTTCATCAAAATTTAAAATGTCTGCTTGCCTAAAGACTTTGTTAACAACATGAGCAGGAAAGCCACAGATTGGGAGAGATTACTTACGAAACATACACATGACAAAGGTCTGATATGTAGGACAAAGAACTCCTGCAACTCAATAACAAAGACAACTCAATTTCTTTAAATGCTCGAAAAATTTGAACAAACATTTCACAAAGGAAGATGCACAAATGGCCAAAAAGTACATAAAAATGTTCAACATCATTAGTCATCAGGGAAACGCAAACTAAAAATCACAGTGAGATATCACTAAATATCCACCAAAATAACTAAAACACTGACAACACAAATGTTAGCAAAAATGTAAAGTAACTGGAACTCTCATATATTAGTAATATTTTGAAAAAAGGTCTAGCAGTTTCTTATAAAACTAAACATATACCTATGTATATGATTCAGAAATTCCACCTCTAGATGTTTACCTGAGAACTGAAAACAAATGTTCACAAGACTGGTACAAAAATGTTCATAGAAGTTTATTCAAAATAGCCAAAAATTGAAAAGAACCCAGGTGTTTATCAACAGGAGAATGGATAAACAAACTAAGAAGATATAGTCAGAAGACAGTATAGTACCAACAATAAAAAGGAACAAATTATTGATGCATACAGCAACACAGAGGAACCTCAAAAACATTACGCTGGCAGGTGTGGTGACTCACACTTGTAGTCCCAGCACTTTGGGAGGCTAAGGTGGGAGGATCACTTGAACCCCAGAGTTCAAGACCAGCCTGGACAACAAAGTGAGACCCTGTCTCTACAAAAAATTTAAAAATTAGCCAAGCGTGGTGGCATGCACCTATAGTCCCAGCTACTTGGGAGGCTGAGGCAGGAGGATCGATTGAGCCTGGGAGGTCAAGGCTGCAGTAAGCTATGATTGTGCCACTGCACACCACCTTGGGCAACAAAACAACATCCTGTCTCAAAAACAAAAAAATTATGCTAAATGAAAGATGCCTTGCTCAAACAAGTACATACTACGTTTCCATTTATGTGTTCCACTTGCATGAAATAGGCAAAACTATGATAGAAACAAAATCATGGCCGGGCGTGGTGGCTCACACCTGTAATCCCAGCACTTTAAGAGGTGAAGGCAGGTGGATCACGAGGTCAGGAGATTGAGACCATCCTGGCTAACACGGTGAAAACCCGTCTTTACTAATAATACAAAAACAAAATTAGCCGGGCATGGTGGTGGGCGCCTGTAGTCCTAGCTACTTGGGAAGTTGCGGTGGGAGAATGGCATGAACCCGGGAGGCGGAGCTTACAGTGAGCCAGGATCGTGCCACTGCACTCCAGCCTGGGCGACAGAGCGAGACTTCGTCTCAAAAAAAAAAAAAAAAGAAAGACATAAAATCACAACAGTGGTTGTTTAAGATGGAAGAACCAAGAGGCATGAAAACTTTCTGGGAGAGGTAATGCTCTCTGTTTTGATAAAGGTTTAAGTTATAAAAGTGTACGCATTTGTCAAAACTCATAAAATGGTAACCCTCAACTTGTGAATTTCATTGTATATAAATTTTACACCCTTCCCCAAAAAGTATAAATATTGAACTCTAGTTAATGTTATATAAGCAGAAATATTCAGAAGTATACTGATGTCTACAACATACTTTGAAGTGAGGCAAAAATTAAGATGGACTGGCCAGGCGCGGTGGCTAACACCTATAATCCCAGCACTTTGGGAGGCCAAAGCAGGTGGACCACGAGGTCAAGAGATCAAGACCACCCTGGCCAACACGATGAAACCCTGTCTATTAAAAATACAAAAATTAGCTGGGAGTGGTGGTGCATGCCTGTAATCCCAGTGACTTGGGAGGCTGAGGCAGGAGAATTGCTTGAACCCAGGAGGCAGAGGTTGCATTGATGCATTGAGCCGAGACTGTGCCACTACACTCCAGCCTGGGCGACAGAACAAGACTCTGTCTCAAAAAAAAAAAAAAAAAAAAAAAAGAAATTAAGATGGATTAACGAACAGATACAAGAATGGATAGATGGATATGTAGTTAAACAAATACCATAAATAATCACTATAGACTCTAGATGATATATATGTATATATCCACTGTATAATTATTATAAATTTTCTGTACTTCTGAATACTTTCACAGTAAAATATTGGGGAAAAAAAATTTTTTTTTTTTGAGACGGAGTCTCGCTCTGTCCCCAGGCTGGAGTGGCTTGATCTTGGCTCACTGCAAGCTCCGCCTCCCGGTTTCACGCCATTCTCCTGCCTCAGCCTCCCAAGTAGCTGGGACTACAGGTGCCCGCCACCACACTCGGCTAATTTTTTTATATTTTTAGTAGAGACGGGGTTTCACCATGTTAGCCAGGATGGTCTCGATCTCCTGACCTCGTGATCCGCCCGTCTCGGCCTCCCAAAGTGCTGGGATTACAGGCTTGAGCCACCGCGCCCGGCCTTTTTTTTTTTTTTTAAAGATACAGACTCTCACTGTTGCTCAGGCTGGCCTCAAATTCCTGGGCCAATGCAATCCTCCCACCTCAACCTCCCAAGTACCATTTTTTTCTTGGATTTCAATAGAAGTTTATGTTATTGACTTGTAGGCATAAGTGGGTTAATGGCAGGGACTTTGAAAACCCTTTCACTGTCATTCCATTGTGATAGTCTATAATAAGGCTGCTACTATTCTTGCCTCCTTTCAGCATTATAAGTGTTTTACAATATGAGAAAGGAATGCCACAATCATGACACAATTTTTTCAAACAAAATTCTTTACCTCATTTCTCGTTCTTCATGTTGAGCGATAAGGTTGCTATAAAAATTCTCCAGTGTCACTTTGGTCATTGTCACCCTTTCCTTTGTGTGGTTACTCATGGATGAGCAAGGTGTTGAGCCTGTCATTGCCATGGCTGCTAGAAACAAAGAAAAGAACAGGTATTAGATTCGGAGTTAGAATCCACCCATTGTGCACTCTCCTACCTTATTGGTAGGAATGTAATTTGGTGCAAGTTTTCTGGAAGACAAACAGGTAATATGAAACAAAAGCCAGACAAAGAGAATACTTAGTGAAAATAAATATAAATTACTGCCTATGACCCAGAAATCCCACCCCTAGGTATAAAGACTAGAGAAACCATCACATAGGCTTCTAAAAAGACATACACAGGATGTTCAGTACAGACAGGATGTTCACTATGCCTTAATTTGTGTTATGGGAAGTTGGAGGCACTTAAGTAAGAAAATAAAGAGCTGTGGCTGCATAGGAGATACCATGCAACAACCAGAAAACCAGAAGCAACTCTACCTGTACCTGTAAGTCACACAAATGTATCTTTTTTCTTTTTCTTTTTGAGATGGAGTTTTGCTCTTGTTGCCCAGGTTGGAGTGCAATGCAATGATCTTGGCTCACCACAACAAGTGATTCTCCTACCTCAGCTTCCCGAGTAGCTGGGATTATAGGCATGTGCCACCATGCCCAGCTAATTTTTTATTTTTAGTAGAGACGGGGTTTCTCCATGTTGGTCAGGCTGGTCTTGAACACCCGACCTCAGGTGATCCGCCGGCCTCGGCCTCCCAAAGTGCCGGATTACAAGTGTGAGCCACCGCGCCCGGCCCACACAAATATGCCTCCCTCCCTTCCTTCCTCCCTCTCTCTCTCTTTCTTTCTTTCTTTTCAAGACGGAGTCTCGCTCTTTCGCCCAGGCTGAAGTGCAGTGGCATGATCTCTGCTCACTGCAACCTACACCTCTCATGTTCACACCATTCTCCTGCCTCAGGATCCCCAGTAGCCGGGACTACAGGTGCCCGCCACCACGTCCAGCTAATTTTTGTATTTTTAGTAGAGACAGGGTTTCACCATGTTAAGCCAGGATGGTCTCAATCTCCTGACCTCGTGATCCGCCCACCTCGCCCGGCCCACAGATATATCTTTAAAACATATTAGTGCAAGTGCGTATTGCATTTTTAAAAGAGAACAAGATCACAATACCATATAGGTAAATTAAGAATATATAGTAAACCACACGCCTGTAATCTCAGCTTCCTGGGAGGCCAAGACAGAGGACTGCTTGAATCCCCAAGTTTAAGACTAGCCTGGGCCAGGTGTGGTGGCTCACACCTGTAATCCCAGCACTTTGGGAGGCCAAGGCGGGCGGATCACGGGGTCAGGAGATGGAGACCACGGTGAAACCCCGTTTCTACTAAAAATACAAAAAATTAGCTCGGCGTGGTGGTGGGCGCCTGTAGTTCCAGCTACTCAGGAGGCTGAGGCAGGAGAATGGCCTGAACCTGGGAGGCGGAGCTTGCAGTGAGCTGAGATCGTGCCACTGCACTCCAGGCTTGGCGACAGAGCCAGACTCCGTCTCAAAAAAAAAAAAAGACTAGCCTGGACAACATAGTGAGACCTAAATATATATACATATAGTACACATACAGTACAATTCTTTGCCATCTAAAAATCTACCTTGAAGAAATCAAGGACCCATAAAAATTCATCACAAGGCGATTCAATGCAGCGTTGTAATCACAAAGGAAAATTAGGGATAACTTGAATATACACAATAGAATTAACTCAGTATGAAAAAGCCTTTCAATAAAATAATGTGTGGACAATTAAAATATGTCCAAATAGTTAACATCAGAGGAAATGTTTCCACTCTAAGTCAACAGAACAGATAACAAAGCAGAATGTATATCACGATCTCAATTTTCTTTATGTGTTTACTGTATGTGCACATAATTATTAGAAAATATAATCAAAATGTTATTAGTGGCATACCTGTAGATAGTGAAAACAGAAAATTTTATTCTTGCTTGTGCTTTTCCCATGTTTTTCTTTTTTTTTTTTTTTTTTGAGATGTGGAGTCTCACTCTGTCACCCAGGCTGGAGTACAGTGATGCAATCTCAGCTCACTGCAACCTCTGCCTCCCGGGTTCAAGCGATTCTCATGTCTCAGCCTCCCAAGTAGCTAAGATTACAGGCACCAGCCAACGCGCCCAGCTAATTTTTTTGTTTGTTTTGTTTTGTATTTTCAGTAGAGACGGGGTTTCACCACACTGGTCAGGCTGGTCTCAAACTCTTGACCTCAAGTGATCCGCCCAACTTGGCCTCCCAAAGTGCTGAGATTGCAGGCGTGAACCACTGCACCCAGTCCATGTTTTTCTGTATTTTCTTCCATCAGCATATACTGTTACCAATAACTCTTTATCCACAGTTAAATGAAAAATCTATTATTAAAATGGTAATCTACTGATACATACATGCTCTGACACAGCCTTAAGGTATTTGATAAATGTTTGCCGTTTATTTGAATTTACAAGTTAAAATAAAGATGTACGTCTTAAAGGGAACACTATGACAAAAAAACCTGAATCACAATTCTAGTGGTAGAAGTAGCAATATCTTAAAAACGAGAGATCTTAACTTCCTCATTTTACACAAGAAAAAAACACCACCAATGGGTTTAGATAAGTTATAGAATATTTTTTTCCTAAATTTAAAATCTCGTTTTCAACCAGTTGTGTGGCGCACGCCTGTAGTCCCAGCTACTCCAGAGGCTAAGGCAGAATTGCTTGAACTGCGAGGCAGAGGTTGCAGTGAGCCGAGATCACGCCACTGCCCTCCAGACTGGGCTACACAGCGAAACTCAGTCTCAAAAATAAATGATAAAATCAGCTGAGCACGATGGCTCACGCCTGTAATCCCACCACTTTGGGAGGTCAAGGCAGGCGAATCACCTGAGGTCAGGAGTTGGAGACTAGCGTGACCAACACAGTGAAACACCGTCTCTATGAAAAATACAAAAATTAGCCGGGCATCGTGGCAGGTGCCTGTAATCCCAGCTACTCGGGAGGCTGAGGCAGGAGAATTGCTTGAACCCACGAGGCAGAGCAGTGAGCCGAGATCATGCCACTGCACTCCACCTGTGCGACAGAGCGAGACTCTGTCTCAAAGAATAAATAAATAAATAAAATAAAATCTCATTTTCCTTCAGATATTTCAGTTAACCTGCATTATCACACTTGGCCAAACTGTTCACTAACATTGACTCACTGTAGCATTGGCAATAGCACTCAATTTTTTTTTTTTTTTTTTTTGAGATAGAGTCCCGCTCTGCCACCCAGGCTGGAGTGCAGTGGCGCGATCTCGGCTCACTGCGAGCTCTGCCTCCCGGGTTCACACCATTCTCCTGCCTCAGCCTCCCAACTAGCTGGGACTACAGGCGCCCGCCACCATGCCCAGCTAATTTTTTCTATTTTTCAGTAAAGACGGGGTTTCACTGTGTTAGCCAGGATGGTCTTGACCTCCTGACCTTGTGATCCACCCACCTCAGCCTCCCAAAGTGCTGGGATTATAGGCATGAGCCACTGCACCCAGCCAATAGTGCTCAATATTTTATTTTTACCACTCCTACCTCCCACATGATCTACTTCTCTGTCTCTTCATCCTAATATAAAGCTGAGTAAAAATTAGGAGAGGCTGAACACTGTGGTTCATGCCTGTAATCCCATCACTTTGGGATGGTGAGGTAGGGAGATCATTTGAGTCCAGGAGTTCAAGAGCCCAGGAGTTCAAGACCAGCCTGGGCAACATAGCAAGACCCTGTCTCTACCACCCCCCACAACTGTGGCAAAAAAGAATCATGAGAGACAAAGGGCCATTTTTCTTTCTTTTTTTTTTTTTTTGAGATGGAGTCTCGCTCTGTCGCCCAGGCTGGAGTGCAGTGACACAATCTCGGTGCACTGCAACCTCCGCCTCCTGGGTTCAAGTGATTCTCCTGCCTCAGCCTCCCAAGTAGCTGGGACTACTAGGACATGCCATCACCCCCAGCTAATTTTTAGTAGAGACGGGGTTTCCATATGTTGGCCAGGCTGGTCTTGAACTCCTGACCTCAGATGATCCGCCTGCCTGGGCCTCCCAAAGTGCTGGGATTACGGGCATGAGCCACCGCACCCAGCCAAGGACCATTTTCAAAGATAGTGCATTTTAAGAAAAGCTTTAAGGTTTTCCCCTTAATACTTAGTAGCTTTTTAAATTGTTTTGTGGATTAAACTAAGGCTTATAAAACACTTGTTCAAAAAAGCCTTAAAATTATTTAAAAAGCAATTATTTAAAAAGATACTCAGACAAAAATCACATAAATAATCCCTTCAGAGCAGAGATTCAAAACCAAGGCTCTACTTGAGAGTCAAACATTTTGATTCATCATGTGTCAAAAAGATCAGTAAAAACAAATTTAAGACACTGTATTCAGAGCTACCTTACTGTAAAATATCACATTATTTTCTATGGGGAAGTTTCAACTAATACCAAAGCAAACTCAAATGTTTTACAGTATCACTAAAGGATTTAAAAAAAAAAAAAAAAAAAACCTCTGTTTGGTTTGTGAAGCTTGGGTGTGGTTCCTTATTTGTCAGCCTGTACCCCCTCCACCCACAATGAAAACCACATGCACTAAGTGTGTCTGGTGAAGAAATTTAAAAACCAGATCTAAAAACATGTCAAAAGCAAGTGAGAGTTTTGTATTTCCTTGTCTGAAAATTCCTGAAGAAATTACATATATGTAGTTACATTTTAACAACTGAAATTACTTCAACATAAAAATGTAACAATTTGCCAGGGCACTGGTGCATGCCTGTAATCCCAGACTTTGGGAGGGAGATGTAGGAGACTGCTTGAAACCAGTCTGTGCAACATGGCAAAACCCGTCTCTACAAAAAAAATACAAAAAATTGGCCAGGTGTGGTAGCGCACACCTGTAGTCCCAGCTACTCAGGAGGCTGAGGTGGGAGGATTGCTTGAGCTGGAGAGGCAGAGGTTTCAGTGAGTTCGGCTTGTGCCACTGCACTCCAGCCTGGGACAGAGCAAGAACCTGTCTTAAAAACAGCAACAACAACAACAACAAACAAAACACAACAATCTGCTAATATTTAACCCTAAGGCACACAGTGCCATCCATATAACAGGCAGTTAATAAATGTAAGTTGAACAAGTTAATGATTTTTAGTTGTCAACAAAGCTAAAGAATAAAGATGGCTGGACACAGTGGCTCATGCCTATAATCCCAGCACTTTGGGAGGCCGAGGCAGGTGGATCACCTGAAGTCAGAAGTTGGAGACCAGCTTGGTCAACATGGTGAAAGCCCGTCTCTACTAACGATACAAAAAAAAAAAAAAAAAAAAAGCCGGGCATGGTGGCGGGCACCTGTAATCCCAGCTACTTAGAGGAGGCTGACACAGGAGAATCGCTTGAACCCTGGAGGCAGAGGTTGCAGTGAGCCAAGATCACACCACTGCACTCTAGTCTGGGTGGCAGAGTGAGAATCCTTTTCAAAAAAAAAAAAGAATAAAGACTACATTTACACTGATGGGTATATCAAAAATGTTTTGACTAATTTAAGTAGCTGGCATTACTACCTAAACTTTTAAAAAGATCAAAAGGACAATAAATGAACTCAAAGATGCTCAAATATTAGACCAACAAATTCTTAAGCAGAGTGTTTTTCAACTTTTAGAGTTTCTAATAAAATGATAAAGATTGCACTCTCCTTCCCTTTGACCTTTTAAACCCTCCTCCACTTCCTCTATTGTAATATTAAAAATTTAGCCTAATTCTAATATCCTTTAATCAAAAGATGTAATTAATATTGCCCTATAGCAATTCATAGGTTTACGGGTCGGCCAACTTTTCTTAAGACAGAACTATCCCTCAGGCTTTCCATAATTCAAGCCTTCCTGCCCTGACCTAGAAGCCATTGGAGGCCTTTGCCCTGTTTGTTTCATTCTTCAGCTCTGCACAATTAGGAAATAACAGGTGGCTGAGAAATTCTTCAAAGTTTTAAAAATTAACAAAAGGAATTGATCCTCATAAAAGTCAGGCTAAGGCCTGCAAACTCAAAAGGAAGTCAAATGAAAAGCATTATGCGATTCAATCTATATGGTTATGCCTGGCTAACTGATTGACTTTACAATGGTACTCTATGATCACTATAAATAACCCTCTCGCAACAATCTGGACTTCATTTCTTTGCGGCTGACAACCCATTATCTTTCATTTGGACGATTCAACATTGAAGCTAAGATTACTGCTTAAGCCGCACGTCTAATTTCTCCCACTGAACTGTAAATCCTACTGAACAGTAATCCCTACCTACACTAGAAAGCAAGCACCACGTCTTATGCTTGTTTTAATGTTCGTCCCCCATTTCATGCACAGTGCTATGCACTTAGCACCTTAAGAAAGATTAACTAGGAAAAATACCCATTTTTGATGGCCATTCCGAGCGTGAGGTGTTTATGTGTGATGTTTATGTGTGATGGGGGATAGGGCTGGGACATGAAATGGTTTGCTATAGCGTTCTCTCCTCTTACGAGGAAGCTAGTATCTAACGTTTAGGGTGGGGAGGAGAGTCTGTTATCGTAGTGGTGGTTGTTTTATGTTTAGGGAAACCAAATATACTGCCTGGCTAATTCAGAGGCAGGGTGAGTTGAAAGGGTGGAGACACTCAGGGTCTACTTCACTCCAACCCTCCTCGGTGCATTTCAAAAAGAACAAGTTTCTCTCCGTGTCTTTTAGTCGTTTCAGAGTGAACTGAGAGATCTGGTCTCTCTGCCGGCCGTGCTGCCCGCTTTCTGACACAGACTTTCCTCTCAGCCCTTATCGACTTTTTCCTTTCCTCTGGCTGTTGCTTTTCCACTCTCTTCTTAAGAAACTTCCCTGCCTTTCCTGTGATTTTAAGCTTATCTGAAGCCCAGTATCTTAAGACTAACGGAGAAAGGAGCCGACTCAAAGATACCACACCCCAAGGGGGCTTTCGACATCTCTGCCTCAGACTACAGTTCACAGACCCCAGAAGGAAAAGGAGATGAAAACTGGTGATGACCGAGATCCCTGAGGGACTGACTGGTGGCAGGGAGCAGACAAAGGTGGCAACATGGAAAGGAGAGCCTGGCTCCCGCTCCAACTGCAGAAGGAGAAAGAGAAAGGACGGGGTGGAGAGGCTGGGACTGGGAAAATGTGGAGGGCCAACAAGGGGCATCTGGAGACGGGGGAAGAAGAGGGCTGAGGACAGGGGAGGAGAGGGGACGAGAGGCTGAGAGGTTAGGGCTTGAAAGAGGGCGTCGGCGAGAAGGAGAAAGCCCGAGGAGTCGGCGGTTGGGGAAGGAGGAGATAAAGGAAGAACCCTGGGATGGAGTGAAGACGTCGGCAGCAAGCAACTCACCAGAGCCCCGGGAGAGGCAGGGCTGGGGGCGGCGGAGAGCCGCAGACGCCCCTTCTACCAGTAGTCTCGACGTGAAGGCTGGCGAAGCCCCGGCGGCGGCAGCCAACGAGCCAAAGACGGGAGGGGACGCGTGAGGGTCTCTGAGACAGGGGGCGACGGGCTGTTGCGGGTGAGGACAACAGGAAGCGTTCCAACTGCCGGAAAAGACGGGAGCGCTAAGGGGCCAAGGCAGCCTGGTCCCCCGCCGCGGAGACGGGCTGGAGCGGCAACCCGGGGCCGAGACTACGCATGCGCGACTTCCCGGTGAGGCCGGGATTGAGGGACTGCGCGTGCGTGGCCCCGCCTTGCCCCTCCCTTCACCCCCAGTCTGGAGCTGGCGGGACCTGGGTGAGGCCAGATGTGTGAGTGTGGGGCGGTGGCGAAGTAGGCTGGGCTGAGGGGGAAGTTCCCTTGTTTTCTTTTATTTTACTTTTTACTTCGAAATAATTATGGACTCACAAGAAGTTGCAAAATTAATATATACAGGTTCCGTATACCGTCACCCACTCAGCTTACCTCAACATTTTTCATAAGATACAACATTCTCAAAGCCAGGAAATTGACATTGTCACAATACAGTTAACTAAACCAATACAATTAACTTCATTACAGACCATACTCGGATTTAACCTGTTTGGCATGCAGTCATGTGCGTGTGTATGTGTGTGTAGTTATATGAAATGTTATCACCTGTATAGTTGCCACCTACTCCCCTACCCCGTGTAGAGCAGGTCTGCTGGAGCCTTTGGCCCCCCTCCTCTTCCTCAAAGTAAGGACCTTACCTGGGATAAGGTGAGCTCTCATAGGTTTGGGAGGTTGCCCAGAGGGCGACCCAGTGTGGACAGAAGAACGTGCTTTTCAAGGCCACCCAACTCTTATTCTGTACTACTTTAGGGGGTAAAGAGGTCCCAAGTTTCATGGCCTTTGGGCACTCCTCGTTTCTTGAGAATGGAGCACAATGCCCTCAACTACAAAGTGTCAGGCTCCTGGAAACTAAGATGAATGAGACATGGTCCCTGACTGCCTGCAAAGGGGTCATCTAGGGAGAGAAGGAAGCATGTGCTGCGAGTCATTAATTCATTTCATCTTCAAAGCCCAGTTTCCTTTTGTCTAGCCTCTTACAAAAATCACTTCTGGCCAGGCACCGTGGTTCGTGCCTGTAATTCCAGCACTTTGGGAGGTCCAGGTGGGAGGATCGCTTCTTGAGCCCAGGAGTTTGAGACCAATCTGGGCAACATAGGAGACTCCACCTCTTAAAAAATGTTTTTAGTTGGCCAGCATGGTGGCACGTGCCTGTGGTCCCACCTACTGGGGAGGATGAAGCAGGAGGACTGATTGAGCCCAGGAGTTCAGGGCTGCTATGAGCCATGATCATGACACTGCACCCCGGCCTGGGCAACAGAGGGAGATCCTGTCTCAGTCAATCACTACATACATATCAATCAATCACTTCGCCTTTCATTCTCTCTGCCCAGAGGCCCTTCTCCCCAAATGCCTGTTGTCAAAGTCCTACCCATCCTTAAGCTTTTAATAATAGTCCAAGATGTTTGCATAATGCTTTACAGTTTACAAACAACTTTCACTTATTTCATCTCACTAGGTCCTCACTTTGGCAGTGACACAGGAGGTTTTGCAGATAAAGTAATTGACACTCAGAGAAGCTAAGTGACTTGCCTGAATTCCCACGGCTAGTAAGCCAAGTAACCAAGAGGGGAACCCCATTTCCTGTCTGCAAATCCAATGTTCTTTCTCCTTTTCCCTTTCCTTCCTCCAAAGCCCAGCTCAAACCTTATCTTCCTCCTGGAGCTTTCCCAGTTTCAGAAGAGGAATTTCACTTTCTCTTCTCTCCTCCTATATATATGGGTTTTTGTTGTTGTTTGTTTTCTGACAGAGTCTTGCTCTGTCGCCAGGCTGGAGTGCAGTGGTGCGATCTCAGTTCACTGCAACCTCCACCTCCTGGGCTGGGCTCAAGCGATTCTCCTGCCTCAGCCTCCTGAGTAGCTGGGACTACAGGCACACACCACCATGCTCAACTAATTTTCTTTTCTTTTCTTTTCTTTTCTTTTTTTTTTGTATTTTTAGTAGAGATGGGGTTTCACCACGTTGCCCAGGATGCTCTCAATCTCTTGACCACGTCATCTGCCCGCCTCTGCCTCCCAAAGTGCTGGGATTACAGGTGTGAGCCACCATACCCGGCCTTCTCCTCCTATATTAATTTATCTGTACCACAACTCAAATAAGCACTAAAGTTTTCCTTAAAACAGCCCAGCCAAATTATGCTGCTCTTTCTGCAGGAACCCAAAAGGTGACATTTTACCAAGATTCCAATAACTATAATGGACATTTGTCATTCTTTTTGGCCACTCAAGCATCTGAATCCCTTTCCTGTCACCACCACCACAACTGAAATCACTTATACCCATCCCAGACTCTGAGTTAGAAATTAGAATGATCCGACCTGCATAATTCTGATGTTGTCACATCCCAGTATTTGTTTGTTTGTTTGTTTGTTTTTTGAGACAGGGTCTCACTCTGTCATCCAGACTGGAGAGCAGCAGCACAATCGTAGCTCACTGCAGCCTCGAACTCCTGGGCTCAAGCAATCCTCCCACCTCAACCTCGTGAGTAGCTGGGACCAAAGGTGCACATGACCTTGTTCGGCTAGTTTTTTAATTTTTTGTAGAGACAGATCTCACTATGTTGCCCAGTCTGGTCTCAAACTCCTGTTCTAAGGTGATCCTCCTACCTCGGCCTCCCAATGTGCTAGGATTACAGGCATGAACCACCTTACACAGTGAGTCGAGCTTTATTTTAAATTTTGATGTCTTGTTCATCATGGATTTTTTGCATTCATTTTGATTTTTGAAAAACATTGCATTAATATAGTCTTTATCTTGATTACTGAGTTTTTTGTGCCCAAGGTGGGTGTCTTGCTCACCTGCTCAACTCACCCGTTCTTTGTCCCAAGAATCACCTGCCTTTCCTTTATCAAGCTGACCTACGATTGCTTCACCAGCCAAAACTGAGCCGCTTGGAAAGAACCACAACTCTTTTTAAAAACAGGCATCTTACCCCCTAGCAGTGTGTGCCCCACCCATTGGGGCAGTGGCATCAATTGCCTCTGAATATTCCTTTCATAAGAGGACAGGAACTATGCTTGGGTGCTTGCTAGCCCAGTGCTTCTCAAACTGTAACATGCACATAAATCTCCTGGGATTTGGTTAAAGTGCAGATCTGGCTAAAGTCTGGAGCAGAGCTGAGATACTGCATTTCAAACAAGCCCCCAGGTGATGCTGTCACTGCTGGTCCATGTACCACACTTAGAGTAGCAAGGAACTTGAACATATATCCAAGTAAAAAGTAAGAAGGAGAAAGTGCCCATATTCCAGCAGCCGTAGGTCCCAACCAAGGCCAAGACCAGGGTGAAGCATGTGAGGGCATAACATTTAAGAAAACACTCACTTTCAGGTGCTACTCCTGCATTTGCAGAACCCTGAGAGTGAGGGCAGCCTTACCTGAGTGTCCTAGGAACCTTGCTTGCCTTAGCCTAGTCCCACCGTGGTAACATAACCACCAAGTAACATTTTGGTGGGTATTCCTCCAGACTATCTTTTTTTTTTTTCTGAGACAGGGTCTCACTCTGTCACCTAGGCTGGAGTGCAATGGCATGATAATAGCTCACTGTAGCCTTGACCTCCTGAGCTCAAGCAATCCACCTGCCTCAGCTTCCCAAAGTGCTGGGATTACAGGTGTGAGCCACTGCACCTGGCCTTGAGACTAGTGTGCATGAGTGTATATGTGTGTGTGTGTGTGTGTGTGTTTTAAAACAGAGTCTCACTGTGTTGCCCAGGCTGGACTACAGTGACACAATCATGGCTCACTGCAGCCTCAACCTCCTAGGCTCAAGTGATCCTCCTGCCTCAGCCTCCCAAGTAACTGGTCTACAGACATGCACCACTGCACCTGGCTAATTTTTAAATTTTTTGAAGAGATGGGGTCTCCCTATGATGCCCGTGCTGGACTCTAATTCCTGGGTTCAAGTAGTCCTCCCACCTTGGCCTCTGAAAATGCTGGGATTACAGGCATGAGCCACTATGTCCAGCTGAGACTACTTTCTAATACACATATAAACACATGGAATCGTAGTATATATGCTTATATTGTATGTAATTATATCTACACATATCCGGTATTATACTGTTATTTGTTCATTTATATCTAAATTGTGATGTTTTAAATCTTCAAGCTCTATTTAATCTCACAAATGCATTTAATCTTGTTCCTCTAAAATATGCCCAGTGGCTTTCTCTGAGTGGAGGAATTGTGAGTGGTCATATTTTCTTCTTTATAATTTTCTGTACTTTCCAAATTTTCTACACTGGACCCCCATAACTTTTTAAGTTTTTATTTTTATCAAAGTAATACATGTACAGACTTGAAAAAGATTAAATGATCTACAAGACTCATAATGATAAACAGCAATTCCTTGCCCCACCCACTCCCCCCGGATTCACTCAGCGGAAGCAGATGCTTTCCAAGCTTTTAGTTGTTCTTCTGCCGTTTATCTCCTTGTTTTGAAATAACATTGCTATTTCTTAAGTTTTTATTTTTAAATCTTTTTAATTTCCTCAATTAAGATGAGAATTTAATTCACTTATACCACAACTTCTTCTACCACTGCCATCCCTCTTAAATCAATAGTCAGTGTTTACAATTGAGTCAGATTATCTTCATGTACCACTTTTTGTTTTCCCTGGAGTTAACAGTTGCTTCAGTTTTTTTGTCTTACATAATTTCATTTTGAAATAGCTATCACTGACTTCTCTGCAAGCTCTTTGTCAAAACTGAAAAAATGTTCTCAGGTTATGGTCAAACTCACAATTAGTTATCAGCTCCATTTTTTTCTCTAGGGTCATCCTCCCTGGAACCCTCTGTATTAGTCAGGGTTCTCCAGAGAAAGAGAATCACAAGGCTATATAGAAAGTATGTAGAGAATATATAGAGATACAGAGATTTGTTTTAAGGAATTGGCTCATGCAATTGTGGGGGGTGGAAAGTCTGAAATTTGCAGGGCAGTCTGGAAACTCCCACAGGGTAGGCCAGCAGGCTAGAAACTCAGCTGGGATTTCTATGTTGCCATCTTAAGATAGAATTCCTTCTTCCTCAAGAAACCTAAGTTTTTGCTCTTAAGGCCTTCAACTGATGGGGTGAGGCCCACCCACAGTATGGAGGGTAATCTGCTTAATTTAAGTTCAAATGAGGACAGGTGCAGTGGCTCACGCCTGTAATCCCAGCACTTTGGGAGGCCAAGGTAGGCGGATCACGAGGTCAGGAGTTTGAGATCAGCCTCGCTAACATGACAAAACCACATCTCTACTAAAAATACAAAAATTAGCCAGGTGTGGTGGCGCAGGCCTGTAATCCCAGCTACTCAGGAGGCTGAGGCAGGAGAATTGCTTGAACCCAGGGGCAGAGGTTGCAGTGAGTCAAGATCATGCCTCTGCATTCTAGCCTGGGCAACAGAGCAAGACTCTGTCTCAAAAAAAAAAAAATTAAATTAAATTAAATTAAATTAAGTCAAATGGGCCAGGCACAGTGGCTCACACCTGTAATCCCAGCACTTTGGGAGGCCGAGGTGGGCGGATCACGAGGTCAGGAGATGGAGAACATCTGGCTAACGCGGCGAAACCCCGTGTCTACTAAAAGCACAAAAAATTAGCCGGGCTTGGCGGCGGGCGCCTGTAGTCCCATCTAGTCGGAAGGCTGAGGTAGGAGAATGGCGTGAACCCGGGCCGCGGAGCTTGCAGTGAGCTGAGATCGCACCACTGCACTTCAGCCTGAGCCATAGAGCGAGACTCCGTCTCAAAAAAAAAAAAATTAAGTCAAATGATTATAAATGTTAATCACATATAAAATATACCTTCACAACGTCTACACTAGTGTTTGACCTAACAATGGGGCACGATAGCCTAACAAATTTGACACATGAGATTAACCACCCTCTGTCCTCCTAAATAATCCCTCCCCAACAATATTTTGTTTTGTTTTGTTTTCTCTTTAGTGTCCCCACCTCCTGCTTAATTTCATGGTCCTCCCTTTATTTATCAACCATAGCTTTCAGCAGGTACTCCTAGGTGAATTAAGACAACCCATCAACTGGGCAATGTGGCTCACACCTGTAATCCTAGCACTTTGGGAGGCCAAGGCAGGAGGATTGCTTGAGCTCAGGAGTTCAAGACCAGCCTGGGCAACATGGCGAAAGCCCACCTCCATGAAAAATGCCAAAAAAAAAAAAAAAAAAAAGAGGGTAATGGCTCATGCCCATAATTCCAGCACTTTAGGAGGCTGAGGCAGGCACATCACTTGAGGTTAGGAGTTGGAGACCAGCCTGGCCAACACGGTGAAACCCCTTCTCCACTAAAAATACAAAAATTAGCAGGGCGTGGTAGTATATGCCTGTAATCCTAGCTACTTGGGAGGCTGAGGCAGGGGAATCTCTTGAACTCAGGAGGCAGAGGCTGCAATGAGCTGAGATTGTGCCACTGCACTCCAGCCTAAGTGACAGAGCTAGACTCCATCTCAAAACAAAAAAATTAGCTGGGTATGGTGGTTCACACCTGTAGTCCCAGCCATTTTGGAGGCTGAGGTTGGAGGATGGCTTGAACCCAGGAGGTCAAGGCTGCAGTGAGCTGAGATCGCACCACTGCACTCCACCCTGGATGACAAAGTGAGTCCCTGTCTCAAAACAAACAAACAAACAAACAAAAAAAAAAAAAACAAGACAGCCCATCAGGGAATTGCGCTAGGGTAGACAAAGACAGTGTTTAAAAAAAAAATAAAAAACTGGAGCCAGGCGCGATGGCTCATGCCTGTAATCCCAGCACTTTGGGAGGCTGAGACAGGTGGATCACGAAGTCAGGGGATCGAGACCATCCTGGCTAACACGGTGTCTCTACTAAACACCCTGTCTCTACTAAAAATACAAAAAAAAAAAAAAAAAAAAAAAAAAAAAGCAGGGCATGGTGACGGGCTCCTGTGGTCCCAGCTGTGCGGGAGGCTGAGGCAGGAATATGGCGTGATCCTGGGAGGCAGAGCTTGCAGTAAGCCAAGATCACGCCACTGCACTCCAGCCTGGGAGACAGAGCAAGACTCCCTTTCAAAAAAAAAAGGGCCGGGCACGGTGGCTCACGCTTGTAATCCCAGCACTTTGGGAGGCCAAGGCGGGCAGATCACAAAGTCAGGAGATCGAGACCATCCTGTCTAACACGGTGAAACCCCATCTCTACTAAAAATACAAAAAATTAGCTGGGCGTGGTGGTGGGCACGTGTAGTTCCAGCTACTCGGGAGGTTGAGGCAGGTGAATGGCTTGAACCCTGGAGGCGGAGCTTGCAGTGAGCCGAGATTGCACCACTGCACTCCAGCCTGGGTGACAGAGCGAGACCCCGTCTCAAAAACAAACAAACAAACAGAAAAAAACATTGGTTGAGCATAGCGGCTCACGCCTGTAATCCTAGCTACTTGGGAGGCTGAAGCAGGAGAACTGCTTGCTTGAACCTGGGAGGCGGAGGTTGCAGTGAGCCAAGATCGCGCCACTGCACTCCAGCCTGGGCAACAGAGCGAGACTACATCTGAAAAAAATAAATAAGTTTAAAAAAATAATGCCACAGGGTGGATGGGAGAGTCAGTGGGCACATCCTCCACCCCAATCCAGCTGCCTCCTCACCTCCATTTCTTTTCCACTGTTCTAGGAAAATGGAGGGAGAGTCCTGAGCCCAGGCAGTGTACACTCCAAAGTAACTGCCAATAACCAAGTCTGGCCAGGAGAAAAAGAATTTATTTTTCTCAAAATAAATTCTTTTTGCAGCTCAAGCCCTTCAGGGAAGTACTAGTATAATTAGCTGGGCCTGCAACAGCTGCCTGGCTGGTCGTTTTTATCCTGATGCTTGAACTACAAGCCTGGAAACTTTCAAGTAAAGAAAGCAGTAAATACAAAAATAGCATTTCATATTGTTTCTTGGTTTCAGACTTGGAGATACAGCAACACAGAAAACAATGAGAACTTTGACTATATGTTAGTGCCTGCTTAGAGATTTTTTTTGCTGTCTTTAAATTGAATGCTTAAAGATGGGACAAAAATAATTGAGAAGTCTTAAGAGATACACATTTTAAGTTAATTTTTTCCAAATGACTGTGTGTGTGTTGTGATGAGTCAATGTTTCTTTGGGAATTGAGGGTGAAAAATCTCGAAAACTAATAAAGGATGTTAAGTGTGGCAGGTCCAGTGCCCAAATGACACGTAACTTTTCCCACCTACCCACTGGGGATTGCAGATATTAGGAGGGAGGGAATATATATATACACACACACACATATAAAATATATATATATATGCAAATGTAGACTGAAGGCCTTGGGGGGAAGGAAAGAGAATTATAATTTCTGAATAAAAATTATAGTTCTGAAAAATTCTGAAAGCCAGAAGTGAAAGGGATAAGATGTCCGTTGACCTAATTGTGCTTAGATGGGAACCTCCCTGTAAAACAATAGAGATTCTGAGACTCCCACTGTTGAAAGAAAACTGGTGGGGTAGAGAGCTGCATGAATCACAAGATTCTCAGCCTCCCTTAGGAACGTGCTAAACCTCCCATATTTGCAGAGACCCCAGAATTGTCCTAATTGCCATCCGATAACTGATCTCATAAATTTCCTAAAAATGGAAGCATTTGGATCCCATTTGTTCCAAATAAAGGTAACAGCTCTCTCTCTCTCTCTCGCTTGCTCTCTGTCTCTCCCCCCAAAGTATTTTATATCCTTAAATGTGCAGAATGCTGGGTTAGGTAAAAGTTACATGTTTCTTTGTTGCAGGATTTCTCAGGACCTTTAATTGCATTCTGACCCTCCATCAGGAACACTTATTGTACAGGATTTCCCAGATGTATTTGAGATGCTTTGTGGAGAATGATTAACATTTTCCTAAACTCATGCTTTCAGGAACCTGGATCTAGATAATCACCATCAGGGTGTGGGCTCAAGAGAAAGGGGCCAAGAAGATCACCTGCTAGTTCTCATGTAGTTACAAGTCAAAGGAGCAAAAGGAGGCCCAACTGCCTGTTACTGTCTCCTAGATGTCAAAAATGACCTCGTAAATTTCCTTTTCATTCTAAATTGCTAATAAATGGTTTCAGAATCCAATCATATCAGAGCTAAGAGGGAACCTAGAGATCATTTCATGTAGTCCTTTTGTTTTACAGTTGTTGAAACTGGCTTAAGGAGAGGAATTAAGTTGCCCAAAATTACAACGTTAGTTAAATTACAAAACTTGGTTAGAATCAGGTTTCCTGACTTCCTGTCCACTGATTTTTCTCCTGCCCTGTGGTACCTCCTCATATGGCTGAATTCACAGACTAGCAATGGGCTGTTATCACAGAATTTTGACAAATTTGCCTGTAATTAAAAATGGCATTTAAGCCCAGCTGATGGCCTGTATTATCTCAAACAAATCTCAGTAAGACAAAACTTCAATATGACAAAATATTCTAGATAGTCGTTGGTATTTGAAGCAGTAGCATTTGATCTGTGATTTCAACACAGGATTTTTTTTTTTTTTTTTTTTTTGAGACAGAGTCTCGCTCTTGTTGCCCAGGCTGGAGTGCAACGGCACGATCTCAGCTCACTGCAACCTCTGCCTCCTGGTTCAAGTGATTCTCCTGTCTCAGCCTTCCGAGTAGCTGGGACTACAGGTGCCAACTACCACAGCCGGCTAATTTTTTGTATTTTTAGTAGAGACGGGGTTTCACCATGTTGGCCAGGCCGGTCTCCAACTCCTGATGTCAGGTGATCCACCCGTCTCAGCCTCCCAAAGTGCTGGGATTACAGGCGTGAGCCACCGCGCCCAACACAGGATTCTTAATTTGTCTCTGAACACAGTCTCATGATGTCGTTCTTGAAAACTGCATTGTGGGTCATAGAGATGGCATGGTCCATCTCTCTTTTTAATGTTTTTTTATTCTTTTAAAGAATAGATCAAGGATTATAAAAGATTAAAAGTGAAAATCTCATTTCTACCTCTGTCTCGCATCCTTTCATTGTTCCCCTTCCCTCTCCGTACAGTTTCCCATTTGTTTTTGTGTATCCTTCTGGAGTTCTTCATGCAATTGGAAGCAAATATAGAGACTTACGTTTCTCACTTTTTGTACACAAAATGGCACAATCTTTTTATTAGGCAAGTCTCTTCTTGTTTGGACCCTCATTTCCTGATTTCTGAAGAAAGGAGATTGCAGGCCTGGCGCGGTGGCTCACACCTGTAATCCCAGCCCTTTGGGAGGCAAGGCAGGCGGATCACGAGGTCAGGAGATCAAGACCATCCTGGGTAACACAGTGAAACCCCGCCTCTACTAAAAATACAAAAAATTAGCCAGACGTGGTGGCATGTGTCTGTAATCCCAGCTACTTGGGAGGCTGAGGCAAGAGAATCGTTTGAACCCGGGAGGTGGAGCTTGCAGTGAGCCAAGATCGCACCACTGCACTCCAGGCTGGGTGACAGAGCAAGACTCCATTTCAGAAAAAAAAAAAAAAAAAAAGGAGATTGCTTCAACTCTCCACAGTCCCTTCTCTCTGAGATTCTCAGATGCTGGGGATGCATCAAGCCCTGGCACTCACTCTGCTTCTCTCAACAATGTTTGGCTTTTTGGAAAGTCACACTTGTATGGCTGGTTTTGTCAGTGACCTCAAATTTAAGCACTTGGGGTGTGGTTTGCAGACACTGGTATTTCATGCTTTAAGAAAATCCAGTACACAAATGTCAACATTTCCAAAGCAAATTAGGGAGTGGCTGTTTGAATTACAAATGAACCTTGCAAAAATGATTCACCAAAAGTTTTTTTCTGTATTTGCATATATTTATTCACTAAATAAATAATACCTGGTACAAAATTCAAAAGAGTATACAATGAAAACCTTCCACCTTGATCTCCAGCCACTGAGCTCCCTTCCCCATGGGTCACCTCTTACCAGTTTCTTCCGCATCCTTCCGTATTCTTTGCATATGCAAACATAGCTATACATATATTTTTTAAATAACACTCTAAACATACAATTTTGTACCTTATTATCCTTTCCTGAAAAATATACCTTGGAAAGCCTTCCAGATCAGGAGAAATGCCTCAGTCCTTTTTTTTTTTCTTTCTTTCTTTTTTTTGAGATGGAGTCTCGCTCTGTAGCCCAGGCTGGAGTGCAGTGGCGTGACCTCGGCTCACTGCAACCTCCGCCTGCCAGGTCCCAGTTCAAGCAATTCTCTTGTCTCAGCTTCCTCAGTAGTTGAGGATTACAGGCACATGCCACCATGCTCAGCTAATTTTTGTATTTTTAGTAGAGACAGGGTTTCACCATGTTGGCCAAGCTGGTCTTGAACTCCTGACCTCGTGATCCACCCACCTCAGCCTCCCAAAGTGCTGGGATTACAAGCGTGAGCCACTGTGCCTGGCCCCCTTCTTTTTTTTTAAGGGCTTCATAATTTTCCATCGACAGATAGATCAAAATGAATTTTACCTAAACGGGGTTGTTTTTCACAGTGAACTCAACTATTATATTGACAGTCTGATTTAATTCCTGCAGCCCTATTTTCAGTTGCACTCTATTGCAGGAAACAAGATTCTCTCAGGGTGCTTCCACTTGTGCACAGTGCACAATGAGCAGGCATCAGTATCTACAAACGGATGTGCCAACAGAAACTCACAAGTGTTTTCACCTCTGAAACCTTAGGAGTGAATCTCAGATTAAAGATCCTCAGTTTAATCTTCCTAATTTTTAGAGTAACTTTTTCCATTTCCTGATTTTTAGAAAAAGGTTCCCTCTCTCTTTCTGTCCTCATTACTGAAAGCGGAACAAGCTAATCCTGCTTCTATTTTTTTCTTTTCGGCTCCAAGCTTTTGAAAGCAGCCCCATTCTCCAAGGTTCTTACTTAACCCACTGAAGACTACTATCAGCTTTTACCCTATGCTGGTCCTCACCTCTGCCCTCATAATAATAAAACTCCTCCACAGTCACATTCAATATCAGAATAGATATTGAAAGAAAGAATTCTGATCAGAGGCAGGGGATAATGAGATATTGATCTCCCAGCCCTCAGGGCAGCCAAGGGGCTCAGGCAGCCTTGAGTAGCCTCAACATTCATTTACCTCTGGGGATGTACAAAGGGTATGACTTTTCATGCGTGACAGTGAAAAAGGTTGAGACGCTTTAATGAGCACCATGAGAGGAAACACTGTCATTAGTGTTTGGCACATGGTGTGTTCTCAGTTAATATGTGATTGATTGATTGGCTAGTTGGATGACATAATTAGGAGCTATGTCCTCAATAAACAGTAGATATTATGATTACTGCCATGACGATATCTTCTCACTGTTCTTTGTGCCTCAACCCAAAGAAAGAAGAATACAGGATATCCAGTGGATATTTAATTAATTATTATTACTATTCTTTATCTATTTATTTGAGACAGAGTCTCGCTCTGTCGCCCAGGCTGGAGTGCAGTGGCACGATCTTGGCTCACTGCAACCACCGTTGCCCGGGTTCAAGCGATTCTCCTGCCTCAGCCTCCTGAATAGCTAGGATTACAGCCATGTGCTACCACATGTGGCTAAATTTTGTATTTTTAGTAGAGATGGAGTTTCACCGTGTTGGCCAGACTTGTCTCGAACTCCTGACCTCAGGTGATCTACCCACCAAAGTGGTCTACCCTCCCAAAGTGCTGGGATTTATAGGCATGAGCCATCACGCCTGGCCTATTACTATTATTTTTTTAGAAGCAAGGTATCACTCCGTCACCCATGCTGGAGAGCAGTGGCACTATCATCGCTCACTGCAGCCTCGACCTCCTGAGGATCAAGTAACCCTCCTGCCTTAGCCTCCTGAGTAGCTGGGACTACAGGCACTACCACCGTGCCTGGTGAATTTTTTTTTTAAATATTTTGTAAAGACAGAGCCTCACTATGTTGCCTAAGCTGTTCTCAAACTTTTGGCCTCAAGCAGTCCTCCCACTTCTGCTCCCAAAGTGCTGGAATTACAGGCATGGGCCACCACGCCTGGCCCAGTGGATATTTTATAATTCTAATGCTAGTTGATTTTTTATTTCCACTTACTTAAAATATTCGCTTCCCTTAGTTCTGGGACATGGTACTCTCCTGCTTTTCCTCCTGCCTTCTGACTCTCCGCAGATTCTTCTTCTTCCACGGGGTCTTTAAATGTTGGGGTTTTCCCAAGTTTGGCTTTTCAGCCTCTTCCATCTCCCTGAGCTGAGTCAATACTTCCCAAGACTCGAGAAGACAAACTATTCTGATGAATCCCAAATTGACATGTTCAGCCCATACTCCTCTTCTGAGCACCAGACCCATGTACCCAGCTGCCTCCCTGTCCTCTGCATGAATAGACTGAGATGAAACATTGGCCACCGAAAGGAACGAGCGCTTCAAATAGAAACACTGGAAAAGTATAGGAAGATGAAGTTTTTCTTATACACCTGGAATTTGTAACCACTGTAATGGCTAGTTCAAATCCTTTCCACCTTCTTCAGTTCTTTGGTTTTGCCAGCCCTTCCAACCCATCCACACTCCTGAGTCCCCTCCCCAGTTAGCAGATCCTATTGCCTCCCATGTCACAGAGAAAGTAGAGGCTGTAGACAGCTCCCTCTTCTGCCACCAAATGTACAGGCATCTGCCTCCACTCCCATTCTTTTTTCCTCCCTTTTAGGCCACGCTCCTACCTCGGCTTTGGCTTGTGTCACTTCCTGGCTCTTTAGGAGTCTCCATCCTGTCTTTTACCTGCCCTCTGAACAGGCTGCTTCCTCCTAATGTTTGTACGTATGCAAAGGCTCCCTATCGGAAAAGCCTCTTCCTTTGACCTCAAGTCCAGCTTTCACTACTGCCATTCACCATTTCTTTCACAGCCAAATTTCTGGGAAGAGTTTTCTCCATTTACCATCTCTATTTCTACACCTTCCATGTGTCTTGACCCCCTGCAATTTTGACTTCTGGCCAGGCACAGTTGCTCACACCTGTAATCCCAGCACTTTGGGAGACCGAGGCAGGCGGATCATGAGGTCAGGAGTTCAAGACCAGCCTGACCAACATGGTGAAGCCTTGTCTCTACTAAAAATACAAAAATTAGCTGGGCATGGTGGTGCACACCTGTAATCCCAGCTACTCGGGAAGCTGAGCCAGGAGAATTGCTCGAACCCAAGAGGCAGAGGTTGCAGTGAGCCGAGATTGTACCCCTGCACTCCAGCCTGGGCAACAAAGCAAGACTCCATCTCAGGAAAAAAAAAAAAAAAAAATTGCCTTCTTCCCACAACCTGCTCCAGCTGTACTTGACAAGGTCAGCACCAGTGTCCTCCATGGTATTTCAATCAATGGGCTCTTCTTGGTCTTTATTTTGCTTGGCCTCTCTGCAGCATTTGCCACCATGGACCAGTCCCTTCCTGAAGTTCTCTGTTTACTCATCATCTTCCTCATGACAATGTTTTAAAAATGGTTCTGAGTGGCTCACCAGGTAATTGCCAGCCCAGGGACTGGATTTTCTTTCTACCTTCACAAACATCTAGTTATCTCTAACTCACCCTTCAGGTCTCTGCTCAGGGAGCCCTTCCCTGTCCCCCTGGACTGGTTTGCATGGCTTCCTGGGCTTTGCCAGAGTAGCAATTATCACAGATTGCAATTAGATGTGCTAAGGTCATTCTACACTCCCAGATTTCCCCCTGGGTTGTATTTAATTTCCAGGGACTTCCCTGATAGCAAGACATGGGGGAGGGTGCTTTCTGCTCCTGCATATCATCTGTTATACTGGCTGGGCTGAAATGTACTGAACGAGCACCGTCTTCGCGCACACTAGATTAAAGTGATCTGAATGTTCCCCCTCATTCTCACAAATTTTCATTTTTTCCGTGTTTCTTTGTTAATGGACTGTTTGCATGCAAATTTCCCTGTGTTTTTCCAGACATTGTCCAAAGTCATAATTGGAAATTATTAAAGCAGCAATCCCCCACGGTGGCCTGATAGTGGCCACACACCCTCCTTGTACAAGATTTCACCTAACAACCTCTGAAGACACCAAAACAGTTTTCAGGGAATTCCTCTCATCCTCATTCCTAATCCCCAGGTGCAGTTATGTGGGGGCACAGCCCAGGGCCTGGGAGCCACAAGCTTCTGAATTCTCCAGTCACCTTCCCCTCAGTCCGAGAACCTGATCTCATCTGGAGGTAGATTCCTGCAAGCTTCATGTGTTGTCTTTGAGCGTGAGTCCTTTCTCTTTCCCACAGGATCGTGGTCCAAAAGCCAACAAAAGACTCCTTTCTCTTTGGTTTCACATTGTCCTAAGTTGAGACAACTTAGTTCACTGGGGAAAGGCTATGGAGAAAAGAAAATCCTGGGGATGAAACCCATAGTTGATATGCTAAAATAGCATCAGGGCACCATGCGTGTACTGTGGATATTGAGAATCTAGGGAAAACGGGCTTGGAGACAATAGATGAATCCAATTCTTACTTCTTAAGAACATGAATCCCCATGTTCTTAAGAAGTAAACAAATAGGTATAGCAGGAAGAGAAAGGATCATTTTGCTAGAGATTAGAAAAAAAAGTCTTGGCTGGGTGTGGTGGCTCACGCTTGTAATCCCAGCACTTTGGGAGGACGAAGAAGGCAAATCATGAGGCCAGGAGTTAGATACCAGCCTGGCCAACATGGTGAAAACCCGCCTCTACTAAAAATACAAAAATTAGCCAGGTGTGGTGGCGGGTGCCTGTAATCCCAAGTACTCGGGAAGCTGAGGCAGGAGAATTGCTTGAACCCCAGAGGCAGAGGTTGCAGTGAGCTGAGATCTCGCCACTGCACTCCAGCGTGGGTGACACAACAAGACTCCATCTTGGAAAAAAAAAAAAGAAAAGAAAAAGAAAAAGAAGGTCTGTTTCATCTTCAATATTACAAAGAGGAATTTCTGAGGAGAAATGTGAATATTTTGTGATTGTTGAGTAGCAAAGGGTATAAGTCATTTGTAAATATTAACAAAAATAAGACATGTACTGATGCCTAAATGTAGCTAGCAACAAAGTTAATAATCACCCACAGATGTCCCTTTAATTACCTAATTAATCTAATTGCCTCCTACCTACAACCTTTCTCGTCCACATACCCCATTTATTGTTTCTTATTCAAACAAAACCCAATCACGCTAAACAAAAAGCCCACAGATAACCAAGAGAAGCCACAAGGTAGGGGAGGACTCCTATCATGTTGTTTTTGAAATCTGAATTAAGATACCTCCTTTTTAAGAAACTCAAACCCTAGGAAGAGAATATAAGATGTAAGTGGAAACTTTTCTGCAAATACTCTTGGTTCTCTAGGGGCAGGAACCGACCCCAGGGGCCTCTTACTTTTAGATAATCCCTCAGGACACAGCAGAATAAGTGCCAAGAGTCTGCCTGCAGGTAACTAAGAACTTGAAGCTGCAGGATAGTGTCTATCCAGCTGCCTTCTCTCGCAACACCAAAATGCACCTTGAAATCTGCCTTCCTTAGGCTGAGAAAGACTACAAAGGTGTGAAATGGTTAAGTATCTTTTCTTATTGATATCTACATGGTAGAAATCTGGCCTTTTGAGGCTCCTGCAAATGACTCTCTCCCATAATACTCTATCTGCCTTTGTTTTTTTGTTTATTTTTTGGTTTTTGAGATATTTTCGCTCTTGTCGCCCAGGCTGGAGTGCAGTGGTGCAATCTCAGCTTACTGCAACCTCCACCTCCTGGGTTCAAGAGATTCTCCTGCCTCAGCCAAGTAGCTGGGACTATAGGCGCCCACCACCAAGCCTGACTAATTTTTGTTTTTGTTTTGAGACGGAATCTCTCCCTGTTGCCCAGGCTGGCGTACAGTGGCAGGATCTCGACTCACTGCAACCTCTGCCTCCTGGGTTCAAGCGATTCTCCTGCCTCAGCCTCCCAAGTAGCTGGGATTATGGGTGCCCGCCACTATGACCTGCTAATTTTTGTATTTTTAGTAGAGACGGGGTTTCACCATGTTGGCCAGGCTGGTCTCGATCTCCTGACCTCACCATCCACGTACCTTGGCCTCCCAAAGTGCTGGGATTACAGACGTGAGTCACCGCGCCCAGCATAATTTTTGTATTTTTAGTAGAGACGGGGTTTCAGCATGTTGGTCAGGCTGGTCTCGAACTCCTGACCTCAGGTGATCTTCCTGCCTTGGCTTCCCAAAGTGCTGGGATTACAGACATGAGCCACCATGCCTGGCTGCCTTTGTTCTTGGATGCTGTATTTTCTTGTCTCACTTAGTGTTCTCTCTGGAGAGGCAGCTTCGGATAAACCAAAATAATTAGCCTCTAGAGAGAGCAGTTGCAGAGCTGAAGTGTAAATAAACTGACAAAATAATTTTTCTCCATATTATGTTCTTATCTTAAAACCATGATTAAAAACTGGCTTCTGGCTGGGTGCAGTGACTCATGCCTGTAATCCCAGCACTTTGGGATGCCAAGGTGGGTGGATGACCTGAGGTTAGGAGTTCAAGATCGGCCTGGCCAACATGATGAAACCCCGTCTCTACTAAAAATACAAAAAAATTAGCTGGGCGTGGTGATGGGTGCCCTGTAATCCCAACTACTCGGGAGGCTCAGCCAGAAGAATCGCTTGATCCTGGGAGGCAGAGGTTGCAGTGAGATGAGATTGTGTCACTGCAACTAGCCTGGGCAACAAGAGTGAAACTCCATCTCAAACAAGCAAACAACAAAACAACTGGCCTCTAATTGAAGTATTTTATTATTTATTACCATTATTATTATTGTCAACAATCATATATTGAGTGCCTGCTCCATGAACATTGTACTAGGCCCTTCAGTTAGGTTGTCTCAGTTGATCTTCTGACAACCATGAGAAATAGGAATTTTTACCCTTATTTCAGAGATTAGAAACCGAGTGTCAGAAATGAATGGCAGATAGACACAGATTAACCAGAAAGCGAATGAAGCTCAAGCCTCAAGCACTCTTCTTTAGATAGGCTCTATTCAAGGCCCTATACCTAATTCTGTATCCATCATTTTGTTTTTGTTGTTTTTGTCTTTGTTTTTTGAGATAGCGTCTTGCTCTGCTGCCCAGGCTGGAGTGCAGTGGTGCTGTCTTGGCTCACTGCAACCTCTGCCTCCTGGGTTAAAGTGATTATCCTGCCACAGCCTCCAGAGTAGCTAGGATTACAGGCATGCGCCACCACACCTGGCTAATTTTTGTATTTTTAGTAGAGATGGGGTTTCACCATGTTGACCAGGCCAGTCTCAAACTCCCGAGCTCAAGTGATCCGCCCACCTCACCCTCCCAAAGTGTTGGAATTACAGGTGTGAGCCACCATGCCTGGCCTATTCTTCTTAAGAGGAGCTTTCAAAATTGCATAAGCTTTAGTCCCCACAGAATCTGGATCTGTCCCTGGTGTGGAGCCAGTATTTGAACCCAGCATTATCTGACTTTGAAGTCTGTGCTCTTTGCACAGTAGTACTGTTCATCATGAAATAGAAAAGTGAGAAAATACAACCTCTGCTCCCTAAATCTGCTGTAACTTGAACACTCCAATAAATTTAACAGAGCTCTCTGTTAAAATATTACTTGCATCACCCCTTTGGAGGGTCAAATATGTATCAGCAGATATTTATGTATTTGTTTATTTTTGAGATGGAGTTTCACTCTTGTTGCCCAGACTGGAGTGCAATGGCATGATCTCGGCTCACTGCAACCTCTGCCTCCTGGGTTCAAGCAATTCTCCTGCCTCAGCCTCCTGAGTGGCTGGGGTTACAGGTGCCCGTCACCACACCGAGCTAATTTTTTGTATTTTTCAATAGAGACGGGGTTTCACTATGTTGGCTAGACTGGTTTCAAACTCCTGACCTTAGGTGATCCACCCACCTCGGCCTCCCAATGTGCTGAGACTACAAGCATGAGCCACTGCACCCGGCCCAAGCAGATATTTATTTATCAACATGTGCCTGATGGAATGAGAGAGCCTCTGTGAGACAGGACAGACTGTTCGAAGGACAGACTTTGGACCTGGCTCCCTGGGTTGGAACCCTGTTTCTCCTACTTAGCAGTGTATGCTTAGGCAAGTTATTTAACCTCTTCATGCCAGAATTTCCTCTTCTGAAAAATTGGTGCAATCATAGTTCTTACCTCATAGGGGTTTGTATGTGTCTGTGTGTACACATATTAAATTAGTTTTAAAAGAGTCTTCCAAACTGCAGGTCAAGACCCATTAGTGGGCCATGAGATTGATTTAATAGATTAACCAGATTTTTAAAAAAATAAAATAGAATTGGATAGAATATAATCAAATACAAGAACTCAGAATGTGTTACATAGTCAGGGCAGGTAATTATTTTCTGAAAGCTTTTATTTCTGTTGTGTACGGTATGAAAGTATGTGCAGGCTGGGCACGGTAGCTCACAACTGTAATCTCAGCACTCGGGAGGCCAAGGTGGGTGGATCACTTGAGCTCAGGAGTTTGAGACCTGCCTGGGCAAAATGGCAAAACCCCATCTCCACAGAAAAATATGAAAATCAGCCAGGTGTGGTGGCGTACACCTGTAGTCCTGGTACTCAGGAGGGTGAGGTGGGAGGATGACTTAAGCCTGGGAGGTTGAGGCTGCAGTGAGCCAAGATTGCACCACTGCGCCATGGCCTGGGTGACAGAGCCAGAACCTGTCTCAAACAAAAAGAAAAAAGAAAGAAAGAAATAAAAGAAAAGAAAGTATATAAGTATGTGTGTATGCATGAGTGTACTGCATTGCTCTGTAAACTGTATTTTTTTTTTTTTTTTTTTTGAGACAGAGTCTCGCTCTGTCACCCAGCCTGGAGTGCAGTGGTGTGATCTCGGCTGACTACAACCTCTGCCTCCTGAGTTCCAGCAATTCTGTAATTGCTGGTGCCTGTAATCCCAGCCTCCCGAGTTTCTGGGATTACAAGTGCCTGCCACCATGCCCGGCTAATTTTTGTATTTTTTGGTAGAGACGGGGTTTCACCATATTGGCCAGGCTGGTCTCAAACTCCTAACCTCAAATGATTCACCTACCTCGGCCTCCCAAAGTGTGGAGATTACAGGTGTGAGCCCCCGTGCCTGGCCTGGACTTTTTCAATGCACATTTTTTTCACCCAAATAAAATCATAAGCTTTGTACTATTTTGTAACCTTTCTTTTTTGGTCAACAAACTCTTCCTTTTCACTCTTGTAAACTTTCACTTTATCTAATATCTATACCATATTCAGATCTCCCCCAAAATGTCCTTTAGTAGTAGTAGTATTATTATTTTATCTGTTTGTTGTTTTCTTTTTTTGTTTTGTGTTTTTTTGTTTGAGACGGAGTCTCGCTGGGTTGCTCAGGCTGGTTGGAGTGCAGTAGCGCGATCTCGGTTCACTGCAAGCTCTGCCTCCCAGGTTCACGCCATTCCCCTGCCTCAGCCTCCTGAGTAGCTGGGACTACAGGCACCCACCACCACGCCCGGCTAATTTTTTTCTTTTTTAGTAGAGACAGCGTCTCATCGTTTTAGCCAGGATGGGCTCTATCTCCTTACCTTGTGATCTGCCCGCCTCGGCCTCCCAAAGTGCTAGGATTATAGGCATGAGTCACCGTGCCCGGCCCCAAAATGTCCTTTAGATCAAATCTGTTGAAATCAGTTTTTGTTGTTGTTGTTGAGATGGAGTCTCTCTGTCGCCCAGGCTGGAGTGCACTGGCGCAATCTTGGCTCACTGTAACCTTGCCGCTCGGGTTCAAGCAATTCTCCTGCCTCAGCCTCCCGAGTAGCTAGGGCTACAGGCTGGCACCACCATGCCCCGCTAACTTTGGTATCTTTACAAGAGACAAGTTTTCACCATGTTGGCCAAGCTGGTCTGGAACTCCTGACCTCAGGTGATCTGTCCACCTTGGCCTCCCAAAGTGCTGGAATTACAAGCATAAGCTACTGCGCCTGACCTGAAACCAGTATTGATGTAGGACTATTTGTTGATCTAATTGTCATGGGCTTTAGTCTCTTCTAATGCTTTTGTCATGATATTGACTTTCCAAGAGACCAGGCTCTGAGGCAGAATTTATTTCTTGCTTTTCCTAGCTTTTAGAGGCTGCCCACATTCCTTGGCTCATGGCCCCTTCCTCCATCTTAAAAGTTAGCAGTGTTGCATCTCTCTGATCATTCCTTTTTTCTTTTTTTTTTTTTTTTTTTGAGACAGGATCTGTTGCCCTGGCTGGAATTCAGTGGCACAATTACAGCTTACTGCAGCCTTGACCTCCTGGGCTCAAGTAATCCTCCCACCTCAGCTTCCCGAGTAGCTGGGACTACAGGTGTGTGCCACCATGCCCAGCTAATTTTTGTAGAAATGGGGTTTCACCATGTTGCCCAGACTGGTCTCAAACTTCTGAGCTTAAGTGATCCACTTGCCTCAGCCTCCCAAAGTGCTGGGGTTATAGGTGTGAGTCACCACAAATGGCTCTCAATTCTGTTTTTGAAGCCTTTCAACTAATTGAATCAGACCCA
This sequence comes from Macaca mulatta, assembly GCF_049350105.2. NCBI lineage: Eukaryota > Metazoa > Chordata > Mammalia > Primates > Cercopithecidae > Macaca > Macaca mulatta. The sequence continues at coordinate 145,687,026 of NC_133409.1, read as the reverse complement.
CTCAGATTGGATAATCTTTCTTACTGAAAGTCGACTGATTATGGAATTTATAGCTACGAAAGACCATCACAGCAACACCTAGATATATTTGGCTGAATAACTGGCACTATAGCCTAGCTAAATTGACACTTCAAAAGGACGATCACAGGTACAATTTGATACGTTTTGATATACAGTCATGCAGTGTGTGGCAACGTTTCAGTCAATGACAGGCCACGTATAAGATGGTGGTCTAGATGGGTGCGATGGCCCATGCCTGTAATTCCAGCACTTTGGGAGGCCAAGGCGGGCAGATCATCTGAGGTCAGGAGTTCGAGACCAGCCTGGCCAACATGGTGAAACTCCATCTGTACTAAACATACAAAAAAATTTGCCAGGCATGGTGGCGCATACCTGTAATCCCAGCTACTCCAGAGGCTGAGGCAGGAGAATCACTTGAACCCAGGAGGCAGAGGTTGCACCACTGTACTCTAGCCTGAGTGAGAGTGAGACTCTGTCTCCAAAAAAAAAAAAGACACACACACGCACACAAAAAAGATGGTCAGGCATGGTGGCTCATGCCTGTAATCCCAGCACTTTGGGAGGCCGAGGCTGGTGGGTCACCTGAGGTCAGGAGTTCAAGATCAGCCTCGCCAACATGGCAAAACCCCGTCTCTACTAAAAATACAAAAATTAGCCCAGCATGATAGTGGGCACCTATAATCCCAGCTATTTGAGAGGCTGAGGCAGGAGAACCATTTGAACCCGGGAGGGGGAGGTTGCAGTGAGCTGAGATCATGCCACTTCACTCCAGCCTGAGCAAAAGAGCAAAGTTCTGTCTCAAAAAAAAAAAAAAAAATACTTATAAAAGTAGCACACCTGGCACTATGGCTCATGCCTGTAATTCCAGCACTTTGAGAGACCGAGGCAGGAGGATGTCTTGAGTCTATGAGTTTGAGACCAGCCTTGGCAACACAGGGAGACCCCATCTCGCCAAAAAAAAAAATTAGCTGGGCCTGGTGGCACATGCTGTAGTCCCAGCTACTCCGGAGGCTGAGGTGGGAGGATCCCTTGACCACAAGGGTTCGAGGCTGCAGTGAGCTATGATCGCGCCACTGATTTCCAGCTTGAGCAACAGAGCAAGACCCTGTCTCTTAAAAAAAAAAAAAAAAAAAAAAAAAAGGATAAAAAGTAAAAAAAAAAAGTTATAGTAAGGTAAGGTTAATTTATTACTGAAGAAAGAAAAAAATTAAATAAATCTAGTGTAGCCTAAATGTACAGTATTTATAAAGTCTACAGTAGTCTCCTAGGTCTTCACACTCACTCACTGACTCACCCAGAGCAACTTCCAGTCCTGCAAGCCCCATTCCTGACATATGCCCTATAGAAGTGTGCAATTTTAAAATCTTTTTTACTGTGTTTTTGTGTACCTCTCCTGTGCTAAAATCTGTCTAGATATACAAATACCATTGTGTTAAAATTGCCTATAGTATTCAGTAGGTAACATGCTGCATAGGTTTGTTGCCTAGGAGGAATAGGCTATACCATATAATCTAGGTATGTGATACTCTATACCATCTAGGTTTGTTAAGTACATTCTTTTTTTTTTTTTTTTTTTTTTTTTTTTTTTAGACAGTCTTGCTCTGTCGCCCAGGCTGGAGTGCAATGGCACAATCTCAGCTCACTGCAGCCTCTGCCCCCCAGGTTCCAGTGATTCTCCTGCCTCAGCCTCCTGGATAGCTGGAGTTACAGGCACACGCCACCACACCTGGCTAATTTTTGTATTTTTAGTAGAGATGGGGTTTTGCCATTTTGGCCAGGCTGGTCTCGAACTCCTGACCTCAGATGATCCGCCCACCTCAGCCTCCCAAAGTGCTGGGATTACAGGCGTGAGCCACCACACCTGGCCTGTGTAACTACATTCTATGATGTTCCCACAATGAGGAAATCATCTGACAATGTGTTTCTCAGAATGTACCTCCGTCCTTAAGCAATGCATGACTGTGTGTGTATGTGTGTGTGTATTCCATCACCCCCAATAGTTTTCTCTTGCCCCTTAATAATTCTTTGCTTCAGCCGGGTATGGCCAAGATGGCGAAACCCCGTCTCTACTAAAAATACAAAAAGTAGCCGGGTGTGGTGTCAGGCGCCTGTAATCCCAGCTACTTGGGAGGTTGAGGCAGGGGAATCACTTGAACCCAGGAGGCCGAGGTTGCAGTCAGGCAAGGTTGCGCCATTGCACTCCAGCCTGGGCAACAAGAGTGAAACTCTGCCTAAAAATAAATAAATAATAACAATTCCTTGCTTCTGCTCCTCCCACTCCACATCCTCAAATAGCCACTAATCTGTTTCCTGTCACTATAGATTAGTTTGCATTTCTAGAGTTTTATGTAAATGGAATCATGCACCTTTCTTTGACTTCTTTCACTCAGCATATTTTAAGATTGATCCATGTTGTTGCATATAATAGTAGTTCATTCCTTTTATTGCTAAGTAATATCCCAAATATACCACATTATCCATTTACCTACTAAATGATATTTGGGTTGATTCCTTTTTTTTCTTTTTTGGCTATTACATGTAAAGCTGCTATGAACATTCATGTACAAGTCTTTGTGTGGACATATGCTTTCATTTCTCTTGAGCAAATATCAAGGAGTAGAATGCCTGGGTCACAAAGTAAGTGTATGTTTAACTTTTTAAGAAATTGCCAAACTGTTTTCCAGTGTGGCTGTACCATTTTACATTTATACCAGCAATGCTTGAGGGTTTCATTTCATCCGTATCCTTACCAACACTTAGTATGGTCAGGCTTTCACATTTTAATTTGACCTAAATAGGTAGGTCACTTCATGATTTAAAAACCTATGGACAATTCTTGCTTGAAGGATTGCAAAATGCTTGCAAAAAGCTTGCAAAATACTGATTTTGCATTTCTAACATTATTTCTCTATGGATTACCTGGCACTCTTTGATAAAATAGAGCCTTCTTTCATCAACTGATATGATGTAGTTACCCTAAATATATTTCCCACTGGAAAGGAAGGTAACATGTCTTTTTAATTACCAGTTTTCAAAATAAAGAGTTGTTTTAATCTTCACACACCTTTTTGATTCAGGTGGGTCATTCATTTTTTCTCTCTTTTTTTTTTTTTTTTTTTAAGACAATCTTGCTCCGTCACCCAGGCTGGAATGCAGTGGTGTGTGATCTTGGTTCACTGTAACCTCGACCTCCCGGGTTCAAGCAATTCTCATGCCTCAGCCACCTGAGTAGCTGGGATTACAGGCATGCCCCACCATGTCCAGCTAATTTTTTGTATTTTCAGTAGAGATGGGGCTTTGCCATGTTGGTCAGGATGGTCTCGAACTCCTGGCCTCAAGTGATCCACCCGCTGCGACCTCCCAAAGTGCTGGGATTACAGGCGTGAGCCACTGTGCATGGCCCTTATTTTTTATTTTTATTCTTTTTTGAGACAGGGTCTCGCTCTATCACAAAGGCTTCAGTGCAATGGCACAATCTTGGCTCACTGTAGCCTTGACCTCCTGGGCTAAAACAATCCTCTCACCTCAGTTTCCCAAGTAGCTGAGACCAGCACGCCTGGCTAATTTTTGTATTATTTGTAGAGATGGGATTTCACCACATTGCCCAGGTTGGTCTCAACTTCTGAACTCAAGCAATTTCCCTGCCTTGGCCTCCCAAAGTGTTGAGATTACAGGCATCAGCCCAGCTTTAGATTGTTCTTGTTTTCTCCTTTTACAATACAAAATATATGACAATGAGACTCAAAAGAGTTTAAAGAAGTTGCTTGGCGGGGCGCGGTGGCTCACGCCTGTAATCCCAGCACTTTGGGAGGCCGAGACAGGAAGATCATGAGGTCAGGAGTTCGAGACCAGCCTGGCCAATATGGTGAAACCCTAGCTCTACTAAAACTACGAAAATTAGCCGGGCATAGTGGCAAGCACCTGTAATCCCAGCTACTCGGGAGACTGAGGCAGGAGAATTGCTTGAACCCGTGAGGCGGAGGTTGCAGTGGGCCAAGATCGCACCACCGTACTCCAGCCTGGGTGACAGAGCAAGACTCCTTCTCAATAAAAAAAAAAAAAAGGAGTTGCTCAAGGTTTTAATCCCAGCCAACAACCAAGAATCCTGATAAGAATTTGCTTCTAAAATAAAAGCTCTCGGTTGGGTGCGATGGCTCACATCTGTAATCCCAGCCCTTTGGGAGACCAAGGCAGGATCACTTGAGGTCAGGAGTTCAAGACTAGCCTGGCCAACACGGTGAAACCTTGTCTCTACTAAAAATACAAAAATTAGCCAGGTGTAGTGGTACACGCCTGTAATCCCAGCTATTTGGGAAACTGAGGCACGAGAATTGCTTGAACCCAGGAGGCAGAGGTTGCAGTGAGCTAAGATCGTGCCACTGCACTCCAGCCTGGGTGACAGAGCAAGACTCTGTCTCAAATAATAATAATAATAAATAAAATAAAAGCTCTCAGTTGCCAAGGTACTTTGAAGATTTGTAACTGCATGCCTGTTACTGGACACCTGCTTCCTAGTAACATGGTCAGAGTCTAGTGAGAAACATTCACCTCCCTGCCATGAACTCCCTCATCTGGGCAAGGCCTCTACAGTCCTGTGTCTCACAGGCTGTTGTGTTCCCCTTTCCAGCACCTGCTGGCATAAGACAGAAACTGAACACTATTACCCAACAGGCCTTTCTCATGAAAGCCCTGTTCATTGTTTTCTGTTTTTCTTTCAGAAATTAAAATTAATTAGACCTCCTGGGCTCTTTTCCAAGCAAGAATAGAGGTAGAAAATAGTGGCCGGGCGCGGTGGCTCATGCCTGTAATTCTAGCACTTTGGGAGGCCGAGGCGAGTGGATTGCCTGAGCTCAGGAGTTCGAAACCAGCCTCGGCAACACAGTGAAACCCCATCTCTACTAAAATACAAAAAATTAGCCAGGCGTGGTGGAGTCCACCTGTAATCCTGGCTACTTGGGAGGCTGAGGCAGGAGAATTGCTAGAACCTGGGAGGCAGAGGTTGCAGTGAGCCAAGATCGTGCCACTGCACTCCAGCTTGGGCAACAGAGCAAGACTCCATCTCGTTAAAAAAAAAAAAAGTAGCAAGTGGCAGAAAAGCCAGGAATCTGAAAGAGGGACTAGATGGTGGAGTCAGCGAGGGACTCAGAAGCTAAGCGGGAGGGAGTTTCTGAGCCTGCCCTGGCTCAGAAGGCTGCCTGTGGGGGAAAAAAAAAAAAAGAAGCTAAAGGGTGGACAGGGTGATGGGAAGGCTCTGGAACAGAGTAGCAATCATTAAAATATTCAAATAGTTGTGTGTTCATTGGTAGATAGCAGCTGCTCTGAGACCTCACGCCAGTGCTTATCTTCCACCCATCCCCGGCACCCAGTCTCTTCTCTTGCCACCCTCTGATGACTGTTTTGATTAGTTAGGGTCCAGGCTGAACTGTGGTTAAATATTTTGAATAACTTCCTTGGGTGTGGACACAAACCAGATTGGAATTCTAACTAGTGTGACCTGGCAACAGTATTCTTTTTTTTTTTTTTTTTTTTTTTTTTTTTTTTTGAGACGGAGTCTCGCTCTGTCGCCCAGGCTGGAGTGCAGTGGCGCAATCTCGGCTCACTGCAAGCTCCGCCTCCCGGGTTCACGCCATTCTCCTGCCTCAGCCTCCCGAGTAGCTGGGACTACAGGCGCCCACAACCGCGCCCGGCTAATTTTTTGTATTTTTAGTAGAGACGGGGTTTCACCGTGGTCTCGATCTCCTGACCTTGTCATCCGCCCGCCTCGGCCTCCCAAAGTGCTGGGATTACAGGCGTGAGCCACCGCGCCCGGCCTTTTTTTTTTTTTTTTTTTTCTTTTTGAGACGAGTCTCCCTCTGTTGCCTAGGCTAGAGTGCAGTGACGTGATCTCTGCTCACTGCAGCCTCCTTCTCCTGGGTTCAAGTGATTCTCCTGCCTCAGCCTCCCAAGAAGTTGGGACTACAAGTGCGTGCCACCACACTCGGCTAATTTTTTTGTATTTTTAGTAGAGAGGGGTTTCACCACATTGGCCAGGCTGGTCTTGAACTCCTGACCTCATGATCCATCCGCCTCGGCCTCCCAGAGTGCTGGGATTACAGGCGTGAACTACCGTGCCTGGCTTGGCAACGGTATTCTAATTTGAACACAGTGTCACCAACCACTGTTTGCGAACATTCAGACAGCCTCAACTCTGTCTACCCTTGGGTCACAGACTTTTAGGTACTGGTGATGTCATATGTATTTCTCACTGTTGTGATCAAAAAGTTTGAAAAATCCAGATTAGAGTATTCCAGGTACAGGGGACTGAATGCAGAGGTACACAGCTTGTTTCTGGAGAGGAAATATGAGATGCCTTGGAGGTAGGCAGGGGCTAGGTATGAAGGCCATGAGGCCCAGTGGAGAGTGCCAGGAGGCAGTGACACTCTGATATGGGACACAGAATAGAAAGATGGTGAATTGGGGCTCTGAAGCATGTTGGGGATGTGAAAAAGAAGCATGTGTGCTGGATGTATGGCTCGGGGTCAGGGAGAGCCCCCACTCCTCCAAAGATAAAGCAGAGAACAGAGGTCCTGAAAGCCGATGAAGTCCTTCATGGAGAGAGGCACACAGGGAGCTGGGAAGGGGCATGGGAGGGAATCCTATGGGCCCCCTGCATTAGCAGGCAGAGGAGGAAGAGCACGCTGGAGGGCACTGAGGAAGAGGTGCCCGAGAGATGGGAACGTGGAAACTGGGAGGGAGAATTAACCAGCTGAGATGCTGTGGGTCCAGTAAGATAAGGACTCAGACATCTGCTGGGCCCCAGAGGCAGTATGGGTCTATGGTTAGGTAGCCTGACTGCAGGGGTCAAATCTGGCTCTGGTAATTCTGAGCTCTGTGACTTTCGGCAAGTGTTTTAACCTCTTGTGCCTCTGTTTTTTTCCTTTATAAAATGGAGATAATAACATTTACCTGAGTTTCAAGGATTGGATGAGTGTGTGTGTGTGTGTGTGTGTGTGTGTGTGCATGCATGTGTGCGTGTGTAGAGGAGGGAGTGAGAAAAAGATAGAGACTGAAAGACAGCCAGAAAGAGAGGGAGATTGAGAGAGAGATGCTCTGAACCAGGTTTAAAAAGTAGTAAATGAGCCAGGCGTGGTGGTTCACACCTGTAATCCCAGCATTTTGGGAGGCCAAGGTGGGCGGATCACCTGAGGTCAGGAGTTCAAGACTAGCCTGGCCAACATGGTGAGACCCCATCTCTACTTAAAATACAAAAAAATTAGCCAGGCGTGATGTTGCACACCTATAATCCCAGCTACTTGGAGGCTGAGGCAGGAGAATCTCTTGAACCCAGGAGGCAGAAGTTGCAGTGAGCCAAGATTGCATCACTGCATTCCAGCCTGGGTAACAGAGTGAGACTCCGTCACAAGAAAAAAAAAAAAAAAAAATGTAGCAAATGGGCCAGGCGCAGTGGCTCATACCTGTAATCCCAGCACTTTGGGAGTCCGAGGTGGGTATATCACTTGAGGTCAGTAATTGGGAGACCAGCCTGGCTAACATGGTGAAACCTCATCTCTACTAAAAATACAAAAATTAGCCGGGCATGGTGGCAGTCGCCTGTAATCTCAGCTACTCGGGAGGCTGAGGCAGTAGAATCACTTGAACCTGCCATTACTGGGCATATACCCAAAGGATTATATATCATGCTGCTATAAAGACACATAAACACATATGTTTATTGAGGCACTATTCACTTTGTTCCAAAGATTTGGAACCAACCCAAATGTCCATCAATGATAGACAGGATTAAGAAAATGCAGCACATATACACCATGGAATACTATGCAGCCATAAAAAAGGATGAGTTCATGTCCTTTATAGGAACAGGGACGAAGCTGGAAACCATCATTCTGAGCAAACTATCACAAGGACAGAAAACCAAACACCGCATGTTCTCACTCATAGATGGGAACTGAACAATGAGAACACATGGACACAGGGTGGGGAACATCACACACTGGGGCCAGCCGAGAGGTGGGGGAGGGAGGGATAGCATTAGGAGATATACCTAATGTAAATGATGAGTTAACGGATGCAGCACACCAACATGGCACATGTGTATATATGTAACAAACCTGCACATTGCACACATGTACCCTAGAACTTAAAGTAAAATAATAAAAAATAAAAATAAAAACAATAGAATACTTAAAAAGAAAGAAAGAAAAAAGAATCGCTTGAACCTGGGAAGTGGAGGTTGCAGTGATCCGACACTGCATTCCAGCCCAGGCGACAGAGACTCCATATAAAAAAAAAAAAAAAAAGTGATAAATGCTACATACAAGCTTATGCTGAATTATGACAGCTATCACTTGCTGGGCCTGAGTTTTCTTGGCTACAAACTAGATTAGTGTGTAAACTCTAGAAACTCAGGGGAAAAAAAGAAAAGAAAGAAAGCCATACTGGAGCTAAATAGACAAATATCTTTCAAAACACAGAATTAAGCACACACTAAAGATTGTGACATCTTGACATCTCTACTCTGCCCTCTTCAGTTGCTTCTTGTGGTTGCTTTTGAGGCTAAACTTATTTCCCTGTATTTGTGAGTTCCAGAGTGCCAGCTAGGGTCACCGAAACAAAGGTTTCTCATCTTCCAGCTGCACAAGCAATCCTTTTATTCTAGCCTGGATCCTTTGCCAGACCTCTTTGTAGGTCTGAGAACCAAATAAGGTAACACACACGAGGCAGGCATTGAAGTCCAGGCGCCACTGAGGGGGAAAAGAGGGTGGGGCTGAAATCGAAACTGGGAAGAGTCTTGGAGCTTAGGAACTGTGCTGCCTCAGAGGGCCCAGCACGCGAGGAAGGACGTCTGTCCATGTAACATGGTGTTCCTTAGGGCTCCCTGAAGGAAAGGGGGGGCTGAAAAAGCAAACGGACATCCCCCAGAGACACCAAACGCAGGCAATTTCCAAGCATTGTTGCTTTCTTTTACTTTCTTTTTTTTTTTTTTTTTTGAGACAGAGTCCCTCTGTTGCCCAGGCTGGAGTACAGGGGTGCGATCTCAGCTCACTGCAGCCTCCCTTATGGCTGGGCTCAAGTGATTCTCCTGAGTTAGCCTCCCGAGTAGCTGGGACCACAGGCATGCACCACCATGACCAGCTATATATATATATATATTTTGGTAGAGAGAGGATTTTGCCATGTTGGTCAGGCTGTTCTCCAACTCCTGAGTTCAAGCAATCCAGCCACCTTGGCCTGCCAAAGTACTAGGATTATAGGTGTGAACCACCGCGCCTGGCCCAATCATAGCTGCTTTCTGCTTCTCAAGTGGACGTCAGGCTCCAGAGTCTCACCTGGAATTTGAATCCCACCTTCATCCTTTTTTTTTTTTTTTTTTGAGACGGAGTTTCGCTCTTGTTGCCCAGGCTGGAGTGCAATGGCACGATCTTGGCTGACCACAACCTCGGCCTCCCAAGTTCAAGCGATTCTCCTGCCTCAGCCTCCCAAGTAGCTGGGATTACAGGCATGTACCACGATGCCTGGCTACTTTTGTATTTTTAGTAAAGATGGGGTTTCTCCATGTTTCTCAGGCTGGTCTCAAACTCCTGACCTCAGGTGATCCGCCTGACTCGGCCTCCCAAAGTGCTGGGGTTTTAGGCGTGAGCCACTGAGCCCGGTCTCCACCTTCGTCCTTTATAAACTGTGAGACCTTGGGCAAATTACTTAACTTCTCTGTGTCCTAGTTTTCATTTGTTTCAAGTACTACAATTACATTTTATAAATCAAGTACATTCCAGGAAAAACGACAGGGTGAAAATTAGTGTGTGTGCATGTGTGTGTCGGGGTGGGGTGTGGTTGCATGTGGAGAAATGTGTTGAGGGGGCGGTGTGTCAGGAAAGTAGAATTACCCAAATGTGCCCAGAAAACTCCCACACTTCGGTGTTTGTGAGATTCCCATTCCCAGATTGGGAGAAATAAGAGAATTAACTAACAATAGTTGGAAACTAACTGTGGACCAATTTAAAATGAAAGTTGTAAAGCCAACCTGTTCTTTTAGGTGTTTTGGCTCTCTACTTCAGTAGAAAGAACTTTTATTAATTTTGCACCAAAATCTAATCATAGAAAATTAGGCTGGATATGGTGGCTCATGCCTGTAATCACAGCACTTTGAAAGGCTGAGGCAGGGCCGGGCATGGTGGCTCATGCCTGTAATCCCAGCACTTTGGGAGGCCAAGGCGGGCGAATCACTTGAGGTCAGGAGTTGGAGACCAGCCTGGCCAACATGGTGAAACCCCATCTCTACTAAAAATACAAAAATTAGCTGGGCGTGGTGGTGGTGCCTGTAATCCCAGCTACTGGGGAGGCTGAGGCAGGAGAATTGCTTAAACCCAGGAGGCGGAGGTTGCAGTGAGCCAAGATTGCGCTACTGTACTCCAGCCTGGGTAAAGAAGCAAGACTCAGTCTTGGGAAAAAAAAAAAAAAAGAAAGAAAGACTGAGGCAGGAGGATTGCTTGAGCCCAGGAGTTGAGACCACCTTGAGCAATATGGTGAGACCTCGTCTTTACAAAAAGTGAAAAAATTAGCTGGGTGTGGTGGTGCATGCCTGTAGTCTCAGCTACTCTGAAGGCTGAGGTGGGAGGATTGCATGAGCCCAGGAGGTCGAGGCTGTAGTGAACAGTGATTATGCCACTGCATTCCAGCCTGGGTGACAGGGCAAGATCCTCTCTCCAAAAAGGAAAACAAGAAACAAGAAAAACAAAAATTAGACCAAACAGAAAACAGGAAAAAAAAAAAATCCTCAACTGTCTTATCATCTAGAGCTAAGTGTTAAACTTTCATACCTTTTTTCTGTGTCTATATGTATGTACATAGGGACATACATATACACATATAAATACTGTATATTTGGAAAGCGGATCATGCCTGCATTGTTCTGCACCCTTTGAGGGGGAATGGTGAGAAGAGCTCTGAATTGCCAGACGTGGTAGCTCACGACTATAATTCCAGCACTTTGGGAGGCCGAGGCACGCAGATCACCTGAGGTCAGGAGTTCAAGACAGCCTGGCCAACATGGTGAAACCCCATCTCTACTAAAAATACAAAAAATTAGCTGGGCATGGTGGCAGATGCCTGTAATCCCAGCTACTTGGGAAGCTGAGGCAGGGGAATAACTTGAACCCAGGAGGCAGAGGTTGCAGTGAGCCGAGATCATGCCATTGCGTTCCAGCCTGGGCAACAAGAGCAAAACTTTGTTTCAAAAGAAAATAAAAGAAGAACTCTGAATCTTCTTAAAACCCACTCAAGGCGGGGAGTGGTGGCCCACGCCTGTAATGCCAGCACTTTCGGAGGCCAAGTCAGGTGGATCGCTGAGCTCAGGAGTTCAAGACCAGCCTGGGCAACATGATGAAACCCCCGTCTCTACAAAAAATAAAACACACACCCCCCCCCCAAAAAAATTAGCTGGATGTGGTGGCTCGAGCCTGTATTCCCAGCTGCTTAGGAGACTGAGGCAGGAAGATGGCTTGAGCCCAGGAGGCAGAGGTTGCAGTAAGCTAAAATTTCACCAGTGCACTCCAGCCTGGGCGACAGAGTGAGACCCTTCTCAAAACAAACAAACAAGCAAACCCACTCAGTGGCCCCTAACCTTGCCAGTTTCCTCACATACATAAATCCTCTTTTGCTGATTCAATGTTTTCTAATATTTTGATTCTATAATATACTTCGACACGACTACACTTTCACAGGACACAACATGGTAAATGACAGGAAGTATAATTTGAATAGAATCATAAACTATAATCCGAAATGACGAGCCCTCATATGCTGACACCATCCTTAAAATGTTAAAACAAAAACAAATATCAACAAGAACACTTTGTAAAGCAAGTTATAGGTTTCTGGCTATAGAATAAAGATCTGGGTAAATTTGTAATTTAAATTTAAAAACGTGACAAGCAATCAGATGCTATCAAGATGTTTTTGAATAGAACAGAAAGAAACAGGGAGCAAAGGTACAATCACTATGGGTCCTTGCATCAGTCTCTGTTCTAAAACCAAGGCTTACAGGATTGTGGCAAAGTCTCTGGGGAAGACTGTGAATGGGAGCTTTCATTTACTCATTTTTTGATGAACTTTTTAAAAAATTGGGCTGGCAAATGACTCACGCCTGTAATCCCAGCACTTTGCGAGGCTGAGGTGGGCAGATCACCTGAGGTTAAATTCAAGACCAGCCTGGCCAACATGGTGAAACCCCATCTCTACCAAAAATACAAAAGTTAGCCAGGCATGGTGGCGCTTACCTGTAAGTGCCTTGGGAGGGTGAGGCAGGAGAATCATTTAAAACCCTAGCTATTCGGGAGGTGGAGGTTGCAGTGAGCCGAGATTATGCCACTGCACTCCAGCCTGGGAGACAGAGTGACTCCGTCTCAAAAATAAAAATAAAAATACTTACGAAACAATAAGGGAAATTTGAAAACTGATTGAATATTTGGTAATACGGAATTATTGTTTATTATTTTCGGTATAATAAACTTGAACTCCTGACCTCAGGTGATCTGCCCTCCTCAGCCTCCCAAAGTGTTGGGATTGCAGATGTGAACCACTGCGCCCGGCTGAAATTAATTTTAATATAGTTTACTTTTGTTTTTATTTTTTTTGAGACAGCGTATCTCTCTGTTGTCTAGGCTGGAGTGCAGTGGCGTGATCTCGGCTCACTGCAATCTCTGCCTCCCGAGTTCAAGTGATCCTCCCACCTCAACCTCCCTAGTAGCTTGGCTTACAGGTGTTTGCCACCATGCCTAGCTAATTTTTGTATTTTTGATAGAGATGGGGTTTCACCATGTTGCCCAGCTGGTCCCAAACTTCTGAGCTCAAGCGATCTGCCTGCCTCGGTCTCCCAAAGTGCTGGGATTAGATGTGTGAGCCACTGTACTCAGCCCTTAATCTAGTTTTTTAACTCAGTACATCAAAACTATTTGAACTTGAAATCAAATGAAATAATTTATTATTTTTTAATACAAAGTCTTTGAAATCCAGCATGTATTTTTCATTTACAGCACATCTCAATTAGGACTAAACCTGCCACAGGTACCTGTGGCTACATATCAGACAGCACAATCCTAGATCAGTTCTCTAGCCTTCTCAGCCCTGCCCTGTGCCCTGGCCAACCAACCTCTAGACTTGTAGCACTCAGCTCTCTTGCCCTCAGGCTTCCAGTAGGTTTTGAGCAAAAAATGTCACCATTAAAAGATGGGACAATGGAGAGAGTGGTTCTAGCCCCACACCCCCAAAACTGGGCTGCCACAGTTCCTCTATCTAAAGCTATAATAGCTCATCTCCCATGGCTACAGCACCTGGCTGCTTTTGGTAACCCCGCTCCCTTCCTTGCCCCATTGGGCCTAAGAGCTGCCTTTGGGATTGCCCTTTCTCCTATGGGTTTCCTTAACTCTGCCCACACCCCTGTACATAATTCCCTATATGGTTAACCGTTTAAGTGTGCCATCTGTTTCCTGCCAGGATCTTGACTGAACCATGTCGTTAGTGAACTGTTGTGATGGTTCATGCTCTTTTTTTTTTCTTTTTCTTTTTCTTTTTTTTTTTTTTTTTAGATAGAGTCTCACTCTGTGGCCCAGGCTGGAGTGCAGTGGCACAACCTTGGCTCACTGCAACCTCTGCCTCCCGGGTTCAAGAGATTCTGCCTCAGCCTCCAGAGTAGCTGTGATTACAGGTGTGAGCCACCATGCCCGGCTAATTTTTGAGTTTTTTTTTTTTTTTTTTTTTTGAGATGGAGTCTCTCTTTGTTGCCCAGGTTGGAGTGCAGTGGTATGATCTCAGCTCACTGCAACCTCCGCCTCCTCGGTTCAAGCGATTCTCCTGCCTCAGCCTCCCTAGTAGCTGAGACTACAGGCGTGTGCCACCACACCAAGCTAATTTTTTGTATTTTGAGTAGAGATGGGGTTTCACAGTGTTAGTCAGAATGGTCTCGATCTCCTGACCTTGTGATCTGCCTGCCTCGGCCTCTCAAAGTACCGGGATTACAGGCGTAAGCCACTGTGCCCAGCCAATTTTTGTATTTTTTAGTAGAGATGGGGTTTCACCATGTTGGCCAAGCTGGTCTCGAACTCCTGACCTCAGGTGACCTACTTGCCTTGGCCTCTCAAAGTGCTGAGATTACAGGCATGAGTCACCATGCCCAGCCTGTGAAGGTTCATACTCTTTAAGACTTTCCTTCATGGGTACTTGAAGTCAATCACAATACTTAAAACATTAAATATTGGCCGGGCGCGGTGGCTCAAGCCTGTAATCCCAGCACTTTGGGAGGCCGAGATGGGTGGATCACGAGGTCAGGAGATCGAGACCATCCTGGCTAACACGGTGAAACCCCATCTCTACTAAAAAATACAAAAAACTAGCCGGGCGAGGTGGCGGGCGCCTGTAGTCCCAGCTACTCGGGAGGCTGAGGCAGGAGAATGGCGGGAACCCAGAAGGCGGAGCTGCAGTGAGCTGAGATCCGGCCACTGCACTCCAGCTTGGGCGACAGAGCGAGACTCCATCTCAAAAAAAAAACAAAAAAAAAACAAAAAAACATTAAATATTGTATTATTTATTTATTTGTTTTGAGACAGAGTCTCACTCTGTTGCCCAGGCTGGAGTGCAGTGGTGTGATCTTGGCTCATTGCAACCTCTGCCTCTGGGTTCAAGCGAGTCTCCTGCCTCAGTCTCGCAAGTAGCTGGGATTACAGGCACGCACCATTATGCCTGGCTAATTTTTTGTATTTTTAGTAGAGACAGGGTTTTGTCATGTTGGCCCGGGTGGTCACGAACTCATTAAAAGATGAGACACCTCAGGTGATCTGCCCGCCTCAGCCTGCCACAGTGCTGGAATTACAGCCAAATTTTTTTTTTTTTGAGACAGGGTCTTGCTCTGTTGCCCAAGTTGGAGTGCAGTGAAACAATCATAGCCCACTGCAGCTTCAAACACCTGTACTCAAGAGATCCTTGCCGTCTCAGCCTCTTGAGTAGCTAGAACTACAAGCACACAGCACCACTTTGCTAACTTTTTAAAAAATTTTTTTGTAGAGATAATTACAAAACTGCTGGTCTCAGAATCCCTGGCCTTAAGCGATTATCCCATCTTGGCCCCCCGAAACATAAAACATTAAACCAGGCTGGGCATGGTGGTTCATGCCTGTAATCCCAGCACTTTGGGAGACTGAGGCGGGCAGATAACGGGGTCAAGAGATCAAGACTATCCTGGCCAACATAGTGAAACCCCGTCTCTACTAAAAATACAAAAATTAGCTGGACGTGGTGGCAGGGGCCTGTCGTCCCAGCTACTTGGGAGGCTGAGGCAGGAGAATCGCTTGCAACTGGGAGGTGGAGGTTAGAGTGAGCCAAGATCACGCCACTGAACTCCAGCCTGGCGACAGAGCAAGAATCCGTCCCAAACAAACAACAACAACAAAAACATTAATCCTTATACAAAACTCTTAGTGCCTGGCCATCAGTAATTTATTTCTTTTCTGAAAATATTTTTTTTTGTGAGACAGAGTCTCACTATGTGCCCCAGGCTAGAGTGAAGTGGTGCAATCTCAGCTCACTGCAACCTCTACCTCCCAGGCTCAAGTGATCTTCCCATCTCAGCCTCCTGAGTAGCTGGGACTATAGGTGCACAACACCATGCCCAGCTAATTTTTGTATTTTTTTGTAGGTGTGCGGGGGGCATTTTGCTATGTTGTCCAGGCCAGTCTCAAACTCCCAGTCTGAAGTGGTCCTCTCGCCTCAGCCGTCCAAAGTACTGGAATTACAGGCACAAACCACTGTGCTCAGCATTTTTTGTTTTTAATTTTAAATTAAAATATATATATATATATATATATATATATATATATGCGGCCAGGTGCGGTGGCTCACACCTATAATCCCAGTACTTTGGGAGTGGGGAGTCTGAGGCGGGTGGATCACTTGAGGTCAGGAATTCCAGACCAGCCTGGCCATGATGGTGAAACCCTGTCTCTACTAAAAACAATTAGTTGGGCGTTGTGGCAAATGCCTGTAATCCCAGCTACTTGGGAGGCTGAGGCAGAAGAATCGCTTGAACCCAGGAGCCAAAGGTTGCAGTGAGCCAAGATCACGCCACTGAACTCCAGCCTGGGCAACAGAGTGAGACTCCATCTCAAAAACAAACAAACAAACAAATCTTAGATGTAGTGAACTGGTAACAGGTGAATTTTAGAATTGGAAGATAACTTAGTACCATGCTCTCAACTTGAGATAGTGAGAAGTCTGTGTCAGAATAATTTTTGTATTTGAAATCTTGGCTTGGTGTGGTGGCCATTTTGGGAGGCAGAGGCAGGAGGATCACTTGAGCCCAGGAGTTCAAGACCAGCCTGGTCAACATAGCAGGACCCCCACCTCTGTAAAATAAAATAAAAAAGAATTTTTGTATTTAGAATCTTTCTGATGGCAAGTGACAAGAAAAAACCCAACTCAAAGTGGCTTAAGCTACTTTGAGGAAACTGTAGGAACTTGTATGGTAATCTCTCTGTGGTAGAGAGTCTGGTTCCAGGACCCCTGAGGATACCAAAATCCGAGGATGCACAAGTCCCTTATATGAAATGTAGTATTTGCATATAATCTATGCACATCCTCCCTTATAATTTAAATCAACTCTACATTAATTATAGCTAACACAATATAGGTAAATGGTTGTTATGCTGTATTGATACTGTTGTATTATTTTTTATTCTTTTAAAAAATATTTTTGATCTGCAGTTGGTTGCAGGAACCTGAGGATACAGAGGGCTGACTGTATGTTCAAATAACTGGGAATTCAGGCTGGGCTTCGTGGCTCACACCTGTAATCCCAGCACTTTGGGAGGCTGAGGCAGGCGGATCACCTGAGGTCAGGAGTTGGAGACCAGCCTGGCCAACACGGTGAAACCCCGTCTCTACTAAAAATAACAAACATTAGCCAGATGTGGTGGTGCATGCCTGTAATCCCAGCTACTCAGGAGGCTGAGGCACAAGAATTGCTTGAACTTGGGAGGCGGAGGTTGCAGTGAGCTGAGACCTCGCTGCTGCACTCCAGACTCTGCAACAGAGCAAGACTTCAACTCAAAAAAAAAAAGAAAAAAAAAGAAAGAAGAAAGAAAAAGAAAAAATAATTGGGAATTCAGAAAGTGGAGCTGGGTTCAAGGCTTCTTAAACAAGACTCTCCATGGCTCCTTATTTCCCACCTTGCAGTTCTCCTTCCCACTGTGTTAGGTCTACCTCAGGCTGCTTCTTCCCTCCTGGAAACAGGCTGGCTGCCCAGCTCAGGACTGTGCTAATGAGGGGAAATAGCACACCTCTCTCTGGTTGGCCTGTGAACAGTGCTGGACTCAGCAGCTGACTGGTCTGACTGGATTATTCATCCTCATTCCTAATGGTGGGGGAGGCGCAAGGGAGGGACTAAGAACTTGGGTGATTTAATTAATCCAGAATGGTTACCTCCCTACCCCTGAAAAAGAGGGGTATAGGACCCAACCACATTCAAATCAATAATATGTACTACTTGTGAGAAGGGTGGTTTCCCAAAGAAAATCAAGAGATATTCCTACAACATAATGATTCCCATTCTGTGTCTGTACCAAAAACTCTGATATGTCTCCTTGAAGCTTCACGTATTCGAGGGTCCAGACAAGAGTAGTGGTCATATAAGTTTAAAGGAAGATTAAAATACTCCACAGGACCAGGTGTGATGGCTCACATCTGTAATCCCAGTACTTTGGGAGGCCAAGGTGGGCAGATCACTTGAAGCCAGGAGTTTGAGACCAGCCTGGCCAACATGATGAAACCCTATCTCTACTAAAAACATAAAAATCAGCCCGGCGTGGTGGTGCACACCTGTAGTCCCAGCTACTCGGGAGGTTGAGGTAGGAGAATTGCGTGAACCCGGGAGGTGGAGGTTGCAGTGAGCCAAGATCGTGCCACTGCACTCCAGCCTGGGCAACAGAGTGAGACCAAAAAAAAAAAAAAAAAAAAAAACAAAGAAAAGAAAAAAAAAAAAACCTCTACAGCAAGTGGACAATTTATTTGTCTGAAGTCACTAGAAGATGAAAAGCTGTGGATGGCCAGGGGAGGTTCAGAATGTTTTCGTTACTAGAGGTGGAGGGATTAAGAGAGTTCCACTGAAAGACAACACACTTGACTAGCACCACACACACAAACAAACAAACAAAAAACAGGAAAAGTGATGGGAAAGAATGGGAAAATGAGATGGTCAAAGTTTTAAAAGGCCAGCATGTATGTATGTATGTATGTATTTATTTATTTATTTATTTATAAGACAGGGTCTCATTCGACTGCACTGGAATGCACTGGAGTGCAGTGGCACGATCTTGGCTTACTGCAGCCTCAACTTCTCGGGTTCAGGCGATTCCCCCACCTCAGCTTTCCGAGTAGCTGGACTACAGGTTCCCATCACCACGGTTAATTTTTTGTATTTTTAGTAAAGACAGGTTCTCCCCATGTTGCCTAGGCTGATCTCAAACTCTTGGTCTAAAGTGGTCCACCAGCCTAGGCCTCCCAAAGTGCTGCGATTACAGGTGTGAGCCACTGCACCCAGCCGGCCAGCAGTTTGAAAAGCAGTGATTGTGCCAGACGATTTACATACATCATTTCTCTTAATTAAATAATTTAACAGCCCAGCGCGGTGGCTCATGCCTGTAATCCCAGCACTTCCGGAGACTTGTTTGAGGTCAGGAATTAGAGACCAATCTCAGGAGTTGGATTTG
This sequence comes from Macaca mulatta, assembly GCF_049350105.2. Classification (NCBI taxonomy): domain Eukaryota; kingdom Metazoa; phylum Chordata; class Mammalia; order Primates; family Cercopithecidae; genus Macaca; species Macaca mulatta. The sequence continues at coordinate 145,668,256 of NC_133409.1, read as the reverse complement.
TCTCAAACAACTCAAACAACTCTCCCAAGGCAGTAGAATCGTTTGAGGCCAGGAGTTCGAGACCAACCTAGGCAACAAAGTGAGACTCCTCTATAAAAAGTCAAAAAATTAGCCAGGCACGGTGGCTAATTTTAACCTATGAGGTCCAGCCCACGAGGTCCAGGTTGTGGTGCGTGAAGTTTGCTCCAATGCCCTCCTGCCTGAGTAAGAGAGTAAGACCCTGTCTCAAAATAAATAAATAAATAAGTAAATGAAAGAAAGAAAGGAAAAAAAAAAAAAAAGCCCAGGTGCTGTGGCTCACGGCTGTAATCCCAGCACTTTGGGAGGTAGAGGATGGTGGATGGTTTTGAGCTAAGGAGTTTCAGATCAGCCTGAGCAACATGGTGAAATCCTGTCTCTACAAAAAATACAAAAATTAGCTGGGCGTTTGTGCTTGCGCCTGTGGTCCTAGTTGTTGGGGAGGCTGAGGCAGGAGAACTGCTTGAGCCTGGGAGGTGAAGGTTGCCGTGAGGCAAGAACGAACCACTGCACTCCAGCCTGGGTGACATAGCCAGACCCAAGAGTCTCAAAAATAAATAAATAAATAAAAATAAACAACTATGTATTGCTTGACTGCTGTGTCGTTTCCAAGCCCTGGGGATGCAGGTGTGACCACAATTGGCCAAAGTGACAAAACCTAACAGCTGTAACCCTGCAAGACTGGGGTTATTTTATACAGAGGAAATACAGAAGTTAAACATTCTTCTCAGGACGCTTCAGCTAGTAACTAGCAGTGGGGGCTGGGGCCAAATCCAGGACTGCCTGACTCCAGAGCCTTTGATTTGATAGAAGGAAAGAAAATGAAAAAGAGGAGAAAAGCTTACATAGAGGAGGGGAACAAATCAAGGCAAATATAAATGAGCCAGAAAAAAAAATCTAGATGAGAGAGAAATAAGAAAAGGTTTGCTAGGAACCCCTACCCCCCTTTTACAGGTGAGGAAACTAGGCTGAGATGTAATAAATCTGTATTTTTCCTTCGCTACAGATAAACCTTTAGAACCACAATAAGAGGTAAGGCTTCAAAAGAAAAATACCTGGGAAAGTTAAAACATAATAATTGGCTGGCCAGGTGTTGTGGCTGAGGCCTGTAATCCCAGCACTTTGGGAGGCCGAGGCGGGCAGATTGCTTGAGGTGGGGAGTTCGAGACCAGACTGACCAGCATGGTGAAACTCCGTCTCTACTAAAAATACAAAAATTAGCCGGGTGTGTTTACAGATGCCTGTAATCCCAGCTACTCAGGAAGCTGAGGCAGGAGAATTGCTTGAACCCGGGAAGCGGAGGTTGCAGTGAGCGGAAGTCACGCCATTGCACTCCAGCCTAGGCTACAGAGCAAGACTCTATCTCTAAAAAAACAAAAAACGGAAAAACGTAATAATTGGCATATCTTTCAGCTAAGAGGGAATAAATAAAAACACAGGTTCTTTCTCTCTCTTTTTTTTTTGAGACGGAGTCTCGCTCTGTCACCCAGGCTGGAGTGCAATGGAATGATCTCAACTCACTGCAACCTCTGCCTCTCGGGTTCAAACAATTCTCCTCTCTCAGCCTCCCGGGTAGCTGGGATTACAGGTGTGTGCCACCGCGCCGGACTAATTTTTGTGTTTTTAGTAGAGATGGGGTTTCACCATATTGGCCAGGCTGGTCTTGAACTCCTGACCTCAGGTGATGGGCCCGCCTTGGCCTCCCAAAGTGCTGGGATTACAGGCGTGAACCGTCACACCCAGCCTTTTTCTCATTTTTTTTTTTTTTTAGAGCAGATATAACAAGTAAATTTAGCAATACGTCAGACTAGACTGAAAGGGGTTTAGGGTGGGGGTATATTTGGGGGCAGGAGACTAGCTGAACTGTTCAGGAAATCTTGGTGATTTTTATTTTCTTCCTTTTTTTTGACACGAAGTCTCGCTCTGTGGCCCAGGCTGGAGTGCTGTGGGAGGATCTCAGCTCACAGCAACCTCCACCTCCTGGGTTCAAGTGATTCTTCTGCTCTCCTCCCAAGTAGCTGGGATTACAGGCGCCCGCCACCACGCCCGACCAATATTTGTATTTTTAGTAGAGACGGGATTTCACCATGTTGGCCAGGCTGGTTTTGAACTAATGACCATGTTGGCCAGGCTAGTTTTGAACTCTTGACCTCAAGTGATCCGCCTGCCTCGGCTTCCCAAAGTGCTGGGATTACAGGCGTGAGCCCGGCGCCCGGCCCTTGGTGATTTTTCTAAGCTTATCACAGTCTCTCTCCCCTTAGAGTTAATTATTCTTGTGGCTCTGTGTTCCTAAGGGAAGTGGTCCGGACAAAATACATGCCAGGCAGTGCAAGGGCTGCTAGGAGAAAGGCCCGAGATACCCCTCCCGGCATTCGCTTGGGGGCCCACAATTTACATTCAATCTTCTTCAGAAACTTCCTTTTCCCGGTGTTTGCTAAAGGTGATAGTTTCCAGGTCACCTGACCGGTCTCCTTTGCTGTCAGCGCCAAGTCCTGCAAGTTTGCGTGAGAGGCGAGAAACCAGCAAGAGTTGGGCAAACTTTTCAAACCAGGTTTTTCCTTCAGGGTGGAATCTAGGCGGCCACAGTCTGGTGCCAGCTGGGTCACAAACAGCTCCGTGACCTGTTTGTAAACGCGATGCTCTTAGGTCCAGCCTAACCGCTCACAAGGGTGAAGCACTTAATTAATTCATCTCTTAATCTTGTTAGGAGCCAACGGCTCCGATTAGTGTTTGGGCGTGACGGGGACGGTGCTGTTTATGAAGTCCCAGCCCATTTGGAGGTTAGGAAGAGGGGTCTGTGGGTAACTTGAAGGTCGACACACTAGGAAGAACGCTCGAGGGAGCGCCAGGCCTGTTACAACGAGCGCGCGCGCCGGCGCACTTCTCCACCCACCCGGCGCAACCGCCAGAGCGCGCTCCCAGCAACCGCGGCTCTCGCTGCGTTTGTAGCCACTACGTCACGGCCTCTTCTGCTTCTCATTGGGCGAGTCCGTCCAATCATGTGATTCCAGTATGGCGTATAAATAAAGGCGAGGAGAAAGCGGTGGTCCGCCATTTCGTGGACGCCGGGTGAGCGAGAGCATTGGTGGGTGTTGGGTCGGAGGAAAGCAGGAAGACCCATCGGAGCGTGTGGATTTGAGCCGCTGCATTTCTTAACCCTAGATCTCGGTAAGAGACCAGCGAAAGAGGGAGTGAGGTGGAAGTGGAATTTAACCGTACCAAGGAGGAGCCAGGCCCAATGGCGGCGCCAGATTGAGACAAAGAGGCGCCGCCGCCATTTTGTGACGTTCAGCACGGGGCGGTGGCGGGGGTTCCCGGCCCATCAGAGGGTTTCCTAGTCTTGGGGTGGAGGTGTTTATATTCCTCAGTGGGTGATGAGCCAGGATAGGGGGTTACCCGGGAGTTGGGAACCACAAAGGGGACCGATAGCCGAGTTGTATTCCAGGTCGCAGCCTTTTTATGTTTATGGCGCCTTTTTTTTGGGCCCATCATTTAATTGGGAAGCTCCTCGGAATGCTTTTGTAAAGTCACTAACCAAGACTGGACCTTCTAATTCATGTTAAATGGCCCCCGTAATCACTTTTACTTTAATGTAGTTTCAGTTTTTGCAGCCTGAATCTAATCACTTTTTTCTAAGACCGAACGATCTTCCTTGAACTTATTAAGATTCGTTCTTTCAGCCGCCTCCCATTAAAATGTAGGCTTAAGACAGATGCCAGCAGTGTTTTTAAAGATTTTCACCAGTGGTTTGATCTTAGAACTCCTGGGCACAGGGTGTGGTCACAGCAAGTAGGATGTGTCTGGACTGGATATTTTAATTAGACGAGCCCAGAGTAAGAACGTGGTGTTTATGGAAAGCACTTCAGCTAAATTATTGAGTATATGGTTTTTATGTAATTGAAACTGGTCTACAAGTTTATCAGATTCATCGCCGAAGTGACGACTAAGTAATAAAGCTTAATCAAATGTAAGTCCGCCAAGGAAAAACAAAAAAATAAGTCCCCAAAGTGCAGTGAATTTTTGAGTAGCAAATACCTCTTTGTAGCTTTTTATTAAAGTAAAATTATCCCAAAGTGGTATTTAGTATAATCAGTGTTGTGTAATCATCACTTACACGTAGTTCCAAAACATTTCCGTCACCCCCCACCGCCCCCAGGAGACTCCTACCCATTGAGCCCTTACTCCCAGTTTCCCTGTCCCACTTCCTCCAGTCACTAGCCACCACTAATCTCTCTCTCTGAACTTAGCTATTTTAGATATTTAGTATTTATGGAATCGTGTATTTTTATGTCTGGCTTCTTTAGCGTAATGTTTTCAAGATTTTCCAACGTTGGAGTATTTGTCAGTACATCATTCTGAACAATACTCATTTTATGTCTATACCACATTTTGCTTATCCGTTTCTGTTGATGGACATTTGGGTTAACACCTTTTGGCTACTGTGAATAAGTGCTGCTATGAGCTTACGTTTAAAAAAAAAACTGGAAAGTTGGTCTCGTTGCTTGAGAAATTCTTACTGCATAAGACTTTGGTCTATTTAATGACATGTGATAGCAGCCTTGTTCCTATGATTTCAAATGACCAAAATAGGCATGCATTTATTTATTTTTATTTTTTTGACGATGGAACCTCGCTCTGTCGCCCAGACTGGAGTACAGTGGCGCGATCTGGCTCACTGCCACCTCCGCTTCCCGGGTTCAAGCGATTGTTCTGCCTGAGCCTCCCGAGTAGCTGGGACTAAAGGTGTGCGCCACCATGCCCGGCTAATTTCTGTATTTTTAGTTGAGACGGAGTTTCACCATATTGGCTAGGCTGGTCTCGAACTCCTGACCTCGTGATCCGCCTGCCTCGGCTTCCCAAAAGTGCTGGGATTACAGGCGTGAGCCCGGTCCATGGGCTTTTTTTTTTTTAAATGAAAAGTTGGCTTTTTATTAAAGCTGATACGTTTTGGCTTATGTAGGCACTTTGAATCCCTTTTCTGGTAGTGTAACCTAAAGGACTAGCTTTCTTCATCATTGTTGTATTTGGTTTTGAGTCCCCAACAGAACTCTTTTATACTTTTCTAGAAATGCTTTATTTGGGGGATTAAATAAAATAACAGGTTAAGTCTTTAACTCACGGCCCAGATGATGGTAAATGCTCCTCCAGTGTTCTCACGTTCCAAGGAAGCTGTTTTTTCCTTCACTAATTGCTGGCTTCCTGAGGGTCAGGAGAGTAAAAGTTATGGGGGAACAGGTGCTTAGCAGTAACATTTCTTGTTTGGTTTCTAGCATTTTGGAATTAAGTTTTTTTTTCTCTTTACATGCTACCTTAAACTCTTTTGTGCACCATAATGGAATTCTTTCTAAGGATCTGTGGTTTTAACTGTAGATGTTTAGATAAATGAATATTTTTGGTATTTTTCATTACAGAAATGCATCGTGATTCCTGTCCATTGGACTGTAAGGTTTATGTAGGCAATCTTGGAAACAATGGCAACAAGACCGAATTGGAACGGGCTTTTGGCTACTATGGACCACTCCGAAGTGTGTGGGTTGCTAGAAACCCACCCGGCTTTGCTTTTGTTGAATTTGAAGATCCCCGAGATGCAGCTGATGCGGTCCGAGAGCTAGATGGAAGGTGATTTAAATTGATACAAATGTATTGCTTGTATTTTTCATATTTAAAATGTACAGGATATGTGGCTCTTAGATCTGGCTTTCCCAATCACTGGCCAATTGTATCTTTAGATACAATTGGGATTTTTTTTTTTTTTTTGAGACGAGTCTTGCTCTGTCACCTGGGCTGGAGTGCAGTGGTACGATCTCGGCTCACCACAGCCTCCGCCTCCTGGGTTCACGTGATTCTCCTCCCTCAGCCTCCTGAGTAACTGGGACTATAGGCATGTGCCATTATGCGGGGCTGATTTTTGTATTTCTAGCAAAGATAGGGTTTCACCATGTTGACCAGGCAGGTCTCGAACTCCCGACCTCAGGTGGTCTGCCTGCCTGGGTCGCTCTCCCAAAGTGCTGGAATTACAGGTGTGAGCCACTCTGCCCAGCCAGGATCAAATATTTTTAAGAGTAGTTGTGAACTGATACTTGTTTAAAAAATTGTTTACAAAATGGTTACGCGGGTTTGTTGTATCTTTACTTTTATGTGTTTGAAATACTTATTCCAGAAAGTGAATCAGTTACTATCTCCCTTTGTGTTAATAGTGTCCTGTTAGCTGGCTAAGTAAGGCCTGAGTATTGACCTCCATGCCCCCACCCCGCTTTCCTCATCTTTGGAAATATAATGGAAAAAAGGGTCTGAGCGTTCACTGTAAAGCTACATGAAAGGTTGGTCAATTCAAGCAGGCCGTAGTAAAGTTTTCCAGGGCTCACCTCTTCCCAGTCACTGTCCAAATATGATAGCTTATCTAAATTTAATGACGGGTTGTATGAAGGGTGAGAAGTAATGGTCTTTTCTACTACTCTGAGCTATAATTTCTTTTTTTAAAAAAATGTATATTTAAAAAATAATACAGATGGCGGTCTGTGTTGCCCAGGCTGACTTCAAGCTCCTGGGCTCAAGCCATCCTCCTACCTCAGTCTGTCTGAGCGCTGGTATTACAGGAGTGAGCCACCTCACCTGGCCACAGCTATAATTTGTTCTGTGCTGACTATTGAGGGGAGAGGGTACTGTAAAATGGCCAAAATGGTTGTCTTGTCTTGAGCCCATTTTTTACTTGGAGTTGGGCGGGGGGAGACCAATAAATACAGCCTGACAAATAACTGAAATAAGTGCTGGGACCTCAAAAGAAGTCGTCGTAATGAAGATACAGAAGAACTTGTTTTTCAAGGATAAATGGATCTTCACACTTAAATTGCAACTGTTAACAAATTAATATTGAGCTCAGTAGTCAGACTGGCTCTAACAATTAGGCAATAAAATAGAAGTTGGCTTCCTTGTGAATTGGTACTTTAGAAAATCCTATTTAATTGTTTAATTTGAAATTAATTGAAATTTTAATTTGAAACTGAGAAACAAACTTATTTTGTTTTTCAAGACAGAGTCTTGCTCTGTTGCCCAGGCTGGAGTGCAGTGGCGTGATCTTGGCTCACTGCAACCTCTGCCTACTGGGTTTGAGTGATTCTCCTGCCTCAGCCTCCTGAGTAGCTGGGATTACAGGCATGTGCCACCACACCTGGCTATTTTTTGTATTTTTAGTAGAGCCAGGGTTTCACCATGTTGGCCAGGATGGTGTCGAACTCTTGACCTAGTGATCCGCCTACCTCAGCCTCACAAAGTGTTGGGATTACAGGCGTGTACCACCATGCCCGGCCAAAGCTCACTTTATATTAGTAAAAATAAGGGAGCTAGAAATTTGGTATTAAATTTCACAGACATTCAGATGTGTTCTTTGCAGAATAGCCAACTGGGAGTACTTTTGGCTTTAATACACAAGTCAGAAAGTTAGGCTGTTTTAAGTGTAATATCTTTGCTTCCTCAGAACACTATGTGGCTGCCGTGTAAGAGTGGAACTGTCGAATGGTGAAAAAAGAAGTAGAAATCGTGGCCCACCTCCCTCTTGGGGTCGTCGCCCTCGAGATGATTATCGTAGGAGGAGTCCTCCACCTCGTCGCAGGTACTTGAGAGAAAGCTTGTTTAGAGGTATTGGTGTAATGGAGTAGCTAGTAGGAGCAGGTATTTCTCTTAAAAGTTTGTTGGTGGGTTTTAAACTTTGGAAGAATCGGAGGTTTCTATGAAACATTTGTTGGGTGTAGTTTGGGGTATGTGAGTTGTGCTGAGTGTTGGCTTTTGTCTTTAGGTCACTGTTCATGTTGGTAGTCAGTAACTTCTATCTTGGATCTGTCTTCTAGTTCATCTTTCTAGTTGCATCTTTCCAAATCTTCCCTTATACTTCAATTTAGGCCTTTTTCCATTTCTTGGCTCCATAATGACAAACATTACATTCAACTCTAGCTCTTCACAAATTTGTGTTTTCTACTACTAGCACAATTGTAATATTTATCAAACAGGCAGCTGTTTTAATGTTACAACTGGTAAAGTAGAAATCATTCTGAAACTAACTTAAGTCACTGACCAATAAAGGGGGCTAAAAAAGACGTAATCCCAGTCATCTGTTCTTCAATCCCAAATAGGAGAAAATTCAGTTTTTTTATAATTGAAAATGGCATCATTCTTGGACCAGGCAGTATTGTCTGGTTGCTAACTCCACATCTCCTCAGACCTCCAAAATAGTTTCTATAGGACTAAATTTACCTCTTACAGGTGAGTGGAGTCCTTCTAGGAGACAGGAGTTCAAAATCTTGCCCCTTTTGCTATTTTGAAAAACAACAGCACACTGTTGCCCATCATAATAAAGAGTATTTGTTAGCTAATAGATGGTTGTACTGATGGCTTGTTTTTCATTTTTTTTGTGCTTTTTGGTCCATCTATTAATAAAAATGAACCCCGTTACAGAGTCACCATCATGTCTCTTCTCACCACCCTCTGAATCTGCATTAGCCAGTCAACTAGCCCTTTCAGCGTCATGTGACCAGCGCGCCCCATTCAGCTTGGCTGGTGTCGTTTCACATGACCCAGGCTGGCCAGTCGTCAGGTTGCACCGCCCTTTGGTTCCCGAGCATGCTGTTTTCTCTCAGCCTTCTCTCCAACCTTAACCAAATCGGCAGCAGCCACCTCGACCGCCCACACATTCCTGGCCAATCAGCTCAGCTGTTTATTTACCAAATGTCTTCACAACAACTACAGCAGCAGCCTTCGGCTAACAAAAAAGCAGGAAAAATCCACAACACCCCCTTCGCCAACCAACTAAATCCAACGCAACATCTGGCAAAACCTTTTCAGCAAATTCTTCCTGGCCGTCAGTCCGGCAGCCTCACCTCACCATTTCTAGCTTGTTGAAACCCAAAACTAGTAAGTTTTTCCTGCTTATACAGTTTACTGCTGGTTAAAATAAGGAGTAAGCGGCTTAAAGTAATTCTTTTTTCTGGATCAAAGGCTGGCTGTGCATAATTGAATGGTAACGTACATATATATTGCTTGAAAAACTTTTAAGGGTGATAGGGAACTCGTAATGTAACTAGACCTTCAAGTGAAACTTATTTGCATGTGCGAGATGCCAAACTAAAAAATTTTAATATCTCTAACAGATTAGCTTTCTTTTCTGGCAAAAATTTGTTGAATCCTATCACCTTTAAATGGTTTTACTAACAGTTTCAAAATTTAAAATTTTGGGGTTGAAGTGTGGGCCAAGCTAAGGTAATTTTGGTAAGCCTAAACACACTCTTAAATGTGACGATCACAAATGCAGTTCTAATGTACCACTTAATGGCATCAATATTTACACCTACCGCGTTTTCACAAAATTACACTATCCACCTGGTACCTAAGTCTTGTCATGGACTTACAGGTTTGCATGGGTTCCAAATACTGGTTTATGGTACTGTTTTTGGAACTACTTGTGGGACTATATTTTGGTGTGGTGTTTGGGTAGTGAGGTTAGTTTGACATGAAGTTTTGCATTGGACAGATCTGCTGTGAAGCATTCTTTGTTAAAGTGAATCCATGGTTGGAATACCTGCTTTTCACTTGAGCTTTTTGTTCCTTAATCCTTCTGTGCCTTTTTTTTCTTTTCTTTTTTTTTTTGGACGATGGGTGCCAGTTCTTCGGCACATTCACTGGGCCCAACAGTGAGATTGAAAAGTTGGGAAATGCCTCACGCCATAAATACTAATTGATGATGAGCCTAATTTTCCTGTTTCTGCTTTTAGATCTCCACGAAGGAGAAGCTTCTCTCGCAGCCGAAGCAGGTAAACGACTACCTTTTTTGGCTACATTCTTAGAAATGGCAGTGTTTCTGCTGTTCTTAAACTTTTCCAGATGGCTTGGTTAATGGGAATAAACCTTGGCTTTAATAGTGAACAGGTTGTAAGGATGAGTCACTTTTCTTTGAGTTTTCAAAGACTTTTTAGAAAGTATTTAGTTTTTTTAAAAAAGAGGGTCTGTCACCCAGGCTGGAGTGCAGTGGTGTGATTATAGCTCATTGTGTCCTTTTAAGTCCTGTCCTTGGAGTGATTCTACCTCTTCAGCCTCCTGAGTAGCTCAGACTACAGGCACATACTATCACACCTGGCTAATTTATTTTTTGTGGAGATGGGATCGATCTTTGTTGTCCACTCTGTTCTCAAATTCTTGGCTTCAAGTGAGCTTCCTGCCTCTGCCTCCCAAAACATTGGAATTATTGGCATGAGTCACCATGCCAGATCAAGAGAATATTTACGTATAATTTTACCATACCTCATTGGTCCTAATGTTTTTTCTGTCGTTTAGGTCCCTTTCTAGAGATAGGAGAAGAGAGAGATCTCTGTCTCGGGAGAGAAATCACAAGCCGTCCCGATCCTTCTCTAGGTCTCGTAGGTAAGATCTTAAGATAATTTATATTTAAGACTTTGCATACATAGTATGCTAAGACCTTTTTTGTAAGCCATGAATTTTTTACTTTAAAAGTCTATTTTGATACATCACTAAGTGTTACCAAGTTACAAATGTAATGTTTTGTTTTCTGTTTTTTTAGCCGATCTAGGTCAAATGAAAGGAAATAGAAGACAGTTTGCAAGAGAAGTGGTGTACAGGAAATTACTTCATTTGACGGGAGTATGTACAGGAAATTCAAGTTTTGTTTGAGACTTCATAAGCTTGGTGCATTTTTAAGATGTTTTAGCTGTTCAAAATCTGTTTGTCTCTTGAAACAGTGACACAAAGGTGTGATTCTCTATGGTTTGAAATGGATCATATGAGGCATGTAATACCAAGAATTGTTACTTTACAATGTTCCCTTAAGCAAAATTGAATTTGCTTTGAACTTTAGTTATGCATAGACTGATAATAAACCTCTAAACCTGCCCAGCAGAAGTCTGATTTTTTTTTTTTAAATACAGAAACAACTGGCAAAAAAACTAAGATTTACTTTTTTTCCATAGCTGGGATATAGGATGCAGCTATAGTTGAATAAGCAGTCTTTAAAAACTGCTGTGAAACACAAGCCATCAGGTAAAAAGAAACGCTGAACTATTAAATTAGAGGTTTTTGAAAAATCCAACTTTCATCCTGGGCAGAGGTTGCCTAGTTGGTATAGAATCTGTTATTCAAGAAAGTTTACCTTTGCTTTAGGTCGTAAGTTCCTTATTTGATTGCTGTATATGGATACATGGCTGTTCGTGACATTCTTTATGTGCAAATTTGAGATTTCAAAAAATGTCCTGCAGTTTAAGGGTACATTGTAGAGCCGAACTTTGAGTTACTGTGCGAGATTTTTTTTTCATGCTGTCATTTGTAATATGTTTTGTGAGAATCCTTGGGATTAAAGTTTTGGTTACAAATTATTGTTTAACTTGAAAGCCTGTTTTTCCTTGCAAACTCAAATCTGTGAGCTTGGTACCAAGTCCAGGTATAACATTCCTATTGGAAGCCATACTTATATTTTCTTGTAAAGTGCTTTTGAATTAATAAAATATTAGCATAATGGTGTAATAGTCAGTTGAACCCACTGTTAACCATTGTTCTTATCCCATGGGAAGCAGTTGGTTACACGATTCTTATTTTATAAGAAACACAGCTGAGAGGCACTATGGATTAGTCTTCTGAAGTGAAGGGAATATAGATGTCACCTAAGTGATAGTTAACACTTTTTTTTTTTTTTTTTTTTAAGGAGTAGAAGCCAGTTCAGGGTCCATGTTATTTAGTGACCAACATTTTAAAGTATAGCAGCAACCTGGTACTTAAACACAAAGTAAATTGCCCATTAACAATCGTTTTTATCTTTAGCATGAAAACTTTCCACAGGTCTAAAAATTGCTTCCATTTTTTAATTTGAGGTGTTGCATGGGAATTCTAAGCTGATCCATCATGATGTAAAGTTCACAATATGGTTCAAATGTAACAGTGCAGAATTGAATATGGAGGCATGCATAACCTTCCTCTTAGAAAATGGGAGGAGTTGTAATTTCAAATTTTTGTGCAATTAGATTAAATCATAATGCAACAGTCTTGTGGCTTAGTTTCCTTAAATATGCTCTTTCAAGATAGTTTTGGATTATGCTGTATTGACTGTCTTAAATATGAAAGATAAGTCATTGCATTAAGAGTTCAAGCTATATGAATATATTAAGATACATGGCCGAAATAATTATTAAATTATTTCCACCTTTTACACAAATCTCGCGGGGAGAATTGGTGTCAGGAAGATTCAGCCTTGAAGTTAAGCATGTTAACTTTAAGAGCTGAGATCTAGCTACTTCACTTCAGCCTGAGTGAAAGCATGTTCAAGAAGGACACTTTTCAGACTGCCTGTTGATTTACTGCGAACTCTAGCATTGGGCATTTTGTCTTTCAGTATTCCCACATAGCCTAAAAACTGTTCCTCTTAGGAACAAGGCAAGATAGCTAAGAAGTTATGGAAGCCACGCAATATGTCAATTACATTGCTCTTATAAATGGAGAACTTACATGGGCATTTTTTGGAACTATATGCCCAAAATACGCAGGCTCTTAAATTGGAAGGGTTTCTGTAAAAAGGACAGTTATGGGTATAATATGGCTAAGAGGAATAATACAGAACCTGAAATAAAAGTGACTTTACCAGGGAGTTACCCTGACTTAAGTGACTTACAGTCCCAGTTTGCAGTTACTTTAGAAGCCCTAGCACAACCTCAAGACTTAAACTTTAGAACATGGAAATTGTTAAAGCTTTGAATTGCACATTTAGATTGTGGCTCTTTGGAAGTTTTAAAGTTCCTGTAATTTCCGAAATAACAGGTCACATTAACCAGTCTTGTCCATATTCTGGGTTGAGTGTAAAACTGAAAGAAATCACAAAACTGAACTCAGACCTGTGGTTTAAGTAATGATTAAGGTGTTCACTAGAAATCACTATTATTAACACTTGATGGCAATGTAAAGAAACATTAAGGATTATAGTTGGTTATGTTTTCAAAGATACTGGCTGAACGTGGTGGCTGATGCTTGTAATCCCTAGCACTTTGGGAGGCTAGGGCGGGTGGGAGTATCTCTTGAAGCCAGGAGTTTGAGGCCAGTCTGCCCAGCATGACAAGATTTACATTTCAATTTTTTTTCTTTTTTAAAGGAATATTTAGCTTGATCTGGTTCACAGTTTATTGTGGTTTGCTTCTGACCTCCATGTCTTTCACAGAAAGTTGAAAATAAGGAAGTTGTAGTTGACCAAGCACAGGTACCCTGTATCTACCATATGAGTGTCTTAGAGATCCTTACAAACATGCGATCTGTCAATGTCCATGACACCCCCACCTTATTAGACTGCAGTCAGTCGCTCTCACTCAAACCCATATGTGAGTGGGAAATCCAGGTTATTACTATATTGATTTTAGTACAGTGCTGCTTAATTAGGAATTTAGTTGGATTGAAGAGGTATTTCAGAATAGATACAGCCAGACTCCTGGCTCATTGACTTAGTTTTTCAGGGTGACCTAACCCTGTGTAATTTTGAGGAGTTCTACATGATAAATACTCATGGTGATGTGAGAACCACTAGTTTAGTATATTGTCCAAGTATGTTTTTTTCAGAGTTCTGAATGAGATTTAGTTGTCATATCTAGTTGGTGGTAATCTCTTATAGTTGTATATTTTTGTATTGCCAGATTGTTGCCTTCTGGTTTTCCATCTTTTCGAGAAAGATTTCTAATTAAAGTTACTGAAGAAAAACTGGGTTGGAAGTATATTTTTCTCTAAATAATCCAGTAGTGTTGAATTTGATTTTATATGTCCACACTAATTTTTTTCATCCTGTTTTATTAAGGATTCATTGGGTACCTGAAGAGAATGCAGCTGTAGACCCCTTAAGGTTCTGAGACCAAGATCATTGAAATTTGTCTGGGCACGATGGCTCATGCCTGTAATCACCATACCCTAGGAGGTTGAGGCAGGCGGATCACTTGTGGTCAGGAGTTAGAGACCAGCCTGGTCAACGTGGTGAAATCCTGTTTCTACTTAAAAAAATTAGCCAGGCATAGTGGCAGGCGCCTATAATCCCAGCCACTTGGGAGGCTGAGGCAGGAGAAGCGCTATTCCTGGTGGTTGGAGGTTGCCGTAAGCTGAGATCTAGCCACTTCACTCCAGCCTGAGTGAAAGGGAAACGCTGTCTCCAAAAAAAAAAAAATAAATAAAATTTTTTTTTGGTTAGCCTAGTATAATTGCTTAGTTTTGTCCATGCAACTTTCCCCTTGTTGGACTGTAGTACTTCATAATACAGTATTTGGATTCTCATTTAGTATCGTATTTTCTATGGATTTGATGAAGGTACCAAAAATGATTCCTAAACTAACACATGAAATACATGTGCAAAACATTGGTGTATTTTTTTTTTTTTTTTGGCTGTAAGTTTATTCAATGCAAAAGAATCCTCTCCAATTTTACTGAGGTGGCCGACCACGTGGTCCATGACCAAATATGCCTCTAAACTGAAATTCGGTTGCTGACCCAGCCCCAGCCTCGGCTTTCTTGTCAGCACCAGGTGGCACAGCACTCCGTCTGTAGGTATCTCTGTCAGCTTCCCCTCTTGTGAGCTTTGCAGGTCGCTCACCCTCCAGACCTTTAGGCCGAGGCCTGCCAGTCTGGACAGCTACAGCATAGGGTGGCAGGCACAATCTCCGGGGGCAGATGAAGGTAATCACGGAGATACCCTCATTGGTAAGGTACCAGTAGAAATGTCTCCAGGCAAACTTCCTTCACGTATCCTCGGGACTTGAGAGACTGCATGGCCTTCATGACATGAAGATGAAGGTTGGACACATTCTTGTCTGCCAGCTCCAGTTGCTTAGGCATGTGGACATCCTTGGCCACCATGACTCTCTCCTTAAAAAGGAGTTCATAAATGGCAATCTGGTTCTTAGGCATCAACATCTGGCAGGTCTCTGCCACGCACTGGCTTCATCCTCCCACTCTCCCTCTGACAATCTTCGCCAACCAGCGGCCCCCTACCCCGTAAAATAAGCCTCCAACCCCTGTTGCTACTCAGAAATGGGTGTGGGGGTAGTGAGAGAAAGGCCCTCTGCCCGCATCCTGGGGAGGAGCAGCGGATAAGGCGGCAGGATGGCCCGGATGGGAGCCGATGGAACTGGAACTCCACCAACATTGCTTTTTTAATCTTTAGGTCTTCCTCATTTCTGATATAAGGCATTGTATGGTTGTTTTACTACAAAAGATGTAGAATATGGCCATGTAGTGCCTCACTGTAAGTGAGTACATGTGTCTTGAGCAAATGGAAATATGAAACCATTGATACTTCTCCCTAATCATTTGGAAGATCCCGAGATGGAGACTATTTACAGGGCAAAATTAAACCTTCCGGAAAAGTCTATAGGTTGGAGTCTGCTTTTGAAAGCCTTGATAATTTGTGGTTGGGCACCTTTGTTTCAGTATATGCTTCATTCAGATTTCATCTGGGGCAAGTTAGCATTCTTGTTTGTGTTTTGTTTTTTGAGACCAGTGTTGCCATGGCTTACTGCAGCCTTGGCCTCTTGGGCTCAAGCATTCCTCCCACCTCAGTCTCCCTAGCAGCTAGGACTACAGTCACACGCCACAAAAATATGTTTTTTAAGAGATGTGGTTATGTTTCCCAGGCTGGTCTGGAACTCCTCAAGCGATCCTTCTGCCTCAGCCTCCCAAAGTGCTGGAATTACAGGCCTGAGTCACCTTGCCCTGGCCAAGTTAGCATTGTTTACTCTTTTTTTATTTGCTCACAAAGCCCCAAAATGTCAACCTAAGGGGAATGTTATTGAAGTTGTTGCCTAATGCTGCCTGGAGCAGGGCAGCGGTGGGAGGGGGTGGGGTGGAGATGTCATTTGGAGAAGGAAATGTGCAATTTCCGCCTGGAGCAGGGCAGCGGCGGGAGGGGGTGGGGTGGAGATGGTCATTTGGAGAAGGAAATCTTCGAGTATTAAAAAAAAAAAAGTTGTATAAGTCTTGAGACATAGAAATTTATTTTTTATTTAAATTTTTTTTTTGAGATGGAATCTGTTACCCAGGCTGGAGTGCAGTGGCTTGATCTCGGCTCACTGCCACCTTCGCCTCGTGGGTTCAAGTGATTCTCCTGCCTTAGCCTCCCGAGTAGCTGGGACTACAGGCATGTGCCACCACGCCCAGCTAATTTTTGTATTTTTAGTAGAGCCAGGGTTTCACCGTGTTGGCCAGGCTGGTCTTGAACTCCTGATCTCAAGTGATCTGCCTGCCTCGGCCTCCCAAAGTGCTGGGATTACAGGCATAAGCCACTGCGCCCAGCCTAGAAGTTTCATTTTTGAAAGAATAACTCCTTTGGGAAACAATTCTAAATCTTAAGCTCAGGCAGCTGGTAACTTTTAAACACCTCGTCCAGCTGGCTCTCTGCCACCAGAATCTCATAGTTACATTTATTTTTAGTTTAGATAAAACTACCTATGTTTTCAATGAAAGTATTTTATAAATACAAATTGGAATGTTGATTTGTCATTTAATTTTTTCATATTTTCCTCACATGTCAAAAGACCATGACACA
The DNA here is from genome assembly GCF_049350105.2 of Macaca mulatta. Classification (NCBI taxonomy): domain Eukaryota; kingdom Metazoa; phylum Chordata; class Mammalia; order Primates; family Cercopithecidae; genus Macaca; species Macaca mulatta. The sequence continues at coordinate 145,651,683 of NC_133409.1, read as the reverse complement.
AGCCACTTAGGAATGGGATATGGTGATAAATCATAACACCAGCTCAATATCTAGAAATAAAAATCTATATAATATTTGTGTTTGACTGGAGTGCAAGTTTAGGCTGTTGACCTTTAGCAATTCATTTTCACCCCAGTTGTTTTTTGTTGTTGTTGGTTGGTTGGTTGGTTTTGAGACGGAGTCTCTCTGTCACCCAGGCTGGAGTGCAGTGGTGTGATGTCAGCCCACTGCAACGTCTGCTTCCCAGGTTCAAGTGATTATCCTGCCTCAGCCTCCCGAGTAGCTGGGATTACGGGTATGAGCCGCCATGTCTGGCTAGTTTTGTGTTTTTAGTAGAGAACAGTGTTTCAGCCTATTGGCCAGGCTGATCTGGAACTCCTGACCTCAAGTTATCTGTCTGCCTTGGCCTCCCGAAGAACTGTGATTATAGGTATGAGCCACCATGCCTCATCTCACCCCAGTTTTTAAATTTTTGTATTTTTGAAGCACATTCTTGCTCTGTCACCCAGGTTGGATGGAGTGCAGTGGCACCATCATATCTCACTACAACCTTGACCTCTTGGGCTCAAGTGATCCTCCAGCCTCAGCCTCCTGAGCAGTTGGGTGGCAGATGCTTGCCATTACACCCAGCTAGTTTTTTTTTGAGATGGAGTCTCGCTCTGCCGCCAGGCAGTGCAGTGACATGATCTGGGCTTACTGCAATCTCCGCCTCCTGGGTTCAAGCAATTCCCCTGCCTCAGCCTCCCGAGTAGCTGGGACTACAGGTGCACACCACCATGCCCGGCTAATTTTTTTGTATTTTAGTAGAGACAGGGTTTTACCATGTTGGCCAGGATGGTCTCGGTGTCTTGACCTCATGATCTGCCCACCTTGGCCTTTCAAAGTGCTGGGATTACAGGTGTGAGCCGCTGCGCCCAGCCCCAGGCAGTTTTTTGTGAGATGGTATTTCACTGTTGCCCAGGCTACGCTCAAGGACCCCCCCCCCAGCCTTGGCTTCCCAAAGTGTTGGGATTATAGGCATGAGCCACTGCAACTGGCCATCCCAATTCCGGAGCTCACATTCAAATGATAAGGAAAGACTAACGAATCTGAGGTGAAGAGGAAGAAATAAATGCCTTAATCATGAAATACGGGTTTAGAGGCAGAAACAATTGAGAATGTAAACTGCACTAGGATTGAGGTAAAACGGTTTATTTAAGCCATGAGTTTGAAGTGGGTCCAAATCTGATTGGTTTTTTACTTTCCTTCAGCCATGTACTTGAACAAGCATGTTTAAGACAACTTGTCCAGCTTTAATACTAACAGGAAAACCAAGAAGTTGGGAGTATTAGAGTACATCGATGAAATAGCTGGCTCACTCATTCTAGCTGCTGGGAGTTTAATGAGGACAGGTTTATTGAGCTGGCAGTCTTGGTTAGATTTCAGTTGGCAATATATAGCAATCCATTTGACATGAAATTGGCCTCAAAGAGTGAGGTTTGAAGAGGTCACGTGCTTTGCAAGTTGGAGTATGAACACGCTGACAAGGAGAGGGCTAAGAACTGAATCATTGAAAGTATCTGCCTTAGGCCAGGCGCTGTGGCTCACACCTGTAATCTGAGCACTTTGGGAAGCCAAGGTGGGTGGATCACCAGAGGTCTGGAGTTTGAGACCAGCCTGACCAACATGGAGAAACCCCATCTCTACTTAAAAAAAAAAAACAAAAAAATTAGCCAGGCGTGTTGGCATATGCCTGTAATCTCAGCTACCGTGGGGAGGCTGAGCCAGGAGAATCGCTTGAACCTGGGAGGCGGAGGTTGCAGTGAACTGAGATCGTGCCATTGCATTCCAGCCTGGGCAACAACTCCGTCTCAAAAAGTATCTGCCTTTTAGGTTGCTGGACATTTCAGTGAAGACAGTTGGAGTGGTCAGGAAAGAAACTATGTCGCACCATTTCTGCCAAATGAGGGCCATTTTCTTTATTTTTTGATGATAAAGGATTTTTTTTTTTTTTGGTAGAGCCATTTTCATATGTGCTGTTGAACCACTTGAGAGGTATCTGGTGTATTTTTAAGTAGAGACAGGGTTTTGCCATGTTGGCCAGGTTAGTCCTTGGACTCTTGGCCTCAAGCAATTCACCCACCTTCCAAGGTGCTGGGATTATAGGTGTGAGCCACCGCACCCAGCCTGAGGTTATCTGTTAAAAGGGCAGAAAATGTTCCATATGCCTTACGTGTCCTACTAAATATAAATAATGATTGTGTTTAGAACCCAAGGCAGCCTTGACTCCAAAACCCTTGTTTTCTGTTCCATTACATTTTAACTTTCTCATCCCAATCATAAAATGCCATTTTGTTGCCACTCGTTGATTGTCAGGATTCAGAGCATGTCTTCTCAATTATAAAGCATGCTTGTAGTAAAAAAATTGTACAAACACTGGAAAATAATTACCTCCTCCAGTCTTTTATAAAGGTAACTTAAGACTTTTGTGTATTTTTCTCATGTCAACTCATCTGTAATTGTGTATTCTAAAAGTTATGCATTTATGATGAGCAAGTATTTATACAGATAGAAATGCTAATCATTGTATCAGCTTCCTTTTTATACATCTGAAGCATGTAAATCTAAGGTGTATATATAGTGTATAGACCTATAGTATATGCTATTATATGGGCAGGTACCATAATTGTTTAAGCAGTCAGTTAAGACGTTTCTTTTTTTTTTTTTTTTTTGAGATGGAGTCTTGCTCTGTCACTCCGGACTGGAGTGCAGTGGCCTGATCTCGGCTCACTGCAAGCTCCGCCTCCCGGGTTCACGCCATTCTCCTGCCTCAGCCTCCAAGTAGCTGGGACTACAGGCGCGCACCACCACGCCCAGCTAATTTTTTGTATTTTTAGTAGAGACGGGGTTTCACCGTGTTAGCCAGGATGGTCTCGATCTCCTGACCTCGTGATCCGCCCGCCTTGGCCTCCCAAAGTGCTGGGATTACAGGCGTGAGCCACCGCGCCCGGCTCTTTCTTTTTTTTTATTTTGCGATGGAGTCTTGCTCTGTTGCCAGGCTGAAGTGCAGTGGTGGTGATCCCGGCTCACTGCAGCCTCCATCTCCTGGGTTCAAGTGATTCTCCTGCCTCAGCCTCCCTAGTAGCTGGGACTACAGGCGTGTGCCACCACACCCAGCTAATTTTTTGTATGTTTTTAAGTAGAGACGGGGTTTCACCATGTTGGCCAGGATGATCTTGATCTCGTGATCCGCCTACCTCAGCCTCCCAACATGCTGGGATTACAGGCGTGAGCCACCGCACCTGGCGGTTTTTTTTTTTGAGACGGAGTTTCACTCTTGTGCCCCAGGCTGGATGGAGTGCAATGGCAGGATCTTGGCTCCCTGCAACCTTCACCTCCTGGGTTCAAGCGATTCTCCTGCCTCAGCCTCCCGAGTAGCTGAAATTACAGGCACCCGGCTAACTTTGTGTGTGTGTGTGTGCGTGTGTGTGCGCGTGTGTGTTTTGAGATGGAGTCTCGCTCTGTCGCCCTGGCTGGAGTGAAGTCCTGTGATCTTAGCTCACTGCTACCTCTGCCTCCCGGGTTCAGGCAGTTCTGCCTCAGCCTCCCTAGTAGCTGGGACTACAGGCGAGTGCCACCACGCCCGGCTAATTTTTTTTAATGTTTTTATTGGAGACGGGGTTTCACCATATTGGCCAGGCTGGTCTTGAACTCCTGACCTCGAAGTCTGCCCACCTCAGCCTCCCAAAGTACTGGGATTACTGGCATGAGCCACTGCACTCGGCCAACTTTTGTTTTTTTGAGATGGAGTTTTGCTCTTGTTGCCCAGGCTGGAGTGCAATGGCGCGATCTTGGCTTACTGCAACCTCCGCCTCCCAGGTTCAAGCGATTCTCCTGCCTCGGCCTCCCAAGTAGCTGGGATTACAGACATGCACCACCATGCCCGGCTAATTTTGTATTTTTAGTAAAGACGGAGTTTCTCCATCTTGGTCAGGCTGGTCTTGAACTCCCGATGACCTCAGGTGATCTGCCCACCTCAGCCTCCCAAAGTGCTGGGATTACAGGCGTGAGCCACTGCGCCCGACCAATTTTTTGTATTTTTAGTAGAGATGGGGTTTCACTATGTTGGCCAGGCTGGTCTCGAACTCCCGAGTTTATGATCCACCCGCCTTGGCCTCCTAAAGTGCTGGGATTACAGGTGTGAGCCACTGTGCCCGGCAAGACGTTTATTGACAGGCCTGCCTAGCTTTGTCCTGAGGGATGCCAAAGGGCTGCACAATTTAATACAACAATGTTGCTGTTGTCAGGGAAGATGAAGCTGTGCTCGTGGAACGGTTGGCATTGTTTCAGTCTGTCCATGTTACTAATCTCGTGGGCATGATTGAAAGCTGTAACTAGCTGCTGTTGCTACAGTAGTCTGGGTTTCCACTCTAGTTTTAACTGTTAGACATGCTAGGGCAACACATTGGTGAGTATTGAGTTTTGGATGAGAACTGGTAAACATCAAACAGGCAAGACTTTTAAATTAGCTTTCAGTCTTACAGAGAAAAGTATACAAACCTTTTCTCTCTCTCTCTCTTTTTTTTTCCCCCAGAGATTCATGAGCTCTTTTGTTTCAAAATGATAGCCCAAGTTAGGAGACTGTTGTGTCTTATTTCTGAGTTGTTGGTGAAAAACTAGTGGTCAAAGTTAAGTAGACAAATTTAAGTGCTCACTTATTTGGTAATTAAAGCTGTTTTTCTTCCCAGCATTTTGGGAGCCTGAGGCAGGTGGATTGCCTGAGCTCAGGAGACCAACCTGGGCAACATGGCAAAACCCCGTCTCTACAAAAAATACAAAAATTAGCTGGGCATGGTGGCATGTACTTGTAGTGCCAGCTACTCAGGAGGCTGAGGTGGGAGGATCGCTTTGAGCCCAGAAGGTAGAGGTTGCAGTGAGCGCAGATTGTGCCACTGCACTCCAGCCTGGGTGACAGAGTGAGGCCCTGTCTCAAAAACAACAAAAAACAAAAACAAAACCAAGCTCTCTACAGCAGCTGGCAAACTGTTGACCTGGAAGAAAGCTCCATTCCTTTCCTCAAATAATTTTGATTAATTCTCAACAGAAGTGGATGGAAGGAAAGGTTTTTACTTACTGTGTGTGTCATCCAAGACTGGTACCTGAACCAATGCCAGCTCTTGGGTATGACAGCAGTTGGCAGGAATAAAATGATTCAAAAGGGTGTTAGTAGTAAGGTTGATGTGAGCAACTCCATTTATTGAGGAAGAGATTTAAGTTCAGAGGGGCTTGGCAAGTTGTCTAACTTCGCAGCCCAGTGGTAATTGAGCTGGAACTGTAAATTTGGTTGCAGGACCAGGTGTAGATAAACTGGAAAGGGCTTCAGAATCGATAGTGCAAATTCTGTGTTTAGAGATGAGAAAGTGGATTTGTTCAAGGTCACACAGGGACACAGTGGCAAAGAAGGGCTCTGGTGCCTCAACAGCAAATCCAGGGCTTGTTATAGGGAGCAGTGTAATGTTAAGGCCGTGAAGCTTGGAAACAGCAGCCCAGATTTGAATCCTTGCTTCCTTACAGCTCTGTGACTTTGGGCCAGTTGTGTAATCTCTGGGTTTTCATTTTTCTCATCTGTAAAATGGTTATAATAGGAAGCAACTATCCCCTATTGTTAATATCAAGAATATAGTGTAATGCAAGTAAAGCAGTCAACACAGGGCATAGCACACCGCTCAGTAAATAATAGGTGTTCTGTGCAGGCTTGTGTTGGCATGCAGTAAGCACTCAGCTAATGGCTTAAGAATGGCTCCTTTGGGTGCTGGGCAGGCAGAAATGACCCTAATTTGCCTGCTGGGAGTGTGCTTCCACTGACCTTGCTCCTCCTTAACCACTTTTGAATCTGTCCAGTTTTGAAGAGTGCGGAAGGGGGACTACTGAATCGAGTGGTCCAAGGTCAAGAGGGACATTTGTGGACAGACAAGTTTGGGCATATGTTAAGAAAGGGGATTCTGAAGGGATAGGCAGGTAGGAAAGATGGCGTGGGTTAAAATTGCTAAATAGCTGTTTTAAAACTGTGTTTCCAATGAGGCTTGAGTTCAAATTTTTGTTTTTTGGCTGTGTGCTGAGGGCAAATCACTTCTTTAGTTTCCTTGTTTGAAAAGTTGGGGGATAACAATATACTTCACAGGGTATTCATGCTGTCTTCTCTCCCCTTTGCTGCACATTGGAATCACTTGGAGCGCGGTGGCTCATGCTCGTAATCCCAGCACTTTGGGAGGCCCACGCGGGCGGATCATTTGAGGTCAGGAGTTCGAGACCAGCCTTACCAACATGGCAAAACCCCATCTCTACTAAAAAAAAAAAAAAAAAATTAGCTGGGCATGGTGGAGCACGCCTGTAGTCCCAGCTACTGGGGAGGCTGAGGCAGGAGAATTGCTTGAACTTGGGAGGCGGAAGTTGCAGTGAGCTGAGATCGTGCCACTGCAATCCTGCCTGGGCAGTCAAGATTAAAGTCTGTTTCTGATCCCATAGAAGTGCAGTTGGTCACTTTGACCCAGTCTGTCGTAAGGAAGGAAAACACCCTTTAATCTGAGGAATGTGATTCCTTTTAAATTATTAGGACCAGAGAGGCATTTAACAGCAGTCCTGTCTTCATTCCTTCCTTGAGCTAAATAATTACCTCTTGAAGTCACTTGCCATGTGGATTCTAGACTGTGACGCCAAGTACCATAAAATGCCATCGTCCTAAAATTCAACAGTGGATAGCCAATCACTAACCAATGTTATTTCTGTAAACCAGTGAGCATTCCTGACGAACAACTTTTGTAATCACCTGTCTTCTGATTCATCCTTTTTTCTGTAAAAACTTGAGCCTGTCCTTTGATGGAATATTCTCTAAGGCAACCTGGAAGTGTGTCTCAGGCTGCAATCTTCAACCTTGGCCCAAATAAGCTACCTTGACCTGCTGTTTGCCTTTTTACCCTAATTCTCTCCAGGCATGCCTAGATAGGAAACAAGCCACATCTCTGCCCTCAGCCTGGGCCCCTGCTGCCTGATACCTGCCCATCCCTGTTTTTGCTCCATAAACTTGCTGGGAAAGGTGCCTAGTTCTGTTTCTCTAGAGGCTGTGGTGCCAGACTGGAAACTACCAGTTTCCCGGGCATGTGCCTTGGTGTCACCGAACAGCCAGATGAGACTTGTCACCAGAAAATGCTTTCCTTTGCTCCTTTGTTAAACACACTCATATTGCCAGTACTGGGGATATCCCCTGAGCAAGGTGTAGGAGAGAAAAAGTAGCCAACCAGATAGGAAGAAAACTGAAGTAGAATTAATAGATGCGAAGCACATGAATGATGCTTTTTTCCCATCAACCTTGTGACATTGGAATTATCTCCCAGTACTCAAGAAGCTCAGAGAGGAAAAGTGGTCTTGACTTAATCAGACATGGGCCCCTTTTTTGTAAAAAAAAAAAAAAAAAAATTTGGTAATGACCCTTGACTCTTCTGAAGTGAAATCCATTTTCTATATGGATTATAGAAATGCAAAGCCTTAACAATAATATAAAAATACACAAAAAACAGTTTATAAAATAAACGTTCTGTATGTAAATATCAGATATGAGTGTGCCAGAAGATGTAAGTCAGGCCGGGGCATGGTGGCTCAGACCTGTAATCCCAGCACTTTGGGAGGCCAAGGCGGGTGGATCATCTGAGGTCAGTAGTTTGAGATCAGCCTGGCCAACATGGCAAAACCCCGTCTCTACTAAAAATACAAAAACTAGCCGGGCGTGGTGGTGGGCGCCTGTAATCCCAGCTACTCAGGAGGTTGAGGCAAGTGAATTGCTTGAACCCAGAAGGGGGAAGGAGGTTGCAATGAGCTGAGACTGTGCCACTGCACTCCAGCCTGGGCGACAGAGCGAGACTCCATCTCAAAAAAAAAAAAAAGATGTAAGTCAGATGCTTGAACCCACTTGAAGTCATTTTGTGCTTTCATGTGCCTACGGGAAAATTAAGAGTGTACGGGAAAAGAGGGGAGGCACATGTAGAAAACCACCGTGGAGACTCGAGTCAGAAAGTCATGATAGAAAAGTTATTTGACTGTAATAAGGGGAGAAAAAAGCCAGAGAAGTGGGGATAACATAGCAGGACAAACAGACTGCTGAACTGGAGAAAATGAGGAAGTGTGATATTTTTCACACATAAACTGGGCCTTAAAGTTGTTATGTCAAATAACTCCCGTTTTAACACGGGTGGTGTAATGATGTACCTATCTTGGAGTTAATGAGAAAATGAGGAAGTGTGATATTTTTCACACATAAACTGGGCCTTAAAGTTGTTACGTCAAATAACTCCCGTTTTAACACGGGTGGTGTAATGATGTACCTATCTTGGAGTTAATGAGGATTAATACAGGCATTCCTTTTTTTGCACTTCAAAGATAATTGTGTTTTTCACAAATTGAAGATTTGTGGCAGCACTGCATCAAGCAAGTGTTTGGCATTATTTTTCCAACAGCACGTGCTCACTTTGTATCTCTGTGTCACATTTTGTTAATTCCTGGAATATTTCAGACTTTTTTTTTTTGAGACAGAGCCTCCGCCTGTTGCCCAGGCCGGAGTGTAGTGATGCAATCTCTGCTCACTGCAACCTCAACCTTCCAGGTTCAATTGATCCTCCCACCTCAGCCTCCTGAGTAGCTGGGATATGGGTACAGACCACCACGCCCAGCTGATTTTTCATATTTATTTTAGAGACAGGGTTTCACCGTGTTGCCCATGTTGGTCTCAAGTTCTTGACTCAAGCAGTCTGCCTGCCCTCGCCTCCCATTGGGATTATGTGTGTGAGCCATTATGCCTGACCTCAAACTTTTTCATGATTATTACTATACTTGTTATGATGATAAGTGATCTTTGATGTTACTATTGTGATTTGTGGGTGGCGGGGGGTTCTGTGAACCACACCAATACAAGATGGTCAACTGAATAGATAAATTTGTGTGTTATTACAAAAATTAGCTGGCCGTGGTGGCGGGTGCCTGTAGTCCCAGCTACTCTGGAGGCTGAAGCAGGAGAATTGCTTGAACCCTGGAGGCGGAGGCTGCAGTGAACTTAGATCATGCCACTGCACACCAGCCTTGGTGACAGAGTGAGACTCCACCTCAAAAATAAAATAATAAAGATAAATGTGTGTTCTGCCTGCCTCACCAACCAGCCCTTACTCCTCTACTCTGTCGTCGGGCCTCCCTATTCCCTGAGAAATAATATTGAAATTAGGCTAATTAATAACCCTACAATGGCCTCTTAAGTATTCAGATGAAAGGAAGAGTGACACATCTCTCACACTAAATCAAAAGTTGAAAAGGAGTAAGCTTAGTGAGGAAAGCATGTCAAAAGCCTAGATACACCAAAAGCTAGGCCTCTTGTGCCAAACAGCCAGCTGAGTTGTGAATGCAGAGGAAAATTTCTTGAAGAAAATGAAAAGTGCTACTTCAGTGAATACATGAATAAGTGAAACAGCCTTATTGAAGAAACCTTTGGAGCTAGCAGAGGTTGGTTCATGAGGTTTAAGGAAAGAAGCCATTTCCATAACATAAAAAAGTACAAGGTGAGTTGGGCGCAGTGGCTCACGCCTGTAATTCCAGCACTTTGGAAGGCTGAGGTGGGTAGATCACCTGAGGTCAGGAGTTTGAGAGCAGCCTGGCCAACATGGCAAAACGCCGTCTCTACTAAAAATACAAAAATTAGCTGGACGTGGTGGTGCACACCTGTAATCCCAGCTACTTGGGAGGCCAAGGCAGGAGAATTGCTTGAACCCAGGAGGCAGAGGTTACAGTGAACCAAGATCATGCCATTGCACTCCAGTCTGGGTGGCAGAGCAGGACTCTGTCTCAAAAAAAAAAGCAAACCAACAACAAAAAAAAACAAAAAGTGCAAGGTGAAGCAGCAAGTGCTGATGTAGAAGCTGCAAGTTATCCAGAAGATCTACCTAAGATAACGAATGAAGGTGACTACACTAAACATTTTCATTGTAGAAAAAAGCCTTCCATTGGAACAAGATGCCATCTGGGACTTTCATAGCTAGAGAGGAGAAGCCAATGCCTGGTTTCAAAGCTTCAAAGGACAGTCTTAACTCTTGGTTTTTGTTTTGTTTTTGGGACAGAGTCTTGCTCTGTGGCTCAGGCTGGAGTGCAGTGGCACAAACACGGCTCAACCTGGGCTCAAGCGATTCTCCTGCCTCAGCTTCCTGAGTAGCTGGGACCATAGGTACATGCCACCATGCCTGGCTGATTTGTAAAAATTTTTTGTAGAGATGGGGTCTCACCATGTTGCCCAGGAGACCAGCCTGGTGAGACCCCATCTCTCCAAACTCCTGAACTCCTGGGTTCCCTGGCCTCCCAATGTGCTGGAATTGCAGGCATGGAGCTTCCACGCCCCACCCAGGCTAACTCTCGTTGAGGACTAATGCAGCTGGTGGAAGCCAATGCTCATTTATCGTCCTGAAATTCTCAAGACCCTCAATTGTGCTAAATTTACTCTGCCTATGCCCTATAAATGGAACGAAGCCTGGATGACAGCCCATCTGTTTATAGCATGGTTTACTGATTTTTTTTTTTTTTTTTCCCAGACGGAGTCTCGCTCTGTCGCCCAGGCTGGAATGCAGTGGTGCTATCTCGGCTCACTGCAACCTCTGCCTCCCAGGTTCAAGTGATTCTCCTGCCTCAGCCTCCCAAGTAGCTGGGATTACAGGCGCTTGCCACCACGCCCGACTAATTTTTTGTATTTTTAGTAGAGCTGAGGTTTCACCATGTTGGCAAGGCTGGTCTTGAACTCTTAACCTCAAGTGATCCGCCTGCCTCAGCCTTCCAAAGTGCTAGGATTACAGGTGTCATCCACTGTGCCCAGCCAGGTTTACTGAATATTTTAAGCCTACTGTTGAGACCTGCTCAAAAAAGATTTATTTCAAAGTATTACTGCTCATTGACAATACACCTGGTTATGCAAGAGCTCTGCTGGAGATGTACAAGGAGATTAGTGGTTTCATACCTGCAGACACAACATCCACTCTGCAGCCTATGGATCAAGGAGTCATTTCAGCTTTCACGTCTTATTAAGAAACACATTTCATAAGGCTATACTGCTATAGATATTTATTCCTCTGATAGATCTGGGCAAAGTAAACTGAAAATCTTTTGGAAAGGATTCCCTGCTCTACATGTCATTAACAACACTTGCGATTCATGGGAGGTGGTCAAAATATCAACATTAGCAATTTGGAAGAAGTTGATTCCAACCCAGATGGATGACTGAGGAGTTCGAGACTTCAGTGGAGGAAGTAATGACAGATGTGATGGAAAAAATAGCAAGAGAACTAAAAACGGAGCCTACAGATGTGACGGAATTGCTGTAATCTCTGATAAAACTTGAACAGATGAAGACTTGTTTCAGTGGATGAGCAAAGAGTGGTTTCTTGAGATGGAATCTATTGCTGAAGGTGCCGTGCACACTGTTGAAATGACAATAAAAGATTTAGAATATTGCATAAAGTTAGTTGAAGGAGCAATGGCAGAGTTTCAGAGCATTGACTCCAACTTTGAAAGAAGTTCTACTGTGGGTAAGATGCATATAGTATCAGACGCTACAGAGACACCTTGGGAAAAGAAGAGTCAGTTAATGTGGCAAACCTCATTATTGTCTTATTTCAAGAAATTGCCACAGCCACCCCAGCCTTCAGCAACCGAAATCCTGGTCAGCAGCCATCAACACTGAGGGAAGACCCTCCACCAGCAAGGTTATGACTGGCTGAAGGCTTATACGATTGTAAGCATTCCTGGGCTTAAGTGATCCTCCTGCCTCACCTCCTGAATAGCTGGGACTACAGGCCCACACAACTATGCCTAGCAATTTTTTTTTTTTTTTTTTTTTGAGATGGAGTCTTGCTCTATCGCCCAGGCTGGAGTGCAGTGGCGCGATTTCCGCTCGCTACAAGCTCTGCCACCCGAGTTCATGCCATTCTCCTGCGTCAGCCTACTGAGTAGCTGGGACTGCAGGCGCCCGCCGCCACACCCGGCTAATTTTTTGTATTTTTAGTAGAGATGGGGTTTCACCAGGATGGTCTTGATCTCCTGACCTTGTGGTCTGCCCGTGTCGGCCTCCAAAAGTGCTGGGATTACAGGTGTGAGCCACCGCACCTGGCTTTTTTTTTTTTTTCTTTTTTGCGACAGAGTCTCATTCTGTTACGCAGGCTGGAGTGCAGTGTGCGATCTTGGCTCACTGCAACCTCTGCCTCCTGGATTCAAGTGATTCTCCTGCCTCAGCCTCCCAGGTAGCTGGGATTATAGGCAGCCACCACCATGTCCTGCTAATTGTTGTATCTTTAGTAGAAATGGGGTTTCACCATGTTGGCCAGGCTGGTCTTGAACTCCTGACTTCAGGTAATCCACCCGCCTCGGCCTCCCAAAACGTTGGGATTACAGGCGTGAGCCACTGTGTCTGGCCTGTATTTTTTTTAGAGACAAGGTCTTACCATGTTGCCCAGGCTGGTCTTAAACTCTTGGGCTCAAGCCATCCACTTGTTTCGGCCTCTCAAAGTGCTGGGATTACAGGCATGAGCCACCATGCCCAGCTCCTGTACATTTTAAAATATATAATGCTTTTGCACACTTATGGTACAGTGTAAACATAACTTTTATATACACTGGGAAACAAATTGTGTGACCTGCTTTATTGAAGTGGTCTGGAACTGAACCCATGTATATCTGAGGTATGTCTGTATGTGAAGTGTGCACATAATGTTTCCTTGCACTAAGTTCTCCAGCTTTTGGATTTTTTTTTTTTTTTTTTTTTTTTTTTTTAATTTGGAGTCTCCCTCCATCACCCGGGCTGGAGTGCAATGGCGCGATCTTGGCTCGCTGCAACCTCTGCCTCCTGGGATCCAGCGATTCTCTAGCCTCAGCCTCCTGAGTAGCTGAGATTATAGGCACCTGCCACCATGCCTAGCTAATTTTTTTGTATTTTTAGTAGAGACGGGTTTTCACCATGTTGGCCAGGCTGGTCTTGAACTCCTGACCTCAGGTGATCCACCTGCCTCGGCCTCCCAAAGTGCTGGGATTACAGGCGTGAGCCACCACGCCCAGCCAGGTTTTGAAAAATTTAAAGCACTTCTTATATTTTATACCTGTAACGGATTCAGTCTTGTGGGCATGGGCAATTCTTTGTGTGCCAGACATTAAATATCTTTGTCCTCTTCACCCTACAGCCAGTTAAGCTTCCTGGCCAGTGTGACAATCATTTAAAAAAAAAAATTGGCTGGGTACACTGGCTCATGCCTGAAATCTCAGCACGTTGAGAGGCGGAGGTGGGAGGATTGCTTGAGCTCAGGAGTCAGTCTGGGCAACATAGCAAGACCTTGTCTCTACTAAAAATAAAAAATCAGCCGGGTGTGGTAGCACGTGCCTGTTATCCCAGCTACTCTGGAGGCTGATGTGGGAGGACCGCTTGAGTCTGGGAAATCAAAGTTGCAGTGAGCTGTGATTGCATCACTGCACTCCAGCCTGGGTGACAGAGTGAGACCCAGTCTCAAAAAAAAAAAAATGCTCAGCCACCCACTAGGAGGCAGTACTACCCCATCAAGAATGGGCCAGACTTTTTGCCTGAGGTTGCACATCTCTTCAGGAATTGAGTCTGCATTGACTTTTCCACCATGACAATAATAACACATTAACAAAGATAATGGTAACGATAATTACTGATACTTGAGCTGTATCAGCATTTTGCTAAGCATTTTACATACCACCCACTCACTTGAACCTAACCACTTGAGGGAGGCTCTGTTACAAACTATTCTGAAACCAAGGCTTAGATCCAAGACCCATGTTAAGTGCTTTGTGAGGAAGGGGTTTTACTGAAGTGCTCAAAGAATGGGATTTGGATAGGAAGCTGGATATATGAAGAGCCAAGTGCATAAAAACACAAAGGCAGGAAACTAAAAGGTTCCATGTTGACAGGTGTAAAGCCCTATGAATTTGTTCAGAGCTTTAGAATGGTAGGTAGACTAGTAGAATGTCAGAGCTACAGGGACCTTAGAGATCATCAGGGATGGTGATTTCCTTTTTCTTTTCCTTTTTTTTTTTTTTTTTGAGACTGAGTCTCACTTTATTGCCCAGGCTGGAGTAGAGTGACATGATCTCGGCTCACTGCAACCTCTGCCTCCCGGGTTCAAGCAATTCTCATGCCTCAGCCTCTTGAGTAACTGGGATTACAGGTGCCCACCACCACATCTGGCGAATTTTTTTTTTTGAGACCGAGTCTTGCTCTGTCGCCTAGGCTGTAGTACAGTGGTGCAGTCTCAGCTCACTACAAGCTCCGCCTCCTGGGTTCACGCCATTCTCCTGCCTCAGCCTCCCTAGTAGCTGGGACTACAGGCACCCGCCACCACGCCCGGCTAATTTTTTGTATTTTCAGTAGAGATGGGCAGATGGGTTTTCACCATGTTAGCCAGGATGGTCTCAATCTCCTGACCATGTGATCTGCCTGCCTTGGCCTCCCAAAGTGCTGGGATTACAGGCGTGAGCCACTGCACCCGGCCAATTTTTGTTTTTTTTAGTACAGATGGTGTTTCACCATGTTGACCAGGCTGGTCTGGAACTCCTGACCTCAGGTGATCTGCCCACCTCGGTCTCCCAAAGTGTTGGGATTACAGGCGTGAGCCACCACGCCCAGCCAGGGATGGTGATTTTCAAACTTTAAATATAGTTAAAATTTTTGGAATGAAATCTTATGTAGCATACATAAAACAGCTTAAAAATGGTACAACTATAAAAAGTATAGGTTCTAATAGGTAGTATTGGCTTATAAAGACAGGAAAAATCCAATTTCCTTCTGTTATTTTGGTTGTACAGAGAAGTACAAATGGTAACATTTTTTAACACTTTATTTTGCAATCCCCGAGGTGACAGGATAGGAAGGTCCACCCCACAAACAACCTAGAAGCACAAACAACAGAAGAACATCACCCCAACATGTTTATAGGCATTCGGTTGAATAGGCTTTATGTGGGGAAAAAACCCAGAAAACTTAAAAATTGTTAGATGTGTGCCTGTGAGCCCTCTGCAGCCGTAGTGGGAGAAGTCCTTATACTGCCCACACCTTCATGCTACAGATGAAGAGCCTGAGGCCCAGGGAGGAGGAGAGGGTGGCTGAGACTCAGGGAGCGTAGGGGGGCCATCTCCAGGGGCTCGGCCTCCTGCCACCCCATCCAGTGCTCTTTCTGAGTGACCAGTCATGACATCTGGTATGGCAGTGTGCCAGACAGAGCTTGGCTGTTCAACCCCTCATCCTGAGAGGGCTCTGGCCACTTGCCCATCTCCCTGGCAGATAAAGCCTTAGACAGATGGCAAACAGTACTTGGCTCCAGGAATCAATTCAGGTCTGATTCACCAGCGGTTTGTGCCCGAGCCAGCCCTGCAGGCTGTCTGCTTTCCACTCTTCTCTCACTCACTACCCTCACTGTGGCCAGGTTGGGAGTCTTGAGCAACAGGCAGATACCTGTGATCCTGAGAATTGCACTGGCTTTTTTTGAGACTTTTTTGAGGCAGAACTTGTCTGCCTCATTCCTCTGGGTAGCTCAGAGCGTTACCCCATCAGCTGCAGTTTCAGTATCAGGGTGGGGCAGTGGTGTAGGGTGGGGCACCATGTTACTAGGGCTAGCCCTGTTGGCTGCAGACACATTGGCAACAGGTGGTGGTTCAGGGGCACAGAACAGGTGGACTACACACCTCCAGGATAAAATGCCATTTAATGGCATTTGCCTTTTGAAAGAAGCAATCTACTTACAAATGGCAGGACCCTTTTTCTTTTCTTTTCTTTTCTTTTTTTTTTTGAGACGGAGTCTCGCTCTGTCGCCCAGGCTGGAGTGCTGTGGCCGGATCTCAGCTCACTGCAAGCTCCGCCTCCCAGGTTTACGCCATTCTCCTGCCTCAGCCTCCGAGTAGCTGGGATTACAGGCGCCCGCCACCTCGCCCGGCTAGTTTTTTGTATTTTTTAGTAGAGACGGGGTTTCACCGGGTTAGCCAGGATGGTCTCGATCTCCTGACCTTGTGATCCACCCGTCTCGGCCTCCCAAAGTGCTGGGATTACAGGCTTGAGCCACCGTGCCCGGCCTTTATTTTCTTTTTTGAGAAAAGCATTTTATTAAAGCATTTATTAAAATTTTATTAAGTCCATATTTGGAGATATGTTTTAGCAAAGTATAATTAGCATTTTTTTGTTTACAGGATGAATTGTGTTGCTACTCAATAGAAGGAGAATATGACATGCAAACAGTGCTTTTATGCAGAAACATGTGTTTTTGTTTTTGTTTTTGTTTTGAGACAGAGTCTTGCTCTGTTGCCCAGGCTGGAGTGCAGTGGTGCAATCTCGGCTCACCTCTGCCTCCTGGGTTCAAGTGATTCTCCTGCCTCAGTTTCTCAAGTAGCTGGGGCTACAGGCATGTGCCACCATGCCCAATTTTTGTATTTTTAGTAGAGACAGGGTTTCGATATGTTGCCTGGACTGGTCTCAAACTCCTGACTTCAAGTGATCCACCCACCTTGGCCTCCCAAAGGGCTGAGATTACAGGCGTAAGTCACCGTGCCTGGCAGCAGAAACATGTTTTAAAAGTACGTTCAGGCCAGGCGCGGTGGCTCTCGCCTGTAATTCCAGCACTTTGGGAGGCCGAGGCGGGCAGATCACAAGGTCAGGAGATCGAGACCACCTTGGCTAACACGGGGAAAACCTGTCTTTACTAAAAATACAAAAAACTAGCTGGGCGTGGTGGCGGGTGCCTGTAGTCCCAGCTACTCAGGAGGCTGAGGCAGGAGAATGGCATTAACCCGGGAGCAGAGCTTGCAGTGAGCCGAGATCCTACCACTACACTCCAGCCTGAGAGAGAGCCTGGGAGATTCCGTCTCCAAAAAAAAAAAAAAAAAAAAAAAGTACGTTCATACACTGAAACTTTTCCGACTGGACACAATGCTGCTATTTAATAATACATTTTCTTGATCTTAGAAGAACCCAGAGCAGGTCCCCTGGGAGCAGGTTCCTAGCGGATCACCAGTGGGGAAGGCTTTTCTCAGAGGCTCTGAGTTAGTGTCTCAGCAGAGAGAGGAAGCTCTGCTGTCTCGGAGTGGCAGTGCTCACTTTGCTGCTGCCGCCACACATCTGTGTGCCCCTTCCTGGTACAGCACCATCACCTGGGGCTCTCGTAATCGTGAGGGCTTGACTCCTTCGAGAACCTCAGTCTCCCCAGCTGGAAGTGGCAGCCATATGCCTCCCTTTCAGGCTTGTTGGGACAAAAAGATGAAGTCACATAGGTAAGCATCAACAACTGTGCCTGGCACAGAGGAGGGTCCTGAAAGTTGCCAGGCTCAGCGTTTTCCTTCACATTATCAGCTCTGCTCCACCCCCTTTAATTACTCACTTTTATAATAATTCAAAGGTAACCCAGGACCATGGTAGAAAAATTGGAGAGCACATATAAGCAGAAAAAGGAAAAAAGTGACCCGATAGCTTCTGGTTTTTCTAGCCTGTTTTCTTTATTCTGGGTGCTTGGTATGGGAAGTTTCTTCATTTGTGTTTAGAGGGTGTTGTAGAGATGATATCATGGTCCCACTTTGCAAACGAGACAACTGAATTCCAGAAAGAGGAAGTGCCTTCCCCAAGGTCATGCAGATAAGGTTAAGCTGGGTTGAAACCCACAGCTTGAGTCCAAGCCCAGCACCAGAATATCAGGACTACAGAGGCATTGTACACAGGTGGGTCACAGATACCTGTCCCTGAAAAGCCCATGATACGGTATTTCCCCTGAAGTACTTAAACATTTGCCACTGAAGACATCCTGCTTTGTGGCTTGCCCCATCCTGAAGTCCTGGGAGTGGACAGTTTGTGAATAAACCGCCTGACTAGGTAAAGGGTGTTGGCCCCTGAGTTTTGCTCCCCCAGGGACATTAAGTATGCACCGTCCGTGGATTTGCCAGCATGTAAGTGCTATCATTCTGGGCTTTCCCTTCACTTATTTTTATTTTTTTTATTTTTTGAGACAAGGTCTTGCCCTGTCACCCAGGCTGGAGTGCAGTGGTGTGATCTTGGCTCACTGCAACCTCTACCTCCTGGGTTCAAGAGATTCTCCCGCCTCAGCTTCCCAATGAACTGAGATTATGGGTGTGTGCCACCATGCCCAACTAATTTTTGTATTTTTATTAGATACAGGGTTTGGCTATGTTCCTAAGGCTGGTCTCGAACTCCTGGCCTCAAGTGATCTGCCCACCTTGGCCCCCCAAAGTGCTGGGATTATAGGCATGAGCTTAGCCTCCCCTCACTTTAAAGGATGCTCCTTACCCTGTTTTTGTTTTTGCTTTCTTCTGGTCTTTCCTGTGGCAACTGTCTTGGGGTTCCCAGCAAATATTTCCATTTTTTCCTAAAAGAAGTAAGCATGCACATTTCACTGGCTAAAGTACACTCCAGTGTTAAAATTATGCATGGAAAATGGGTGAAGTCACCCTGGCAACATGGCAAAACTGCATTTTTACAAAAAATACGAAAATCAAGGCCATGTGCTGTGGCTCACGTCTGTAATCTCAGCACTTTGGGAGGCCGAGGCAGGCAGATCATCTGAGGCCAGACATTCGAGAACAGCCTGGCCAACATGGCGAAACCCTGTCTCTACTAAAAATACAAAAAGGAGCCAGGCATGGCCGGATGCAGTGGCTCATGCCTGTAATCTCAGTACTTTGGGAGGCCGAGGCCAGTGGATCACGAGGTCAGGAGTTCAAGACCAGCCCGACTAATATGGTGAAACCCCGTCTCTACTAAAAATACAAAAATTAGCTGGGCATGGTTGGGGGGCACCTGTAGTCCCAGGTATTTGGGAGGCTGAGGCAGAAGAATCACTGGAACCCGGGAGGCAGAGGTTGCCGTGAGCCGAGACTGCGCCACTGCACTCCTGCCTGGGCAACAGAGCAAGACTCTGTCTCAAGAAAAAAAGAAAAAAAGCCATGCGTGGTGGTGCACGCTTGTAATCCCAGCTGCTTGGAAGGCTGAGGCACATGAATCACTTGAGCCTGGAAGGTCAAGGCTGCAGTGAGCTATGATGGCGCCACTGTACTCCAACCTGAGTGAAGAGCAAGACCCTGTCTCAAAAACACAAACAAAGGATGAAGTCACATAGATTTTGGGCAAAGAGCAAGACCCTGTCTCAAAAAACAAAACAAAACAACAACAACAAAAAACCAAGGATGAAGTCACGGAGATTGTGGGCAAATTGTTTCCCAAAATCTGTTAGCATAATTCTACAGAATGTCAAAAAGACAAAGACATCTGCCAGTAAACCCTAACTGTTTGATGGTTGTAAGTAATCACTTGAGATGTGACCCCCATAGGGCTCTGCCCAAGGGGAAGGTGGTGGGGTTCATATCTCCCGGTAGCCCTGAAGCGAGGGTCAGGTGAAGGAAGTTGGGATCATCATTTACTCAGTTTACCCATCTGTAGAAAGGGGGTATTTGGGCTGAAGGTGGCCCGTAACTCACAGGATGATCTGTCCCCTCTTCACGCTGCACCCTGCAGTGAGGGGAGCAATGACTGAGTCTCAACCACTGCTTGAGGCAGCGAGGGTCCTTGATAAGGAGATAAGTCTGCCACACTGGGACTAGATGGTCCTCAAGGTCTTTTCCAGCACCGATATTCTAGGATTTGGTGACTCCAGAAGAGCAATAAGGCCGTTGTGAGGAGGGCAGATCCAGAGGATGATCTTACTGGAGAGGAGAGGAAAATGTTCAGTGCGTACAGTGGGTGATGGTTCATCTGAAGTGGCATCAGGCTGTACAACAAACAGGGATTGTTCTGCAGGGGTCAGGCGAATGTTAGTATTTGATCAAGATTGGAATATTCTCCTAAAACCTACTTGATCCTCATAGAAAAGTTCCTATCCCCATTGTGCAGATGTGGAAACTGAAGCTTAGAGATAGAAAATGAGACCCCAGGGTGAGGCAATGGATGGCTAGGACTAGAACCCAAGGCAGGCTCCTAGGGCTCCTGCTTTTCCAGCACGCATCTACCATGCATATGTGCTACTAACAGGCCTGGCGCTAGGATTCACATCACTTGAGAGGCTGCTTGGTGAACATGGACACCCACGAAAGCCCTGGAGAAGGCAGGTTCTTTCTCAGAAATGGCCAGTGGGTGTCAAGGTCACAGTGCAGGAGAAGGACCAAGGAGGACTGAAGGCCACCCAGGCCAGGATTCATCTCCAGCAGCCTGTGGGTGACCGCTCGTCACCCAGATCGGGATCAGGAAGGTTCTGAACAACACCTCTAGGGAACACATGGGATCGAGGTCCTATGACCGTCTCGGGATCTGAAGATCTAGATTTGGCTTCTGGCAGTATCATGATGCAAGCCTGGGCAAGTTACTTTGTTCCCTGGACCTTGTTCTCTTCATCTGTAAAATGGAACTAATTATATTACCTCATTGGGCTATTAAAAGGCCTAAAAAAAAAAAAAAAAAAGAAAAAAGCATCCAAAAACAATGTTTACTGAGCACTAGTAGTGCCAGGCACTCTTCACTTGTATTAACTCATTTGATATTCATAAATTTTTTTTTTTTTTTTTTTTTGAGACAGAGTCTTCCCTCTATCGCCTAGGCTGGAGTGCAGTGGCATGATCTTGGCTCACTGCAACCTCCACCTCCCAGGTTCAAGTGATTCTCCTGCCTCAGCCTCCCAAGTAACTGGGACTACAGGCACATGCCACCACACCCAGCTAATTTTTTGTATTTTTAGTAGAGACGGGGTTTCATTGTGTTAGCTAGGATGGTCTCGATCTCCTGACCTCGTGGTCCTCCCACTTCGGCCTCCCAAAGTGTTAGGATTACAGGCGTGAGCCACCGCACCCGGCCCACAAAAATTTTAGAGAGTAGGTGCTATTGCTATCCCCATTTTAGGAAACACAGAAGTTGGTTCCAGCCACAAGGAAGTGGCTTCATCCATCATCAAGAAGTTGATTCCAGCTCACATGGATGGCTTTGAGAGTTCAACTACTTTAGTGGAGGAAGTAATGAAAGATGTGGTGGAAATAGCAAGAGAACTAAAAGTGGAGTCTGGAGATGTGACAAGCTCTAATTTTAGTTCTCTTGCTATTCCCACATGTCCGTGGTCCAGGATCTTGAGTTTATGTTCAGGAAATAAGAGTCAGTGAAAACGTGCGGTCACTTTCATAATCATTAATGCAGAGATTCTCAATAAACTCTTAAGGTGCCACCACACTCCAACATGTTTTATCCATTAACCCTGTCCCCAAAAACATAAAGTAACACATTCAGTTTGTTACAGAAATAGTAATAAGGCAACACTATGCAATACTATGTGTACTATGCAACACTTTGCAATACCAAAATCCATGCCTACAAAGCACTGCACAAGAACACACACAAATAAAGGATATACTAGAATGGCTGCCTGTGGGGTGGGGGCGTGGAAATGACAATAGAGTGAGGGGGGAATACATGAAGCAAGAGGTGACTAGCCAGGACCAATGATGACAGCCAGCCATCACCTGGGGAATAGGAGGGACTCATCCCACTGCACCTGAGGACTAAAAATAAAATGGAATGGAAACAAGACCCTGGATGAAATCACTCGGCCTGAAATACACTGGCCCTGGGCTCAAAGAGGAAACGTGGGGACACATCCTGGGCTGCCTCATCAAACCAGGAGTCTGCAAGAGCGTCCCTGTGTGTGTGTGGAGGGGGTGAGGACAAAGGGAGGGTCAACCACACCCAGTTCTGTGAGCTCAAACAGCAGACCAAAGGCCACAGGCAGAGCCTCCAAGGCCTTAGGGAAGGAGTGAAGAGAAAGGCCTGGGTGGTCAGTGTCAGAGGTTGCACAGTCACCTGCTGTCACGCCTATTTCACCAAGGTTTAGCCAAATGCACTATTAGGATGTCAAGAAAATATGGATATAGGGCAACAATCCTATGATTGTATGATGACTGTAGGCTTGATCATCATAAGGGTTCTGCCATACGCTGGTCCAGTTGGCGCGCCCACCCGTCTCCCGTGCCAGTGGAGTGTGCCTGTGAAACAGCAGTCAGCTCTTCTGGTGGCCCTGAGGATCAGGGTGAAGGAAGAGAGGATCTTCATTTAGTTAGTTTGCCCCTCTGCAGGAGAGGAGTTGGATACAAACCTCTCCTAACAACCCGCCTGGCTACTGGAACCTTCCTGAGAAATGCGGTTAACCTCTGGGCACAGAGCCCGCAGTTCTGGGCTCCCGTCACAAGGGGGCAGGATGGGGTAGAAAACAGGTTCTCAATTCCAGGCCTTGGACCCGTCAGGTTTGCTGGCAGGGGCAGGAAGCAGGGTGGGGTCGGGAGTGTGTGGTGGTTGATGAGGGAACCAACCATCGTCCTGCAAGAGTGGCTTGTTTATTAAACATGAAATGAGGGAAAAGCCTAGTAGCTCCATTGGATTGGGAAGAACAGCAGAGACAGGCGTCATTTTCTAGAAAGCAATCTTCACACCTGTTGGTCCTCACCCATTGAATGTCCTCACCCAATCTCTAACACAGAAATAAGTGACCGTGTGTGCACGCGCGTGTGCATGTGTGAAGGTATGAGTGCAAATGTGTCTATATGGGAACATATGTGATTATATGTGTGTAATTATGTGTGACTGGCAGCGTGGGGAGTGCTGGTTGGAGTGTGGTGTGATGTGAGTACGCATGAGTGGCTGTGTGTATGACTGTGAGGGGAGGCGGAAGGGGAGAAGCAGCAGGCTCAGGTGTCGCCAGAGAGGCTGGGAGGAAACTATAAACCTGGGCAATTTCCTCCTCATCAGCGAGCCCTTCTGGGGCAATAGGGGCAGAGCTCAAAGTTCACAGAGATAGCGCCTGGGAGGCATGAGGCAAGACGGAGGTATTGCGAGGGGGGGCAGAGGGTCTGACACTTGAGGGGCTCTGATGGGAAAGGAAAGGCCCACACTGAATTCCACTTAGCCCCAGACCCTGGACCCGGCGGTACTGGCTTCCAACCACACCAACCAGTTCCAAGTGGTGCCGGCAGAAGTTAACCTCTCAGCCTCAGTTTCCCCACCTGTAAAATGGCAGAAGTAACCAAGCTTACCTTCCCGGCAGTGTGTGAGGATGAAAAGAGCTATGTACATGATGCACTTAGAAGAAGGTCTAGAGTGTGAGTGGTACTCGTCTGGTGAATGTGGAGAAGACATTCTAGGCAATGAGGCCTGGGGAGAGCCTGGCCCATGGCTTCCACTCAGCAAGGTCAGTCTCCTGTCCTCTGCACTCCCAGCCTTCCAGAGAGGACCTTCCCAATGGCGAAATGGGCTTTCTCAAGAAGTGGTGAGGGTCCCATCCCTGGGGTGGGGGCAGGGGTGGCAGTGGACAAGCCTGCCTGGAGGGGACTGTCAGGCTGATTCCCAATCCAGCTCCAGCTTCCAACACCTCATCCTCCAGGCAGTCTTCGTTCTTGGCTCTAATTTCGCTCTTGTTTTCTTTTTTCTTTTTTATGGAGAACTGGGTGGGGAGCTTTTGGTGTCATTGGGGATTGCTTTGAAATCCCTCTCTGCCTCACACTGGGAGCTGGCTTGAGTCAACTGGTCTCCATGGAATTTCTTTTTTTAGTGTGTAAACAGCTAAGTTTTAGGCAGCTGTTGTGCCGTCCAGGGTGGAAAGCAGCCTGTTGATGTGGAACTGCCTGGCTCAGATTTCTTGGACAAACAGATGTCGTGTCTCTCAACTCACCAATTAGGAAGCCCAGAAAATGTGGCTTGGAGACCACATGTCTGGTTATGTCTAGTAATTCAGATGGCTTCACCTGGGAAGCCCTTTCTGAATGTCATAGCCACAAGATAAAGGACGTATATATAGTAGCTAGTGTGCTCCACTTCTTAGGGGCCATCCCTGGAGGTGGTGAGCACTAAGTGCCAGGAAGAGAGGAAACTCTGTTTTGGAGCCAAAGCATAAAAAAAACCCTTAGCCACAGACCACTGAACATTTGTTTTGTGCAGGTTCTGAGCCCAGGGAGGGCTTCTGAGGGGAGGGGCCGCTGGAGCTGGTAGGAGTTATGTGAGATGGGACAAGGGCCCTTTAAGAGGTGGGGGCGGCATGAGCAAAGGCAGAGAGGTGGCAATGTACAAGGTATGTCATGGGAAAGAGTTTGGCTGGAACAGAGTTCACAGAATAGAAAAAATCAACACTATTAATTGAGCCTCTGCTACATGCTCAACATTGTTCTAGTCACCAAGATAGGTTTGGTATACAAAGCAAAATCCATCCTCTATGGAAGTTTTAGTGACTAACGACAATATAAACAATAAAAATGAACAATTATTGGGAGCTCAAAACATGTCAGGCACTATTTTAAGTATATATTTATTCATTTAATCCTCAAAGCACCCACATGAAGTAGTGGCATTATTATTCCCATTTCACGGATGAGGAAGTAAAGGCATTGAATGGTGGAGGCAGAATTCAAACCCAGAGCCCATGTGGTGACCATGATGCTCCCCTACTCCACGACCCTCAATAAGAAAGTGGCCAAAAGTCCAGTTGGCCAGGAAATAAGGGCAGGTCTGGAGAGTGGTGAACGCTGGGCAGGGGGAGTGGGGAGCTGGTGGTTTTGGAAGATTAATCTGGAAATGTGTGGAGTTGATGGGAGGACAGGTAGCTGGAGGGATATGGGGCCTCGTTCGGGAGCAGAAAAAGAGTGAAGACAGAGAAGAATCAGTATAGGGCTTGGAACATTTCTCAGGCCATATCTTAACAGGAATTAGTGAACTTGGCAGAAATCATTCCCTCCCTGGTCAAAGTGGACTGATTACCAGTTCACCGTGGGTTATGTTTTTATTTTTATTCACTGAAATTCATGAAGAGAGAGAGGGCCTTTCTGGGGCTCCCAGGCTTGGCCAGATGATGTGATGATTCTTTGCATAATGTCCAGCCTCAGGCCTTCTCTCCGGATTCTCTCAGCCGATCCCCAAACTTGGTGTTTAGGTGAGTCATACACACACTCCCATTCCCCACTCTGACCCACCCCCATCCCCTCTTCCCTTCTGTGCATGGCTGGGCCTTTCACATTTCTTTTTTCTTTGAGATGGAGTCTTGCTCTGTCACCCAGGCTGGAGTGCAGTGGCGCGATCTCGGCTCACTGCAACCTCCGCCTCCTGGATTCAAGTGATTCTCCTGCCTCAGCCTCCCGAGTAGCTGGGATTACAGGTGTGCCACCACACCTGGCTAATTTTGTATTTTTGGTAGAGAGAGTGTTTCATCATGTTGGCCAGGCTGGCCTTGAACT
The DNA here is from genome assembly GCF_049350105.2 of Macaca mulatta. Classification (NCBI taxonomy): domain Eukaryota; kingdom Metazoa; phylum Chordata; class Mammalia; order Primates; family Cercopithecidae; genus Macaca; species Macaca mulatta. Next base: position 145,626,381 of record NC_133409.1, on the reverse strand, counting down.
CCTGACCTCAAGTGATCTGCCTGCTTTGGTTTCTGAAGGTGCTGGGATTACGGGCATGAGCCACTGTGCCTGGCCCACATTTCTTTTTGAGAAATCCGGACACCAGCCCCTTGGTGGCCAGTCTGCAGACCCCTTGCATGGCCAGAGCCACACTTTTACGCAGGTGACACCACTGCTCTTATCTCCCTGTCTGCCCATCACTGCCACACCTGATCCAGACTCCCACAAGCACAAGCCTGACCCCTGTTCCAGCCTCTTCCAGTTTTCCTCTGTGCTTCCTGAATGGATATAGGATCTCACTGTGCCTTAGGCAAGAGCAGCCAACTTTATTTTTTGGCTGCTGTCAGTTCAGCCTCTTAGAGTGCCCCTCCCCACACCTTCACACGTACCATTGGGCACATGGCTTTGCCAAACCTCCTTTTCACTGTGCACTTCCCGGAAGCTCAGAAGGGCCTGGACCCTCAGGCACCTTGTGACCCTACCCACCAGGGTCCATTCTTCCCTGGAGTCCCCCCTGCCCTCCCCTCTCCCTCCCACCCTAGCTCTGCTCTGTCCCTCAAAACTCAACTCCAACTTCAGGAACATACCTCCCTCCGGGCCAGGGCAGGGACAAGGGGTTAGGTGCTCCCATGAGCTGGGAACGACGTCAAGAGCTGATTTCAAGATTGTTCTTTAAGAACTTCCTCAGCCTGGCTGGCATAGGCCTTGAGGGCTGGGAATTCCCGCCTGGGAATCTTTCCAATATTCTGCCAGCTGTTTCTTCTCTTTCAGTGGTTTTATTATTTTTTTCTTTCTGTTCCAACTCCTCCTTTCGCTTTCAGTACGGGAGCTCAGGCAGAATGGTGGAGGAGGGTGGGGAGCTGGCATTTGCTGAGTTAGGAGCTGTGGCCAAGGCCAGCTGTGCCAAGGGAGAGGACAGGATACAGGAGGAAACGGGGCTGGGTGCAGCGGCTCGCGCCTGTAATCTCAGCACTTTGGGAGGCCGAGGCGGGTGGATCACCTGAGGTCAGGAGTTTGAGACCAGCCTGACCAACATGGAGAAACCCCGTCTCCACTAAAAATACAAAATTAGGCCAGACACAGTGGCTCACACCTGTAATCCCAATACTTTGGGAGGCGAAGGTGGGCGGATCACGAGGTCAGGAGTTCAAGACCAGCCTGGCCAACATTGTGAAACCCTGTCTCTACTAAAAATGCAAAAATTAGCCGGGCATGGTGGCACGTGCCTGTAGTCTCAGCTACTCGAGAGGCTGAGACAGGAGAATCGCTTGAATCCAGAAGGTGGAGGTTGCAGTGAGCTGAGATGGTACCACTGCACTCCAGCTTGGGCAACGGAGTGAGACTTTGTCTCAAAAAGGAAAACAACCACCACCACCACCACAACAACAAAATTAGCCGGACATGGTGGCACATGCCTGTAATCCCGGCTACTTGGGAGGCTGAGGCAGGAGAATCACTTGAACCTGGGAGGTGGAGGCTGCAGTGAGCCAAGATTGTGCCACTGCTCTCCAGCTTGGGCAACAGAGTGAGACTTCATCTCAAAAAACAAAACAAAACAACAACAAAAAACACATGCAAACAAACAAACAAAAAACAAAATTAGCCGGGTGTGGTGGTGCATGCCTGTAATCCCAGCTACTCGGGAGGCTGAGGCAGGAGAATCACTTGAACCCGGGAGATGAAGGTTACAGTGAGCCAAGGTCATGCCACTGCATTCCAGCCTAGGTGACAGAGCAAGACTCTGTCTCAAAAAAAAAAAAAAAAAAAAAAAGGAGGAAACAGGAGTGGAACAGAGGAAGTGAGACCAGCACCAGGGCGGCCTCTTGTTTTTCTGGGGATTTTTACGTCATTCAGCTCTGGGCATAAGGCCTTGTTTCCAGAAGGGCCCTGTCAAAAATGCACATCTATTACTTGGGAGAATGACACATTAACCCAGTAACTCCAATTCACATGTCAGATGTGCTAGCTGTTGCCTACAAGCAGAGATCAAATAGAAGGGCAGAGGGAACAGCTACGTTTCGAGGGAGAGTGTGGGAAGGGTTGGGGGTGTGTGGAGTACTTGCTTGGGGAGGTGCCACAGAGCTCTGAGCAGCTAGAGGACAGTGAGGAGGTAACAGACACCTGGGAATTTGGGCCAAAAGGATAAATCCCTGCCTGGGGAGCCTTTTTTTCACTGCATAATAAGGCTCCAAGAGGCAGTAGCGTCTCTTGGTGAGATCATCTCCTTGGTGTGATATTGGCATCATAGCACCTGACCATGACACTGGGTCTCCAAGGTGGTTGGGTCCCTTGGACAACTTCCTGGTGAGACAGCCACTGGTCTCCAGCATCAGATAAAGATTAAATTTAGCCACATGTAACCAAAAAGGCAAATCAGTCGCTTAAACCAGAGAAAGTTTGATTTTTGTTTCACATAAAATAATTACGGAGGCAGACAAAGCTAGGACTTATGCCGGGGCATGGTAGCTCGCTCACACCTGTAATCCTGGCATTTTGGGAGGTCAAGGAGAGAGAATCGCTTGAGCCCAGGAGTTTGAGACTAGTCTGGGCAACAAAGTGACACTCCATCTCTACAAAAAGTAAAAACAAAAAAAATTAGCTAAGGCGTGGCGACATGCACTTGTAATCCCAGCTACTCTGGAGACAGAGGTGGGAGGAATTCTTGAGCCCACGAGGTCAAGGCTCCAGTGAGTGGTGATTCCACCACAGCACTCCAGCCTGGGCAACAGAGCAAGACCTTATCTCAAAAAACAAAACAAGGTCAAACGCAGTGGCTCATGCCTGTAATCCCAGCACTTTGGAAGGCCGAGGCAGGTGGATCATGAGGTCTGGAGTTCGAGACCAGCTTGGCCAACATGGTGAAACTGGACTTCCTTTCGTCCTGGTCTTAATTCCCCACATTACCACTTGTGCTTCCTGGGCTTACCTCCAAAATCCTTGCCTTGGGGTTGGCCTCCGGAGGATCCCAAACCAAGATGCTTATATTATTGAGCACTTACTGTGTCCCAGGCGCCTCACAGGCAGGCATTGTCTCAGTTTTTCCTCAAACCTGTGTGGTGGAATGCCATGAAGTCCCATTTTAGGGATGAAGCTAAAAAGTCACCCATCACTAGAGCCAAGACTCAAACCAGGCTGATCATTTTGGTTGTTCGGTTGTTCGTATGTTTTTTTTGGAGGGAGGGTCTCACTCTCACTCTGTTGCCTAGGCTGGAGTGCAGTGGCACCATCTCAGCTCACTGCAACCTCCGCCTTCTAGGTTCAAGTGATTCTCGTGCCTCAGCCTCCCAAGTAGCCACCACACCCGGCTAATTTTTAAAGTTTTAGTAGAGACCGGGTTTCACCATGTTGGCCAGGCTGGTCTCGAACTCCTAAACTCAGGTGATCTGCCTGCCTCAGCCTCCCAAAGTGTTGGGATTACAGGCATGGGCCACCTTGCCCAGCAGGCTGATCTCTAAGGAGATTTGTGATATCTCCTTAGAGCAGATACCTAGACCTGGATCCCTGGGTCATAGCAAGTACATTTCTAGACTTTTGACCTGTTCTGCCAAACTGCCCCTGAATTAAGTCAAACCCACTTGTTTCCCTGTCCCCACTGGCAGTGTGGGGGCCCCTCACTTCTCATGTCCTTACAGCCAAGGGCTCTCAGCTCTTTCCAACTCAGGCCCTGTGAGGACATTCCTCTGGAATACATATTTTAGAAAATACAGAGCATTAATATTAACTAGCTGTATACTAGCAGATGTGCAATATCTGTCTGCAAGTTGAACTGAAAGGCTGTGAAACCAAGTGGATGAGCTCCTGACCTGAGAACGGTTGTCTCCTCGCTGCCCTCCTGGCTTGGCTGGGGGTGCAGCTTCTGCCCATCTCCCCTCCCTGGAGCCAGGTGGACAGAGGGGCATGGGTGGGCAGATGGAAAGGGAGGTGAAGGGTCGAGGAGGAAGGGCACGGGGATGGGAACTGTGTGGTGCGGGCCTGCGGAGGGAATCTTCGATGGAACAGCTTCGGTCCCTTCCAGCACATTCCCTTTCCTGGCAGAAATACTGCTGGGATAGGGAGTGAGCTGGGAGTGTGACAACGCCCCCATCTCTTCCCCTTAGGTGTCTGAAGAGCCAACCTGCCACTCCCGCATTCCAGGCATGTCAAGTTGGCATTCCAAATGCTAGGGGTGGCAGGGAAGGCGTATGAGCAGCTGGAGAGGGGCATTGGAACCTGCTTCACAAGCATGTGCAACTGCTACTTCAGTGTCCCTAGAGAGCAGAGAACCCTACACGATGGCTGCAGGACGAAGCGTTCCCACCTTACCCCGTCTTATCAGACCCCCTCACTGGGCTTTCCAGCTTTCCAAACACTTTCACATCTGGGAACGGCTTTGATCCTTTCACAGCCTGTAGGAGGGCTGAGCCACAGGATATTATTACCACATTTTACAGATAAGGAAGCTGAGGCTCTGATTAAAACGATAGTTCAAAGTCACATGCTATAGCTCAAGAATTCTGCAGCCTCTCCTACTAATAACCATATCATGGTGAAAACACATTCCCTGAACGTGATTACATGCCGGGCACCATATGAGGCTCTTTATCCAAGTTTTGCCCTTCAGTCCTCCCAAAACCCTCTCGGGTAGAGAGTCAACTGCATCTGACAGAGCTGGGATTTGAACCTGGGCTGTTGGACTCCGTACCCAGGCAATCTCAAAGTACAGTCCCAGACCGGGAGCATCAGCTGAGAACTTTTGAGAAATGCACATTCTCAGACCCCACCCTAGACCTGCTAAGAAACTTGGGGTGAGGCTCTACAGCCCCTGGTTTAATATGCCCTCTAGCTGATTCTGATGCATTCTGAAATTTGAGAATTGCCATCAAAATACATTCTTTAATTGGTGGATTTTTTTTTTTTTTTTTTTTTTTTTGAGATGGAGTCTCGTTCTGTCACCAGGCTGGAGTGCAGTGGCGCAATCTCAGCTTACTGCAACCTCTGCCTCCTGGGTTCAAGTGATTCTCCTGCCTCAGCCTCCCAAGTAGCTGGGATTACAGGCGACCACCATCACGCCCAACTAATTTTTGTATATTTAGTAGAGACAGGGTTTCACCATGTTGGCCAGGGTGATCTCGAACATCTGACCTCAGGTGATCCACCCGCCTTGGCCTCCCAAAGTGCTGGGATTACAGGCGTGAGCCACCGCACCCAGCCAAATTTCAATCTTGACTACACAGTAGAATTACCTGGGGAACTTTAGTGACATAATGACTAGTGCTGTCCAGGATGAGATTAGCAGCTCCCCAGACGAATGTAATGAGCACGTCACTCCATTGACATGCACTGAGGACAATAACCACTGAAGGCTCCCTGTTTGGCCAGAATGTTCTAGAGGAGCAGAACAGGGCAGCCTGATTCATTTGGCTGTTCCTCAGTCCTGGTGGGAATGAGAGAAGACTTGGAGTCCAGAAAGGAGAGACTCTGAGGCCCTTCTTCTTCATTATTATTATTATTTTTTTTTTTTTTTTGAGACGGAGTCTTGCCCTGTTTCCCAGGCTGGAGTGCAGTGTTGTGATCATGGCTCACTATAGCTTCGACCTCCTGGGGCTCAAGTGATCCTCCCGTCTCAGCCTCCTGAGTAGCTGGGACTAAAGGAACAAGCCACTACGCCTGGCTATTTTTTTAATTTTGTAGACATGGGGAATCTTGCTTTGTTTCCCAGTTTGGTCTTGAACTCCTGGGCTCAAGTATCCTCCCGCTTCAGCCTTCCAAAGTGATAGGATTACAGGCATGAGCCACTGCACTCGGCCTTAGCCCCTACTTCTTGAGAGGCCTCCGTGAGGGCCCAGGAAGCCTGCAGCCCTGATGAGGCCCAGAGACCATGGCCGTTTGTTTTGGCATTTGCCCAGCAGACAGTTCTGTGTGGAGCTGTGGCTCTTTTGTTTGTGTGGTTTAACTGTTGGCCCAGTTTTTCCAGAGCTGATTAGATATCCCCGTGAGCAGCACATCCATTTCTAGTCCACAGGATTCCTGAAAAAAGGGCTGAAACCACTGTTTCTCTTAGCCATGAGGCAAGTCAGAGGTAGAGGGGGCCTGGCTCCTGCTTCTGCTGTAACACTCTGAGCCTTGAGTTTGAGGATTCAGTGAGTCTATTAGTTAGGGTCCAGTCAGGAGACAGAAACCACACCAGTGTTTTGTTTGTTTGCTTGTTTTTGAGACAAGATCTTGCTCTGTTGCCCAGGCTGGAGTGCAGTGGCACGATCTGGGCTCACTGCAGCCTCAGCTTCCTCAGCTCAAGCCATTCTCCCACCTCAGCCTCCCAAGTAGCCTGTGAACATGATTACATGCCGGGCACCGTATGAGGCTAATTTTTGTATTTTTTGTAGAGACTGGGTTTCACCATGTTGCCCAGGCTGGTCTCAAACTCCTGGGCTTAAGGGATCCACCTGCCTTGGCCTCCCAAAGTGCTGGGATTATAGGCGTAAGCCACCGCGCCCCGGCCCACACCAGTTATTTTAACAGCGAGAATCGAATGTGCCGAATTGTTCATTAGGTACTGAAGAACTGAAAAGGCAAAAAGAGAACGCTGAAGCATTATGGAAGTCACAGCCGCAGGAAGCAGCCAGGGCTTCCCTAGGGCTGGAGGAACAAAGGGAAACAGTGAGAATTGTTAAAACTTAGAAGCTTGCAGGAGTACCCATAGTGCTGAAACTCAGACCTTTGGGGATGGGTTGCCTGCTGGTGGTGCTGGTGTCTCTGAGGGGAAACCATGAGGCTGGTTCTGTGAGTATTGGAAAAAACACAAACCGCAATCAACTGCTGCTCCTTGAGTGAATTGCTGCTGTCAGATGGAAAAAACGTTTCTAGGGTGGGGGCATGTCGGGGGAAAGCTGGGTTTCCAGCTGTCTCATTCCTCCCTGCCCTTAGGGTCTACCCCTTTTCACCTGCAGGCTCACACTCCCCTCTCAGTATTCTTTTTTTTTCCAGGACCTACCCCAAACTTTGCTGGTTCAATCAATAATGTGCTTTACTGAGCACCTATTAGGCTGCACCCGCCCTGGGGTCTGGGTGCCTCAGTTATAGATATGGTAACAGCATCCACATTCATTGGAAAACGTAGTGCCCCACCCTGCTCTAAGCATGTCATATGCATGAATACACTGACTATTACCCTTATTTTACAGATGGGGAGGCCGAGGCACAGAGACGTTTAGCAGCTTGCCCAAGGTTATTCTTTAGCTAGTAATTGGCAGAGCCCGAATATGAACCCAGGCAGAGTGGCTCCACGACCCACATTCTCACTAAGCCCCCTCATTGCCTCAAGACCTGGAAAGGCAGAACTATACACAGCTGACCACAGCACGGGGTGGAGAATGCCACTGGGATGGATGGGAGGGCCTCACAGAAGTGGTAGCTCATTTCATGCATTCATTCAACAAGTCTTTTTTATTTTTTTTGAGACGGAGTCTCTGTTGCCCAGGCTGGAGTGCAGTGCTGTGATCATCATGGCTCACTGCAACTCCACCTCCCAGGTTCAATTGATTCTCTTGCCTCAGCCTCCCTAGTAGCTGGAATTACAGGCACGCACCCCCACGCCTGGCTAATTTTTAAATTTTCAGTAGACACAGGGTTTCGCCATGTTGGCCAGGTTGGTCTCAAACTCCTGGCCTCAGGTGGTCCGCCCGCCTCGGCCTTGGGTGGCGGCGGGCTGGGGGCATCTTTCACCCCAGGTAGGCAGGTCTGGGACAATAGGCATGAGCCACCGTGCCCAGTTTCATTCAATAAGTCTTTAGACTGGGGTGTGATGGTAAACAAAAGCAGACATTCTACCTGCTCTCAGGAAGCTTCTAGTGGAGACACAGATATTATTCAAATTTTCATATCCAAAAAAAGCAAGCTCCAACCAGTCTCAAATCTGATTAGGAGGAGCATTGCTGAATGGGCCCCTCTGATTCGCAATGGGAAGTGAGCCCCTCCCTGCCTGACCCCCATGCCTGAGGTAGGCCTTTCAGCAGAACCACCCGACCAGAGGCTCCGAACAAAGATGATTTGGATTCCCTGAGCCTCCTTTCCAGGGCAAGGGTGAGGGCGTGGGCACAAATCCCTGTTGTGCCCTGTTGGGTTAGGGGGCCTGCAGGATGCCATCAGGTTCTTGCTATGAAAATTGTAATCACGGGGGTTTGTTGTAAACATAGAAATGAGAGAACTTGCTTCCTGGAGGAAGTAATAATTGCACTGGGACAGAAAAGATGAGTGGGAGTTAATTCAATGGAGAGAAGAAGGAAAAGAGGTCTGGTCAGAGGTCACAGCATGTGCAAAGGCCCTGGGGTGAGGGTTAGGGTCATGGTGAGTGTGAGGACTGCTAGTCCTGCTCCTGAACTCCGGCCAGCCCTCCCTGGCATGCAGCGCACCCGTCAAGACTCCCACCACTCCAGTTTGGAGCCCTGTAGCCAGCCCTTCCTGCATCACGCTGGAGGCCAGCCATCGCCTTCTAGTTGGATCCCAGCCTCCCACAGCTCCAAGGAACAGGGTGGGCTCAGGGGACTCTTGAGGGAGGCCTGAAAAAGCCCCAAAGCTGGAAGCTGCTCCGGGGACAATAGGGGCAGTCCTTTGGGATAGAAAGTGGGGAGTTCCCAGTGAGTCTTTGGAGAGTAACTGAGTGCACCATATAAATGAAGCCTCAAGGGAGGGGGGCTCGAATAGTCACCCCACCCCACCATGAGGGCTTTGACTAGGAGACTTGCAGTACGGAAGGCACACGAATTAACTCCCACTCCTTGACTGCATGGGAGGGCAATGATGAACGCAGGCCAAGGACAAGGCTGGAGAGGAACATCGCTGTTTGGGGCAGCTTCTCAGCCTGACCCTTTCAGGAGGCCACTAGGCCTTTGGAGAATGAGGTTCTGAGGAGTCACACCGTGTCTTTGTGTGGGATCCAGAGAGCCTTTGGGATCAGTGGACAAGATCCTAGACTCCTACTGGTTCAAAGAGGAGAGAGGCAGAGAGCAGAAGGAAGAAAGGGAACCACCTCTCCATTGGTTCCCTGTGCCTCCTCTCCGCCCTGTTTACAGAAAACAAAGTGCCTTTGGTTGACTCTGGACCGATTCCCCCAAAGCAATTAGAGCAACCACTGTCAATGCTCCAGGAAGAACAGCTTCCCCTCCCCCATCGCGCCCCCTCCCTCCAGGCAGCAGCTGAAGGCCCAATTGGGGGCCCCATGCTTGTGTCTGTTGGGATCTGCATGCCTGGCCTGTCCCCAAGCCCCCTCCCCCACTCCAGCTAGCCCTGAAAGGGTGCCCGATAGCTATTCAAGTTTCCATGGGCTCAATCTAATCAAGCATTGAGGACTGTGTCATCCTCATTACTCTCCCTGGGAGCATCTGATTAGGAGGCACATCGCTGAATGGGCCCCTCTGATTCCCAATGGGAAGTGAGCCCCTCCCTGCCTGACCCCCATGCCTGAGGTAGGCCTTTCAGCAGAACCACCCGACCAGAGGCTCCGAACAAAGATGATTTGGATTCCCTGAGCCTCCTTTCCAGGGCAAGGGTGAGGGCGTGGGCACAAATCCCTGTTGTGCCCTGTTGGGTTGGGGGGCCTGCAGGATGCCACCACCCATCTGCCATGCTGATTAGGTCCTGGGGCTATTAGAGAGGAGAACCGCTGAGGGGCGGGATGACGTGACCCAGGGGCCAGGGGCTCAGGCAGGGACTCAGCGCCTGACAGGGGAGGTGACCCCCACTGATTTGTTTGGAGCCCCAGCAGCACCACTCACCGCCATCTCTTCTGGTGGAAGAGATGTACCGCTTGGGTGGCAGGGGCCTGGGGGCATCTTTCACCCCAAGGGGGCAGGTCTGGGAGTGTGTTGGAGCCAGCTCACGTAGGCTTGCAAGAGCAGATGGTTAAATATTCAGGAATTTAGTGAACTGGTTGTTAAACTCAGCCATCATTAAAATTAAAATAAATTATATGAACAGTGTTTCTCAACCTTTTGTTCATCATTGCCTCCTGAGAAGACTTTCAAGACATTTTTCTCCTCCAATCTCCTACCATCACTCTCTCATAAACATTCAATATCACAGATACTACATATCTGCTGAAGTACTGGATATATATCTGTGCTTTATACATAAAAGGATTAAGTTTTTTGCTTTTTTTTTTTTTTTTTTTTGAGACAGAGTCTCATTCTGTTGCCCAGGCTGGAGTGCAGTGGTGCGATCACGGCTCACTGCAACCTCCACCTCCCAGGTTCAGGTGATCCTCCCACCTCAACCTCCAGAGTAGCTGAGACTAAGGCATGTACCACCATACCTGGCTGATTTTTGTATTTGTTTGGTAGAGGCAGGGTTTCATTATGTTGCCCAGGCTGTTCTCAAACTCCTGGACTCCAACGATTTGCTCTCCTCAGACTCCCAAATTGTTGGGATTACAAGTGTGAGCCACTGCACCCAGCAAGATTTTTTGTTTTGTTTCCCTACCAAGAATCAGTTTTTGCCTCCGTTGAGAATGCATGCTATAAACTCAGAATTAAATAAATTATGTTCAAAACAAAGGTAACATATACTCACAGCACAGCACTTCCTAGTTACTTTGCTGCACTTTACTATTATTGATTCTTTTGGGGTAATGGATATGCCTTTTTTCCTCTGGAGAGCTGGATGTGCAACACTTACCAGCACACCACTGAGCGGGTCTTTTGGTGAAATAGTAGGCAGCATGAGAGGTGACTGATTTTAGTCAAAGAAAGATGGGTTTGTCTAGCAAAAACCTCACTCAAAGAAACATGGGAGGACCTGGCGAATTCCAGTGGATGCAGGGAAGAAAGGAAGACGAGCCGGAAGACAGAAAGGACCCTCTGATGCTGACTCCATACTGGCGGAAGGGTGTCTCTCGTGGAAAGTTAAAAACAGCGGGAAAAACATACTGTGCCCTCATGCACTAGGAGTGTTTGTAACTAGCAATTGCTTGTTTATTCCTCAGGTACACACCTTATACACCTTTAAAGGTCAGGGGCATAAGACTGAGACCCACTGCCCCACTTCCTCCCACGGTCTCGTGTCTAGAGGGTTCTATGGATACCCGGAGATCTTCATTCTGAATGGCACGCTAGGCCGGATGGGGAACACAGAGGAATGAATGGCACTGCCTGGCCTTGAGAAGAGTGAGAAGACAAGCCTTCACATGAGATAAACATGCGAGCACTGCATCACTTCCTCCTCTCCAGGCCTCAGTCCCCTGGCCAGGCACCCCAATGACATGGGAGGAGTTCTCAGTGGGCCCTTTCAGCTCCCACTGTCCCAGCCTGGAAAGCTCTCCTCTTCCTTCCATCTGGACAAAGCTATGAGGCCCGGCCTAGGCACTTCCTCCTGCCACTCCTCCAGCTTCATCCATCTCCTGTCTGCATAGCAGGATGGCCTTTTACTTTCTTTGAATTTTTTTTCATTTGGGGAAATCGCAGGGGTCAGCACATCCAGGGTGTGATGGATAAGCCTCGCCCTGGGAAAACCACTTTCGTGATCATAGTATCTCCCCTGCCAGGTAAGTATAGGATGGCCTTTTAAAACTTAGCCCACCTGCTTCAACCACAGCAAGGTGACATGTGAGGGGCAAAGTGTGAACCCAAATGCTGCGACATTCCTCCTCAGCTGGGAGACCACTGGCCATTACCAGCTGATCCCAACACCAGCCTAATTTTTTTTTTTTTTTTTTTTTGAGACAGAGTTTCGCTCTGTCACCCAGGCTGCAGTGCAGTGGCATACTCTTGACTCACTGCAACCTCCGCCTCCCAGGTCCCAGCAATTCTCCTGCCTCAGCCTCCCAAGGAGTGGGGACTACAGGCATGCACCACCATGCCTAATTTTTGTATTTTTAGATCAGGCTGGTCTCGAACTCCTGACCTCAGATGATCCACCCGCCTTGGCCTCCCAAAATGCTAGGATTATGTGTGAATCACTGGCCCCGGCCCTCCTCATTTTTTTTTTTCTTTTTTTATTTGAGACAGAGTTTTGCTCTTGTTGCCCAGGCTGGAGTGCAGTGGTGTGATCTCAGCTCACCGCAACCTCCGCCTCCCTGGTTCAAGTGATTCTTATGCCTCAGCCTCCCGAGTAGCTGGGACTACAGGCATGCACCACCACACCCAACTATTTTTATTTTTTTATTTTTTTTTATTTTTTATTTTTAGGACAGAGAGGGTTTCACCATGTTGGCCAGGCTGGTCTCGAACTCCTGGTCTCAGGTGATCCGCCCAAGTCAGCCTCCCAAAGTGTGGAATTACAGGCGTGAGCCACCGTGCCCAGCCTCTCTCTCTTTCTCTCTTTCTCTCTCTCTCCTTCCTTCCTTCTTTCCTTCCTTCCTTCCTTCCTTCCTTCTTTCTTCTTTCTTTCTTTTCTTTCTCTCTCTCTTTCTTTCTTTCTCTCTCTCTCTCTTTCTTTCTTTCTCTCTCTCTCTTTCTTTCTTTTCTTTCTCTCTCTCTCTTTTTTTTTTTTTTTTCCCGGAATCTCACTCTGTCGCCAGGCTGGAGTGCAGTGGCTCTATCTCGGCTCACTGCAACCTTTGCCTCCTGGGCTCAAGCGATTCTCCTGCCTCAGCCTCCCGAACAGGTGGAACTACAGGTGCCTGCCACCACACCCAGCAAATTTTTGTATTTTTAGTAGAAACGGGGTTTCACCATGTTGGCCAGGATAGTCTCGATCTCTTGACCTGGTGATCCACCCGCCTTGGCCTCCCAAAGTGCTGGAATTACAGGCGCGACCCACTGTGCCTGGCCTTTTTTTTTCTTTATTTTCCAAAACAGTTATCTTAGACTCTTCATCTTTAAAATAGGAATAAGGCTGGGTGTGGCGGCTCACACTAGTACTCCCAGCACTTTGGGAGGCCAAGGCAGGCGGACCGCCTGAGGTCAGGAGTTCAAGACCAGCCTGGCGAACATGGTGAAAACCTGTCTCTACTAAAAATACAAAAATTAGCCGGGTGTGGTGGTGGGCGCCTGTAATCCCAGCTACTTGGGAGGCTGAGGTAGGAGAATTGCTTGAACCTGGGAGGCAGATGTTGCAGTGAGCCGAGACCACACCATTGCACTCCAGCCTGGGCAACAGGGCGAAACTCTGTCTCAAAAAAAAACCCCAAAAAAGTAGGAATAAGGCCTGCAGCGCCCAGGTTAGGGTGAAAACACATGAGCTAATGTGCTGCACACATAGTAGGACACTAAACTGTGTCCCCCAAATTCATATGTTGAAGTCTTAACTCCCACTACCTTTGAATGTGACTATTTGGAGATAGTGCCTTTAAAGAGGCAATTAAGTAAAATGAGGCCGTCAGGGTGGGTCCTAATCCAATATGGCTGGTGTCCTTCTAAGAAAAGGAAGTGTGGACATGCAAGGAGACCCCAGGGGTGCACGTGCACAGAGGGATGACTGTAGGAGGACAGCCGTCTGCAAGCAGGGACAGAAGCCTCAGGAGAAACCAACCCTGCTGGCACCTCGATCTTAGACACCCAGATTCCAGAACTGTTAGAAAATAAATTTCTATTGTTGAAACCACCCAGCCTGTGGTATTTTGCAATGACAGTCCTGGCAAAATAATACAGTCCTTCAGAGGCACCTATTCTTTCTGCCTTTAACTTGCTTTGGCTTTGTTTTATGTGTGGCCTTTTTTCATTTGCTTGTAAATGACTTGAGGGCGACATCCAGGAAGGAGTATTTTTCCTGTGTCCCCACAGGGTGCAGTTCAATGCCAGGCACTAAGTACACAGAATCAGACCTTTGTCCTCACTGCCAGCTTTGCCCTCCTGCTGACAAGGGTCGGGCGGGGGGATCCAAACTCCTATCTACCAGGGTGCTTTTCAAAATTCAAGTCATGGAAATAATTTAGGGAGCCACTTGAGTACTTTTTAGAAATAATGAGATAGAACAGCAGATAATAGAAAATGCCAGGGTGTTTCACGGGCAGTAAAAGTGTTACTTCATGCAACTTTGTTTGATTTTACATATTTATAAATAAACAGAATAATTACAAATTATCGTAAGAGCTATGATCATGTTTGTGTGTCTGGTTACTGCATTGTGGTGTTAAATACATTTCTTTAAAAAAAAAAAAATAGAGACAGGGTCTTGCTATGTTGCCCAAGCTGGTCTTGAACTCCTGGGCTCTGGTGATCCTCCTGCCCCAGCCTCCCAAAGTGCTGGGATTACAGGGGAGAGCCACTGCACCTGGCCTAAATGCATTTCTTACTGTGAGTTTCAGCCCCAAAATTTTGAAAACACTGACCTACCAGTGTTTTCCAGTTTCCTTTAGAGTGAGTTTGTGGTTAAAAAGCTAGTCAGGGCTGGGTGCGGTGGCTCACACCTGTAATCCCAGCACTTTGGGAGGCCGAGGCAGGTGGATCACCAGGTCAGGAGATCGAGACCATCCTGGCCAACATGGTGAAACCCCGTCTCTACTAAAAATACAAAAATTAGCTGGGCGTGGTGGTGCATGCCTGTAATCCCAGCTACTCGGGAGGCTGAGGCAGGAAAATCGCTTGAACTAGGGAGTCAGAGGTTGCGGTGAGCTGCAAGAAATTGCGCCACTGCACTCCAGCCTGGTGACAGAGCGAGATCCCATCTCAAAAAATAAAATAAAATAAAATTTGAAAATAAAGCTAGTCAGCTCTTGGGGAGGCTTGGAGTCTATGGGAGTGAGGGCTGGGCCTCCGGGACAACGACTTGAAATGGATCTAAGTCACTCTGTCCAGGCAAAGAGCTATGGAGCCCTGTCCTTGGGTTCTTTCCTCTTTGTGTCCTGGGGCAAGTGACATGACTTCTCTGTGCCTCAATGTCCCTACCTGTAGAAGGGATTTAAAAAATCTATCGTAGGGGTGCTGTGAGGATTACCAGGAGCTGAAGTACCTGAAGGCCCTTGCTGATGTCAGAGGTGGTTTGTTATTTCACCATTTCATGCACGTCTGTCTGCTGTAGGAGGGAAATTGTTTTCTTGTTCTTCCACCTCAGGAGAAAGGAAGACACATGTCCCTCACCCCTTGGAATCCCTGGCTGGGGCTAGGCCAGGGGCTCAAGAGTACCCAGAAAAGTATTTCAAAAGCTCAATTCCAAGGTGAGACTCTCCTAAGGATTTAATGCAGGTAAAATCAAGTTCTGGAAAACTTTCAAAGCAGCTTCCAAAGGGGAGTCAACGTCCTAAGAGACCAGGAGGAGATGTCCACCAGCCTCTGTCCAGGGAACAGGAGATCCGGGCTGGCTGCCACCCCTTCCTACTCTGTTCCCAGGAACACTGACCATGAGCCCTGAGTCACTACTAGAAGCCACCTTGGGCCCATGGGGAGCACAGAGCTGGGACAGCTCTCCCTCAAGGTGATCCTTGGGCTTGGTTGCCCAGCAACCCCAGCCCACAGCAGGCTGCTTTTCCCCACACCATGCCTCCCTTCTCAGGGCTGACAACACTCTGAAACCCATGCTGGCAAACCTGCTTCCAAGCAGGGAACTTGGACATAAGTGGAATATCAGGAATTCCTGAAGGATTTACAATCCAGAAACTGGGACAGGTGTAGGTAGATGACTCCCACCCACGACCCCAGCTCTGAACCTGCCTCCAGCTCTGGCACAGTTCTCTTCTCTTTGGCTTCCCATAGCCACGTCTAGATCACCATCCCCACCCCCACCCCCTCATTCAGAGCAGAGAGCACTGGGTACAGAGCCAGGAGCCCTGTTTCCAGATCTTGCTCGGCCTCTTACCCTCTGTGTGACCTCAGGCAGCCCACTTCACCTCTCTGGGACTGAGTTTCCTTATCTGTAAAACAGGGGTGGATTTGATTGGTTTTTGATTTTTTTTTTGGTAAGCGTTATATATTTTACCGTTCTATCTAAAATTCTAGGACATGAACCAGAGGAGCTGAAACTATGCTGGTTTCCTTCCCCAAATAGAGAAATGGGTACCTGCATTCCTGGGGTTGCAGCTGGAGTTTCCAAACTGTCAGATCAATTTCCGAGGCTTGGAATCTGGTTGGTAGGGCAGGGGATGGGCATCCTTTCCATAGCTCACACCAGGAGGGTGCGGACTCTGGACTGCAAAGGGTGTGCCCTAGTTTGCTGCGGGCAGGGAGAATGGTTGTATCCCACACAGCAGCTGCATTCCACCCCAGAGTGGGGAAATGGGGAACTTCTCTTGGGCAGCTCGCACTAGTATCCTCCCTTCTTCACCTCTGTCTCAACTCAGAGGTCCTCTGGCTTATTTGGTGGAGATGCCCATTGTCCAGGGTTAATCAGAGGACCTCCCAAACTCCACTCACTCAGATCTGCCTCCAGATCATTCCTGACCTTCACACCTCCTCACCAATCAAACTGATTTTTAATTAATTAATTTTTATTTTTTTTTGAGATGGAGTCTCTCTCTGTCGTCCAGGCTGGAGTGCAATGGCGTGATCTCGGCTTACTGCAACCTCTGCCTTCTGGGTTCAAGCAATTCTCTTGCCTCAGTCTCCCGACTAGCTGGGATTACAGGCACCAGCCATCATGCCCAGCTAATTTTTGTATTTTGTAGAGACAGGGTTTCACCATGTTGCTGGTCTTGAAATCCTAATTCGCCTACCTTGGCCTCCTAAAGAGTTGGAATTACAGGCATGAGCCACCGCGCCTGGTCTCAAACTGACCTTCGTGAGTCAGGAAGCCAGCAGACATTTAGCTCCTTTGACTCAGAATTTCATATGATGAAATTCATCCTCAAGAAAAGTCGCTCACACCTGTAATCCCAACACTGTGGGAGGCCGTGTTTGGAGGATCACTTGAGCCCAGGAGTTTGAGATCAACCTGGCCAACACGATGAGATCCCATCTCTACAAAAAATACAAAAATTAGCTGGGCATGGTGGTATGTGCCTGTAGTCCCAGCTACTGAGGAAGCTGAGATGGGAGGATTGCTTGAGCCCAGGAGGTCAGGGCTGCAGTGAGCTGTGATTGCGTCACTGCACTCCAGCCTGGACGACAGAGCGAGACTCTCAGTGGATGCTCCAATCTGCTGCCTTTCCCTGTTTCCTCCACACCAGACATTCAGAGATTTAACCTTTCACCCCTTCGGTGTGTACTGGGCACCTGATCCATGCCCTGCTCTGCTGGGTGATGGGATAAGGAGGTCCATTCCTCCGCGCATGTTTAGGGCCTGATGGACAGTAGTAGGAACTCTTCTTGCACATCCCTTCCTTCTTGCCTTTCCTCCCCCCAGCTTCCAGACTCACTTCCAAGGACAGCACCTGTGTCTTGTGCATCTTTGTTTCTCAGCACCCAGCAAGTGTCTGTCACCTAAGAGGCCTTTGACATATTGCAGATTACATTTGAGTGGACAAACAGAGGAGGTGGTTTATGCCTGAAGCTAAGTCCTAACTTTGTTATTTATGGACAACAAAAGATGGAGAGAGTACTTAAGGCTAGATGCTGGGTTAAAGAATACGTGCTGCTATCCGACAGAAGACGATTTGGCCATGTCTATCAAAATTATAAATGTGTGCACTTTCTGACTCAGCAGTTCCACTTTTATTTTATTTATTTGACAGATGGACGCTCAAACATGTGAAATGATAAACATGCCATGGTAGTCACTGTAGTATTGTTTGCATCAGATTGGAAATAATGTAGCCTGAGCAACATAAACCCTGTCTCCACAAAAAAATTTAAAAATTAGTTGGGTTATAAAAACACCTGTAGTTATAAAAAACACCTGTAGTCCTAGCTACTCAGGAGGCTGAGGTGACAGGATTGTTTGAACCTAGGAGTTGGAGGCTGCAGTGAGTGATGATCGTGCCATTGTACTTGAGCCTGGGTGACAGAGTGAGACCCTGTTTCTTAAAAAAAAAAAAATTGGAAGAACCTTAAATGTTCATCTATGGGGCCTACTTTAATAAATCATGGTACACCTATCTATATAGAACAGATCCCAATACTATTGTAAAAACAAAATAAGAAAGCTGTCTTGAATGTAAATAGGAAGACATTCAAGATATACTTTTGAGTTTAAGAGTTTAAAAGGAAGGTACAGCCAGGCACAATGGCCTTCACCTGTAGTCCCAGCTACCTGGAAGGCTGAGGTGGGAAGATTGCTTGAGCCCGGGAGTTTGAAACTATCCTGGGCAACATAGTGAGACCCCAGCTCAAACTAATTTTAAAAAGGAAAAGGTGAGGACAGTGTATATAACTCATTATTCTTTGTGTAAAAAATGGGGAGATGGGCTGGGTGTGCTGGCTCACACCTGCAATCCCAGCACTTTGGGAGGCCGAGGCGGGCGGATCACGGATTAGGATTTTGAGACCAGCCTGGCCAGCATGGTGAAACCCCGTCTCTACTAAAAATACAAAAATTAGCCAGGCATGGTGGCGTGCACCTGTAGTCCCAGCTACTCGGGAGGCTGAGGCAAGAGAATCGCTTGAACCTGGGAGGCAGAGGTTGCAGTGAGCCGAGATCACGCCACTGCACTCCAACCTGGATGACAGAGCGAGACTCTGTCGCAAAAAAAAAAAAAAAAAAAAAAAAAAAAAAGGAGTGGGGAGATGAGGAAGGAATACACTTAAATACACCTGCATTTGTTTAGATAAAGCATAGAAGGAAGAAGGATCTTTCACGGAGGACATAGAAGAAACAGGTAACAGTGGGCACTTTAGGGATGAAAAATGGGCTAGTGGGAGAATGGGGTGAAAAGAAATCTTTCCACTGAATCGCATTTGAATCTTTTGAATATTGTATCATGTAAATGTGTTATCTATTACAAATAAAAAAATTATAAAGACTCTGAGGCAATATGGAAAAATGCTTATAAGTTGGAAATGGATTAAAAAATGATGTGCTATATATTCAGTAGGATTACAACCATATATAATAAATGCATGTTAAAATTTCTGTCTGTAGAAGAAACATTCTAGGGAATTTTTCTTTCTTTCTTGTAATTTTTTCCATAAATTTCAATAATATACATATGTTGTTCTCATTATTAGAAAAAAATTAGTGACATAGGAAATACTAAGAGAATTGTCCATTCTGCATAATCTTCATTATTATTTTATTTTTATTATTTTTTTTGAGACAGAGTCTCGCTCTGTCACCCAGGCTGGAGTGCAGTGGTGCAATCTCTGCTCACTGCAAGCTCCGCCCCCCGGGTTCACATCATTCTCCTGCCTCAGCTGGGATTCCCATGTAGCTGGGACTACAGGCGCCTGCCACCACGCTCGGCTAGTTTTTTGTATTTTTTTAGTAGAGACGGAGTTTCACCGTGTTCGCCAGGATGGTCTCGATCTCCTGACCTCGTAATCCGCCTGCCTCAGCCTCCCAAAGTGCTGGGATTATAGGCGTGAGCCACCGCCCCGGCCTATTATTATTATTTTTTGAGATGGAGTCTCACTCTGTTGCCCAGGCTGGAGTGCAGTGGCGTGATCTTGGCTCACTAAAACCTCTGCCTCCCAGGTTCCAGCAATTCTCCTGCCTCAGCCTCCCCAATAACTGGGATTACAGACACGAGCCACCATGCCCAGCTAATTTTTTGTATTTTTAGTAGAGATGAGGTTTCACCATGCTGTCCAGGCTGGTCTCGAACTCCTGATCTCGTGATCCACCCACCTTGGCCTCCCAAAATGCTGGAATTACAGGCGTGAGCCACCTCGCCCGGCCTGCATTATCTCAATTATTAAACAAGGTATTGGAAAAGAATGGAAGGAAATGTGCAAGATGTTCCCAGTGATTGACTCTGGGTATCAGATAATAGGTGATTTTAAGAATATTGCAGTGATCTTGTGCTACTTTCATCACGGATGGACAGAAGGACTGAAGAAAGGGAAAAAGGAAGAGAGGGAGAAAGAAAAGGAGGGAATTAGTAAAGGGAATTCTTGAAAATAACAGTTGTGTTAGGGTAGTAAGATTATGGTTATTTTTGTTGCTTTGTTCAGTTTTCCAAACTTTTCATTATGTGGTTTTGTTGTTATTTTAGCAGGAACAAAACCCTCACTGTTGCAGAGTGGGATTCCACTCCCCAAAGTCCTGCTGATTTGTGTTAAAGAGTTAGAGCTCCTAATTGCTTGTTATTCACTCCAAGTAAAGAGGCTCAGAAGTTACTTGGGTGATAGGAAATTGCTACCAGTAACATGTTGCTGGGGAAAGAAAGCAAAATATCAGAACACCCTTAAACCCTTAAAATGTCTTAGCAAACACTTCATGGAGCCCCGGTTGCCCGGCTTGGTGCTGGGGGAGTACAAAGGTAGGAAGACCCAGTTCCTGCCCAACCTGAGCGCCAGCCTTCTATGGCATCCTAGGGCAAGGGGCACCCTCAAGGTCTGAGCAGAGGCTGCAAGACCAAGCCCTGTAGGAAGTGGCCAACTTTACCAATGGACAAAATTAGGCCTGTCCAGGGGTCAAAGCCTCATTGGTCCTCACCTGCCTTGCCATTGTGAGCACATGTCCACCCAGAATCTTCTTGGTGGAAAAACCCCACTAATGATTACAAAGCAAACTGCCCAACGGTTTTGGTCATCCAAACTCAAGAGACTTGGATTCTGGTTCTGAATCTGCCATTAACCAACTGTGACATGTTCGAAAAATCATTTCACCTTGTGAGTCTCAGTCTCCTCAATCTGTAAAATGCAGAGAATCATAATAATAATGAATCATATCTGTTCTTTCCACCTCACAGAGTGTCTGTGACAATCAGGTGATGCAGTGTACATAGAAGCACTGTTTTTTTTTGTTTTGTTTTGTTTTTTGTTTTTTTTTTGAGACAGAGTCTCCTGTTGCCCAGACTGGAGTGCAGTGGTGTGATATCAGCTCACTGTGACCTCTGCCTCCTGGGTTCAAGCAACTCTTCTGCCTCAGCCCCCTGAGTAGCTGGGATTATAGGCATTCACCACCACACCTGACTAAGTTTTTTCTTTGTATTTTTAGTAGAGGCAGGTTTCACCATATTGGCCAGGCTGGCATCGAACTCCTGACCTCAAGTGATCCACCTGCCTCGGCCTCCCAAAGTGCTAGGATTACAGGCATGAGCTACCACACCCGGCCATGAAGCACTTTAAAAGTGTAAAGGGGCCGAGGCAGGCAGATCACCTGAGGTCAGGAGTTCGAGACCATACTGGCCAACATGGTGAAACCCCGGCTCCACCAAAAATACAAAAATTAGCTGGGTGTGGTCGTGGGTGCCTGTAGTCCCAGCTACTTGGGAGATTGAGGCAGGAGAATTGCTTGAACCCGCGAGGCAGAGATTGCAGTGAGCCAAGATCATGACACTGCACTCCAGACTGGGCAGTAAGAGCAAAACTCTGCCTCAAAAAAAAAAAAAAAAGTGTAAAGAATGTCAAATGATGAATAGATAAATAAAATGTGGTATATCCATACAACAGAATATTATAAAAAGTCATAAAAAGGAATGCTGTCCTGATATATGCTACAACATGGATGGACCTTGAAAACGTCACACTAAGAGAAAGAAGCCGGACACAAAAGACCACATATGTATGATTCCATTTATATGAAATATTCAGAATAGACAAATCCGTAGAGGCAGAAAGCAGATTTGTGGTTGCCAGGGGCTGGGCAGGGGAAGGAATGGAGAGTGACTGCTTAATGGGTACAGGATTTCCTTTTGAGGTGATGAAAATGCTCAGAAACTAGACAGTGGTGATGATTGCAAGACACTGTGAATATACTAAATGTCACTGGATTGTATACTTTTTTCTTTTTGCTTGTTTTCTTTGTATGAACTGCACACTTTAAATGTTAAAATGGTAAATCTTGTGTCACGTGTCTTTTGCCACAGTTTTTAAAAACTGAAAAAAAGTATAACAGATGGCTCAAATATGAGTTTATTATGATTATTATTTCCACAATTAATAATCAAAAGAATAAGTGTCCAGAATTTCAGAGTTCTTCCTCTGTTTTAGGGCAGAGAAAGAAATGACTAGAAAAACAAAGCAAAAGGCAATCCCACCCTGAAAGTGTGCAGAGCTCCAGAGACAGGCACTGTGCAGGCTCAGCCCAGGAGAAGTGTGGCCAGAGGGGAAACCCGGAGTGACGAGGCCGGGGAGGCACACTGACCTGGGAATTTCAACTTCCATCTGCGTGGGCTCACCCTTTAATTTGGTGGCTGTGTGATCCCTTGGGAGAGATTTCATCCCCGGCTTCCTGCGCCCACACTGTTTCCCAGCCAGACTGGAAGACCGTGCTTCCTGGTTCCTGCCTGAGGGCAAAGGGGCAGCTTCCTGAACCAAAAGGGGCACACACCTGGCTTAGCTCCTGAGTGACCCCAGGGCTGGAGGCACTCTTGGGTGAAGACTTTTTGGTGACAATGATGATGCAACATTTTTATGATGATGAAGTGACATAACAAGAGCAATTTACCCACAGGACGCTCAGATGCACAAAGAAGATATTCTCTCTTCCTGTTACTGATTCGATCTCTCCCACGAGCCGCACTTCTGGCTGTTGGAGCTGGGAAGGGAAGGGGACAACTTGCCAAGTAGGTGCCTTGATCTACTCCCATTTGAAGTGTATCTAACGGGTAAACACTCAGTCGCCACATGAATAGGGACATTTCTCCCTTCCCTACCCCCTTGTCCCCATGCCACTTTGGAGAGCGGTCACACATGGAACCTACCGCTTCCCTGCCTCTTTCCCTTCTCCCCCTACGATGCACCGGGACCTGAGGAGCAGACCCTTTGTCTCTGCCTAAGACACTTTGTCTCTTCCTAGGCTTCTCTGACCAGAAGCAGCAACTGGGGCACTGGTTTAAAATATTCATTCCCAGATGGGCGCAGTGGCTCATGCCTGTAATCCCAGCATTTTGGGAGGCCGAGGTGGGCTGATCATTTGAGGTCAGGAATTCAAGATCAGCCTGACCAACATGGTGACACCGTCTCGACTAAAAATACAAAAAATTTAGCAGGGCATGGTAGCACGTGCCTGTAGCCCCAGCTAGCTACTCAGGAGGCTGAGGCAGGAGAATCACTTGAACCCGGGAGATGTAGGTTGCAGGGAGCCGAGAGACAGAGTGAGACTCTGTCTCGGAACAAAACAAAACAAAACATAAAATAAAACATTCATTCTCTGCGCCTCCCCCAGAGAGTCTGATTAAGTAGATTTGAGGAGAGACCCAGGAATCCATGTTTTTTAGTTCTCTCCCAGAAAGTTAGAGACACACTGCTCTGTGCCAGATACTGAGTTCTCTCTAGCAAGGCTTTCAGTAACCTCAGTGGCTAAATCCTTCAGGCCGACTTGTTAAGGGAACAGGAACTTCAAACACTGTAAGACAATTCCCTTTGCCTCAAAGCCTGGCTTTCAAGATTATTGTTTACAAAGAGCTCCCACCCCACCCCGCTGCCAGATAAAGGAAACTTGCTAGTTGAGGGAAAGCAATGACTTTGTCTTTCAAACTGGTATCTGTTCCTCTTTTAACGCAGGGAACCTGTTGATTTTGGGCTGGGGAACCCCGGAGGCCAAGGTGACTAAAGGAGATATGCTTTCAAAAATGTATTTTAAAATATCCCTTCACTAACAATAATATCTAATTCATTGAGAACTTACTATGTGCAAAGTATTGTGTTACATGCACTCATGGATTCTCTCCTTTAATCCTCACAACCTTACACTGCTATTACCCCCAGTTTACAGATAAGGGAAGTGTGAAGCATGTAGAGGTTAAACAACTTGCCTGGGATCACTGTCCTTCCGGGAAAAGCCAGGATTTGAGCTGAATCTGTGTAACTCTAAAAGTTTTCTGAGATCCCCTTACCTACTTGATCCTACTTGATCCTCCCGCCTCAGCCTCCCAAAGTACTAGGATTGCAGGTGTGAGACTATGCCCGACGTTAGCCTTTAATTTTCAATTCCTACAAATCTGCAGGGACCGGGCACAGTAGCTCATGCCTGTAATCCCAGCACTTAGGGAGGCTGAGGCGGGCAGATCACTTCAGGTCTGGAGTTCGTAGGATCTTAGAATCACTAAGATTCCCTTACCTACTTGAGTTTGAGGCCTCTTGGAAATCATCTGGCCCAGCTTTCATATTTTATAGCTGTGGAGATACGGGCTTGTACCCAGTAGGAAAATGACTTGCCCAGGGACACACAGCTAGTCAGCAGCAAGGCTGGAAATGGAACCCAGGCCTGGACTCCTGATCTAGTGCTCCTCCCTTCAGCCTTGGTGACTCCATTCTGGCATTTGATGTGCCATCCTGGACATTTAGGAATTGCCACTCTTCTGAGCCGCTGAACTCCCTGAGGAATGTGGAGGTCTTCAGGGGACTGAGGTCTGCCCCACAGGTTTCACAATTTCACTGAGTTCTTAAGACGAGTGGGGCCCATCCAGGGCATTGCTTCAATGTCATTGCACCATAAACTCTACCCCTTGATTTCTAATGTGCACATTTCTTGGTTATGACTCTGTAAACTCTTTATAATCTAATTCTTTGTTTTGCAGATTTTTTTTTTTTTCACAGAGTCTCGCTGTGTCACCCAGGCTGGAGTGCAGTAGAGTCATCTCGGCTCCTTGCAACATCTGTTTCCCGCGTTCAAGCGATTCTCATTCCTCAGCCTCCCAAGTAGCTGGATTACAGGTGCCCGCCACCACACCCAGATAATTTTTGTCTTTTTAGTAGAGATGGGGTTTTGCCATGTTGGCTAGGCTGGCATCGAATGGCAGACCTCAAGTGATCCACCTGCCTTGGCCTCCCAAAGTGCTGGGATTATAGGCATGAGCCACTGTGCCCAGCCCCTGAAGATTTTTAGGAATTGAAAATTGAAATTTTGACCTCCAGTCAAAAGACTTCTGGGATCTTTGTCCCATCCCATTTCACAACCTGAAAGGGGGAACTCTGACTCCCCAGTAGAAGAAGAAAGGGAGTTCACAAATGTTTAGTGAGTAGCTGTGATAAACTTGAGCCTGTGTTAAACCTTTGGACAGAGTTACTGCATTTAATTCTCACCCTTGCCCTGCAAAGTTGGTACTTTTTATTTTTTTATTTTTTTGAGACAGAGTCTCACTCTGTCACTCAGGCTGAAGGGCAGTGGCACAATCTCAACTCACTGCAACCTCCACCTCCCTGGTTCAAGCAATTCTCCTGTCTCAGCCTCCCAAGTAGCTGGAACTACAGGTGCCCACCACCACACCTGGCTAATTTTTGTATTTTTAAAGACAGGGTTTCACCATGTTGTTCAGGCTGGTCTTGAACTCCTGACCTCAGGTGATGCACTCGCCTTGGCCTTTCTAAGTGCTGGGATTACAGGTGTGAGCCACCACACCCAGCCGGTCGGTACTATTATCTTCATTTTACAGATGAAGAAATCAAGGCTCATATAGCTTTGCCTCAGGTCTTACAGTTTTTTTTTGTTTTTTGTTTTTGTTTTTTGTTTTTTTTGAGACGGAGTCTCGCTCTGTCACCCAGGTTGGAGTGTGGTGGCCGGATCTCAGCTCACTGCAAGCTCCGCCTCCCGGGTTCACGCCATTCTCCTGCCTCAGCCTCCCGAGTAGCTGGGACTACAGGCGCCCGCCACCTCGCCCGGCTAGTTTTTTGTATTTTTTAGTAGAGACGGGGTTTCACCGTGTTAGCCAGGATGGTCTCGATCTCCTGACCTCGTGATCCACCCGTCTCGGCCTCCCAAAGTGCTGGGATTACAGGCGTGAGCCACCGCGCCCGGCCATGGTCTTACAGTTTTTAAATGAGGTGACCTGGTACTTGAGTTCAGAGCCTGTTGGACTCCAGCGATTCTGTATCTAGGACATCATGAAGCCTTAAAGAGTGAAAGGTTATCTGCGAGTCTTAGTAACGTTCTCTCTAAATCAGCTGCAGGGGTTGCTTGGGGGACTTTTTGCCTTTAGGCTCATTTCCTTACCTACTGGTCCCAACATCTGCTGCCAGACATGGTTCCCCTTCATCCACCCTTGCTCCAGATCCTTCCCTGGGTTGGCAGTTTCTGATTATGTCCTGCTGTTATCTGGAGGTCACACTTGTGCCCATCTCAGCTTTCATTTTCTGGTGTGGAGGAGTAAACAACCTTAATGGGGAGGTGTCCTGAAAATGTCAATCACTGCATGTCCCACCCAAATCCCTTCTAGGGGACTTCTCGCTTCCAAACAGGCCCTCCAGGGCCCCAGCTGATGGCTCTGTGATGGACACCTGACCAAGGTCAGTTGAGGTGTAATTAGTCCAGCTACTTGTGCTTTATGGGACCTTGCTTAGCAAAGAGGAGCTGTGTTAATTAGATATCTTTTTGGGAATTTTGGAACTGGGCACTGATCAGTAGTGGCACCTGTATCATAGGCTGTGATGTACATAGGGAACTAGAAAGTGGAAAAGGGCCTAATGAACCAGTGAATTGATGAATTAGAAAACCAAGCCTATGCCTATGAAATGAGAAAAGAATAGAGTATATGTGCAGAGGGTAACAGAAAAGTTATAAATACTTGTATATATGTGTGTATATATATGTGCATGTGTGTGTATGCATATATACATATATGTGTGTGTGTATAGTGTGCGTGTATATACATACACAACAATTGCCATGAGGCCATGCTGTGCAGAAGTTGCTGTTCTTCGATTTCCGTAAGCCCCTCTGAATCCTTCCACAAAGCCTAAAACCCCCCTTTCCTGAGATAATGGATGGGTTTCTTTTTTTTCCTTTTTTTTTTTTTGAGATGGAGTCTCGCTCTGTCACCTAGGCTGGAGTGCAGTGGCATGATCTCAGCTACTGCAATCTCTACCTCCTGGGTCCCAGTGATTCTCCTGCCTCAGTCTCCCAAGTAACTGGGATTACAGGGATGCACCACCAAAGCAGGCTAATTTATTTTTCCTTTTCTTCTTTCTTTTTTTTCCTTGAAACCGAAGAGGCTTCGTCTAGAGTAGGAGGAAACTTGAAATAATTTACAAGGCTTGAACTTCTTTACAATTGACAAAGGAACCTCTGGGTTAAGGGTTCCCAAAGGACTCCAACCAAACCAACACGTCACATGGAGCAGCTTTTTTTTTTTGAGACAGAGTGTCGCCCAGGCTGGAGTGCAGTGGCATAATCTCGGCTCACTGCAACCTCCGCCTCCCAGGTTCAAGCAATTATCCTGCCTTAGCCTTCCAAGCGGCTGGGACTACAGGTGCCTGCCACCACGCCCGGCTAATTTTTTGTATGTTTAGTAGAGACGGGGTTTCACTATGTTGGCCAGGCTGGTCTCAAACTCCTGACCTCAAGCGATCCTCCCACTTCGGCCTCCCAAAGTGCTGGGATTACAGGCGTAAGCCACCACTCCCGACCCTGGAGCAGCTTTTAAGCACAGTAAAAAGTGGTGTCATATAGTTATCTATTGCCGTGAATGATACCACCCCAAACTTGGAGGCTCAGATAACAACCATCACTTCTTTTGCTCATAAATACTTGGGGCAAGGCTTGGTAGAGACAGCTTGTTTCTACCACTTGGCATCAGCAGGGAAATTCAAAGGCTAGGGTGGAATCATGGAAGCCTCAATCACTCACTCACTTGCTCCCATTTGAGGATTAGTGCTGGCTGAAAGGGGCCCTGGCTGGGGCTGTCCGCCAGACACCTACACATGGTCTCTCCATGTGGTTTCTCCCCTTCCTTGTGGCATGGTAATTGGGTTCCAAGAACAAGCATTCCTAGAGGACTGGGTGGAAACAATATCACCTTTTATGACCCAGCCTTGGAAGACACCCGACTTAAGAGGAGAGAGCATAAATAATGGGTGGAGTGTTAACATTACATTGCATGTTGGATGGGAGATATTGCAGTGCTTGTTTTTGGAAAATATAATCTGCCACATATAGCTAATGAGCTACAGATGTTAGGAGGATGGAGAGCGTGGAGAAAGCCCCCGGCCCACATGTAGACAACTGCATATGAAATGTCGCAGCAGATTAAGAGGCTGATAAAGTGCAGAGAGGAGACAGAACTCTAAAAAGGATGTGTGACACACTCAGTGCAGGTGCAAGCTGCCTAGCAGACCTCAGTAACGCCTGAAACTCTCACT
Source organism: Macaca mulatta (assembly GCF_049350105.2). Taxonomy (NCBI): domain Eukaryota; kingdom Metazoa; phylum Chordata; class Mammalia; order Primates; family Cercopithecidae; genus Macaca; species Macaca mulatta. Next base: position 145,598,422 of record NC_133409.1, on the reverse strand, counting down.
ATTCAACAGCATAGAATGTTGAACCTAAGCCCTCTGTTAGGAAGGTAAACATGGGGTGATATATTTTGGAATGATTTACATCAGAAATTATTAAAATAATGTCTTGGGTTTTAAATGGATGACTTCAATGACATGAGATTAACTTTCCCTTATAATGATAGATAAATATTACTACAATATCCAATAATTATTTTATGTTTTACCTTCCAGTGAGAAAGAGCAACCTACTTTATAGACCTTTTTTTTTTTTTTTTGAGACGGAGTCTCGCTCTGTCGCCCAGGCTGGACTGCAGTGGTGTGATCTTGGCTCACTGCAAGCTCCGCCTCCCGGGTTCATGCCATTCTCCTGCCTCAGCCTCCCGAGTAACTGGGACTACAGGCACCCGCCACCATGCTCGACAAATTTTTTGTATTTTTAGTAGAGACGGGGTTTCCCCGTGTTAGCCAGGATGGTCTCAATCTCCTGACCTGGTGATCCGCCTGCCTCGGCCTCCCAAAGTACTGGGATTACAGGCGTGAGCCACCGTGCCCGGCCTATAGACCTTTTTAAGACATAATTCCAGGCCAGGCTTGGTGGCTCACACCTAAAATCCCAGCACTTTGGGAGTCCAAGGCGGGCAGGTCACCTGAGGTCAGGAGTTCGAGACCAGCCTGACCAACATGGTGAAACTAAAATTTTAATCTCTACTAAAAATACAAAATTAGTCGGGCATGGTAGCACACATCTGTAATAACAGCTACTCGGAGGCTCAGGCAAGAGAATCACTGGAACCTAGGAGGTGGAGGTTGCAGTGAGCTGAGATCACACACTGCACTCCAGCCTGGGTGACAGAGCAAGACTCTGCCTCAAAAACAAAAAAAGATATCATTCCATCATCTTCCAGCCTCTACTGATATCGAGGATAAGTCTGTTGTTACACTATTTGAGTTCCTTTGTAGGTCATCATCTTATTTCCCCAGAGGCATGTAAGATTTTTCTTTTTGTCTTTGGTGTACTGCATTTGCTCATGTATGTGTATCTACCTGTGGAATTAGAAAAATGATTCTGCTCAGGGCTCAATATGATTCTTCATTCTGATGATACATGTTCTATAATAAAGAATGTGTCCAGTATTTCCTGGGAAGGAGCTTCTAAACCCTTGGAATTTCTGAAGAAATAGAAATGTCTTGGCTAATAATGGTGGTGCCCTCAGACCACAGCTGGATTTATGCTAATGAGATGACTCAGGGTAAGGGCAGGTCGCACCAGAATGACCAACTGTGTGATTACAGGGTTGAAGATTTGAGCCATATGATATCAGCCCAACCTCCTTCAGGGAAAGGAGATTGAGTTCAATCTCATGACTAATGATTTAATCAATTATGCATATATAATGAAACCTCAAAACCCTGGACACCCAAAGCTCAGGTGAATCTCCTGGTTGGTGAACACATCAATGTGCTAGAAAAGCAACATGTTGGCTGGGTACAGTGGCTCACGCCTGGAATCCCAGCACTTTGGGAGGCCGAGGCGGGCAGATCACCTGAGGTCAGGAGTTTGAGACCAGCCTGGCCAAGATGGTGAAACCCTGTCTCTACTAAAAAAAATACAAAAATTAGCTAGTCGTAGTGTCGCAAACCTGTAGTCCCGGCTGCTCAGGAGGCTGAGGCAGGAGAATTGCTTGAACCCAGGAGGCGGAGGTTGCAGTGAGCCAAGATTGTGACACTGTACTCTAGCCTGAGCGACAGAGTGAGACTGTCTCACAACAACAACAACAACAGAAAAAAAGGAGAGAGAGAGAGAAAGAAAAGCAACATGTCTTGATTTTACAGGGAGAGGGCACGGAAGCTCCGTGTTTGGGATGCTCCCAGACCTCACCCTATGTTTCTCTTCATTTAGCTGACCCTGATTTGTATCCTTATAATAAAACTGCAATTGTAAATATAGCACTTCTGTGAATTCTGTGAATTATCTCAGCAAATTATGGAAGCTGAGAGGGTCGTGGGAATCCCTAAATTGGTAGCCAGTTCATGAGAAGTGTGATTGGCCTGAGGATCCCTGATCTTGCAGCTGGCATCTTTGTAGAGCAGTCTTATTGGGGACTGTGCCCTTAACCAGTGGAGTCTGCATTAACTCCAGGTGGTTACTGCCAGAATTGCACAGGAATAGGGCTTGCGTCTTTCTCCACTTTGGAAAGATTTGTGTTAGACACATCTGCCCAGTAAATACAATACTGGGTTACTGAAAAACTTGTAATGACTCTTTGTTGCCTCTTGTTCCAATGGGAGCGCACCCTGGCCCCTCTGCCTAGCATCAAAGACATGCCATTAACTATGGGAGAAATAATGTCTTACCTTTAATGTTAAAATAAGACAGTATAAAAAGAGGCATTATTGGTGGTCTGCCCAGATCTTCTCAGATCTCTCAGGTTCCGTTCTCTCTCCCAGTTTCTGTGTGATTTTGTTTCTAACAGCCATGCACCTGTGACTCTTTTTGGAGGATTACTCCAGGGCTGCTGGAACTGCTTCACCCAGGTTCAGAAACTAGTTGCTTACGTCCCCTTGGAGCAGTACTTAGCCCATCTTAAGTACTTAACCAATTTGACAGCTGTGGAAACATGAAAGCCCAGCTTCCTTGCCTTGAGATAAACTCTGAGGTGTAATTTAAACTCCAGGCAGGCTGAGCCCAGGACTTTGCCTGAAATTATAGCCTTTCTTGGCTTTGTCTTCTCCTCTGTCCTGCTCTCCAAACTCCTTTTATGGATTCTCCTAGGAACACTTCCTTAATAAATCACTTGTCCACAGTCCTTAACTCAGGGCCCACTTCTGGGGAACCTATCCTGAAACAGTTCCCAATTATTCACTACCAAACAGGTTGCCATGTGACTTGCAGCGCCTGGGAGGAGAAGGAATCTATTCCTCAGCCCCCACTGAGTCAAGCTCAGCCATGTGATGTGGTGCTTTGAACAATGGAATGTGATTAAAAAAAAAAAATACTGTATGCCATACATTACTTGACTCTTCATATTCATCACATGCTACTGGAATTGGTCTTTTGTTTGTTTGTTTGTTTGAGATGGAGTCTCGCTCTGTCGCCCAGGCTGGAGTGCAGTGGCGCAATCTCAGCTCACTGCAAGCTCCGCCTCCTGGGTTCACGCCATTCTCCTGCCTCAGCCTCCCGAGTAGCTGGGACTACAGGTGCCCGCCACCACGCCTGGCTAATTTTTTGTATTTTTAGTAGAGACGGGGTTTCACCATGTTGGCCAGGATGGTCTCGATCTCCTGACCTCATGATCTGCACACCTCAGCCTCCCAAAGTGCTGGGATTACAGGCGTGAGCCACTGCGCCCAGCCCTGGAATTGGTCTTTTCTCTGGGGAAATACCACGACAGGGGCTGTTCCTTCAGCCTGGGTCTCAGAACAAGACAGGTCAAGCAGAACCACAGCTGACAGACAGCTAACATGTAATATGAACAAGGACAAACCTTTATTATTTTAGGACACAGATTTTGGGATTGCTTCTGCAACCTAACCTAAAAGATAGAATACAGGCAGCATAGCACAGCAGTCAAGAGCATGCACCCTGGAGTTACACAGCTTGGGGTTAAAGCCAAGCCCTACTACTTACTGGCCCTATAACCTTGGCCAAGTTACCCGAGCCTCAGTTTCTCCATTTGTAAAATGGGGATATTAATGATATCCACCTCATAAGGTTATTGTGGTGATCAAATGAATTAACATATGTAAAGTGCTTCAAATAGTGCCTGGCATATGTTTAATAAATATTACCCAAAGTGCTACAGTTATGAACTGACATGGTTCATTCCCAAATTTCCAATGTTTTCTCCTACAACCACTGAACTTGTGGATTGCCTCCTATAACGGGTTGAATATTTGTGTCCTCCCAAACACTCATATGTTGAAATCCTAACCCCTAATGTGATAGTATAAGGAGGTGGGGAAGTTGGGCCTTTGGGAGGTAATAAAGTCACGAGGAAGGAGCTCTCATGAATGGGATTAATGCCATTATAAAAAGGATCCCAGGGAACTCTTTGACTCTCTCTTTCTTTCGTATGAGGACATAACAAGATCACAACCCAGAAGAGGGCCCTCGCCAGAACCCCACCACGCTGGCACCCCCATCTTGGACTTGCAGTCCCCAGAACTGCAAGAAATACGTTTCTGTTGCTTATAAGTCACTCAATCTATGGTACTTTGTTATAGCAGCCTGAATCGATTAAGACACCTCCCCAGCATCCCTTCCACTCTTCCCACAACTCTCAATTTGTATTTGGGGATTTATATGGTTCTGAGGAAACTGATTTCATTGAGACTTAATGTGGCCTCATATGAGCCAGACAACCAGTAGTGTGTTGGTAAACCAGCTCCCAGGAGGTTGGGGAGGGAAGCCCAAGTTTCCATGCTGTAAATTCTCCCTCATGGACAATGTCGAGCTACCAGTGGTTTACCAACTGGCTGGGCAAAGTTCCCAAATATTTAACAATGGCCTGGTGAGCCAGTACCAGCAGGCTCCAGCACACCACATGCCACCTCTCCAGCCGTGAGTAAGTGCAAACTGCTCCAATCAGTGTGATGCTCAGGACTTTAGCAACTCTCATCAGACACAAACAATTCTCCCGCATGTTTCATTTGCATGCAGATGCGTTTGTGCTGTGCTTTATGCATGCTCCGTGTGCGGCCAGCAAGATGTGATGGGGTGTGCAGTGGTGTGTGCGCTTTGCTGGGCATGGAGAGATGAGTGTCATTTGTGTGTTGCATGTGGAGGTGAGTGCTAGTGTATCTAAAAAGAGCTTTCCATATGTATTAGGTTGGACATATGAAATTTCAAGTATTTGATCAGTTTTGATCTACATCAAGGGCAATTTCATATGATTCAACCTAATAGATCAAATACACATGAAAATATGTCAGGAGGAGGAAGGATGGAAGGAAGAAGGTGGAGGTGGAGGAGGAGGTAGATCCTACCAGAAGCAAATCCGAAGTATGAGCATTTGGAGTTTTTAAAGCGATGTTAATCCCTCAATCCAAAAAAGTATTAATTTTGGATAATTCACAACTTTACTGTCCTAACTCAACTATATACCCTCTTGGAAGCATCATATTATACCATACAAGCTTACCTAACACCCTCATTCTTCCAGCCTTGGGGAGAAATTCAGAAAGGTGTCTGGGGAAAGATTTTGGCGAGCACCTGACCGGTTTTGCGGGGACCCTCAGGGTCCCGCTATCCAGGGAGTTCAGTTTCCCCGCGGTGTTTTTCTCCTGTCAATTCGCTGGCAACCAGCGGGACGTTCGAGACCTGGGTGGGGCAGTCTCCCTCACCTCCAGGACCCCCAGGGAACTCAGCGGTGCCGGGAGGGGGTGATAACGACTCCCATCTAGGCGGTTGGGAGGATGAAACAAGGAAATACAAGGACGACAGGAGCCACAATCTTTTTTTTTTTTTTTTTGAGACTGAGTTTCATTCTTGTTGCCCAGGCTGGGGCAATGGCATGGTCTCAGCTCACTGCAACCTCTGCCTCCCAGGTTCAAGCGATTTTTCTGCCTCAGCCTCCCGAGTAGCTGGGATTACAGACGGCTGCCAATACACCCGGCTACTTTTTTGTATTTTTAGTAGAGACAAGGGTTCTCCATGTTGGCCAGGCTGGTCTCGAACTCCTGACCTCGTGATTTACCCGCCTCGGCCTCCTAAAGTCCTGGGATAACAGGCGTGAGCCTCCGTGTCCGGCCTCATGTCTTCATTTTTATTCCCAATAGTTCCCTGGTTGGTTAGGAGTCACTGTTAAGTAGTAAGAGGTAAACAGCTGCCGAAGCTCAGGAGGCAAGCAGCGACCACAGCGTCGCCACGGCGGGGTCCCCGGGCCCTCCGCCTCCCCCGCGGTGGGCGTGGCCGCTTCCCAGAATGCCCCGCCTCCCGCGGCGCGGTAGCTCCGGCACTGGACTGCCGCCAGGTCACACCGCCTGAGGTCACACTGTCTGGGCCCCCGCTGCGCCTCCGCCCTCAGCGCTTCGCTGCAACCCACACATGTGCGTAGCGTGCAGACTCGGACACCCCACGCCCGGCACAGATACACTAGCACTCACCTCCACACACAACACGCAAATGACACATGTCTCTCTGAGCCCAACAAAGGCCACGCACCACTGCACACCCTACATCTTGCTGGCCACACAAACGCATCTGCATGCAGATGACACACACATCTCAGCCTCCGCACCAAACACAACTCACAATACATACACAACACTCAACTCTGCTCACCAGTGACACGAATATGTCCCTTGACACACCAAACACAGCATACACAATACACACATTAGTGCTTATATATGCACACACTACAAACACCTGCATTTAGGCAAGAGACTACACGAGTCACTAGCACCCACATACTGAGTTTCACACCAGACACATATACACCACGGGCATTATTCCGTCCTCACACGAATGACACGTACATTCCACACTATACCAAATACAAAACATACATTTACACCACTGCTGAAAAAACACGTTCATCGCACACAGATGGCATGTGTATGAAGGTTACCCATGTACACCAAATCCAACACACCATATATACAAGCCCTAACATATGCATGCATCTTACAAACAACATGGACACATACGTAGCAAAGTAAATCCAACACACAAATCCAAATGTGCCACCAGATCCACACTAAACCCTCTACGCCAAACATAAATAATCACACGTGTAACCACACCTCAGCACACACTACTTATATGTACCACGCCAAACAAAATCACACCCACATCTGACCTACACCTCCATACCTACACCTAGAATGACCAGCCATCCCTGTGTGCCCAGCACTGGCACGGTTTTAGCACTGAAAGTCCTGTGCCCTTGGAAGCCCCTCAATTCTGTGCAATCCCGAACAGTTAGTCACCCTATACATTGTTTAGATGAATTATGCCTGGGACCCCAGTAAACACTAGTTATAAAACCTGAGCTGCTGCCAGGTGCAGGGCTCACGCCTGTAATCCCAGCACTTTGGGAGGCTGAGGGGGGTGAATCACCTGAGGTCAGGAGTTTGAGACCAGCCTGGCCAACATAGTAAAACCCCATCTCTACCAAAATACAAAAAGTCAGCTGGGCATGGTGGTGCACGCCTGGAATCCCAGCTACTCGGGAGGCTGAGGGAGGAGAATCGCTTGAACATGGGAGGGGGAGGTTGCAGTGAGCTGAGATCGCGCCACTGCACTACAGCCTGTGCCACAGAACAGGACTCTGTCTCAAAAAACACAAAACCTGAGCTGCTGTGCGGGAATAGAGATGGGAGCTGCAGTGGCCTGGAGCTAAGGGAACCCAGGTGTGCCTCCCTGAGTACCAAGTCCCCCACCTCCTGTCTAGAGGGTGAAATGTGTTTCAAGGAGGAAACGCCTTAAGAACAATGAGGAGCTGTCAACACCTTCCAAAAAAAGGAAAGAAGCAGAGAGGCCTAACCACACCTGACTTTGGGGTTTTACCCTTGGCAAAGCACTTTTACTGTACTTACCTCATCTGATCCTTACAAAAACATATGAGCATAGGTGCTGTTATGGCAGCGATGCCAGAGAAGTCCAGGTCAGACAGATCAGGTCTGGGAGGAGTCCTATCCCCCTGCTTCCCCTACCCAGACTCCTCCTCTCTTGTCAGCTGTCTGCACACCCTGCTTTATTTCCCATCCTGGCTGAGACACCGTGGTTGGAATCAAGAAGCCACCCGTTCTGAGCTACAACCTTCAAAAGCCTTTCATTCCCTCCTAATAGGGCAAGGCGCCAAGGCTGCCCCACCCTAGGGGTGGATTAGGCCTCCGCCTCCCTGTTGGGGTTGAAGGTACATCAAAAGAGCTCCCTGCACCAAAATAGCACTTGCAGGCCCTGCCTGGTAGCCTGAAATGATACCAGGAGAGTCCCCTTTTAGGTTAAGGCTTTGTACCTCAAAGACCCATGTTCAAAATGCACCTGTGTCCCTGGGAAGGACTCCCACGCTGCAGCCTCCAGCACCTTCACTGGCATTGTCTTGCCTGTCACTCTGTGCATTGCAACAGACATTGCCTAATGCCAGCTTGCTGACAGAATTAGATTGTCTCTAGCAAGACCTGTGGGAATGGGGCATAGGATAGAACAGTTCTGATCCTGGGTGGAGGGTGTGAGAAGGGTCAGTGACTTAGTGAGGGGGAAACATGATAGAAGAGGTAGAGGGTGCTGGGAAGGATGGGACATGTCCTTGGCAGAAGTGGAGGAGACCTTGACTCTAAGAAGGAGGGTAGAGGGATTACACGAGCTTTCCAGAGATGACAGGAAGTAAAAAAGGTCTCAGTGTATAGGATGGGCATATTTTGGGGAGTATGAGTCTGTGCCTGAGGAGGGGGCTATTTGTGGGGGGCGTTCTGGTTCATAGGCAATCACAGAGCATTCCTCTGTGGAAGTTGAGGGAAAAAAATGTAATGGCATGGGAAAATGTTTGTGATCTGTTGATAAGTGAATAAAAAACAGAACATAGAGTAAGATCCCTATTTTGTAACAATAGCTGGAAAGACATCAAAACATTAGTGGTGCTTATCCCTGCTGTATCAAGGGTGACTTGCATTTCTTCTTGGAGCCTTTCTATAGTCTTCAGATGTTCTTCAATGAACTTGGAATATGATTTTTTTTTTAATATCATGAAAAGGGTTGTTTCAGAGGAAGATTCATTGATTATTTATTGAGTGCTTATTAAATTCTCCAGTGATGACACCACATGTGATGTGGAGGCTGGAAGCCATAGTCGTTGTTGCTCTTAGCTCTAGACATGGCACAGAGGTACAGTTCAGTGCAGAAGGACATGGACTCTGGAACTACACTGCCTGGTTTCAAATCCTTTTTCTGCACCTGTGTGACCTGGGCAAATGGCTTGACCTTTCTGTGTCTTAGTTGCCTCATCCGTAAAATGGAGATAATAACAGTACCTGTAACAATTAGTTGAGCTGATACATGTGAACACTAAGAAGAACAACCGATACAGGATAATCACAACCTGAGTGTCAGTGGTTATTGTCATTAGTGGTTATTGTCGTTAGTGGTTAAGAGCTTTGCCTCTGGAGCCAGCCTGTCTGGGTTCAAATCCTTGTTCTGTTTCTGTCTGGTTTGGGAAGTGGTTTCATCTCTATCTCTACCTCAGTTTCCTAATCTGTAAAATGGGGATAAAAGTAATGGTGCCTCATTCCCGAAATGCGTAATGGTGAAAATTAACCAAGTAACTATGGATGAAGTACTTAGAACCAGTCCTCAGTAAGTGTGAACTACTTTAATTTTTATTATTACTCTTTATTTATTTATTTATTTATTTATTTATTTATTTATTTTGGATACAGAGTCTTGCTCTGTCGCCAAGACTGGAGTGTAGTGGCACGATCCCAGCTCACTGCAACCTCTGCCTCCTGGGTCCAAGCGATTGTCCTGTCTCAGCCTCCCAAGTAGCTGGGATTGCAGACGCCCACCACTACACCCAGCTAGTTTTTGTATTTTTCGTAGAGACAGGGTTTTGCCTTGTTGGCCAGGCTGGTTCTTGGACTCCTGACCTCAAGTGATCCGCCCGCCTCGGCCTCCCAAAGTGCTGGGATTACAGGCGTGAGCCACCACGCCCAGCCTGTTACTCTTGGTGGAGGCAGAGAATGAAGGTGAGGAATCGCACAGTACCCTGTGTAGTGCCAGCCTGGGGTCCAGGATGCATAGATGGTTGTGGTGGGCACTGCAGGATGGCCCCATTCTCTCTCTCTTGCCTCTCCTCTGTCCTCCTTCAGCCTGGGCTATTCTGGTCCTTCAAGTTTTAGAACTGTGGCCCCCCAGGTGTTACCCACGCCCCTCAGAGACCGCTACTTCCCTGATCTTTATTCAGCCACACGCAGAGGTGGGTTAATGGTGAAACTGATGAAACGAAGCTTCTAGGACTCTCATTTGGATGGAGGTGCCCAGTATAATTGCCTTCTTTTTCGTGAAGAAGGCCTCTATCATTGCATAAACTTCAGCCCCACCACACATGGATGAATCTTCTCTTGGTTTTAGGAAGAGGGCTCCCAATTCATATTTCCACAGCCCCATCAGCTGAAATCTAGCCCCTTTCATTAACTGGACCTGGTCAACCAGAGACCCTCCCTGGGTGGTATTTTTGCCCATGTGAGCCTATATATAGATGGATACTCTCTGACTTATGATGGTTTGGCTTATGAATTTTTTACTTTATCATAAAATTGAGGAATATTATCTATCTATCTATCTATCTATCTATCTATCTATCTATCTATGTCTATATCTATCTGAATATATTCTTGTATTGGTTCTGTTTCTCTGGAGAACCCTGACTAATACAGTAGGTCTGAATGTAAGTTGTCTTCTTGTTTGGAAAAATCATTCTGAATGGGAGTGACTCTTTGTGATGTGGGTGCTTGGGCGGGGCAACTGGTCTGGGAGACCTCAGTAGGTCTTGTTTCTGCCCCTCAACTTCTGAGCAGGCTTGGACTTAAACTTTCAGTCATAAACAAGCATTAGGAACGAAGATCCCTGCCTGGGCGCGGTGGTTCATGCTTGTAATCCCAGCACTTTGGGAGACTGAGGCGGGTGGATCACCTGAGGTCAGGAGTTCGAGACCAGCCTGTCCAACATGGTGAAACTCCATTTCTACTAAAAATACAAAAACTTTAGCTAGGTGTGGTGGCGGACACCTGTAATCCCACCTACGCAGGAGGCTGAGGCAGGAGAATCGCTTGAACCCACGAGGCGGTGGCTGCAGTGAGCTAAGATTGTGCCACTACACTCCAGCCTGAGTGACAGAGTGAGACTCCGTCTCCAAAAAAAAAAAAAAAAAAAAAAGAAGATCCCATTCCTCCTCTGCCCATGTTGTTAGCAGCATGTAAAACTATATGTGTTTGTAACAACGAAAAACTGGAGACATCCTAAATGTTCACCCATGTGATGAAGTCCAACACAGCAGCAAAAAGGAAAAGGCAGGATTTCTATGTACTGAGGTGGAAAGCCACTCAGATAAATTGAGTGAAAAAACAATGTGCCCAACACTGTGTTTCCATTCAAGCAGATTAAAAATATATGTATATTGCCTATAGTTCCCCAGTCCCTCATCCACAATTCCCAAATCCAAAAGACTCTGGAAACCAAAACTTTTTTTCTTTGGTTTGTGGCAAATTTATCTGGTAGCAAAACCAGAGCTAAAAGAATGTGAAGCCATTTACAGTTTTTAATTATCCCTGTTAGTATGAACACATTACAGCCCACACCTAATGGGACCTACTGCCTTGGTTTGCCTAGGACTGAAGGGGTTCCCTGGACGTGGAACTGGAACAGTCTGGGGCAAACTGGGATGACTGGTCTCCCTAGGCGGAGCCTGCTGGTGTTGTGGAATACAGGCTGTATGCACTTTATTACCTGTCTAAAATGGGAAAAGTTCTAGATTCTGCAACCCATCTGTGCCCAAGGGTTTTAGCTGAAGGACCTGGATGTTCTTAGACTATCTCTGGGAAGGGGACACAAGCCAGCAGCCACAGTCTCTGGGAAGAAAACGGGTAGCTGGAGGGTAGGGGTAGGAGGGAGAGTTTTCACTGAATAGCCTTTTGCATCTTTTGACTGTGGACCATGGAATGTATTATCTACTCAAAAAATAAATACAGGAAACTATGGGCAAACAAAACGCTCTGCACTTTTGACTAAACTACAAATAGAATTTTAAAGTTTTTGGAAAAATAAATTACTGTGATGCTGTCAAAGCAATGCTTGTCTTTCGGATTCTGCTGATTCCAATGTATCCTGTTCTCAGAGCCGCTTGTCTATTGAACCCTAGTCTGGGAGTCTGGCTTTTGGTTTTCTGAGCTCAGAGGGCTGTGTAGGTCTCTCCTAGAGTAGCAGGTAGACTAAAGCTCTTACTTCAGCAGCACACTCCACAGTCAGGGGTGATTTTTTTTTTCCTGGTTGGTAGTTATTGTTATTTTGAAAAATTCAGAACAATCGTGAAAAGCAAGTAGAAACAGGCTGGGCCAGCTGAGAGTGACCATATGCCCTGGGTCTCTTGGTGATATAATTAGCTGTTTTCTTCCAGCATTGAGTGGGTGGCTCACTCTTCTGGCACCCGGCAAGGCCGCATGATGATGCAACAATGCAACAAAAGGCAAGCCCGGGCAAGGCCAGCGGGAGATCTGCCGGCCAGAGTTGCTGATTCGAGGCGATGCACGGGTGTGGGGAGGGCGTTTCAGGGCTGCAGGGAAGTGGGAGGCCCCGACTCCCCAGGAGGCAAAACTGGCCTCCTGCTCACTCAGCCCTGAGCCTTTCCACCCCAAACCCTGACTCCTTCCTTTCTTCCCTCCTCCCTGCTCAGTGGCAGAATCTATTCCTAGTTCACTCACTCTCCCAGGGGTGAAAGGGTCCACTGAGACTTCTAGAAGTGAGATAGAGGGGCCTGTGCAAGGAGAGACTAAATCAGGTTTCCCAAGCCTTGAGGATGGAGGGTGGGGAGCTTTCAATCACCTGGGGAGATTTTTTCAAAATATCTGTACACTTGTGCAGCCGGCGGTCCCTCATCCAATTTTAATTCAGTGGGTTCAGATAGGTCTGGCATGTGGAATATATATTTTAATTGTGTTAATTATTATCTACGATGTTATTAACAATTTTAAAATATATATTAAGAGGAATAAGCCTACTTTACACCCCAAGATAGATAGGCTGTGCACAGCACAACCCCAGGGAGTGCTGTCCACCCAGACTTCCTAATGGTGCCCTGGAGGGGGTAACACAGTGGACCTGCTCCTCTCTCCAGAGGCAGCCATTGCCACCGTTTCTTGTCCCTCTCTCACTCTCTCTCTTTTTTTTTTTTTTTTTTTGAGACAGGGTCTCACTCTGCTGCCCAGACTGGTGTGCAGTGGTACAATCTTTTTTTTTTTTTTTTTTTTTTTTGAGACGGAGTCTCGCTGTGTCGGCCAGGCTGGAGTACAGTGGCCGGATCTCAGCTCACCGCAAGCCCCACCTCCCGGGTTTACGCCATTCTCCTGCCTCAGCCTCCCGAGTAGCTGGGACTACAGGCGCCCGCCACCTCGCCCGGCTAGTTTTTTGTATTTTTTAGTAGAGACGGGGTTTCACCGTGTTAGCCAGGATGGTCTCGATCTCCTGACCTCGTGATCCGCCCGTCTCGGCCTCCCAAAGTGCTGGGATTACAGGCTTGAGCCACCGCGCCCGGCCGCAGTGGTACAATCTTGGCTCACCACAGTATCGACCTCCTGAGCTCCTACCTCAGCCTCCCCAGTAGCTGGGACCACAGGCATGTACCACCACACCTGGCTAATTTTTGCATTTTTTTGTAGAGATGGATCTTCACCATGTTGCCCAGGCTGGTCTCTAACTCTTGGGCTCAAGTGATCCACTTGCCTCGGCCTCTCAAAGTGCTGGGATTACAGGAGTGATGCAGTATGCGGCCCCTCTTGTGTCTTCTTGCAGAGAGAATCTATATGTATACAGGACCTGAGCATTTGGCACAAGGGGTTCTCCCATCACTATGTTGAGAATCACTGAGCTAGAGGGAGGAAGGTCCAATGGGGGTGATTTCAGGCATATTCAAAAGGGAGAAAGGAGAATTGGGCTTGCCCTGAAGTCTCACTGCAGCAAGCCCCCACCCTCCCGGAGTCCCACACACCCCATTAAGAAACTGTCAGGCCAGGCGCAGTGGCTCACACCTGTAATCCCAGCACTTTGGAAGGCTGAGGTGGGTGGATCACGAGGTCAGGAGTTCGAGACCAGCCTGGCCAATATGGTGAAACCCTGTCTCTACTAAAAATGCAAAAATTAGCTGGGCATGGTGGCACGTGCCTATAGTCCCAGCTGCTGGGAAGGCTGAGGCAGGAGAATCGCTTGATCCCAGGAGGCGGAGGTTACACTGAGCTGAGATTGCACCACTGCACTCCAGCCTGGGCAACAGAGCAAAACTTCGTCTCAAAAGAGAAAAAAAAGAAAGAAAGAAAAAGAAAAGAAACTGTCAGGGTCTATGTACCTGCATTTCTGGCAGTAAAATAACTTTTCTTAATAATCCTTCTCCCAGGCCTTCAAGGGATTTTCAGGTGGATTTGCTGACTAAGGGATTTTCTTGCATTTAAGTCCAATGACTTCTCAGACTTTGATGTTGACTAGTTTAGAAAGAAAAAGGAAAAGCTGTGCACCAGAAGGAGGAAATGGGTCCTGCTGTGTAACTTTAGTCTCACTGTCTCTTTGTGGCCTGGTTTCCTCCTTTGGGAACTGAAGAGGATCATGCCTACCTCATTTTTCTCAGTCTCTCTGGGGAATGGTAAGATTATAGCTATGAAAGCACCCATTTTAGACACGAAGATATTGAGGTCCAAGTTCATGTTCTGCCCAGGTGGCACTCTTCTTATTCTTGTGGCCGCGTCCAGAGACTCAGCAGGAAAAGACCCTCTTACCGGCAGACAGGGGAGAGGGAGTCCCGTCTGCCGTGCTCCCAGCTGTGATGGAGATGGCTAGTGGGTCCTCACAAATCTGTGCGGACCTCCGGGGACTACATTGACCTGTGCATCCGGGGTGCATCCAAGTTCTCACCAATGGAACGTAGGTAGGAGATGATGCCAGTCCCTTCTGAGCCTGATGTGAAGAAATGCACATGGCTTCTCTGGCACTTTCCCCTACCTGCAGCTGGAATCAGAGATCATGAGGCCCCAGGGAATGGTGGAGCCACATGGTGGAAAGAACCTAACAGCCTGAATCACCACACGGAGGGCAGCCACCTGAATACCTCTATTGGATTCATATGTGAGTGAGAAATAAACTTGTATTGGCTTGTCACTGAAATGTGAGAGTTTGTTTATTACAGGAGCTAATGTCATTCTATCACACACCCTGACTTTTCTTCATAAGTCCAATCCTAAGCTGCTAGGATGGACGTTGGAGGAGACATCAGCAATGATTGCTCCCAGCAGGTACAGGGTTGTTAGAAACCACTGAGGATAGGGAAGAGGGAATAATACCTCCTCCCTGGCTCTGAGCTTGGCTCCAGTGTGACCACTAGCATTTGGGGCGTGGGGGTTGCAGCTGTCACATTCCACAGTGGCCCCAGTGGCATTACGATTACAGATGACACTCAGAGCCACTCTAGGGAAGCAGAGGCAAGGACAAGCAGCTGATGGGGTGGGGAGCAGAAGGGCTGGGGCCACAGCCAGAGCCCTGGATCTGCCCTGACCCCAGTCTGTGTCCCCTCAGCCGAAGCCAGCACTTCCTAGGGGCTCCATTTCTCTGTCTGTATAAGAGTCTAATACACCTGTCCTGGATGGGGGAGGGAGGAGTGTATGGATGGTGAGGAGTGAGAGAATGGATCTGAAACCTGACATCACTGAGATTCCACACTACTGTGCAATCAGAGGCCCCGAACCCAAGCCCCTCAGCCTATGCTGAGGCTTTTTCTTGGGAGGGGCTTAAAAAATATGTTAGAGAAGAAAAAAAATCAAAGTGCACAGTTCCTATTATTTTGGGATCATCCAGAAGGCCGTTGTGTGCTAAGGGGCCTGGAGGGGGTGTCTTGGGAGCTTTGAAGGCAGCTCAAAGGACTGAATTCAGAATCTGTGAGCAGCTCCCTTTGCTGCCAAATGTCTATTCTCAGGTGTCACAATCGTTGAAATTCCTCCATTAGGGCTTCATTTCTTTGAATTACTTTTTGTTCTACACAAAAATGCAAGCAATGATAATCCCCAATGTGTTCAGGGTTTTAGACTTGTTCCAATAATCCTAAAAGGCACAGATAGACAGTGAGGCCCAGATACCTGGTGTGGCTACTTCTTCAATCATGCTTCTTCTGACAGAGTGATTATGGGGCAATTCGACTCTTAGGTGTATATCCAGAAACTCTTACATATGTGCCCTAGAGACATGAATAAAAATACTTATAGTAGCCCTATGTATAATAACAAAAACTGGCGATAACCCAAATGCCCATTGATAGAAGAACGAATCATCGGATATTTAAAAAACTGAAAATGGGTCGGGCATTGTGGCTCATGCCTGTAATCCCAAGACTTTGGGAGGCTGAAGCTGAAGTTTGAGCCCAGGAGTTTGAGACCAGCCTGGGTAACATAGGGAGACACCATCTCTATTGAAAAAAAAAAATTAGCCAGGCACCACGGTGTGTACCTGTGGTTCCAGCTACTTGGGAGGCTGAAGTGCAAGGATTGCTTGAGGCTGAGAGGTTAAGGCTTCAGTGAGCCATGATCACACCACTGTACTCCAGCCTGGGCGGCAAAGTGAGGCCCTGTCTCAAAACAAATAGGTAAATAAAAATAAAAATCGGAAAATGATTGAACCATGTTTAAATTATATATTGCTGCCTAACAAATCATGTTAAAACACAGTGACAACCACGATCATTTGTTTGCTCACATTATATAATTCAGTCAGGGGTTTGGCTCCACCTGTGGAGGTTCAACTGGAGCTGGGGGTCGACTCTCAAGATGGTCCTCTTATGGCTGGCAAGTTGATGATGACTGTTTGCTGGGAGATCTGCTGGAACTCTTAGCTAGTGGGCCTTGGTTATGCTGCATGTGACCTCTCCACAAGACTTCTCACAGCATGATGGTCTCAGAGTAATTGAACTTCTTACATGGTGGGTTAAGGTCCCTAAGAATCCAAAAGCAATAGAAATTATTATACCTTCTTAAGGCTTAGGTCTGGAATGCGCACAGGGTTACTTCTGTCCCATTCTATTGGCTAAAAGAGTCACTAGCCAGAAATGTTCAAGGGGAGGCAACTACAAAAGAGTGTGAATAGCCAGAGGTATACCTCACTGGGTGACATTGACTTCCACAAACCACAACCATCCACAACCATATGCATAAATATTAGGTTAGGTTATGTTTCAGTATCAAATAACCTCTACATTTCAGTGACTTCACACACAAATGGTTAATTTTTTCTTATATACATATCCAATAGAAGTTGCTGGGGCACTCTGCTCCACACATTCACTCAGGGATCCAGGCTGATGGAGGCTCCACCATGTTGTAGTGGCACCATTGCACCATCTGAGACACGGGACCTCACTTTTGCCACAACTGTGAAGGACAGAAAGAATCGAGAATTTCACCTGGCCTTAGCTCTAAAAAGACAAATGTCACTTATGTTCACATTTCATCAGCTAGGACCAGTCACACGACCCCATCTACACTGTAAGTGGGGCTGGGAAATGTTGGAGAACATCTGGAAAAATGGCTGAGCATTACTGTCTTGGCCACATGTGATAGAACTATTTAAAACAAAAGAAAGTTTTAGATAAAATGCAAGGTAGTGCTCACTTTGGGGTAGGGGTGGAACACACAAGAAAGTGTCAGTGATTTGTAATATTCTAGTTTTTGGTTTGAGCGGTGAGTGTTAATTATTTGTTAAAACAAATGAATGAATGAATAGACAAATGAATAAATAAAAGACAGGGTTCGGAAGCAGCAGCACTGAAGCCTAACCTCAGAGTACAGGCCAAAAATGACCCTTCAATAAACATTCACTGAGTTCCCAGCTGAAGCTGGTAGACCTCTCCAAGGTACAAAGATGAATAAAATATGGGCTCAGCCCCTCCAGGTGCCCAGCTTAGAGGATTCAGTAGACACATAAACCAAGCAGGTGGGCAAAGCACAGTGGAGAGTCTTGCTCAGTGGGAGCTCTGGGAATTAGAGGGAGCCTGGAGAAGGCCTCACCCCAAGTCACATGTGTTGGGTCATGAAGAATCAATAGGAATTCAAAAGGTGGAGAATGCAGTGGAGATGGGGCAAGTTGGTCAGGGACACTCAGAGAGGAAGATTTGTGCAAAGGCACAAAGAGGCCTTCACCCCTCAGGTGGCCTGTGTTCACAGCATTTCCTCACTGCCTTCTAGTCCCTAAATGATCTGATCAACTTACTCCCTCTGCACTGCACCACCCAGAACCTTCTGCAAGAGACAGGCACTTGTCCTCCACAGTGGCTGCCATGAGTGTTGGCTGCTGATGCTTACAGCCAAGTCCTTCCCTGGCCTTAGAGGAGGAAGCTCTCTTGCCTGAGGTCATGCACTTCCCTACTGCAGGGGCAGCCACATCCACATCCAGATGACTGTTTGGAAACCCAGGGTGTAAGGACCTAGCTCTCATGCTTCAACTCAGCGAACTCTGCAAGACCATCCCAGCTTCAGGAGTCCTGGTGGGATCAGCCAAGGCCTCTCTGGGCCTCCAGCCTCCAGCAGACCCCAGTTCTTCTCTCTGCCCAATTCTGTTCCTTTTATATCCAGACAAGTGTTGAATGTGAATGCACTCCCCAATAAACTTCCTTCAAGCAAAACTCTTATGTGTTTTCTGGGAAACCTACCTAAGATATCCACTAAAATACAGATGATTACTAAATTCCAAGAGATGCCTTTCCTGGGGATGTTTGCAAAGCAATTATCATTATAACTAATATTCATGGAGTGATTTCTATGTGCCAGGCTAAGCACTTTGCTTTTAAGATCACATTTAATGAGGAACACAGCCTCACAGTAAGAATACACGTCTTTTCTTTTCTTTTATTTATTTATTTTTTTGAGACAGTGTTTTGCTCTTGTTGCCCAGGCTGGAGTGCAATGGCGCAATCTCGGCTCACTGCAGCCTCCGCCTCCCGAGTTCAAGCGATTCTCCTGCCTCAGCCTCCCAAGTAGCTGAGATTATAGGCATGTACCACCATACTTGGCTAATTTTTGAATTTTTAGCAGAGACGGGGGTTTCATCATGTTTCATCATGTTGGTCAAGCTGGTCTCGAACTCCTGACCTCAAATTATCTGCCTGCCTCAGCCTCCCAAAGTGCTGGAATTACAGGTGTGAGCCACCATGCCAGGCCTATTTATTTATTTATTTATTTATTTATTTTTGAGATGGAGTTTCGCTCTGTCACCCAGGCTGGAGTGCAATGGCGCAATCTTGGCTCACTGTAACCTCCGCCTCCCAGGTTCAAGCAATTCTCCTGCGCTAGTCTCCCAAGTAGCTGGGATTACAGGTGCCTGCCACTATGCCTGGCTAATTTTTTTGTAGTTTTTAGTAGAGACGGGTTTCACCATGTTGGCCAGGCTGGTCTCAAAGTCCTGAACTCAGGTGATCCACCTGCCTTGGCCTCTCAAGTGCTGGGATTACAGGCATGAGCCACCATGCCTGGCCAGGCCTATTTATTTTTATTTTCAATTTTTTTTTTTAAGGCTAGTCAAATAAAGCAGTGGGAGTGGAGAAGGAGCAAATAAACCTGTAACTGGTTGTGATCAATTAGTTGTAAACACCACTGTACTCAGACCAACCTAAAGAAATGAATTTCTAATGGTGAAATTTCAGGCTTAGGCAGTAGTAGGCTTGGGAATCTGGAAGCGTTTGTGTTGCACAAATTCTGTCACAAATTTCCCTGCCTTAATGTATGCTCAGTCCTGATCCTTATGTTGACTGGGTAAAGCTCCCAGCAGGTCAGAGTGTTAGTTCTCAAAGTTATTCTTCTAAAAAAAAAAAAAAAAAAAAAGCCAGGCGTGGTGGCTCACGCCTGTAATCTCAGCACTTTGGAGCACTTTGGGAGGCAGAGGCAGGTGAATCACCTGAGGTCAGGAGTTGGAGACCAGCCTGGCCAACATGGTGAAATCCTGTCTCTACCAAAATACAAACATTAGGCGGGGTGAGTCGTCATCCGACGTCTGGCCGTGAGATGTTTCTGGAGCTGGGGTCTCTCCGCCGCAGACATGACGAAGGGCCTTGTTTTAGGAATCTATTCCCAAGAAAAAGAAGATGGTGTGCCACCGTTCACAAGTGCAGGAGAGAATTTTGATAAATTGATAGCTGGAAAGCTGAGAGGAACTTTGAACATATCTGGACCACCTCTGAAGGCAGGCAAGACTTGAACCTTTTATGGTCTGCATGAGGACCTCCCCAGCGTGGTGCTAGTTGGCCTCAGCATAAAGGCAGCCAGAATCGACAAACAGGGAAACTGGTGTGAAGGCAAAGAAAACATCAGAGCTGCTCTTGCAGCGGGATGCAGGCAGATTCAAGACCTGGAGCTCTCTTCCATGGAGGTGGATCCCTGTGGAGATGCTCAGGCTGCTGAGGAGGGAGCGGTGCTTGGTCTCTATGAATAAGATGACCTAAAGCAAAAGAAGATGGCCATGTCGGCGAAGCTCTATGGAAGTGGGGCTCAGGAGGCAGAAAGGAGTCCTGTTTGCTTGTGGGCAGAACTTGGCACGCCACTTGATGGAGACACAAGCCAACGAGATGATGCCAACCAGATTTGCTGAAATTATTGAGAAGAATCTCAAAAGTGCTAATAGTAAAACTGAGGTTCATATCAGACGCAGGTCTTGGATTGAGGAACAGGCAATGGGACCATTCCTCAGTGTGGCCAAAGGATCTGACAAGCCCCCAGTCTTCTTGGAAATTCACTACAAAGGCAGCCCCAATGCAAACGAACCACCCCTGGTGTTTGTTGGGAAAGGAATTACCTTTGACAGTGGTGGTATCTCCATCAAGGCTTCTGCAAATATGGACCTCATGAGGGCTGACATGGGAGGAGCTGCAACTATATGCTCAGGCATCGTGTCTGCTGCAAAGCTCAATTTGCCCATTAATATTACAGGTCTGGTCCCTCTTTGTGAAAATATGCCTAGCAGCAAGGTCAACAAGCTGGGGGATGTTGTTAGAGCCAGGAACGGGAAGACTATCCAGGTTGATAACACTGATGCCGAGGGGAGGCTCATACTGGCTGATGCGCTCTGTTACATGCACACGTTTAACCCGAAGATCATCCTTAATGCCACCACCTTAACATTAAAGTGTAGCTTTGGGGTCAGGTGCCACTGGGGTCTTTACCAATTTATCCTGGCTCTGGAACAAGCTCTTTGAGGCCAGCATTGAAACAGGGGACTGCGTCTGGAGGATGCCTCTCTTCAAACATTATACAAGACAGATTGTAGATTGCCAGCTGGCGGATGTTAACAACATTGGAAAATATAGATCTGCGGGGGCATGTACAGCTGCGGCATTCCTGAAAGAATTTGTGACTCATCCTAAGTGGGCACATTTAGACACAGCAGGCATGATGACCAACAAAGATGAGGTTCCCTATCTACGGAAAGGCATGACCGGGAGGCCCACAGAACTCTCATAGAGTTCTTACTTAGTTTCAGTCAAGACAATGCTTAGTTCAGATACTCAAAAATGTCTTCACTCTGTCTTAAATTGGACAGTTGAACTTAAAAGGTTTTTGAATGAATGGATGAAAATCTTTTAAAGGAGACAAAGGATGGTATTTAAAAATGTAGAACACAATGAAATTTTTATGCCTTGATTTTTTTTTTCATTTTAAACAAAGATTTATGTGTTTTTTTTGTTTGTTTGTTTGTTTTGAGATGGAGTCTCGCTCTGTCGCCCAGGCTGGAGTGCAGTGGCGCCATCTCGGCTCACTGAAACCTCTGCCTCCTAGGTTCAAGTGATTCTCCCCTCTCAGCCTCCTGCATAGCTGGGACTACAGACGCCCACCACCATGCCCAGCTGATTTTTGCATTTTTAGCAGAGACGGGGTTTCACCGTGTTGGCCAGGCTGGTCTCAAACTCCTGACCTTGTGATCCACCCGCCTCGACCTCCCAAAGTGCTGGAATTACAGGTGTGAGCCACCAAGCCCAGCCAGTATGTTTTTAATTGAGAAGCAAAATTGTACTTCGGATTTGTGATGCTAGGAACATGAGCAAACTGAAAATTACTATGCACTTGTCAGAAACAACAAATCCAACTTTTTGTGCAAAAAAAAAAAAAAAAAAATACAAGCATTAGCTGGGCACGGTGGCGCATACCTGTAATCCCAGCTACTTGGGAGGCTGAGGCAGAAGAATTGCTTGAACCCGGGAGGCAGAGACTGCAATGAGCTGAGATTGCACCACTGCTGACTTGGTCTCAAAAAACAAAACAAAACAGAAAAATAAAATGAAAACAAAAAGCCAAGGCTGCTTCTGCTCAATAATGTTCTATCTTTGTTCCGCCTCTTCTCTGGGGTCTCACTTCTTGGGAGCCTGTGTGGAGGTGAATTCCTCTGAAAGCTGACTGCCCCTATTTGGGACTCCCCAGTCTCTTTCTGAGAAATGGTGATACTGTTCCCAGCACTTCCTCTCCCTTCCTAGGCAGCTCCTGCAGCCACCACCGAGCCTTCCTCACATCCTCCTTCTTCAGGTTTGGGCTTTCCACCTTTCACCATTCCCCTACCCCACGCTGCTCCACCGCAGTCTGGGGAGGGGGCTGGTCTGGGTGCTCTTGTCCCCCATGCTGAGCCTCCCTCCATCCCTATGCTGCCGGCTTCCTGGGAACATGCTTGGGCAGCAGGCTGTGGCTCTGATTGGCTTTCTGACCGTCAGGAACATGTCCCAACATGTTGAGCTCTGGCATAGAAGAGGCTGGTGGCTATTTTGTCCTTGGACTGCCTGTTTTCAGGTGAGGAAGGGGATGGTAGGAGACAGGAGACCTCTAGAGACCCCAGGTAGACCTTGGCCTGTTACTCTCAATAGGGTATGTGATCTGCCGGCAGATCCTTGGGACAGGGCTGGGATCTGGTGCATGTGTGCTTGTGTGAATGTGTGCTGGGAGTCAGATTTGTGTGTGACTTCTAACAACCTGCTCCCTTGCCTTCCTCAGGGCAGAGGTCCTCCCTTAGAGTGTGTCTGTGTACACATTCAAGTGCATGGCTGCAAACTTTTTTTTTAAAGCACCGAATAGTACTAGACACTTAGTAGGTACTTAAGAAATATTGAATGTGGTGGTGGTGGTGAGCTAGAAATTATAAAAAAAATTATTTCCCAAAAACAACAACAAAAAGAATTATTTCATTGTGAAGCTCAGTACCAGAAAACTGTAAATAATTCATTACAAGCCTTTATTAAAAAAATTTTTTTCCCCCAAAGTAAACAGACAATGTCTAGTCTATTTGAAATGCTTGAAAGCAGAGGGGCTTCAAGGCCGTGGGAGGAGATGCCTATCCTCTGCTGGACATTTGACAACCCACCCTTTGGATGGTTTGGATGTATAGGAGGGAAGGTGCAGACAGCAGTGGGGCTTAGAGTGGGGTCCTGAGGCCGTGCTGTGGCCTTTCTGGGGTTTAGCCACAATCCTGGCCTGACTCTAGGACCAGGCAGGCCGAGGGGGTCTGCTGCTGTGTCCTCCCACCCCTACGGGCTCCCATTCACACAGCAGAGGAGAAAGAAGCCTGTCCTCCCTGAGGTCAGCTGTGTTAAAGGAAGAAGACTGGGCATGTCTGGGCAGAGATTTCCAGACTCTGAGCAGCCTGAGATGTAAGTAATTGTAGCTGCTCCAAGCCTGGGTTCTGTTTTTTAGTGGGATTTCTGTTCAGATGAACAATCCATCCTCTGCAATTTTTTAAAAGCAAAACTGCAAATGTTTCAGGCTCAGAAAGGAGGCAAAGGTGAAGTCCAAGGGAGGGCAGGGGTGTGCGGTAGATGGGAGCGGATAGACTTGTCATTCATCTCTGTGTCTGTCAGAAGCACCAGTAGACACTTCCAGAGTTGTCCTTTTTTTATGTCATCTCCATAAACCATGTGCAAATGAGGGTTATTTGGCATTTTTGTCATTCTGGAGCCACAGAAATAAAGGATGACAAGCAGAGAATCCTGGGCAGGAGGCAAAAGGCCTGTGTTCCAACTATAGTCATTTCTTTGCTGCATGATCTGAGTTAGGTCACTAGACTTCTCTGAGCCCCAGTTTCCCCAGAAGCGTACAGGGGCTATGTGGGGAGTATTCAGGAGACAGACAACTCACTCGTCAAATCCTCCCCTTCCTGGCCAACAAAGCTGCTGCAACCACAGGGGTTTCGTCTGTTGAGGTGAGTGTAGGGTGTACAGAGATTGGTTCAATGTCCAATTCTTCGGTTTCCCTGGAGATCAGGTTGCCCTTTTCTGGTAGTGTCTCCAATTGCCTCCTTCCTGGAAGCATGTGACAATCAACAACTTTGTATACTTAAGTTCAGTGGACCTCAATTTCCTCATCTGTGAAATAAACGGGACTGGAAAAGCATTCCGGCCTCAAGATGCTTTGTTGGGGTGTCTAGGTGCTCCAGATGCTTCTGGGAGAGGTGACCTAGTGAGGGATCAGTGGGAATAGAGGTGATATTATAGAACTTTTCTGGAAATTGCAGAGAGGTGCATCGTTTTTATTATTTATGAATTTGTATTTATTAATGTCATCCTCCTGATCTTTTCAGCTGCATTGGGTAAATCCTTGCCTGCCAGGTCGGACTCCCCGACCCCCAGAGTGGGTCAACGGTGGGCCAGAAAGGGGGCTCATTCTAACAGTGCTGTGTCCTCCTGGGGAGTGCCAACTCATTCTCCAAGTAAAAAAAGCCAGATTTGTGGCTCACTTCGTGGGGAAATATGTCCAGCGCACCAACGCAGGCGAGGGACTGGGGGAGGAGGGAAGTGCCCTCCTGCAGCACGCGAGGTTCCGGACCGGCTGGCCTGCTGGAACTCGGCCAGGCTCAGCTGGCTCGGCGCTGGGCAGCCAGGAGCCTGGGCCCCGGGGAGGGCGGTCCCGGGCGGCGCGGTGGGCCGAGCGCGGGTCCCGCCTCCTTGAGGCGGGCCCGGGCGGGGCGGTGGTATATCAGGGCCGCGCTGAGCTGCGCCAGCTGAGGTGTGAGCAGCTGCCGAAGTCAGTTCCTTGTGGGGCCAGAGCTGGGCGCGGATTCGCCGAGGCACCGAGGCACTCAGAGGAGGTGAGAGAGCGGCGGCAGACAACAGGGGACCCCGGGCCGGCGGCCCAGAGCCAAGCCGAGCGTGCCCGCGTGTGTCCGTGCGTGTCCGCGAGGATGCGTGTTCGCGGGTGTGCGCTGCGTTCACAGGTGTTTCTGTGGCAGGTGAATGACGGGCGTGGATCGGTGCGCGCTCGGCTTGCGCACACGGTATCTGTAAGTGCGCGGGTGACGGGGGTCGGGATGTGCCGGAGACCCCGGGCAGAGAGCGGGATTACCAGTACAGGGATCCCCGGTCACGATCCCCGCCCCTGGAAACCCAGCTGGGGCGAGGGAGGGCGTGGACCGGACTGCTCTGAGAGCTCGCCTTTGGCTGCGGTTGGCTGCAGGCCCCAGGCGCAGTTTGCTCGCGGCCTGGGGATGAAGTCCGTGTCCCTGGAGGGGCCCAGGAGGGGCGAGGAAAGCGGAGTGGAGTAAATTCGTCTAGGATCGGTCCTAGGCGGCTCTCGGATCCAACTGGCGCCGCCCTGGCCCAGGTCCCAGGTTCAGGTCCTCTACGCCACTGTGTCCACCACCTGGCTGGGCACTGAGGTCAGCGCGGGCTGTTTCCCGGCCCTTGGGAGTGTGCCAGGACACGTCCCCTAAGGACAAACGAGGAGGTGACTCATTGTGACAAGGAGACCCCAGGGAACGGACTGTATGAGGTCAGAACCCCGCCCGGGAAGGGGTACAGTGGGACTCCCGAAGCCCTCTCCCCTGCCCCGCCGCGGTCTCCGTCCTCCCATCGGCACAGTGACCTATTTGGCTGGAACAGCTTGTTCCCAGGGAAGCAGGGCACCGGAGGTCCAGGACACCGCGTCGGGTCCCCGCTTCGCTAGGGGTCGGGGAGTCCCGACTCTGCGCTGGGCGGGCTCCAACCAGCCTGTCAGTCGGGGAAGGGCAAGGGTCTCCTCTAACTCTTTCCCACCGCGGCCGGGAGAATCACGGCCCAGCCTGCCCTCGGGTCGGGGCGCTGGACTCCGGGGCGAGAGCAGAGCCCACGCCTGGGTGGGAGGTGGTAAGGGGTCAGGTCTTTGCGGGGTGGGGATTCTGGGGGGCACGACGCTGCTCAGGGCCTCCATCAGCTGCCTCGGTGGCGCCCCGACCTAGCCCAGATTCCCTCTCGGAAAGCGACAGGGCTGAGCGGAGCAGGGGGGCGAGTCGCCCCCTGGGGCGCCGCCACTTGGCGCGGATCACAGCGCATCCTCTCGGTCCAGAACCCCTGGGGGACACTTGCGCCCTCTTCGTGCGGAAAAGCATCTTGGAGCTGGGTTTGGAACTTGGGGCGCCCAGGCAGCTTCCCTTCTCCTTCCCTCCCTCCACGTCGCGTTTCTGGGAGGACTTGCGAGCGGTTTTGTTTTCGTTGCTCCCGTCTATTTTTATTTTCCAGGGATCTGACTCATCCCATGCTTTGGGCGTGGAGATAAGGTGGAGGGGTCGGCTCCCGGCGCGCGCGTGTGTGTGTGTGTGCGCGCGCGCGCGTGTGTGCGTGTGTGTGTGTGTGTCAGAGACGGCACAAGAGCGCGCGGTTTCCCAACAGCGGCGGGAGTTTCGGAAGCCTGGCCGGCTCAGCGTGACGTGTTCGCGGCGCCCCCCCGCTGTCCCCTCCCATGCTCCCCCTCCCCACCCCAGGGTGACGCGCAGCCGGAGTGGAAGCAGAGTTTTGGCGGGCGAGCAGCGCCTTGCAGGAAACTGACTCATCACTACTCCCTCCCGCAGTCCGAGGCTCTGCCCACGCACCTCCCACCCCGCGCGTGATTTCCTGGAGGCCGGCGCCCCCTCCCGGCCCTGGCGGTAATAGCACACCGGCTTTCCCGCGGAGTGGGGCTGGCCGGCGCGAACCGCCGCGGCTACTCCGAGAATAACCCCTATGCCATTACCACCCCTTCAAAGGAGCACTCCTTAGATTCAACAGTATTTACTGAGCTCTTACTGGAAATTAAAATATGGCTGAAGTCTAAGGCAGCAAAGCCAATAAAGGAGGCTATTTTCAGTTGTTTGTAAAACACGGGTTTACGTTTCTGTTTTCTTTGGGCTGAAAGTTATTATGACAATGAGCATGAGAGCAGATTTTGATGGGGGAGGAGAGGCCTATAAGAGCCATAAGAGAAGGATGGGTGGTAGAAGAGGAGAGGGTACCTGCCTAGATCCTAGTCCTGTCTTGAGCTCCCGGGAGCCAGGGAATATCCAGCTCCTTGATGAAGCCCTAGGCGGGCTCCTCCTCCTTGTGCCTATGATGTATTGAGACCAAGAATGTCCATTTCAAACACACCAGTGTGTCCCCCTTTGGCTGGCACCCCAAGAGTGCCCATCTGAGGAACGGTGCCAAACACTTGCTTGAAACTTCAATTTGGATTAAGTTGGTCTCAAGAGGCAGGGATTTTTCAAAATCTATATTTTGAAAAAGCTCCCTAGGTGCTTCTTTCTTTTCTTTCTTTCTTTCTTTCTTTCTTTCTTTCTTTCTTTCTTTCTTTCTTTCTTTCTTTCTTTCTTTCTTTCTTTCTTTCTTTCTTTCTTCCTTCCTTCCTTCCTTCCTTCCTTCCTTCCTTCCTTCCTTCCTTCCTTCCTTTCCTTTCCTTTCCTTTCTTGCTTGCCTGCCTGCCTGCCTGCTTGCTTGCTTTCTCTCTCTCTTTTTCTTTCTTTCTTTCTCTTTCTTTCTTTCTTTCTTTCTTTCTTTCTTTCTTTCTTTCTTTCTTTCTTTCTTTCTTTCTTTCTTTCTTTCTTCTTTCTTTCTTACAGAGTCTCACTCTGTCACCCAGGCTGGAGTGCAATGGCACCATCCTGGACTCAAGCAGTCCTCCTGTTTCATCCTCCCAAGTAACTGGGACCACAGGTGTGACCCTCCATGCCCAGCATTTTTTTTTTTTTTTTTTGAGACGGAGTCTCACTCTTTTGCCCAGGCTGGAGTATAGTGGCATGATCTTAGCTCACTGCAACCTCCACCTGCTGGGTTCAAGCAATTCTCCTGCCTCAGCCTCCCAAGTAGCTGGGGCTACAAGTGTGCACCACCACGCCTGGCTAATTTTTGTAATTTTAGTAGAGATGGGGTTTTGCCATCTTGGCTAGGCTGGTCTTGAACCCCTGACCTCAGATGATCTGCTCGCCTTGGCCTCCTAGAGTGCTGGGATTACAGATGTGAGCCACTGCACCCAGCCACCGAGCTAATTTTTATTTACTTTTATTTTTAGTAGAGACGGGGTCTCACTGTGTTGCCCAGGCTAATCTTGGACCCCTGGGCTCAAATGATTCTCCCATCTCTGCCTCCCAGAGTGTTAGGATTACAGGCATGAGCCACTGCCCCTGGCCTCCCCAAGTCATTCTGATGGGCCTCTCTGGTTAAGAAACCTCAAAATTAGAGAGGGAGTGGGGTTCAACACTAGAGCACAGGACTCAGGGCAAACAGGCCTGGGTTCAGATCCTGGCTGTGCCACTTGTGAACTGTGTGATGTTGGGCAAGTCACTTAACTTCTCTGAGACTTGGTTGCCTCTTCTGTATAAAGGGAGCTAATAGATATCCACTTTTTAGGAGGACTGATATTTTTAAACTGCTTAGAACAGCCCCCAAACATAAAAATATATAAATAAATCCCAACTCATGCCTAGCGGAGGGTGGACAGAGGTTATTTGAGGGCTCTGTCCACTGTACTGGGTGACCCCTTTATGGGACAGTGGCCTTTGGCCTTTTTAGCTGTATGACTTAGGGACAAGTCTCATATCTCTTCCATCTCCTGCCGTTTAAACTTGGTGTGAAGTTACCAAGAGCCTCCTCTTCCAACCAGCTGGGACGTGAAACTGTGGGCTGCACTGATCACAAGCAGTGGGGTGAGGTGGGGTGGAGCAGATGTGGCATGTGTCCCGGGCTTCCTGCCTCAGGAGGACTCAGCAGAGCTTTCCCCCCCAGAGCCTGCAAGTTGGGACTTGTCCCTAGGAAAACCCAGTTGCTGCCAAGGTCGTGCAGTCACTCAGCCCTGGAGTCAAGCCAGAGCAGGCAGGTAGGTGCCAGGGCTCCCTCATGGGCAAACTCACCCTCCGTTTTCCCTCTCCTGAAGTGGGAGGAGAGGAGCCAGGTAGACCAGCCACCTTTAATTTTCTTTGCCTGCAAAACGGGTTCCTTGGACACAGGCAACACGGGGCAGAGGCTGCCAGGTGTCTAGACTTCAGATCACCTGATGTGCCTGGCAGGATGTGGCTCAGCCTGGGAGAAATCATCCCTTGCGCTGCCCCGCCCGGCCCCTCCTTACCCCTAGGCCACCCGCCTGACGACATCCTTGGGAAAGGCCCTCAGCCTACAGCACCTGTCAGCTGCTGTCTGAAGGAGGTAGTTGGCAGGGGGAAGTGATAGGGAGGAGGCTCAATAAAACTGAAGGCAGAGAGGAATAATCATACTTCTGTTTTCCATGCACTTCTGTATACGAAGTGCTGCTGGCACGTTACCTACATTAACTCAGTTAATTCTCATGTCTATCCTCTGAGACAGTAATATCCCCATTTTATAGACAAGGAAAATAGAGCTCAGACAAGTTAAGTTGCTTGCCCAGGGTCACCTAGTAAAACCTGGACTCCAACCCAGATGATCTGAGTCCAGAGCTCTCCTGCTTAACCACCAAGACACAGCCTTTCACTCAGCTCTGTTCTGTCTGCCTTGCGCATGGACTCCCTGATCAATTGCTTGAGTAGGTGTCCGTAGCCATGCTCTTTAAACTTGCACATGGCCCATTTAAGGGTGAGGAAACTGAGACCTAGAGATATTAAGTGGTTTTTTAAAGCTTACGTAGTAACTGGCAGAGCTAGGACCACAACCCGGGTGTTTTTTGCCCCAAAGTCCAGGGTAATTTTACTTGGTCGAGCAGGGTTACCCTACTTGGGGATCTGGGTAGGGGGATTCAGGAGGCTGGAGGAACTGTCCGACTGTTCCTTCTTCTGATAATTGACCGCCTGGCCATGGCTAGGATTAGGAAACTGCTGGACTCTGGCAATTCACATGTATTTGAGGGGCATTCACACCCATGAGGGACACCTCTGGGGGGAAAACAAATTGATTTTAGCTGAAAATACCTGGTGGCAAACAGGACCCTGGTCCTTGCTCTTGCAGTAAATTTGCCTTTGTTGACATTAGCTTGCCCTTCAGTTGCCTGCTCTGCCAGTGACCTTGGGGTGCCAGGCTGGCTGCGCTCTGCTGGTGGGGGTCAGGCCTCCTGTGGGAAGGACGCAGGAAGACCAGCTGGAAGGAGCGAGAGAGACCCTCTGGTAGGAAGACGTCACCTGAGGTGACACAGCAAAGCCCGGCCAGGTAACATAGTGTCCAGTCTCCATGGTGACCAGGGCCTTTCTTGTGTCTCTGCTGCAGGCGCCATGTCAGAACAGGCTGGCAGTGTCCGTCCGAACCCATGCGGCAGCAAGGCCTGCCGCCGCCTCTTCGGCCCAGTGGACAGCGAGCAGCTGAGCCGCGACTGTGATGCGCTAATGGCGGGCTGTATCCAGGAGGCCCGTGAGCGATGGAACTTCGACTTTGTCACCGAGACACCACTGGAGGGTGACTTCGCCTGGGAGCGTGTGCGGGGCCTTGGCCTGCCCAAGCTCTACCTTCCCACAGGGCCCCGGCGGGGCCGGGATGAGTTGGGAGGAGGCAGGCGGCCTGGCACCTCACCTGCTCTGCTGCAGGGCACAGCAGAGGAAGACCATGTGGACCTGTCGCTATCTTGTACCCTTGTGCCTCGCTCAGGGGAGCAGCCTGAAGAGTCCCCAGGTGGACCTGGAGACTCTCAGGGTCGAAAACGGCGGCAGACCAGCATGACAGGTGAGGACATGTGCAGGGAAGGACGTTGTAAGGGACCAGGATTCTCAGAATCCATGGTCCAAGGGCTGACCTGTCTGGTCCTAGTCCAGAGTGCTCCTTAGGTAGAAGGAAACAGGCCCAGAGAGGGGAAGCAACCTCCCTGAGGTCACACAGCAAGTAGGCAGCAAAGACCAACTAGCTAACATTTATTGGGAATGTTCATTATGCCAGGCCCTTTGCCAAGCTTCTAAGGTAGATTTATTTAGTCCTTGTAGCAATGTTATACCATAAGACATTCTTGTCACCCTCCCTGCCTTTCTTTTTGAGACGGGTGTCTTAACTCTGTTGGCCAGACTGGAGTGCAGTGTTGTGATCATGGCTTACTGCAACTTCAAATTCCTGGGCTCAAGCGATCTTCCTGCCTCAGCCTCCTGGGTAGCTGGGAAGCTGGGACTACAGGCGCACACCACTATGCCCGCTAATGCACACCACTATGCACAACACTAATTTTTTGAGTTGGGGTAGAGACAAGGTCTCACCATGTTGCTTGGGCTGGTCTTGAACTCCTGAGCCCAAGCAATCCTCCTGCCTCAGCCTCCCAAAGTGTTGTGATTACAGGCATGAGCCACCGTGCCCGTCCCCTTGCCATCCTTTTAAGGCAAGAAAACCAGGCTCAGAGAGGTAGAGTGATTTGTCTAAGGTCTCAAAGGGAATTTGCAGTTGGGTCAGGACTGATTATAATAACAACTACTAACGTTTCTATGGGCACGGCATTGTGCTGAACACTTTCATGGATTTCGTAACAGAATCCCTAGATCACCACTGTCCAGTAGAACTCTGCAGGGATGGGAGTGTCCTGTGCAGGGGCCACGAGCCACATACGGCTGTTGTGCATTTGACACACAGCTCATGTGACTGAGGAACTGAATTGTTCATTTGATTTGATTTTAGTCTGTTTAAACAAGCACACAGAGCTAGTAGTGGCTCCTCTACTGGGCAGCTTGGCTTACAGCAGACCCCTGGGTGCAGGTGTGGTGACTGACAAAATCACATCCGTGAAGCATGGTGGGACACTCCGTAAATACCCCTTAAGAGACAGAGTGAGCGTTCCCCGAGTTCTTCCTATCCTCAGCAGTCGGCCCTGTCGGCCGCAGGGAAGGGTGTCCTGGCCTCCTGCTGTCTGCCTTGGGTGGGCAGCTCTGCCGCGTCCTCTTCCTCTTGGCCTGGCTGACTTCTCTCTCTCCTCAGATTTCTACCACTCCAAACGCCGGCTGATCTTCTCCAAGAGGAAGCCCTAATCAGCCCACAGGAGGCCTGCAGTCCTGGAAGCGCGAGGACCTCAAAGGCCCTCTCTACATCTTCTGCCTTAGTCTTTAAGTTTGTGTGTATTAATTATTATTTGTGTTTTAATTTAAACACCTCCTCATGTACATACCCTGGCTGCCCCCTGCCCCCCAGCCTCTGGCCTTAGAATTATTTAAACAAAAACTAAGCAGTTGAATGAGAGGTTCCTAAGAGTGCTGGGCATTTTTATTTTATGAAATACTATTTAAAGCCTCCTTATCCCATATTCTCCATTTCCTCTCTCCTGGAGGTCGGGTGGGCTGGCTTCATGCCAGCTACTTCCTCCTCCCCACTCGTCCGCTGGGTGGTACCCTCTGGAGGGGTGTGGCTCCCTCCCCTCGTTGTCACAGGGGGTTATGAAATTCACCTCCTTTCCTGGACACTCAGAACGAATTCTTTTTAATTTGAGAAGTAAACAGATGGCACTTTGAAGGGGCCTCACTGAGTGGGGGCATCATCAAAAACTTTGGACTCCCCTCACCTCCTCTAAGGTTGGGCAGGGTGACCCTGAAGTGAGCACAGCCTAGGGCTGAGCTGGGGACTTGGTACCCTCCTGGCTCTTGATACCCCCCTCTGTCTTTTGAAGGCAAGGGGAAGGTGGGGTCCTGGAGCAGACCACCCCACCTGCCCTCATGGCCCCTCTGACCTGCACTTGGGAGCCCGTCTCAGTGTTGGACCTTTTCCCTCTTTGGCTCCCCCTGTAACTTTTGAGGAGCCCCAGCTACCCTTCTTCTCCAGCTGGACTCTGCAGTTCCCCTCTGCTGCTGTCCCTCCCTCTTGCCCTTTTCCTCCAGTACCCTCTCAGCTCCAGGTGGCTCTGAGGTGCCCGTCCCACCCCCATCCCCAGCTCAATGGACTGGAAGGGGAAGGGACACACAAGAAGGGCACCCTAGTTCTACCTCAGGCAGCTCAAGCAGCGACTCCGCTCCTCTTTTAGCTCTGGGGTGAGGGTCCCGTGTGGTGGCACAGGCCCCCTTGAGTGGGGTTATCTCTGTGTTAGGGGTGTATGCCATCATACACCCCATGGGAGTAGATCGTTCTAGGAGGGAGACACTGGCCCCTCAAATCGTCCAGCGACCTTCCTCATCCACCCCATCCCTCCCCAGTTCATTGCACTTTGATTAGCAGCTGAACAAGGAGTCAGACATTTTAAGATGGTGGCAGTAGAGGCTGTAGACAGGGCATGTCACGTGGGCTCCCATGGGGCTGGGAGTGGTTGTCTTTCTTGGCACTAACGTTGAGCCCCTGGAGGCACTGAAGTGCTTAGTGCACTTGGGGTGTTGGGGTCTGACCCCAAACACCTTCCAGCTCCTGTATCATACTGGCCTGGACTGTTTTCTCTCAATTCCCCATGTGTCCTGGTTCCCCTGTCTCTCCACCTAGACTGTAAACCTCTCGAGGGCAGGGACCACACCCTGTACTGTTCTGTGTCTTTCACAGCTCCTCCCACAGTGCTGAATATACAGCAGGTGCTCAATAAATGATTCTTAGTGACTTTACTTGTAATATTACTATTGTGGTCATTATACCTTATTATAAGAATAAATAAATGGGCTTTTGGGAAGGCTTTCATAATTTAAAAAATAATTTTAAAAATTAAGCATTTAAATTTAGAGAATGCAGAAAACTTAGCAAACAGAAAGACTATGCTGCAGAAAACAAACAACAACAAAACAAAAACTGCTGTCACACCTCTGCAAAGATCACCACTGTCAACATTTTGGTTTGTTGTGTAATCTTTTTGTAAAGAATATATTACAGCTTAACATCATTACTCATCAGATAAATGCAAATTAAGATACCACAATAAGATACCACCATATACTTACCAGAATGACTAAAATTAAAAAGACTGACAATGCCAAGTGTTGACAAGGTTGTAGAGCAATTGGAGCTCTTATTTAAAAAACTGTTTGGGCCAGGTGCAGTGGCTCACACCTATAATCCCAGCACTTTGGGAGGCTGAGACAGGCAGATCACTTGAGGTCAAGAGTTTGGGACCAGCCTGGCCAACATGGTGAAATCCCTGTCTCTACTAAAAATACAAAAATTAGCTGGGCATGGTGGTGCACGCTTGTAATCCCAGCTACTTGGGAGGCTGAGGTGGGAGGATCGCTTGAACCCAGGAGGCAGAAGTTGCAGTCAGCTGAGATCACACCACTGTACTCCAGCCTCTTCCAGGGTGACAGAGTGAGATTCATCTCAAATAAATAAATAAATAAATACAAACTGTTTGACAATATCTTCTAAAGATGCCTACCTTCATGGCTACCTCATGACCCAGTAATTCTATTCCTAGATCTGTTCTCGAGAGAAATGAGTTCATATTTCCACTGAAAGACACGTAAGAATGTTCTACACAGTGACTCACACCTATAATCCCAGCACTTTGGGAGGCTGAGGCATGAGGAGGACTTGAGTCCAGGAGTTTGAGACCAGTTTGGGCAACATAGTGAGACTCTATCTCTACAAAAAAAAAAAAAAAAAATTAGCCAGGCGTGGCGGAGGGTGCCTGTAGTCCCAGCTACTTGGGAGGCTGAGGTGTGAGGATCACTTGAGGAGCTTGGGAAGTCGAGGCTGCGGTGAGCCCTGACTGCAGCACAGCACTCCAGCCTAGGCAACAGAGTGAGACCTTGTCTGTCCCTCTCAAAAAGGAAAAAAAAAGAAAAAACAAAAAGAATGTTTCCAGCAGCATTATTCTTAACAGACCCAAGCTAGAAATAACTGAAATGTCTCTAACAGAATAGATATGCAAATTGTGGTATATTTATATAGTGGAAAGTTGTCCAACATTCGAAAGAACAAGGTACTGTTACATGCATCTTCTGGTTATCTATTAATAATTAACCACCCCAAGACTGAGTGGCTTAAAACAATAATCATTTATTTGCTCCCAATACTGCAATTTGGCCCAGAACTACTTTTCAAATGTGGAATAATTCTCTGCTGCACAGGGCAGAGCTTTCTACTAGAATCATAGAGTTCTGAAACGAGACTCTCCCCGCCCGAGGGGACTTCCAGGGACTTCACACTGTCTGCTTCTCCACAGATAAAAGTCCAGGACCAGGGCATACGCTGGGGCGTGTGACCCAAGTGCTTGTCCCATAGCCTGCACCTGTTCCAGAACCCTCTCTCGCTCCGGCCACCGCTTAAACATGGCAGCTTACCAGATCATCTAATAAATGGGCTGGAGTGGTCTTTAGTACACTGCCTCTGAAATCCAAATTAAAAAGTGGTAAGAGGGGGTAGGGGGCTGGGGGAGGGATAGCATTAGGAGAAATACCTAATATAAATGACGAGTTGATGGATGCAGCAAAACAACATGGCACGTGTATACCTATGTGTCAAACCTGCACATTGTGCACATGTACCCTAGAACTTAAAGTATAATAACAAAAAAAAAGAGAAAAAAAAGTGGTAAGAGGTGCAAGATACACTAAGTTGTCCTTTACCACAGAGGGAATGACCCAGCAATGCCCCAGTTTATTTGACCACTTAAAACTTTACAAATTTGATAGATCTCTAAATTGTTGTAGGGAAAGTGGATGTGAACCCCTTTTGATCCCCTTTCCTGGCATGGATTGGAAAGAACACACTTGTTGTAGTATTGGCTTCTTACCATCAGAGTCTGTGTAGACCATTATAGTAAGGATACTGTATCTGATCATGGCTGTGATTAGGGCTGCCACGTGGATAATCACCAATCACCATGCTTCAGTTGGTTTTTACAGGGGCAGTATGGGGTGGAACCAATGGAGATAC
The DNA here is from genome assembly GCF_049350105.2 of Macaca mulatta. NCBI lineage: Eukaryota > Metazoa > Chordata > Mammalia > Primates > Cercopithecidae > Macaca > Macaca mulatta. Next base: position 145,562,756 of record NC_133409.1, on the reverse strand, counting down.
TATAGGGACCACCTCAGTATCCTTTAAGTCTCTGAGGGTATCACTAATTTCTACCCACCTGGGATATGTTATTACTTCTGATTTACGACCTTGACCAGCGGGATAATTTTAGAGACTTCTACTTAGTCTTTCTTTCCATAATGGCTCTTATTCCACAGATGACAGAGAATGTGAGAATGTGGCAGAATGTGAGAGTTCTGCCATCTGCGAAGTTATGCATCCCAATTTGCACTCAAGGGCTAGGAAATAACCATAGAGTAGGTCCACCGACTCATTGGGAGATGAGCTTGGCTAGAACTCTATTTATCATCTGGCCTTCTATGGCCTCCCTCTCTAAAAGGAGGCTATAATGGCATTTTGGGTCACCTGGAAGCAATGAAAGCTCAGACCTTTTATCTAACAGACCTCAAATGATCTGGTTATTCCCTGTTCCACACTGTACAGCTATTCTGGTAAATAGCCAGAGGGCACTTTCGGGAAGAATCAAGGAAACATTTATTTTATATATTTATAGTGGCATTATGGATCTTTCTCTTCCATCAGTGTGTCCTGGGTCAGAACTGGCTCAATGCTGGAAACTAGGTAAGATATTGCAATTTTCTATCTCGGCAGGTGACATCAGCCTCTGATCACTCACCCTTGATTTTTGTGGTTAAGTCAGGCAAGACTCTCATTAAATGCTCAGCTCTCTTGCCCTAGGGACTCCACTGCTGCAGAGCCCTGCAGATCAAGGAACCCTGGTCACCATTCAGGCCTTGCTGCCTGTCATTGTAATTGTGTCCACCTTGCCTCTGATGATTAAGTGGCCCTATGTGGTCTCTGCTCTTCCAGAACCTTAATGTCTCCATTGACAGTGGCCATGGCATTCCATGGGAGTATCTCCTCCGTCAACCTGGGCTATGGAGGACAACCAGCACTGAGCTCCTTTCACTAGGCACTTCTTTATTGCTTTGCAAAAGGAAGGCCTTTTGGACCCTCCTCTCTGAGCCTTCTAATCCCTCATTAGTACTCTTCCAAGGCTGTTTCAGCATTGCTACCTCGCTGACTGTCAGCCATCATTGTGTCTAAACCTTAAGGATCAATTCAGTAGTGTGTTAAGACCAGCTCCAGAGGTCTCACCAGGATGTTAAATTCCGAGTCAAAAGAAGGGTCCCTCCATAAAACCCTGTTTATCTAGCTTTGTATTCCTCAGCTCCCCCCGGCCCCAGTCCCACATCCTCAAGATCTCTTCCTATATGTGTTTTCCTGTTCCTACTAATATATATCAACCAGACCTGTAGTTTTTATTGTGAATAAGCTATTTCCTCCAGCAATGGGGACTATATACTTTCCTGCTTGGGCAATGGTAAGACCTGACCCTAATTACTGGTCTAGAACAGGGGTAGGCAAACCATAGTTCATGCACCAGCTGCCTGTTTTTGTATATAAAGTTTTATTGGAATGCACACACACCTATTTGTTTACCTATTGTCCATGGTTGTTTTTGCACTGTCGTTTTAAGAGCAAAAGTAGAATCGAATAGTTGCAACAGAGACCACATGGCCTGCAAATCTAAAATATTTACTCTCTTGCCCTTTAAGAAAATGTTTTTTGATCCTGGTCTAGAGGCAGTGAGGGCAGGAGGGAAGGATCTTGAGGAAGATAAGCATCACCTTGTGAGACATCCACCTCAGGTGAGTCCTTAGCATGGTCTTTAGGTTATGGGAGATTGTTCTCTAGTAAAGGAAGGGGTCCTTCTACAGGCCTAGAAGGCTCAAGGAAGCTGAGGGTACAAGCTTCTCAAGTGCATCTATCCAAATATCTCCATACAAGTCCTAGTGCCCCATTCTTTCCCTATCAGAATTCTGACCCTGGGGTAGTAGGTCTGCTGAGGCTGTGCTTTTAGTCTCTCTTGAAACTTCATCCCTTTTACAATCAGATCCTGGGCGTGATTTTCAGCACAGCCTACTCTTGGGCCATGAGAGATAAGGGTCATTTAGAATGCTGTTATGGAGTTCTCCTGTCTTCACAACATACCCTGAGTTGTCTTTCTTCAAGGCTTCTAGGGCAAATAACAAAAGCCAACCAACCCCACAATCCTTATCATTACTATTGCCCTGTATCTTTCAGGTGTTAGACTTATGGCATAAGTCAATGTTGCTCCTGAAATTTTACCTGTGCCTCTTACCAACCCACTACACACATTGTGGACATTGTGATGCTGTAGTCTGCCAAGGGTTATCACCACCTTACTCACCACCAGCATTTGGGTCCACGTTGTCACTTCACTGGTGACTTCTGTTTTCTGAAGCCCATCCTGCTTCTGCCATTTCTGGAAACTGTCTTAGTCACCCCCACCACCCCTACTCCCCAAACAACTTGAGACAAGGACTTGTGTGCAGGTGGATTACCTGGGAGGTAGTCCCTGGAGGCACAGCAGGAAAGTAGAGAATGTGAGAAAGGAGAAGGCCAATAAAGCTGTCAGTGAACAAGTTCCACTGTGTGCAACTGGGGCTTAAACCTGCTAGGGAGCCTCAAGGAAACCGTGTGGAACATACCCTACAATTTTCTCTCTGGAGTACTTATCTGGCTACCTAGGCTACGTATCTATGGACACTGTCCATCACTGATAGGGCTGCCTCCAGGGCCTAGTCCAGATTGCTCCTCACGGGGTGGAACAAATTCCTGTAATGCTGAAGAAAACCAGAGGGATGAAGACATTTGAGGTGGGAAATCATTAGCCTGCCAGGAATTATCTACCAAAGCTTTAGGTGAACACAGATCCATATCTACCAAAGCTCATGGCCCTAGGAAGTGGTGAGGGGCCAGAATGTCCATGCTGATGACTCCAGATCACACTGCCTGCTCAATACACCAGAAAGGGGAAGTGCCTCGCCCAGGGTCATTGCCGCTGTGACAGTTCTAAGAGGAGGCTTGCAGGGACCTATCTGTTTCTGTGCACCTCCTCAGTCTTTGATGTAATTTAGGTTTTCTCAATCTTACGTAAAGCGCTACCCAAATGCAGCTTTGAAGCAAGCTCCCTGACCCTGGTTTTCTGTGGGACTGCCCACCTGCCTAAGCTTCTTGAGCTATTTTGGAGCCAGTAGCTGGAGGCAGGGAGGCTCAGGTCCTAGCTTGCACCTCAGCTCTCACTGCAGGGCCCTAGAATGGAGAATATCTTGCTTCAGGATTTAACAAGCTGTGAAGAGTCTTCAAGCACTTGTAAGGAATTAAAAATTAGTGAGTGTGAAAACTTTCCTAATTGTAAAACAGTTTCACTGCTCTTGATCCTTGTCCATTGATTCTATTTTTGCAAAACCTAGTTCTGAGCACAGTGTTTTTCAGTTCAGTAACACTGTATTTTTCAGTTAGTGCCATCGTTTCCAAATGTGCCTGGATCTAATTTTTTTCCTAGCACTTGGTATGTCCTGGCAGGTTTTTTCCCTGGTGCTGGTGCCGAGGACAAGGCCAAGCTGAGTTCTCACCACTTGCAGGACTCCTTGGCACTCTGGCTGCACCCGAGAGGGTGTGACCACTCTTGCCTTCTCCATGTCCCTTTTATTTCCATGGTGGGGAGCAGGGCCCGTGAGGGTTGGGAGACAAATAAACTGAGGATGCCTTGAGATCCTGAGGGCTGGGTCTTAAAAATCCAACCTCACTCTGTTTTTATAGGAGTGGAGAGAGTCCTTTGCTGGAATGAAGGTCCTGGATTTGTTGCATTTGCCCAAATACAGCAGCAAGCCCTATTGGTCCTATTTTCAGTACATATCCCGAGTCCAGCCACCTTTCATCATGACCTCCACCCCTGCCCTCCAAGCAACTGTCTCTTGTCTGGATTGTGTTAACTCCTCACGGGTCTCCCTGCTGCTGCTTTTGCCTAGTACAGTCTCTTCTCCAGAATGAAAGCAGCGGGGGGCGGGGAGGGGATCCCTTTCAAACCTAAGTCGGTTCGTGTCGCCCTCCAAATGGGCCCATATGGTCTACGGGTCCTGCCTGTTACCTCTGTCTCCATCTCTGTCGCCTGCCCGCACTTCCCTCCCCCGCGTGCTCCCGCCACGGGGCTCTCCTCACTGTTTCTCTTGCACACAAAGCCTGCTCCTGCCTCGGGGCCCCTCTGCCCTCTTCTTCCAGATCTTGTTTCTCACTTGTTCTTTCCAGCATCACCTCCTCAGGCCTCCCCCAGCACCTCATCTAAAATACACCTCCCACCACCATTCTAGCCCTTGTCTGCTTTGCTTTTCTTCAAAACAATTACCACTGTTTGGCATTATATTATATATGGCTTGTTTTCCCTACAGTTTTCTACATTTTCATGTTTTCTACATTTTCTTATTCTACACTTTCTACATTTTGTATTTCGTAGCACAGTGTCCAGCACCTAGAAGTGCTTAATAAACATTTGTTGAATAAATAAGCCGGGTGCGGTAGCTTGTGCCTGTAATCCCAGTACTTTGGGAGGCCGAGGCGGGTGGATCACTCGAGTCCAGGAATTCCAGACCAGTCTGGACAACATGGTGAAACCCCTATCTCTACTAAAAATACAATAATTAGCTGGGTGTGGTGGTGCATGTTTATAATCCCAGGTACTTGGGAGGCTGAGGTGTAAGGATCACTTGAGCCCGGGAGGCTGCAGTGAGCTGTGACTGTGCCATTGCACTCTAGCCTAAGCAACAGAGTGAGACCGTGTCTCAAAAATAATAATAATAATAAATAAATGAGTGCTTATTTAGTTCAATAAAGCCTCAGAAACTCTCTGAGTATCAATGTCCTCAGATAGTTGGTTGTGATAATATTCATTTTTTTATAAATTAAATTTGTTAATTTTAAAAACTTTTTGTTTTGAAATAATCTTATACATCCAGAAAAGTTGCAAATGTAATAAAATAATCCCCATATACCCTTTACCATTGTTCCTAAATGTTAACATTTTACCATGTTTCCTTCATCAGTCTCTCTTTGTATATGTACACACTATTTTTAAGTTTCTTTTTGAATAGGTAATGTACACAGATAGTAAAAACATAAAATACATTAAAAGTAAAGAGTGAAACATAAATCTGCCCCCCTCCTCCATCCCAACACTTCTATCCAGCCCAACTCTGACTAGTTTCTTGTATATCCTGTCAGAAATATTCTATGCATTTACAAACATATGAATGTGTGTGCTTATCTATTATTTTTCTTTTTTTGAGACAGGACCTCACTCTGCCACCCAGGCTGGAGTGCAGTGGTGCAATCAGAGCTCAGTGCAGCCTGGACCTCCAGCGCTCAGGCGATCCTCCCACCTTGGCTTCCTGAGTAGCTGGTACTACGGTCATGCGCCACCATGCCTGGCTAATTTTATTTTTTTATAGAGACAAAGTTTCACCTTGTTGCCCAGGCTGGTCTTTAACTCCTGGGCTCAAGCAATCTGCCTGCCTCAGCCTCCGAAAGTGCTGGGATTACAGGCGTGAGCCACCTCACCTGGCCTGTATTAGTCCATTTTCACACTGCTATAAAGAAATACTGGAAACTGGGTAATTTACAAAGGAAAGAGGTTTAATGAACTCACAGTTCCACATGGCTGGGGAGGCCTCGGGAGACTTACAATCACGGTGGAAGGTGAAGGGGAAGCAAGGACCTTCTTCACATGGCAGCAGAGGAAGAAATTATATAAGCGCAGGAAAAACTGCCATTTATAAAACCATCAGATCTCGTGAGAATTCACTCACTGTTACAAGAACAGCGTGGGGGAAACTGCTCCCATAATCCAAACACTTCCCTCCTTTGACACATAGGGATTATAATTCGAGATGAGATTTGGATGAGGACATAAAACCTAACTATATCACGGCCCTTATCTATTGCATATATTTCATACACACACATACACTTTTTTCTTCATAAAAAGCACACTATCCTCACTGTTCTGCACCTACTTTTTTCATATGACACAATATCTTGAAGGTCATTCCATATCAGTTCACCTGGATCTTTCTCATTTTCTTCGCGGGTGCAGAGTATGCCAATGTTCGGATGTATCAGAGCTCTTTTAACCAGCTCCCTACTGATGGAAATTTAGATCATTTCCAATCCTCTGCTACTACAGACAATGCTGTAATGAATATCCTTCCATACTGTCATATTGTATATCATCTGTGGAACCAATGACTGAAAGTGAAATTGCTGGGTAGAAAGATTTTTGCATTTTAAATGTTGACAGATATTATACATTTCTTTTCATAAAAGGTGTACCAGTTTATATTCCTGCCAATATTGTGTGAATGTGCTTCCTACATCCTTTATGATATAGTATATCACTTTTTTGGTCTTACTAATTGAATAGCTGAATAAAACTACATTGATATCTCAATGTATTATTTTTATAAACATTTTTCATATGTTTAAATCCATTGATATTTATTTTTCCATGGATTATTTATTCATATATGGTGCCAGTTTCTCTAATGCATTATTGGTCTTTCATTGATCTGTAGGAGTTCTTTACCGAGGGAGGAAATTAACTTATTTTCTATGATATGTGAGTATTTTTTCACAGTTTATTTGCCTTTTGATTTGACTTGTCAATGGTGACCTTTTATTGCCATTCAGTTTTATTTATTTTTAAAAAGTTTCCGTATGGTTGAATGACTCAATATTTTCTTTTGTGGCTTCTAATGCTTTGTGATATATCTGGAAGGGCCTTGCCTAATCAAAGATTATTTTAAAATTATCCCATGATCTCTTTCTTCCCTTTTTTTCCTTCTTTCTCTTCTTCTTCTTCCTCCTCCTCCTTCTCCTTCTCCTCTTCTCCTCCTTCTTCTCCTTCTTCTTCTTCTTTTTTTTTTTTTTAATAGAGACGGAGTCTCACCATGTTGTCCAGACTGGTCTTGAATTCCTGGGCTCAGGCGATCCTCGCGATCCTCCTGCCTCAGCCTCTCAAAGTGCTGGGATTACAGGCATGAGCCACCACACCCAGGCTATCCCATGACAGATCTTTCTTTCTTTCTTTCTTTGCTTTCTTTCTCTTTCTTTCTTTTTTTCTTTCTCTCTCTTTCTTCCTTCCCCCCTCCCTCCCTCCTTCCCTCCCTCCCTCCCTTCCTTCCTTCTTTCCTTCCCACCCTTCTTTCTTCCTTTTCTTTCCCTCCTTCTGCAACCATGGCAAATGAACTATGCCATGATTTCTTATGGCATTTGTTCAAACATACAGAAAAGTAGAAGAACATAATGAGCCCGCGGTACCCTCATCAATTCCAGCAGGGATCAGAACAGGGCCAGAGCCGGTCTTGTTTAATCTATGTCCTACCTATTCTCCCCACTCTTCAATACTTTTGAAGTAAATCCCAAACAACATATAATTGTGTGATTTTGATTTTTAAAATGCTTATGCTTTTATCCATCTGGAATGCTTTTAGAGTTAGAGCTCTAACTTTGTTTTTTGCAGATACCTAGCCCATTCTCCCAACACAGTTTATTGAATAAACTATCTCTTCTCCAATGATTTGAAATGATGCCTTTATGATACACTAAATTCCTACAGATATTCGAGTCTATTTGTGTCTATTCATTATTCTGTTCCACTGATTCATCCATCTATAGTCATGCTCCAATTCCACACCATTCTGATGGCTGTAGCTCTACAATGTATTTTGGTATCAGATTAGATTGTTCCCTAAAAGGTGATTTAGATATAAAGCCTCCCCTGAGGCTCAAAGACACTGTCTGAGAGTGAGGGCCTGAAGTGAGGCAGGGTGGGCAGTTCTCCTGGGGCATCTGAGATACTTAGCTTCAGCCACGGCTGGGCTCATCAACCTGCTGCTGTCTGGGATAAGGCATTGCCTTGGCAACCAGAGACTCAGGCCCAGTCCTGGCTGTGCCACTAAGGGCTAGGTGATCTTGAGCAGTCCATCTCACTCTTCGGAGCCTCTGTTTAGGAAGGCCTCCCTGCCAGCTCCAGCATTCTCCACTTCAAGACACCAATCAGGGCAGGGATGCCTGGGGGTGCCAGGCAAAATTGTGAAAGGGCTGCCAGTGGTCGCTTCCACAGGAAGTCCTGTAGATGAGCACAGAGATTGGCTCGCTGGGGAACGGAAAGGGCGATTAAGCAAGACAAGACTGTTAACAGTTCTAGAGCTCGTGGGCTCTGTAGGGCAGCAGTCACCCCACCACCAGGTCCCAGAGCCCAGGGCTGCGTGTTCCACTGGGAGCCTTTGAGAGGTAGGAGCCATCCCAAGGTTGCAATGCTTCTTTTTCTTTGGAAGGATGAGGATGGGAGAGGGAGCTGGGGTCCCTGTTTAGCTTCTATGTCAAGGGTGCAAGGGGCAGAGCCCTCTTTTCCCCTGCATTTGGAGCTCTCTGCGTGGTCTAAGGGAGGGGATGGGAAGGCACTTGGGCAGGAAGCTGGGGTGCATCACCACCCGTAAATGGCTGTGCAAGCTGCGGCAAGCACCTGGTTTCTCAGAGCCTCAGTTTCTCTATTAGGAGGGGAGAAGTGAGGATAAGTAGACTGGAACAAGACACTAGGTGGTCTCTCAGGCCCACCGACTTGGGCAATTGGGGTTTAGCGAGTATGGCTATTATTTATAGCTATTGAAGCCAGCCGAGTGCACAGCAGGCCCAGTTCTAAGCACTCTTTGGTGAGACAGTGATGGACACCCGGAGGCCCCAGGCAGGGCCCATGCCAGGTTGTAATCTGCCACTGCCCCACCCCACCCTTCTTCTCTGGCTTCTACTTCCTGGTGGGCAGCCTGTGGTGCCTGCTGCCTCACAGAATACCACAGTGGGAGTGGATTCCCCTGGATGCTTGGGAGTGGGATTCATTTGCTTTCATGTTTGGCTTCAAGCTTTATGCGATTTCTTAGGTGAGGGATGTGGGGAGAGGTGATCATGCTGAGGGGCTGTATGTGTGTCCTAGCCATGAAGGGGTCCCCCACTCTTAACGATGTGAGGCATGAGGATGCACTAAGGGGAAAGTGGTGGAGGAGAAGGGCGCTGGCAGGGTGGCCCTGCTGGCTGACTCGGAGGGATGTGTGCTGGGCGACGGCACTTGCACATGCAGAATGGAATGATGGAATGGCCATGAGGGGTGCTGTGTCTGACCGAGAGGCTGACGGTGAGGGAGTGGAGGGTGAGGGTGATGGCCGAGGAGGGTGTGTGTGCGTGCACGTTTGCATGTGTACTTTTGTGGATTGACTGAAGGATGTCCTTACTGTCTCTGAGGGACTAGGCCTGGCCTAAAAGGGACACAGGCTGTTTTTAGGGTATGCTGTCAGGCCGTGGGGTGCTGTCAGGGATCTGAATATGAAGGCACAAGGGGTGAGCGCACCATCCCACCTGATGGTGACAAGTGACTGATTTTGAGGTGGTGATGGCTGGAGGGCATCTGCTGCCTTCCTGCCCCAGACCACCTGACAGGCAAGGAGCAGGTGGCTGAATGCCCCTCCTGGAGAGAAGGATTGACTGGCAGAGAGGGCAGATGCTGGGGTGGGGCAGACGAGGTATCTGGAAGGTGCTATTTCCTTATATAATGCCAGTGGACTTCTGGAAATGGGCTGTGGAGGTGCAGCTGGGCTAGGAACTCCCAGAAAGGAATGTCAAGAACACCACATGTCCTAGGATGTGGCTGCAGGGAATTTCTTCCAGGATTCTTACTTCCTACACTTGTGGGAGCTCGGTAGGCTGTGATGTGACACTCATATCACAGTGGACTTTGCTTCCGGAGGCTTCTGCACAGGGAATCTTATCTTGCTCCCTTGGCCGTGTTATCTCCATCACCAGAAGTACACGAGACACTGGGCGTCACCACAGGAGCCAAGCCTGTCAACGCCCACCCTGCTCCAAAGCCCTTGTCCCGCTCAGGGCTACTCCACTGGGCATTTGTCATCCCCAGAGGGGCCTTCTGCCCAGGGAAGAGCCACCTCTCCAGGATGTAGCCTTGGGGAAGTCCATCTCATGACCAACCAGAAAAGCAGAATCCGGTGTAGTTCTACCACTGGCATCACGGCTTGGGCAGGTCACTCTGCCTCTTGGAACCTCCCTCAGTTTCCTCATTTGTCAAATGGGATCAATTGTATTTGCATGGAACCTGGCTTTTATGTGCCTCAAATAGAATTCAACTTTATCAATGTCATCACCACTGTTGTCATTGCTACCTTTACGCGGTAGTCACGGATGCCAAGCACACTCCAAAGTGCTTTATGTGGATCATATATTCAGCAAATATTTACAGAGTACCAACTGTGTGCCAAGCGCTGTTCTAGGCTCTTGGGATAGAGCAGTGAACAGAATGGTCAACTCCCTACTCAGGTGAGGCCTCTGTATCAGCATAAGGAGAAGGAAAATTTACAACAAAAATGAGCAAAAGGCTCTCTATTCTGGGAAGGTGACAAGTGCTAAGAGAAAGTGAATCTGGAAAGGGAGGTGGGCCATCCTGGGAAATGGGAACTGATGTTTCAACTTTAATTATCTTGCCTAACCCTCATAGCAACCCTGTGTGAGAGCTATTAGTCCTAAGTTTCCAGTGAGGAAGCTCAGGCACAGAGACGCTGATTGACTTCCCTAAGGTTGCACAGCCCATGGGCAGCAGAGCTGGGAGAAGCAGAGGCCTGTCTGACTTCACAGCAATGGGACTGGAAGTCACTTTCTCTCATGAGCCTCCTTTTCTGCAACTCCAGGTCAAGAGAGTGGGACTGACCCTCTTCTAGTACTGAGGCTCAGTGACTCTTTCTTTTATTTTTTCTTTTTTATTTTTTTGAGACAGAATCTCACTCTGTCGCCCCAGCTGGAGTGCAGTGGTGAATCATAGCTCACTGTAGCTTTGACCTCCTGGGTTCAAGTGATCCTCCCATCTCAGCCTCCCAAGTAGCTAGGACTGCAGACACACCACCAAGCCCAGCTAGTTTTATTTTATTTTGTAGAGACAGGGTCTCGCTATGTTGCCCAGGCTGGTCTTGAACTCCTGGGCTCAAGTGATCCTCTTGCCTCAGCCTCCCAAAGTACTGAGATTACAGGCCACCATGCCCAGCTTATTTTGTTGTTGTTTTGTTTCTTAATCTCCTTCTATTCTACAGGGAGTCTGTCTTTGAGTGTAACCTACAAGGCTGGAACTGCTAGGCCAAACCCTATTAGCCACTGAAGAAGGGTCATCGGCCCATGGAAGGAAGGGGCTCCCCTCTTAGGGGGATGGGGAATGGAGATAGATGGTGACTTTCTAGGTGTGGAAGGCCTCTCTAGGTGTGGAAGGCCTCTAGACCCAAGGAGGGGTGTCTATGTGGTCATTATTTCCATGGGGCAACATGGGGTGAATTAGGGGTGAGAGATACCGGGTGAAGGCCAGTTAGATTAGCATGGGGACTTCCCTATTCTAACCCCTAGAATCTTACTCCTCATTCTTGGCTTTTTAGCCTCCATGTTTTTTAGTAGAAAGACTTTTTTTTTTTTTTTTTTTTTTTTTGAGACAGTGTCTCGCTCTGTTGCCTAGGCTAGAGTGCAGCGGTGTAATCTTGGCTCACTGCAACCTCTGCCTCTTGGGTTCAAGGGATTCTCCCTCCTCAACCTCCCTAGTAGCTACGACTTGAAGTGCACGCCACCATGCCCGGCTAATTTTCTGGTTTTGGTAGAGATGGAGTTTCACCATGTTGCCCAGGCTGGTCTCAAACTCCTGGCTTCAAGTGATCCACCCGCCTTGGCCTCCCAAAGTGTTAGGATTACAGGTGTGAGCCACTGTGTCTGGCCCTGATATTTTCTGATTCTATTCAGTTGTCTGTTAGAACATTCCACATTCTGGGGACAGTGAGTCAGCAGAGGAAGTGGGTTGAGAGCCCAGTACATATCCTAAGCAAGGCTGGGCATATATGAGGGCATCAGGGTTAAGTATAATCTCTCCTGCCCTGGAGCTCACTGCTAAGCTATGTCACCTCCCCCAGGAAGCCCTCTCTGACACCCTGATCAGTGAGTTGCTCCTTTTTCAGTGCTCTCCCAGCACCTGACACACAGGTGTGCTGCTCCTTCTGTGCTACACTGTAATTATGTTTGTGTCTCCTGCATGAGGCTGTGAGGTCCCCCAGGGGAGACCAGGAGTTAGTCACACCTCTACCTGGAGGGCCAGAGACTCTGCTGGGGTGTGCAGGGGTGTCCTGCACAAGGATGCCCAGCCAAGGAGGTGCATGGGAACTGGAATCCAGTCCACATTCCACTTGTTAAACCATGAGCCCTGGCACTGGGCTGTGTCTGCCAGCAGGAAATATCTTTTCTTAATTTGCTTAAAGGAAACATATGGATTGTGGCGGGCCTGCTTAGCACTGTACTGGCATTCAGTTGGCGCTCGGTAAATGGTTGTTGCTTATGTGCATGACAGAGGGTGGGAAGGGTTGGGGCAGATGAAGTCTTCAGAAGAGGTGTGCTGGTTACTGTTCTTTGGTGGGGGCAGGAGACCTGATTCATAGCATTTGCTGATTCCCATGGTACCAATACTCCCACAGTGGCTGATTCCAAGCTGCCGAGGTAGGAAGAGGTGTGCATAGTCGGCCCTCACAAGCCCCAGCACACCACTGTGGTTTTACATTTATGATCTTAAAACTGCATCTGACGGCCGGGAGAGGTGGCTCACGCCTAAGACAGGCGGATCACGAGGTCAGGAGATCGAGACCATCCTGGCTAACACGGTGAAACCCCGTCTCTACCAAAAATACAAAAAGTTAGCCGGGCGAGGTGGCAGGCGCCTGTAGTCCCAGCTACTTGGGAGGCTGAGGCAGGAGAATGGCGTGAACCCAGGAGGTGGAGCTTGCAGTGAGCTGAGATCGTGTCACTGCCCTCCAGCCTGGGCGACAGAGCGAGACTCCATCTCAGAAAAAAAAAAAAAAAAAAAAAACTGCTTCTGAAACAGACTTTGAGGGCAGAGAAAGAGAGAGAGAGAGAGAGAGAGAATGTACTTCTGTTTGAAGTTTGGGGCCTCCTCAGGATAAGAAATTGCTTCATCCAAGTTCTGTGCAGCCGGTGCAGTTCCCCATGGGAAGCTTGCCCAAGGGGAGGCTGTGGAATGACCCCCTGGAATGAGCCCATGATGCCTAAAGCAGAGCCCTCGCACCACTCCACCCAGCCTGTCTGTGGCCTTCAGCGTCAACAGAGAACGCCCAGGGGAGATGTCTCCTCCATCTCCTGGGCATGAGCCTTGCTCTTCTGCCTCGATTCCTTCACACACACTGTTTACTGCTTCCATATCCTACATGCCTCCTGTAGAACCTGCACAAGTCCCACCACCTGCAGGAAGCTGCCCTGTCTGGACATCAAGTCCTTCTCATCCCATAGCTTTATGGGCCCCAGACTTGTTCCCCCAAGGCAGGCTCAGACTTTATCCCTTCCAGACCACAGCCTCTCTTTTCCTCATCCCAGGGGTCTCGCCTGGATGAATCCCCAACCATCCAAATCCTTATCAATTGACTGACTGAACTAAGACATTCAGTGACTGGTGAATGAATGATGAATTTGACGCCCCTTACTTGAGCACCTAACATGTGCTAAGGGGCGGGGAGCAGTATGGACCTCGATAAACAGTGTTATCCACAGCCGGGGCAGCATGGGGCCTGCCTTGGTCTGATTTGTACAGCTATAGCGGATACCATAGAATGGGAAATTTACATAGAACAGAAATGTATTTCCTCATCGTTCTGGAGGCTAGAAAGTTCAAGACTGAGGAGGCAGAATCTGGCGTGGGCCTTCTTGTGGTGTCTTCCCATGGTGGAAGGCAGAAGGACGACAGAGAGCACGAGGGTCTGAGTCCATCCTTTTATAAGGAACTCACTTTTGCAATAATGGCATTCATCCATTCATGAGGATGGTGCCCCCATGACCCAAACAATTCCCACTGCCTCATTGGGGATCAGGTTTCCGACACATGAACTTTGGGGAACACATTCAAACCACAGCAGGGTCGCAGACAAGGGGGCACTGAGCCCAACTTGAATGCGGGGTGACTGCAGGGAAGGCTTCTTGGAGGAGGCAGCCTGTAAAGTGAGGAAGCAAAAGGTGTTAACTATGTAAGGGAGTGAGAGAGTTGTGGAGTTTGGGGCAAAGGGAGCAGGGTGGGAGGGAATCAGGAATTCCAGGAGCCATGAGTGGTTCAATAGTGTTGCCATGGACCCCAAGGGCACAGGGGTGGGGTGGATGAAGCTGAGGCCACATCATGTGGGGCCCTAACAGCCGCATGGGGCGCTACTGATTCCATGCTGCGTGTGTCGAAGGACTAGAGACATGGTGCTGGAGAAAAAAGGCTGGAGGAGAGGTGAGGCTGAGAGAGGGAGGAGGCGTCAGTGGAAGGATCCCTGATGCAGCTGGGATGAGTCAATGAGTGAGAAGAGTCACCAGAGAGATGGCTCAGGAAGCTGCTTATGGCCTTCAGACAGCTAGATCCTGGAAAACCCTGCGTAACCACCCTCCAGGTCAAAACATGGGAGAGATTCTGCATGAGGTGAAGAGGATAAATTCTCTGATGGTCAGAGAAGACTTCGATAGTTGAGTAGTAGCCTGAAGAGATGAGGGCAGGGGGATAGCCTGGAGAAGGGCATTCCAGGCAGAAACTTAGAAAGGGCAAAGGCGTTGAGCAGAATGGATGAGAGGCTGTGAGGCGGCTGGGCGACGAGGTCAGAGGACCCGGCGGGGCACCATCAGGCCGGGCTTTGGCAGCCACAGTGGATTTTCTTCCAGAGGTGATGGGAGCCAGGGGAAGGTTTTGAGCCATGAGAGGGTGTGACTGTCCAGCAGCCCAGTGCCCCTCACTCCTCTGTCCCCAGGGCCAACGAACCATGGAGACAGGACAGAGAACATCTCGAAAAGTCCGGAAGCTGGGCTCCAGCCGGCGGCGGCAGACAAGAGAGCCGGCTGATGGTGAAGATGCTGAGGTGGCCCCAGAGCCAGAGTCTTGGTCCTCCCAGGCAGCGGCAGAACTACAGGCCTTCTTCCAGGACTGCGGTGCCAAGGAGAGGGGCTTTGTCACCCGCGAGGACCTGGCGGTGAGCCCAAGGCCCCCATTGGAACTCTGAATCCCCTTTCCGCAGCTCCTGACACCCCCACTCCCCCATCACAGGAAGGCAAGGCTTGCCTACCCCTGCCCCTTTCTCTCATTTAGAGCTCTCAGAAAATGCTAGGGATGTGTTTATACTAATGTGAAAATGACTGGTAAGGCTTTATGTGTTGCCCTTTTCCAGAAACATTTGTCTTTTAACCAGTAAAAGGACTTTAAGCCAAATAAGTAATTTGCAAATGTTATAATTTTCGGCTCGTTGAGCAAGGACATTTATTTTGGGAAGCAGACGGAGCCCTGGAAATCAAACCATGTCAACGACTGTAAACGTCAATGAAACATAAGATCAGCCACGGTTGTGTGTCCCCGTAAAGAGTCTTAGGGTGGCCAGGTGTTGTGGCTCATGCCTGTAATCCCAGCACTTTGGGAGGCTGAGGTGGGCAAATCACTTGAGGTCAGGTGTTCGAGACCACCCTGGCCAACATGGTGAAACCCTGTCTCTACTAAAAATACAAAAATTAGCCGGGCGTGGTGGTGGGTGCCTGTAATCCCAGCTACTTGGGAGGCTGAAGCATGAGAATTGCTTGAGCCCGAGGAAGCGGATGTTGCAGTGAGCCAAGATCGTGCCACTACACTCCAGCCTGGGTGACAGAGCAAGACTCCATCTCTAAAAAAAAAAAAAAAAAAAAAAAGAGTGGGGGAACCAGTAAGATGTTATGACTGGTTCAAAGAGCATTTGAGAAGCCAGAAATTTGACAGAAAAGTATTAGGATGAAATTACTGAGTTAAATTCTTAAAATGGCTAATGTCTAACAGGCCATAAATCTTTCAGGCTATCTGTTCTACTAGTAACTTCAGTAAGTTTGGGACTTTTCATGAAAGGTAAACAATGGGTTGTGCCAGCATTCTTTTTGCCTCATATCCAAGTTTCAGATTTCCTCCTTCCCTCCCTCCCTCACCCCTCCCCCTCCCCCTCCCTCCCTCCCTCCCTCCCTTCCTTCCTTTCTTCCTTCTTCTCAGCTCTATCTCAGAGGCATGATCTCAGCTCACTGCAACCTCTGCCTCCCAGGTTCAAGTGATTCCCCTGCTTCAGCCTCCCAAGTAGCTGGGATTACCTGCACCCACCACCACGTCTGGCTAATTTTTTTATTTTTAGTAGAGACGGGGTTTCACCATGTTGGCCAGGCTGGTCTCGAACTCCTGACTTCAGGTGATCCACGTGCCTTGGCCTCCCAAAGTGCTGGGATTACAGGCATGAGCAACTGCACCTGGCCAGATAATTTTTCTATGATCATAGATAATCTCTAAAATTTTCTTGATGTATAAGAGGCTGCTGTCATTACATTGGCTTATTTCCATAGGAGCAACAAGGATATAATTAAACATGAGTCTCTTTGAATTTGCCCTACAAATAGAGACAGTATTGAGACATTTTAGCTTCTGTTTAGAAGCTTTCATACATAATCTTAGGTTGGGTTTTTTTTTTTTTTTTTTTTTAAGGGATAGGATCTCACTCTGTTACCCAGAATGGAGTGCAGTGGTGCAGTCACAGCTCACTGCAGCCTCAAGCTCCTGGGCTGAAGAGATCCTCTCGCCTCAGGCTCCCAAGTAGCTAGGACTAAAGGCACATGCCACTATGCCTGACCGATTCTTAAAATTTTGTAGAGATGAGGTCTTGCTATGTTGCCCAAACTGTAGCCTTAGGATAGAAGTTGAGTGACAAACTGTTCCAGTTTTCCAAGGACTAATGGGGTACCTGGGATATGGGACTTTGAGTGCTAAAATTGGAAAGTCCTGGGAAAACTAGGATGAGTTGGTCACCCAACTTCTATCCTAAGGCTAGAAAAGCAAGCCCAAGATACTCTCTTCACCAGATGTCACTTGCATCACCTGTAAATTTAAATGACTTCCTCTCTTCTTGAGGTCCCTGATTTTTCTAAGGTCCCTCTTCTGCCAGGAAGCAATCCATGTGGTTCCAGGCCAGCTTCCTGGTAGGGTTTTGTAGGGATTGACTCCATGGGCATTCCTCCTAGTAGGCTTGTCACACCTGATTAAATGACGACATCCCATAAAACACACTCCAGGTAGGGCCTTGATTACACAATTGATTTATCCAATTATATCTTGATTAAAAAAAAAAAAAGGAGGACAGATTCTGTTGAACCCGTGCAAATAATTATATTGCCATGAAAAGTAAGGAGAGTCTGTAAAAGTAAATTTTTTTTTTTTTAGACAGAGTCGTGCTCTGTCACCTAGGCTGGAGTGCAATGGTGCGATCTTGGCTCATTACAACCTCCGCCTCCTAGGTTCAAGGGATCCTCTCGCCTCAGCCTCTTGAGTAGCTGGGACTACAGACATGCGCCACCATGCCCAGCTGATGTGTTGTATTTTTTATAGAGGTAGGGTTGCGGGTTGCTCCATGTTGCCCAGGCTTAAAAGTATTGGTTTCTGAATCATGAGGGGATCAATGAGATTCAGATACCACTTGAAACGTTGAATTTCAGTTTACAAAAGTATAATCTGGCAGGGCTTTGTGGTTCACGCCTGTAATCTCAGCACTTTGTGAGGCAGAGACGGGCAGATCACCTGAGATTAGGAGTTCCTGACTAGCCTGGCCAACATGGTGAAACTCCATCTCTACTAAAAATACAAAAATTAGTCAGGCATGGTGGCTTGTGTCTGTAATCCTAGCTACTTGGGAGGCTGAGGCAGAAGAATCGCTTCAACCTGGGCGGTGGATGTTGCAGTGAGCTGAGATGATGCCACTGCACTCCAGCCTGGGTAACAGAGTGAGGCTCTGTCTCAAAAAAAAAAAAAAAAAAAAAAGTATAATCTACTAAACTGAGGGTTAGAGACAGCTCAAGACCAGGAAAAAACCTCCTCACAGATCTATTAAAGTAGAACAATAAAAAATAATATCAACTGTATTGCCACAAAGAGCCGTAACTAGATTTCCTTCAGCTGTTCAATCAACACCATGTAATTAATTATTGTTCTGCTGGATCTTGGGTAAGCTGTCTGCTTTTGGACTCAGTTGTAGGAATTCTCAGTCTATTCGCTCAGTCAGAAGGTCATCCATTGTCAGCTTGGAAGCCTACACCAAGTGAAGCATAAATAGTTCATAGAACCTGGTACAGTCCTTTTTCTCTAGACTTTGAGTTTGTTTTTCTTTGTTGAAGATGCAATCTGTGGCCTGCAGCTTATAACAGAGACTTCAGGCAGGCATTGGAAAGGAGAAATGTGTCCAGTAACGAGACTGAAAGGCTGTGGTTATTTATTACACTACCTAATAGTATCAGAATGGAGGAGAGTGAAATTCTCTCCTGGGGTACAATGCACGACTATTTCATAATGGTTTGATCAGTGTTTCCCCTGATGATAAAAACATACTGCTTGTAATCCCAGGACTTTGGGAGGCTAAGGCAGGAAGATCACTTGAGCCCAGAAGTTCAAGACCAGCCTAGGCAATATGGCGAGATTCCATC
The DNA here is from genome assembly GCF_049350105.2 of Macaca mulatta. Lineage (NCBI taxonomy): Eukaryota > Metazoa > Chordata > Mammalia > Primates > Cercopithecidae > Macaca > Macaca mulatta. The sequence continues at coordinate 145,544,297 of NC_133409.1, read as the reverse complement.
CTATAAAAAGTTTTAAAAAATTAGCCAGGTGTGGTGGTGTGCACCTGTAGTCCCAGCTACTTGGGAGGTTAAGGTGGGAGGATTGCTTGAGCCTGGGAGGTCAAGGTTGCAGTGAGCCATGATCACACCACTGCACTCTAGCCTGGGCGGCAAAGTGAGACCCTGTCTCAAGAAAGAAAAAAAAAGAACGTATTATAAATAGCACAATCATTGAGAAATCTCCAGGACCTTCCCATAAAGCATGCAATATCTGAAATATTGATATTAATAGCACTTTGCCCATGAAAATTTAGCCTAGAAAAGCCTGAACATCTCTTCTGATTTGATTGTTCGTCCCATGATGTTCTTGTAATAGTGTTGAAGTATTTAAAAAATATAGAGAAAGATATCTTCAAATTTTTATTGTATTTTTTTCTAAATTTAGACTCTAATCTTGGGAAGGCAAAATCAAAAGAGCCGTTAGAGAAGATTTGGGCACTAGATTAAGAGGTCATGGGAGACCAAGAAATATTACTTTGTTATCTATTTAATCAAAGTAATAATAAAATAAAAGATTTTGAAATAAATATGGAAGAAGGTAATATGATTGCAAGAGTAGATAGCTTTTTTATAAGAGAGATACCTTTGCTTTTTTTAAAAAAAATTTAAGACATAGTAAGGTCAAAACAAAGCAGAGGAAATGATTCTGGTGAGATAGGGAATCTCTGTTATCTGGGAGGCTTACACAGAAGCTAAACAGTAGCCTCTTTTTAACCCTTGCTAAGAGCTCTAAGACCAATTTATTATTTTAGTAGAGATAAAGCCAAATTCTAGTTATGCATTAATAGAACATGTGGCTGTAAAATTTTCATGAGTTTTTATTTATTATTTATTTATTTTTACTTATTTTTATGTATTTACTTATTTTTATTTTTATTTTTTGAGACAGTTTCACTCTTGTTGCCCAGGCTAGAGTGCAATGGCGTGATCTTGGCTCACTGCAACCTCTGCCTCCTGGGTTCAAACGATTCCCCTGCCTCAGCCTCCTGAGTAGCTGGGATTACAGGCGCCTGCCACCATGTCCGGCTATTTTTTTATTTTTATTTTTAGTAGAGATGGGTTTCATCATGTTGGTCAGGCTGGTCTTGAACTCCTAACCTCATGTGATCCACCCGCCTCGGCCTCGCAAAATGCTGGGATTACAGGCGTAAGCCACTGTGCCAAGCCTATTTATTATCAATTTTTAAGCCCATCAAAACTGGGCCAAATTTGGCAAAATGTTAATACATTTCATAGTTTATTTTCAGACTCAGGCATTATAAATCAAGGCAAATAAAATTTTCTTTCAGCAAACTTTCTACAACATTCTATATCTATTCAAGTTTTGCCTTTTTATCCTTTTTCATTTTCTAGAATAACCAGACACTTTCACACAACAATGCATCCCATTTTCCTTGCAGACAAAGTTTTGTTTCTCTGTCGCTATTGCTCCTAGCAAAGCCTCAAGCATCTGTAGTTAATTGAACTTTTGTTGTTGTTGTTGTTGCCGTTGTTTTGAGACAGGGTCTTGCTCTGTTGTCCAGGCTGTAGTGCAGTGGCACAATCTCAGCTCACTGCAACCTCTGCCTTCTGGGTTCAAGCTATTCTCATGCCTCAGCCTCCCAGTTAGCTGGAATTACAGATGCCCGCCACCATGCCAGGAAGATTTTTCTATTTTTAGTAGAGACAGGGTTTCACCATGTTGGTCAAGCTGGTCTTGAACTCCTGACCTCAAGTGATCCACCTGCCTAGGCCTCCCAAACTGCTGGGATTACAGGTGTGAGCCACCATGCCCAGCCTGTATTAATTGCACTTTTAACCAGTGTAATTAACCTCCTTCATAGGAAGAACTAAGGATAAATAATTGAGAACTGTCTCATACAAGAATTTTAGCAGACAAGCAAAGCTCACAAATACACATAAGCCAACTTTCTACAGCCTTGAGTATCCCTAACACAACTTAAAAAGAAAGTGGTCAAATATATGTAACAGAAAATGTATCATTTTAACTATTTTAAAATGTACTATTCAGTGGCATTAAGTACATTCACGATGTTGTACCACCATTTCCCCAGTCATCTCCAATGCTTCTTTTATCTTGCCAAGCTGAAATTCTGCACCCATTGAATAGTTAACTCCCATACTTCCCTCTCTCCAACCCCTGGCTATCCCTATTCTACTTTCTGTCTCTATAACTTTGATTACTCTAGGTACCTTATAGAAATGTAATCATACAGTATTTGTCTTTTAGTGACTGTTGTATTTCACTTAGCAGAATGCCCTCAAGGTTTATCTGTATCATAGCATGTGTCCAAATGTTCTTCTTTTTAAAGACCAAATAATATTCCGTTGTACATATATGTCATTTTTGTCTATCCTCTTATCTGTCAGTGAACACCTGGGTGGATTCTTTTGGTGATTGTGAATAATACTGCTATGAATATGGGCATACAAATATCTGAGTCTCCACCACTTTCTTTTGCACAACATTTTTTTTTTTTTTTTTTGAGATGGAGTCTCCCTCTCTCGCCCAGGCTGGAGTGCAGTGGCGTGATCTTGGCTTACTGTAACCTCCGCCTCCTGAGATCAAGTGATTCTCCTGCCTCAACCTCCCGAGTAGAGAAGCTGGGATTACAGGCACGCGCTACCTCGTGTGGCTAAGTTTTCTGTTTTTAGTAGAGAGGGGGGGTTTCACCATGTTGGCCAGGCTGGTCTTGAACTCCTGACTTCAGGTGATCCACCCGCCTTGGCCTCCCAAAGTGCTAGGATTACAGGCATGAGCCACCTCACCCAGCCTGCACAATTTTTTTTTTTTTTTTGAGACGGAGTCTCGCTCTGTCGCCTAGGCTGGAGTGCAGTGGCCGGATCTTAGCTCACTGCAAGCTCCGCCTTCCGGGTTCATGCTATTCTAGTGCCTCAGCCTCCCGAGTAGCTGGGACTACAGGCACCCGCCACCTCGCCCGGCTAGTTTTTTGTATTTTTAGTAGAGACGGGGTTTCACTGTGTTAGCCAGGATGGTCTCGATCTCCTGACCTCGTGATCCACCCGTCTCGGCCTCCCAAAGTGCTGGGATTACAGGCTTGAGCCACCGCGCCCGGCCACCTGCACAACTTTTTAAAGCAGAAAATAATGAATTCATTTGTTAACATTACCCAAAGATATAGCTACTTTCTAGCATGTGAAAATAAGAAGTAAAAAATATATCAACTTAAAATTATGATTAGCAACCAATGTTTCAGTATTAAATTTGTTTTAGAAATTATCCAGATAGTCAAAAAAAATTATTTATTAATTAATGTACTTCAATATTAATTCAAAATTCTAAAGTTATCTAAGAATCTTGGAAACTGTGGTTAAGGTGACACACTAAAAAATATAATTACTGTTGATACAAAATTTATTTGTTAGAATAATTAATCAATTTAGTGGGGCACAAATTTACATGTTTATACTCTTAAACATAAGATAAAGTTGACTTGTTTGATCTGAAAGTCGAAATGAGAAGTATAGGAAATGTAGATTAACTAGTTTCTTCACAGAAAATAAATATAGACTTATGAAAAACAGAATGTATACTTGTATTATACTTAACATAAAGCACAGAAAAGACAGATAGCTATTATATGTATTTTGTCAAAACAATTATTAAACCAGTATAATTTGTTCAAAGAATCATGTTAATTATATGGACCTGGCTCCTGAAAAATTTTCTGAGCTAGCGATTTCTAAGAAGAATTGTTTTAAGTCTAACACATTTAAAGCATTCAAATTTCAGTTATTTTCTGTTATTTTTAGGAGCATTAGATTTATATAATCACTTATTTGTCTCTATAAACTAATCAACACAGAACTCCTTTAAGAGACATAGTACACTAAGTTATTAATACCTTCCAGATGTACAAGAGTATTTCACGCTGACAACAAGAGTTAAAGACCTTTCGGGTGTGGTGGCGCATGCCTGTAATCCCAGTTACTTGAGAGGCTGAGGCAGGAGAATCGCTTGAACCCAGGAGGTGGAGGTTGCGGTGAGCTGAGATTGTGCCACTGCATTCCAGCCTGAGTGAGACTCTGTCTCAAAAAATAAATAAATAAAATAAAAAAGAGTTAAAGGCCTTTCTATTGCAGATGTATAGATATACAGACGCACAGAGAGTATCTTGCTTCATTTCTACAGTTCCAGCCACAGATCAAAAGTAAATATAGCAGGCTGGTCATGGTGGCTCACGCCCGTAATCCCAGCAGTTTGGGAGGCTGAGGCGAGTGGGTCACCTGAGGTCTGGAGTTTGAGACCAGCTTGGCCAACATGGTGAAACCCCGTCTCTACTAAACATACAAAAAATTAGCCGGGCGTGGTGGCAGGCACCTGTAGTTCCAGCTACTCAAGAGGCTGAGGCAGGAGAATAGGTTGAACTCGGGAGGTGGAGGTTGCAGTGAGCCAAGACTGCGCCACTGCATTTCAGCCTGGATGACAGTGAGACTCCGTCTCAAAAAAAAAAAAAAAAAAAGTGAACAGCAACATGAAACCTCACCAACTCAGATCTCAAACAGCTGTTCTCCTTCCCAGTGGATACAAAATTATTTTTCTTTGAGATATAGTCTCATTCTGTCACCCAGGCTAGAGTGCAGTGGTGCAATCTTGGCTCACTGCAACCTCCTTCTCCCAGGTTCAAGTGATTCCCCTGCTTCAGTCTCCCGAGTAACTGGGATTACAGGCGCCCACGCCTGGCTAATTTTTGTATTTTTAGTAGAGACGGGGTTTCACCATGTTGGCCGGGCTGGTCTCCAGCTCCTGACCTCAAGTGATCTGCCCGCCTCGGCCTCCCAAAGTGCTGGGATTACAAGCATGAACCACTGTGCCCAGCCTGGAATTCTTCACTAATTTGAGATCACAAATAGAAAAACAAACAACAACAACAACAAAACGATTAGCAAACCAGTTTTTCCGTTATTTTTCAACCAACAGGCATTAGGTCTCCATGATGCATCCCCCAGAGATCACCAAATAGAACATAAAGACCATCGCTGGTTTAGACCAGACCATCACTGCTGCCACCAATGGGGAATAACTTATCATTCATGTGCAGCCCCAGATAAAAACACGAAATTTACAAAAAGGAAAACAAAGTAACTAGAGAAACAGAATCAGCAAACTCCAAGTTCTATTATGCTTGGGATTCCTTCTGAGAGCCAAAGCGCGTGGGCTAAAAGAGCCCGTGACATGCGCTTGTGCAGCCATGCAGGCTACTGGGTTCTGCCAGATGAGCCCACTGGGCCGTCTCCATAGACCTCAGTCCAAAACTTGTTATAATTTTCAAAAAGGTAAAATCATGACCTGTAGGCCGTGATATATAAACTGAACTCTTATAGAAGATTTTATGTAACTCATTGACTTTTTTTTTTTTGGAAACGGAGTTTCACTCTTGTCACCCAAGCTGGAGTGCAATGGCACCATCTTGGCTCACTGCAACTTCTGCCTCCTGGGTTCAAGTGATTCTCCTGCCTCAGTCTCCCAAGTAACTGGGAACATAGCCACCTGCCACCATGCCCGGCTAATTTTTGTATTTTTAGTAGAGACGGATTTTCACTATGTTGTCCAGGCTGGTCTTGAACTCCTGGCCTCAGGTGATCTGCCCACCTCGGCCTCCCAAACTATTGGGATTACAGGCATGAGCCACCATGCCCGGCCTCAGATAATTTTTGGACACTGATCACGACATTCTGGGGGAGGGCTGGCTGCTGTCCTTTATCAAGTTTCTAAAGACATGGGACTTAGGACAGGTACATTTTGATTTTGGATGGAGAGAGTGAAAAGGGCTGGAGCCAGTTCATGGCCCTGCTGGGAGGGCTGCCTTGGGTGGGGTTGGGAACGTCAAGCTTAGGCCCTGGGTCAGGTTACTGGGGGGACTCTGACATGAGGGCGAGGTGAGGTAGGGGTGGCTGAAGACAAACATCTCTCCGTTTTGGAGGGTGAGAATCTTCCCAGGTGGGAACACCTGCCCACCTTGCCCATTCCTTCCAGGTGGCCAAGTTCAGCTTCCTGGGCAGCAAGGAGGAGTCAGAGATGATCTTCGACTGGGTGGACGTGGAGCGGAAGGGACATCTGTCACTTGAAGAATTCAGCTCTGGACTCAGTATGTCTGTCCTTGGAGGGCCTCTGGGCACCCAGGTGTCCCGTGCAGTGTGCCCTGCATGGGGCTAGACTGGGTCGTTAGAAAGGCAGCCCTTTTCCCAGGGACTTTCACCCCACATCCCTGGCTGCCAGAGTGGTCCGGGGCCCTCCCCCATGCATTCCACCCCCCACCCCCCCGCCTCCAGGGAGGCCTCTGGGCTTGCTCATCCCATGTCTTCTCCTCAGTAAAAGGCCTCTCCTGAGCCAGAGGTCTTGACACCACAGATTTGTTTCCGCCTGAGGAGAGTAACATTGTGGCTTTGGTTAGGGGAATTCCATGGGCCAGGGAGCAGCAGAGGGTGATATTTAGGGGTGGGGGCTTTCCAGGTGCTGAGCCCCCGCTGGGCAGGGCCGCCCCAGCACCTGCCTCTCTAGAAGGGCTGACAAGACATAGGGAGCCCAGGACCAGCAGGGCACAATCCTCCCGCTAATCCTCTCCGTGGGAAGACCTTCTGGCCCAGGCAATGAAAGGTGTGGTGTCTTCAGAGAGCCCCTGCATGGACACAGATCAGCCTTCAGTGTCCACAAAGCCACCCAGAGTTCTCAGGTCAGCTGAGTCTCCAAAAGCCTGGAGACCCGCAGAGAAGGAGGCCAGGAATTTGCATTTACGCGTGGGCCCACTCCAGCAGAAGGTTCCTCCAGTTCTGGCAATGGAGAAGCTGAGAGTTGGGAGGAGAACTCAAGGGCTGGGCAAGGGGAGTTGCCGGTGGGAGTGCAGCGCAGAGGGAGCTTGTTGTCCACACAGCCTTGGGGCCGTCTTCATTCGCGAATCAAATCATGCCTGCCATGCCAGGAACTTCCCAGTGCCTGTGGGACAAACTGGAAGCCCCTTCCTGGGGCCTGCAGGGCCTGCACCCTCCAGACGCTGCCAACCTCGCTGGCTCACTCAGTGCCATTCACCCCGTCCATCTTGCTAGCCCGGTCCTGCCTCAGGGCACCTGCAGTGCTGTTCTCTTTGCCAGGCACACGCTTCTTGGAGTCCACAGGATTTGCTCCTTCTTGGGATTCACATCTCAGTTCCAGTGTCACCTCCTTAGGCCACTGCTAGCCACCTCATCTAAGTCGATCCTCCGAGTCTCTCAGTGGAAATTACCCTGCATATTCCTATACTCCTTTGGCTCACTTAGCAAGTTGGCTTAAAAAAAAATATATATATATATATATATTCTTTTCAACCTGCACTAGAATGTCAGCTCCACGTTAGGGATTTTGGTTAATTTTGTCACGTAGATGCTCAATACACATCCCTTGATTGAGTGCGTGAAGGGTTTGTTCACTGCCTTGGAGGTGCGGTGTGATTTCCAGCAAGTCTTTTGGTGTCTCTGGGCCTCAGACGCTCATCTGTAAAATGACTACCTTAAGTAGACTCCTAAGGTTGATATGAGAAATACATGAATGTAGCCCTGTATAAATGTGACTGGCACAGGTAGAATTCCTTCCCTGAGGGCTGGAGCAGGGCTGGGTGGGAGGCCAGGCACCTGGGCCCAACACCACTGTGCTCCCCTCTGTCCGTCTCTGTCCACAGAAAACATCTTTGGCTCCAGCCAGAGCTCCCACAGGCTCCGCAGAAGGAAGCCACTGCCCTCTAAGCGGGTGTCTGCTACCACCAGTTTCCCGGCTCTGGAGGAGGCCGATGCTGAGGAGAAGGAGGCGTTCCTTGCCTTCATAGAGCAGCTGGGGACTGGACACTTACTTCCCAAGTAAGGCCAGGGCAGCATGTGCACAGGGAGAGGCTCTGCCAGCCATTGACAGCAGGGGCTCCCCTGGACACAGCGTCAAGGGGGCAGGTGCCAGGTAGAGCCAGGTGCAAATCCCGGCTTGGCCATTGGCTGGCTGTGTGACCACAGGGATGGCTTCGCCTCTGACCTCTGTTTCCTGGGCTGCAGAATGAGCCTAAAAGCTGTGGTGGGGTTAAAACCACATGCAGAGGATGCCTGCTTATGGGGAGTCATTCCCACCCCCGCACCTCCCTGCCCTATCCTGCCCTGTAGGGTCACTCTTCAGGAGGACTAACAAGTGGGCTCAGCTTCCCAAGGGCCCTTGAATTCTTAAAACCATGGGAATCCCTGCGGGTGCCTTTCTTAACTCAGTGAGGATTCCTGGAGTTGGGGGTGATTTCAGGCATTTTGTGCCCCGGGTTGAACAGGTTTGGAGACAGAAATGCATTTCCTCCCATCCTTCTGAGGCTCTGGGTATAGGGAGTTGCCTTTGCTTAGAAAAGGGGAGCCCTGGCCTGGCTCATGCCTGTAATCCCGGCACTTTGGGAGGCCGAGGCGGGTGAATCACCTGAGGTCAGGAGTTCCAACCAGCCTGGCCAACATGATGAAACCCCATCTCTACTAAAAATACAAAAATTAGCCGGGCATGGTGGCACATGCCTGTAATCCCATCTACTCGGGAGGCTGAGGCAGAAGAATTGCAGCAGGAGAATCGCTTGAACCTGGGATGCAGAGGTTGCAGTGAGCTGAGATCGTGCCACTGCACTCCAGCCTGGGCGACAGAGCGAGACTCTGTCTCAAAAAAAAAAAAAAAAAAAAAAAGAAAAGAAAAAGAGAGAGAGAGAGAGAGAAAGAAAGGGAGCCCTGCCTGCAAACATCCCTCTCTAGGACTCCCAGGGTCTGTTAGAACCAGTGGGGGAGTCACCCTCACGCACTGGCCCAGGTTTGCTCACCGCACCCGTGGGGTTCTGTGAGGACAAGATTCCTCACGCTTGGCTCCGGGAGGGTGGGGCCAGGTGCTGTGAGGCAGGCAGGGTGGGACTTAGGGTGTAGACTGGCAGGGCAACCTTTTATTCACTTGGCAGCTTGGCCTAGGCTCAGCCCTCTGGCATCTGTCCTCACGACTTAATTAAATCCATGTGAAAGCAGCCTTTATCGGGTGCCAACCGTGTAGCAGGCCCTGAGCTGGTGCTTTCGTCAGGCGTCTCTCATTCCTCAATGACCTTGCTTGGCAGGAATCAGCCCCCACCCCATTTTACAAATGAGCCCAGAGAGGGCTTGGGACTTGCTGAAGGTCACACAGCCTCAGAGTGAGAGAAGAGAGAGGGCAGATGGAAGCCCTGGGCCATCAGTATCCCAAATCCTCCCATCCCACTATTACAGAATCATAGAGAGACAAAGTGTGGCAGGGGTTCAGGAAGGGAGAGGGCACACCTGGGAACGGTTCCTGGAGGAGGTGGCATTTGAGTTGCATCTTGTAGGGTGTCAATAGATTTGGCCCAGGTGCCAAAGTCTCTTGGAGCGCTGTCGTGAAAACTGAGGAGTGGGGCTCCCCTTGCTTCTCCATCCCACCTCGTGTCTGACCCTCCCATCTCTGGCTGTCCTCCCCTCCCCAGGCAGACAGAAATCTGGCAGCTGTGGCGGCAGCTGCGGCAGGAGGAGCCCCAGCTGGCAGGCAACCTGGCAGGCTTTCTGGCCAAGATGACCAGCCGCCTGCAGGAGGCCCAGGCAGACAAGGAGGCCTTGGAGCTGACCCTGAAGAAGTGAGTGGGGGGCCCGGCCGGGTGTCTGACTTGAAGTAGGTGCTCTTCACATTCCAGTGGAATCTGAATTTCCCCAGCTCCTTCTACAGCCGGGCCTGTGAGCTGGATAGGGCAGAGCTGCGCTGGAGGAAGAGGTGGCTCAGGGGACCTGGCGGGGGGGACAGAGTTGGTAATGGCAGGAGTGGGAATGGCAGGGTGTGTCTTGGTACAGGACCCGCTGTGACGCCCAACTCCAGGGGGCCTGCTCCCGTAGATTGCAATGCATGTGGTGACCCTGGAGTTGGGTTATAGGGGCAGGAGGATGGTGAAAGAGGGAGGTGGGACTGAGTGATGGGGTGATGAGGACAATGAGACCCTGGCCAGGGGAACTGGTGATGGTTACAAGGGTCGGCATGGTGGGATCAGCAGGATCAATGTCAAAGTCGTATGGGTCAGCGGGTTGTTATTGGGATGGCTGTTCTCAGAGTGACAGAGGTCAGTGACTGCTGGCAGAGTGAGGAAAGCAATAGGATGGATTCCACACCCAAGCCCAGACTGCCCCTGCCAGCAGCAGGCTCCCAGAGGCGCTAATGGGCTGCCTGGCCCCAACTCCTGCTCCTCCCAGGTGTGACTCTGACCACCACCGCGAGGTCCAGCAGCTCTATGAGGAGATGGAGCAGCAGATCCGCCAGGAGAAGCAGCAGCTGCAGGCCGAGGTGGGCTCCTGCTGGCAGCCTGCCTCCTTCCCACTGCCGGGGACACCTCTGCTGGCTGAGGAGTGGGGCCAGTGACTGACCAGGGTGGGGTGCAGGAGGCTGCTGGAGTAAATCCTCTCCCTGCCCTGAGCAGCTTGTGTTCCCCAGAGAGATGGGGTGGGGAATGTCGAACCTGGGCCCCCTTCCCATCTCTGCCAAGTCTCCTTGTTGCCACAATCTAGGCTGGAACTGGGGGAGTTGTCCTGAGAACCCTCCCTGCTGGGACATCCTGGCCCAGGCACCCCAGGTGGTGGAGGTGGAGTGTGAGAAGGGCTGGCCTGCCCGGCTGGCTCTTAAGAGTCTGCAGGGTGAGGGCTGAATCTACCTACTCCACAGAGCGACTCTCGGGGCCTGGCCCTCACCTCCCAGATGCAGGACGTCCTAGAAGCCAAGGAGCGCGAGGTGCAGCGACTAGCTGAGGGCCAGAGGGAGGTGAGTGACAGGGTTTCCCAGAAACCCACTTTCGAACAGGTTTTTAATATCTATGAGCCTCAGTTTCCTATCAGAGACATGGAAATCAGAGCTCCTGCCTTAGTAGGTACTGTGATGATTAGAGGTACTACATGGGAGGGCCTAAGACAGTGCCTGGTACATAGTAGTTTATGTATCACTTGTTCCATCTCTGAAACTGACCTAGCTTCCTGCTTAGGGTCAGGTTACCTGCTGCCCTGACACTGCAGGTCTTATAGCCTGTAGTCACTTATGGGTGGCACTGTGGTTGACTGTTCGGAGACCCTGCCCCACTGTCTCTTCCTTCCTCAACTTGGGGACCTCTGACCTTGGTAAAATTGTCCTCTGCTGTAACCAGGACAACAAGCATCCCTTCAGCCTGGGACAAGATTCCCGGAGCCTTCCTCACCATGGCCTGGGCTGGCCCTGTTACCATGTTGATTTCCCAGGTGCCTCTGCAGCTGCTCCTTGGAAATTGAGGCAGGCCCCTCCTGCCAAGAGAAGAGATAGGGCTTTACACCTGGGGCCGTTTTGTCCTGTCCCCTGTGAAGGTGAAGCCTCTTCCCTCCAACCATTCATTCCTTCACCCCACAACTACTTATCCAGCACCAACTATGTGCCAGACACTGTTCCAGGTTCTGAGGATCATGACAGACACAAACCTCTGCCCACAGAGTTACCATCTAGTCAGGGAGACAGGTGACATACATAACATAGGAGATGGTGATCAGTGCTAAGGAGAATAAAGTAAAACAGGAAAGGGGGATAGAAGAGTTGGAATCGTAGTCAAGTAAGTTGAGAAGGGAGTCAAGGAAGGCCTGGCTGAGATGATGACATTGGAGCGAAGACCTGAAGAAGTGTGATATGCGGGGGAAGGGCATCCAGGCAGAGGGAACAGCAGGTGCGAAGGCCCTGAGCGGGCATGCGCTGTGGAAGTTCACGGAACAGTAAGCAGAGCTGTGGACTGGAACAGACTGAGAGGGAACAGCCATGGGAAAGGAGATGAGGGTCATGAGGGGAGGTGAGGAGGCTGCAGGGAGACTCTTCAGGGTCCCGGAGGCCATTACAAGGGCTTGCCTTTCCCTACACCTGGCCAGGCAGCGTTCCCTCTCTCGGTCATGTGATTTGCTGTTGGATCAGGAGCCCCTTGTAGACCAGATGGTCTCAGAGGCCAGCAGCCATTGCAGGGCTCTGAGTAGAGGAGGGTGGGATCTGGTTTAGGTGTGGGGCTTTTGTGGCACTGCTGGTTTTTGTTCCTCACACAGTCTCCCTGCCCTCCCTGCCTCAGGATTTCCAATGCCCCTCCTGGACAGGAGCTAATGGAGCTAGTTAGGCCAAGGAGGGATAACCGTCCACTCTTACTCTGATTTAAGCTGGGTCTCCAGGAGCCTGGTCAGGGGGTGGGAGTCTGGACAGGGGGTGTCTCACAATGGCCTTGGGAGGCTTTTTGCTGCCCTGGAGGGCATCTGGGCTTCTCTCTGCCTCACCCTCCACCCTACAGCTGGAGGCCCAGCTCTCCCACCTCAGGAGCACACATCAGGAGGCTGCCTCAGAGAACCAGCAGCTGTGGGAGGCCAAGCGTGACCTGGCTGGGCGGCTGGAGGAGGTGCAGGGGCAGCTGCAGGTGACCAGGGGGCGCCTGGACGCCGCCAGGGGCCGAGTGTCCTGGCAGATGGAGGAGAAACTGAGGCAAGTGGCTGCTATCCCTGGACTGGGGTGGACTCTAGGGGCCTCCTGGAACCAGTGGGGAACTCTGAGTTCTCTAAGAATCTAGCTAGCACACAGTGCACACACAGTTTCCTTCCTTAAACCCCACCCTCTGCCACGCTGGAACTATCACGCCCATTTCTAAGATGAGGAAACTGGGGCACAAAAAAGGGAAACACCTCTGCCCAAGACCACATGGCTAGAATTAAAACATGCACATGTGTGGGTGTACATGTACACACACACACACACACACACACACACACACAAAGGCTTAGTGCAGTGCAAGATCCCTAGCAGGCACTCACTCTACTTGTTATAGCTCAGAGGAGTGGGATGGGCCAGAATGATCAAGGAAGGCTTCCTGGAGGAGGTGAGGCTTCATGTGGGTCTTGAGGATGGATGAGATTGGATGAGGAGGAGGAGTGGGGAGCACACACCAGGTGAGAAGGATTGCCTGAGCAAGGACTGGGAGGAGGCCTGGCCATGGGGAGAGCAAGGGATGGTGAAGGCTGCAGGTAGGATGGGTGTGACACCACCTACCTGCCCCTCCCCTGATCTTTGCTTCCCTACTTCCTTTCCAGTGTTCCTGGAGTGGGTGAGAAGACCCCAGACCCTCGGGCTGTCTCCCCTGAGGAGGCCCCGCTGCCTGGGCTATTTGGGGACAATGATGACTGGGACCAGCTCCTGAGCAACTTTGGCAGCCCTCCGCACGGAGCCCTGCAGCTCTGCTGGAGCCCGCCCCCGACCCCAAGAGCCGCCTCAGGCCCCCAGACACCCCGTGTGGTCAGGCAGATCTCCATCTCGGAGCCACAGGCTTTACTATTTGGTCAGGAGCCATCTTCAGATCCAGATGGGGCTCCGAGGACCCCCCCTGGGGTGCCTTTCAGCGCCAAGGACAGTAAAGGAGTGGACCCAGAGGAGCAGGACATTAGTGCAGAGCAGCCTGTCAAACCGCACGACCTGGACCCCAACCAGGAGCCGGGGTCCACACCCGAGGGCCGCCTCCTCTGGGGTCTCTCAGGAAGCCTGGTGGCACCTGCATTCAAAGTGCTCATTCCTTTGGAGGATGGGCCCCCTCCCCCTCCCCAGGCCCCAGCTGGGTCCAGCAAACAGATCCAGGCCTCAGACCCAGATGACAAGGACCCTGGGTCTTGGGCTCCTCCCAGGGGGGCTCAGCCTGGGGCTGGAGCAGGACCCCGGGAATCCACACAAACCCCTCCCACCATGACTGAGCCGGAAACCCAGCCCAGACCCTCGCCCACAACTGCCTTCACAGGAGTGGGCCCAGCCAAGCCGCCCAGGCAGAGAGATACCCTCCAGCAGAACCTGCATGCCACTGGCTCTGAGCCAAGACCGGGGGCCCAGAGGGCCCTCACCCTGGGGCCAACTGAGCCCTTCCAGGGCCTGGAGTTTGTGGGTCCACTGCCCACAGAGAGGTTGGAGCAGGGCTACACAGGCCCAGTGGTGCAGGAGGGCCTTCCTGAGGGGCTAAGAGAAGCTCATGGCCGGGTCCTTGGGCTGGGTGAGCTGCCTGCCCTCCCCCACCAGGGGCTAGAAGAGGAACCCAGGTCTGAGGAAGGAAAACAAGAGGGCCGAGGTGAACAGGACCTCAGTTCAGAGCAGTCAGTTGAGGCTCACGGCCTGGAAGCTGCGCATTCGCAACTCCCCCAGCAAGATTCTCTGCTTGCTTCTCTCCCATCTGCCACACCACAGGCTCAGGTGGAAGCAGAAGCCACCGCTCCTGGAAAACCGGCACCTCCAAGGGGCTCTCCTCCCGGAGGGGCTCAGCCTGGGGCTGGAGCAGGACCCAAGGAACCCACGCGAACCCCTCCCACCATGGCTGAGCAGGAAGCCCAACCCAGGCCATCCCTCATGACTGCTCACGAGGAAGAACAAGGCCCCCGTCACTCCAGAGAACCAAGGGCAGAGAGCAGGCTTGAAGATCCAGGAACGGACTCCAGGGAGGCTGGGCTGACCCCATCCCCGGGAGACCCCATGGCTGCAGGGGAACCCCAGGCCAACCCTGATTACCTCTTCCATGTCATCTTCCTGGGAGACTCCAACGTGGGCAAAACATCCTTCCTGCACCTGCTGCACCAGAATTCCTTCGCCACAGGCTTGACAGCTACCGTGGGTAAGGGCACCGAGGAGGGCGGCGGGGAGGAGGGGAGATGCAGGGGCCAGGGCCAACGAGTGGCAGCAGGCCCAGACCAAGCCATCCCTGAGGAAGCTGCAGGTTCTGCCCTGGCCACGGGCCCTGCATTAGACATTGTTTTATATGGGCATAACCTTACTATTTCACTAATCGTCTCTAATTACAGGTAATTTGCTTTTTCTGCATTGATCTGATTAGCTTATAATGTGCCACATCAACAATGCACCCTGCAATTTAGGTGCCTGCGAGAGTTGATGGTGAAAACAAGCATGTTTCCACTCATGTGGCCCGTGGGCAGGCCAGAGCAGGGTCTGTGCTGGTTGGATTTGCTCATGACTAGCTCCAGGCTGGGCGGCGATGGTCTGGCAGGAAGTCACCTTGGGCAAGCTGGATATTTTACACAGAATGTGTTTGTAGAGTGTGGTAAATTAGGAACCCAGGTGCCTGAATTCAAATTTTAGTCCTGCCACTTATTGGGGTCTGAATTTGGACAAATGATTTAACCCTTTCGAACCCCCAAATCCTCATCTGCATAATCAGACAACAGTAGTGCTGCCTTCCTAGAGCGGTTGAGGATTAGTTGAGTTGATATGTCAAGATCTTAGAATAATAACTGACATGTAGCGAGTACTCTGTAAGTATTAGTTATTATGATTGTTATGATTATTATAAGTAAATATTTGATCATGTCTAACTCAGTGGCTCCTGCAAGAAATGGCTGAAAGCAGAGAACCTTCCCTCCCTAAAAGTATCAGCATATGCGGCCACTGAACCCCATACAGAGCTACAGAAAAGCAAACCCGAGGGAATGGAGGGGAGACCCACCTAGGGACAAAGACGTCATGCCATGCCTGTCTTTATATTAGACCAGGGCACATGCCGACTGAGGATCAGTGCCAGACCAGTCGGTAAATGACAGCTCCCCACAAGAGAGGCCTGGGGCAGGTTCTCAAACTTTTCTTGCCCAAGAAGCCTTACCTGGGAGCCAGTTAAAAATGCAATTCCCTCAGGAAGAGGAAACCTATAGCAGGCTGGCCTGATGTTGAGTGGGGTCACAGGTTCTACAACACTACCATTATTTTATTTATTTATTTATTGAGATAGAGCCTCGCCCTGTCACCCAGGCTCAAGTGCAGTGGCACAATTTCTGCTCACTGCAACCTCTGCTTCCTGGGTTCAAGTGATTCTCCTGCCTCAGCCTCCCAAGTAGCTGAGACTACAGGTGTGTGCCACTTCACCTGGCTTATTTTTGTACTTTTAGTAGAGATGAAGTTCACCATGTTGGCCAGGCTGGTGACCTCAGGTGATCCACCTGCCTCAGCCTCCCAAAGTGCTGGGATTACAGTCATGAGCCACCATGCCCAGCCAAGGCTACCATTATTAGTCACCTAAGCTACCGTTTACTGACCACCTCCCATGCACTAGGCATCTTCCATACATGTCTTACTCCTTACAACAGCCTTCCTTAGAATGGAGCCTCCCCTTTTATTATGTGGTGAGAAATTCCCACAAAATTCAATCAAGAAAAACACAAGCTGCATAATTGTGAACCAACCAACCAACCAACCAACCAACCAACCAACCAACCAACCAGGCAAGCCGGCATGCACTGCTAGCCGGCTGGGAGTACCCGAGATTCAAGTACTTGGTCCAGATCTGTCCCAATCCCAGCTACGGTTTGCTGCCCCCTGGTGGCTATCGTCTATTCCGGTTTAAATACCACAGGAAATGATCCTGCCTTCACGGGTCAATTATTTCCCTACCTGGCGTCACCTTCCCTCCATTCTTGCCCCACCCCACTACCTCACAACATAAGAACTCTACCCTGCCTGCATTTGAGGACGGGACCAGATAGAGAATTACAGCCAACGGAGTTATATTTGAATGTACATTTTCCGTATCTATCCCCATTTTACAGATGAAGAAAGCAGAGAATTGAAGACCTGGTTAAGTTTCTTGCCCTAGCTGGGCCCCCAAAGTTAAGGCCACCTACCTTAAAAGCCCTGCCTCCACACCAGAAGTTTTATCCTCTTTTCTGGGTCTGCTCACTTAAAACAGCATTTTATTTATTTATTTATTTATTTATTTTATTTTTTTTTTTTTTGAGGCGCTCTGTCGCCCAGGCTGGAGTGCAGTGGTGCGATCTCCGCTCATTGTAAGCTCCGCCCCCCGGGTTCTTGCCATTCTCCTGCCTCGGCCTCCCGAGTAGCTGGGACTACAGGCGCCCACCACCACGCCCGGGTAGTTGTTTGTATTTTTAGTAGAGACGGGGTTTCACTGTGTTAGCCAGGATGGTCTCGGTCTCCTTACCTCGTGATCTGCCCGCCTTGGCCTCCCAAAGTGCTGGGATTACAGGCGTGAGCCACCGCGCCCGGCCTTATTTATTTATTTATTTATTTATTTATTTATTTGAGACGGAGTTTCACTCTTGTTGCCCAGGCTGGAGTGCAGTGGCGGGATCTCGGCTCCCTGTAACCTCCGCCTCTCGGGTTCAAGTGATTCTCCTGCCTCAGCCTCCCGAGTAGCTGGGATTACAGGCGTGTGCCACCACACCCGGCTGATTAAAACAGCATTTTAATCCTCCAGCCACTCTGCAGTGTAGGTCTTTCTAATTTGCCACTTTGCAGACAAGGAAAGAGAGGCTCACAGAAGTGAAATGACTTGCCTGAGGTCCTGTAACCAGTGTAACAGTGGCCTGAAGCCAGCATTCCTTATGCCCCTCTGGGCTGCTTGTCTCCCCTGCTGTCTGGTTGAGAGGGGAAGGTGCATGCGATAATTAGGGAATGGAAAAAGGAGTAGTGTAAAAATAAAATAATGAAACTTGTATTCTGGGTGACCTAAGGAATAAACATCGTAGACAAGGTGCCTTGGGTTGGCACAAACTGCCAGTATGGCAGGGAGGTCTGGGAAGGCTTCCTGGAGAAAGTGGGTCCTCGAGGATGGATGGAATGCAGAGCGGAAGGGAAGCCCAGCAGCCAAGGGCTCTATCGCACTGCAGCGGGTACAGGGAACAGGTGTATACTGGGGTAGGCCTTGGCTAGGAGTCCTGGATGGTAACTTAGTAGGCTTCACCCCTCTTTATGTGTCCTAGGAGTAGATTTTCGGGTCAAAACCTTGCTGGTGGACAACAAGTGCTTTGTGCTGCAGCTCTGGGACACGGCTGGCCAAGAGAGGTAACAGGCAATGTGTATCAGTGGTGTCAGGAACTAGGTACAGAGGGACACACAGCAGCCCCAGTAACATGGGCCGGAGGCAACTGCCCCCCGAGGATTCAGGAGGTCAGGGAAGGAGAGATGAGTCAAGGCCAAGGCAGGGGAGAGAGGGCAGCAGAGCCAGAGGTCCCTCAGCCTGGCAGGGCATATATTAGGGCTGTCCCAACATGGTCATTAGTGGACAGCCACCCAATCACCTGTCCTTCTGAAAATGCTGGTCTTCTACTTTCAACCTAGGCAGAAGTGATCAAAACTTTTTTCTTTTCTTTTTGAGATGGAGTCTCGCTCTATTGCTCAGGCTGGAGTGCAGAGGCGCGATCTGGGCTCACCACAACCTCCACCTCCTGGGTTCAAGCGATTCTCCTGTTTCAGCCTCCCGAGTAGCTGGGACTACAGGTGCCCGCTACCACATCTGGCTAATTTTTGTGTTTTTAGTAGAGATGGGGTTTCATCATATTGGCCAGGCTGGTCTCGAACTCCTGACCTTGTGATCTGCCTGCTTCGGCTTCCCGCAGTGCTGGGATTCCAGGCATGAGCTACTGCACCAGGCAGTAATCAAAACTCAAAAGGCATATCTTATTTGATTCTGCAGTTCCACATCTAGAAATTTATTCTATAGACAGACTCATATATGACTATAATAACAAAGGGACCAGGACCATTCGTAGTATTATCACTTGTGTTATTAAAATAGGAAACAACCTAAATGTCCATCAATAGGGGACCAGTTAGATAAAGTAGGGTCAGTCCACCCAATATAACACTGTAAAGCCACACAAAGACTGAGGACTGTCTTTATGTACTAATAGGGATTTTTTTTTTTTTTTTTTTTTGAGACACAGTCTTGCTCTGTCGCCCAAGCTGGAGTGTGGTGGCGTGATCTCAGCTCACTGCAACCTCCGCCTCCAGGGCTTAAGTGATTCTTGCGCCTCAGCCTCCTGAGGAGATGGGGGTACAGGCACACGCCACCACATCCAGCTAATTTTTGTATTTTTAGTAGACACGGGGTTTCACCATGTTGGCCAGGCCAATCTGGAACTTCTGACCACAAATGATCCTCCTGCCTCAGCCTCCCAAAGTGCTGGGATTACAGGCGTGAGCCACTGCACCCAGCCCGATAGGGAAATTTCTCTAAGACATCCTGTTAACTGGAAAAAACCAAAATGCAGAACACTGAATATTAATGAGTATGATGAATGTTTTACACTGTATTTGTATAAAATAGAGGCGGAAAGATGTATGTGTACGGGTGTATATATGTGTGTGTATATATATGTATATACATAAAATACCTCTGGAAAAATATTTAAGAAACTGATAACCCTGGTTGCCTCTGGGGAGGGGGACTAGGTGGCTTCAGGATGGGGCAGAAGGAAGGAGACGTTTCACTGAGTTCTCCTTGAGACCTTTTGAAATTTGGGCCATGAGAACTGTTACCTCGTCAACAAGAACTACACCGTACGAAGGAAAGCATACAGACGTGCTCTGTGGGAAGCAATTAGAAGTAGGATAAGTTACTTCTCCCACTTTGCAGAGGCCAGGACCTGGGGTCGGGATGCCTGGTGTGGCCTCATGCAGACTCTCTGGGCAGGTACCACAGCATGACGCGGCAGCTGCTCCGCAAGGCTGATGGGGTAGTGCTTATGTACGACATCACCTCCCAGGAGAGCTTTGGCCACGTGCGCTACTGGCTAGACTGTCTCCAGGTGAGCAGATGGCTGCTGGGGTTGGCCCCAGTCCCTCTAGTCAAGAGGGACCTTATATCCTGCCACTCCCTCTTTTCTCCTAGGATTACAAACGACATGACAGACATATGGGTGACACCACCCACTGAGGGCATGTGGTTGGATGAGCTGGGAATGCAATAGTACAAAGAAACGACAACCACATAGTATAGCCTTCAAACAAAACTACTTCCTTTATCCTGTGAACATTCTCTTCCTACATATGGCAGCTCTGTTTATAATGTCTTCTTCTTACACTTGAGGCTAATGTAGTTCTAGTGCCATGCCACGTGATAATTCCTCTGTTCACACATCTCTAGTTTTTCCCCTGCATACTTCCTCAAAGCATATACACTGAAATTCTGCAGTGTGTACTAGCACAGCAGAGGGGTGTGAAGTTAGCCATGTTGTCTTCTCTCTGGAAGTTTCTAGTTTAGCAAAAGAAGCAGGATAAGGTAATGTGTGAAGAGGGGAGCTGAGCGCTGGGGTCTGACAGGACCTAGATTTGAATCCCACCCACCCCAACTCTGTGACTTTGGACAAGTGAATTGAGCTCTCTGAACTTCAATTTCCTGACTTCTTTCATAGGGGAGCTGTGAGGATTAACTGATATAATTGATTTCAGCATAGCACCTGGTGTATAACAATCACTCATTAATCAGAAATTATTATTATTATTATTCATGAAACAATTGGGAAAATGTATAATCAAGTGCTGGACTGTTCAACACAGGCAGGAAGAGAGGGCATGGGCAGGAACAATCCAGGAAGGCTTCCTGGGGGAGGTGTTCTTAAGGTTGGCCTTGGAAAATAGGTGAGATGTTTATCAGCAGAAAGGAAGGATGGGGGAAAGGGTCCAGGTGAGAAGGATATGGAGTGGATGTGGCCTGAGAGTAGGAACATGGGGGACACACTTCAGCTTCTAGGAGGGCAAATGTGCCAGGGGCCTGGCACACAGTGGTTGTGGCTGAGAGAACATGTTCTGTGTGCAGGACGCAGGGTCGGATGGGGTGGTCATCCTTCTCCTGGGAAACAAGATGGACTGTGAGGAAGAACGGCAAGTGTCCACAGAAGCTGGGCAGCAACTGGCCCGGGTAAGCACTTGGGCATCAGCCCCTCTCTGTGTGTGGACCGGGCAGGTGCCTCCCTGGCGGGTAGTGGATAGGCGTCACTTGACCTGGGCAGCCGAGGAGAACCCATGGCCCATTCCTGCCCCTGCCCCAACCAAAGCCCTGCTCAGAGCGAACAGCCTGGCCGCCTCTGCCTCCCACACAGCCTCGGCCTCTGGAGATGCGTTTTAAGCCCAAACCCGAGGCTAGAGTGGCGAGGGTGATACTGAACCTCATTGTTGAATTAGCACATTCCCACACCATGTCCCCACCTACATAAGAAATAGCTTCAGAGTAAAAAGGTTTTAAAGGCTTTGCTTAAAATTCCCAATCAAATTTTAATTTTATCTCTGGTCTCTAATTAACGTGCTGCCTTCTAAGTTCTCCTATTTTAAGACTCAAATTCTCCCTTGGGATGATTACATCAGAAGCTCCACTGCCAGACAGTGAATACTATTTATTCATGAATAGCATTTAACCACATTCCAGAAAATCTGGAGAGAATAAAAATAGAGGGGAAAATCACTCCTCGCCCCACCTCTCACGCAACCCCTCTTGGCGTTTTCATACCGCATTTTCTTCCTGTTTCTCTTCCCACTTCCCATAAGTCGTGAGGTCATCATTGTGGCTCCTGCCTGAAAGGAAGTTTATTCTTTTTCTTTTTCTTTCTTTCTTTTTTTTTTTTTTTTTGAGCTGGAATCTTGCTCTTTCGCCCAGGTTGGAGTGCAGTGGCATGATCTCGGCTCACTGCAACTTCCGACTCCAGGGTTCAAGCGATTCTCCCACCTCAGCCTCCTTAGTAGCTGGGACTACAGACGCGCGCCCCCAGGCCCAGCTAATTTTTGTATATTTAGTAGAGACGGGGTTTCGCCATGTTGGCCAGGCTGATCTGGAACTCCTGACCTCAGGTGATCTGCCTGCCTCAGCCTCCCAAAGTGCTGGGATTACAGGCGTGAGCCACTGTGCTCGGCCTTTTTCTTAAAAGTAGTAACTCAACCCTTTGACATAGTAATTTATCCTCTAGCAATTTATCCTAAGGGAAGACTCGGAAGTAATAATCCCTAAAGGAACACCTAATGGATACCCATGTATAACGTACAATCGCACATGTTTATATGAGGGCTTTCAAATATTATTTATAAGAACAAACATTTGGCAGCAATTGGTGGTTAAATTGTGGATGTTCATACGAGAGGTATTTGCCATTAAGAATCCCGTCTTGGAAAAATATTTAAGGGTGTGGGGGAAATGCTTACAATATAATAGAAAATCATATAAGCAGCTGCAAATCTAGATATAGATTAGGTTGAAACATATGAAATTGCTGATATTTGACTGGGGCATGCCAAAAATAGCAATTTCATCTGGTTTAACCTAACTGTACAGGACATTTAGCCCCCGCCCCATAAAAGGGTTATACAAAACAGAATGGCAATATCTTCCCAAACGCTAACAGCAGTGGTTTAGATATTGAGCATGTACTTTCTTATACAGTATCTTCCAATATTCTCCCAATGAAATATTTTTGAAATTAAAAAACATAACTGGCCGGGCGTGGTGGCTCATGCCTGTAATCCCAGCACTTTGGGAGGCTGAGGCGGGTGGATCACGAGGTCAGGAGATCGAGACCATCCTGGCTAACACAGTGAAACCCCGTCTCTACTAAAAACAAAAAATGCAAAAACTTAGCCGGGCGTGGCAGCGGGCGCCTGTAGTCCCAGCTACTTGGGAGGCTGAGGCAGGAGAATGGCGTGAAGCGGAGTCCCAGCTACTTGGGAGGCGGAGCTTGCAGTAAGCCGAGATCGCGCCACTGCACTCCAGCCTAGGTGACTGAGCGAGACTCTGTCTCAAAAAAAAAAAAAACTAACATTTATAAAATGTCTCCAGAGACCTTTCTCCAAGTTGGGATGCAGGCTTCCCACACTACTCCGAAGGCTGTGAAGTGTCGTTTCAGTGCATTCTTTGACACCTTGGCCAGCCGGGGTGAAGGGATAGTGGGCAAAGGGCTTCAGCCAAGGATGGTGGCCCACGCCGAGACGGGGCTGTCTTGCTCGCCACTGAGGTCGGCTTAGGGATGCCTTGGGACTCTGATGGCCAGGACTTTAGCGGTGGGGTATAGCCTGGCCTTGCAGTTGTCTCTCCCAAGGCACACATGCCCCTCCCTGTCTGGCCTGCAGGAACTGGGGGTCTCTTTTGGGGAGTGCAGTGCCGCCTTGGGTCACAACATCCTGGAGCCTGTGGTAAACCTGGCCAGGTAAGTGCTGCCCACCCCTCCGCCCCACCCCCACCCCCCACCACCCCACCGAATCCTCTGGGACAGCTCCAGCCCCACTCTTGACTCCCAGGTGGGACTGAAAGGCCCATTCTGAGGAAATGGGTCAGAGAAGCACCTAGTTAAAGACCTTGGCTCACCAGTCTGAGCGGGGGAGAGAGAGCCCTGCACTGAGTCTCCTGACTCCAGCTCTGCCATTCCCTTTCGCTGAATCACTCCCCACAGGCACTTAGGCTCTCCGAGCCTCAGTCTTTTCACTTGCAAAGAGGGCTGAGAAAAGGAGTGTCTTTCTTCTGCTCCCAAACTTCTAGTAGCTTCCATGGATTTAAAATAAAATTCAAATGCTTTGCAATGGCCTGCAGCATCTCCAGTGCCATCTCCCGTACCCCTGCACACACACACACACATTCACTCACACCCCCACAGACTCACATTCTCTCACACATACACTCACACTCACACTCACACTCACACACACACACTCACTAAGTTCCAGCCACTCAGAGACTCCCTCCCTGATCACCCACCTCTCACCACTATTTTGGATCCCAGCCCCTGTTTGTGTCCTTCATGGCCCTTCTTGACACGACACATATTAATGGTATATGCATTTATCTGTTTTCTTGTTGTCCAGGAAGGCAGGGCCATGTCTGTTCCGTTCAGTCCCTCTCCCCATGCCTGGGACCCAGGTGCTCCAAAAATGAATACAATGAGTGAGGGATGAGGGGAGCTAGATCAGATGGGCACCGTCTGGCACGCAGTAAATGCATCATGAAGAAAGGCAGGGACTTCTTTTGCTTCCCCAGCCCCCAAGCTCTCTCTTGGCACTGAGCCATAGCCCTCTGCCTGGGATGCACCTCCCCCATCCTTTCTGCTGGCAAACCTTGTCCATGGCTCAGTTTTCAGTTCAGTCACCATCTCCTTCCTCCCCAGATCCCTCCAGGACCTGGTATGAAGTCCCTGGTTGCCTCCCCATCATTCCTGGGCTGCAGTCACCCCTTTTCCTGTCTGTCTCTCTCACTACGCAAGGGAGGGAATAGTGGTTTCTCTGTCGTAGTCAGAGTCCTGCACAGTGCCTGGCACATAGTAGGCCAGAGAGAGAAGGTCAAAGTCTCAGGGACTCAATTCTTCTGGTCTCATGTGGAATGCAGGGCAGAGGCAGAGCTGGTGTGGGGGTTGCGGGTGCAGCCTCCCAGCCCCCAGCTGCACCCATGGGCCCATCCATGCTGCCCCTAGGAGGTGAGAAAGAGGACTGATGCTCGGCATTGTCACATAGGTCACTCAGGATGCAAGAAGAAGGCCTGAAGGGCTCGCTGGTGGAGGTGACCCCCAAGAAGCAGCCCAAGAAATTCGGTTGTTGCTCCTGACCACTTGTCCTGTCCCGGGTAGGATGGACACCCGCATGGTTTCCTGTCCCTCAGCTCCTGTTCTTCGTTCCTGGACAGCAACAAAACAGAGGACCAGCTTGGAGGTTCAGGAAAACCCTTCTCAAATCAGGGACTCGGATCCCAAAGCAGGGCTGCATCACCTCTGCCTTTCAAACTCCAAAGGAGGGCTTTGTTGAGTGAACAAGACTTGGGGGGCAGGAGTACGGCAAAACTCTCCAAAGAAAGAAAAAGTCTGGAAAAACAACTTAAGGAAAATACACCAAAATATTGGCCACACATCTGTGGGTGATAAAATTATAGCGAGAATGTGTGTGTGTGGGGGTGTTACTTTCGATTTTACACATACTTGTATTTTCAGATTTTCAACAATAACGATATTCATTACATAATCAGAAAAAAAGAGATGAGGAGGAGAGAAACTTTCCAAGGAGCTCCCTCGGGTGCTGCTGGCTCCTAATTGGTGTAACCTGTTAATCACCGCTCAGTGTTAGAGCGGTCCCTCTGTGCTCTGCCTGGCAGGGCGCTGTTGGCCTGGTCTCCCTCGCTATTTCTATTTGCAGGCATGGGCTTTCTTCGGTTCCTGGGAAGAGTGATGATCCGAAGGCCTCTGATACGCCCTGATGCCCTCCTGTCTTGCAGAGCCCCGACCTCACTCCCTTTCCCCATGATACGAAACACACCTCACAGGGGTCACATTCGAGGGTCCCATCCCCTGCTCCAGTGCCACGGTGTCCCCAAGCACAGGGCTTCGGCCTGAGTTGTCAGTCTGTGGATGTATTTGAAGGGCAGCTAGGGTGTGGCTGGGGGTCCAAACAGCTGGGGAGCCTAGACTCAGAATCATTCACACACTCTTCTTTGGAGCTTTTGCAGAAGTTTCCGGAATTCCATAAAATTCACCTCCTGGATGGCGGCTGCACCTTATCGGCCAGGGCTGGGGTTTCCGGTGCCCTCGGAGAGCTTGCTTTAGAGTCTTAGAGAGACTGCCATGGTCTGTGTTTGTGCGTCTGTCACATCTTACCATCATCACAAATTGAATAGACAACATGTGCCAGGCACTGAGTTTGTTTGATTGTTTTTTGAGACAGGGTCTCTCTCTGTTCCCCAGGCTGGAGTGCATTGGCATGATCGCCACTCTCTGCAGCCTCAACTGTCTGGGCTCAAGCGATTCCCCTACCTCAGCCTCCCAAGTAGCTGGGACCACAGGCACGTGCCACCACACCTTGCTAATTTTTTAGTTATTTGCAAAGACAAGGTCTTGCTATGTTGCTTAGGCTGGTCTCAAACTCCTGGGCTCAAGTGATCATCCCAATGTGCTGGGATGACAGGCGTGAGCCACCGCCCCCAGCCTGAGTTTGGTATTTTGTAATCCTTCAGGTACTGGGGAATTTCCTGGCTGAATCAATGGAAACCCCATAGAGGGACAAGCAAAGACAGTTCAAGGAACAGAGTTAGAGAGAGAATGAAGGAGAAAGAGGGAGCAACAGAGGCCTGTTGAATCACACAGTCTTAGACCCTGGCCCCAACCCCTCTTCTCAGTTCTGAAAGGAACGTCTCAGCAGCAGTGAGCCTTCCATCACTAAAGGCACACAAGCAGAAGCCAGGTAATACTTGGCAAAAGGTGAGGTAGAGAAGATCCCAGCATCTGAATCCACCAAAGTTGGATTAGATTCCCTTAACGGACCCCATTCAACCTCCAGACTCCATGTGGATGATTCCCATGGTCCAGCTGATTCTTTTTTTCTTTTTTTTTTTTTTTTTTTTGAGACAGAGTCTCACACTGTCGCCAGGCTGGAGTGCAGTGGTGCAATCTTGGCTCACTGCAACCTCTGCCTCCTGGGTTCACGCCATTCTCCTGCCTCAGCCTCCCGAGTAGCTGGGACTACAGGCGCCCGCCACCACGCCCGGCTAATTTTTTGTGTTTTTAGTAGAGACGGGGTTTCACCATGTTGGCCAGGATGGTCTCGATCTCCTGACCTCATGATCTGCACACCTCAACCTCCCAAAGTGCTGGGATTACAGGCGTGAGCCACTGCGCCCGGCCCTCTAGCTGATTCTTTTACTGGGCGCTTCACTGATCCTTTTTTACCCCAATGTCTTCTCCCATCTCAGGTCCCCTCCCACAGCCCACAAGCCTACCCCTGAACTGAACAGTTTCTAGACTGTGGTGTGCTCAGAGAGAGAGAGAGGGGTGTGGGCTGGAGTGAGTGATGCTGGCCCTGGGTGAGGACGGGAGACAGGTCCTGTAGTTGCTAATGGCTCTTTCTCTGGGGCCCAGGGACCTGGCAGGCACCAACATCTCTGTCCTGTGGGCCAGGGAGTTAATGAGGCAGATAGGCAGGGTGTGATTCCTGGGAGAGGCAGTAGAGCAGACATAGCTCCTGTCGTTTGGGGGCCTGGTACAGGAGTGGCCCCCAGGCCTCCCCGTTTCATCTCAGCTCTGCTCTGGCCTCAAGCAACTCAGATTCCCAGGAGGTAGAGTTCTGGGAGAAACTCCACACTGCCCAGAACCCAGTTTTGGCTTTCTTGGGCCGGATCCACCTGCTGGGCAGGGCACAACTGTGCAAGGACCACCAGCCTTTCCTACTGTCAAAGGGCTCACAAGCCAGAGAACAGGACCCAGAAACCTCAGAGTAGCATACAGCAGGCAACGACAGCAGCAGGAGAAACTTGAGGTAGACTTCAGAGTGAACTTCCAGGCAAGTGGTGAGTTCTTGGGGCATGTCAGCCAAGGGGGCTCTGGCTTAGGCTTAGCCAGAGTCTGATTAAGAAAAGGAGGGTGGGACTGGGCTAAGGGGACTCAGGCTGCTGAGTGAGAAGGGAGGGCAGGGGGAGAGAAGGAAGGCTGGGCAGGAGCTCTAAGAGAAGAGGGCTTTTTGGAACTGAGGGGGAGCAGGGGCAGAATGACATCCCTCCTTTACCCAGTGCCTACCGCATGCCAGGCACTGTTCTGAGCACTTAGCTCTTGTTACTTCATTTAGCCCTCACACCATCAGGCGTGTTCCCCAATCTTACAGAAGAGGAGACTACTGCATAGGGAGGCTGAGTAACTTCTCCATAGTCACGTAGCAAGTAAGTGCTGGAAACGGTGTTAAACCCAAACGCCGGTACCCACAGATTTAGCCCTGAAGTTATGCAACTGTTTACAGGAAAATGCGGATGCTTCCGGGAAGCAGGGGCCAGGCCCCTGAAGCCTCGCATTGCTCCCTGCCAATTCCTCTCCAGTAATAGTCCGTGTCATTGGTGGGTGTGGACCAGGAAAAAGTGACAAAAAAGGCAGTGACAAATGCCAGGAAAGTGGCTGGAGGACAGCCTTCATCCAGGACAGGTCCTTCATTGCCCCTCCTCCTGCAGTCCCAGGAGCCGGTGGGACCTGGGAGGGTGGTCGACATCAGAATTCACAGACGCCCCCTCTCCAGTCTCTCCTCAGCTGCCCTCAGGCACGTTGCTGCCCTGGGGCCCCAGAGACCAAGCTAAGTCCCCCAGGCTGGGGCTCTGCAGGAGGGACTCAGAGACTCCTTCAAACCTGGCTTTGAGCCTGCAGGAGAAGGGTGTCTCCAGTCCCCACCCCAGTGTGGGAGAAAAGGGGCGGGCAACTCCAATGAGGACTCCTCTGCTGTGTCTTGTTTGCTGCTGGATTCCCGGAACCTGGTCCAGAGCAAATGCTCAGGAAATATGTACTGAGTTAGCAGGCAAGCCTCTCTCCAGCTAAAGCTCCCGGGCCCTGGCCTGGCCTGCAGGGCGGCCAGTGGTGACGTCAGCCACTGGGCTGACTCTAGTATGTCTACACTCCATCTTCCAGCCAGAGTCCTCCCAGTCGGGGGCTCCCCCTGCCCTTGACATGTGGGACACAGTGGGGGTGAGGAGAAAGGTCTGACCGCTGGGCGCAGACTCCCCCATCCTGCCAGGGGCCTGCACAGCATAACCTAGAGGGCAGTGATTCCCAAGCTGGTCTGCCCTTCGAATTATTTGGGGTCTTTCAAAAACGCCAAAGCCCAGACCAACTATGTCATGTCTCTGGGGGTGGGACGCAGGTTTCTGTATTTGTGAAATTCTCCAGGTGGTCCCAACTTGCAGAGACGCTTGGGAACCACTGGGAGGGGCTTCACACCTTCTCAAAGCCCTTTCAGACCCACTTTCCCATTTGAACCTCAGATTAAACCTGCTTGTTTCACAGGGCAGGGTTTTGTCAAAAAATAGACACGTGTGTGTATGTATGTATGCACATATGTATTTATCAGATTATGAAAGCAATGTGTACTCCTTGCAGAAATTTTAGAAGTAAATTTTAAAGAAGAAAATGAAAATTATCCTAGTCTTATCACTTATAACAGTTACTATCGACATCTGTTTTATTTCTTTTATTTCCTTGCTTTCTTACAGCTGAGGAAACTGAGGTAGATAAACATTAAGTAACTCTCCCAGGGGCCAGGGGGAGAGGCTTAGGCCTGTAATCCCAGCACTTTAGGAGGCTGAGGCATGAGAATCACTTGAACCCAGGAGGTGGAGTTTGCAGTGAGTCAAGATCTCGCTCCAGCCTGGGTGATAGAGTGAGACTCTGTTTCTAAATAAATAAATAAATAACTCCCAGGGTACTGGAGCTAGCAAGTAGCAGAGGCAGGATTTGAACCCAGGGCACTGATGGAGTCCATCCCATGGGGTTGTCATGAGGTCTGCAGGAGCTAATGTGTGCCAAGGACAGGCATGTATCTGGGCCCACTACATGTAGGGGTCTGTGAGAAAAGGAGGCTCAGCAGGAACGGGGAAGGCGGCCTCTGGGGCTGACTGGTTTCTACTTTGTCCTTGTGTGTCTGAAACAGGAGAATGGAGCCCAATGCCACGTTCGACATGCAGCTCACGGCCACACCTGAGTGACTGCTCCGACTCATCTTTGCCGGGGTCTGTGGCCTTGTCCTGCTGGTGGGGCTGTAAGCTAATGGGCTCATGCTGCTGGTGGTGGGCCGGGACCCGGGCGCCCCCCACCCGCTCCACGCCCTGACCCGAAACCTCATGATGAACATCACGCTATCTCACCTGCTCTTCGTGGCCTGCGTGGTGCCTGTGCTGCTGCTGAGCTTCCTGCAGCACGACTGGTGGCTGGGCCTTGCCATCTGCACCATTAGCCACCATGTTCTGCACCTTCTATAGCGTGGTGGCCACGGTTCTCCTGCACCACGTGGCTGTGGCCCTGCCTGACCTGGACTTCCCAGCTGGCTGGGGCAGCTGCTTGCTGCTCTGTGGGGCCATGTGGGCCCTGGGCCTTACTGCATCCCTGCCCGACTGGCTGTTCCAGAGGGTGGCAGTGGAGGAGGAGACAGTGGGGGCTCCCGAGACCCAGGCCTGCCTCTTGCTCCTGAGCCCTGCTGGGACCTCCTGCTACTACTTCAGCCTGCTGGGAGCCCTGGCCTTCCTGCCATGCATGCTGGGGCTGGGCTGCTCTTTCAGCCACGTGGGCTGGCTCCTATGGACACAGCCCGGAGGTCCCATGGGAGAGAGCATCCAGGAGCATCAAGAGAACACAGCCATGGGCCACCTGCCTGCCACACCGGCTGCTTTTGTGGCCTCCAGCCTCTGCACCTTCCTGGCCTACTCCAAGTGTGCTGTCAGCCCTATCCTCTGCTTCTACCTCTCCCGCCCCTTCTGGGCAGGACTCAGGGACCTCTTCTGCAGGCCGATGATGGCCAGGCATCCCAGAGATGTGGGAGTGGCAGCCACAGTGATGGTGACTGTCCAGCCTGGCCATGACAGGGCCCCAGGAGGCCTGTGGGGCCTGGCAGGGGTCTAAGAGTATAGGCTGATGGATGGTCTGAGACTCAAGGGAGATGGGAAGACCCTTAGGGGCCTGACAGCCCACCCCCTCTATTTTACCAGTGGAGAGACTGAGACCCAGCGGGCAGAGGGCCCAACCAAGGTCACAAGGCAACTAAATGGCTCAGTGAGAGCTCACATCTCTAGGTAACCAGGTGGATCCTCCCACTCCACCTTCAGGCTCAGATACCTGTAGGCTCCACTGCTCTCTAATTGTGTGACCCTGAGCCTCTGTGTCTCGGTGTTCTCATCTGGAAAATGGGATGACGATAGTACATACCTTCTTCACAGGGTTGTTATGAAGATGAATTTAAACACATGTAAAGTGCTTAGAAAGATGCTTAGTAAGTGCATATGTGTGCTGGTCATTGCTACTATTACTATTTTATTTGTATTAATTCAGGGGCATTTGAGGTGAGTGGACAAGAGGAAGGCAGAGGGGCTTCCAAAGGCAGAGAAGTGGGTGGAGAATGATCTGGGGGGTAATAGCCTACGGTCCTTAATCCTGAAGGCCAGGAGATTAAGTAGGGGGAGCAGAGGACCAGCCACAGCCTGGGTGGTGAGCTCAGAGGCGGGACAGCCTTTCCTCTCTCTGCCCACCCCTCCAGCTCTGTTCCACACACTCCTCAGTCCAATAGCGGGACAAAAATCCAGTCAACCATGCAGCCATGAGTCTGGGACTGCGAATGTCTGAAGCCCTCCTTTCTTCCCTGTGGCTTCTCTTCCTGAAGCACCTGGGGCAGGGATCCCTTTCAGAGCCCTTTTCTTCTCTCCAGAGCCCAATTTGAGGTCCCCATCTTTCCCACCCTCGGTGCCCTCCCTCTGGCCTGCTCAGGGCAGGCCTCAGTCTTCTGTGTTGGCCTGGAAACCCGGGAGATTGTCTCTACTGAAATTCCCAAGACAGCATGTTCTGCTTAGTGACAGTGTTACCAGCGAAACACACACACACACACACACACACACACACACACACACACACACACACACACAGACTCTGTGATACAAAGCTTGAGAAACGTTGGGTTGAACCAGAGCAAACTGGTCCCTTTGCTGTAGGACTTAACAGAGCCTTGAATACCCAAAAGGCCACTGAAACTCTCGAGAGGGAAGCACAGCAGGCAGGTTCCCAAGCTCCACGCCAGGGAGCCAGTGTTCTGTGGACCACACCTTGGGAAAGAATCCACTAGATGCTACGGTGTCGGGCACAGCAAAGATGCTCTTGGCGTCCTGTCCCGCCCCCAGCAGTGGCTCTGCGCCTCAGTCCCTCTGCCAGGCAAGCACCCTCTCCTGACACTTTCCCATGGCCCCTGTGGTGAGGTGACATGAGCTGCTGGTTATGGGAACTTCCCTCCTTCCAAGCTGTGACCCCACCCTGTTCCCACTCAAAGCGTATCAGAATGTAAGTCACAGGGGCATGTTAATTATAGGGACAACCGTGAATCAGCACCCATTTACTATAAAATCATAAGAAGTAAACAAGTCCCAAACTTTGGTATAATTAGTTCCAAATTTCTTGTGATGTTCAGGGTGGGAATGGCTGCCTGGAGGGCTAATCTGGGAACAGACTTGCCCAGAGAAGGGAGAAATCCCCTTTTGCTATGATCCCTGGTCCCTCATGGCCACAGGGATTTACATGTGAAGAGGAACAAGAGGAAAACAGTGTTTCTTGGGCACCTAAAATGCAGTGGGTCCTGGGTGCATGTCACGTACGTCATGTGCAACCTTATGTACTCGTCACTCTGGCCACGCGATGACCCTACAAGGGTGGGGGTGGGGGTGACGACCCCACTGCACAGGGGACGCCAGACTCCTCATGGCACAGTGACTCTGGTGCCCACAGATTACCCAGCCTCTGATGGCTTGGTGTCAGTACACCATGGTTGTAGGATTTCCTCGCTCACTGCCCGAGAGCAGGGGCACCCTTGAGGGTGCAATTCTGTGTGTGCATCTCCAGCATGGTCTCCAATGCCTGAGTGAGGCCAGGCACTCATGTTTGGTAAATACTTGTTGAGAGATGAGTGAATGAGTGATCAAATGCAATAAAGCAATCCATTTATTTTAGAGGAAATTCTGATGATGTTACTCACTTCTCTCACCTCCTCAATGGCTTCCCGTTTCACTCAGTAAATGCCAAAGGCCTCATCATGGCCTACACGGCCCACGCATTCTGGCTTCTTCACCTCTGCAACCCCATCTCTAGCACTTTCCCTTCCTGCACTCAGCTCCAGCCACACCTGCCCCGCTCTCCTGCAAACGCACCAAGGATGCTCCTACCACAGGGCCTTTGTACCTGCTGGTCCCTCTACTTAGAGCCCCTTTCCCGCAGATATCAGCGTGGCTCCCTGTCTCACTTCCTGGGGGTTCACCTCAACCATGACCTCCTCTGAGAGGCCCTCTCCAGCCACCTCATGGAACACATCACCCTCCTCCCTCATGTGTCTTTAGAACTCTTGCCACCACCTGAAATGATGTTACTAGCCTATTTATTGATGTGTTTGCTGTGTCTCTCCCATACTATCTGTGTGTGTGTTGTAAGCTCTGTGTGGGGACAGGGCCTGTGCTTTGTTCATGGCTGCATCCTCCATGCCTAGCACAGAGCGTGGCACGTGGCCTTTGCTTGTAAGTCCTACTGAATCAAACAATTGAAGGAAGCCACAGAGGAGAACATGGACCCTGTCAAACAGCAACGTCAGTGCTATTTTTCAGAGAAGAAAGAAAAACATCATGCTTTACTAAAAGAACCAAATTTACTTCAGTTTAAGGCAAATTCCACACAGAGACTGTCTCAGAGACGGGCACAGAACCAGACACCGTAGAAACACCACCACCATGCATGACAGGGAAGCAGAGGCAGGCAGAAGACGGGGGCCTGGCCCGCACCAGGCACGGAGAGGTCAGTGGGCTGAGGAGCTCCATGCGGCAACAGGGACTGGCATGCATGACCTGCTCCCTGAGTGGGCAAAGGCGGCTGGGTGGGCCCAGGAGGGAGATCCCCTTCTTCCCTACCTTTCCCACAGCAGGGGCAGCGCTCAGGCTCAGATGCCAGAGCCCAAGGCTGAAGGACTAGGGTGTGTTTGGGGTGATGGGATGGAACAGGGTGACACAAAAGCCAAGGCGGCCTCGGGTAGGGTCACATCAGTTAGAAGTAGGATGTGGGGGAGCTGGGCATGGGATGAATGACCCTCAGGATGTCAGATCTAAAGGAAAACGTGGGGCCATCTGGTCAACCCTCTTGTCATTGAGGGCCAAAAGGTAGAAGGGTCTTGCTTGGGTTCCCACATTAGGCAGTTGGGGGAGGCAGGGCTCAAACCCAGGGCTCCTGTCTCCTAGCCTCATGGGATACAGGGCAAAGAGCAGTGGCAGTGTGGGAGCATGGGGCTGAGCCACTCCTTACTCAGGCCTCCAGGTGGGCAGAGGCATGGGCACCGAGGGCCCTGGGAAGACTCTGGAGGGAGGAGGGGATTCCTGAAGCCAGGAGTCAACCGTGGAAGTGCCTGTGGGCCCACACCAGGGAGAGGCCTCCACAGGCTGTGTGTCTAGAACTTGCATTGTACTGAGCTCAAGAGGCACCAGAAAGGGCTCTGTGCTGAGCAGCCTCCACTTCAGGCCCATCACATGGCTGACGGTCCATGATTACAGCACCCCGTGGGTCCCCGGGGCTCCCAATGCATCCAGTGTCCCTGGGAGGGGGCACATGTTCAGGCCTTCCTGCAAACCCATCAGCTTCATGGGGTTCACTGGAAATTGGGCACAGGATAGACCACAGGGCGGGGGTCAGTGATAGTAGACACCATGGGTGGATGGGACGGAGATGGGGGGCTGGAGGAGGCCGACCCCAGGCTTCAGGGTGACAGGGAAGCAAATAGGATTGCCGGGGGTGGGCGACAGGGACCCCCAATCACCCCTATTGTTTACACCTTCCTGACTGGGCTAGAGCCAGGTACTGGTGAAGAAGAGAAGGGCTAGGTCCCTGTGTACCCCGCTGTCACCTGTGCGGCCCTAACTCCCTGGGTCTGGGCAATAAGTGAGGCCAAGAAATTGAGGAGGGGGTCTTCAGAAGTCCCACCCCTTGGCAGCCTCCCAGGCACACAGATGTCCCAAAGGCCGGGCAGGCCAACTTCGGGGAGTCTGGGGCCCCGGCCTCCTGTTCACCTGGCCTCTCCCAGGCCCCAGCCACCTGCCTGCTGAGACCAGGTTCAGATGTGTGTGTGCAGGGGGGACGCAGGGGGCGTGCGGGCTGGGGACTGCGAGGGCGAGTGGGTTGGTGCTGCGGGTGGGGGACGTGGGCGAATGCCCTGTGCCTTCATGTAGGACACCAGTTGGTCAGGGATCTCTGCCAGCACGTCTCGGGCCAGGCGGGCCATGCTCAGCACGTGGTTGCCTGTGCGGTCCACGTAGTCCCGGAAGGGTACAAACTGGCAAACGGGAGGGCAGGGTCAGGCAGTGCCTCCTGTGGGACCCTGGTCCCCAAAATCTCCAGGCCTGGGGTTGCATCCCCACCCCAATCCCAGCCTCTGCTCACTTGACTCAATCCCCCCATCTTTGTGAATGACCTGAGGGACTGTATCCCCCAACTCCCTGGGTTTGGGCAGTAAGTAACTACAGTCATAGTCACTATTCTTTCATTCACTTGACAAATACTGAGCCCTAGTCCACACCAGGACACACCATGGAACAAGATTCTCCACCTCGGCACTAAGCACAGCACTCAGTAGGTGCTTCCAAAATACCAACTGAATCCCTGACTTCTGGGGCATGTGCCCTCCTGGGTCTCCCCCGACCTGTCCAGCAGAGCCCTCTCTCTCTCTGGCCTCTCTTCATTCCTTTTCTCTCTGGGGCTAACCTGGCCAATGCCTAATGCCAGGCTTCTTCCCAGAGGGTGCCCTCCATCCTGAGCGCCTCCTCCGGTTCACTCCTGCCTCCAGGCCTTGGCATGGGCTGGTCCTGCCTCCCAGGTTGTCCTTGCTCTGGTTTCCAGCCTCCTGTGTTTGGTCTCCACCCCTGGGATACTGGGCCCCAATTTTTAAGACAAGGGGGTATGGAGGATGTCAGTTTTGTCTTCTACATCTCCTGAGCACTAGGGCCTCCTCTGCAGGGGATGAGTGGGGGAAGTGCTTGCGGAGGGTGCATTCTTCCGCGTGACTGCACGGAAATTCCCTGAGGACAAAGATCTTTCTGCTCATTATATTTGCATCCTTCATGGAGATGCTTACATTGATTCAGTTAACCAAGCAATGCCCATTCTTGGAGAAGGCTGCAGCAACGCTAAAGACACTGCCTCGGCCTTCAAGGGGCAGAAAAAAACAGAACGAGGCTGACCACAGAGGCCTGGGGGCTGAGGAAGGGCTGGCAGAGGGTTCTGGCCTCTGGCTGGGCACTCACAATGTTAGGAGTGTGTCCCAGGTGTGACAGAGAGGGGCCCAGCCCAGAGCACAGCATGGCTGAGGAGTGACTCCTACTCCCTTCGGTGACGACTGGGGCACTTTGGGGCTCTTGGTGCCTCCCTCCCAGGCCCTTCCCCAGGGAAGCCCCCAAAGGGGGTGTGAGGTCCGCCTGGCTAGAGGGACTCTTGAATTTCCCGTGGGGCAGGCAAAGTCTGGGCTTCACCTGGACAATGTCGCGTTCAGCCAGCTTCCCCCGGGAGGAGATCCGCACGTCGTCACCATCCAGCTCCACCATGGCTGTGAGGGGAGCAGTGTCATGGGGGGGGGTGAGATTAATGGTGGACCCCTGGGCCTGGCAGGAGAGTGGACTTGTCCTTCCATCCCGGGCCAATCTGGGGCTGAGACCATTGGCCCATGCCCCATGTTAGAGACGAGAAAACTGAGGCCGGGGCCAGTTTCACTGATCAGGTGAGCCTCTGACTTCGAGCCCAGTGCTTTGGCTCCCCACACTCCCCAGGATCCCAGGGCTGGAGGAGAAAGAAGTGACTTGGGGCCTCCTCCCCACAGCCTTGGGATGTGGGTGTGGGTGCACACCCAGATCTGACACACCCCTCGCTGCGCAAACAAACGCACCCCACACCCTGCACACTCACCCAGACACACACGCCCAGGCGGGAGCTCTTACTCTTTCGGGAGGGATCATTCCCAAGGGCCCGCAGCCTCTGGGGAAACATCTGGGGTGGGGGCAGGGGTACGTGGCTAGGGAAGGAAAGGAGGGGAGGGCAGCAGCTGGACTCACCGTCGAACTCTGCCTGGCCCACGCCGACGATAATGATGGACATGGGGAGCTTGGCAGCCTGGGAGACAGCATGGGGGGCAGGGGAAGGTTGGACCCATTTGGGACCCGGTTAAAAGGAAGGAGAAATCAGGGGCAGGGACAGGAAAGGGTGGGCAGAAAAGAAAAGGGAGAATGAACATGTAGAGACAGAGGAACACAGAAAAGGGGGGATGGGGGTAGGGAGAGGGAGGGCACTCAGATAAAAAGCAAGGGAAACCAGGCTGTGGCCCGGAGGAGAGAGGGAGGGTGGTGGGGGGAATGGGTCATAGGTCTGCTTTGGTGAGTCACCCCATCCCTTCTTACAGGGAGACCACTGGCTCAGAGAGCCATGTTCCTGGGCTTCCCCAACTCTGAGCCTCCCCTCCCACTCCCTTGACCTGGCCAGGTCGGCCTGGGGAAGGGGGAAGCAGTCCTAGAGATGGGTTAATGAGGGAGCCATCGGGGTCTGGGGGGAGTAGACAACCCACTGTGATTAAGAGGTGGGAACAGTGCTCAGCAGCCAGATCTCTCATGATCCGGGCACCCCTTCCACTTCCCAGAATCCACTATCCAGCACCGGACTCTGCAGCCAGAGGTCAGGAGGCGGACAAGGGCAGTGGGGCCCAGTGAGGGAGGGAAAGGAGAAGCCCCGCCCAAGTCACCTCCAAGCATTTCCCTAAAGTCAAGGAGGTAGGCACACTCCCAGGGTTCCCCTAAGGGGGAGGAAGACACCCCTCAAACTGCCTCCCCACTGCACACTCCTTGCTTACATTGACAATGGCCTCCTTGGTCTGCGCCATGTCCGAGATGACCCCGTCTGTGATGATGAGCAGCACCGAGTACTGGGAGCCGTCCTGCACAGCCGCTGCATTCCTGGGTGGGGCAGGCAGGGACTAAGGTCTGTCTGCCGGGCCTCTGGGCATGTTCCCCGCTAAACAAGGACCCTGAACACTTTGGAGGGTGACAGCTCTTGGGGGAATCTCTTCAGGGTCAGGGCTCCCTGAAAGGCAAGTGTGTGGGAAGAGACACCCCCTCCCCCCACCCAGAGGCAGCCAGTATGGAAACGGAGGCCTTGTGAGTGCCTGGAGGCGGTGGCAGTGGCACTCACCTGGCCACGTGGGTGACCACGGGGGCGAAGTTGGTGGGGCCGTACAGCTGCACCGTGCGCAGGCTGCGGTGGTAGGCCTCCAGGATGCCGTCGATGCCGCAGCACGAGGGATTCTCCTGGTTGCCATTCTAGGGGACAGAGGGCGGGGAGGCTGAGCCCAGGAAGGAAGGACGGGAGTGCGCAATGTGTGGGAACAGAGCCGGGTGGGGAGGTCAGCAGGCCTGGGCTCCCCCAGCTCTTCTCTGGTGTGGGGTGGCGGGGCAGGGGAGGGAGCTACCAGGGCCCATCTTGAAGCAGCACGTGCTTCAGGTGAGCTGGGTCCAAACCTGCTCCTTACCCAGCTCCGTGTACCTGTTCAGAGACGCCCCAAGATCCCTGGCTGCCTCCCTCAGGGAACCTTGGGTAAACCCACTCTGCCCAAGTGGGTCTGAGCAACTCAGGAAGGAGCTGTGGCTGATCTGTCCACATGCATACTGGGCCCAGCACAGCACCCTGCACCCTCAGGCATGGGAGGGACATCTGCTGTGCCTGAGTGTCCCCAGCTCATGGGAGCCAGGGAAAGGGGTGGCCTGTGCAGTCATCTCCACAGGGCCCAGGCCGCCCAGATGATGCCACGTTCCACATCACCCCGGGGATCCACCTCATCCCATCTCAGCACTGACTCAGGGATACCCAACCCACACCACCTTGTCCGCTTTGCTGGGGCCCTGAGGGATGGGTCAGCCACAGCTCGCCTCCACCTCCGCCTGCGTCTTGTCAGGAACAAGGAGGCCAGAGCCAGCTATGGGCAGGCACTTCAGATGTGGAGGGGCAGCATCTGTGATCAGGGAAGGGGGTGGGTTTCTGGAGCCCCCTACACACAGCAGGCAGTCTACCCCCACTGAGGCTGAGCCTTAAGTCCCTGGGCTCAGAGGAAGGGAAATGTCCCCCCACCCCCAGCTTGTCACCACACCCCCAGCCTGGTCAGTCCTCTCTCCCACCAGCGGGACCTCCTACCAGCGGGAACTCATGGGACACCCTGCCATCGGGGGGCAGCTTGGCCCCGAAGCCCAGGGCAGGGAACATCTTGTCGCTGTCATAGTGCTGGATGATCTCTCCGACGGCGGTCAGGGCCAGCGCGTAGGCATTCAGCTGGTAGGGACTCATGTAGTGCAGGGATGTGGACTGTGAGGGGTTCCCTGCAATACAGGACATGGGAACCTTTGACCATCTGGACCCACCAAGTCACCCTGGGTTCAGAATGAAGAAGGGGGTGTCCAAGGGCACCCCTAACTTTTATTAATCCCTGACTCCTCTCTTTCTTTCATATCCTATATTAAATCCTTCAGCAAAACAGATCCGGAATCCCTCCTCATTCTCTCCTCCTCCCCATACCACCATACTCTTGCTTATAGGATGCAGCAGTTTCCTAACTGATCTCCCCGCTTCCTTCTGCCCTTGTGCCTCCAGCCCATACCCAGCACGGCAGTGACTGAGCCTATCCGCCTCAGAGAGATCATGCCTCTCCTCTGCCCAAAACGCTCAACGCTTCCACCTCCCGCAAAATGAAACCCAAAGTCCTCACGAGAACCCGCAAGGCACACATGAGCTGGCCTCCAGGTCATCTCCTACCCTCCTCCCTGTCACTCACCAGTCCCAGCCTCACCAGCCCCTCGCCATTCCCACCTCAGGACCTTGGCAATGGCTGTTCCCTCTACCTGGGACACTTTTCCCCAGATGTCCACATGGCCTGCTCCTTGGCCTCTTCAGGTCTCTGCTCAAGTGTCACCTCCTCAGTGTGATCTTTTCCAAGCAGCCTATTAAAAATTACAGCCTCCCCCAATCCTTCCTATCCTTCTTCCTGGCTTGATTTCCCCCCCAGAGCCCTCTTCACTATGAATATAGTCTATATTTAACTTATTTGTTCATTGATGAGAGGGAGTACAGCACAGATTGCCAAGATACCAATCCTATCTACCTCCTACTAGCTATGTGATCTTGGGTAAGTTCCTTAACCTTAGCCTTAGTCTCTTCACCTAATGACAGCAATAATAGTTCCTACTTCATAGGATTGATGTGAGTATTAAACAGGTGCTATCAATATTATGATAATGATCCTCAGTGTTATTATTACTAAGGCCCCTCCCGGCTCTGATTGCCCAGTGCTCTATGATGCTAGGACCTACAGCTATAAGAGGGGCTCCTGACACCTGTTAAGGGCAGGACCTGGGCATTTTTGATTGGCGCAAAAATGAGCACTGAGCACCCCTAATAGAGTCTACAGCCCAAGGAAGGTTGTGATGTTTCTAATCATGTGAGGTTTGGCACTGTGATTGCTCCTAGTGACCCAGCCACAGGCTGACACTGGAGAAATTGGGAGGAGGGAAAGAAGCCAGGGCAGCCCCAGCCAGGTAAAGACCGGGGTCCCTGGGCTGGATCCTGCCTCCCTGAACATCACAGAGCTCAGTCTTGGCTGTGGTTCTCCACTCCAGCCTGTGGGTTGGACTGCACAGAGGAGCTGAGATTTGATCCCGGGGTAAAACATCTCCAGGGCTCTCCATAGGCCCAGAGTACACACAACCCCATTCCTCCAGGGAGACTGGGTGTTCCTCAAGGACAAGGCTGTGGTTCAGAGCCCAGATTTATGTCAGTGGTCCAACCTGGGGATACCTCTGCCATCTTGGTTGTATCTTTGGTCCTCCAGACCTAGGTACCTCCTCTTTGGTGAGGAAGAGGCCAGAGAGTATGAGGATCATGGTCCCAGCCAGGGCCAGACACCACAGCCCTTAAAAGTTCTCTCCTCCCACCCTGCTCTTCTGCCCATCCCCCAACTCACCATTGGAGGCAGTGAAATCAATGGCCACAGTGAAGTTGATCTGGGTCCTAGAAGAGGGAGAACAGCAGGGGAGTCACCTGAGGGAGGCAGGGCTGTAGGAGAGGGGACAGTGCTAGACACTGGCTACCACCCTGGCTCTGCTGCTTGCCAGGTATGTGGCCTTGGTGAAGTCACTCATCTCTTTCTAGTTCTGGAGTGCTGAGATAGTAATGCCAGCTATGCTCCCCTAAAAGGGTTAATGAGCATCAGAAGAGTTAGGCAGCAGGAAAGCTCTTTGAAGATGATTGTGTTCTGTGTGGGCATGCGGCTATGATCACTTACTTCCTCCACAAACCCTGCCCCCTGGGCCCACCTGAGCAGGCTGGGTGAGGTTGAGTCTCATTGGATTGCTGGCTCAAATTTGGAGTGAGATTCGGGACAAAAACTCATTTGACAAAAAAGAGATTCAAATAGACATTATGCATCTCCTAGAGAAAGTATAGAATACCACCCATGAAGTTGTCTTACCAAAAAATTGAACCTGATTCTGATTGAGGCTCCAGAGCTGTCTAGTCAGTTACAGGAAATACAGGGGACAGAGGAACACATTAAATGACACCACAGAAGATGCAGCCAGCAAAATCCAGTCTTTGGGAAACTCTGTAGAAGCACTACCAGAGTCAGCAGCAGCACCATCTCCTGGGAATATGCTGGGCCTCTCAGACTCCATGTAGCTCTCCTGAATCTTTTTTTTTGAAAAGAGGTCTTGCTCTGTCACCCAGGCTGAAACGCAGTGTCATGATCACAGCTCACTTCAGCCTCAACCTCCTGGACTCAAGCAGTTTTCCCACCTCAGCCTCCTGAGTAGCTGGGACCACAGGC
Organism: Macaca mulatta; assembly: GCF_049350105.2. NCBI lineage: Eukaryota > Metazoa > Chordata > Mammalia > Primates > Cercopithecidae > Macaca > Macaca mulatta. Next base: position 145,503,085 of record NC_133409.1, on the reverse strand, counting down.
ACACACTGCCACACCTGGCTAACTTTTTTATTTCTTTTTGTAGACATGGGTCTCATTATATTGGCCAGCCTGGTCTTGAACTCCTGGGCAAAAGCAATCCTCCTGCCTCAGCCTCCCAAAGTGCTGGGATTACAGATGTGAGCCACCACATCTGGCTGAATATTAGATTCCCTTGGTGGGGTACAGGAATCTGTGTTAGCAAGCCATTCAGGTGCTTGGGGGGAATTAATAGATGAAAAGACAATTAAGAGATCAACCTACCAATCACAGCCTATGGCTCTTGCCTGGATTTCTGACTCAAACAAACCAATTTTAAAACTATAAGATAATTGGGGAAATATAAACACTCACTAGATATTTAGTATTAAGGAATTGTTAATTTTTTAGGTGTGGTTATGGTATTGTGGTTATGTTTTATAAAGAGAGAGTCCTTATGTTTTAGAGAGACATCCTAAAGCATTTGGGGATAAAATATGATGGCTGGGATTTACTTCAAATTGTATATTAGGAGGCTGAGATGGGAGGATCAATTGAGACTAGGAGTTCAAGGCCAGCCTGAGCAACATAGTGAGACCTCAAAAAAAAAAAAAAAAAACCCACTAAAATAAAAAAGAATAATAAATAACTGAATGAAGGGGAGAGTGCACAAAACAAGACTGGCTATGATGTGGTAATGGCTGAAACTGGGTGAAGGTTACTTGGGGGTTGATTATACCTTTTCTCCACATTTGCATGTGTTTGACGTTTTCTATAATAAAAAGTTAGGTTTTGAGGATTCAGATTCAGGGTTGAGACTTTCTGAGGGCTTGGCCATTCCAGGTTCTGTGCCGGGTCCAAACAGAACAAAGCTGACAAACACAAGTCCCTGATAAAGTCTAGTCTTATGGTTCTCACATGGCAGTGAGCATAGAATCACCAGGGATGCTTGCTGAAGAAGATTCCAGGGCTCCACCCCAGAAATGCCAACTGAGTTGGTCTGGAGTGGCGCCCAGAATCTGCCTCTTGAACAAACGTCCACTGCCTTCATCCAGGGATTACGAGGACAAGAGGCTGGGATCACATTGGGGGAAACTCCGTTCTAGTAATTCTGTTGGGACCATGGATGATGTAAGATCAGGTAGGCCTCACCTCACTTGCATTTAGCAGAAGGTGCCTATCAGAAACCACAGCTCTGTCAGCAGAAGGTCCCTATCAGAAACCACCTGATCACAGCTGAGCTGCTGCTCATGGAACCCTTACCCCCAGGGAAATGTCAAGGACATGGTTAGCAGGAGACCCAAGCCAGGGTCTGCTGACCACAGACAGTCATCTCCACCCTCTTTACCCTCTTCTGCTGGCTGAGGGCAGAGCATCCAGAGGATTCCAGGCAGTAGGAGAGAAGGAGCCACAAGCTAGCAAGAGCCTGGGTTCCTGAATGACTGCGTGGATCATCTCCCCACCCAACCCTGCCATCCCACAGATGAAAAACAGACCTTTATTTGTATGAAGGCTTAAGATTAGGGAATTATGTGTTACAGCAGTTGACCTACCATACTCATCTGCTGTTCGTTGTCACCTTTCAGTGTGGAATATAGAACACATGCCTTTGTTAGAGGTAGGGAGACATTTGGAGGGTCAAAGTCCTGCTCCCAGGGCCACTCTTGGGAGGATGATTCTGGGCTGTGGGACTATACTGGAAGGACACTGTTGGACTGGCTCTTCCAAACACAAGGTGAGGGGAAAGGCAGGCCTTACTCTAACTAGTCCTCCCCTGCTCTGGGTTCTGAAAAGCCTTGGGAAAGGAAGCAATTGGAAAGCAGATACTCTTGTGGGAAAATTACTCGCAGCAGCCTAGTCTCTCCTGCCTAAGAGTAGAATACAGGCTGCTGAGCAACCAGCTCCTCCTCTGACGGTGAGGCCAGGGTACCCATACCCTTCCTCCTGGGTCCAGGTGGCAGGTGAGGGAGGCCAGGGAGGAGAGGATCCCTAGACATCAGCTTCCTGCCCAGGCATGCATGCCAGGCTCTCAGTCCCTGCAGCCAGCTCCCTCACTCAGGTTTTCCAGAGAGTTTAAAGAGAGGGCTGGCTCTGGGGCTACAATCTGCCCAGTATGGGTGGCACCAGCTTAGCTCAGCCTCTGAGGGCTCCTTTTCCATGAAACCTCACAGCATCCAGCCCTTTAACTCATCAGCCTCCATCTTCATCCCACCCCACCTGCTAACTGCGAGTCAGGCAGCCAAGACTGAGTCATTACTATAGAATGAAAGGCAGCATGTTATGAGAGAAGGAACCCTGCCACCATCTAGGCGTGTAGCTTCAGGCAAGCTCTGTAAAATGGGGATAACTGTCCTGATCCTGCCCACTGTGTTCTGTAAGTTGGGGGTACTATGCAAATGAGAAAAATAAACAGGATGGGCTCACGCCTGTACTCCCAGCACTTTGGGAGGCCAAGACAGGTGGATCACCTGAGGTCAGGAGTTTGAGACCAGCCTGACCAACATGGTGAAAGCCCATCTCTACTAAAAATACAAAAATTAGCCGGGGGTGGTGGTGTGTGCCTATAGCAGCCCCAGTTACTCTACTTGGGAGGCTGAGGCAGGAGAATCTCTTGAACCCGGAAGGCAGAGGTTGCAGTGAGCCGAGATTGTGCCACTGCACTCCAGTCTGGGTGACAGAGCAAGACTCTGTCTCAAAATAAAATAAAATAAAATAAAATAAAATAAAATAAAATAAACATAAATAAAAATAAACAGGATGAGGGGTGTTTGAGACTTGCCAGGTGCTATGGACTGTAAGGGGTGGCTGCTTATGGGATTGAGAGGGAAGCAATTTTGATGGGGGAAGAGTACAAAGGCAGGGTCTGGAGTCAGCCCAGAGGAGGGGCAGGTAAGAGCAGAGGAGCCCCTGGGTGACTGGAGGCAGGGTGTGTGCTCAGTGGGTAGGAGGAGAGCTTGCAGAGACTACAAGCTCAAGGCAGCAGGGAGTGGTGTCATGGGAAAGTGAGTGTGGCTTCCCAGGACCTGACTTCTCTGCCCTGGAGAACCAGGCAGCCAAGGGCCCGCTTGGCTGGGATGAGCCTTTGGCAGCTGCTTCTGCCTGTCTCCTTTCCAGACAGGTGCAGTCACTCACCTGCGGGCTCTTGGCTGCCCACGCCCTGACCTGGCACCTGTCCTGGCAGGGAGCACGCTGGGTAGGCTCTATCCTTAGAGCCAGGCTCTTTCCATGAGCTGCTGGCTGGAGCCTCCTGGCTCCCCCATCTGTCTGGGCCTAGACACTGTCCCTGGTGGTTCTTTCTGCTCCTTAAACTCGTGTTTGACCACCTGCTGTCCCCAGGACCAACCCTTGGCTTATCCCCAATCCTACTGCCCTTACAGGGCCCTAGTAACAGTGAGCAGGTCAATCATGGTCCCCTCCCCCAACCAGACAGATCAGAGGTGTCAGAAGCTCAGAGCTGGAAGGAACCTTAACACTTAACTACTCTGTTCTCTTTGTGTACAGAGGAGGAAACTGATACCCAGAGAGGCAAAATGACTCGCCCAAAGGAACCCCGCAAATTAATGACAAAGAGGGTTCTAGAGCCTGGGCCTTCTGACTCCTATTGCAGGGTTCTTTCTACCTCCCCAAGTCCTTGGCTCTCTGTCACGGAGTCCCTACCAGCTCCAGGTCCGGTCTCTGCATGGAGACCTGACATGACCCAGGCCAGCCTCCTTGGCTCAGGAGTTCCCTCCAAGCTGCTCGGGATCTGGGGATGTGCAGGGCTCTGGGTGAGTTGTCTCAGCCCAGACACCAGGGTTTGCTCAGAGCCCAGCACTGCAGCCTTCAACCAGGGCTTTGAAGAGGCCAGGGTGGGGCCAGAGCTGGTCCTGTCGGTGTGTGGGGCCCTTTCCCTCTCCCCAAGGCCCATGAAATTGGCTGTATCTCTTCTCACCCTCCTTTGATGTAGTCAAGGAAGGTGCACTCTGACTCCACAGCAAAAGAAAGCAGGGTGACCTTGAAAACAAAAGGGAGCTTAGTCAGTGGGGAGCCTGGGGTCAGGGGAGATGGGTTACGATTCGAGAGCTGACATTGACAAAACACTCGGCATGTGCCAGTTTTGCATGCATGATTGCATGCACTGCCCACACCACCCCATGAAGTACTATTATTATCCCCACTTTATAGCCAAGGAAACTGAAACTCAAAGAGGTGACGCAATGTGCCCAAGGACACTGCCAGGGCAGAAAGGAGATCTGAAACCAGGGTGTGTCTGACTTCAGAGCCTGCACTCTTGACCTGGACGGAAGGGTCCCATCTGTGTCAGTGGAGCTGGAGTCCAAGCCACGGGCATTAGTTTCCTCTAAGTGGGCACTGGCTCTCCAGCCCCAGGGGCCTGGGGTGGGGTGTGGAGGACAAGGGGGCCCTCCTGACATAGGCCTAACAAACTGCCAGTGCTGACCAGCTTCAGGCTTCCATGTGCCTAGAGCTATTAGTCCTGAAATGTGCCTCTTTGGATTGTGCTTATCTTAAATCTTACTGGTCCCATCTCATTCCTCTGAGACCCAAGACCCTCCCTCATAAGCAGCCCATCCTTTCCCCAGAGGTAACTGACCACCCCAGGCCCCCTCCCCCAAGCAGAGGCCTTTTAACCTATGCCCTGGCAAAGTTAGCTTTGGCTTTGCCAAGACAGGCAGCTACCTGGCAGCTCAGTGTCATAACAATTTAGAATCAAGGAGACAAATGAAAGCCTGGCATCCTAGGCCAATTAAATGAGGCAAGATTAGGGCAGAGGATGTTTCACCTGTGTAAGAGAACGAACTCCTATCCGGTAGTTTGAGAGCCCCCTATTCATGAAGATTCAGCCGTTTTTACAGGCTCACTGGGAGGGCCAGGTGAGAGCACCACCCTTACTTGGCAGTAAGACCCCCACCTACTGCGGTTAAGGTGTTAGGCACCTGGATGAACTGCAGGCCTCCTTCCAAGTGTGGCAGCTCAGACTCACTAGGAGTGAACCATGGCAGTGGCTTCAACCCTGACTGATGACCATGAGATGCCCTGGGGAGCTCTTAGATCATCCTGCAGCCCAGACCCATTATAGCAGAGTTTCTGGAGCTGCATGAACGTTTCAGAGATCTTTTTATTTTTAGCTCTTCACGTAAGTCTAATCTGCATGGAATGACCACTCCCTATTCCAACCCTCAGGATGAAGCAATGCCCTAACAGCCCTAACCATGCAGGTTCACCCAGGTGCTCTCAGGGTGAAAGCAGACTTTCCCCTCCTCAAAGTGTAGTGTCCCTAGACCAGCAGCATCAGCATTACCTCGATGCCAGGTAGAAAGGCAGAAATGCAGATTCTTGGCATTTTCACAAGATCCCCAGGGGATTCTGTGGACCGTAAGTAAGGGATGAAAGGCCCACTAAACACAGATTCCTGGGCCTCCTAAAGTGGAATCCCAGGGAACTGGCCTGGGTGTCTGTATTTCAACAAGCTTTCTGCATCCTGGGTGATTTTTCCTGGTGAAGATAGGGAAATGCTAGAGTAAAGGAAAGTCAAGAGACCTGGGCCTAGTCAAGAGACAAGGACCCGCTCTGTCTCCAACTCACTGTGTGACCTGGGACAAATCACATGTCCTCTCCAGGCCACAGTTTCTTCATCTCTAAAGTAAGAAGGCTGGATGAGATCAGTGGTTTTTGAATCTTTTTATTCCCAGCTGGGGAATGCTGGGGGTGCTGTCTTTCCTAGGGGAATTTGGGAAGCTGTGGGAGAGTTTTAGGGGTTCTCATAATGACTAGGACTCTACTGGTAGCTATGGGCAGCGGCCAGGGGTGCTAAACATCCTGTGAGATGAATAATTTCCCTGCCTCAACGCTGACAGCATCCCCACTAAGAAACGCCGCAGCCTGGGACAAAGGAAATATGATTCCAAGCCCCAGTCTGTGAAGCAGTTACAATCAAAGAAATGGTGTTCAGTCCCCTTCGAATGAGCAGAGTAATTTTACAGTTCACAAGCCTGCATCTCCCATGTGTCTGTCACAGCTGCCCTGTGCAGTGGCAAGGTGGGGATAATTTATTAGTCCCACTTTACAGACAGAGAAAATGAGGTTCCTCAGAGGAACCCCAGAGCTCCCGAAGACCTCTTCTAGGTCTGGAGATACAGTCTGCCTGACTCAAATGCCCAGGCTTGGCTGCACTAGCCATGGGCCTCTAGAGTGAGGAAGGAACACAGAGAGGATGAACTTGGGTGTGTTTGCACAGCAGAGACAGTGGCTTGTTCTAGAAATGCACTGTGAGCTCCACTTCAGGGCCTTTGCACGTGCTGTTCTCTACAGCAGGAATGCTGGAATTCCCTTTTCCCGGTATCCTCAATACTTCCTCCATTGCCTGTCCCTTTACCCTTTATACTTTTTCCATAGCACTCATGATCAACTGACACACACAGGCGTGTGTGTGTGTGTGTGTTTGTTCTCTGTCTCCCCCCACTAGAATATAAGCACCAGGGATTTGGGTCTGTCTTGTTTCCAGCTGTGTCCGATGTGCCTAGAACAGTGCCTGGCACACAGTAGCACTCAGTAAATATTTGTTGAATAAACATATGAATGTCCTGAAGACCAGCCCCCAGAAGCCACTAGGCTGGCGTGTCATCCCAGGAAATGTCATCCCACGGTTAAGCAGGGGCAGCGCCCGTAGCAGCTGCCAGCTCTGGAGTGAGATGTCATGTTGACTCCCGTCTCTACCACTTTCTAGCTGTGTGACCTTGGCTGAGTCACTTTCCTGCTTGCAGCCTTGGTTTCCTCTTTCATGACTAGGGGATGATAATATCTGCCTCTCAGGGCAACAACCTGTGAAAAGCACCGGCATGGGGAATTTCCCAAGGTAGGGGCCCAATAAATACGACTTCTCTTCCTCTTCCTTCCTGCAGGAAGTCCCGTGGGTGTCTGCGATTCCTCATGGTAGATACGGCCAGCGCCTGTTGTGTGGTCTGCAAGTCAACTCCCTCCCCCGGCTGTTGCTCCATCTGCCCCACCCCTCCCCACCCCTCCCCACCCCTCCCCACCCCATCTCTCTTCCACGTCTGATTCCTCCACGTCTGATTCCCACACTCCGCCCGTGCGCACACACAGACGCACGGGCCTCCCTGATACCAGACCTAGCTTGGGGCTCAGAATGTCTACACCCGGCTGCAGAGAGGGGTGTGGCTACTCACTGTGCCAGAATTCACGTATTTCTTTTTCTTCATTTTCTTTTTCGGGTTTACCACCTGCAGGAAAAACCAGTTACCAGGTAAGGTGTGCTTCCAGGCAGTCAGAGTGGGTCTTGAGGGCTTCCACCCACCCCTGGGTGTGGTCCAAGCCCAGCCCCATTAGAGTGTGGGGTGTGAAGACCACGGGGGCCAGGGGAGTAGGGTTTAAGGAGGTTTTGTGGGAGACTGGTATTGAGTCTGGATTACACAACTGGGCTCTCCGATCAGACCCAGGGTCCCACGATCAACCAGGAATATTTATTTAACCTTCTCTCCAACTGCTCCCTGGAACACACCCTCCATCAGTACAGCCAAAGAAGTCTTGGTGTTGCAAAGCAGCCCTGTCCGTACCTGTCCCTTGTGTTGGTTGAGGCTGCTCCCCTCACCCAAAATGCACCCCCTTCCTCACTCAGCCAGTTCCAATCTCCCCTGTTTCTCCTTTGGGACCCAGCCCAAGGGCTGCCCAGGGCCTCTGAGGCTCCCCTCTCCATCACCATCCCTCTTACTTGGCAGCAGGAACCTCTTTAGCTATTCTTTGAGTGTAAGCTTTAACTTCCAAAGCAGACCTGTGTCAGACAAACCGTGGGGCTAGGCTCAGAGTAGGTGCTCAGAGAAGGCTTGTTGGTGGCTAACTCACCGATCTCAAGCGGGGGTGATTGTACCCCCAGGAACATTTGGTAACCTCTGGAGACAGTTTTGGTTTTCACAACTGAGGGACTTAGTAGAGGCCAGGGATGCTGGTAAACATCCTACAGTATACAAGACAGCCTCCCATGGCACGGAATGATGCAGCCCCGAATCCCAGTGGTGCCAAAGCCAAGACTGGGCTCAGTGACGAGAGCCACCCAGCACTGCGGACCCCCGCCAGACTTCTGCACTTACTGTATTTGTATTCTCATTTGACCCTCACCAGTTTTTCTTTGTTTTGTTTTTAATAAAGGAAGTCTAAGGCACAACTTTTCCCTAATGTCCCATCAAACAAATCCAGGCAATTTTCACACCTCCTGTGCTGCCTGTTGGTTTCTGGTGAACTCATTTCCCCTTTCCCTGTCTTTGTTGCCACAGAGGTTGTCAGCTGATCTTTGCCATGGTCTCTTCTGTCTGGGTGAGTATCGCTATCTACTTCCAGAAAGAAGGAAACTAAAGCTCAGAGACACCAAGTGATTTGCCTAAGGTCACACAGCCATCTGGGTAGTGACAGGATTAGAAACCAGGTTTCCTGCCCCCAGGCCAGTGGTGCATACATTGGTGCCACCTTGATAACAGATACAAACAGATCTCTTTGACATATATTTATGGGATGGGTGAAAACATGTTTCTTCTCCCTTGGCATCATCACCTCTGTTGGAGAGAGAAGATATATCCTCAGGGCAAAAAGTGACAAGGGCCACGGAAAAAGGGGGATCACAGAAGTGTCAGGGGAGTTGGAGGAAGGAAAGACGACTCTAGGTGGGAGTGTCAGCAAAGGCTCCCTGGAGCAGGCAGTCTTGAAGGCAGACTTAGAGGGACAGGAAGGCTCTGGGCATGGAGAGATGGATGTCAGAGGAGGTTCTGTGGGAGAAATGCATAGAACCCAGGCCCAGTTTGATGGTAGAACCACAGGGTGGAAGAGTAAGTTGGGCTGGTTGGAGGAGAGCCTAGAATGCCCAGTGAAAAATGTCTGAAGGGCATTGCAGGGAACTCTGATGACCTCCAAGCTGGTAGAAGACAAAATCAGAGCAGGCTCTAGGACACTGGGGCCTGGTGGAGGTGAGTGTGAGGGGAGGAGGAAGCACATCCAGGAAATATTTGCCTGGTTCTGCCACCTAATAATAGCTGTGTGACCGTAGGCAGGTTACTTAACCTCAATGTGCCTCAGTCTCCTCATCTGTAAAATGGGAATAAGAAGTGCCTGCCTCCTGGAAAGGTATGAGGATTAAGTGGGCCATTAAAAGCAAAATGCCTAGAACAGAGTTTGGAATGTAGTAAGTATTATCTATAAGTGTCTGTTGCTTTTTTCGTAGACAGGGTCTTGCTCTATGGCCCAGGCTGGAGTGCAGTGGTGGGATCATAGCTCACTGCAGCCTTGACCTCCTGGGCTCAAGCAGTCCTCCCCGGTAGCTGGGACCATAGGCACATGACACCATGCCTGGCCATTTTTTTTTTTTTTTTTTTTTTGGTAGAGATAAGATCTCACTACGTAACCCAGGCTGGTCTCAAACTCTTGGGCTCAAGCAATCCTCCTGCCTCAGCCTCCCAGAGTGCTGGGATTACAGGTGTGAGCCACTGCACCCAGTCTCAGTTGCTATTTTTTTTGTTGTTGTTGTTGAGACGGAGTCTTGCTTTGTCACCCAGGCTAGAGTGCAGTGGCCGGATCTCAGCTCACTGCAAGCTCCGCCTCCCAGGTTCACGCCATTCTCCTGGCTCAGCCTCCCGCGTAGCTGGGACTACAGGCGCCCGCCACCTCGCCCGGCTAGTTTTTTGTATGTTTTAGTAGAGACGGCGTTTCACCATGTTAGCCAGGATGGTCTCGATCTCCTGACCTCGTGATCCGCCCGTCTCGGCCTCCCAAAGTGCTGGGATTACAGGCTTGAGCCACCGCGCCCGGCCTCTCAGTTGCTATTTTTTAAAATTATTACTACTACTATTACTGCCACCACTAGTCCCTACAAGAGGTAATGAGGACTTGGGGGTATTGGGACAGGTGATGAGCTATGGTAGGAACAGCATCGTCAAGAAGTGACCACGCCTCTTGGGCCCTGAGGGTGGCTATAGAGGTTCAAGAGAGGGAGGGGTTGGGGTGACCAGGTAGACATGGAAGCAACTGAATTTGGGGCACAGGTGGGAAGTTCACGTGGGAGGGCAGGCAAGCTGTGCAGGTAGAAACTGAGAGCCTGGGCGAGATGGTGGGAGAGCCTGGGAGAGAAGACCAGAGCACCCTCTTTAGCACTGGAGGACGCCCCCTCCATGGGGCTACCCGGATGGTGAGGTGCTCACAGACACATTCATGGGAAAACAGCTTAAGTAGGCAAGCTGTTAAGATGAGGGCAAAATGGCAGCCCCAGTGCTGCACTGTGCCTCAGTTTCCCGATCTCTCCCTTGAGGGTGTTGAACTATCGGAATGGAGAGCATCTCAAACTTTTGCTCCAACATAGCCCTCCTAGCTGGGGAGAACGAACCTGGAGTTCTGAGAGTAACCAAAGATTTGGCCACAAGCACATTTCTTCTAAGCTTTCTATGTTATCTTTAAATTAGCCTGTATTCCACATTTCCACTCTCTAGTATAACTGCTTTAATGTTAAAGCAATGCTCTGTTCTCAGATCCCTGTTTACCCTGAAGTTTCATGCCCTCAGCCTCAGCCTCTCCAGTCCCGCCATGGTGAATCCCATGCAGGGGGGCCAGCGCCACCTAGGGGCCAGCCCAGGAGCCGCCCTTCCACTAGGTCGCCTCTTTTCTCTCTTCTTGGTGGTCAGGCCGGGTCTGAATCAGGTCTGGAATTCTCCCTCCTATGCACCTTAGGTGGGGTGGGGTGGTGGGCACTGAGGGGTTCCTAGGGGCCAGGAGAGCAGCAGCGAGTGCAACGCAACCCTCACCCTGAGGACTTCATGGTCTTTGAGGGAGTGGGTAGTGTCACAAACAGAAAATAGCCAGAGGGGACCCCAGGAACACGGACAAGTGTCCACTCCAGGCTCTGGGGTGCAGCAGGTGTGCAGGTGGACACAACTTCCTGGAGGAGGAACACCCACAGGGAGGCTCCGTGGACCAACAGCTCCTACCCAGGAGAAGACAGGAGGTGGAGGCACCTGTGTGAATCAAGCCCTGTAGACTGAGACAGTACGGCGGTTCAGAGAGCCTCAAATGGCAGGATGGGGCCGATTGTGGAAATGGGCAGAGGGAAGGGGCAGGGGCCACTCCTAGGGGCCTCCAAAGGCATGCGATGTGTGTTTCTATTTACATACACAGCCAGGCGTGGTGGCTCACACCTGAAATCCCAGCACTTTGTGAGGCCAAGGCGGGTGGATCACCTGAGCTCAGGAGTTAGAGGCCAGCCTGGGTAACATGGCAAAAACCAGTCTCTACCAAAAATACACACACAAAAAAAATCACCAGGGTGGTGGTGTGTGCCTGTGGTCCCAGCTACTTGGGAGACTGAGGTGGGAGGATAGCTAGAGCCTGAAGGCGGAGGCAGAGGTTGCAGTAAGCCGAGATTGTGCCACTGCACTCCAGACTCGGTGAGAGTGAGACTCCGTCTCAAACAAAACAAAACAAAACAAAACAAAAAGCATGCATTCACAGATTGCGGGTGGCTGGCTGGGGAAATGGCATCCTGAATGAAGGAGCTTGGACTTCACCTTGTAGGTCAGTGGATCTCAGCTGGGGTAGAAGCATCTTTCAGTATCTCCTCCCACCTCCCGTGTGTGAACCAGGCTAAGGTGGTGGGTGGAATGCCCTAGACAGGTTTTAAGCAGGGGAGCGATGTGGTCAGATCACTATTTTGGTGGAGTACTCTGGTTACTGTGTAGAGGACAGAAGGAAGAAAGCAGGTTGTGAGGAGGCTGTGGCAAAGCCCCACACGGGGGAGATGATGAGGTTGGTGGTGGTGGCCTGAGATGAAGGGAACCATGTCAGAAAACATGGGTGGTAGAAGGGCAGTGTTTGGTTGTGGACTGGATATGGAGTGAGGGATGGGGATGTTAAGTATGACTCCCCAGGTACCCTGAGCCTCCATGATGGGAATATTTGAGATGAAGCTGGCTGGCCAGGAGGAGGGGAGTGCTGTGGGAGGTTTAGCCAATGCATTCAGTTTTGGAAGGCTGAGCCCCAGGAGGGGCCAGCAGACAGCTGGACATAGGAGCCTGACACCAGGGCAATGCCAGGGCCCGAGGCATGGGTCTTTATTGGCTGAAGCCTCTTCCCTCTTCAGGCAGTTCTGATTCTAGCAAGGCCTTCCTGCCCCAAACCGGCCTCCCTGCGGGACTGCCAGAGCTGAGCTCCTTTTTCAGCTGATGGCCTTCCGAAGTGTGAAGACAGTGCTTCCGCCTCCCACTGTGGTACGTTCTCTTGTTAATTACAAAGAAGCAGGGATCAACAACTGAGAAAACAAGTTAATCGAATGCTTTCTGCTCTTGGCCTGAGAGAAACGGCTCCTTCCGCGCCTGTCAAGCACCTTTACCAGCCAAGCTCCGAGAGATCTGACCCCTTCCCTTCACCTCCCTAAAATCTCCTCAAAGGAGGCCAGAGAACGGTGTCAAAGGAGGCCAGAGAACGGTGGCGTCTGCTTCTCTTTGCCTGGGGTGGGGTGGGAGAGCAGGGACAAAGACAGCTTCTCTCTTTGCAGATGCAGAAAACAAAGCAATGTACTGTATTAGAGCCCTTTCAAAGAAATTCATCCACACTCCATCTTTACAATAGCCATGTTCAATCTCCTTCAGCATGTGAATGTATAACGGGCACCTACCGTGTGCCCGGCAGTGCCCTGGCCAGTGAGGGGAGGCAACAGAAAGGTCTGTCACCTCACCAGCCCTTGGAAAGTCTACTTGGAACACAAGACCTGCCCACTCAGAACCGACATACAGGGCATACAGGGCAAAGGAGTGGGGGTAGCATGGGATTTGGATTCAGTAATAGAACTCAAGGCCAGCTCTTCAACTTCGCTGGCTGAGTGGCTGCTAGCGTGAGGACAGTGCCAGGATGGTAGGATGGTTGTAAAATGTGAGTCTCTGGGCACACAGTGCTCAGCAGATGATGACAGAAGACAGTGCTGACCTCTGCGTCAGGCATTGTTCCATTAACTTGTTTAATTCTCAGTTTGCCTGGCACAGAGTGGTTCAGGGACTTAGCCAAGGTCACATAGCTAGTAAGTGGTAGAGTCAGGATATGAACCCAAGCAGTTATTTGGGTTATAAGTATCTGCCATTAAGTGGTTTTGGCATGAACCATGACGTCTGTGGAAGCTCAGACAAGAAAAAAAGCACGGGGACAAGAGTGGCTGGGAAGACCTCTCAGAAGAGCAGGACCTGAGCTAGATTTGGAAGGTGGGGATGGAATTGCAAGAGGGAGAGCACACGGTGGAACGCGGTGGCTCAGGCCTGTAATCCCAGCACTTTGGGAGGCCAAGGCAGGAAGATCACTTGAGCCCAGGAGCTCAAGACCAGCCTGGGCAACATAGTGAGATCCTGTCTCTACAAGAAATTTAAAAAATTAGTCGGGCGTGGTGGTGCATGCTTGTGGTCCCAGCTACTCGGGAGGCTGAGGTGGGAGGATCGCTTGAGCCTGGGAGATTGGGGCTGCAGTGAGCCAGGGCAACAGAGTGAGACCCTGTCTCAAAAAAAAAAAAAAAAAGAGGGAGAACACAACACACACGCGCGCACGCACACACACACGCATGCACACACACACGCGGATATTGTCCCTTGGGGGCAAATGCTACTGTTACACCTCCAGAGAGATCAGCTGCCTTGTCCAAGGCTCTCCAGCTCTGGGGCTAGAACAAAGAAGGTATCCTGACCTCATTCTCTTGAAGCTTTCATACTGAAACGGGTAAGATACTCAGCAGGCCCTGAAACTGTTCTGATTGAAAGCACAAGGCCACCTTGAACTCAGGACCTCAGGTCTCAAGCCCAGAACCTTCGTACACTGGTCCCCCGTGCTCCTATCTCTCTCGCTTGTGGGAAGCGCTCTTTATGGGGGCACTATAACTCAGTGACTTGGAAATCAGCCAAGTCTGGGTTGTTTGTGTCTTGATTTTGTCACTTACTGAACAGTGGAACTTTGGGCAAGTTCTCACACTTCTCCAAGACTTGGTCTCCTGAACAGTAGAATGGGACAATAACGCCTATCTCTCAGGGAAGCACAAAGCCCCCAGCCCAGTGCATGGCTCACTATAGTCCTCAGTGACTGGGCCACTTAGCAGTGCAAACCCCAGATTTCGGGTGCCCACCTCACCTCATAGATGTTGAATTGGCTCTGCCCACGGGCCAGCTCCCGGTAACTGGTGGTGAACTCCCCAATGAAGTCATGGCTGCAAGGGAAGATGGCTGCTGAGACCAAGGCCAGGCTGGGCTCTGCCTCTGCCCAGCCCCAGCCTTGCACACATCCATATTTCTCTGGCTCCCAATTCTACCTGAGACTCCACTCCAGGGGCACATGCCAGCAGACAGGCTGGGTCCATGGGAAGAGAGCCCAGTGTTGCCCACAGAGGAAGAAACCTAATTGTCACCCAGCAAAGAACAGGGCCCTGGAAGAACGGCACCCACTTCTACTTGGATGCTTGTTTGACCAAGGGTATTTGGGGGACAATTGGGGAAATTTGAATATGAAGTGAATAGTGAATGGTATTTAAGAATATTGTGGCTGGGCGCGGTGGCTCACACCTATAATCCCAGCACTTTGGAAGGCCAAGGCAGGTGGATCACCTGAGGTCGGGAGTTTGAGACCAGCCTGGCCAATAAGGTGAAACCCCCATCTCTACTAAAAATACAAAAATTAGCTGGGCGTGGTGGCGGACACCTATAATCCCAGCTACTCCGGAGGCTGAAGCAGGAGAATCGCTTGAACCCAGTAGGTGGAGGTTGCTGTGAGCTGAGATCGTGCCACTGCACTCCAACCTGGGCAACCGATGGAGCGAGACTCTATCTCAGAAAAGAAAGAATATTGTTCAATGTGTCAAGTATGATAATGGCATTTGTGAGTAAGTGGGAAAATGCCCTTATTTTTTAGACATTTTCAATGAAGTATTTAAAGGTAAAATGCCATGATGTCTATAATTTAAGCTACATTAGCAAAACATAGATGAAGCAAATACAATAAAATTGAACAAATGTTAAATTCAGGTGATGGGTTTAAAAGTGTTCATTAAACCCTTCTCTAATAAGATTATTTTTAAAACACAATAGAGCAATGTCCAGCTGGGTGTCTAGAAGTGTTTTCTGCAGTGCCCACACCTCTGGAGTGCTTACATCAAGCACGGCCAAGACTTGTACACGGCAGAACTCCCACTGACCCCAGGGTTGGCTCCTTTAGCTTTCCCGGTCACTGCCAGAGGGCCGTGGTCAACGTGCTGGCCTGGGGCATCCAGCCGGAGACTGATGCCCAAGACGTGTCTCTGGGGCCCCGCCCTCCCCCATGAGCCTACACTGTATTGTGTCTACATATTTACAGCTCTCAGCATTCTGACTGTGAGCAACTTCCTGGTGGGACCCAGTGGCATCTGGTGGCTGGCCCCAACTGCCACAAAAGAGGAGACTATTCCAGGCAAAGAAGTATGGGAACGCCAGGGTAAGACCAGGCAAATTGCAGGTGGAAACAAGAAGCTGACTGTGAGGTAGCTGAGAGGCAAGGAGGGGAGGCCATAGCGGCTCTGGAGTTTCTTGTAGGATGGTTGGCCTCAGGGGAAGGCGAGTTCCTTGGAAGGGGGCTTGGGTCTCACCTGGAGCTGTATTTGCATAGCACTTTACATAAGATGAGACAAACCCCCTGTCCATATCACAGACTTGGGAGGTAGCAGAGGACACTGGGGGGACCTTGAAGTCCTCCTAAGTCACTCCTTGGCAGTGCCACAGAATGGAAATGTCACAAAAGTCAGGGTGACATATTTGGATTTGGCTCAACCGACAAGTAGAAGCGAGGGAGGCTTCTGGACTGAAACTTTGAGAGGCCTGCTCTTGTCCTCCTCTATGGATTCCCAGCAGTACTGGCCTCCCAAAGACCCCGAGTGGGGAGCACCCTCCCAGCAGCCAGGCACAGCCCTACGCAAGCACTGTCTCACGGCCCATGAGTCCACTCACGCCTCCTAGCTCACCCTTCCCACGGCCCATTCCCTCAGTCCTGGCTCTCTGCAAACAGCTCCTCTGATGAGCTGAGGGCCGTACGGGTACAATTGGCCTCCCCGCCAGGTTGTGGGGGGTCTCGGAGGACTGGGCTCATCTGTGTCTCGGTCACCCCACAGTGCTTAGCCCAAGGCCTCACACAGAAAATGTGTCCATGAATGCTCGAGGTTCACTAGTGCCCTAGAGCATGCACTCTTCAGAAAGCCCTAAATTCTGCCATGGGTGGGGAGATTGCGGGTACTGGCAGGCCCCTGGGCAGCTATTTGGGGAAAAGGAGGCCTCTTATGCCCCTCACATCATATCCTGCAGGAAAGAGGTCCTTTGGTGCCTCCGTGGAGCTGGAGGGGGAGGAGCTACTGTGGCAGAGGACTCCTCACACACACACACACAAACCCAGGCTCCCTCACCCGCAGAGCCGCTGCGGGTGGGAGCCTGGTCACAGCTCCCCATGGGAGGGCAGCGCCCAAACCCCTCCCCAGTGGCTGTCCCCATCCCCAACCACCTTCTCGCCCTCCTGCCTGCTTACCTGCCGTCCCGATCCCAGTCGTATACCTCCACCTTGATGGTCCTGCAAAACAAAGGCCTTTGCTGGGATGGGCCCAACCCCACACCCACGTGGCTGAGGATGGGGCCCTCTTCATGTTCCCAGACCAGATGGGGAGGCCAGGACTCCCTCTAGGCCCCAGGGCCCTGGGTGGGGAGGCAGTGGCCTGAGAGACAAGGATCTCCTTGAGGTCTTTTAGGAAAGGCCTTAGGAACAGGGCAGCCAGGGCTGCGTAGGGACCACCCAGAATTTCAAGGAGGATGTGGGAAAAACAGTTGCAGACTTCAGTTCACCCCACCTTCTTCCTGGCCACTGCAGAAGGGGCCTAAGCCCAGCATGGAGCCGCACTGTGGATTCACCAGGGGTGGAGGAGCCGGCAGAGTGGGAGTGTGGTGCTCCCCGGATCTCAGGCTCCGGCAGGGTAGAGGGGAGGGGGACAAGACTGCTTGTTAACGATCTGAGGGCTTTGGGTGTGGGAGCCAGCCCTGCACATCAGGGAGGAGCCCAGGGCCCTGGCTCGGGGATGGCCCGCTGAGCTTTTCCATCCCCACGACTGGCTCCTGAGTGAGGGTGTAATTATCTTCATATTTTAGCCTGGCTGCTTTAATTAGTTTGTTTTGACTCCTATGCATGTGGATGGGCTTTGAGAGCCCATTTTATTTTTAGCCACGTTCCCATGGCAACAGGCTAGCGGACCAGAGCTGGGAGGAGGGAGGTGGAGGGTTGCAGTTAACCCTTGGCGCCAGCTGCTCGGTCCTCCAGGGATGCCCAGGGACGGGGGAGCTGCAAGGGTCCCACAGCACGGTCAGGTTTGGGGAGGTGGGAAGGGCCTGGGGAGCTGGGGTCTTCAGCCTCCAGTTTTTAGTGGGGTGCACAGAGGCAGCTCCCTGGGCCTGTCTCTGTTAACATCCCATCATCTCGCCCATCTCCTCGGGCCTGCCAGGAGTCAGCCTTGGGCTTCTGGGGCCCCCCCAGGAGGAGGCGCTGTCTCCTTTCAGATGAGCCTCCTCAGGACTGGGGGTAGGGGACAGATCCACCGAAGCAGGGCAGAAACTGTTCTGAACCAAGGAATGCCCGATAGGTTGTGCACTGGACTCCTGTACAATGGGGCAGGCCTAGAAGCCCACCATTTAAAGGAATCCTTTAAATTCTTGTGAAAAACAAAAAACCATGTCTCTTTGAGATGAGTTATTGTGGAAAGGGAAAAAAATCACCTAAGCCCCTGAAGGTGGGCTGATGAGCTGGAAAGAGTGGAAAGACCACGACAGCCCTAGGCTTAGACCTGGGCCCCTCACTATGGAACCTGAAATGTCACTTAACCTCCTTGAGCCATAAACCACCATTGGAAGGAGAAGTAATAAGGGCCTTGCAGAACAGCTCAAGAACAAGCCAGTAAAGCCTGCCTGCGCATGGGAGGGCCTCTACAAAAACGCCGCCTTCCCTCCACTTCATCTGCTCTCTGATAGGATTTTTGGTTTGTTTTGTTTCTGTTTTTTGAGATGGAGTCTTGCTCTGTTGCCCAGGCTGGAGTGCAGTGGCACAATCTCAGCTCATTGCAACCTCCGCCTCCCGGATTCAAGTGATTCTCCTGCCTCAGCCTCCCGAATAGCTAGGATTACAGGCATGTGCCACCATGCCCAGCTAATTTTTTGTATCTTTAGTAGAGATGGGGTTTCACCATGTTGGCCACACTGGTCTCAAACTCCTGACCTTAAGTGATCCAACCATCTCGGCCTCCCAAACTACTGGGATTACAGGCATGAGCCATGGTGCCTGGCCTCTGATAGTCTTACATATGAAATTTACTTAAATCAAGGGACACTTGAGCCCAGGTACTTGGGCTTTGCAACTCTGGATTCAAGCCTGACTGCCTGGCCAAATCAGTGGCAGTTTTTCAGACACAGACTCCCAGGCCCAGCTCTGGGCAAGACTCAGGAATCCGTTTGCAAGGCTTCCCTAGTGACTGTGCTGTGTGTGCTCTGGAGTGATGGCCTCCACCCCACTGGCAGATGGGAAAATTGAGCCCTAAGAGCCTCCAGTGACTTGCCCAGAGTCACCCAGCTGAGGGTCTGAGCCAGAAGAAGAGCAAGTCCCTGACTCCCAGTCCAGGACTTCGGTCATGGCCCCACAAGGCTGAAATCTCTCTACTCCTGCCTAGTGGCCTCCCAGTCCTTCCCCAGCCTGCTAAGCTCTGCAGGGGACCTTCAGAGACCCCAGCAAAGAATAGCTCTCCTCTGACCACCAACATCAGGTGACTAGATGGGTGATGGCCACATGCTCAGAGGCTGGAGGAGGACCCCAGTCGTGGTGACAGTCCTGGATATCCACAAAATCCCTGGGGAAACTTTTAATCCCAGGCCAGATGGCCTGATTTAATTGGTGTGGATGGGACTCAGGCCCGGGTAGTTTTGAAAAGTTCTGTGATGGATTCTAGCCTGCAGCCAGAGCCACTGACCTTCTCTAGAAGACTGCACTGGTTTTCAAACTTGGTTGCACTTTGGAATCCCCCCAAGATTCCACATTGAAATCCCCCAAGATGACACATTGGTGTCAGCTTTAGAAATACTGACACCAATGTCTTACCTGAGAGATTCATGATCAATTGGTCTGGCGTACAACCTGGGCATGGGAATTGTTAAACGTTCCCCAGGGGATTTGAACTTGCAACCCAGGTTGAGAGCACTGAGTGTGAGATTCCTGCGCAAATTCGGCCTGGCCTCCATTAAGGCTCCAGGGATGGCTGCAGCCTGGAGGTCAGATTAGCTCAAAGGCTGCAACTCCAGCCTTGGGAGAGAAGGAGGTGAGAGAAATAGTGCCCAGAGACAGGGGAAGGCCATGGGGATAAGGCAAATAAGGCTTTCACTACTCTATTCACAGTTTTTTTTGTTTTTTTTTTTTTTGTTTTTTTTTTTTTGAGACAGAGTCTCACTCAGTCACCCAAGCTGGGGTGCAGTGGTACAATCTCAGCTCACTGCAACCTCTGTCTCCCGGGTTCAAGCAATTCTCCTGCCTCAAACTCCTGAGTAGCTGGGATTACAGGCACATGCCATCACATCCAGCTAATTTGTGTATTTTTAGTAGAGATGGGGTTTCACCATGGTGGCCAGGTTGGTCTCAAACTCCTGACCTCAAGTGATCCGCCCACCTTGGCCTCCCAAAATGCTGGGATTACAGGCATGAACCAGCGTGCCCAGCCATATTCACAGTTCTGTGGCCGTCCACCCTGGCTGGGCTGCCTGAAGTCATTGCAGATGCTACTTGTCACCTGCTGGACTTGGCTCCCAAACCCTTAGCACAGGGCCAACAAAAGCTGCAGTCTGGCTGACCGTGACTTCTGGGGCCAGCACCCAAAATAACAGGCTTGTTGGGTGTGGGAAAATGAAATGAGCTTCTGCAGATCACCCAATGAACACCTTATCTGGCATAAAAAGGCTTAGAACTGAGGCCTAACCTAGGAGGTGGCAAGGTGGGCAGAAAAGACCTTCGGCTCCGGGGTGAGCAGCCCTGGCTGGCAGTCCCAGCTCTTCCAAGTACTAGGTCTATTGCCCTGAGCCACTGGCTTAACCCTCAGACACTCCCCTCCTTTCCAAATCGAGAAAAGTCACACCCACTTTGGAGCTGCTGTGCAAGTGAAGTATCTCCACATACAGTCAGCACTGGACACATAAAGTTGCTCCGTTCCTGTCTACAACACTCCATCCCTTTATCCAAGCTCCTGTCTCCCAAACAATTCCCATGCTTCTTGAAAATATCAGCTCCATGAGACCAGGGATTTTTGTTTGTTTGTTTACTGCTGTATCTTCAGCTTCTAGAACCGTGCCTAGCCTATATCAGGTGCTGTATACATATTTGCTGGTTGACTGAGAGCTCCTAACAACTTTATGAAATGGGCTGTGAAGGTAATAATACCTTCATTCTACAACATCACAAAAGGAGGCCAAGAGTATGTGGCTTTCCCTGAGTCACACAGCTGGTCAGTGGTGATGCCAGGAGTCAGTGACCTGGGCCTCTGGACACCTACGGCCGCAATGACAGAGCCAGATAGGTGTGAGCCTGGTCAAGTCAGCATGGATGAGAGACACCAGCCAAAACGCCAGGCTGCCCCCCACTGCACACCAACCAGCTCTCTCTCTAGTTCCCTCCCAGCCGAGCGGTAAGGTCTGCCTCCTAATGAGCCTCTGCCTGGCAGGGGGAAGGTTTCCCTGCAGGCTTACAAGTCCCGAGAGCTGACAGGCCCTGAGGGGTTTTGCCTTAAATGGACCTGAGTCAGTCTAACACTCAACTCTTCAGGAAGAGGAGCATCAGGGCCTCACCTGGGGCAGGCAGTGAGACTGGCAACCATCTCGGCCCCCAGCTTGCACCGTGCAACACTGGGCAGTGCTGCCGTGACTGTGCCTCCCGTCTGAGCCTCAGCTTCTGCATGTGAAAACCGAGAATGATAAGACACCCTTCATCGAGGCCATCAGTGGAGGTGCCTGATAGGGTGCCTGGCCCTCCTGGAAGCTCATCTGTGGCCAGATGCAAAAGAGAAGCAAGTCATACATCAAGGGTGCCAGGCAGAAGTGCGAAGCTGTGGTGACTCCTTTCCTCTCTCCAGGTGAGGACTCCACACACTTAACACCCTTTTAAAATCTACTCATTCAGCATCAAGGTGTGAGCAGCCTGACCCAGACAACTGTGGTTTCACAGGGACAAATCCTCAAGTCACAGAACGATTAAGAGAGTAGGGCAAATTCCAGGAAGGCAGGGGAAGTGCTTTTTGTCATCACCCCACTTTACCCCACTGGAAGGCTGGATTGTCTCTGACCCTGATGCCACTTCCTGTGACTTCAGCTCTGCTCAGCTGGGTCACTCAGGTTTGGCCTTGTGTGGACTGGACACATGGCAAAGGCAGGGAGACTCCAGGCCAGAGGGCCAGGCCAGAGGCAATTTCAACAGGAGGGAAATGCAGCTTCTCCTTACTCTGGCAAGTTATATAATATCTTCTCCTCTATTTCCCTTGTAAAATGGGCACAGCACTAGTACGTGGCTCCTAGGGTTATTGTAAAATTTAAATTCGCAAAATAAGATAATGCATTTAAACCAATTAGAATACAACTTGGTCCATGTCCTAAGTCCTCAGTAACTGTAATCATATTACCTGGCTTCTACACCCATCGTTCCAAGAACAATGACCTTTCTCATCAGGCCTGGTTCTCATCCTCCTGTACCTCTTCTCACAATAGGAAGGGATGCTCCCTGACCGTGCTGCCCTCCTCTTAGTTTCCTGCTATCCCTCTGACCATCTCCTCTTCTTTCTTGCTCCTGGCCTCTGGTACCCCCACCAGTGTCTCCCAGGGCACCAGATCTCTGGCCACCCCCATCCTGGGAACCCCCAGACTGTTGTCCCCTCCTGCTTTAGCTGTGCCTGGTCCACAGCTGCCTCCTCTCAATGTGGCTGAAACCATGTTTACCTCTCTTTCCCCAACCTCTCAACAGCAGCAGCTTGTGTTCAAACAACAAACATAATCTTTATAACTTATGACGGATAATTTTTTTAAAAATGGTTGCAGATAGGCTGTGAAAAGAACTGCATAACACAAATCTGTGTGTGTGAGAATCTGGCTCCCGATCACACTGCCCATTTCTGTTGGTGGTGCCGCCTTTTCCTGCCGTCGAACGCTGAACCATTATCCCTTCCCCTCTTTCACTCCCTTACCCAGGCAGGTATCAAGGCCTTTTGGGTCTTCTTCTTTCTTGTTGCCGTTCCCCTCTCCTCTCCCCTCTGAATTATTTGGTATTAAAGCCAGAAGGACGTTAATGCTTTCAGGACTAAAACCAATCCAAGCAGTTTCCCTACCTCTAATCAGAAAGCAGAACTGTCCCTAACCCCTGAGCAAGGTGCTCATTAGTAAGCCTCCCCCAGATGTACCCTGGTCACAGCTCTGTCATGCCATGTCTTGGCTATTTGGCAACAGAGCATAGGGATTAACAACACAGAACCTAGAGCCAGCCTGCCGGGGTCCAAATCCTGGTTCTACCATCATCTGGCAGCAAGACACTGGGTAAGTTACTTAATCTCTCAGGGCCTGTCTGTCTCCTTACCTGTAAAATGTGGATAGCACCAGCACCTCTTTCCAACGAGCTAATTGTTGGGAGGATTAAATTAGTTCCTATATATAGCACTTAGAGCAGGGCCTGGCCCATGGTTAAGTGCTATAGGAGTCTTCGCTATTATTATGACCTGTCTGTCTCCCCACTGGCCTGGGAGCAACCTAAGAGCGAGGCTTGGGTCCAATAGCTCAATAGGCCCCCACAGCCCCCAACACAGTGCCTGGGGCCTGACTGGCTTGGAAGACATGGTTGTTGGGTTAAATCAACTATGGTTCTGTGAGGCTCCCAGAGGTGCCTTGGAAGGAGGGGACGGTGGCCTCATTTTCCTGCACAGGGCCCTCCCCTGCCCACCCTGGAGGGCCTTCCGATGCTGGCACCTCCTGAGTGGCTGTTGGGTGCGTGGGTTACAGGGTTACACTAGGGCTGGGGGGTGGGGGGACAGGCCTGACCGCTCTCAGAGCCAGAGTGACATGCCTGGCCTCCTTGATTAACACTACTGTCTGTCACGTCATGGCAGATCTGTTTCTGCAGCCATCCTGCAGGGAGGTGGGGCTAGGTTCTGACTCAGAGCGGGAGGTGGGAGCCTGCCCCTCCCACCAAATAAATACCCACCTCCTCCAATGGCCCAGTGGTGAAGCCAGGCCTCTGAGCCGTGCTGCCCCCTTCACTGTCCCTGACAAAGCTGGCTTCTGCAACCCTGGGAGCTCCTCCCTAGAGATACAGGGTTGTGGGGGGTCAGTTGGGCCCCCAGCAACCTCAGGGCAGTTGTGCCAGGGATCCCCAATTCCTTCTGCCCTGTGAGACTTTAACTGGCCCACTCTCCCATCCCCCTACCTTGAATTTCCTCTCACTTTGTTTCCATCTCCCTTTATTCCCATGCCCCTGTCCCCAGGATCCCCCTCCCCTGAATTTCCAGCCTTTCCTGGGCCTTCTTTAGAACTCATTGCTCCAACCAGCCTGTCCTCCCATCCCCTCACCCACTCTAGAAGCCCCAGGAGCCAGCTAGACGTGTAACAGAGGCTTGTTTGACTGCAGCGCTAAGACAGTCTTTGTTCCCAGTCTTATTTTGTGCACTTATTTATCTGTCTAAAATACATGTGCACATCTGTGCTCCCTGTGGTCAGACCACAGGCTCCTTAAAGATGGGAATGCGACTCCGTTCGCTTAAATGCCGCACAGCTAGAGGCGCCACGCTGGGACACAGGAGGCACTCAATGACCACCTGTGGAACAGACTGTGGCATTTCTGTCCCAGCCAAGAGGCAGGGAAAAGAGCAAGCTCATGTCTCAAACTGGCAGCCTGGGGGTTTCTTCAGAGGGAAACAGGGGTGCCTAGAGGCCATTCATCTGCCCATCATCCATCCCCTTAACACGCCTTGTCAGGCTCCCAGCTGCCCCCAGGTACCTGTGTTTTTGTTTGCTTGTTTGTTCTCTTTTTTTTGTTTTTAAGGTTTTCTTTCTTTCTTTCTTTCTTTTTTTTCTGGAGACATCAGGCTGGAGCGTGATGGTGCAATCATAGCTCACTGCAGCCTTGAACTCCTGGGCTCAAATGATCCTTTCACCTCAGCCACCTGAGTAGCTGGGTCCACAGATGTGCGCCACGACGCCCAGATAATTTTTTGTAATGTTTTAATTTTTTAAAATTTAGTTTTAAATTAAAAATTTTTTTTTGTAGAGATGGGTGTCTTGCTATGTTACCCAGGCTTGTCTTGAACTCCTGGATTCAAGCCCATCTCAGCCTCCCAGAGTGTTGGGATTACAGGTGTGAGCCACCACACCTGACCTGAGGTGTCTGTTTCGACACCCTAGTGTTCCTGTCGGAGTGACCTGAAGAGGCCCAGCTTTCTTGGCTGTCCAGAGAGCCCTGCCCTTGAGCCCCCTACCAGCTCACCCACCTGAGCTGCGGCAATCACCAGGAGACGGGCATAGGTTCTCGTGACTCAACAGAAACCAACACAGTCTCACAGCTCCCATTTTGGGTGGCCCCACTGTCTCCGGGCACTTGCTACAACGTATAATTACATGTTTCCTTATGTGATTATTGGATTAACGTCTGCCTCCCCTACTGGCATGTAAATTCCACGAGGTTGGGTGAAGGGTGGAGACTGCACATTTGTTCCCTGCTGATTTCCCAGCATCTAGCACAGTGCCTGGTACATGACAGGGGTTCCCTAAACATCTGTGGATGAGACGCTAAATTTGGTGTTTTAGGCACACCAGAGCCTCGTTGTGTAGGTTGTGTCGTGTGAGCGTCAATGCAGTCCTGTATAGTAGACAGACATTTAAATACCCATTTTACAGATAAGGAAGCTCAGGCTCAGACAGGTCAAGAATTGCCCAAGTTGACGGCGCTTTTTGGTCACAGAGTCAGGATTAGCAACCAGGTATATGGTATCCACCCTCCACAATCTACGCTTAAATGGTGATGAAGATGATAGCCAACATGTAATAAGAGTGGGCATATGTTAAAACAAAAAATCTAGCCTGGGCAACATGGCGAAACTCCATCTCCACCAAAAACACAAAAAATTAGCTGGGCGTGGTGGTGCATGGTTGTGGTACCAGCTACTCGGGAGACTGAGGCGGGAGGATTGCTTAAGCCCGGGAGGCGGAGGCTGCAGTGAGCTAAAATTGTGCCACTGCACTCCAGCCTGGGTGAAAGAGTGAGATCCCATCTCAATTAAAAAACAAAAAAAATCTGCCAGGCGTGGTGGCTCACACCTGTATTCCCAGCACTTTGGGAGGCAGAGGCGGGTGCACTGCTTGAGCTCAGGAGTTTGAGATCAGCTTGGACAACATGGTGAAACTAGTCTGTACTGGAAAAAAAAAATTGCTGGGCTTGGTGGTAGGTGCCTGTAGTCCCAACTATATTCAGGAGGCGGAGATGAGAGGATCGCTTGAGCCTGGGAGGTCCAGGCTGCAGTGGGCTGTGATGGCGCCACTGCCACTGCACTGCAGCCTGGGTGACTGAGCGAGACCCTGTCCAAAAAAGAGAAAGAAATCCCAGGAGCTGTTTGCATTCCACCCCTACCCCGTTTGTTTATGGCAATTAGGCTGGCAGGATGTATCCCTGGGATCTTGACTCCCCAGTCTGTTGGCCAGGAGTTGGGACCAGCTGCCTTTGCCTGCATCAACACCCTGCTTCCCTGCTGCCATCTGCTCCTCCACTGGGAACAATGAAAAGACAAGCTGCTGAGCTCCAGGCCTGGGCACCCGGGGCACCCATCTGGGTTTCCCTGGAATCATTGGCACTTCCCATCCCCCTAGCCTTGGGAGTTTCCCACCCGTGGGGATGCCAGACAGAGGGGAAAGAGGTGGGGCGGGTGGGGAGAGGAGGATCTGTGAGGCTGTGAAGAGGCAGACATTGCCGGGTGCAGCAGGAGAAGAGTGGAGAGGCTCACCAAGCCCCAGCCTGTGCAGGGCATCCCCCACTGCACAGCTCCAGAAGGCCTGGTTCCTGCTGACGGGACTGACCATGTTGATATGAACGAGGCCTCCCTCACTTGTGCTTGGGGCGGGCCCAGAGCAGAAGGGAAAAAGCAGGGACATTTTCTCATCTCACCGATCATAGTCACCGTTGCAGAGGGCTCTCACGGGAATGGAGAAAGTTTGCCAGACTGGATTTAGGGTGTTCTTCATGACCTCCGTTTTGTGGCAAATGGTGAACCTGGTGAGGAAGAAGAGAGGGAAGGCTGTCAGGCCCAAACCAAGGGAGGTGAATGCAGGTCAACAGAGCAGTCAACTGGTTCACATCTCTGGTTCCCAGACGATGGAAATGATGGCTTCAAAAGGTGATGAGCTGCCCGTCACCAACAGGAGCCAAGCTGATACTAGTTGGCCATCTGCTGGTGATGCTGCAGAAAGGGTTCCTGTACCAGGCAAGGACCTGGAGGTGGGGACAAATCCCAGGGTGTCAGGAGCCCTGGGTTCTAGCCCCTACTCTGGGGCCACCTCACTGTGTGACCTTGAGCAAGCTCTCCCCTCTCTGGGCCTCCAGCTCCTCACCTGTAAACCCAGGCAGTTACCTTCTATCAAAGATTCTCCATCTGCAATCCACAGAAGGATGAGCAGATGAATTTTAGGGGTCTGTGAATCCCGGAAACACTGGGAGAAATTAGGTGTATGGGTTGTTTGTGCCTGCTGCTCCCCTGGCCTGGAATATTCTCTCCCCCATTTCCATCTTTATGACTCACTCCTCACTACCTTCAAACACCATCTCCACGAAACCTTCCCTGACTACCATATCTAAAATTGACAGCTGCCTGGTCTCCTGCCTGTCACATCCCCTAGACTCCTCCCAGACTTTTTTTTTTCTATTTCATTTGTCACCATTTGACATTTTGATATAGTCTATTTTTTCCTTATTTATTCTGCTCATGATCCGTCACTAAAATGTAAGCTCCATAAGAGCAAGGATTTTTGTCTTTTTTGATCACTGGCACATCCCTAGTGCCTAGAACAGTGCCTGGCGCTTCGTAGGTATTCAATAATTCTTTACAAATGAATCAATGCATTTCTGGGGGCGAGTTTCCATAGCTTTCACTGGTATGTCAGTCCAATGAAATTAAAGCCCCTGACTTAGATGAGCTCTAAGACCCTTTCTGCTTTTCCCGTCTGAATCCATGAACCCGCTTTGCAAACTAAAAGTACAGAATTGACTTATCCCAGATGGGCCCTAATCTGGTGTCCCTGCCCACGCCCCACGCCATGCTTGGCTGGCCCCATCCTGGAAGCCAGCCCTGCCACATGGATGGGCAGCCACTGCCAGGGCTGAGCCAGGGGCAGGGGCGTCTCTCTGAGATCTCCCACCACCAGCCCCAGCTACATCCCTGGTTGGAAAGGTCAGCTGAATAAGTGCCTGGGCTCCGCCCATACCCACACAGCCGGTGTCATTTCTTCTCTGGCAATTTTCAAGTCAAAATGTCATTCTGTCACCATGGCTTAGCATTTCTCTTCTCTGCTCCTTCTCGCCCACCCACTGGAGTGTGGAGATGCATGTGGGAGACCTCCCCACACACCCCAGAGCTGGTGGCGAGGATGGGAATGGAGATGGGAGCAGGAGGGGCCACAGCTGCCCAGGGCTGGGGCAGGCAGGTGAGGCAGGAAGAGGAGCCTGGGGCAGTGGGGGGAGGAGAGCTGGAGGGACAACAAGGAGTAGGGAATGGGTGGTCCTGGAGGGAGAGAGGATGATACTGTGCAGAAGCCCTGCTGGGCTCCAAATACTACCCCCCGACCATCACACAGACCCCTGTGGGCCCTCTGGAGCCTCCCACCTCTGGAACCACTGACTTCTCCCTTTCCCTCCTCTCACTTGAGAGCCAGGCTTGACCAGGTGTTCTAAGTGCAGCTCCAGGGGCACAGCAGGTGCCCCCTTGCCTTCTCCCTCCTCCTGTGGCTAGTGTGACACTTCCCTCTCCTGGCTCCCTCACTGACCTTCTTCCTAACTGGGGGTGTCTCTACAGGCCTTCCAGTCTTCTCCCCGCAGACCCTCAGTGACCACTCTGTTCTCACCAGCGCAGCCATTGCCTTTTCATAGGGGCCGGATACCGGCCCACCTCTAGGCGGGCCTCCGGATCAGTTTCTTCAGTGCCCCACGGGATCCCCGTGAGGGATCAGTTTCTCCTTGCCCCCGGAATGCTCCAGTTCACACTTGGAATGAAACTTGCCCCAAATAAACTCCCACGACCTCCCCGGTCTGATCCACCAGCTCCCCGGCTGCTCTGCAAGCACTCTGGGTTCCCTTGGCTCCACTGCCAGGGAGAGAGCTCTGACTTCGGTCCCCATCCAAGTCCGGCCGACTGAGGTCCCCTCATTGTCCTTTTGCCCCCTTCCTCCCCTCCCCACTTCCTTCCCCTGCATTTCCACGGCACAGATCCAGGGTGGGAGCTGGTAGCACCTCCCACCTGTTCACCGTGTCAGTCACAAGGCTCTCCCTTTCCCCGCACCCTCCCCACCCATCCTACACATCACTCTGCTAGAGCAATCTTTCCCAAACACCCCTTGCAGTGCACCCCTCTCCTGCTCCCAAATCCCTCTCCTCCTCCCAGCCGGCCTCAGCCAGACAAGCCCAGCTTGACCCTGGCTCTGCCTCTCTGGAGGGGACCTGTGTGGATGCCCAGAACAATATGCAGGCCTTTTCCTCCCCCAATCAAGTCAAGTCAAGTCAAAGTCAACAGAATTATTTAAAGAAATCCTTCTGGGAGTCCTTTGGTAAGACAAAGAATCCTTTTGTCATGCAAATGATCATACCTAATTTCCCTTGTTTTGTACGTTCAGGAAAACTGATTTTTAAATCAGTTTTCCCTTGAACTGAAACACACCTCCTCCTCGCCACTCCCCTGCCCCCCCACCACACACACACACACACATACACACACACACACACACACACACACACACACAAAATTTCAAGGGGAATTGGGGGGAAGGTCTTTCTGCCCTCCGGGCACACTTGCTTTGCCCAAACGTTTCTCCCCTCTCTAGCCCTTTATTCTTCCCTGCTCCCCCCACCCCCAAGGCGGGGACCCATTTTCTTCCTCTCCTTCAAAACCCGCTTCCAAGTTTCCCTTCTCCAGCAGCGCTTCTCTAATTAACCTCCCTGGCCCCATCGCTTCCTCATTCTGCAGAATCCAGCCTGTAAGTGGCCACAGCCTGCCAGAATTGTGGTGCTTAAAGAGACCGTGGCGACCACGTAATCCAACTGGATGAGAAAACAGGCCCAGAGAGGGGTCTTCACTTGCCTAGGGTCACACAACAGGCTGCTGGGGAGGACCTAGGTCCCCAGACCTTCCACCCAGAATCTGTCTCCCGGCATATATTGCTGACCTACATTTGCCAACATGTTGTGTACGCTTCCATCTTATTGTGGGTGGCTTCTAGATTAGGGAGAAGAGAGGAGGAAACAGGGGCTTCAAAGTCTGGAGTTTCAAATGAAGCCTGTGTGGGGCCAGGCAGGGGAAAGGGTCCAGACTGGCCCTGTTGTGTGGGCAGTAGTGGGGGGCCAGGCTGGGGGCTGCTCAGAGGGCTGTGGGGACAGGGGGCTGGGCTTGGAGATAGGAGCTGATTTGTGCAGAATGAAGGAGCTATCAGAGGTTTCCCATGAGGGACTGGCCCCCTATTCCTGCCTTAGCCCTGTTTTTGCCTAGTCCCCCACCCTCCAAATACCTAGCCCCCACCACTCAGTACTACGCTGAGACCTACAGAATGGCACCGCCAGCTTAGAGGCTGCCCCGACCTCCCACTGACCACACCTAGGTGCCCAGGGCACTACCCTGGCGTCCTGGACTTCCACCTGGAGCCCTTGCCCTCTCTAGAGCAGGAGATGAGCCCAAGCCACCCTGCCCGGTAAGTCACCGCCACCCGTCCATCCTTGACTCCAGAAGGGACAAGAAGGCACAGTGCACAAGTGCCACCAGAAAACTCACGTTCCATCCTCATTGCTTCTGTAGAATACCAAGAAGGGGTCAGATTTCCCAAAGAAATCTTTCTTGTCCAGCTTGTTGGCACAGAACTGCATGGTGGCGACGTCCTGGTGGGAGGGAGGGAGAACAGGGTGTGAGGCAGGAGAAGGTGGAAGCACAGCTCCCGGACCCTGGCAAGCATGAGGAGTCCAGGCACCAGCCCTGGTTGGAATGCACTGACTAAGTGCCAGGCCCTTATTCCATCCTCAGACAGCCCCCCAGCAGGCCTAGCAGACCACTTGGGTGGGGAAGCATGTGGAGTCCACAGCTGCCTCAGTTTGAATCCTAGCTCTGCCACGTTCTCTGTGTGAACTAGGGCAAGGTAGGTGACCTCTTGGAGCCTCAGTTTCCCCTCTGAAACATGGGGCTGATGATAGCACACATCTTGCGGGCTTGTCATGAGGACTAAATGAGATCAAGGGTGTGACGTACGTGGCAGAGTGAGGCACGTGGCAACCCCTCGATAGATGTGAACACACATGGTTTCATGACACTTTCACTGAGTGGCTTGGAAAGGTGACAGAGCAAACCCAAGGCCAGTCTGAGCTTGATCTGCAAGCCCCAAAGCCCTCTCTCTGGCCACATTGCCTCACCGCCTCACACCCATATGTGGTTCCTGGAGGAAGTTCGAGTTTCAGCATCACTTTCACACCCACCAGCTCATAGGAGGCTCACCCAGTGCTCTCAGGTAGATACAGTGGGGTCTGTGGCCCGTTTCACAGCTAAGAAGCCAAAGGCTCAGAGCAGGGAGTGGCTTCCCCAAGTTCACCAAGCAGAGCCCACCGGCTGAGTCCCCAGCCCTGCCCCCTGCCCCAGCTGACCCAACACGCACAGAAGGTGTCCGGGCCCTGGTGCGGATCTCCGGACCCCTCAGTCCCTCAGCTTGCTGGGGCCAATGGAGCATTGGGAAGAGATGTCCCCGTCGTCCCCTTCACCCCTCCTGTGTGGCCTCTGCAATTTGAAAACTCTGCATCCTGACAAATTGGCTTCGAACCGGCTAAGCTCAGGGCTCTGGTGTCCAGACGCCAGGACTTGCCCTACTCTTGGGGTCACTCTGTTCCCTCACACATCCCCCTTCCTCTTAATGAGGGGGAGTGCCTTGAGAAGTCTGACCCATAGCCCAGTGAGGACCAAAACAGTGGCAGAGAAGAAGACGTAGCTCCCATGAGGTCGAAGTTCTCAGTGACAAGACTGAGCGGTGGCTACGGTGGTTAGGAATATGGCTGCTGGAGCCAGGCTGCCTGCTTCAGTCCCAGTCCCATTCCTCCTTAGCTGCATGACTTAAGGCAAGTTATTCACCCTCTCTGTGCTCAGTTTCCCTATCTGTAAAATGGGGGTAATGGCAGTGCCTTTCTCATAGGCTCATGAGGATAAAATGAGTTCATAGGAGTACAGCGCTGTGTGCGTGTGAGCTATTATTATTTGAACACCTGTTCCCCCACCCAGTCACAGTGTGTGTGACCTCTGTCCCTGCCTCACTCCCACCTCCAACACCTCACATGCCTTCCCTCAGGGACATCTGATGACAACAAACACAGCCTCCCTTCATTCATTCACTCACTCACTCATTCAACATTTATTAGATGCCGTCTGTGTAGGACAGTCACTGAGCTCAGCACTTCATACCCCTTATCATATTTAGTCCTCAAAATAATCCTTTGTTACTTTTCACAAATGAGGAAGCTGGAGGTTGGAGAAGTTAGGTGACTTGCCCGAGATCACCAGCTGGTAACTGGTAAAGCAGAAAATTTACACATAAATAAACTAATTTCAAAGTCATGCCTCTTCCAGTATGCCACTCTGCCCCGCTGAGAGAGAACAAATTACATTCCACCACTTCTCTGCTTTCTTTAGAATCCGCTGATTTCTTCAGACTCTGGACTTGTGTGGGCAGGGAGGGGCTGCATTCCCGTTACACTGGGATGGGGAAGAGGCTGTAAGGACGGGTGGTGCTGGAGACAGAATGACCTGCCCAAGGAGATGCCCAGGTAATGATGGCTTGTATTATGCCTCTCATCATCGCCCACCAGACAGGGAGAAGGAAGCTGGATTGGGGGCTTCCAAGGCCCTAGAAGCTCCAAGAATCCCTGAGCCTCCAGAGAAATCTAGGACCTCAGGCCTGGAATAAAAGAATAGCTGCCTTACTGAGCACTTAACTAGATGCTAGGACCTGTGTTAAGCCTTCGTACTTTATACAACCATACAAAATAACTCTTGTTTCCCTATTTTACAGATGAAGAAACTGAGGTTTTTAGAGGTTAAATCATATACCCAAAGTCCTAGAGTGCGTAACTCAGACAGTCAGATTTCAGAGTTTTCACTCTTATCCCTCCAGAAAAATCTCTAGGCTTCTAAAGCAGCAGGGTAGGCACACCCTCCTCAGGAGAAAATTCGAATCCCGTCCCATGCTGGATGGAAGGAGCACTTTAAATGCCCCCCTAGAGAGCCCCATCCATGGCCTGGGAAAGGAACATGGCCCAGGACTTGATGAGTGACTTGCTGGCTATATAAATTGGGGGGCCTGGTGCAAAAGGAAAATGAGGGGCCCTCTGTTCAAAAACAATCAGGAGATTCAAGATAGTGACAGCAAAGCATGAAACCAAGCACAGGTCCCCGTGTGACTACACAGGCCACGCGCCTGTGAAGCTGGCCCTGTCTCCTTCCCACAGAGGTGACCCGCAGTGGCATCAGAAAAGCACCAAGAGGCCCAGATTCTGCCCAGGAGAGCAGCGGCGATGGCCCCAGCAAGGAACTCAGAGTTCAGAGCTCCAGTCCTGGCTCTGCGTAGCCTTGAGCAGGTCACCCGAGCTCTCGGAGCCTCAGTCTCTTCGTCTGTGGAGTGTGGAATGGGATGACCACCACGATCCTTTTAAGCTGAGCAGTTGATGCCACATGGGGAACATTGAAATAGCCATCTCTTGTGGGGAGCACTGACACTCAGGGGACAGTGAGGAAAGCCAGGATCCCCCCCAGCCTTCCCAGCCCCGGCCAGGGTTTGTGACCTCGCACGAATCTGGAGGTCGCCTGAGTGACAATCTTACCTGAATAAACACAGGCAAACCACCCAGGACCTGTTCAGCCTGCACTGGCTGACTATAAAATGCATACACTTGGAACAACCAAAATAGAGGCCACAAAACCCAGAGGCAACAGCACTTAGTTTTGCTTCCTAGGAACCCCTTAGTCCCTGTGAGATCACGAATGGGGGAGAAATATTAGAAAAGAATAAAAGAACTTGACAGGCCGTAAGTTCCAGGGACATTCAGTGCTCCATTGGGAGGGCTGCTGTCTAAGCCTAGCACCCGATGGCCAAAAACAGCACAAAGGGCGGGGGGCGCGGTGGCTCATGCCTGTAATCCCAGCACTTTGGGAGGCCGAGGCGGATGGATCACTTGAGCTCAGGAGTTTGAGACCAGCCTGGCCAATATGGCAAAACCCTGTCTCTACTAAAAATACAAAAATTAGCCAGGCATGGTGGCTCATGCCTGTAGTCCCAGCTACTCGGGAGGCTGAGGCAGGAGAATCGCTAGAACCTGGGAGATGGAGGTTGCAGTGAGCCGAGATCGCGCGACTACACTCCAGCCTGGGCAACAAGAGGGAGACTGTCTCAAATAATAAAATAAAAACAAACACACACACACACACACACACACACACACACACACACACACACACACACACAAAACAGCAAAAACGAGCCAACGGCCACCTGGTTGGAATCCTAGCTCTGCCATCTAAGAATAGCGCCCCCTTGTAAGCCTGTGGAGAAGGCGAAAAGAGATGGCCTGTGTCACATCCTGGTCCACAGTGCCTCACACAGAGCAGGAGGTAACACTTGCAGAGTGCCACCTCATACTGGGGTGAACCGTGTGAAACTGCCCATAATCAGCTGTTGTTTGCCTATGAAAACGGCAATATCACATGGGTCTACCCACAAAGACACACGGAGGGGAGCAACACACACTGGGGCCCATCGGATGGTGGAGGGTGGGAGGAAGGAGAGGATCAGGAAAAATAACTAATGGGTACTAGGCTTAATACCTGGGTGATGGAATAATCTGCACAACAAACCCCCATAACACAAGTTAGCCTACATAACAAACCTGTACATATACCCCTGAACTTGCAATAAAAGTAAAAAAAAAAAAAAAAATGGTTCTACCTAGTACGTGCTATAGTAGGTAGATATAATGTTATATGTATTAATTCACTGAATCCTTTCAACAACCCTATGAGGGAGGCACTGTTATTATTCCTGTTTTGTTTTTCAGACAGGGTCTCTCTCTCTCTCTCTCTCTCTGTCACCCAGGCTGGAGTGCAGTGGTGTGATCTCTGCTCACCACAGCCTCAACCTCCTGGGCTCAAGCGATCCCCCTGCCTTAGCCTCCTGAGAAGCTGGGACCACAGATGTGTGCCACCATGCCCCATGCCCAGCTAGATTTTTAAATTTTTTTGCAGAGACAGGGTCTTGTTATGTTGCCCAGGCTGGTCTTGAACTCCTGAGGTCAAGCGATCTGCCCACTTCAGCCTCCCAAAGTGCTGGAATTACAGACATGAGCCACCACACCTGGCTATTATTCCCATTTTAAAGATGAGGAAACCAAAGCACAGAGAGGTTAACACCCTTGCTTGAAGGCACACAGCTAGTAAGAGGCGCTGAAATGAGAACAAGACAGTCTGGCTCCAAAGATTAATAACTGAGATTCCAAATGATGACCTCAAATCATCAAGATAAGTTTAATTACGTTCTAATCTCAGTTTGAGAAGTCAGAGAAGTGTGAAATCCATTTTAGAAAGGCCTCTGTGCAAACTAGTTAAAAAAAAAAAAAAAAGACTGGCTCTGAAACTCAGCTAACTGGAAAAATTGGCCAGTGTGCCACACTTTCTCCCCCTAACCCTGATGGCAGATAAGTGAGGCATTGCTGGGGGTTGGCGGCTGATTTTGTTCCTTAGCCTTATCTGCCCTCCCTAACACAATCTAGGCTCAGGAACATTTGCCAGAAGCCCACTGTGATCATCTGTGTTGTTGCACCATTGTAGAATCCGTGGGGGATAAAACAGACCTTCAGAGAAATTTCTAGACTGAAACGAAGGCAAACTTCCTCCCTCATGGGTACCCATGCCACAGGGAAGTCCTTGAGACAAAGAGTATGTAACTAACCGCCTGGGGGCTGCGCTTTGGAAGGTCTCTCTGCCTTTCGTCAACAGTCACAGAAACAAGTGGGAGATTGTGAATAGTTCAACCCCTTGACATAGGTGTGAACCCAAGAAGAGGCTGGAGAAAGTGGCAATAAGATGGACAGGACCAGCAGGATAACAGAGCAGCAAATTCTGGCTGAGGGTCAGAGGTTCAGCTGTTTGACAGCCTCAGTCTGAGAGCCATGCTCTCTGATCTCATGAAATGCCATCCCCTTGGCCAGGCATGATGGCGCACAACTGTAGTCTCAGCACTTTGGGAGGCCGAGGTGGGAGGATCACCTGAGCCCAGGATTTCGAGACCAGCCTGGACAACATGGTGAAACCCCATCTCTACTAAAAATACATAAAAATAGCCAGGTGTGGTGGTGTGCGCCTGTAGTCCCAGCTACTCAGGAGGCTGAGGTGGAAGGATTGAGCCCGAGAGGTGGAGGCTGCAGTGAGCCATGATCAGGCCACTGTACTCCAGCCTGGGCGACTCCATCTCAAAAACAAAGAGAGAGAGAGAGAGGGGAAAAAAAGAAAGAAAAAGAAAAAAAGAAACTCCATTCCCACCAGAAGCATCACTGGAATCAATCACAGAGAAGATAAAGCAGCTCCTGCAATATATAATTTCCTGCAATTTCTGTCTTTCACCCTAACTTTTTAAAAAACATATTAAGTTCTTCGAAAACATCAGGATTGCCTCCATTTGCATCTCTCCATATGTTAATGGGGCTGCTGGGGAGATGATAGCAAACAGCCTTGCTCTCCAGGGCGGCCAGGCCTGCTCTGGCACCTTAGCCCTCCCTGCCCTGAAGAGGGCTATGAAGGTTAGAGGTCAGGCCGGGGGGAGGGGGGAGTTAGCAGGTGAGCTGAAGGCTGGAGACAGGGCAGCAACCCCCAGCAGGAGGAGAACAGAAGAAGGCTGTTGGGTCTCACTGGCAGCTTCCAGATTCAGAACAAGTATGAGGTGAGTGTCAAATTTAAAGGGGGCCCAAAATCTCAGTCATCAAAAAAAATTTTTTAATGTGACATTTAAAAAATCAAAATCAATGCAAAAGCTATATCAAAATTTTAAATGAAGACATTTTATAAGTGAAGCAGAGGCACAGAAAAGGCCAGGGTCACACATGGAGTAAGCAGTGGCTTTTGGTCTGGATCCAAAGCCCAAGTTCTTAATCACCGTGCCCTACAACTTACATGCCCTAAGAAGCACCTTTAAAGCCAGGAACAGTGGCTCAAACCTGGAATCCGAGCTACTCAGAAGGCTGAGACGGTAGTATGACTTGAGGCCAGGAGTTTGAGACCAGCCTGGGCAACATAGTGAGACCTCCATCTCTAAAAAAATAACAATTTAAAAAATGTAGGCCGGGCGCTGTGGCTCACGCCTGTAATCCCAGCACTTTGGGAGGCCGAGGAGGGCGGATCACTTGAGGCCAGGAGTTCAAAACCAGCCCGGGCCAACATGGTGAAACCCCGTCTCTACTAAAAATACAAAAATTAGCCAGGTGTGGTGATGTACGCCTATAATCCCAGATACTCGGGAGGCTGAGGCAGGAGAACTGCTTTAACACAGGAGGTGGAGGTTGCGGTGAGCCGAGACCGTGCCACTGCACTCCAGCCTGGGTGACAGAGCAAGGCTCCATCTCAAAAAAAAAAAAAAAAAAAAAAAATTAAAAAGCGCTTTTAGATAGATGGTTGGGGCCACAGTACATTTATTGTCTTCTCCTTAAAATGTGCTGGATTTTCCAAATCTCCTAGAATTTACATATTATCTTTTTTAGTCAGAAAAAAAATAAGACATCAATGAAAAAGAAAAGGAATCATTAGTCACAACTCTGAAATTCAGCACTCCAGCAGGAGGAAACATACCAGGAGCGAGCTGGGGGTGATTCTGTGAGTAGGACCCTCTAGGAAGAAGAGGCTGGAGCTGGGCTCATGGGATAGGACGGCAGAAGCAGGAAACCTGGGACGTCAGCGAACACCCCACAGGCTGGAGGTTATTCATACACAGATGGTGGGCACAGAAGCTGGTCTGAGAGGCTGGGCCTGTCTTTATGCATCGACTGTAATAACCATGTTGAGGCCAAGCTGGCTTTTCTTTGTTTATTAATGACGGACTTCCCAAACAATCCAATCAGTTGTGCATCTGTTGATTTGGTCATTCAGAGGCTGAAAACCCCAGATTGACCGTTTTCCCTCCCACCCATTGAGCCTGTGTTTCTGGGATACTAACCAAAATCTGTCAACTGAAGTTCAAAAGAAAAACAGGATGATTTGGATATGAGGATGTTCACTACAGTATTGTTTATATTGTTTCCTAAAAAGAACAGCTTTGATAAATTATAGCCCATCCATACAATAGAGAAATAACATGTAGCTATTAACTACATGTTTTCTAAAAATGTATAATGATATAGGAAAAGGCAGGCTATAAAACTAGACACTATATTACATCAATTATAAGAAAAATTATGTACATGGACACTCAAAGAAAGCCTTGGAGGAAGCACATCAAAACGTCAACAGTGATTATCTCTGAGTGATTTTTCCATGCTACTTATATTTTTCTGTATTTTCCAACTTGTCCATAATGAACATGTTATTTTTTTTTAGCATCAGGAAAAATGTTTTTGTTTTGCTTTGGTTTTTAAGGCCAGATAAATTATTTCTGAGACCAAAAAATTTCAAACTAACCTTAAGAAGGGTGATGTTTGAATGCTGGTTACACTGGATGCTCATATCAGTCCCAGCCACAACACACGTCTCTCCTATGTGTCAACCTGCATACTTCTGAGTCGCAAAGAACCTTCACCACCTCCCCCACTTAACTTGACTTTTCCTTCTCATCTCTCTTTCTCCATGACTCTTCCCTCTTCCCTCATCTCTCAGGTAGAGAAACTGGCCTCTCCCTGAAGCTTGTCTTTGGAACAGTGAAAGTTTTGATTGTGTTGGGATCCAGGCTGCTAAGTTCCCCAGCTCTGAGGTCCCACACAATCTGGCCCCGACTCCCACCATCAACACCTACAGTCTCATCTTTCTGACTCATCATCCATCACTCCTGCCCCAGGGCCTTTGCATAGGCTGTTCTGTCTGCCTGGACCAATCTTCCCCAGGTAACTGGAAGGGCTCATTCTCCCACCTGTCTCTATATATTGACATATTACATTGTATCTACACATTTTCCTTCAGGATAGTCAAGAGTGTGATCAAATAGTTGTTGTAAGAAGAGGCACTGGATCTGACAGGGCTAAGGACCACTGCTCTAATGTGATTGCTGGTTGGCATTTCCATCTCTCACACTAACTAAAAATTCTGGGAGAGCAGGGACTCAGTCAAAGCATATTTCCTGAACTGAAATGAAAGAATACATGAGCACGCTGGTGATACCTAAGGGGTGGTGAGGCCTCCAGGGGCAATTATGGTGTGAAGTTCTAACTCCCTTTGCTCGAGAGAGGTGAGGCACACTCCATCACTGCCTCCTTCATGACCACCACCACCATCCTGGCTGGGACGGCCAGTCGGGTGGAGGGACCTGACTAGGAGGTGGAATGGACATACTATCCTGACTCCAGAGCAAGGCAGGTCTGGGTGGCTGACAGGTCTCTAGGGGGAACCAAGGGGCTGGGAAGTGAAGGGCAAAGAGCTATCCAACCCTCTGTATTGACAACAATCCCTACTTTTTTTTTTTTTTTTTTTTTGACAGGGTCTCACTCTGTTCCCCAGGCTTCAGTGCAGTGGTGCAATCATGGTTCACTGCAGCTGTGACCTCCCAAGCTCAAGTGACCCTCCTGCCCCAGCCTCCTGAGTAGCTGGGACCACAGGCATGTACCACCACGCCCTGCTAATTAAAAAAATATTTTTTTGTAGAGATGGTCAGGGGGTTCTCACTGCGATGTCCAGGCTGGTCTGGAACTCTTGAGTTCAAGCTATTCTACTGCCTTGCTCGGCCTCTCAAAGTGCTGGGATTATAGGCGTGAACTCCAGCCTCCACTGCTCAAAGCCAGCCTGCCTGTTGAGGGCAATAGCCCCACAAGGAACAGAAGGTCGGTGACTGTTCCCTGTACCGTGAGGGCTCGAGGCTCCCAGGGTGAGGGAAAGACTGAGGATTAGGAGTCCAAGGCCTGAGCTAGAATCCCAGCAATCTTAGGCAGGCCACTAACTTCTCTGCATCCATAAAACAGGGCCACTCACACCTACCCAGCCCCCCAGCCCTGCGGTCAGAATCAAATAAGACTAAATAAGAGAGTCTCCGTTAACAAATGTTGGCCAGTATTACAGGCAGTAACAAGCGCTTTACTGCTGAGCAGAACTGAACCTTGGGTGATTCAGAAGGCCCTTCGGGAGACCGGCCTCATCACTGTCAACATCAAGTACCATTCGATAGTATTTGGATCAAATTCTGATTGTGGGAACTTCTTTGGCATTTAAATTCCAGATGAACAAGGCTTTTCTATAACCTGTCAAACTATGCTGGTGACACGCTGGAGTCCACTGTCATCCTTTGCTGGTTGCCACCCGCCCACGCCGTCCCCATGGATGAAGAGAGGGTTTGTCTACTTCGGCAAAATGTATTCATTTGAGCAGGAAGCCCTGCTCTGGTGAAAAATCATCTCTCAGACCCCACCCTCTTCCTTTGATCCTCCCACTGAATGCTGAGCTGGAAAGACGAAGCAAAGCTGTTCAGATGTAATTATTTTAATTCAGCCAGATGCTGGGAATTAGTCTCTTTTCCTTGCAAGGATTCTAGGGAGAGACAGAACTCAGCTAAAGATGCCCCAGAAGAAAAGGAGCTGACAATCTCAGGAGGAAGGGAGGGCGCTCCCTGCCTCCGACATAGACCCCTTGTGCTGGAAGAGCTTAAATCAAGAAAACGGCTGCCATCCCCGGGTGAAGGAGTAGGGAGGACTGGGAAAGAAGGAGGAAGAGGGAGGATTTAATACCTGATAAGTATTAAACCTAAGACTGCTTACCAACCCCTGGAATGCTAGACCAGTAACGGCCACCAGCATTGTCTAGAGCGTTAGAATTTCCAAAGCGCTTTCATGTATGTGACTTTATTTGGTTACAAACTAGTAAGAAAGTCACCAGCTGGGCTAGAAGCTTGGGGAAACACTGAATTTAGGTTCAAGGAATTTGGATGCACCCTTTCCTAGGCATCTGTTAGACACACTCACATTCATGAACTCCTTTAACCCTATCAGCGCCAAGCTGCAGGTGGAGAACGGAGGCTCTGGGAGCTGCAACAGCTCTCTTCCACAGGGCAACTGAATTCTCTCCCTTGTCTGAACTCCAGTGGCATCCAGATCCTCAGCGGACATGTGTGTTTTGTCCATGACCCGGTGTTGAACACAAGGTCTGTGCTTTCTAAGCATTCAGCCACATATTCGTGATGGGTCCTCAGGAACGCCTACTGCACCCCGAGTCCTGCCCCGGGTGTACACATTGGGTAGGGTTCATTCCCGCTGCCAAGTGCCTTCAGATCCACTGAGATAAACAGATAAGCAGAGCAACCAGGGTGAGCAGTTGCATATGAATTTCTTTGGTCATCTCTATACTGCCCTGTACTATCGATTCTGTGTTCACGTGTCTTATTCTTCCACTGGAAGTCCTTGGAAACAGAGTTTGTAACACCACAGCCCAGTGGTTAAAGACCTTGGCTCTACAAGCAAACTGCCAAGTTTCAAATCTCTTCTACTCAGTGGCTGTGTGACCCTGGACAGGTCACTTAACCTCTCTGTGCTTCGGTTTCCTTATCTATAAAAGTGAGGAAAATTAATGAGGACCGTAATTCATCAGATATTACAACACATCATACTACATACTACATTATGTATTATAATACATTAGATAAGTCAATACATGTAAACCACTTAGCACAGTGTATGGCCCAAAATAATGACTCAATTCATGTTCTCTAACACTGTTATATCTCTATACCAGCAGCTCTCAAAGTATGGACCAGGAACCCCGGGGGATCTGTGGGGTCAACACTATTTTCGTAATAATTTCGATGAAGAGTTTTCCAGAGGTTATTCGACAGGGATATCACAATAGATTGACTACAGAAGCAGCCATGAGAATCTGGATGTCTTCCATTAAGTCAGACATTAAGGAGATTTGCAAAAATGTAAAACACGGCCACTCTTCTCATTAAATGATTATTGTAAGTTATTGTTGTTTTTCAAAATATGTTATTTTATTTATTTATTTTTTGAGACGGAGTCTCGCTCTGTCACCCAGGCTGGAGTGCAGAGGCTGCAGTGAGCGGGTGGAGATTGCAATCTCGTGAGCCACTGCACCCGGCCTCAAAATATATGTTATTTATGTTGACCCATAATGGGTTCAACTATTGTTATTTCTAAAGGAATTAATACATACATTTTTTAAAATTCTGTTTAAATTTCTAGTAGGGTAAATATTGATCGACAGTTGATCCGTAGCACTGACCTCCCAGGAAGGTAGGAAAATCTTGTTTCTCCTGGTCATCCCTCCCAGCCCCGTGGGAAGCTGTGTTCCCAGGGTAGCCCAGGCTTTGTTTATGCTTGCACCCTGCCCCTCCCTGCGTCTGTTCCAGCCTCCTCCTCTTCTCTCCAAGTTCCACCACTTTCCCACTTTTATAGCCACTCTTAGTAACCTAAGATAGCGGCGGTTTCGGGGCTGAGCCCAGATCTTAGAATCAAGCTGACCTGGACTAGAATCGTGGCTCTGCTGCTTGTCTTCCTTGAACAGGTGACTTTGCCTCTCTGAGCCTCAATTTCTCCATCCATAGAATGGGAGTAACATTTTAGTACCTACTTCTTAGCATGATTGTCAAGAGCAGTGATAACTTATGTAAAGTGCTATTACCTGACAAATACTGACCATCACCATTATGATACTTTATCATTATTATTAATCATGAGGTCCCCTGAGCCCCTTCTTGGTGTGCTCAGCTGTCCCCATCTCCTGATCCCCAACAGTCCTACAGAAAAAGCAAGACCAAGGGCTGCCTGGTACTGCAGACTTCTTCCCAACATATGCACGCGCACAGACACTCTCCATCCGCCCCATGCGGGGTGTCACCCTACTCCAGAGATGAAAGTGAAAAATGACAGCTAAATGTCAAGCACCCAGGCTTCCTTCAAGACTGAAAAGGTCTTTGCTGTCACAATGTTGGTGCCAAGGCAGTCTCGGCTCAAGGACACGTGAGTGGCGGCCGTGATGGGGAGGGGAGGGAGCCCTGGCATGGGAGCCAGGGGACGGAGCTCAGCTGGGCTCTGCTGCTGACTGTGGGTGAGGTTCCTTCTCCTCTCTGGGCCTCAGTCTGCTCAGCTATAAAAAGGGAAAACACCCACTAGCTCCGATGTTGCAGAATTCTATGACAGCCAGGTCAGCATCAGGAGCCCTGTCTACCCTTGGTTCCCTCCAGGGGCTCAGGGAGGCCAACCTGCACTCCGTCACCACCCACCCCAACCACGTCCTGTGCTGGAATCCTCTGCCACTCACCCTACAGTTGCTGAGCTCCTCAGCGGACAGGATGATGGTGCCACATTTCTTTCCTGGGACACCACTGGGAGAGGAGAAGATGAAAGAATGGAAAGCCAGACAAAGACAGAGCCATAAACCTGATACTCCCTCAATCAATCCCTGCCCAGCCTCCCCCTCCCGCTACCATCCAGCAGATCTGCCCCAAAGCCCCTGAGAAGACAGAGTCTCCTGAAATCCTTGTGGCAGTGTGGCCTAGTGCACTGCTTCCTGGGGCCGGGTCCCCAAGCCTGGAGCTGCCCCACCCCCTGCTCCCCGAGAGCCCACCAGGAAGGGTAGTGCCTGCAGTGAAAGTCCTAGAATTGGAAAAGCATCCAGACTCACCCGGAGGCTTCCAGACCAGTGGTTCTCAAACTTTCCATCCAAAGACCACTTCTGTGGGCAAAAGACCTCATGGGCTAGCCACCCCACCTCACACCCAGCTGACCCCCAGAGTCCCAGGACAGTCCAGCTCTGAGCCACTCTGATGTGTCGTGGGAGGCAGGAAGGCAGGAGGGCTGGTGGACCCTCGCTGGTAGCTTGCCCAGGCTCTGTCCCATGGCTACGTCCCCTTGAGTGCCTTGGCTGGGGTCTCCCTGGGAGTGAGAGATCCCAGCCGACTGTACAGCTCCCCAGTGAAATGGGCAACCAGGTCAAGGTCCATGAAGTCGGTCCACCCCAGCACATCCCTCCAGGAGGGCAGTTCTTCAGCTGGGGCTCCACCCAGGGGACCTGAACCACCTCTCCCCCTGGTTAGATGGGCTTTGGGCACCAGCCCAGCCCACTCCGATGTTTGGGACTAAGCCAGAGGTGGGGGAGGGGCCACTGGGAGGGAGAGGAAAATGTCGGGTTGTCCAGCAGCTCTGTGACTTTGGGCTCATTCCTGTACCTCTCTGAGCCTCAGTTTTCTCCCCTATATAATGAATGTGACTGTATATACCCACACAGTGCCTGGCACAGAGAAGGTCCGCAGTGAGCAGCATCCCCCTCCCCGCACCCTTTGCTTCACAATTGTGCAATGCCGGTAAAATCCAGCCTCACACCTCAGGCCAGCCACAGGGCCACCAGCATGTTGTCTGTGGAACACACTTTGAGAACCACTGATGGAACTCTTCCCAGCACCAGCTCTTGGAGGGAGAGGCTCTCAAACAGAGGAGGCAGGGGAGGAAGGGAAGCCGGCCCTGGGGCGCTGACAGGACAGCCCAGATCTCTCCAAATCAGGTGAGCAGAGCAGGGGCCACATCTGGGGCATCCCCTGCCACGGACAGGGGACAGTGCCTGCCAGCTTGTCCCTCTAGACTTGAGCAGCTGAGCTGAGTGCCTCAAAGCCCTTCCCCACCCCCTGGTCCGGTCCTTCATGGTAGTAAAGACATGATTTGTTTGCCCAGGGAGATAGAATCCTCCACGCCAGCCTCCTCCGCCCCATGTTTCTCCATCTGTTCCTCTCTTTGCCTCTGAGTCCTTCTTCTATTTCCGATCCTTCTTTCCCTCCTCTCCAGCCCCAACCTGCTCCCACCTTCTTGGCCTTCCTTTCTCTCTCTCCCTCCCTGCCGCTGTATCTCTGTCTGCCTCCCGCTGCCTCCCCAGTGGCTGCTTCTCTACTCTCCTGGTGAATTAGCATTCACGCTCTCCCTGGGCGGTGAGCATCCCAGGCCCCCGGAGGCCCCCTCCCCACCTGCAGCTGGCCCAGTGGCATATCCAGCTGCTGCAACCTCAATTCCTGACAGCTTTCAGGGAAGGCCAGGGGAGCTCTGCTTACCCCAATAAAATGCCCTTCTGCAGAGGCCCCTGCAGGCAGAGGTTCCCTGCCCTGCACTCCCCCACCCCCAGCCCCAGTGGGAGAGTGGGCGTGAGAAAGAAGCCAGGGTGGGAACTCCCCAACCGGGAAAGAAGGGGAGGGAAGGAGGGGGAGGCTCTGCGTTGGCCACATTTGCATGAGGCCAGCCGAAACCAGATGGTCAGGGTGGTGGAGTGAGGCTGGCCCACCGCAGCTGGCTAGCAAACGAGCAAACGTGAAAAGTGGGGATTCAGCTGGATCTACTCTGTGGTGAGGAGGAGGCGGACATCCAGCAGCCAAAACAAG
Source organism: Macaca mulatta (assembly GCF_049350105.2). Classification (NCBI taxonomy): domain Eukaryota; kingdom Metazoa; phylum Chordata; class Mammalia; order Primates; family Cercopithecidae; genus Macaca; species Macaca mulatta. Next base: position 145,458,218 of record NC_133409.1, on the reverse strand, counting down.
GAAGGGGAACAGGGGGGAAAGGATAAAGAGAGGGGAGGAAAGAGGGGGAGAGAAGGATGGGGATTGGGGGCCGAGAGAAACCAGGCCAGGGAGACAGGAAGGGAACAGAGAGTGCCCAGCCCCGCTATTCCTAGACAACATCCCTCACCTGTAAGCCCCACCCTCTCCCTGAAGTCCCAGGAGCCACCGGGGCTTGAGATGCCCAAGCTCTAGTTTGGATGGGGGAGGGGCTCGCTGCCAAGTCGGGGCTTCTGTTCAGGGCCCAAAGAGCCTGGGTGCCTAAGGAGGCACCTAGGACTCTCTGTCCCCTGGATCAGGGCCAGATTCACAGGGATGGGAGCAGGGACGAGGCCCAGACTCTGAGGCCCCCTTTGCAGAGCTGGTTGAATGTCTAAGGACTCCAGGGCCAGAGATGTCTGGTGACCTACCCGTTGGACACGGCTGGCATGGGTTTGCCCGTCCTGGAATTCAGGCTGAATGCACCTATCCTGTGGAGAGAGGGGAAGAGAGAGCATGCCATGAGCTGAGTACCCCCATCCAGACAGGCCAGCACACTTGGCATCCAGATGCTTGGAGACAAGCGACTGCTCCGGAAGTCATTAAAACAGGATCAAAGTCACAGGCCAGAGCAAGCAGAGCCCTTCTTCTGGGCAAATTCCTCTCCCTCAGTGGTTCTCAAGGTGGGATGCCCAGACCAGCAGCACCAGCGTGTCCTGGGAACGTTATTAATAGGAATGTAAATTCCCAGGCCCAGCCCATACCCGCGGGATCAGGAACTCTGCCGGGTGGAACCCAGCAATCTGTGGTGACACTGGTGCCTGCTGCAGTTTGGGAACCCCTGTTCTCCCTTTCTAGCCTCCGCATCCAGACTGCGAGATGGGGAGACTGCTGGAAGAATCACATGAGATCATGACATGGGCTGAACTGTATCCCCCAAAATTCATGTATTAAAATCTTTATCTCCAGGACCTCAGAATGGGACTATATTTGGAGATAGAGTCTTTCTTTTTATTTTTATTTTTTTATGTTTTATTTGAAACAGAGTATCGCTCTGTCACCTGGGCTAGAGTGCAGTGGCGCAATCTCGGCTCACTGCAACCTCCACCTGCAGGGTTCAAGTGATTCTCCTGGGTAGCTGGGACCACGGGCACGCACTACTACACTGGGCTAATTTTTGTATTTTTAGTAGAGACAAGGTTTCACCATGTTGGCCAGGCTGGTCTTGAACTCTTGACCTCAGGTGGTCCGCCCACCTTGGCCTCCCAAAGTGCTGGGATTACAGGCATGAGCCATCATGCCCGGCCTGGAGATAGGGTCTTTAAGGAGGAAATTAAGGTAAAATGAGGTCATGGCAGTGGGTCCTAATCCAATGGCTGGTGTCCTCATAAGAAGAGGTGACTAGGACACAGAGGTGCACAGAGAGATGACAATGTGAAGACACAGAGATGAGAAGGAAGACAGCCATCCTCACAAGAAGTGAACTCTGTTGACGTCTTAATCTCTGATGTCTAGCCTCCAGAACTGTGAGAAAATTCATTTTCGTTTTTTAAGCCACTCAGTTTGTGGCATTTGCCACAACGGCCCCAGTGAACTAACACAGATTTCACAAACAAAATACTGACCCTCATGCCTGGCCCAAAATATATGTCCAGTAAACAGGAGATTTTCACAGGGTTTAGTCAGGAAGACAACTACACTAAGACACATAAAATCTTTGATGAGGTAAAAGGTCCACCTCCTCCTCCAATATTGCCATCAACCTCTGTATTTTATTTTATTTTATCTTATTTTATCTTATTTTATTTTATTTTATTTTTGAGAGGGAGTCTCATTCTGTCACCCAGGGTAGAGTGCAGTGGTATGATCTCAGCTCATTGCAACCTCTGCCTCTTAGGTTCAAGCGATTCTCCTGCCTCAGCTTCCCTAGTAGTTGGGACTACAGGCACGCACCACCACACCGGGCTAATTTTTGTATTTTTTAGTAGAGATGAAGTTTCTCCATGTTAGTCAGGCTGGTCTCGAACTCCCAACCTCAGGTGATCTGCGCCCCCCTTGGCCTCCCACAGTGCTGGGATTACAGGCGTGAGCTACTGTGCCCCGCCAACCTCTATATTTTAGATCTTGCATGTCCTTTAAGGCTCAGTTTCAAAAGCCATCTCCATAGGAAGTCTCCCTCAATACTCCCCCACCCCCAGAAAGAGTTCCCTGTCATCAACGGTGGACCAGGTGACAGCAGGCAGGAAACAGACCCAAATGACTAGTGGTTTTGGACCCAGGTAGCTGGGAGTTGGGAAGCACAGACACCCTCCCTGGTAGGGCATCTCCAACCTGGCAACCCAGGTAAAGTCATGGGTGGGGGTGCTGCTGGAAAGAGCAGATGCTAATGGGTGTGCTACACTTAGCACATGTTAACACTGAAGTGGGCACAGGGGCAGATGTCCCTAGAGAAAGAATATGAAATCATGAATCAAACCTGTTAGAAATATGTCCTAAGAGGGAGGGGCCTACCAAATATGAATGTGAATTTTGTATCCTTTTTTTCAAGAGGCCCTCAAATTCTATAAGCTACAGAGGCCCCCAAAACAGGGGTTTTCCCCCTGTTCTCAATAAATGATAGCTATTTTCATTGTTTTCTAGGAACCCAGAGATGAGACCTTTTGGGAGCCAAGGAAACATTTCCAGGAGCCCTGGGACCATGAGTTACTGGGGGTCCCGGGCAAGGATCTGGAAGAGAGACCACACACACACACACTGCAGTTATTATTATTATTATTTTGAGACAGAGTCTTGCTCTGTTGCTCAGGCTAGAGTACAGTAGTGCAATCTCAGCTCACTGCAACCTCCTGGGTTCAAGAGATTCTCGTGCCTCAGCCTCCCGAGTAGCTGGGACTACAGGTGTGCACCACCATGCCCAGCTAATTTTTCCGTATTTTTAGTAGAGAGAGGGTTGCACCATGTTGGCCAGGCTGGTCTCGAACTCCTAAGCTCAGGCTATCCACCTGCCTTGGCCTCCCAAAGCCCTGGGATTACAGGTGTGAGCCACCGTGCCCGGTTCACACTGCAATGATTGATCATGGTGAGGGGACAGCATCCAGTGGGAACTTGGCAGAAGCAAGCGGGGTGCTAATGATCTCCCTTTCCTGGGCTCTTTGCCCTGTGGCCTGGATGCCCGTCCCAGTCTGCCCTCTCTTTCCTGGGCCCTGCCCATGAGTGTCAACCTAAAATATTCAAAAGGCTCGGGATCCAGTTAAATTAGTTTATTTAAATGCAAAGTGTGAGGGTGGCCGTCCAGAGAAACATGGACACCAAAAAATGGTGACCAGTGTTCCCCAGTGTGGGGAAAGGTAAGAATTGTTTATACAGGCACAGGTCCTGCCCCTGGGACTTCCTGAGTAATAGGGACAAGAGAGGTCACCCTTACCACCTGGCCAGCCCTGGCTGTCCCTGAAGACATCCTCAGGCTGCACTATGAGAAGCCTTGGGATTCCTCATCCCAGAGCCTGCTTCAGAGCAACAGTTTTTCCCTAAAAGCAAATTAAGTTCAGGGACTGCCAGGGACAGGATGGGATGGGAGGGGCCTCACTGTAGCCAGCTCTGGCCTATAAACTGTGAACAGTCTTAGGAATATGCTATGTGTGTAGAGCCCTGGGTTCAAATCCCAGCTGTCCCTCTTTCTAGCTGTGTGTCCTTGGGCAAGTCACTTCCCCTCTCTGGGCTTCAGTTTCTTCTTCCACACTATGATAGGGGTCAGGGTGGGAATAGATTATATGGTGCCTAGTCTATTCCCTCCTGAGCCTTCCCGGGAGATGGGGCTCTAATAACCCAGCCTGGGTTCCCCTGAAATACCTGGATTAGAAGCCCCGTGACAGCAGTGATGCATGGGGTCTCTTTATTCCTAACAACCTGCAGATGCCAGTCATAGCCAGCTGACTGCTTTGCCCCCGCCCTGAGCCAGCTCCCAGCAGAATGGGCAGGAAGTTGGCCCACCACCGGGAAAGCAACCTAGACACTCACGTGAGGGGCTTCTCCAGGCGGCTCCCAGGGGACCCCACAATCTCTCCAAGGGTGCAGAAGGCCTGGCCCAGGAAATCCTGCATGTCCAGGGAACAGAAGAGACCAGTGTCACCCACTCTGCTCACAGCTATCCCACCTCCCCCATCGCACAATTCCTGGAAGCGTGAGAGCCCTCAAATGACAGGGCGCAGCCTCAGACACACATTCCGTCCCAGCAAAGCCCCAGGCCCACCCGAAGGATGGCATTTCAGAAACCGTGGAATTGCCGAGCAGTCACTGGCAGAACTCACGTGTTTGGATAAATCGGGACTCTTAGAGTCAACGTCGTATCTGCAGGGAACACAGAGAAATGATGAAGGCAGCTGCGGATGTTCTGCCTAATCCTGCCTGGGTTCTCAAGTTGAGTCAGGGCCCCTGTCCCCCAAAAACAGGTCCCAACGCAGTGAATATTTCCAGGAGTAATTGTTGGAAGGCATGAAAGGGAGCCTTCTGGGTGCTGGACATGTTCTGTCCTTGAGCTGGGTGATGGTCAGAGGGGTGGAAATGGATGTAAAAATGCATCGTGGAGTAGGCGCTAAGATTTACGCACTTCACTATGTGTATGTTACACCTCATTAAAAATGGAAAAAATTAAATCAATGAGCTCTGTTGGCCCGGCTGGTTCACAGGTGGCTGAGCCACCTTACCTTTCATTCCCCTCACTTACAGAGTTTCCCATCTTTGATCTTCGCAGCCAAGCCTTGGCTGCCCGTGGTGCTAATACCTTGCTTCTGACCTTCCCTTATGGCTTCACCCTACCCAGGCCTGCCGAGCTTGCCCACGGGCCTGGTCACTCAAGAAGGAGGGAGGCATTAACACCTTCACCTCAGCCGTCTACAGGCAGCGTGATGCTGCAGCTGGCCTCCTCCCCTCACCTGGGGTCTGCTCACCTGGAGCCTCACCTGCCACCTTCCCCCAGTGTCTCCCACCCACCCACTGGCATCTCTGTGGCCAAACAGCCATGCCAGGCCCAGATGACTCCTGCTGAGGGATGGTCACTCTCTTATCAGCCCTCTCCAAAATGTCACCAGGTGACTTCTCTACAATGGGCTGTGCTGACTCTCCTCAGCCTCAGTACCTCCCATCATTCCCTCCAAAGTTATTTCCTTCCACTGCATTCTTTCCTTTGCTCCCTAAGGTCCCAAACCCCCTTCTTTCCCCCTCTGACCACTCTTCTATGGGGCAAAGACTTTTCAAACCATCCCATACCCCATAAAAACAACATCACAAACTCCCCGGCCTGTTTACCAAGCCTGAAATCCCACCCTGATCTTTAATGTCAGGAGAAAGGCACTCTCATCTTCCAGTGGCTGCTGGATGCCTGAGCCCCACCAGCCAGGCCACCTCTGCGGGAGGGGAGGCTGCAGGGACCCTCTCCCAGAACACGCTTAGACAGAGGAAGCAGCCAGTGGCTCCCTCCTGGTTACCAGGGGAGAAAAGGGCTCCCAGAGGCACAGCCAAGAGTTGCCTTCAGGATCTTTCCTCAGCGGACATTCCCCGGCACCAAGAAGCTTGCCTGATGCCATTCCCAACTTAACTGAGACAAACTGTTAAATTTGTCTCTCCTGGTAAGGGTGCAGGCAGACTTCAGCTAATTGCCACTTCTATCCCAGGCCAACCTGGGCTCCCGCTAATATCTCAGCTCCTCCCACCTCCCCCAACCACAGGCCTGTGGTCCTACCTCCCAGCAATCTTCCTCCCCACCTGGCTGCATCTTCAGCACCATCTTCCACTTACAAATCAAAACGGAGGTTCTGCTTCTCCTCGAAAAAGTAATCCACAATGAACTTGCGCACGAAGTCGGGATTGAGCGTGTTGTCAATGACTTCAGTGCGCCCGAACTGCAAGAGAAGTTGGAGGGTAAACCTCAGGGCTGGGCTGGTAGGGCCGGGGAGAGCACTGGGCTCAGAGCCCCTTAGTCCTGGTTCTGGCAGTTATGAAAGCCCTGTCTCTCCAGGCTCCTGACATCCATCCCCTCCCAATCAAAGCATGAGTTCTTGCATCTGACAGTGGAAGCCACGTACAGTATGGCTCCAACCCACATGGCTTCTCCCCATCTCCATGCAAGCTGATGGTCTTAATACCTGAGCAGGCCCTTCCCTTCACCTGGCCTCCCCGTCTCTGCCAGTGGCATATCCTCATTCCCTCAAGGCCTGATGTAAATACCACCTCCTCCAGGAAGCCTTCCTGATTCCTCCAGCCAGAGAATTTTATTTCTCTGACTGGTGCCCACTCCATGACTGAGAATTGATTCCACAATTAGGTGTGTACTTATTGGATTCCCCAGTTGCAAACACAAGGGCAGAGGCAGGGACCGTAGGAGACCACCTCCTAAAAGATCCCCACCTTTTGGTATTCATGCCCTTGCATAATCACCTCCTCTCGAATGTGAGCTGGACCTAGTGACACACTTGTACTGAACAGAGTATCGCACAAGTCATAGAACGTCTCCTCCAAGGTTATGTTATAAACAACTATGACTTCCGTCTGGGCACCCTCTCTTGCTCTGTCTTGCTTGCCCACTTAATAAAACCAGCTGCCATGTTGTGAGCTGCCTTATGAAGAGGGCGGCAAGGAAAGGAGGAGGCCCCAGGCTAACACCAGTGAGGAACAGCGGCTGTCAATCTGCCCATCCGTAAGAATTGAAATCCTGCCCACAACCACTGGGTGAGCTTGCAAGCAAATCTTGCCCAGTTGAACCTTGAGATGATTGAGGCCTCAGCCCACACCTTCACTGTGATCTTGTGAGAGACCCTGAGCCAGAGGACACATCAAAGCTGCACTCAGATTCCTCCCTGCTGTTTAAACCACCAAATTCTGAGGTGATTTATTACTCAGCAATAGCTAACTAATTCAGAGACTGAATTGTCTTGGTTGCCCTTGCAGCTGATATTCTAGAATTTTGTACATAATAGGCAGTCAATAATTGAATCCCAATCAGTTTCGCAAATGACTTTAGGCCAAGTCACTCTCCATCTTTGGGCATCAGAATCACCTAGAGAACTTGGTAAAATACAGATTGTGGAGGGCCTCACTCCAGAAGCTGTCACTCAGTAGGTCTAGCATGGAGCCTGGGAATCTGCATTTTAGAAGTCCTCAGGTGATGCTGATGCTGTGGGTCTGGGGACTCCACTTTGAGAACCACTGGGCTAGGTGGTGGTCCACTGGGATCCAAGTCTCCTGCAGGCTCCATAGGCCTTAGAGGAGGGCAGAGTGGGCATGAGTCCAGGCCAACCATCCCATCAAAGCAGCTCTCTTTTGTATCTGCTCAATACAGTAGACATTTTGAGCAAAATTTTTGTTTCAAAAAAGGGGTGGGGGCTAAGAGGTGAAGTTCAAAACCACTGCATTTACAATAGACTATCATTCAGCCTTAAAAAAGGAAGGAAATCCTGTCATGTGCTACAACATGGTGCACCTTGAGGAGATTGTGCTAGTGAAATAAGCCAGTCACAGTAGGACAAATAATGTATGTGTCCACTTACAGGAGGTATCTAAAGTGGCCAAATTCATTGACACAGAAAGTAGAATGGCAGTGATCGGGGCAGGGTGGAGGGGTATAGGGGGAGTTGTTTAATGGGTTAAGGGTTTCAGTTTTGCAAGATGAAAACGTTCTAGAGACCTGTTTCACAACAATGCAAATTTGTAACTCTACTGAACTGTACACTTAAAAATGGTTATGATGTGGCTGGGCGCGGTGGCTCATGCCTGTAATCCCAGCATTTTGGGAGGCTGAGGCGGGCGGATCACGAGGTCAAGAGATCAAGACCATCCTGGCCAACATGGTGAAACCCCGTCTCTACTAAAAATACAAAAACTAGCTGGGTGTGTTGGCGCATGCCTGTAGACCCAGCTGCTTGGGAGGCTGAAGCAGAATTGCTTGAACCCAGGAGGTGGAGGTTGCAGTGAGCCGAGATCATGCCACTGCACTCCAGCCTGGCAACGGAGCGAGACTCCATCTCAAAAACAGAAAAAAAAAAAAGGTTATGATGGAAAATTTTATGCTATGTGCTTTTATTTCCCACAATTAAAAAATGAAAAACATTAGCTAGGCATAGTAGCATGCACTTGGGGTCCCAGCTACTCAGGAGGCTAAGGTGAGGGGATGGTTGAGCCCAGGAGGGTGACGCTGTAGTGAGCTATGATCACACCACTGCACTCCAGCATGGGCAATAGAGAGAGACCCTGTCTCACAAAACAAAAGCAAATGAACGAAAAACCCACCACATTGTATGCTACATGAAGGCAGGGGTGCTGTTCGTTACAATATTTACCAGAGTCTCAAAGCAGTAAGACAGGCAGGTGCAAAGCAAAATATTTTAAATGGGCTGTTAATTCTTTTTAATAATTCTGAGTGTCAGAGTGTCAGTCTTCCTTGATGGGGCTCTGCAGTCCAGGAAAACACCAGCACATGGGTCCCTCACACATGTGGTAGATGAGGCCCTGGGTTACCTGGGGCTTACCCTGAGTGTCCCTTCTACCCTGAATTAAGTTAGAAACTTCCAAAGGGGCTAGGCATGGTGGCTCACACCTGTAATCCCAGCACTTTGGGAGGCTGAGGCGGGCGGATCACTTGAGGTCAGGAGTTTGAGACCACCCTGGCCAACATGGTGAAACTCCATCTCTACTAAAAAAACACACACACAAAAATGAGCCGGGCGTGATGGCACACACCTATAGTGCCAGATATTTGGGAGTCTGAGGCAGGGGAATCACTTAAACCCAGTGTAAGGTGGAGGTTGCACTGAGCTGAGATGACACCACTGCACTCCAGCCTGGGTGACAGAGAAAGACTCCATCTCACTAGAGAGGGAAGCTCCCACTCCAGGTAACATGGAACACTAGATTTGGCATCTTGTGGTCCCTCACTCCCTTGGCGAGTCAATCTCATGTTCCAATCAATCTCATCTGCTAAATCTCTTCCTCTGCTGTGGCCTTGGTCCGGCCTCATCACTTTCTCACCTTGTCACCTTGACTACCATGGCAGCCTCCTAAGGGGCCCCACATGTGCCAATTCCTAATGCTTGGAGCCTTAGCTCCCTGGCCATCCTGTTTTCCAACTCCCCACCCCTCCTGTGCGCGCCCACTGTCCTCCTGCATCTCTAAGGCTGCACTTACTGCGTGGCCTGATAATGATCTACTGAGTTTTTTGAGTCTCTTTCTACCCCTCTAGGTTGTGAGCTTCTCAAGCAGCAGGAGAATCCAAGTTCTCCTCATCTTTGCAGCCCAGGACCTAACAGCATTTAATACACAGTCGCAAGTTTAGATCATAACAGCTGCTGTTTATTGAATACATACAATGCACGAGGAGCGGTTTTAAACATTTTGTGCCATATGGATATTGACCAATTTTGCATCTATGTGTAAATTCATTTCAGCATTCCTGATCATCTATATGTGTGTGTTGTTTGAATTATTTGAACTGGTTGCAACATCTTACTGGTTTCCTCATTAATTAACAAGCTTTGATAATAAATACTTGTCATGCTAATTTTATACTTGTATGGTAGTCATGATTTTATCTTTTTAAAAAAATATGCTTTAACAGGTGCTTTTTAAAGCTCATGCTCAAGCCCCACCACAGACCAATTAAATCCAGATCTCAGTGGGTGGGGCCTGAACAACTGCTTTTTTAAAGTTTCCTTTAAAAAAGGGATCATAATGTGATCCATCTGATCATAATGTGCAGATGGAGTTGAGAATCACTAACAAATGAGAATATAGCAGGAGGAGGGAAGGAAACTAACATTTACTGAGCCCCTACTAAATGCTCACCAGGTTAAGTGGATCATTAAGTTATCTCATTCAATTCTCACAAAAATCTTGTGAGGTATTTTACACACGAGGAAACTAAAAATCAGAGAGGTTAAGTAACTTGCCCAAGATCACACAGCAAGGCAGAGCTGGGACCTAAACCCGGGTATATCTAACTCCAAAGCCCATTATACTTCTACTGCATCTAACTGTGAGGAGTCATCAAGCATTATGAAAATCAAATAAAGATGAGGTTTACTTCACAAGCATTTATCCCAGTCCCAGTGTGTGTCAAGCAATGGAGAGGACATCAGATTGAATAAGACTGGGTTCCTTTCCCACCCCCTAAATTCAGTAACAATCTTACAATGCATAACCCCGTTCCAAAAGAGTTCCTGCATTCTCCTCTCCTGCTCTTCTTCTTGATGAATACCTCCTGCCTTCAGACAAAAGGAACATGTCTCTTAATGGCTTTCCTGCAAAATATTCCAGGTAAACACCCAGGTTTGAGAAAATCCTCCTTTAAGGAAGGGACTTCCTTCCTTCCTCTCAGTACACTTGCCCTCCTCCTTCAACAACCTCAAAGCATCCCTCTAGCAGGATTTTAGATAAGCCCCAGCCCAGAAGGAGCAGGCATCCTTTACGCAGTTTCCCTCCCCACCCCGCCCCACCCCCAGCATAGGCTCCAAGGAAAACACCCATTAAGGAAGATGACAAGGCTGCTTTTAAAATGGCACTTGCAGCTTCAATAGAGGGGAATACCCTAGAGATTGATTCTGCCTAAGAAAAAAATGGAGTTCCCCCGGAAACAGGACACTGCAAGCCCACTCCCAATATCTCCTAGAGCAGGAAAGGGGCACACGAGCTAGGCTGGACAGTGAAAGATTACTAAGCCTCAGAGGTAGTTAAGACATGCAGATCACAAACAACCGCCAAATCCACAATCTGGGGACTTACTGGAGATGTTTTATAGCCTTCATTACTTGGATGAATAACAAAGGGGAAAAAAATGCTAAAACTTGGATTTTAAAATCTGAGAAGCCACCAGGTCCCGTCAGGCCCAATGTACACCCCATTAATGATGGCAGAAACACAACTGAAGAGACATTGAAAAAAAATCAATTTGGCGGCTGTATTTCATTCTACATAGACTTATAGAGTTTTCAAGCCAGAAGGGACTTGGAGAGATGAGATATTAGCACCCGAGCATTGGGAACCACAGGAAGGCATGCAATCTAACTGCTGTACAGCAAATCCTGCTTAGGGAAGGAGCAGGGGGGTTAACCCCTCACCACCTGTAATACGGAGCGCAGCCAGCCCTGTTCATTCTGCCAGCTCCCTGGGCGTGCCTGTCCATGCTTCCAAGCCTTTCTGAGCCCTCTGTCCACACTTTGGGCTCTGAGGATACTGGGAGTGAGGGATCCTCACTTTGCTCACAGACCACCAAACACTGGTAAGCACAGGAATTCTGATGAAAAAGGCTGAAGGATACCCAGAGATCTGCATGCAGGATGTGATGCAGAGAGCCCTAGAGAATTGTTAGGGAAGGCGGGCAAGTGTGCACTGGGGAGGTTGAGGGATGAAAACTAGGCAGGAGGTTGAGTGACAGGGGAGGTGACAGGGGACCTCCCTGACTCCCGGGGCTGGGATGGCCTCTTACTGGGCAGAAGGAAAGAAAAAGTACAAATGAGAAGGAAGCCTGGAAATGAGGGAGTTTGCCTTCTGAAAGGCTCTCTCCCTGGCAACAAAACTCAGTGGAAAAAGCTGACATGCCCCAAGAGATGCTCCTAAAACCTCTATGACTAAGCTCCATGAATATCAATGAAGCAGCATTAATTACATACCATCAGCTCTAGCGAGACCCTCAAAGTGGGGGCAGACTTGAAACTTCTTTGGAGACTAAATTAGGTGACTCCCTGGGACTCTGCCACACAGGAGAGCTGGGAGGTATGGGGCAGGTAGGCAGCTGTGTCACCAGACCGCCCTCAGAGGGAAGCCCAGAGCAGGGCTGAGGTTGAGAACCCAGGTGGGGCAAGCAAGGTCTTCCTGCCCCACATCCAACTATGGGGCCAGGAGGGGCCAGCCTCTGTCGAGACATAGGCGCCCAGCCCGCAGGGAGCTCTTGGGGCTGGCAGTCGGGCCTGGGCTGATTTGGAGGCTGAGAGTCTCGTGCTGCTGCCTGCTGCCCACCCCAGCTCCCATCTTCATCCTCCAGGAGATTGCTTCCCTTTGAACAGGATCACTATTGTTTCCTCACCCTGTGGCTTCCAGTGGGGTTTGGCCAGTGGGAGGCACTGGCAGATGGGAGACGGAAGAGACAGAGGTTGGGGTATTTCTTCCCACTCCTGCCCAGCCTCAGCTCCATGGTTCTAGGAGGGGCTGCTTCCCTCGAGGACCACAGACCCCACGAGGCAGGCCCTCTACCTCCCTCTCAGAGAGCAGCACTGCCTTCTCCCATCGCCATGCAAGCCTGGGTGCTAACTAACCTGTAAGAGGCTTATGCTGTGAATGGAGGCTGGGACTAGGTCTGACAGTTTTCCTCCCTGTAGTTTCTCTACTCCCTAGCGCAGTCTCTGAACTTCTGGGTTACTGTGCCAGCTCCCTTGTTAACACTTCCTGTGGGTCTGGGTGGACCCATAGATCAGGTGATAATGTGAGTGTCCCTGACCTAATACCCTGCCCAACCTCTATCCCTTTCCCTGCAGCCCCCACACACAGAGAGACAGGAGAGAGAGAGGGGAGGGGGGAGGAGAGAGAGAGAGAGATTGACAGAGAGAGAGAGGAGAGAGATAGTCCTCCACTCTCCTGCAATTTCCTTTTAAAAATATTAACAAGTTGGGCCAGCACTTTGGGAGGCAAGAGGATCGCTTGAACCTAGGAGTTTGAGACCAACCTGGGCAACACAGTGAGACCCCATCTCTACAAAAAATAAGAAAACTAGCCAGGCATGGAAGCACACGTCTGTAGTCCCAGCTACTTGGGAGGCTGAGGCAGAAGGGTCAATTGAGCCCAGGAGACTGAGGCTGCAGTAAGCCGTGATCATGCCACTGCACTCCAGCCTGGGCGACAGAGCAAGACCCTGTCTCAAAAACAAACAAACAAACAAACAACAACAATAAAAAACAACCAAAACAACAACCAAAAAAAAACCCCAAATTGACCTAGGACCTGATTTTAGAGCTGGAAGGAACCAAATCCTCTCAATGAACATAAAGAAAACAAAGGCAGAGAAGGTGGGCGGGGGGCTGCTCTGACCAGGTCACACAGCTCATTAGAAAACGGATGCTGACAGTAACCCAGCCGGTGGGGCTCCCAGCGCTGAGTGGAGCCCTGGTTCACCCAGAAGTCTGGGGACACTCCTGCTCAGGTTTCTTTCTTCCTCCCGCTCCTCCTCCTCCTCCTCCTTCCGCTTGGTATCCTGACTTCTCAGCTTCAAAACACTTCCACACATCCACGATCTCATTTAACCCCTCCAATGACCCCGTGGAGATGAAATTATTATCATCCACACTTGACCGATGAAGGAACAGAGCTCTTGGAGGCCAGAGAAGCCCTCCCAGAGGCAACCCATGGTGGGTGAGGAAGGGCCAGGACTCGCAGGAGTGAGAAAGGCAGAGCATCCCTCGTGCTCACCACAGCCCCTACCTCAGGCCTGCATGGGTGGCTCACCGCAAGCCTGAACAATCTTCACAGGCCTGGATTTAGGCAGCTCTTGCCTTTTTACAAATTACAACTGGATGGAGCTTCGGAGCCATCCCCCAGCTGCAAAGCCCCCAGGGGCTGTGCCAGTGGGATAGGAGGCTGGAGCTGACAGACTGCTCTCCACCTCACAAGCTTCTCACCTTTCCCCAGCTGTAACTCCCTGTGATCTTTTCATATATTATTGATGGCTCCTTAATTGGGGATTCTAAAAGCCTGGCTGCAGAGCCCAGCCCTGGCCCCTCATGAATCATGTTCACCAGGATTAAAATTAGAGGCCAGAAAGCTACCTGACTCAAATAGAAACGGAAAAAGGGAATGTGCTTTCCAAGGCTGGCCCTGGGAACAGGAGCCAGGTTGGGGAGCCCAGGGGCTGGGAAGAGTGGCTTGAGATCTGGGGACAGGAAAAGAGGGCCTGGGGATTTGGAGGAGCACGGAGGATCTGGCCATGCCAGGCGGGCCACCATCTTGGGTCTGGAAGGTTCTCTCTGGTTCTGTCACTGAAGGAGTCCAGAATTCTGTGGCCACCCCTCCTTGTTGCAGTGAGGAAAACCAGGTCCAGAGAGAGATGGGGCTTGCCTAAAATCACAGGGAGTGAGCCATGACCTTGGCACCTTTCCTTTATTTGGCCCGGTGACCTCCCAAATGGCTGCCTGTTTTGTTATGGCTTCCAGGTAAGGCAGGGCAGAGGTGGAGACAGGGGCCCTGAGTTAGGGGAGCCCAGGCTCTAAAGGCCTCCCTGTTCTCAGGCCTGGACAGAGAAGCCTCCATATCTCGGTATCTTGCCCAGCGACCAGGGTAGGGTGTGAAACTTTACCAAGCTTAGAATGAAAGACTTCCTGCCAAGAAGCTTAGTTCCTAATTAGCCATTGTTTCAGATAATCTGTTCAATCATCCCAGCTCCTGGGGGAATGACCCTTTACCAATGAGCCTGGCTGCCAAGCTACCGACAAAACACTCTCCACCGCCCTGTCCCCACCCCCAGCCTTCTAGCCCCGGATCTGACTGTAGAGGGTGGGAGGCCTGAGCAGTCCCCACCCTAAAGGAAGGCAAGCATCATCGAGGGGGTCCTGGGACTTGTCCCCCAGCTCACCCCAAAACATTGATAGCTCCTGCCCAATGGCATCACGATGTCTGAAATGATACTGTCAATGGTTCCTTCCTCCAGATAAAGCACTGGTTTCTCACTTAGGGCTTCTTATAAGAAGAGCCATTATTGAGCTTTTTCTGCAGGCCAGGCACTTTACACGAATTAGCTTATTTACTCCTCACAGCAGGCTTGTGAGCCTAAGCACCAGCCGAGATCCCCCAGCTGGGCAGGTGGCAGGCCCATTTTTAAACTTGACTTTGGAGTGCACACTTTCAACAGCTCAGCCACAACTCTAAAGTGCACCTGGACACTAACACTGAAAAGCAAACAGATCTATCAGCCACCAGGGGACCTGGCCTAGAACTCAGGGTTTACTAGAAAAGCCAACTCCTTTCTTCAAATGAAATCTCAGGCTCATGTCTAATGTATTACCCAGAAATAATGAACACCTCTGCTTGAAGGAGGAAAGGGAGGCAGGAGCTACACACACATTCACAGTTGGTCCTGGAGCTGCCACCCTCAAATCCTGGGGATAGAAAAGCACACTTTGGGCTAGGTGCAGTGGCTCATGCCTGTAATCCCAGCACTTTGGGAGGCCAAGGCAGGTGGATCTCCTGAGCTCAGGAGTTTGAGACCAGCCTGGCCAACATGGTGAAACTCCGTCTCTACTAAAAATACAAAAATTAGCCGAGGGGTAGCGGTGTGTGCCTGTAATCCCAGCGACTCGGGAGGCTGAGGCAGGAGAATTGCTTGGACCCAGGAGGTGGAGGTTGCAGTGAGCTGAGATTGTGTCACTGCACTCCGGCCTGGGCGACAGAGTGAGACTCTGTCTCAAAAACAAACAAACAAACAAGAGAAGCCCACTTTGAAAGTCAGTGGCCTGGGCAGAGGAGAAAACCAGGGACCCCGACTTGGAAAACCACATTCACATCCTGGCTCTGCCACTTTCTAGCTGAGTTGCTGGGCGAAGCCAGGATCCCTCTGAGCTCTGCTTCCTCATCTGGGTGTGGTGAGGGCCAAGGGAGACAATGGGGTGCTGCTGATGTGGAGACTGTACAGGGTAGAAGGCATGTCAGTCACCCTCTTATTTAAGGAGGGGCAGGAAAGGGGATACAGCCTCTTTACAGCTTGCCTGATGGTACTGTATAATAATAAAAAGAATGTTTACAAGTCCTGAGCACAGGCAGGCACTGCTAAGTGATTCTGCCATGTGGTCCCTACCACAGTCCACTAAGCAGGCATCGGGATCCCATTTTACTGATGAAAAAAACCAAGGCTCAGAGAGAGGTTAAGGAGAAAGTGGCAAAGTCAGGATTCGAAGGGACATCCCAGACAGCACCTCACTGTGCCAAAGCAGGTTTTAAAGCCCTAACCCTAAGACTGTGAGTTGGTGCCCATAGACCCATCTAGTCCCTAAAGTAAAGCTTTGGTCTTAGACTGCCTAACCCCGATCACAGGGAGTCAGAGCCCTGAAAATTCAGCTGCATGACAAAAGCAAAGGCCACTAAAGGCTTTCCAAGTGACCTAAGGCTCAGGAGGGACCTCTCTTTGCAGAGGCAGACTTCTCTGCAAAAAGCGGAGAGTCCAGAAAGACAACCCCAAGCTTGCCTTGGAGTCCACCTCTTTGAGAGGCCTGCCTTCCGCTTTGTGCCTTAGCAATGCTGATGGTCCACTCATTCCTTTATATCTTTAGATTATGGTCTATATGGAATGACCAAGGCCAGGTCAACAGGGAGCCTAAATTGGGCTCAAGGCCTGGCAGGCAGACGGCTATTTCATTTCAGATTTAAACTCTTGGCATTCAACAAACTGGATCCCCAGTGTCCTTGCCCACCACAGTCTTATTCCAAAACCTCCACAAGACTGCAAATTATCTTCCTGCTTCTGCCCTTTCCCCTGCAGTCCACTCTGCACACAGTGGCCAGAGCTGTCCTTCTGAACCATAAACCAGGCTGCATCACTCCCCTACTTAAAACCCTTAAATAGGCCAGGCGTGGTGGCTCACACCTGTAATCCCAGCACTTTGGGATACTGAGGTGGGAGGGTCACCTGAGGTCAGGAGTTTAAGACCAGCCTGCCCAACATGGTGAAACTCCGCCTCTACTAAAAATACAAAAATTAGCCGGGCATGGTGGCGCATGCCTATAGTCCCAGCTACTTGGGAGGCTGAGGCAGGAGAATCACTTGAACCCGGGAGGAAGAGGTTTCAGTGAGCCGAGATCGAGCCACTGCACTCCAGCCTGGGCAACAGAGCAAGACTCCATCTCAAACAAAACAAAATAAAACTTTCAAATAGCTTAGCATCACACTTAGATCAGTATTGGAACTCTTTCTATGGCCTCTACAGGATCTGAAACTGATGACCTCTGTGACTGTATTGCCCACTGTCTTCATTGTTCATACCACTCAAACTACACCAGCCTTGTTTTTGTCCTTGAAATGCTGTAAGCTTGCTCCCGCCTCAGGGCCTTTGCACTCGCTGTTCCCTCCACCTAGAGCACCCTGCCCCTCAGAATGATGCATGGCACCACTCAGGCCGCAGCTCCAGTGCCACCAGGGTTGGCTTAGTTCACAGGACCTCCAAGGGTGGCCTTTCCCACTGTGATGGAGAGCCCAGGTCAATGGTAGATTGCAGTTAATATTTCCAGGCATTTTCACAAGCATTACCTTAGTCTACCCACGAAGGTCTCTCAGCCTCATTTTATAGATTAGTAAGCTGAGACTTGAGAAGATAAATAACTCACCTAGGTCACACAGTTAGTAAATGTCAGAGCTGGTATGAAAACCCAGGGTTTTGGACATCAAGTTCAGGCCTCATCTGACAAATGCATTTGACTGTTATTCATGATGTCTTTAGGGACCAAATGGGAAAATACACACATAGGTAACTGAACGACCCACCCCAAAGGTCAATTAAAAAACTGAGGTCAATCTGGGAAAAGGTCTCTAGTGGAGGAACCCAGCACTCCATCCCATTCAATTCCTTGTCATCTGTGTGGGTGAGGACTACAGCTGACCCAGGACCAAGAGGCATGACCAAGATGCTGAATGCACAATCGTAATCCACCTTGGTCTTCATAAACTGTAACAACGGACTGAATCCAACAAACGACACATGAGGCAATAAATGTGAAATCACAGATTTAGGTTCAAAAACTCATTGCCAAGTCCGAGGTAGGGAACTTGGCAATGCTATTTGGACAGCAACTCATGGAGAAAGACACAGAAGTCCCCAAACTCAATAGGAATTAAGTCAAAAACACCTGCCAAAAGATCAGCGGGATACCAGATAGTGTCGCTAGATGTGCAATCCTCAGAAGCAGACACATAACATGCAGAGGCCAGCAGGGAGGACAGTGAGGATCTAGGGCGAGCCCCTGTGTGGAGGGAGCCAGCCCATGATGCTCTGGGCTGCAGAAGGGAATGACGGGGACACATGCTGTCCAGGAGGAGTGCTCAGGTTGGTAAAGGGACAGGAAACAGTGATATAAAAAGCTTCAGTTTCCTCCTCTGTTAAACGGGGCCAATAATAATAATACCTCCTTCATAGGATTGTTGTGAGGATTCATTGAGTTAACGCAGATAAAGTACTTAGAACAGTGTCTATGGTTGGGCACGATGGCTCACGCCTGCAATCCCAGCACTTTGGGAGGCCGAGGCAGGTGGATCACTGAAGGTCAGGAGTTCAAGACCAGCCTGAAACCAACCCCATCTCTACTAAAAATACAAAATTAGTCAGGCGTGGTGGCGCACACCTGTAATCCCAGCTACTCAGGAGGCTGAGGCAGGAGACTCGCTTGAACCCGGGAGGTGGAGGTTGCAGTGCGCAGTGATTGTGCCATTGTACTCCAGCCTGGGCAACATAGCAAGACGCCATCTCAAAAAGAACAGAACAGTGTCTGGCACATTACTGTCGCATGTTTGCCATTATCATTACTGTTGTTGGTATCATCTCCCTGGGTTGAAAGTGAGCTCCTCCGGTTGTAGGCAGTGTCTGGTCCCCCTTTGCACCCCCAACATTCATTCCCTGGCACATAGTAGGTGCCTGCTGTAGTCTGAATGTTTGTGTCCCTCTGAAATCCATGTTGAAATTCTTACCTCATTGTGATGGTATTCAGAGGTGAGGCTTTGGGGAAGTGATTAGGTCAGGAGGGCAGAGCCCTCATGAATGGGATTAGAGTGTGTTCATCCCTCCTACCATGTGAGGACACAGCAAGATGGAACCGGCCCTCACCAGACATTGAATTTGCTGGTGCCTTGATATTGGACTTACTGGCCTCCAGAACTGTGCAAATAAATTTCTGTTGGTCATAAGCTACCCAGTTTATGGTATTTTTGTTATAGCAGCCTGAAAAGACTGAGACGGTGCCCAACACATGCTCGAAGACACACGTCAAGTTGCCCCGAGGAAGATGGTTCAGAATATTTAGAGATGAACCATCAATCTCAGCTGCCGGTGAAAAGTTAAACAGGATAATTTTGCTCAAAAAAGAGACTGAGCGCTTTGGCAGGGACATGTGGGTGTGGTGGCTGGGGCCACATGACTGCAGTGGTATGGGGCGATCTGCCGGACACCCTAAGATTCTGTGACTCCCATTTCTTTTTCCAACAGGCCCTCAGCCAAGACAGCGGCCTGGTAAGGGAGGGGTAGGTATCTCCATACCCACTTTTCAAATGGGGAGCCTAGAAGGGTTCCCTCTCGTGTCCCTCTTCCCAGTGAGAGCATTTCTGGGACTCTTCCCACCCGGCCATCCCACCTTCCCCAGGACATGCAGCAGGCCCTGGCCCGCCTCGATGCAAACAGTGCTTGATTTTCTAGGCTAAAATTACATCTTGAGTCAATTTTCATGAAATGCGGTGACATATTTAGGTGCTGGGAAGATGGAGCTTTCTCAGAAGGCATAAAAATGATCCAAATGGTTAAAACCAGCTGAAAGCCAGCAGCCAGGGGCCACGAGAGCAGATTTCATCCCTCCCGGGACTGGCTTATCTGCAGCCTCATGCAAACCCCGCTACAGAGAAAGTGCTGTGCCTGCACTTGACTCCCCCCACCCCCGATCACAGGATTATTATATCTCAGCCAAGATTCTGGTAACAGAGAGGTGATTTGTTCCTGAAGGGCAATGAACTAGATGGAGGAGTGGCGGGAATGGTTCCTGTTTATTTGCAAGGGCAGTCTTCCATCCAGGGGCAGCTCCATAGAGACAATCTGGACTTTTCTTTCATTCTCCATTTCTGATACTTTCCTCTGTGGGTCGCACAGAGAATCAAGCAAGGAATTACAGCCCCTCTGCCATCCCCAGTATGTTTGTTTGCTTTCAAGACAAGGTCGCGTTCTGTTGCCCAGGCTGGAGAGCAGTGGTGCAATCTAGGATTACTGCAACCTCTGTCTCCTGGGTTCAAGCGATTCTCCTGACTCAGCCTCCCAAGTAGCTGGGACCACAAGTGTGCGTCACCATGCCCGTCTAATTTTTATATTTTCAGTAGGGATGGGGTTTTGCCATGTTGGCTAGGCTCTCCCCAGTATGTTTAAATGCATCTTCCTTTCTCCACAAAAAGCTGTGTGAAGGCCGAGTGTGGTGGCTTACACCTGTAATCCCAGCACTTTGGGAGGCTGAGGTGGATGGATCATCTGAGGTCAGTATTTCAGGACCAGCCCAGCCAATATGGTGAAACCCCGTCTCTACTAAAAATACAAAATTAGCTGAGCATGGTGGTGCACAGCTGTAATCCCAGCTACCCAGGAGGCTGAGGCAGGAGAATCATTTGAACCTGGGAGGCAGAGGTTGCAGTGAGCCGAGATCATGCTATTGCACTCCAGCCTGGGCAAAAGGAATGAAACTTCACTCAAAAATAAATAAATAAATAAAGCTGTGTGAAACAGCATGTGCCCTAGGGGTGGCCCATGTGGCTGAGCTCTGCCATCTTCACTCCTGGAGTCTGGGCATGGGTCCTGCTCACTTCTCATAAATGAGGTCAGCCTCCTTGATTTTTACAGACCCTTCTGTTCTGATATTCTCACTCTACAACTCCAGCTGTCCTCAGCCTGACATCCATGAACTCCCTGTATTGACTCTTCCTCTATCTTGCAAGCCTCACACCCTGAACACCAGCCATGCTCCTCTGTCTGTGCTGGATGGCCTCCGTTGGCCCCTCTGGTTCCACTCCCGGCCTTTCCCCACACTGCTCTGTGCCCAGGAAGGCTGACCCAAGTTGACTGCCCCAGTGATTTGTTGGCCCTAGGTCTCCTAGTGAGGTTCCACCAGTGGGAGGCACCAGCAGGAGATAGGAAGGCAGGAAGAGAATGAGGTTGCCTGAGCTGACTACGTCCCTCCACTGGGGCTCCTGGTCCTGTTTGGAAGTCCCTTGGGGTTCCAGAAACCAGGATTCCCCTTCCTCCCCAGGCCTGGAGTAGTAATGGCTCCCTCCTATTGCTACCCTTGAGACTCACCGTCTTTCATTGATTTCCTTGAACCCTATCCACCCCTTTATTACATCCCTCAACAGTGCAGGATGCTACTGGGCCCCTGGGTTTTCGCACATCACTGAAACCTGAAACCCAGCTCAACTCAGCTTCTCCACAGACTGAGGCCAGTCCTGCCCCATCTGTAGAATGAGGAGGTTGAGCCAGATGATCCTGAAAGTTCCTTCCAACCCATACCTCCTCTGCTCCACATCATGCACCCCAGGCAAATGGCTTGTATTTGGGCTCAAATTCCATTAAAAAAAATCCAAATGACCTGTCAAAATGCCTTAGTTGAACGTGGCCTTCCGGCTGCGACTTTCCCTCCCTGAATTCCCATTTTCTTCCATCCATACTTCCCTTCTCATCATTTCCTATTAGGATTGTTCATCCACATGCATCTCCCCTCCCAGGCTGCATATCTAGTTCCAATTCATACATTTGGTGATGCTCTGTTCTTTTGACCCATCTCCCTATCTTCCCCAGCCCCTGGTATATTGCCTGGCACTTCATAAATGCTTTCTGTTGCAAATATTAACTGAGATGGGAAGAGCAACTAGCAAGGCCCCAAACACTTTGGATGATGCTGTATAATGAATATTTACTAAGCACTGACCATGCACCAAGGCACTTTACTTCCGTCATCTCGTTTCACCCTCACTATAGGCCTATAAGGTAGGAGTTACCCTCTGATGCCAGATGTGGAAACTGAGGTGCAGAGAGGTTAAGTAACTTGCTCTAGGTCCCACCTCCAGAAAGGGCTGGAGTCAGGAGCAAGCACAGGTGTATTGCACACCAAGGCCACCGGTCTTGCCTCTACTCCACCCTGCGGCGGGTGTAGTAACAAGATGTGACTTGAATAATTAGAAACCCTCAACCAAATGGAGACAACTCTCAATTACAGAATGTAATTAATGGCTCACCAAAGAGTGCCCTTCTGAAGAGCCCTTCCAGACTTTCCTTCAAGAATCACGAAGACATTAACACATTCCTCGTTTCTATGAAGCGCAGCCAAAAGGCCTCAAAAGTAAGTAGTTCACTTAAGCAGGCTAAATGTTTCCCTAGCAATCTGGTTTATGCTTTAATTGGCATAGACTCTTGGACAGGGTGGAATAGTAAACTTTAGCCCAGCCCCTGTGGAAATATTTCCCACATTTTTTTGTTTTTGTTTTTGTTTTTTCTGAGACAGGATCTCGCTCTGTCACCCAGGCTGGAGTGCAGTGGCGCGATCTTATCTCACTGCAACCTCTGCCTCTTGGGTTCAAGCGATTCTCGTGTCTCAGTCTCCGGAGTAGCTGGGATTACAGGTGCAATGGCAATGTTTTTGCTTTGAGAAGAATCTTGCTCTGTCACCCAGGCTGGAGTGCAGTGGCGCGATCTCAGCTCACTGCAACCTCCGCCTCCCGGGTTCAAGCAATTCTCCTGCTTCAGCCTCCCAAGTAGCTGGAACTACAGGCATGGGCCACACCCAGCTAATTTTTGTATTTTTAGTAGAGATGGGCTTTCTCCATGTTGTCCAGGCTAGTCCTGAATTCCTGACCTCAAGTGATCCGCCCACCTCTGCCTCCCACAGTGCTAGGATTACAGGTGTGAGCCACTGAGCCCGGCCCCCACATGTTTTCTTTCTTTCTTTTTTGTATTTGTTTTACAGATGAACTTCCCACATGTTTCATGAATAAAATTCACCCCTTTCAACCTCTTGGTCCCACCAAGTCTGGGGACCGGGGGCAGAGGGAGACAGTTCCGGCCAGTCCACCAACGAAGAAGGGAAATTCATTAACAAAGCCTGGGTTACTGAAGTGTCACTCAGACTTGATTTAAGACTTTATTAAGCCTTTATTAAGTCTGGGAAGGCCTCCTCACCCTCAGGCTCTCGGCATCGGTCATTTTGTGCACTGTCCCCCTCCCTTCCCCTTTCCTTGGACCCTGGGGACGAGCCTGCATCCTTCTGTTCTTCACAGCTGCCTCCTACCCATCTCTTAGTGGAGACCCCAGGCAGAGTCTCTATCAGGAGCCCACCAGCCTCCCTCCCAGGAGTCAGTGGAGATGGGCATGGGGTGGGGCTGCCAAGGCCAATAGGGCCACACCTTTGGCTAAATCACCTCTTCCCCCCATTCTGGTGCCTCTTCTGATCACCTGGAGCAAGTGCAATCTCCAGCCAGCTCAGGCAGCCATGAAGGCCTCTGCAAGCCAGCTTCAGCTCTGCCGCCCAGCAAGCGCACCCCACCTCCCACCGTGGAAGAAAACAACATTCCTCCCTCGGCCCCTCACCTCCTGGACTTCAACCTTGTCCTTGCTCAGCCAGATCCTCTTCTCCAAGAGAAAGGAGGGAGGTTTTGTTGTTCAAACAGGAGCTAGAGGCTCCCATGACCCCGCATCCTCACCCAGTTCCCCTTCCTCTGTTTCCTCTTTTCACCTGAAAACATTCTCCCGCGAGAACTCAGTGAGGGAGGGAGGAGGCAGAGGTAGCAATGTGGCAACAGCCACCATGGCCTTGTCAGCCTCTGTAGGCCCAGCTCCCTTTCCTAATCCATTCTTTTTTTTTTTTTTTTTTGAGATGGAGTCTCGCTCTGTCGCCCAGGCTGGAGTGCAGTGGTTCAATCTTGGCTCACTGCAACCTCCGCCTCCCAGGTCCAAGCAATTCTCCTGCCTCAGCTTCCCAAAGAGCTGGGACTACAGGCATGCGCCACCACGCCTGGCTAATTCCTAATCCATTCATTTTTTAAACAACCATGTATTAAGCACCTACTGTGTGCTGGACTGTTCTAGGTGCTCCGAATGTAGTAGTGAATACTGCAGATGAAAATCTCTGCCCTCATGGAGCTGATACATGACAACATGATAAACAAGATAAATAAGCAGCCTGGCAGGGTGGCATATGTCTGTAATCCCAGCAGTTTGGGAGGCAAAGGCAGGAGGATTGCTTGAGTCCAGGAGTTCCAGACCAGCCTGGACACATGCTAAGACCTCATATCTACAAAAGAAAAAAAAAAATTTTTTTTAAATTAGCCAGGTATGGTGGCATGTGCCTGCAGTCCTAAATACCTGAAGCTGAGGCCGGAGGATCGTTTGAGCCCAGGAGTTTGAAGCTGCAGTGAGTCGTGATCACACCACTGCACTCCAGCCTAGGCGACAGAGGAAGACCCTGTCTCAAATAAAAACCAGTGAAGAGGAATAAGAAGTGTTGGAAGGTTGGAACGTCAGACAGGGTGGCCAGAGGAGGCCTCCACAGGGTGACATCTGAGTTAAAACCTTAGGGAAGCATGGAAGGGCCACTAAGCCATGCGGGAAAAGAGCACTCCAGGAAAAAGGAAGAGCAGGTGAAAAGGCCCTGAGGCGGGAGGGGCCGTGTGACTGGAGTGGAGTGGGGAGGGGCTCAGCGTCAGGAGATTAGGTCGGCAGGGAAAGGAAGTCACAACGTGTGGGGACTGGAGGCCATGAAGGCACAGTGGTTTTGCATGATGGGAGCCACAGGAAGGCTCTGAGCAGAAAAGAGACAGAATTTGACCTGGATTTTAATAGGATTCCTCTGGCCGCGGGGTGGGAAATAGAGTGAGGGTATCTAGGAGACCCCACTCACCTCACAAATGTCCCTGCCATTCTTGGGAGTGGGCCCTTTAAGTCAGCCCTCTCCCCCTACTCCCTGTTACAAGGGACAAAAGGCACATGGAGTGGGGGTGGGGAGGGAATTGGAAATGAGATGAGGCTGGAAAAGGGCGTCATCCTGGGTTGGGGTGGGTTTTGGAAGCCAGGGTGGGGTTTGGAGCTGGGACTTGATTCAATGCAGAAGGGAGTCAACAAAGTTTTCTGAGCAGGGAAGTCACCTCACTGAAGCCACGCTCACCGTAGTCAGAAACCGTGGGAAGGAAGGTTGCTGTGGATGAGGCCTGGTGCTAGAACCTGCACTCATGCCTCCAGCCAGCAGACAAGGTCTTAATGGGCACGGACTCCTTTTGCATCTCCCTGAGACTGGGACTCCCTGAGGACATGGCTATGTCTCCCCTCAGACTGGGGCTTCCTGAGGGCAGGAACCATCCCCTCCATCTTCAGTCTCTTCATGCAACAACAGGGATGGGACTCCGTGGTTTGCATACCTTGCTAGCCTTCAGCAGGGCTTAGATGCTGCAGTTAGAAACACGTCAGGGAAATTGCTCCCAAATTAGAGTCAGACAGGCAGACAGACAGGAACAAGCTGGTGTTTCTGGTGTGGGAAGGGACTGCACCTACCTCCCGCCACTGCTTGTTCTCCATCCCTTGGGTATACATGACGCACACTGTAGGGAGAGGAGAAACAATAGATTAATACCTCAGGCCAAGAGGAAGGAGGGGTCCCAGATGAAAAGGATCCTGGATGGGCAGGCGCCTCAGCAGACCCAGCCTGGGTAGCACTGTTGGATCTGGGTAGGGGTAGAGGGTGTCTCCTGGGGTGGCTGAGATCTTGGTGAGTGAGTCTAGGAATCTGGCCCCCCAAGCCTGGACAGGGTTCTAGATACACCAATTCAGAGGGGTTGCATTGGAGAAGGGAGACTAGGTGTGCCTGGAAGGGGCAACCTTTAGGAGGAGGCTCAGGGCCATTGGCTTCTAGGCCACAGCAAGGGTCTGAAGTGTGAGGCAGGTAGACAGGTGGGCATGATGGAGGACAGGCAGAGGTGTGGTGGGGGAGAGCATCAGAAACCCGCATTGCTCCTTTACAGCCCAGGGCAGTTTCATGAGGCCTCTGATTATCATCAGTCCCACTTTACAGACGGGAAAACTGAGGCTCAGAGGTGGCCAAAGACCCATCCAGGTCACACACTTGGGTGGCACTGCTCAAGGCTTGAACCTGGAAACTCCAAAGTCAGTGCTCATCCCACCAGATCACCTGCCAGCCAATTGGAGCTCTTAGGCATACTGGTTTCTCTGGGACCCTGTGGCCCCAGACCTCCAGCTCCTCCCAGCCTGCTCTGTTGTGTTGAGGCTTCACAAGCATGTGGGCTGAGAATGGTCAAATCTCCGCAGTAATCTTTCTCAGACACTATGGGCGAAACATTAAACAGGCTTGACACACTTTGAACGGCGCCTGGCACATGGTTAGCACTCAGTAAAGGCTCAAGCATTGCCACTGTAATTAGTCATAGTGTTGTCACTATTATTGTTACCGTTCTTACTGTCAGAGCAGGACTTACGTGGGTCGGACTTGGAAAACATGTCTTTGTCCAAGAGGTTCCTGAAAGAGGAGGAGAGAGGAGGGGTTAGCACAGCCAGCTGAGAGGAGGCGACCTCAGGGGATTCAGGCTGTTACTGAGACCTGGAGGCTGCCTCTGGCCTGCCTCAAGCAAAAGAGTTCCACAATCGTTTATTAGACTTCATTAAAAGCCAGGCACTGGGCAGGCCCTGGAGGTTCCTCAGCCCACCTGCCTAAGGTGTGCAGAGCTCCCTACCTCCCACCTCCATCATCACCACAAGCACTCCAGGTAGGTGCCCTGGCCCTGGTGCCCTGTGTCACACAGCCCCTCACCATCGGGCGATTTCCCAAACTGCCCAATGTCTTAGCCTTTTCTGGAAGCTCTCCTTTAATTACTTCTCTCCTTCTCAAAAAAATAAAATAAAGCAATCAGAACATATCCATCTAGTCTCCCATTTTCTCAAGGCTCTACTTACAGTCAGTTTATTCGATGGTCTCATCTGTGCTGATGGATTAATGAATTACACCTCCCAGGGGAAGGAAACTCATTTGGATAACGTCCTTCTGTGGTCAAGACCAGGGCTAAGGCTAATACATGGCCCTGATAATCAGACTGGACGACACAGCAGCAAGATGATGGACACAACATTTGGGGACAGAACTGTCTTTCAACAGGTGCTAAGCTCCCATTGTCCTGCCTCCATGCAATAAAGGCTCCCACTTACTGAGCCCCAGTGACGGGTCAGGCAGTGCGCTGTTTTACAAACATGAGCTCCCTGATTCTCATGCTGCCCTTCAAGGTTGGTCCTGGGCAGGCATTGTCCCATCTTAAAGATGTGGAAGTGGAGGGGAAGCGCCTATATCCTGCACATCTGGTATCCCTCGTTTCACAGTGACCTGTTGCTGTTAGGAAGCAACACATCCCAGTGGAAACGCAGTCTTTGGCCGGGAAGTCATTCAACCTCTCTCAGCCTGTTTCTTCATCAGTGCAACAAGACGGTAGTATCAGTCTTGAAGGCTGTTGATGCCCTGCCTGGATCCCCTTAGCCCTCACAGTTCCTGTACACACCCATGGTTTCCTCTTGTGTCTATTTCTCTCCTGAGGGCTTTCTCGGGCAGGCTGTCCGAAAGAGCTGGAAAGTTTATGCTCCCAAAGGGCAGCACTCAACCAACAGGAAGGTGCTAGAGGACGAACTGCTCAGCTTCTTCACTCACCCCGGAGACAGCTCTGCCCTACAGTCTCTCTGAAGTCCCAGAAGGACTGAGCCCCAGGGGCCGCCAGGAGACCTACCCATGAATGTGTCCCATGCTGACCAGGTCTCCCCTTCCCTGCTCCCCTGGTGAGCTGCCAGGCAAGCCCTTCCTGCCTGTGTGGCCGCTCCTGCCAACACTGCCCTCAAGTCTTGGTTCTTTTCCCAACCATGTCAGCCTTGTCCTGCCTCCCTTCCAGAGGTCCCAAGGGATCTTGTCACCTTCCTTCTCCACTCCCAAACCCCTCACAGGTGCCTCTGCCACTTGAACTGCTTTTCCAGAGAAAAGAAACAGTCAACACTGGTCTGTGTTGCTTCGTGAAAGCCAACTTCAAATATCAGAGCTAGGCCGGGCACCGTGGCTCACGCCTGTAATCCCAGCACTTTGGGAGGCTGAGGCAGGTGGATCACTTGAGGTTAGGAGTTCGAGACCAGCCTGGCCAACATGATGAAACCCATCTCTACTAAAAATACAAAATTAGCCCGGCATGGTGGTGTGCACCTGTAATCCCAGCTACTCAGGAGCCTGAGGCAGGAGGATCACTTGAACCGGGGAGATGGAGGTTGCAGTGAGCTGAGACCACACCACTGCACTCTAGCCTTTCTCAAAACAGCAGCAGCAGCAGCAACAACAACAAAACAAAACAAACAAATGTCAGAGCTAGATGAGGCCCTGAGGAGGATCTGTTCCTCTTTCTCCTCCATGATGGGGACACGAAAGACCAGGGAGAGGCAAAGGGCAGCCATGGCCCACGGCAAGCAGTGGTAGAGACAGAAAGGTCTAGAAGGAGGCCTTACCCTGAGTCACTGTCACCAAAGCCCTCAGCAGTGACAGTCTGTTGGGCAACTTGACCTCGTAATCAACCCTACCACTCATGCCCCGCACCCTAAGGTGGGAGCCAAAGATCAACCAACAGACAGACAGACGCAGCAGTAACCTGAGGCCTACACATGGCATCCTCTGGTGCCTGGGGAAGCCCCAGATCGCATTCATGAATCCCCCCAGCTCCAGTCCCTGAGCAGATTTCCACAGATGCCACCAAGAGAGGAATTCCCAAACAGCTTCAGGAAACCAGTCCCTGGAGAACTCTCACCCCTCCCTGACTCCAGTCTCTACATCCAGGGGCCACTCCCCCAAGGCAGCCGCCCCAAGCTAGGCCTCCCTGACCCCACAGGCAACCACCTCTCTCCTGGCCCCAACCAGCCCCTCCACCAGATCAGACCTGCTCCCAGTCAGCTGTCACTCTGGAAACCATCTGATAAACCTCCCAGCCCTCCACAGACAGCATCAGATGAACGACACACAAGGCAGCTCTGAGAAGTAGGCAGCAGGGGCTGCTACTTCACTCACCCTGGAGACAGCTCTACTCTACAGTCTCTCCGAAGTCACCACAGTCTCTCTGAAGACACCACTTCTACATACAATCATTCACACCGAGGCGGGCTGACATCCCTGGGCCTACATTCTCATCCTGAAGTGTGCTAAATTTGGGGATAGGGGTGTCTATCCTGATTTAAACAAAGGACAAATGCCTTGAGACCAAACATGACTCTGCAGTAGTGGAACCTGAGGCACAGTGAGGAGCTGAAAGTGATAAGGAGGAGGGGGACTTCTCTACTAAAGCAAGCGCTTTAGGTTTATCTTTGAATTCTATAATGAAATTCAGCAATGACATAAAATCCTCGAATGTTCAAGCTGGAGAGGACCTCAGAGGTCACCTTTCCCAACTCCTTTACAAATCAGGACTGTGAGACTCCGAGGGGCAACACTTGACTCCTCCAAGGTCTGGGTCTCCTCCAAGTGTGGCTCTAGAACTCGGGTCTGGTCGTATCCAGGCTAGGGAGAGAGTGAGACCCTGGACGTCAGCCTAGATACGTGTGTGTTTGTGTGTGTGTGTGTGCGTGCACGTGTGTGTGCGCGCGTGTGTGTGCGTGCGCGTGTGTGTGTATGTGCGCGTGTGTGTGCGTGCGCGTGTGTGTTATGTTATGGGGGGTGGGAAGGGGAGGTCTTATCAGACAAGTAGATGGGGCTTTTCCTGGTCCTGCCCACTTCCCAGGTGGGCTAGAGGCACACAGCTAGACTAAGAAACAGTCTAACCACCTGGCTCCTTGCCCGGTGACCTCAAGACCCTCACTGAGTCCTGTGACGTGGGTCACCCTGGCAACCAGCACCCAAGGATAAAGCAAACCCTGTTTCCTCCACTCTCCTGAAATTATTCTTGTCATCCTTCCAGACTATTCCTATCCTTCCTCAGTTTTGCCTTCCCTGGACACTGATGGACAGCTACTTCCTCTCTCTCCCCTGAGCGCTCTCTGGACTGTAGTGTGCAGCCCTGTGACTTGTGGGACCCCATTACATACTCTGTACACGCTCGGTTGCAAAATCATGGGTGTATCTGTCTCTCACACAGGCTGTGCATGCCTCCCACGACCGGGTTCTCCACCCTACCACAGGCCAGCCTAGCACCTGAGTCAGAGTAGTGGCCTGGCAAGCTGGATGGATGAAGGACGACCAAAAAGAATGGCCAGATGGGTGAGTGAAGCCTCTGTCTCCCCACCTGGGTGGCGCCCGGTCAAGCTCAGGGACAGCCCCTTGCACTTCTTCTCAGCGGTGGCATGTAGTAGTTAAGTGCATGGGCTCTGCAGTTAGACAAGCTGGGTTTGCTCACCTTGTGCCTCAGTTTCCCTATCTGTAAAGCGGGGTGGGGGAAGTAAAAATAGTTCAGGGCTGCTGTGGAGATTCGATATGTGGAGCACCTGGGGCCTCATCAGCCTTGTCAGAGAGGTCAGCCGTCCTCGGCCCAGTGCTGAGCGGAGCCGTCACTCTCCCAGTGGATGCTCAGGCACACTTGGTAACGAGCACAGCACAAGCAACCTCCACCCTTGCAGGTCCAAGGAAGAAGCCCGCCTCAACACACTTCCAGGGCTCCCTTCTGAGTCCCTTCCCCAACTCAGCCCCTCTTCAGCCTCCCTTCCATTCCCCACTCTCAGCCTCGAGGGCCTTCTGCCTCTCACCTAGGTCCCTGCACCCTACACTCTCTCTAATCCCACACCTCGTCCACACGTGCCTCCATCCATCCCTCTCCCTAACTGCCTGTCCAGACAGAAGCCTCAGGGCCTGCCAAACCTCCTCTCTTGGCTTTGGACAGGTGGCTTCTCCCCATGAACAATGGGCCTCGCACTTCTGGGGCTCACCCCTGCCCTCGGGTATAAAATGGCAGTTCTTTGGCTCTGTTCCCAGAGTCTGGCTGTGTAGGTCTGAAGCAGGGCTCCAGAAGCTATGTTTACACAAGTGCCCCCCAGATATCCCACTATTATGTCTCTGATGGCAGCCGTCCAAATACCACATGTTGAGACACCATCTCTTAGGGCCTCAGTTTCCCCCGCTGCAAAGTCACAGACAACACCACACACATGTGCAGCGAAGGTTCTTCAAGGTAAAGCACCTTCCCCCACTGATCCTCACCCTGATCCACTGAGGACTTCCAGGCCCAGGGGCAGCGAGTCACTTGCCCACAGGCACACAGCCAAAAGCCTGGGGGAGGAAACCGGGTCTTCCGCCCTGAGGAAAGGCCCGAGACACCAGGGCACAGACAAGAACAGACCACAAGTACTTTTTCTCCACTTTCTGTCTTTGGAGAGCACAAAGAGAAATTTTTTTTAACAGGAAAAACGTATTATTTTTTTTAAGAGCATACAACCCTTCCGCTGTCTGCACAGCAGCCTGGAGCCTGGCTTCTTTTGTCCCTTAAATCAAGGCCAAGGAAGCAGAGCCAAGAGCCCCTTTCCTCCCCGCTTACCCTTGAGGAACCATTTCCAATTCACTGGCAGTGAGAAAACGGTCATTCACTGGACTGTGAGGTCAGAAGTCTCTAAGGCCCCAGCAAGGACAGAAAGCACTGGAAGGGCAAAATGAGAGCCCCTGGCAGGTGCTAAAAGGGGGGCCACAGGGTAACACCTCCCATCTGGGGGGGCTTAATAAAGAAGCTGGGCACATATAGTCTTAGCTACTCGGGAGGCCAAGGAGGGAGGATCACTTGAGCTCAGGAGTTCGAGACTAGCCTGGGCAACACAGTGAGATCTCATCTCTAAAACAACAACAAACCAAAAAAAAAAAATAGAAAGGTATCAGTAGGGGCTGGGGTGTACCCGTCTGAAAGGGAGATACAACCCTGCCCTCAGGGAGCCCAGTCTGACCGGGAGACATAGCCTCTGCCTCAGGGACTCCTCAGCCAGAGAGGAGACATGTGTGCTCTTGAGCTGAGATGCTGGGTGAACTGACCATCCCTGGTTGTCTCTAAACAAAGCCCATTAGTGCTGCATCAATGCACTGAGCAAAGGCTTTGGCTGCAGCATAGACAGAAACATTTTCCTGCAGCAAGACCCCTAATGGAGATCATGGGTCCCCAATAAGCAAAGTATGGCATATTGGTATATATGGATACCATACATATGGAGAGCTTTCATTAGATACCCAAAGACATTCATGAGTCTAAAAAGGTCAAGAAAAGATGGTTTATCTTCCTCCCAACAACTCACCCTAAGCATCCCTCCAACCCTGGGTGAAAAGTGGGGGCATTGAGAACATAGACTTCAAGCTTCCTCTCTGGATCCAACACCCAACTCTGTCCCTTACTTGCTGTATGGCCTCTGGCATGTCACTTAGCTTCTCTGCGCATCAGTATTCCCATGTGTAAAGAAGGGGTAATAACAGTCCCACCCTCCCAGGAGTTTTCTGAGATTAAACTCACATAGTAAGTTGCAATGCAGTGCCTGGCGTACAATAAGTGCTCAATAAAGGCCTGTGGAGAATGAAGATGGCACCTAAGAATGCTCCACATTCTCCCCTCTCTGCTCCCTAAAGCCTGGCTTTAGCAGGACCCAAGCCCTACTACCCTTGCCCACCACTGCCCACTGGTTGTACAGCCTTCCTTGAGGAGAGAGTGGGGACAGGAGAGCCAAGGTCAGGTAGAAACAGGAATCCTGGCTGGGCCTGGTGGCTCACGCCTGTAATCCCAACACTTTGGGAGGCTGAGGCAGGAGGATCGCTTGAGGCCAGGAGTTTGAGACCAGCGTGGGCAATATAGGGGAGACCCTGTCTCTACAAAAAATAAACAAAATTAGCCGGGTGTGGTGGTGTGCATCTGTAGTCCCAGCTACTCAAGAGGGTGGGGTGGGAGGATCTCTTGAGCCCAGGAGGTCGAGGCTGCAGTGAGCCGTGATCACACTGCTGCACTCCAGCCTGGGTGACAGAGTGAGACCCTGTCTCAAAAATAAATAAATACATAAATAAAAGAAACAGAAGGCTGGGCACGGTGGCTCACACTTGTAATCCCAGCACTTTGGGAGGCCGAGGCAGGTGGATCACCTGAGGTCAGGAGTTCGAGACCAGCCTGACCGATATGGTGAAACCCAGTCTCTCCTAAAAATACAAAAATTAGCCAGGCATGGTGGTGGACACCTGTAGTCCCAGCTATTTGGGAGGCTGAGGCAGGAGAATCACTTGAACCCGGGAAGCAGAGGTTGTAGTGAGCCGAGACCACACCACTGCATTCCAGCCTGGACGACAGAGTGAGGCTCCGTCTCAAAAAAAAAAAAAAAAAAAAAAAGTTGAGAAAGTTGAGTGTAGGAATTGCGAAAACAAAAAAACAAAACAACAACAACAACAACAAAAACAGGAATCCTGATGGTCCCACAGAGGCCCCTGAGGTACCGACCAGCATCACCCCATTTCTGGATAGAGCAATTCACCATAAACATCTGGCAAATGGGGTGGGAGACAGATGACACCCATCAGGTATATAATCTGTGCCAATTCCTTTGTTATGTACCTAGCCTATGACATTCTATTTACATTCCATATCAATACCAGAAAGTAGACTTTGCTCCCATTCTATAGGCAAGGCCACTGAGGCTGAGTGATGTGCCTGGTGTCACCGGCTTGTCAAAAGGCATGCAGAAATTTGAACTCTGAACTCTGAAACTCAAGCTCATTTAAAGGTGCCCTGGGGAGTGCTTGCACTACCAAAGCCAAGGTCTCCCAAAGCACCATCTGGGCCAGCAATGCTCCCTCTTATCCTCACTGTCCTGCTTCCCATCCTCAGCCTCTCAGAGCTGCTCCCAAACAAATGACTGAGGAGGAGAATTGGAGGGTTTCCCATCTCCTCCCGCCCGGCTCCCAGACCTAAAAGGCAGAAGTAATCCGAGGAAAGCAGGGCGGGAGCTGGGAGGAGAGAGGCCTTGGCACGTAGCCCCTGGCATTTACCCATCTCCCCTTTCAGATCCCGTTCTCACCCGCGTGCTCTGTTTCCCTGCCAAGCAACCTCACCAAGGTCTAAAAAGCAATTTTCACATGGCTTAAAGAGCTCTCCTTCCTGGGGCAATTTGCTTTTTTATTGTTATTAATTATTGTAATAATTGTCCCTCTCACACTACATGGCCAAGGGAAGGGAGCAGGAGCTCTGGCCTCAGATGCATCTGAACTGGAGTCCCCACATGGCCACATGTGGCCCTGACAAACTACTTCATCTCAGTTTCCTCATCTGGGCATGGGGTCACATACCTGCCTGTGGAGTTGCTGTAAAGTCAACAGCTTCAAACAGAAACGTAGGAAACACACTCAATTCCTCTCTTTCCCTTATTCCCCCTCCTGTCCCATCATCAAGTCTTAAATATTTCTACTTCAAAATATACCCCAAATCTGTTCACTCCTCCCCATGCCACCATCAGTATCATCTCTCACTTGGAGGCCTCAGTAGTCTTCTGCCTAGCAATGCGCTTCCATGCCTGCCTCTCTCTACCCTTCACCAGCCCCTTCTCTTCATGATGACCAGAATTCTATTTATTTATTTATTTATTTTGAGATGGAATCTCACTCTGTTGCCCAGGCTGGAGTGCAGTGGTGCAATCTCAGCTCACTGCAACCTCTGCCTCCTGGGTTCAAGCTATTCTCCTGCCTCAGCCTCCAGAGTTGCTGGGATTATAGGCATGTGTCACCACACCCGGCTAATTTTTGTATTTTTTGTAGAGATGGAGTTTCACCATGTTGGCCAGGCTGGTCTGGAACTCCTGACCTCAAGTGATCTGCCTACCCTGGCCTCCCAAAGTGCTGGGATTACAGGCTAGAGCCACCACACCCGGACTCTTTTTATTTTTTATTTTGAGACAGAGTCTTGCTCTGTCACCCAGGCTGGAGTGCAGTGGTGCAATCTCAGCTCACTGCAACCTCCGCCTCCCAGGTTCAAGCAATTCTCCTGCCTCAGCCTCTCGAGTAGCTGGGATTACAGGCACCCGCCACCACGCCTGGCTAATTTTTGTATTTTTAGTAGAAACGGGGTTTCACCATGTTGGCCAGGGAGAGGTGACAGAGCAAGACTCCATCTCAAAAAAAAAAAAAAAAAAAAGCTTCTCAATAGCAAATGAAGATCAATATCAATTATCAAATAAATGAATGTGTCAGTAGTGTTCAGTTATTGGTACCTATTACCACAATTAAGCTGATTTAGCACATTGCAGTTTATATAGAATGTCATAGACTTAATCTCTTTAGTCTTGAGAACAATGAAGACAGAGGATGTGGACAGGACCAGTATTTTTCACCAGTTTACAAATGGAGAAACTGAGGTTGGAGAACTTAAACGGTCTGGCCAGGATCCCAGAGAAGATAAGCCAGGAGTGGCACTGACTTTCAGTGTCCTGGTCAGGATTCTTGCATACCCTAAGGTATAAA
This sequence comes from Macaca mulatta, assembly GCF_049350105.2. NCBI lineage: Eukaryota > Metazoa > Chordata > Mammalia > Primates > Cercopithecidae > Macaca > Macaca mulatta. Next base: position 145,423,016 of record NC_133409.1, on the reverse strand, counting down.
GCTGTCCTGTTGCTACTGTGAGGTGTCTGTGAGGCCAGCAGAAGAGACCTTAGGGAACCTTGCAATGTTTTGAAATCACACTAAGCCTTTTTATTCTTGGCTGGCAAACTGGCAGAAAGAGAAGCAGTCATGGGTCCAGCCAAGCGGTGCTTGGAGAGTCAGTCACCTAATACTGTCCACCGTCCATTGACTATAGGAAACCCTGAGGAGCAGGCCTCAGAGATGCAAATTCTAGGCTCTTGGAAAGCCTCCTTGCTTTCCAAATGGCCCCATAGATGCCATGGTTGCCCATCCAGCAAACACTGCCCACTCTCTTCCTGCTGACAGAATCTACAGTGTTTAGATCCGATGACGACTCCCTGAAATCCAGGAAGATGGCCCCTGTCCCTAGTCTAGGAGTACACATGAGACCCAGCTTTGGCCTCTGAAATAGAAAGGAAAGTTTACTGAGAGATTTTGGAAAGGATTGTACTTTCCCCGTAAAAAGAACTTTTCAGAGCAAGGACTCTGGCCTCGTGCCTAGCTTCCTGTCTTTGGATGCAGTTGTGATGCCTGAAGCAGACGCAGCCATTTTGTAACAATGAGGCCTACTGCTAAGATGATAGCAAAACAGAAAGACAACAGGGTCCTTGATGATAAAGTGAGCTGACAAAGTAGCCCTGATATAACCTACCTCCAGACTCACTGTGATCTGAGAAAAATAAATGCCTTTCAGGTTTAAGCCACCATTAGTCAGATTTTCTGTTACCTACATCTGAATCATTCCTACCCAAGCCTGATTCCTCTTTGCCCCAGAGCTTTCCAGCCTAATTCCCCAGCCTCCTCCCTACCCTTTCTTCCCAAGGGTAGAACATCTCCAGTGATCGCCTTGAGTCTGAACAGGGTGAACTGTGAGCTGGGAGAGGAGGGATGGTAAGCTACTATTGTGTGGTCTGGATGGCATTGAAGGCTGACTTCCATCCTGTGACTCTCTCTGGTTTGCTGCTCAGAACCAGAGGCATCTGTTAGCAAGGAAGCCTCTCCCATCCCTGGGGAGAGAGTGCCTACCTTTTGGTCACACTTACCACAGTTGGTACTCAGGCCTCCACCACCATCCTCCTGGAGAACCCAACCTCCAATCTCAAGAAGCCCTCAAGGCCTTGAAGTCTGAGGGAATAGGATTTGGATCCCTCTCTCTAAAATGTACTCACTGTGTAACCTTGGGCAGATCTCTTAACCTCTCTGAGCCTCAAATTCCTAATCAACAAAAAGAGAAAATACTACTATCTATCTATCCTAGTTTAAAAGACATAGCAATTGTGATTGGCAGAAATGTAAGATGGCCTCCAAGATTCCAGTCTCCTGGCACACATGTCTGTATAATCTCCTCCCCTTGAGAGTGGGCGGGACCTGGGAGTATGATAGGTTAGTCACTCAGGTGATTGGGTTATGCTGTATAACAAAGGTGATCAGATATTCACTCTTGTGATTACAGTTACTTTACATAAGACTCTGTCATAGCAGTTTAGGGAGAGATTCTCCTGCTGGCCTTGAAGAAGTGAGCTGCCATACTGTGAGGGGGCCATGTGGCAAGGGCCTGGGGGCAGCCTCTAGGAGCCGAGAGTTACTCTGGTCCAATAACCAGAAATAAAACAGAACTTTAATCTCTCTGCTGCAAGAAATTGAATTCTGACACCCACTAGTGAGCTTGGAAGAGGACTCAGAGCCTTGGATAAGACCACAGCCCTGCCAATGCCTTGATTCCAGCCTAGTGAGACCCTGAGCAGAAAAGCCACTTTATGTCATGCCTGGATTTCTGACCTACAGAAACTAGGAAATGAGAAATGGCTGTAGATCGAAGCCACTAGGTTTGTGGTAATTTGTCACGTAGCAATTGAGAACTAATATAATAAAATTTGAATTATGTAAAAGTATTATGTGAGGCCAGGTGCAGTGGCTCACACCTAATCCCAGCACTTGAGAGGCACAGGCTGGAGGACTGCTTCAGATCAGGAGTTTGAGATCAGCCAATCAGCCTGGGCAATTGAGTATGACCTCACATCTACAAAAAAATTAAAAAATAAAAATAAATTTTTAAATTAAAAATTAGCTAGGTGTGGTGGTGTGTGTGCCTGTAGTCCTGGCAACTCAGGAGGCTAAGGCAGGAGGATCGCTTGAGCCCAGGAGTTGGAGACTGCATTGAGCTATGACTCTACCACTACCACTGCATTCTAGCTTGGGCGACAGAGACTCTATCTCAAAAAAAAAAAGAAGGAAGGAAGGAAGGAAAGAAAAGAAAAGAAAAACAAGTGGTGCTATTTATTTGAATAGGTTAAAAGCAGATCAACTGGGTGTGGTGGCTCATGCCTGTAATCCCAGCACTTTGGAAGGCCGAGGCAGGCGGATTACCTGAGGTCAGCAGTTTGAGACCAACCTGACCAAAGTGGTGAAACCCTGTCTCCAGTAAAAATATAAAAATCAGCCAGGCATGATGGTGCATGCCTATAATCCCAGGTACTCAAGAGGCTGAGGCAGGAGAATTGCTTGAACCCGGTAGGCAGAGGTTGCAGTGAGCAGAGATTGGGCCACTGTACTCTAGCTGACAGAACACTGTACTCTGGGTGACAGAACAAGACTCCATCTCAAAAAAATAAATAAATAAATAAAATAAAATTAAATTAAAAAGTTGAGTGTAGAAATTGCATACGGTTCAGCCTAATACAATGTAAAGTGCCTAGCATGCAGTAGGCACTCAGCAAATGCCACTGTTATTATTCCCCTAGCTCCACTGACCTGAGTACCTTGGTGTATTCAGTGGCTAAGTGGACTTCTTTTCCTAGCACTGGCTTTGACAGCTGCCGCACTCCCCCAGGCTCCTCCCTCCCCCAAACCACCCTCTCCCTGCCTGTCAGAAGAAAGCGCTCAGAGCTATTCACACCCCTCCTGAGAGGCCCAGGGCACAGCTCCTGAGCCGGGCTGCCTCTCGGGCTCCAGGGCAGCAAAACGCCAACCCGAACAGAGAGCAGAAAACAATATCTCTGGGGCAGAACAACAGCTGCCCACCAGCCCCATACCAGCTGGTGGGGAGAGGGCAGCCAGCAGGGCTAAGCAATCGGCTGCTTCCAGCTTGCCCCGCCCCATCTTCCCTGGGTCTTGGGAACCCACGATGTGGAAATGTGCATCGCTTCTCCAGCAGGACCCTGCGCAAGTGCAAAGGTTTCTTGTTATGTAAAAAATGCAAATCATTCTTTCTAACCAACATGCTGGGCCAGATTCCTGCATGAAGACCTGAAAAATAGTGGGGCCTTTGGATAATGGAACGTCGGACAGGTAAGTTTTGATTGACACTGCAGGATGGCTTGCACAGTCAGGAAGGGTCTAGAACAGGCCATCAGAGGAAGGAAGAGCTCTTGGCTCAAGGGAGGAGGGTCTTTAAAGTCACATTTTTTACAATGTCTACTGGTATCTAGTTCCATAAACCATCTGCCCTACTCACTCCCAAAACAACCCTTAAGAATCTCTAAATTGGCAGGACACAGTGGCTCACGCCTGTAATCCTAGCACTTTGGGAGGCTGAGGCGGGTGGATAACCTGAGGTCAAGAGTTCGAGACCAGCCTGGCCAATGTGGTGAAACCTTGTCTCTACTAAAAATACAAAAGTTAGCCCTGTGTAGAGGCAGGCACCTGTAATTCCAGTTACTCAGGAGACTGAGGTAGGAGAATTGCTTGAACCCAGAAGGCAAGGTTGCAGTGAGCTGAGATCGCGCCTTTGCGCTCTAGCACTACAGCCTGGGCAACAGAGCAAAAACTCCATCTCAAAAAAAAAAAAAAATCTCTAGATTGATCAGATTTCCAGGACACACAGAGACCCTGGGAGCCAGCTATAGAGGCAAATTTTTATTAACTTCCAGGTGTCAAATAAGCAACAACATCAATCGCTATTCATGGATTAATTCATTTAAGCCTCATAACTGATAAGGATCATTATGCTTCCTTTACAGATGAGGAAACTGAGGCATAGACAGCTTAAGTAGCTTACCCAAGGTCATAGGAAGACAGCTGGGATTTGAAACCAAGGAGACAGATTCCAGGGCTCACATTCATAACCATTGTGCCAAATAACGAAAGGCTTTCTAATCTTGGGGCCTGAGTTTACTATAGTCAGTAAAAATAATTGTTTGGGAGTATCGTATACTCTACCTGAATCAGGGGCCTGAAACTGTCCATCCCACAGTGTCATTTGCCTTCAGTGGAGACTTGGCCCCATGGTGGCCCTGTGCTCTGACTCAGATGTGCCCCTGTGCCAGGCAGCTTTGCTTAGCTAGCTGAGCCCTAGGATGGGCACAGCAGGTGCCAGATCCTCCCCTAGGCACAGAGCAGAAGGCTCCTGGGGCTGCAGGAAATGGTAGGCCCCTTCATGAGGAGGAAGGCAAGTGGAAACAAGTGTTCCTGGGAGCCAGAGGTGGGAACTCATAATCTTCCCTGAAACATTGGCCCCTCTACCCCAGCTGCCTATCCTGAAACCCTCTGGAGTTCTCACCCTGCCAGCCCCTCTGCCTGCCCTACTGTTCTGTGCCCACCAGCAGGTGTCACTTAGATGCTCAAGGCAGAGCATCCCAGAGCAGCCTCTCCTGGGGCCCCGACAGCACTGACCACAGAGTGCAGGGGGGAGGTACTTGACTCTTTAACTGGCGACCGTGGAGTGAAGAATATGCTGGAGAAAGCCACTCTCTGCATCTCTTCCTCCTCCCTGTGCTCCTCTCCTCCTCCTTTTCCTCCTCCTCCTCTCTCTCTGTTCTGGAACCTGAATAGTTGGGCCAGGCTGAGGCAAAGAGATGCATCTACAATTTCAAGGCCACCCAGACTGTTTTCTCACCTCCCCTCTGTTCTAAGTGACTGTTCCCTCCTCATCCCTCCCCACCAAAACCCACTTCCCCCCACCTCTGGTTTTCTGGAGAACATGAGTAGGGCCCAGGTCAGGGTCTTCCTCAGCTCATGGATCATGTCCCCCGAAAGGGAACTGACCCAGGGTCAGCCCCAGAACCACATCCCCCGGGAAGGCCTCTTATGCAAGAGGTTTGAGTCCTTTGGACATCTTTACTTTCAGAAAGCAGACAGGAGGGGCCAGGTGCTACCGCCTTCTGGTGATCATTGTAGCTACTTATTGAGCACCTACTGTGTGCCAAGCAAGTGCAAAGTAGCTTGCTAGGTGCTTCATGCTCCTCCACTCCTGCAAGTTAATTCCTCCAACAGTATTTGGCACAGTGCCAGGCACTGCTCTAAACACACAAGCTACCTTGGTGAACAAGGCTTCTCCATGAGTACATGCTGCTTATTGTTTGTACCTGACAAGTGGGGGAAACTGAGGCTTAAAGTTTGCCCCAAGTGGTGAAGCAGAGATTCTGTTTCAAGGTGTCTGACTCCAAAGCCACAATATCTGCCCTCCATCTCCTTTCCTCTCCACTGGAGTAGAGGGTGCATGGGTCTGTCTCAGGGTGGGAATCCCTGCCCTCAAATGCTTACACAGTTGCTTTGAGAGGGGAGGGATGACATCTGCACACCTGAGATGTCTCAAGAGGTTTCATCCTCAGTATGTGAGTGACCCTGTGGCCCAGGCTGAGTACCTAGGGCCCAGGGGACCCAGAAGACAGTGATTTGAGCTGTGTGCCTCATGGTTGAGAGGATGCCTGGAAGTGGGGAGCATGAGGCCAGGCTTTTCGGGGGAAGGGGGTCATGAACTTGCAGAGATAAAGGAAGAGTGAAATCTGGATGGGGAATGGGCTGTTCAGAGGCTTGGAGGTGGGAAGGATCCCAAGACAACTGAAGAGGACAGGCATGATTGAAGGCTGGGAGGGAGCCCCAGGCGCAGGGATATGCGTGCAGGATAAGGGAGGGGAGGCCGTGCTACTTTTGACGGCTGAGGAGGTGAGACTGGAGCTAATGGGCCATCAGGAATCGCCCAGCAGAGTAATGACAAATGGTGTTGGGAGATGATCCTGAGGACATGGTGTATGGGACCTGGGAGCTATTACAGGAGCCCCCAGAGGGCCTGGCTTAGGAGGGCAGCTACGTTCAACCAGATCAGCCTTCACTCTCACTTACCTCCAAGTCTTCAAGAGAAAGTCACCCTGAGTCCTTCCCTCTTTCATGCCCCTGCCCAGCCTCTCTGGCTCTACCTACACCTCATCAATGCCACAACTTTGTAATACAGGCTTGGGGGCAACAAGGTTACCTCTCATGAAGGGTCTGACCAGGGAGCAGTCTGGAAGAGGATGAGATGGGTGATTTGGAACAAGGGCACAGCCAGGGCTCCAGAAAGGCTGCCAGTTATTTGGGGCAGGGGGCATGGCATCTGTGGGGGAAACTCAAAGTGGGTGATGCTTGCGTTGTAGCACATGATCCTAGGCCAACCACAGAGAGTGAACTAGGGAAAAATCCCCCTTTGCCACCCATACCCTCTTACTGCCTGGGGCAGCCTTCCCCCGAGCTAGGAGAACCTGGGGCAGACCCAGTTCTTAGACAAAGAAGTTACCCCCAAACCCTGTGTGACATGAGTGAGAATTTGGGCGTGGTAGCCCACAAAAATATTCCCCCTCCTCCTCTGTTGGACTCTACAATTTCACAATCAGTGTTCTATTCCTTTGGCTTAACATTTTTGACCCAAGTTATTTTTTTAATGATGCCACTTTAAGTTGTTATCATGTATCCACACCTCAGTATGAACGAGTCAATCTGATCTTTTTCCAGGAGTCAATTTCATTGTTGAGGGAGATGAAGGAAGGCTTTAAAATCCTAGAGTCTAGGACAGTGGGGTGGGGGAGAGTGGTGAGGGGAGATCGGGATGCTGGGGCAAAGGGGCAAAGAGAGAAGAGAGGAGGGCATAGAAGGGAGAGGCTGGAGAAGCCTGGGAGGGATGAGAGTATATCACTCACTTCGTGATTTGAGGATGAGGTGATCAGAGATAGCCTGAGCAGAGACCGTAGTACAGCCTTTTACCAACTGCCTCTCCCCACTTGGGTGCCTGGACCCCCTGTTCCTGTATCTTGATAGCTCCTCGAAGCAACAGCCTGGAGCGCAAACTTTCTGGGATATGACCCCAGCCTGGCTTCCTATTCTGCGGTCGCCACCCGCAGCTGGACAGGGGCTCTTGGCAGATCGGCAGGGGGGCAGTCCTGGAGACCAGGACACTCTGGCAAGGGGGCGCGCGGAGGTTTAGGATCGAAGCGGCAGGGGCCTCGGGGCTCTGCGACCAGAGCCGGGGGCAAGGGGACCCGGCCAGCGGGAGGCTCACCTGCAGGACACGGTGATCTCCACCTTGGTGGCCGGGATGCTGCCCGCCAAGGAGTCGAACTCGCTCAGCGACGCCATGTCCTCAGGCTGCTCCATCGCCCACCGCACCCCCCACCCCAAATTAGTCAATCCCTGCGCGATTCACGCCTCCTCCGGAGCGACTGGAGCCCTGGGCTCTCCCCCAACTCCAGAGCCAGGGCTGGGCGGCAAGGGGAGGAGAGAGGAGCGCGAAGAGGGGGCGTGGGAAGTGAGAGAGGGAAGAGGGCGGAGGGAGCGGGGGCCGCGGATCGAGGTGGGGGCTCGGGTGACGCTGCGAGAAGGCTAGGTGCCCAGCGGGGAAGGGCAAGGAGCCCAGGGAGCGGGGCCACAGCGGGGAAGGCAGAGAGGGGCGCGGGCAGAGGGGCGCGGGGAGAGGGCACCGGGAGGGACGCGCGGAGTCGTGGAGAGGGGCACCAGGAGAGGGACGCGCGTCTGTGGGCAGCGGTAGAAGGGATGCAGGAGACAGGGAGAGGGGCGTCAGGGGCGGGAGGCGCCGGATGGGGCGCTGGCAGCGGGGGTGGCGGGGCGCCGGCAGCGCGGAGCCCGGGGCGCCCGGGCTGCGCCGCCTCTCCCTGGGTCTCGGCGCCGGCGGCGACGGGGCTGGGACGCGGCTGCGAGCGCCACCTCCTCGGCTCGGGCTTCGGCTCCTGGGCGCCCGGGCTGCGGGAAAATCAAATCTGCCCGAAGCCGCAGCCTCCCGCCACCCGGGAGCGCCAGAGGGGGCGCCCGCAGGGGCCGGGGCGGGGCCGCGGGCGGGGTCTGCGCGCAGGGTGAGTGTGAGCGTGTGTGTGTGCGCGCGTGTGTGTGTGTGTGTGTGCGCGCGTGGCGGGCCGGGGGACGCGGTCCAGATGCTGGGGACGTGGTGACAGCAAGAAGTGGTCCTGGTCGCGCGCGCCTTCGTGTGCTCCCGCCCCCACTCACCACCCCTATCTCCCATCAGGGGACTCCATCCTGGGGGAGGGAGAGGTCTCTTTTTTTTGAGAAAGGTCTATGCAAGGCGGAGAGGGGGCATAAGTGGGAGGGAGGTGTGCAAAAAAGATCCCTTCCCAGGGGCTTGGGGAGGAGGGTCTCTGCTAAGTGTGCGCCCTACTCGGGGGCAGGTCTCAGTCCAGAAACAGACCCTACATCTCCTTCTGGGGAGGTGTGTGGGGGCGACCCCGGTGCCAGGAGGGACTACCTCGGTTTCCCAGTGGCCCAGGTGGGGTCGGTGCATGGGCGCCTCCCCCATCCGTGGTTCCCGCCAGCCGCGGCCTCGCCAAGTCGGCTGCCGAAACCACGCGCCAGCGCCCTTCCACTCCCCCGCCCGTCGTGACCACACGACTGAGCCAGCCTCCAGGTCTAGAAGCTCCTGCCACCCAGTCTGGTGGCAACCAGACTGGGAGATCGGCCCGAGCTCCCTGGGCTTCTATGCAACCAGCACCGAGTAGGCGCGTGCTGTGTGCTTGGGGAGCGAGGGGAGAGTTGGGACACCTCTCCTGCAGTCCTCTTCCCAGCCAAGCCCCTCGCGATCCCCCTCCCTAGCCCAGCCTTGCCCTCCCGGGCCTGAGGTTGCAGCGCAGAGGCGTCTCCCTGAGTAAGGCTGCACACCTAGACTTGACTCTAGCCCATCCTCAGCCTCAGCTTAAGCTTTGCAGAGCTGGAGCGTCCACTTCCTCATCCACCTCCTGGCACATCGAAGCCGATGTGCCTCGGGCTGGCGCGGAGGCCAAAAACCTGGTGCTGGGCTGGGCAGAGCTGCGCCCTCTGGGCCTTGTCTGTGGCAGCGGGACTATAAGGGGCTCCTCCGGATTCTGTTTGAACTCAATTCCCAGAACATCATATACTGTCAGTCAAAGATAAATACAAGAACACATTCCTCTGCCTAGGACAATTTACCCATGGCTCAGAATCAGCTGGACTGGGTTCTGCCTCCTGGAACAGGCAGCAAGGGGCAGAGGCTGTAATTCCTCTGACAGCCTGGCACGGCTGGGTCAGGAGGCCCCACTCCACGGATAATAATTCTGTCTTCCCTTCCTGAGGATGCAAAACTGAACTCGGAATCTCTATGTTCCCCATCCCCCACATACCTGGCATAAACAATGATCAAAGCATACTTGTGGAATATTTTCTCCATTCATTCCAGGAGTATTTACTGAGCATCTGCTGTGTGCCTGGCCCAGTGATAGGGCCTTTGGGAAACCTTGTTCATAACAATAATTAGCATCGTTTAATTTTCAAAGATCTGGGCCAGACACCATGCTTAATTTTTTTTTGAGATATTAGTCACATACCATAAAATTACCATTTTAAACTGTAAATATCAGTGGTTTATAGCATATTCACAGGGACCGCGCATGATTTTAAATTCTCAAAATAATTTTATAAGTGAGATATTACTACTTTTAATGGGAAAAGCTGCAGTTACTTCCACCAACCTAATATTGTCTACATTTAATAAGTAAGGAAGCCAGTGCCCAGAGAGGCTAAGTAACTTACTCATCATCACCCAGCTGGGGATTGGCATAGTGAGAATGTGAAACAAGGCAGTTGAGACCAAAGCCTGACTCTGAGCAAGAGGTTTCACTCTCTCTTAGGATAGGGCCAGACAATGGAAAGTCATCCATGAAATGAGGCCATTGCAGGTTGTTGAGCAAATGAGTAGTAAGATGGAAGTTCTATCCAGTAACCTTGCAAAGTGACAGCATTTGGAGTAGCAGCCCCAGGGTCTCTTTCTAGAAAAATGTAGACACTTGTCTGTGTCACTCCATTCCCTTTAAGTCATTGCACTTTCACTGGTGGCTATTTGGCCAAAAAAAAAAAAAAAGAAAAAAGAAAGAAAGAAAAATATGTAAGTATATGACACATGCTGTGTGCTAGGTGCAGTCCTAGGCTCAGATAATAAAAAGGCAAAAAGGACACAGTATCTATCCCCAAAGAGTTCCCAGGCTACTAGGGACCCCAGGACATGAAGAGGGAGAAACTGCAATGCAGCATGAGGAATGCTGTTGAGCTAGGTAGAAAGGGCTCTGGGAGGCCCAGCACAGTGGCTCACGCCTGTAATCCCAGTACTTTGGGAGGCTGAGGTGAATGGATCACTCGAGGTGAGGAGTTTGAGACCAGCCTGGCCAACATGGTGAAACCCCGTCTCTACCAAAAATACAAAAAAATTAGCCGGGTATGTGGCAGGCGCCTGTAATCCCAGTTACTTGGGAGGCTGAGGCAGGGGAATTGCTTGAACCTGGGAGGCAGAGGTTGCAGTGAGCCTAGATTGCATCACTGCACTCCAGTCTAGGCAACAGAGCGAGACTCCGTCTCAAAAAAAAAAAAAAAATATGTGCTCTGGGAACAGAGAAGAGTGACCAATGGTTCTGCCCCAGGAATGGGAAGATGGGAGGGTCAGGGTCAGGGGAAACTGCAAAAAGGAAGTGATACTGAGATGGACATTGAGATGATGTCTTAGAAGTTTGTTTCCCCTAGAAGCAGACCCTGAGACAAAGATTTGTATGTGAGTAGTACATTCGGGAGGTGTCTTGGTCTCTTCCTGCTGCTGTAACAAAATACTTTATAATCATAAATATTATTTATATAATAATAGAAATGTATTTCTCACACTTCTGGAGGCTGAGAAGTTTAAGATCAAGGTGCCGGCAGGTATGGCGTCTGGTGAGGGCCAGGTCTCTGCTTCCAAGATGGTCCTTGTTGCTGTGTCCTCCAGAGGGGCAAACACTTCCTCACATGGTGGAAGGCAGAATGGCAAAAAAGGGCCTAGCTCAGGGATAATGCCTTTAATAAGGGCATTAATCCATTCATGAGGGCAGAAGTGAGACGGGGAAGGGAAGGTAGACAATAAAAGGTGCTTTATCAAGCCAGTCATCGCTCTAGGCAACTAGAGTATAGTCCTGCTGCAGAACTCTGGGAGACTGTAGGACACACTTCAAACTTAGGCTGCAGAGGGGTGAGGAAGCTGGGATATGTTTATATCAACTTCTGCCAGTCATTGGCTCAGTGGCTGAGGGCTGCTTCTGGAGGATATTAATTTCCTGGCACTTCTGGCCTAACCAGCACAGAGGGGCAATGCAGGTTCCAGAAGCCAGAGAAAGCCTCAGGCAAAGAAATGCAGTCTGGCGTGGGACTGAAGCACACTGCAGTGGGAAAAGTTAGGGGCTGCGGTGGGCACTGGCAAGGCAGCGGCTGCTACAGATGATGAACTTCTGCCTGGAGGACAAGGCTGTGCAGGCATTCCTGGCAGGGGACCAGCATGAGGAAGGGCCAGAGATCTGTGATTGGGGGCTGGAGTGTGGCTGAAGCACAGGGTCAGGGTTGGTGGAGGTAGAATATGAGGCTAGGAGGTGAGGGGCCGTGACGCAAGGCCACAACCTCCGCTGGGCACAGAGCCTTTTCAGAAGGGGACACTGGAGGAGGGGCGGTCTGAAAGACACCCTGCTGCTGTGTGGCCAACCAGAACATAAAACTTACTGATCAGGAGCTGGGCACAGAGGCTCACATCTGTAATCCCAGCACTTTGGGAGGCTGAGGCAGATGGATCACCTGAGGTCAGGAGTTTGAGACCAGCCTGACCAATATGGCAAAACCCTCTCTCTACTAAAAATTGTTTTGTATTTTTAGTAGAGAGAGGGTTTTGCCATATTGGTCAGGCTGGTCTCAAACTCCTGACCTCAGAATCCCAGCACTTTGGGAGGCCGAGGCGGGCGGATCACAAGGTCAGGAGATCGAGACCACGGTGAAACCCCGTCTCTACTAAAAATACAAAAAATTAGCCGGGCGCGGTTGTGGGCGCCTGTAGTCCCAGCTACTCGGGAGGCTGAGGCAGGAGAATGGCGTGAACCCGGGAGGCGGAGCTTGCAGTGAGCCGAAATCGCGCCACTGCACTCCAGTCTGGGCGACAGAGCGAGACTCCGTCTCAAAAAAAAAAAAACAAAAAAAAAAAACAAAAAAAAACAAAAAAATTAGCCTGGCGTGGTGGCGCATGCCTGTAATCCCAGCTACTTAGGAGGCTGAGGCAGGAGAATTGCTTGAACCTGGGAAGTGGAGGTTGCAGTGAGCTGAGATCACGCCGGTGCACTCTAGCCTGGGCGACAAAGCGAAACTCTGCCTCAAAAAAAAAAAAAAAGAAAAAGAAAAAAACTTACTGATCAGGCCCAGGGGAGAAATGCTCCCAGCTCTTGCTCAAATGAATTGCTGATGGTTCAAAAGCAGCTCCACAGATGTTGCCATTGGAGGAGCTGTTTCTTCTTTGAGAGATACGATAGTGCCGAGTAACCCTGGTCACTTGTGATGTCCAGGCAGGCCAGTGCGTGGGCTGGCAGGTGCTGCAGACGTGCCGTCTGGGCCCGGCAGCCAGATTAGAAACAACCATGGCCCTGGCCCACCCGCCACGTAACTACCGCTCGTCCCTCTGATTAAGAACGTCAAGCACGGAATGGGCCATGCCCAGAAGATCTGGAATAATCAGCATCAGCGTTTTGCCTTTGCCATCCAAGACTGCAAACATGCTCTCATCTGACCTAATCCACGGTGTTAATGACGGCAGAGCAATTTTGAGAGGCAACTCACAGCATTGATAAGGAGAGGAAAAGCACCACCGGGCTTAGGGGGCAGAGCTCCTCACAGAAGAGACAGCTGCTGTCCCTCACCCCTCCCGAAGCACTACTTATAAATGCTGCCCTCCTCTCCCCTGTTTGAGGCTGGGGATGGTAGGAGAAAAGGGCACAGAAGAGCAGAAGCGGGGTTGTGCAGGGGACAGGAAAGTGGGGCTGCCCAGCTGCACCTAGAACAAACTAGAAAAAGGCATTCTTTACTTTGGGTAAATGCAACGTTGAGTCAGGCAGGGCACACGGTTTGCTGGGCAGAACGTGGGCTGGACTGAGCCTTCACTCACGCCCTCGGCTGGGTGCCCTTGTGCACTAAACACCCTGCACCACTATTCATGGTAGCCCCAGGGAGAGAAGGAAAGACAGGGCATGGCGGGAACTGAAACCATCATCGCACTAGAGAGGCAGGGGAGATGCAGTGTCTGATTCCACCCATTAATAGAAATCCTAGAAGGGACTTGGTTGGAGACCATCCAGGTTAAACTCCTTTTACTGAAAAGCTTAAAGAGGATGAGTGATGGACTCAAGGTCATCCGACTCTTCCCTTGATAAGAAACTCCATGAATAACAGCGAGGCCAGGTTCTGAAGAGCAATGAGGACCTGTCTCCGAAGGTGTGGCAAGAGGCCAGCCACGGGGCTCTCCATGTCTCCAGTCCCTCATTCCTGCTGGAAGGGTGGCAGCCTCCCTGCTTAATGACCCACCATCCCAACCAGAGCCCATGCAGCCCCTCCCTTCTGCCTCTCCCTGTGTCACAGTGTCAGCTAGCTCAGTCCATGTTCTATCTGGGCAAGAAGCCCCATGGCCCTCCTGCTGCCAGCCCAGTAGCCCTTTCTGCCCCCAGGATCCACCCCTCCACCCTGCCTGGCCCTGGCATCTGTCTGCAACCTGGTGGGCACCAGCTCCCTGCTCACTTCTCTTAGCCTCCTCTTCCTTCCAGCCACTCCTGCTTTTCCAAGTGAGGGAGGCCCCCGTGCTTACAATCTAGAAACCAGAACCTTCACAGCAACCAGGGTATCCACTTAGAACCAAAGTCAGGTCATGTCGCTCCTCTGCTTAAGACCCTCCCCTGGCTCCCATCTCATTCTGCGGAAAAAGGACTTGCTGGACTTTGGGCTCTGCTCGTGACCTGACTTCATCTCTGCTTTCTCCCTGACACTGACTCCATTCCAGCCACACTGGCCCCTCACTGGCCCTGCAGGCACCTGCCTCAGGGCCTTTCTATTTGCTACTCCCTCAGCCCAGACCACTCTCCTCTGGGTCGCTCAGGCCCCTCAGGTCTCTGCCTCAATGCCCTCTCCTTGAAGAGGCTTTCCTGGCCACACTACCCAACATAGTACCGTGTTGCTCTCATTTCCCTTAAACACCTTTATTTTTTTTTCATAGCATGATCCTTGTCTGTTTCCCCCACTAGGATAGAAGCTTTCTGCAGGCAAGGACTTTGTCTTGTTCACTGTTGCATCCCAAGCTCCTAGGGCAGGGCCTGACACATGGTAGGTGCCCAGTTTGTGAGGTGACTATATCCAAGTCCACTGTTGGCTTTCAAAACAGTGACTCCTTCATGAGGACCCCTGGTAACCATGTGTCAGTCTCAGACAGGGCCTGAATCTCCCCCACCACACACATCTTCTCTATCTCCCCACCCCCAAGCATTTATTCAGCATCTGTCATAAATTCAGCTGTTTACTTGTTGTTTAACAACTATCACATTGTGACCAACACCACAGAGAAGGGAAGGGATTCTTATGTGTTTACTAAGGACCCACCATGCAATAAGCATGTAAGAATTTAACATCCATCACACATTTATTTTTTATTTTAAAAATTTATTTATTTATTGAGATGGAGTCTTGCTCTGTCGCCCAGGCTAGAATGCAGTGGCATGATCTCGGCTCACTGCAACCTACGCCTCCCAGGTTCAAGCAATTCTCTTGCCTCAGCCTCCCGGGTAGCTGGGACTACAGGCGCCCGCCACCACGCCCAGCTAATTTTTTGTATTTTTAGTAGAGAAGTGGTTTCACCATGTTAGCCAGGCTGGTCTCGATCTCCTGACCTCATGATCCACCCACATTGGCCTCCCAAAGTGCTGGGATTACAGGCATGAGCCACCGCACCCAACCTTATTTTTTAAATTAAATTTAATGCTTTAAAGACAAGATCTCACTGTGTTGCCCAGGTTGGTCTTAAACTCCTGGCCTCAAGCAATCCTCCTATCTCGGCCTCCCAAAGTACTGGGATTACAGGTGTGAGTCACTGCGCCTGGCCTCCATCACATATTTAATCCTCACAATAAGCTCATTGTCCCACTTAACAAAACTGTGCTCCTCTGTACCATGTGCTGTGCATAGTTCACCATGAGGGAGAGTAAGATGAGGGAGACACAGTCTCCTCAGAAGCTCGGTCCAGTGGGGTTACAGCGTGAATTTTGAGTTTATGTTCTAGGAAATCTGTAGGAGAATAATAGGCATTACTTGCTTCATCTTTTCAGATAAGGACACTAAGGCCCAAAGTAGTTCAGTAATTTAATTTGCCCAAGCTCACACAGGTCAGCGGCAGAGACGGTGCAAACCTAGAACGATGTGTGTCCAAAGCTGCTGTCTTTGCTCCTTAGGGCAGTGCCTCTGCTCCCCGGCCTGGCTCAGGGGCCTGTCTAGAAGCCTCAGCCTCTGCCATGGCCTAGGCCCAGATCTGAGCCCCTCACACATCTGCAGTGCCTAGTCCAGCGCCACAGTATCTGTGCCCAGGCCGTGACCCTTCCACTCTTCACTATGTCCAAGTGTAGACATCCCAGTCTGTAACCTCCTCCACCCCCAACCTCATACACATTTAACCCAATGTTTAGCTTAATATTGTCAGTCATGGGATTAGAGGCCTCAGTCCTGCAAAGGACTTTAAAGATAATCCAACTCGCCTAGATTTTACAGATCTGGGAACTGAGGTCTAGAGAAGGAAAGAAATTCAACCAACGTTGTTTGTTTGGTTAAAAGCAGCAATTAGAGCCAAGAGCTCATAGACACCCTGATTGGAATCGGTCTCCTGGATCCTTTCTTCCTTCACCTCAGCTCCTTCAAAGGGGGATGGGTTGCCTTGACTTTCTGTTGATTGATAAGCAGGGATGTGCCATCTGTGCCATTTGGCACAAGGAAGACCAAAGTGACCTTTCATTGCCCCACCCTCAATACCAGGTATATCCAACTGGAACCAGTCCCATATGGTTGCACCTGGGCCTTTCTTCCTGCCATTTCCTCTCTGCCCGGCCCAAATCCTACCCATGTTTCAAGTACCATCTCTTCCAAGAAGCTAGCCTGGATTCTCCCAATCTAACCAAGTTTCTTTTTCCACTGAACACCCAAACTCTTCACTTTGGTGGACCTGTTCCCCCTTTCTCCCTTGGCAGGGGATGTGCCCTGAAGGCAGGGGCTGGGCCTTCTAACCCTTGTACTCCACAGCCTGGCCTTTCCCAGCCTCAGCCTCAGCCTCCTTCTCTTTCTTTGTGCTGGGTTTAATTTCATTTAAGTACATTACCCCCACAGCCAGCCAGTCTACTCTTAGGCCTCCTGAACTCTCTCTCTCCATTCAATGTAAACTCATTTCCTCTTGTTTGAGCATCTTGGGAAATGGAAAATGAGTCCTCACATTTCTTCGGATGCTTAAAAGCAAACCAGGTCCCACCCTGAAGTCTCAGCCTCCCAACACTTGATGCTTTCTCGATTGGCATCAAGGGCGGAGACGGAGCAGCTGATTTTCTCTCCTGCTCCAGCCTGTGAGGGTCTTCGGCTCAAGCTGCAGGACTCCACCCCTCCCTCCCTCAGGCCATGTGTGTGGGAGGGGAAGGGAACTGACATTTCACTCCAGCCCTTAGATTCTTTGTCACCATTGCTCCTTGGGAACTGCCTCCCCTGGCTGTACCTGTCCCAGGCAGCCTGAGAAGCCACTGAGGGTGAAACGCTTTTTTTCTTTTAAGCTCTAAATTCATTTTCATGCCAAGCTGCTTGTATTTTCCTGCCTGGCTGCCGAAGGTAACTGAAACATGCACAAAATGCCACAAGCCTGGCTTTGTGTGGAAGCTTAAGTCCCGGTGGCCCTGCCCCCAGCGCTCGCCTGCTCGCATCTCCAGCAGTCCGCCGAGATTTCCTTGGGTTTTATTAGCTCTGACCCTACACTGGGAGAGGAACTCATCAGACACACTTCACATCTTGCTTCCTCCACCTCTGGCTAAGAACCGTTGCCCCGATGACGGGAAGTATTTGTTCCCCAGTTCTCTGATAATTCTGTCAGGAGCCTGGGTGAGGCTCAGGTGTCAGGCTCGGGAGCTGCTGCTGACAGCTCCTCGGAGATAATGGGCCTGCTGAGGCGGGGGCCAGGGGGGAGTTCGCAACAGAGTGCCGGGTTCTCTGGTCTCTTCCTCCAGCTTAAAAATGGGGTTAACAATATAACCATACTACCATTCCTTCCAGAATTGGCATAAGATTCCAATTAGATGAGGATGTGCTGGGAGCTCTCTGGGAGAAAAATACCATTATAAAATCATAGAGGTTTAAACTAGATGCAGTTAGAATGAGAGTCTGGGCCTCTCATTCTACAGATGGAAAAACTAAGGCTTGGGAAAGGAAGTTACCAAAGTCAGACAGTGACTAGTCCTGGCCTGAAAACTAGTTTCCATATTTTTTCAGCTGGAGTGAGAAGGGGAAAAAGAATGGAAGGGAAACCATCCCTGTGTGAAGTGAGAGTGCAATAGAGGGAGAGAATAGACTCCTAGCTCAGCCCTGCCAAGGCCCAGCCAACTAAGGCAGTGCCTTCATCTATGAGATGGACTCATCTATGAGAGGGGCATTGTGATGCCGGGTCCACAGCTCTTCAGAGAGGATCAATGGAATAACATGAGTTATTATATCGTGAGTTCCTCAAACACAAATTCCTTCCCTTCTCTTATTTGATCTTAAACAGCAACACAAATGCTTTCAAAAAGGGAAGCACAGGCCGGGCGCGGTGGCTCACGCCTGTAATCCCAGCACTTTGGGAGGCCAAGGCGGGCGGATCACGAGGTCAGGAGATCAAGACCATCCTGGCTAACACGGTGAAACCCCTTCTCTACTAAAAATACAAAAAATTAGCCGGGCGTGGTGGTGGGCGCCTGTAGTCCCAGCTACTCGGGAGGCTGAGGCAGGAGAATGGTGTGAACCTGGGAGGCAGAGCTGGCAGTGAGCCAAGATCGCGCCACTGCACTCCAGCCTGGGCGACAGAGCAAGACTCTGTCTTAAAAAAAAAAAAGGGAAGCACAAAGGAAACATTTCCTTCAGAGCCGAATGTTGCCCCCAAAATCATGAACTTCGAACTCCCTTTCCTTTGAGGGCCTTTCTTATACAGTGAATGTGAAATTGCCACTTGCTCCCGTCAGTGTAATGAGGAAGTAGAAATATGACTTCTCCCTCCTCTCCACTATTTCTGCTGTACAAGAGCTTCCTCACAGGTATGCAGGGCAGCAGCTCTTAATGGAGTTGTGGCCAGATCCTCACGGAGAGGAAAGTGATTTCTAGGAGATTAGCTGAGTGGTGACGATAATACAGTTATGGTCCAATAAACATCCTGATGAGGGTCATTTGTGTGCCCTCCCTCCTGCTGCGTCTCCACAGGCCTGGTTCAGGCTCTGCTTGGAAGGAGCGTGGAGACAGCTAAGGCTAGGGCCAGCCAGCCAGCTTGGACTGGGGACACTCTAGGATGGAGAAGTCAGTTGAACACCCCCAGCCTGTAAGGCAGGAGATTCAGGTTTTAACCTCTGTCCTGCCACCAAATTATTCTTTTCCTGCACCTCATCTTCCTCCTCTGTATGTCAAAGGTGGAGATCATAGGAAAAGAGCAGAATTTGGGATCCAAATTCCCATATTCAAGCCCCAACCCTGCCTTTTATTAGCCTTGCAAGGTCCGGCCCTTTATTCCATCCATTCAGTCTGTACAAGGCTTTGTGCTACTTGCCTTTGGTCTTCAGTTTGCTCATCCAGGAATTGGGCATAATGATATCAACTTCGGGAGGCTGGTTTGGGGGATTGAGAGAAAAATACGTACAAGGAGCATCCACAGACCATGAAACACAGAAGGGACAATAACATTTTGCTTTCCTCTAAGGTTCCTTTTCGTTGACTTTCTCTGATTCTATGAAAATATTTACTGGTGGTGGATGTACAAGAGGAGCTCCAAAATTACTTGTTGACTGAATGAATTCAACTGTAAAGCAGAATATTAAGCAGCCAAGAGGGAACTAGCCCTTTAGAAGGTACGCTACAGAACCAGCACCCAGTCACAGGACTCAGCCAACCTTTCCATGCACAGAGGGCTCCTCCATCCAGCCCCGCAGACAATAAAGAAGGTTGGCCGGCCTGTGCCAACGGAGCACGTTTACAGGATCATTCTGTGCCAGGCGGACGTCTCAACTCTACCCTCTCACAATCTGATCAGTTGCTGGCTTTCCACAACCAAGAAATAGCAGGCATGTCTTAGTAACTCACGAAAGGCTTCCGCAGGCTTCTGCCTTTAGAAAAAGCTGCAAGGCTAAACTATATTCACAGTGGCCTCTAGTGGCAAATTTCCAAAATAGCATGCTAAATGGAAACTTGGCAGCTGGAGGAATCTTCTCAGAATGACCTAGATTCCCAAACTGGGGGCTAGTTCAAATCTTCCCTTAATGAATGAGCACTCCAAGTTCCAGAGGTAAAGTGATTCATCCAAGGTCACAAAAAGGCCTCACAGCCCTCGGTCCATAAACCTTGCCCACAACTGGCAAGGTTGTGGTTTCAGATGCAATTAAGTATCTTGAGTTATCCGTTTGGAAGGACAATCGGGAACCCAATTCCCAAATCAGGCCAAGCCAACCTTAGGGTAAGACCCTAACATGTTTTCTTCCCACTTTGCTTCTCTCTCATCTGTAAGAGTGTTGCTGGAAGATTCCCCTATCTTGGCATTTACCTAAAAAGTAGTAGCTCACTCTTTAGGTGACAGGACTCTGAGACCACAAAGTGCTTCTTTGTAGGCAGTAAACTCCACCGCTTTACCGTGCTTTTCAATGCTCCCTCCTCCACATGTTGCAAGAATGTGGTGCCAAAAGGGGCCCCAGTGACGGCTCTGACTGGCTCGAGGATCTGGGGGTAGCAATCGTGTTTGTGTGGGGAACGCTATTTTGACATATTCTGGAGACACAATCCAAAAATACATCAGGCTGAGGACTTCCAGAGAGCTCAGTGGAAAGGCTTGGCTGCCATACCAGCTGAAGCCTGGGTTTGGAGAGTTGGGGTACAGTGATTTCTATAAGAGGATCTCAATCTTTTTCTGATGGAGAACATTTTATTTGATGCATTCAGCAATAACCTCAAAGCACTACACAAGGTGTTGGGAAGACTCACAGACGGGAGTTAGACAAGGTCCTTGTTCTCAGAGGTTAGCCCAGTGGGAGGGAGAGACTGTGAGGTGAGAGGCTGAGACAGGTCAGGCTGTGGACATGTTGAGATGAAGAGGCAGGAGGGGTGTGTGGTGGCTTCCAGGGCCACTGGTAATAACAACTAGCATTTTGGGGGTGTTTTCTAAATGCCAGTTCCTGTTCTAAATACCTGTTCTAGCTCATTTAATCTTCACATTAGCCCTTGAGGTTTGGCCCATTATTCTCATTTTATAGTGGAAGAAAGTAAAATACAGAGAAATTAAGAAACTTAAGTTCATGCTGCTGGTAAGTGGTGGAGCTGGGATCTGAACCCCGACAGTCAAGTTCCAGAGCTCTTTCCCTCAATGTCATCATTGTTGATGCTCTTTTCCCTGCATTTTCTGTGATGTCTACTGACCACACAATCTTACCCACCCTGGTGTCCACACAGGGTATCTCAGTGCCACATACCAGGGTCTGAAGTCCATGTTGTACTGTCGTGGGAACAGAACACTTTCATAAAGCTCAATCCTAGTAGCGAAAGCCAGCAGCTGTTGAAGCTCATCCTGTGCCTTGAACCTCTTCACTCTTCCAAGATCACCAGGATGAGGTGGAGAGCTCTGCTCCAAGAGGCAGAAGATTGGCTCATGGTCCTGACTGCCCTTGCTTTTAGGAAAATCCCCCTCCCCAGTTTCATGTTGGACAAATGTGACCTCTAGGACCTCACTACTCAA
Source organism: Macaca mulatta (assembly GCF_049350105.2). Classification (NCBI taxonomy): domain Eukaryota; kingdom Metazoa; phylum Chordata; class Mammalia; order Primates; family Cercopithecidae; genus Macaca; species Macaca mulatta. Next base: position 145,401,976 of record NC_133409.1, on the reverse strand, counting down.
AGGGTGTTGTCTGGACCGGCAGTCACCATCTCCTGGGAGCTGGCGAGAACTGCAGACTCTGGCTGAGTGCTGAGTCAGAAGCTGCTTCCTAACAGACTCCCTCAGTGATTCCTGCATGTAGTCAAGTGTGGGAAGCCCTGGGCTAGGGCCCTTGGACCATATTCTTTATAGTCTGAGTGCCAAGCTTCTCTTATCCATCATCCCAGGGGCACCTGTTTGAAAGCCTTTTCCATTGGTTTATCTACTTCCAACTTTACGCATTCTCCAAATGTCTAGAATCTCTTTCTCTTCCCACATGAGAAGCAGCAGAGAGCTGTATCTCTCCTGTGCCTTGATGAGCCCTCAGTGGTCCTCCATACCTATCTTCGATCATCTCTATCCAAGTTTTAAACCTATCCTTGCTTTCTCCTGATAAGCCATCCTCACTCTGACGAGATATAACAAAAATGAGCTATCCCTAGTACACCCCACTTTTATGAGACCTGTCTCAATGGTACTAATCCTGACAGGATGTAAACACTCATACGACCAAAGAATTAAGCAGGATTCCTTTTAGACAAGCTTCCCTTATAAGGAAACAGGAACTTCTACAACTCTGGCTAATTGGCAGAACCACAAATTGTGAAGCAATTCAAGCTTCACTCTTTGAGGTCATATCCTCTATGAAAACTGGCACAGGCCCACATGACTGCCTTGACATGTATTTGGTGTCCCTTTCCAAAAACAAGGAACTGTGCCTGTGTGGCTCTCCTCCCAAGGCATGCAGAACCTTCTTTGCTTCAGAGTAGCCATGATATGTTTCCACCACCCCTGTGCCCTGGATGAAAGTGGAGATTTTCAGGATTACGAATCTGGGAGGTTAGTGAACAGGTGCTATTCCTTGCTCTCAGAGGCAGATCCAATTATGTCCACCCAGTTCAGGCTGAAAGAAATATATTTCTATTTTTTCCAGAGTGTAGAACATTACTTTGCATACAAAAATCATCTCTGGGAAGTTACAAAGTCATTTATATAGTTTGTTGTTGGGTTTTGCTTTTTTGCTACTGAGAGAAAAGAGAAAGGTAGAGAAAGAGGTTGAAGGTAGGGAAGGCTTGGGGAACAGAACCTTGTTTGGCCATTCCATAAAGTAAATCACCATTTCCAAAATTGATAGAGTAGTAAGAAACATTAAAGTTATAATCCCCTCTTCAAGGAGCTACCAGCTTAAGGAAGCAAACACCACAACACATACTGCCCTTGGTCCCACAACAATGTACAGGTGGGCCCTCTGCAAATTCCAGGGATGGTGCAGGTCTCTTAGCACATCCACCCGGTTCACTTACAGGCAATCCCCCCGACATGGTTTGGCTCTGTATCCCCACCCAAATCTCATCTCGAATTGTAATCCTCTGTGTTGAGGGAGGGATCTGGTGGGAGGTGACTGGATCATGGGGCATTTTCCCCCTGCATGCTGTTCTCATGATAGTGAAGGAGATCTCACGAGATCTGATGGTTTAAATATGGTGGTTTCCCCTGTGCTCACTCTCTCTCCTGCCACCTTGTAAAGAAGGTGCTTGCTTCTCCTTTGCCTTCCACCATTATTGTAAGTTTCCTGAGGTCTCCCTAGCCATGTGGAACTGTGAGTCAATTAAACCTCTTGTTTATAAATGACCCATTCTCAGGTAGTGTCTTTATAGCAATGTGAAAACGGACTAATACACCCCTTATTCAGAAATGTCAATTTCTGTCACTTAACTTCTTTCTCTGGTTCTGCCCTTTTTAAGTTACAATTGCTCTTAAGTCTACTGGAGATCCACAAGCCTAAAATGATGTGAAATCTTGAACATACGATCTCTGTAATACTACTTAAAATGACTGGGATTAAAATGACTATTGGAACCTCATACAATATTTAGAATCAGACCACAGCAGCAATTTCAACCATCAATGGCATTTTATTTTGGAAGTTTCTATGTATTACATAGGTATTAACTTCCTTCCTCTCCTCCTCCTCCCCACAAAATCCAGAGTTATTTTTGTACATAAACAACTGAACATATAAAAATCTCGGACTAATTTCTCTAAAGTCTTGGGTTAAAAGAACTTGAGTGGCGCTTCTCCTTTCTGAGAGGACTACTTCTTAAGGAGGATTCATGGTCTGTCCTTTGCTTACTACAGATTTCTCCTCTTCTCTGGGAAAAAGATGGTCAATGTTTCTGCTTCCTTTTAATAAATTAATTTCTTGATTATTATACATTATTATTCCCCACTTGACACCTTCTTAGAAACTTGATTGTTGGATGCATTTTTCATTTGGCAAAAATTCAATGTGGCTTTGCGTGGGATGTCTGAAGTGTCAGAAATAGCAGTGTTGATGTTCTGGTTTTGAGAGGGAAAATATATATAGAGATGCATACATTCCCTAGAAGAACAAATGTAAGACTGAAATAGGGTAAATAGGGTGTGCACAGAGTTAAAAGGGCTGATAGACACTACTTGGTTTGGAATTCTGTGACTGTCAACAATCAAGGACTGCAGTGTAGGCCAGAATACAAATCTCCTTAGGAAGAAGTTTGGTTAGGCAAAACCACTGAGAAAAGACAGTGTCTGCTACATTGTTCGAAGTATATCAGAGCAGACATGCACAAGACACAGCATTATGAGTCATGTGTAGTAAGTAGTCACCTATCGATAAACAGGGGCATTTGTGCAAATGCTCTGGCAACCTGGGGGAAGAGAAAAGAAGCATCCTATTAAAATGTACTTCCATCTCTAACTCTCCCAAGACCCCAGGCCTCCTAAGCTTCATGATTTGCAAAGCCAAAATGAAATTTAGCATTACATGTCATTCTATGTCATCTGGAAGCTGGTCCACTGGGGCCATCTCAGAAGAGCTGCTCAAGAGGGTAGCAAGTCTACCCAGAAGGGTATGCCTTAATGATCTTCACATCATCCACAGGGCGGTCCTGGGAGTTTGTTTCTACCATTCCCACGCGATTCACCATTCCTATGCCCTGGCACACTCGGCCAAAAATGGTGTGTTTGCCGTCGAGCCACTGGGTGGGGGCGAGGGTCACAAAGAACTGGCTGCCATTGGTGTCTGGCCCCGCATTGGCCATTGCGAGAATTCCAGCCCCTGGTGGGAAAAGGGAAGAAAGGAAAGAGTATAAATAACCCCACAGGTCCAGTGTAGAGCTGCTGCCCCAGCCTAGGGATGAAAAAGAAGCCAGGACTTTGTTCTGGCCTCTGTCCAGACCCGGACAACCACTCAAGGCAGGCTTTCTGCCCTGTTCAAAGGCCATCACTACACTACTCTGACGACTTCATCTTCCTTGTCCTCACCTATTCCCCAGCCTTGACCCCTGATGCTCCTCACTAACTGTGGACCATGTTCCTGACTGCCCTCAAAAACCCAGCAAGGTTTCCTGTTTCTTTGAGGACACTTTTGATATCCTATGACCTTTAACAAATAGTTAGAGTCTAGAACACCCCGACCAGCACTCAGAATTGCTCAGAACTTTGTGAGAGGCGCCGCTTTCTCTAATCCACCAGGGCACTTCATGGCGCCATGGCTGGGCAGTTATCTGGCACCATGCCACGGTGTCAGGCATTCACCTTGAATCATGGCCAAAAGAGTGAGCTTTTAAAATCCCCGTTCCTAACCAGTCCAGCCAAATTATACACTTACCCGTGAATTTCAAGTCAGGATGAAGTTCATCTTCAAACTGTTTGCCATAGATAGATGCACCACCTCGACCTGCCCGATTAGAAGATGATACATGCATCAGCCAGTCACACATTCTATCTCACAGCAAGAATGATGGCCCAGGGTCAAAGGATTTCTCAGAGTGGAGGAAAGGAAAAGGCAGTGACACCTACCCCACTGCTAGGCATATTGCAACTACAGAATCTAGCACAAATAGCATATTCAAATCATTGGTTTCATTCCAATAAGACTTTCCTTTTCAAAATAATGCTATTTTTTCCTGCACATTAAAATAATACATGTTCACTATCAAAAAGGTAGAAAACATAGAACATTATCAAAAGAACACTAAAATCCCCTGTAACCTAACCATCTAGAGATAACCACCATTCATAATCTGATGTGTTAAGAGGTTTCTTGATTTTTAACATTTTTATGAGTATTTTAGACATGAGTGCCCCAAGTCCCAACCCTGTGCCCATCACAGACATTGCTAATCAATCAGTATTCTTCCCTGCTCAGATAGATTTGCCTCTGAACGTTACCAACCCAGAACTCAGGCAGCCATTCAGTAATAGCCCAAGAGTTGAAACCTATTTGCCACCCTTAACCTAGATGATGGAAAATAAAATTCATTTAAGTTAAAGCTATCCAGCTGAAGGAGAAATAGGGACAGTGGTAAGTGGCAACATGGCAGAAAGGGACATTACAGTAGGCAGAGTCACCGAGAGGTGAGGCAGTACATCATAAAGAGAAAACAGGGCCAGGTGTGGTGGCTCACATCTAAAATCTCAGCACTTTGGGAGGCCGAGGTGGGAGGACTGCTTGAGGCCAGGAGTTTGAGCTGGGCAACAGAGCGAGACACTGACTCCACAGATTTTTTTTTTAAGAGATGGGGTCTCACTATGTTGCCCAGGCTGGTCTCAAACTCCTGGCATCAAGCAATCCTCCTTCCTCAGCTTCCCATGTGCTGGGATTATAGGCATGAACCACTGCACCTGACTGACAAAAAAATTTTAAAATTCAGCCAGATGTGGTGGGTGGCACATGCCTACCTAGCTCTTTGGGAGGATGAAGCAGGAGGATTGCTTTGAGCCCAGGAGTTTGAGGTTACAATGAGCTATGATCACATCACTGTACTCCAGTCTAGGCAAGAGGCAAAACCTTGACTCTAAATAAATGAATACAGAGAAAATGAAGAAACATGGGATTGGGAATTATTTGCTAGCAGCATCATCACCAAATGTTATTTATATTATGTCCACAAGAGCAGGGTGCTGGACTGGATACCCTAAGCTCAGGCAGGTTTTGTTCTAAGAGCAAAAGGATGTAAGTTAGGCCAGGCACGGTGGCTCACGCCTGTAATCCCAACACTTTGGGAGGCCGAGGCAGGCGGATCACGAGATCAGGAGTTCCAGAACAGCCTGGCCAACGTAGTGAAACCCCGTCTCTACTAAAAATACAAAAAAAAAATTAGCCAGGCAAGGTGGCACACACCTGTTGTCCCAGCTACTTGGGAGGCTGAGGCAGGAGAACTGCTTGAACCCAGTAGGTGGAGGTTGCAGTGAGCCGAGATCACACCATCGCACTCCAGCCTGGGTGACAGAGCAAGACTGTCTCAAAAAAAAAAAAAAAAAAAAAAAAAAAAAAGGATGTAAGTTAAACATGGTTTCCTCACAGGAAAACATGTCATAACAGGAGGTAACTTTCTTAACGAATACTAATCAATTATGTAGTCAATCATATGCCTTACTGAACTACATTGGTTTCTCCAAGTTGAACGGTCATGACAAAACAGCCTAGAACAAAGTAAACACTGGATTGATCAACGGGTACTCTGCTTGCCCCACAGCCCAGTGCTGGCAGCTCACTTCCTCTACTGCCTGCTATAAAAGTAGCACCAAGTCCACCCCCAAGGCCCCTGGGCATGGCTAAGGTGTTTCCATGGTAAAAATCTTTTGCTTTACCTTTTAGTCGGCTTCACCACAGGGAGCCTGTCACAGCCCCCGTTTCCTTTCCGGAAGAAAATGATGTTCTCATGCAAACAAGAATGGGGGTGAATCCTAACAGACTAGGGGAAACCTCCCACTTGGCCCAGGCTACCTATGCTTCTGGAAAAATACTGAACCATACTAAACTGTGTAAAACTCATTCCAAAAATTCCAACCTGTCAGTATACTTCCAAACAGCAATTATATAACCAATACATTCCCTCTGACTTGATCCTCCCCTTTGCTTGGTCCTTTGGCAACCACTAGAGTCAAGGTTCCTGGCTGGGGTTACCAGAGACTAGAGAGAGGGAGAGGGTGTGGGGCCAGACGCCACACAGGCCAGGCTCTGCGTGCAGGACTTGAGTGAGCAAGTTAAGGATTCAGTTCAGTAGTACACTGTCAATCTGTGGCCTGAGCCTTCAAAGTGTGATCCCTGCAACCTGAGGGCTGCCAGAACAAAACCCCCAGGGCTCTGCCCTCTAGGAATGGAAAACCATCACATAAACATCACCACAAACAAGAAGTACATTAAGGAATAGGTCGGTCAAGAGTCACAGATGGGCCGGGCGTGGTGGCTCACACCTGTAATTCCAGCACTTTGGGAGGCTGAGACAGGTGGATCATGAGGTCAGGAGTTTGAGACCAGCCTGACCAACATGGTGAAACCCCGTCTCTACTAAAAATACAAAAATTAGCCAGGCGTGGTGGCACACACCTGTAATCTCAGCTACTTGGGAGGCTGAGGCAGGAGAATCACTTGAACCCAGGAGGTGGAGGTTGCACTGAGCCGAGATTGCGCCACTGCACTCCAGCCTGGGCGACAGAGTGAGATTCTGTCTCAAAAAAAAAAAAAAAAAAAAAAAAAAAAAAAAAGTCACAGATGAAGTGGGAATCAGAGGAGACAGGAGGAAAGAACATGGAGACCCCCTTTACTCAATAGGCAGAGTTTTCATAATATCTTACTCATAATACGTTATCTTTTCATAACCCAATTCAACTCAGTAGGGTTTGCAGCAAAATGTCAGAAAGACAAATCATTCCAATTCAAACGTTCCTCTGGGCACGTGGAATAGGTGAGAGGTGGCAGAGGTACAGAGAATGATTAAAGAGCTCTCCAGTGCACAGCATGCTACGCAGATGTCAGTTATCAGTTAGAAAGTCAACAATTTGGAAGCTTTGCAGGTTCTGTGCCTGGTCTAGCACAGACACAATGAAGATAGGCACAGACCTGTTTTCTATTTTGTGTGTGTGTGTGTGTGTGTGTTTGAGATGGAATCTCGCTCTGTCACCAGGCTGGAGTGCAGTAGTGTGATCTCGGCTCACTGCAACTTCTGCCTCCCGGGTTCAAGCGATTCTCCTGCCTCAGCCTCCTGAGTAGCTGGGACTACAGGCGTGCACCACCACACCCAGTTAATTTTTGTATTTTTAGTAGAGACGGGGTTTCACCATGTTGGCCAGGATGGTTTCAATCTCTTGACCTTGTGATCTGCCAGCCTCGGCCTCTCAAAGTACTGAGATTACAGGCGTGAGTCACCGCGCCTGGCCAAGACCTGTTTTCTAACCTTTGATTACAGGTTAGAAAAGAACGTTCAAGATTCTTTTCTGGCCAGGTGCAAGTGGCTCACACCTGTAATCCCAACAGTTTGGGAGGCTAAAGGGGGCGGATCTCTTGAGCCCAGGAGTTGAGACCAGCCTAGAAAACATGGTGAAACCCGTCTCTACAAAAATTAGCCAGGCATGGTGGCACGTGCCTGTAGTCCCAGCTACAGCTACTCAGGAGACTGAGGTAGGAGGATCACTCAAGCCCAGGAGGTTGAGGCTACAGTGAGCTGTGATTGCGCCATTGCTCTCCCGTCTGTCTCCAAAAAAAAAGATTTTTTTCCTCTGCTGACCTCTGTCCTCTCTTGGGATCATTTATTCAATGTATTTATTTCAGACACGCAAACATACAAAGAATAATATGACCAACATCTATGACCACCTCTGCCCCCAAGAAATAAAGTATTGCAAATCCAGCTAAGACTCCATGCACACACCCCACTGCAGCCCTCCCCAGCACTCATTTTCTTTTTTTTTTTTTTTTTTTTTTTTTTTTTTTGAGACGGAGTCTTGCTCTGTCGCCCAGGCTGGAGTGCTGTGGCCGGATCTCAGCTCACTGCAAGCTCCGCCTCCCGGGTTCCCGCCATTCTCCTGCCTCAGCCTCCCGAGTAGCCGGGACTACAGGCGCCCGCCACCTCGCCCGGCTAGTTTTTTTTTGTATTTTTTAGTAGAGACGGGGTTTCACCGTGTTAGCCAGGATGGTCTCGATCTCCCGACCTCGTGATCCGCCCGTCTCGGCCTCCCAAAGTGCTGGGATTACAGGCTTGAGCCACCGCGCCCGGCCGTCAGCACTCATTTTCCTAAGAGCTAACAGCTGATTCAAAGAATCACATTTTCCTCTCAGGTAACCACTAGTCTGACAAGAATTTGGCATTTCCATGCATTTTCTTCTTTACTACACATATATGTATCCCTAAAAAAAAAAAAGTATTGCTGTTTTGCATGTTTTTAAGTTTACATAAGTGGTATTACACTTTATATATTCTTCTGCAATTAGCTTTTTGCTCACCACTGTTTGAGAGACTCACGTACTTTGTTCCAGGCGGGTCTCTGTCGTGTTCACCTCACTGCATGACCATAATGCTCTGTCTTATCTTTTCTGGTGTTAATATCGAGGATCTTTCCAATGTTTTGGCTATTATCGACCATGCTATAAAAACTAGTCTTATACTGTCTCTGAAACACAAGTGCAAGAGCTCTCGGGGGCCAATACCTCACAGGGGATACATGGGGTCATAGTTTGAGTATTTCATCATTGCTAGATTTTTCTAAATGCCTTATTGAAAAGGATGAACCAATGTGCACCCCTCCCCGCAGCACTCTCACTCTTACTGCTCTAGGTCGTTCTGTCAGTCTGAGAAGTGTGAGACCTCTTGTGGTGTTTTAAGCTGCATTTCTCTGAAGTTTGGCATAATTTCATGTTCACTGGCTTACTTAGCTTGTCCCCTCTGTGAACGGCCACTCAGTGGTATGACATTTTGGAATTGATACATACAGTCATCTCTTGGTATACTCAGGGCATTGGTTCCAGGATCCCTGTGACACCAAAATCCCTGCATGCTCAAGTCCAGCTGCGGGCCCTGCGAAACCTGTATGGACCCGCATGGCTCAAACCCATGTTGGTCAAGGCTCAATTGTATATTATGGATAGTAATCCTCTGTCAGTGAATGTTTTGCAAATACCTTTTCCCAGTTAGCTTTTTTCATTCTTTTAATGGGACCTTCCAGTGCACAGAACCTTTGCAGTTAAAATTCCTTAACTTCTTTATGATCTGTGTGTGTGTTTTTTTTTCCTTTTCCTTTTTTTTTTTTTTTTTTTTTTAAGACAGAGTTTTGCTCTTGTGGCCCAGGCTGGAGTCCAATGGCGCCATCTTGGCTCACCACAACCTCTGCCTCCCGGGTTCAAATGATTCTGCTGCCTCGGCCTCCCGAGTAGCTGGTGTTACAGGCACTCGCCACCATGCCTGGCTAATTTTGTATTTTTAGGAGAGATGGGGTTTCACCATGTTGAGGTCAGGCTGGTCTCAAACTCCTGACCTCAGGTGATCTGCCAGCCTCGGCCTCCCAAAGTGCTGGAATTACAGGCGTGAGCCACCGTGCCCGGCCTGTGTTGTTTCTTAAAAACAAAATGCAAAAAAACCCTTTTCTTGTCCCCATGACTCCTGTGATGTCCCTTCCTCCTCTTAGTCACTGTGGAAACCTGTCAAAATGATGTCTAAGGCATGCGACATGATGCAGTGCCTTACACCAAGATGACCATACTTGGTGCTACTTGTCCCTGCCTCTCCCACGCCACAGTTGATGGGATAATAGATTAATATCCAGTCCCACAGATGGGCAGTGGCCTATAAGGAGATCCAGTGGGGCACTTGACACCAGAGGGTAACTGACCAATCAAAGCCTCTCTTCTGGCAAGAGAGCCTCTAACAGACACTGTCCGTCGGCAGTCTCCTGAGCACCCCCAACCTCCTCCTCCACAGCCTGCCTCAACCTCAGAGAAAAAAACGCAGGTGCTGACAAGTCCATTTTGCAGACAGGCGTGGCCAGATGACCCAGTTCAGACTTACTGATATAAACAGAAGTCGCTGAGTCAAGCTTCTGAGAAAGCTACAGCTTTCCTGATAAAAACAGACAAACATACTCTTTTGTCTTTCATCTACAGCTCTTTCCCCATCTTCCTTCTTTGAAAGTAGGGTGACGCCAGAACAGCAGCAGTCATCTTGCAACCATAAGACTAACAAGTTCAAGACCAAAGGCCAACACATTATGAATGAAGTGGAAAGATACGGCAAGCCCAGATCCCTGACAACTCTTCTGGGCGGGTGAAGAGATGACAGTAACTGCTCACTTCCAGACGTTCTGTTGTGTAAGAAAAAACAGCCCATGGGATTAGCTTTTCTGTTAGTTGTAGCCAAAAGCACTGCTACTTGACACAATCACTTTGTTAATATACCAGACGGGAACAATGCCCCAGTCCTCTAAGGGGCTTTGTGGTTCTAAAGATGCGGTCTTCTCTTTCTCACTTGCCTTTGGGGTCAGAGAGATCTGGATTCCAGTTCTGCCTCCAGCAATTACTGTTTAACCTTAACCAAGACACTTTTCTCCAAGCCTCAGTTCCCCCGTCTGCAAAATGGGAGTAGCAGTAACACTTACGTCTCACAGGCTTGTTATGAGAAGTAAATGAGACAGCATATGGAAGCCATTGAATGTATAACATGAGGCAAACACACAGTAGTGTCAGTGATGAAGAGCCCCTTTAACTGAGGTAACCCGAGCATGGTCCCTGAGAAGCAGCTGCTGGTCAAAATTCAAACTGCCACCTCAGGAGCCAGCCTGCCTGGGTTTATTCAGTTCCTCTGTTCTCCAATTTCCACCACTCCCTCGCTGCTTCTCACTCTTTGAGGAGAACCTTACTTCTTATTTCACTGAGAAGAAGGAATTTTCACAAGAGAACTTTCACGTGCTCTCACTACCAAAGCCCCTTCCCTTCCTACACCTCTACCCACCTCCCTTCCCTAAAACACTGTGTGAATAAACTGTCCATGACTATCCCACCACCACGTACCCAATCCTGCTCACCTTTAAAGAACTCAGCAACTACAACCTCCCCCTCTAGTAGACCAATTTTTCTCTTTCTAATGGAGCATTCCTGTCAGCATTTAAACATGTTATTGATATTTCCTATTTTAAAAAACGAAACTCTATTTCCAAGTATCCTATTTCTCTACATCCCTTCACAGAAAAACTCCTTGAAAAAGCTGTCAACACCCACTGTCTCCACTTCTCCCCATTCTCACTGGAACATGCTCCATTCAGACTTTTGCCCCTCACTGCTCCACTGAAACTGCTCTTGTCAAGGTCGCCAGTGACCTCCACGTGGCTATACCCAGTCGTCAATCCTCAGCGCCCACTTTACTTGATCCACACTCGATGTCACCCTTCTGCTTGAGCTGCTGCCTTCCCTTGGCTTCCACGGCTCCACATTCTCCTGGTGTTCCTCGCTGCTCACTGGCAGCTGCTCCTCCTGCGCCCCTCTGCTTTCACAGGTGTTACTCAGGCCTGCGCTGCTGTGTGAAGCCCTTGCCTTCCAACCCTGGCTCCCCACCCCTTTATCTTTCACAGGTGTTAGCCCAATAAACTTCTATCTTGGTGTCTGCTTCCCAGAGGACCAGAACTAACACAGCTGCTATCACCCTAGTTCAAACGACAACCATCTCCAGCTTGAATAGGAATAAAATCTTCCCGCTGGTCTCCTTGCTTCCAGCCTTGCCTCCCTCTATTCTTCACAAGGTAGCCAGAGGGATCCTTTTCAAACAAGCCTAATCGCAGCACTCCCCTGCTTGAAACCCTCCATCAACACTGCATCACTCTTAGAACAAAATCCACAATCCTCACCACAGCTTACAAGACGCCCCACAGTCGGGCACTCTGCTACTCTCTGAGCTCTCTCCCGCCACTCTCTCAGGTGTTCCAGCTACACTGGCCCCTGTGCCGTTTCCTGCCAGGCACACTCTGGTCTAAGGCCTCTGGCTGCTGTTCTCTTCGGAGCGCCCTTGGCCTGGACAGTCTCATGGATCACCACTTCATTTCCTTCACAACTATGTTCAAATGCTCTCTATTTGTCAGAGAGGTTTCCCTAACCACACTCACCAAACCAGCCCCTCCCTCACCCTCTAGCCTAGTGGTTCTCAACAGGGAGTGATTTTGACCCCTGGCGACAGTGGGCAATGTCTGGAGACAATTTTGGTTGTCACACTGAGTGGTTCTATCAGTATCGAGTAGGTAGAAGCCAGCGTGAAGCTAACCATCCTTCAATGTGCAGGACTGCACCCCCTCCAACAAAGAATCGTCCAGCTCTAAATGTCAATAGTGCCTAGGTTGAGAAATCCTGTTCCATCCCAGCAGTACCTTCTTTTTTCCATATCATCTGCCATCCCTGACAGTTCATTATGTACTTTTTCATTCTCCGTCTCTCACCAGAATGAGAGTTCCGCAAGGGCTTTCTTATTCACTGTTATATCCCCAGCTTTTAGAAGAGTGCCTGGCCTACAGAAGGAGTCTAATAGGTATTTGCTAAATGAATTAACAATCAAAATAAATAAAAGTCACATTTGTTGGAGCTCCCACTTTGTGTCAAGCCCATGCTAACCACTGTACCAACATCAGCTCATTTACTACTCACAGCCAGCCTAGGAGGTGCATGTAACCACACTCCAGACAGGTGAGCTGGCTCAGCAGGGTAACGCAACTCCTCTACATTTAGTAAGTGTTCATGTGAAGCACAAGGCAAGCCCAAGCTCCACAGTCCTGCTCTCCACCCTGCACCACACTGTCTTGCCATAGTCCACAGCTGGATGAAATTTCCTCAGATATGTCTTATCCTAGCTGGGCTCAAGAGTCCCAAATGGTCCCTGAGTCATGCTCAATCAAATCTGAGCTCTTCTGTCTAGGAGTCTCCATTAACCGGCCCCCTAACTGCTCTTTACTGTCCCCTAAACAGGCAGTTTGGAGATCTATAAATTTGGTAGAGGCCTTAGAATCACATTTGATGCATTTGTTCTAGGTGTGGAGAGGTGGCTGGGTGATGTCACAAGAGCCAGTCTGGAGTGGAAGATGTGACACCTGGGGTGGCGGGCTCCCTCCCTCCCCCTGCCTCTGTCACTCCTGCCCTGTACCCACTCTTCTTCCTAAATCCAAAATGCCCTTCCCTCTACTTCCCAAGACCCATCTCGCATATGCCTCCTTCCCATCCTAATCTCACTCCATTGTACTTTTCCCCTTATTATGAATTACTCCAACCTATATTATACACATAATCCACATCATACTATCATACATTTGCATATTTATATTACCCCATTCTAGTTGTTTCTTATAATGAATAGTTTGTTTCCTGGCAGGGCAGGGAACTGCAAGGAAAAAGAAAATGCCTTGGCTTTTAATGCTTAAGTGCTTCTCATAGGCCTTAGAATAGCACAGGATACCCAGCAGACTCTTGGCAAATACTCATCAAATGAATAAAATTAACAGAGCTTGCTGTTCAACACGTTAAATTTCAGGTGTTCCTGGGGCTACTAAGAGGAGAGATGAAATCAAAGTGAGAGTGACGCACAGGATAATCAGCATATAATTAATCACAGCAATCACAGCAGCTGGTGAGCACTGTGAGGCCAAGTGCAGAGCAGGAAGAGCTAAAGGAAGAGCTTGCCAGGATGTTATGTCTTACAGAGAGGAGAGAAAGGTTAGTAGAAACAGATAAAAGATACTCAGAGGGCTGAGCAAAGAGCTTCTATAGTTATTATAATATGGGAAAATTGAAGGTAGAAAAATGGTTTAAAATGAAATGAAGCAGGAAGTCAAAGGGTATTTGAACTGACAAAGCATCTGGCAAAGATGTATTACAAGAAAGCATGTGGAAAGAATGGTTCCACAGTAGTCAGACTGAGGAATGGAAGTGCTACATCAACTTGCTGAAGAGCCCAGGATGTCATTTGCTGCCCATCTGAGATGTTTAGCAAAAAATGCGTCACCTAATCAGCTAGAAAATATGAACTAGTGACCCAGGAGAGCCTAACTCCTGTTTGCCTTCCACCACAGACTTGCCAGTGGGCTGCTCAATCATTCATTTTACTTGAGGCTGGGTGCAGTTATTTGAAGATCTTTTGAGTGATTCAATTTCATTAAAATTACAGCATGGAAATGTGACATTATGAAGGATCATGAACCAACTACAGAAATATAGAAAAGCTCTGGCATGAGCAACTCACACCTGAGTCACTTCCAATACTTGTACCCTAATCATGGACTCTCGGTTCACTGGTATTAAGAATTAAAATTTATTTCATAACAACATGACGGGGAGAGAGGAAGAAGACAGGAAAGAAGTACATCGACATATCGATGGAACCCTTTCAGACAAAGAAAGTAGAATGAAGCAGGACTAGACTCTGCCTCCCTGTTGTGCTGAACCCCTATCGACTCCAATGGGGATGGCACCAGGTTTAATAGGCCGAAGAGACCTAATGCCAGCAAATGAGACATGGGGTTTTATTGGGGACTTACATACAGGGGAGAGAGCCCAGTGGTGGTGGGCTGGACGGGAGAACCACAATGGCTTGCAAAAAGCATGCAGTTTACATAGCATTTCCACTTAGCACCTTCTCCCTAACAATATCTACCTGGCAAACTTCACTCAACCCAAAACTCAGGGCCTCAACCTGTGTGCGGCCCATGTTTCAAAGGACGAGCCAGGGGCTCAGATGTCCCTTTATAGACAAGGAAGGAACCTCCAGGTTGGCTACTCCTGGATTCCCTAGCTCAGAACACACATTCAGATGCGTCTGCTATACAGGGTCATTCTAAGGGTATGTATGCTTCAGTTATTGCTATCAGGCACGTTTACCACATGCTCCCAACACCCAATAAAGTGAAGACACAAAAATTAAAAATTAAAAAGCCAAAAGTTCACCAGCATCAACGAAATAAGGGAAACAAACATGCTAAAATTGTAAAAAGAGTCAGCCAAGAGGAAAAAATAGAAAATTCTTCCACCTGTATTCCCTGAAACTAATAACCAGGAAAGAAATGTCATGCTGAGATTCTCATAAATACCCTCCAATTGTGAGAAGCCAACAGGGGAATGGGTGAGCAGCTCTGAAAAAGTTAAGGAAAGCCCTTGAGGGCAGAAGCCCATGCATATCACAGATGCTCGAGAGTGGCAGGGCAGGCAAGCAGGGCAGGCCACCTTCCAGGGTGCTGGGCCATCCTTGAGGACTACCCAGATCCTGGAGTGGTGACAGAGGGACACCACTGGCTGGTGGAGGGGGCTCTGGGACAAGACTTTAATGGAGTCTGGGAAGACAGAACAGAGGCTAGCCCTCCGACAAGGGGCTCACTCAGCATGAGCTGAGCTCCGGTTCTCTCCTGCACCTCTTCAGGGTAGAATAGAATAGAGAGAAAGCAACCTAACATTTGAAGTGGGGAAGACAACCAGTTCCACGTAAGTGGGGAGAATGACAAGGAGACTCCACACACTGTATCTGAGCAAGTAAAAGGTGGGGATAATGTAGGTGCTGACATCAAGCATGGATAAGATGAAAACAAATGTCATGGAAACTAGGCAAACATACCACAACCAACAGAAGGACAGAAAGAAGGAGGGGAGGAAGGAAAAGAAAACCCAGGAACTCAGTCTGGGAGAAAGTGGCTTCTCCATGGCTATCTCAAGCTATGGATGATTCAAGAGAAGTAAAAATCTAATATAACAAAAGCTCAAAGACAAGATAATATGCCACAGAATAAGATGAAAAGATTGCAGAGCGAAGGAAACAAATTTAGATCCAAATGGCACCCGTAATGAGCTAGTAGATAAACTAGAGCAGTAAAGAACAAAATAGACATGACTGAAAATTGAGTAAGGCATAGAGTAAAGGTCTGAAATTATTTTAGTGAATACAGGGAAAAAAGAAAAAAAATCCTATCACACAATCAAAAGAAATGTGATAAATATGGAAGGCAAAGGTGATGAAACAAATAACTAATTTCCTGAAATAGAAAATCCAGTAAGTATAACAGAGAAAATACTCAGAAATAGAAATCAAAAAATTATCCCTGATTTGAAGGAAAGAGTAAATCTGGCCTCAGTATTCTCCAAAACCATATTCAAAAACCAGAAGGCAGTCAGGCATGATGGCTCATGCCTATAATCCCAACACTTTGGGCGGCCGAAGCAGGAGGGATACTTAGGCCCAGGAGTTTGAGACCAGCCTCAGCAACACAATGAGACCTCAACTCTATAAAAAATTTAAAAATTAGCAAGGCATGGTGGTGAATGCCTATAGTCCTAGCTACCTGGGAGGCTGATGTGGGAGAAATGCTTGATCCCAGGGGATGGAGATTACAGTGAGCCATGATTGTACCACTGTACTCGAACCCGGGCCTGGGTGACAGAGAAAAACCCTGTCTCCAAAAAAACCAAACAACAACAAAAACAAACAACAATAAAAAACCAAACCAGAAGGCAATTGATCAGAAATGTCTAAAAAGATCTCAGTATACCCAGTTATGGTCTTTTTTTCTTCCCTTTAAACACTTTTAATTAATTTATGTATTTAGAGATAGGGTCTCACTTTGTCACTCAGGCTGGAGTGCAGTGGGCAAAATCATGGCTCACCGCAATCTCAACCTCCCAGGTTCCAGTGATCCTCCTACCTCAGTCTTCCAAGTAGCTAGGATTACAGGCATATGCCACCATGCCCGGCTAATTTTTTGTTTTTTGTAGAGATGGGGTCTCACTATGTTGCCCAGGCTGGTCTTGAACTCCTGAACTCAAGTGATCCTCCCACGTCAGCCTCCAAAGTGCTGGGATTACAGGTGTGAGCCACCACACCTGGCCTAAAAAATTTATTTTAAAAAAGGAATTTATCTCTTACAGTTGTGGAGGCTGAGAAGTCCAAGGTCAAGGGGCCACATGTGGTGAGAGCCTTCTTGCTGGTGGGGACTCTGTGAAGTCCCAAGGCGGCACAGTGTATCGCACAGTGAGGGGGCTGAGCATGCCAGCATGCTATCTCTTTTCAAGTATAAAGGTAACAGGCAGAAATTCTCAAACATAAATGAGCTTAAAAATACAACACATTCCAGCTCTAATAATAAAAAACCACTGGACAATTGTGATCCTTGAGCATTCTGAAACAAAACACAAAAAACCACCACACAAGAAATCCTGCCCTCCAGCACTTGCGAAGGTGAAAGCGAAGTAAGTTGTGAACACGAAATACACTGAAATGTAGGACCCCCACTGTAGCTGAAGGAATGATGAGTGCAGAACAGATAATAATAAGACTAACAACAAAAATTAAGGTCAGGGAAAGATAAGAATGGGTAGAAATTTAAGTACTAATTGCCTCATCTTTCACTGTAGGAAGTCAAATATTCTGTTCTCTGTATATGAAATTAAATGTAGTATGTTCTGCTTTAAAAACAATAGCATATATAATATATCCTATTTTTTGAAACTATTTCCATTTATCTTGTTATCCTTTAAACCAGACATCTGGCCGGGCGCGGTGGCTCAAGCCTGTAATCC
Organism: Macaca mulatta; assembly: GCF_049350105.2. Taxonomy (NCBI): domain Eukaryota; kingdom Metazoa; phylum Chordata; class Mammalia; order Primates; family Cercopithecidae; genus Macaca; species Macaca mulatta. The sequence continues at coordinate 145,384,617 of NC_133409.1, read as the reverse complement.
CAGCACTTTGGGAGGCCGAGGCGGGTGGATCACGAGGTCAGGAGATCGAGACTATCCTGGCTAACATGGTGAAACCCCGTCTCTACTAAAAATACAAAAAACTAGCCGGGCGTGGTGGCGGGCGCCTGTAGTCTCAGGTACTTGGGAGGCTGAGGCGGGAGAATGGCGTGAACCCGGGAGGCGGAGCTTGCAGTGAGCCGAGATCACGCCACTGCACTCCAGCCTGGGAGACACAGTGAGACTCCGTCTCAAAAAAAAAAAAAAACCAGACATCTGAAAAGAAACACGTCTAGAATGATGGGCACCAAAAGTTAACACTGTTCCTTTCTGAAAGGTGGGATATTGAGGGATTAGTTAATGATGGTTAGAAATCTTTAGGAGCTATGCTTATGAATGATTTTTCCCCTTTTCTCTGCTTATATATTCTGTATTTTGAAATGCATCCATATACATTAAAACAAAAAACAAAAAAACACCTGAATGCTTCTGGCCATAGTTTAGATAAATCATGAGACAATTGAGAATGACAAAAAAGAACAAGACTGAGAAAAGACTCTGCCACAGAGAAAACCAAACTTGTTTAAAGGCAAACGAGCAGATATTAGCAGAGAAAAAGCAGACTGAGAAGCAAGGGCACTTGAAATGAGTAAGTGTTCCACCAGTTCACTAATAAACCCCATCTAAATGCCAGTAACTCCCAAATTAATACCTCCATACCAGGTCTTTCCCTGAACCCCATATTCCTATCCAACTACTTACTCACGAGCATAGTTGGCCCTCCCTACATGTGGATTCTACATTCATGGATTCAACTAACCACGATTGAAAATATCAAGCATCTGTACTGAACATGTATAGAACTATTTTTCTTGTCATTACTCCCCAAACAATACAGTACAACTATTTACATAGTGGTCACATCTTGCCCCTACATCTATTCTCTAAACAGCAGCTAGAGTGATCCTTTTATTTATTTATTTATTTATTTATTTGAGAGGGAGTCTTGATCCGTTACCCAGGCTGGACTGCAGTGGTACGATCTTTGCTCACTGCAACCTCCATCTCCTGGGTTCAAGCAATTCTCCTGCCTCAGCCTCCCGAGTAGCTGAGATTACAGGTGCCCACCACCCTGCCTGGCTAATTTTTGTGTTTTAGTAAACACAGCATTTCACCATGTTGGTCAGGCTGGTCTTGAACTCCTGACCTCAAATGATGCAACTGCCTCGGGCTCCCAAAGAGCTGGGATTACAGGCGTGAGTCACTGTGCCCAGCCTAGAGTGATCCTTTTAAAGCATAGATCAGATCACAGCATTCCTTTGCTCAAAACTCTCCAAAGGCTCACATCTTACTCAGAGTAAAACCCAGTCTCTACCATGCCCTGTAAGGTATCATACCTTATGATTTCCAGCACAGGTTCCTGCCTCAGGACCTCTGTGTTTGCTCTTCCCTCCATCCAAAATGTTTTCCCCCGAGTTACAAGGTTCACTTTCTTACTTCTTTCAGATCTCTTCTCCAATCATGTCAGAGAGGAGTTCCTTGACTTTTCTACTAAAATTCCATCCCCACACCCTTTTCCTGCTTTATAGAGAGCAAGAATTCTGTCTCTTTCTTTATAGGTATCTCCCTAGAGCTTAAAAAAGTATCTGACACAAAACAGACACTCATTTGTTAAATGAATGAATCGATAAAAGAACCCAGGATTTTATTATTCTCAAAATATTATAAAGTCTTTCCTTTTTATTGATCAGACTACTTGCATCACTATAATTCAGACAAATATTATTTGTTCTTAGTAAGCAGTACATGTAAGTTACGAAAATCTCTACCAAGCCTAGGAATAAAGGTTGGTTTCTGGTCAATTCCACACATGTGTGTTTGATGAAGGAAGGAGTTGTCACCAGAATCAACCAACACAGACCTTAGTCAGTGGAAAAGAGAGCTCTGGCTGCCTTATCGCCTATTTATGAGACTTCAGAAACTAATGTTGGCTTTAGAAAAAAAAGACAAAAAGGAAAAAAAAAAAAAAAAGAAAACATAAACTAATGTTGGCTTAACTGTACCTGTCCCTGTTGGGTCACCTCCTTGGATCATGAAGTCTTTGATAATTCTGTGGAATTTTGTGCCATTGTAGTAACCTCGACGAGCCAACTCAGCAAAGTTCTTACAGGTCTTTGGAGCATGCTTCCAGTACAGCTCCAGCACAATGATTCCCATGCTGCAGAGGGAGAGGACAACAGCTCCAGTAAAGAACAAGGTCAGGGCAGACAGGAATATTACGGGACTGCTCCAGGACTCTTGCTTTTCAAGCTTGTAAGTCATGAAATTGTGATAACCACTGGATTTCATGCTCAGCAAAGGAAAACACCACAATGCAAGTAACATAAACACCAATTATCTTTTTTGAGTAAAACATGCAGGTGTTCTGGGTACTTCTTTTCAGCAAAATTACAAGCATGGAGAACTCAAAATTCTAATACTCTCTCTCTCTATATATATCTGATTATCTGAAACCATATAACCAACCCCTAAATTAGGAAAAAAATTATTACACTTTTTAATTTTTTTAAAAAAGAGACATTAAAATATCAGGAGTTCATATTTATTTAGAAGTTTCTGGGTGGGGGTAGGGACTGGGTAGATGGAAAATAGGAAGATGTTTAATGAATACCTTTTAAAAACTTTTGTATTTTTGATCCAAGTAAGTATATTACTTATTCAAAAAATTTTAATAAAAGGTATAGTTTGTGTTTGTTTGGGAGAGAGTATAACAAAGGCAAAACCTGATAACTTTGAATCTTTGCACCTCCCAATAGGATGAGTGCTTTTCCTCCCCAGTACTACTAAAAGATAAGGAACAGGCAAGAGAAAGGACAGGTGCCTTCCCCTCTACTCCAACACATACCTAGACTTTAAGCTCCAAGGATGTGACAATTTTTTTTTTTTTTTTTTTTGAGAAAGGGTTTCCTCTGTCACCCAGGTTACAGTGCAGTGGCACAATCTCAGCTAATCGCAACCTCTGCCTCCCGGGCTCAAGTGATCCCCTCACCTCAGCCTCCTGAGTAGCTGGGACTACAGGCACGCATCACCAAGCTCAGCTAATTTTTTGTATTTTTTTGTAGAGATGGGGTTTTGCCATGTTGCCCGGGCTTGTCTTGAACTCCTGGGCTCAAGCAATCTACCTGCCTTGGCCTCCCAAAGTGCTGGATTACAGATGTGAGTTACGGCACCAGGCCAGATGTGAGAATTGAGTCAACTCTGTATCTCTGTATAGTCTGAATGCCCGGTGACTTGCACAGTGTAAACACTCTATTAGTATATGAGGAATGTGCTAGAAAATAGCTAACAGCCTTCCTGCCTGCAATTCATCTTTCACACTGCTCCCATTCAACACAGACTAACAGTTACTCTGTGCGTGGCACTATTTTAGGCACTGTTTCCCTCATGAAGCTTACATTCTGGTGGATATTTTCAACATACAGGAAGTAGCCATTTGGAAAGACAATCAGGAAGTACATATACACTTCTGAAATGTGCATACCTCAGCAATTTCAACTTCCAAGTATCCTCTAGGAAAATATACAAAACTGCCTAAGGATACAATATGTGCAAGGATGTTCATCTCAGTATTTGTCATAGCCAAAAAAAAAAAAAAAAAAGGAAGCAACTTAAATGTCCTTGAAATAGGAAATACCTAAAATATCAACTATCCATCCTATGGGCAGCTAGCTGAATTACTGAGTGAAAGAAAACCAAGTTACAGAAAAAACATACATAGAGTATGATCATATGATCCCATTTTTTTATGTTAAAAAAAGCATAAAAAAGAGGTTTATGTGTACATAGAAAAAGGTCTGGACAATTATCCAACAAACCGTTGATAGTGTTTTCAGGAAGGAGGTGGCTTTCACTTCTTACTCTGTATGTCCACATTGCTTGGATTTAACAATTTATTTTGCAACTTTAAAAAATACCAACAGGAGAATTCAGAAACTACAGGTTGGAGCCTGAAGATGTAGAATTTTACCATAAAAGAAGGTGGGGAAGATGGCCAGGGAGCATGAACAGCATGAGCAAATATAGAGAGGACTGACAGAACTCTGCTTTGGCTGAAAGCAGCAATGGGCAAGAACAGAAAGGCAGAGGACCTTAGCTGGTCTCTGGCCGCTGAAGGGGGCATGGCAGGTAGACAAGGGCCAGATGAAAAAAATCACCTTGAATGCCAGGATTAATACGTTTTTACTTTATACTGTTAAAGCAGCAAGACATTATTAAAGGTTTTTGAGCAGGATCCCTTCCTTGTCCTATTTTGTAAAGATCACTTTGAGCTTTTTCCAAAGAGGCAATGAAATGAATAGAGCTAAAGAACTTGCAAGGTGAGACGGGCACACCAGGCTCCAAACGAGGTTCTTCCAGTTACTAGCTGTGTGGCTTTGGTCAAGGCTTTAATCTGTAAATTCGGCGTTTCCTCCTGCTAATATTGAAAGGGAGAAAGTTAAATAATACCTTCATGATTTGGGTTGCTAAGATTAAACTAAATGAGATGACATACAGCGGGGCATGGCGCTAGCAGGCTGGTTACCACATCACTCTTTGATAGTGGGGAAAATGTGCTTCTTCCTGTATTTTATTGGAATTTGTTTCTACAACTGTACTACTTATCACGTAATGTTTACATGTCTGTCTCTTTCATTATACCGTAAGCTCCTAAAGGCAGGGCTGTGTGTTTTTTATCTACCGCTATCTCCTCAGAATTTATATCCTATGTGCCTGGCTTGCGGCCTCATTACACGCTTGTTGAATGAATGAATGAATGAACGAATGAATGAATGAATGAATGAGTGGACTGGAGGAAGGAGGACAATGAGGCAGCTGTTGCTGAGACCTCAGCAGAAAACCGCGCGGAGCTTGGACGCGGGCGATGGCGGTCCCCTCTCAACCCTCTGGGGGCCGTCTCGGCCGCTGCTCCACGCCCCTCCACGTGGAGGCCGGGCTCCCGGAGGAACGCGCCAGGAACGGAGACCCGTGGTGAGGCCCGGGCTCCGTGTCTCCTCTGCCAGCCCCAGAGGCCCGAACCCCCTCACCTGGTCTCCAAGTAAACGTTGGGTGGCTGCCAGGAATCTGGGGGAATTGCCGCCATAGCGAAGCCGGCGGCGGAATGCTTCTCTAGCAATGGCTACTTCCGGCGTCGATTAGCTGGGGACCCGCCGCTGCTGCACACTTCCGGTCCCCGCCGTTCAACCCTTTCGATACCAGGATTTGGGTGGCCAGGACGAGGAAGAGGACGGTCCCTTCTTCCAATGCCGGGAAGCTGAGGTGGGAGGCGAGAAGAAGCTGGGCGCGAGAACAGAGAAAAATGCAAACTTCATTCGCGGTGGTCTCCAAGTGGCGCCACTCTGGGCGATCTGATTGGTTCGTTTAGGCATGGAAGGCGGGAACAACCAGAAAAGCTAGGCTCTGGTTGGAGTTATGTCCTAACATTAAATTCGAAGAATTTCTTAGTCTCACAATTGGGCAGGGACGGGAAGGGGAGGCAGAGAATGAAAGGTAACAGTTTAGAGATGCCAGTAAAGAATTTTTGTAAGGCGCTGTACGATGTACACAGTGCTTGCACTTTCTTATCTCATCTACTCCACAAAACAATTCTGTAAGTAGATAGTATTATTCCCATTTTTCAGATCTGAAAACAGACTCGGCAGTTAAATACTTGTTTTTACATAGGCATAAAGCAAATCTGAGCCTGCAGAATCCAAAGACAAGGAGTCTGAGGAGAAGAGAGAGGGAAAGGGCAGGAAGAAAATGGGAGATAAAGAAAGGAAGACACAGGAGAAAGCAGGACAAAGGGATCAGAGCAAGAACAAGGCTTAACATCATTGGTTGGGATAGATGGTACCTGAAAGTTGTTAGGAGGGTTTGCGCAGGGCCCGAGGAAGAGAAGCAAATTAGAGGAGCTATAATGTTTGGAGGGAAGACAAGAATGAAATAGAGTAACTAAACTTATGCTGTAAATGCTTTGCACACCACCTAATAATGATGGTTGAATGTTTACTATGTGCCAGGCATCAAGCTAAGCATTTTATTGCGTATTTTCACGCTTAATCTTCAAAACCCCACAAGGTAGATATTACTATTCCCATTTTACTTTGAGGAAGCTGAGCCTTACAGATTAAATAACTTGCTTAAAGTACTACAGCTGGTGCACTTGTGCTCTTAACGACAGTTCAACTGTAGTGTCCCTAATTGTCAACAAGGAATAAGGATGTACAAGGTTGTAAAGATAAACTAGACAGTTTCTTGAGAGAGGAGCTGGGCATCCTTCATCTTTGTGCTCTTCTTGCACAGTACTGAGCACAGGGTGCTCAGCTTTTGTTGAATGAATAATGAACGGAACACTACATTTTAAACTGATAAATGCTAAAGTATAATTTTTACACCTCCTGCAATCTGAAGTTCATGCCCACCTTGTGGCCCTTGAGCTGGATGAAAAAGTCTTAATCCTTGGTCTGTTTAGTCTGTTGTTAATTTGAGTTGCCCTTCTCTGGACTTTATGTAGTTCCTTACTGTATATCCTGGGAGGCATGTGCCATTCCCAGGCTCCAATGTCTGAATATTGAAAAGCCACCCCAAGATCATGATCACTTTCTTCCTAAATCTTTTACTGCAGCTCCTACCAGTCACTTGGCACTGAGGAGACAGGGATGAGTCTCACACACACAGTGCCCTGCCCTAAAGAAACTCACATTCTAGGAGAGATAGGCAAATAAATACGTAGCTAAAGGAGCGTGGAATGAGGACTGTAATAAGAAGCACACAGTAAGTTGGGTGCAGTGGCTCACACCTGTAATCCGGCACTTTGGGAGGCCGAGGCGGGCAGATCATCTGAGGTCAGGAGTTCAAGACCACCCTGACCAACATGGTGAAACCCTGTCTCTACTAAAAATACAAAATAAGCTGGGCATGGTGGTGCATGCCTGTAATCCCTGCTACTTGGGAGGCTGAGGCAGGAGAATCACTTGAACACGGGAGGAGGAGGCTGCAGTGAGCAGAGATTTTGCCATTGCATTCCACCCTGGACAACAAGAGTGAAACTCCGTCTCAAAAAAAAAAAAAAAAAGAAAAGAAAAAGAAACACACAGTTTTCCCTGAGCTCTGGTTACTCCAGAGTAGGTTTGAACAGTCAAAAATTTCCCCTGGAGTGATAGCCTGGGTTGAGATCCAGAAAATAAATTGGAGTTAGCCAGAAGCCATGAGGGGTCAAATCAAATCACGAAATAAAATGTCTCCAATTCCTCAGAAGCCCCCCTACCAATCATTACCCAATCCTTCCTCCCAAAGGGTAAATCACTTTCTGCCTTCTAATATCATAGCTTGGTTTTCCCTGTTTTTGAATTTTATATAAATGGAGTTATAAAGTACGTATTTTTTTGTGCCTGGCTTCCTTTCCTTAGCAATATGTTTGTGAGATGTATTCATGTTGTATGTAGTGGCCATTTTTCATTTTTCCTTGCTGTGTAGTATTCTGTTGTACAAACATACCACAATGTATAATGGTGCTGTGATGGATATTTGTGTATGTATCTTAGTGCACTTGTGCATGAATTTTTGGGAGTATATACCTAGAAGCAGAATTGCTGGGTCATAGGTAACATGTATAATTTAGTAGTTAACACTAGACTGTTCCAAAGTGACTGTAGCAATTTTTTTTTTTTTTAGACACAGTCTCACTCTGTCGCCAGGCTGGAGTGCAGTGGCACGATCTCGGCTCACTGCAACCTCCACCTCCTGGGTTCAAGCGATTCTCCTGCCTCAGCCTCCCAAGTAGCTGGGACTATAGGCACACGCCACCACATCCAGCTAACTTTTGTATTTTTACTAGAGACAGGGTTTCACCATGTTGGCCAGGATGGTCTCGATCTCTTGACCTTGTGATCTGCCCACCTTGGCCTCCCAAAGTGCTGGGATTACAGGCATGAGCCACCACGCCCGGCCAGTGGCTGTAGCAATTTATGTATGCACCAGCAGCCTGTGAGAATTGCTGTTGCTCTGCTTCTGAGCCAACTCTTAGTATTGCCAGTCTTTTTCGTTTAAGGACTCCTGAAGCCTCTACAACAATATCTCAGTAGTAATTTCACTAACAACTAATGACTAATGAAGTTGAATTATTTTTCCATATGTGTGCCATTTAGATATCCTCTTTGTGATATCTTTTTGTGTTCAAATCTTCTACCTATTTTTCTATTTGGCTATGTTTTCTTATTTGTAAAGTTCCTTATGTATCCTGGACAGAATATAACACTGGAAAGTTTCTAATTTTAATGTAGTCCAACATATGCATTTTCTCTCTTGCAGAACATCTCAGTGTTGGACAGACATTATTGCACATCTCAATATTATAGCTTTATAATTCCGTTTTGTTTTGTTTTGTTTTGAGACGGAGTCTCACTCTGTCCCCCAGGCTGGAGTGCAGTGGCGTGATCTCCACTCACTGCAAGCTCCGCCTCCCAGGTTCAAGCCATTCTCCTGCCTCAGCCTCCCGTGTAGCTGCGACTACAGGCACCCGCCACTGCGACTGGCTAATTTTTATATATTTAGTAGAGATGGGGTTTCACTGTGTTAGCCAGGATGGTCTCGATCTCCTGACCACGTGATCTGACCGTCTCGGCCTCCCAAAGTGCTGGGATTACAGGCATGAGCCACGGTGCCTGGCCTTGTTTTTATCATATAGATCTGCAATGCATCTAGAACTTATTCTGGTGTATGGTATGAGGTAGGAGCCAAGTTTCATTTTTTTCTATATGGATATACAATTGACCCATCACCATTGATTGAAAGCATTATCCTTTCCTCACTCCTCTATTTCACCTCTTTGTCATAAATCAAGTGTCCATGTATGTGTTTTCTGGTTTTGGTCTCTCTATTCTGTTTCATTGGTTTCATACATTTACATCACTGTCACACTACCTCTGTAGCTATAGCATTAGTCTGAACCCAGTAGTATTTTGTTTGCAGATTTCTTGTAGAAAGCAGTTAAGAGCTTTGGCGCTACACACAGGGCAGAATAAGGAGTCTAGGTTCAAATGCTGATCCTTCCACTCCTTATCTGTAAAATCTTGAGCGAGTTAACCTCTCCATAAACTTCAGTTTTGTTTGTATGAGGATGTTATGGGGCTATTTATGCCATAGAGTTGATGAAGTGGCTCCATGAATTGAAAGTGCTTAGTACAGTCTGTCACACTGTTAAAGAAAACTAAATATGGCCTGAGAAGGGCTCTGTCCTTCTATATTTGAGTCCTTGTGGATGAACTGTAACCTAGCTTTATAGTCAGACAAATTTGAAAACCTAACTTAATAGTATATACCTGTAACAATAGCTGAATGTTGGCCAATCCCAGCGGCCATACTTCAATAACTCATAGACTGCTGAATGTTCAAACTATGTTCAAATAAGGCAAACACTGAGCTTTAACCAATCTCGCTGTTTCTGTACCTCACTTCCGATTGCTGTACCTTACTTTATCTTTTTGTCTGTAAATTTATTCTGATCACGAGTCACCCCTGGTGTCTCTGTGAGTCTGCTGTGATTCTGGGAGTTGCCCGATTTGCGAATCATTCATTGCTCAATTAAACTCCTTTAAACTTAATTTGGCCGAAGTTTTTCTTTTATCAGATGGTGTCAGGAGTGGGATCCAAAGTGGAGCTTCTAGCGACCACCAGGAGCACTGAGTGAACATGCAAGGTACCTGCAGGACCCACTTGTGTCCATCGATCTCTCACAGCACCTGGAGATCACAGGTAAGCTTCCTCTCGGATCTCTCTTTCCTTTCCCTTTTTTATCTTTTCTATTACTCAGGGCAACCAGCTTGCCCAGAGACCACGTGTTGAAACCCCTAGTCAGAGACTGGATTAAAGATGATGGGGCCCACCTGAAGGCAAATATAAACCTTGCCAGTATGATACTGGGTGCTAAGCAGAGTGGCTGATGTCTATGTTTTATCACATGTATTTTGCTCTGGTCAGAAAAAAAAATTTTTTTTCCTTTATGATGCGGCTTGGCCCCCAGTGCGATGGTGTGGCAAGTTGGGTCACTGGGGCCACTGAGGGAAAGGGAACCCAGAAGCCTGGCATGCCGGCAAAAGGATAAGAATTTCTTACCGGATTTTTGGCTTCTCTCTCTCTGTGCAAATGGTTGAATGAATGGTAACAATCACTGTTTATTTACCTATCTCTTCTGTAAGGTTTTGATTAACGTGAAAAAAATTCTCAGACTAGTCTTAAACTGATGTATTTGTGCTATGAATTTGTTTTTCTGGGTCAAGGGGTACCTTAGGATAAAACATGGGCTTAGGACCCCATAAGCTCGCTGGTCAATAACAAACTTTCCGGCAGGTCCCTGAAACAAACAAACAAAAAAACTGGATGGGGTCTCCATCTTGTTTTATGTCCTTGGGAGCTTGACCTTGTAACCACATGGCAGTACTTTCTCTTGGTCTCCACTTCCCAGGGAACAGGAATTTTACGGTTTATGCATAGTTAGCTCTAAAAATTAAAGCCTCTGCAAGCTCAAAATCAACTACTCTAGACTCCTTCTGGGAAGGGCAGTAGAGACTGCTCTGTGCTGTGGCTCACTGGCCTTTCACACTGGCAGTTCCAGTTTCATTCCCTGCTTAGGAAGTAAGTCCTTTCTGGTTTAATATCTGCATAACCTTGTCTAGTCTTTTCTCCTCCACAGACTATCTTAAATTTTCCTTCCTTGAGCACCTAGGAGGTTACCTTTGGTAAAGTTCAAAAGCCAGAAATATCAACCATTTGGCCTGAGTAAAATCAGTAATAAGAAATTTTAAGGCCAGGCGCGGTGGCTCAAGCCTGTAATCCTAGCACTTTGGGAGGCCGAGACGGGCAGATCACGAGGTCAGGAGATCGAGACCATCCTGGCTAACATGGTGAAACCCCGTCTCTATTAAAAAATACAAAAAAATTAGCCGGGCGAGGTGGCGGGCGTCCGTAGTCCCAGCTACTCAGGAGGCTGAGGCAGGAGAATGGCGTGAACCCGGGAGGCGGAGCTTGCAGTGAGCCGAGATCCGGCCACTGCACTCCAGCCTGGGCCACAGAGCGAGACTCCGTCTCAAAAAAAAAAAAGAAATTTTAAAAGGACTTTATTAAAGAGTGCTATGGTTAAAAGTCAGGTTAACTAAAAGTGGATATTCAGGCTCTAATGGCCTGGAATCCATGGGAAAAACAGGAGGCACCAGAAACCCTTTTCCTGGCCCTGTTCTTCCAAGGACTCCACCATAAAACCACTACCCAATTAAGAAACTTAAAAACTGGCAAATGAAAAATCTTACAACTACTATAGTAATCTTCTTCTGTCTGTCTGTCTAGCTATATATGTGTTGTGTGTAATGTTCATATAAAAGAGCTCTAATTAATTGGCTTAAACAAAAAAGAAGCACTTAAATATTTTGAAAGCAAAAACTGTAATGCCTTTTAGTTCATGTAACTTTAGTAATCTTTGGGAAATAAAAACAGCTTTAAATATTATTGATAAAATAAAGACATTTTGTCTAAATTATGCAGGTCAGATATTAGCTTTGCTATATGCTTTAAGGTCATAAACTGCTTTGACTTTTGAAAATCGTTATTTTGGAGACGTTAAATTCTAAATAAGGCCTGGGGATATATGGAATTAGCCATGCCCCCTAGTTATACAAAGAATATAAAGAAAACAGGTTTTATATAAGAAAGGATGTTGTATGGTAAATTCTTGTCCTAAAGTAAAATGACTAGTTGTTTAAAAAAAGGGATGTTTAGGGCAAGTCAGAAAGTCTAAACATGTCATACATAGTTTGTGTAACTTGTGAAATAATTGATGAAAAGGAATTTATGCCAGAAATGTTGTACAATTTAAAGGTGATTAGGCTTCCTAAATGCTTCATAAAATGTCACCATGACTCTTAACTGTACAGCCTGCCTGCTTCACAGCTAGTTAAGGCCTGGGACACCTGGAGTTAGATGCTGGAAAGAGTCGGACCTTTATCTGCATTTCTGTCTGGGTCCTGGGCTCCACACCGAGTACATAATTAAAATCCCTTACTTACCAAGGTTTTCGCCAAAAGTAAAAGTTGCTAAGAGTTAACATTGTAATATGTAATTGAGACTACTGAAAAAATAGGTTTACATGCAAGGTGTATAAGGAGAATGAAATGTGTTTTTTGTAAGAGATTATAAGAAAATATAGGAATGTAAATTTTTGCCTAGGTTGGAGGGTTAAAGAATTGTTTTAAATTAAATAAAGCTAAAGGTTTGAACAAGTTGTGGAAGGTTTATAAAAATTAATTACAGAGGCCGGGCACAGTGACTCATGCCTCTGATCCCAGCACTTTGGGAGGCCAAGGCGGGCGGATCACCTGAGGTCAGGAGTTCAAGACCAGCCTGGCTAACATGGTGAAATGCTGTTTCTACTAAAAATACAAAAAATTAGCCAGGTGTGGTATTGCACACCTGTAATCCCAGCTACTGGGGAGGCTGAGGCAGGAGAATCACTTGAACCCAGGAGGCGGAGGATGCAACGAGCCAAGATCACACCATTGCACTCCAGCTTGGGCAACAAGAGCGAAACTCCATCTCAAAAAAAAAAAACAAAAAAACCAAAAAAATTAATTATAAGGATTCTATGTGTGAACATATTGGCTAAAGTTAAAATGGCATTATTCAGTTTTTTTTTTCCATAAATTGGACATTGGAATAAAAGCACAAGAGAGTTTTCTTAGAAGATTTTTCTGCTCTGAGAAAAAAAATAGTACAGGATTATAAAAGGTTTATAAAAATCTTACCTTATGGTCAAACTAACTAAAACTGAATAGATTTATAAAATGTTATTAAAAACTAGCTTTAACATTAAAAGTACACTAAAGGAAACATAAAATTTGGTTTTCTCTTTTAGAAAGGATTTTTATTTAATATTAAAAGATAATGAAAGGTTTTTGTTTACCTTTTAAGTAAACTACAAAAAAAAATATTGGTGGGGGAAGGAAAGAAAGGAGACAGTCAGTTGGCCTCATGCTATCCTCATTGGATCTTGTTTGGAAAGCTAAGTCTCCTTCCTATTTTTAGGTTATCATTTTGGCTAAATGAATGACTTATGGTAACCTAAGATTTTTTTTTTTTTTTTTTTGAGATGGAGTCTCACTCTGTCGCCCAGGCTGGAGTGCAGTGGCGCAATCTCGGCTCACTGCAAGCTCTGCCTCCCGGGTTCACGCCAGTCTCCTGCCTCAGCCTCCCGAGTAGCTGGGACTACAGGCGCCCGCCACCATGCCTGGCTAATTTTTTTGTATTTTTAGTAGAGACGGGGTTTCACCGTGTTAGCCAGGATGGTCTCGATCTCCTGACCTCGTGATCCGCCCGCCTCGGGCTCCCAAAGTGCTGGGATTACAGGCGTGAGGCACCACGCCTGGCCAGTAACCTAAGATTCTATTTTGTAATATCCAGTGTTTTAAACCTTTGGTATTTAACAGACCTTTCAAAATCAAGCTCTAGATTATCGTGCTAAATCAGCCAATACTAAAATTGTTTAAATATACAATTTGAATGAACTCCATGATCTAAGTCAAATTACCTATGATAACCCATTACTTATCAGTGCTATACACCTAAATTGGAGAAACAACTGGTATTCAAGAGGACATAAGTCCAGTGTTAAGCATGGACTCATGAAGAACCAGGACAGCCACCTTGTCCTTCTTGAGTCCTTAAAGCTTTTATTAAAGGTTCCGGAAAAGATAAAATAATCCAAATTTAATATATTGATGTGGTGACTTATACATTGCAGAAATAGTTTAAATCCAGTGTTTGGTTCCATATTCCTGGAAAGACAATCAAAGCTTCAGATGCATTTGGCTACCTGATGGGCCATTTAAACATTTATAAAGGGATTTCATTCAATTGTCATTTTCAATGCATGTTTTCTGGTTGTATAAAAGCTTTCCCATGCAACAGGGCTGATGTAGATTATAGTGTATTTTCACCAGGCAAAGAAAACTTTTTATGATTCACTGAGGACAATCCCTTCACAATCTAGAACCTGCAGATTGGATCGTCTGAGAACACCAGAGAAAGAGAAAGACTGTCCTTGCCATCCACACTACAGCAAAACTTTGGAGCTTTAAACCTTGGGTTCATAATCTCACAACTGAGGAGGGTCCCTCCACACTCCTGGAACTGTACACCCATTGGAACCCTTAAGGTAAAACTAACCAGAAAAGTTTCTCCCCAGAAGAAGATGGCATCCTTGATGTGAAGAGCTTTTCCAAGATCATAGATCAAAACTTCTACTATCACAAGACTCTTATCTTTGAATATTTTTTCCTTGTTTATGCCTCTATGAACAATAGAAATTAAAAGGGGGTCTATTATATGCACTTATAGGGTATACTTTTATTTGTGAAGGATTTTGCAACCAGCCTTAAACATGAATAACCTTATACTTCAATAGATAAAAGATGAAGGCCCAAGTAGGTAACAAACTTTAGTGGTACATATATTGCCTCATAACCAGTCAAAACTCCTCTTAACCCACATCATGAATTAAAGAGAACATTGACAATAGGCCTTCACTCTTCTAGAAAGACATCATTTGTTAGGTCCTTTTTCCATGGTTTAGAATAAAAGAGGCAATAATTTGAAATGTCTCCCTCATAATAGGCTCTACAGCAAATTCTACTTTAAAGGCTATCATTATACAACAGATTTTAAATTCTCCTGTGAAAGTTATACTAAATAATAGAATTGGCTAAACAGAGAAGTACCTGTGCAGCTGCTGACACTTGTGGCCTATGGAGAAAAAAGCAAATGTAAATTATAAACAATTCTGGCCAGGCATGATGGCTCATGCCCGTAACCTCAGCACTTTGGGAGGCAGAGGTGGGTGGATCCCCTGAGGTCAGGAGTTCAAGAGTCTGGCCAACATGGCAAAACCCTGTCTCTACTAAAAATACAAAAATTAGCCTGGCGTGGTGGCAGGTGCCTGTAATCTCAGCTACTCAAGAGGCTGAGGTGGAAGAATCACTTGAACCCAGGAGGCGGAGGTTGCAGTGAGCTGAGATCGCACTGCTGCATTCCACCCTTGGTGACAGAGCGAGACTCCCTCTCAAAAAGTAAATACAATAAAAATAAATATTCAGTTGTAGGGGATTAGTGAAAAGACCTGTTAGTCAAGGAAGTAGACTCTTCATCTAGCTCATTCTTTTATCTATTTAATTTTAGGTGGTTTGGCTTATGGGGACCCTGGTTAAGGAGCATACTCCTAACTCTTGCTATTATCCACCCAATAATCATAATAGTCTCCCTGGTGCACTGTATTCTTTCAAAGGTTTTAAACGCTTCCATGCAGCCATCTCTAGAATGTCAAATGGTCTCTCTTCAACTGGAATAACGAAAACTGAAAGAAATGTGTGACCATGAGGGCACCATAACCTATGAATGACATGCTGAGACCAGAAACCCAAAATGGTGGTAACTGAGAGTGGTGCTAAGGCCCTAAGTTCTGGTCACACTGTCACCTAAGTAAGAACCTGGCCAAAAGTGGGAAATTTTTTTTAAACAAAATTATGGGAGGCCATTATTTTGGACTGAGCTCATGCACTAGGCCCCAACAAACCAAACTAAAATGGAGTCACTCATGCTAAATGTGACATAATCAAACTAAGGCTTTAAAAAAACACATAAATGCTAAAACAGACCAGGTTTTGTTTTTCTCCTGTAAACAGGATGTTCCAGCATAAGGAGGTATCCTCTACTCAGTCCTTATTCTCTCCCTGCAAAACCCACTGTTCTACTGTTTCCTAGTGAGTTTCAAAACCATATAGGTACACTTATGACAGTGATAACATCAGTAACTAAGGTTTTGGTCAATCTCTCAAAATTGAGAAAATGACCAAAACAGGGGAATTGTTAAGGCAAACTAAGTATGGCCTAAGAAGGACTCTGTCCTTCTATATTTAAGTCCTTGTAGATGAACTGTAATGTAGCTTAATAGTCAAACAAAATTGAAAACCTAACCTAATAGCATACATCTGTAATAATAACTGAGTAGTGGCCAATCCCAGTGGCCATACTTCAACCACTCACAGCCTGCTGAATATTCAAACTGCGTTCAAAGAAGGCAAACACTGAGCTGTAACCAACCTCACTGTTTCTGTACCCTACTTCCGATTCCTGTACCTCCCTTTGCCTTTTTTTGTCTATAAATTTGTTCTGACCATGAGGCACCCTGGTAGTCTGTGAATCTGCTGCAATTCTGGGAGTTGCCTGATTCGCGAATTTTTCATTGCTCAATTAAACTCCTTTAAACTTAATTCGCCTGAAGTTTTCTTCAACAGAGTAAGCTCTCAGTAATGAATGGGCTGAGTGTAAATTGGAGGGATTTGTTTGTCTTTCTCAAGAGTAGGAACTTCCGGAAGGAAGGGGCTGCTCTTCATTTACGTTTCCCTTCCACTCCCATCCCTTAATGCCTAACACACTGCCTCGCACATAGTACGGGACTCAGTAAATGCTCGTTCAATGGGTCAGTTCAGCTATGAAGTCTGTGTGTCAGTCCAGGTAAATAAGGGAGACAAGGATTTAGGACTAGGGCGAAAAGAGCCCGATCGGGAGAAAGACGCCAGGGGGAGCAATAACCTGCACTCTCCAGATATCGCGAGAGCTCCCGCGCTCGCCACGACGTTGAGTGTTCCGTTTTGGGCGGAAGCGCTGGACGAGAGGAGAAACTACTATAGGGACAAGGCCTCGCCCATGGAGTGGGGGTTGCTTCCGGGTCGCGCTCCCGGAAACAGGAAGTTGCCCATCCTCCTTGCCCGGCGGCAGCTGTCCGCGAGGCGGGAGGAGCCCGAGGGGGCGCGAGCCCCGCATGTGAGTGACTGGGGCCCGAGGCTGGGTGGGGGGAGGCCGCCCTGTGACAGCCTCGCCGCCGCGCCCGTCTCTGACATCCTCGCGCAGCCGCTCCTCGCCGCTGCTACCACCCTCTATCCCAGCGCTGATCCCTTTTCTGAGCCTCTCCAGTTTTGTAGACTGACAGCATCCCCTGGCAGCTCCCGCGGGGTCGACTCCCTTAAGACATCTGTCACTTTCCTTGACCACGCCGGGGAGAGCAAAACGAGGTCGACCTTGCTTGCACTTGCTTCTCAGGCATCACAGCAGTGTCCAAAACTTGAGCGTTGCTAATGAAGTCCAGATTTCTGCCCTTTTGACGGAATTTTTAAGAAATTAAGAGTAGATTCCCCACCCCCTTCTGAAAGATGTTTTTCTAATAATTTTTAGGGGGAATTTTTTTTTTTTTTTCCTTCAAGCGTGTACTTGGTATGTGATAAACCTGGCATCTTGGATTTCAGAAAGAAATATGACTTGGTTTATTGACACCAGTAAAATAGTTGTTTGTAATCACCTCTTAGTAGAAGGAAATTTGCCTGCGTCATGTTTTGTAGTAGTTTATGACTGTTAACTGTGCAGGCCACACTTTTTCTAGTCTCAGAGCCCTCATAGCCATAGTATTCGCAAATATGTTTCTTTTAAAGTATTTAGTCATCAATCACTTTATAACGGAGACTACTTCCAGATACTTAGTATTCTGGCTTTTCTGATTGCTCATTTGGTAGTTCCTGTGGTGGAATCTTCTATAGACGTCTCTCCCTTAACAAATTCGTTTATTTGAATTTGAGTTGTCAAAATTTCCCTCTAGGGAACAACATGCCTTTAAAATAAAAACTAATAAATCCAATTCTGCTACATTAAAGTGTTGACTAAAGGTTCAAATAGCCCAACTTGCGTACCAGAAAGAGGTCCTGTTTCTCTGTCAGACCTTTTCTGCCTTGGACTGAAGCATTTTTCAAGACCTGCTTTGAATACGTGTTCCTCGACAGCTGCTCCACAAACCAAAAACAATGTCCAAATGCTAGATTGCTAACCTGCTAAGGTTAAACCCTCATCACATTGATGCTACCTCTGCGTTTTTGTTTTTTTTTTTGAGACGGAGTCTCGCACTGTCGCCCAGGCTGGAGTGAAGTGGCGACCTCGGCTCACTGCAAGCTCCGCCTCCCCGGTTCACCCCATTCTCCTGCCTCAGCCTCCCGACCTCTGCATTTTTAAAAAAGAATAAAAGAATAAAACGTGAATAAACCATGAACCATGAGTTACATTCAGTTAGTTCGGAATGATAACTTTAGGTCCTTTCTATAAATTTGTTCAACATTGATCTGATTCGACATCTGAGGTGAATTCCCATGTCTGTTCTTAGTTTTTTGTGTTTTCTCCATTTATCTCTGCTTTCAAGAAACACTATTTAGGGTGGGAGGTAGACAGGAAAATAGATGTAATACAAAGCCCTAGAGGTTCATAGGACAAAAACTGAGGTCAGCGTCTTAAAGAGTTCACTTATTGGACAAAGCACTGGAGATTAGGCTTTTTAGGCAGAGGAAATTGTGTATGCAAAAGCAAAAAGATATGAAACCATGTAACAGTGTAGAATGTGAAGAAGGATTGATGGGAAATGAAACTGAACAGGTAGGCAGTGACCAGATCATAAAGGGCCATGGTAAGTAATTTGGACTTTATCTTTAAAAAGAATCTCACTCCATCACCCAGGTTGGAGTGCAGTGGTGCGATTATGGTTCACTGCAGCCTTGAACTCCTGGGCTCAAGCTACCCTCCCACCTCTGCTTCCCGAGTAGCTGGGTCTGCAGGCGTGCACCACCACACTCGGCCAATTTTTATTTTTATTTTTTTTTGTAGAGTCAAAGTCTTGCTATGTTGCCCAGGCTGGTCTTGAACTCCTGGGCTCAAGCAGTCCTCCCATCTCAGCCTCCTGGTGTCAGGATTACAGGCATGAGGCACCATGCTTGACTTGGGACTTTATCTTAAAATAATTGTTATTAGGTATTTAATTTGTCTGGCTATTGGAACAAAGGTGTTACATCATTTTATAATTCTCTTAAAACATTGTGGGGTAGAAATAATTATCCCCATTTTATACATGAGAACTCTGAGGCTTAGAGAGGATAAGTAGTGTCTCCTGGCCACACACTAAGTGGTAAAATCTAGAGTTTGCATCCAGCTTTTTCCAACTCCAGTATCTGTGTTCTTAGTCGCCATGCTAAACTGCTCCTGCAGAGGATGGGGAGTGTTGGAAGGTGCTTAGCATGAACCAATTTGTGTTTCAAAAAAATAAGTGTCCGAGTGTGGTGGCTCACGCCTCTAATGCCAACACTTTGGGAGGCTAAGGTGAGCGGATCACTTGAGGTCAGGAGTCTCACCAACATGGTGAAACCCAGTGTCTACCAAAAAAAATACAAAATTTAGCTGGGTGTGGTGGCATGCGCCTGTACTCCCAGCTGCTCGGGAGGCTGAGGCACGAGAATCTCTTGAAGTCAGGAGACAGAGGTTACAGTGAGCTGAGATTGTGTAACTGCACTCCAACCTGAGCGAAGAGTGAGATCCTGTCTCAAAAAATAAAAATAAAGTAAAAAATAAAAAACTGGACAAAGTAGAGGATGGATTGGGGAAGAGGAGAACTGGAAGTATAGAAATTAACTACCCTTTGTGTTGGTCCCTAGGAAAGACGTTGAGGGCCTTAACTGTGCCGTTAATGTAGAGGTAGAGAGGAGGGGATGAATGTGAGAATTATATAGGAAGCTGAATCGAGAGGACTTAGTGATAGTTTCATTGGTGGGAATGAGGTAGGAGGAGAATAGTTTTTAAATTTGGAGGATTAGTGTTTCCATTAAGAAAAGGAGTGCAGTAGGAGAAATGGGTTAAAGGAGAAAAACAGTAAGTTCGGTTATTGACACATTACATATAGGGAGCTATGGGAAACTTGGATCATTGTGTCTGGTAGGCAGGTAGATAAATGGGTCTTGAACCCTGGAGAGAGTCGTAGGCTGGAGAAGAGATTTGGGAATCACTAATAGCTGGTGGTCAAAGCGTTGGAGGGAATAAGAAGGTCAAGGATAACTGTGGTGGATACCAGCACTTGGGAAGAGAACGAGAGAATTACATTAAGGTTTGAGTACACTTGTGGGAGATAATGGGGTAGCAACAGCAGCTGCTGCAGAGAGTTCAGATAAGGTAATAACTGAAAAAAAGTCCTTCGATCTTGGCGTTTAGAAAGCCATTTGTGGCCTCAGTGAAAGCAATGTTGTTGGAGTGAGGAGGCAGAAATATGATTTCAACAGGTTAATAATGGAAACCTGAGAAACAAGAAAGTGAGTGACTTTCTCCCCCAACCCCCAAAGGAACTTGCCTCTGAAGGGAGGGAGGGAGGGAAAGAGTACCAGAAACTTAGAAAGGAAGGATTATGGCATTTTTCTAATAGTAGAAACTGGAAAAGGTGAGGATGGAAGCAAGTAAAGGTAAGCTTAAAATGTGGAGACTTCTGCTTCAAATAGGTCAATGTCATAAAAGGCAAAAAAAAAAAAAAAATGCTGGGGACTTGTTCTGGATTTAAGTAGATTAAAGAGAGGCGCGGCAGCCAAATTCAATGTGTGGTCATTGGTTGGATCCTGGATTTTTAAATAGCTATGTGGTCTTTCTAAAAAATTTGGTAGTTAAAGAAATTTGACTATAGACTGAGTATTAGGTAATATTAAGAGAATTACTCATTTTTTTTTTTTTTTTTTTTTTTTTTTTTTTTTGAGACGGAGTCTCGCTCTGTCACCCAGGCTGGAGTGCAGTGGCCGGATCTCAGCTCACTGCAAGCTCCGCCTCCCGGGTTCACGCCATTCTCCGGCCTCAGCCTCCCGAGTAGCTGGGACTACAGGCGCCCGTCACCTCGCCCGGCTAGTTTTTTTTGTATTTCTTAATAGAGACGGGGTTTCACCGTGTTAGCCAGGATGGTATCGATCTCCTGACCTCGTGATCCGCCCGTCTCGGCCTCCCAAAGTGCTGGGATTACAGGCTTGAGCCACCGCGCCCGACCGAGAATTACTCATTTTAATGGGTATGGTAATAATGCCAATGGTTGTACGGAATAACGTCCTTATTCTTAGGAGATGCATGTTGAAATATTTAGAAATGATTTCATAATGTGTTGCAAGTAACTTTCAAGTAGTTCTGGTAAAAACAGAAAGAAAATATAGCCAAATGGAGATAACTGGTGAATCTAAGTGAAGGATGTCCAGATGTTCATTGTACTATTTTTGTACAAAAAGCTGTACATATTTAATGTGTACAACTTGATGAATTTGGACATAAGCATACCCTTGTGAAACCATCACCACAATCTGTGCCATCAACCTATCCATCAACCTCCAAGTTTCCTCCTGCCTTCTTATTTATTATTACTGTTAGCAATAAAAACACTTAACGTAAGACCTGCCTTCTTAGCATATTTTTAAATATACAATACAGTATTGTTAACTCTAGGCACTGTGCTGTATAGTAGGTCTCTAGGAGTTATTCATATTGTATAACTGAAACTTTGTATTCTTTGCCCACTACCTCCCTGTTTCCCCCTGCCTGCAGCCTCCTGTAACCACCATTCTGTTCTTTGCTTCTATGAGTTTAGCTATTTTAGATTAATTGTACAAGTGGTATCATGTAGTATTTATCCTTCTGTGTCTGGCTTATTTCACTTAGCATAATGTCCTCCAGGTCTATCCATGTTGTTTCAAATATCTGGATTTCTTTCTTTTTTAAGGCTGAATAATTTTCCATTGTATGTATATACTACATTTCTTTTTAAATTTTTTATTCTTTTGAGACAGAGTCTCACTCTGTTGCTCAGACTGGAGTGCCATGGTGTGATCTCTGCTCACTGCAACCTCCACCTCCCAGCTTCAAGCGATTCTCATGCCTCAGCTTCCCAAGTAGCTGGGATTACAGGCATGCGTCACCATGCCTGGCTAATTTTTGTATTTTTAGTAGAGACAGGGTTTCGCTATGTTATGTTGGCCAGGCTGATCTCGAACTCCTGGCCCCAAGTGATCCACCCGCCTCAGCCTCCCAAAGTATTGGGATTACAAGTGTGAGCCACTGTGCTCTGCCTGTACCTTGATTGTAAATTTTAAGCATTTATTATAGTTTTAAGTTACTATTTTAAATCATATTAATCATTTTAATGTTTTATCAGTTATTTTTCCTTTTAATTGATGTTTGTTTCTTCGTAGTGGTTCTTATTATAATCTAAGGAGCACTTTTTCTTTTTTTTCAATTGTACTTTAAGTTCTAGGGTACATGCGCACAACGTGCAGGTTTGTTATGTATGTATACATGTGCCATGTTGGTGTGCTGCACCCATTAATTAGTCATTTACATTAGGTATATATCTCCTAATGCTATCCCTCCCACCTTCCCCCCACCCCCCTACAGGCCCCGGTGTGTGATGTTCCCCACCCTGTGTCCAAGTGTTCTCATTGTTCAGTTCCCACCTATGAGTGAGAACACCCGGTGTTTGGTTTTCTGTCCTTGTGATAGTTTGCTCAGAATGATGGTTTCCAGCTTCATCCATGTCCCTACAAAGGACATGAGCTCATCCTTTTTTATGGCTGCATAGTATTCCATGGTGTATATGTGCCACATTTTCTTAATCCAGTCTATCATCAATGGACATTTGGGTTGGTTCCAAGTCTTTGCTATTGTGAATAGTGCTGCAATAAACATACATGTGCATGTGTCTTTATAGCAGCATGATTTATAATCCTTTGGGTATATACCCAGTAATGGGATGGCTGTGTCAAATGGTATTTCTAGTTCTAGATCCTTGAGGAATCGCCACACTGTCTTCCACAATGGTTGAAGGAGCACTTTTTCTTTACTAGAACATATCTTAAATTAATGGGAATCACTGGATAAAATAGAATGGAATATATTCATAACACTAAAGAATGGATACCATACTACATGGGTAGTGTAATATTAAAGAGCCAAGTAGGGAAAAAAGAAAATTTAATTTACTTTGAATATAGCTCCTAGTGTTGAAGATTGGACATATCTTGATGGACTTTTGAAACTTTCTTTTGAACCGTACTGTTTCCCCTTTTGTGCTTTAACTAGATGAATCAGTTTTCTATCTTAGAGTTGCCTCGCTGGCATAGCTTTTCAGAAAACAGAGACTCCAGGGTAATGACATATGAGTGTTCAGAACTTACTTATCTCTATAGAGGAATTAGTTGTCTGTTACACAGGGCAAAAGAGAAGTTTACATTTCTCTTAACTTGCTTTCTGCTTTAAACAAACATTTGTATTGGTAAGTTCTATCCGAGTTTTTCTGTCATATATGCCTCTACCCTGTTTCTTCATAGACAGAGACCCAGAAGGAATTGTGGAGAACATCTCATCAGAGCTCTCACTCGTCTTCTCCTATTTCTGAAGTACTCCAGAAGTGAAACAACTCTCGGGCTTACGTCCCACAGGCCTCTCTTGAAAGCAAGGTTTCTCAACCTCGTTTTGAGGAGGGGTGGGAGGAGGCTGTCCTGTGCATTGCAGGATGTTTAGTCTTTGTCCACCAGATGCTAATAGTACTCCTCCAGTTTGTTGATTTTTATTTTTTTTATGATTTTTTTTTTAAACCTGGAGCCTTCCTATGTTGCCCAGGCTGGAGTGCAGTTGCTGTTCACAGGCGTGATCATAACTCACTGCAGCCTCTAACTGCTGGCCTCAGGTGATCCTCCTGCCTCAGCCCCCCGAGTAGCTGGGACTATAGATATGTGCTGCTGTGCCCAACTCCTGTCCAGTTTTGATAATCAAAAATGTCTTCAGACATTGCCAAATGTCCCCTTTGGAGCAGAATTACCCTGAGAACTATTATTCTAAAGTAGTGTCCTCTAGTGATCCTGCCTGTGCCCTTGCAGGTCTATGCCAGTGTTAGAATCAGGCTAACTCGTCAGAATTTCCCCCGTGGCAAAGCTCACTTCAACCAGAATTGGAATTACTTTCTGCAGGTAAATGGATTGCCATCAAGCCTCAGCTGATTTCACTCAATCCTCTCATGCTTGACGCATAGCAATGACCTTGTGTTTGATTTTTTTTTTGGGGGGCGGGGGATGGAGTCTCGCTGTGTCACCCAGGCTGGAGTGCAGTGGTGCGATCTCGGCTCACTGCAAGTTCTATCTCCTGGGTTCACTGCATTCTCCTGCCTCAGCCTCCTGAGTAGCTGGGATTACAGGCGCCCGCCACCATGCCCGGCTAATTTTTTGTATTTTTAGTAAAGACGGGGTTTCAGTGTGTTAGCCAGGATGGTCTTGATCTCCTGACCTCATGATCTGCCCGCCTCAGCCTCCCAAAGTGCTGGGATTACAGGTGTGAGCCACCACGCCTGGCCTTGATTTTTTTTTTTTTTTTAAGGGATGAGATTTTTTGTTGTTGTTTAATTACCATCGTATCCAACCAAATCCCAATAGTGTCCCTCTAGCAAGACAGTAAAAAATGTCTCCGGGCATCCCTGGGGACAGAATCTTTTCCAGTTTAGGACTACTGATATAACCAAAGCCAGAAAGAGGGCTTATCATCAAAACCCACAGTTGTTCTTAGAAACGTTGTCAAGGTGCCATTAACTACCTTTCTGATAATTTGAGAAATGTGTCATAATCTCTGGAAAGAAGGATGCACGGCTTGCAAAAATATACTCAGTGTTGTAATATCATTCTAACTTGAATTACCCAACAAGAAAAGAAACCTTTTTTTTTTTTTCTTGTGATACAAACTGGGAGTTTAATAAGAATTTTAGGCCGGGTGCGGTGGCTCAAGCCTGTAATCTCAGCACTTTGGGAGGCCGAGGCGGGCAGATCACGAGGTCAGGAGATCGAGACCATCCTGGCTAACACGGTGAAATCCCGTCTCTACTAAAAATACAAAAAACTAGCCGGGCGTGGTGGTGGGTGCCTGTAGTCCCAGCTACTGGGGAGGCTGAGGCAGGAGAATGGCGTGAACCCAGGAGGCAGAGCTTGCAGTGAGCTGAGGTCCGGCTACTGCACTCCAGCCTGGGCAACAGAGCGAGACTCCATCTCAAAAAAAAAAAAAAAAAAAAGATTTTTATGTATATGGAAAGGGCTTACAGGCCAGGCGCAGTAGCTCATGCCTGTAATCCCAGCACTTTGGGAGGCCAAGGTGAGTGGATCACTTTAGGCCAGGAGTTTGAGAGCAGCCTAGCCAATATGGTGAAACCCTGTCTCTCCAAAAAAGACAAAAATTAGCTAGGTATGGTGGCATGTGCCATTTTGTATTGTCTTGCTAGAGGGATACTGTTGGCATTTGGTTGGATATGATAGTAATTAAACAACAAAAAATATCATCCCTTTAATCCCAGCCTGTAATTCCAGCTGCTTAGGAGGTTGGGGCATGAGAATCACTTGAACCCAGGAGGCGGAGCTTGCAGTGAGCCGAGATTGCACCACTGCACTCCAACCTGGGCAACACAGTCTCAAAAAGAAAAAAAAAAAAAAAAAAGAGACGTGAGGGGGCTTACAGAGGTTGCAAAACAGCCATCAAAAATGATGATGATTAACCCTGTTTTCCTCACCTGTACTTCAGTCCGCTTCAGGATTCTCCTACCGGCACACCAATGTGATGTTCTCTTCTGCCTGAGGGATACCTGCATGTGACCCCACCTCCCAACATGCACACTAGTTTTTCACTGGAATTTTTTTTCTAGAAGTCCTTTCTAGATCCTTTCCATTCTGGTCCTCTACTGAGTTTTAATGGGTTTTGACTGGGTATTGTTAGATAATGAATTGTAATGTATTTAAATGAATATTATTCCTGCTTGCTTTCATAGAATGTCTTTGTTAATTTAAACAGGAAAATGGCATCTCAGAATCACTAATCACAAAACCAAGATGTGAAAAATATTATAATGATAAGTTATCACTTTGCTTTATTTGCAGGAATCATTGTAGTCAATCATTTTCCAGTTCTCAGCCGCTCGGTTGTGATCAAGAGACACATGGTTTCCGAACTGCCAGCTCAGAATAGGAAAATACTTGGTAAGGGAGGCAGCATGCACCAACCCTGAATTCAGGACACTTGGGTTCATATCCTGGCAAGTTATGAAACCTTTCCGAGCCTTGAACATGTATGAAATGGAATAGATCACAGCTACCTTATGGGATCACAGTGGTTTCACTGAGATAATGTTTCTAGAGTGTTTAGCAAAGCACCTGGCATATAGGGTGGGAATAGGAATAGGAATGCAATTGAACATGAGTCTTTAGTTTCTAATGAATTGAATTTTTCTCCTTCCTGAAGTGTTCATAGATTCTTAGAATTTTAGAGTGAGACTCTAAAATTTGTGATCCAATCCTCTTATTTTTTGGATGCAGAAATAGACCAAGTAATTTAACTGAAATCATCTCACTAGCAATTGGCAAAGCTTGTCTCCAAGTTCAGTGCTGTTTCATTTTTCCAGCTGTAATATTTGAATACAACTCTGTGGAGAACCAAAAAGTCATTGGCATGGCAAATCATGCCTTGCTTCTTCCCTGTGGTGCCATGGTCATGCATTGCTGTACATCTCTGACTCATTTTGTGCCCAATGATGTTCCTTAGAAGTGACCATGAGAATTTTGTGATTACAAAATTGATGCAGGAAAAGTTTGAGAAATGTGAAAATCACAAAGAAAATAAAAATCAGCGGTGATCTCATTTTCCAGAGATCGTCTACTCCTGACTTATTTTTAATTGGAAATGCTGCATCTTAATTTCTGGGGGTTTTTTGGTGTTATTGTTAGTATGGCTCTTAATGCTTTCTAATCCATCCTCCTGGCTGCTAATCAAAAATGGCTTAGTGAAAAGAATGTGAGGTCCAGATGAGGCTCAGGTGACACTGACTGGGTGGTCTCAGATAAGTCACTTCCCATCTGGAAATCTACTTTATATCTCTATAGATTTGCCTGTTCCTTGCAGGTTTGTTAAAAAGGTATTAAGAAAAAAAAGACGTGTCTATTCCTGACTTCTCATCTAAATGCAACTATATAATCTGTAGTTTTTTGTGACTGTCTTCTTTCACCTAGCACAGTGTTTTCAAGGTTCATCCATATTGTATCATATATCAGTACTGCATTCATTTTTATCGTCCAGTGATTTTGCATTATATGGATCTACCACATTGTGATTATCCTTTCATCAGTTCATGGACATTTGGATTGCTTCCATTTGGGGGCTGTTATGAATAGTGTTATTCACGTTTGTGCACAAGTTTTTGTGTGGACATATGTTTTCAGTTCTCTTAGGTACATACCTAGGGGTGGAACTGCTGGGTCATATGGTAACTGTGCCTAACTTTTTGTGGAACTGCCAGACTGTTTTCCATAGTGGCTGTACCATTTTATGTTCCTACTGGCAGTCTACAAGAGTTTCAATTCCTCCATGTCCTTACCAACACTTTTTGTCTGACTTCTTGATTGTAGCTATCCCAGTGGATGTGAAATGGTATCTCATTGTGATTTTGATCTGCATTTCTCTGATGGTTAATAATGTTGAGTATCTTTTTGTGTGTTTATTGGTCATTTGTATATCTTTTTTTGAGATGGAGTCTCACTCTGTCACCCAGGCTGGAGTGCAGTGGTATAATCTCGGCTTATTGCAACCTCTGCCTCCCAGATTCAAGTGATTCTTCTGCCTTAGCCTCCAAAGTAGCTGGGATTACAGGTGCCCGCCACCACACCCAGCTAATTTTTGTGTTTTTAGTAGAGACAGGGTTTCACCATGTTGACCAGGCTGGTCTCGAACTCCTGACCTCAAGTGATCCTGCCACTTTGGCCTCCCAAAGCGCTGGGATTACACATGTGAGCCACTGCGCCCAGCCCATTTCTATATCTTTTCTGGAGAAATGGCTATTCAAATCCTTTGTCTATTTTTTTATTTGGTTGTCTTTTTATTACTGATTTGTAATAATTCTTGATGTATTCTATATAGACCACCCCCTTATCAGATACATAATTTGCAAAATTTTTCTCCCATTCTGTGGGTTGTCATTTTACTTTCTTGATGGTATTGAGACACAGAATTTTTAAAGTTTTTCCCCTTCCCTTGTCTTCTACAAAAAGTTTTTAATTTTGATGAAGTCCAATTTATTTTTTTTGTTGCTTGTTCTTCTGGTGTCATATCTAAGAAACCATTGCTGAATCCCAGAATCATGAAGCCTCCCTCCCTGTGTTTTCTTTGAAGTTTTATCGTTTTAGCTTATAAATTTAGGTAGTTGATCCATTTTGAGTTAATTTTTATGTATAGTATAAAGAAAGGGCTGGGCATGGTGGCTCACACCTGTAATCCCGGCACTTTGGGAGGCTGAGGTGGGTGGATTGCCTGAGGTCAGGAGTTCGAGACCAGCCTGGCCAACATGGTGAAACCCCTTCTCTACTAAAAATACAAAAAAATTTGCCAGGCGTGGTGGCGGGTACCTGTAATCCCAGCTACTTGGGAGGCTGAGGCAGGAGAATCACTTGAACCTGGGAGGCAGAAGTGGCAGTGAGCAAAGATTGCGTCACTGAACTCCAGCCTGGGTGACCAGAGCAAGACTCTGTCTCAAAAAAAAAAAGAAAAGAAAAGAAAAGAAAGGTCTAACTTCATTTTTTCATGTGTGGATATCCAGTGGTCCTAGCATCATGTATTGAAAATAATACATTAAAAAATATATAGCTGTCCCTTGGTATATGTGGGGTATTTGTTCCAGGATCTCCACATACACCAAATCCTTGCATATTCAAGTTTCACAATCAATTCTGCAGAACCTGTTTATACAAAAAGTCATCTCTCTGTATATGTATACGCAGTTTTTGCATCCTGAAAATAGTGTATTTTCAATCCTGGGTTGGTAGGAAAAAACAGCTTTTAAGTGTACCCACATAGTTCAAACCCATGTTGTTGAAGTCTCAACTGTAGTTTCTACTGGCTTTTTATCTGAATGTGGGGGGTATAGTGTGGTGGGCTCTTCTCTCATTCCCTAAGTTCCTCAAAGTCTAGATTGCATGCCTTTTAATCCACCATTAGAAGTCTTCTGATTCTGATTTAATTGGTCTGAGTTGATGCCCAGATATGAGCATTTATGAAATGCTTTCTAGGTGATTCTCATGTGCAAGCCAGGTTAAGACCTAATGAACTAAACACTTAATAGTCATAAAGAGGACCAGAAAGGAGTGATTGGGAGGCACACTGCTGGAAGAGGAGATGTGCTGGTGTGTGCTGGGTTGTGTTGTAACAACGTGACTATGTCCTCCACCCTACAGGTGGCAGCATCTCCTTACTGAGAGAATACACATGTACTATGCCAGTACTTTTTGAGGCTAGAAGCACTGTAGGAATGAAGTATGTAATATAAAAGGACCCTCTGTATTAAAAATAAATAAATACATAAAGCCCAGTAGAAGAGAGCATAAACCCAAAGAAGCACTCTTCTTCCTCCTGTAAATGAAGAAAAATATTATTGTTCTGTAACATAAACACTTTTTAAAATAGCTATTTAATTATTTTATCTTATTGTATTTCTCCAGAGATGGGATCTCGTTCTGTCTCCCAGGCTGGAGTGCAGTAGTATGATCATAGCTCACTGCAGCCTCAAACTCCTAGGCTCAAGCAATCCTCCCACCCCAGCCTCCCAAGTAGCTGGGACTACAGGTGTGTGCCACCAGGCAAAGCTGATTTTTGAAATTTGTTTTTCTTTTCTTTTTCTTTCTTTCTTTTTTTTTTTTTTGAGATGGAGTTTCGCTCTTGTTGCCCACACTGGAGTGCAATGGCGTGATCTCGGCTCACCGCAACCTCCACCTCCCGAGTTCAAGAGATTCTCCTGCCTCAGCCTCCCGAGTAGCTGGGATTACAGGCACCCGCTACCACACCCAGCTAATTTAGTATTTTTAGTAGAGACAGGGTTTCTCCATGTTAGTCAGGCTGGTCTTAAACTCCTGACCTCAGGTGATCCGCCTGCCTCGGCCTCCCAAAGTGCTGGGATTATAGGCATGAGCCACCGCGCCTGGCCTCTTTTCTTTTTTTGTAGAGGCGAAGTCTCATTATATTGCCCAGGCTGGTCTTAAACTTCAGGTCTCAAACGATCCTCCTGCCCTGGCCTCCCAAAGTGCTGGGATTACAGACATGAGCTATTGCGCCCAGCCTTGGAACTATTTAATTTCATTTTACAAATGATACAGAGAGAACTCTACTTTGCCCCATTAGTTTTTACCTTTTGTTCTCTGGACATGATGAAACAATCTGGCTTTAAAATAACTATAAGAACACAAATTGAATTTTTAAATTAGTTAAAAATCTTAAGTCTTTTAAGTATATATATAAAATACAAATAAAATATGCCCTTTATTTTCTAAAATTGTATTTGTAGAAAAGCATGAGGACTCTGTTTGCTCTAGAAGAAATTAAAAAAAAAAAAGTAGAAAGAAAAGTGTGAGGACTGCAAGCCACATGCCATGGTTTTTGTGTTGTCTGAAATCTTTGCTCTGCAGTCACCTTCAGTAATCTTCAGTGATCAGTTCTTCCTCTTGTGTTGCTAAAAGTCTATCTGGTATAATTGGAAAGAAATAATTGATCAACAACACTATGCATAATCCATTTTTTTTATTTTAGGAAATCACCAGTAGCAGATCTCCCATCATTGGTGTCAGAAATCTTTTTTGGATGTCGTTAGTGCTTCAGAGTCCCATTAGGATATATTGTGCTCTAGACCAGTGCTCCTCAGTGTTTGGGAACTAGTGCAGGTCTGTAAACTGTTCCTGGCCCACAGTTAACTAGTATTTTAAAACTTGTTTGGCAATTTGACATTGTCTCTACGTATTCATTGTGTTTTATAAAAGTATTGGTCTGTAGAGGATTGCAGAAAACACAAAACAGGTCCTTCTCTACAGATGGTCAAGTAGCTTTGAAGAGGAAGTACCTAAATAAACCACCTTTCTTTTTACATTTATTTTCTCTCTGTCTCTCTCAGGGATTTTATATTGGAAGACATGGATCTTGCTGCCAACGAGGTCAGCATTTATGACAAACTTTCAGAGACTGTTGATTTGGTGAGACAGACAGGCCATCAGTGTGGCATGTCAGAGAAGGCAATTGAAAAATTTATCAGACAACTGCTGGAAAAGAATGAACCTCAGAGGCCCCCCCCACAACATCCTCTCCTTATAGTTGTGTATAAGGTAAAATGTTTCCTGAGTTGGTAATTGCTTCAACAGAGCACAAACTCTTCAACATTCTTCACAAATGCTATTGTTGACTGATCCCACCACTGAGCCTTGGTTTTTCTGTGAATGAATTGGCCTTTGCTCTTGTTACTGTGTGTTACTAGGAAATTTGACTGTGTTGTTAAAGGTCCTAGATGAAAGCTGCATATTTATAGTTAAATTATATTTGCATATTATTATTATTTATTTTATTATTATTATTGTTTGTTTGTTTGTTGTGTGTGCGTGTGGTTTTTTTTTGAGACAGAGTCTCACTCTTGATGCCTAGGCTGGAGTGCAATGGCGCGATCTCGGCTCGCCGCAACCTCTACCTCCTGGGTTCAAGTGATTCTCCTGCCTCAGCCTCCCCAGTAGCTGGGATTACAGGCATGCACCACCACACTGGGCTAATTTTGTATTTTTAGTAGAGACAGAGTTTCTCCATGGTGGTCAGTCTGGTCTTGAACTCCCGACCTCAGGTGATCCACCTGCCTCAGCCTCCCAAAGTGCTTGGATTACAGGCATGAACCACCACACCTGTCCTCGTTGTGTTTTTTTTTTTTTCTTTTTTAAGACCGAATCTCGCTCTGTTGCCCAGGCTGAAGTGCAGTGGCATGATCTCAGCTCACTGCAACCTCCGCCTCCCAGGTTCAAAATTTAGTAGAGACAGGGTTTCTCCATGTTGGTCAGGCTGGTCCTGAACTCCCGATCTCAAGTGATCTGCCTGCTTCAGCTTCCCAAGGTGCTAGGATTACAGGCCTGAGCCATTGCGCCTGGCCAAATTTTTATTTTTCTAGTCAAGGTCACACTCTTTTGCCCAGGCTGGAGTGCCATGGTGCCATCATGGCTCACTGCAGCCTCAAACTCCCAGACTCAGGTGATCCTCCCATCTCAGCCTCCCAAGTACCTGGGATCACAGGCATGCGCCACCACACCTGGCTAATTTTTCTATTTTTTGTAGAGGTGGGGTTTTTCCATGTTTCCCAGACTGGTCTCAAACTCCTGGACTCAAGTGATCTGCCCGCCTCAGTCTCCCAAAGTGCTAGGGTAACAGGCGTGAGCCACTGCACCCAGCCTTTATGTATATATTTATTAGTTTTTTGAGATAGAGTTTCACTCTTGTTGCCCAGGCTAGAGTGCAATGGCATGATCTTGGCCCACTGCAACCTCTGCCTCCCAGGTTCAAGCAATTGCCCTGCCTCAGCCTCCCGAATAGCGGGGATTACAGGCATGCGCAACCATGCCTGGCTGATTTTGTATTTTTAGTAGAGATGGGAGTTTCACTATGTTGGTCAGGCTGGTCTCGAACTCCTGACCTCAGGTGATCCACCTACCTTAGCCTCCCGAAGTGCTAGGATTACAGGCATGAGCCACTGTGCCCGGCCTAATATTTGTATTTTTAGTAGAGGTGGGGTTTCACCATGTTGGCCAAGCTGGTCTCAAACTCCTGACCTCAGGTGGTCCACCTGCCTTGGCCTCCCAAAGTACTGGGATTACAGGTGTGAGCCACTGCGCCCAGCCCCTTTGTGCTTTTGTTGTTGTTGTTGTTGTTTTTGAGATGGAGTCTTGCTCTGTCACCCCGGCTGGAGTGCAGTGGTGCGATCTTGGCTCACTGCAAGCTTTGCCTCCCAGGTTCAAGTGATTCTCCTGCCTCAGCCTCCCAAGTAGGTGGGACTACGCCCACCACCACACCTGGCTAATTTTTTGTATTTTTAGTAGAGACGGGGTTTCACTGTGTTAGCCAGGATGGTCTTGATCTCCTGACCTCGTGATCCACCTGCCTCAGCCTCCCAAAGTGCTGGGATTACTGGTGTGAGCCACTGCGCCCAGCCCCCTTTGTGTATTTTTAAATGGTGGATTTAAAAATACACTGATTATATGGTAGCAGCTTGGTGAGCCTTGCAGTCCCCATAGTTCTCAAATTCTAAATTCTTCCAGAAGTAAACATAAGTGATTTGTTTATGAAAATGGGTTGGTTCTTAAGGCACATTGGAAATAGCAGAAGAGGCCTATTTTGTTTTGTTTTGTTTTTCTTGGTATTAAGGTATTTGTTTGCTGGGATGATTATTAATGCCTTTTCTACCTTTCCTTGTAGGTTCTCGCAACCTTGGGATTAATCTTGCTCACTGCCTACTTTGTGATTCAACCTTTCAGCCCATTAGCACCTGAGCCAGTGCTTTCTGGAGCTCACACCTGGCGCTCACTCATCCATCACATTAGACTGATGTCCTTGCCCATTACGAAGAAGTACATGTCAGAAAACAAGGGAGTTCCTCTGCATGGGGGTGATGAAGACAGACCCTTTCCAGGTAAAATGCAACATTTACTGCTTATTAGATACAGTTTTCTTGACAGTATATGATAGGAAAGGAAGTAACATTTATTGATACCTAATGAGAGGCACCCTTCCTATATTGTCTCCTTTAATTCAGTCCCCACTAAAACTCTGTGAGATGGGGTTTATTATCCCAATTTTACAGATTAAGAAACCAAGACTCAGAGAGATTAAGAAACTTGCTAGAGGAACATCTGGTAGAGCCAAATTCACACCCCCAAATGCCAGAACACACATGATGGGGATGAATATGTTGCCCATAAAAAGGATTTGATTGTATCTCATCCTTTTCTCTCCTGTGATTCCTGTCCATAATGCATATTTAGTACATAGGTATTGGTTTATTGAAAGCAACTGAGTTCAGCTTGCTTCTAAAGGTCCTCTAACAGTCCTTGGCCTATTGGGCTAGGTTTTTGCCTAAGTATATCCCACTCTTTCAGTTTAGTCCTTCTGTCTGTCACAGCTCATTTAATTTAGTGCTCAAAAGTGTATCAATTTTGCCAGTAAATAGAATTTTAAAAACACATAAATTTAGTAACAGTGCATCAGTGGCGTAAGAATTCATAGTTTGACAGACTATTTGAGGGGTTTCCTTTTGAGAATAGTGTAACATGTAATACGAGTCGAAATTTACTTTTTCGGGCTGGATGCGGTGGTTTACAACTATGATCCTAGCAATTTGGGAAGCTAAGGCAAAAGGATTGAGTGAGTCCAGGAGTTTAAGACCAACCTGGGCAACATAGTGAGACCCTGCCTCCAATTGTGTGTGTATGTGTTTGTGTGTGTGTGTGTGAAAAGAAATTTACTTTTTGAGAAAGGGGGATATTATTTTGGGTTTTTTTTTTTTTTTTTTGACCGAGTCTCGCTCT
Organism: Macaca mulatta; assembly: GCF_049350105.2. Classification (NCBI taxonomy): domain Eukaryota; kingdom Metazoa; phylum Chordata; class Mammalia; order Primates; family Cercopithecidae; genus Macaca; species Macaca mulatta. Next base: position 145,350,280 of record NC_133409.1, on the reverse strand, counting down.
GTCACCCAGGCTAGACTGTAGTGGTGTGATCTCAGCTCACTGCAAGCTCCGCCTCCCGGATTCACGCCATTCTCCTGCCTCAGCCTCCCAAATAGCTGGCACTACAGGCGCCCACCACCACGCCCGGCTAATTTTTTTGTATTTTTAATAGAGACAGTGTTTCACCGTGTTAGCCAGGATGGTCTTGATCTCCTGACCTCATGATCTGCCTGTCTTGGCCTACCAAAGTGCTGGGATTATAGGCATGAGCCACCGCGCCCGGCCTATTTTGGGATTTTTTTGGTGATGTTTATCTTATTTGGCAATGTAGAATAATATGTATATTAATATCACAAATGGATTATAGAATTTATTGTGTAACCATGTTCTGAAACTTTTAGAATGTGTCATAACTTTTAGGAAAAATGCTTTCAGAAAAAATGTATTTAAGCTTTATAATCATAATGTCATTCTTTAAGACCTAATCAGTCATAAAAATCATCCCTTGGATTGGGTCTCCATTGAAAGCTATTTTTGTACACTTGAGGAAGTCATGGAAAGGTTTCCAAAATTGTATCAAACTCAGAGGAAGGGAACATTGTAAGACAAGAACTCCACCTCATGAGTTTTTGTTTTTTTAAAAATCAACAGCTCAGATATTTCATTTGAAAATTCCAGATATAACTTCCTTGAATTTATTGGGAAGGTTGTTTTTGAAATGTCATCAACAGAGCTGAAAAAAAAAAATGCAGTCTCAAACTCCTATCAGAACGGTTCAGAGCATTTGGAGGAAACAGCGAGAGAAACTTGTCAGTTGGGCCAGTCTGTGCCTCTTCCTCAGACATACCAGTCTCCTTTCCTGACTGTCTTCCCCCGACAACCTCCCTAACGGCAACTCCTGATGAGTTTTCCCGATCTGGTTGATGGCATTATCTTCTTCCCTGGTCCTGTGAAGTACATCTCCATACACGGTTGAATTGAGAAATGGGGCATCGTCAATGAACACTGCTTGCTCCTTCTCTAAATCATAGTTTAAACATTCCAGAAACATTAGTGTCTTGTCAACAAGCTGGATGATTTGGACCACTTCAAATCAATATTTTGCCTTGCAGATGGAAATAAAACAAGTCCTTGGAGCTCAGTTGCAGAGAGAGCGAGTGAGCGTTGGAAGGGTGTGGCTTTAGCTCTTTAATGTTGTTGATTCTATTAAAGTGCTGTTTTTACTTGTAAATGTGGACGTGGAAGCACCATATTTTCCTATGTATGATAATTCTGGGAAGTTGTAGACATGTGAAACTAACAGCATTTTGCATAGCATTTGGAAGAAAAGTTAAAAATGCATAATTATATGAAGGGTCAACAGAAACACATGAGGGAGAATTAAGTGCAACTTAATCTGGGCCTGTAAGAGGGCAGGAAAAGTAAAAATAGATCATTTTTAATGTCCTGGTGTTAGAAAACAACTACCTTCAAGTTAGGATTACTTAGCTGTACTTTTAAAGTAAATGCAAGGGGAGAATGGTGTGGCAGATTCCCCAAAGGAAACCCCATATGGTTTCCTGAAGTGCTGGCCTGTCTCACCCTCCCAGGGTCATCTGGTGCTCCTTGCAGTGGCACCTCAGGAATGATGGAGGGCAGCTGCAGCCTTGGTGATATATAAGAGGCACCACCACCAGTGACTAGAAGTTTCCCCCGACCCCACCCAGGGAACAAAAAGGTGACAGAAGTGGGGTTCTTTTTCTAGATTTCAGCCTTAGATAGGAAATCCTGCCCCTAAATGCTCTCAATAAGAAGAATGAAGTGACTTCGTAGTGAGTCATGGAAACATCCCACTCTGTAGCAAAAAATAAGTGAATAAACTGATACTTGTTTATTACTTACCAGATGCCAGACCCTGTTCAGGGGACTTTCCATATATCAGCTTATTTAATCTTGACAACATCCCTATAGGGTAGCTTCAGGTTTTATGCCCATTTTACAGATGAGGACACTGAGGCACAGTACGGTTAGGTCACTTGCTCAAGGTCCCAAGTCTAGTCATGGAGCCATGATTTGAACCCAGGCAGCCAGTCTTCAGAGTCTGAGCCCTTCACCTCTGATGTGAGTAGTCTGTAGCCATGCGGTAGACCTGAAGAGTCTAGCTTTAAGTCTGATGTTGGAGTTCTACACTCTCTCTCTCTCTCAGATCATCAGTTACTTTCTCTTAACTCCCTAGTCCCTGAAGAGACAATGTTCTTTCTGGCTGTTCCAAAGATAAGTGGTCTTTCAAGCTATGGACCCTTTAGAATTTTCCTGACCTGGTCTTGTCTTAGACATTCAGTCCAGCTCATCCTCCTAGTCTGCACCCTTATGGATAATATTTGACTGACTTAATCCTTCCTCTTACCCAGAGTTTTCTCTTTACATTCACATTCTTAGTTTTTTTCTCCCCTCCTGGACTCATATCTTTATAGTCCCTTTACTCCTGCCAACCATCCCCTTGGTTTTTACCATTTCCATGGAATCATTGAGTCTTAAAGCTGAAAAAGAATTTTAGATTTAATCTGGTACATACCCCATTTTATAAAAGAGGTAACTGAGGCCAGGAGGGGTAAAAGAGCTTGCTTACCCAGCTAAAAGTGACAAAATCACACTTGAACCCTAGTTTCTTAACCCCCTCTAGCATTCTGTCCAAGATACCACACTTACTGCCTGCCATCTCTGCCCTCAGTCAAGCCAAGCACCAGCATGTTCGGCCAATTATTTTGTTTACTTTGGTCATTTTCTGGCCAATTTAAAAATAACACATTCATTTTTACTGAGGAAGCCTGGGATAGTTCTCACATACAGTGAAAAGGCACACATTTGGAACTTGATGCATCCAGTGACCTTCAAAGGAAGGATGAAGTAGATTCAGCAACATCAAGAAGTTTTGGAAATAACAGATCATTTATTGGCCTCAAACTAAGAACCTAGTGAGACTTAGAGAGTCCAGACCTGTGCTCAAAGATGAACTGCTTAGACCTCAAGGAAAACCTTACTCTTTTGTTTGCAAAATAAGCTTACCTTCTGTGATAATAATGGCTCTGTCAAGCACTTTCTGTATACCAGGTACTGTGCCGTGTACTTTATATGTATTTCTCAGTCTTCATAGCAGTCACATAAGGGAGATACTGTTTTTATGTTCATTTCAAAGATGAGGAAACTAATGTGCAAGGGGATTGGCTGACTTATCTAAAGTCTTATATTTGTTTATTTATTTTTAATTTTTTCCTTTGCTGTGTTTTTGATAATAAATTTTCACATTTAGAAACAAATTTTTGTACAAGTGAGAACTCATGAAAATAGACTCTGTCTATGGTTTGGAGTGGTTCAAATGCATTGCTTCCTGGAGGCAAGGCTGTTGGTGAAATGATTTCTTGGGCTCTTTCCCTCTCTGCAGTGTGTGAAAATGGCTCTGGGCATGGTGCCACACATGCAGGGACCTGGCAAAAGCCTCCTTCACTGTCAAGGCTTCACCCCTGCCTCATGCCCAGGGTGCTAGAAGAGGTGCTATGCAAAAACAAGCTTCCGGAGAACCGCCTGATTAAATACTGAGGACACACTAGTTAACGTCATGGGAACTTGGTCATGGGCTTTGTAGCTTTTTCTTGGGTGCATTTATAATGTAAGAAATCATGAGGTTATATTTATTTAATCTTTATTTTGAGGTTTCTGTGAATCCAGATTGCTCATTTGATTTTTCTCCCCATGGACTTGATTCTATTGTTAAAACTTCTGAAAAATCAGCCTTCCTACCTGCCTTCCTGCCTTCCTCCCTCCTTCTCTTCCTCCTTCCATCCCTTCTTCCCTCTCCCCAACTTCATTCACTCATTCAATAAATGTTTATTGAGACCTTGCTCTATATGCCAGGCACTGTTCTCAACAAAGCGGTGAACAAAACAGACAGAAAATCTGTTTCTTATAAAAATCTGTATCTGAAAATCTGTATCTTGTATTCTGTCACCTTACTAAATTCTGTTTTTAGTACTAACAGTTTTTTACTTGTGTTCTTAGACCCTCAAGGAACACCACCTCCAAGTTTTTCTTTCAGTTTGCTATTCCTACTTTCTTTTTCTTTCTTGATTTCCCTTTACTGGGTTTTCTTCTACCTGCTTTTTAAAGGCATCTCCACCTGGAAATCCCAAGAATATCTAAAGCTCAGAATAAAATTAAAATTAAATAAATTAGGCTAGACTGGGTACAGTGGCTCACGCCTGTAATCCCAGCACTTTGGGAGGCTGAGGTTGGTGGATCATCTGAGGTCCGGAGTTTGAGACCAGCCTGGCCAACATGGTGAAACCCCGTCTCTACTAAAAATACAAAAATGAGCCGGGCTTGGTGGCAGGCACCCGTAATCCCAGCTACTTGGGAGGCTGAGGCAGGAGAATCGCTTGACCCCAGGAGGCGGAGGTTGCAGTGAGCAGAGATCGTGCCACTGCACTCCAGCCTGGGTGACAGAGCGAGACTCTATCTCAAAAAAAAAAATAAATAATAAGTTGTAGTTAAAATAATTATCCTAACTCTTAGGTTAAGAGCTGTTCGCTGCTAGCCCATGCAGCACCTTTGTACAAATTCGAGGAAGGTGCCCCTTTCTCCTGGTGCTTTACTCTCATCTCCTGGGAAGATTGTCATAATTAACTGATTCTGTTGGAATATGACACACTACTACAGAAAAGTGTCATAATAAATCTGGAGATGACGTTCCCTAGATGAGCACTAGACATGGGCGATAGCAGAGATCTGCAGGTTTATGATGACACTGACCAAGAGGACAGCGTAGTGCAGACATTCACAGTAGTGCTGCTTGGGGCTGTAGGTTTCATCCTCACTGCTTCTAGAATCCACCCCTTTTTTCCATTCTCACTGCCTCATTCATTATATTTCACTTCTCATCACAGTGGAACCCCCCCCCACTTTTCCCTAAAAACGGGCAAAACTAAAATATAACCAGGTCTTTCTTTTCCCAGCCTCTCTCTTCTAGGGCACCCTAATCACAATCCAGAATAATCTTCCTAGAACATGGAGAAATTCCTGCTCAGAAGCCTCCAACAGTTCCTCTTTTTGTTCTGAGTGGAGTCAGACATGCTTCAAGCCCTGGAAGCCCTCACCACATCTCCCTCTGCAGCCTGTTTCCTTACCCAAACCCCCACTGCACGCCCAGCATCTCCTGTGTTCTTCCTGCCACACTCTGGCACCTCGGGAACTTCCTATCACCTCTGACTTTCAGTTTGTTCATCCACAGAATGAGAATAGTGATTCCTACTCAGTAATTACACAGTGAAAATTAAATGCTATAACATGGGAAAGTGATTACCATAGGGCAAGCACTCAGTGCGTTAGCTTTCTTTCTCCTTCCCCTTCCGTTGCAAGTACTTTGGAAACTGAAATGCTATATAATTGTAACATGTTGTTATGATTATGCCTCATGGTGTGTCCGTTACCCAGAATTTTTGCATATTGGCAAGAATTTATTGTATTTGACCCTGAATAGGAAACATTTGAAAATATTAGAGAAGAAAAATGCAACTTTGCAGCCTCAGTGTGCCACTGAAACAGGTGGCACTAAAGGGTTGTCAGCTACCCCCGGAGCACTGTGGGAGGAGAGGTGCCCTCCCAGGAGCAGACTGTATCAGTAATCCTCTGGCTAATAATCTTCCTGCAGGTTGGGACTGGCTGAGAAAGGTAGGTGGCAGTTGCCTCCCGGAAACACAGATACTATCTGCAAGAGATGGAGGATGCTCAGGAGACCGGCCAAGAACAAACACGGTCCTTGCCTGACAAGGATTTCCTATGCCCCACTACTACTGCCTCAGAGAAAACAAGGATAAAGCGCTTACTGCCAACCACAGAAAATGTTTTGTGGTTAAGAGTCAGTTTCCAAGTATGTTTATTGGTTTAAAAACTTGACTTCGTTTCAGCCACATTTGGTTGTCTGTTATCATTTGTTGTAGGCTCTCTCCTGATTTGGTTTCCTTTGGGTTTTAATCAGAACCATCTTCTGAAACATTTTAGATTCAAAGCAGAGTTTAAAACAAACACATCTCTCAGAGAACACAGATGAAATCCAAAATGGAACAGAAAGTAAACAAGAAATAATGAAATAACATTATAAACAGCATGGCAACAGAGGGAAGCTGGGAAAGGCTGTGCAGAAACAAGAGCCCCTCAGAGAAGGAGCCAAACCAGACAGGCGTGTCAGGGAGCCGCTGTCACTCACAGCAGGGTCTGGGTTGGGAGTCTTCCATTTCTGACCAGCATGTGGGGCTGGAAACTATGGCCGGCGGTCCCACCCCGTCCTGAGCTGGTATAGAGTGCTGTCTTATGGACAGATGCAATTCACTTTATTCCAAAGATGGCTCCAGAAAAGTCCTGTCTACCCTCTCCATCCCTTCCCTCTTCTATGCCCTTTTCTCACTCTTCCTTCCCAGAGTCCTGGCTCCCATGTGTACTTGTGAACCAAGGGTCTAGGCACATATCCAGCATGTGTGAGAAGTGCATTAGGGCACAGCGATGATGGGGTCACCCTTCTATCCACACCAGCCCCCCTGTGCTGTAGACATTTCGGCCCTATGGGTCATAGGTTAGAAAATGTTGGGAGAACTACATTTTTAGCTCCACGCTGCTGATAGTTTTTCCTAGCTGTTACGCTTTATTTGTTGATTTGATTTAGGAAATGCATGTACAGGTTAAAAGATATTTTCCACAAAGTGTAAAAAGGTATACAGAGAAGAGTACCTCTCCTTCCTGCCCCTCTCCTCTACTCCCTCCTCAGAGGCTGCTTCATGTGGACCTTACCTTTTCGGCGGTCTCCAGGGCTTATCATTGTGTGTTTTAAAAATTATTATGGGCTGGATGCGGTGGCTTGCGCCTGTAATCCCAGCACTTTGGGAGGCCGACGTTTGGGCAGATCACTTGAGCCCAAGAATTCAAGACCAGCCTGGGCAACAGGGCAAGACTCCGCTCTAACTAAAAATACAAAAATTAGCCAGGTGTGATGGCATGCATCTGTAGTTCCAGCTACTCGGAAGGCTGTGGCAGTAAAATCTCTTGAACCCAGGAGGCAGGGGTTACAGTGAGCTGGACAGTGCCACTGCACTCCAGCCTGGGCGACAGAGTGAGACTCTGTCTCAAAATAAATAAATAAATAAATAAAAGTCATTCTGATGTCTTTCCTTTCTTGTTTCGTTGCTGGAGCTACTGGATGTACCGGCTGTGCTCTTTCAGTATCTGCTTTCTGCTCTTTCAGTATCTGCTTTCTCCATATGCCTTCCTCTCTCAGACTTTGACCCCTGGTGGACAAAGGACTGTGAGCAGAATGAGTCAGAGCCCATTCCTGCCAACTGCACTGGCTGTGCCCAAAAACCCCTGAAGGTGATGCTCCTGCAAGATGCCCCAAGGAAATTTGAGAGGCTCCATCCACTGGTGATCAAGGTGAGCAGAAGCCTGAGTCTCCCACTGATTGGCTGCTTGCTTAAAGGCTAGGTCAAGCTCTAGGAAATTTCTGACAAGTAACTCTGTGTTGTTTTGTTTTACTTTGTCTCCTGCCTTGCCAAGACGGGAAAGCCCCTGTCGTCGGAGGAGATTCAGCATTTTTTGTGCCAGTACCCTGAGGTGATAGAAGGCTTCACTGAAGGGTTTTTCGCCAAGTGGTGGCGCTGCTTTCCTGAACGGTGGTTCCCATTTCCTTACCCATGGTGAGTGTGAAAAGGGCCGGGCATGGTGGCTCACGCCTGTGATCCCAGCACTTTGGGAGGCCGAGGCAGGCAGATCACTTGAGCCTAGGAGTTGGAGACCAGCCTGCCCAACATGGCAAAACCCCATCTCTACTAAAAATACAAAAATTAGCCACGTGTGGTGGTGCGTGCCTGTAATCCTAGCTACTCTAGAGGCTGAGGCACGAGAATCACTTGAACCTGGGAGGCAGAGGTTGCTGTGAGCTGAGATCGCGCTGTTGCACTCCAGCTTGGGTAACAGAATGAGGCTGTGTCTCAGAAAAAAATGGGTGGGGGGTGGGCTATGGGGGCACTTAGCTTGTGAGTAGGAAAGGGGCAGACCAGAAATACTCGCAAAACAGTAATAGCTATCACTGAGCCACTACCACAGGCCCAGCATTTTACAAATCCAATGCTGGGATCCCACTGATAAACCAATGATGAGAGAGAAAGGGGATGGATGAAGAGGTGTGTCAGAAGGAGGGGCGCCACCAGCGGGAGACAGCAAGTTTGTCTAATAGAGTCATAATTTATTTGTAAGTATGCGTTTAGCATTATATGTAGAATGCGGCCTCATGCAGGGGGCTGAAGAGAGAGTGCAAATATTAGAAGGAGAATTGCATTTTTTGGCACTTGTTTCTGCCAGGCAGTGTGCGTTGGTGCTTAGTGTCTGTGGCTCACTGGAGACACTGATAATAACTCTGGAAAGTAGGAATGATTGTTGTCATTTTTCAGATCAGACAAGTGGGAATCAGTAGCCAGGCATGGTGGCTCATGCCTATAATCCCAACACTTTGGGAGTCTGAGGCAGGTAGATTACTTGGGCCCAGGAGTTCGAGACCAGCCTGGGCAACATAGGGAGACCCCATCTCTACAAAAAATATCCAAGCTATTTGGAAGGCTGAGTTGGGAGGATGGCTTGAGCCTGGGAGGTTAAGGCTGCAGTGAACCATGATCACACCACTGCCCTCCAGCCTAGGCGACAAAGTGAGACCCTGTCTCAAAAAAAAAGGAAGGGGGAGAAAGAAAGAAAAATGGGAAACAGAGAGGTTAAGTAACTTGCCTAAGGTTACCCAGCCACGATCGAAACCCCAGTTTGTCCTGCTGTTCCTTCCTGTGCCCAGCGGAAGACATGGTTCATTCCTTGTGGTTAAAGTTGCTGCCTAGTAAGAAAAGAAAGCCAGTTTCCATCTTAGAACTGTTCCAAAATAATTAAAATGGCTTTTTCGGGCTTTTTGTTAATGTCTTAATGCTTCTATCTTTCTTTAAATGTGCTGTTTGTTTGCGTGCTAGAGTGCCCAGTTGAACAAGCTGAGCAGGCTTCCCCTGCGTCTCCCTCTGCCTCGGAAGAAGGGTCATGCTTTTTGTCCCTTCCTCCTTCTCTCTTCTTCCCTTCCCCCTCCTGGCCTGCTGTTACTTCAGTCTTCTCCAAGATAGAATGAATAGATTGTTTCTTTCCTTCCTCTATATATTGTTTTAGCTGCAGTTTAAAAACACTCCACCCACATGTTCAAATCATGGCTGTAGAGTTAATGCCTGTTTGTGTCCATGTTATACTTCATTGACTCGGTGCAACTATTCTTCAGGGACCTAATACTTAAGATACTGTACTCATATTTTTTCCTCTTTACCCACCGCCCACGGTTTTCCCACCCTTACTTGGCTCTCTCTTAGTCATGGACTGGCTTGACCAGTTTAATTACTTTTTTTCTATTTCAAACTTCTATAGGAGAAGACCTCTGAACAGATCACAAATGTTACGTGAGCTTTTTCCTGTTTTCACTCACCTGCCATTTCCAAAAGATGCCTCTTTAAACAAGTGCTTCCTTCTTCACCCGGAACCTGTTGTGGGGAGTAAGGTAGGAAATTTTGAGAGGACTTGGATCTAGAATTTTCTTTACTTGGGATCTGGACTGATGTCATAACCACGGCCTTCCCTGCATATTGGCTTAGAGGGTGAATTGAGGGGACGCCCACACAGTCTAGTTCTCCCCTCCTGCTGCTAGCCAGGAGACTTGCAGGGGCACACCTTGTCATGAAGGCAGGTTTCCAGAAAGTCTAGTTACCTTGCAAATCTGCCTCCTGCGCTTAACACCTAAGGCAAGCTACTTTTCTATATTAAAAGAAGTAAAATCTTAAAATTTGAAGGACTTCAGTGTACAATTAGTCTGGCTTTCCTACCTTAAATTCCTACCTTAAATTAGAAAGTCGGCAAGCAGCCATGAATGGTGGTCGCTCATGCCTGTAATCCAGCACTTGGCGGGGCTGAGGCAAGAGGATTGCTTGAGCCTAGGAGTTTCAGACCAGCCTGGGCAATATAGCAAGACCCTGTCCCTATTTTTTTTTTAAAAAGAAAAGAAAGCTATAAAGGAATAGCTTTACTTCTTCATTTTGAAGAACGGAATAACTTCTTCATTTTGTGGATAAGGAAACTGAGCCCCAGAGAGATTAAGTGAGTTGCCCAAGGACACACCCTTTACCCTCTAACCCCCAGGGTGGTTTTTGCCAGAAATAAACAATTAAGAGATTTCAGGTAGAGAACTTGAAAGGCAAAAAGTGTGGGAACCTGGGAAAGATTTGATAGGCAGGCAGCCCAGCTGGGGTGGAAAAGCCCACTCTGCCCCCATAATTTCCCACTTCAGTCTGGGGCCAAGTGCTCAGAGCCAAAGTTGCCTCTCTGGGGCCAGTGGACTGGGAGAAGCTGTTCTGCATTTGTGTCTGTTTACTTTTCTCTGAATTGCTCCTTTTGTTAAGTCTCATTCCTAAGGAAGGTTTTTGAGCCTGGATTGGTTTGGGAGAATTAAAAGCATGCATTTTCCTTGGTAAAAAAAAAAAAAAAAAAAAATTCCCAAACTGTGGCCCCCTACCAACTCTGGACCGTGGCTTCCACCTCCTCATACTATTGCTTGGCTCCAAATTTGCTGAATTGTGTTAAAGGAATTTAAAAGTCTATAAAAACAATCATTTTGTCTAGAAGTAAGAAGTTCTGTCTGCCAGCACTGGGGTGGAGATGCTGGGCTCTTGCCTCAGATTTTAAAGAAGTTTATCCTGCTGTCGCCGGCTAGAATTCCAGGCCCTTGTATGATTTCATCTTCATAAATATAATTCTGGGACACGGCCTTTATCTTTCTCTTGGTTTTACCACTTGAATACCAGAGTTAATTTCTCCAGCCTGTGCAACATCAAGGAGCCCAGCCAAAGGAGTAAATACAGAGTTACTCAAATGCTTACCAAAGTCATACTGTGGTTCTCGAGGATGTTTTGGGAAGGGCAGTGGCCAAACAGGCAAAACTCCTGAGAGCCTGATTTCTTAGAGAATCTGTTTCCCCACCCTGGCCCAAGCTCTCCTTTCCCTGCAGCCTTGTAACCCCACCCTGTTGTCCACATCCCTGGGCCCTGTTAAAGTCACGTGTCTGTGGGCCCAGTATCCAAAGGCAGCCTTAAGACAGAAGTGGGAAGCTGGTTGTTAAGTGGCACTCGGGGAGATGGTGAGGGGCTCCAAGGCCCACTTCACCCACTCCACAGTGTGGCCTAGGGCTGGCCTGTGCCGCCCTGTTGTCTGTTTCTTCCCATCCTGGGAATGGATGACTGTGACCCTACCCGCTTCAGGCCTGTGTGAAGAAGGATACAGCCACTTGTTTTGGTCCTTCTGAGATTGTTGTGAGGACTACAGATGGTAAGGCCTCCGCCAATGTGAGTGCCAGTCAACTGCAGGCTGGCGGAAGACCAGGCTTGTCCCTGTCACCACATTAGCAGGTGAAATGGCTCTAGTGTTGCCATGAAAACATTATGGGCAAGGCCTGTGGCAGCAGCAGAGAGACCAGGGCTGGGGACAGGGGAAGACGGGGCCAAAACCCAAGACTCTGGAGGCCGTGAATGGTGAAGAGAAAAACCAAGACATGGCCCAGGGAGTCAGACTTCTGGCTCCCACTTTATATGGGCGTATAAAGGGTTTCTCTGAAGGGCAGGAGATAGGAGGAAGAGATGAGAGAAGAGACCCTAGGGGTTTTCTGTCATCATCAAGGTAAGGAGAAATGTCCCAGCAAGACCCATCTCTTTATCCCTATTCCCTGCCCTGGTCCCAGCCCCATCCCCAGGGTTCACAGCTCCTTCCCTGGCACATAGCAGGTTGCATTTAATGCCCGTTGCCGGCAGTAGCATGCCCTCAGAGGGGCAGTAGTTACCTGTGCAGGTGCATATGCTGGTTGTCTCCTTAGTTTTCAGAAACAGAGGCCAGTCTTAGTGTCATTAGTTTTTAATCAGTAGCATGGCCTGCCTGCTCCCCTGGGTCTTGCCAGGCAATATAAACTTAAACTTCCTGCTGTGCAATACTTATCAGAGCCCTGGTAGTAAGAAATAACATTCCATGGAAGAGTGCCGAACCAATGTCCCGATTATCTATTTATCTAAAAAGTTTTCATCAAACCCAGAATCTCAGAATGTTGTATACTTCAGCCACCATTTGTTGGTTTCTGCTAGAACTACCTTTGTTAAATTGCAATTAGGTATTTTCCTTTGGCTTACTTTGAAGCTGTGGCTAAAACCAGTTGCAAATTATGAAGCTCATGCAGGATCTGCTCTGGGGCTCTCGCTGAGGGGACTGCCCACTAAATCACACAGTGCCTCTTTAGGAGACCCACGGAAGAGATTGTACTCTGGTCTTAGTGCCAAGAGATGCCATTCTTAGGAGAAGTAGTTTGTTTTTGTCTTTTGGACATAATTGCAAATTTTTGTTATTGGTTCTATTTCCTCTTTGCTCAGGCTAGAAAACTCAGAGCCATATGTGAAAGCATTTTTATTTACTAAAGCCCCTGGTTTTATTTTGTTTTCTTTGCCTTCCTTTTCCTCCCCTCCTCTTTCTTTCCTCCAGATGCATGAGATGCGTGACCTATTTATCATGGGCAGCGGCGAGGCCATGTTGCAGCTTATCCCTCCCTTCCAGTGCCGAAAACATTGTCAGTCTGTGGCCATGCCAATAGAGCCGGGAGATATCGGTATGGAGGGCCCCAGGAGGGCAGGGTCAGCCATGAATCTTTTTAGTTTTTAATTCAAAAGCTATTTTAAGAATCGTGTACTGCCTTCACAGAAGTTTTATTTAGTAGAATCAAAAATAACATTCTCCTATTAACAGGCTCAACATTTATGCTTAGAAATGAAACAACTTAATGAGAAAACATAGCAGAAAGAAATGTCTTGTACGTACAACATATAGAATGCATGTGTCTGTTGACCGTAGAAACTTCAAGTTAGGAAGGATTCTGGAAAGTATTTAGACCAATCCCTCGTTTTATAGATGAAAAGGTTGAGACCCAGAGAGGAGAGGTGACCACCCCAAGGCCCCACTATCTGTTGAGCAGAGCATCAGGTCTTAAGTGCCTGCTTGGACACAGTCAAGCCAGGAGAGGGACAATCCAGGACTACAGGAATATACACCCATGTTGCAAATAAACCAATACCAAGCAGTATATAAGGGCAATGGTCACACAAGGAAATATTACCTTCTGTGTGGCTGCCACAGCCAAGTCACAGCCTCACATTGATGACTCACCCTTGGCCCTGGCTCAGTGTTTTCCCAAATGTGACTTGTCCTGTGCCTTATATCCTAAAAATCTGTTCCAAAGAAACAGGTTTGAATCCACTGCTGTCAGTAGCAATCAGTTTGACAGCCGAGTTTTCTTGGAAGAAACAAATAAATCAGCAAGTGTCACCATTGACCTCCTTGCTTTTCCTGCCTCACAAAACCTAGGCAAGACCTGGAGTCTCTGGCAGAGCCCAGACTGGGTTTTCCAATTGATTTCTTTAATTTTACCCATTCAGAAGACCCCCAAATCCCTAGAAACCTTGCATCTTATATGAGGGTAGGAATTGGACTGCAAGCTATGCCAAGTTTTAATTTAAATTACATAACTTTTATTTCAATTTAGAAATGAAAAATAAAAATAATGTGCAAATCAAGCATTAACTAATAATGGAGCACAGCTGGCCTGGCTCTTGGGAAACTTCCTACAAAAAGGAAGATTCTTGTATGGAAATTGTTCTGAACCTTTTTCCTGTAATGGAGTGACTCTTAACATAAGAGATGACTATTGCGAAAATCTCTCTGGCATATTTAGGTTTGGAGCATGTGGTTGTGCTTGAACAAGTTTCTGTCTTATATTTTACAAATGCCTAACAATTCAGACAACTACAGAAACACCTTAGTTATCTGAATTCCAGACTTCCGGCTCCCACAAGCAACCGGAATACCAATTACAGAATTAGGGGGAAAAAAAAAAAGAAATGTCTGGCAGTAATCAAGAAAGCTTGAGCATCAAATGCTGGTACAGATAGTCCAGATTAGCCTAACATCCAGTGCGTGATACCTGCTGTGCTGTGCCTGACTGGTTTGTTGACTAGAAAGAAAGGATCCCTGTAGTTGGCAGTGTCTATAAAAGGCCAGTCACATGACAGAACATAGAGAGGGATGGTGACTGAAGAGAAGAAGAATAGGAGAGCAAGCCCGGGAGAAGAATGGGGGCAGGGAGGGGTGGGGAAGCCAGCGAGCACCTGAAGCAGTGACAGAAATGGGCGTGATGACTGTAGCTGCCACGGTTAACAGTAAGGACAGGAAAGCAGACCCTGGCCAAGAAGAATCATTTAGTGTTGCAGGACAGACGGCGGTTCCTCTACCTTAAGGACCCTTAAGAATGGCACCACAACATGCAAGTTCTATGATTTTTGACAAAACATACATTGTTCTGTGGAGATGGAGGAAAGAAGGGTTCCAGATCACCAGAAAACCTTTCGGGGGTCAGGTACAATATCTGCAGTCACTGTACAGGACAGTCATTGCCCATCATGACCCTTCCGGAGTCGCCAAGTAAAAGTTGAATTCTACTCAGTGCTCTTCGTTTAAAGATGAGCAGGGCCCATAGTACTCTAGAACCTGTTTTCTTTGGAATATCTTACAGAACTCTACTGTTTGCTGAACCCAATTTGGGCAATGCTGGTTTAGGTTTAGGTTAATCTGGATGTTGTGTAATGAAACCGCATTATAGAAAGACACAGGAAAATTGGCTAGTAGGTCTTATGCCCCCTCAGAATCCATTCTGTCTTCTTGCTGTAAAAGCTGAGACTTGATGCCCAACACCAGCCTCATGTAGAGCATCCTGCCGTTGTAAGCCTGCTGAATTGTGATTCATAGTTCCCTGGGTGAGGGGCGGTGATAAAGCATTTAAAGAGGACTGATAATAACTAGGAAGTGCCAAAAGACTTTCAGAGCAATTTGTCTTTAAGCCAGGAGTGGTGGCCCACACCTGTAATCCCAGCACTCTGGGAGTGAGAGGCAGGAGGATCACTTGAGCCCAGGAGTTCAAGACCAGCCTGGGTAATATAGTGAGACCCCATCTCTTAAAAAGAAAAGAAAAAGAAAAAAAGAAACTAAAATAGAAAAAGATTTGTCTTTGGCTCTGCAGTGCACCCTGAGGGCCAGCTCTGGCAGACCCGCCTTGCTCTGCCCACAGGTGTGCCCACCCGCTAACATTTACATGTTTTCCTCTTGCTATTTCCCCTCAAGGCTATGCCAGCACCACTCACTGGAAGGTCTACATTATAGCCAGAGGGGTCCAGCCTTTGGTCATCTGCGATGGAACCACTTTCTCAGAACTGTAGGAAAGAGAACTGTGCACAGGAACAGCTTCCAGAGCCGAAAACCAGGTTGAAAGGGGAAAAATAAAAAACTATGAAACTGCTTTCCAGGGGTTGGTTACTTAGTTACCTGCCCTTTGCATGCATGTGTGAACCAGCTGTGAGCTGCAAGGCAGTGGCCAGGGCCTAGCCCTCCTGACTCTTCCTGCAGATGGCTCAGGAAGGATTCAGCCTGGCCACTTGGCTAGGACTCTGCCAGCACCCATCTGAGACTGACCTCTTCCGGGCCTTTGGGCACTAAGACCTTGATGCTGCCCCTTAGGCAGGAAACAGGGCTGGTGTCTGCCTTCGCCTGTATTGCCAGCTTCCTTCCCTGGCAGTGGAGAGGGCAGCCAACAGGTTCTGATGTCAGAGCCATCCTTTACCAGGTGGGCCTGCTCGTCCCCATCTTCCTGGCCACATCACTCTACTTTTTGGAAAGCCATGGCTGATTAAAGAAGTTCTTGTAGTTTCCCAAACGAAATGGAATCTAGAAGCAGTGAAAAAAGGTCAGATAACTTTGAATTGCATTCAAGAAGTACACTTCTTTCCCATTGTCCGTGGCACTTGGAGTCTCTATGATGCCAGGCTAGAGTCTGATCATATAATAATTCAAAGTGGTAACTCCCAAGGTAATGCTTTCTTCCATTTCATCAGGTTCTTATATCCCCACTGCACTCCCTCCCCTTCTCCCTTGCCTGTCTGAATGGCTTCTTGGAAGCTTGGCTCTAGTCCTCCCTGCCTTGGCAGGGCCAGAGCCCACTACTGCTGAGGCAGCACTGCTCTTGTCAGCTGTGTTGCCTTTACCAAGTGTCTTCAGAGGGTTATGAGTTAGAGTAGCTGGCCGGGGGAGAGGGTGCCTCCCTGGGTTTGATCTTTAGGGTCTGACTTTCTGCAGAGAAGATGTTTTACAGATGTGTCAAAGCTGATGTTGTAATGTGGTTGGGGGAGGAAATCCAGACCCAAAGTGTTTGTCAGCTGGGTGTACAAATGACTGTGTGATCCTCTGTCTTAAAATGATTTCTGTCTGTGCTGGGAAACAAAAACAAGGTGAGGTATTTTTCTTTTTTGTAATAATATAAAGCTGTGTGTTTCTGATTGGATGATTCACTATGTGCATTGTTTTCTCCCAAGTGCTTTCGGTATATAGCAATCAAATGGTGTAAATAAGGATGTTCTTTTCCTGTTCCTTTTTTTTTTTTTCTCTATTATTCTTTTACTGACACCGCTAGATACCTGGCCATTGGTCATGCCAATGCCAGGATGAAGAAAAAGCAATCTACACTTTGGCCTCTGGTTCTGAATTGCAGAAATCAAATGGATACATTACGTGTCGATGTCAGAATTATGGATCAGAGGCAGACAGTGATGAGTGAAGATGGTTGTGAAGCCCTCTTCATTCCTGGAGGAGCCTGCATCTCATCTCCCAGGCCCTCTTTCTCTGTGGGTCTCATGCCCAGCAGTGGGGAGCACTGCGCACTTGAATGACCTGTTTGTCTGCGGGCTTACAGAGGACAAGCAGAGTTCACAGAGCTCAGGGTGGAAACATCAGAGCCTCCTCCACGGGCTTCAGTGAAACTAGGATGAACTGTACCTGAGGGAATTTTTTCTTAATCAACCCCTTGTGTGGATTAATACAGGAAAAACAAAACTTGTGTACATATAAAAGTCATGCTGTTAAGCAGCTATGATTTAAGAGGTTTTAAGTCAGAGGGATCATGTAGAGGCCGGCTTTGCGTAAGCTTTTACAGCCTTCTGCAGTGTCCTTACCCTGGCCGCACATGGGGAAGGGCTGTATGTAAACAAGTGCTTTAGAGGCCTCTGAGAGTTTTTAAAAATTAGACCTGTTAACAAAAAAGAGGGTTTCTTAGGAACAAAGCAACTGTTTTGATTATTGAGATCTCTGTTTTGTTTCTGTGAGTTACTCTGTGTTCCTGTCCGCATTTCACTCCTGCCCTTCACATCTTAAATGTCCATAAAATACCCACTTCAGCTCAAAACTTTGAAAACGAAGAAACCCTTGCATGTGTTGATATTCTGAGGCATCCCCCGGGAAAGTCTCCTAAGCCCCATTTTGTACTTCAACAAAAAAATGACTGTAGCTGAAGAAAAGTAGAGACTTTCATGCATACGCTACTCATTTTACTTACAATCTACCCAGTTCAGACTTGAATGTAAACTTGTATTAGGAGAGAATTCTCCAAAGGGGGTTTTCTAGATAGACAGAGGCAGTTCAGCTTCTCAAGTTAATTTTGATAAACAGAATCTACTAGTGGCCAGAGCGACGGCAGTAGCTAGGGGTTGCCAGCCAGTCCCTTTCTAATGATCAAGGCCCTGAGCAGCAGGATGCCCCAGGATGCCCCTGCCATCTAGCTGGAAGCAGCGGAAGTCCCTCTGCATGACTGGTGTGGGAAAGAGGGTTGTCAGGATGAGAAAGCAAGCTTGCAGGGTGACGACAGGACCACCTCACCAATTCCCCACCTCCACCACCACAATAAGAACAAAACTGTAGGGCTCTAAAGAGAGGGGGTGGTTTATAAGTTTATTGAGCATTTACTAGGAGGTGACATGGCGATGACCTCTGCGCATGAGTTAGGTTCACTTTCTTGTAGGCTCCCGCCATAGAGACGCCTGTGCCCAGAAGTCAGCTCTCTGAGGAGACAGGCTACTGTGGCCCCAGTTTGAAGCATTTCTGTCCAAATGTCCTGAGCTCTCCAGCAGTCAAGTAGTGAATGGATACCATACTTACTATGGTTGATGAAAGGAGGCAGAGCTTGTCCTCCAGTTTTTTTAGGGAAGAGAGGGAATAAAATAAAAGTGATTCAAGCTGGGCACGGTGGCTCACACCTGTGAGCCCAGCACTTTAGGAGGCTGAGGCAGGCAGATCACTTGAGGTCAGGAGTTCAAGACCAGCCTAGCCAACAGGGTGAAACCTGTCTCTCTTAAAAATACAAAAATTACCCGGGCATGATGGTGGCGCCTGTAATCCCAGCTACTCGGGAAGCTGAGGCAGGAAAATTGCTTGAACCCGGGAGGTGGAGATTGCAGTGAGCCAAGATCGCGCCACTGTACTCCAGCCTGGGCAACAGAGCGAAACTCTGTCTCAAAAAAAAAAAAAAAATAGTAGTTGTGCCAGGTGTGGTGGCTCACACCCGTAACACCAACACTTTGGGAGACTGAGGCAGGCAGATTGCTTGAGCTCAGGAGTTGAAGACCAGCCTGGGTAACATAGCGAAACCCCGTCTCTACAAAAAAAATTTTTTTAATTAGCCAGGTGTGGTGTCACACTCCTGTGGTTCTAGTTACTCAGGAGGCTGAGGTGGGAGGATCACTTACCCCCCTGGGAGGTGGAGGCTGTAGTGAGCTGTGATTGTACCACTGCACTCCAGCCTGGGTGAGACCCTGTTTCAAAAAATAATAATAGTGGTTTATGAAAACAGAAATCCACTATTCAGTGAAATACAAAACAGTCTATGAAATGGGAAGATTGGGGGGCTCGCTTTCTGAGAGAAAGGAGTAATAACACTTGTCTAGTACATTCCAGTATACAAAGTGCCTGATATACATGATCTCCTTTAATCTTCACCCAATCCTGTAAAGTAGGTGTTAGATCCTCAGTTTACAAGGCAATAAGTGGAGGCTGAGAGCAGTCAACTGCTGGCAGGTGGGTAGCTGGTTCCACAGCTCATCATTTTCCTGCTGCATCACAGCATGGTGCCCAGGAAGAGGGCGGTGGATGTCGTTGACTCACATGTGTCCCCGTTGGAGTGGGAGAACCCAGGGATGGGGAACAGCAAGCCAGGAACTCCGCAGGGTTTGTTTTTAAAACTCTGCTGGGCAGAAGTGGAGGAGGAAAGAATCTAACCATATGACTTTTATAAAAATCCTTTCACTTTTCCCCTCCCCATTTGAAAACTCTTTTTAAGAGTAAATGTAGCTGAAACACACTGTGTCCAGCCATTTTCCTGTCTCCACATTCTTCCAGATGTGTGACAGGGGAGGGATTCTGCCCCATTCCAGTTGTGGGTCCCCTTGGAGTTTACATCACTTGTTTTTCAATTCTTGATTTTCTGTTCCCGTCTACCAAAACCCAGCATAGGCCTCGGTGTACACTTATGTTAAAACAAAAACTCACGTTTCTTAGCTGCAGGTGATGGCCTCAGTCATTTTAATACAGCCTGGAATGAGTTTGCTCATTACCCAATCACTTTCACAGTGAATGTTCAAACCCCAAAGCAAATATTTGCATCTCCTTGTCCATAAAGGAGAAAGCTGGGTTATAGGAGAAAGAGAGGGAAAGGTGCGTGTCTGTTTGCACAGAGAGAGGCAATTTTGTCTACCTTTCAAGAATCAGTTATTAAACAGAAGGACCTCTTAGGATTTTGAGCTCTCCTAACAATGAAGGAAAAGCTCTCTTGAGTATACAAGTCCCACACTCATTACCTTTCAGTGGTGAGCCATCACCCACTAGAATTCGTTGAAGGAAGGGAGTGTCAGAGATGTGCTTTAAAATTGTACTTTAGGCAGACATTCTCTCCATGTTTGGACCTACAGATGTTGTGTACAGAACCGACGCGTGTCAGGGTCAGGAAGCTAGGAGGGTGAAGGCGCTTATGGAGACGGCCCTGTAGCAAATGAAACACGGGAGCCTCCGGGAATGTGCTTGTGTCACCAGCAGCAGGCATTTCCCTGTCCTCCCCACCCCTAGTCTCCACATCCCGAGCGGCCTCTTCCAGAAGCATGTCAGGGAGACAGACAGGTGCTGTCTCTCTCGTGCACCACATCCAAGTCCACCCACCGTGGACACAGTATGACTAAATGCTGGCCTTGAAGAGAAACCGTCTAGCCAGCTTGTCTGTTGTCCAGGTCCCTCAGTATCTCTGGTTTCCCTGCCCTGCATAATTTGAGCATTAGTGCTAAATACATCTGTCATTTTCCTCTCCCTGGAGACCGTGAAATGTCCAGACTTTTTCAGACTAGTGGAGGGAAGGAATGTTACGTAACTAAGTGGAGGCCTGGAACTGTCAGGACTTGATAGAGCTGGACCAGAGACCCTTCCGCCTCTACCTAGTGTGTCTGTCAGGCAGGCAGCAGCCATCAGTCCAAGAATGAGCCACGGCGGCAAGCACCGTGTGGAGAAGGGAACCCAGCTGAGTTATGAGTTTCAGACAGAAACTGGGGAGTTGGGACATCTCTGTGCCGGGCTTCATTGACACCATCACTCCCCACAGCAGCTCCTTGGGGCAGGGTGGTCACCTGTGCAGCCACCGTTACTCACAGTAGCATTCCATTCTTCACACTGCAACCCCTCAGCACTGTGGACCCTTCCAGGAAGGTGACAGGAGCCAGCAGACACATGGCATTCCCAGAGAGCCCCATCTTATCATAGACAGCCTTCCCTCCATACTTGTTTCCACAGTTTTACCCTCAGAAAAATGCTGTCCAGGCCGGGCGCGGTGGCTCAAGCCTGTAATCCCAGCACTTTGGGAGGCCGAGACGGGCGGATCACGAGGTCAGGAGATCGAGACCATCCTGGCTAACATGGTGAAACCCCGTCTCTCCTAAAAAAAAATACAAAAAACTAGCCGGGCGAGGTGGCAAGCGCCTGTAGTCCCAGCTACTTGGGAGGCTGAGGCAGGAGAATGGCGTAAACCCGGGAGGAGGAGCTTGCAGTGAGCTGAGATCCGGCCACTGCACTCCACCCTGGGTGACAGAGCGAGACTCCGTCTCAAAAAAAAAAAAAAAAAAAAGAAAAAAAAAATGCTGTCTGCAGTCTTCCCTTCCTTCACCCCCACCCCAGGTGGGGGCTCAGTAACCAATGCTGAGGGCCAGGGACAGAGGAGGCACAGGCAAGCTAGGGACTCAGCACAGTGCTCCCCACCATCATCAGGGGCAGGTGCCAGGGTCAGCTGCAGCTCCTTCAGGGAGCAGGGTGTGGTGGGCCTGGATGGTCCCAGGGAGCAGAGGGAAGCAGGCAGCCGTCCCAGCCACAGGGGCTCCAAATGGCTTGAGCTTTTACTATGTGTTCTAGTGCAGGATAGTGCAAACTGGTAAAGACGTCCACCGTGTGAAGAATGTATGTAAATTAAAGTTTCATGTAATGAAGGTTTTTACTTTTTGCCATTAAAAGTGTTGGTTGATAAGAACTTTCCTCTTGTTGGTGTCATTCTTTAATTTCCAGTTTTCTCTTGTTTCCTCTTCTCCCATGACATGAGAGACTTCTAGCCATATCCTGCTCGTGAGGCCGGCCTGTGGGGCTCCTCTGTGCCTGCCTGCCTTTGATCTCTAACATTTGCACCCAGCACTGTCCTTGCATTCACAGCCTCCACTTTCTCCCCACCCCAGCCCTTACCCACAGCGGCTTCTCATCTGCTGTTCCCATGAATTCTCAAATCTCAGTCCTCCCCTGAGGGTTAATACCCTCCCGCTCCCCTGTCCATGCACTTCACCCAGAATGCAGGTGAGCCCCTGGACACCTTTTTCTTTTTCACTAGCTTGCTGCACACAGCCCAGATGCCCTCCCAGTGATGCCTCACCCACGGCGTCCTTGGTTCTTGCGGGACAGCCAGGCACATGTACAGGACTCCAGGCTCCTTGCTGGCTCACCCCAGCTGCCCCCAGATGACAGGCTGCTCTCAGCACTCAGTTAACTCGGTGGATATGAGTCAAGACTGTGTGTGTGTGTGCATTTTTTTACCATTTTATATGTGTATATGTTTATGTGTGTGTGTATATACATATACAGTTTCATATAAATGCATAAATACGACCATTTCTTATATGCTGTTAAGTGTCCTCCTGTTTAATTTTTCTCTATTACTTGCTGCCCCTACCTCTTCCCCATGTTACCCCACCCCTTTTCCTAGTCGGGTAACTGTGATATATACACAGCCATACCCTGCTGTGTGTTTTTCCATAATTTCCTCCATGCTGTCTAATCATAAACAAGGTTTTGTTACTGCTGTACTGAAAATGGGATCATATTACAGGCCCTTTCCGTGTCCTGCTTTTCTTACTCAACACCTCACAGAGTTCTCTTCAGGTCAGCTGGTAGAGCTCCAGTCCCTTCTTCTTAATGGTTAATACTCCGTGGCGTGGCTGTGCTGTCATTTATTCTGCTGTTGTCTTATTGATGGTATGTCACATCCTGTTAAATGATTATTCGGGTTGTAAGTCAAGAAGTCTGGAGTCCACTTTAAAATACTTGTTTTTACAGAATGTCCATTCTTGTTTGTTCCAACCCTAATATATCTTCTTTAGGAATCATCCCTTTCCACAATTCTGTTCATTTACCTGCTTGCAAACCAGAATTCAGCCCTCCCTAAAAAAAGGGGCAGGGAGTAAGGGCTGGATTCCCTGTTAAAACGTGGTGAGATAGCCTGTTTTCAATCCCCTTCTTTCTCCACCCGACTGCAGCATTTGACACTGACTTGTAGAGAACCCCTCCCTCCCTCCCTTGGCCTCTGTGATGCTCACTCCCCTTCGTAGGCCTCTTCTTCCCACTCTGTCTCCTCTGTAGGATCGTCGTCTTCTGCCTGTCTCTGAAACTTTGGTCTCTCCTACGGTTCTGCCCGCGGTTTCTTCCTGGGGTATCTCAACTCCATGCTTCATCTTCCAGCCATGGGCAGATCACCTCCAGTCTATGCTCGGCCCACACCTCTCACCTGAGCAGTAGCCCTGTGCATCCACGTGTCGGGAGGTCATCTCTGCCAACTCCAAATCACCTCTATATCACCATGTCCAAAACGTCCGTGGCAGCTGCAAGGGGTTCTTCTCTTTTTTCTCAGCCTCTACTTCTGACCAGGACCAAGCTCAGGACAGTCCTGCCACCTTATCACATATCGAGCTCCACTGCTGCTGTCTCCATCTAGGAGCTTGCTTCACTTTTGGACTCTGCCAGTAATTACCTCATTGGTTTCTTGCCACACATTCCCTATCCCAGTTCACCGTCCATGTAGCTGCCCCGATGTCTGGTCACCTCCCTTCCTTGCTCCTCAGTGACTCTCCGTCGCCCACAGGAGAAGTCCTGGCCACCACTCCTCCCTCATCTCACTCCTTTGCTTCCCCTTCTCATCTCCTGTACCCCTCCTCTACTGGACCATCCTAATTCCTGGAAACGTACAGGCTGGGGTTTTTATTGTTTGTTTTTTAATTTTTGGAGCAGTTTTAGGTTCACAGCAAAACTGAATGGAAAGTATGGCAAGTTCCCATATATCCCCTGTTCCCACATCTGCACAGCCTCCCCCACCATCAGCATCCCTCCCAGAGTGGTGCATTTGTTACAGTCAATGAACCTATGTTGACAGGTCATTACCACCCAAAGTCCATAGTTTATATTAGGTTCACTTCACTCTTGGTGTTTTACATCCTATATGGGTTTGGACAAATGTATAATAATATGTCTGCCATTATAGTATCATACAGAGTAGTTTCACTGCCCTAAAAATCCTCTAAGCTCTATCTGATCATCCCTCTGTCCCTGCTAACCCCTGGCAACCACAGATCTTTTACTGTCTCCATAGTTTTGCCTTTTCCAGAATGTCAAATAGTCGGAATCATACAGCCTATAGCTGTTTTAGACTGGCTTCTTCTACTTAGTAATAGGCACATACGTTTCCTCACCATCTTTTCTGGCTCAATAGTTCATTTCTTTTTAGTGCCAAATAATAGTCCATGGTCTGGATATACCAGAATTTATGTATCCATCTACTGAAGGACATCTTGTTTGCTTCCCAAGTTTTGGCAATTGTAAATAAAGCTACTAAAAACATTCACTTGCAGGCTTTTGTGTGGACATACGTTTTCAGTTCATATAGGTAAATACAAAGGAGTACAATAATTGGATCATATGGTAACAGTATGTTTAGCTTTTTTTTTTTTTTTCCTTTTTGAGATGGACTCTCACTCTGTCCCCCAGGCTGGAGTGCAGTGGTGCGATCTCGGCTCACTGAAACCTCCGCCTCCCAGGTTCACACCATTCTCCTGCCTCAGCCTCCTGAGTAGCTGGGACTACAGGTGCCCGCCACCACGCCCAGCAAATTTTTTGTATTTTTAGTAGAGACGGGGTTTCACCGTGTTAGCCAGGATGGTCTCGATCTCCTGACCTCGTGATTTGCCCACCTCGGCCTCCCAAAGTGCTGGGATTACAGGTGTGAGCCACCGCGCCTGGCCTAAGTATGTTTAGCTTTCTATGAAACCATTGAATTGTCTTCCATAGTGGCTGTACCATTTTGCAGTCCTACCAGCAACAGGAGTTCCTGTTGCTCTGCAGCCTCACAAGCATGTGTCAGTGTTTCGGGTTTGGGCCATTCTAATAGGTTTGTAACACCTTACTGCTTTAATTTGCAATTTCCTAATGATATACGATGTTGAACATGTTTTCTTATTTACCATCTATGTATCTATTTTGGTGAGGATTCCAGATCTTTTGCTCATTTTAAATTATAATCTGGTTGGTTGTTTTCTTACTGTTGAGTTACAAGAGTTCTGTGACTTGTCTTCTCATTTCTTGACATTGTCTTTTCCAGAGCAGAAGTTTTTAATTTCAGCAAAGTGCAGCTTATCATTGGTTTCTTCATGGATGATGCCTCTGGTGTTGTATCTAAAAGGTCACCTCTATGACCAAGGTCATCTAGGGCCTTCTCCTGTGTTAACTTCTAAGAGTTTTATACTTTTACATTTTATATTTACATTTAGATTCATTCTGAGTGAATTTTTGTGGAAGGTATAGATTCATTTTTTGCATGTTAATGTCCCACTATTCTAGCATCATTGTTGAAAAGACCATCTTTGCTCCATCGTATTGCCTTTGCTCCTCTGTCAAAAATCAGTATCTTTGGCCGGGTGCGGTGGCTCATGCCTGCAATCCTAGTGCTTTGGGAGGCCGAAGCGGGCAGATCATGAGGTCAGGAGTTCGAGACCAGCCTGGCCAACATGGTGAAATCCCGTCTCTACTAAAAATACAAAAATTAGCTGGGCATGGTGGCAGGCACCTGTAATCCCAGCTACTTGGGTGGCTGAGGCAGGAAAGTCATTTGAACTCAGGAGGCAGAGGTTTCAGTGAGCTGAGATCGAGCCATTGCACTCCAGACTGGGCAACATGGCGAGACTCCATCTCAAAAAAGAAAAAAAAAAAATCAGTATCTTTATGTGGATCTGTTTCTAGGCTCTCTCTCTCTCTCGTGGTCTTTTGATATATTTGTCTATTCTTTTGCTGATAGGACGCTGTCTCAATCACTATAGCTTTGAGTCTTGAAGTCAGAGTGGTGTCAGTCTTCTACCTTGTTCTTCTTCTTCAATATTGAGTTGGATATTCTGAGTCTTTTGCTTCTTCATTTAAATGTTAGAATCAGCTTGTTGATATCCACAAAATAGCTTGTGTTTGATTTTGATTGGCATTGCATTGAATCTATAGATCAAGTTGCACCCAGGCTGTTTTAATTAGAAGTTATAATTCCTAGTCCATGATGTTTTTGAAATTCAGTATGTCCTTTTTTTGCTTAGTTTGAATTCCATCTTATTACTGCACATTCCTGTGACATGACACACGTCCTTTAGGCTTTCTTACTAAATCCAACTGACAAGCCTCTAGACACCATGCTGAAGACAGACGTTTCACCAATCTTGTTTTTTCAGAATAATGACTCTATTATTTTTGTAAAAATGATACATTCTTATTATAAAGAACTGAAGACAATTTGGGTGATCTTATGGAAACCTCCACTCAGTGCCGGGCGCAGTGGCTTACAGCTGTAATCCCAATGCTTTGGGAGGCCAAGGTGAGAGACCAAGAGTTCAAGACCCACCTGGGCAACATAGTAAAACCCTGTCTGTACAAAAAAACAGAAAAAACGAAAATGTAATTAGCCGGGTGTGGTGATGCACACCTGAAGTCCCAGCCTCAGCCTCATCGCTTGAACTCAGGAGGTTGAGACGGCAGTGAGCCATGATAGAAACACTGCACTCCAGCCCAGGCAACAGAGCGAGACCTTGTCTCTTAAAAAACCAAAAACCACCCAGAGATAACTACTAACATTAGGTGAACAGCATTCTAGGTATATCTTTTTTTTTTTTTTTTTTTGAGACGGAGTCTCGCTCTGTGGCCCAGGCTGGAGTGCAGTGGCGCGATCTCGGCTCACTGCAAGCTCCGCCTCCCGGGTTCACGCCATTCTCCTGCCTCAGCCTCCCGAGTAGCTGGGACTACAGGCGCCCACAACCGCGCCCGGCTAATTTTTTGTATTTTTAGTAGAGACGGGGTTTCACCGTGGTCTCGATCTCCTGACCTTGTGATCCGCCCGCCTCGGCCTCCCAAAGTGCTGGGATTACAGGCGTGAGCCACCGCGCCCGGCCTTCTAGGTATATCTAAGGTATTTCTAGGTAGAAGGCTAAATAGAAATGCTTATATTAAAATGCTATTTTAAAAAGAAAAGTTCTGAATCTAATTTTATGTGAATCTAACAAGAGAAAAAGAAACTGAAGTAGGTGTTTCTTCCCCACAAAAATTAATAGTTCCTAAAAGATCTCCCTGAAGTTAATATTATGAGAAACATTAAGAAACTAGACTTGTTCTTAATAAGGTTTCCTTTTTAGATGGCATAATTCAAGGCTCTGAAGATGAGGAAATAGCTTGCTCTTTCTCCTCAATTTGTTTATTCCTGTATTGATATTGTTTTTAAAGTCTATGCATTTCCTTCTGCTCTGAAACCTTAATTCTCACCATAGTTAGTCTTTTTTTTTTTTTTAAACAAGATCTCACTCTGTTGTTCATGCCAGCCTCAAAGAATCCTCCAGCCTTAGTTTCTCAAGTAGCTGGGACTTCATTTTATTTTATTTTATTTTATTTTATTTTTATTTATTTTGTTGAGGTAGAATCTCACTTTGTCGCCTAGGCTGGAGTGCAGTGACGCAGTCTCAACTCACTGCAGCTTCCGCCGCCTGGGGTTGAGTGATTCTCATGCCTCAGTCTCCTTAGTAGCTGGGATTACAGGCAAACACCATCGCACCTGGCTAATTTTTGTATTTTTAGTAGAGCTGGGGTTTCACCCTGTTGGCCAGGCTGGTCTCAAACTCCTGAGCTCAAGTAATCTGCCCCCATCAGCCTCCCAAAGTGCTGGGATTATAGGCATGAGTCACCCCACCCGGCCTTCATTTTATATTTAAACTGATTTTGTGGCTTACCACCAGTATTTTTGCCATTGCTTCTTCATTTCTGAGTTGTCATTTTTAAACTGTTGATTGAGAGCCAGCCACAGTGGCTCATGCCTATAATCCCAGCACTTTGGGAGGTCTGGGTGGGCAGATCATTTGAGTTCAGGAGTTCAAGACGAACCTGGCCAACGTGGCGAAACCCTGTCTCTACAAAAATACAAAAAATAGCTGGGCATGATGGTGGGCGCCTGTAATCCCAGCTACTTGGGAGACTGAGGCAGGAGAATAGCTTGAACCTAGGAGACAAGTTGCAGAGAGCAGAGATCACACCACTGCACTCCAGCCTGGGCAACAGAGCAAGACTCCGTCTCAATAAACAAACAATCAAACAAACTCTTGATTGACTGAATTGTACCATTAAGAATGACTCAGTGATGGCTCACGAATTCTGTATTTTCTGCGTTAGGGAATGTTTCTGTGGTCTTTATAGTTGCGTACACCTTGGCTGAGTAAATATTCTTGCATGACACCTTCTTTTGCTCAGAATTTGGATACATTTCTCCATTGTCATCTGGCATTGACTGTTGGTAGGGACAATACTGACGCCAGCCAAAGAATCCCCTCTAAGAGGATATCCTCTAATGAGATATTCCCTTGGCTTTTTCTTTCTTTTCTTCCTTTCTCTTTCTCTTTTTAAATCTATATGTCTGAATAATTCTTTCTTGTTCTTTATCAGTTTTTCCTGGAACAAAGTGTGCTTTTTAGAGTTGCAATTCTATTCTTCATTCTAGGGAAGATGTCTTGTATTTTCTTTATGAATACTTTTCTTTTCCATGTGTGTGTTTTTCTGTTTTAAATTCTATTTTTATTCTTTTTTTTCATTGTTTTGATCTTTTTTATACCTTTCACAGCTATCTCTCTTTTTAATGCATGTCTTCTTTCTTTTCATTCACCATGATTATCTGAGGCCTTTCCTCAGTATCAGATTGATTTTTAGCCATATCTGTTCCTTTTCTTGCTATTTCTCATGTATGAGTTTTGAAGAAGTGCTATCAGTTTCTTGTTATTTCATCTGTTTCAGCTTTGAGTGCCTACTTTCTTGAATTCATGTTGTTTTTACATTTTTCTATAGCTCAGACTACTACTGGGAATTTTTTTTTTCCTGTTCCTTGGATTACATTTTCTTCTGGACTTGGCTCTCATCAATCACATGCATGTTCCTTCCTTTCACTGTTTTCCTTTCATATGTTTGTGTATCTGCTATGTCATTTCTTTTATATGTCTCATGCTTCTGGCTCTGGCCAGACGTTTTGTTTGCTTCTGTAAAATATGGGTACATTCCTAATTCAACAAAAGTATCTGTAGCCACTACTTAGATTTAACAAATGTTAACATTTTACTGTATTTTAAAAGTATTGCGACCGGGCGCGGTGGCTCACGCCTGTAATCCCAGCACTTTGGGAGGCCGAGACGGGCGGATCACGAGGTCAGGAGATCGAGACCATCCTGGCTAACATGGTGAAACCCCATCTCTACTAAAAAATGCAAAAAACTAGCCAGGCGAGGTGGCGGGCGCCTGTAGTCCCAGCTACTCAGGAGGCTGAGGCAGGAGAATAGCGTAAACCCGGGAGGTGGAGCTTGCAGTGAGCTGAGATCCGGCCACTGCACCCCAGCCTGAGCGACAGCGCAAGACTCTGTCTCAAAAAAAAAAAAAAAAAAAAAAAAAGTATTGCTTTAGGCAACCCATTGAGTACTTGCCATGAAATGCCCACCCCCATCCCCCACCCCACCCTGTTTTTACTCTTTTGTAACTGAGGCACCTCCTCAGCAGGTAAACAACTGAAACTGTACTTCCCTTCCTGACCTCCAGTTGACCTTCCCTTTCTTCACTCTGTCCTAATCAGGAGGTAAGATTTTCTTCACTGCCTACCATTTTCTATCTTCACTTGTTTTTGTTTTTGTTTTTTAAATGATTTTGTGGCTCACCACCAGTGTTTTTGCCATCACTTCTTCATTTCTGAGTTGTGGTTTTTAAACTCTTGATTGAGGGCCAGCCACGGTGGCTCATATCTGTTCATTAAAAAAAGAAAAATCCTTATTTTTCACCCCCACTAAGGAAAATTACCGAGAACCAAGTTAGCAAAAACCTAGCAAATAGGCTGGGCTCGGTGGCTCACGCCTGTAATCCCAGCACTTTGGGAGGCTGAGGCAGGCGGATCACCTGAGGCTGGGAGTTTGAGACCAGCCTGTCCAACATGGAGAAACCCCGTCTCTACTGAAAATACAAAATTAGCCAGGTGTGATGGTGCATGCCTGTAATCCCAGATACTCGGGAGGCTGAGGCAGGAGAATTGTGTGAACCTGGGAGGCAGAGTTTGTGGTGAGCCGAGATCGTGCCATTGCACTCCAGCCTGGGTAACAAGAGCGAAACTCCTTCTCAAAAAAAAAAAAAAAAAAAAGCCTAGCAAATATAAGAAACAAAGCACTAATCTAAAAACCAACTCAATAACCCCTTCCTTTTCAGCCACTCAGGCACATACCCAGACACAGGGCCACTTACCTTCAGGAGCCCACCCACCAATGTGGAGGCCTGGGGACTTGGGGACCAGAGGCCTCAGTACAAATCCTAGCTCTGGCTTACCAGAAGAGTGACTTTGGAGGGTTCTGCCAATCCCTCTGCTCCTTGGTTTCCTCACCCCTAAATCAATGCAGCAAATAAATGCCATTTTCAAGGGGTCAGCACAAAGATACCCAAGACGGTGTGTGCAAAGTGCCCAGCTGTGTCCCAGCACAGAGCAGGTACTTGACGCCAGGCTGCTGTCCACTTTCCCTCTTTTTTTTTTTTGAAATGGAGTCTCGCTCTGTCACCCAGGCTGGAGTGCAGTGGTGCAATCTCAGCTCACTGCAAGCTCCACCTTCCGGGTTCACGCCATTCTCCTGCCTCAGCCTCCCGAGTAACTGAGACTACAGGTGCCCGCCACCACACCCAGCTAATTTTTTGTATTTTTAGTAGAGACAGGGTTTCACTGTGTTGGCCAGGATGGTCTTGATCTCCTGACCTCGTGATCTGCCCACCTCGGCCTCTCAAAATGCTAGGATTACAGGCATGAACCACGGCGCCCAGACAAATACCCTTTCCCTCTTATCAGCCTATATCCCCCAGTGTTTGCTTCTGCCCTCCTCTGTGGACAGCCCTCCTCCAAGCCACCAATGGCAGAGCTGGACTAGACCCAGAAGATTCTCTGACCACCCCTTCCTTCCTTATGAATAGGGAAGAAGCTGAGGCCCATAGCTGGTGGCTGAATGAGGAGCAGAACTCACCCAGTTCTCCTCAGTGTGTAGAAACACCGTCCGTGTCTGCTATCTGACCCCCTCATAGTTCTCTCCTTGCCCCATTCCATCCTGAAGCCTCTGTTCAGGATGATATACTCTCTGGATATCACCCAGAGGATATCCAGTCTCCCCATAGCCCCAAGCTTAACTCTTATCCTCTTTGCTGATGACTCCCAGCATTCAATGCTTTTCTTCACCTGTCTGGCCTAGGTTTGAGGGGTGAGGACAAAGCTCATTCATTCGGTTGCGCCCATGCCTAGTTCCTTCTAGGGGCTGGGCCCTGAGGTACTCTTTGGAGGTGCTCTGTTTCCCTCCTGCCCTCTTGTTCCCTCAGGCAGCTCACAGGAGTGGAGACAGCCACATTCGCCTTCCACCAACACAGATCCCTTTTTGGCTGAGGACAAAACTGAGGCTGTACAGCCCTGACTGCATGCTCAGGAGGCCTCGGGGAGAACTATCCTGGCCCAGAAGATACTGCTCAGCTCCCAGCCACCCCACACCCTCTGTGCTTGCCAGTCTCTAGGCATCCCAAGTCCAGAGCAGAGCAAAGCATCAAGGGCTGTGTGTGTTGGGCTCTTGTCCAGATGTCCAACTTTGGGCCAGAAAGGAAGATGGTCCTGGCCCCCTAAGGTTTTATAATCTTGTTGAGACACAGGGGCAAGTGTAAGGTGCATTGTAAGAACTACACATTGGGAAGTAAGATGCTGTCTAAGAATTAAACCATAAAACAATACAAAATGAATCAGAACAGAGATATACAAAGTCACCTTAAGATATGATTTCCAGATTCAAGTGGTCAGAATGGAGCTACAGCACAGAGGAATGTTAAAGATGATGCCCATCAGGGCCGGGCGCGGTGGCTCATGCCTGTACTCCCAGCACTTTGGGAGGGCGAGGCAGGCAGATCACAAGGTCAGGAGATCGAGACCATCCTGGCTAACACGGTGAAACCCCGTCTGTATTAAAAATACAAAAAATTAGCCGGGTGTGGTGGCGGGCACCTGTAGTCCCAGCTACTCAGAGGGCTGAGACAGGAGAATGGTGTGAAACTGGGAGGCGGAGCTTGCAGTGAGCTGAGATCGTGCCACTGCACTCCAGCCTGGGTGACAGAGTGAGACTCTGTCTCAAAAAAAAAAAAAAGACGGTGCCCATCAGAAGAGGGGGACGGTGGCCACCAATGGAAGCTCAGAAAGGGGAAACCTCATGGACAGAGGCTGGCAGTGGCCATCTGATCAGGAGACACAGTGCCCCTGGGTGGCTGGCATCAGTGTCCTGGCCCTGGCCAGGCCTACTCTTGTTGCATGGATGGTGTCACAGGT
Organism: Macaca mulatta; assembly: GCF_049350105.2. Classification (NCBI taxonomy): domain Eukaryota; kingdom Metazoa; phylum Chordata; class Mammalia; order Primates; family Cercopithecidae; genus Macaca; species Macaca mulatta. The sequence goes on along the minus strand of NC_133409.1, from coordinate 145,318,104 downwards.
GGCGATGCCTCAGATTCTATAGCAAGCCTCAGATTCAACAAGCTTCAGATTCTATAGCAAGCAGCACTTTCCTCTGCCTTCCTGCTCACCAGGCAACCTTCTAATAAATTGGTATTTTGTCTGTTTGGGCTGCTATAACAAAATTCCGTAAACTAATTACTTATAAACAACATAAATTTATTTCTCACAGTTCTGGAGGCCAGAGATCCAGGCACCAGCGGATGCAATGTCTGGTGAGGGCCTGCGTTCTGGTTCATAGATGGCAGTGTCCTCACTGTGTCCCAACATGGCAGAAGGGGAGGGGCAGCTCTCTGGGGTCTCTTTTATAAGGGCACAAATCTCGTCTATAGGGGCTCTGCCCTCATGACCTGATCACCTCCCAGGGGCCCCTCGTCTTAGTACCATCACCTTGGAGATGGGGTTTCAACATACGAATTCTGGAGGGAAGCAAACATTTAGACTATAGCAGTTGGCTTCCCGCATAGTGTGCCTCTGGGAAAGAAGTGTCATCTGCACCCTGACATTCCTGCGCATGGAGTCAGTCTCTTGCTTGGTGGTGCTGACAGGATCACGCACCTCCAGGCTCTCGGCAGTGATCCTGTGATGTAAGGGCCGGTCCTGCACTGGGGTTGATCTTCCCACTTCCAGGCCCCCTTTTCAGGTCTCCTGGAAACCAGCCACGCCCAGCCCCCCACTCCTGTTGAGCCCTAGCCATAATCCCAACCCTGATCTTCTCTGGATTCCAAAGCTTAATCCATGCTGAGCTGCAAGGGGAATGCAGAGAGCTGGAAACTGGGGCAGACTGGAGTTGCCAGCCAAGGCCGGGCTGTGAGCTGCATGGAGCAGATGCTGTGGCCATCCTGCCCCGGCTCTAGTCCCAGCCCCAGACCAGGGCCGGCACCTGGTAGGCTCTTCATGGGTGCTTCCTGAATGAATGCTGCAGAATGAAAATCTACCCCAGAGGAGGCCAGGCCTGAGCTGGGCCCTGAAGGATCTGAGTGGATTGAAGTAGGTGGAGGAGGGGCAGGAAGCAAAACATTCCAGAATGAGGGCATGGGGGCTTCCCGTCAAAAATGAAGGCACAGAGGTAGGAAGAGTAGGATGTGTGCAGAGGACCAGAAGGAAGTTGGCTCAGTGGAGGCTGAGGGAGGATGCTGGGAAACTCAGGGAGTCATAAGGTAGGACCCGATGGTGGGGGCCCGAGGCCAAGCAAAGGGCTGAGGTCTGATGCTTCAGGCAATGGGAGCCGTGCTGGGTTCCTGATCAGGAAAGGCACAGGATGAAAGTGATATTCCAGAGTCATCACCCCAGCTGACTGGGCTGACGAGTGCCAGTGGAGGAGTGGGTGTGGGGTCGGGGGTGGTGGCACAAGAGACCTGGGCTGGGTAGGCACCTAGGAGGCTGCTGAGTCACCTGGGCATGGGGTCATGGGACCAACCACCGTCGGGGGAAATGAAGATATTAGGAGAGGCGCATGGAGACATATACAAAAAGATCGCTGCAGCATCATTTGTATCAGCAAAAAAAAACAAAAAAACAAAAAAACAAAAAACAGAAACAAAGAAAAGAGCCCCATGTCCATCAGTAGGAAAATGGATAAATAGACGGCCGTATATTGAGACGATGGACCACACAGCAGGAGAATGAGTGGTGTACATCTGCATGCCTTGACATCAACAAATCTCAAAAATGAAGAAAGAAAAAAAAACAAGGTTTAGAAGTATCTAGGCTGTGCTGTTCAGTGTGGTAGCCACTAGCTACATGTGGCTATTTAAAGTTTAACAAAATTCAAAAGGCAATTCTTCAGTCACACTAGCTACATTTCAAGTGCTCAAAAGCCATGTGCCGTCTGTGGGTCTGTGGCTGCTACACTGGACGGCACAGACAGAGAACATCTCCAGCATCACAGAGAGTTCTGTTGGACAGCACTGATGTTTTGAAACATGCAAAGCAACATTACATAATGTATATGGATATGGAAGAGGCTCACAGAGTTTCCATGAACAGGTGTCACCTCAGTTGGCTGTGGAGCTGACAGGAGGGAGGTGCTGAGGGGTTGTCAGGGTGATGGGAACAGGGGAGGCAAGGCTGTAGCTCTGAATACAAAAAGGCAGAGGCAGCTCAACAATCCAGGAAGTGCCACCGTGAGGGGGATGGGAGACGCTTCTAGTCTCTGTAAGGATCCCAGACATAAGCCCTGTAATGACAGCAAAGACTAGCCTTTAGGTGGGGCCATTCCCAAATTGTTCCCCTCATGGTTACTTCCCAACAAGGCTGGACAAAAGGAGTCTTGGGAAGGGTCAGACCTGCCCAGGTGGTTGGTGCACGACAAGCTGCAGACCTCACATCTAGGGCTTGCCTCAAAGTGAGGGCTAAGGAGAAGGGCAGAGAAGCAGGAGCAGAGAAACCAGAGCAGGAGCAATACCACAATTCAGGAGAGAGGGAAAAGAAAAGGAGGCAGGGTGGGCGCAGCTGTCTCAGAAATACAGGTGTGAGGCCAGGCATGGTGGCTCACACCTGTAATCCCAGCACTTTGGGAGCCCGAGGTGGGAGAATCACTTAAGCCCAGGAGTTCCAGATCAATCTGCAAAACCCCATCTCTTCAAAAAATACAAAAATTGGTTGAGTGTGGTACACACCTGTAGTCCCAGCCATTTGGGAGGCTCAGGCAGGAGAATTGCTTGAGCCGGGGAGGACAAGGCTGCAGTGAGCTGAGACTGCATGAAAGCACTTCAGCCCAGGTGACAGCACAAAATTCTGTCAAAAGAACAAACCGAAGAAAGAAAGAGAGAGAAAGAAAAAAAGAGAAACCAGAGAGAAAGAAAGAGTGAGAGAGAAAGAGGAGAAAAAGAAGGAAAGAATGAAAGAGAAAGGGAGGAAGGAAGGAAAAGAAGAAAGAGAAAGAAAGAGAGAGAAAGAAAGAAAGAGAAAGAAGAAAGAAAGAAAAGGAAGGAAGGAAAAGAAAGAGAAAGAAAAAGAAAGAAAGAGAAAGAAAAAGAAAGAAAGAAAAAGAAAGGAAAGAAAAAAGGAAAGGAAAAGAAAGAAAGAAAGAAAAAGAAAGAAAGGAAAGAAAGAAAGAAAGGAGTGAGGGAGGGAAGGGAGGGAAGGAGAAGGGGAAGGACAAAAGGACAAGACAGGTGTGAAAACCCGAGAGGGAGGTAGTTTCCAGGTGAGGGGTCAGCCTGGGTGCAAGGGAAGAAGCACCTGCCTAGTGGGTGTAAGGAATGGAGGGCTGGCACTTTCTTCTCCATGACCCCCTTGCTCAGAACGACCTATTTTCAGCATTTTGTGCAGACTGGCTTCCATCCATGGCCCTTAGGCATTGTTCTCTGATACTATCTGAGGCACTTGTCTGTCCTTTAAAATAGTCTCTGCATTTTTCAAATGACTGCTACCCCTGGTTTGGAGTTTGCTGTGATAGAACCAAAGGAAAATCTCTTAGTGACTCCACTGTTGCCGTGCGGTCAAGCATCTGGGACTGGAAACGCCGGGTTGCTCGGGTGGTTTGGATTCAGTGCCGCTGACCTTTGGTTTCCGGGAGAACACAGAATGTGGCCAACCAGCAATGTGGTCTGACCTTGATGCCTAAATTCTAACGAAAGAGCAAGTTGAACTACCATGGTGAGAATGGAAACTAAGAACATTCTATCCAAAATGTTTGAAAAAGCCTTGTGACCAAAGGTGAGTGACTCAGAGTTTCTGTAAGACCCTGAAATGGGTGATAACATCATGTCTAACCTTGGGAATTGGCTGAGTAAATCCCAGTACAGCTGCTCTATGGAAGGTTTGCAAACCTTGTAAGTGGTGGTTATAAAGATATGGAGCAAGTTGGAGAAATTATTTATAATAAATTATCTGGGGAAAAAAGTCAGGACCCAATATGGTGCAGGTGCGGTTATTTCATTAAGGTAAGAAGACGCTAAGACTGCTTCTCAAACCACCAGCGGTGATTGATTGACCAGTTTGATTTCGTAAAATTTCCAGTCCATCTCAAATGTAAAGTTTTATAAAATATCATAAAAATAAATGATTAAATGCATATCCATCAAAGGACTTGTATCTAAAATACGTAAAGAACTCTCAAAACTCAACAGAAAAAAATCCAAATAGAACTAGAAGACATGAACAGATACTCCACCAAAGAAGATATGTGGGTTGCAGAAAACACAGGAAAAGATATTCAATATCATTACCCATTAGGAAAATGAATGTCCATTTCCTGGTTTGTGTACTGTATTATTGTTATATAAGATGTCACCATTGGAAGAATCTGGGTAAAGGGCTCATGGGATTTTAGGTAGTTTTTTCATGATTTTCTGTGAGTCTATTATTATCTCAAAATAAAAAGTTATCAGGCCAGGCTTAGTGGCTCACGCCTGTATTCCCAGCACTTTGGGAGGCCAAGACAGTGCAGGTGCAGATCACCTGAGGTCAGGAGTTCGAGAACAGCCTGGCCAACATGGTGAAACTCCGTCTCTACTAAAAACACAAAAATTAGCTGGGTGTGGTGATACATCCCTGTAATCCTAGCTACTTGGGAGGCTGAGGCAGGAGAATCACTTGAACCTGGGAGGTGGAGGTGGCAGTGAGCAGAGATTGTGCCACTGCACTCTAGCCTGGGTGACAGAGCGAGACCCTGTCTCAAAAAATATAATAAAATAAAATAAATAAAAAATAAAAATGAAATGAAAAGTGGATACATGAAATACAAGCCCAACTTTTAAATCATAGATTCAACAGGCAGAAAACAACCATGTTACAATTAGAAACTGTAAGAATTTCTAAACATTCACTCCCATTTTCTGGGCCTGTTGTACTGAAAACCAGTGGTGAATCCCCGGCAGACCAGCACCGGGCCGTGGACCGCACTTTGAGTGGCTGTGGACCACCTGCTCAAAGACTAGAAGCAAATGCCAGAAGTGGAATTATTTTTTTTTCCTCTTTGGCTTATTTTTTTATTACGGAGTTATACTGCTGTTTGAAATAAAACTTGATTTAAAATATACAGAAATAATAATACAGAAGAAAATCTATTTTCCCCAAGTCTGGATTTATGGATAAAACACACCATCTACCCTGATGCTGTCTTCTCTTGCTCCCTCTCACCCTCACCTAACTTCACCTCCTCCATTCCTCTCTCTCCTCCACCTGCTTGCCTTAACCTCTCTCTTTTCCTAGTGGCAGGTCCCTGGCTCTGGTCCCACCACTTTGTCACTGCTCCAGACCCTCCCCGACCTATACTGGGGAAATCACCTTACCTTTCTGAGCATCAGTTTCCTTATGCAGGTGACAGTGAGACCCACCTCGGAGAGCCATCCTGTGAGGAGTGGGTGAGGTCACTCAGGCGGGAGAAGCTCTGTGAGCCAGGTATACGTATGCACACGCAGAGTGGACTCTGTCTGCACACCTGGGTCCCCACATGCGTTGGCTGGCTCTGGTCAGCCTCCCAGTCTTCATTCCCATCTCACCCTCCCATCTCAGGCAAGCCAGGTGTCTCTGCCTCCACATAAATGCCCTTCCCAGGAGGCCTCCCCAGCCCACATCTTGGCACCACTTACACCTGTGCCCCTGCCCCTCAGAGTGGGGTGTGTCCTCCCTTCCTAGGAGCTCCCCCAGGCCAAGGCAGCTCCTCCCCAGGGGAAAGGCCAAGTCAGGTTGCTGTATTTGTTTTTCTTTGCTATAGCCTCAGGCTATGAAAACTTTTCCACCTGTGGGTGGAAGCTATGTAGTAACGAATACAGTAAGTTCTCACTTAAGTTGCTGAGAGATTCTTGGAAACTGCAACTTTAAGAGAAAACCAATTTTACCTTAGGCTAATTGATATAAATGAATAGAATTCCTGTGATATATTTCTGGTGACAAAAACATCACCAGACTTCTAAAGATCAAACACTTCTAATATTAAACACTGAAATGAATGTGAGCTATATATACATTTGAGAAAAATTAAGAAAAACAAGATAATTAGGCCAGGTGCACTGACTTAAGCCTATAATCCCAGCACTTTGGGAGGCCCAGGAGGGAAGATCAACTGAGGTCAGGAGTTCAAGACCGGCCTGGCCATCTTGGTGAAACCTCATCTCTACTAAAAATACAGAAGTTAGCTGGGTGTGGTGGCAGGCACTTGTAATCCCAGCTACTCAGGAGGCTGAGGCACAAGAATCACTAGAACCCGGGAGGTGGAGATTGCAGTGAGCTGAGATCGTGCCACTGCACTCCAGCCTGGGCGACAGAGCAAGACACCATCTCAAAAAAAAAAAAAAAAAAAGAAGAAGAAAGAGAGAAAGAAAGGAAGGAAAGAAGGAAGAGAAAGAAAGAAACAGGAAGAAAGAAAGGCAGGTAAGGTAATTATTTACCCAATTATTCCAGTTCAGGGTCGTGGGTGGCTGGAGCCCATTCTGGCAGCTCAGGACGCCAGGTGGGAACCTACACTGGACAGGTCACGGTGCTCACACACCCATACTCACTCGCACTGGGACCATGCAGACTCGCCAATGAGCCTAGCGTGCACAGCTTTGGGACGTGGGACAAAGCCCACGCAGATGTGGGGAGAATGCAAACACCACGCAGACAGTGGCCCCTGCAGGAATTGAATTTTTTTCTTACCAATGTCATGACGAAAAGACATGGAACGAAATGACATTATTCAAGGACCTGCTGTATGTGAATACTGGCTAACTCAATGAGCACTTACTATGTTCCGGGGGTGATCACAGGCCCTACCCATGTACTAACTCATTTAATGCTCACAACCATCCTAGGAGGTAGGTTCTGTTCCCCAGTGTACAGATGTGGAAACAGGCCAGTGAACAGAGAAATCACCTGCCCCAGGCCACCCGCCGGTAAGCCCCACACTCTCGTCCACAACACTGCCCATGGTTGCTGGTGGGCTTCCTGCTCTTGTTCACCCAGCTCAGCACTTGGCACAGTGAGAAGCTCTGTAAGTGTTTGTTGAGTGAACGAATGCTGCCCATTGTCCTGCACCTGCAGAGCTGCTTTCCCTGCTATTGAAGGGGCATGGCTGGAGGCAGAGGCCACAGAGGTGACCACACCAGGGCAACCTGTAGTACCAGCGCCTGGTTCCACCCGGGGAGCATCTGAGAACTGTGTCCTTCCACTCCTGAGTCCAGCACTTCCCAGGTCAGGTCAGCACTTTAACTCCTTAGGAAGTCTGTGTTTATTTTATTTTATTCATTGTAATTTTTTAAAGTTTTTAGAAACAGAGAAAGGGTCTCACTTCGTTGCCCAGGCTGGTCTCGAAGTTCTGGGCTCAAGCCATCGCCCACCTCTACCTTCCAAAGTGCTGGGATTACAAGCCTGAGCCACCACACCCAGCCCTGTGTTTCTTTTTCTTTCTTCCCTTCCTCCCTTCCTCCCTTCCTCCCTTCCTTCCCCTCTCCTTCCTTCCCTCCTTCCTTCCTCCCTCTCTCCCTCCCTCCCTTCTTGTCTCCCTTTCTCTCTCTCTCTCTCCCCTTCCTTCCCGCCCTCCCTTTCTTCCTTCCTTTCTTTCTTTTTTTTGTTTTTGAGATAGAGTCTCACTCTGTCGCCCAGGCTGGAGTGCAGTGGTGCAATCTCGGCTCACTGCAACCTCCGCCTCCTGGATTCAAGCGATTCTCCTGCCTCAGCTTCCCGAGTAGCTGGGACTACAGGTGTGTGCCACTACGCCCAGCTAATTTTTGTATTTTTAGTAGACACAGGGTTTCACCATGTTGGTTGGCCAGGATGGTCTCGATCTCTTGAGCTCGTGTCCTCCCCCAAAGTACTGGGATTACAGGTGTGAGCCACCACGCTCGGCCTTCTTTTCTTTCTCTCTCTCTCCTCTCTTCTCTCTTCTCTCTCTCTCTCTTTCTTTCTTTCTTCTCACTGGAGTCTTGCTCTGTTGCCCAGGCTGGAATGCAGTGGTGTGATCTCTGCAACCTCCGCCTCCCAGGTTCAAGTGATTCTCCTGCCTCAGCCTGCTGAGTAACTGGGCCCACAGGCACACACCACCACGCCTGGCTAATTTTTGTATTTTTTGTGAAGACGGGGTTTCGTCATGTTGGCCAGGCTGGTTTCCAATTCCTGACCTCAGGTGATCCGCCCACCTTGGCCTCCCAAAGTGCTAGGATTACAGGCATGAGCCACCGCGCCCGGCCACTAAGTCCCCTTATTTCTATCTCAAGCCCAAGTTGTCAGGAACTCACTGAGTTCTCCCATCTATGGAGGAAAGAGATCCATCTCATGGTTCTGCCACCTGAACACCCTGGGACAGCTGCCCAGGGGTCTGGGCTGTAGTCTAATCTGGTCAGTCTTCTTTCTTCCACTCAGATTTTTCTCAAATAACGTCCCTTTCTCCCCAGACTAATCCATTTTCCTGAATTCTTCTGATTCTCTTCCATACCTTGTTCCTCTCTACCCCCAAGTCTTTCTTCTCCCCTTTTCAGCTACCCATTTATTTCCATATTCATTGTAAATACAGTTATTCGAAGTCTTTTCCAGATTGTTCTATTATCTCAAGTTTCGGGAACAGAAATTCTCCTATTGTGATGTATGCTGTCTGTCTGTTGCTCATGGTGACTCAGTTCCTGATGCGTTTGATACTTTCTGATTGTGAGCTAAAGTCGGATTTTTTTTTTTTTCTCATGGTGGCTCAAGTGGCCTGGGTTGTGAAGCCTCCCTCCAGACACAATTTTTCCTTTGTCACTGTACTCCGGGCCAATTTAAGAAATCCTGTTTTTGTGGTGATGGTCGTTACTGTGGTAAAATATAGAACATAAAATTTACCATCTTACCCATGTTTAAGTGTCCAGTTCAGTGGTATTAAGTATGAATATTCAAAGTGTTGTCACCATCACCACCATCCATCAACAGAACTTGTTCCTCTTCCGAAACCAAACCTCTACACCCACTAAACACTAACTCCCTATTCTCTCCTTCCTCCAGCCCCCGGCAATCACCATTCTATTTTCTGTCTCTATAAATTTGCCTACTCTAGGTACTGCATATAAGTGGGATCATGTAAGATTTGTTCTTTCGTGTCTGGCTTAGTTCACTTAGCCTAATGTCTTCAAAGTTCATCCATGTTGTAATATGTGTCAGAATTTCCTTCCTTTTTAAGACAAAATAATATTCCATTGTATATGTGATCGTACATTTTGTGTATACTACTCTATTCATTCATTCATTGATGAACATTTGGGTTGTTTCCACCTTTTGGCTATTGTGACTAATGCTACTATCAACACTGGTGTAGAAATATATTTGTTTGAGTCTCTGCTTTTTTTTTTTTTTTTTTTTTTTAAGACGGAGTTTCGCTCTTGTTGCCCAGGCTGAAGTGCAATGGCACAATCTCGGCTCACCGCAACCTCCGCCTGCTGGGTTCAAGCGACTCTCCTGCCTCAGCCTCCCGAGTAGCTGGGATTACAGGCATGTGTCACCACGCCCAGCTAATTTTGTGTTTTTAGTAAAATCCATGTTGGTCAGGCTGGTCTCGAACTCCCAACCTCAGGTGATCCGCCCGCCTCGGGTTCCCAAAATGCTGGGATTACAGGCGTGAGCCACCGTGCCTGGTTGAGTCTTTGGGTATATACCCAGAAGTGAAATTTCTACCTCATATAGTAATTCTGTGTTTAATTTTTTGAGACACCATCACACTGTCTTCCACAGTGGCTGCACCTTTTATATTCCCAGAAGCAATGTACAAGGGTTTCAATTTCTCCATATCCTTGTCAACACTTGCTATTTTCTGTTTTGTTTTGTTTCTTAATGATAGCCATCCTAATGAGTGTGAAGTGGTATTTCACTGTGGTTTGATTTGCATTTCCCTAATGGTAAGTGATGTTGATCATCTTTTCATGTGCTAATTGGCCACTTGTATATCTTCTTTGGAAAAATGTCTTTCAACAATGAATAACTGCATGAATAATTGAAAAAGTAAACAGTGAATTTTCAAGTCCTTTGCCTATTTAATCAATTTTTTTTTTTCTTGAGACAGGCTCTCCCGCTATTGCCCAGGATGGAGTGCAGTGGTGCGATCTTGGCTCTCTGCAGACTTGACCTCCTGGGCCAAAGCAATTTTCCCACCTCAGCCTCCCTAGTAGCTGGGACTACAGGTGCATGCCACCATGCCCAGCTGATTTTTGTATTTTTTGTAGAGATGAGGTTTCACCTTGTTGCCCAGGCTGATCTTGAACTCCTGGTCTCAAGCGATCGGCCCGCCTCAGCCTCCCAAACTGCTGGGATTACAAAGTGCTGAGCCACTGAATCAACTTCAAATTGTTTTTGTTGTTGTTGTTTTAAAATATATTTTATATTTTAAAAATATATCCTATATATTGGCCAGGTGTGGTGGTTCATGCCTATAATCCCAGCACTTTGGGAGGCCGAGGCGGGCAGATCACTTGAGGTCAGGAGTTCAAGACCAGCCTTGCCAACATGGTAAAACCCTGTCTCTACTAAAAATACAAAACTTAGCCAGTTGTGGTGGCGCACATCTGCAGTCTCAGCTACTTGGGAGGCTGAGGTGGGAGAACCACTTGAACCCGGGAGGCAGAGGTTGCAGTAGCCAAGATCACGTGACTGCACTCCAACCTGGGTGACAGAGCGAGACCCTGTCTCAAAAATTTTTTCCCATTTCTTGGGAAATTGTGTCCTTTTTTTTTTTTTTTTTTTTTTTTTGAGACTCTGTCATCTAGGCTGGAATGCAGTGGCTGGATCTCGGCTCACTGCAACCTCTGCCTCCCAGGTTCAAGCAATTCTCCTGCCTCAGCCTCCCGAGTAGCTGGGCTTACAGGTGCCCGCCACCACACCCAGCTAATTTTTGTATACTTAGTAGAGATGGGGTTTCACCATGTTGGCCCAGCTGGTCTCAAACTCTTGACCTCAAGTGATTCACCCACCTTGGCCTCTCGAAGTGCTGGGATTACAGGCGTGAGCCACCACGCTCGGCCCCCGAAAGTTCTTAATTGTAATGAAGTCCAGTTTATTTTTTGTTTTGTTGCCTATACTTTTGGTGTCATGTCCAAGAAATCCTTGCCACATCCAATGCCAGGAAGTCCCTCTTATATTTTCTTCTAAGAGTTTTGTAGTTTTAGCTTTTATGTTTCTGTCTTTAATCCATTTTGGAGTTAATTTTTTAATATACTTAAGGTAAAGTATATTTTTTTATATATACTTAAGGTAAAGATTCTACTTCAGTATTTTGCGTGTGGAAGTCCGGTTTTCTAAGTCTTCTTGAAAAGACTTGCCTTTCCCTCACTAAATGGTCTTGGGACCCTTGTCTAAAATCATTTGACCATATGTGTAAGAGTTTATTTCTGGGCTATTCTATTCCATTAGTCTAAATGTCTGTCTTTATACTAATACCACACTATTTTAATTATTGTAGATTTGTGGTTACATATTAAAATCAGAAACTGTAAGACTTCCAATTTTGTTCTTTTTCAAGATTGTTTTGACTATTTGGGGTCCTTTGAGATTCCATATAAATTTTAGGATGGATTTTTCTGTTTCTATAAAAATATTATGATTTGCATTTCAATAGGGATTGCATTGAATCTGTAGATTGCATCAGGCAACATTGACACCTTAGCAATATCAAGTCTTCTAATCCATGAATATAGGATGTCTTTCCATTTATTTGTGTCTTCTTTCACTTTGGCAACATTTTGTGATTTTCAGTGTACAAGTCTTTTGCTTCCTTGGTTAAGTTTATTGCTAAGGGCCAGGTGCAGTGGCTTACACCTGTAATCCCAGCACTTTGGGAGGCCGAGGCAGACGGATCACGAGGTCAAGAGATCAAGACCATCTGGCCAACATGGTGAAACCCCGTCTCTACTAAAAATACAAAAATTAGCTGGGCATATTGGCAGGAACCTGTAGTCCCAGCTGCTCGGGAGGCTGAAGCAGGAGAATCACCTGAACCCGGAAGGTGGAGGTTGCAGTGAGCCGAGATCGCGCCACTGCACTCCAGCCTGGGCAACACAGCCAGACCCCGTCTCAAAAAAAAAAAAAAAAGTTTATTGGTAATACTTTTATTCTTTTTAATTGCTTTTATAAATGAAATTGTTTTCTTAGTTTCCTTTTTGGATTTTTCATTATTAGTGTATAGAAACAACTAATTTCTATGTGTTAATTTTGTATCCTGCAACTTTGCTGACTTTATTAATTCTAATAAGTGTGTGTGTGTGTGTGTGTGTGTGTAATCCATCTTGGTTTTATGTTTACTTTTACCTGGAGACTCAGGCAGGGACAGGTTTTCTTGTCATCTTCCAAAGCCAGTGGGTAGGCTTTTTCTAGCTCCCTATTCATTGAGGAAGCAGGCTTCAAGGATCCCAGCTGTCTTCAAGAGTACTGGTTTCAGCTTCCTGCTTCATGAAGGCCAAGGCCTAGGTCATGGCCCCTGCAAGGTCAAGGTCATTATAATGCCAGCACCTGGCTGCTAAGCCTATTTCCCTTCCAATACCCTCCCTTCAGAGCTCCTGGTGCATCAGCTCGTTCAACCTCCTGCTTTTCTGCTCTCTCTTGATTTAAGAAACAGACACATTATATTTCTACGTATTCAGAGCACAGGAGTCCCAGCATCCCACTTCCAAATGAGCATGTCAAGCACCTGCATTCAGAGAAGACACCTGGAAGGCAAAATGTTGCCATAGTGAAAGGCCTTATTCCCGAATACAGGTAGAGTGGGGAAGACCTTGGCCCCTTCCCACACAGGCAAGAGTGTTGCCTCCCCATGGGGCTGGTAGCCTGCTAAGGCCCAAGCCACATGGGTGGGTTGTCTACTGTTACTGAGGGCCTACTCTGTGCCATATACCATACTAGGTGCTTTACATACATTATATGTCATTGAATCTTCCCTCCAGTCCTATGAGGTAGGTACTATTATTGTCGCTGATTCACTTGAGAAAGCTGCCAAAACACAGATAACAAGGGGCAGAACCAGGATTCTGATTCAGGTTGGCTCAGCCTTTTATCAAATACATGTAGTCTTCCTCTGTCCTTTCAAAAGCCTATAGCTTCCTCATCTTGTCCACTCCTCTGCGGGTAGGGTCTGTGGTTTCCTTTCTCTTATCTATCCTCAACACACAGTGGGTGTGACCTGGGTGCAACCAGTCACAGCTCTGCAGAGGTTACTATGATTTTGCCCCTGAAGGATCTGTCCACAACTTAGGAACTCTAACAGCTTTTGGCCTGAGCCCCCGTTACCGAGAGAAAGGAGCTTTTTGCCAAGGACTCCAAGGGGAGTGCACTTGATGCTGGTCGGGACCCAAGGCACCCAGCCCTCCCTGAGACATTGTGTGAGTCGGGCTGGGCCTCAGACACAGCCCCCACTGCCCCACCCCAGCCAGGGTGGTGCTTGTGTGGGAAGGACTTTAAATCCAGCTGCCAGACCCCTGCACGGGAGAAGGAGAGACGGCTGGCCACCATGCACGGCTCCTGCAGTTTCCTGATGCTTCTGCTGCCGCTGCTGCTAGTGCTGGTGGCCACCACAGGCCCCGCTGGAGCCCTCACAGATGAGGAGAAACGTCTGATGCTGGAGCTGCACAACCTCTACCGGGCCCAGGTATCCCCACCAGCCTCAGACATGCTGCACATGGTAAGTGTGGCCACGGCGCTTGCTGGCTGGGATAGAAGGGGTGCTGGCCAGGGTCTGTCACCAGGCCCTCTTACCCTGCTCCACATGCTGAAGCTATTTCAGAATTCTTCTCCTTTCTCTGGTCAGTGACAGAGTCCCTGAGTCCCTGACATTATGTTACATTACTTTTAATGGCAAAAACCACAATTACTTTTGCACCCGCCTAACAAAATTCACAGGCCCCTATAAGCAACCTCATAATACAGATGAGGAAAGTGAGGCTCAGAGGGACTTGCTGGGGTCACACAGCTGGTAGAGCCAGACCCAAAACCCTGGCTTCCCACTCCAATGACCTTTCCCCAGCACTTCCTCAAATGCATGTGCCCTCGGTGGGGGAACCCGGGAAGTTCTTAACACCTTTGTGAAAACGGTCTTTCATATGCCTGCCAAGAAGAGGACAAGAGGAAGCAGGGCAGCAGGATGGGCATGGGCACCTGGGGTAGGATGCAGGTGCTAAGGAGGTAGGTGACAGCAGGATCCAGAAGCAGAGAGGGCTCTGGATCACACAGTCCGAATTCTGTCTTGGTCGCCTACAAAACCTGTGATTCGAGGCAAGTCCTGTAACCTTGCCGATCCCGTGTCTCATCTGTAAAAGGCGGTCAGAATTAGAGCTATGTATATACCAGTGCGGACTGAATCTCACAGATATCATACTGAATGGGGAGGAAATAAAATCTCTAAAAAATACACAGTAGGGTCTCTTTACATGAAGTCTGAAGACATGTAAAAATACTATTTATGTCCGGTGAAACACGCAGATGTAGTAAACATACATGTGCATGCACACAGGAGACAGAGCCAGATTTAGGGCTGGTTACTTCTCTTAGGAAGAGCTATTTATGGCAGGGTGAGAGGCGGGCTGTCTATATGCAGGATTAAAGGAGATAAAGTGAGAAATTCACCCCCTTCCTGCCCTCCCTGAGGGCTGAACTAGCCTGTCCCCTCCACCCACCCTCAGATGGCTGGGGAGGTTGCTGGGCAGTGTTTAGGGATCAGGGACCCCTGGAGCTGGTGCCTCAGAGAACAGATGCTCCTTGGGGAACACAACAGTGAGCCTGGGGCCCCAAACCTAAGTTCTAACCTCAGTCCCATGTGATCTGACTGAATTAACTCTGGGTGGACCCCTTTCCCTTCAAAGGCCTCTGTTTCCGGATGGAAACATGGGCTGGCGATCCCTGTCCTGGGCGTCAGACAGGATGACATGTGAGAAAGATCTAGGAAGAGCTCTGCACACACACCCAGCACTGCCGTTCACAGCTGTGCCAGCCTGGGCATCCAGGAAAGGTAGACAACAAACCAGGAGTCGCAGACGCAGCTCTGTCAACAGCGCGCTGATTGAGGCCTGTGACTCATGGTTGGGCTTCAGTTTCCCCACCTGTAGATCCCTGATGCCTACAGTCTTGCTGGCTGAGATGGGGGCCACACAGGCTGGGAGCCACTTCTCAGACAGAGGTGCACCTTGGAGCGGGCCAACATTCTGGGAGGCAGTTGGGATACTGAGGGGATATGCTGCTGCCTAATGGGGAGTGTTTTGAGGAGGAGGAGATGAGGCTGGGGCTGGGATGCCAGGAAACATTCAGGAGAAGACTCAGGTTCAACCTCAGTAGTGACGAGGGCAGGGACTCTGCAGCCAAATGGCCTGAGTTCAAATCTTGCCTTTGTTACTTATTAGCTTTGTGACCTTGGCTAAACTCTCGGTGCCTTGGTCTCCTCATCTGTAAAATGGGGATGATAACAGTGGAATAATTCCCTTGTAGCTATGGTAGTTGTAGGGTTAAATGAGTGAATATGTGTAAAGCACTCAGAAGAATGCCTGGCACACAGTAAGTGCTCAATAAGTGTCTGATTAACACAAAAGAGGGAATGGATCCAGGGTGAGCCAGGTGGGGGTTATCATGAACGCTTCTCTCTCAGCCTCCAGGTCTAATCAGTACCAGTTTTGCCCCCTTGAAGGTTCAATTGTCCTTGAAATCTAACCCTTCCTCCTACCCCCTTCTCTTTTTGGCACAACCCTGGTTCAGGGTTCTTTCATTCTTGAACCCAAGGACTCCTAGGATAGCCCCTACCTGTTCCCCAGCTTCTGGCCTCTGCTGTCAGAATGAATAATCCAACACATGGGCCTGACCCTGCTCAAAATCCTTCAGTGGCTCCCACAGCTCCCTACTGCCTCAGGATAAAGCTCCGGCTCCTAACTGAGAAGGCTCTGTGTGTTCTGGCCCCTGCCTATCGCTCCATCCTCCTCTTCCGCTTGCCCTTTGTTCTTCTGTAACCTGAACAGCTTGTCTTTTCCCAGCCAAAATGTTTCCCAGCTTCATGCCTTTGCTGATGTGTGCCTTCTGATTAGGACGCCTCTCCCCCCAGCTGGCTAATGCCTCATCTTTTAACACTTAGCTTGGTGTCTCCCTCTCCACCTTTGGCTGGGCTAGATGGACCTCTTTGGTGCCCCTATAGTACTTGTTGCACATCTGTCATTTACCGTGTGGTGGCCCAAATGATTTTTCTGTCAATGGAAGCTTGGGCTTCTTGGTTCCTGCTGTTGTACCAGGGCTGACACAATGCCCAGGACTGTTGAATGAATGAATGAACGAGTGAATGAATGAATGAATGAATGAATGAATAAATGGGCTTGCTTCTAGATGGTGACCATGTGGCCAATGTGGGTGGATGCTGAGAGTCTTACAACTCCACAGGGGGCTCTGGATGACTGACTGAGAATCCTTAAGACCAAACCAATGACGCTAATGGTGGGGCTCCAGGTATTTTGTCAGAATGGAAATTACAGGCAGACTCTGTAGGGGGAGACTGCTTTAAGCAGGGCCCTATCTCAGTCATCAATAGTTGACAAGTATCTGTTGAGCACCTACTATGTGCTAGTACTGCACCAGACACTGGAAATCCATCCATACCCTATCCTGACGGCACTTACAGTCCAGCCTGGCACCTCACAGGTCATCTCAGACACCCTGACTCTGGTCGCCAGCACCCTGCCCCTTTCCCACTCCCAATCTCCCACTGTTGCCAGAGTTGAGAGAATCTCAGGGACCAGTGATTCAGGACAAAAATGTCCAGAGAGGGAAAGATACTCACCCAAGGTCACAGCTGTGGAGCCATCCCAGCCAGGTGCACCCATCCCCATGCCAGGCAGCGGCTCCTGAAAGCCTTGAGCGGGTGGGGAGTGGGTGTGGCCACACAGCCACCTCCCCTCAGGGTCACCCAAGCTCTTGGCGCTTTATGGGCTGTCTGGCTCCCACAGCTGGCTGGGCCCCCATAGGGTGGAGCAAAAGCTGCCTCCAGGCCATGGATTTCCAGGAGAAGCCAAGGACAGCATTTAATGGGATCCAGGCTTCCCCTCCTCAATCCTTTGGGTTGGATGCCTTGTTAATCCCTCTTCCCACCCACACTCGGCCTGCCTCTCAGCCAGGGACACAATATCAGAGGCCCTGAACCTCAAATTTCCCCTCCCACCATCTCACCTGAGGTCCCCACTGGAGAACACTGTCAATGGGGTTGACGGTGGGTTACCAAGGCTCTGAAAGTAGGCCCCTTGGTGAGAGGCCTGTGACATTCAGTGTCACCTACAGTCACTTAATTTTCTTGGAGAAAGGGGGTTGCCATTGACAAGGGTTGGGAGCAGTTAGGAACAGCACTGGGGAGGGAGCCTGCAGAGGGTAAAGGCATGGGGGCTGGGTGTCCCAAGGGGAGGGTGGGGGCTTAGAGGGAGAGGAAGGTGCCAGCCCTCAAGTCAGGTTCCTGGTTGAGTGGGGGTGAAATGGGCTGAATAAACAACCCAGCCCCTCAACATCGATCTCACCAGACATCCTGTGCTCTTCAGAGAAGTTCAAGGAGGCCTGGGAGGTAGGCAGGGGCATGTGTGGCCACTTTTTTCACATGAGGCTTTTTATGTGACACTGTCACCAACACCACCTCATCCACTCTTCTCAGCCCTCTGAGGGTGCAGAAAGGTTAGACAATCCGTGCAGTCACACAGCTGGTGAACGGTCCGGCTCCACGGCCTGGGGTGGCGGCCTCCACCTCCCCACAGAAGCCCACCCAGAGCTGAGACCTGTTCCAGGCCATGCCCAAGAGTCACCCCGCTAAGGAGGTGCCGGAAGGGTTTCCCCACGACTTCCTCGACCTTTTGCTTGGTCCCCACAGCATCTGTGGGCATCCTCACCTCCCTTCTCTCACCTGCCCTGCAGAGATGGGACGAGGAGCTGGCCGCCTTCGCCAAGGCCTACGCACGGCAGTGCGTGTGGGGCCACAACAAGGACCGCGGGCGGCGCGGCGAGAATCTGTTCGCCATCACCGACGAGGGCCTGGACGTGCCGCTGGCCATGGAGGAGTGGCACCACGAGCGCGAGCACTACAACCTCAGCGCCGCCACCTGCAGCCCGGGCCAGATGTGCGGCCACTACACGCAGGTGTGGGCAAGGCGGGCGGGGCAGGGCGGAGCCTCGCGGCGTGGGGGTGGGGCCACGTGCTCCGTGGGCGGGGCCACCTCTGCCTTCACCGTTCCTTAGCGTCCTCGCTACAAGAGGCGGGCCTCACTCCAAGTCCCCTCAGATACTTTGCAAATCTTGTCCTCTCACTGCAGCTAATACGCTGTCTAAGCCTCTGACGGAGTCGGCTTCTCTACAGTCTTTTGAAAACCTAGGCCGCTAGGCCAGGCGCGGTAGCTCACGCTTGTAATCCCAGCAATTTGGGAGGCCGAGCTGGGAGGATCGCTTGAGGCCAGGAGTTGGAGACCAGCCTGGGCAACATGGCGAGATCCCTGTCCCTACAAAAAAATACAAAAAACTTTGCTGGGCGCGGTGGCGCGCACCAGCTACTCTGGAGGCTGAGGTGGAAGGATCACTTCAGCCCGGGAGACTGAGGCTGCAGTGAGTCGTGATCACGCCCCTACACTCCAGCCAGGGCAACAGAGGGAGGCCCTGTCTCAAAAAAAATAAAATAAATAAAAAGGGGTGGGGGCGGTGGGACATGTTAGGTGTCACAGAGCCAGTTTTATGGATCGTGGTTATTGACCTAGGCAATACTGTACGGTGCTCCAAGTGGTCCTGCCCCTCTTGCCCCAGATAGTGCAGGGCTGTTTGCCCCAGCAGCAGATAGTCCCTTAACTTCTCTCTGTGGCTCCTTCGCATTTATTATGGTGTCTAATTTGCTACTTGTCATCTGCCAGGGACTAATAAAGCAAATAGACAATTTTGTCTAGTTTTTCTTTTGCATTTAACAATTATACGTAACGATGAACAGCAAATTGTGGCTGAATGAAGGCTTCAGGGAGATTTCTGATAGAATTTCCTGCTCCCCAATCACACTTTGCTCCTGTCTGGATTCTCACTGCATTTTGAAAGTTTGGGCTTGCAGATAAGATGTGTGTGTGTGTGTGTGTGTGTGTGTGTGTGTGTGTGTGTGTGTGTAGGGGAATTAACATTAGTGTAACTGAATTATTTTTTCTCCTCCCAGTGCTTATGTGTTGTACAAATAGTAACATGACAAACAATTAAAAGAAAAGAAAAGGAACCAACCATCTTCCCACCCACACCCACCAATTCCATTTCTTTTTCATGGTATTTTTAGTCTTCATCTTTTTTTTTTTTTTTTTTTAGTCTTCATCTTTAGGGAGGAAATCCCAGCAGCACCCACCCAGGTCAGAAAGTTGTGAGGGCCCAGCACCCTTCCTGGCCCTTTCCCTCTGGATCCTGCCACCCCTCCCTCTCCCTCCACCCTCACCCACTTGCTTGTGCAGGGATTGTTATCAGGACCCAGCAGGGAGTAAGTCAGCGCAGCTCCACCCCAGCTTTCTCTGGGGCTGAGGGTGCATGTACTCTGGAGTTGTTTCTGCCCAGAAGGTGTTCAACACTGAGGAGACCTTCAGCTGATTTCAGCAGAGATTCCTGGGCAGATTGGGCCTAGAACCAGCAAGGAAAGGCTGCTGGTCTCACCCCATGGCAGCACACAAATGTTGTTGGATTTTTTGTTTGATAAAGACAGAAGTCATTCTAGCAGCTAAGAGACCCACACTGAGAAACAACCAGAACAGGTCCTGCTCACCTGTGATTTGGGGGAAGTTCCACTTTCAAAATGGCTCCTCCTGCTCCCCACCTTGGACTTTCCTTGTTGCTGAGGTCTAAAATTCTACCATTTGAGATTCTTTCCTTTGCATATACCCTTCACTTAAAATGCAAGGGCCTCCAGGAAGAGCCCACAGAAAAAATTAATGAGGGTGTATCATAGTCCTGGAGCTGAGGGAAGGTTTTGAGAGGAAAAGAGGCCTGGCAAAGTGGTATGTGTGGTTAGCAGAGGAGAGTAGACCGTTAGGGACAAACTCCCCCATCCCTCCCCCTGGTCAGAGTTTTGTCCTGAACCTGCATGGCTTTGGGAACATGAACGTCACAGGCTATAGGGTGCCTCTTCTCCCCACCCCTGTAAGGGGTGTAGTGGGATGCCAGGAAGGCACCATGCCACCTCGCATGGGGCTGAGCTGCTAGGTTTGCCCTCCTTCAGGTGGTTTGGGCCAAGACAGAGAGGATCGGCTGCGGTTCCCACTTCTGTGAGAAGCTCCAGGGTGTTGAGGAAACCAACATCGAATTACTGGTGTGCAACTATGAGCCCCCGTGAGTGCTGGGGGGAACCCTGGAGATGGAGAGGGGGAAGGCACAGGCAGAGCCCAGGGGAAGGCAGAGTTGGCCACAGCCTGAGGGAGTGGGAGAAGAGGGGTCAGTCTGCAGCTATACCATCCAGGGAGCTGTGAAGGCTCCGATGGTGGTCTGCTCTCATCGGCCAGAGAGGGCCAGGAGGAGCCCAAGATCGCCTAGCAAGTCAGTGGCTGGCAGTCAGGAGACCCAAGGGCACGTCCAGAGTAGATGTGTGTATAGGAGTTGGGGAGAGGGTTGGGAGAGGTCGACCCCCTCCCCTCAGCATCCTCCTGACCTCCTGTAGGGGGAACGTGAAGGGGAAACGGCCCTACCAGGAGGGGACTCCGTGCTCCCAATGTCCCTCTGGCTATCGCTGCAAGAACTCCCTCTGTGGTGAGTCCACGGGTGGATGGGTAGGGGCGGGGAGTGTGGAAGGGATGCGATGCAGACTGGATGGTCTAAGAGCCTCCCTGGACTGAGCGGGACGTGGGCAGGGGAGGGGCCGGGCGGGATGCGACCACCGGGGGTCCCTGGCAGCTCCCTTAGCCCTCCACACGCAGCCACTTTGGCGCCCTGTCGTTCCAAGTGGCCGGATTTCAACCCTTCAAAGGGAGGATGTTAGAAAGTCTGGCGGCTTCGGGGGGCCCGCGTGAGGTGGACGTGGCCAATCGTTAGGGTCTTGAGGAGCGGGCGGGGCCAGGCCGGGGGGCATGGTCAGAGGGCTTCAAGAGGGAGGGGCCGGCCTTGCCGGAGCCGTGGGAGGGACCGGGATCCCGCTGGAGAAGTACCCTGAAAAAGGGCAAGTACGAATGTAGAGAGACTTGGACCAGGAGGTGGAGAGAGGAGCAACTGTGTCAATCACCAGAAGTAGCGTTTCGTTTCTTTTCTTTTCTTTTCTTTTCTTTTCTATTTTTTTTTTCCTTTTTAACAGAGTTTTGCTCTTGTTGCCCAGACTGGAGTGCAATGGCTCGATCTCTGCTCACCTGCAACCTCTGCCTCCCGGGTTCAAGCAATTCTCCTGCCTCAGCCTCCCAAGTAGCTGGGATTACAAGCGCCCGCCACCACACCCGGCTAATTTTGTACTTTTAGTAGAGATGGGGTTTCTCCATATTGGTCAGGCTGGTCTCAAACTCCTGACCTCAGGTGATCCGCCTGCCTCAGCCTCCCAAAGTACTGGGATTACAGGCGTGAGCCACTGCGCCTGGCTTGTAACTTTTATTTTCAATGAGGGGCATATCCACTGGAGAAGTGTGTGTGTTTGTGTGTCCTAGTAGGACATTTGATCGGGTCGCTTGGTTTGCGGTGTAGTGAGAGATGTGAGGTCCTGCTTGCAGCACTCAGGCCAGTTCTCCTCTGTCTTATCAGAACCCATCGGAAGCCCAGAAGACGCCCAGGATTTGCCTTACCTGGTAACTGAGGCCCCATCCTTCCTGGCAACTGAAGCCTCAGACTCTAGGAAAATGGGTACTCCTTCCCTAGCAACGGGGATTCCGGCTTTCTTGGTAACAGAGGTCTCAGGTTCCCTGGCAACCAAGGCTCTGCCTGCTGTGGAAACCCAGGCCCCAACTTCCTTAGCAACAAAAGACCCGCCCTCCATGGCAACAGAGGCTCCACCTTCTGTAACAACTGAGGTGCCTTCCATTTTGGCATCCCACAGCCTGCCCTCCTTGGATGAGGAGCCAGTTACCTTCCCGGAATCGACCCATGTTCCTATCCCAAAATCAGCAGACAAAGTGACAGACAAAACAAAAGTGCCCTTCAGGAGCCCAGAGAACTCTCTGGACCCCAAGATGTCCCTGACAGGGGCAAGGGAGCTCCTACCCCATGCCCAGGAGGAGGCTGAGGCTGAGGCTGAGGGAGAGGCTGAGGCTGAGTTGCCTCCTTCCAGTGAGGTCTTGGCCTCAGTTTTTCCAGCCCAGGACAAGCCAGGTGAGCTGCAGGCCACACTGGACCACACGGGGCACACCTCCTCCAAGTCCCTGCCCAATTTCCCCAATACCTCTGCCACCGCTAATGCCATGGGTGGGCGTGCCCTGGCTCTGCAGTCATCCTTGCCAGGTAAGGCCCGTGGCATCGGTCCCACTCCCCTCCTGGCTCTGGAATGGCAGTGTCCTGCCCCAGCTGTAGGTGGTATGAGCACGGTGGGGCATGCGCCCTGTGAGGAGGAGCTTCCGCCCTGGCTGCTGCCCCACCTCCTTGCATGGTGGGGTGGGTGGGACGGCAGGCACAGCCGTCTCTAGGCTGAGGCAAAGCCTCTTTCTTCCCACAGGTGCAGAGGGCCCTGACAAGCCTAGCGTTGTGTCAGGGCTGAACCCAGGCCCTGGTCATGTGTGGGGCCCTCTCCTGGGACTACTGCTCCTGCTTCCCCTGATGTTGGCTGGAATCTTCTGAAGGGGATACCACTCAAAGGCAAGGCCTGGTGCGGGGGGCCCTGGCCTCATGTCCACCTAGATTGTCTTCCTCCAAGTAAGTGGCCACAGCTTCCTGGGCAGGTCCTGCTCTGTGGCCCAGCAGCCCCCCTTCACCCCAACTTCTGGCCAGATTCCAGGCCAGCACTCTTATCCTCCTGGGAGGCGTCTACAGGGGCAGCCCCTGGCACTGCCCCAGGAGTGCCTTGGATCTGGGTAGGCCCATCCCTCAGCTGGCTGCAGACTGTTCTGAGTGGTATTCACACGTACCCACTCTCAGGTTGTCCTGTGGCTATTAGCTTCTCTCCTAGACAGAGGATCTCAGGCTTCCCAGGAACCCCTGGGCCCCTTCCAGTCCCCTGGCCTCTTCCTTGAGCCATCTGAATCCAGGACTGTTCCCCAGAAGTGCCTCTTGCCTTCTCAGGGTGAAGAGGTCAGCTGTCCTCCTGTCATCTTCCCCACCCTGTCCCCAGCCCCTAAACAAGATGCTTCTTGGTTAAGGCCCTCTGGAAGGGAAAGGCTACGGGGCATGTGCCTCATCACACCATCCTGGAGGCACAAGGCCTGGCTGACTGCGAGCGCACGGGGCCGCCTGAGGACTGCACACCGGGCCCACACCTCTCCTGCCCCTCCCTCCTGAGTCCTGGGGGTGGGAGGATTTGAGGGAGCTCACTGCCTACCTGGCCTGGGGCTGTCTTGCCCACACGGTATGAGTGCTCTCCCTGAGTGCCTGTGTAGCTGGGGACGGGGATTGCAAGGGGCAGATGAAGGACAAGCCCCACTGGAGTGGGGTTCTGTGGGTGGGGAGGCAGGGACAAGGGAAGGAAAGCAACTCCTGACTCTCCAATAAAAACCAGTCCAACCTGTGGCAACTGTTCTTTCTCTTTCACATCCCCCTCCTCTAAAACACTCCATTTAGTGTCTCCTCTTTGGGACGCACCCTTCTTTTCCTTCCTATAACTCTCCCCTCCCCCTAATCACAGGCGGCCGCCAGGAAGGGGAAGAGCCAAAGGAAGGCCAAGGGTGCTGGACTGACTCTCCCAGCTTCAGGAGTCACCAGCGGGGCCTAGACGGGTTTGGAGCCCGGGATCAAAGCATGGCATGCGGCCTCTTCACAAGGGTGCTGCTGCCCAGGCCTGTCTGGGACACAAGGTCAGAAATGTACGTCAGGCAAGGCTCTGCTAGCCCCAGGTGCTTGGAAGAGTCCTAAGAAAGGGATCTGGAGTCCCAGACCCTCCCCAGGGGAGCACAGGAGGACCGTCCAGAGGTGCTGAGGATCAGAAAGGCACACATATGTTGGAGTAGCAGTGGTGGGTGACTGAGGGTGGCTTGGATGGTAGGGAGGGGCAGGGCAAGTCTCCAGACCACCACTGGAGGGTGAGCAGTCAAACAGGACACCACCCAAGTCAGGGCAGGGCTGGGAACCAACCTGTAACCAAGGAGGACACTTCCCTCTTTTACTTTTTTTTTTTTTTTTTGAGATAGAGTTTTGCTCTGTCACCCAGGCTAGGGTGAAGTGGCGCGATCTGGGCTCACTGCAACCGCCGCCCCCCAGGTTCAAGTGATTCTCCTGCCTCAGCCTCCCAAGTAGCTGGGATTATAGGCGCCTGCCAACACACCTGGCTAATTTTTGTATTTTTAGTAGAGACAGAGTTTGGTCAACAGCTGGTCTTGAACTCCTGACCTCAGGTGATCCACCCACCTCAGCTTCCCAAAGTGCTAGGATTACAGGCGTGAGCCACCACACCTAGCCTACTTAGTATGTTTTTTCCAGTTCTATTCAGATATAACTCATAACATAAAATTCACCCATTTAAAGTATGCAACTCAATGGTTTTTACTATATTCACAAGGTTGTGTAACCATCACAATTTTAGAACACTTTCATCACCCCCCCAAAAAAAACCCATACCCATTAGCAGTCACTCCCTATTTCCCTCCAACCTCCCCAGCCCCCATCAACCACTAATCTGTCTACATGGATTTGTCTGTTCTTAACATCCCATATAAATTCTTGACATATCATATATGTTATGGTCTTTTGTAACTGCTTCTTTCACTTACCACATAAATACATATAATTTGTTTTAGACCAGGTCTTGCTCTGACACCCAGGATTATAGCTCACTGCAGCCTCCAACTCCTGGGCTCAAGTGATTCTCCCATTTCAGCCTCTTGAGCAGCTGGGACTATAGGTGCATGCCACCATGTCCAGCTAATTTTTAAATTTTTTGTAGAGACAAGTTCTCACTATGTTGCCCAGGCTGGTCTTGAACTCCTGGCTTCAAGCAATCCTCCCAAAGGACTGAGATTATGGTTGTGAGTCGCTGCTCTCAGCCAACATACTTTCAAGGTTCATCCATGTCGTAGCATGAATCGGAACTTCTTCATTTTTATTGCCAAGTCATATTCCATTCTATGGAATATTTGTTACATTCTATAGAACATTTCCATTTTATTTGTCATCGGACACTCAGGCTGTTTCCACTCCTGAGCTACTATGAATAATGCTACTCTAAGCATTCATGTACCAGCTTTTGTGTGAACGTAAGTTTCCAATTATCTTGGGTATATACCTAGGGGTATAGATAAGGAAGTCCCCAAAGGCCTGTCAGGGGCCTTTTAGCTTTGCCCATTGGATGAGATTTCCCAGGAGTGGAGGTCATCAGCTCTCCACAGGACACTCCTCCTCCCGTCACCCCTCCCTTTGCCAGCAGCTGAGCTCTCCTCCTGCCCAATCCCACCCAATCTCCTTTCTCAGATGAGGACCCAGCATCCTAGTTTCTAGGACTAGTCAACAGGAAACATGCCAAGTGCTAGGAAGGCAGATGAACAGGGCCTCAGCCCCCAAACATCAAAGGGTCTAGAAGCATTTCACACACACAAGAATTTGAATGAACTGCAAACTTCCTGTTTTATTAAAAATCTGTACTTTGCTCAACCAGTAACTGGGACACAGTATCAAAAGACATTTTCATGCCATTTCTGGGTGTGGAAGATGGCTTGGGAAATGAAGTTGAAACCCCCAAATTCAGGAAATTACTTGGGAGACAACAGCAGCCCTCCCTGAGGTGACTGGCCAAGGCCATCAAAACCTTGCTCTGTACTCCGGGCAGCCTCTCTGAACTTCTGGGAGGAGCTCTTCAGATCCAGCTTAGCTCAGGCTCCAGAGATACAGGTGCCCCTCAATCTAGGGGGGGCCTTAGGAATTAATCCATGCAAAAACAGGATCTGAGGGTGGAGCAACAGGAAGAAAAGACACCCCAGAACAGTGGTCTGTCTCTGGAAAAGCACACTGGGCTGGAGAAAGGCCACGGGGCAGACTCCCCTCTGAAGGACCTGGGAACCCAAGGTCCTCCTCTACAGGCTTGCCCTGCCCACCCCCACATGTGTTCCTCCCACTACCTTAGCCCTCTGGGGTGTTTCCCTAGAAAAGTTAATATGGGTGACAAAGTTATGAGACCTTGGTGGCCTCAATCAGTGTACATTTACATAACACCCACACAGGCACACTTCTGTGTTCCTGGGAAACGAGGACATGTGAAGTGAAACTGTCCGTGAGTCCACTGTTAAAAGCTACCAGAACCCAGCTCTCAAAAGCCAGGATACCTTGAGCAAGGGCAGAGAAATACCTGGGGGAACCTAGCTGGGCCTCAAAATATGTGTAAGCTTTGTCTGCTTACAGACCCCAGTGCTGGGCAAAAACCATTCGATGGAAGGGAGGTCTGCCCGTTCTAATGTAACCGTGGCCACTATACCAAGTGACACTTCGTAAAACCTGAAGATACGTCATCCTTGAACAGTGCTAAGATATGACAGTCAGGGGTGTGGGTGGAACACTTTCTGAAAGGCCTGTCTCCCTGGCAACAGACCTGCGCACTGGTTGCTGCTGTGGAAACTGACACCCCAGCCTCATCATCCAGTGTCTCCCCGGAGACTGAGCTACACCAAGCTCTGGTACCTACATCTCCAATCGGGCAGCCCCCTGCCCTGCCTCTTTACAGCCCCTTCTCACACCAACAGGAAGGACTTGGAAAGACAGACTCTACAGATAGATTTTTAAGCTTACAAAAATAAGAGACTCCCCACAAAACTCCAAATCACCAATACATTTATTTGCGGGAGATGGGGTCAAATCTTACCATGAACTTTAAAACTGGGTGGGACTGGAGACACTGATCTGCCCAACCTCTGGGTATTCACAACTGCACAGGGAACCAGATCCTGTACGCGAGGCATCACCATTAAACATGTGAGCATTCGATGAGGAGGACACATTCCGAGTCGTCGCATGATTTCCCATTCAGAGGCAGGTGCTGCCCTCATATCAGAAAAGTAGTGTTGAGAAAAACGCAGGCAGAGCCTGGCATTTGCCTCCTAGCATAGGCCTAGACATGATGGTGGCCATGTGCCAGGGGATCACGCCCTATGTACAAAGCAGGAGAATGATGCTCCCAGCTGAGCTGCAGGATGGGCGCTGGGCTGACTGGAGGGGTAGAGGGGGTGGGGTCTGACCCCATTAGCCTTTCCCCATCCAACCTGGGCCCCCATAAGCCATTCTCTGGCCCTTTGCACAAGACAGACTCAGCAAATCTGGGAGGTATGGGGATTCTCCCAACTCCCCACCTCGCCTCATCTTCCCCAGGTCTGCCAGGTGACCCAATCCACTGGGTACAGCCCCATCCCCGCCCAACCCCACATCTGGACAGACACATGGCAAATATGGAAACTGAAGCCCGGCTGGGCTGGAGCACATCTGGTTGTTGTTGGTTTGGAGTCGTCTTGCAGGTGTCCCAAGGTGGTCAGGCCTCACCCACGGTGGCCAGGTTGAGACCGTGTTTTTTAGATGATTCAGGTTACTCCAGGGCAAAGCATGATCCTGATGAAACCCGGCGGAAAAGCAGGCTGGAGCCTCGGAAGAGCTGGCCCTGGACCAGAAGGAAAAAGAGGGTGAGTGAAAGGGAGGCCACGCTTCCTTGTCCCTCCGAGAGGAAGGCCAGTGTCAGGCAAAGAAGGGTCCAGGAGCTCAAAGACCTAGCTCCGGGGTGGACAGCCTCGGCCTACATCCCTGGAGGGCAGAATCTGCCTGTGTTGAAGCAGACGGGAGCGGTTCATGTCCTGCCCAGGGGTGTCTTTGGGGCTACTCTGTAGGAGAGCCCAGAGACGAGGCTCATTGCCCCTCTTGCTTCAGAGCCCAAGTGGTCTGGGACTCTTTCAATGCTCACAGGGAGGACGAGACACACTGACACTGACCAGGGCCGCTGGGAAGAACTGTGGCTCTCCTCCCTGCTTCCCTCCCATCTGTCCTCTTCTCAGCCTTGAGGCCAGTCAGCGCTCTGGCTCCCTCCAGGCCACTGCCCCATTTCACTGCGAGGCAAACCAAGGCCAGGAAAAGGCAAGGTTCTGCCCTTGACCAGAGCCTGGACCTGACTGCTGGGCCCAAGATCTCCAGCCAGGGAGAGGTAGCTTCGGCACAGAACATGAGAACCCAAGGCTGGTACTGCTGCCAGGTCCCCCCGTGGCCCAGCTCCACCCACAGGCTTTCCTGGGCCCAGGAATGTCCTGCAGGAGGGAGGAGTTGGTCTCCAATGCCAGCTGCCCTAACAACCCAGGAACTCAGCTCAACTGGTTACAGCCCTCAAATTTTCAGCCCATGTTACTTGAAGGAGAAGCAGTTCTTGGGCTTTGCCACCTGCCACCTGGGCCAGAGTTCTCTTATCCTTATCCTAAGAGTCTTTAAGACTCAAAGAAGAAAAGGTCTTGTATGATGTTTAATCTTAAAATAAACCCACACTTAGCCACCTCAAATCCTTTCTGAAATTAGGTAAGATGAAAACTTAAATGCCTTATAGACACCAAGTGTCTCCTCACAATATTAGATTCCATGAAACCACTTATCTTTGCATGCAATGAAGCATCCACAAAATCATTTCAGCTGAAGGATGTGGCAAAGAACAGGAAAGGCCTCCTCCGTCCAGTGCCTGCTCACCTGCACACTCAGGTACTTCCAGCAGTGAATCCAGGATTTGAACACCGGGGAGTAAGGGGGAAGCCCAGCCTGCAGCCTGCCCAGGAAGGAGAGTGTAGATGCAGAGAACAGTGGGAGACAGCCAGCCATGGGAAAGCCACTTCAAGAAGGAACGCCTTCGGGCTACCACCCGTCCACACCCTGACACCATAGTTCACCCCAGGGAGTGCTGGGAAATCCCAGCGGAAGCCAGGGTGCCTGGCAGGCTGAGCCTATACACAGAGCAGGTGGGAGGGGGCAGAGTGCTGCAAGGGCTTGCTGGGTCTCCCCCACCCCACAGCCTTGGTAGGTAGAGTGACAAGTAGAAGGGCGCACACCTACCCGCAGTTGTTCACAGCCATGAGGTCGCCGACTAGCAGGAAGGGGTAGGTCAGCATGCTCACTGCAATCTGAAACCCAGAGAGGCCTGAGTGCCAGTAACCCACCCCAGCCTGGCGAGCAGAGACACACCACGCCAACACTCTGTACCAAGACTTGCCTCCAGCCATTACCAGGGTTGGCCTCCTAGACCCCACTTGGGTCCGCAAGGCAGTGGGAAGGAAGGGCAGCTGGCTTGACTTACCCCCATCACGAACTTGGTATAGCTCCGGATGGCCAGGGCCTGGCTGAACTGAGGAGACAGAAAGGAGGAGCGGTTTGCCACAGGCACCTCAGGACGCAGACTTCAGATCCACATGCCCTCACCCCACCCTCTGTGCTCAGCTCCTCGCAAGCACACCACACATGCCTTTCCTGTCGGGCCTCACAGTCACTGCCCAGAGAAGGCCTGGGGGCAGAAGCAGGCTAAGTGGACTGAAGGGAGTCCTGAGAAGGACACCCGGTAAGAGGGAGCAGCTGCCGCTGCCTGTGCAACCCCACCAGACTGTGAGCCTCAAGGGCTGAACCTGTGTCTGCCTGATCAACATCCAGGGCTTGGCACGCAGTCGGCGCTAAGACACACATGCACCCTGACACCCAAAGGCAAATCCTGGCCTGTGGGGTGAGGTGAGGGCAACTCCAGGCTTACTGCCACCTCCACCTCAGCAAGCTTTTCCCCCTTCAGACCCCAACTCCTCAAATCCTGCTTTGCTGAAGCAAACAGCTCCTAGTGAGGAAAGGTGGCTCCCCCAGCCTCAGCTTCCTGTGGAGCGGCCATCCCACCAGATCGATGCCCTGGGGCCTTGGGCAGAGATTTGCTCAGAGGTCTGCTTGAGTGGCTTTGATAGCCCGGCAGCCTCATCTCAGCCTTTAAGCCACACACAGAAAAGCACTCTAAACACACTTTAAACAAATCTGTTGACTGCTGTTATTGCTGATGTAAGCACAGCAGCCTCTGGTCAGACAGCTGCCCACCTAGATGAGAAACATTGAGCTGTGCACTCCCGGCCACCCTTGCTCTGTATGTGACAGCACAGCTTACCCACCCACAAGGCCCCCAAGAAAGGCAGAACTGCAGGAATGTGCCACTGTGATTGTAGATGGGGTGGGTCTCTATGGAGCCACTTTAATTTGCTTACACTGAAAGGCCAGTTAAGACTCACCTGCCCAGGTCAAGTGGCCAGTCTCCCTGCAAGCAGAGGCTCCCATCTGGGATGGGGCACTCCTCACCACACAGAACAGACAGGTGCCAGACACACACACGTGGAACATGAACCCCTTCCCACCCAGGCGATTCTGGCGGACAGGTCCCCAGGCCCTCCTAGCCTCCTGGGCCTGGCGATCCCCACTGTGAGAATGTCTGGACACTGCGATCCCCAGCCATCGCTGCTCCCCACCTCTTATCTTGGTTCAGGCAGAACCAGTCCACCCCTCAGGTACCTGGACAGCCTTCTTCAACTAGTGCTGTGTAGAAGGACCAGGCCTTCCTATGCCTGACCTGACCTGCTGAAAGGTCTATGTATACTAGGCTGTGTAGACCACAGCTAACAAAATAGGAGGGTGAGCCTGGGCTGTATACTCCCTAGCCGATCTGAAAAAACTCAGAGGAATGTACCCTTAGCCTGGCCAGGGATCTAATTCCAGCCCTGTCAGTTCTAGCTGAGTGACTCTGGAGAGCCCAGAGTTCTCCAGAATTTGTGATCTCTGGGTCTCAATTTCTGTGTTGGTAAACGGAACATTATACCTGCCCTGTTCCCTTCACAACTAGGATGCCGTCAGATCAAAGGCCACAATGTTCACAAAAGGGTTTTGAAAAGCAAAAGACGTGATGCAATGGTCAAAGGGTGCTCACTATTAGCTGGTCTATCTTCTGACTTCCTGAGCCCTAGTTGGGTCACTGCCTCGGAGCAGCCTTAGATAAGCTGGGGTTGGTTTCTAAGGCTTCCCAGGGACAAGCATTCCATTAATTCCTCCCAGGTCTGGGTACTAATCTGGAATCTCGCCTCTCATGGCCATACTCCCCTTAGGCAAAGATGACCCCAGGGACAATGAGAGGTCCTCTCTCACCCTCCGGGCCTGATGCTCAGAACCCCAGAATCCTCGACTTTGTCCCAGACCCTGGGCATCAGCAGTACACGGAAAGAAGGACAAGTCCTTGTTCCAACCAACCTGGGAACCTGGATTCTGGTCGTTTCCCAGCCCCCCTGGGGTGTCACTCACGCTGTCATCCACCAGGTAGGCATTGATGAAGTGGGCCAGCAGGTTACAGCCCCACAAGAAAACCACATCGCCCAGGAGGTGAGGGATTAATCCACTAAAAAACAAGGTAAGCAGAGATGAGCAGGAGAGGGAGAGGAGCAGTCTCTGGGGGCTCCACACCCAGGAAGCAGGCAGGGATGTTCCAAGTTCAAAATCTTAGCATATCCAATGGCACAGCCTTAGAAAGGAAGCCTGCAGGGGCCAGCAGCTTCGCACACTGGGAAGGTAGTGCTCCTTTCCCATGGGGAGGTGTTCTATGGCACTTTGGATGCCACAAATTAGTTAACAGTCTCAAGCAGTTTTCAAACCACAGAAGCCAGGGATCAAGATGTGAATACTGCCAAATTTGCAATTTCCAAATGCAGATAACAACAGTGTCGACGTGTTGGTAATTTTTTCCTGGCCTCTTTACCTAACCAACTCCCAGAAGACACATTGCTCAATGCATCTGTTCTCTTCGCCCCTGAAAATATTCTATCAAAAAGATTCTATGCAAGCATTTACAATGAGGGCTAACTTTTTAAGTGATGGCCTTTAAACTGCTAAGGAAGGTTCCCCAAGATGCAGTGCTGAGGGTAAAAGGCCAGTTTGAGGTCAGTGGGTCCCACATGCCTCTTGTGTGTTTTTCAGTGTATTTGCTTGTTTAGGTACGGAGTGCCCTGGGAGGCTCTCCAGGAGAAGGATGGCTGTCTCCTGGGAGGAAAAGCAGAATTATTATTTTTGAATTAAAAAAAAAAAATCTTATAAAATATATGAAAAACTCAAAAGAATATATGTAATACATCCATAAGGAGTATTAATAAAATGAACCTCTGTGAATGCAATTTCTAATCTTGTCGTTCCTGCTTGTGCTCAGATTGACTATGTGCTATATACCCTTTGGTGCTTTCTATGCACTGTAACATGTATGCATATCACCTGTTCCAAAATCACATGGCGAAAAAGAACCCAAAGAGTAGGCATCTGTTGTGTGGGAATCCTATTCACACACCAGAAGAGAACTACGCAGTGTGAAAAATGCCAGAGGTGGTCATGTGCAGTGTTTCAAGATGGGTGGCTGTTTCTGTAAAGCAGCCATTGGCCGGGGCCCAGGGGCTACCCCTTTGGCAGGGCACACAGTCTCTGAGGGCCACAGATGCCCTGCACTTTGTCACCTCACATCCAACTTACTTCACCTCTAAAGAAAGCGCATACTGAAAAGACTATGTTCAGAAAGAATAAAGCACAGACAGAACCCAGAAGCCAGGCTTGGTGAGTCGTTTTTTGATTTGCCGTTTTAAGGTCTAGGTAGTGACATACATGCTGATAGGCATGTCACGAATGTTGGTTTGTTACCAGGTACATGCGCAAATATATATATGTATAAATATTTATACATACATATATGTGTGCATGAATATAAATCAGAGTTTCTCAACCTTGGCACTATTGACATTTTGGGCTGAATAATTTTTTTTTCTCCCCAAGAGACAGGGTCTCACTCTGTCACCCAGGCTGGAGTGCAGTGGTGCAATCATAGCTCACTGCAGTCTCCAACTCCGGGGCTCAAGCCATCCTCCCATCTCAGCCTCCCAGGTAGCTAGGACTACAGGTGAGTGCTTCCACGCCCAGCTAACTTTTAAAAACATTTTTATAGAGACAGAAGTCTTGCTATGTTGCTCAGGCTGGTCTTGAACTTCTGGCCTCAAGTAATCCTCCTGCCTTGGCCTCCGGACAGCTGCAGAAACCACTGAGACTAATCCTGAGTAACTGGGATCACAGATGCAAGCAACCACACCAGGCTGAATCAGTCTTTGTTGCGGGGTTGTCCTGTGTACTGTAGGATGTTTAGCAGCGTCTCTGGCCTCTACCCACTAGATGCCAGTTGTGACAACTACAAGATGTCTCCGGACACTGCCAGTGTTCCCTGGGGAGCAAAATCATCTCCTGCTGAGAACTGTATATATATTTCTGTATTATATACACATACATGCACATGCACCTACAAGTACTCATTTCTTGGTTAAACAAGGGGCCATAAATAAAAAACATCTGACAAACTGGAAAACCATGATATAAAGACTTCTTACGAATAATATGGAGCCCTGTGTCTAGTACAGCGGACACTGCTGTATACCATGTGTCTACCACATTTGTGACGTACCTGTCAGCATATACGTCACTGCCTAGACCTTAGAACAGCAAATCAAAAAACAGCCATCAAGCCTGGCTTCTGGGTTCTGTCTGTGCTTTATTCTTTCTGAACATAGTCTTTTCAGTATGCGCTTTATTTAGAGGTGAAATAAACTGGACGTGAGGTGACGAAGTGCAGGGTGTCTGTGGCCCTTGGAGACCATGTGCCCTGCCAAAGGACCAGGTCCTGGGTCCTGGCCAATGGCTGCTCTACAGAAAGAACTACCCAGCAGGACAAGATTTTCTGACTTTTCAAAGAGATGCTAGAAATGTGGAATTTTGTGCAACATACCTTAAATGTCAACGTCAACAACTAATTTATCAGAAAAGCAATGTCAAACAGAATCCACTGGCTGTGGTCAGCCTGTGAGCTTCCAGAGCTCCACCCTCAGTCCAAGTCAGATATTCAGTCATGTTTTAGCAGTGAGGCCAAGGACTATGCAGTGACTTAGCTCACGAAGACCAGCCCCACACCCACCGCAGCTGGATGAGGCCCAGTGGGGCTGATCAGTTCATCTCCCCCATGTACTAGACACACAGTTCCACTTTTACATGAGCCGTGGCCTGAAAAGGGCTAAGCAGTCTGGACACGCCATGGAGCTCTAGAGAGCTGGCCACAGCACTTGGGCTAGGGCAGGGCCACGTGGTTAGTCCCAGGCCAGCAGCTGTGGTCTGAGAGGTTGAGGACACATGTGTTAACAGAGCCAGACCCGTAGCCAGTTATGGGGTATATAGACTCACGTACACAAAGAATCCCAGCAGCCCTTCCTCTTTGAAAATTTTCCCAATGGAGCTCAGCACACCACTGTGAAGAAGACAAGACAGAGATACAGGGTCATGCAGTCACCTACCGGAAGCCCACCCCTTGGTGTGGGGCTGAGCCCCCGAGCTCTGCTCAGATCCAGCCAGTCCTGGTGGGGTGGGGAGGATTATTACCAGGAAGAACCAAGTAGAAAGGCACAGAGAGCGCTTGGTCGGGGTGAGGAGGAGTTTACACAGTTCACGGAGACTGGGGAAGCCCAACCACCCACGAGAGCAGCCCACTAGCAGTCCTATACTGGCGTTTTCTGTGAGATCGGAGTTTAGGAATGCATCTCCCGACTTCGGCCACTGCTGCAGAGATGGCAGGCCCTTCTCTTACCTGGCCCTCACACTTATCTCTGGTT
Organism: Macaca mulatta; assembly: GCF_049350105.2. Taxonomy (NCBI): domain Eukaryota; kingdom Metazoa; phylum Chordata; class Mammalia; order Primates; family Cercopithecidae; genus Macaca; species Macaca mulatta. The sequence goes on along the minus strand of NC_133409.1, from coordinate 145,283,461 downwards.
AAACAACACTCCACCAGAGGAGCCCACAGGCCTGCCCAAGAGAGTAAGAGTAGAAGGCGGTAGTGAGCCGAGAGAATTACTTTCCCAGAGGGCAGAGAAAGAATACAGGGCCCTGCAGGAGGAGGCACTGGAACCAGCCTAGGAGAAGACATCTGGCACTCCTGAGCAGGGAGCCGGGGATTCATGCCCTGGCCACTGCACCCTGTTAGAGATGAGAGGACAGGCTGCGGGTTCTTAGGCGTGAAATGCCAAGGAAGCTCAATAACAACCTTTGTGACCTATGGCTGGAAATGACAATTGGCTTGTCCTGAATGGAGGCTGCACAAAGCCCAGGTGGAAGGGGCAACCTAACAGAGGAAGCCAGTGGAAGGCAAAGCCCTGGGTAGCCCTGGACCCAGATTATCCCAGCCCTGTCAGGCCCGGCCCCACCTCTCAAAACAGTGGTTGCCAGATTATACCCGCCTGGTCCCAACTACTGACCTCATACTTCAGTCTAGGGGAATGGGCCAATTTCCCATTAATGACCCCAAAATGAGGCACCATGGCAGCTGAGCTTCCTGGGGTGGTGGCCCCAAAGGACGGCTGCAAAAAACGCTGACCCCAGGAAATGAGAATCTTAAGCGAGGAAGGGCAACCCAGGTGTGTCCTTCTGCCACATGCCTCCAGGACCCACCTCTGTCAACACATATGCCCCTGGCACCTGCCCAGGGCTGCACACAGCAGATCTAGGTGAAGGTCTGGTACACAGTTGAAGGAATGAGCCCCAAGCCCATGGGGTGGATGGCTTCTTCACAGGGGATAAAAAGAGCTATCAGCCTATGACGGCTGGAAAAATCATTACAGCATTACCTTGGGAGTCCAAGAGGAGACCCCAGCTCAGTCCTAAGTGGCAGAATCAGCTCTGGTGCCAGAAATCCTAATCCAAGCTGACTACAATCCCACTCACCCCTCTGCAAAGGCATCTAGGCTCATCCAGGGCTGCCCTTGATAAGAGATGGAGAAGAGCAAATGCCCCTGGACAGACTATGGAAGCCACTGCAGCATTCCTCAGAAGCCAGGCAGCAGGCTGAACTCACACAGGACTAGAGCAGAAAAGGTGCAGCAACCAACCCCAGCACAGCCTGCCCTGGCAGACTCTGAAAAGGTAACAGGGCCACTCTGCCTGTCCCAAGAGTTACCCACCTGTACTTGGCCTCCCGTCCCACAAACTGGACCATGCAGCGCATTGAGATGACTGAGGAAAAACAAAACACACACAGGTGATGTGGTGGGCCAAACCTCATGATGCCCCAGCCGCCGGGTGCCGGGTGCAGAGTGGCCACTGAACAACATGGCCTGTTCAGACAGCAGGAGAGGAAGAGGGACTTTGGGGTTCCCTGTCACATCCCATGACCACAGCGCCCCATTTCTTCTGCCTGGGAAGAGCCCCACCTCCCTTTGGAAAGAATTCCAATCTCTCCTCAGTGGGGTGGGTTCCAGTAGAATACCTCCCACCCCACTACCACTTCCCAACCGGTCTAAGACTGTCTATCTACAGTCCACGAGGGGGCGCCCCCACCCCACGTCCCCACCCCGGCTTAGAGAGTCTCGGGGAAGGGGGGGCTTACCATGCAGGGGGTGGGCCAACATGCGGGACACACACTGCATCATCATCTCGTAGGAGGTCTGGAAGAGAGCATGGGGTGGGGACTCGCCACCCGCGGCCTGTCTCTGGAACTGGCCCTCGAGGGGAGCTACAAGTGCTTGGGAGGGAGAAACCCGTCCCAGGGACTGCACGTGGGGTCGGTCTGCCAAGGATGGCTCCACCTGTTGCCCCACTCCCCAGTCCCCCACCCAGGAGTGCTGGCGGGTCCCAGGCTAGGCCCAACAATGGCTGAGAAGGCTTTCCGGGGTTCCCTGCGCACCCAGGCCAGGGCTCTTTCCCTTACCATCCCACCCATGCATGCACGAGGACCCAACTCTTCCACTTGTCAATGACCTGCCCAACTTGGGGGTGAGAAATCATTAGGCTCCCCGCCACACGCCTCTCCCTCTCCAACTCTCAACACCCACCTCCTTCACAACTTTCTTCAGGGAAGTCTTCATATCATCCTTGTTGGAAACCTGCTCAATCTCATCTGGAGGGAAAACCTGAAACAGGGAAGGGAAAGAACCAAGTTCAGCTACGCCTCTTCCATGGAACTCTTCGGGGACTCGGGCGGCAGGAACCAGCTCCAAATATTTCCTCTGCAGTGTCTATTGGCTAGGCCCACCTCAGGTGACCTCCAGGTCAGGTCTGGAGCGTGGGGGAAAAAGAAAGCCACCATCTGGTGTCACAGCTGTGGGAAAGCAGACCTGTGGGGTGGGAGCTCTCCCATGGGGCTTCCAACGGTCTGGGAAGAAGGAGGCAGGACCAGGGTAACTGGCTGCTGCAGGAGTGGTTGGGAGTATGAGGAAACCTCGGGCCACTGTTCCTGGTTTTGTGTGGGCTCACCTTCTTCATGCTACCCCGAGTCACAGTGGAAAGGGCGTTGGACATCAGCCGGGGACTCAGGCCTCGGAACAGCCCTATCTTACCATCCACTTGCACAATGTACTTGGCTGTAAGAAAACAGAGGTGGTAGAGGAGTTACACCCAGTTCAGGGGCACCCACTCCTGGGTCACACACACCCAGACCAGGCTCGGCTTGTCCCTCAGGTAACTGCTGACTACAGGCACAGAAGGGAGCATCTGTCCAGGACCTGGAAGCGGTCAGGCCCTAACCCCCAAATGTCTTCTAGCCCATTTCTTTTAGTAAAAGCCTCAAAATCTATTTCTAACAAACAAGTTCATACATTTTCCTTCCTTCCCTTCCCTTTCCCTTCCCTTTCTTTTCCCTTTCCTTTCCTTTCCTTCCTTCCATTTTCTCTCCCTCCCCCTTCCTCTCTCCCTCTCTCTCTCTCTTTTCTTTCTTTCTCTTTTTGCTTTAAAAACTCTACTTGGCAAACTCAGTCGTGATTTCTCAACTCAGCAACTTAAATGCTGCAACACAGAAAACAATTCTGTTGCTTAAAAGTTATGTTTTTCTTGACGAAAAGAAAATAGGAAACACAGAGAAACTGCCCACAGGGAATGATGAAGTCTGCAACCTAAAGGAGGGAAAAAGGAAAAGGAAGGGCTCCCGGAAGGCAGGCTCAAGAACGCCCCCTGCACACGCGACGGCCCGGGTAGTCTCCACCCTGTTACTGTGCTACACCCAGGATACCACCTGGCACCTGTTGGCATTTATTAGTCAAGGGAAAAACAAGTCTATGGAGAAGTAACTAAAACAGAAGTACCAATGAACAATTCCACAGAATAAACTTAAATGTTATGGAAGCTAGACCCTACCTGTGTGAGTTAGTGTTTCTTTCACTAGGGTCTCTCTTTCTAAGGATACGATTCATTGTTTTCTATCAACACTTTAAACATGTTTTAAATGGCAGGGTGGTATTTTTATAAACCTGTGCATCTGGAAGCTAGCAGAACATTCTCTCAGACAGCATGCTCCCTCTTTTAGACCATGACTTTAGCTCTCTGGCACCGCGCAGAGGCAGGAAGAAGCAAATCTGCCTTTTGCTCCTCCCAGATGTCTGCCAGCCCAGCAATTCAATGTCACAGCTAGCATGGGTTTTTCACGAGGCTGAGAACACCTGTTACCTGTATATGTGATTTCCTGAGATGGGGGTGGGCTGGAAAGAGAGGAGGAGGAAGGGAGGGGATGCTGGGTGACTTGGCAAGGTGCCCTACTTCACAGACTGAACAGACAGAGGAAAATTTGCTTTGGGGGAGGGTGGATCCTAGAGAGGAGAGGGAGCCTCAGGACCTCTGTGTGTGATCCTGAGCAAAACATCTACCCTCTTCCATCTGGCCACCTGTAAAAAAATGGAATAAGGACCTTCATTTCTCTCCATTTCCGAGGGGCCTGGGGAACAAGGGAGAGCGGAGAGAGGCGTGCTGAAACGCCTGCAGGGGCCTCTGTGGGTCCTAAGGCCTCAGGCTGGCCAGGGCCCCCCTCATTCCGGGTCTTTCTGCAGTGCCTGGAAACCCTCTGGGAAGTTCTTTCTTCTATACCAGAGAATGTCACGACAGCTGCAGTACTTTCAGCCATGACAAGTAGAGGAGCAGACACTGTCCACGCTGTACCAGAGAGCCAAATGGCGGGTCCCCTCCCTGACTCCAAAGTAGGCCTAGTGTCCGGAGATCCCCAACGGACATCTGCTCACCCCTAGATTAAAGCTACACTTATATAAACAAGGCTGGGGGCACACCTCAGAACTCTGCTCATCCTCACAAGAGGCAGTAAGATGAGGGTCAAGTTCCCTCTGCTCTGTGTCCTTTTGGGAATGGCTGTGTCACATGAATAGAGATGATCTGGGCTCTAATCTCACCTCTCAGAACATAGCAGGTGCAACCAGATCCAGAGAAGGCCCCGTGCAGGGCCGCAGCCCTCCACCTGGGCTGCCTTACCTCTCTGTATACTGCCTCACTATGCAATGGTGGGGTGCCTTCCTACTTCTGTCATTCCCCACTCCACTACGCTGACAAGTTTTAAGTAAAAAACAACACAAACACATTTCCTCACAAGATGACACATTCCACCTGGCCCTAGACTCTGCACTCAACAACACAGGGACAAAACTGGAAGAGAAATATGACACCCAATTCTGCCAACAGCATGTGAAGTGGAAAAGGTAACACAGAGGCCAAGCCCCAAGTTACTCAACAGAAAGATAGATTCTGGAGAACATTCTCAGGTAAGAGCAGAGGTGCAGGAAACTTGAGGGGACTCGCCTGGAATGGAACTCCAGCTGTGAACATGGAGAGAAAGGGCACGTTTAAAGAAGGTCCTCATCATGGTCATCTGGTGAGGGTGGGGACTGGGAGAGGAACATGACAAGGCCCTGGCCAGCCGGCACCTGTGGGCCAGGGGATGGGCAGCAGAGGCAGCAAGGTGGGCTTCTTGATGACAGATGGGGAGCCTGCAGGAAGGCCTGGGCAGGAGAAGCTGACCTTACTTTGCAGACAAGGGGTGCAGCCGGGCCACAGCAGGTAAGTGGCCCGCCCAAGCTCACGCAGCACACAGAAGTGAAGCTGCAATTCACTGCACACCATTCTGTAACCAACAGATGGAGACACCAGAGCGAGTGAGCACCACTCACTGCCTGAGGAATGCAGGGGAAACAAGACACCCAGGTGGGATGAAAGAAAAGAACGCAGGAGGAGCCCCACAGGCCTTCTACTGGAGTAGCAGGGCCAGGCTGCTCACAGGGCAAAAGGAAATCACCCCCACGCCTGTTCCAGGCACAACCCGGGGCAACAGAAATAACAGGGACCAGTGTCCTCTCTCAGGCACCTGTGTCTGTCCCCTCCTACTGTCTGGGCTGGCAGCTGGCAGTACCGGCAGAGGAGCTGGACGAAAGCTGTATGGTTCACCTGCTCCCACCCCGACACCATGCCCTCTCTGGACATGCTTAGATCCCCTCCTCTGTGCCAGCTCAACTCTGCATGCCGTGCTGCGCGGTGGGTTCCCCAGGGCCAGCTGGTCCTGCTCCCCACTTGAGGCCTCTTTTCTGTTGGCATGGGCTTTCCTGCTCGGGAGGCACACTCACCGTAGGTGAAGAAGCTCGGCAGATAGAGGACCTTCCTCCCCAGCACATTGGTCCCAAGGGTGGGGGGCATCGGCTCATGACCCACCTTCAGAATGAACAAAGACAAAGGGACGTTCAGCCTCACCACCTCTCCTCACACCTCCTGTCCCCTTTGCCCTCTTCTCCCACAAATTCTAATGTGGCTCTTGTTCGTGTTTTCCCCATCAAAACACCAGAAAGCTCGTCAGTGTCTCTAACCACAGGCAGCACGTAATCTCCCAATGAACAGAAATGCCTGGTCCCAGACACTGCCCAACCACAGTCCAAGTCACACCCACACCCCAACATTCTTATATTCAAATCCCAGATATTCCCAGTAGAAACATCTGTATGTACTTCAAACGCTACTCCCATCTCAGAACAAATCTCAGTTATTCTCATCTCCCAATGAAAAACTTCACCCCAACCTCAATTCCAAATGTGGCAATAAGAAAACACATCATACCCAAACCTCAGACAGGTCAGCCATTAAGTCGTCCATTCCAAAGTGCACGCCAAACTCAAATTTCTTACCAAATCTACTGCAGACACCTCCACGTCTATTCCTCCCATTCCCAGGCTTAGCAAACTATTACCTCAAATTCCAGGTGCTCCTCAAACACATCCTCAGCTGCGTTCTCTCCTCAATCACCCTACATCCCTGTGAAAAAATGACCCCCTCATTTCTGAAGGGCTATGACAGTTCTTGCTGTACAGATGCTTCTTATATCTGAAATGTTTATTTATGTATTTGTTTATTTATTTTTGAGACAGAGTTTAGCTCTTGTTGCCTAGGCTGGAGTGCAATGGCATGCTCTCGCCTCACCACAACCTCCGCCTCCCGGTTTCAAATGATTCTCCTACCTCAGCCTCCCGAGTAGCTGGGATTACAGGCACCCGCCACCATATCCGGCTAATTTTTTATATTTTTAGTACAGACGGGGTTTCTCCATGTTGGTCAGGCTGGTCTCGAACTCCCGACCTCAGGTGATCCACTTGCCTTGGCCTCCCTAAGTGCTGGGATTACAGGTGTGAGCCACTGTGCCTGGCCTGCAATATTTATTAAACCCATGGGTGGGTGAAGGACCATCCATATCCATGTGAGGAGGAGGAGGAAGTTCCTGTCGAGGGGTGAGAGCCCCTGATGCCAGGGAGGAGGCAAGGTGCCAAGGAGACCAGCACCTAGGTGGGGAGTGAGAAGGCCCCTTCCTCCCTTGGCAAGGGGCCAGGATACCAGCCCTGTGCCATCTAAGCAGGCCAGCTGGGCCCATGGACCAGAGTGATTCCTCTGAGATGTGGGAGGGGATTTGACCTGCAGCTGTGGGAGGCGCTAGAAGTGGCAGGTTTGAAAGTGCTACCTTGTAAACTGGATTAGGTATGCTTCCAACGCTTTCTGGGATCACCCCTGTCCCCTTTTGCCTTTATCAAGCAAGTGCTTTTGAAAGTTCAGGCTATCTCCTATGGATGTGATTCTGAGATGCCTAACAGATCAATGATTGTAAATTTAAAAACTCCTCTATGATGGGGACTGTCTTTAAAAGAAAAAAATTTTGACCTAGTGGAGCTAAAGGAGGAAAGGGGTGAGTCAGCTGACCCAGGCAGTGAGTACTTTCCTTCTAGACCTTTTCCCTTCTAGGTTAAAAGCTCCACGGTAGTTCTGAGTTAAGTTCTGTCTTGATCTGTGTTCTCTTAAATACAGATGGTACTCCTTTATACCTCCACTCCAAATCGCCATCACTGCTCTTTTGCCGTCCTTACCCAGTTTAGTCAACACTATTTGGGAATCCCACTGACCTCAATTTCATCCTTAAATCTGTAACATTATCCCATATCCCCATGGCTCCCAAATCTGTTGAATCTACTTTCTTCACTTCTATTGGGTTATCATAGGCACGCTGGCTGTATCTCATCCGCATTCCTCTCGCCTTCAAGTTTTAATTATTTGTTCCCAAGTCATTAAACCCAATTCCATCCTCAAATCTGTTAACCCAGTCCTAACTATGGCAAATGCTGTGGCCCTGTATCAGATACCAGCAGGGACAGTCTGTCATCTTAAAATCTTCAGCTCCCAACTGACAGCCACATGCCCTGATGTAAGGCACTGCATTCTTATGTACCTAATCCCCAATCTGTCACTCCACTCCTGACACCTCCACTCCCAGTAATTTGCCTTTCTGCAAGATATTACTCTGATTCCCAAGCTATACCCATTGAAGATCTTACCTTAATATATGTTACACTCAACACCAACGGGGTCCAAATCAGACAGGCACCTCTCTGGTCCTTCAATGGGGCTCATCCATCCTTACCTGCCCACCATCTAGTTCTTCTCATGCTTTAGAGTCCTTCATTACCCCATTCCCTTCCCAAACCACCCTTATTTCAATGTTCCTTCAAACCAGATCCGCCGTTGTCCAAATGATGAAGACACTTCTTCATTTCCCTCACATTGAGCCCTTGTGCTCTAGCATCCTTCACTCCACAGACTCTCCCACCTGTACCCTAAACTCCTAGCCTCATTCCATCAGTTTCCAGAACCCTCACTTCTCAGGTCCCACCAGTTCCAAAGCACCAATTTATCTCCCAAACTTCGAGTTCAACTGCTGTAAATACAATCTTACCCCTGTAAGACAGCCCTCATTTCCAAATCACAACCAAATGCCAGTCTTGGTCTACACCTTCCGCCATCAACAGTTTTCAAATCTGTCACAATTAGGGTCTAGTCAGGCACCTTGATGCCCCTGACTGAATCTCCTCATTCCTTGTCATATTCCTGGTCACACCCACAAATCTATTACCATTCCTCAGATCCCAGATTTCAACTACTCTCATTCTCAAGGCCTTCTCATTCCAGTTGTATTTTGCATTCTCTCAGTTCAATTATAGAGATGGTAAAATCTGACACCCACCTGCCTCAACTGAAATCTTGGATGGGTCTCCACTTCAATTTTTAACCTTCCTCCTCCCACTCTTCTTAACTGGAACATTCTGGCCTAATGACCCCCATCAAAACTGTACCCATCCCAGCCACACCCACCTAATTCTCACACCTCCACACGCCCTTCATTCCAGCTCACTCCTCTCAAGCAGCACACTTCATCTGTTCCGCATTGCTGGCCACCACCAAATCTGCCAAGTGCCCATGCATCCCTCCGTTCTAGAGACATCCCTACCTCGGTCTCAATTTCTGGTAATCCCTACCTATCCTGCCACCTATGTCTCCACTGTCCCTTCTGCCCAATTTCAATACTCCCGTCCTCCTTCTCCTCATCTGCCCAGATACAAGCACTGTGATTCCTCTCTGACCCCAACTATTGACTTCCATTTCCTCCTCCAAATGCGTCATCCCCTTCCCCGCTTAAAGCCTGCTCCTAGCTTCCCTCTCTAGACAAATCGCTGCCACGCCCCTCCCCCAATGCTGGCCCTATCTGTTCCCCTCCCCCCATACGCGTCACCCTGTCCCCTCCTCCTACCAAATCTGTCGTCGCCATCAAATCCAGAGCCCCCATCTCCGGTAAACCGATAGCATTCCCCTGCAAAATTCTTTGCCTTCGCACTCTCCCACCAAATTAAATCACAATGAAACCCAAGACCTGTCTTCTCTGTCCACCCCCAGTCTGGTGTCCTTCTTTCCCTCCTAAATTTCTGGCCCTGGTGCCCACTTTGTCCCCACCCCACGACGTTTTACATCCATCTCTACCAAATCCAGAGCCCCCGTTCCCCTCTACCCCAAATATGTGCTCCTCAGCCTCTAAACACTTCGCCCGGGCCCCCAACCTTCCTCCCCATCTCTTCACCCAAACTTCTCGCCCCTCCCCCAATTATGTTGCTTCTTCCCTCATCCCAAATTCGTTCCCTTCCCTATCCCAAGTCCATCGTCCCCACTCCTTTACTTCCCAAATATGTTTTTCCAGACCATCGCCCCCTCCTTGGCACCCCCCAAATCGCTTGTTCCTTCCACCCTCTCCCAAATCCGCTATTACTCTAACCCTTTCTGCATTCTAAAACCCGTGACCTCTGCGTTCCCACACGGCTTCCCTCCCCTCCCACCCACTTCGGCCCCCCAAACCCGCCGTCCCCACCCCTCTCCCCAAATCCGTCGCCATTGACTCCCCGCCCCAATCCTCCAAATCCTGGCCTGTCACCTTCACATCAGTCTCTCATCTCCCTACGGCGCCTCTGGTCCCCCACCTGGATGAGCAGCTTCACGTAGAGCAGGGGATGACTGAGCGCCGTCACGCCCGCGCCCAGTGCCACGAAAAGAGCCTCAGTGGTCGGGGCGTTGTCCCCAGACCCCAGGCCCCCTGACCCGCCGTCCATCCTGCGGGCCGAGGGCTGAGCCGCAGGCCGAGGGTGGCGAGGATGTGCGCGGTGCGCGGGCGGTGGATCGCGAGCTCGGGCCTCGACCCCCGCCGCCGCTCCGCCGCGAGCTCCGGCTCCAGCTCCGGCTCCCGCCATCCCCGCGGCACCGCCGCGAGCCCAGGGCGCCACTTCCGGGTCCAAAGCTCCCATGGCACCCGGCGGCGAGGTCACTCCCTGTCACGTGACGGAGGCCGCGCCCCTCGCTGGCGTCAGGGGGCAGGGCCGGGGCGCACCACTCTCGGCCGCGGGGGAGCTCGGGAGCGTGGCGCGGCGGGTGGGACACGCCGGATGTGGCCCCCGGGCCGGTGGGAGCCTAGCAGGACACTGGGTTGCGGGCCGGGGATCAATGGTGGCGGGCAGCCGGGTCCCCGGGCTCGGGAGCTGTGGCGGCTGTCGCAGGCCGGGGCGCTCCCCCGGGAGGCCCAGAGCACGCGGGGGCGGGGTTCGGTGCCTCCGGCTGCCAGACGTCCCCAATATGGTCTGAGGCGCTTCCAAGCCCCCTCCCTGGCTTCGGGATTTTTCTCTGTAGTTCTCTGCCCGCCCCTTTGCGGCCCAGATCCCAGTCGCCGCGGCCTGCGTGGAACTCTGCGCGAGCTGAATCTCCTGCTGCAGAACGACCCCGAGCCCGAACCCGAGCCCCTCCGCGGCCCCAGCCTCTTTGTCCGACCCCTTTCCCATCTCCCCTGCCAGGAATGCTCTCCCCACCAGAGCAAATCCAGATGTCCCCTCGGCGACTGTGGGCACCCTCCCCAACTGTGGAGCCTTCGCACGCCTTCCTCAGAGTCCGTGGTTGTAAAATTTGTTTTTCTCTAAAGTATTTGAGTGTCTCCCTCACTAGATCCTGAGGGTTTTAGTGAGTCCCTCGGTGTGAGCACACGCAGGCACTGCTGGGCGCCTGTAGTTGATTCTTAGTTAATACAAGTGAATAATCATAACTAGACCTTAATTTGCAGGAACTGTGTGACAGGCACTTTTTAAAATGCTTTACACGTGTTGATTCAAGTGTAATCCTCACAAGAACCCTGCGAGGAAGATAGGACAGCAAGTGCCCTGTTCCTGTTTGTAAACGTGCATTACACCCTGCAACAATACCTACAACAGAACCTTGCTAGTTGTGGGGGTTCGCAATAAAAGTTTCTGTTTGAATGAATCCTAGAGTGTGCAGGGACACAGCAATGGAAGACCTGGTCCCTTTGTCTGTACTTACCCTATAGCCAGTTTATTGTGAGACACCTGCCTTCTGGCCACTTTTACTGTTAGTCCAGGTTTCCCAGTCTGTCCTTTCTGACTCCCTGCCTTACCTCCTAAAAAGCTACCTCCCCTTTTCCCACTCTTGATAATGAACACTATGCACTTTCCACGTTCAAAGCATGCCACACTCCCTGTCTCCCTCGCCTTGGCCTCCCTAACCCAGGCTTGTCCTAGTGAAATCACTTGCAAAGCCTGCCCTTTCAACTTGCTGTGTTTTCTCCATCAAACACAATTTTCATCGAACATCCCCCAGGAGCACCTTAAATGACTTCCTTTTGCCTAGGTTCTGATTTAGCTTTCTCAATAAGGACCTGAAAGTCAAATTCCTAGTGCCACACTAACTCTCTACCAAGAAGAGGCGATAGGTTTTAGTTTGGGGGTGGGAGTAGGGGAGGATGATTTACTTCCCCATCCTTCTGAAACTTCCTCACAGGAACCTTTTCCTTCTTTGGGCTTTTCGTCCCGGTTTTTCTCCAGCTGTCTGTTTTTCCTTCTGAACTTGGCTGTTCACCGTTGAGCCTTTTACTGTGCCTTACATGGTCACCTAACTTTGGGCCTATACTGTATTTGGCCCTTTCAGACTGTAGTTTCATGTGAAGCAGCAACTTGTGTGTTGTCTTGCATTGTTTTGTATCTTCCACAGCACCAGATATAGGACTATACACATAGTACAAGTTCAGTAAAGTATTTCTAAATGATCGAACAATTTCTCCAAGTGAAGAAACTGAAGGAAAATAGATCAGCTAAACCAGTTAGACCCACAGGGTACCAAGCAGAAGCAAATGTTAAACTGCACGATGACTGTATTTCTACAACTCAGGGCTCACAGAGACTCCAAGAGAAAGTGTAGCAGGATAAGCCGCAGATAAAACTCCTCAGACACTGGATTAAAGAAGGAAGACGTTTTTTATTCGGCCGGGAGCATCGGCAGACTCGCGTCTTAAGAGCCGAGCTCCCTTGGCCTTTTTAAAGGCTTACAACTTTAAGGGATCCGTGTAAAAGGGTCATGATAAATCAAGCAAGCGTGGAAAACGTGACGGGGGGCTACATGCATCAGCTAACAGAACAAAAAGTTTTACAGTGCTTTCTCATACAACGTCTGGAATTTACAGATAACACTAGTAGTTTTGGTCAGGGGTTAATATTATCATTATTATTTTAACCACCAGGGCCAGGTGGTGGTGCCAAGGTCGTCTAGCTATTTATCTTACTTCTGTTTCTTTCCAACTTTTTGCTTTCTTCCCCTTCTCCTGTTTTATAAACTAGGGAAAAGGGGAGACGGGGAAAAGCCCGGAAAGACAACAGGAGAAGTGGTGGTCTCATTCTATAGAAGAAAAAAAGAATCCTCACAATAAAAGTATGAGCCACTCAAAGAAACATGCCATCATGGGACAGAATGGACAAAACAGGAAGAACTTGAGGTAACGGTACCATCTCAACATTAAAAGGAAAAAAGCAGGTTTCAAATGAAGGCGAAGATAATAGGAAGTACTAGTAAAAAGAATAGGAATTGTAAAGGAAACAACAACAACAACAACAAAACAGGTGTATTTGAAAAAGAGCCAAACAGAACGTCTAGAAATGAAAAGTATACTCACTGAAATGATTTAATGAAAGAAAATCTTCCTCAGCAATCAAGCTAGTGAGCAGTCTGGCAGTAAATCTTTAGAGCTATAAAGGAGTTAGCTCTGCCAGGCACGGTGGCTCACACCTGTAATCTCAGCACTTTGGGAGGCTGAGGTGGGTGGATCACCTGAGGTCAAGACCAGCCTGGCCAACATGGTGAAACCCCTAAAAATACAAAAATTAGCTGGGCATGGTGGCGCATGCCTGCAGTCCCAGCTACTCGGGAGGCTGAGGCAGTAGAATCAGTTGAACCTGGGAGGCAGAGGTTGCAGTGAGCCGAGATCGCGCCACTGCACTCCAGCCTGGACGGTAAGAGTGAAACTCCATCTCAAGAACAACAAAAAAGTTGTTAGCTCTGGGCTTGGGTAATGCCCCCCACTTTGGTGCCACCACCCTCTGCATATGCCACCTGACAGTGCTGACCACACTGCACTGTGACTGCCTGTTTTCTTGTCAGTCTTCCTTGTTAGACTGTAAGCTCTTTGACAGCCAGGACTGTTCTATTCATGGTGAACCCCAAGTCTGGCTCAATGCCGGGCACATGATAGGAACACAACAAATATTACTAGAAAATGAATGACTAAGCAGAGACACTCTCCAAAATTGTACAGTTTTTTATGGTAGCACTAATTACAGAATCAAAACTTTAGGAAGATCCATGTGCCCAATAGGATCAAGCAAAAGAAAAAAAGTCAACAAGAAATAAGACTCTTGTAAATCTTGAGAATTGCCAATATAGACCATCCCAGGTCCCTGGAATCCTGTGGGATATGTTGTAATGAAAAGTAAATGCAAAATAGTAAGTACCCACCATTGCAATTAATTTGACATCATACTGATCCAGTCAGGAGGGAACTGAGGTGATGTCAAGGGCAGCATGAGTGTTCTGGCCTCACCTGATGTTTTCTGCTGTTAACGGAATACTACAGACTGGGTAAGTTATTAAAAAAAAAGAAACTTATTTCTCACAGTTCTGGAGGTGGAGAAGTCCAAAAACGTGGCACCACTGTCTGGTGAGGGTCATCCCATGGCAGAAGGTGGAAGGCGGAGTGAGCACACTAGACAGAGAGATCAAATGGGGGCTGAACTTGTCCTTTTTTCTGAAGCCCATTCTTGAGATAACTAATCCACTCCTGAGATAGGAGCATTAATCTCCTCTTAAAGTTCCCATCGTTAATACCATTATATTGACAGTTAAATTTCAACAAGAGTTTTGGCAGGAATATTTAAACCATAGCTCCTGGGAAGGTGCACAAGGTGTGAGGAGAATCCACCTTGGTGTAAAGAAGATGGGCTCATTTCGATGTAGGATTCCTGTTTACTAGTTCTGGGTGAGAACTAGTTCTGGTTGCTGCCTCTGATCTTGCTTGTCTGGGGTGAGGGCAAGTTGGGAGTGGGAACACTGGCTTTTCTTCTGCCTTTGGATCCCTGGAGTCCCACACTCAGACATCAACCTCCCCCCAGAAGCCAAGCTGCAAAAGGAGCCAACTTTAGGTCCTGGTTCCAATTCCACTTGCCTCTGCCTCTCCCCACCCTCTTAAAAAGAAAACAACAACAACATAGGATTATACTGAACAACTATGTATGTATTTATGTGTTTATGAGAGAGTCTTACTCTGTTGCCCAGGCTGGAGTGCAGTGGCAAGATCTCGGTGCACTGCAACCTCCGCCTCCCAGTTCAAGCAATTTTTGTGCGTCAGCCTCTCGAGTAGCTGGGATTACAAGTGGCTACCAGCACGCCTGGCTGATTTTTGTATTTTTAGTAGAGACAAGGTTTCATCCTGTTGGCCAGGGTGATCTCAAACTCCTGAGCTCAAGTGATCCACCCGCCTTGGCCTCCCAAAGTGCTGTGATTATAGGCAAGAGCCACCGTGCCCAGCCTGAAAAATTTTAATACATAAATTCAAGTAATTATCTTATAGTCAAGGATTCTTCTACTAAATGAAGTGAGGCAGCCTGCACAGGTGTTCAACTCTGTGCCTGACACTGTTGTTTGCTTTTCAAGTATTAACTCCTCTTACTATTACAGTATGGGGCCAGGGCTATGATGATTATCCTCATTCCACAGATGAGGAAACTGAGATCCAGAGAGGTTAAGTAACTTCCTCAGGATCACACAGCTAATAAGAGGTGGAGCCAGGGTTTGAGTCCAGCTCTGCCTGAATCTGATGCCCTACGCTCTTGAATGGAGGGCAAAGACAGAAAATGGACAAGCATGCAGAGTGATGACCCTGGACCTCCAGCTGCTGCTGCCAGGCAGTCCAGTGACTTCAAGGGTGTTGCTGACACAAAGGTCTTTTGGATGTACAGGCTGTGAAGAGAGCAAGATTTCGGCATTTGAGACACACACCCTGGTGGCTCACATGTACTAACGACACTCAAAGTGGGTACCATGTATATGCGAGCCAGAGGACAGCCTCACTCTGATCTTGCTCATTCATGTCATCATACCACCTGTGGAGACAGCACCTTCTTTTTTTGTTTGTTTTTTTTGGGGGGGGGTCGGGGGAGGGAATGGAATTTCAGTCTTGTTGCCCTGGCTGGAGTGCAATGGTGTGGTCTCAGCTCACTGAAATCTCCACCTCCCGGGTTCAAGTGATTCTCTTGCCTCAGCCTCCCGAGTAGCTGGGTTTACAGGCTCACACTGCCACGACTGGCTAATTTTTGTATTTTTAATAGAGACAGGGTTTCACCATGTTGGCCAGGCTGGTCTCAAACTCTTGACCTCAGGTGATCTGGCTGCCTCAGTCTCCCAAAGTGCTGGGGTCACAGGCATGAGCCACCGCACCTGGCCTGAGACAGCCCCTTCTTAAAGGGTAATTACTTTCCCTCTGAAATTATACTCTGCATCCATGTCTGGCCTTGGGAGCTCTGCAGTTGCTCACTTCTCTAGAAACAACCGACCTGGTGAAGGAAACATGGGAATGGGAGTCAATGGCAGCTTGCTCTGAATCCTGGCATTGCTGCTCACAGCTGTGTGGCCCTGAGAGCCTCTCTGAGCCTCTCTTTCCTCAGATGTGCTGTAAGCAGTGGGGATAAGGGATGCTACAGAGTGGCAAAGCCACCACTCAATACATGCGTCTAAAATGCTGCAAAAACATCCAGGGGGAATGCCTCGTCTTTGGATTTAAGAATTTTCTCTGTAAATTGTTTTAAATATTTCCCCAGCCTCCCATCACTCCCTTGTTTGTGGATGGTTCTTTATTTGTACAACACAGCCCTTTTCTGCACAAAGCAGGTTGGTTAACTTGGTGGTGTGGGACCACTTCTACCCAAAGAGTAATAGGGGGCTTCTTACTAGCTGGTGACAGCCCTGGCAGCTCCTCCCCCTCCGCTGCCACGGAGACAAAGTCTTGCTTTGTCACCCAGGCTGGAGTGCAGTGGCGCAATCTCGGCTCACTGCAACCTCCACCTCCCAGGTTCAAGCAATTCTCCTGCCTCAGCCTCCCAAGTAGCTGGGATTACAGGTGCCCACCACCACACCTGGCTAATTTTTTAGTACAGACGGAGATTCACCATGTTGGATGGGTTGGTCTCAAACTCCTGACCTCATAATCTGCCTACCTCAGCCTCCCAAAATGCTGGGATAACAAGCGTGAGCCACTGCACCTGGCCCAGCCCCGGGAGTTCTAAGGGGACACTCTGAAATAAAGAAGGAGAAAATTATTATGAGATCGAGCCATTCAATTAAAAAAATACCTCTTATCCTTATTACGCTAAAAGAAGATACATTAGAATTGCAGTCATCTCAGGAATTCTGGCATACCATGCAGGTCACCAGAAGTGTATTGGCATGAGGAATTGCTAAGCCAAATAATTGCAGAGTTTTTATTTATTTATTTATTTACTTATTTTTGAGATGGAGTTTCCCTCGGTCGCCCAGGCTGGAATGCAGTGGCGCAATCTTGGCTCACTGCAACTTCCACCCGCCGGGTTTAAGTGATTATCCTGCCTCAGCCTCCTGAGTAGATGGGATTATAGGTGCCCACCACCACATCTGCCTAATTTTTGTATTTTTAGTAGAGACAGGTTTCACCATGTTGGCCAGGCTGGTCTTGAACTCCTGACTTTAGGTGATCCACCCGCCTCAGCCTCCCAGAGTGCTGGGATTACAGGCATGAGCCACCGCGCTTGGCTTGCCAAGTTTTAATGAGGAAACACAGAAGACAACTTGGTACTGAGAGGCCCAGAGACTTTGGGATGAAACTTACAAAAGCAAAGAAAGGAAGTGAGGGCCTTTAAACTCCAGGGAGATGTGGTACATTGCAATGAGTCCAATACTGTCCCCATGTCAGAAAGGATCAAATCCCTGGTTTGTGTTTTGCTCTGTCATTCTCTTGGTGGAAAAAGGCAAGTTCACCTAAATCATCTGTGACCCAGTCTATTTATCCTAAGAGGTGGAAAGAAGTTTTCTTCTTTTGCGGCAATCAGTAAAAATCAAATTTTAATGGGCTCTTGCGTAGCATTTGGGTGAGTTTCAGGATTAAGATTTTATCAGGACCGTTAATTCAAAGGGAGACTATTCAGCAATAAAAAGGAATGAACTATTGATATAGGCAACAACATTATTCTGAGCAAAAAAAATCTAGACACAAAAGAGGACTTGCTGTGTGATTCCATTTATATAAAATTCTAAAACAGGCAAAATGAATCTATCAGGATAAAATCAGAACAGTGCTTGCCCATGGTGGAGGACTGACTGGAGAGGACCATGAACAACTTTCTGGAAGAATGGAAATGTTCTTCATCTTTATCAGCGTGGTGGTTACATGGTATATGTAATAGTGGAAGTCCGTTAGACAGTACTCTTAAAATCCGGGCTTTTTTGTTTTGAAATGGAGTCTCTCTCTGTCACCAGGCTGGAGTGCAATGGTGCAATCTGTGCTCACTGGAACTTCTTTTTTTTTTGAGACAGAGTCTCGCTCTGTGGCCCAGGCTGGAGTGCAGTGGCCGGATCTCAGCTCATTGCAAGCTCCGCCTCCCGGGTTCACGCCATTCTCCTGCCTCAGCCTCCCGAGTAGCTGGGACTACAGGCACCCGCCACCTCGCCTGGCTAGTTTTTTGTATTTTTTAGTAGAGACGGGGTTTCACCATGTTAGCCAGGATGGTCTTGATCTCCTGACCTCGTGATCCGCCCGTCTCGGCCTCCCAAAGTGCTGGGATTACAGGCTTGAGCCACCGCGCCCGGCCTTCACTGGAACTTCTGATTACCTGGTTCAACTGATTCTCCTGCCTCAGACTCCTGAGTAGCTGGGATTATGGGCATGCGCCACCACACCCAGCTAATTTTTGTATTTTTAGTAGAGACGAAGTTTCACCATGTTGGCCAGGATGATGGTCTTGATCTCCTGACCTCATGATCTGCCTGCCTCGGCCTCCCCAAGTGCTGGGATTACAGGCTTGAGCCACCACGCCCAGCCAAATCTGGGCATCTTATTGTGCAAACATTATTCTTTAATTAAGGAAGAATATATTTTAATGTATTCTTAAAATTGTTAAAGTTTAAGAATACATTTTCACATTTTAGTGGGCATCTGGAGATTTTAAAGGGAAGGGACTGCACACACTCATGTAAATCCTAATGTAATCAGAAAAATGGACGACTCTCTTTACTGCTTCTCCACAACTCTTTGGCAAAGAGTCTGGATCCTTATAAGCAGTGCTGTGCTGGCAAGCATTTAACAACTGGCTATCTAGGGGGGAAAAAAGTTCTGGTTTATAGCACTTACCAATTCATCTGATATAAATACTCTGGCCGTGGCTGATTTCAAGCTGCCGATGTGATGTCACTGAGCATGAAGTTAGGAAGAGCTGGGCACAAATGAATTTCGCAAGCCAGTGTGAGCCAGCTGTGGCACATCACTGCAACAACCCTTTATTTTGAAGGTTCAGGGATTCTTGGTGGAGCTGAGAATACATTAAACAGCGTCTTACTCTGGAGCAAATAACCATTTCCTATTAGTCTGAATGCTAAGGATGATGTAAAGGAACTGACATTGTCCTCAAGTGATAATATGAGGCCGGGCGTGGTGGCTCACGCCTGTAATCCCAGTACTTTGGGAGGCTGAGGTGGGCAGATCACTTGAGGTCAGGAGTTTGAGACCAGCCTGGCCAACATGGTGAAACCCTGCCTCTGCTAAAAATACAAAACTTAGCTGGGCATGATGGTGCATGCCTGTAATCCTAGCTACTTGGGAGGCTGAGGCAGGAGAATCACTTGAGCCTGGGAGGTGGAGGTTTCAGTGAGCTGAGATCACACCACTGCACTCCAGCCTGGACGACAGAGCGAGACTCCATCTAAAAAAAGAATAAAGAAATAAAGTGATAATATGAAATACCCCACTGTGGGGTCAGCCTTGCAAGGTGTGGCAGTTTGGATGAAGTTAGCAACCCATTCGTAAGATCAGGATTTTTAAGAAAAAAATATGGGTTATTTCATTTAAAATTCCTGAATCCTGATTTCTCTTGGGGAGAGCAAAGAGCAAAATCAGGCACCACAGTGTCTGCATCCCCTCTTGGTAACAACAGGTTATAACAGGGTAAAAACCTGCCCCGTGAGAAGGGCGTGGATTCTCCACCCATAATATCCGCGTCTTAACAATGCACCTGCTGCAACCTGATACATTATCTGTGTGATTCTAGTCATCATTTGAGTTTGTAAATCCTGGCTGGGTGTGTCTGTGTCAACAGTTAACTTTTGGGTGAGCTGAAGAATACCCATGCACAGCCACAATTTCCCCAGTTGGAGGAACCAGACTTGGCATCTTGGGGTACTCATGCTCACTCTGGGTGCTCCGTGGGACTTGGTACACAAAAGGTCGCCACCATCCAGCCAAGGAATTGCCTGGACACCGGATTCCCAATCCTGGCTGAGCATTAGAATCACCAAAGGAGTTGGGTGGTTGGTTGTTGTTGTTATTGTTTTTAATATTAAATAAGCCCACTCCTCAGCCCAGAGGTGACTAAGAATCTCTGGGGATGAGGTCTGAAACTAAAATATTTGAGTAAGACTCTCTGGATGATTCCAATGTGCTGGAGGGTTGGGACCCGCTGTTCCAGACGAAAAACAATGGCGTGCTCAGAGGCAAGGGCTACAGTGGCCAGGATGTTGGCTTGCATCTGGCTGGCATCTTGCAACCTGAGAGTGATGCCTCCCAGGTTGGAGGAGTCATAGATGCACAGAAGATGACACTTTCAAAGAGAGACCAAGGAAGGCCCTCCCCGTTTTAGGAAGGCACCATTTAAGGCGCTTTTTCCTTTAGATTAAGGGAAAAGTCACATGTAGCATCCAGTTTTAAGTTAATTTCCCTAGCTAGGTTGTCATTCCTACCTCTAATAAAGGGGCAGGGCAGGAAGGGAAGTGTGGCTTGCCACACCTCAGCCCCTACTGGGTGCCAGGTGGAAGCTGCATCCTGTATGGGAGACTTGGGCCTGCGGTTCCAGCAGAGGCCAGAGGCAGCATGAGCTTTGACTCGCAGTGAAGCTGGGTGTCCTGGAGCCTCTGTCCTGTGAGAGCTCAGGAGAGATAGAAAGCAAGAATTCTCCCACAGTTCTTTGACCCATATTCACTGTGCACCTACCACGTGCCAAGCACTGTTGTAGATGCTGGGGAAACAGCAGAGAACGAAATAGACAAAAGTGCCTGCCCTCATGGAGCTGATATTCTAGTGGGGAGACAGACAACAAATATAATAAATAAATCAGTATCTCAGAAAGTGATACATCAGAAAAATTAAGCAGGAGGGACACTGGGAAGGTGCGGTGCTGCTGCAGCTCAGGGAGTCTCCAGAGGAAAGGAAAGGCCAGTGAGATGGTGACATTTAAGTAAAGATTTGAAGGTGACCAGAGGGTGAGCCATGCAGATATCTGGTGGAAGAGAGTTCCTTGTTTTGGGGTGTTTTGAGATAGAATCTCACTCTGTTACCGAGGCTGAAATGCAACGGCACTATCGTAGCTCACTGCAGCCTCAAACTCCTGAGCTCAAGCGATCTCCTACCTGGCTAAGTAGCTTGGACTCCAGGTGCTGACCACCACACCCAGCTAATTTTTAAATTTTGTGTAAAGATGTCTCACTATGTTGCCCAGGCTGGTCTCGAACTCTTGGTCTCAAGTGATCTTCCTGCCTTGGCTTCTCAAGGTGCTGGAATTACAGGTGTGAGCCACTGTGCCTGCAGGAAGACAGTTCTAGATAGGAGGAAGGACAAGAGCAAAGGCCCTGAGGTGGGAGTTTGGCAGGGTGGAGGGCAGAGAGAAAGCCAAGGTCCTGGAGCCAAGAGAAAGGGGAGAGTGACCTAGTTGAGGTCAGGGAGTTGGACTTTGCAGGCCATTGGCTGTGGACATGGCAGTCACACCCAGTGAGACAGCAATCAGACTATCCTGATTCAGACTATCCCTAATGTCCTGTAATCCCAGCACTTTGGGAGGCCGAGGCAGGTGGATCACCTGAGGTCAGGAGTTCAAGACCAGCCTGGCCAACGTGGTGAAACCCTGCCTCTACTAAAAATACAAAACTTAGGATTACAGGCGACTGCCACTTTTGAGGCTGAACCTGGGAGGCGGAGGTTGCAGTGAGCAGAGATTGTGCCACTGCACTCCAGCCTGGGCGACAGAGCGAGACTCTGTCTCAAAAAAAAAAAAAAGATATATCACTAATGTAGACCAGAGGAAGGGACCCTTGAAAAGAGTGGGGAAACTGAGGCTAGAGTAGGGCCATCCAGCCAGCTTTCTTCCTGAGTTGCCTTGCAGAGGACTGGGAATGTTTGGGGGTTTTTTGTTTTGTTTTTTCTTCTGTTTCCTAGGAATCAGACAGAGGGAATAGGAGCGTGACAGAAGGAAAGGTGGCTCACTCACGTTGGAGCCCTGAGGCCAGAGCTGGTGGGAAACTGAGATGCATTTGTCAAGCCAGAGGCCCAGGCCCTGGGTGGGGGTGGGGGACAGGTCCGGGGCTTGGCTTGATGGGAGCTGGTCCAAGGAAAGACCAAAAGCCAAACTCAGGGAAGGCAAGAGGTGGAGGAAAGAGAACCTTCTGCAACCCCGTCCCGCATGCTGGAACATCCTGCTCCCCCCAAGAAAAGAGGTGTGGAGGGCCTCCTGTGTGGCACGCACTGTGCTGACTTCTGGGGACCCAGAGACAAATGAGCCAAGGTCCTGCCTCTTCTGGGTCTTGTGAGGACTGAGGCCTCGGATGGGATTTAGGTTTCATTTCTCCTTGTTTCCCAAGGTCCCAGCACAGGGGCTATTTGCTGAGAGCAAAGAAGGAAGGGACCTGGTGGGAGGAGGGGCGGGAACTCGGCAGCTCTTTGATGGGAGCGATGGTCTGTTAGTGGGCTTCTGTGTGGTTGTTACATAACAGCTCCCTGGAAGAAGGTACAAGAGGAGCCTAGTAACAAGATGCATTCACGCTGGAATCACAGGCAGAGAATAAGTCATGCTATTGTGTGGGAAGATAGCAGAGAGGTAGTGCAGGTGGGGAAATGGGTCGTGGGAGAAAGGTTGTGAGTGGGGAGGGCAGCGGGCTGGCTGTGCAGGAACAATTTGTTCCCTTTCTCCACTTGGAAACCTGTCAGTTCTCTCCAAGCCACTCATGTTTCTTTGTGAGCTGCTGTGAAGAACCAAGCAGTCAGGGCCCCGAGAAAGGCCCACACCTATTTGGATAGAGAAGGAGGCTGTCGCCGGGTGTGAGGCCCCTGTGTGGCGGCCGAGTGCTTGTACTCCGGGTGCCTTCTCGGGCACAGCCTGGCACCACTGCTGGGCTCTGGCCTTGCTTTACTGGCTCCCTTCTGGCGCCTCATGCCCAGACCCCCTGGCAGAGGGGGCTCTGCCAGGCCCCCTCTCCTCCCCTAGAAACACAATCCTTGCCTCTGACATCTCCCAGTGTCCCGGGGGCGTATCTCCTGCCAGCCTGCACATTCGCTGTGGGTTCAGCCCGCCTGCGATTTCACTCTTGGTTTCCCTCCCTGGGCCCCACCTGATCTCTGCTGCTGGTGACCTTGAGTCCTTCCTGAATAGCAGGGTGGGTGCCAGGGCCTGGCACAAGCCCTGCCCAATCCTTGAGAATGCCAACTTTGAAACTAGATAGTTCACACGCTGAAGAAGAAAGAGCTGTTTATGTTCGTCACTGACATCCTCTGGCCACCCACGTCAGGCCTGACACCCATCTGCCACCCACGTCAGGCCTGACACCCCTTTGCTATCTGGGCTGTGCTCTCAGAGCAGATCCTCCTGGGCAGTGAGCCGCAAGGAGCCTGTATTGACAGAGGCGGGTTTTGCCTCCCTGTATTCCTCACAGGACTGAACCAACTCGGAATAATTCCACTCCTCAGGTTGACAATAACATTTAGGAGCACCCAGGCCACAGAGGGTCAGGGGCATATAGCAGGCAAAATATAGCGAGGTTCCTGGAAAAAGTGAAAGCAGGAAGGCCGGCCGGCTTTCCACAGAAGGGGCCAGCACCCTCCCAGAAGAAAGCCTCGTCAAAGGGTGGAATTTCCGGCAGAGGGACAGAGTGGAACAATTCTGGCTGCTTGGGGGAGGGGACAGATGAGACGAGTCTCCAAGGGAGCCCAGCTTTGTTCACCTGCCTCCCTCCAAGCCAGGCATCAGAGGCCCTTGGTGTCCATCCCTCCTATTGGCGGTGTGGCCTCCGCCCACCATGTGACTACCCAGACAGCGCCCTCACCAGGGCCTCCCAAAAGCAGGGGCGGGAGTGGGCAGGAGGAGGAGGTGAGGCGGAGACTGGGAGGGGTGGCAAGGGCTGCAGCAGCCTCTGGCACAGGTCCCTGGAGCCACATCATCCAGCTCACAGGCCTGTCTGTCACGGGCCATTAAGCCCTCGGCAGGTGCTCTGTGCTTGACCGAGGCTGGAGGTGGGATGGTGGGCAAGGGGGAGCCTGGGAACACGCCAGCCTGTCCCCTCCCAGGCCTTGTCAGCCTGAGGATAAATGCTCCTCTGGGAAGTCCTCACTGTCTCCTGAAAAGGCTACACCTTGTGAACCCCTGGAGATTTGCTACACACACACCGTTCATATACACAATGCACACATACATACATGCACATGCACACACACAACCTACACACACACCAGATACACACATGTGTCACACACCCCACAAATACACACGTATATACTCATAGCTTCCTGATCCTAAGTTGTGACACTTCCTCCCTGGTAGCCTCCAAATGCCCCTTCTGCTTTCCCAAAGTTGCCCCAAGAAGTCGTTTGGGCGCCTCCAATCTGCACACAAAGCCACTCTGCGCCCCAGGGTAGAGCTCTGCCAGCTGTGGCCCCGCCCAGCCCTGCCGTTCTGCTTGGGCATCCCTCCCTCACCCTCCCTGCCACCTGCCCCCATCTGAGCTATAGGGAACTGAGCTCTTCCATCTTCCCTTGGGCTTGAAAGCAGCAGAGAAGAAGAGAAAAAAGCAAGAAGTTTATTCATGCCAAAGACCCCAAGATCCCTGAAATGGAGACGTTGCCCCTGCCCAGAGGGAGGTCTGTAGACTGGATCAGGGGCTACTCTGCTGAAAACGCTATACTCACCCCCTAACCTTATAAGCACCTCCGTTTGGCAGACAAAGCCTAGTAGGCCCGGCTTCCAGGACCCCTTCAGCCACAGGTTCCACCATTTCCCAGGCCCTGGACACCCATGTGTGTGAGGCCCTGTGTTCTTCCCAGTCTAGCCATGGTCTCTCAAGCCTATATCCCTTTGCACACGCTGTTCCTTCTGCTTTGAATGCCCCTTCCTGTCTTGTCCACACAGAGTTAACTCATTCTTCATCCTTCATCTTTTTTTTTTTTTTTTTTTTTTTTGAGACTCTGTCACCCAGGCTGGAGTGCAGTGGCGCGATCTCGGCTTACTGCAACCTCCGCTTCACAGGTTCAAGCAATTCTCCTGCCTCAGCCTCCTGAGTAGTTGGGACTACAGGCACCTGCCACCATGCCTGGCTTTTTCTTTCTTTTTTTTTTTTAATAGAGATGGGGTTTCACCATATTGGCCTGGCTGGTCTCAAACTCCTAACCTCGTGATCCGCCCGCCTCAGCCTCCCAAAGTGCTGAGATTACAGGTGTAAGCCACCGCACACAGCCCATCCTTCATCTTTCATCATTCAAGGTCACCTCTGCCACAAAGCCTTCTGATGACCCTTCTTTGAATGTTCATAACTCCCTTGTTCAAAGCTTTCATCACATCCTATTTTAGTGGTTAACAGGCCCATCTTCCTTATTAGAGTTTGAGCTAAAGGGCCAGGGAATGTGTTTAATCTACAACCTCTACTATAGTATTGACACATAGTAGGTGCTCAAGAAACAGTTATCTACTGAATGCGCGACTTAATGAATAGGGCAGAAAAGACAAAATTAAAGAGACGAACACGAAGTCTCTGAGGAGGAAAAGGAAATTCCAGCAGTAGGTATCAAGGAAGGCTCCCTGGAGGAAGTGAACAGGCTGTTGACAGACTGAAGACATTCTAGCCAGGGGCCCCGTAGCCTGTTAGGAACTGGGCCGTACTGCAGGAGGTGAGTGGCAGGTGAGCATTACTGCCTAAGCTCTGCCTCATGTCCCATCAGCAGTGGCATTAGATTCTCATAAGAGCCCGAATCCTGTTGTGAACTGTGCATGTGAGGGATCTAGGTTGCTCCATCTTTATGAGAATCTAACTAATTCCTGATTATCTGAGTGGAACAATTTCATCCCAAAACCGTCTCCCCCCCACCGCCCCCGCAACCCCAGAAACCAGTCCCTCCTGCCAAAAAGGTTGAGGACCAGTGCTGCAGGCAAAGGGAACTGATTGGTCAAGGCAGAGCGGAGCTATAGCAAAGGCTTCTCTCAAGAGTAAGAGTAAGAATGCTTGTAGCCAACAGTCACCGAGTGCCTACTCAGTACCAGGCCTTACTCTAAGCTCTTCTACATATTATTATCCCATTTAATCTTCATAACAGCCACAGGAGGTTGGCAGTATAATTAATCCCATGTGGCAGAAGAGGAAAGGGACGTTCTGTTACTGGTCCCAGGTGTTACAGAGAAGCAGAAGGACCGGGAGTGACACAATACAGAAGATGGAAGAGCTCAGTTCCCTGCAGCTCAGATGGGGAAAGGTGGAAGGGAAAGAGTGTGATGGAGGGATACCCAAGCCAGAACTGCAGGGATCCAATACAGGATACAGAATTTGACCTTATACAGTGTGGGAGCTGCTTAAAGAGTTAATGCTTCTGAGTCTAAAGTAAGCAGGGCAGGCAGTGGGGAGGAGAAGCTGGCAGTGAGGCAGGGGGAGCAAAGAGGAAGTAAACTAGTGAGGAAGAGCTGGGACTGTGGAGGATGGACAGGCGGCCACCTGCAAGCCATCAACTTTGATGACACAGGTTATCTTTGTCCTGTAGCTAAGCATGCACCTGGCCCAGGAGCTGGACAGCTGAAAAGGAAGAAGATCAGTGGAGAAGAAACAGACCCACATCAACATGCGTGAGCTGCAACAGGGCTGGAGCCCTGCACCAACTCAGGAACCGAACAGGGCTGCTATATCCCCTCTTGCATCCATGGCTAACAGTAGTCCACACCATGCAGGGAAGGGGATTCTGGGGCTGTGGCTCAGCTTAGTTCAGTCACAGTACCTGGCAGGTCTGGATCCCAACCCAGATTGGGTGTGTGTAGGAAAGAAGTAGCTGAGAGTGTCAACCAGTAGGATCTTGATGGCTGCCCAGTGAGTTTGGGATGACTTCAGTGCAATAATGGTGCCGGCTTTAGAGAGTTGTGTGTTGAGTTGGAAGCAAAGGTAGGCATCTACCTGGTGATATCCTGAAGGTGTTGGGCATATCTGCTGGGTAGAAGGGCAGGAAAAGGTACCAGTGGGACCTCCAGGGTAAATTCTGAATTGGATGGGAGGTGTGTGTGAATGAGGAGACCAGAAGGCCGCAGCTGAGCTTCAGGTGATGCCTGCAGGCACAGGCAGAAAGGCTGGCAGACTGTAAGGGGCCCAAGTCAGAGTGGCAGGGGACAGGGGAGGCAGAGCCCTGGATGATGAGGGAAGGTTGTTTTGGGGGTGTAGACATCTTGGCCTCTTTCTCCTGGATGGAAGCAGCTCTGATGGTGCCTGTGCCATCTTCAGGGTTGGGGTATTGGAGGCCTCTTGAAGACCCACCTACCCACCCTCCAGCCCCCATGGGAGGGGCAGGGCCCATTGTTCAGGCTCAAAGCACTGGCAGCTGAGGGGTAAGACAATCCTCTGAGGCTTGGGGGGTGATGTCTGTCCATTCCACATGCCTTCTGAGGCGCCCCTGTATGCAGGAAGGGCGCTGGGGTTGGGGACCCACCAGGAAGTGCACATGCTAAGGTATGCCTGCTTGGAGGGAGCAAGCCAGGCAGTGAGCAGACAGACTGGTGGGAGGCAGAGGAGGAAACCCGGGAGAGGAACACCAGGGAGGGAGGCACCCCCAGCCAGGGAAGTGGCATTTAAGGGTGATTCTGACCGAGCCTCTAGACCTAACTACCATCGACAGGAAATCCAGGCTATGGCGCTGCAGTGGGCAAAGTCCTGGCTGTGGGATCTATAGGACAAACAACCCAGTGTCCCCTCCACTATACTGTGTGGGAAAACAGAGAGAACCAGGGAAACCTGTGGATGAAAAGTGAATTCATCCATGTAACAGCTCAGGGAATGTGTGGACCTTATTTGGATTCTGATTTTTTTTTTTTTTAATTTAACATTTATGAGGAATTGGCACTTGGAATGTTTCCTGGATATTTAATTATATTGAGGAATTACTGCTAAATATTTCTTGGGGTATGATAATGGTAATATTATTTCATATGTATATACACATGGCTATATCATGTAAAACATGTATGTCTGTATAAAACAATATTACTATTATACAGGTGTATATATGCATATACATTTGTGTGTGTGTATATTTAGTTATTTAAAGGGTTCTTGGCTGGGCGCGGTGGCTCACGCCTGTAATCCCACTACTTTGGGAGGCCAAGGTGGGTGGATCACCTGAGGTTGGGAGTTCGAGACCAGCCTGGCCAACACAGTGAAACTCCTTCTCTACTAAAAATACAAAAATTAGCTGGGTGTAGTGGCTCACGCCTGTAGTCCCAGCTACTCAGGAGGCTGAGGCAGGAGAATCGCTTGAACCCAGGGGGGTGAAGGTTGCGGTGAGCCAAGATCGCGCCGCTGCACTCCAGCCTGGCAACAGAGCAAGACTCAGTTTCAAAAAAAAAAAAAAAAGAGTTCTTATCTTTTAGAAACACACTAAAATGTTTATGGGTAATGTCATCTGACATCTGGGATTTTCTTCACAATGACATGAGAAGGCAGAGTTGATGTGACTGCAGCAGGGACAGGGGACTGGCTGTGAGTTGAGGTTTGTATGGTCTGGATTAGGGGTTCATGGGATGCATTATACAATTCTGTCTAGTTTTGCATATGTTCTAAATTCTCCATAATAAAAAGTAAAAAATAAAAACAGAGGATTAGTGAGACTTAGGGTTTGGGGCAGGAGCCCGGCATCTGGTGAGAGAAACCACTCAGGCAAAGCTCGGGGTGAGGGCAGCTGTTGGGCATGTGAAGCCCCAGGGGTTCACAGTTGCTGGAGCGCGAAGCTGTGCCAGAGCTTCACGTACCAAGAACACCGAGGCTCAGGCCCTGCATTTCAGGACAAATACCAGGCTCAATGGAGAGCCCTGGCTGGACCAGAGCCCAGTGGGAGGGCCCTGAATGGACTGTGGGGCTTGAAGGAGGGGAACAGAGGCAGCGGCCATTTGTTCTGCAAAGGCCGGGAGACCAGGTGGTACAGGAGGCCTCAGGCAAAGACAACCCAATGTCCTAGGAGCAGGGAGGCCTGGGGATGGAGCAGCAAGAACATGGTCATCCAGGCTTCCGGTGAACCTTTGCTGGAACTGTAGGACACCCACCTTTGCTTTGGAAATCCAGCTTCTCTGTTCTTCCTGGGTGACCTTGGACAAGTTACTTAACCTCTCTGATTCTGTTTCTTCCTATGTAAAGTGGGGATAAGAAAGGAGACCATTACTACTACTGCTGCCCTCCTTCCCCCACCTTGCCTAGTTCACAAGACAGGAGGAGAGAGAAAGCAAAAAGTTGGAAAAAAACAAAAGTAAGATAAATAGCCAGACAACCTTAGCACCACCACCCAGCCCTAGGAGTTAAAAAAAAGTAATAATAATAACATCAACCCCTGACCTAAACTACTTGTGTTATCTGTAAATTCCAGACACTGTATGAAAAAAGCATTGTAAAACTTTTTGTTCTGTTAGCTGATGCATGTAGCCCCTAGTCACGTTTCCCATGCTTGCTCGATTTATCACGACCCTTTCACGTGGACCCCTTAAAGTTGTAAGCCTTTAAAAAGGCCAAGAATTTCTTTTCCAGGGAACTCGACTCATAAGATGCGAATCTGCCGATGCTCCCGGCCGAATAAATCACTTCCTTCTTTAATCCGGTGTCTGAGGAGTTTTGTCTACGGCTCGTCCTGCTACAGGGATAGGAGTAGTACCTACCTCATGAGGTCATTATAGGATTAAATAAGAAAATACTCATAAAGCACAAAAAAGAGTGTATGTTAGCTGTTATTATCCTCTGAGTTTCAGGGAGGAAACCGCCCTCCCTTGGGGTAACGAGGTGATGACAGCAACAACTAAAACGAGAGAACCCCGGTGGGGAGGTGGGAACATCACAGTACTCCCTGCCACCCTTACCAGGTTTGCGATTATTTTAAATAAAAGAAGCTGTTTCCTGGCCAGGCACGGTGGCTCACGTCTGTAATCCCAGCACTTTGGGAGGCCGAGGCAGAAGGATCACCTGAGGTCAGGAGTTCAAGACCAGCCTGACCAACATGGTGAAACCCCATCTCTACTAAAAATACAAAAAATTAGCCAGACATGGTGGTGGGCGCCTATGATCCCAGCTACTTGGGAGGTTGAGGCAGGAGAATAGCTTGAACCTGGGAGGCAAAAGCTGCAGTGAGCTGAGATCCCACCACTGCACTTCGTCTCTAAAGAATAAAAAAGACGCAGATGCAGAAAAGGTGTTGAGAAAGAGATCAAGTAAAAGCCACTGGACCCCCGAGGGAGAAAGTGTGGTTGGCTGGAACCACTAGGCCAAGAAACCAGCCAAGGGTCTGGCTCCAGGTGGACTTTTTTTTTTTTTTTTAGAGACGGTGTCTCACTATGTTGCCCAGGTTGGTCTTGAACTCCTAGGCTCAAGCAATTCTCCTGCTTCGGCCTTCCAAAGCACTGGAATTACAGGTGCGAGCCACTGCACCAGCCCAGACTGGGCTCCAGAAACTACCTCTGGGCCCTGTTGCCACCTCTTAGGTGGCTTCTGGAACTGGGGTCTACAGGCGTGAAAGGTCAGCCCCCATGAGGGAGAGGTGGGGCCCGAGTAGGCTCCTCCCACTGCAGGAGCGCTGGCCTTTCCCCTGCAGGGCTGTGGCTCTGGGACCACTTCCTCTTTCTTCACTCTGAAGCCAAGAGCAGACCTGCTGAGCCTCAAGAAAGATGAGAACAGATTCACAGGTGATTTAGCCTATCTGTCCCAGGCCAAGGTGGCTGCATGTGCTAGCTGGAGGCCTCTCTCTCTGCTTCAAGGGTAGCTGAGATCCACCCCGGAAACCGGCAGGATGAAGGAGGCAAGTGAGGAGAAGCTGGCGTCTGTGTCCAACCTGGTCACTGTGTTTGAGAATAGCAGGTATGGGCGGCTGGGCTGGGAGGGTCACCATGGTGGGCTGGCAGCCACCCTCCAACCTTTCTGGCAGCTCTCTCCCTGGGCCGTGCCCTGGACCCTCCTCCTGCTGGGGCAGCCCCACGTTCCTCGGTCACAGATTCCTTGGAGCATGGGAGAGTGTTGGTGGGACACCAGGAGCCAGGCAGGTGTGAGAGTGCCAGTATGTGTTGGGAGAGTCCAGACAGGCGTGGTTACGAGCAAGCACGGGCAGATCAAAGCCTGTGTGTGGGCACAGGACCTCACCCAATGCCTGCCAGCACCTCGCAGAAAAAGTGGCTATTCACCAAGCATTCACTCCCTATGATTAGGATAGCCATATAATTTGTCACTCAGCACACAATTGAAACTGAAAGTAAATGCCAATAAAATGTGGTGGTTGCAGGGGAGGCATTACAGGCAAAGCTGGGACCATATGAGGCAAACCAGAATGTATGGGCAGCCTACTGATAGGGTACTCCCTACTCTAGGCTCATGTCCCTACTCATTTAATTTAATCATTGAGCCTAACAGGGGTAGATTCTATGTCTGTTCCCATCTTGTAGATGAGGAAATGGAGACACAGAGAGGTGAGGATGCCAAGTGCTTTAAGTTAAGTATCTGGGGCAATGCTGGGCTGTCTGTCTGGAGGGAAAAGGCTGGGCCAAATGTGTGGAGTCATTGGTAGCCCTGGGAGCATGTGTGTTTGTGTGTGTGCGCGTGTGTGTGTGTGTGTTTTATGTTATACGCGGCATCGATCCATTCTGCAGGCATTTCTTAAGCTCAGGACTGTGTTAGGGGCTATCCCAGGTAGGGTTTTCTGGATATAGACTCAGACGGAGGTTTGCCACAGGTGGTTTATCAGGGAGAGCTTTGGGAACAACAGCTGTGGGTGTGAGGGAAGCAGGGCTGGGCAGGGGGAGATTCTGAACTGCAGTGCACCTGCCACAGAGGCCTCAGCCTGTCCCAGGGAGCTCTGGAGCTGGGACGCCTCTTGGTTGTTCCAACTGAGGCAGAGGGCTGCATATTTGTATCTCCATGTGAACTGGACAAGAGACTCTGGGTGAGGCAGCTCTTTCTTCCAGAGAGTGATTACCAGAGAGGGACTCAGCCAATAAATTACCCGTCAGCCCCCAGTACTACCAGCAGCTGGTGGGGATGGTGTGGGGAGCCCTCACTCCTGAAGGAGGGACATGGGAGGCACAGGACAGCATCCTACAGGAACTGTAGAGGATGAAGAAGCGTTTCTGTATATTTGGATGCTGAACTCATCCAATAACCATGATGCAAGGTCAATCGATGCAAGACAATAGATGTCCTAGGAATGACCCGGATGCTGTACTGAGGGCACTCATAGCAGGCAATGTTTCCTGTAGGCTTCAGGGTGGAGGTGGCATAGATGTAGACCTAGAAGTCTTCAACTTCCTGAGGTGGGTGATTCTCCCCTGCTTTTCCCGGGGTCTTTGCCAAGCTCGTCCTGTTCAGCACCAAGGACAGCTCTTGGGAGCCACCTTGCCCACCACCCCCTTGGGTGTGAGTGGATGGCACCACCTCACTCAACATGCTTGATGTGGACTAGGCACACTTGGGTGGAGCCCCTCAGCATGCTCTGCTCTGCCCAGGCGACACCCCTGCAGGAGCAGGCAGCCCTTAGACGGGAGTTAGGTCCCAGAGGGTGAGAGCCACTCCTTACTGAGTGAGGGGACCCATGCCAACTGCCTTGGCCTGGGCTTCTTTATGAGGTCTCCAGCACCTCAGCTGATCTGAAACTGAGGGGTCTAAGAGGAAACAGAAGCTGGCCAGGGGCACTAGAACAGAAATGCAGAACCTGAAACCACATGTAGAACAGAAAGCCTGAGAACCAGCAACGCCCATGAGCTGCAGACCCATAGGCTGAGGAACCAGGGACTGGGGTGCCAGGGAGGGGTGGTAGAGCCTTGGAGTAGCCACACAGCACTAGGTCCCAATGCTCTCACTGCCACAAACCCAAATGTGTCAGTTGGGGCAAGTTACTTTGACTCTGCGGACCTGTTTCTCCTTTACTCAAATGGGGAGGGGCAGGTTAGGGTGAAGGCTCAGGAAGCAGTTGCCTGATTTGAATCCCACCTCTGCCACTTCCGAGCCGCATGTTACTTATCCTGTCAAGACCTCAGTTTCCTTGACTGCAAAACATGGGTAATGAAAACCTTTCTCGTGGAGTTTTGGAGATTTCGCATTTGTTTGGCCTTCCATTTCCTGGCCTGTCTTTCTCATAAGGATGCCCGCCCTGTGCTGTCATCATGAGCCTTTCCACACTGAGGGCAACGCTGGGTATATTCAGCAAGGGTGGGCTCTGTTACCTAAAGAATTTGACTGGCTTGCAGAACCCAGTACACAGGGCAATAAAGGTGCCCTATGAAGGCCCATCCCTGGGAGAACAGAGAATCTGCTGCTGGGCTGGGTCTTCCTGCTTCTGTACATGTGGAGAGTGTTGATCCCATTGAAAAGCCCCAGCTTTTGCAGGCCTTCTCTCACTTTAGATTGTTCTGTGGCTCCCACCTTCCCTTGATGTATAGGTTACCGATGTGGAAACTGAAAACAGAGGTGAGGTCCAAAAGTGAGGATGATCCAGGGGGTACCGCTTAAAAACCCCTATATACAGAAAGGATTCCTGGACACTGTGGTTTCATTTTAAACAAGGAAGTATGTAGTTCCCCAGAAAATAAAATACAGTCCACCCTGACTCATTTTGAACACTGAGTTCCTCCCAAGAATGTGTTGGGAGAGAAGTGAAAGTCTTACTTAGCATGTTTCCAAAGAAAGCCAGGCACCCAGGGTTCCCTGCACTGGAGATTTGCACCAGGCAACCACATCCACACCAGGGACTTGCTCATGTTTTCCCTGTTCTCCAGGGAGGAAACCCTCAGGTCTGTCTCTTCTCCTCAGGACTCCAGAAGCAGCACCCAGAGGCCACAGGCTAGAGGACGCGCATCACCACCCTGAGTGCAGGCCTCCCAGGTCCCCAGGACCGTGGGAGAAGCTGAATGTTGGGGAGGCCATGGGGTCTGAGCCCAGGACAGTCAGCGGGAGGTACCTGAGCTCCCTGAAGAACAAGCTGTCCAGTGGAGCCTGGAGGAAATCTTGCCAGCCTGTGACCCTCTCAGGATCGGGGATGCAGGTGCCTGAGGGCTGAGGTAGAGGTGTGGGGTGCTGTGGTGGGGAGCTCTCCCTGACCTCTCCTCCACACATTCTTCCCTAGCCAGAGCCAGCTGTTCCCCAGGTGGGGATCTTGTGTGACCAGAGGTCAGCTGGGAGCTAGATTTCCCCATGCTTAATGGTCTTTGATTCACTGACTGCCTGCTACGGACTGTGCTGGATCACTTCGCGAGTCCCTCGTGTAGGAGGTTTTTGGACAAGGAAGTTGAAACACAGACAGTTTTAAGGAACTTATTCAAGGCCACACAGCTTGGAACAGTCTCCAGCTTGTGAACCTGATACTCTTCTCAGGTGGGACCTCAGTTTACCCACTGGAGGAGACAACAATCTCAACCTAGAAATAGAGGTCTGAGTGTGAATTGTCCTGCCCTTAGACTAAAGCCCGGTCTGATTTCTTCTGTGGCTTGCAGTTTTCTCATCTGTAGAGTTCAAGGGTTGACATGCAAATACTGTGCACCCAAATTCCCTGGAGTCACATCCCAGCACTTCTGCTTACTAACTGTGTGTCCTGGGTCAAGTCACTTGAGTCTCTTTGTGCCCGTTTCCTCATTTGTAAAATGGGGATGGTGGTTGTAGTGATGTGTCCTGGTTTTCAATCACTGCTGAACAAACCTCTCAAAAATGTAGCAGCTGGCCGGGCACAGTAGCTCATGCCTGTAATGCCAGCACTTTGGAAGGCCGAGGTGGGTGGATCACCTGAGGTCAGTAGTTCAAGACCAGCCTGGCCAATACAGGGAAACCCTGTCTCTACTAAAAATACAAAAATTAGTTGGGCATGATGGCGGGCACCTGTAATCCCAGCTACTCAGGAGGCTGAGACAGGAGAATCACTTGAATCCAGGAGGTGGAGGTTGCAGTGAGCTGAGATCATGCCACTACACTCCAGCCTGGGTGACAGAGCAAGATTCTGTCTCAAAAAAAAAAAAAAAAAAAAAACAAAACAAAACAAAACAAAAAAAACAGAAAAAATGTAGGGGCTGAGTGTAACTGTTTATTATTTCTCACATTTTGTGAGTTGCCTGGGATGCTGCCGGGAGGTTTCTCTACTGGCCTCACTTGGGGGTCTGTATGATTCTGCTTGGGCTGCCGTAACAAAATACCCCAGACTTCAACACCAGACATTTATTTTCTCACAGTTCTAGAGGCTGGAAGGCCAAGTTCAAGGTGCTAGCAGGTTTGATTTCTGGGCAGGTCTCTGTTCTTGGCTTGAAGACTGCCACTTTTTCAGTGTGTCTTTACATGGCCATTTCTTTGTCATCCCTGGTGTGCCTTCCTCTTCTGACATTAATCCTACCAGTTTAGTTCCCTACTCTTATCATCCCATTTAACCTCAATTACCTCATTCAAGGCCTCATCTCCAAATACACTTACATTGGGGGTTAGGGCTTCAACACAGGGATTTGGTTGGGGGACACAGTTTAGTTCCTAACAGGGTCTCTCAAGTAGCTGCAGTCAGAGGGCGGCTGAGGCTCGAATGCCCAAGACAGCTCAGCTCGCAAGTCTGGCATCTGGGCAGGGACAGCCAGAAGACTGGGCTCAGCTGGGATGCTGGCAGGGCTGGGCTCTTTCTCCGTATATTCTCCAGGCCTCTCCTCTCCACGTGGCCTGTCCATGAGGTCTCCCTATCAGAGGTGCCAGACCCCTTGATGTAGTGTTCACAGCTCCTAAGACAGCACAGGTGGAAGCTTCCGGGCCTCTTAAGGCTAAGGCTGAGAACTGGCACAGCCTTACTCAGCTGCATTCTCTGTGAAAGCCATCCCAGGGCCGGCCCAGATGCGCTGCGGGAGGGCATGAATCCCGGGAGGTGTGCTTCACTGCAGCAACTTTGGAGACTGAACTGAGGTCCCCATCAGAGGAGACCAAAGCTGTCTTTCCCCTTTTTCTTCTTTTCTCCCCTCCAATCATCCGCAGGAGCCAGAGAAGAAGATCGTCCAGGAGCTGCTGGAGACAGAGCAGGCCTACGTGGCACGCCTCCACCTGCTAGACCAGGCCAGTGGCCAGGACACCCCCCTCCAGAGCCCCAGCCCTGGGTCTCCTCACCCGACCCCTTCTCAGCCTTCCCACCCCACTCACCAGAGCTGAGTCAGGACCCCTGGCTAAGGCTTCCAGGAAGCCTTAGCCCTTTAACCTCAACGACTGGGGTTGGGGTAGAATCAGGAGGTCTTGTTAACAGCACTCCCTATTCTGCCCGTGGTGCCCAGGCTGGCCCCTGTATAGCAGAGAACACACCATCTGGCCCTTGCAGGCCTGCACAGTATCCTCATCTGTCATCTCAATGCCCACAACTTCACAACGACCTTACCTTTCATAGTTTTTAAGGACCCCTAAGGCTAGAGGGTTATTCATCGTCTCAGGGAGCTCTATTCTGATGAAGTCCAAGACCTCCATAGACCCAGGTTGGGCCTGTTTATGGCATTCATCAGCTTCCAGTCTTTGGCCAAGTCCCTGCATCTCTAGGCTTTGCCTTGCCCCTCTGTAAAGTGGCCAGAACACAGCCTCCCCTGCCTTCTCTTCCTGCGGTTGCTGTGAGGATGCCAGGAGATCAGGAAGGTGGAAGCATGCAGTAGGCTGGGTGGGACCCTAGTTCCCCCAAGCTGGTGTGTGGGTGGCTCCCTGTCACTGCAGTGAGTGACCAGTGGTGGCGGCTACAGGTGTTTTTCCAGGAGCTGCTGAGGGCGGCCCGCAGGAGCAAGGCCTTCCCCGAGGACGTGGTCAGGGTCATCTTCTCCAACATCTCCTCCATCTATCAGTTCCATTCTCAGTTCTTCCTCCCAGAGCTGCAGCGGCGCCTGGATGACTGGTGAGGTCCTCTGGGAGCCCCTGAGGTCTCAGACCAAGCCCTGGCCAGGTGGAGGTGGGGAGAGCCCCCAGGGCACTGGGTTCAGCTCCTAGGGCCAGGCCCTTGTTGTGTGGCCGTGACAGTCTCCTCCGCGGGGCTTGGTCTGTCTGCACAGTGAGGGGCTTGGGTGAACGCGCCCTGAGAGGCTGTATGTGTACAGACTGCTTCCTGGGGAAAGGGGTGGATCAGGACCTGGCCAAGTCAAGTGACCAAGTGACTTTGGGAACAGTGAAAATAGCCAGTGCTAACTGAGGGCTTCCTACAGGCCTGACCTTGGGCTTTCCACCTATTAACTCACTCAATCTTCATATCAGCCTGCTGTGTGATGATGGCATCATGGTTGTGCAAGAAACCGTCTTGTTTTCAGAGACGGCTACTAAAGCATTTAGCAGTGAAGTTACTTGCATTATATAGTTTGCCACGGAGTCTAGGATGTCCTTTAAGATCTTTGGCAAAGAAGAATGTTAGTAATGGTTAAACCTAGTGATATATTGATTGCTTAAAACATTTATAATAAACTCTTTTTTTTCTTTTTTTTTAAGAAAAGAATAGCCGGGTTTAGTGGCTCACGCCTGTAATCCCAACACTTTGGGAGGCCAAGGAGGGTGGATCACTTGGGCTCAAGAGTTTGAGACCAGTCTGGGCAACATGGTAAAACCCCATCTCTACCAAAAATACAAAACTTAACCAGGCGTGGTAGCAGACACCTGTAGTCCCAGCTGCTCAGGAGGCTGAGGTTGGAGGATTGCTAGAGCCCAGAAAGTCGAGGCTGCAGTGAGCCATGATCGTCCCACTGCACTCCAGTCTGGGTGACAAAGAGAGACCCTGACTCAAAAAAAAAAGAAAAGAAAAGAAAAGAAAGAAGGCCGGGCGCGGTGGCTCAAGCCTGTAATCCCAGCTCGGGAGACTGAGGCGGGTGGATCACGAGGTCAGGAGATCGAGACCATCCTGGCTAACATGGTGAAACCCCCCCGTCTCTACTAAAAAAAAAAAAATACAAAAAAAACTAGCTGGGCGAGGTGGCGGGCGCCTGTAGTCCCAGCTCCTCAGGAGGCTGAGGCAGGAGAATGGCGTGAACCCAGGAGGCGGAGCTTGCAGTGAGTCGAGATCGCACCACTGCACTCCAGCCTGGGCGACAGAGCGAGACTCCGTTTCAAAAAAAAAAAAGAAGGCCGGGCACGGTGGCTCAGGCCTGTAATCCCAGCACTTTGGGAGGCCGAGACGGGCAGATCACGAGGTCAGGAGATCGAGACCATCCTGGCTAACACGGTGAAACCCAGTCTCTACTAAAAATACAAAAAACTAGCCGGGCAAGGTGGCGGGTGCCTGTAGTCCCAGCTACTCGGGAGGCTGAGGCAGGAGAATGGCGTGAACCCGGGAGGCAGAGCTTGCAGTGAGCTGAGAACCGGCCACTGCACTCCAGGCTGGGCGACAGAGCAAGACTCCGTCTTAAAAAAAAAAAAAAAAAAGAAAAAGAAAAAGAAAAGAAAGAAAAGAAAAGGCCGGGCGTGGTGGCTCACGCCTGTAATCCCAGCACTTTGGGTGGCCGAGGTGAGTGGATCACTTGAGGTCAGGAGTTCGAGACTAGTCTGGTCAACATGGTGAAACCCTGTCTCTACTAAAAATACAAAAAAATTAGCCGGGCACTTTGGCATGTGCCTGTAATCCTAGCTGCTGGGGAGGCTGAGGCAGGAGAATCACTTGAACCCAGGAGGCAGAGGTTGCAGTGAGCCAAAATCGCGTCACTGTACTCCAGCCTGTGAGACAGAATGAGACCTGTCTTTAAAAAACAAAAAAAGAAAAGAAAAAGACATGAAAAGAGAAAAGAAAAGAAAAACCCTATAAGATCGCCTGTCATCATTCCAATTTTTTTCAATGAGAAAATTAGGGTACAAAGAGGTTAAGTGACTTGCCCGGGAACACAGCTAGCATGATTTGTGCATCTCAGGAATCAGGCTCAGGAAGCCTCACTCCCAGGCCATGGCTCCTTGCTGCTCTGCTCTAGCAAGTCCTGCCATGGGATGATCCTGGAAAAGTTCTCTGTGTGTGTGTGTGTGTGTGTGTGTGTGTGTGTATAATATATATATAATACATGTATTATATATAATACATTATATATAATATATTATATATAAAATATATATTATATATAATATACATTATATAAATGCATTATATATATAAATATATAAACATGTATATATAAATATGTATATCTACTTATTTATATATAAGTAAATAAATATATACATTATATACTACATACAATATATTTAATATATAAATATATTATATAATGTTGTATAAAATATATATTTATATGTATAAATATATTTAATATAAAATACATATTTATATATTTATATGTATAAATATATTTAATATATAATACATATTTATATATTTATACGTATAAATATATTTAATATATAATACATATTTATATATTTATATGTATAAATATATTTAATATATAATACATATTTATATATTTATACATATAAATATATTTAATATATAATATATATTTTATATATACATCTATAATATGTATAAATATATATTATATATTTATATTATATATAACATATAGTATATTATATACATATAGTATATTATATGTTATATATAATATATTTATATGTATAAATATATAATATAATATATACTTAATATATAATATATTATATATCTTTTTATATATGCGTATTTATATATACTTATATATAAACATATAAATATACATATTTACTTATTTATATTTACACATGTATATGTAAATATATACATATTTATATATTTATATATTAAATACACATGTTTACATATATACATATTTATATATTTTTATATATTTAATGTATTTATATATTATATATTTTATATGTATATATTTGTATATAATACATTTTTATATATTTATTTTTTATGTATTATATATTTATATATTTTGATATTTTGATATATATTTATATTTTATATATTTCAATATATTTTTATATTTTTTTATATTTATTTTTATAAAATAAATGTTTTATAAAAACATTTTACATTTATATATTTTATTTTATTTTATGTTTTTTGTATATTTTATATATATATTATTTTTAATACATATATTATATATATATATATATTTTTTTTTTAGCGTCGGGGGCAAGGAATGAGATTTCACCACGCTGCCCAGGCTGGTCTTGAACTCCTGGGCTCAAGCTATCTGCCTGCCTCAGGTCTCCCAGAGTGCTGGGAGTACAGGTGTAAGCCACTGTGGCCGGCCAATCCTGGAGAAGTTCTTGCGCCTCTGAGCCTCCACTTCCTCACTTCTAAGATGGGCTAGTGGCCGTCCCCACCTGCAGGGTTTTGAGAATTACATGGAATGAGATATGCAGCATGTTCTGGGTAGTGCTTGGCAGGTGGCCCTTGTTATTGTTACATAAGGAAGCATTGAGCAATTACTGAACACCTGCTGTGGGCCCAACACTGTGCTGGGCCTTGTGGATGAGGCCAACCTGGGACCAGAACAGCCTTTGGCCTCAGGAGGCTTATAGTCTAAGGAGTAGAGGGGCACATGCTTGTGAGGATGACACCCCTGTGCCCCGCCCACACCCAGAATTGCCATGAAAAGCTTGCTTTGGGGGATTCAGGGAACCTGGCCTCGCCTGGCCCTACCTAGAGTCGAGAGGAGGTCTCTAGCCTGAGGGCAATCCCTGTGCCCCTCCTGCAGGACAGCCAACCCCCGCATCGGCGACGTGATACAGAAGCTGGCCCCCTTCCTGAAGATGTACGGTGAGTATGTCAAGAACTTTGAGCGAGCGGCTGAGCTGCTGGCCACCTGGACCGAGAAGTCTCCACTCTTCCAGGAGGTTCTCACTCGCATCCAGGTGAGGCTGCAGGAGGGCTGGAGTCAGCATTGCCACTCCCAGCGTGCAGTGGCTCAGGTTGCCTTGAGTGATTTAGGGCCTCTCCCAGGCTCAGGTGCTTCCACAGGTCCCTGCCCACTTGTCTGGCCCTCAGGGGCAGCCTGACCCACCTCCCTTCTCTCACCCTCTCCCTGTTGTTCCCCACATCCCTCCCCAAGAGCGGTGAGGCTTCGGGCAGCCTGACCCTGCAGCACCACATGCTGGAACCAGTGCAGAGAATTCCACGCTACGAGCTGCTGCTCAAGGAGTACGTCCAGAAGCTGCCAGCCCAGGCCCCAGACCGGGCCGATGCTCAGAGTGAGGACACCCCCAGGGGTTCCAGAGGGCTGGGGAGGCCTAAGTCATTCCCATATACTTATTGAGCTCCTGCTAAAATAGTTACGACAACCATCAGTCATCAACATCAAGTGCTGGCACTTCATACACATTATCCATAGCATTAGCCATTTTTCACAGATGAGGACACTAAGACCCAGAGAGGTTTAGTGACTTGCTCAAGGTCACACAGCCAGAAAGTAGCAGAACTGGAATTTGAACCCATGCCTATATGATGCCAAAGCCCATATTCCTTCCATTATACCCTCTAGGTCTGGCTTGTTTTGGGGAGCAGTGAGAGTCACCAAAGCCAAACACCTAATGACTAACGTTCAGTGGCTTCTAGTCTCTCAGTCCTGGGGGGCTGCCACCATTCAGACACCCCATGGCTGGGCTGCACAGGCAGGGCTGCTCCTGGGGGCTGTCATGGCAGGTCCTGAGGGCCCTTTGTGGAACTTCAAGGACCTCCTGCCCCAGCCACCAGCCCCGATTTTCAGGGAATAAACTCTGGCCATGCCCCTTTCAGAAGCCCTGGACATGATCTTCTCAGCTGCCCAGCACTCCAATGCAGCCATCACTGAGATGGTGAGCAGCCCGCCCTCCCCTGGAGCCCTGTCCCCCTCCCTGCAAGTCTCAGCCTGGTCCCACCCATGACACCTATCCCACTGCTGCCCTTGCTCTCACACCCCAATCCCCGTCCCCACAAGGCAAGCCTTCCAGAAGCAGGTGAGCCCTGCCCAGACTTGACTGAGGATGCACCCCAACCCCCCAGGAGCGGCTGCAGGACCTGTGGGAGGTGTACCAGCGCCTGGGCCTCGAGGACGACATAGTAGACCCTTCTAACACCCTGCTCCGTGAGGGCCCGGTCTTCAAGATCTCCTTCCGCCGCAACGATCCCATGGAGCGCTACCTTTTCTTGGTAGGAGGGTGCTGGGAGCTCCTCTCCACACCAGGGAGGGAAGTGGAGCCACTCTGGCCTGAGTCATGCTGCCTGGCCTCTACCTGGCACTGCAGGGGGACAGGGAAGACACCGCTTCTCTGTCCTTTTTTGCTTTGGCACCCAGATGACTTTGGACAGGTCACCTGCTGCCTCCAAGCCTCAGAGATTTCCAACCTACAGGTTTCCCAGACATGTCCTAGGAAGCAACAGAGTCAGAGTTTGAACCTGGTCTGGCTCCAAAGCCTGTGGTATTAATCTGTGCTCTAGAGAGTGTACAGCAGGAGGGAGTAAGGTTAGCTACTAGGAAGAACTGCCCTGGGTTTGCATGGAAGAAGCTGGGGGGATCTCCTGAGATCTGGAAAGGTGGTCCTGCCTGGAGGTCTGGGGAATGGAGCTAAAACCTCTTGTAAACCCCTACCAGCCTGAGCCCCTGTTGAGAAAGGCCTTGTAGGTTTCTGAAGGTCTGCTAGGGTCCCTTGTAGGGTGACCCTCCAGTAACCATCCTAGGGGAACTGGGAGCTTGACAGCCCCTTCCTCATCACCCGCATCATCACCTGTGACGTCCTGTGAGCTGGCCAGAGTGTGGTCAAAGGGGAGGGGGTCCAGTGGTGCTCAGCCCACCCTCAGAGAGACCCTACCTAGCCGTCCTCCCTGCCCCTGCCACGGGCCACTCACACCTGTGTCTCCTGCAGTTCAACAACATGCTGCTCTACTGCGTGCCCAGGGTGATCCAGGTGGGTGCCCAGTTCCAGGTGAGGACCCGCATCGACGTGGCCGGGATGAAGGTAAGAGGCTCCACCTCAAAGGTGGGACTGAGTACAGGGAGTAATAGGAGGGGCCAACCAGGTTCTCAATCAGAGAACCGAACCCCTGCAGGGCCTGGACAAATGTGGAGATGGAAGAGTGTGGGGCTAGAGCTCTCCCCTCTGGGCTCCTAGCCCTCCTGCGCCGTCCTTCCCAGCTTCCCACAGGCCTGGCCCTCCCTTTGGGGCACTGCATGAGCCAGCTGGGCCTTTCTCTGCTTTCCCTACTGTTTATACCACTGCTTCGAAAACTTTCATGTATGTGAGAATGCTCTGGGCATCTTGTGAAAATGCAGGTTCTGAGTCAGGAGGTCTAGGTGGTGGGGGGCCTGAGATCCTGCATTTCTAACCAGCTCCCAGTTAAGATGGACAGACAACTGACCCCACCTGCAGGATTGTGGGAATTAAGTGAAATGAGACTTGTCCTGGGCAGTGTACGCTGATACTGTAGGAGCACAGACCACGTTTTCAGTAGGAAAGGTCTCCAGTGTCAGCTCAGCGGCTGGCTTATGTGTGTCCCCATCTACTTCATCCAGAGATAATGGCAAATGAGCAGGGCCAGTAGTTCGTCATGGAGCCCATTGACTGGGTGTCCCCATGGGGGACCACCAGATCCTCCTAGCAGCCTCATGATGCAGGGGCTGTTAGAATCTTTTGGATTTTTTTTTTTTTTTAGATGGAGTCTCACTCTATTGCCCAGGCTGGAGTGCAATGGCACAATCTGGGCTCACTGCGACCTCCGCCTCCTGGGTTCAAGTGATTCTCCTGCCTCAGCCTCCCAAGTAGCTGGGACTACAGGTGCAAGCCACCATGCCCGGCCAATTTTGGTATTTTTGGTAGGAGAGA
Source organism: Macaca mulatta (assembly GCF_049350105.2). Lineage (NCBI taxonomy): Eukaryota > Metazoa > Chordata > Mammalia > Primates > Cercopithecidae > Macaca > Macaca mulatta. The sequence goes on along the minus strand of NC_133409.1, from coordinate 145,240,023 downwards.
TGGGGTTTCACCACATTGCCCAGGCTGGTCTCAAATTCCTGACCTCAAGTGATCCACCTGCCTTAGCCAAAGTGCTGGGATTACAGGTGTGAGTCACCACACCCAGCCTGTTTTTTATCTTTTAAAAATATTTTAATTTTACTACTTAAAAAATACAGATTATACACATTCTAAAGTCAAATAATATAAAAAATATATACAATGAAAGTCTCGGCCGGGCGCGGTGGCTCAAGCCTATAATCCCAGCACTTTGGGAGGCCGAGGTGGGTGGATCACGAGGTCAGGAGATCGAGACCATCCTGGCTAACATGATGAAACCCCGTCTCTACTAAAAATACAAAAAACTAGCCGGGCGTGGTGGCGGGCGCCTGTAGTCCCAGCTACTCAGAGGCTGAGGTGGGAGAATGGCGTGAACCCGGGAGGTGGAGCTTGCAGTGAGCCGATATCGTGCCACTGCACTCCAGCCTGGGTGACAGAGCGAGACTCCGTCTCAAAAAAAAAAAAAAAAAAAAAGAAAGTCTCCTCCCACTCTATCCTTAGGTCCCCTTCCTGAAGGCAACCCTTGCTTCTTGTGAGGCCCTCCAGAGGTGGCCTTCGCCTAGCAAACAAATAATATATAATAGGCTTGTTTCCTCATTTATACCAGAAGCAGTGGTATACTCTACACATTTTTCTGCACTTTGCTTGTTTTAACTAACTGCAAATGCTGGAGACTGAGGTGTCCCTGTACTTGAGAGCTTCCTCATCCTTCTGCCCAGCTGCATTGCGTCCCACTGTGCGGATGCACCGGAATTTCTTCAGTCTTCTGCTGAGAGACACTTAGATTGTTTTCAGTTGTCAGCAGCTGCAAATGAGGCTGCAGTGAATAGCCTGGTACAGCCTGCCTGTGTGTGAGTGTATCTGTAGTTAATCCCATTTTTAAACATGAGAAAACCAAGGCCCTAGAAAACCTTTCTAACTTAAGTAACTTGCTTCAAGGTCATATCGCAAATGCTAGTTTGAGTGACCAAGCCAGGATTTAGATGCAGGTGTAACAAAGGCTGGCGCTTCTGCATCTAATCACCACGCTCTGCTGTCGCCTATTAAGGCTTCAATCCAGAGGGTTAAAGCCTCTGATGGGATTTCTGGCATCATGGAGGACATGGTCAGAGAAGCTTCCTAACCACCCGTCTCTGCTGGCTCCTGAGTCCTGGTGTGTCCTGAGGGCTGGGGCTGGAAGAAGCAGAGGTCTGGTGTGGCCCATTTTGGCACTCTCTCATCCACCATCACCCCTACCTGCTTCAGCCCCAGAAGGGAGCTGCAGGCAGGAGTTGAACCAGAATGCTCTACCCTCTAGAGCCCCTGGGGCCTCCAGAGACCCCAGCAAAAGAGCCCGTTCCCTGCTCCTGACTGGGGTTGCTTGGCATTTGGAGCAATCCAGGGCCTGGGGGTGGCGTGCAGCCTGGGAATGATGAAGGCTGATGAGGGAACATGGGTTCACAGCTCACCCCTACACCTGAGCTGACTGAAGTCTTTTACCAGTGCAGCCCTGGCCCTGGCATCTAGCTTTCCATCCTAAAGGGACCAGAATGTCCCATAGACCAGGGCGTGTGCAGGCTTGTATGTCTGGAGTCCTTGGTGAATGAGGCTGAGAAAGGCAGGTTTATGGAGAGCTACAGACAGAGAAATGGAGACAGGTGGCCCTGCCAAAGGACTGTCAGAGGCCCAGGCATAGAAAAATAGAGATCGACAGATAGGAAGGCTAAGAAATATAGAAACCAAAACAGAGTCATAGAGAGAAAACAGAGAGAGCCGAGCCTGAGAGCATCAGATGCTTTGGGTGTGTGTTGAGAGCTCACCGGCCCTGTGTGTGCTGGGTTTCTGGAGTCTGCTAGTCTTGGCTAGCATGTCTGATACTCCAGCAGCCGCAGAGCACCCTCTCCTGGATGGCATGGGCTTGGCAAGCGCAGAGCTGTCCACTCACCCTACTTCTGTGCAGGAACTATTTTCTGAGTCTAAGATTTGGAGGCAAATCTCGCCTTTGACCATCATGATGGTTCCTATTGGCCCATGACTCCCTGGCCTCCTCCTTCCTAGGTGTCAGGGAGGCCTAGTTCACAGCAGCTGATTCTCCCCAAGGTCTGACTTGGTCTTAGCAGTTTTGCCATCCCACACAGGACCAGCCTGGGAAGAAGGAAGGGGTGTGGGCACACATATCCAGAGGCTCCATGTACAGTTGTGCAGGTTGTACACTGCACAAGGATACCTCATCTAAGAGGTTGTCTTCTGCAGCCAACTGCAGATTAGCAGATTTTGATACAATATCATAGATGGTATATTTATGGTGAGAATTGTCCGGCAGATGGCAGTCAAATGTCTTGTTCCAACAATATCTAGGTATTATGCCAGTTTGCCAACAGATGTCAGTAAAGTGTTTTGAGGAAGGCTGTCCTTTTCTAATTATTACAAAGGTACAGTATGGACTAGCAGGGGATTGAATTGACCCAGCCCTGGGGAGAGTGGTTGAGGCTCAGCTTAGCAGAGCTTGGGAAACTCCTCTCGAAACCTGCTGGGGAGCTGGAAGCCTCTGTATGAACATCCCTGGGGCAGCCTAGACCCTCAGGTCAGGAGCTCCCAGTTCCCTTTTTTCTGTCAAAAGCATGATATTTCTTCCTATTTCTGGACTGCAAACCTGGGATTTCTCCCTTCTTTTCCCTTTCCCCTCTCCCTGACTCAATTAGAAACCTCTTTTGTCTCTCCAGTGCGCCTGGGCAGGCCGGGGCCGTCTATGATGTCGCTTCCTAACTGGCCTGTGAGCCACAGGTCTGTCCCATTTTGGCCAGATCCAGCCCCTCATCCCTTGCACACAAAGAGGTATTTGGCTCTTTCCCAAATACCTCTTTCCACATGACCACCTCCCCAGTGCCAAGGGCATCGAATCCAAATCACATCAGCCCCCTCTAAGGCAAAGACTGGGGAGTGAGGCTGCAGACTAGGACTAAGCTGGGGAAGGATGTGCTTGTACTCAGTGCTGTCTGGGTTATGGTGAGCCGCCCTGGAAGTGTGCAAAGACCTGGCCACCGCATGGGAGGCAGCAGAGGAGTTCAAGTGTTCGAGGAATTGAATGGCAACGAAGTTCCCCCGCACAGAGGCTCTTGTGCTCTCGGCCTGTGTCTTCGGTTCTCTTTGCAAATCTCTCTCCATGCTGTCTGGAGGAAGTGCGCTTACAGGACTCTGGGGGTAGGATGGAAATAGATGTTCTTCCATCTTACCTTTGGGGGCTGAAAACCTGGGGTGGAATCCTTCTTTTGCCCCTTTTTTGTTGAATCTATTGTCAGAAATTGTCATCTCCACCTCACACTGGGTCAACTTAGCTGCTGCTAAAATTCCAGGAGCCATAGGTCCATTTGCTTGGAGGGAGGCCCAGTTGTAGGAGCATTTGCTTGGCTCAACAGGATTAGGGAGGTGGCGAACAAGCTCTGCATCCCTGTCTCTCGAATATGAATTGTCCCTTGGACACAATCCACCTCCCTCCCCTCTCCAGTGCTGCGCCTGGGACCCGGGGGATGGCGAGTCTGAGCTGGTTGCCTCCCTCCTCTTGGCAGGTGCGGGAGCTGATGGACGCTGAGTTCCCCCACTCCTTCCTGGTGTCTGGGAAGCAGCGCACTCTGGAGCTGCAAGCCCGGTAAAGCAGCTGGGTGGCAGCCCAGGGCCAGGCGGGAAAACTGGGAGGGGCTGATCTCCTCAACACCTGTGTTCACTTTCCGAGCAGGTCCCAGGAGGAAAAGATTTCCTGGATGCAGGTATGGGAACGCTCCAGGCCTTCCGGGAGTCTTTTTCCTTTCTCTTTTTTTTTTTTTTTCTTTCGCAGTAATGGGTTATCTTGATGAAGCTCCTGGGATTCTCCCTAACCTATTCGGGCTGAGGGGCAGGGAGTGGTGTGTGTATGCATGTGTGTGTGTGCATGTGTGTATGCATGTTTGTGCATCCGTGTGTGCATGTCTGTGTGTGTTTGTGTGTGTGCATGCATGTGTGTATGTGTGTGTTTATGTATATGTGTGTTTCTGTGCATGCATGTGTGTGCATGTGTTTGTGTGTATGTGTGTGTACGTGCATGTGTGTATGTGTCTTTGTGTGTATATGTTTGTGTGTCTGTGTTTGTGTGTGTGTGCGTGTGTGTGTGCACGCTCCCACACCTGCGTGTGCACGCTCCCACACCTGCGTGTGCCCAGCTGCTCCCTGCTCTTCCTAAGGAGCTGCTCTGTGGTAGTTTGGAGACAGATCTGGGTTCCTATCTTGCTGCTTCTCATTGCCCAGCTGGGCAGTCCAGGGCCAGTCACTTACCCTCTCTGAGCCTCAGTTTGTACATTTGTAACCTGGGGTTGGTAGTTTCTCCTCTGATAAGGTGGCCTGTGTGTGTGTAGAATCCAGCGTCTGGCACCCAGTGGGCTTTCAGCCCTGTCTGTTGCATGTGTGGCTGGATGGACCGAGGAGCAACCCCTCCCTCCCACAACTCAAGCCCCAACCCTCCCTCTCCCTGCACCCCAGGCCTTCCAAGCAGCTGTTGACCAAATTGAGAAGCGGAATGAAACCTTCAAGGCGGCGGCCCAGGGGCCTGAGGGAGACACCCAGGAGCAGGAGGTAAATGAAAGCTTTTTCATCCGTTGCTGGAGCCACCAACCCAAACAGAGCTTGTTCCCTCTCTGTTCTACTTGTACCAGCTTGGAGGGACAGGGAGTGTCACCTGCCAGGAGAGACTGAAGGGACCAGGGGAAGCCCTCACAGCGCATCCCCCGACTCAGTGCCTGAGCATTCCCCGTTAGCAACGCTTCCTTTGGGAGCCTCTCTGTACAGCTGTCATGGGGAAGGGTTTCATGTCTCTGTAGCCGCAGGGGGCAGCAGGGTTTTGGGTTTGAAGGTATCTGACAAATGTAAAGTCTCAGGGAAGATGGAAGGTGAGTGGGGTAGGGGCTGGGGAGGATATCTGTGGTTTGAGTTCAGATTTGAGCTCAACTCTGGCTTGCTGGGTGACTGCTGAGTCATTTGACCTCTCTGGGTCTCAGTTTCCTCACTTATACAATGGGAATAATGGTAACTAATCTATCATAAGGCCTTGATCAGGTCAGTCAGCCTCCTGTGAAAGCCCCAGGGAAGCCCAACACACAGAATCCCTGCCACAGCAGGTGGACACAAGGCCTCCGGTCCTCGGAGGATGGGCAGAAGAGGGTCACCAAAGGCCCATTCCTGCCCAACTCCCCTTAACCCACAGCTGCAGTCTGAGGAGCTGGGCCTCCGAGCACCACAGTGGGTCCGGGACAAAATGGTGACCATGTGCATGCGCTGCCAGGAGCCCTTCAACGCTCTGACGCGCCGTCGCCACCACTGCCGGGCCTGCGGCTATGTGAGTACTCCTGCCAGCACTCCTGCCTCCACCTGCCCCACCCAGGCCTCCATCTTTCCTACCTAGGCCTCCCCTTGATCCACTTAGGCCTCACCTGTCCCACCTAGGACTCCACCTGCCCCACCTTGGCCTCCACCTGTCCCACCTCAGCCTCCACCTGCACCACCCAGGACTCCACCTGTGTCACCCAGGCCTCCACCTGCCCCACCTTGGCCTCCACCTGTCCCACCCAGGCCTCCACCTTTCCCACCTGAGCCTCCACCTGCCCCACCCAGGCCTCCACCTGTCCCACCTAGGCCTCCACCTGTCCCACCTCAGCTTCCACCTGTCCCACCTAGGCCTCCACCTGTCCCACCTAGGCCTCCACCTGCCCCACCTCAGCCTCCACCTGCCCCACCTCAGCCTCCACCTGCCCCACCTAGGCCTCCACCTGCCCTACCTAGGCCTCTACCTGTCCCACCTAGGCCTCTACCTGTCCCACCTAGACCTCTACCTGTGTCACCCAGGCCTCCACCTGCCCCACCTAGGCCTCCACCTGTCCCACCTAGGCCTCCACCTGTGTCACCCAGGCCTCCACCTGTCCCACTTAGGCTTTTACCTGTGTCACCCAGGCCTCCACCTATCCCATTTAGGCCTCTACCTGCCCCACCTGGGCCTCTACCCTCCCAGCTCAGGCCCTGCTGTCCCCATCCTGGCCAAATCTGCTGGCTTCAACCAGTGCAGCCCAGTGGCGTTGGGCACTAGCTCATCTGGCCCTCACAGCACACCTCAGGGGGCTGCTATGCTCCCGTTTTATAAATGGGAAAATGAGACCCATTGAGGATTTAATTACTTGTTCAAGGCACCTCTGAAGCTGATCCTATGAATTTATCTGCCTTCTTATCATCATTTTCCATCACCCTGAGACCCAGAGCTAGGAAATGGTCTCCAGTTCCAGTGGTGGGTCATCCAGCCCCGTACCCCCTCAGGCCTTGCCCCACCACCACCCCAGGCCCATGCCCACTGTGCACCCACACACCCCTGTCATCCTCTCTTCTCTACCTGCTTTGGCTAACTGTCCTCTCTTCTCTGCAAGCCCTCAGCACCCTGGCACCTGATGGATTCTGTTGCCAACTCTGCCTACTGGTTCAGGCCTCAGTTTCCTTACCTCCACCATGGGGATCATGAAACCCACCTCCAGTGTGGCAGTGAGGATTCAACCAAAAAACATTCTCTCCCTTCTCTCTCCTCTTTCTCTTTCCCCCTCCTCCATAGCTCAGGTAGGGCATCCAGTGCAGGTGAGCTACCAGCTTCTTGAGGAAGGAACTGTGTCCCTCCAGTTCCTCCTCTTATCAACCCAGGCCCCGTTATCAGAGGCAGATCTCGCTTTGCTTTTTAAGCATCTGCTGTACTTGAGCTGTACTCTGTTGACATCACAACCCCCTCTGTTTACTCTGCAAACAGAGAAGCCCTTTGCAACCTCAGTCTTTGATGACCTCTAGAGGACAGGAGGAGTCTAGCTGGACAGGTTGGGGCCAGTCAGGGAGGTGTCCCCAAAACGTGTTAAACTGCAATCAGGACACAGTCCATTTCTAGGACTGGGAACACACCTGCATTCAGATGTCAGTGATGAGTTAACATCCCGAAGCCAAATAGAAAGGATGTGGGGATTGGCTACTGTTCCTGGTGATTCACATCTGTAAATAAGAGTTGAACTGATTCACACGTGTGACTGAAAGTAGTTCTTTAAAAATTACTTAAAATAGTGAACTACAAAGAGGCACAAAGAATAACAACACCCATGTAGCTGCCTTCCAGCTTAAGATAGAAAATATTCTCACAACTAAACTAAATGTATGATCCTTGCTTGGATTCTTTCTGGGGTAAAATAAAGCCATCAAGGTCGCTCTTGGGACCATTGGGAGATATTTGATTTTGTAACATATCTAGATAATAATATTATATCAGCTGGGTGCAGTGGCTCACACCGGTAATCCCAGCACTTTGGGAGACCAAGGTGAGCGGATCACCTGAGGCCAGGAGTTCAAGAACAGCCTGGCCAACAGCCCCATCTCTACTAAAAATACAAAAATTAGCCGGGTGTGGTGGTGTACACTTGTAATCCCAGCAACTCGGGAGGTTGAGGCAGGAGAATCGCTTGAACCCAGGAGGTGGAGGTTGCAGTGAACCCAGATCGCGCCACTGTACTCCAGCCTGGGCAACAAGAGCAAAACTCCATCTCAAAAAAATAAAAATAATAATACTGTATCAATGTGAAATTTCCTGAGTGTGACCATGACACTGTGATAGGTAGAAGAATGGCTTGTTCTTAGGAGACACCAGCTACATATATAAGGGTGAGGTGTCATGATGACTGTCATTTATCCTCAAACGGATCAGAAAAAAATAAAATACACACACATAGAGACAGACAGAGAGCAAATGTGGCACAAATGTTAATAATTAGTGAATTCAGTGGGTGGTATCATTGTATTATTTGTTCAATTTGTCGGTTTGAAGTTTTTCAAAATTAAAAGTTGTTAGAGGAAAACAATTTACTAATTATATTTAAACATTGAAATCTCTCAATAAAAAAATAAAATGCTCCTAAGGTAACCAAAGCCCCGTGTGGGGCTGTGCCCTGACCGTGGGTTTCTCGTGCCTGTGCAGACCTTCGTGCCTGCTGAGCCAGTGAGTCATCCTTTCGGTGGTTCGGGTGCCAGTTTCTGTCTCCCCTGCCTGCCAGACGGGAATCCTTGTCAGGGTGGGGCAGGGCCAGGCCTTCTTCTCCACATCCCTGCCAGGCCATGCTCTGTGCTAGGCACACAGAGGAGCTCCCTGAGGGCTGGGGCTGCCTGACGAACAACACTCCCCGCTCTGCCCCTTTCTCCTGCGCTCCATCTCCAAGCCCACATCTGGGCTCCCCGTGGTGCCAAGTCTTCCTTGCAGTCATGCCTTGAGGCACCCAGAGTTCCTCTCTGAGTCTTCCCAGGCCCCTTTTACCTGGTCTCCCAACATGATCCATGTCAGCCTTGGGGGGATGTCTTCGTGGTGAACTGAGGGTGGGCCCCGCTCCACAGAGTACCCATGTAAAAACAACCAGCCTATCATTTTTAGATGAACATACACTTGACTCCATGATGGCGCAGAATACAAAGTCCACCTGAGTCTTAAAGCTAAACTGTGGGTCTTGAAAGACACACCCTGTTTGTGGAGGGCCTGTCTGCCAGTTAACAGTGTGGCTCTCAGGGTCAGGAGAGGACAAAAGCTGGGCCCTGCTTACCTGGGGGGGTCTTTGGGAGAGTCAGGTGAGATGGCAGAGAGGACAGCACTTGGAAAAGTGAATCAGATGCAGAGGTCTGTCTGGGGCAAGCCCTTGGGTTCACGGTTACCCTCACTCGGAGGGAACCTGGAGGAGAGAGAAGTTATGGCCCTTGTGATGGAGGCCGGGTCTTGAACTCTCAGCCTAAGAGCCCCGAGTCTGAGCTCCCCCATGCACTGCAGCCTCCAGGCAGTTGGGCCTCACCAGCATCGGGCACCATTCCCGCTCTGCCTCCATTCCACTCTCGAAGCTTTCTTTTCCTCCCCCAGTTCCTGGTTGCTCTCATGCCCCCACCTGCCCGCCAAGGCAGGAGCCCAGCCCTCCGGTGCCTGGTCTCAGCCCCACGCCCCCGTGTGTGTGTCCTCCTCAGGTGGTGTGTGCCAGGTGCTCCGACTACCGGGCCGAGCTGAAATATAACGACAATAGGCAAAACCGAGTCTGCCTCCACTGCTACACGTTCCTCACTGGAAACGTGCTCCCTGAGGCCAAGGAGGACAAGAGGCGGGGCATCCTGGAGGTGAGGGCCACTGTCCCCATGCTCACCATCCGTCCTCTTTTCAGGGAATGTGTGCCCAGTAACCACCCTGGGCTGACACTGTCCAGTGCTGAGGAATAAGCCAGCTGTGGTCACACCCTCCCTCCAATCCCTCCTCCTCTCTCTGCCCACAGACCCGGGTCTCTCCCCACAGCCCAGGCAGTGCGGAGCCTGTCACCAAATGGAGGTACCCTTTGGCTGCAGGCTGTCATCCACATTCTTCTGCGCTTCCTCTATGTCCTCATCCAATAGTACGCCCCCTCTGGACAGCTCCTGTTCACATCCCCACGTCCTGCCCCAACAGTCCCAGGGTGACAAGAGCTGGTCACTAATTCCATTTTACAGATGGGAACACTGAGGCTCCAGGTCAGACAGATTGGAGACTCCATTCTAACTGGAAGGGACTCCAGGAGCCAGTCAGTCTTATCCCATGGAGACCCAGGGCTGGAGAAGTGACTTGCCCAAGATCACACAGCAAGTTAGGAGCCAGCTCTCTGATCTCAGCCACAGATGTTCTTTCTGTTGCCCTGGGGGCCTCACTGAGCCACACTTGCCCCCACAGGTGCTCCCTTGTGGGGGTACAACTGTGCTCAGCTAAGCACAACATATACAATGTCACCCAGCCCAGCATCGGTACCACCATCCACTGCCCCTCCCTCATGAAGGCCAGGTTGATATCCTACTGTCCCTGGGAGGTGGGAGAAGGTCCAGCCTGTGCCAGCTGAGATTCACTCCCAGGTTCAAGTTGGCCTCTTTTGGCCAGGTGGGATGGCTCATACCTGTAATCCCAGCACTTTGGGAGGCCAAGGTGGATGGATCACCTGAGATCGGGAGTTCAAGACCAGCCTGGCCAACATGGTGAAGCCCCGTCTCTACTAAAAATACAAAAAAAAAAAAAAAAAAAAATCATCCGGGCATGGTGGTGCATGCATGTAATCCCAGCTACTCAGGAGGCTGAGGCAGGAGAATCTCTTGAACCCGGGAGGTGGAGGTTGCAATGAGTCGAGATTGCACGATTGCACTCCAGCCTGAGCAACAAGAGCGGAACTCCATCTCAAAAAAAAAAAGTTGGCCTCTTTCCATGAGCATCTGCCCCCTTTCCAATCCTCCTCATTCTTCCAGGCCCAGGACCCCCCTGACCGATAGGCAACACAGCCTGCTGCTGGAGATGCTCAGCCCCTTCTCGAGGCCCAATTCTGTTTCCTGGAGCAGCTCCAGGCACCCTCCCGGCACCTGCCCCTTGTGGGCACACACACGACAGGTTCAGGCAGGCTGGCGTTTGGCCGCAGCTCTGCCACTGGCCAGCTAGCTGTGTGACCACAGGCACTTGATGGGACTTTCTGAGTCTCAAGGACCAAGGACCTCTCCATTCAGTACTGCTGTAAGGATTGGAGATAGTAATTGTCAAGCCCCCAGACCAACATCTGGCACTTGCGGCTGCTCTGTTCCCTGACAGTCCCTCCTTCTGGTTTTAGAAAGGGTCCTCAGCCACGCCTGACCAGAGCCTGATGTGCAGCTTCCTGCAGCTCATCGGGGACAAGTGGGGCAAGAGTGGCCCCCGGGGCTGGTGTGTGATCCCTCGAGATGACCCCCTTGTGCTCTATGTCTACGCTGCCCCTCAGGTAAGGCCACCACCTACCCATCCCCCACCAGGCCCTGGCCTTCCCACAGCATGTGTATGGTGGGGGTCAGCGGTGAATATTGCTAGCTCCATATGTCAGATAGGGAAACTGAGGCCCAATGAGGATGTGGTATCCTGGAGTCTCAAGGTTAGTAAGTTTCAGAATTGGGCCCTGACTCTAGGTCACCACTGCTTTGCCCTCAGAGGCAGCCATTTCTTCTCTCCTCTTCCTCAATGGCCTTCACCAGCCCACCCCCAACCCATGGGGGTTTGAGGTGTGAGCTGTGCGTGAGTGGCTGTTACCTTCACAATGGCTATCTGGGGCAGTAGGACTGAGAGAGGATAGTGGCCCACTGCTCTCTCCTCCCCCCAGGACATGAGGGCTCACACCTCCATCCCCCTGCTGGGCTACCAGGTGACCGTTGGGCCCCAGGGGGACCCTCGGGTCTTCCAGCTACAGCAGTCAGGCCAACTCTACACTTTCAAGGCCGAGACGGAGGAGCTGAAGGGCCGCTGGGTGAAGGCCATGGAGCGGGCGGCCAGTGGATGGAGTCCCAGCTGGCCCAACGATGGGGACCTGTCCGACTGAGCCACTGCCAGCCACTCTCCTGCCCACCTCTCCCCACCCTGAACCCAGCTCCTGCCACAGACTGACCCTGTGGCCTCAGGACCCACTGCCCCAAGGGGTGCTTTCACAGAATTGATTCAGCCATCTGCGCTCAGGCCATGTGTCCCGATCTGGGAGGCAGAAAATATGGGTCCATTCCTTTCTAGAAAGGGGACAACCAAGTGTCTCAGTTTGCCTTGCGGGGAGGGGGCTCCTGGGCCATGGGACTTCCAGTGCTGAAACTGGGAAAGCCCCAGGTAACCCCGGACTGGTGGTACCAGAGTGTGGTTTTCAACCGGGGCTGCTCATTTGTGTCTCCCGGGGAGCTTTTAAAGAGTACTGGTGAAAAACACATAGTAAATTAATTTTAAAATGTAGAAAACAATGCCTGTACTGAAGCACCACCAACCAGTTAATTGGTCTGCGATGGGGGAGGCACGGGGTCTTTTTTTTTTTTTTTTTTTTTTTTTTTTGAGATAGAGTCTTACTCTGTTGCCTAGGCTGGAGTGCACAAACATGGCTCACTACAGTCTCCATCTCCCAGGCTCAGGCGATCCTCCCACCTCAGCCTCCCACGTAGCTGGGACTATAGGTGTGTGCCACTGTGCCTAGCTAATTTTTTTATTTTTTGTAGAGATGGGATTTCACCATGTTACCCAGGCTGGTCTCAAACTCCTGGCCTCAAGTGATGCTCCCACCTCCACTTCCCAAAGTGTTGGGATTACAGGTGTGAGCCACTGTACCTGACGCATGCGTACTTTTTTTTTTTATTATACTTTAAGTTCTAGGGTACATGTGCATAACGTGCAGGTTTGTTACATATGTATACTTGTGCCATGTTGGTGTGCTGCACCCATCAACTCGCCAGCACCCATCAACTCGTCATTTACATCAGGTATAACTCCCAATGCAATCCCTCCCCACTCCCTGCTCCCCATGATAGGCCCCGGTGTGTGATGTTCCCCTTCCCGAGTCCAGGTGATCTCATTGTTCAGTTCCCACCTATGAGTGAGAACATGCGGTGTTTGGTTTTCTGTTCTTGCGATAGTTTGCTGAGAATGATGGTTTCCAGCTGCATCCATGTCCCTACAAAGGACACAAACTCATCCTTTTTTACTGCTGCATAGTATTCCATGGTGTGTATGTGCCACATTTTCTTAATCCAGTCTGTCACTGATGGACATTTGGGTTGATTCCAAGTCTTTGCTATTGTGAATAGTGCCGCAATAAACATACGTGTGCAGACGCATGTGTACTTTTTAAGAGTACACACTGGAGTCTAATATACAGCCTGGGTTACCTGGGATGAAGAATAAAGAAAGCAAACTACCACAACCGATGGTTGAGCCCCTATCAAGTGCCAGTCATGATAGTAGTAATAATAATAAAAATAATAAACATCTATTGGCCAGGCTCTGTGCAACGTGTTTTATGTGGATTATGTCATTTTACCATCCATAGTTATCCCCATTTCCAGATGAGAACACCGACTCAGAGACGTTTAGTAATTGGTTCAATTGGTCATGTAACTCATAGATGCGAGAGCCAGGTTTTAACCCAGTGAACTAAGGTCAAAGCTCTTTCCATTATGTAGCAGAACAATAAGACAAGCAGAGAGGGGAGGAGAGTGAGAAGGAAAGGAGAGGGAAAGAGAGTGAAGAAAGCTGGGAAGACAAGAGGGAAAGGTGAATGGTGGGAGGAAGGGGGATGGGAGGAGCATCCCTGTTCCCTCATCCCCACCTCGCTGGTGGGTGAGGATGCTTTTTCATAAGAGACCACCAGGGGGTGGCAGTGGTCAGCAGGTCACATGGAGTGGCCCCAGCAGTGGCCAGAACACCCTCAGCTGCTCTCAGCAGGTCCAGCCATTTCTGGGCTCTGCCCTGAAAGGAGGAAGCATGGATGAGTCACAGGTTTTTGTCCCATCACAGGCTCAACAGCTTGCCTGCCTCCAACCTGAGGCCACTTCCCTCTTGTAGAGTGTTTGTTTATTTGAGACAGGGTTTTGCTCTGTCACCCAGGCTGGAGTGCAGTGGTGTGATCAGAGCCCACCAGAACCTTGACCTCCTGGATTTAAGCCATCCTCCTTCCTCAGCCTCCTGAATGTCTGGAACCACAGGCACACGCCACCACGCCCAGCTAATTTTTGAAATTTTTGTAGAGATGGGGTCTCACTATGTTGCCCAGACTGACCTCAAGCTCCTGGGCTCAAGCATCCTCCTGCCATGGCCTCCTAAATATTGGGATTATAGACATGAGCCACCGCTCCCGGACAGCGTCAGCATTTTATTTATTTTCTTTTTTATTTTCATTTTTATTTTTTGAGATGGAGTCTCTTGCTCTGTCGCCCAGGCTGGCTCCATCTCGGCTCACTGCAACCTCTGCCTCCTAGGTTCAAGTAACTGGGATTACAGGCGTGCACTACCATGGCTGGCTAATTTTTGTATTTTTAGTAGAGACGGGATTTCACCATGTTGGCCAGGCTGGTCTCAAATTCCTGACCTCAGGTGATCCACCCGCCTCGGCCTCCCAAAGTGCTGGGATTACAGGCATGAGCCACTGCGCACAGCCTGCATCAGCATTTTTTTTTCTTTTTTTTCTTTCTTTTTTTTTTTTGAGAAGGAGTCTCGCTCTGTCGCCCAGGCTGGAGTGCGGTGGCGCCATCTCGGCTCACTGCAAGCTCCGCCTCCTCGGTTCACGCCATTCTCCTGCCTCAGCCTCCTGAGTAGCTGGGACTTCAGGCGCCCACCACGCCCGGCTAATTTTTTTGTATTTTTAGTACAGACAGGGTTTCACCGTGTTAGCCAGGATGGTCTCCGTCTCCTGACCTCGTCGTGATCCGCCCGCCTCGGCCTCCCAAAATGCTGGGATTACAGGCGTGAGCCACTGCGCTCGGCCTGGTATCCATTTGTTAGAAAGCACTGAATTGACTGAAGTTTTGGATCTTCTTCTTCTTTTTTTTTTTTTTTTTTGAGACGGAGTCTCGCTCTGTCGCCCAGGCTGGAGTGCAGTGGCGCGACCTCAGCTCACTGCAAGCTCCGCCTCCCGGATTCACACCATTCTCCTGCCTCAGCCTCCTGAATAGCTGGGACTACGGGCGCCCGCCACCACGCCCAGTTAATTTTTTGTATTTTTAGTAGAGATAGGGTTTCACCGTGTTAGCCAGGATGGTGTCAATCCCTGACTTCGTGATCCGCCCGCCTTGGCCTCCCAAAGTGCTGGGATTACAGGCGTGAGCCACCGCGCCCGGCCCCTGCATCAGCATTTTAAAACTCGCCAATGATGCTGAAGGCAGCTGGCTCAGTGACAGCAGAGTCAAACTGCGGCACTGGTACCTAAGCTTTTCCAGGGGGTTAGTCTGAGTGGGAGTATAGGGAGTGGCTTCACCGTGGAACAAAATGAGGTAGCTGTCAGAAGAGGGAAGCGGGGCACACAACCTTTGTGTTGTCATTGTTAGGTTTACTGAGGTGTAATTTACAGACTGTAAAATCCACCCTTGTTGGTATATTTTCTAAGTTTTGGCAGAAGAGTACAGTCATACAGCCACCACCACAATCCCCCTGTAAGTGTCCCCATGCCACCCTTTGTAGTCAACACACACCCCTACTCCTTGCCTCTGGTAACCATTGATCTGTTTCTGACTGATAATTTTGCCTTTTCCAAATGTCCTTTAAATGGAACCACAGCTTTTTGAGCCTGGCTTCCTTTACTCAGCATTATATATTTGAGATTCATTCACTTTGTTCCCCGTGTCAGTAGTTCATTCCTTTTTCATTGCTGAGTAGTATTCCATTGCATGGGCATATCACAGTTGTTCATCTCTTTACCAGGTGAAGTACACTTGGGTTATTTCCAGTTTGGGACAATTATGAATAATACTTCTATGAACTATAAACATTCATGTTCAGTGTTTGTGTGAGCACACATTTTCTTTTCTGTCAGGTAAATACCTAATATTGGGTCACTGAGTAAGTGTCTAACTTTATCAGAAACTACCATGCTCTTTTCCATTATCAGTTGTACCATTTTGCATTCCTACCAGCAATGTTTGACAGTTCCCCCTGCTCATGCATTTGGTGTAGTCAGGTTTGAAGTTTGTTTTTTTTTAATTAATAATTTTAGACATTCTGGTGAGTGTATAGGGCTCATGACCTTTTAAAAGTTTCTGATATAAAGAAATACATACAGGCTCACATCTGTAATCCCAGCATTTTGGGAGGCCAAGACGGGAGGATCACATGAGGTAAGGAGTTTGAGACCATCCTGGGCAACATGGTGAAACCCTGTCACTACCAAAAAATATAAAAATTAGCCGGGCATGGTGGTGCATGCCTGTAGTACCAGCTACTTGGGAGGCTGAGGCAGGAGAATCCCTTGAACCTGGGAGGCAGAGGTTGCAGTGAGCCAAGATGGCACCACTGCACTCCAGCCTCAGTGACAGAGTGAGACTCTGTCTCAAACAAAACAAAACAAAAGATCTGGGGACTGACAGAATGAATTGTGTGACTCAGACACGACAAGCCCATCACCTCGTACTTACTAATCATTGCCACCACTGTGTCGATGAGGTCATGGGACTTTCACATCTTCCCACTTCCCCAGCACTACCGTCTGTTATTCATCTCTGTATCCCAGGGCTTAGCACATAGCAAGTGCTTGAAAAATACCCTCTGGCCTGGATTCACACCAGCTCTGTCCACCCTCCAACACGGTATGTTTTCATTTTCTTCCTTGAGGTGACTGGAGGTCAAAGAGGTAAAATGATGTGTCCAAGGCATGTAGCATCTCTGTGTACTCTCTTAGGGACCAGGATGCGGGTCTCCAACTTCTCACCGTGACCCCACACTTTTGTCCTCACCTTACTGCCTGTCCCGCCCTCATGGCTTGATGCCAGGACCTGTTTCTTTTTGAAGATGGCCACAATAAGAGTATTTACACCATGGAAATTGGCAAACATGAAAATCGGCATATCAGCCCCTCTGACCTCTCATCCCCCAACAAAGAGTTAGTTGTTCCATTTTTACCAGCACCTCACTGGACAGGGAACCTGGCATTCAGGCGAGACTGAGAGAAGCCATCTTTGCTCACATAGCCTTGTCTTGATCGTACAACCAGACCATGAGCCCCTCGAGGGTGGCCAAGATGCCTTATCCATCTCTTTTCCCCACTCCTGTCCTCAATCTTTGTCCTGGGCTGGCTGCCAGCTAGATTTGGGCCTAGGGAAACAATAAGCTTCTTCAGGTTGAAGGCCAAGGTGGGAATGAGGGCATCTTCCTATTGGTACTGCTGGCCTGCCCTGGCCTCTGCCTGGTCACCCTATTCCTACTCTTACGCCTGGGGGAACTGAGCACTGACATGCTAGAACTGTTCTTCTCACCCTCTTCTATGATTCTCAGATTTCTTATCTTTGCCATTCTCATCATGTCTCACTTTCTTTTTTTCTAGGAATAAAAACAAAAGCTAATTTTTGATGAACATTTACCATGTGCTTTCTTTTTATTGGCTCATGTAATCCTTATACCAGCTCCATTGTACAGAATGAGAACAGGGAGGCACAGAGAGGTTCAGCAACTTGCCTAAAATCACACAGCTGGTAAATAGGGAAGCCAGAACTCAGTGTAGATGATCTGAGACCTCTCTGGAAAGCAGCAATGAGCACATCAGACTTAGAATTGTAAAACATGGGTTTGAATACCGGCTCTGTCACCTCCTGTGACTTTGCTCTCTAGGTCTCAGCTTCCTTCCTCATTCACAAGGTGGGATGATGAACATGCACCTCATCCATTCATAGGGTGATCTCAAAGTCAAATTATGTAACAGGTGTAAAAGGATATAGCAAATAGTAAAGTGGGCTGGACACGGTGGCTCACACCTGTAATCCCAGCACTTTGGGAGGCTGAGGTGGGCAGATCACTTGAGGCCAGAAATTTGAGACCAGCCTGGCCAACATGGCGAAACCTTGTCTCTACTAAAAAATACAAAAATTAGCCAGGTGTGCTGGTGCATGCCTGTAATCCTAGCTATTTAGGAGTCTGAGGCAGGAGAATCACTTGAACTGGGGAGGCAGAGGTTGCAGTGAGCCAAGATCATGCCACTGCACTCCAGCCTGGGCGACAGAGCAAGACTCCGTCTTAAAAATTTAAAAAAAAAAAGAAAGAAAGAAAAGGAAAAGAAAATGGTAAAGTGCTCAGCAAATGAGTGGATTATTAGTATATGGTTCTGTTTTCCAATTTTGAATTCCTCTCTTGCCTCTCAGAAGAATTCTTTGTCACTTCTGTTGTACCAGCATGCACAGTGCCCAGCAAGCTCCCAGATGTGGAAGCGATCAGGCAGTGCTGACTTCTCTTCCTGTGTTCTCTGCTGGGCTCTAATTTCTCTTTTTTTTTTTTTTTTTTTTTTTTGAGATGGAGTTTTGCTGTCACCCCGGCTGGAGTGCAATGGCACAATCTTGGCTCACTGCAACCTCCACCTCCTGGGTTCAAGTGATTCTTCGCCTCAGCCTCCCAAGTAGCTGGGATTACAGGCACATGCCACCATGCCCAGCTAATGTTTGTATTTTTGTAGAGACAGGGTCTCACCATGTTGGCCAGGCTGGTCTCGAACTCCTGAACTCAGGTGATCCTCCCGCCTTGGCCTCCCAAAGTGCTGGGATTACAAGCATGAGCCACTGCGCCTGGTGCTGGGCTCTAATTTCTCAAGTCTTTCAAGGAGACTCAATTCACCTCTCCTTTTCCCTTTCCATCACCAAACCCAGACTCAGAGAGTGGGTGGGTTCACTCCAGCAGGCTCCTAGTGCTCAGACCAACACCAGTACTGGCACTCCTTGAATGAAGTCAGTACATGAATACATCTTAGACATTACAATGGAAGCCAGTTGGAAGTTATGCTTCGCTTTCTAGAAACGGGCTTGAGTAAACTTTTTAGAAACACATTTATTTTTGTGGAGCAAGGCAATATATACTGGTCTGACTTTATTTTTAAAATTATTTTGGGGGGGTGGAGGTAAGGAAAGGGAGAGCATTAGGACAAATAGCTAATGCATACAGGGCTTAAAACCTAGATGACTGGGTGATAGGTGCAGCAAACCACCATGGCACATAAATAAATAAATAAATAAACAAAATTATTTGTAATATACAATAATCCCTTGCTATCCATGGGAGATTGGTTCTGGGACCCCCACTCCCCACCGCGGATACCAAAATCTTCGGGTGCTCAAGTCCCTGATATAAAACGGTATCGTATTTGCATGTAACCTATGCCTATCCTTCCATATACTTTAAATCGGGAGGGTCCCCAAATCCCAGATCGTGGACCGGTACCAGCCTGTACCTGTTAGGAATGGAGCCACATAGCAGGAGGCAAGCATCTGGCAAGCTAGCATGACCGCATGAGCTCCCCCTCCTGTCAGATCAGTAGGGGCATTAGATTCTCAGAGGAGCGCAAACCCTACTGCAAACTGAGCATTCGAGGGATCTCGGCTGTGCACTCTTTTTGAGACTATAACGCCTGATGATCTGAGGTGGAACAGTTTTATGCCCCCGTCCATGGAAAAATTGTCTTCCACAAAACCAGTCCCTGGTGTCAAAAAGTTTGGGGACTGCTGCTTTAAATCATCTCTAGATTACTTATAATGTCTAATATACTGTAAAAAATATGCAAATAGGCTGGGCATGGTGGCTCACGCCTGTAATCCCAGCATTTTGGGAGGCCGAGGTGGGTGGACCACTTAAGGTCAGGAGTTCGAGACCAGCCTGGCCAATATAGCGAAACCCCATCTCTACCAAAAATATAAAAATAAGCTCAGTGTGGTGGTGCCCTCCTGTAATCCCAGCTACTGGGGAAGCTGAGGCAGAAGGATGGTTGAACCCAAGAGGGGGAGGTTGCAGTGAGCTGAGATCACGCCACTGCACTCCAGGCTGGGTGACAGAGCAAGACTCCATTTAAAAAAAAAAAAAAAAATTAGCCGAGTGTGGTGGCAGGCACATGTAATCACAGCTACTCAAGAGGCTGAGGCAGGAGAATCACTTGAACCTGGGAGGCAGAGGTTGCAGTGAGCCGAGATCACACCATTGCACTCCAGCCAGGGTGACAAAGAGTGAGACTCTGTTTCAAAAAAAAAAAAGTGTGTATATATATGTGTGTGTGTGTGTGTGTGTGTGTGTTTGTATGTAAATAGTTGTTAGGTTATATTGTTTAGAGAATTTTTTTTTTTTTTTTTTTTGAGACAGGGTCTCACACCCTCACCCAGGTTGGAGTGCAATGGCATGATCTCGGCTTACTGCAGTCTCCATCTCCCAGGCTCAAGCAATCCTCCCACCTCAGTCTCCTGAATAGCTGGGACTACAGACACTGCCACCACACTCGGCTAATTTTTTGTATTTTTGGTAGATATGGGGTTTCATCATGTTCCTCAGGCTGGGAGAATAATGATTCTTTTTAAAGTCTGTATGTATTCAGTACAGATGCAAACATCCATTTTAAAAAATATTTTTGATTCGTGGTTGGTTAAATCCATGGATATGGAACCCACAGATATGGAGGGCTGGCTGTATTTTATCATTTCATTAAAATACATCACTTTTTGTGAAGCATAATTTAAAATAAAGTGCACAGAACTGAAGTGTATGGATTGATGACTTTTCACATGTGTTCACCCACGTAACCATCAAGATCCAGGACAAAGGCTCAGAAGATGTGCAGGGCCCCGGACGGCTCCCTTGTGCCCCCTCCCAGTCAGTACCCACTCCCACAGCAGCGATTTAATTTTGGATAGGCAATACATTCACATGGTACAATTCGAAAAGTACAAAAGGTAAACTAGAAAATCTCCCTCCCATCCTGCTGCCAGACACCCATTTTTTGGAGTGGTTGGGGAGAGACAGAGTCTTGCTGTGTCACCCAAACTGGAATGCAGTGGCACAATCACGGCTCACTATAGCCTTAACTTCCCAGGCTTAAGTGATCCTCCCACCTCAACCTCCTGAGTAGCTGAGACTACAGCTCAGCCTTACCTGGCGAATTGTTTGTATTTTTTGTAGATACAGAGTCTCACCATGTTGTCCAGGCTTGTCTCAAACTCCTGGGCTCAACCCATCTGCCCAACTCAGCCTCCCAAAGTGTTGAGATCACAGGCATGAGCCACTGCGTCCAGCCTCATTTTTTCTTCCATGAGAACATGTTACTGGTTTCTTGCAGACACCTCCAAAGAAAGGAGATACACATACTTTATTATTATTTTATTTTATTTTATTTTATTTTTGAGACAGAGTCTCGCTCTGTCACCCAGGCTGGAGTGCAGTGGACGGATCTCAGCTCACTGCAAGCTCCGTCTCCCGGGTTTACGCCATTCTCCTGCCTCAGCCTCCCAAGTAGCCGGGACTATAGGTGCCCGCCACCTCGCCCGGCTAGTTTTTTTGTATTTTTTAGTAGAGACGGGGTTTCACCATGTTAGCCAGGATGGTCTCGATATCCTGACCTCGTGATCCGCCCGTCTCGGCCTCCCAAAGTGCTGGGATTACAGGCTTGAGCCACTGCGCCCGGCCTCACACACTTTATATATTATATTATATCATATCATATTATACTATATTAATTTTCTCACCTTTTTACACAAAAGATATGTAACTAGTCAATTGTGTACTTAACAATACAACTTACAATGCTAGAATCATTTCAATAATTAGCGAATTAATAAATTTACCAAAAAGTGCCCCTTACAAAAGAGTTGGTCTGTAAAAATTGAAACCTTCATTACCAAACACTTCGATGATGCTTGGCTTTACAGCCCTCTGAAGGTCCTTAGGCAGCAAGCCCTGCTGCTACATCAGAAAATGCAATTCAATTAGGAAAACGTGATTCATGTTAACTTTTCGGCAGTCCTCCCAATAAACTGTGCTGTGAGATGCTGCCATCTTGGTATTACCTCTTCCTTTATAGCTCTTATCAATAATAACCACACAGATTTATATTAGCAATAACTCATGAGTTCTAAAGAACATGTGTAAGACACACACAAAAATATGACTGAAATTTGGAGCATAAATTGTGGAATTTCTCAAAGGCCTGAATTATTGGAACTTATTAGGTTGAGGTGAATCAAAGTGGAAAGAACTATTTTGCCCTTTTAGATGTATTAAGCAGTTTTCCTGGGAAATTGGTCAAGAGAATCCACTGGTGGTGTATGAACTTCTTGGGAAGAGCAGGTCTGGCCCTGCCAGAAGGCAGCTGAGAGAGCTGGGCTGGGCTGAGTTCCAGGAAACAGAGTAGGGGCTAGTCAGGAGTGGGAGGGCTAGCAAGGTGATGCAAATTCAAATCCCCAGGTACATCAGCAAGGCCAGAGGGTATAAACAGAGCCCCCAACCAGAGCCACAGCCAGTGGGCAGGGCTCTGGAGCTGGACTGGCTGAGAATGGGCTTAGATGCAAATTGGGAGACACTGGATCATTGCCAAGAATAAGGGCAAAGTCTGGCTGGGCGCGGTGGCTCACGCCTGTAATCGTAGCACTTTGGGAGGCTGAGGCGGGTGGATCAGGAGGTCAGGAGTTCGAGACCAGCCTGGCCAATATGGTGAAACCTCATCCCTACTAAAAACACAAAAATGGCCGGGCGCGGTGGCTCAAGCCTGTAATCCCAGCACTTTGGGAGGCCGAGACGGGCGGATCACGAGGTCAGGAGATCGAGACCATCCTGGCTAACACAGTGAAACCCCGTCTCTACTAAAAAATACAAAAAACTAGCCGGGCGAGGTGGCGGGCGCCTGTAGTCCCAGCTACTCGGGAGGCTGAGGCAGGAGAATGGCGTGAACCCGGGAGACGGAGCTTGCAGTGAGCCGAGATCCAGCCATTGCACTCCAGCCTGGGCGACAGAGCGAGACTCCGTCTCCAGAAAAAAAAAAAAAAACAAAACACAAAAATTAGCCGGGCATGGTGGTGCACACCTGTAGTCCCAGCTACTTGGGAGGCTGAGGCAGAAGAATCGCTTGAACCAGGGAGGTGGAGGTTGCAGGGAGCCGAGACTGCATCCCTGCACCCCAGCCTGGGCAACAGAGCAAGAAAAAAAAAAAGAGAGAGAGAATAAGGGCAGGGCAAATTCCACTAGTCTCTGGGAGAACGTGTGGGGCATGCTGACTCAGTATGGGGACTGATACATATGGGCTTTGCAAAGGGTCCCCATGGAGAATTGTAACAATAATAGCCCCAAACAGAATCAAGTTCCCTGTGTCCATGCTGTTTTGCAATGTAACTTTGTTGCTTCCGCTACCACAAGGTGGAATCTATTTCACCTCCCCTTGAATCTGAGTTGGCCTTGTGACTTGCTGTGACCAATAGGATGTGGCCGAAGTGATGCTGAGTAGGCCGGGCATGGTGGCTAATGCCTGAAATCCCAGCACTTTGGGAGGCAGAGCTGGGTGGATCGCTTGAGGCCAAGAGTTTGAGATCAGCCTGGGCAATGGTAAAACCCAGCCTCTACAAAAAAAAAATTTTTTTTTTTTGAGACGGAGTTTCGCTCTTTTTGCCCAGGCTGGAGTACAATAGCGCAAACTCGGCTCACCGCAACCTCCTCCTCCCAGGTTCAAGCGATTCTCCTGCCTCAGCCTCCTGAGTAGCTGGGATTGCAGGCATGCGCCACCATGCCTGGCTAATTTTGTATTTTTAGTAGAGACGGGGTTTCTCCATGTTGGTCAGGCTGGTCTTGAACTCCCGACCTTAGGTGATCCACCTGCCTCAGCCTCCCAAAGTGCTGGGATTACAGGCGTGAGCCACCACACCTGGCCAAAAAAAAAATTTTTTTTTAAATTTAGCCAGGCATGGTCCTGTAGTCCCAGCTACTCTGGAGGCTGAGGTGGGAGGATCACTTGAGCCCAGGTGGCCAAGATTGCAGTGAGCTGTGAGCACACCATTGCATGCCTTGGCGACAGAGTGAGACTCCATCTCAAAAAAAAAAAAAAAAAAAAAAAAAAAAAAAAAAAGTGATGCTGGGCAGTTTCTGAGGCTGGGCTTCTGCTTTTGGGCTTTTGGAGTGCTTTCATAATTACGTGAGGAACCTGGCCTGAAAGACCACAGGAAGAGAGAGGCCCAGGCACCCCAGCCAGTCTAGGCTACCTAACCCAGCCAAGCCATTAGCAGACTGTTGCTATGTGAATGAAAACAGCAGGGGAACCATCTAGCCAACCCACAGAATTGCAAGAAATAATAAACAGCTGTTCTAAGTCACTAAGTTTAGGAATAGATTGTTACACAGCATTACATAACTGATACATCCATCTACACTATCAATGTACCACTCAGGTCAACAAAGGGTATCTCATGTTGTGCAAACTCAGAATTGAGACCTAAATTGTGAGCATTTTATGTGTTAATAATTATATTCTCCAGAACCCTTTCACATGTTCCTTTTATTTTTTTGAGACAGGGTCTTGCTCTGTAGCCCAGGCTGGAGTATAGTGGCATGATCGTGGCTCACTGCAG
This sequence comes from Macaca mulatta, assembly GCF_049350105.2. Classification (NCBI taxonomy): domain Eukaryota; kingdom Metazoa; phylum Chordata; class Mammalia; order Primates; family Cercopithecidae; genus Macaca; species Macaca mulatta. The sequence goes on along the minus strand of NC_133409.1, from coordinate 145,216,113 downwards.
CCTTGACCCTCTGGGATCAAGTAATCCTTCCACCTCAGTCTCCTGAGTAGCTGGAACCACAGAAACATGCCACCATGCCTGGCTAACTTTTTAAGATTTTTTTGTAGAGATGAGATTGCACCATGTTGCCCAGTTTGTTCTCAAATTCCTGGGCTCAAGCAATCCTCCTGCCTCGGCCTTGAAAAGTGCTAGGATTACAGTCATGAGCCACCACGCTCAGTTCCACAGGTTCTATCTAATTTGTCATGACAACCCGTTGAGAAAGAGGAAGAGGAAATGTTGTATATCTCCATTAAACAGATAAGAAAACTGAGGCTCAGAAAGATATGTGACTGTCCCAAGATTACTCAGCAAATCAGTAAAGGTGCTGCTATAGACTGAACTGTGTCCCCCTAAAATCTATATGGTGATGCCCTAGTCCCCAGTGTGATTATATTTGGAGATAGGGCCTTTAAAGAGGTAATTAAGATTAAAGGAGGTCATGAGGGCCTTAATCCAACATGACTGGTATCATTATAAGAAAAAGAAGAGACAGGCTGGGCGCAGTGGCTCACGCCTGTAATCCCAACACTTTGGGGGGCTGAGGCGGGAGGATCGCCTGAGGTCAGGAGTTTGTGACCAGCTAGTCAACATGGTGAAACCCTGTCTCTACTAAAAATACAAAAATTAGCCAGGTGTGGCGGCGGGCGCCTGTAATCCCAGCTACTGGGGAGGCTGAGGCAGGAGAATCACTTGAACCCAGGAAGTGGAGGTTGTAGTGAGCTGAGATCACGCCACTGCACTCCAGCCTGGGCAACAAGAGTGAAACTCCATGTTAAAAAAAAAAAAAAAGGCCGGGCGCGGTGGCTCAAGCCTGTAATCCCAGCACTTTGGGAGGCCGAGACGGGCGGATCACGAGGTCAGGAGATCGAGACCATCCTGGCTAACATGGTGAAACCCCGTCTCTACTAAGAAATACAAAAAATAGCCGGGCGAGGTGGCAGCGCCTGTAGTCCCAGCTACTCGGGAGGCTGAGGCCGGAGAATGGCGTGAACCCGGGAAGCGGAGCTTGCAGTGAGCTGAGATCCGGCCACTGCACTCCAGCCTGGGCTACAGAGCGAGACTCCGTCTCAAAAAAAAACAAAACAAAACAAAAAAAAAAAAAAAAGAAGAAAAGAAAAGGAAGAGACATCAGGGATGTGTGTGCAGAGGAAAGGCGGCAGTGAGAAGGCAGCCGTCTACAAGTCAAGGAAAGAGGCCTCAGGAGAAAACAACCTGTGACACTTTGATCTTAGACTTGCAGCCTCCAGAATTATGAGACAATAAATTTCTGTTGTTTAAGCGACCCAGTTTGTGGTATTTTCTTATGGCAGAAACTAATATAGCAACTAAACTAGCAAACTAATATAGATACTGCTACTCAAATTTAGCTCTTATGCTTTCTTAGAAGGAATTTTCTTAAAACAATGACATACCATTTCTTGCATATCAAATTGGCAGAGATTTTTAATTAAAAGATAAACTTAGTGCTAGTAAGGACATGGAGAAATTGACTTTCTCAATCACAAGGGGTTGGAATCTAAATTAGTACAACTTTCTAAAGGAGATTTGGCAATACATATAGAAAGTCTTTAAAATCTACTTACTAACATATGGTAATAGCAAAATATTGGAAATAACCTACGGCAGATTGTATTTTCTAAAGATGGAAGCACTGGTATATCCCATTTCCCATGCTCTTCATATAATGTGATGTTAGCTTCCTCCTTTGAGAGGTAGGGTCAATTCCCTCTGCTTGAACCTGGGCAAACCTTTGTAGTTGCCATAACCAATAGAATGTGGTGGAAGCAAAGGTGTGTGGCTTCCAAGGATAGGTTATAAAAGGCATCACAGCTTCCGCCTCAGCTTCCTGGACTGCTTCCAGAGGACACTCCAGCAGCTCTGTGGCGAGATCCACGTAGAGAGGAACTGAGTCCCTCTACCTATAGCCAGCACCAGCTTTCCAGCTGTATGAGTAACTCTAGACATAGATTTTCTTGAGTCGGGTATGGTGGCTCATGCCTGTAATTCCAGCACTTTGAGAGACTGAGGTAGGGGACTGCTTGAGCCCGGGAGTTTGAGACCAGCCTGAGAAAAACGGTGAGACTCCCATTGCTACAAAAAAATGAAAAATTAGCCAGGCCTGGTGGCACACACCTGTGGTCCCAGATACTAAGGAGGCTGAGGTGGGAGAATTGCTTGAGCCCAGCCTGAGCAACATACTGAGACCTCATCTCCAAAAACAGTAATAATAAGGCCGGGCGCGGTGGCTCAAGCCTGTAATCCCAGCACTTTGGGAGGCCGAGGCGGGCGGATCACAAGGTCAGGAGATCGAGACCATCCTGGCTGACACGGTGAAACCCCGTCTCTACTAAAAAATACAAAAAACTAGCCGGGCGAGGTGGTGGGCGCCTGTAGTCCCAGCTACTGGGGAGGCTGAGGCAGGAGAATGGCGTGAACCCAGGAGGCGGAGCTTGCAGTGAGCTGAGATCCGGCCACTGCACTCCAGCCTGGGTGGCAGAGCAAAAACAGTAATAATAAATATTTTTTTAGAAAGAAAGAAATAGATCTTCTAGTCCCGGTGGAGCCTTCAGATACCTTCAGCCTCAATCAGCATCTTACTACAGCCACATTAAAGACCCCAAGTGAGCACTGCCCAGATGTATCCTTCTCAAATTTCTGATCAGCAAAAACTGTATGAGAAAATAATTTTATTGTATTTCTTTTTTTTTTTTTTTTTTTTTTTTTTTTGAGATGGAGTCTTGCTCTGTCGCCCAGGCTGGAGCGCAGTGGCATGATCTCTGCTCACTGCAAGCTCCGCCTCCCAGGTTCACACAATTCTCCTGCCTCAGCCTCCGAGTAGCTGGGACTACAGGCGCCCGCCATCGTGCCTGGCTAATTTTTTGTAATTTTAGTAGAGACGGGGTTTCACTGTGTTAGCCAGGATGGTCTTGATCTCCTGACCTCGTGATCCACCCGACTTGGCCTCCCAAAGTGCTGGGATTACAGGTGTGAGCCACCGCGCCCAGCCCATTTTATTGTATTTCTAAGCCACTGAGCTTCTGGATAATATGTTATACAGTCATATATAACTAATACATAACCATCAATAAGGGACTGTGTCTAGCCAATAGGGGACTACTTAAATATATTATGATAGATGCATATAATAAAATATTATGCAGTACTGACTTGGAAAGCTCTACAAGATAATTTCTTAAGTGAAAAATGCAAAGTGCAAAATAGTATAAAGGATACTGCTGTCTTAGTTCATTTTGTGTTGCTATAACAGAATACCACAGGCTGGGTAATTTATAAAGAAAATACATGTATTTGGCTCATAATTCTGGAGGCTGGGAAATCCAAGAGCATGATGGTGGCATCTGGTGACGACCTTTGTGCTGCATCATCCCATGGCAGAAGGTGGAAGGGCAAGAGAGGGCAAGAGCAAGAGAGCAGAAGGGGGCCAGACTCACTTTTTTTTTTTTTTTTTTTTCAGACGGAGTCTTGCTCTGTCACCCAGGCTGGAGGGCAGTGGTGCAATCTCAGCTCACTGCAACCTCCACCTCCCAGGTTCAAGCAATTCTCCTGCCTCAGCCTCCAGAGTAGCTGGGATTACAGGCACATGCCAGCACGCCTGGCTGATTTTTTTGTATTTTTTAGTAGAGGTGGGGTTTCACTGTGTTAGCCAGGATGGTCTCACTCTCTTGACCTCGTGATCTGCCCGCCTGAGCCTCCCAAAGTGCTCAGATTACAGGCATGAGCCACTGTGCCTGGCCCCAGACTCACTTTTATAATAAGCCCATTCTTAAAATAACTAACCCACTCCCACAATAATTGCATTATCGTGGCTCTGCCCTCATAACCTAATCACCTCTTATTAGACCTCACTTCCCAACACTGTCGCATTGGAGATTAAGTTTCCAACGCATAAACTTTGGGGGACACATTCAAACCACAGCAACTACCATTTGTGGAAAAAAAAAATAGTGGGGTACAGTGGCTTACGCCTCTAATCCCAGCATTTGGGGAGGCTGAAGCGGAAGGATCACCTGAGGCCAAGAGTTTGAAACCAGCCTGAGAAACATAGCAAGACCTCGTCTCTATAAAAATTACAAAAATTAACTGGATATTGTGGCATGTGTGCCTGTAGTCACAGCTGCTGGGGAGGCTGAGGCAGGAGGATCACTGGAGCCCAGGAGTTCAAGGTTGCAGCGAGCTATGATCACATCACTGCACTCCAGCCTGGGCAACATAGAGAGACCTCATTTCTACTAAAAATTAAAACAAAACAAAGCAAAGCAGCCTGTCATAGTGGCATATGCCTATAGTCCCAGCTATTTGGGAGGCTGAGGCGGGGGATCACTGAAGCCCAGGAGTTCGAATTGCAGTGAGCTACAATTGCACCACTGAACTCCAGTCTGGGCGACAGAACAAGATCCTGCCTCTGAAGATACATATATATATATTCTGTGTGTAGTATATGCATATTCTACATATATATATACACACACTATATATATACACACACACACATACATAGAGAGGTATATATGTACATATGCATAGAGATAATACACATATATTTTGTAATGTATATATATACACTATATATTATCTATTCAAAAGTAAATAAAGTTGAACATTTTAAAATAATGCTTTGTCTTTAACTCAGAAGTTTCACTTCTACAAATTTATCCTTAGTAAATGATCATGGCAAAGATTTAGCTTAAAGGATGTTATCACAGTTTCATTTGATACTGTGAAAAAGGTAAAACAACCCCGTTATTCAACAATAGGAAATTTGTTAAATAACTTCTGCCATTCTCGTACTCGGCCACCGTCTTAAATGGCCTCTTAGAAAATGATTCCATGCCCTGTGAAGGGATCATGATACACTAATTGATAAGAAGTTATGACATGCCACCATGTAATCTTATCTTTCAAGTCAATTTAATTATATAAGTGTAGATTGAGATGTAGATTAAGACACAGAGAGGCCGGGCGCGGTGGCTCAAGCCTGTAATCCCAGCACTTTGGGAGGCCGAGACGGGCGGATCACGAGGTCAGGAGATCGAGACCATCCTGGCTAACACGGTGAAACCCCGTCTCTACTAAAAAATACAAAAAAACTAGCCGGGCGAGGTGGCGGGCGCCTGTAGTCCCAGCTACTCGGGAGGCTGAGGCAGGAGAATGGTCTAAACCCGGGAGGCGGAGCTTGCAGTGAGCTGAGATCCGGCCACTGCACCCCAGCCTGGGCGACAGAGCAAGACTCTGTCTCAAAAAAAAAAAAAAAAAAAAAAAAAAAAGACACAGAGAGAGATGAAGATACATACAGAAATCAAAATGTTAACACTGATCTCTGGGAGGTCCAATTACTGCTGATTTTGTTTTCTTCTTTCTCACCTGTGTTTTTCAACAATAAATGTGCTACTTAGTAAAAACACAAATGCCACAAATTTATCTCCTTTTTTTTGTTAAGGGCTCATAGATGATTCTATAAATAGCAGCTCCAGATAGAGAATTTGAAACTTTGTTTTTAAAGAGAACAGAGTTTTCTTTTTTTTTTTTTTTTTTTTTGAGACGGAGTCTCGCTGTGTCACCCAGGCTGGAGTGCAGTGGCGCGATCTCGGCTCACTGCAAGCTCTGCCTCCCGGGTTTACGCCATTCTCCTGCCTCAGCCTCCGAGTAGCTGGGACTACAGGTGCCCACCACCACGCCCGGCTAGTTTTTTTTTTTGTATTTTTAGTAGAGACGGGGTTTCACCATGTTAGCCAGGATGGTCTCGATCTCCTGACTTCGTGATCCACCCGCCTCGGCCTCCCAAAGTACTGGGATTACAGGCTTGAGCCACCGCGCCCGGCCAGAGAACAGAGTTTTCAAAGTCAAAGATGACCAGACATACTTCGTTGGTTAGAGAGAGCTGCCGGGCCTGTTCTAAAAAGTCCTACCATGTCGGTGACAACACTGACCCCCTCCCAGTCCAGCTGACCAGTGGTGGCCATGTCCAGAGGGGACATGTGAGTACAGACTGTGTCCCTAAACTACCTCTAATCAAAACTAGTAGGCATGGGAGGCGCCAGAATTTCCATAAGATGGTGTTGGGACCAGTATCCAATCTGCACTTCCAAAGCCAGCCCACTGTTCGTACTTACATCATAACTTAAAAAGTGGGCTGGGGCCAGCTGGGTGCAGTGGCTCACACCTGTAATCTCAGCACTTTGGAAGGCTGAGGTAGGAGGATCACTTAAGGGCAGGAGGATCACTTGAGGTCAGGAATTCGAGATCAGCCTGGGCAACAGAGTGAGACCCCATCTCTAAAACATTGTTTTTAAGCCAGCCAGGTGTGGTGGCTTGCGCCTGTACTCTCAACTACCCCGGAGGCTGAGGTGGGAGGATGGCTTGAGCCCAGGAGTTTGAGGCTGCAATGAGCTATGATGGTGCCACTGCACTCCAGCCTGGGAGCAAGACCCTGTCTCAAAAAAAATAAAAAATAAAAAAATAAGTGTTACAAGTTGAATTGTATGCCTCCAAAACTCCTATGTTGAAGTCCTAACCCCAAGTACCTCAGAATGTGATTGTATTTAAAGACAGGCTCTTTACAGAGGTAATTAAGGTAAAATAAGGTCATGAGGATGGGCCCTGATCCAATCAGAAGAGGAAATGAGGAGAGACATGTGCAGAGGAAAGACCACGTGAAGAGAAAGAGAGAAGACGGCTCCCGGCCAGAAAGACAGGCTTCAGAAGCCAGCCCTGATGACACTGTGCTCTTGGACTTCCAGCTTTCGGAACTGTGAGAAAATAAACTTCTGTGTTTAAGCCGCCCAGTCTATGATACTTTGTTATGGCAGCCTCAGTAAATGAAGACATCATGTTTCCTAAAGACACTTTCTTTTTTTTTTTTTTTTTTGAGATGGAGTCTCACTCTGTTGCCCGGGCTGGAGTGCAGTGGCGCGATCTCAGCTCACTGCAACCCCCATCTCCCAGGTTCAAGCAATTCTCCTGCCTCAGCCTCCAGAGTAGCTGGGACTACAGGGCGCACGCTTCCACACCCAGCTAATTTTTTGTATTTTAGTAGAGTCAAGGTTTCACCGTGTTTCCCAGGCTGGTCTTAAACTCCTGAGCTCGGGCAATCTGCCCGCCTTGGCCTCCCAAAGTGCTAGGATTACAGGGGTGAGCCACCATGCCTGGCCCTGAAGACACTTTTTAATGTATACTTTATAGAAGACTGAGAAAATGTCCATTGTCCAAAACAAAGGGTATTATCTTCTAGTGGTGCCTCTGAGATATAGAGCTGATGGCCATTATGGGGACTTTGGGCACCTCCAGCCCCCAGGCACCTCCACTGCAGGCTGCAGGTTTGCACCCCAGCCTTCCCAGCAGGCAGAGGTCTAGAAGCAATCCTACCACACCACGAGCCTGGAGATCCCGGGTCGCAGCTCCCGGTGGGGCCCAGGTCCCTGTGCAGAACTGCAGCCTGGCCCTGAGGCCCTGTCTGGTCTCACCAGTAACCTCTGCAGGGACCTTCTGGGACGTGCTTTCGTCTGTCTGACATTCCTATCAGATGGGTCTTCCTGCCTCCCAGACCAGACCCCATCTCTATCCCCAGAGGTTCTAGCTCATTCCCTCACCACCACCCTGCTGCTATTAGACCCAGAGTTGTGGTTTCTGGGCTGGAGGAAATTCACTGTCTCCATATCCCCAGCCTGTCTTCCAAGGGCCCTAGAGGCCCAGGCATTCTTATTCTCGAGGCCACATGCTTCTGTGTGTCAAATATATTCATATGCACCCACATGCATTACATATAATTTACATAAACCATAGGTGTTAAGTTGCAATTGTCTAGTTAACATTTTGTAGTCATTTAATAATTTCACCGTTAATAGTTTACTTCTCTACTTTTGAAGTTAATGATGGTCCCCTCCCTGCTGTGGCTCAGGTGTTGCCATGGGCCTTTGCCACTGCTCATGGCTGGGTCACCTCAGTTATGGACCCAGCTGTGGGCCATGCTCAGGGTCCCTTCTAAGGAACTCCAGGCATGCACTGGTGTGCCTGACCCAGGGGAGCCCTCCAAACCACCCAATATCCGGGTACAATGGCCCAGTCTCCGTGCAGTGCTGTAGGGCAAGAGGGGCGGCCCATTTCCAAGCTGAGATGGCCTCCTCCTCCTCTCTACACTTGCTCCTTGGCTAGCTCACTCACACCTTCGCTTGCTTCCAGCAGATTTTCCACTACGCAAGAAAAGTTAAGGGCTAAGAGGGTCACTCGCCATCATAGAATCCAAAAGTTCTTCCCATTACAGAGATAAGAAAACTGAGGCCCAATCGGGCACGGTGGTTCACGCCTGTGATCCCAGCAGTTTGGGAGGCCGAGGCAGGCGGATCACGAGGTCAGGAGATGGAGACCATCTGGCTAACACGGTGAAACCCCGTCTCTACTAAAAATACAAAAAAATATTAGCCGGGTGTGGTGCGGGTGCCTATAGTTCCAGCTACTCAGGAGGCTGGAGCTTGCAGCGAGCCGAGATCACGCTACTGCACTCCAGCCTGGGCGACAGAGCGAGACTCCGTCTCAAAAAAAAAAAAAAGAAAAAAGAAAACTGAGGCCCTGAGAATGAAGGGTGACCTTCAGGTGCATCCTGGCATTTTGTGGAATTTGAACGTGGAACTCAGCCCTGGGCTGAGGATGAGATTTTGCGATTGTTCGGGGGCACCCGGGAAGCAAAGTGTCTCCACCTTCCTCAGACCGCTGAGACCCTCAGATCCGTCTTCACCCCAGGCCAGTGGACTTCTCCCAGCTTTGGTTGTTGTGTTGCCTTCTCTCAGCAGCACCCTGCTGAAGCCGGCGGGGGGGCGGGGGGGAAGGCTGGAGTTTTGTCCCAGGTGCTGAGTATCTAGGGTTATCGGATTACAATTGAATTTCAGATAAATAACAAATAAGTTGTTTAGCACGAAGGTGTCCCAAATGTTGCTGTTTATCTGAAATTCAAATGTAACTGGGCATCCTGCATTTATATTTACTAAACCTGGCCACCTTGTAAGTATCCCTAACCCTCCCCCCTGCAGCTGTGAGTTTTTCTGCCACCAAACAGCATGAGTCACACAGCTGTGGACCTCCAGGCAAATGTTTTTGAACAGAATAGCATCACGGTTTAGGGGAATCCCCTCACTGTCCCCATAACACATGCTTCAGCAAAGCAAAAACCTTAAAACAACATCTCTGGGAGGAAAATAAAGAAGGCACCAAGAGTTCCTAATGACTTGGGGAAGGCCCCAGCCACGGCCACATTAGTGCAGCCAAGATGGCCACGACTGGATGGCTGGATCTTCACCTCTGGGAGAGGCACAGCTGGCTTTGACAATCGTGGGAAATTGGAGACCAGACCTTCCCAGCCAACTCCTGTCAAGGTCTGATACTCGTCCTTCCCCACCTTTCTGAGAAGAGGCCTACGAGGAAGAATGGGCTCATGGGCTGTGTGAGCCGAGCAGGTTGCTTGATTGTGGGATCATGATTGTATCTTTATCATGGCACTACTGTGGGGATTATAGGAGGAAATTAATATAAAATGCTTGGCCCAGTACCTGGTGCACAATAAGCACTTAGAATCAATGGTGACTATTGTTATAAGAATGTCAGGACATGCACTTGGCCATCAAGCCAGTGAGTCTTCTGAAGAGGGTGTGCTTGGAATTATCTGGGCGCCTGTGGTTTGCTGCCCCTCAGAAAGCTGTGAGCCTCCAATATAGGCATATCCCCTGGACTGGAATCTGCATTAAGCCAGTGTCATCTGTCAGCTCTTTGTTTGGGTTAGTTGTTTTTTTGTTTTGTTTTGAGACAGAGTCTCGCTCTGTTGCCCAGGCTGCAGTGCAGTGGTGCGATCACAGCTCACTGCAGCGTCGACTTGCCGGGCTTTAGCTATTCTCCCACCACACCCTAGTATCTGGGACTACAGGCGCACACCACCACGCCCAGCTAATTTTTTAATTTTTTAATTTTTTTTTTTTTAAGAGACAAGGTCTCACTATGTTGTCCAAGCTGGTCTTGAACTCCCGGGCTCAAGCGATCCTCCCGCCTTGGCTTCTCAAAGAGCTGGGATTATAGATGTGAGCCGCCGTGGCCAGCCCTGGGTTAGATTTTTAGTCACTCATCAGGGTCTTGAGGAATCTGGACTCAGAAGAGTTCAGCTTTGAAGGTGTAAGAAGTAAGTTTTCCACCTGGGTGCCCCCAAGGGTAGCAGGCCATACTTCCTAAGTGTGTGTGTTGGTGGGGGGGGCGGGCATCAAGGAGTGTGTCCCTGGAGGAGGGAGAAAGGAGGGGGCTTGGGAAGGGGCCTGTGGAATGCACGTGTCTCATTTCCTCTTTCGGCATGTCCACTATGAGCCCCAAAAAAGGAGCTTCGGTTAGAACTGGGGTGAGGAAAGCCCCCAAAGGTCAATCTCTCTTCCTTTAACACTTGGCTCTACTGAGGGCCCGGGGGTTGGAACACCCACCTTCTTAGAAAGAAACTGAAAGGCCTTAGGAGAAACTCCGCCACTTCCCCTTCCTTGATAAGAGGAACTTGGCGTTGCCCTGACAGGAAAGTCTTGGTGGGGCTTCTCGGAAGCCGCCACCGCTGCACTGCTGAGCAAAACCACAGGCCAGGGGCCAGGCCAGGGGCCAGGTAGTGAGGACTGGCCATTGATAAAAGTCGCAGGCTCCATCTAAGCCCACGGGCAGAACTGGGGAGCTGCCAACATTTCCTCTTCCAGCACCACCTGCCAGCTCCTGTTTGGGAGCCACCAACCCCTCAGCTCTGCCAATGGGTCCCTCCCCACTCTCACCAGCCCTCCAACCAGGGTCGTCCTGTGTCTGCGTTCTGACCCGCAGCTATGCCCACCATCCAGCAAAGCTCATCCATCCAGCCCCCAGCCCCCAGAGAGGCACTGAGTCTCCCGTGGGGTCCTGGGGGACCTCACAGGCACGCGGAGCTGTGTTTTGGAATAGGTCACACCATGTGAGCTGCTTTGGATGGCTAGTAGGTTAAGAAAAAAGGTCTTCTGCTGGGCATGCAGGAATACTTGACTTAACGGTGACTGCCGTCTGCTGCGTCCATTCAGAGATCAGAAACAGGTTTTTCTCTGGGACTGGGGATGCCTCTCCCCATCCCTGATACATCCCAGGGCAGCTGCTGTGGCAAGGGGGACAGTGCACAGGGACAAATCACATCCCAGGCCAGCCCCAAAGGGGCCGAGAGACCCTTGGGTCCTAAAGGGTCCCTAAGCTTATTTCTACTAAGCTTTAGTATAAACATGTCAGGATGGTGTGGCACCGTAGTCCGGCCACCACTGTGAGGACAGGGTCCAGCCTGCATGGCCTTGAACAAGACCTGTGCCAGGGACCCCTGTGCTCCATTCCAGCTCCTCTTCCAGACTTTGCTGTGATGAGCCTCTGCCCCCTTCTCCCAGCCCTCTCCTGCTCACCCTGTGAGACGGAGCCCCAGTCCAGATGGGTAGGGGCTGCCTGCATGACCTCACTGAGTATATCCCCCAGGGACCCTTGTCCGCATCACTTGGTGGTTGCTCTGACCATCACCAGGCCTGTAGGCTCCCGGGTAACAGCCACAGTGGGTTTGGCAGCTCTGGATGAACATTTGATGAGGTAATAAGTAAATGGGTGAATTTAGTGCTATCTACCAGGCCTTGTGGCTGAGAGCCCCACGTGCCCACATGCTCAGACATCCACGTGTGGGCAAGTGCACCCGCGTGCGGCAGGAGAAGACACGTGCACGCCTGCCATGGTGTCCCTGAGACGTGTGTCTGTGGATCTCTGCGTTTGTCCCCAGCATCACCCATGACGCCAGCCAGCAGGTGGCGCTGCGCCCCTCCTCTGCGGGTTCGTTGGTCCAAACCGCCGGCGGCTGTCAAGACTGAAGGGGCCTCAGCAGGCACAGGGAGCCCAGCTCCCTCCTCCCACCGGGGGTCAGGGCTGCCTGGGTCTTGTGGGGAATCAGCCTGGTCTTCTGACCCAGCAGCCAAAACCCTAGTCCAACCCATGTGTAGGGCCATCTGTGTGCCCAGCGCGGAACTGGACCCCGACCCCGCAGGAGGTACTGGCGTCCATGCAGCTGCAGAGCTGCAGAGCGTGGAAGTAAAGGCATGGGCTCGCACTCGCAGCCCTGCCTCTGCTGGCTGTGTGACCTCGGGCAAGTTCCTTAACCTCTCTGAGCTCGTTTCCTTGTCTGTTAAGTAGGAATCATGGCAATCTGCAAAATGAAATAATCAGTGTAAAACATTGGCCACAGTGGGGCCCTACCAAAAGGCAGCAGTTCTCACACTTTAGGTCTGGAGGGCTTTTGAAAACACAGAGGCCCCGCCTCCAGAGGAGTGGCAGATTCAGTAGGTCTGGGGAGAGGCCTGTGACTCTGCATTTCTAAAGAGTTTCCAGGTGGTGCTGATGCTTCGGGCCTGGGGACTACACCGTGAGGACCAGTGCATACAGGATGCTTGGTGGCAGTCAGGAGAGACCCACAGGGTTATACACAAGGCAGGAAGCATCAGCCTCGAAGACATAGAGGGGCAAACTCCAAGGGCTGCAGGGGGCCCAAGGGGGGACATACTCCCATGATGGGGGTGGCCGGAGGGGGAGAAGGAGGGGCCTCTGGACCTGGCTCTCCCCACCACAGCTATCAACGTAATCCCCATCCTGACTGCACCTGCCGGCCCTGCCTGGAGGAGGTGGACCCTGGAGCCCTGGAAAGGATGGGTTAGTTGGCTCTCAGTTCCTGGCTTGGCAAACACTGTGCTCCAGCTTCTAGGAACTCACATTTTCTCTCTTTTTTTTTTTTTTTTTTTTTTTTTGAAACAGGATCTCACTTTGTTACCCAGGCTGGAGGGCAGTGACTCCATCATAACTCATTGCAGGCCCAACCTCCCTGGCTCAAGCAATTCTCCCGCCTCAGCCTCCCGAGTGGCTGGAACCACAGGTGTGCACCAATGCAACCAGCTAATTCTTTAATTTTTTGCAGAGACAGGGGTGTCACTCTGTTGCCCAGGCTGGTCTCAAAGTCCTGGACTCAATCGATCCTCCCACCTTGGCCTCCCAAAGTACTGGGATTACAGGTGTGAGCCACCATGCCTGGCCCCTTTTTTACATACTAGTTTCAAGTCAGAAAGGTAATGCATGTCCATCTTAGAACATTAGTACAATGTAGAAAACTGTAAAGAAGAAAATGAAAATAGTAATCCAAATTTCAGTCAGTCAGAGCTAATCAGCATGTCCATCTTAGAACTTTAGTACAATGTAGAAAACTGTAAAGAAGAAAAATGAAAATAGTAATCCAAACTTGAGTCAATCAGAGCTAATCAGTATGAGTCTATTTCTTTTTCTTGTCTATGTGTCTACCTCATGCATACCATGGTATCCACTTGACATCGTAGCATAAGTGTTGTCCTTTGATGTTAAAACTCTCAGAAATGTGAATTTAAGCACAGCACAACAATCCAGTACAAGGTGCCAGACTATATCTGCTTGACTTAAACACTCCCTACTGTTGGACATGCAGGCTGTGTATTTATTTATTTGGTGATGATAAACAACTCCCTGTGAAGGGCTTGATGCGTCAGCACTGCCTGCATTTCAGATGGCTTCCCCAGAGGAACTTCCTTGCAAGGGATTCACTGGGTCAAAGGGCATCAAAGTTTAAAACTCCTGATACATATGGACAAAATGCTTTCCAAAAATGTGCCGGCTGACGGTTCCACCCAGGGTGGGAGGGAGACGACAGCCTGCTCAGCCCAACTCACATGAAACCCTGTTTAGCCCAATTCATGACATCTGAGATTAAACGAGGAGGCCCAAGCACCCAGGCAGGGAAGAAGGGCCCAACACTGTCCAAACTCCACATTGGTCAACCTGCAGAGTGCCATGTCCCATGCCACACTCCAGTTAGATGTGGCACCTCAGGCCAAGCATGACCTGGGCAGAGCTGCCCTCCTGCTCTTGGAGCCAGGATTATTCTTCAGCCCTCACTTTCTTTCATACCTCATGTCCAGGATGTCTGCCAGTACCGTTGGGGCTACCTTCAAAACATCCCCAGTTGGGGATGGTGGTGCACACCTGTGGTCCCAGCTACTCAGGAGGCTGAGGGAGGATCGCTTGAACCCAGGAGTTCAACGCTGCAGTGAGCTATGGTCGTGCCACTGCACTCCAGCCTGGGCAACAGAGTGAGACTTCACCTGTAACAGATTAATTAATTTTAAAAACTCCACATCCTGAATGTCACCACAGCTCCCCACTCCACTACTACCCTGGCCCACCTCTCACCTGGTTATCTCAGTAGCCACCTCTTGGATTCTCTGCCTCTCCGTCACTTGCCCCCTTAGAGTCTGTTCTCCATAGAGTGTGTTCTCCATAGCAGCCAGAGAGATCCTTTCAAAACCTAGGGTACATCAGGTCAGTCCTGAGCTCACAACCGTCCAGTGGCTCTTTCATGCGGGGTAAAAGCAAAGCCCTTACTATGACCCACCAAGCCTTTAGGACCTGTGCCTCCCGTACTCCCATCACCTCCCTTACCTAATGTCCTGCCACTCCCCTGCACCCACTCAGCTCCCTGGTGCTCCTCAGAACACCTCCAAGTGCATTCCTGCCTCAGGGCCTTTGCACTTGACATTACTCCTGCCTGGCATATTTCCTCAGGTATCCACAGGGCTCCTCTGCTCAACTGTCATCTCAAAACAACTACAAGCAAATAGGACCTGCTCTGGGAAGGCCCTCACTGATCAGCCCGTCTGAAGGAGCGCCCGGGCCCCTCTCTCTTCCATCATCCTGCATCGTGCTTCCTCACTCTGCGATTATTCTCTGCCCTCTCCAGTAGAAGAAAGCCTCCACAGGGCCGCACTCTGTCTGTCTCGTTCACTGCTGCATCCCCGGCACCTGCCGTGCCGCCTGGCTCCCAGTCGGTGCTCCACCGTACATCTGCTGAATGTTGACTTGAATGGGAGATTGCACTGTCTGGGTATGTGCATGTGGCTTCCCCTGCCTGGGTGATACCTTACTGTCTCTAAGGTCCCCAGCTTGCAGATACTGCCTGGCACTTAGTAAGTAGCCAGGTTGGATTCGCTGTACAAATGGACACATGAAGAGGGAAAGGAACTCACAGCAGAGCAGGAGAGACCACGGCATGGGGGTCAGGAAACTGGAATTCCAGATAAACCCCTGCCACTCACCATCAGTGAGGCCTTGGGCAAGTCACTTCACCTCTTCGAACCTTGGTTTTTCACCCATAACATGGGCATGGTGACCCCTGTGCTGTTGGCCTCACAGGGCTGTTGTGAGGATTACATGACAAAGGCAGGTCAGCCAGGCACAGGGACAGCCCTGCTCAAGCTGCAGCTCTCCCACGAGGCTCCACCTGACACCTCACCTTGCCAGGCCAACCACTCCTTTCTCTGAGCCCCCGGGGAGCCCATCATAGATTGTGTGTGTGTGTGTGTGTGTGTGTGTGTGTGTGTGTGTGTGTGTGAGTGTGCGCGCGCGCGCGCGCACGCGCCCTGCTGGTGTTTTTATGAAAGCTATATTTGTGTGACTACCCTCCCCAAACTGTGTCCCCCTTGAGATGGGGCCTGCCCCACCGCCTTTGCGTCGTTGGTCCCACCCCGTGCCCGGCAGCCAGGAGTGCTCCTGGGACGCCTGATGACTGACCACATACATTTGTTGAACGCTATCGACGTATGAGTATGATGTGAGTAACTACAGGTGGCGGCTTTAGGCCTGCACAGATGGCTGGGGTGAGGCAATTCAGCAAGGGGCTATTTGGGTTCTGGGGCAGGAGGGCCTGGTGGGGCCTCAAGTGCCCCCCCTCCCGGAGGAAGGGAGGGAGGTGGTGCTGGACTGGCCAAGTTCACTGTGGGCCAAGGGCTGGACAGCTTCCTCCCCAGACCCGGGCCACATCGGCCACATCTTCTGAGCTGTGGGGTGGAGGCCTGGCTGCCCACCTGCATTCCTCACTGTGTGTACCCATGATCTCATCCCAGCCCTCAGCCACCCACAGGGCAGGAGGCTTTGCCCATTGTGCCGATGAGACAGCCATGCCCTGCCCTGGGATGGTCATTTGGCCTGGGCTCAGGGCACTCTAGTGGGTCCCAGGCTCCGGCGGGGTGAGTGGAATGTGGTCACGGCGGCCACCCCACGCTGTCCTATTGGGTTTAATGAGCCCCATTGGTCTGTCCATACCCTGAATAAGCTCTGGTCTACCGACCCTCCTATGGGCTGCTGGGGCCGGGGAGGTCCCAGGGTTTTCCAGATTCAGCTGTCCTCCCTGTGTAGTCTCAGGGACCCAGACAGGGCTGGCTGACAAACAGGTCCTGCCCGGGAGGGGCGTGGGGCTGAGCGAGCGAAACTCCTTTTAGGAAGGAAATCTCGGGCCAGGTTGAGAAACCAGCGTCTTGCCAAGGCCTGGGGGGTGGGGGAGCCCAGGTGAGCCGACTCAGTCCTCAGGAATGGGTGGGGTCTCCAGGAGAGGCGGGCACTTCCTCCACCCCAGCCCAGGGTCCTGTTCAATCCTTATTGAGGAGTTTCCTGGCGACAGGCAGTGACCTGTCGGCTGCCTGTGTGGGAAGCCGCTTGGCGTGGCCCTCCCCATCTCATTAGCGGTGATTCACCCGGACTCACCTGGCTGTCAGGGACCTGTCCCACTGCCCGCTGGAACCAGCTCAGCCAGCACCCTCAGAGGGGGAGAGACCTCATTCCCTCAGCTCCCCGTCCTCCATGGTGTCCAGGGCAGAGCGTGCCAGGCACACAGTCAGAGCTCAGAATTCATTCATTTGACTAACAAATATTTACTGAGCACCTACTGTATGCCAGGCACTGGGTGAGGTGCTGGGGCTACAGAGTGAACCAGGCAGACCCAAATCCCTGCCCTCTTGGAACTCACATTCTTGTGGGAAAAGTCAGACAGTAAACAAATAAATAAGTGAATCACATAAGCTGTAGAAGCTGGTGAGTGCTGTGGAGAAAAATAAAGCCAGGAAGAGTGTGAGATGGGGGCCATGCCTTTAAATAGGGTGTTCAGGGCGGGCCTTTCTGAGAATGTGGTATTTGAGCAAAATCTGATGAAGGTGGAGGTAAAGAAGGGAGCTGTGCAGATGAGGGAGAAATAAGCTGTACCAGCAATCAGCGAGGACAAAGGCCCTGAGGTGGGAGTGGAAGTCGGGGTGGTTTCAGGAACAGCCAGGAGACGCGTAGCTGAAGCAAGCTGGCAACAAGGCAGGTGGCAGAAGATGGGGTCAGAGAGGTGGAGGCGGTGCAGACTTGTGGGGTCTTACAGGCCTTTGTAAGAACTTTGGCTTTTTCTCAGTTGGTTTCTGTCAAAATGCTCCCAAATCCCCCAGTTGAACCTGAGAGCAGCCCCTCAGTCTTCTTCTGCCCAGCGTGGAGCTCGGAGCCATAACCCAAGGGTCAGGGGGGTTTTCTCTGGGAGGCTACCTTCTAGCAGGGTCTGGGTGCATGAGTTTGCTGGGCACGGGTGAGGTGCCTGTGGAGCACATGTGAAGAGGAGGAAGACTGTTCAGGACACAAGTACCTGCTGCAGGGGGATTTGGTGGGAAGAGAAGCAGAAAGGAGCTGAGGCTGAAAGAGAAAGGTGAGGCCCATACCGTAAGAGCCAGCCTCACTCAACCCACCTCAGCCTGTCCTCTTCCAGGCTCAGCCGGGATGGTGCCCCAGCTGACACTCCATGCTCCGACCTCTCTCTTTACTCTGGACCTTTGCACTGCTCTTCCTTCTGCCTGGAAATCCTCACTGTCCTTTGCCTGGTAAATTCCCATGCATCCTGGCAGTCTTGGCTTAGACATTATGAAGCGGTCCCTGAGGTCCCAGAGCAGGGGCTCCTCCCATGGGCCCAGCATGCCCCCCGCTGAAGCGTGTTTCACATTGTATCATAACTGCCCACTGTGGGGTCTTGCTTCTCTGTGAGACCATGGCCTCCACAAGGGCTTTTGGACCATGTTGGGGTTTGCCTAGAACAGAGGCTGCCACGGGTGCAAGCAAATGTGCAGTAGGATTTGGATCCCTCAGACGCTTCCAAGCAGAATAACAAGATCAGACTCACATTTTAGGAAGATGACTGTCACTCCAGCATCTATGTTGGGGGAGTGGGCGGGGCTGGAGGTGGGCAGCAGCTTAGAGGCTACTGCAATAGTCCAAGCAGATGCAAGGAAGGATAGAACCAGCGAGTCAGCTGCTGGGAGCAAGAGGAGGAGCACGATCTGGGAGAAGCTTTTGGAAGAGACATCAACAGGACCTGGTGACCACTGGCCCTGGAGATAGTGAGAAGGGAGTGGGGGGTGGGTCCAGCTTTCCCTCTGTTATTTTGTGTCCTTCCTCCTGTCTTGCCGGTGATATGACTTCCTTAGGCACAATGTAGTACAGTGGTTATGAGCACAGGCTTTGGAGCCCAACTCTGGGTTCAGCTGTCATTTCCACTACATACTTGCTGGGTAACATTGGGACAGATTTACTCAAACTCTCTGTCCCTCAGTTTACCATCCGTAAGGCAAGGATGGTAACTGAGATTTAATTACTGCATTTCATGGATTCTAAGATGATTAAAATTGATCTCCATTTTAACATTTCTGAAATCAGCGTGAGTCTGAAAATCAATGGCATGTCAAGGATTAATCGGCTGCATCGTTTAGAGGTACACAAATAACACTACGTCTAATGATTGATGGAACTGTAGATTTGATGAAACACAAAAATACACGGAGAGACCAGTACCTGGCATGTCATAAGGGGTGAATAAATGTTAGCTGTTATTATTATTGTCATAATTTGTTTTCTGGAGAATCGTTTGTCATACAAGGTAACAAATGCCCAATAAGAATAAGAGACAAATATAATTAGGAGCTAAAAGAGAAAAGAAAGCCGGGTGCGGTGGCTCATGCCTATAATCCCAGCACTTTGGGAAGCCAAGGTGGGTTGATCACTTGAGGCCAGGAGTTCGAGACCAGCCTGGGCAACATGGTGAAACCGTGTCTCCACCAAAAATAAAAAAATTAGCCAGTCTCATGACCTGGTCTCAAAATAAATAAACAAATAAATAAATAAAAATAAATAGATTAAAAATTTTAAAAAGAGAGAGAAAAGAAGCTAATTCATAAATAGATACAAAGCCTTAAATTTTTTAGTAATTTCCCCCCCAAAAATTCTCAAAGCTTAATGCTTCCCCTGAAAGGTTCTGTAGAATTCTGCCAAAGTTCCAGAGAAAACTTTAGAAATTCCTCCTTCACAAAGGGGACCAGAACTTCTGGCTCCCTGACCGGCAGGGGGAACCAGGGCATGTCCCTGGATGACTTTGGGGGTGTTCCCTGTGTCCTTGTGAATTTCCCTGAGTCACCATTACTCACTGCCCACAATCAGGGCTCTGCTACCTTCCAACCAGGAGAGCAACACCCGGGGATCAAGGGCCATCCTCAGACAAAAGTGTGATTATAAAGCGTTCCGCACGGGCTATAAACCGTCCCCAGCTACGGACAGCAGGATGACCCTCACCAGCGTCTTATTTCTGGCCTCCTGGGTTGTGTTCCTGCCTACTGACTTGGCAAATCCCAGGCGACTCGCCTTGTTTTCTCTCCTCACTTAAATACATGTCTGGAAAAAGCCTCCACCCCCACAGACCCTGCTGTGTGTGGAGAGGGTGGCAGGCCCGGAGGAGGAGGAGAGACAGGGCGGCTGGCTTGCAGAGCCTCCTGCTCCCTGTGGAGAAGACTTAGCCCAGGCAGGTGCCCCTAGGCCCTGCTACTGGGGGAAGCAACACTTCCCGAGTCCTGCGCTCCTTCGGGCTCAGCCAGGACCATTTGCATAGCTCATTCTCTCCTGCTGTTGTCTGCATTGACAGGGGACGGTCTTGGTGCTTCCGGCTCACACACCAGGGCCTGGTGACAGGGGCAGCCTCCACCTCCCAGGCTCAAGTGACCCTCCCACCTTGGCCTCTCGAGTAGCTGGGACCAGAGGCGCACATGGCCACACCCGGTAAATTTTTGTATTTTTTTGTAGAGACAGGATTTCACCACGTGGGCCAGGCTGATCTCAAACTTCTGGGCTCAAACAATCCTCTTGCCTCGGCCTCCCCAGATACTGGGATTATAGGCAGGCATCGCCATTTCCTTTTCACAGCTGAAACTAGGCCCAGTGATAGAAACTGATTTACAAGAGTCTGAGTGCTCCCTCTCATTGACAGAAAGGAAATGGGCTTTCAACAGGAGTGCTCCATTTCCTCCAATTGAGCATAAGTTCCTTGGCAACAAGCCATACTCATCTTGTATTTCTTGACTTGCTGGAAGAATTAAGCACAATGCTGGGCACATGCAGTTACTGGGTATCAAACACTTTAAATCAAACTAGTTGATTTAAAGTAAATACATAGGCCCACAAGGCGGCTCAAGCCTGTAATCCCAGCACTTTGGGAGGCCAAGGCAGGTGGACCTCCTGAGGTCAGGAGTTCAAGACCAGCCTGGCCAACATGGTGAAATCCTGTCTCTACTAAAAATACAAAAAATTAGCCGGGAGAGGTGACGGGTGCCTGTAATCCCAGCTACTTGGGTGAATTGCTTGAACCTGGGAGGCGGAGGTTGCGGTGAGCCGAGATCACGCCATTGCACTCCAGCCTGGGCAACAAGAGCAAAACTCTGTCTCAAAATAAATAAACAAATATTTAAAATAAATAAATAAAACAACTTTTCAAAGCACCATGATGAATTTTCACAGGAAATACCATTTAAGCACTTTCAGCTCATAAAGCATTTTCACATACATTAGCCTATGTGCTCCCGATGGAGTAACTGGATAAAAAAGATCATTATCGGCCGGGTGCGGTGGCTCACGCTTATAATCCTAGCATTTTGGGAGGCCGAGGTGGATGGATCACCCGAGGTTGGGAGTTCGAAACTAGCCTGACCAACATGGAGAAACCCCTTCTCTACTAAAAATTAAAAAAATAGCCGGGCATGGTGGCACACGCCTGTAATCCCAGCTACTCAGGAGGCTGAGGCAGGAGAATCGCTTGAACCCAGGAAGTGGAGTCTGCAGCAAGCCGATTGTACTCCAGCCTGGGCAACAAGAACAAAACTCCGTCTCAGAAAAAAAAAGATCATCATCATCTCTATTTTACAGATCGGAGGGATGTGTTTAAGATCATGCAACTGGGATTACAATTCCCGGAGGCAGGACTTAACAGGTGTCTCAGGACACCAAAGTCTGTGTTGCCTTTGCAGGTGGCCTGGTAAACTGGGGCTGGGCACCCTATCTCGCTCGTGGTTCTCTGTTGGTCTTGTGCTGTGTTCACCTGCTGCTGAGAGGGCAAGCCTCGATCATCGCAGCCAAATAAACTCCAGACAGTCCTGAAGGCTGCAGGCGCCTTTCTTGAGATTGCAGTTGCTGCGATGAATACTCAACCAAACACCATGTGCCAGTGAGTGTCATGTGGGGGTATTTCTAGCCTCTGGAAAGGGCTGGTCAGGAGGGTCAGGCCAGAGTCCAGCTAAGCAGAAAGACCTGGCAGCTGGCACCATGCAGGGAGGCACAGACAGGGTCAGGCTGGGGGACACAGGGCCATGCCGTCTACAGGAGCCGAGCAGGTCTGCTGTCCAGGGGGTTAGAGATGCATTAGGCCAGAGGGGCTGGAGTGGGCCGGGCAGGGGACCAAGGCTGCTTGCTCTCTGCCCTGTTACTCACTCTTGCCCAAGTGGGCCTGAGGATTCTGGCCTAGAGTGAAGGCGGTCAGTGGCCTGCAGACAGAGCAGCAGGATGGCCCAACCACATCTGTTTGGCCCTTTCATTATGACATTTTTACCCCTGATTACAAAAGTATCTTGTATTCATAACAAACTGAGGACTACCAAAAAACCCCACATATGCATGAAATAAAAATCACCCAATCTTTGCCGGGGCGGTGGCTCAAGGCTGTAATCCCAGCACTCTGGGAGGCCGAGACGGGCGGATCACGAGGTCAGGAGATCGAGACCATCCTGGCTAACACGGTGAAACCCCGTCTCTACTAAAAAATACAAAAAACTAGCCAGGCAAGGTGGTGGGTGCCTGTAGTCCCAGCTACTCGGGAGGCTGAGGCAGGAAAATGGCGTGAACCCGGGAGGCGGAGCTTGCAGTGAGCTGAGATCTGGCCACTGCACTCCAGCCTGGGAGACAGAGCGAGACTCCGTCTCAAAAAAATAAATAAAAATAAAAATAAAAAAATAAAAAATAAAAAAATAAAAATCACCCATAGTGCTGTCTTTTTTTATTTCCTCCCCCCCACCCCTGAAATGATGTATCGCACTGTCGCCTGGGCTGGAGTGCAATAGCGTGATCTTGGCTCACTGCAACCTCTGCCTCCTGGGTTCAAGCAATTCTCCTGCCTCAGCCTCCTGAGTAGCTGAGATTACAGATGCACACCACCACGCCTCACTAATTTTTCTGTTTTTAGTAGAGATGGGGGTTTCACCATGTTGGCCAGGCTGGTCTCAAACTCCTGACCTCGTGATCCTCCCGCCTTGGCCTCCCAAAGTGCTGGGATTACAGGCGTGAGCCACCGCACCTGACCTAGTGCTGTCTCTTTTTAACTGTATAAAGTACAAAAGTTGATAAGCAAATGCTCCTGTCTTCTCCTTGTCATCTCTTCCCTCCCCATCCAAGGTCATAACAGTAGCAGTTACTAAGATGCCTTCTCTCTTCTTCTCCTTCCTTTAGAAGGAGTGGTGCAGGGTTTTCCCAAGAGGGGAAACAAAAACTCCGTCACTGTTTTGATTGAAAACATAAATGTCCATTTCACTCTCATTCTTTTTAAGTATGAAATATGTTGGTGACAAGGCACTCTGGGGAGTTTCCCGGCTCCACCCACTCGGGACACTTTTACTGGCTCCACCTCTGGTCACCCTTACAATCTCGCTCCAGCCAGACCAGAGAAGGAGGCCTCTGGGGTTTGATTTCAAAGCAACCAGGAGGCTTTGCCACCCTTCAGACACCTTTTCATCAGATCACTGATACCCAAAATTCCACCATTCGACATCATTCCTTCAACAGAAAATTTCATTTTCCCTGAAAATACATGGAAATTGTGAATCCTTTAAGATTATAGGAAGTCAGGTGCAGTGGCTCATGCCTGTAATCCCAGCACTTTGGGAGGCTGAGGTGGGCAGAACACCTGAGGTCAGGAGTTGGAGACCAGCCTGGCCAACATGGCGAAACCCCATCTCTGCTAAAAATACAAAAATTGGCCGGGCGCGGTGGCTCAAGCCTGTAATCCCAGCACTTTGGGAGGCCGAGATGGGCGGATCACGAGGTCAGGAGATCGAGACCATCCTGGCTAACACGGTGAAACCCCGTCTCTACTAAAAAAATACAAAAAACTAGCCGGGCGAGGTGGCGGGCGCCTGTAGTCCCAGCTACTCGGGAGGCTGAGGCAGGAGAATGGCGTGAACCCGGGAGGCGGAGCTTGCAGTGAGCTGAGATCCGGCCACTGCACTCCAGCCTGGGCGACAGAGCGAGACTCCGTCTCAAAAAAAAAAAAAAAAAATACAAAAATTAGTTGAGCCTGGTGGCATGCACCTATAATCCCAGCTACTCAAGAGGCTGAGGCAGTAGAATCCCTTGAAGCTAGGAGGCAGAGGTTGCAGTGAGCCAAGATCATGCCATTGTACTCCAGCCTGGGCGACAAGAACGAAACCCCGTCTCAAAAAAAAAAGGAAAAAAGTATGGGATAGTAAAAAAAATAAGTTGTAATTTTCTTTTGTGAGGACGTGGTTTGGCTTTTTTAAAAGTTGATAATATTTATGGGTATGGTTTTCCTGATTATAAAAGTAACATATTTCTTGTAGAAAATGTGGAAAAAAGAGAAAAGCAAAAATAAAAAAACAAAAATAATACTTACTTATAAAGTATCACCCAGAAGACAGGTATGGTGGTACACACCTATAGTCCCAACTACTCAGGACGCTGAAGCAGGAGGATCACTTGAGCCCAAGAGTTCGAGGCCAGCCTGGGCAATATAGCAAGACATTATCTCTACAAAAAAAAAAAAAAAAAAAAGTGTTAAAAATATACTCATTAGTTTTCAGTAGAGACGAGGTCTCACTATGTTGCCCAGGCTGGTCTCAAACTCCTAGCCTCAAACAATCCTCCCACCTCAGCCTCCCAAAGTGCTGGTATTATAGGGGTGTGCCACCACACCTAGCCAAAAGAATGTTTTGTTTTATTTTATTTTATTTTATTTATTTATTTATTTATTTTGAGACGAAATTTTGCTCTTGTTGCCCAGGCTGGAGTGCAATGGTGCGATCTCGGGTCACCTCAACCTCTGACTCCCAGGTTCAAGTGATTCTCCTGCCTCAGCCTCCCGAGTAGCTGGGATTACAGGTCCATGCCACCATGCCCGGCTAATTTAGTATTTTTAGTAGAGATGGGGTTTCTCCATGTTGGTCAGGCTGGTTTCGAACTCCCAACCTCAGGTGATCCACCCACCTCAGCCTCCCAAAAAGCTGGGATCATAGGCCCCCCAAAATTTTTTAATTTAAAAAAATCACCCAGAGATAACCACAACTATCATATTGATATAAAATTTTCCAGTCTTTTTCTATGTAAATTATGTACAGTGTATAAATGTATATACACAGGCACCTTCTTATATACACATATTAATGATGCCAAAATGAGAACTTTCCTTTATTATTGTACCATGTCATTAAATGTTCTTGTGCATATAGTTTTAATGTATATAAAAGGTCTTCAAAAAGTTCATAAAAAATGTGTATTATGAAAATACCTGCATGAATTTCAATTTTTCTTCTGCATCAAAATAGGGTCATACTAAAGTTATAACATGGCCAAAGAAGATCTAGTTTTAGGCAGCGGGGCACAGTGGCTCACGCCCATAATCCCAACACTTTGGGAGGCCAAGGAGGATAAGTCACTTAAGCCCAGGAGGTCGAGACCAGTCTGGGCAATATAAGGAGATCCCCTTTCTACATAAAATTTAAAAATTAGTCAAGCATGGTGGTGTTTACCTGGGGTCCCAGACACTTGGAAGGCTGAGGTGGGAGGATCACTTGAGCCCAGGAGGTCGAGGCTGCAGTGAGCCATGATCATGCCACTGCACTACAGCCTGGGTGACAGAGTGAGACCCTGTCTCAAAAACAAAAACAGAAGTAAAAACAAAAAACTAGTTTTAGGCACTAAGAAAGATGAGATCTCAGTTTGAAAAGAGCTCCTTTCAGAGAAACATGAATTCCACTAAAACTGAAGCAAGAACACATGTCACATTTATGGTAAAACTTGGGTGGAAGAATGGTGAAATCACTGATGCTTTACAAGAAGTGTATGGGGAAAATGCCCCCCCCAAAATCAGCAGTTTATTATACAAGTGGATAATTTCTTTTTCTTTTTCTCTCTTTTTTTTTTTTTTCGAGATGGAGTCTCGCTCTGTCACCCAGGCTGGAGTGCAGTGGCGCAATCTCGGCTCACTGCAACCTCCACCTTCCAGGTTCAAGTGATTCTCCTGCCTCAGCCTCCCATGTAGCGGGGATTACAGGCATCCACCACCACGCCCAGTTAATTTTTGTATTTTTAATAGAGGCGGGATTTCTTTTCTTCTTCTTCTTCTTCTTCTTTTTTTTTTTTTTTTGAGACAGAGTCTCGCTCTGTCTACCAGGCTAGAGTGCAATGGTGCGATCTCGGCTCACTGCAACCTCCACCTCTCGGATTCAAGCGATTCTCCTGCCTCAGCCTCCCAAGTAGCTGGGGCTACAGGAATGCGCCACCACGTCTGGCTAATTTTTGTATTTTTAGTAGAGGCGGGGTTTCACTCAGCCTCCCAAGTAGCTGGGGCTACAGGAACCTGCCACCGCGCCTGGCTAATTTTCGTATTTTTACTAGAGATGGGGTTTCACCATGTTGACCAGGCTGGTCTTGAATTTTTGACCTCAAGATCCACCCACCTCAACCTCCCAAAGTGCTGGGATTACAAGTGTAAGCCACAGCCACCTCACCCAGCCTAGAGATGGGGTTTCACCAGGTTGGCCAAGCTGGTCTCAAACTCCTGACCTCAGGTGATCCACCTGTCTCGGCCTCCCAAAGTGCTGGGATTACAGGCATGAGCCACCGCGCCCGGCCGACTCATTTTAAGAAGGGACAAAACAAGGTTGATGGAACCTGCAGCAGCAGCCCATCCACAGCAATTTGTGAAGAATTAATCTTGTACACACCCTAATTGAAAAGAACCAATGATTTACAGCAGCAACAACAACCAACACCACTGACATCTCAACTGGTTCACCTTAAATAGTTCTGACTGAAACACCTTAAATAGTTCTGACTGAAAAATTAGAGGTGAGCAAACTTTCTACTCCAAAGTTTGTGCCCAGAAGCCACTGTGCCCAGATCAGCTGCAGACAACAGCAGGGCTTTCAATGGAAATTTCAAACAAGTGGGATCAAGACGCTGAAGCAGCCGGGCCGGTGGCTCATGCCTGTAATCTCAGCACTTTGGGAGGCAGAGGCGGGCGGATCACTTCAGGTCAGGAGTTTGAGACCAACCTGGCCAACATGGTGAAACCCCGTCTTTACTAAAGGTACAAAAATTAGCCGGGCGTGGTGGTGCATGCCTGTAATCCCAGCTACCTGGGAAGCTGAGGCAAGAGAATCACTTGAACCCAGGAGGCAGAGGTTGCAGTGAGCCGAGATCATGCTACTGCATTCCAACCTGGGTGATACAGTGAGACTCCATCTCAAAAAAAAAAAAAAGATCCTGAAGCATTTCTTCAAATAACTGTAACAGGAACGAGAGATGAAACAGGGCTTTTACCAGTGCGATCCTGAAGACAAAGCACAATTAAAGCAATGGCTACCAAGAGGTGAAAAAGCAAACGTGGACCATCAAGAGTGAAGATCAGCTGGGGGCGGTGGCTCAGGCCTGTAATCCCACACTCCGGGAGGCCAAGGTGGGTGGATGGCTTGAGCTCAGGGGTTCGAGACCAGCCTGGGTAACATGGCGAAACTCCATCTCTACAAAGAATACAAAAATTAGCCAGGCATGCTGGCATGTGCCTGTAGTCCCAGCTACTTGGGAGGCTGAGGTGGGAGGATCACTTGAGCCTGGGAAGTCAAGGCTGCAGTGAACCATGTTCATGCCACTGTACTCCAGCCTGGGTGACAAAGTGAGATACTGTCTCAAAAAATAAAAATAAAAGAGCGGCCACGCGCGGTGGCTCATGCCTGTACTCCCAAAGACCTGTAATCCCAGCATTTTGGGAGGCCGAGGCAGGTGGATCACCTGAGGTCAGGAGTTCGAGACTATCCTGGCCAACCTATTGAAACCCCCCATCTCTACTAAAAATACAAAAATTAGCCGGGCGTGGTGGCAGGTGCCTGTAATCCCAGCCACTCAGGAGGTGGAAGCAGGAGAATCACTTGAACCTGGGAGATGGAGGTTGCAGTGAGCCGAGATCGCACCATTGCACTCCAGCCTGGGTGAAAAGAACAAGACTTTGTCTCAAAAAATAAATAAATAAATAAATAAAAGCGCAAAGATCATGACAACTGTTTTCTGAGATGCTCCAGCCATTTTGCCTGTTGACTTTCTGGAAGGCCAAATCACAATAACATCTGTTAATTATGAGAGTGTTTTGAAAAAGTTCACCAAAGCTTTTGCAGACAAACACCTGGGAAAGCTTCACCAGGGAGTCCTTCTCCACCACAACAATGCTCCTGCTCCTTCCTCTCATCACACAAGGGCAAGTTTTCAAGAGTTTCCATGGGAAATCATCAGACATCTCAGTGTGGCTCCTTATAACTTCTTTTTGTTCCTTTTTTTGGAGACAGTTTCGCCCTGTCGCCCAGGTTGGAGTATAACGGCACAATCTCAGCTCACTGCAACCTCCGCCTCCCAGGTTCAAACGATTCTCCTGCCTCAGTCTCCTGAGTAGCTGGGATTACAGGTGCCCTCCACTACGCCCAGCTAATTTTTTGTATTTTTAGTAGAGACTGGGTTTCATGTTGGCCAGGCTGGTCTCGAACTCCTGGCCTCAGGTGATCTGCCGGCCTCGGCCTCCCAAAGTGCTCACGCCTGTAATCCCAGCACTTTGGGATTTTGAGTTTGAGACCAGCCTGACCAACATGATGAAACTCCATCTCCACCAAAAATACAAAAATTAGCTGGGCATGGTGGCAGGTTCCTGTAATCCCAGCTACTCGGGAGGCTGAGGCACGAGAATTGCTTGACCCTGGGAGGTGGAGGTTGCAGTGAGCCGAGATTACTCCACTTAACTCTAGCCTGGGCAATAGAGTGAGAATCTGTCTCAAATAAATAAATAAAATAAATTTTAAAATATGTAAAAGGGAACCATTTTTCTTCAGTTAATAGTATTCAAAAGACTGCATTGACACACTGAAAGTCCCAGGACGCTCAGTTCTTTAGGGATGGACTACATGGCTGGCATTATCACTTACAGAAGTATTTTGTACTTGATGGAGCTTATGTTAAGAAATAAGTTTATATTTTTTATTTGTATCTTTTAATCCCATTTTCTCACAAACTTTATGAAGTCCCCTCATACAGGCACAGTCATAGAAAGATACATAATCATAGGTAACCACTCCCCTCACTCTGGACATGTAAGCTGGTCCTAATCTTTCTCTACTGCGTCCAATGCTGCAGTGAACATCCTCTATAGAAATGCTGAGGGCAGGTTTTAGTCACGGGATTGGGGAGCACACACAGGAATGTCAGTGCCTGGGGGCAGATGGGCAGTGAGAAGAGAGTGTCATCCACCAGGGAAACCCGAATAATGTGGAGACTGAGGGCACCACAACCTTCCAGGATTGTACAACGTGGCCTGCAGTTGGCCCTCACTGAGTGGCATGTGAGACGTGACGGGCAGGTGCTGTTTGCTGGACAAATTAACTGTGTTAGTGCCATCTTCCCTCTATGAAAACCGCTCACATTCTGCGACGGATCGACAGCCCGCCCTGCTGTCTCTGAGCGTGAGCTATGCCCACAGCCCCCACAGGCACTCCCGTGCACTGCTGGGGCATAGGAGCCCACACCCTGGCCACAACTGCCCAGGCAAAGGTTTGGCCTGACACAAAGGCGGCCATTTATGGACTGGATATGTGGGAGGGGCAGCCCAGCAAAAAGACTGCCCAGTGGAGACCTTCTACACTGGACAGTGACTTATCAAGCCCATCAGACTATCCCTCACGGGACTGCCTGAAAACCAGAGGGCCACAAAGTGGGCTGTAGGTGAGGGCTTCGCAGGAGAACGTAGTAGGCAGGGACCAGAAGGTGGAAGCCAAGAGGTAGCAGAAGGCATCAGGCAGAAAGGATCCATAGTTGGCCGTGGCCTGAGCCTCCAAGGACTCCAGAAAGAGGTTCTTCTCTTCCAGGAGGGCTGCTCTTTGTCTGCCGAGGCCCTCCCCGGCTTCCCACCCTGCTGCTTAGCTTTACAATAAAGCCTCATCACTGGAGGTAACCAGAGTGGGTCTGTGCTCCCTGCAGCCTGCAGGACCCTCACTGCACATGTGCAGACAGCACTTTACAGTTTACATGGTGCTTTCCCAGGCATTCTCTCATCACAACCAACACGAGAGGGAGAACACCTTATCCCCACGTCATAGATGAAGAAACTGATGTTCAGAGAGGATATGAGTCCGTTGGCAGGTAGATTAGGGAGGAGAAACTCAGAACCAGGTTTGCTGACCTCATGTCCAGGCTGTTTTCATCACACCGAGTGGTCTTCCTTCCCTCCCAGAAGGCGCCTTCAGCGTGCTGTGCTACCACTGCCGCTAGCCTTCTCTGTTTGAAGGTGAACTGGCCTTAGTTGCTTCCTGTGTTTCAAATTGTCTACTGCAACTCAAATGTTGTAATGCACGAGGGCTGCGTAGTAACATAATGCATGACGACTGCATAGGTTTTCTGTCCATAGTGTCCAGCACTTGTGAGCATACAGTAGGTGCTCAATAAGTGCTGGTGGTTCCAAATGCAGTTTTGCAAAATGTAGAGGTCCAAATCCCACCCTCCAAGTATGGATTAGGATTCTCTGCAGATTTGAAAAGCTCTCCTAGGAGTCCGATCACATTCCGGTTTGAAAATTACAGATAGAAAGGATGCTCATCCAGCCTCCTCAACTCTCAAAAACATAGCCATGAACCAGGAAATTAGCAAATATATGTAAATAAGCAACCAAACTGAATCTCATAAATTCCATGCAAAACAGCTGAAGCATGCTCATCTTCAAAAAACTGCTGTTCCCTCTCTCGGTACCTATAAACCTTTTCTTTATATGTAATTCTAAGGAGCTTGGTCAGTTGCTTTCTCAGTCCACAGTTCACTGGAAGCATGCTTAGGAACAGCTATGAGAAACTGCGAGCTGAGGCCGGGCACGGTGGCTCACACCTGTAATCCCAGCACTTTGGGAGGCCGAGGTGGGTGGATTACCTGAGTTTAGGAGTTCAAGACCAGCCTGGCCAACATGGTGAAACCCTGTCTCTACTAAAAATACAAAAATTAGCAGAGCGTAGTGGCGCACGCCTGTGGTCCCAGCTACTTGGGAGGCCAAGGCACAAGAATCACTTGAACCCGGGAGGCGGAGGTTGCAGTGAGCTGAGATGGCATCACTGCACTCCAACCTGGGCAACAGAGCAAGGCTCCATGTCAAAAAGAAAAAAGAAAAAAAAGAAAATTAACTGCGTTGCAAAAAGGAGCCCAGCCTTCCCCTCAGTGCTCTGGCATTGCCAGCTGTGCTTGCAGTGATTGCTTCATTACACTTCATAGACAGGGTCCAGCCCTCCAACTTGTGTGCTGCATAGTAGTTAACAGCACAGATTTTGGAGCCAGGCTTGCTGGGTTCAAATCCTGCCTCTGCCACCGCTGAGTTGTGTTTATTATTCAATTCTGTATGCTATCAGGGGGTGGTGGCTCACATCTGTAATCCCAGCACTTTGGGAGGCTGAGGTGGGAGGATTGTTGGAGGCCAGCAATGTGAGACTACCCTAGGCAGCATAATGAGACCCCATCTCTACAAAAAAAATAAAAATTAGCTAGCCATGATGACGCGTGCCTGTAGCCCCAGCTTCTCAGGAGGCTAAGGTGGGAGGATCACTTGAGCCTGGGAGGTCAAGGCTGCAGTGAGCCATAACCGCACCACTGCCCTCCAGCCTGGGCAACAGAGTGAGACCCTGACTCAAAACAAAAACAAGGCCAGGCACAGTGGCTCATGCCTGTAATCCCAGCACTTTGGGAGGCCGAGGCGGGCGGATCACGAGGTCAGAAGTTTGAGACCAGCCTGACCAACATGGTGAAACCCTGTCTCTACTAAAAATGCAAAAATTATACAGGCGTGGAGGTGCGCGCCTGTAATCCCAGCTACTCAGGAGGCTGAGGCAGGAGAATCGCTTGAACCCGGAAGGCGGAGGTTGCAGTGAGTGGAGATCGTGCTACTGCACAACAGCCTGGGCGACAGGGAGAGACTCCGTCTCAAAAAACAAAAACAAAAACAGAAACAAACTCTGTATGCTTACCTGTTCCCTTGCCCCTTATTCCCCAAAGTGGGGTCCAACAGGACCTGGAAGCTTGTTAGGGAGGCAGAATGTCAGACCCAGAGCTGGTGAATTAGGATCAGTATTGTAAGATGTTTATGTGCACATGGAGTGTGAGAAGCCCGTAATAAATAATGTTAAATGAATGAAATTGGGCATTTTAATATGAAAGTCCCAGGAGCATCAACAGGATGGAGAAGGGGGCGGGGGAGCAGAGGGCTGGCCCCTGAGGGAAGGACAGGAGCTTGATATAAAGAAAAGAGAAAGTGGGGGAGGCTGGGCACTCAGAAGGGCTTGGCTCAGCTACTTTCCCAGCTGGATTCCTTGGGATTCAGTGTCCTCATTGGTGCAATGGAGTGACTGATGCCCACCTAACAGAGCTGTGAATAGCAGGGGAGATAAGTCCAGAAGGCGCAGCACAGAAAGGGCCCTCAGGCTGTCACTGTGGCAGGCTCACGCCCTCACCCGAAGCCCTGGGGCCAGAGCTTTGCGGTTTCAGAAAGGTCACTCGATGCATGTGCTGACACTACATAATACTCCAGCAGGGTCTGGGCAGTGCCCTTAATTACACCCAGCAAATTTTTGCAGGACAATGTCTGAGCAGTGAGAGACAACGTAAAGATTTTTAAATAACCTCACACCAGGTCAGGTCAGGTTTGTGGCCAAATGAGTTTATACCAAACTTGTGGGGGGTGGGGGGAAGAGTGCTTTTTTGGAGTTTTTGGTTTTTAGAATTGCAGATCAGGGAGTGTGAAGCTGGATAACAAAGGAGGAGGGGCAGCCTTCGATGGGGATGGTGAGGAGACCCACCAAGCTTGGCATGGGATGTAGGAAGGGCTGAATGGTTTGCCCTTAGGGGCGAGTTCACATTCGGAAGGAGGGGGCAGAAAGCATGCCATCAGCAGGCCAGGCGCGGTGGCTCATGCCTGTAATCCCAGCACTTTGGGAGGCCAAGGCGGGCAGATCACCTGAGGTCGGGAGTTCAAGACCAGCCTGACCAACATGGAGAAACCCCGTCTCTACTAAAAATACAAAATTAGCCAGGCGTGGTGACACATGCCTGTAATCCCAGCTACTTGGGAGGCTGAGGCAGGAGAATCGCTTGAACCCGGGAGGCAGAGGTTGCAGTGACCAGGATCACGCCATTGTACTCCAGCCTGGGCAACAAGAGTGACACTCGGTCTGAAAAAAAAAGGAAAGAA
Source organism: Macaca mulatta (assembly GCF_049350105.2). NCBI lineage: Eukaryota > Metazoa > Chordata > Mammalia > Primates > Cercopithecidae > Macaca > Macaca mulatta. The sequence continues at coordinate 145,183,337 of NC_133409.1, read as the reverse complement.
AAGAAAGAAAGAGAGAGAGAGGAAGGAAGGAAGGAAGGAAGAAAGGAAGGAAGGAAGGCAGGCAGGCACACAAACAGTAGGAAGTCGCCAAGGCTAGGGTCCGAACAGGAGTATGATCTAATCAAAGACAGAGAGCAACAGATTTGTCAGGTTTGCAAACAAACAGGAAGAGGGCATCCTAGAGTTACCCCATCCTCCTGGCCCTACTTGAATTTCCTGGGAGGAAGAGTGGATGCACCTTATATACACACAGCCCTCACCAAAAACACACATGAAAAAGGCTCTCATATTCTATCAGACTGTCAGGGGCAACCCATAGGGCCTTATCTACTACATAGGCACATGTAAAATTATAATACATTATAGCAAAAAATTAACATAATTCAAATTTTGTGTGCCAGATGCAATGAACATGTTCTTTTTTTTTTTTCTGGTTCTAATTCTTACAGCAGCCCTGTGAGGTATGAATCTTTGTTCTGTTTTACAGAGGAGGACATGAAGGCTCAGGTTGCCTAAGAAAGTCCAGGGTCGGCCGGGCGCAGTGGCTCAAGCCTGTAATCCCAGCACTTTGGGAGGCTGAGATGGGCGGATCATGAGGTCAGGAGATCGAGACCATCCTGGCTAACACGGTGAAACCCCGTCTCTACTAAAAAATAAAAAAAAACTAGCCTGGCGTGGTGGCGGCGCCTGTAGTCCCAGCTACTTCGGAGGCTGAGGCAGGAGAATGGCTGAACCCGGGAGGTGGAGCTTGCAGTGAGCCGAGATCGCGCCCCTGTGCTCCAGCCTGGGCCATAGAGTGAGACTCCGTCTCAAAAAAAAAAAAAAAAAAGAAAGAAAGTCCAGGGTCACGTGGTTGATTCACCGAATGCCAGTGCCTGAGTGCCCTCCATTGAACCACACTGCGAGGCCAGAAGTCACTGAGGATGACTGAGGCCAAGCCAGGAAAGGGACAAGTCAGAGGGCTGAGATCTGGAACAGAGAGTGTGTCCTGCAGCCTGAAAAGCCCCTGATTCACACTTCGGCTCTCCCCTCAACCTTCCTGTACCCTTATGCTTTGGGTGTATCTCCTGTAAACCCCAGAGATGGGATTTGTTCTTTATCCATTCTGACAATCTTTATCTTTTTTTTTCTTTTTGAGATGGAGTCTCACTCTGTCGCCCAGACTGGAGTGCAGTGGCATGATCTCGGCTCACTGCAACCTCTGCTCCTCCAGGTTTAAGCAATTCTCTGCCTCTGCCTCCCGAGCAGCTGGGATTACAGGTATGCACCACCACACCCAACTCATTTTTTGTATTTTTAGTAGAGACAGGGTTTCACCATCTTGGTCAGGCTGGTCTTGAACTCCTGACCTCATGATCCACACACCTTGGCCTTCCAAACTGCTGGGATTACAGGCATGAGCCACCGCGCCCGGGCTGACAATCTTTATCTTTTAATAGGAGCATTTAGTCCATTTAGATTTAATGTAATTACAGATATATAGACATATGGGATTAAATCTACTCTGTGCTTGCTATTGGTTTCATCTGTTCTACATTCCTTTTTCTCTCCTTTTTCCCCCTTCTTTTGGTATTGGGTTTTTTTTGTTGTTGTTGTTTTTTAGGTTTTTCTTTTTGCTGTTGAATTTTTCCCTCTATTAGTTGGGAGGTTTTATGTCCTTTTCTGTTTGACTTTGCCCTCAACTCAATTTTTTGATAATTAAGTGAGTGTGTGTGTGTAAAGTGTTTTGTACCACTAGTCCTATAGCTTGGGACGGTGTTAGGCAGGCCTGGGTTAGAACCCTGGCTCTGGCACGTTCTAGCTGTGTATTCCTTTTAGCTGCTTTCCCCTAAGCCTCAGTTTCCGTATCTGTTAAACATGGATGATAGAACCCACTACACAGCTTATTGTGACACTTTAGTGAGTTTACAGGATGCCAAGTGTTCTGCCTAAGAGCACAGAAAAGGGGCTCAACAAATGCTTGTCCCCTTCCCCTCTCTAGACTTTGCCTTTCTATGTCCGGGAAGAATTGGCCCTGGATGGAAGCTGCCCAAGAGCCTAGCTGCGTAGCTTGGCTTGACCGTAGGAAACCTTCCCAGAAGAAATCTCTCTGGAATGAGATGTTCCCAGGGTACAAATGGTCTGTAGCATCATCAGTGGACAGCACAGCCTCAGTCTGGGAAGTGGGAGGTTGCTGGGAAATTCTGCTGAAATGGAGGAGGGATGGGGTGTAATGATTGGTGTCCCAGGGGAGACTAAAGAAGTGGAGAGGATTGCCCAATAGTGTGTGTGTCTCCAGCCCTTCCCGGGAAGAGGGGCCTGACTGGAGAGTGACGGCCTCCTCTTCTCGGAGGCAGGTGTGTCCTCTTGGAGAGCAGAGCAGTGACTCACCAGACTGCCACAGCTTGTTATAAATATCCCCTGAGACACCTAACTCCCTCGGCCCTGATTCTATATTAGCACAAGCTGCGCTCCATTATTCCATAATTAATTAGGTTTCCTAGGCACCTCAAGACTGGAAGAGGGTGTCCCAGCCTGCTGTGGACACAAATATTGCAAACTACATGGCAGCCCCCACCCCCAACTGTGAACTGAAAAACCAGTGCATGTGCACTGTCTCTCTCTCTCACTCTCACTTTCTCTCTATCTCTCTCTCTCTCGCTCTCATCTATTTACCTATTTACAAATCAGCATTGGGCGAATTTTGCAAGGTGAGGGCCAGCCAAATGTCCCCTATTTGAATAATCCTAAAATTTCAGGGACCGTTCCAGTAATCCAAACCAACCTCACTCTCATTTACTTAACCCCTTTGGGGAAACTGAGGCCCCAAGAGGGGATGAGGATCCATACCTCAGAACGAGACCAGGAGTGGTTGGGTGGGAACTGAAGGCTCCCTGCCTTCCCGCTGCTTCAACTCTCAGAGCCCGGGTTTTCTATCTGCGCACAGGGGTAAGTAACAGTGCCTGCCCCGAAGAAAGACCGTCAGGAGCATTGAATGGAGGAGAGTGAAGGTGCTCCTGAGTGGGAGCCCAGCCCATGAAAGGGCTACAGAAGTACCAGGTGTCTTCATCTCATCCCTCCTCCATTTTTTCTCTTCCCTGACCAAGATCTTTCTCTGTATCCTTCCATTATACCTGGCAGTGGATATGCAGGAAAGGTTATGTTAGAATTTGGATTTCGTCAGAAGCAACTCTAGGCTTCAGGAACAACAATAGATACCATCTATTGAACACCTACCATGTGCTAGTCACTGTTCCCATACATCATCTCATTTAATCCTCTACACCTGGGCTGCCTAATATGGCAGCCACTAGCCATATGTGACTATCAAGCACTAGTACGACTGAGGAAATGCATTTTTTTTTTTTTTTTTTTTGAGACAGAGTTTCGCTCTTGTTGCCCAGGCTGGAGAACAATCGCATGATCTCGGCTCACTGCAACCTCTGCCTCCCGGGTTCAAATGATTCTCCTGCCTCAGCCTCCTGAGTAGCTGGGATTACAGGCATGCGCCACCACGCCCGGCTAATTTTTGAATTTTTAGTAGAGACGGGGTTTCTCCATGTTGGTCAGGCTGGTCTTGAACTCCCGACCTCAGGTGATCTGCCCGCCTTGGCCTCCCACAGTGCTGGGATTACAGGCATGAGCCACCACGCCCAGCCAGAAATGCATTTTTAAAATTTTATTTTAAATTTAAAAACTGATAATTCCATTATCAGAAAACTTTTAAGTATGTTTAACAACTTGGGTATGCGAATCTACTGTTTCCACTCTACATTTTGTGAATACCTAACTGCAGATCAAGTATGTCCAGGGGAAATTTAGCGTCCAAACTGGGAGGTGCTGTAAGCTTAAAATCCACACTGGTTTAGAAGACTTGCCATTAAAAAAGAGAATGTGGGCTGGGCATGGTGGCTCATGCCTGTAATGCCAGCACTTTGGGAGGCTGAGACGGGTGTATCACCTGAGGTCAGGCATTTGAGACCAGCCTGGCCAACATGGTGAAACCCCACCTCTACTAAAAATACAAAAATTAGCTGGGCGTGGTGGAAGGCACCTGTAATCCCAGCTACCTGGGAGGCTAAGGCAGGAGAATCACTTGAATCCAGGAGGTGGAGGTCGCAGTGAGCCGAGACTGCACCATTGCACTCCAGCCTGGGCAACAGATTGAGACACCATCTCAAAAAAGCAACAAAAAAAAAGAGAGCGAATGTGAAATATCTCATTCATTATGTTTTTCATATTGATTAATGCTGATTGACAATTGTTTGGATATTTTTGGTTAAAGTATATTATTAAAATTAATATTATTTGTTTCTCTTTACTTTTTTAAATGTGCCTAATAGAAAAATTTAAATCACATATGTGTTGGAAAATCTGGTGAAGTCTGAAAAAAGTCTGTAGTTTAATTAATAGTATTGTGCCAATGTTAATTTCTCAGTTTTGGCAAATGTGCCTTGGTTATGCAAGATGTCAACCTTAGGAGAAGCGGGTGAAGGGTTTACTGGAACCCACTGTACTATCTTTGTAGCTTTTCTCTAAATCTAAAATCATTCCAGAATGAAAAGCGTAAAATACCCAAATTACAAATTACAAATTACAAATATAATTACATTACATTTCTATTGGAGAAACATGTAACTCTATTATATTTCTTTTTCTTTTTTTTTTTTTTTTTTTTGAGATGGAGTCTCACTCTGTCACCCAGGTTGGCATGATCTCAGCACACTGCAACCTCTGCCTCCAGAGTTCAAGCGATTCTCCTGCCTCAGCCTCCTGAGTAGCTGTGATTACAGGCGCCCACAACCCCGCTTGACTAATTTTTGTGTTTTTAGTAGAGCTGGGGTTTCGCCATGTTGGCCAGGCTGGTCTCAAACTCCTGACCTTAGGTGATCTGCCCACCTCGGCGTCCCAAAGTGCTGGGATTACAGGTGTGAGCTACTGTGCCCAGCCGAACTCTATTATATTTCTATTACAGAACCTAACATAGTTACTTCTGTAAGAGGTATTATCCTCATGTTATTGATGAGGAAACTGGTGCTCAAAGAGGTTAAGTAGCTGGGTTTTGGACCCGTCTGTTTACTGTGAAGCCTTTTACTTTCTGCAGCAGTCCCTTCGCTTCTACCTTAGCGGCTGGCACCCACTAGATCTGAGAATTTTCTTGCTGTGGCCTCTTCAGAGGCACTAGTGTGGGTACGTGGACCCCCTTGCTGTAGTGGGCAGGAGCTAAAGATGGAGAGCAGAGGCAGGAGAATCTGGAGGGTACCATTAATGCGGGACCAATTTGAGGTCTAAGGTTGTAGGATAAAGGGGAAGGACTGGTAGATTCTTACATTCGATTGACTGGTTGGTTTCTTTGATCTCTGCCTGACTTTGGAAAGGATCTTAGGAGCAGCTGCTGCTGTCGCAAAGAAAGAATTGGCAGGGCTGACAAAGCTTTAGATTCACAGGCACCAAAGGGAAAAATAATGGCGCCACAGGGGTAGAGCCAGGGACCTGTGCATGTCCCCGTGTAGGGAAAAGGCAGCAGGCAGCAAGCAGGCTCTGTTTCCAAGGTGCCTCATTTGACTTCCTCCTCTCTAACTTCAGACAAGGGAATTCTCCTTCCTGATGTAGAAAACCTGCCTTCTGACCTGCAGCCACAAAGCTCGGCCACCACAAAGCTAGGCAACCCCATTCCTGTCTAATCCTTCTTTTCAACATGTCCTGAGACTGCCCCCAGCCCCAGCCCTCCCCACGAGCAAGAGCACTGTGCTTGGAGTCCTGAGTACCTGTCTCTCTGCCAGACCTGCCCCCTTCAGCCTAAAAGGCCTCTGCCAGCCAGGGCACGACTCTGCTGCACCCAGAGGGGCCAGAGCCAGGCCCGCCAGCAAGCAGCGCACCGTCTGCGGCCAGCTGCCCACCACCTTCCCACTTCCAAATGTCTCAGAGGAGCCCTGGCTGCCTTGAAGCCCGCATGGGCAGCCCTGTCCTGACATGCCCCTGCCCCTTTGCTGCCCTGCCGTGCACTCTGTCTCGCGGTGGCCAGATGTGCCGACTTTGGTGCTGGCGGCTCTTAATGAGGTCCAGATGTGCAGCCTGGCCTGGGCCAGCAGCGGCTGCTACCAAAGGAGAGGGAGGCCCTGTGAGGGAGCAGCCAGGCTGCAGCTGGCCGCGGCGGTGCTGGAGGAGGAATGCTCTGGGAAGGATTCCCACTGGAATGTGAGCTCTTGGGATGTCTCTGACTAAATAAGGACCTGGCTTCTTCTTGGAGCTGGAGGCCCCAGCTCCTCTAGGTGCAGAGCACTATGAAAGTGTCTTCAGCTGTCCTTGGCTCCTTTTCTTGACAACTGTTTTTTTTTTTTGTCTTTTTTTTTTTTTTACTACTTATAAAAGTGACATAGATCCGGGCATGGTGGCACGTGCCTGTAATCCCAGCTACTTGGGAGGCTAGGGCAGGAAGGTTGCTTGAGTCCAGGAGTTCCAGGCTGTAATGATGCTATGATTGTTCCTGTGAATAGCCACTGAACTCCAGCATGGGCAACAGAGTGAGACCCCATCTCTTAAAAAAATAAAATAAAATGTTATATACAGTGATGAAAGGCAATTTAGAAAACCCAAATAACCTAAAAGTTGAAAACAAAGAAGAAAATAAAAATCACCTATGATCCCATGGCCTCAACTACTATTAAAGTTCTGGCGTACATCCTGCTAGACGTTTTTCAAATACAAATATACATAAGTTTGTTTGTTTAAATCATGCTGCAAAGACTCTCAAAATCTGCATTTTTCACTCAACTCTTTCCACTTGCGTCTGCTACACAGGTATTTCCCAAATTGGCTCCATAGAACACTAGGGCCATTTTGCTATTAATTGGGAGTCTTCCACCAACTATTTGAGATGCATAGGCTTGCGCCAACTTAAATGGGCTGCTTTGCTGAAGGACTTCTTGGAGTCTCTAATTTACTAATGTGTGTTCTGAATCATCAAGCAGAGACTGGCACTTCTTAAACACATTTCACCATGAAATCTCTTGAGGGATCCTCTTGGGACTTGAGTCTGTGGAACATCATGTAGGAAATGCATTATTCATCAGGCTGCAGAGAAGCCAATTGCATGTGTATGCCACGGTTTATTCCAGCATCCCTCAATGGATGAACATTATTATGGTTGTTTTCAATGTACTGCTATTATAAATAACCCTGTTATTTGTATGTATGTGTGTGTATATATATATAAAACCCTGTTATATGATGGGCATTCTCATACTTCCATCTTTTTTTTTTTTGAGACGGAGCTGGCTCTGTCACCAGGTTGGAGTGCAGTGACGCACTCTCGGCTCACTGCAATCTCCGCCTCCAGGGTTCAAGCAATTCTCCTGCCTCAGCCTCCCAAGTAGCTGGGACTACAGGTGTATGCCACCATGCCCAGCTAATTTTTTGTATTTTTAGTAGGGACGAGGTTTCACCATGTTGGCCAGGAGGGTCTCAATCTCTTGACCTTGTGATCTGCCTGCCTTGGCCTCCCAAAGTGCTGGGATTACAGGCGTGAGACATCGTGCCCGGCCACATACTTCCATCTTTGTTGTACAGAAACATTCCAAGAAATAGGACTGTTGCTCATGTTGAAGACCATTTTAAACTCTCAGGTTCTAGGCTACACATGGCTCTTGCCCCAGCTCCTTATTTAATCCTTACATGCTAGGGAAGGGGTCTACCTCATTACCACAAAAGGAGACATTGAGGAGGATGGAAAGTGGGGTCTGTGAGTCTTTATCCATTTCTTGAGCACTTGTACTACAGTGGGCTTGGGGATTATAGTGAAAAATAACTTTTCTTGGCCTATCAGAAACAACACTGTAATGAACATCCATGAACAACTATTATTTCCCAAAGAACCATTGCAACCAGAGAGCGAAACCACATTTGCGGTGCAGAGAATCTGTTCCTGAGTCACCTATGAGGTCATACAGCCCTATAGCACCCCTGGGTGCCTAGCAGGGGCTGGAAGCTGTACAATCCCTGAGGCGTTAAAGTGCAGAATGAAATCTCCCTGTTTGATGGGAATACAGTAAGCACATCACAAGCACAGCTCAGACCTCAGCAAGACTTACCACTTATGTCTTCCTCCATATTCTCCCCTTTGATCTTCACAACACCCTTGTGAGGCAGGGAGTATAGACTTAAGTTCATTCTACAGATGAGGAAACTAAGGCTCAAGGCAGGAGACTTGCCCAAGGTCACACAACTAAGTAGTGGGGAGGAACTAGACTCCAGTGACACCACTCCATGCCTCTAATCAACCTATCACCTGATGAACTGCACATTGCTGTCAGCAAAGAATGCATTCCTTCCTTTACACAGGGCTTTCTCAACACGGGACGTAGGACCCAGGCTTTTTAATTTTTTTTTTTTTTAAGAGACAGGGTCGGCTGGGCACAGTGGCTCACGCCTGTAATCCCAGCACTTTGGGAGGCCGAGGTGAGCGAATCACCTGAGATCGGGAGTTTGAGGCCTGCCTGGTCAACATGGTGAAACCCTGTCTCTACTAAAAATACAAAACTTAGCTGGGTGTGGTGTCCCGTGCCTGTAATCCTAGCTACTCAGGAGGCTGAGGCAGGAGAATTGCTTGAACCCTGGAGGCAGAGGTTGTGGTGGGCCAAGGTTGCACCTCTGCATTCCAGCCTGGGCGACAGAGCAAAAATCTGTCTGAAACAAACAAACAAACAAACAAACAGGGTCTTGCTCTACCCATGCTGGAATGCAGTGGCATAATCACAGCTCACTGCAGTCTCAACCTCTTGGGCTCAAGCAATCCTCCTGCCTCAGCCTCCTGAGTAGGAGTAAGCGTGTTACCTCCACACCCAGCTAACTTTTAAATTTTGTGCTGTGTGAGGTGGCTCACACCTATAATCCCAGCACTTTGGGAGGCCAAGGCAGGCGGATCACTGGAGGTCGGGAGTTGGAGACCAGCCTGACCAACATGGAGAAACCCCATCTCTACTAAAAATACAAAATTAGCCAGGTGCGATGGTGCATGCCTGTAATCCCAGCTGCTCGGGAGGCTGAGGCAGGAGAATCACTTGAACCTGGGAGGCGGAGGTTGCGGTGAGCCGAGATCACGCCATTGTTCTCCAGCCTGGGCAACAAGAGCGAAACTCTGTCTCCAAAAAAAAAAAAAAAGAAAAAGAAAAAAAGAAACAATTTTTTGTAGAGACAGGGTCTCGCAATGTTGCCCAGGCTGGTCTCAAACTCCTGGCCTCCGTGATCCCCTTGGACCCAGGCACTTTGATTGGGAGCGGAGGAAAGAGTCCAAAAGGTCTGGAGCCTGTGGCCTGAACCTCAAGGCCACTCCTGGCTGCGTGTGTGTTTTCTTTGGTGGGGAGGTGGGGTGGAGGAGGGGGGAGAAAATGAAAAGAGAGCTCTTCAGAGAGGAGCAATACAGCCATAAATAGGTACCACTGTCAGGGAGCAGCTCTTATTCATCTTTGCATCCCGAGCGCCTTGCACCTAGTAGACGCTCCGTGCAGGCTCCTAAACTGAAGACATAACCCCCAACCCCCAACCCCCAACCCCCAACCCCTGGGATGATCTCTCCCGTGCTCAGTCCTGCATGGAGACCCGTGTGTATTCTCTTCTTGGCTCCCCTCACACTCATCCCAACTTCTCTTGCCCCATCTTTCTCCACACTCTCAATCTCCAGTGTCTGCCCCTTCTCTCTCCCCTCCCCTGCCAATCACTGAAACGTCGTTCATTTGAGACTCACGTCCCTCAGAAACAAACTCAGGTCTATAACTGAGGGCTCTAGCTAAGCAATTCTTTGATCTCAAGGATGCTTTCTAGCTGGGGCTCTTGACCATATTTAAGCATTAGGTTTCTTTTGAAAATCTAAGCAAAGGTAGAGATCCCAGGAAAATACCCGCACAGCAAAGATGTGCCTTCGGTGTCAGGAGTTCACGTCTGGACCTTCTGAGAGCCGTGGTTGGGAGAGGCTGTCCTGGTGGACAGTGCAGTCCATATTCCTATGAGGCAGCCGGTTTCTGCAACCTTCCCTCTGCCTGGGAGACTACTCGGGATTTGTCTACCACACAACCAAAGGCTAGTCCAGAACTAACAGGTCCACCATCCCTTATTCTCAATTTCAAAATCCCTGAACTTCTGAAAACCATATGATAAAACAAGTCTTATCATAACACATTTGACTGCAGAACTTAACCTGACGTGAACTTATTTGGCAACAAAATGGCCCCCAACTGACGCAAGGCTATTTACAGCCTTTATTTACACCATTTAGTGTGTGAATATTCATGGACTTTGCTTAAAAATATTTATGTGTTTACCAGGTGCTGCCCCAGATCCTGCGGTGGGTATTTCATAATATACAGTGTGCGCACCGTGGCTTTTTTCTAAACTGTGAAAAAATCTGAATTCAGAAACCTATCTGGCCCCAGGGGTTTCAGGTAAAGGACTATGAATCTGTAGCTATAAACATTTATCCTAAAAAAGTTCACAGGCTGGCTGGGCGTGGTGGGAGGCCGAGGCAGAAGGATCACTTGAGCCCAGGATTTCAAGATTGGCCTGGGTAACATAGTAAGACCCTGCCTCTACAAAAAAAAAAAAAAAAATTAGCTGGGTGTGGTGGTGCGCACCTATAATCCCAGTTGCTCGGGAGGTTGAGGTGAGATCGCTTGAGCCTGGGAGGCTGAGGCTGCAGTGAGCCGTGATCATGCCACTGCACTCCAACCTGGGTGAAAAAGTGAGACCCTGTCAAAAAAACAAGAAAAGAAAGAAAGAGAACAAAAGAAGGAAGGAAGGAAGGAAGGAAGGAAGGAAGGAAGGAAGGAAGGAAGGAAGGAAGGAAGGAAGGAAGGAAGGAAGAAAAGAAAGAAAGAAAGAAAGAAAGAAAGAAAGAAAGAAAGAAAGGAAGGAAGGAAGGAAGGAAGGAAGGAAGGAAGGAAGGAAGGAAGGAAGGAAGGAAGGAAGGAAGGAAGGAAGGAAGGAAGGAAGGAAGGAAGGGCCGGGCGCGGTGGCTCAAGCCTGTAATCCCAGCACTTTGGGAGGCCGAGACGGGTGGATCACAAGGTCAGGAGATCGAGACCATCCTGGCTAACCCGGTGAAACCCCATCTCTACTAAAAAATACAAAAAACTAGCCGGGCGAGGTGGCGGGCGCCTGTAGTCCCAGCTACTCGGGAGGCTGAGGCAGGAGAATGGCGTGAACCCGGGAGGCGGAGCTTGCAGTGAGCTGAGATCCGGCCACTGCACTCCAGCCTGGGTGACAGAGCGAGACCCCGTCTCAAAAAAAAAAAAAAAAAAAAAAGAAAGGAAGAAAGAAAGAGAGAGAAAGAAAGAGAAAGAAAGAAAATCATTCACAGGCTTATGAGCAAAAGAAGTCAGGGAACAAATGGGCACCCACCATACGATTCCATTTATATGAAGTTCAAGAACAGGCAACGCTGATTGTTGGTGGTAGATCAGAACAGCAATTACCTCTGGGGGGCGAGACTGATGGACGGGAGGGAGGTGAGGGAACCTTTTAGGGTAATGGAAATGTTCCGTATTCTGATCTGGGTGGAGATTGCATGGGTACATACATATGTAAAAATTTATCAAGCTGTACAGTAAAGATGAGTGTGCTTTGCTGTGAGTCTGTTATACCTCAAAATAAAAGTAAAAATAAAACTTACGGGAATACATTATCTCAAATTAAGCAATAAGAAGCTGCTCCCTTGGCACTCCAACCCACCCTGCGATATCTTCGAACTTCCCAACAAAGCTTAAATTAAAATGATCTTAATATAAGTTTGGCTTTTCTTTAATCCCCAAAAATGAGTTTAACACAAAGTCACTTTTAATGAATATTTTTTAAACTCTGATTTGCCCTCAAGAAGAATCCATCCCTGGAGCAGATCTTTGCTCTGAAAGTGCTGCAGGATACCACCCAGGCCTGGCTCCCTTCACCCTCTCCACTCTCAGCACCGCCACCAGGAAGGATGTCTCCTGGCCCCACTGCCTCCAGGACGGCTGCTGAAAACATACCAGCCAGGCGGTGTGCAGGGACCCAGGCCTGGCATCCTACCCGAGGTGCTGCAAGTCAGAACTTGCACCCAACAATATCCTGTAATTGCATCTGATTAGCTGGAATTTGGAATCTGTACTTGAGAACAGCAGGGCACAGGAGACTCCTTGATTAAACAGGTCAGAGAACCATACGCTGCTAAGAGGAATGGGGGAGCCTCTTCCCGCAGCAGACTCATTGCTCAACATTTGATTGCACACGGCCTTGTCCTTTGACACTCACTCCCACAACCACCCCACCCCCACCTTCCTCCCATTTCCTATCTGGGTCCTGGAGCTCAGCCAACTGGGACCTTGCTTCTCTCTGTGGCTCCACTCCTGACTGGGTTCAGCCCACACGCCAACCTTCCCCCACTCCAGCCACAGGGCTCTGGTCTGATGGCCTCAGGCTGTCCTCAGCTGCCTCAGATCCTTTGAGGAACAAACCAGGGTATAAACAAACCGACCTACTTGGCTTTTTCCTCATCTTTCTAGCACAGTGCTGTCCAACAGAACCTTCCATGCTGATGGAAAGATTCCGTATCTGCCTTGTCCAATATGGTGGCCACTATTAACATGCTGCTATTGCCAGGCGCGGTGGCTCACACCTGTAATCCCAGCACTTTGGGAGGCCGAGGCAGGCGGATCGCAAGGTCAGGAGATTGAGACCGTCCTGGCTAACACAGTGAAACCCCATCTCTACTAAAAATACAAAAAATTAGCCTGGCATGGCGGTGGGCGCCTGTAGTCCCAGCTACTCGGGAGGCCAAGGCAGGAGAATGGCGTGAACCTGGGAGGCAGAGGTTGCAGTGAGCCGAGATCGCCTCACTGCACTCCAGCTTGGGTGACAGAGCGAGACTCCGTCTGAAAACACACATACACACACACACACACCCCAAAACAAAACAAAAAACCAAAAAAACAGGTGGCTATTGGGCACTTGATGTACGGCTAAGTGTGAATGAGAACCATCGTTTTTATTTTTATTTTCCATTTTTAATTAAAAAGCAAATACTGGGCCGGGCGTGGTGGCTCACGCCTGTAATCCCAGCACTTTGGGAGGCCGAGGTGGGCGGATCACAAGGTCAGGAGATCGAGACCATGGTGAAACCCCGTCTCTACTAAAAATAGAAAAAATTAGCCGGGCGCAGGGGCGGGCGCCTGTAGTCCCAGCTACTCGGGAGGCTGAGGCAGGAGAATGGCGTGAACCCGGGAGGCGGAGCTTGCAGTGAGCCGAGATTGCGCCACTGCACTCCAGCCTGGGCGACAGAGCGAGACTCCGTCTCAAAAAAAAAAAAAAAAAAGCAAATACTGGCTGGGCATGGTGGCTCACACCTATAATCCTAGCACTTTACGAGGCCGAGGAGGGGAGATGACCTGAGGTCAGGAGTTCGAGACCAGCCTGACCAACATGGCAAAATCCCATCTCTACTAAGAAATACAAAAATTAGCCAGGCGTGGTGGTGCGCACCTATAATCCCAGCTACTCAAGAGGCTGAGGCATAGGAATTGCTTGAATTCAGGAGGCAGAGGTCACAGTGAGCTGAGATCGTGCCACTGCATTCCAGCCTGGGTTGTCTCAAAAAAATAAAATAAAATAAAATAATAAAATGCAAATATTTGTGGCTATTGGCTACCATACTGAACAGTGCAGCTCTAGAGAGAGGAAAGGCATGGGGACCTAACACTCCTTTAAAAACACTCCTTTAACCTAACCTAGTGGCCTGATATCTCAGGAAGGTGTTCTGTCTGCTCTTTGAAGATACCCAGCCCTCATCTCTCCAGCTCCCAGATCTGTTTTCTTGTAGAATAACTGAGCATTTTGTTAAGCTCCTAAAATGTGTCAGACACTCTGCAAATGGAACCCAGATGTACTGAACCACCTGGAGGCCCGTCCCAGCATTCAAAAACAGCTGAGATTCCAACACTGCTTAGAAAGCACCATAGTAGGTCTCTTCTAAGAGTCTCTTGGGGAAGCACAGAGAGGAAACTATTTCACAAAACACAAGGGGCTTCTATCCCTGCCCAAGTCCCAGTCCTCAGCACAGCAGCTCAGCTTCTCTCCTCCCACACCCCGGACCTAGTTCTGCTGCTCTCTTCTTGCTCTGTCACCCAGGCTGGAGTGCAGTGGTGCGATCTTGGCTCACCACAACCTCCGCCTCCTGGGTTCAAGCAATTTCTCCTGCCTCAGCCTCCCAAATAGCTGGGACTGCCAGTGTGCACCACCATGCCTGGCTCATTTTTGTATTTTTAGTAGAGATGAGATTTCACCATGTTGGCCAGGCTGGTCGTGAACTCCTGACCTCAATTGATCCGCCCGCCTCCGCCTCCCAAACTGCTGGGATTACAGGTGTGAGCCACCACGCCCTGCCTTCATCTTTTCTTGTTCAAAGAAATTTGATCTACTCTGGATTTTGCTCTGCCTCACCTCTCTTGAAACAGCATCTGAACAGGCCAGCTGCCATCCTTCCTCCTTGGCAGGAGAAAGAAGACAGAAGTGGCAAATACTTAGCATATAACTCTTTTTCCTTTTAACCCTGTTACGCAAGGTCACTATTATCCCCGGTTTACAGATGAGGAAACGGTGGCACTCACTAGTTTAGGGCACACTGCCAGGGAATGGAGAAATCACAACACAAGCCCAGAGCTATCAGACCCCTGGACAATGTCCTATGCCACCTGCCCCCGCTCTCTGATGATAAACCCCCTACCAACGGCTGATGACTAAACCAATCTGCATTAATTTAACCTGCTACCTTTAAAGCTCCTGGATTACTCCACCCCAAGGAAATTGTTTTTTAACCAGGAGACAAAGACTTGACCCAAGAAGTGACTCAGATCTCAAACCCAAATTTCTCAATCTGGACTTCAAGGCTCAGCAGAGCATGCTCAGCCTCCTCTCCTGTCACCTCCCAGTTCTGACAAGGTGAGCCTGTTCTCCAACTCATCCCAACTCAACTGTCCACCCAGCCCATAGCCAGGTCCTCCCTACTGCTAAGCAGGCTGCTGCTCCCCTCCCCCTTTTAAAATCATGATAAGCCAGGTGTGGTGGCTCACTCCTGTAATCCTTTGCACTTTGGGAGATCGAGGAGGGGTGGATCACCTGAGGTCAGGAGTTCGAGACCAGCCTAGTCAACGTAGTGAAACTCCATCTCTAGTAAAAATACAAAAAAAATTAGCTGCGGCCGGGCGCGGTGGCTCAAGCCTGTAATCCCAGCACTTTGGGAGGCCGAGACGGGCGGATCACGAGGTCAGGAGATCGAGACCATCCTGGCTAACACGGTGAAACCCCATCTCTACTAAAAAATACAAAAAACTAGCCGGGCGAAGTGGCGGGCGCCTGTGGTCCCAGCTACTCGGGAGGCTGAGGCAGGAGAATGGCGTAAACCCGGGAGGCGGAGCTTGCAGTGAGCTGAGATCCGGCCACTGCACTCCAGCCTGGGCGACAGAGCCAGACTCAGTCTCAAAAAAAAAAAAAAAAAAAATTAGCTGGGTGTGGTGGTGGGTGCCTGTAATCCCAGCTACTCAGGAGGCTGAGGCAGAAGAATCACTTGAACTCCAGAGGCAGAGGTTGCAGTGAGCTGGGATCGTGCCGTTGCACTCCAGCCTGGGCAACAAGAGCAAAACTGCATCTCAAAAAAAAAAAAAAAAAGAAAGAAAAAAATCGTGATAAAATATACATAATATAAAATATACTGTTGATATCACTTTTTGGTGTACAGTTCAGCAGCATCTACATTGTTATGCAACCAGTGCCACCATTCATCTCCAGAACATTTAAGTTTCCCAAACTGAAAATTCTACACCCATTAAACTGTAACTCCCTATTCCCTGTTTCCTCCGGCCCAGCCCCTGGCAACCACCATTCTACTTTCTGCTTCTATAGGTAGGCACCTCATATAAGTGGAATCATACAGTATGTTTTTGTCCTTTTGTGTCTGACTTATTTCACTTAACGTAATGTCTTCAAAGCTCAAACGTTCTGTTTCTGTTTTGCCGGATGTGGTGGCTCACGCCTGTAATCCTAATACTTTGGGAGGCCAACACAGGCAGATCACCTGAGGTCAGGAGTTTGAGACCAGCCTGGCCAACATGGTGAAATCCTGTCTTCACTAAAAATACAAAAATTAGCTGGGCGTGGTGGTGGGCGCCTGTAGTCCCAGCTACTCGGGAGGCTGAGGCATGAGAATTGCTTGAACCCAGGAGGTGGAAGGTGCAGTGAACATCACACCACTGCACTCCGGCCTGGGCAACAGAGCAAGACTCCATCTCAAAACAAACAGACAAAAAACATACCAAGTTTCTATTTTAAGCTGAATAATATTCCATTATGCAAATTCCTGCTTTAAGCTAAATAATATTCCATTATGTGTATATGCCATATTTTGTTGATCCATTCATCTGTTGATGGACACTTGAGTTACTTCTACTGTTTGATTATTTTGAATGATGCTGCTATTAACATGAGCATATGAATATCTGTTTGTGTCCCTGCTTTCAATTCTTTGAGGTATACAACCAGAAACTGAATTGCTGGATCATATGGTGATTCTGTTTAATTTTTTGAGGAACCACCATGCTGTTTACTACAGCTGCTGCTCCCCTTTTCAAGCTCATCCCACACTACACTCCTCTGACATCTTCTACATTAGCTGGCATATTAGCTGTCGCACTTTAAAATGTGACACTGAACTCATTTCTCCTAACCCAAGGAGCTGGAGGAGACTCAATGGTAACGTGCCATGGGGCAGGTTTTGACCTGGTCCATTTCAGCATTTGTGCTAGAAATTCTAATAAAAGCATGTAGGTCTGCTCATCAAATATAAAGATGTTACCAGATGAGAGGTCTGCCATATGCAGAATGAAGATTTTAAAATACTATGACAGGCCAGAGTGACGAAGCTATAAAAGTAGCTTTTTTTCATTGAGTGTCATGATGGACCAGTTGCAATGTTAAGTTTATTTCCTTTATATACCATTCATTGAAAGGTCATAACTCTGTAAGATCAGATTTTTTTTTTTCTTTTTTTTTGACAGGAACTCATTCTGTTGTCCAGGCTGGAATACAGTGGTGTAATCACAGCTCACTGCAGCTGCAATTCATGGGCTCCAGTGATCCTCCCACTTCAGCCTCCTGAGTAGCTGGGACTACAGGTGCACACCATGACGCCTGGCTTTTTTTTTTTTTTAAAGAAATTTTTTTTTTTTTTTAAGTCTTGGTTGGGCATGGTGGCTCATACCTGAAATCCCAGCACACCGGGAGGCCGAGGCGGGTAGATCACCTGAGGTCAGAAGTTCGAGACCAGCCTGGCCAACATGGCAAAACCCCATCTCTAGTAAAAATACAAAAAGTAGGCCGGGCGCGGTGGCTCAAGCCTGTAATCCCAGCACTTTGGGAGGCCGAGACGGGCGGATCATGAGGTCAGGAGATCGAGACCATCCTGGCAAACACGGTGAAACCCCGTCTCTACTAAAAGATACAAAAAACTAGCTGGGCGTGGTGGCAGGCGCCTGTAGTCCCAGCTACTCGGGAGGCTGAGGCAGGAGAATGGTGTAAACCCGAAAGGCGGAGCTTGCAGTGAGCTGAGATCCGGCCACTACACTCCAGCCTGGGCGACAGAGCGAGACTACGTCTCAAAAAAAAAAAAAAAATACAAAAAGTAGCTGGGCGTGGTGGTGCATGCCTGTAATCCCAGCTACTCAGCAGGCTGAAGCACGAGAATCACTTAAACCTGGGAGGTGGAGTTGCAGTGAGCCAAGGTCACACCACTGCACTCCAGCCTGGGCAACATAGAGTGAGACTCTATCTCAAAAAAAAAAAAAAAAAAAAAAAAAAAAAAAACAAGAGCGAGAGAGAGAGACAAGGTCTCACTATGTTGCCCAGGCTGCTGGTGTTGAACTCCTGGGCTCAAGCAGTCCTCCCACATCGACCTCCCAAGGTGCTGGGATTACAGACGTGAGGCCTAGTTTACATTTTTTATAATTTCATATAAATGAAATCATAGAGTATGGACTCGTTAATTTTCATCTGGCTTCTTTACTCAGCATAATTATTTTGAGATTCATCAATGTTGTTCACTATCATTGTATCAATACCTGTTCAAGCAGGTTTTGTTTTGCTCAGTCAAATTGTATGGCATGGATATATTCACTGCCGATGGACATTGGCTATTTCAAATAAAGCTGCTAGGAGCATATGCCTTAGAATGGACATATGCTTTCATTTATCTTGAGTAAACATTTTGGAGTGGGATGGCTAGGTCACATGAAAGCTGTATCTTTAACTACTTTTTAGGAAACTGCCAACTGTTTTCCAAAGTGCCTGTTCCATTTCATACTCCCACCAGCAGTGCTGGAGAGTTTTAATGCTCCACATCCTGGTGAACACTTGGTATGGTCAGTTTTTTTTTTAATTTCAGCTATTTTTTTTTTGAGACAGAGTCTTACTCCATCACCCAGGCTAGAGTGCAGTGGAATGATCTCCGCTCAGTGCAACCTCCGTCTCTTGGGTTAAAGTGATTCTCATGCCTCAGCCTCCCAAGTAGCTGAAATGACAGCATGTACCACCACATCTGGCTAATTTTTGTATTTTTAGTAGACAGGGTTTCACCATGTTGGCCAGGCTGGTCTCAAACTCCTGACTTCAAGTGATCTGCTCACCTCAGCTTCCCAAAGTGCTGGGATTACACGCATGAGCCACCATGCCCGGACAGAGATCACTTTTAAATGAATCATATTACAAATCAAAAAGTGTCTGCAGGAAAATGCTAGAAGGCCTAGGATCTGCAACCAGAGTCCAAAGGAAATGGGGGAGGGGAGGTTAGGGGGATGGGTATCTGGCTTAGAGAAATGAGGTTATCTTAAATATCTGGAAGAGGGATTACATTTGTGTTTAGAAGATGCACTAGAACCCAGAGGGAAAAGCCAACGGGAAACAGACTTTGCTCCATCAAAGGACTGTCTGATACCGCCTTTCACAGGCAGAATGAGCTTTTCAGGAACTGAGATCCCTGTTGCTGGAAGTGTCCAGGCAGCAGAATTTGGAGGCGTCCCCTCTCAAGGACTGTCAATTCACATTGGTTCTGTACCTACTGTGCTCTGCAATAGGGTCAGAGCTGAGAAGATACAAAAGCAAAGTTATCACGCTTTTGCCTAAATCATATCATGTGATTAGGGCTCTGGCTAAGGTATGTGCAAAGGCGATGAGAGGGAGAGGAAGGTGGAGCTTCCCAGAAGAGGTGACATTGCAGCTGGGTCTCAGGCATGCAGTCAGATACCATGAAAGAACTCCTTGGCAGGGCTGGGCGCGTCCCAGCACTTTGGGAAGGAGGCTGAGGCGGGGGGATAGCTTGAAGCCAGGAGTTCAAGATCAGCCTGGGCAACAAAGCAAGACCTCATTTCTACCAAAAAAAAAAAAAAAACCTAGGCAGGGTGGTAGGAGTTGGGGTTAAATGACCTTCCATTTTCTAAGATTCTAAAATTCGGCTACATTTATTAAACAACCTAAAAGTCCATCAGTAGGGTCCTGGCTATATAAATTGAGGTCTATCTTTAGAGTAGAATAATATTCATCTGAAATATGTATCTAGGATGTTCTTTACATACTGATATAGAATGATCTACAAGACATACTAAGTGAGAAAAGTAAGGTTCATACATGTGCCATGGGCCAACCTTTGAATTTTTTTTTTTTTTTTTTTGAGACAGAGTCTCACTCTGTCGCCCAGGCTGGAGGGCAGTGGCGTGATCTTGGCTCACTGCAACCTCTGCCTCCCGGGTTCAAGCAATTCTCCTGCCTCAGTCTCTTGAGTAGCTGGATACAGGCATGTGCCACCACGCCCTGCTAATTTTTTTTTTGTATATTTAGTAGACATGGGGTTTCACCATATTGGCCAGGCTGGTCTCGAACTCCGGACCTTGTGATCCACCTGCCTCTGCCTCCCAAAGTGCTGGGATAACAGGCATGAGCCACCCCACCCAGCCAACCTTTGAATTTTTTAAGAGGGGTCTAGTGGGCTTTTCGGCTCTCAGCTCAGAGGAGGCCAAGGTGCAACTTTCTTTGGCCGTCCAGAATCTGGGTTCATCCGACAACAGCCGCCTCCACCATGCGGCCAAAGTGTGACCCCAACGAGATCAAAGTCGTATACCTGAGGTGCACTATGGGTGAAGTTGGTGCCACGTCTGTACTGGCCCCCAAGATCGGCCCCCTGGGCCTGTCTCCAAAAAAGGCTGGTGATGACATTGCCAAGGCAACGGGTGACTGGAATGGCCTGAGGATTACGGTGAAACTGACCATTCAGAACAGACAGGCCCAGATTGAGGTGGTGCCTTCTGCCTCCACCCTGATCATCAAAGCCCTGAAGGAACCACCAAGAGACAGAAAGAAACAGGAAAACATTCAACATAGTGGGAATGTCACTTTTGATGAGATCATCAACATTCCTCGACAGATGCGGCACCGACCTTTAGCCAGAGAACTCACTGGAACCATTAAAGAAATCCTGGGGACTGCCCAGTCTGTGGGCTGTAATGTTGATGGCTGCCACCCTCATGACATCATAGATGACATCAACAGTGGTGCTGTGGAATGCCCTGTTAGTTAAGAAGCACAAAGGAAAATATTTCAATAAAGGATCATTTGACAAACAAAAAAAAAGAGGTCTAGTGAGTATGAATACACACACACACACACACACACACACACACACACATGCATGTTTTTACTGGCATATTCTAATGTCCCTGGGCCACATGGGTTGCCTTTGAGAGGGGAAGCAGCTAGGAAACAAGTCTGCAAAAGAAATTGTATCTTACATACCCTCCTGTGCCCTTAGAATTTTAACTGTGTGAGTGGATTGCCTATTCAAAATAAAATGAAAATAAAACTAAAAGAAACTGTTTTGAAAGAAATTAAGGCTGGGTGTGGTAGCTCACCCCTGTAATCCCAGCACTTTGGGAGGTTGAGATGGGTGGATCACCTGAGGTCAGGAGTTTGAGACCAGCCTGGGCAACATGGTGAAACCCCGTCTCTACTAAAAATACAAAAGTAGCCGGGCGTGGTGGCGGGCGCCTGTAATCCCAGGTAGTTGGGAGGCTGAGGCAGGAGAATTGCTTGAACCCAGGAGGCGGAGGTTGCAATGAGCTGAGATCGCGTCATTGCACTCCAGTCTGGGCAACAAGAGGGAAACTCCATCTCAAAAAAAAAAAGAAAGAAAGAAAACAAAGAAAGGAAAGGAAAAGAAAAGAAAAGACACCTCCCTAGTTCAGCACGTGGCCCCGTCATGCATTTCTTTCCCAGTACCCACCTCTCTCCATTGAATCAGGCCTGTGATGAGTCTCCACCTCAGAGGGGCCTCCCCAGAGAGCTTCTATGGCATTCCCACCTCCCTAAGGCCTGCAGCATAACCGGCTCCCAGGTGAGGCGGATGAGGCTGGTCATGGACCACCCTTTGCATAGGGAGGGTCTAGAGCTCTGAATGCTCTGTGATGAGGCTCATGGGTTAAGCATCATCAGGTCTGGAGAAGCTGCCCTGGTCCAGGAAGGAGGAGGAGTTGCAACAGTGGAGGTTCTGCCAGAAAGCGAAGCCCGTCTCTCCCTGATCTGACCTGGGCCCCTCAGCCCCGGGTGTCTATCCCCACCCACCACTGTCCTGGGGGCAGCACAGACTGGCTTCCCCAGCCGCCTCCACTGAAGAAAGGCCCACACAGTAGTGGGACAAAACGGCGCCCCATGAGGGCCCAGTGGGTTAGTGGGGATTGCGGGCTGGGATGCGGTGGCCTGCACTGCACAAGAGCAGCCGGCCTAGACTTCACAGCTAAAGAAACTCCTTTCCTCTTTCTTTTCTTTTCTCTCTCTTTTTTTTTTTTTTTTTTTTTTTTTTTTTTTGAGACAGAGTCTCGCTCTGTCGCCCAGGCTGGAGTGCAGTGGCCAGATCTCAGCTCACTGCAAGCTCCGCCTCCCGGGTTCTCGCCATTCTCCTGCCTCGGCCTCCCGAGTAGCTGGGACCACAGGCGCCGCCACCTCGCCCGGCTAATTTTTTGTGTTTTTAGTAGAGACGGGGTTTCGCCGTGTTAGCCAGGATGGTCTCGATCTCCTGACCTTGTGATCCGCCCGTCTCGGCCTCCCAAAGTGCTGGGATTACAGGCTTGAGCCACCGCGCCCGGCCTCCTTTCCTCTTTCTCACAGGCTAACGGTGGCTCGTGGCTGCGGGCCATCAGCCCTCCCTGAAAATTCAGAAGCCAAACCAAACCTCCTTCAGCCAACAAAACCAGACAGCGTCTGACACAGCCTCTTTCTCTCCGTAAAAAGCAGACGTCTTGGATCCAGGTATGGCAGGACCACCTGCTCTGGCGGAAGGCCAGTGGCCCTCCAGTGGGGGTCTCCTCACCCACCCAGGACAAGAACTGATCTGAGAACCTGGAAATCAGGTTGCTAACACCTCCACCGCACCCCTCGGCCCAGGGGACAAGGTAGTTTTCCAGGCCACACACGTAGGTTTCCCTGATGAGGCATTTTTCTGTATGACAAAACTCTGCTCTTGGCCACTGCCAGAGAGAAATAAATGCGGAGTGTGGTGTGAGAGAAGCCAGCAGGTTTGCTCCCCTCAGGGCTGCCACCACCCCTGGCTGGAGCAGGTGGGGGCCTACAGTGACCACTGGAGGGGTGCCAGGAAAGGGACCCCTCCCCCTACATCGTCCCCACATACCTGTGACCATACCTGAAATTGCACCACGCACACTCATTCTTGGAGGATGAGAAATTGCATCTCTTAAAATGTTTCCACCCACAGGAGAGGTAATACATTAAGCTGTTATCAGTCATCTACACCTTAATGTGAATTAGTTGATCAGTCTTGGAATGCTACACCTGGAATGAGGCCTAGTCCAGCCCCCTTTTTACAAGTCAGGAAGCCCAGAGTGGGAGGTGACTGACTTAAGGTAAGGCAGCAAGGTGGTGACCAGGCCAAGGGCAGGAAGAGCCCAGAGGGATGTATGGTAAACAGGTGACTGGGGGATGAGGGAAACTTCAATGTGATTGAGACGAGTGGGGGCACCGTCCAGCATTCATTCCACAGACTAACACACAGCCGTACCAAGGTATCCCCCAAGAGAAGGGCCGCTCCACGCCCTGCCCCACCCTTGAGCATAAAATGCCTTTGAAGTCTCCTGTTTTATCTTAAAGTTCATTCACATGCAACATTCTACTCCCCAATATATAGTAATTTGTTTTCACATCAACGTGATTGTGAGATTGATTGAGTGAGATACCACTTTCCGTTTACCAGAAAGGCTGAGATCAAAGTTTGTGGTTCTGGGGCCGGGACTGGGATGGCTGCGACGGGAACGTAGAGACCTCTCACTGCATGCCCTTCCCTATCTCTTTAAATTTTCTGCCACCTGCAAACATTACCTAGTCAAAAAATTAATAAAATACTTAAAAATATGAGTTGGTTAGGGCATGGGAAAATAGGCATTCTTGTTCTGACGGGAGGTGGTGCAGACAGAAACTTCTGTATGTCCGACAATAGTGATATTTATCCAAATATTAAACAGGCACACCTTTTACCCAATGATATCTGGTCTGGTCTAGGATCTTCGCCCACAGCTGGGGGAAATGACACTCAAGCCTGAATTTCACCGCTGCATGATCTGTGCTGATCCTGAGAGGCTGCCTGAGCATCTAACCCTCTTTGAAGACCTTACTGACGCTGAACAAAGACCAGAAGCTAGACTTCCTGTCTGGCGATTTTCTCCGACCCCCTTTTTTTTTTTTTTTTTTTTTTTTTTTGAGACAGAGTCTTGCTCTGTGTCCCAGGCTGGAGTACAGTGACACAATTTTGGCTCACTGCAACCTCCGCCTCCAAGGTTCAAGCAATTCTCGTGCCTCAGCCTCCCAAGTAGGTGGGACTACAGGCACGTGCCACCACACCCAACTAATTTTTATGTTTTTAGTATAAACAGGGTTTTGCCATGTTGGCCAGGCTTGTCTTGAACTCCTGACCTCAGGTGATCCGCCCACCTCGGCCTTTCAAAGTGCTGGGATTACAGGCCTGAGCCACCACGCCCAGCCACTGACCAGCTTTTGAAGAATCGTTTGGCATATAATAGCTAAATAACAACTGTGTGTGGCTCCCCTGTAATCCCAGCACTTTGGGAGACTGAGATGGGAGGATTGCTTGAGGCCAGGAGTTCCAGACCAGCCTCGGCAACATAGCAAGACCCCGTCTCTACAAAAAAAAATTTAAAACTTAGCTGGGCGTGGTGGCATGCACCTGTAGTCCCAGCTATTCAGGAAGCTGAGGTGAGAGGATCACTTGAGCCCAGGAGGTCGAGGCTGCAGTGAGCCATGATTGCGCCACTGCACTCACCCTAGGCGACAGATTGAGATCTTGTAGCAAAAAAAGACAAAAACAACCGATGCCTACAGAGTGCTCGATTCGTGCCTGGCTCTGTTACATAGACTAAACCCTTTCAGTTTTCACAACTTCATGAATTAACTACTATTATCATCAGCCATGTGTGATAGATGAGAATATTAGGGCCTATTAGTGCTAACCTTGCCCAAGGTCACATGTGCTAACCCAGCAAGTGGCAGAGAGTGGATTAATACCAGGGCCCGTGCTCTAAACCGCTGCACTACACTGCTTCTCTGCACAGTGGATGGCACAGGCATGCATATTAACTACCATTTATTAAATACCTCTTATTTGCTAAGCCACTGTGCAAGTTATTTTGCAGTGTTTCATACAAGGCCATCTCTATAGCCAGTCCCGTGTTGATTGCAGAATGGGGGTGGGGAGTGCCACTGAGGAAACTGAAGAAAACAGAAGACACCATTCCCACCTTTAAGAAGCTGACAATAGGCCGGGCGCGGTGGCTCAAGCCTGTAATCCCAGCACTTTGGGAGGCCGAGATGGGTGGATCACAAGGTCAGGAGATCGAGACCATCCTGGCTAACACGGTGAAACCCCGTCTCTACTAAAAAATGCAAAAAAACTAGCCGGGCAGGTTGGCGGGCGCCTGTAGTCCCAGCTACTCGGGAGGCTGAGGTAGGAGAATGGCGTAAACCTGGGAGGCGGAGCTTGCAGTGAGCTGAGATCCGGCCACTGCACCCCAGCCTGGGCGACAGAGCAAGACTCCGTCTCAAAAAAAAAAAAAAAAAAAAAGAGGCTGACAATATGTGGCCAAACGCGGTGGCTCACGCCTCTAATCCCAGCACTTTGGGAGACCGAGGCGGGCTGATCACCTGAGATCAGGAGTTCAAGACAAGCCTGGCCAACATGGTGAAACCCCATCTCTACTAAAAATCCAAGAATTAGCCGGGCATGGTGGTGCTACTTGGAAGGCTGAAGCAGGAGAACCATTTGAACCTGGGAGGCAGAGGTTGCAGTGAGCCGAGATCGCGCCACTGCAGTCCAGCCTGGGTAACGGAGCGAGACTCCATCCAGAAGAAAAAAAAAAAAGTTGACAATATGTGTAAGACAACAACAAGCTTTCCATTTGTGCAACACTTCACAGTTTTCAAAGTCCTTTCATTATCTCATTTAATCTTCTTCACAATCCTGCCAAATAATTTTCATGATCTCTGCTCCAGAATGAGGAAACCAAAGCCTTCCAAGTCACAAGGGTCTGCCTCCAAGATCATCTAACCAGCCAGGGAAGAGCTGGAACTTGACCTCAGGTCTCATGATTCCCCCGCACCAAGGACGTATGGCACACTGCCAAGACAGCCCAGCTCAGTGGTTTGCAACCTGCCCCAGCCTAAAGACCCCTTGTTCCCTTTGGAAGTGACCGCAGCCTTGCAAATGAGAGAAGCTGTTATTTTGGGCTTTGGTCAACGGGGAAAATTCATCGTGACAAAAAACAATCAGGCCTTCAGCACAGCTGAAAAGGAGTAGCACAGTTACGCATCAGACATTACTTACACAGTTGGCAGATAGTATTTGGCGTTCAAATAGACATAGAGTTTCTTGGAATAATTCTGCAGCCCACAGGCAGGTAACAACTGGCTGGGCCTGTACTACCAGAGTAATTCAGAGAAGGCGCCATGTCTAAAATCTGTTTTCTTGACCAGGGCATGGGAGTAGAGGGGTATGGGGGGAATTTAAATTCAATGAGGTTGGCAAAAATCAGGACTGAAGAAATAGTGGGAGCAAAGGAGCTTGGATGAGGGAGACAGTTGTGTGGGGGAGACCCAAAGGGTATGTGGGTGTATGTGTATTCCTTTTGCAGAGAAGGATTGATTCTAGATGCCCAATGGCCATTTGAACAGTTAGAGTAAGAGGGGGACTGGGAGTGGAGAGAGTGGTCTAAAGATGAGATAATGCTAGTTAAAATCCCTTATTTGATGCCTTTGGGTCAGATGTGTTTTGTAATATAAGTCTTTTGGATTTTAGAAAAGCAACACAGTGCCACACCACATATTTTGCAATGCCCATAGCAGAATCTGGGATGGCATAAAATACTTTAAACAAATACTTTAATATTCCTTCAAAAAAGTACATGGAAAATTTTGGGTGCTGTGGCTCAAGCCTGTAATCCCAGCACTTTGGGAGGCCGAGGCAGGCAGATCACCTGAGGTCAGAGGTTCAAGACCAGCCTAGCCAACATGGTGAAACCCCATCTCTACAAAAATACAAAAATTAGCCAGGCATGATGGCGAGTGCCTATAATCCCAGCTACTCAGGAGGCTGAGGCAGGAGAATCACTTAAACCCAGGAGGCGAAGGTTGCAGTGAGCCGAAATTGTGCCATTGCACTCCAGCCTGGGTGACAGAGTAAGACTCTGTCTCAAAACAAACAAACAAACAAAACTCAGGTTTTGTTGCCAAATGTGTTTTGTTTTCAGAGCTTTTAGGTGTTTGGAGTTGTAGATAAGATATTGTGAACTTAAAACTTAAATAAATGTTACTTTTGGCTTGTTTGCATTCTAAGCTGATCGACATGCATTATCTCATTTAATCCTATGTCAACACTATGAGATTATTATTCTCAATTACCAGTGGAGAGAACTGAGGATAAGAGATGTTGAGTGACTTGCCCAAAGTCACTCAGCTGGTCAAGGGAAGAGTGGGGACTAGATCCCAAGTCCCTGAGATTCCAAAGCAAATTATATCTGCTTAGGGAGAAGCCCATTCTGCCAACCTTACAAGTTTGTCTAGGTCAACCACTCTTACGGAGTGAAATTATCCATCAAGGAACAAAGAGAGCAACTGAAGTCCAAGCTTGTGGTAGTGAGTTCTCACCTATCACTTTTTTTTTTTTTTTTGGAGACGGAGTCTTGCTCTGTCGCCCAGGCTGGGGTGCAGTGGCCGGATCTCAGCTCACTGCAAGCTCCACCTCCCGGGTTTACGCCATTCTCCTGCCTCAGCCTCCCGAGTAGCTGGGACTACAGGCGCCCGCCACCTCGCCCGGCTAGTTTTTTGTATTTTTTAGTAGAGATGGGGTTTCACCGTGTTAGCCAGGATGGTCTCGATCTCCTGACCTCGTGATCCACCCGTCTCGGCCTCCCAAAGTGCTGGGATTACAGGCTTGAGCCACCGCGCCCGGGTCACCTATCACTTTTAAGTATTTTGGATGGCCGCCCTCTGCACCATACCGTTTCCCAGTGCACCATGTCCCAGCTGAACCAAACAGGCAGCCACTCCATGCCCTGAGCCTGTAAAGATGCCTGGTGGTCGCTAAGCTTTCACTTCCCAGAATCTGCTCAAGGCAGTGTAGTGCAGCAGTTAAGCACATGGATGTTAAAGTATGAAGGACACATCCCAGCTCTGCAACTCACCAGCTGTGCAACCGTGCGAGACATTACACGTCTCAGGGCTTTGGTTCCCTTACCTGTAAAATAGGGTATTGGCTGGGCATGGTGACTCATGCCTGTACCCCCAGCACTTTGGGAGGCTGAGGCAGGTGGATCACAAGGTCAAGAGTTTGAGACCAGCCTGGTCAAGATGGTGAGACTCTGTCTCTACTAAAAAGACAAAAATTAGCCAGGCATGGTGGTGGGTGCCTATAATCCCAGCTACTCAGGAAGCTGAGAAAGAGAATCACTTGAACCCGGGAGGCAGAGGTTGCCGTGAGCTGAGACAGCGCCGCTGCACTCCAGCCTGGGCAACAGAGTGAGACTTTGTCTCAAAAAAAAAATAGGGTATTAATAACACCTGCTTTATTGCTGTTGTGAAGATTAAGTGAATGAATATACATTAAGTCCTGAGAAAAAAGCTGTCCTAGAATAAGCACTTGATGTTGTTCCTATGAAAAAGTCTTTTCTGCGCCCAACAAACCACTCCCTTCTCTACTCTGCACATTGGCCTTCAGAGCTCTTGTACCACCTTTCCCCCACTTACATGTCTGCTTCGACACCCAGGATAGAGTGCAGTGGCGTGATCATGCTCACTGCAGTCTCAACCTCTTGGGCTAAAGTGATCCTCTCACCTTAGCCTCCTGAGTAGCCGAGACTACAGGTGCACACCACTCCACCTGGCTAATTTTTTTTTATTTTTTGCAGAGACAAGGTCTCCCTGTATTGTCCAGGCTGCTCTCTAACTCCTGGGCTCAAGCAATCTTCAGGCCTCAGCCTCCCAAAGTGTTGGGATTACAGGCCTAAACCATGACACCCAGCCTGTTACCTGTTTCTTGCTAATAAACTAACATCTTGTGAGGAGGAGTTGTGCTGTACTCAGTTCTGTCCCAGCACTCAACACAATGCCCGGCACATCATAGGCACTCATTAAATGCTGAATGAATGAATGAATGAATGGGTTATGCCTGCAAATGTTTTAATTTTATTATGGAGAAAGTCATCAATTTGAAAATAAACAATATGATTCTCATTTTCCACAAGCATATCATAAAATCCTATTTCTTATAAAGCTGTAGGAAAGGGGGTTGGCAAAAATCACATAAGTTGCAATCCCAAGACACCGTGGAGTTGATGGTATGCTGGGTGATGGGTTGTGCCCATGTGAAAAATAGCTGCAGTGCACATGCCAGCCACGGGACAGTCAGTGCCTCTGGGAGTCTGGAGATGGGAGAGGGCAGAACAATATGAAATGAGTCACAAATGTGCATGTCATCCTTGCTCAAGGTAAAATAGGACTCTTGGGTAATAATAGGAACCATATCACAAGGCAACACGAGCCAACTGCATGCCTTTGAGTAATGGGCACAGCCATGGGTGTGGGGTTCAGAGGATGGAAAGCCCCCTTCCCCAGGATGCTTTCTTCCTCAATTGCTTTCTTCCAAATCAAAATCTCATGTGAAGCCAGTGGTTCACACCTGTAAACCCAGCATTTTGGGAGGCCAATTTGGGCACAATCGCTTGAGCTCAGGAGTTCGAGACCAGCCTGGGCAACATGGTGAAACTCCATCTCTACGAAAAATACAAAAAATTAGCTGGGAGTGGTGGTGCGTGCCTGTGGTCCCAGCTACTCAGGAAGCTGAGGTGGATCGCTTGAGCCTGGGAGGCGGAGGTTGCGGTGAGCCAAAATTGTGCCACTTCACGCCAGCCTGGGTGACAGGTGAGACCCCATCTCAAAAAACAAAAAACAACTCATGTGGTTGGTGGTACACAACTGTAGAACTGTAGTCCTAACTACTTGGGAGGCTCAGGAGGGAGAACTGCTTGAGACCAGTTCAAGCAAAACCTTGTCTAAAAAAGGAAAAAACAGGCTGGGTGTGGTGGCTCACACCTGTAATCCCAGCACTCTGGGAGGCTGAGGTGGGCAGATCACCTGAGTCAGGAGTTCGAGACCAGCCTGGCCAACATGGTGAAACTCTGTCTCTACTAAAAATACAAAAATAGCCAGGGATGGTGCACAACTGTTATCCCAGCTACTTGGGAGGCTGAGGCAGGAGAATTGCTTGAACCCAGGAGGCGGAGATTGTGGTAAGCCGAGATTGCGCCATTGTACTCTAGTCTGGGTGACAGAGCAAGACTCTGTCTCAAAATAAAAAAAAGAAAGAAAAGAAAGACTGGGCACAGTGGCTCATGCCTTGTAATCCCAACACTTTGGGAGGCCGAGGCAGGCAGATCACGATGTCAGGAGATCAAGACCATCCCGGTCAACATGGGGAAACCCTGTCTTTACTAAAAATACAAAAACTAGCTGGGCTTGGTAGCATGTGCCTGTAGTCCCAGCTATTCGGGGGATTGAGGCAGGAGAATTGCTTGAACCCGGGAGGCAGAGGCAGAGGCTGCAGTGAGTCGAGATCGGGCCACTGCACTCCAGCCTGGGCGACACAGCAAGACTCGGCCTCAAAAAGAAAAAGAAAAAGAAAAAGAAAAAAAAAATCTCATGTGGGTGCATCTGATCAGTGGAACTTAGGTCACCTGCTTACATGTTAGTTGCAAGGACATCTGGGAAGGTCAATTTCTGGCCTTTATTTTGGGGAAGTGGGATTTATGATGTGGGAAAAACCCAAAATAGGAAAGTTGATCAAAAAATGCTGGTGACTATAGGCACAGCAAATGCCCCCTACATATGGTTTAGGATTTTTTCTCATAAATACAGAATGATACTAATTTAATCATTCTCTGAACCTCCAGAGCCTAGCTCAGTGCCTGGCAAACAGCAGGAACTCAAAGGAAAGGAAGAGGGAGGAGAGAGAGATTGCACATTTACATGCTGCGTTACCAAGGCAGGTTGAATGAAGACTTGCTGTTTGGGTACCTAAGACTTCCAAGGCCCCTTAGGAATTTGAAGGAAGGGGACTCCCTTGCACACACATGCTTAAGTCACACCTGTAAGCACTGGTGTGCAGCGTCCGGACCACATGAAGCACTCGGTGTGTCCTGAGTAGTCGTCCACTTTCTCTGTAGCCCACCTGTTGGCTTACTGTCACTCAGGCTGTCACTGAATCTCCTCCCCTCCCCAGTCCCAGAAGAGGTTTTACTAGTCTCTGAAGGCCAATCTAAAACAGTTGTTGCAAAGGCAATGCCAGAGGCCTCCCAGGGTGATGACTATGTTGACAAAGATCACTGGCACCTAAATTCAAGCAGGTCTGTGAAACTCTGTCTTGTTTTTTTTTTTTTTTTTTTTTTTTTTTTTTTTTTTTGAGGCAGTGCCTTGCTCTGTTGCCCAGGCTATAGTGCAGTGGTGCAATCTCGGCTCACTGCAAGCTCCGCCTCCCAGGTTCACGCCATTCTCCTGCCTCAGCCTCCCGAATAACTGGGACTACAGGCACCCACCACTATGCCTGGCTAATTTTTTTGTATTTTTAGTAGAGACAGGGTTTCACTGTGTTAGCCAAGATGTTCTCAATCTCCCGACCTCGTGATCCACCCACCTCGGCCTCCCAAAGTACTGGGATTACAGGCGTGAGCCACTGGACCCGGCCTGATTCGTTCTTCATGGTCAAGGTGGGCCATGACAATGATTACATGGGTCCTGCTTCTTTAAAGTTTATATTGTAGTTTAATTGGTGAGCACACACACGCTTAAATGATGAGGCAGCTCTCTGGGTGCCAAATGAAATAGGAAAAAGTAAATGCTCCCAAGGTTTAGGGAAGACCAGGCTGGCAAAGGTGAGCTGATGAGAAAAGGTGCTGGAAAGACCGGGGCTGTTAAGGGAAGAAGTAACTAGAGTATTGACATGGGGGCTGTGGCAAACCTGCATTCTTCCCTAACCCTTCCAAACCAGGTCAGATCCCGGTAGCATCACTACGGTACCCTCCATATCAAGGCTGAATTTCATTTTGGTGGTTATCTGATCCGGTATCTGCCTCCTCCATTTTACAAAGATCTTGCCATTGTGCCCCAGGACAGCCATAGGTGGGCAGAGGCCGGTGAGGACCAGGTCAGGGCGAGGCTGCAGGGAGGGAGAGGCTGAGCCGATCACAAAGACAGTCTGCCGCTTTCTTTCTCCCCCTCCCCCAGGGAGGAGCAGCTGATGCGTTTCAGGAGTGTTCCAATCCAATTAGTGCCCTCCCTCCCCTCCACGGTGGGCCAAGCCACCACTCCCTTCCCCGAGGTGGAGACTGGGTGGGGAGGGGGTGCTGAGGAGGTCTGAACATCCTGACCCAGCTCCTCGTGGCAGCACAGCTGGCTCGCTGCTACTGAGCTCAAGGCTGCTATGACAGCGCTCGTTTCCAGGCGACTGTTCTGGGGAATGCTCTGTTTTGGCAACCAGAGGGCCCCCGGGTAAGGGGGGCCCGCAGGACGCCGCGTCATTTGCATGGCAACCTCCTCCCTCCCCGAGCTGCGCGCTGCTCTGCGGCAGGCGGGCAGCCTGGCCCGGCCGCCCCTGCCCCTCGCCCTCCGCCCAGGCCAGCCCTGCGGCTCCTGCGCGGCGCTGTCACCGCCTTCTCCACACCGGGAGGCGGAGGCTGCACGCAGAGCTAGGGCATTTCCGGAAAGGCTGGTGCCCTAGGGAAGTGGGGAAATGATGCTTGGGGACAAAACACTGAAATGGGGGGAGGGGAAATGAAATAAAATCTTTTCCAAGCCAGAGTCAAAGTCACATGGCTTGGTAGCATCAAAATGCGTTCTGGATAGCAGGGTTGGCTAAGAAATGTTTATTTAGGTGAACCCACAGCTAAGCCCTAGGAGATACTCAGAAAATTTCTTTTGGATCATTACATTGCATGTGTGTGTGAATTTGGGAATGGGAAAAAATATTTCTTACCTAGGGAAATAAGGCAGTGATATTCTTAGGAAATATTTTCAAATACTTGCAAGGGGGACTTGGTGACATTGTATTTTCTGAATTTGTTGGAAGAAACCGAAAGAGAAAATAGACTCCTGGGAGCCTCCCTTCTCTCCTGCATATATCCACCCCACCCAAACCACACACACCAGCACAAGTCCGTAATGCCAACTGGGATACCAGGGCTGTGACATGTGGACCGACATTAACTGCCCAAGGACACATGCCCTGGGCTGGAACCTGAGAGGGGGTTGGGCTGGGGCAGGTCACCCCAGCTGAGCGATCACATTTCCCTGGCAGCTGTCCAAGGGGCAGCTCCCAGCTGCACCTGTTTGTGGGGTGATTTGCTTTTATCAGGATTGACACAGCAGCAGGGCCAAGGAATAGCATAGTAATAAATAAATGAGAGAGAGAGGGGAAAAACAATTTAAAAAGGCCGGAGCCACCGAGGCGAGGCAAAAATGCTGAGGTCTTTTTTTGCTTGTATGTCAGCGCATTCAATCCAGTTTCCCCACCCCTGAAATCTCTGAGGATCACAGAGCAGGCTTGGCATGGGAACTCTGGGTCTTAAAGAGATAGAATTGCAGAATCAGAAGCACCTTAAGATCCTTTTGTGCCAGGCGTCCCTAACCAGCAGATCTCAAGGTTACTTGCTACCCTCACCTGCCCCTACTGTTTGTCAGGAACCTCAGCAGGAAGGGAGTTTCTTCCTCTCTCTGCCAACTTTAGCATCAGGAAAATAGAATGATTAAAGTGGAGGGTCTGGAGTTAGTCAAACCTAGGATCAAATCCTGGCTCTGTCTAGCTGTGTGATTTGGGGTATATTAACTAACTACTCTGAGCCTCAATTCCTCTCCAGAAAAATGGAGAAAATATTTTTCCTTTTTTGTTTTGTTTTGTTTTTGAGACAGTCTCATTCTGTCGGCCAGGCTGGCATGCAGTGGTGTGATCTCAGCTCACCACAACCTCTGCCTCCCAAGTTCAAGCAATCCTTGTGCCTCAGCCTCCAGAATAGCTGGGATTACAGGCGTTCACCACCACACCTGGCTAATTTTTTTGTATTTCTAGCTGAGACAGGGTTTCACTATGTGGCGTAATCTCGGCTCAGTGCAACCTCTGCCTCCTGGGTTCAAGCAATTCTCCTGCCTCAGCCTCCTGAGTTGCTGGGATTATAGGTGCCTGCCACCACACCCAGCTAATTGTTGTATTTTTAGTAGAGGCGGTGTTTTACCACGTTGGCCAGTCTGGTCTCAAACTCCTGACCTCAAGTAATCCGCCCACCTCAGCTTCCCAAAGTGCTAGGCTCCAAGGCATGAGCCACCTCACCCAGCCTCCTTTGGCTTTCTTTCCAAGATTTGAAAAAAATGTAATACAAAACAAAAAACAAAACAAAACAAATCTGTGGAATCTTATCTATTCCAGAAATGAGAGAGGGGAAGCAAGAGCCTGACGCTGTCTTTGTTCCGCAAACAGGGCCAAAGGTTGCCTCTTGGTTTTTCTAGCCTTGTTGTCACTCTTCAGGGGGCCGCAAGCTGACTCACCTCTGCTCTAACACAATATGATACAGTAAGTCGGATGTAAACAAACCTGTTCACCAGAAGCCACCTGACCAAGCCCAGAGATAAAATGCACTTGTAAAAATTACTAGCAATAAAGTCACTGCCATGTTTCAAACACGGAGGCAGGTCTCCAGGGGCAGGCTAGTGTATCAGCTATAAATATGGTTTCTGCTCAGACCACTCAGTTCTAACCCCAGCCATGACACCTACCAGTCATAAGCCTGCATCAGGTTATTTTACCTTCAGGAGCTTTGCTTTTCTTATCAGTAAGATGGGGGCAAGAATACCCCATCAGCTTGTTGTGAGGACCAAATGCATGAAAAGCATGTAGTAAGAGCCTCACAGGGAGAAAATGCTTGATCATGTTAGCACATGGGATCATTACTGTTAGATGAATGAGGCTAGGGACTGTCATATTCATCTCTATATCCCCCGATCCTCAAAGCCTGGGATTTGGTAGAGTACAGTAATGTTTGATGAATGAATGAATGAATGAATGCCAAGGCCCTTGCCCAAAAGAAGTTAAAAATCTACTAGGGAAATGTAAGACGTCGACTGTGCATGCCACTCACATGTGGGAGACAGCAGAGGGTTAAAAGCCATTCTGCCAGTCCCCAGGCCCCAGAGGAGGCAGTCCCTTTGATCCTTCAGTTTCATCTATCCAGGATGCTTTCAAGAGAGGAAAACAGGAAGTATCCCTGATAGCCCCGGCTTGCTCTTTTTTTTTTTTTTTTTTTTTTAAATGATGGGGAGTAGGAGGAGGATGGTCCTTTGGGTCACATTTTGTCAGGAAATCAGCCTCCTTCCTTTCAAATGCTGGTGCTTCCAAGAGGGCAGATAAATAGCTTCTTGCTCAATGCAAAGAGAAAGATGTGGTCCAGGGTAACGGGTTAGGGTTCCTTAGTTGACCACATTACTGTAACCAGATTGCAGATGGTTCCAGAGTATGTCATCCTTTGCTTTCATTCATTCACTCGCTCACTGTTGACTAAGTGCCTGGCCCCGGGCTGGACCCTGGGGTTATGGCTCAGTGTCTAATGTCCAGCATATAAACAGACCAAAAGATAAAGGACAGTGAGATCAGAGAAGGTGGAGTGAACACAGAAAAGTAAGAACTCTAAAGGAGAAAACAGCAACAGGTATGAGAAAGAGGTTATAGAAGACCGAAACAAAAAAAGAAAACAAGAAAAAACCCAGAGAAGGATAAATGTATAGGAAAGAAAAAAAGCAAGTTTATAAGAATTTGTAGCCAAGGCAATAAAAGCCTCATAATAGAGGTCCATGCAGGAGAAAGCCATAAGCTCCAGGGACACACAAGGATGACAGCGTGGATAGAGGCAGGAAGGAAAATAATGACTTAAGACTGCAGATCTGATGCTAACCTAGCCAGTCCCAAAAAGAGAGCATTTGCTAATCCCTAGTGTGCTAAAGTCATATTTAAATGTTTAATTTGTTAATAAATTCAGTTATAGTGATACATTTGCCAGTGATGGACATTGGTTACATGGGTGGATCCTTTTGTCAACATTACACAGTTAAGATTTCTGCATTTCAAGGTACGTAAATTTCACTAGAAGGGGAAAAAAAAGACTATAAGAAATAACCAGGTTGTCCAGGCATGATGGCTTATGCCTGTAATTCCAGCACTTTGGGAGGCCAAGACAGGAGGATCACTTGAGGCCAAGAGTTTGAGACCAGCCGGGCCAACATGGCGAAACCCCATGTCTATTAAAAATACAAAAATTAGCTGAGTGCGGTGGCACGCGCTTGCAGTCCCAACTACTCAGAAGGCTGAGGCACAAGAATCACTGGAACCTGGGAGTTGGAGGAGGCAGTGAGCCGAGATCGCGCCACTGCATTCCAACCTGGGTGACAGAGTGAGATTCTGTCTCAAAAATAATAATAATAATAAAATAACCAGGCTGGGTGTGGTGGCAGGTGCCTATAATTCCAACACTTTGAGAAGCCAAGGTGGGAGGATCACTGGAGGCCAAGAGGTTGAGACCAGCCTGGTCAACAAAGCAATCCCTTCCCACCGCATATAGAAGAAAAGAAATAACCATTGAGTGGGTGAGGTGGTGGAGGTAGAGATGAAACAAGAAAGAATGTTGATGATGGCTGAATTTGAGGGATCTATACATGGGGGTTCATTATATTGTTCTGTTGACTTTGAATTTATTTGAAATTTTCCGTAATAAAAGTTTCTCAAGTGCATAATGTGTCACTGTTATCCTCAAGCAAATCTATTTCATGTTATCAGGAAGTCAGCTGAGACATTATCTAATCCAGTGTTCCTGTTAGAGATGAGGAAGCTGAGGTGCACCTTGCCTTGTTCAAGGTGTTCTCAGATATCAAGTAGCAGAGCTGACGCTGGACTCTGAGGAAGAGCACCACCCTTTGACCTTTCCACCCTCCCCTGCTCATGGGAAGCCAGCTCAGAGCTGGTCTTTGACCGCAGATGGAATTTACCCCTTACCTTGGATTACCTTTCCAATCCCCAGGCCTAGGTCTTGATGTGCGGGGAAATTGAGTGGGATCGGGGAGTCTCATGGAGGCAAATCACTTTTCTCCTCACCATTTGGGTTCTCAAAGATAATCCTGAGTCTGAAGAAAGTCCATGAGGGGGTCCCCTAGCTCCCAATTCCAAAGGTAGGAAAGGAAACCCATACAATTCCACAAATATTTCCAGCAAGGAATCAAAACCGAAAGAAGAGTCCCAGCTCCTCAGCTAACAGAGGTGTTGCCTTAGCACAGTCAATTCACCTCTCTCACCTTGGTTTTCTCACTTGTAATAAGGGAACGAAGATTTTGGTTCTATTTATCTTACAGGGTTGACGGGAGGATCCCAAGAGGTGCTGAGTGGGGAAGCACTTTGAAAAGTAAAAAGAGGGCTGGGCATGGTGGCTCACACCTGTAATCCCAGCACTTTGGGAGGCCAAGGCGGGTGGATCACCTGAGGTCAGGAGTTCAAGACCAGCCTGACCAACATGGAGAAACCCCGTCTCTACTAAAAATACAAAACTATCCAGGTGTGGAGGCACATGCCTGTAATCCCAGCCACTCAGGAGGCTGAGGCAGGAGAATTGCTTGAATCCAGGAGGCGGAGATTGCAGTGAGCCGAGATTGCACCATTGCACTCCAGCCTGGGCAACAAGAGCAAAACTCTGTCTAAAAAAAAAAAAAAGAAAAGAAAAGTAAAAAGAGGCTGGGCGCAGTGGCTCACGCCTGTAATCTCAGCACTTTGGAAGGCTGAGGCGGGAGGATCACCTGAGGTCAGGAGTTCCAGATCAGCCCCTGGCCAACATGGTGAAACCCCGTCTCTACTAAAAAAAATACAAAAATTAACTGGATGTGGTGGCAGACACCTGTAATCCCAGCTACTCAGGAGGCTTAGGCAGGAGAGTCACTTGAACCTGGGAGGTGGAGGTTGCAGTGAGCAGTGATCACACCACTGCACTCCAGCCTGGGCAACAAGAGTGAAACTCCATCTCAAAAAAAAAAAGGAAGGAAAGAAAAATAAAGTAAAAAGGGATGTACAAATTATTACTATTATTATTGTTATTATTATTATTATTTTGTTTTTCACCCAGGCTGGAATGCAGTGGCGTGATCTCGACTCACTGCAACCTCTGCCTCCTGGGTTTAAGCAATTTTCATGCCTCAGCCTCTAAAGTAGCTGGAATTACAGGCGTGCACCACTATGCCCATCTAATTTTTGTATTTTTAGTAGAGATGGGGTTTTGCTATGTTGGCCAGGCTGGTCTCAAACTCCTGACTTCAAGTGATCTGCCCGCCTCAGCCTCCCAAAGTGCTGGGATTACAGGTATGAGCCACTGTGCCCATCAGCCACTGTGCCTGGCCCATACAAATTTCAGGTAGCATTATCACAAAGTGAGAGGGGGGAAAGGCAAGAAATGATGAGGAAGGAAATCAGGAAGCCTTCTGCAAGACTTTTTTTTTTTTTTTTTTTTTTGAGGCAGGGTCTCACTGTGGCAGCCAGGCTACAGTGCAGTGGCACAGTCGGCTCACCGTAGCCTCGAACTCCAGGGTCAGGGTGTATGCTATCACACCCGGCTAAGTTCTGTGTTTTGTTTTTTGTTTTTTGTTTGAGATGGAGTTTCACTCTTGTTGCCCAGGCTGGAGTGCAGTGGCATAATCTCAGCTCACTGCAACCTCTGCCTCCCGGGTTCAAGTGATTCTCCTGCCTCAGCCTCCCAAGTATCTGGGATTACAGGCATGCATCACCATGCCGGGCTAATTTTGTATTTTTAGTAGAGATGGGGTTTCTCCATGTTGGTCAGGCTGGTCTCA
Organism: Macaca mulatta; assembly: GCF_049350105.2. Classification (NCBI taxonomy): domain Eukaryota; kingdom Metazoa; phylum Chordata; class Mammalia; order Primates; family Cercopithecidae; genus Macaca; species Macaca mulatta. The sequence goes on along the minus strand of NC_133409.1, from coordinate 145,144,814 downwards.
AACTCCCGATCTAGGTAATCTGCCCACCTCAGCCTCCCAAAGTGCTGGAATTACAGGTGTGAGCCACCGCGCCCTGACCATTTTGTAGTTTTTGTAGAGATGAGGTTTTGCCTTGTTGCCCAGGCTGGTCTCAAACTCCTGAACTCAGGCAATCCTCCTGCCTCAGTCTCCCAAAGTGCTAGTGCTGGGATTACAGGCATGAGCCACGGTGCCTGGCCTGCAAGATTCTTGAGTACTCTCTTCCGGGTTGCATCTTCGAGGAAAACAGACTTTGGTGAGGGGGTAATATAGCATTTATTGATGCCTCGAACTATGCCAGACATTGTGTTTTGTTCTGTCTCTAATATCTCATTTACTCCTCCAAATCACCTGATGGGGAGGTACTATTATTTTGCTCATTTTGCAGACAAGGAAACAGAGGCACAGAGATGGTTTGGCAACTTGCCCGAGGTCAGACAGCTAGTTAGGGCAGAGGTGGGACTCAAACCCAGGTCATCCTGGGAGTGAAGCCCACGCTCTCACCCCAGGCCTCTCATCTGAGAGCCAAGGGGGCTGAGGAGGCAGCTGAGCCGCCAAGGAATGGCTGGCTGACACCTGGGCATTCGACTCACAGTCAGGAGACCTGGACTCGAGCTCCAGCTCAACTGCTTATTAGCCATGTGACCTGGGCCAAGTCATGCCACCTCTTGGGGCCTCAGTCTCTTCAGCTGCAAAACAGTGATAATAAAACCTGCTCCACCTACTTCGTGGGGCGATGTGAGGATTCCATGAAATCAGTGATACTGCAAATGCTTTGAAAACAACTGCAAAGGGCTGCAGAAATGAAGAGATCGTGGTAATTTCTTCAGAGAAGCGTTTCCTGGATTATCTCTTGATGACATTCCAGCTCATCTCCTCCACCTATCCTCAACAGCCTGAGTGTTGGAAGTCAGAACCCTGACCTTGTGGGTCTCTTCCAATACTGCTTTGGTGCAGAGGTAGAAGACAGCTGTAACAGACTGTACCCACTTAAGAATTCTCCAGGCCGGGCGCGGTGGCTCAAGCCTGTAATCCCAGCACTTTGGGAGGCCGAGACGGGCGGATCACGAGGTCAGGAGATCGAGACCATCCTGGCTAACACGGTGAAACCCCGTCTCTACTAAAAAAATACAAAAAGCTAGCCGGGCGAAGTGGCGGGTGCCCGTAGTCCCAGCTACTCGGGAGGCTGAGGCAGGAGAATGGCGTGAAACCGAGAGGAGGAGCTTGCAGTGAGCTGAGATCCAGCCACTGCACTCCAGCCTGGGTGACAGAGCAAGACTCCGTTTCAAAAAAAATATATATATATTAGAGCATTGGCTTAAGGTTCAATCTTACACCCGAATTTCAACAGGGCCTCTGTCTCCTGTTTGTCGTAAAACAAACAGGCTTTCAGCTACTTGGGCAGGATTTAACTAGCGATCAGCCCTAGAGATAAGTGGATCACGCTCAACAAGCTCACATGGGAATAATTTGTACCCAATAGCAGTTTATAATTTATATCTTTGAATCCACAGTCAGGGGGTTATCTTTGCAGTGACTACAGACACAGACTCCCCCCATGTTACACGCCCTCTCCTGTCCAGCACAGAGCTGAGAAGCAGAATGAGTAATCAGGAGATTGAGTAGTGGGCATGAAATCACAGTCCAATGTGTGAATCGCTCATTCTTACTAGAAGGCTATAAAAATTGGAAGGTGGGACCTCCTTCAGTTTATCTGTTCTGTACACCACCCTCCACCTCTCCCTTACCAGCCATACCTATAGCACTAAGCACAGTGCCTCGCACAACAGCTCAGAGAATGTTTTGAAATGAGTGGAATTAGGGGAAAGAGAATGCAGTGGTTTCACAAGTTTCCTGGAGGTCAAGGTGAAATCTGGTGTTTGGCTCCTTCATGGGACCAGCTTGTTTGTGCCTCTTTTGTTGCGGCCTCTCCCTTCTGGAAACTCATCATCCAGTACTGAATGGAGTTGCAGCATTCAACTCCATCTAAGCTTAAAGGGACTATGTTTCCAAACCCCACATCAGGAAACAAAGCTTGATAGAACATTTGAAACCAGGAATCTATATTCCGGAAGGATCCATGCCCTTCTGTTTGCACTTGGATTTACACTATCCTCTTTCTGCATTTTGACAGATTTTTCTGAGTCCAGTTTGCCAGTTTATAGCTTTCCTTACAATGATTCGGTTACTCCTAAATACATCTAGGGAGATCCCTTAGACTCATCAGTAGACTTTCAAATCACCTAACCCCATGGCTTATTGATCTTATTCTGAAGTTTGTTCAGTTCTCCACTTTCTTCTTCCAGTGTCTTCTTGGAGGCCCCCACACTATGCATCTACTACCCAGAGCACAGGTGGGGCAGGTAGAACATCTGACCACAGAGAACCCGAATGTGCTGGGTGGTGCAAGAAAGGTCTTGGGTTCTGATTCCAGCTCTGCCTCTAATAATCACTGGTGCAGACTAGGTGCAGTGGCTCATGCCTGTAATCCCAGCACTTTGGGATGAAACCCCATCTCTACTAAAAATACAAAAAATTAGCCAGGCATGGCTGGGCGCGGTGGCTCATGCCTGTAATCCCAGCACTTTGGGAGGCCAAGGCAGGCGAATCATGAGGTCAGGAGTTTGAGACCAGTCTGGCCAACATGGTGAAACCCCGTCTCTACTAAAAAATACAAAAAGTCAGCCAGGCGTGGTGGCAGGCGCCTGTAATCCCAGCTCAGGAGAATCGCTTGAACCCGGGAAGCTGAGGTTGCAGTGAGCTGAGGTCGCACCACTGCACTCCAGCCTGGGTGACAGTGCAAGACTCCATCTCAAAAAAAAAGAAAGGAAAAAAAAATTAGCCAGGCATGCTGGTGGGTGTCTGTAATCCCAGCTACTTGGGAGGCTGAGGCAGGAGAATCACTTGAACCCAGGAGGCGGAGGTTGCAGTGAGCCGAGGTCGCATCATTGCACTCCAGCAGGGACAACAAGAGCGAAACTCTGTCTCAAAAACAAACAAAACAAATAATCACTGGTGCACACATAATAATCACTGGTGTGTCCTTTGGTAAGTCCAGTTCCCTCTATGTCTCACCTGCAAAATGGAGAGGAAGGATAGGCAGCACAGACTCAAAGTCTTAATGATCTCTTGCAAGTCAAGCACTCAGTAAGTCACGAGATGGGAGAATTTGCCCACATGCTCGGCTTTCCTTTCTGTAGTTTAGGGATAAATGGTCTATGCCCCTATCTAAGGCATACACCTTCACTGAGCACGAGTTCCCATCCCCTCACTCCAGTCATTCTCCATCCTCTCTCGTGTCATGTTTTCTCCTTTGATGAATCATTTTCATCAGCACATAAATATGCTGTAATTTCACTCATCTTTTTTTAAAAAGTTGCTCTTGACCCTATGTGTTAGTCTGCTTTGTGCTGCTGTGACAGAATACCAGAGACTGGGTAATTTATAAAGAAAAAACATTCATTTGGTTCACAGTTCTAGATGCTGGGAAGTCCAAGGTCAAGGGGCTGGCATCTGGTGAGGGCCTTTTTGCCACATCATAACATGGCAAAAGGCATCCCAGGGGCAAGAGAGAGGGGAATGCAATGGGAGAAGGAAGGGGGCCAAGCTCAAGCTCATCTTTTAATGAGAAAACCACCCCCGAAACAATGGCATTAATCTATCTGTGAGGACACAGCCTTCGCGGCCTAGTCACCTCTTTTTTTTTTTTTTTTGGGGATGAAGTCTTTCTCTGTCGCCCAGGCTGGAGTGCAGTGGCGCGATTTTGGTTCACTGCAAGCTGGGCCTCCCAGGTTCATGCCATTCTCCCACCTCAGCCTCCCCAGTAGCTGGGATTACAGGCATGCACCACCACACCCGGCTAATTTTTTGTATTTTTAGTAGATAGAGGCAGGGTTTCACCGTGTTAGCCAGGATGGTCTCAATCTCCTGACCTTGTGCTGATCTGCCCGTCTTGGCCTCCCAAAGTGCTGGGATTACAGGCGTGAGCCACAGTGCCTGGCCGGCCTAGTGACCTCTTAAAGGTTCCACCACACAACACTGTTGTATTGGGGATTACGTTTCTAACACATTAACTCTGGGGGACACATTCAAACCATAGCATCCTCTCCAGCTTGCATCCCCTTTCTCCACTCACCTTCATAGGAAAGCTCCATAAAATAATTATTTATGTAGTCGGCCCTCCATATCCATGGGTTCTGCATCCATGGCTTCCACCAACCAAAGGTCAAAACTATTTGAGAAAGGTCGGGCACGGTGGCTCACACCTGTAATCCCAACACTTTGGTAGGCTGAAGCAGGTGGATCACCTGAGATCAGGAGTTCAAGACCAGCCTGGCCAACACAGTGAAACCTCATTTCTACTAATAATACAAAAATTAGCCAGGCATGGTGGTGTGTGCCTGTAGTCCTAGCTACTGGGAGGCTGAGGCAGGAGACTCGCTGGAACTGGGAGCTAGAGGCTGCAGTGAGCTGAGATTGCGCCACTGCACTCCAGCCTGGGTGACAGAGCAAGATTCCATCTCAAAACAAACAAATTAAAAAATTTAAAAAAAAGAAAAAAAAAAAAGAAGCCAACAATTAAAAAAAAAAAAGTACAAATAGGGCCGGGTGTGGTGGCTCACACCTGTAATCCCAACACTTTGGGAGTCGGAAGCTGTCAAATCATCTGAGATCAGGAGTTTGAGACCAGACTAGCCAACATGGTGAAACCCCGTCTCTACTAAAAATACAAAACTTAGCTGGGTGTGGTGGCACATGCCTGTAATCCCAGTTACTCGGGAGGCTGAGGCAGGAGAATCACTTGAACCCGGGGTGGGGAGGCTGCAGTGAGCTGAGATCATGCCACTGAACTCCAGCCTGGGTGACAGAGTGAGACTCCATCACAAACAAAACAAAAAAACCAACAGAAAGCATTCAAACATTGTGCAGGAGGAGTTGGCAAATTAAAGCCCACAGATCAAATCCTGCTACTTTAAATAATAAATGATAATAATAATACAAATAGGCTGGGCATGGTGGCTCAAGCCTGTAATCCCAGTACTTCAGGAGGCCAGCGTGGGCAGACAGCTTGCACCCAGGAGCTCAAGACCAGCCCGGGCAACGTGGTGGAATCCCACCTCTACAAAAAGACAAAAATTAGCCAGGCATGGTGGCATATGCCTGTGGTCTCAGCTACTTGGAAGGCTGAGGCAGGAGGATCACCTGAGCCCAGGGAGGTCAAGGCTGCAGTGAGCCGTGATTGTGCCATTGCACTCCCATCTCGGTGACAAAGAGAGGCCCTGTCTCAAAAAATAATAATAATACAAATAAAAACATACAGTATAACACTATTTACACTATTTACAGAGCATTTACATTCTGTTAGGTATTAAATTAATCTAGAGAATATTTAAAGTATATGGGGGGATGTGTAGGTTATATGCAAAGATTACACCATTTTATTTTATTTATTTATTTTTGAGATGGCATCTCACTCTGTCACCTAGGCTGGAGTTCAGTGGCACAATCTTGGCTCACTGCAACCTCCATCTCCTAGGTTCAAGAGATTCTCCTGCCTCAGCCTCCTGAGTAGCTGGGACTACATGTGCCCACCACCACACCCAGCTAATTTTTGTATTTTTTTAGTAGAGATGGGTTTCATCAAGTTGGTCAGGCTGGTCTGGAACTCCTGACCTCAAGTGATCCATCTGCTTCGGCCTCCCAAAGTGCTGGGATTACAGGTGTGAGCCACTGCACCCAGCTATTACACCCTTTTATATAAGAGACTTGCACACCCAAGGATTTAGGGGCCAGGAACCTTGGCTCACTCCTGTAAATGTAGTGATTTGAGAGGTGGGAGGATTTTTGAGGTGGGAGGATTGCTTGAGCCCAGGAGTTTAAGAACAGCCTGGGCAACATAGTGAGACCCCATCTCTAAAAAAAAATGGATTTTAGAATCTTCAGGGGCCTCCTGAAACCAATCCCCAGCAGCTACTGAAGGATAGATAAGGGACAATAGTACTTTCTCCCCTTCCATTCTCTGTTGAACCCATTTGTATCACTCTGTAATTCCACCCAAGCTGCTCTTCGTTAAGATTGCCAGTCCCCTCTAGTGTGCTTAAACCTAAAGGTTATCACTTAATCTTCACCTTCCTTGACTGTTCAGCAAGGATCAGCTGAGCATTCCTCCTTCCTTGAGACATTTTTTGTTTTTCCTCTTGGCTTCCAAGACACTATATTCTCTTGATTATTTCATCAAGGTCTCCTTTGCTAGGTTCTCCTCATCTCCTTCATCTCTAAATGTTAGAGAGAGCCAGACATGGTGGCACGTGCCCATAGTCCCAGCTATTCAGAAGGCTGAAACAGGGAGGAGCCCAGGAGGGCGAGGCTGCAGTGAGCTATGATCACACCATTGCACTCCAGCCTGGGCAACAGCACGAGACCCTATCTCTAAAAACAACAAACGTTGGAGGGTCGTAGGATTCAGTCCTGGGATCTGTTCCCTATCTTAATCTGTTGCTGATCTCATTTAGTCTCATAGCATTGAATGTCACATAGCATAGCCCACATTCCCCTAGGAGGGCAACCTTAATAAACAGATGGCATGTAGGTAGCTTATATGGGAATGAAATTCCAAAGAGCAGAAAAGAGGGACAGGAGAAGTTAAACAGCAAAAAAAAAAAAAAAAAAAAAAAAAGGAACACAATTCAAGAGAGCATTATTGAGCTGCCCACCGCTATGGGAGACAGATGCCTGACCCCAAAGGACCAGCTAAGGAGATTCCAAACTGTTTGTCAAGGGATGAAAAGGGGAAGACGTTTGTCTCTCAGCTTTCATTCACTGCTGGAGGAGGAAGTGAATATTTTGGCCGGGTGTGGTGGCTCACGCCTGGAATCCCAACACTTTGGGAGGCCGAGGTGGGTGGATCATAAGGTCAGGGGTTCGAGTCCAGCCTGGCCAATATGATGAAACCCCATCTCTACTAAAAATACAAAAATTTGCTGGGCGTGGTGGCACATGCCTATAGTTCCAGCTACTCGGGAGGCAGAGGTGGCAGTGAACTAAGATTGTGCCACTGTACCCCAACAACCTGGATGACAGAGTGAGACTCCATCGAGAGAGAGAGAGAGAGAAAGAAAGAAAGAAAGAAAGAAAGAAAGAAAGAAAGAAAGAAAGAAAGAAAGAAAGAAAGAAAGAGAAAGAAAGAAAGAGAAAGAGAGAGAGAGAGAAAGAAAGAAAGAAAGAAAAGAAGGAGTAGTTCAGGTGTGGGAGCAGCAACAATGAAGGGAGAAAGAAAGAAAGGAAGAAAGAAAGAAAGAAAGAAAGAAAGAAAGAAAGAAAGAAAGAAAGAAAGAAAGAAAGAAAGAAAGAAAGGAAAGAAAGAAAGAGAGAGAGAGAGAAAGAGAGAGAAAGAAAGAAGAAAGAAAAGAAGGAGTAGTTCAGGTGTGGGAGCAGCAACAATGAAGGCAGAAAGAAAGAAAGAAAGAAAGAAAGAAAGAAAGAAAGAAAGAAAGAAAGAAAGAAAGAAAGAAAGGAAGGAAGGAAGGAAGGAAGGAAGGAAGGAAGGAAGGAAGGAAGGAAGGAAAGAAAGAAAGGAAGGAAGGAAGGAAGGAAGGAAGGAAGGAAAGAAAGAAAAAGAAAGAAAGAAAGAAAGAAAGAAAGAAAGAAAGAAAGAAAGAAAGAAAGAGAGAAAGAAAGAAAGAAAAGAAAGAAAGAAAAGAAAGAAAAGAAGGAAGGAAGGAAGGAAGGAAGGAAGTAGTTCCGGTGTGGGAGCAGCAAGAATGAAGGGAGAAAATCACCAACCCCTAACCTCTGCTCTTTCCTTCCTATCATTACAGTGGAGTGGAAGGGGAATAGTAGGATGACTTTGGGCTTGACCGGGGGGCCGAGTTCTACTCAGCCTTACTCCAGCTGTACGATTTAGGCAAATTATTTGAACTTTCTGAACCTTGGTGTCTTCATCTACAAAATGAGGAAGATGACCCCTACCATAATGAGTTGTGAAGATTACATAAAATAACACAACAAAGTCCTTAGCAGAGGGCCATAGACAGGCAATGAGTAGTACTGTGGTTACTACTGTGATTCTTTGACTATATGATAGGAAGCTGTGTGAAAAATACCTGCACCAATTGGGAGGCAGTTGCAAATGGCACAGAAGGTCGTCCTGGGGAACAGTGAGATGCAGGGGCCAGATAGTGGAGAACACTGAATCCCAAGCTGAAGTCTTGGCGCTGTAACATCACCAAAGGATCTTGACCAGTGGACACACAGAACATTGAGTGCGTGTCACAGGAGAGAACCCGAAGGCCTGAAGACCAACGGGAAGAACAGCCTGCCGTCACCTGGCCCTCTTCAGGCCCCTGCACATCTCCCCATCAATGCCCTTTCCGTGTCCTGTTATAGCGACCTGTTTCAGACCTCTATATGGCCATTTCCCTGGAAAGCCCTTGAGGGCAGGGCCAAAGATATAGTCAGCCCGATCCTCAAGCTTGGCACAGGCCTGACACGTAGTAAGGCTCCATGAGTGTTTGCTGAAGTCTTAATAACCTGAGTGACTGCCATGCAATAATTCACGTGTGAGGATGAACACCTGAGTGAGGATGATGGCAGCGAGAATGCGCATGGTCAAAATCGCAGAACATCTGGAGGAAGAGGCACAAAACTGTTACAGTGATAATTTTTACATGGAAAGTCAAGAAGATATGCAACCCTTGGCTAGGTGTGGTGGCTCACACCTGTAATCCCAACACTTTGGGAGGCCAAGGCAGGCAGATCATTTGAGGTCAGGAGTTTGAGACCAGCCTGACAAACATGATGAAACTTCATCTCTACTACAATCCAAAAATTAGCCGGGCATGGTGGCACGTGCCTTTAATCCCAGCTACTTGGGAGACTGAGGTGGGAGGATCACTTGAGACTGGGGTGGAGGTTGCAGTGAGCCGAGATCATGCCACTGCATTCCAGTCTGGGCGACAGAGTGAGACCCTGTTTTAAAAAAAAAGAAGACATGAGACCCAGTCTAAGAGGGAAAATACAGGTCGCAGTACCAAGTCTGCTCCCAACTCTGGGTCCTTGGGTAATTTTTAATAACATGTGGGCAAATGTGGTGTGCATGTCAGGGACAGCGACAGATAGCACATGAGGCAAAAGATGTGGACTCATGATGAGCATTTAAAAGCTTTGAGATGGGCACGGTGGCTCATGCCTGTAATCCCAGCACTTTGGGAGGCCGAGGCAGGGCGGATTACCTGAGGTCAGGAGTTCAAGACCAGACTGACCAACATGGTGAAATCCTGTCTCTACTAAAAATACAAAAATTAGCCAGGTGTGGTGGCGGGCGCCTGTAATCCCAGCTACTCGGGAGGCTGAGGCAGGAGAATTGCTTGAACCCAGGAGGCGGAGGTTGTGGTGAGCCAAGATCTCACCATTGCACTCCAGCCTGAGCGAGAAAGCAAGACTCCGTCTTTAAAATAAATAAATAAATAAATAAAAGCTTTGAGCCAGGCCAGGCATAGTGGCTCACACCTGTAATCCCAGCACTTTGGGAGGCTGAGGCAGGTGGATCACCTGAGGCCAGGAGTTCAAGACCAGCCTGACCAACATAGTGAAACCCTGTCTCCACTAAAAATAGGAAAATTAGCCAGGTGTGGTGACGCACGCACCCATAGTCCCAGCTACTTGGAAGGCAAGGCAGGACAATCGCTTGAACCCAGGAGGCGGAGGTTGCAGTAAGCCAAGATCAAGTCACTGCACTCCAGCCTGGGTGACAGAGAAAGATTCTGTCTGAAAATAAGTAAGTAAATAAGTAAATAAATAAATAAATAAATAAAATCTTTGAACCGGCCAGGTGTGGTGGCTCACGCCTGTAATCCCAACACTTTAGGAGGCTGAGGTGGGCAGAGGTCCACCTGGTCAGAAGTTCAAGACCATCCTGGTCAACATGGTAAAACTCTGTCTCTATTAAAAATACAAAAATTGGGCAGAGTGCAGTGATTCACACCTGTAATCCCAGGACTTTGAGAGGCTGAGGTGGGCAGATCACCTGAGGTGAGGAGTTCGAGACCAGCCTGGCCAACATAATGAAACCTCATCTTTACTAAAAATACAAAAATTAGCTGGGCATGGTGGTGCATGCCTGTAGTCCCAGCTACTGGGGAGGCTGAGGTGGGAGAATAACATGAACCTGGTAGGTGGAGGTTGCAGTGAGCTGAGATCACACCACTGCACTCCAGCCTGGGCAACAGAGTGAGACTCCGTCTCAGAAAAATATATATATATATTATTTTGGGGGGGCATGGTGGTGCACACCTGTAATCCCAGCTACTGGGGAGGCTGAGGTGGGAGAATAACATGAACCTGGTAGGTGGAGGTTGCAGTGAGCTGAGATCACACCACTGCACTCCAGCCTGGGCAACAGAGTGAGACTCCGTCTCAGAAAAATATATATATATATATTATTTTGGGGGGGCATGGTGGTGCACACCTGTAATCCCAGCTACTCGGGAGGCTGAGGCAGGAGAATTGCTTGAGCCCGGGAGGCAAAGGTTGCATTGAGCTGAGATCACACCACTGCACTCCAGCCTGGCGACAGAGTCTCAAAAAAAAGAAAAAATAAAAACCACTTTGAACCAAACTTTACCGCTCAGTAGCTAGTTGAGCCTGGATATGTCATTTGCCCTCTCTCTGAGGCTCAGTTTTATGTAGCGAATGGAGATCATAAGGGGATCATAACGCCTGCTCTGCCTTCTGGGGTTGTTGAAAAGATCTAAAAGATTGTAGATATTCAGATGCTCTGAAAACTGTCAAGTATTCTTAAAATGTAAGGCAACTATAGTAATATGGTGGTGAATAATTCCTCCATCTATAGTCTACTCAATTATTCATTTAAAGTTATGAAGGGGCTGGCTTTGAAGGCTCAAGCTAAATCATTTCACAAACACTTATATGGGTTTTGTTTTTCTTCCTCTGTAGAAAGAGGAAACAGGCCGGGCGCGGTGGCTCAAACCTGTAATCCCAGCACTTTGGGAGGCCGAGGCGGGCAGATCACAAGGTCAGGAGATCGAGACCGTCCTGGCTAACATGGTGAAACCCCGTCTCTACTAAAAATTAAAAAAAAAAAAAAAAAAAAAAATTAGCCGGGTGTGGTGGCGGGCGCCTGTAGTCCCAACTACTCTGGAGATTGAGGCAGGAGAATGGCGTGAACCTGGGAGGCGGAGCTTGCAGTGAGCTGAGATTGTGCCACTGCACTCCAGCCTGGGCGACAGAGCGAGACTTCATCTCAAAACAAACAAACAAACAAGAGAGGAAACAAAGATTTCAGGTGGGCTGAGTTTTCCAGTTTTAGGTAAAAGTGCAGGGTGAGGCAGGGTGCGGTGGCTCACACCTGTAATCCCAACACTTTGGGAGGCCGAGGCAGGCGCATCACCTGAGGTCAGGAGATTGAGACCAGCCTGGCTAACATGGTGAAACCCCGTCTCTACTAAAAATACAAAAATTAGCTGGGTGTGGTGGTGCGTGCCTGTAACCCCAACTACTCGGGTCGCTGAGTCAGGAGAATTGCTTGAACCTGGGAGGCAGAGGTTGCAGTGAGCTAAGATCACCCCACTACATTTCAGCCTGGGCAACAGAGCGAGACTCTGTCTCAAAAAAAAAAAAAAAAAAATAGTGCAGGGTGAGTGGTTGGTCTGTAGTTCCTGGGCATGGGGAGATAGCATCAAAGTGGGACCCTCAGGCCTTCAGCTCCAGGTGAAGCGCCCACCTCCTCAGGGATCTCTTCCTGCTGCATCAGGGAACTACCGCAAAGGTCCCCTCTCACCCAGGTGACTCCTCAACCAGCAACTAAAACAGAAAATTTCCCACCTGAGTATTATTGCATTGGTGCAAAAGTAAAGGGGGTAGAAAAACCACCATTACTTTTGCACCACCCTAATAAATTGTAAAGCAACCACCTCATGGAGATTAGAACAGAGATAAACATGGTTTTAAAGAGACTCAGCAGTTCTAGAAGACTCCATTGCATATTGCTTGAACACATTTTGGCATCTGCTGAGGCATATTTGGAATGCAGGCTCCTGCTGGGTGCAGTGGCTCACACCTGTAATCCCAGCACTTTGGGAGGCCAAGGTAGGCAGATCACCTGAGATTGAGAGTTTGAGACCAGCCTGACCAAGATGGAGAGACCCCGTCTCTACTGAAAATAAAAATTAGCCAGGTGTGGTGGCACATGCCTGTAATCCCAGCTACTTGGGAGGCTGAGGCAGGGGAATCGCTTGAATCCGGGAGGCAGAGGTTGCAGTGGGCCGAGATCATGGCATTGCACTTTAGCCTGGGCAACAAGAGCGAAACTCTGTCTCAAAAAGAAAAAAAAAGAAAGAAAGAAAGAAAAAAGCCAGGTATGGTGGCATGCACCTGTAGTCCTAGTTACTCGAGAGGCTGAGGCAAGAGGATCACTTAAGCAAGCACAGGCTTAAGTTCAAGGCTGCAGTAAGCTGATTGTGCTACTGCACCCCAGCATGGGTAAAAGAGTGAGACCCTGTCTCTAAAAATAAAAATAAAATAGGATCTCAGGCCCTCCTCAGATCCATAGTATCAGAATCTGCATTTAGCAAGATCCCCAGGTGATTCCCATGCAGATAAAAGTTGCAAGGCATCCTTTAAATGCAGGGTCAAAGGCTGGGAAAAGGTGGAGTCACTCCAGGTGACAGTGCTTATAGAGCACTATCCAGAGCGTAGAGAAGGGAGTTTTGGCCAACAGGCTTGGAATATTTATTAGCGTCCCATAAGATGGGCAAGGCAGTCCCTACTGTGGGAATGGCTGAGTCTGCCTGTAGAGCTTGATGTCGTTAAAGCTTTCAAGTCATCTGCCCATTCCTTGCAATGTACCTGAGCTTCCCCAAACAATGTTCCTATTATCACTTGGCTTCTACTTGATGCAAAGATTCAGTCCACATGACACTAGAATAGACATTTTTTTTCTACTCGAAAATTAAACAATTGGCATTCTTATTTTATATACTAATCAAACAAAACCAGACAAAAATCAGACAAAATCAGGTGAGGGTCCAATTCCTGGACTCTGGTAAATAAATTAGCCACAGTGATAAATGCCACTTTAGACGGCCCTGTCCTGAGACAGTGCAGACAGCCAGCAAGGCTCTTTCCAACAATAATTTCTCATCTATCTTATCTTTGAATTAATTTCTTTCTTTTTCTCTCTCGTTCTTTTTTTTTTTCTTTTCTTTTTGAGGCAGAGTCTCGCTCTGTCGCCCAGACTGGAGTACAGTGGCGCAATCTTGGCTCACTGCAGCCTCCACCCACCAGGTTCAAGCGATTCTTCTGCCTCAGCCTCCCGAGTAGCTGGGACTACAGGTGGGCGTCACCATGCCCGGCTAATTTTTTTGCATTTTTAGTAGAGACAAGGTTTCACCATGTTGACCAGGATGGTCTTGATCTCTTAGTCTCACAATCCACCCATCTCAGCCTCCTAAAGTGCTGGGATTACAGGCATGAGTCACAGTGCCCTACCTCTTTCTTTTTGACGGAGTCTTGCTCTGTTGTCCAGGTTGGAGTACAGTGGCGCAATCACAGCTCACTGCAACCTCCACCTACCAGGTTCAAGCAATTCTCCTGCCTCAGCCTCCCAAGCAGCTGGGACTACAGGTGTGTGCCACCATGCCCTGCTAATTTTCATATTTTTAATGGAGACGGGGTTTCACCATGTTGGCCAGGCTGGTCTTGAACTCCTGACCTCAAGTGATCTGCCTGCCTCAGCCTCCCAAAGTGCTGGGATTACAGGCGTGAGCCACCATGTCTGGCCTATCTTTGAATTTCTAATCATCTCACGTAGTTGTATTCCATTGTTGCTCTAACAGTGTTTCTCGATTTTGTCCTGTCAACTGGTAAGTTTCGTGAGGGCAGCAAAGGACCACAGCTGAAAACATACCTGTAGAAAGGACCAATCATCTGCTGTGAGCCTAAACCCAGACAGGAAAGAAAGTTCGGGCAAGGAGCCAGGCGCGGTGGCTCACGCCTGTAATCCCAGCACTTTAGGAGGCCAAGGCGGGCAGATCACGAGGTCAGGAGATCAAGACCATCCTGGCTAACACGGTGAAACCCTGTCTCCACTAAAAAATACAAAAAAAAAAAAAAAATTAGCCGGGGTGGTGGTGGGCGCCTGTAGTTCCAGCTGCTCGGGAGGCTGAGGCAGGAGAATGGCGTGAACCTGGGAGGCAGAGCTTGCAGTGAGCTGAGTTCGCGCCACTGCACTCCAGCCTGGGGGACACAGCGGGACTCCGTTTCAAAAAAAAAAAGTTCAGGCAAGGAGTATTTCACTGAGGTTTTGAAACAGAAAAAATGAGGCCAATTGAATGTGAACCCATAAGGGAATGGTTAACTGAATTATGGTATATATGCTCAACACAATGCTATGCAGCTATGGTCCACAGATTACACGTGGTAATGTGGAAAATACCAATGATATATATCCCGTGACAGTCAGAGTCCCTGCAGGAAACAGATGGCACGCTCAAAATTGGGAAAATTGAAAAGGGTCTAATAAAGTGACTATTTACAAAGGTGTGGGTGGCTCTGGAAAAGTGACGGAACAGAGGGGCGCTGTTTCCATGGCTAGGCCAGGTGTCAAGGGGGAAGGGGGGCCCTGCTGGAACATGAGGGGAGAGCTACCTGGAGAGGGTCCAAGGGCCCCCAGACAGGAGTCGCAGGCTTTGATGGAGGGACTTTGTTAGTCTTCGGTGATCTGGAAGGGAGGAAGAAGGGGAAGGAATATCCCTTAAACCCAACCAGAAGCCAGAGGAGGGCAGGGGAGCAGCACACAGCAGCCTCCTGGAGCACCCAGCAGGGTGCAGGCAGATGGAGGGCAATCTGGAGGGGCAGACAGGAGATGTTGCTGGTGCTCAGAAACAACACCCCAAAGTATGGCACTTTGGCATGAACTAAAGGAGGCTGGAAGGCCTCCAAAGCAGCCTCAGAAGTCAGTTCTCTCTGACCTCCTGCCCTCCTGTTTTTCACCCTTCTTTCTTCCACCTGAAGTCCTAGAAAACAAAATTCCTCTTCCCCAAGGCGGGTTATAGAAACTAGAATCCTGGTGGGGCACGGTGGCTCACGCCTGTAATCCTAGCACTTTGGGAGGCCGAGGCGGGCGGATCACGAGGTCAGGAGTTTGAGACCAGCCTGACCAACATGGTGAAACACCATCTCTACTAAAAATACAAAAATTGCCGGGCGCGGTGGCTCAAGCCTGTAATCCCAGCACTTTGGGAGGCCGAGGCGGGTGGATCACGAGGTCAGGAGATCGAGACTATCCTGGCTAACATGGTGAACCCCGTCTCTACTAAAAATACAAAAAACTAGCCGGGCGTGGTGGCGGGCGCCTGTAGTCTCAGCTACTTGGGAGGCTGAGGCGGGAGAATGGCGTGAACCCGGGAGGCGGAGCTTGCAGTGAGCCGAGATCACGCCACTGCACTCCAGCCTGGGAGACACAGCGAGATTCCATCTCAAAAAAAAAAAAAAAAAAATTAACTGGGCGTACGGCCAGGCACAGTGGCTCACACCTGTAATCCCGGCACTTTGGGAGGCCGAGGAGGGCGTATCACGAGGTCAGGAGATCGAGACCATCCTGGCTAACACGGTGAAACACCGTCTCTACTGAAAATACAAAAAAATTACCCGGGCGTGGTGGCGGGCCCCTGTAGTCCCAGCTACTTGGAAGGCTGAGGCAGGAGAATGAAGTGAACCCAGAAGGCGGAGCTTGCAGTAAGCCAAGATCGCACCACTGCACTCCAGCCTGGGCAACACAGTGAGACTCCATCTCAATTAAAAAAACAAAAAAAATTAACTGGGCGTGGTGGCGCGTGCCAGTAATCCCAGCTACTTGGGAGCCTGAGGCAGGAGAACTGCTTGAACCTAGGAGGTGGATGTAGAAGTGAGCCGAAATTACGCCACTGCACTCCAGCCTGGGCAATAGAGAGAGACTCCATCTCAAAAAAAAAAAGGAACTAGAATCCCAAGGCCGGGCACAGTGGCTCAGGCCTGTAATCCCAGCATTTCTGGAAGGCCGAGCCGGGTGGATCATTTGAGGCCAGGAGCTTGAGACCAGCCTGGCCAACAGGGCAACATAGTGAAACCCCGTCTCTACTAAAAATACAAAAATTAGCCGAGCGTGGTGGCAGGTGTCTGTAATCCCAGCTACTTGGGAGCCCAAGGCAGGAGAATTGCTTGAACCCAGCAGGCGGAGGTTGCAGTGAGCTGAAATTGTGCCACTGCACTGCAGGCTGGGTGACAGAGTAAGATTCGACCTATTATATAAGAAAAAAAGAAAGAAAGAAAGAGAGAAAGAGAGAAAGAGAGAGAGAGAGAAAGAGAGAGAGAAAGAAAGAAAGAAAGAAAGAAAGAAAGAAAGAAAGAAAGAAAGAAAGAAAGAAAGAAAGAAAGGAGAAAGAAAGAAAGAAAGAAAAGGAGGGGAGGAGGGGAGGGGAAAGAAAGGAAACTAGAATCCCTCTCCCCCATAGCAAGCCCTAAAACCCCAAAAGGTCACTCTCTCTCCCTTCTCCCTTCTTTTATTTTTCTTGAGACGGAGTCTCGTTCTGTCACCCAGGCTGGAGTGCAGCATCGCGATCTCGGCTCACTTCAACCTCTGCTTCCTGGGTTCAAGTGATTCTCCTGCCTCAACCTCCAAGTAGCTGGGATTACGGGTGCACACCATCAAACCCGACTAATTTTTATATTTTTAGTAGAGACAGGGTTTTACCATGTTGGCTAGGCTAGTCTCAAACTCCTGACCTCAAGTGATCCACCCGCCTCAGCCTCCCAAAGTTCTAGGATTACCGGTAAGAGCCACCGCGCCCAGCCTCCATTCTCCCTTGAAGACCCTCATTCCAGAAGGTCCTGCCCCAGGCCCTGGAGGAAGGAATGCTACACAGGGAGACCAAGACGAGTCTGCACGAAGGCCTTGCTGAGCCTTCCTCTAGGTCTGTTACCACTAGATCATCCCATTTTGTCCAATCACATTTCTACACAGCTGTCCATTCTTCACCCAACCTAAGCAAAAAAACCAGACCATTTTCCCTGGGTTTTTGGGTCTTCATTTCTGAAGGCTCCTACATCAAGAAAAACTTGGATTAAATGAATTTGTTGGGCTGGGTGCAGTGACTCACGCCTGTAATCCCAGCACTTTGGGAGGCCAAGGCGGGAGGATTGCTTGAGCCCAGACATTCGAGACCAGCCGGGGCAAAAGAGCGAGACCCTGTCTCCACAGAAAAATTTAAAAATTAGTCGGCCATGGTGGCATGTGCGTGCCTGTAGTCCCAGCTACTACGCAGGCTGAGGCAGGAGGATTCCTTCAGCCCAGGAAATGGAGGCAGCAGTGAGCTATGATGGTGCCACTGCACTCCAGCCTGGGGCAGAGCAAGACCCCAGTATCTAGAAAAAATAAATAAATAAGTTTGTTGCCAGGTCCAGCTCTCCAGGAGGCTGAGGCAGGAAGATCAATTGAGCCCAAGAGTTCGAGGCTGTAGAAAGCTGTCATTGAGCCTGTGAATTTCCATTGTACTCCAGCCTGCGCAACATAGCAAGACCCCCATCTCTATAAATAAATAAACAAACAAAAAAATGTGTTAGGCTTTTTGCTTGTCAACCTGTCTTTTGTTATAAGAGTGTGGGCTATGACCCTTAGGATGTGTGAGAAAAGGGATCCAGCACTGTCCATTTATTGGAAATAACAATTTATTGGAAAAAGCAAAAGCGCGACACAAAATTGCATGTGTACAACAGAGATGTCAATATATAGAGAGACATTTGAGAAAAAGACAGAAAGGAATCTGCCCATCCTGAAGGCTATCATTATTGTATGAAGGTACTGGGGAAGGATTTTGGTGAGATGGCGAGTTCTTGACTTTCAGTGATTGATAATGTGGCTGTGTTTTGTTTTTGTTTTTGTTTGAGACAGAGTCTCGCTCTGTCACTCAGGCTGGAGTGCAGTGGCCTGATCTCGGCTCACTGCAAGTTCTGCCTTTTGGGGTCATGCTGTTCTCCTGCCTCAGCCTCCCTAGTAGCTGGGACTACAGGCGCCCACCACCACACCTGGCTAATTTTTTGTATTTTTAGTAGAGACGGGGTTTCACCGTGTTAGCCAGGATGGTCTCGATCTCCTGACCTCGTGATTGCCGCCTTGGCCTCCCAAAGTGCTGGGAATACAGGCGTGAGCCACCGCGCCTGGCCGACAGCTGTGTTGCTTTTCTAATAAAACAGTCAATGAGGCAAGTTAGGGGAAAGTGTATGGGGGAGGAGGTGGAGCAGCACAAGCCTTCCCTCCCCTTACTCTAAGGCAGCCCCTTGAGGCACCTTCTGGTATCCTTCCAATCCCTTCATTTTACAAAAGGGAGAAATGACACGCTCAAAGTGTAAAGCAGGTTAGCGGCAAGATGGGAGGAAATCCGGATCTCCCCCTCCCCCACAGATTTCCAAATTGTCCTTGCCTGCCGTCCATCTCCACACCACCCCGGCCTCCCTTCCCCCGCCACTTTCCCCCTTCCCTTTCTCTCTATGGCGGCAAATGCAAGAGCTACCCTGATTTGAAGCAGCTAAACAGTCTCACACCCTTAATCTCACTGTCTGAATGATAAATCCTGCAGGGCAGCTCGTTCCATTCAAGCCCTTCACACCCTCCTCTGAGTAGCTGGGTGGTCTCTTCCGACCAAGTGGGGGCTGCTGGCCCTTCCTTCCACTTAGCATTCCCGCAGGAGTCGAGGACTTCCCGGGAGCCCGGCATTCGCCTCCAAAACAATATCCAGATAAGACACGGCCCTCCCAGCCCCCTTTCAGGGCCAGACCATAAAATAAAGCCGCGTGGGCTTTGCACCCCTGGACAGAATCCTTTGTCTGGGTTGGAAACAGCCTGAAAAGATGAAAGGGGCTCCCACTCTGACCTCTTCACCTCTTGTTATCTTGGGCCCACTCCCCTTAGACTCTCTGAAGCAGACAGCGGCGTTTTCCCATGGTCACTGGGGTTAACGACGTCTTAGCAGCTAACAGGGAGAGGAATGTGAGGAATGTACCTGCCTAAGGGGCGATTATTTTCATCAAGGACAGGCTGAAATGGATAATGAGGTCAAAAACAAACGCCATCTCTTTCTCAAAGGACTCTCTAAAGAGAGGCTATTAGATATAGTTCATTAGTTGGGGGTGGGGGCTAGGGGAGCTACTTTTTAGACCGTTGCCTGAAGAGAGATGGAGGCATTTTGCCAAGTTTAGATTCTTCTCCAAGTCAGTAGGGGGCTAAGTTTAGGCTCCAATTCAAGCTTTCAGATATCTGAATTTCATTCAGGTACAGGCAACAAGTGGCATTCTGGGCTCAAAATATTTGCAAGAGAATGTATTATGACTGTTCAAGTGGGGTCCATAGTAAAAAAAAAAAAAAAAACAACTAATATCCAAAAATCAAATGTGGAAAACTGATGAACCAGAATTTATGTTTAAAAAGATATTTTGTCGGTTCAGTTCACTACAACTACATTGATTTTATGAAAATCACATATACTTTATATAGTTAAAGCCTTTATACATTTTCTCTCCAAAAACCTTAAGAATAATTTCACTGTAAAAAGACATTTATCACATATTCGCATATTTATATAAAATGTCCCAGGGCCAGGGCTGGCCATGGTGGCTCATGCCTGTGATCCCAGTGCTTTGGGAGGCTGAGGTGGGAGGACTGCTTGAGGCCAGGAGTTTGAGACTAGCCTGGGCAACATACTGAAATCTTGTTTCTAAAAGACAAAACAAAACAAAAATAGACAAAATTAAATATTCTCTTTTTATCCCATTGTCATCACTGTAATTTAGGCTCTAACTCTCTACTCTTCACCAGTGGATTTTGACGTAATTTACAAACTGGAACCCCACTTGTAAACTCCTTCACTTCCATTCATCCTGCATCCCATACAGTTCATCGTCTTCAAATGTATCTGTGCTGTGTTTAAAACCTTCATTGCTCACCAAGGCTGAATGTGATAAGGTGTGTGCTAGTGCAGTGCTCAGGCAGAACAGACATTCCTTTCCCCGCCATCTTTCTTTATACCATTACAAAATGAAGTTCAAACTCTCCAGCCTGGCATTTATAGCCCTCCAAATCTAAACCTGATTAATTTTCAATCCTAACATCCCCACTGCATGTCCTCCCCATATTTAAAAGACCACCCTCTGGCCAGGCACGGTGGCTCACGCCTGTAATCCCAGCACTTTGGGAGGCTGAGGCAGGTGAAGCATTTGAGGTCAGGAGTTCAAGACCAGCCTGGCCAACATGGCAAAACGCTGTCTCCACTAAAAATACAAAACTTAACTTGGTGTGGTGGGTCACCTCTAATCCCAGCTACTCGGGAGGCTGAGGCAGGAGAATCGCTTGACCCAGGAGGCGGAGGTTGCAGTGAGTTGAGATCGCACTCCATTGCACTCCAGCCCAGGTGATAGTGTGAGACTCCATCTCAAAAAATAAATAAATAAATAATAAAAATAAAAGGAGATGTGAGTAAAGTACTTTGCAGAGTGTCTGGCACAGAATCAGGTCTATAAATGTAAGCTTTGACGATAATGATGATATAGACTGATACCCGCAAAAGTTCTTTGCATAAAAAGACAAGCCGGCTCTCTGTAGAACATGCTGGACTCCAAGTTCCCTGATCAGGCTGTGGTCATGCAGGCCTTTGTACCTTTGCTCTAGCTCCTGGCTGGGTTTGGAATGTACTCTCCCCTCCTTCTCTTATCTCCATATTCAGCTCAAAGGACACCTTCCCAGGGAGGCCTTCCCAGACCAGCACTTCACCCCTGGCCCAGCAAAACTAATTGCTCCCTCCACCAAGGGCTCATAGCTCTAAGACAGCATGTCTCACATTGTATAATAATAGTTTGCTTATATGTTGGTCTCCAGAGGTGACATATAAACATAGTTTCAGAATTTTCAGGGTCCAATACAGTCTTGGGTCTAACCTGCCTATATGGGTGCTCAGTAAGAGTATGTGGAAGGAATGAACAAAGCAATGGCTTGTCCCTGAGGGTACCTGCATGTCCTCACACCAAGTCCCACCCACCTGGCCTCTTAACCCTCAAACGTTTGATGGCACCTCTTCGAGAATTGTCTTTCCTGGCAGATCCCTGGAATCTACAAAAACAGGGTATGATTGCATTTTCAGCGACTATCTCCACGCCACTTCGTGTGACTTGCTGACCAGCTGGAAGTGCCACAAGAGCATGACTCAGGGTAGCCGAAAGATACTTTAGCGCCAAAACTACAGAGTTCAGTTACAGGATAGTATTCAAACTGCTACGCTAGGGAGTGTCTGCAAACAGATCTGTATAATGTAGTATGTCAATGTTAACAACTTGGTGGGTTTGTGTCCTCTTTAGCTATTAGGAAACTCAGCATAACAAAATGATACCTGATCATTTCAAATTTTTGTCCAGTAGTCATGAAAGACACAAACGATCCTCCTTCTTTTCTCTGTGCCGAGCCCCAATCCTGAGTATTCATTATGAGATGAGGGTCAAATTCAAGGGTGCAGTCTCTGGCCTCAAGTTAGGACAAATATACTGGGCCCTCACAGTCTCATTAGCACCTACTACATCCAACCCAACTAATAGACCGCAGCCAGAGCTTCAGGGCTGCCAGAGAGGTAATCCAGGGCAGTGGTTAAGAACTAGAGCTAGGCTGGGCGCAGGAGCTCACACCTGTAATCCCAGCAGTTTGGGAGGCCAAGGTGGGTGGATCCCCTGAGGTCAGAAGTTCAAGACCAGCCTGGCCAACATGGTGAAACCCCTCTCTACTAAAAATACAAAAAAAAAAAAGTGGGGCGTGGTGGCAGATGCGCCTGTAGTCCCAGCTATTCAGGAAGCTGAGGCAGGGAAAATCACTTGAACCCGGGAGGCAGAGGTTGCAGTGAGCCGAGACCATGCCATTGCACTCCAGCCTAGGGAACAGAGCAGGACTCCGTCTCAAAAAAAAAAAAAAGAACTAAGTGTGTGGTGGCTCACACCTGTAATCCCAGCATTTTGGGAGACTGAGGCAGGATGATCTCTTGAGCTCAGGAGTTCAAGTCTGGGCAATATGGCAAGTCCTCATTTCTACAAAAAATCAAAAAATTAGCCTGGGGTGGTGGTGCGTTCCTGTAGTCCCAGCTACTCTGGAGGCTAAGGCAGGAAGATTGCTTGAGCCCAGGAGGTTGAGACTGCGGTGAGCTGAGATCACGCCCCTGCACTCCAGCCTGGGCAACAGAGTGAGACTGGCTCACACACACACAAAAAGGAACTAGAGCTCAGTGCCAGGAGTGATGGCATCACGAGGAGGCTGAGGAGGGAGGATCGCTTGAGTTCAGGAGTTCGAGCCTGGGCAAAATAGCAAGACTCCATCTTAAAATAAGGATGAATAAATAAATAAACTAGTCCTTAGTCTCCAGCCAAATATGGGTCACTTTAGGGATTCCCCACTTATTAACTATAGGAATATGCAAAGATGTAAGTCTCTGAGCCTGAGTTTCTTTTCTTTCTTTCTTTTTTATAGAGACAAGTTTTCACTATGTTGCTCAGGCTGACCTCGAACTCCTAGGTTCAAGCGATCCTCTGGCTTTGGCCTCCTACAGTGTTGGGATTACTGGTGTAAGCCACAGCACTCAACGTAGCCTGGGTTTCTTTATCTACATACTGAGGATAATATAGCCTAACTCAGAGGGTGGAGGTAGGAGGATTAAATGTGATAATATAAAGTACTTAGTACCTGACACCCTGAGTGATTCCTAGATGAGTGTTACCGGAAAGCTAGAAATATATAAGCTAGAGTAATAGTGGCCCAGCAAATAATCATAAATTAGGGAATACGTACATCTGTGGGTTGGGAAGAAAGGAAAAGAGGGAAGATGGCTGTTCTGGGAGGAACGCTTTTCTGCAAGGGCAAGGGCAGGGGAGAGACTGAGGTGAAGAGGCAGCTAGCCGAGGTAATGAATCATCTGTCCCAAGATCCTGGAGTTACTTGTTCATCAAACAGTCCCCACCTTCTTTACCATATATCCTGCCTTCTCCAGGGCTCTGCTCCCCTGGATCCTCTAGGATCCCCCAGGGAGCCTGAGAGGGTCACTCAATTATGGTTCTATATTTTGAGATCTAGAGATAAATCTTGTGCATCATCAAACTCCACCATGTTACTTTATCAATGGAGGAACGAAGCTCAGAGAGAAAAGCTAAGCTGCCCAAGGTAATCAGTTCTGGTCCTTCCTCTGCCACTAACTTGTGGTGAGACCTTGGGCAAGTCACTTCCCTTCTCTGAGCTGGAAGTTTCCTCCTGTGTAAAATGAGGAGCTTGGAGTATTTAGAGATCTAATTTCCCTTTCAACTCTGCCTTTTGCTGTAATAAAATAATGGTTCCTTCTGCCACCGTCAAGTTTAGGGAAAAGTGTGTGTGTGTGTGTGCGCGCGCGCGCGTGTGTGTGATGGAGTCTTGCTCTGTCACCCGGGCTGGAGTCCAGTGACACAATCTTGACTCACTGCAGCCTCTCTTCCCTCCACCTGCCCCACATACAAAAGTCAAGACAAACATGTTTGGATAACTTTTGAGCTCACTTAATTTTAAACTGAGTGCTGGTTTTCACCAGGGGTAAAGACAAGAAGGGAGAGAGGGGCCAGGCAGAGGAAACTGCTGGAGGAAGCTGGTGACTCCCAGGCGCCAGCTGATGGGACCTGCCCCACCCCCCCATGATCCCTTCCCTGCAGGGCTTCTAAGAGCTGGCAGCGCCACAGGGATAAATAAGGCCAACAACCACACCTTACATGGCCATCCCAGCGGCCGCCCGGAATCCCGGGGATTACGCAGACTTCTGGAGGACTTGGAGCAAGTGCACATCACCTGCTGCCACCACAAGTGCTGCCCGGGCTGCTGCAGCCTCGGTCTTGTGACTGAGGAATTTTTAAATGGAAGCTCTGAGCTCACAAAGAAGAAAATGTCTCCCTGATGTCATGCAGTTGCTGCCAATTCATCAGCTCCAGCTAAAGGTCAGCGAGGGGGAAGCCACTGCCCGAGGGTCTGGCTGCCCCTCCCTGAGACGGGGCTTCCCTCCTGCAGGCTTGCTGCCAGCCATCCAGGCCAGCCACAGAAGCTGAGGGCTGCTTGCATTTCCAGGGCACGCACAGAGCAGTCCGAACACGGCTTAGCTGCTTCTGCCCTCTGTGCAGATATTAACCAATTCAGAATCCCAGCCCTATCCTCCCCAGCTCTCCCTTCTGTAGACAGTCAGGGCAAACCCTGGAGTCTCGATCTCACATGTCCTGAGGGTCCTTCCCTGGGATCACTTCAGGAGTAACACTAAATTATAGAGAGGCTGTCCTGGGTTTTTAACGACTAAATGCAGTGGTCAAAAGCTGGGAATCCCACTGCCTGGGGTCACAACCTGTTTCTGCCACTTTCTAGTAGTGTGATATTTGCAAGTTAGGCCTCTCTGAGCCTGCTTCTTGACCTGAAAAATGAGGATAATAAGAATAGTTATCTCACATAGTGTGGTCCTAAGGACCCATTGTGAAGCACTGGTACAGAACCTGGCAGGTAGTAAGTGCTCAATAAATGTCAGCTTGGAATCAGGCAAGACAAAAAAATAAAATAAAATAAAATAAAGGGAATCAACATGCAGCTACTGCTGGGCAAGTCACTTAATCCCTGAGTCTTAATTTCCTCATCTGTCCAACGGGGATAGGCATATGTAACAGTTACTGAGAGGACTCAATGAGAATGAATACAAGGCCATCAACACAGCACCTACCAGTGGAAAAATACATGGTGGCTGCTGGGACTATTATCTCCCATCGATCAAAACTTGATTTGGGGGCCGGGCGCGGTGGCTCAAGCCTGTAATCCCAGCACTTTGGGAGGCCGAGACGGGCGGATCACGAGGTCAGGAGATCGAGACCATCCTGGCTAACACGGTGAAACCCCGTCTCTACTAAAAATACAAAAAACTAGCCGGGCGAGGTGGCGGGCGCCTGTAGTCCCAGCTACTCCGGAGGCTGAGGCAGGAGAATGGCGTAAACCCGGGAGGCGGAGCTTGCAGTGAGCTGAGATCCGGCCACTGCACTCCAGCCCGGGCTACAGAGCAAGACTCCGTCTCAAAAAAAAAAAAAAAAAAAAAAAAAAAAAAAAAAACTTGATTTGGGCTGGGCGCTGTGGCCCATGCCTGTAATCCCAACACTTTGGGAGGCCGAGGTGGGCAGATCATGAGGTCAGGAGTTAGAGACCAGCCTGGCCAACATGGTGAAACCCTGACTCTACTAAAAATACAAAAATTAGCCAGGCGTGGTGGTGGGCGCCTGTATCCCAGCTACTCAGGAGGCTGAGGCAGGATAATTGCTTGAACCTGGGAGGTGGAGGTTGCAGTGAACTGAGATCGCACCACTGCACTCCAGCCTGAGCCTGGGTGACAGAGCAAGACTCTGTCTTGGGGCAGTGTGGGGGCAGGGAACTTAATCTGTAGGGAAGGCCCAACATATCGATTATAAATCACCTTAAAGCAGTCAGATGCGGTAGCTCACGCCTGTAATCCCAGCACTTTGGGAGGCCAAGGCGGGTGGATCACCTGAGGTCAGGACTTCAAGACCAGCCTAGCCAACATGGCGAAATCCCGTCTCTACAAAAATAGAAAAAAAATTAGCTGGGCATGATGGCGGGTGCCAGTAATCCCAGTTACTTGGGAGGTTGAGGTGGGAGAATCGCTTGAACCTGGGAGGCGGAGGTTGCAGTGAGCCGAGATAGAGCCATTGCACTCCAGCTTGGGCAACAAGAGCGAAACTCCGTCTCAAAAAAAAAAAAAAAAAAAAATTAGCCAGGTGTGGTGGCAATACTTGTAATCCCAGCTACTTGGGAGGCTGAGGCAGGAGAATCACTTGAACCCAGGAGGTGGAGGTTGCCGTGAGCCAAGATCACGTCATTGCACTCCAGCCAGGGCAACAGAGCAAGACTCTGTATCAAAAAAACCAAAACAAAACAAAACAAAAAAAACCAAATATATGCATGGTCAAACATGAACACAAAAACATTTTTTTTTTCAATTACTTTTAGAGTTTTGCTTTCTCTGGGTGACAAATCTTTCCTATTCTTGCCTAAATTGCTGGGGAGATAAGACAGGTGAAAATAAAAAGGTACACGTCGGCCAGGCGAGGTGGCTCACGCCTGTAGTCCCAGCACTTTGGGAGGCTGGATGAGTGGATCATGAGGTCAGGAGTTTGAGACCAGCCTGACCAACATGGTGAAACCCCGCCTCTACTAAAAATACAAAAAGTAGCCAGGCGTGGTGGCGGGAGCCTGTAATCCCAGCTACTCGGGAGGCTGAGGCAGGAGAATCACCTGAACCCCGGAGGTGGAGGTTGCAGTGAGCCAAGATCACGCCACTGCACTACAGCCTGGGCGACAGAGCAAGACTCCATCTGAAAAAAAACACAACTCTGTATCAAAAAATATATATAGGCATGGTCAAACATGAACACAAAAACATTTTTTTCAATTACTTTTAAGAGTTTTTCTCTCTTTGGGGGACAGTTTCCTGTTCTGACCTAAATTGCTAAGGAGATAAGAGAGGTGAAAAGAAAAAGGTAGATGGAGGCCGGGCACGGTGGCTCATGCCTGTAATCCCAGCACTTTGGGAGGCTGAGGCGGGCCTCCCAAACCTCATTCTTGGATTTCCCCCCGGGTTTTCTTTCTCTTAAGACGAAGGTGTACAAGGCTCACTGTGGTTCTTGTTTTTTTCCTTCCATGGGACATTAATATTTTATTTTATTTTATTTATTTTTGTGGGGCTGGGCGTGGTGGCTCATGCCTGTAATCCCAGCACTTTGGGAGGCCAAGGCAGGCAGATGGCTTGAGTTCAGGAGTTCGAGACCTGCCTGGCCAACATGGTAAAACCCTGTCTCTACAAAAATAGAAAAATTAGCCAGGCATGGTGTGGCGCACCTATAGTCCCAGCTACTGAATCTGAGGAGAGAACATGGCTTGACCCTAGGAAGTTGAGGCTACAGTGAGCTGAGATTGTGCTACTGTACTCCTGCCTGGATGGCAGAGCCATATCCTGTCTCAAAAAACACCAAAACCCAAAAAAGTCATGTTATTTATTTTTATTTTTTTGAGACAGGCCTCACTCTGTCACCCAGGCTGGAGTGCAGTGGCAGGATCCTGGCTCACTGCAGCCTCAACCTTGCCCAGCTCAAGCAATCGTCCTGTCTCGGCCTCCCAAAGTGTTGGGATTACAGGCGTGAGCCATAGTGCCCAGCCAGGCATTAACATTTTAATGACAAGATCTAGAGGTTTGATATAAATATACCTCCTTCTGTAAACACTTGTTGAGCCTATTCCTGATTGCCAGGCACAAGGCCAGGCTCTTCCACTGCCTCACAAGCACCCTGGTCCTGTCCTTGAGACATCAGTTTCCCAGATGCTTCATATATGGGAACCTTGGAGAATCACGGTGTGCGACTCTCCTCACCCCATTCCTCTCAAATTCAGGCAATGACCAGGTGTTGTGAGACTCATCTTCTGTCTCCCATTCATGCTTTGCTTCCATTTCCACAGGGCAGCCCCCTCAGCCCTTCCTTGGGTCACTTGTGTCACTGCAATAGCTCATTGATGGAGGCCCCTGCCTCCAGCCTCACCTCCCTCTAATCTATCCCCCTTCATCACGTTATCACCCAACTCCAAATGCTTCAAGAGTTTCCCAAGTTTCCTTCAAGATCCTCCATAATCCTGCCCAAACTCTCTGTGGTAGGATGTATTTTATAGAGCCCTGTCCGATCCTTGACAGCGGTTTCAGTGAGGGAAGGAGGCGAGGGCCCCAGGGTGCCAGCCTGAGCGGAGGGGTGTGGACACAGGAGGGCCTGGTGCAATGTGGCTGGGGCAAACATCTGAATCCTAGTCAGTGAGGGCAGCCAAATTCCTATCTGGGAAATCAGGGCAGTCTGAAGGGTGAGGCCAAGCTGTAAACAGAATGAGTAATGAGGTCAGAAGCTGGTGGGGACTAGAATCATGTCTAGATGCAGTTCAAGGAAACGGAAATGGTACAAGGCCGAGGCTGTGGATTGAATTATAAGAAGGTATTGAAGTAACCCAAACATGCTGCTCTATACAGGGATGGGGGTGGGAGGAACAGCCCAAGAAATCTCCCGTTCCTCTGGCTCTCTGTAAGTGTACCAAGTACATGCGCTTTGCTTTTTCATGTGTGTGTAAAGGCCCTGTCTCCCCTGCCGCCTACTGTTTCTTACCCCTCATATGCCTCCTAGCAATGCCAAGTGATCTGTTCAAAGTTACATGCCGGTAGATGTGGAAATAGGGCTATATCCCTCCAGCCAATGGGGGATATGCTAGGGCAGTGAGCTGAAACTCAGGTTCATAGGCTGGCAAATTCCTTTACATCTCAGATTCTTCTTCTGTAAAATGAGGATAATAACAACATACTTCATAATAGTATTGTATTACAACAACACCACTATGAGTATTCGCTAAGCAAATATTTCTAAAATGCTTAGAACAGTGCTTGGTACCTAGTATATGTTGTATAAGTGTTCGTTATATAAAAATAAGGTGCCCAGCTGGTAGGTAAGGCCAGTCCTGAAAGTCAGTTCTAATTTTAACATTTGAGTCCTTAGCTCTTCCAATACTAAGGTCAACAGCAGGCTACGGTGGACTAGGCTGACTACAGGACTTTCAAAAATTAATTTTCCCAGCCAGGCGCGGTGGCTCACGCCTGTAATCCTAGCACTTTGGGAGACTGAGGCAGGCGGATCATGAGGTCAGGCGATCGAGACCATCCTGGCCAACATGGTGAAACTCTGTCTCTACTAAAAATACAAAAATTAGCTGGGCGTGATGGTAAATGCGAATAATCCCAGCTACTCGGGAGGCTGAGGCAGGAGAATCACTTGAACCAGGGAGCTGGAGGTTGCAGTGAGTCGAGATCGTGCCACTGTACTCCAGACTGGCAACAAAGTGAGACTCCGTCTCAAAAAAATAATAATTTTCCACTGCGTGCAATGGCTCACACCTGTAATCCCAGCACCTTGGGAGGCCAAGGCAAGTGGATCACTTGAATCTAGGACTTTGAGACCAGCCTGGGTAACATGGCAAAACCTTGTCTCTACAAAAAATAACCCCCACCCCCGCAAAAAAAATGGCGTGGTGGTGCACACCTGTAGTACCAGCCACTCAGGAGGCTGAGGTGGGAGGATCGCTTGAGCCTGGAAGGTCAAGGTGACCCGTAATCTCACCACTGCACTCTAGCCTGAGTGACAGAGCAAAACTCTATCTCAAAATTTTAAAAAAATATATTAATTTTCATTTCAACTTAGAAAAACATGCTGTTGACTTATTTCACTTGGGCACACAGGAAATACCACTTAAGTTACTACCCTTACCTGTTCTTAGGAAACCGCTGAGAAATCCAGAAGGACCAGTTCAAAGATAGTACCTATCCCAAATTTAACAGGTCTGGCAAAAAAAGAAAAGAAAAGAAAAAAAAGCCAGTCTTAGAAAATGACTATGGGTGTCAAAACCAGCAAGGATTAGGCAATGGAGCTGAGTCCAGCAAGGTTCAAGGCTACAGCTCGTGTTGGAAAGGGAGCTGTGAGGAGTTAATGCAAAGAGGAGGAAATATTCTATTTATTTTTCTCAAAACTGTTGGAGGTGGTAGTGTTTGGAAAGGGAGGGAGGAGGGGAAAATGTGAGTGTATGGTTTGTAAAGTGATAAAATATGGACTCAATGTATTGTAATAACTCAGTAGCAATTCAGAGAAGATAGTGCAAAAGTCTGTTTGCTCTAGCCATCTATCAACCAGAAATCTTTATTAACTGAACCTCTCACGCGACTACAATATGGCACTAATAGATGTTTGAAAATGATGACCCTGATATGCTGCAAAATCCTAAACAGCTTTCTGAAACAGGAGAAAAAAGATGAAATGAAGCTTGGTATGGTTTGTGACAAGTGTATTTTATTGTATTCTAATTTTTTCAAAACAAGCAATATTTTTGTCATGTGATGATTTATATGCCGTCTAATAACTTTCTATTCGTCGTAATATTAGAACAATACATTGCCCGATTGTGGTTGGTAATCAGGGTTTAATAAACATTCTTCTTCTGCAGACACACCACCGCTAGCCCAGTTGCTGGTTCCATTTTCCCTCCCGCTGTTCTTTATTTCATTCTAGGTCCAAACTTGACCCCAGTGGTCTTCCACTGTTTTTGTTCTTCCCTAAGGAGGGTGTACCTGGCCTCAGGAACCACTTACCCAGCCTCGCAGAAGTTTCACACTTCTGTTTCACACCCAGGGTGGAGCTTTCTTTCTCATAACAGAAAATAAGGAGGGACAGCCGCCTGGGTACTCTTAAAAAATAAACTCATCTCTGGGGAGGTAAGGTCCTCGGAGAGCCAGGCAGTGACAATTGAGTGGTGTGGAGCACGTGGATTAAGTAGAACAGAAACAGATCCTGCCAGGACCGCCCCAGGGACGCCAGAGACACAAAGCAGAAACTCTGATTGTGCCCAGAGGGCCCTAGATCCCTTACCCACGCTGGAGGTTCTCCCGCCTTTTCTAATTACCTTCCCATTTCTTTTGCTCCCCTTCTCAGCCCGGGTGTTCAGGACTCTGCATACCACAGAGGTCAGACACAAATAAAATCCATACATGGACTCCATTCTCGGGTCACAGAATTTGGTGAACAACTCAAACTGAAGATGGCTCCCTCTCCCACCTCCCAACCCCACCACGAAAGTTTTGCTTGTAAACACCAGTCACTTAGTAACACCCTCCATCGGTCGCCTTTGGGCTATTATTCATCACCGACTAACCTTAAACCAACTTCATCTTCACAGGGCTCCCCTTAGAAGAGAGGAAATTCCACAGCTCTGATGTGATGTGAAACGTGATCTGACCGCCCCAGCACTCTTTCTCACTCTCCCCAGCTAGTTCTCAAACTGGGTTTCCCTGGCCCCTCTTGGGGAGGCCTTCTCCCGCCTCCCTCTCCACCCCCTACTTCTTTCCCTCTCCATTTTCCACGCTGTAACCTGATAGGCTGGAAATGCAGCTTCTTTCATCTTATATTTCCCACATCCTGAAAGTTTGGAGAGAAGGAGCCCACCCAGATGAAAGAATTCCAAGTATGTGCAGCCCCCTCCTCCTTTAACTCCATTCACAAAGCAGATTACTAATGGCCCGAGGCTCCAGGGAGGCCCCATCCCCTCCCCACCCCCCACCTCCCAGGGAGTTTGCTCATTCCTCATCCTTACTCCTCACCAGTACAGAAACCTAAGTCCACATGCCGAGAACCAAAAGTTAACTTTTCCCTGGACTCTGAGCCTAAGAAAACCTTTCAAACCTCATTCTGATTGGGACTGCAGTGGCCAGGAGATTCGCTTACCAATCATTTGTCCCCTCTTTAGCATTTTTAGATGAAAGGGCTCAGGGAAAATGAGTCATTGGATCAAGGGGAAAAGATATAAACGTAAATGCGATGCATGTCAAGGAGACATGCTCAGGTCTTTAGGAAAGATCACAGGGTGTTCTAACTCAGAGTCATTTCAACAGAAATTGTTTCAAGACCAGAGTAAGAGATGCTTCAAGATAGGCAGACAATGTGTGGGGGAGTATGGGTGAGGGGTGGAGGTTCTGGTAATGTTTTTTGTTAAGAAATGTCTTGAGCCTTCACTACCTGGAAATTGGTGATCATGAAACATGCCCCCCGGGCAATTCTTTGGTCCTCCTGTCTCGAGTTCTGTCACTGACGAGGAAACAGGACAGGGACAGCTTCTTTGAGTCAACCTCAACCTCTTCCTCAAAGGTTAGGAAGTACCCCCCAAGCGTCCTTTTTCCTTAAGGATGCTTAACTATCTTATCTATCCTTCAAGGAGGGTGAGAAAGCAGTTTTGAATCTGTACCCACCTGGGATAATCAGTTTCCTGAGCTTACTAGCTTTGTGTGACATGGAATTTCCTGTATCAAGGAGTTCAGTCCTATCCCAATATTAGGAAGTACATTTAATAGATTACTACCCATATTGTCTTTGCAACTCAGCATACAGTTGCAAAACTTGCTCAATGCAACAGCATTTAACAACAAGAAGAATATATATATATTTATCATATATATATATGATAAATCTGGGCACATGTTAGTGCATAGGGTTATGCATTCAATAGGTCTAATGATTGCCCAAGAACTCTCATAGAATTCAAGAGACCAGACCTGGAAGATGCAGTAACAGTGATAAGAAATAACAGACTGTGGCAGAACAGCCACATTGCAACTCCTTGGACCATTCCCAAGGTGCTTAGAAGAAATCTGTACTGCAGCTCAGCTCCAAGACTGCCCCGCGTTTGCAATCTTTATGTTAAGTGCCGCCTGCTCATGACATCCAACTGGTAATAGGCTCCCACCAAGGCTCAGCATCCTTAGGAGATAGCACAAAATGATAGAATCAATGCCTGCAACAACAGAGCAAGTATTTGTCTCTCTAGGCCTCAGTTTCTTATCTGGAAAATACTGAGGTTACCCCAACCCTTGCTAATCAAAGTGCAATCCCTAGACCAGCAGCAGTGCAACAGCGGCTAGCTAGGGAGATAACTAGAAATGCAGGCTGTCAGTCCTCACTCTAACCTGCTGCATTTTCACAAGCTCCCCAGGTGATTCCAGTGCACATTACAATTTAAAATGACTTGGCCTAGACTCAGGCTCTCCAAAGGTCCTCTACGTAGTACTGAAATTGTCTGATCTCATTAAGTGATTTCCAAGGGAGTTTTTCTTCTCTGATAAATAGTTTTCCGGCCGGCCACAGTGGCTCACGCCTATAATCCCAGCACTTTGGGAGGCCGAGGTGGGCAGATCACAGGGTCAGGAGTTGAAGACCAGCCTGGCCAACATAGCGAAACTCCGTCTCTACTAAAAAATACAAAAAATAGGCCGGGCGCGGTGGCTCAAGCCTGTAATCCCAGCACTTTGGGAGGCCGAGACGGGCGGATCACGAGGTCAGGAGATCGAGACCATCCTGGCTAACACGGTGAAACCCCGTCTCTACTAAAAAATACAAAAAACTAGCCGGGCGAGGTGGCGGGTGCCTGTAGTCCCAGCTACTCGGGAGGCTGAGGCAGGAGAATGGCGTGAACCCGGGAGGCGGAGCTTGCAGTGAGCTGAGATCCGGCCACTGCACTCCAGCCTGGGCGACAGAGCGAGACTCCGTCTCAAAAAAAACAAACAAACAAACAAAAAAAAAAAACAAAAAATAAGCCAGGCATGGTGGCGGGCACCTGTAATCCCAGCTACCCGGGAGGCTGAGGCAGGAGAATCGCCTGAACCCATGAGGCGGAGCTTGCAGTGAGCCGAGATTATGCTATTGCACTCCAGCCCCGGCAATAGTGTGAGACTCTGTCCCCCCCAAAAAAATA
Source organism: Macaca mulatta (assembly GCF_049350105.2). Taxonomy (NCBI): domain Eukaryota; kingdom Metazoa; phylum Chordata; class Mammalia; order Primates; family Cercopithecidae; genus Macaca; species Macaca mulatta. Next base: position 145,111,354 of record NC_133409.1, on the reverse strand, counting down.
GTTTTCCTTCTTTCTTCTGTCTCCAGTCTTGGAATGTACTGTCTCCTCTGCCAAGGAACTCAAATTTTAGTAGGCATAGGACTCATATGAAGACCTTATTTACAATGCAGATTCCTGAACCCCATCAAGAAACTGACTAGGACTGTGGTGGGGCCAGAGAATCTGTGTTTCAATCAGTCTCTTCCACGCAGTTCTACAGATTATGGCGCCAGATTACATGGTTTTTGTTCTTCTTCTTTTTTTTTTTTTTTTTTTTTTTTGAGACGGAGTCTTGCTCTGTCACCCAGGCTGGAGTGCAGTGGCCGGATCTCAGCTCACTGCAAGCTCCGCCTCCCGGGTTTACGCCATTCTCCTGCCTCAGCCTCCCGAGTAGCTGGGACTACAGGCGCCCGCCACCTCGCCCGGCTATTTTTTTTGTATTTTTTAGTAGAGACGGGGTTTCACCGTGTTAGCCGGGATCGTCTCTCGATCTCCTGACCTCGTGATCCGCCCGTCTCGGCCTCCCAAAGTGCTGGGATTACAGGCTTGAGCCACCCCGCCCGGCCTGGTTTTTGTTCTTAACTTTTCTGTTATGCAAAATTTCAAACATGGAAAAAATAGACAAAATGATAATATTAATCATATTTCAATCCCCAGCTTCAACAATTATCAGTCACCTCAAGGCCAATTTTGTTTCCCTCAGATCACATTTTTTAAAAACTCATATCTAGACCCTCCAGACCTTCCAGGTTCCCTTCACCTACCTTTACTGCTCAGTGTGTTCTCACTAGGGCAAGAATTATATCCTATTATCTTAAAATCCCCAGTATCTAACACTGTGCCTGGCACGTGGTACTCAATAAATTTGTAATAAAAATAACAAATTAAAAATAATTTTAGGCCAGTCATGGTGGCTTATGCCTGTAATCCCAGAATTTTGGGAAGGCGAGGCAGGAAGATCACTTGAGGCCAGGAGTTCAAGACCAGCCTGGTCAACATGGAGAAACCCCGTCTCTACTAAAAATACAAAAAATTAGCTGGGCATGGTGGCAGGCGCCTGTAATCCCAGCTACTTGGGAGGCTGGGGCAGAATTGCTTGAACCCGGAAGGTGGAGGTTGCAGTGAGCCGAGATTGCGCCAGTGCACTCCAGCCTGGGCAACAAGAGCAAAACTCCATCTCAAAAAAAAAAAAAAAAAAGGAAGGAAAACAAACTTTAAAGTAAAACATAAATTATCATCTACCTGGATGGTTTAAACTGCAGGTAGATGGGATTAGTTGTGTTCTGATTTTTCAATTATCTGGCTGTGATTCTTTTTACAGTTAGGGAAACGAAGGCATTCAAATGCATTGTAGCAAGTGAAAGAATTAGAAAAAAGATTCCAAAAGCCCCAGTTTACACCCCCTTCCTTCCTGGTTTCAGCATGTTGTAAAAGATCTTGTGCCTGTGTGTGTGGTAAGAGAGAAGGTAGGAAAATACCTCTGGGGAATGAGGATATCATCTCAGGGCCTTTGTTTTACTCTTTAACCTAGTAATAAATCTCTTAAAGCTCCTGTGGTATTCAGAATATCCTGTCTATGGCAAGGTCTTCCCACAGTTGTGAAAGGAATTCAAGTTTACTAAGTGGACAGAGCCCTGATATTCCAAAGGCACAGTCCAGCCCTTTTCACCTATTTGCTAATTAGAATGGCTAAATCTCAGTCCTGGGTATGCTAAATAATAGGAGGGAGGGTAAGAGAAGGCAGAACCGAAGCTGGGAAAAGAACTCTGCAGTTCCAAAACTCAGCACAACAATCAAGGGATAAAGTGGTAATTAGGCCTGATTATCATGCAAGGCAGCCCCGGTTAAATTGGAATGTAGCCGGAGAGACGAAAGGCTGGATGGAGGGTTTGCTATGCTGGAGACATGCTTTGATGTCTGCAGGGAAGGTTGTGTTTCATTCAGCCATCCAACTAACCAAAAAAAAAAAAAAAAAAATGTTGCAGGAGCAATATGAAACCTTCTAAAATGCAGCATACGGGAAGCAGAAGTAGAGAGCAAGTGGCTGGGTCTGAGCTCTCCTTCTGAGTGTGTGTGTGTACTTAGATGCTGCTTTTCTCAGCTTTACTACTCCAGCCTCTTGGATCTGTCAGAAGACAAGAGAGAAGAAAGAGTGCGCGCACCCACTGTTAACTCACTGTCCTTGGTTGAGCAGATTCTTATGACAGGGGAGAATGTGTCTAAGCTCGGGGCAGAGTTTTTACCTGCTGTGGGGAGGAAGCAAAAGAAATAAGACGTAAATTACATTGTGTGTCCCTGAGAGGCCCAAAACTGAGATAACAGACGCTGATGGAGTCATCTGAGGCTGCCAGCTACCACAGCTTTTATACCAGCTGATGTAGGAAGAAGAAAATGAGCCAAGAAAGTAGGTTAATCTCCCAGAGAAACACAAAATAGGTAGCAAGTAGCATTTTTACACCTTTCACTCTTTAATTGCTTTAGACCCAGAGCTGTGAGGCACAAGGAATTCCTTTTGTGTCCTTACTTTACCTTTCTCACCCTTTTAGTGGTATTCTCTGTTCTAACATCATTGTTTTGTATGGGAGCTAACTACTCAGCTAGGGCCATGCCCCAAACCAACCCACAACTCTCAACTTCCACGCAAGAGACTTTTCATGTGACTTGATATTGGGAGACAATCAACTTTCTACTAAATCACTGACAGAAAAACAATACCCAGGTTTGTGGTGAGATGTTATTATTTTACTTATTCACAGGGTGCTCGCCATAGGAAGTAGCATGTACAATCCTGGCTTAGCATTAAGAAAGTTCATGAAGGCCAGGTGCGGTGGCTCATGCCTGTAATCCCAGCACTTTGGGAGGGCGAGGTGGGTGGATCATGAGGTCAGGAGTTCGAGACCAGCCTGACCAGGATGGTGAAACCCTGCCTCTACTAAAAATACAAATATTAGCCGGGCGTGGTGGCACGTGCCTGTAATCCCAGCTACTCGGGAGGCTGAGACAGGAGAATTGTTTGAACCTAGGAGGTGGAGATTGCAGTGAGCCGAGATAGCACCACTGTACTCCAGCCTGGGAGACAGAGCGAGACTCCCTCTCAAAAGAAAAAAAAAAAATACTAAGTTCATGAAAATACAAAACTCCTACATGGGAGACTACATGGAATTTCTATTCCTTAAGGATCACCAAAATAAGACCCACTCATCACTACGTTCTATCATCCAGGCACATAGTTTAATATTTATTTAAAAAAGGAATAAAGTAAGTCGTTGATCAGATTATCCTGAAGGAATTAGAAGAGCGTTTAATATGTGTAAAACACGTGGCTTCTTGGGTGTATCAAAACTTTTTCCTCTCTATATTTGCAATGAATGGACCATCCACAGAATCTGCTGGTTTTTGCTGTGATTTCTTCTGTTAACCCAGTTTACTTTTAAGACTGGTGTAAAATAATGACGACGTATATTTGCCATAAAGAGCCTGTGGAATAACTACCGATACAAACCTTTTCTAACACCTATCTGTCACTACCGATATTGCAACTATACTTCAGAAATTACATGAATGAAGATGCATTCATATAATAGACTGTTTCATTCCCCCCAAAACAGTGCCACTTGATTTAGGAGAAACTCTAGTTAATCTTTTCTATAAAATTCCCTGAAATTACTCTTGTAACCTGCAGCATGAATTTAGGATAAATTGCACAAGATTGAAAATACCCTTTCAGATATCTTATTTTGTACACTCTGAAAATAAATTGTGGGGTTTTGTTTTTGCTCATCTTTTTTTTTTTTTTTTTTTTTTTTTTTTTTTGAGGCGGAGTCTTCACTCTGTCGCCCAGGCTGGAGTGCAGTGGCACCATCTCGGCTCAACTGCAAGCTCCGCTTCCCGGGTTCGCGCCATTCTCCTGCCTCAGCCTCCCGAGTAGCTGGGACTACAGGCGCCCGCCACCGCGCCCGGCTAATTTTTTTTTTTTTTGTATTTTAGTAGAGACGGGGTTTCACCGTGTTAGCCAGGATGGTCTCGATCTCCTGACCTCGTGATCCGCCCATCTCGGCCTCCCAAAGTGCAGGGATTACAGGCGTGAGCCACCGCGCCCGGCCTTGCTCATCTTTTAAAAAGAAAAAGAGAGAGAGGGCCGAGCGTAGTGGCACACCCCTGTAATCCCAGCACTTTGGGAGGCTGAGGGGGGCAGATCATGAGGTTAGGAGTTTGAGACCATCCTGGTTAACAAGGTGAAACCCTGTCTCTACTAAAAATACAAAAAATAGGCCGGGCGCGGTGGCTCACGCCTGTAATCCCCGCACTTTGGAAGGCCGACGCGGGTGGATCACGAGTTCAGGAGATGGAGACCACCCTGGCTAACACGGTGAAACCCCGTCTCTGCTAAAAATATAAAAAATTATCCGGGCGTGGTGGTGGGTGCCTGTAGTCCCAGCTACCTCGGGAGGCTAAGGCAGGAGAATGGCGTGAACGTGGGAAGCGGAGGTTGCAGTGAGCCGAGATGGCGCCACCGCACTCCAGCCTGGGCGACAGAGCGAGACTCGTTCTCAAAAAAAAAAAGAAAAGAAAAGAAAAAAAAAAGTTAGCTGGGCGTGGTTGCGGGCGCCTGTAGTCCCAGCTACTCAGGAAGCTGAGGCAGCAGAATCGCTTGAACCTGGGAGGCGGAGGTTGCAGTGAGCCGAGATCGCGCCTCTGCACTCCGGCCTGGCAACAAAGCGAGACGCCTCCTCAAAAAAAAAAAAAGAAAAGAAAAGAAAAAAAGGAGGACGGGGCGCGGTGTCTCACGCCTGTAATCCCAGTAATTTGGGAGGCCGAGCGGGGCGGATCACAAGGTCAGGAGTTCGAGACCATCCTGGCTAACAAGGTGAAACCCTGTCTCTACTAAAAATACAAAAAATTAGCTGGGCTTGGTGGCGGGCGCCGGTAGTCCCAGCTACTCAGGAGGCTGAGGCAGGAGAACTGCTTGAACCTGGGAGGCGGAGGTTGCAGTGAGCCGAGATCTCGCCACTGCACTCCAGCCGGAGCTACAGAGCATGACTCCGTCTCAAAAAAAAAAAAAAAAAGAGAGAGAGAGAGAGGAGAGGAAAGGAAAATGAGCCTTAGCAGCTGTGTATTTTTTAAATAATAAGAAAATAGCATTCCCCAGAATTTCCAGTAAAACCCATAAGATTGAGGCAGTTCATCCCTAAAGTATGTGTGGGATGCTGGGAGCTCCCTGGCTTTTCCAGGCAACCCCACCCCCAAAAAACTCCCCACAAAAAAAACAAAAGCAGATGGGCTGCATCTGAACGAATCAAACTCCCCAGGGGCCAGAGCTCTCTGCTCTAAATGCTAATAGAGTGAGTAATCAGAAACCTACATTTGGTAAATTATTTATCTTATCTCTGGAACTCAGCAAAGCATCGAAGACAGCAACTTCTGTAGAAAGATGTTGTTGGTCAAGAGCTCCAGCTGGAATTTGTACTTTTACTAGAAAAGGGAAAAGTTCAGAGACCAGTGTGTCTCATGAAGCAATAATTTTTTTTTTTTTTTTTTTTTTTAATGACCAAAAGCAAAGCCAAGGAAAACTGACTTCACAGTTCCATGGAACAGGTCTGGTTCATGTTTTGTCTAATGGGCCTTACGTTCCATCCGTATTAGGGTAATGGCAAAACAAACCAATAGACAATGTAGATCCCCAAAGAGATGGGAATAGGTTCCGTAGTCCCCATCTCCACTCTACTCTTCCTTGCAGAGGGCCTTAAGAGATAAGAGTAACCGGGGGCCGGGCTCGGTGGCTCATGCCTTTAATCCCAGCACTTTGGGAGGCTGAGGCGGGTGGATCACAAGGTCAAGAGTTTGAGACCAGCCTGACTAACGTGGTGAAAACCCATCTCTATTAAAAATACAAAAATTAGCTGGGCATGGTGGCTCCTGTCTGTAATCCCAGCTACTCGGGAAGCTGAGGCAGGAGAATCGCTTGAACCCAGGAGATGGTGGTTGCAGTGAGCTGAGATCGCGCCACTGCACTCCAGACTCCAGCCTGGGCAACAGAGTAACCTGGAACTTTGTTTTGTTTTGTTTTGTGTTTGTTTTGGGTCAGAGTCTTACTCTGTCGCCCAGGCTGTAGTGGAGTGGCATGATCTCGGCTCACTGCAACCTCCACTTTCCGGGTTCAAGCGATTCTCCTGCCTCAGCCTCCTGAGTGGCTGGGATTACAGGCACAAGCCAGCATGCCTGGTTAATTTTTGTATTTTTATAGAGACGGGATTTCACCATGTTGTTCAGGCTGGTCTAGAACCCACCTCAGCCTCCCAAAGTGCTGGGATTACAGGCATGAGCCACCGCATCCGGCATGGGAACAATGCTTAAACTTGAGCATCCAGCATCAGAGGGCTTTTTAACATTCAGGATGCTGCGCTCCAACTCCTGACTTTCTGATTCTATTGGCTTGTTGGGGTAGGGCCTGTGAATTTTCATTTCCATCTTTGCTGGTGCAAGGGCCACATTTTGAGAAGCACTGGTCTAGATAATGGGGTCTTTTCACAATCTGGTTTGGTTTCTGTAGAATCTAGGCACCCACCCTTAGAGAATGTAGGGAGATTTGTAGGTTTAAGGGCTTTGACTAGGATATTGACAGAGGAATTAGCTCTACTAATGAATCTTATCACTTTCCCCTATTTTACAAAACACTTTAACTTGGTAACTTAATCTATCCATGATTAACCTTATTTTATTTTATTATTATTATTTTTTGAGACTGAGTCTTGCTGTGTTGCCCAAGCTGGAGTGCAGTGGTGCATTCTCGGCTCACTGCAATCTCTGCTTCCTGGGTTCAAGCAATTCTCCTACCTCAGCCTCTCTAGTAGCTAGGATTACAAGCGCCCGCCACCACGCCCAGCTAATTTTTTTGTATTTTTAGTAGAGACGGGGTTTCACCATGTTGCCCAGGCTGGTTTTGAACTCCTAATCTCAAGTGAGCCACCTGCCTTGGCCTATCAAAGTGCTAGGATTACAGGCGTGAGCCACCATGCCCAGCCAATTAATATTATATTTATAAATTTTAGCATTCCCACTGGCTTTGTGTCCCCCATAGTCCTAGGTACTTTTGAGTTCAATAGAATTAAGCAGATAGGAAAGTAAAGGTTTCATTTGAATAAATATGGTTGTATAAGTCACATTCACATTTATAAACCCATTAAGAATTTTGTTTTGTCACCAGGTTCGGTGGCTCACACATGTAATCCCAGCACTTTGGGAGGCCAAGGCAGGCAGATCTCAAGGTCAGGAGATTGAGACCATCCGGGCCAACATGGTGAAACCCCATCTCTACCAAAAATACAAAAATTAGCCAGGCGTGGTGGTGCATGCCTGTAATCCCAGCTACTCAGGAGGCTAAGGCAGGAGAATCGCTTGAACTAGGGAGTTGGAGGTTGCAGTGAGCAGAGATCGCGCCACTGCACTCCAGCCTGGTGACAGAGCCAGAATCCGTCCCCTCCAAAAAAGAATTTTGTTTTGGGCGTGGTGGCTCATGCTTGTAATCCCAGCACTTTGGGAGGCAGAAGCAGGCGGATCGCTTGAGCTCAGGAGTTCAAGACCAGCCTGGCCAACATGGTGAAACCCCATCTCTACTAAAAATACAAAAAAAAAAAAAAAAAAATTTTGTTTTGCCTCTATAAAACTTTACCAGTTCATCCACCTGCTGAACTCAACTCTGACTGACTGAACTATGAAATAAGAGGAATTCAAATGATTCCTTTCCCTTTGCTTCTTTCCTTCAAACAACAAATATATTTTGAGTGCATATTTGTTTGTTTTAGAGACAGAGTCTCATCTGTCTCCCAGGCATTGTTGCAGTGGCAACATCATAGCTCACTGCAGCCTGGAACTCCTGGGCTCAAGCGATCATCCTCCTACTTTAGCCTCCCGAGTAAATAAGATGACAGGGGTGCACCCTATGTCTGGTTAATTTTTTATTTTTACTTTTTTATTTTATTTATTTATTTTTTTTTTCAAGACGGAGTCTTGCCCTATCGCCCAGGCTGGAGTGCAGTGACGCGATTGCGGCTCACTGCAACCTCCGCCTCCCAGGTTCAAGCGATACTTCTGCCTCAGCCTCCCAAGTAGCTGGGACACAGGCGCGTGCCACCACGCCCAGCTAATTTTTATGGTTTTTAGTAGAGATGGGGTTTCACCATGTTGGCCAGGCTGGTCTTGAACTCCTGACCTCATGATCCACCCACCTCAGCCTCCCAAAGTGCTGGGATTACAGGCGTGAGCTACTGTGCCCGGCCTGTCTGGTTAATTTTTAAAATTTTTTTGGTGGAGGAGAGGTCTTTTTTTTTTTTTTTGAGTTGGAGTCTCACTCTGTTGCCCAGGCTGGAATGCAGTGGCACGATCTTGGCTCACTGCAAGCTCCACCTCCCGGGTTCATGCCATTCTCCTGCCCCAGCCTCCCGAGTAGCTGGGACTACAGATGCCTGCCACCATGCCCAGCTAATTTTTTATATTTTTAGTAGAGACAGGGTTTCACCGTGTTAGCCAGGATGGTCTCAATCTCCTGACCTCGTGATCCTCCTGCCTCAGCTTCCACAAGTGCTGGGATTACAGGCGTGAGCCACCGCGCCCAACCGAGAAAAGGTCTTTCTATGTTGGCCAGGCTGGTCTTGAACTCCTGGCCTCAAATGATTTTCCTGCCTCAGTCTCCCAGAGTGCTGGGATTATAGACATGAACCACTGTGCCCAGCCTAAGAGCGCATATTGTATATATGGATAATAACAATTAAAAATATAAGTCAGAGTATTGAATCTAAGGGGATATGAGTGCAAATAACCACACACATGGTGGTGGCTCAGGAAAGCTTTTACAGCAGGTGGGCCTGCTGAAAATCATTCCACAACCTTCTACCACTGTTTTTTTTTGTTGTTGTTTTTTTGAGACGGAGTCTTGCTCGGTCACCCAGGCTGGAGTGCAGTGGCACAAACTTGGCTCACTGCAAGCTCTGCCTCATGGATTCAAGCCATTCTCCTGCCTCAGCCTCCCAAGTAGCTGGGACTACAGGCGCCTGCCACCACGCCCAGCTAATTTTTTTTGTATTTTTAGTAGAGACGGGGTTTCACCGTGTTAGCCAGGATGGTCTTGATCACCTGACCTCGTGATCCGCCCACCTCGGCCTCCCAAAGTACTGGGATTACAGGCGTGAGCCACCGCTCCCGACCTCTACCACTCTTCAGGTAAAATTCATACTCCTCAGAAAGGCACACACAGGCTGGGCAAGGTGGATCCCAGCACTTTGGAAGGCTGAGGTGGGCAGATTGCCTGAGATCAGAAGTTCGAGGCCAGCCTGGCCAAAATGGTGAAACCCCGTCTCTACTAAAAACACAAAAATTAGCTGGACCTGGTGGCACATGCCTGTAGTCCCAGCTATTTGGGAGGCTGAGGCAGGAGAATCACTTGAACCTGGGAGGTGGAGGTTGCAATGAGCCAAGATTGCACCACTGTACTCCACACTCCAGCCTAGGTGACAGAGTGAGAGTCCGTCTCAAAAAAAAAAAAAAGAAAGAAAGAAAGGCATACACAGCTCTTCATGATCACCTGTGGCTACTTGTTCAGTTGAATTTGTCTCCACTCCCTTTTTCTCCAGGGACCATACTCAGCAGCAAGGTAAAAGTCTGCGATAATGGGAATTTCAGATATAACTGCAGCTGATAATTAGTTCTCTACTAAGCCCCCACTCCCCTTCTCAAATGGGAGTAAAGTGTTGGAGGTGGGGCAGCTGGGAAGTGACTGCCTCATGATCATTTGGACTTTCTCACTTCAGTGAGCCTCTGTTGTGTACATAATGAATTTCACTATCTTTACTTTATGTGCTTTTTCTGATAGCACAGACCCTACTGAAAAAATAACCATTTTTCTTTAACTTCACAATGATAATGCAACCTTTTCCTCTGTTTTGCGCTTATAAAATTTTTGGATTAGCCGGGCGTGGTGGCACATGCCTCTAATCCCAGTTACTCAGGAGGCTGAGGCAGGAGAATTGCTTGAACCTGGGAGGCGGAGGTTGTGGTGAGCCGAGATTGTGCCATTGCACTCCAGCCTGGGCAACAAGAGTGAAATTCCGTCTCAAAAATAAATACATAAATAAAAATGTTTGCACCCTACTTACTACAGCATGACTTTTTTTTTTTTTTCTGTCCATGCAAATTCATGCCTCTGGATGTTTGCACATGTTTTTTCTTATTGGTGAAATTTGAGTTTTCCCAACCTGTCCTTCCACTGGCTGATTCTTCTATTTCTTTTCCTGTTTCAAGACCCACATCTGGGCTGCCTCCTCTCTGAAGCCTTCCCTGATCCTGGAGATCAGATTTAAAGGGTTTCATTGCTTGCTTGCTTTCTTTTTTTTGGGGACGGAGTTTCGCTCTTGTTGCCCAGGATGGAGTGCAATGGCGCGATCTCTGCTCATTGCAATCTCGGCCTCCCAGGTTCAAGCACTTCTCCTGCCTCAGCCTCCCGAGTAGCTGGGATTATAGGTATGCGTCACCACGCCCAACTAATTTTGTATTTTTAGTAGAGACGGGGTTTCTCCATGTTGGTCAGGCTGGTCTCGAACTTCCAACCTCAGGTGATCTGCCCACCTCAGCCTCCCAAAGTGCTGGGATTAAGGTGTGAGCCACCACTCCCGGCCAAAAGGCGGCTATTTTTATGATCGGGTTCAATATTCCTTCATGTGCGTATCCGTATAAATTCATATTGATGTCTAGGATTTTCTCACTTGTGAAGCTTATTGTTATTATTATTTTTGAGAGAAAGTCTCAAAAAAAGTATTGTTTCAGAGTTTATTTTGCAGCAAATCATAGGGGCATTAATAGTTTCTGATTTGAATTGTTCCTTGTTCTTACAATTCTAGGTAGAGAAGGGTCTTCTGTAAGCCTAGGAAATGTGTGCTTTCTGGGTGGGTTCCAGAGTAAATGCCTTTTTCCTTTAAGTGATATAAATAGTCCAGTCACTACTTCCAAGCCCTATTAAAAAGAGGAACAGAACTGTTTCCTCTAGTGTCCCCTGAGAGCTGATAACTGGATGCCAAGAAGTTAGCCAGATCATGCAGGATAGACAGCTGTCTACATGGTGTAATTTGAGGGGTTTGAGGAAATCCCCCTTCTTAAAATATCTTTCCCAATGGCCCTGACACATGCCTGAAATGTATGACTTATGCCCAGAGTAAGGTGCTGCTGAAATGCAATTGTTATCCATGAGTAGACTCATATTCAGCCATTATCACTCATTAGCATCCCAGTTTAAATTAACTTATCAGATTAGTTGACTGAGTAGAGTCCCAAAGACAGGCAGGCACAAAACAAATAAGTTTTAATGAGAATGCTGATCCCAAAAGGTCTGACGTATGGGGTACTGGGCCAGTCAGGTGAAGGGTGGCAAGGATGGTCAGAACAGTTTGAGGGCAGCTAGGAAGGTCTGGTCAAAACTCCGGAGGGGAGATGTAGAATGTGGGTTGAGGAGGCTCTAAAGACAATCCCAGGATTTCTCTATTTTGAGTATCACCACAATAAAGACTCTTTAAAAACAAATGAGCAAACAAAAAAAACCACAACACTCTTTTTCCTTTGGGGTTATTTTATTAGGTTATTTCCCCAAAGTGGAATTTCCAGGTTAAAATTAAAGTTTTGATTGCACAACGTCAAAATGCTACAGAGCCACTGATTCTGTGTAAGTATAGTTGGGTTGAAATGTCTCTGTATAATTAGAATAATCATCTTTGTAGAAGGCCATTCATTCTTTCATTCAACCAAAAGCTGTCGAACTTATAGTAAATGCCAGGTGCCATATTAGGATCTGGGGACACAAAGATAAAATCAATACTCTCTACTTTTTTGTATTTGTTTTTTTGAGACTGGGTCTCCTCTGTCACCCAGAGGAGTGCAGTGACATGATCACAGCTCACTGCAGCCTCAGCTTCCCCAGCTCAGGTCATTTTCCAGCCTCAACCTCCCAAGTAACTGGGACCACAAGCGTGCACTTCCATGCCCAGCTAATTTTTATATTTTTTGTAGAGATGAAGTTTCACCTGGGTTCAAGCAATCCACATGCCTCGGCCTCTGAAAGTGCTGGGATTACAGGCATGAGCCATGGCACCCGGCCAGTAATTCCTACTTATAGTTTAATTACTCACCAGTTTGAGATAATTCAATTATTCTTGGTCTTTCTTTTCTTTTCTTCTCTTTCTTTCTTTCTTTCTTTCTTTCTTTCTTTCCTTCCTTTCTTTCTCTTTCTCTCTCTCTCTCTTTCTTTCCTTCTTTCTTTCTTTTCTCTTTTTTTCTTTTTTTTTTTTTTTTTTTTTTTTTTTGAGACGGAGTCTCGCTCTGTCGCCCAGGCTGGAGTGCAGTGGCCTGATCTCAGCTCACTGCAAGCTCCGCTTCCCGGGTTTACGCCATTCTCCTGCCTCAGCCTCCCGAGTAGCTGGGACTACAGGCGCCCGCCACCTCGCCCGGCTAGTTTTTTGTATTTTTAGTAGAGACGGGGTTTCACCATGTTAGCCAGGATGGTCTCGATCTCCTGACCTTGTGATCCGCCCGTCTCGGCCTCCCAAAGTGCTGGGATTACAGGCTTGAGCCACCGCGCCCGGCCTTTTTTTCTTTTTTTTGAAACGAAGTCTCGCTCTTGTCCCCCAGGCTGGAGTGCAGGGGTGCAATCTCAGCTCACTCCTGCCTCCCAGGTTCAAGAGGTTCTCCCTACCTCAGCCTCCCAAGTAGCTGGGATTACAGGCTCACGCCACCACGCCCGGTTAATTTTTTTTTTTTTTTTTTTTTTTTAGAAGAAACAGGTTTGTGCCATACTAGTCAGGCTGGTCTCAAACTCCTGACTTCAAGTGATCCGCCCACCTAAGACTCCCAAAGTGCTGGGATTAGAAGCATGAGCCACTGCTTCTGGCCAGTGTTATATCTTTCTATTACATTTCTGACATTCTTTTTTTGTTTTGAGATAGGGTCTTGCTCTGTCACCCAGGCTGGAGTGCCGTTGTGCAATCTTGGCTCGCTGCAGCCTCAACCTCCAAGGCTTAAGCCATACTCCCACCTCAGCCTCATGAGTAGCCAGGACTATAGGTGTGTGCCACTGTGCCCGGCTAATTGTTGTATTTTTTGTAGAGACAGGGTTTCACCATGTTGGCCAGGCTGGTCTCGAACTCCTGGCCTCAAGTGATCTACCTGTCTTGGCCTCCCAGAGTTTTGGGATTATAGGCATGAGCCACTGTGCTTGGCCCCTGACATTCTTTTTTTTTTTTTTTTTTTTTTGAGATGAGTTTTGCTCTTGTTGCCTAGGCTGGAGTGCAGTGGTGCAATCTTGGCTCACTGCAACCTCAGCCTCCCAGGTTCAAGCGATCCTCCTGCTTCAGTCTCCTGAGTAGCTGGGATTACAGGCACACGCCACCACGCGACAGCTAATTTTTTGTATTTTTAGTAGAGATGGGGTTTCACTGTGTTGGCCAGGCTGGTCTTGAACTCCTGACCTCAGGTTATTCACCCGCCTCAGCCTCCCAAAGTGCAGGAATTACAGGCGTGAGCCACTGCACCTGGCCGGCCTCTGACATTCTTATTCTGATTTATATTCTCCTTGAGTCTTCAATTGTTTTTGTCCTGAAAAATATCATTGCCATTTTGTATGGTCTTTTGAACTGATTCAAACATTACAGTAAAATTTCACAGTAATCCCATCTCCCAGAGAGGACCAATATAAATAATTTAGTTAACTATCATTTTTAAGTCACCCCCTACTAAGTACCTATGATATAATTGCCAATTATTGAGCTATATCTAGGAGAGAGCTATTATTAGCTTCAAATTACAGATGAGGAAACTGAGTCTTTAGAATTTAAAATTACACAACTCCTAAGTGGCCAAGTCAGAATTGAAACCCACCTCTGTCTGACTCCAAAACCTATACTCATGTTGAGCATGAAAGAGTAATTTCTCGCCCGGTGCGGTGGCTCACGCCTGTAATCCCACCACTTGGGGAGGCCGAGGCGGGTGGATTGCCTGAGGTCAAAAGTTTAAGACTAGCCTTGTCAATATGATGAAACTCTGTATCTACCAAAAATACAAAAAATGAGCTGGGCATCATGACAGGCACCTGTAATCCCAGATACTTGGGAGGTTGAGGCAGGAGAATCGCTTGAACCCGGGAGGTAGAGGTTGCAGTGAGCTGAAATTGTGCCATTGTACTCCAGCCTGGGCAACAAGAGCAAAACTCTGTCTCAAAAAAACAAAAAAGAGTAATTTCTTGAACACTTTAATGGCTAACATCTAAAGACTTTTAAGACTCACCCCAAAATAAGATTGTCTTTTCATAGGCTGGGCTTGGATGGGAGTTCTTGGATTTCAGAGTCAGTATTTTTGTAAAATCTTTCTTTTTTCTTGAGATGGAGTTTTGTTCTTGTTGCCCAGGCTGGAGTGCAATGGCGTGATCTCAGCTCACTGCAATCTCTGCCTCCTAGGTTCAAGCAATTCTCCTGCTTCAGCCTCCCAAGTAGCTGGGATTACAGGTGCCCGCCACCACATCCAGCTAATTTTTTTGATTTTTAGTAGAGACAAGATTTCACCATGTTGGCCAGGCTGGTCTCGAACCCCTGTCCTCACATGATCTGCCTGCCTCGGCCTCCCAAAGTGTTGGGATTACAGGCATGAACCACCACACCCAGCCTCATCTTCTCTTCTTATAAGGATACCAGTCATATTGCATTAGGGTCTACACATATGACCTCATTTTACCCTAATTACCTCTTAAAGGCCCTATCCCCAAATACAGTTATATTCTGAGGTACTAGGAAGTTAGGACTTCTATATGAATTTTGGGGGACACAATTCAATCCATTACATAAAGTAAACCTAAAAGTATTAATCATCATATGAAAAGAGTTGGATAATGGGATGTTGGTTATCTGCCGAGCCATATTCACTCCTGTGGTTCAGTTTTAGAAATATTTATTAATATCCACTGTGTTCAAGGCTTGATGCTAGGGAAACAAAAACTGCCAGGACACAGTCTCTGCCTTCAAGGAGTTCACAAACTCTCTGGAGAGCCATTAGACAGACCATGGGTTCTGAAACCCCAAGGTACACTGGAGTTGCCTGGAGTGCTTATTAAAACACAGATTGCTGGGCTCCACCCCCGGAGTTTCTGATTCAGTGGGTAGGCAGTGGGCCTGAGAATTTGCATTTCTGACAAGTTTCCAGGTGCTGCTGGTCCGAAGACCACACGCTTTCAGAACTACCGAGCCAGACATATCAAGATCACATGTGATGTGTATGATTGAGGTGGCACAGGTGCATGGAGACAAGACCATTTTCTGTTTTCATGCTAAAGCAGTTGAGGAGACAACTGGGAAAGTCCCTTTACACCTGAAAATTCCCCAGGAAAAGTTCTAGTTAGCATTTAGACCTTAAACTTGTAAACATATTACAGCAAAAAATATGCATTGCCTATGCCATTAATTTGCCACTTGGCAAATACCACCTTTCATTACTAATTATATCTCTATAAGATCCTAGGGTAGCAATAAAGTCTGAGTTCACTATCCTTGTTCTGCAAATGCTATGAGAACTTCAGCAAATTACTTCCTGTCTCTGAGATATGGTTTTGGTCATCTGTAAAATAGAGATTAGGACAGTCAAGGTGGTTTGCACCTGTAGTTCTAGCACTTTAGGAGGCCAAGGTGGGAGGATTGCTTGAGGCCAGAATTTTGAGACTAGCCTGGGCAACAGAGCAAGACCCCCATCTCAAATGATACTTAAAAAGTTTTTTGAGACAGGTTCTCATTCTGTTGCCCAGGCTGGAGTGCAGTGGTATGATCATAGCTCGCTGCAACCTCAAGCAATCCTCCCACCTCAGCCTCCTGAGTGGCTGGGACCACAGGCGCATGCCACTGCACCCTGCTAATTTTTTTAAAAATTTGGGGGCTGGATGTGTTGGCTGAGGCCTGTAATCACAGTACTTTGGGAAGCTGAAGCTGGTGGATCACTTGAGCTCAGGAGTTTGAGACCAGCCTGGGCCAAATGGCAAAACACCGTCTCTACAAAAAATACAAAAATTAGCTGGTCATTGTGGCATGTGCCTGTAGTCCCAGCTACTTGGAAGGCTGAGGTGAGAGGATCACTCGTGCCCGAGAGGTTGAGACTGCAATGAGCCGAGGTTGTGCCACTGTACTCCAACCTGGGCGACAGAGTGAGACTGTCTCAAAAACACAACACACATACCCACACACCAACCCCACACACAAATTTTAGGTAGATACAGGGTCTCACTCTTGTCCAGGCTGATCTCAAACTCCTGAGTTCAGCAATCCTCCTGCCTCGGCCTCCCAAAGTGCTGGGATTACAAGTATGAGCCATCACGCCTGGCCTCTATGATTCCTTAAGCAGGAATTAGGACCATATCTTTTGCCTCTCTATATATCTCCATGTATTTAGCACAGTACTTTAAACATAGTAGCTGTTCAGTAAATGTTTATTCATTAATTGACCAAATCAGTCAGTATCACTGCAAGATACAAAAGATTCTTATTGGCCGGGCGAAGTGGCTCACGCCTGTAATCCTAACACTTTGGGAGGTCAAGGAGGGCGGATCACGAGGTCAGGAGTTCGAGACCAGCCTGACCAACATGGTGAAACCCCATCTCTACCAAAAATACAAAAATTAGCTGGGCGTGGTGGCAGGCGCCTGTAATCCCAGCTACTCAGGAGGCTGAGGCAGGAGAATCACTTGAACCCGGGAGGCGGAGGTTGCAGTGAGCCAAGATTGCGCCACTGCACTCCAGCCTGGGCGACAGAGCGAAACTCCATCTCAAAAAAAAAAAAAAAGATTCTTATCTTACTGCTATAAAGATTGTAGTTTCCCTTTAAGCTAAGGCTAACCCTTACTCCATATTGCCTCTCCACTAAAAGCTCTCATTTTTAGCAGCCATTCTTCTTTGACACTACTCACCTACATGTTCGACTTTTAACATTGTTTCAATCCCCATTCATTTCTTTTGGACACATATTGAAGGAAATTATCCATGGACTCTATTATCTTTCCATTCATTACCTTATATCCTGATTGTATTTTGTTTTCTTTTGTTTTTTTGAGACAAAGTCTCACTCTTGTGTCCCAGGCTGGAGAGCAATGGCACGATCTTGGCTCACTGCAACCTCCACCTCACGAGTTCAAGCGATTCTCCTGCCTCAGCCTCCCGAGTAGCTGGGATTACAGGCCACTGCCACCAGGCCTGGCTAATTTTTGTATTTTTAGTAGAGATGGGGTTTCACCATGTTGGCCAGACTGGTCTCAAACTCATGACCTCAGGTGATCTGCCTGCCTTGTCTTCCCCAAGTGCTGGGATTACAGGCGTGAGCCACCGGGCCCGGCTATTTTTTATTTTATATATACTTTTTGAGATAGGCTCTTGTTCTATCACCTAGGCTGGAATGCAGTGGCATGATCATAGTTTACTGCAGCTTCGACTTTCTGGGCTCAAGTAATCCTCCCCTCAATCTCCTGAGTAGCTGGGACTAAACACAAGTGCCACCCTGCCTAGCAACTTTTTTTTTTTTTTTTTTTTTTTTTTTTTTTTTTTTTGAGACAGAGTTTCACTCTTGTTGCCTCGGCTGGAGTGCAATGGCGTGATCTCGGCTCACTGCAACCTCTGCCTCCCGGGTTCAAGCAATTCTCCTGCCTCAGCCTCCCAAGTAGCTGGGATTAGAGGCATGCACCACCACGCCCGGCCAATTATATATTTTTTAGTACAGATGGGGTTTCTCCATGTTGGTCAGGCTGGTCTCGAACTCCCGACTTCAAGTGATCCGCCCGCCTCAGCCTCCCAAAGTGCTGGGATTACAGGCGTGAGCCACCGCGCCCGGCTGCCTAATTTTTAAATTTTTTTGTAGAGATGGGGTCTTACTTTGCTGCCCAGGCTGCTCTTGAACTCCTGGTCTCAACCAGTCCTCCCACCTTGGCCTCTCAAAGTGCTGGGATTGCAGGCATGAGCCACCATACCTGGTGAAGTCTATTCACTTATTTATTTATTATTATTTCTGAGATG
This sequence comes from Macaca mulatta, assembly GCF_049350105.2. Taxonomy (NCBI): domain Eukaryota; kingdom Metazoa; phylum Chordata; class Mammalia; order Primates; family Cercopithecidae; genus Macaca; species Macaca mulatta. The sequence continues at coordinate 145,093,307 of NC_133409.1, read as the reverse complement.
GAGTTTTGCTCTTATTGCCCAGGCTAGAGTGCAGTGGCACAATCTCGGCTCACTGCAACTTCTGCCTTCCGGTTTCACGCAATTCTCCTGCCTCAGCCTCCCAAGTCGCTGGCATTACAGGTGCCCGCCACCACGCCCAGATAATTTTTTTGTATTTTTGGTAGAGACAGGGTTTCACCATGTTGGCCAGGCTGGTCTTGAACTGCTGATCTTGTGATCCACCTGCCTCAGACTCCCAAAGTGCTAGGATTACAGGCATGAGCCACCACGCCTAGCTATGAAGTCTATATTTTTAAAAGAGCAAACAGCTATCCATCTTTTCATTATAATATACAATAAAAGTGAGCCGGGCACGGTGGCTCACACCTATAATCCCAGCTATTTGGGAGGCCAAGGTGGGCGGATCACCTGAGGTCAGGAGTTCAAGACCACCCTGGCCAAAGTGGTGAAACCCCATCTCTACTAAAAAATACAAAAATTATCCAGGCATAGTGGCGGGTGCCTGTAATTCCAGCTACTCAGGAGGCTGAGGCAGGAGAATTGCTTGAACCCAGAGGCAGAGGTTGCAGTGAGCCCAGATCGTGCCACCGCACTTCATCCTGGGAGACAGAGTAAGACTGTCTCAAAAAACAAAAACAAATAAAAAAATAAAAGGGGCAGGGGCAAGATTGAGGCAGGGGAAATTCAGTGTCTTAGATGTGTTCTCTTTGGGGTTTAATTCAATTCTGTTTTAAAAGGCATCTGTTTAGCACCTCTCAAAGGGAACTATGTGGTGTTTAAAAATGTGCAATGCAAGCTGGACACCATGGCATCCATCTGTAGTCCAAGCTACTTGGGAGGCTGAGGCGGGAGGATCACTCAGCCCAGGAGTTCAAGGCCAGCCTAGACAATATAGTGAGACCCTTCTCTCTCTTTTTTTTTTTTTTTTTTTTGAGATGGAGTCTCACTGTGTTGCCAGGCTGGAGTGCAGTGGCATGATCTCGGCCCACTGCAACCTCCACCTCCTGGGTTCAAGCAATTCTCCTGCCTCAGCCTCCTGAGTAGCTAGGACTACAGGCGCACGCCACCATGCCCACCTAATTTTTGTATTTTTTTAGTAGAGATGGGATTTCACCATGTTGGCCAGGATGGTCCCGATCTCTTGACCTCGTGATCCACCGACCTCAGCCTCCCAAGTGATGGGATTACAGGCGTGAGCCACCGCGCCTGGCCAAAAAATTTTTTTTACAATATGATCTCTGCACTTGAGGAGCTGATGGTCTCATTGGGGAAACATGGGTCCTTTCAAAGTGGGTATTAAATTAATGCTTGCTGCTCCTTAAAATGATGCTACAGCCGGGTGCGGTGGCTCACGCCTGTAATCCCAGCACTTTGGGAGGCCGAGGCGGGCGGATCACGAGGTCAGGAGATGGAGACCATCCTGGCTAACACGGTGAAACCACGTCTCTACAAAAAATACAAAAAAAATTAGCCGGGCGTGGTGGTGCGCACCTGTAGTCCCAGCTACTCGGAGGCTGAGGCAGGAGAATGGCGTGAACCCGGGAGGCAGAGCTTGCATGAGCCGAGATCGCGCCACTGCACTCCAGCCTGGGCGACAAAGCGAGACTCCATCTCAAAAAAAAAAAAAAAGATGCTACAATGACAGTAAATACTTAGATAACAAAATAATATGATCGTATCAGATTAGTATTACAAGTAACTGCTGTGAGTTTAAAAACTATTGACTGGAGTGGTCAGGGAAAGCTGTAAGAAGTCCATATGGCCTTGAGTTGGTCTCAAAGGACAGATAGAATTTGGGGATGTGTGTGCAATTTGGGTTAAAGAATGTAACCTGTATTGTCTTTACAGCCCTGCATCAGAGGACCAGCTATTTGCCAACATAACTCCCATTTACAAGAGTAACTTCAGATAAAACCCTGATGACTGCCAAGTCTGACTTTCTCATCTAGTGAGTGGGTGTCTCTCTAATAAAGTAGCATCACTGAACACAGAAGCAAACTTAACCTATCCAGAGAAAAGTGACACCATTTCTATAAAGGGAACAGCACAGCTCCCTAGTTCTCCAGAGTGAGCAAGATTGTATTTAGACATGCAAAGAATCTCTGACAAAGTAATACATCGAAGGCCATAAAAAACAGCTCTGTATCTGTAGTATAGTTGTTCTAGTTCTGGCTGTGGTGAGCTGTCATGTTTGTTTTAGCAGCATGCCACCTAAAAAGAGAAGTAAAACAGAGTTGGAAAAGAGGAAGTATATGTTGAAAATGTAAGTTTCTCCAAATTATTGAGTAGATTTCATCCAATAATGCTACTACATGTCTTTTTTATCATTTGGAACTTGGAACACTCTGTGTATTAACCACGATATAAGCAAATATTCCTAAACTATAAGCCTCAAAGGATTATTTGAATAGAGAATCTTTCTAGTTTCTTCTTCAGTAGACTGAAATAGCCGGGCACAGTGGCTGATGCCTGTAATCCCAGCACTTTTGGAGACTGAGGTGGGCAGATCATGAGGTCAGGAGTTTGACACCAGCCTGGCCAACATAGTGAAACCCTGTCTCTACTAAAAATACAAAGCGTAGCTGGGCATGGTGGTGCATGCCTGTAGTCCCAGCTACTGGGGAGGCCGAGGCAGGAGAATCGCTTGAACCTGTGAGGTGGAGGTTGTGGTGAGCTGTGATCGTACCACTGCACTCCAGCCTGGGCAACAGAGTGAGACTCTGTCTCAAAAAAAAAAAAAAAAAGACTGAAATAAAATCTCTATCATGTTTTTCTTTCACCTTTTGCAATATGACATCAGGAGCTCCTACTGGTTCTGTCTCTGGCTTCTTGATTTTGATTTTAAAAACTTTTGAGGCTGGGAGCGGTGGCTCATGCCTGTAATCCCAGCATTTTGGGAGGCTGAGGCGGATGGATCACAAAGTGAGGAGTTCAAGACCAGCCTGGCCAAGATGGTAAAACCCTGTCTCTATCAAAAATACAAAAATTAGCCGGGTGTGGTGGTGCACGCCTGCAATCCCAGCTACACAGGAGGCTGAGGCAGAAGAATCGCTTGAACCCATGAGGCAGAGGTTGCAGTGAGCCAAGATCTCACCACTGCACTCCAGCCTGGGTGACAGAGCGAGACTCCGTCTCAAAAAGAAAAAAAAAGAAAAAAAACTTTTATTCATTCATTTCACGTGCGTTGGGGAATACAAAAAACATAACACAAAGCATCTTTTGCTTCACTTCCTGACTTTACTCACCCTGTTCTTCCTCTCCTTCCTACCTATTTATATTTTACTCATTAAGACCTAAGATCTACATCCTCCATGGAGCCTCCCCAGACCTCTTCAACCTCCTCTGAACCTTGACTTTGTGGATGATACTATCAGAACTTAATCACAGAAGACCTTGTTAAATCTCTTTTTTTGTTTGTATGATAGAGACAGGGTCTGACTCTATAGCCCAGGTGGGAGTGTAGTGGCATGATCAAGGCTCACAGCAACCTCTGCTACTTGGGCTCAAGCAGATCCTCCCAGCTCAGCCTCCCAAACAGCTGGGACTACAGGCATATGCCATCACACCCAGGTAATTTTTGTATTTTTTGTAGAGACGGGGTTTCACCATATCGGCCTACCTGGTCTTGAACTCCTGGGATCAAGTGATCCCACCCTCAGCCTACCAAAGTGCTGGGATTACAGTCATGAGCCACTGTGCCTTGCTGTTAAATCTCTTAAACTCATTTTGTGTTCCTTGGAAAAGCAGAATGGCATGGTGAGTAGGAGATTGCTCTGCCACTTAACAGTGTAGCCTTGGGCAAATTACTTATCTCTGTTCCTGTTTATTTATCTGTAAACCAATGAGGATAGTAAAAATGCCCCCGTCATAGGATTGATATGAGGATATAAATAGAACAATGCCTAGCACATCATTGATGCTCAATATTGGCTTTTAGTACCTATCTCTTTTGCCCCTCCCGCCGATGATTTTCTTTTTTTTTTTTTTTTTTTTTTTTTGAGACGGAGTCTCACTCTGCCGCCCAGGCTGGAGTGCAATGGCCGGATCTCAGCTCACTGCAAGCTCCGCCTCCCAGGTTCACGCCATTCTCCTGCCTCAGCCTCCCGAGTAGTTGGGACTACAGGCGCCCGCCACCTCGCCCGGCTAATTTTTTGTATTTTTAGTAGAGACAGGGTTTCACCGTGTTAGCCAGGATGGTCTCGATCTCCTGACCTCGTGATCCGCCCGTCTCAGCCTCCCAAAGTGCTGGGATTACAGGCTTGAGCCACCGCGCCCGGCCGATTTTCATTACTTAGCCTTTATGTTCAATTAAAGGATGATGGTTTCTTCTTTCAATTTGTTTATAATCTAGTTGTAGAGATGAGACAAATACAGAAAAATAAGACTATATACTATTAGATGACAAATTAGATACACAGTAAAGAAATGTTTTCATCACTTTCTTTGTAGTGCTTAGAAGGATGTTCCATGAAATATTTTTTGCACTTTTTTTTATTTCACCTAGATGAACTTTGTGGCTTTTCCAAAGTCTTACATCAGCAATTTTATTTTACTTTTAAAAGATGGTAGACAATCCCCTCACCAGCTCCTAGATAGAAGACATTCTCTCTCTCTCACACACACACACGCGCACGCACAGACACGATGGCCCTTTTCTTTGTTAGTTAGACATGCAGCGTTTTTGTTCATGTGTCTGCCTGGTCCTTCTGATCTGAGGCATACATTTTCCTAGTCTTCTAATAAGGTATTTTATAATAGTCTCCAGGCTTCCTGTAGCCTTTATATGTTCTAAGCTACTCCTTTTTATATTCATCTATCCAGCAATACTCAGGAACTATAAAATCTTTGTGCATAATGCCTTCAGTAAATATTATTTTTACTCAAACTGTCAGTATTTAATGTGCAAAATTCCAAAAATAAATCTAGGTTACTTTTATTTCCTCTAAAAAACAAAAAACAAATGAATTGGTAATTAATTTAAATATACTTTATTGTAAAATAACCCTTTCTTTTCCCAACCTTGCTGGCTAAAATAGATTTATAAAACTGAAATAGGCCAGGCACAGAGGTTCGTGCCTGTGATCCCAGCACTTTAGGAGGCCGAGGCGAGCGGATCACAAGGTCAAGAGATTGAGACCATCCTGGTCAACATGGTGAAACCCCATCTCTACGAAAAATACAAAAACTAGCTGGGCGTGGTGGCCCGTGCCTGTAGTCCCAGCTACTCTGGAGGCTGAGGCAGGAAAATCCCTTGAACCCAGGGGCCAGAGGTTGCAGTGAGCGGAGATCACACCACTGCACTCTAGCCTGGCGACAGAGCGAGACTGGGTCTTTAAAAAAAAAAAAAAAAAAAAAAGGAAATAACTATCATATCCTTATCAAGGACAAGAACTACCCGGGCGTGGTGCCTCACGCCTGTAATCCCAGCACTTTGGGAGGCCGAGGCGGATGGATCACGAGGTCAGGAGATCGAGACCATCCTGTCTAACACGATGAAACCCCGTCTCTACTAAAATACAAAAAATTAGCCCGGTATGGTGGCGGGCGCCTGTAGTCCCAGCTACTCGGGAGGCTGAGGCAGGAGAATTGCTTGAACCCCGGAGGTGGAGGTTGCAGTGAGCCGAGATCGCACCCCCACACTCCAGCTTGGGCTATAGAGCTAGACTCCGTCTCAAAAAAAAAAAAAAGACAAGAACTAGTTCTAGTTCTAATGACTACATAGATTACATAGATTCCCTGATCATTCTGAAATTGGGACATGGTGGATATCCTAAGTGTCTCCCACTACCACAATGATTTCAATTTAAAAAGGTTTTCGGCTGGGTTTAGTGGTTTATGCCTGTAATACCAGTACTTTGGGCCGGGCGCGGCGGTTCACGCCTGTAATCTCTGTAATCTCAGCACTTTGGGAGGCCTAGGCGGGTGGATCACCTGAGGTCAGGAGTTTGAGGGCAGCCCCACCAACATGGTGAAAATCCGTCTCTACTAAAAATACAAAAATTAGCCGGGTGTGGTGGCAGGCGCCAGTAATCCCAGCTACACCGGAGGGTGAGGCAGGGAGAATCGCTTGCACCCGGGAGGCAGAGGTTGCAGTGAGCCGAGATTGCGCCACTGCACTTCTGCCTGGTAGGTAGAGCAAGACTCCATCTCAAACAACAACAAACACAGCATTTTGGGAGGCCAAGACTGATGGATCACCTGAACCCAGGAGTTTGAGAACAGCCTTGGCAACATGGTAAACCTCATCTCTACAAAAAATGTGAAAATTAGCCCGGCATGGTGGCTCACCCCTGTAATTCCAGCTAGGTGGGAGGCTCAGGCAGCAGGATGGCATGAGCGCAGGAGGTCTAGGCTGCAGTGCGCCGTGATACATCGTGCCACTGCACTCCAAGCCTGGGCGACCAGAGTCAGACTTTGTCTCAAAAATAAATAAATGAAAATTAAAACAAAAAAAGAAAGAGTCAGTTTTTGTTTTGTTTTGTAAAGACAGGGTTTCCCTATGCTGCCCAGGCTGCTCTCCTGAGCTCAAGCAATCCTCCTGCCTTGGCCTCACAAAGTGCTGGGATTACAGTCGTGAGCCACCATGCCTGGTGGGCTTAGTTTAGTCTTTTTAAATTTAGAATGTTTCCTGTCTGGCTGGGCACAGTGGCTCATGCCTGTAATCCCAGCACTTTCGGAGGCTGAGGTGGGCGGATCACTTGAGGTCAGGAGTTTGAGACCAGCCTGGCCAACCTGATGAAACCCCGTGTCTACTAAAAATACAAAAATTAGTCGGGGGTGGTGGCGGGCACCTGTAATCCCAGCTACTCGGGAGGCTGAGGCAGGAGAATGGCGTGAACCCGGGAGTGGTAGGCTGCAGTGACCTGAGATCACACCACTGCACTCCAGCCTGGGTGACAGAGTGGGACTCTGTCTCAAAAACAAATAAACTAAATAAAATGAATAAAAAACTAAGTACTTTTTTTTTAGGAGATAAATGAGTGATATAGACTCAATATGTCTCTACCTGATTAATTATAAATAGCATATAGAGTCTTAGTTATACAATCCTAGTTATATAAATGCATTGACTAGACTTACAGACACTTTAAAAAACTGTACAGATATCCCTTTCAAACTTTCTTCTAAACTTGTTTTTTAAAAAAATTCCGTGACTAGAGAAATTGCTGAAGTCATTGCTTTTTTTTTTTTTTTTTTTTTTGCATAAACATAGAGTCCCTGGATGAAGTTATTCCTTTGACAATGACTTGATTAAACGCGTATCAGGCAGAAGATGAAAACCACCTAAGGATTAATTTGGATATTGTTCAAATTAATATTAATAAATGCTCCTCTTCCCAGAGAAATGTTAGCATGATTATGGCCTTTTATCTTTCCAAAAGCACTTGTCATTTAATTATTAGGGTGATTTTTCTGATTCTTTGTTAGATTCTTTGAGATAGCACAAATAGTGCTAAATTTTATTAAGACTATATTTCGATCAATCAAAACATCAAGTTCCCTGCTCTCGAGGAGTAACTTTTGACCCACAACACATCTGAATGTTTATTAATTATCTTTTAAAGCAATTTTAAGTAAATCAAAGCTGTATGCCAAGCAAAGTCCATGTTTTGTAACTTCCAGCTGTGAAGCCCCCACCATATAAAGTACATAGATTAAATGTTAATCACTTTAGCTCTAACTAATTAAATATTTAGTCCTTCAAAGACCTAGAAAAAGTGAAAAAGGTTGAACTTGATTTTTTTTTCCTAAAAGGCCTAAAAGACCTACTAGAAACAACTATTTTAAATCACATCTCTCCCCAAATGGTTAAAAATCCAACTATTAATCCAGTATTTTACCTTTGATACCTTCAAGGCATAAGACCATTTGGAAAAACATCATCGTCATAACCACGACCAACATTATTGCCATTATCATTGCTAATATTTATTAGAAGTTTACTCTGTACTGGGTTATACGCTTTACAAACAAGAGTTTTATTTGCTCCTTACAACAACCCTATGAGGTAGGTGCTGTTATTATCTCCATTCTGTCTAAAGCTTAATAAGGTTAACTTGACCAATGCCACATAACAAGTAGCTGCCAGGTTCCAGAATTGAAACCAGGCTAACTCAGTTTAGCCCTTGCCCTCAACCTTTATGTTCCCTAAGCCCACTTAATTCACTTAAATTTAGTATAAATTGACTTTAATTATGGTCTTTTTGTTGGGATCCATTATAGTCTCTTTTATCAACAAATGTTGGATAAAGTATGCATTTGAGGAGGCTGGGCACGGTGGCTCACACTTGTAATCCCAGCACTTTGGGAGGCCGAGGCAGGCGGATCATGACGTCAGGAGTTCGAGACCAGCCTGGCCAACATGGTAAAATCCCGTCTCTACTAAAAATACAAGAATTATCTGGGCATGGTGGCAGGCACCTGTAATCCCAGCTACTTGGGAGGCTGAGACAGGAGAATCAATCGTTTGAACCCGGGAGGTGGAGGTTGCTGTGAGCCGAGATCACACCATTGCGCTCCAGCCTGGGCAACAGGGCAAGACTCCCTCTCAAAAAAAAAAAAAAAAAGAGTATGCATTCAAGGAATAGGAAGACAAAGTATAATGGAAAAGTAAATTAACAAAAAGGATTTAAAAAAAAAAATCCCGATTGTCAGATTAGTAGGCAGTGAACCAATGCTCTGAGTTTGTTCATCAATCTGTGGTAGAACTACAATTGTTTCCTAAAGGGTGGAAAGGCTTTGAATAAAAGTGGAGAGGTAGAGAGGGCACTCCCAGGACAGGTTTATTGCTTCTGCAAAGGCAAAGGGTCTGTCAAGTGCTAGGTGAGTGGGAACAAGTGGGAATAGTTCTGTCTGACTACATCTGAGGGTTTGAGAAAGGAAAGGGAGGGTAGTAGGGATGGAAGTGGGAATCACATACATTTAGTGATGTCTTGTTCAGTGCCAAGGACAGTTTTAGACCCTGAAAAGCAGAAAGCTTTGAATACTCAGGAGTTGAATTTGGGTCATTTCATCTCCTCTCTTAGCTGCTGTATGACCCTGTGCCATCCTACTTATGTTTCATTTTCCTATCTGCAAAAAGGGAGTAATTCTGGTTCCCTTGGGTTTTCTCCTAGTCATAAAAAATGAATGAGTTCGGTCACAGTACACAAACAAAAGGAAAATATGTAATATTTCGTAGGATAAATTCATAAAACTTGTGGAGGATCTGGGCACTTTTATAGAGCAAGCACTGTAGAAAACTCTTAAAGGAAACATTTAAATTCACTAACGACGAGCTATAGGGATCCTAATTTTTCCTTTAAATGGCAGGCAGGCACTTGAAAAAATTAAAATATAATGTAGTTAGCTTTCAATTACTTAGGCCACTGACAATTCAATTTATGGATTATATAGTATTTTAATTTACTCATTTCACACGTCGTTATCAACTCTACATGAAGTTTAAAAGGACAAAGGATGCAAGTGGAGTTGGTCAGTGTTCCGGGTTATTTCCAAGGGAGGCAGAGGGTGGGGGGTTTCCTTTGAGACAAGACTTCGGGTTGGCCAATAATTGCTGGTATTGCCTTCCCGGTAATAACAGGCTGATGAAAAGGTGACTACAACGTGAAAACTGGTGAAGTCAAGCGCACTCTCCCACCCTCGTTTTAGATGAGGAATTTTCCGCCCTCACAGAAGGGGCTGAGGCAGCATCTGGCATCACAACACCAACATTTGCTTCGTGATTTCCTCTTTACCCGGCCCTTTGACACACATCCCTTCCCAGGAATCAGGATTCGCTGGTGCCTTTTTGCATTTCTAAAATGGGAATCCTGCGGCTGAGCTTTTAGCCGGCCGGAGCGACCGAGGGCTGCATCCCTTTCCCGCAGGAGCGGGGCTCCCGCCTCCAGTTCTGTTCCAGGCCTGACTCCTCCACTCCCTCCGTGACTCATGTCCTGCGGATCCTTCGCCCCCGACGCGCCCCCCAACACACAAACCCCCAGAATCCGCCCCCAGCCTACAGCGCGACGTCAGCCCGCCCCAGCCGACTTGGAGGTCTCGGGTCTGAGTCACACAGAAAGACCACCCTCGTCGGCATCCCCACACACAGTCCCACACCCGGCGCGCCAGCCTCCCCGCCTGACACACCAACGCCCGTCGTCTCCGCGCAACTTGTTATGCTTCGGCTCGAGCCCTTGACCCAAAAACCTCCGCGAAACAGAGAGCCGCAGAGCCGGCCTCGGGCGGCCTTTGATGGCTTTGTTATTGTTTGGGTTTGAATCGATACGCCCCTCCCCATCCTTCCTCCCTCGCGGCCCTACACCCAGCTCCCGCCTCCCCTCACGCCCCGCGCCCCTCCCCCTCCATTTTGGCGCCTTTTCCTTCCCGCCACGTCGTGGCGGCGTAGAGACCATTCTGACCGCGAGAGCGGGGCGGGGCGGGGGCGGGGCGCGCCGAGTTATGCAGATCAGTCGGCCTCTGGTTGGTGGAGACGCGCCGGCGGGGGCGGGGCCGGGGCGCGGCCACGGAGCGCGCGGGGCGGGGGCCGAGGGGAGTCGCCCCGTCCCGCCGCTTCCCCACCCCCTCTCCTCCCTCTGCCGGCCCGGCAGCCCTGCTCCCCGCCTTGGCCTCCCGGAGAGGCCCCGCCCCGTCCCCGCCCTCCGCGCCCTCCCCGCGCGCCCTCCCCGCCGGCGCGCTCCTCCCCTTTACTCCTGGCTGCGGGGCGAGCCGGGCGTCTGCTGCAGCGGCCGCGGTGGCGGAGGAGGCCCGAGAGGAGTCTGTGGCAGCGGCGGCGGCGGCGGCGGCGGCGGGACCCGCAGCAGCAGCAGCAACAGCAGCCACGAGCTTCCTGCCCCGCGGCGCTGCCGCACAAGCCCCACGAGCCACTCACCCCGCCGCTCTCAGCGCTGCCCGACCCCGCTGGCGCGCCCTCCCGCCGCCAGTCCCGGCAGCGCCCTCAGTTGTCCTCCGACTCGCCCTCGGCCTTCCGCGCCAGCCGCAGCCACAGCCGCAACGCCACCCGCAGCCACAGCCACAGCCCCAGGCATAGTCATCGGCACAGCCCCGGCTCCGGCTCCTGCTGCAGCTCCTCGGGGCACCGTCCCTGCGCCGACATCCTGGAGGTTGGGATGCTCTTGTCCAAAATCAACTCGCTTGCCCACCTGCGCGCCGCGCCCTGCAACGACCTGCACGCCACCAAGCTGGCGCCCGGTGAGAGCACCCTCCCGCCTCCGGCCCGGGGATGCGGGGCGGCGGCGGGATCTGCTGGGTGGGGAGCTGGCGGCTCGCGGGCCGGCACTGAGTCCCCGTGCCTCTCCCCCTTTCCTAGGCAAGGAGAAGGAGCCCCTGGAGTCGCAGTACCAGGTGGGCCCGCTATTGGGCAGCGGCGGCTTCGGCTCGGTCTACTCAGGCATCCGCGTCTCCGACAACTTGCCGGTGAGTGGGCGCCCCGCGGTGGGGAGGGCGCGCCGGGCGGGGGGCGCACGGGCGTGCATTAACCCAGGCGAGGGGACCTGACGGAGACTCTGGGGCTTCCAGGTGGCCATCAAACACGTGGAGAAGGACCGGATTTCCGACTGGGGAGAGCTGGTGAGTGTCCTGCAGGAGCGACCCCCAGAATGAGTGGGTGGGGTGAGGGGCGACCCCGACTCCCGCCGTAACGCGGCCCCCTCGCCCCTGCAGCCCAATGGCACCCGAGTGCCCATGGAAGTGGTCCTGCTGAAGAAGGTGAGCTCGGGCTTCTCCGGCGTCATTAGGCTCCTGGACTGGTTCGAGAGGCCCGACAGTTTTGTCCTGATCCTGGAGAGACCCGAGCCGGTGCAAGATCTCTTCGACTTCATCACGGAAAGGGGGGCCCTGCAAGAGGAGCTGGCCCGCAGCTTCTTCTGGCAGGTGCTGGAGGCCGTGCGACACTGCCACAACTGCGGGGTGCTCCACCGCGACATCAAGGACGAAAACATCCTCATCGACCTCAATCGCGGCGAGCTCAAGCTCATCGACTTCGGGTCGGGGGCGCTGCTCAAGGACACCGTCTACACGGATTTCGATGGTGAGCCAGGCCCGGGAGGGAGCTGCCCAGGTGACTCGGCCCGGCCCAGCCCCGAGGCCTCGGCCAGTCTCCCGCGCCAGCCTTTTGTAAAGGTCATTGGGCCGCCTGGCTCGATGCTAGCCGGGGAGGGACGCAGGAGAGCCTCCCAGCGTAGTAAAGCCGGGGATTTTCAGCCAGCTGAACCTGTAATGTTTCTGGCATGATTTTATTCTTCAAGTGGAATTCAGTGAGTTCCAAGCTTTCCCAATGAATAAGAGGTTGTGGGCAACCGGCGGTAGCCCAGATTTTTCTAAAGTCTGACCCAGTTTCCCCGCCAGTAAAAGGATGGGGGCGGGGGAAGAGGTGGAAATTGATGCGGGTTTTGTAATTTTTGTTTTGTTTTATAAGGGAGTTAGTTTTCTGTATGGTAGTTTTAGAGCTGCAGTTCTTTCCTCCTTTCTGATCTAGGGAAGGTTAGGGAATAGGAACTATTATTACTGGTGGCCTTTTTTTTTTTTTTTTTTTTTTTTTTAGTGTTATGGGGTGAGAGTCAGGAATGAATGTTGTGAAATAAGATCTGTCGTTGGTTTGAAAATTAGTTGGGTGTCTCCGCAGAGAGGATGAAAACCTATCCTAGGGAGGGGCTTGGAGCGGGTTCTTTCTGAAAAGAAGGAATGGAGAGCCTGAGATCAAAGCTGCGGAGGGTGGGTCATCATTTGAGCGGCTTAACCTAACAAACGACAGCCTTTCAAAACTTGTGACTCGGGCTTGTGGTTTATGTTTATTTGCCCTTGGAGGACGCTGGGTTGGGCTGCATTTTTTGTATTTAACAGTTAATGGCTGGCCGGGTCCTCCCATGTTTTTTCCTTCAAGTCTTTGCTGCCCCCTGGTGAGCACCAGCGGCATGGCCCCTCCTATATCTTTTACTATCCAAAGTTTGTAAACAGGAATCACGTGGTCTGAAACCAACCCTGCAGCTCTCTCTACCTTTCCAGTCTAGGGAGGAAAGGGTGTGGGTGTCTGCTCCTGCGCGCATCGGGTGGGGAGGAAGGCCTCCCAAAGGGCATCCTTGACTTAGGATGTTGTGCAAGCATCCTTGCTTGGATCCTGTGGGCCATGAGAATCTCACCTGGGCTGTGGTGAATGCAGTGTAAGGATGGATAGTCTATGGGATACCTTTCTTGGTTGTGCAGACATGCATCCCTTCATCCTTTTGCAGGCGGCCCTGCCTCACAGAGCTTCAGGTTTTGGGTCTGCGGCCAGCTGTGTTTGTTTCTTGGAGCAGTTTGTAAAGAATTTGTTTATGGTTTGGGCTAGCAGAGAGGTAGGTAATGCTTTGGGTTGGAGAGATGCCATAAGCTGCGCCTCCACTCTCCTTAGCCCAGGGAGAAAAATGGACTTCACCCAGCTCCTGAGAGAAGGATTTTTTTTTTAAAAAGAGTCATATATATTATCTGGTTGCTTTGTACTTGTTTTTGCTAAAAGTGTGTTTTCTATTCCCTTGGCTCACAGGGACCCGAGTGTATAGCCCTCCAGAGTGGATCCGCTACCATCGCTACCATGGCAGGTCGGCGGCAGTTTGGTCCCTGGGGATCCTGTTGTATGATATGGTGTGTGGAGATATTCCTTTCGAGCATGACGAAGAGATCATCAGGGGCCAAGTTTTCTTCAGGCAGAGGGTCTCTTCAGGTAACTGATGGAAGCCCCTGGCCATGGGGTTATTGGTCTCCATGGGGCTATTAGTCTTCATGTGACAGTCTGAAATTCTGGAGAACTTCACTCTCCAGTAGATGCCCTGACCCTTGGCTTAGAATTGTAGGTGAGTGATTTGCATTTGAGAGCTGGCCTCATAAATCACGTGGTTTGCACTTGAGCTTTCCTTAAGAGGTCAGAGGAAGAGCATGTGTGAGCCTATTAAGAAGAAAAGACAATCTGGCTTCCCCAGAAAGTTTGTTAAAGGTACCAGCAGAAACCTGATAACTCCTGGCTGTTTTGCCAAGGAGTAAAAAGTTAAAAGCTCTTTTAGCATCTCCTTTAAGTCAGCACCTCCAAATATTTCGGTACCAGTGACCTCAATGTGGGTGGTGTTCATGTTTGTAAGTTGGTAGGTGAGTTGAATCATCTCATCATGCTCAGTGGTGTCTCATCAAAATCTATTGTCATCATCCTACCTATTTCTGGTGAGTGGGTGTTGTGGGAAAGGCCCCCACTATTGAAGTTTGAAAACCACAGGTTTAAGAGAGTCTGTCTTTAGCTGAAAGCAGACTGAAGGACCCAGATATTAGTCAATACCTTCCCATTGAAGGGTACCCAGCACAGTGTTCTAGAAAGTGCTTGGCCTCCCTGGGACCCCAGACTTGTGGGCCTCTGAGAAGCAAATGGGGAAGACCTTTGCAGCGTAAAAACAAGTTGAGTCATTCATAACCTCTGTCTATCCTCCTTTCTTGCAGAGTGTCAGCATCTCATTAGATGGTGCTTGGCCCTGAGACCATCAGATAGGCCAACCTTCGAAGAAATCCAGAACCATCCATGGATGCAAGATGTTCTCCTGCCCCAAGAAACTGCTGAGATCCACCTCCACAGCCTGTCACCAGGGCCCAGCAAATAGCAGCCTTTCTGGCAGGTCCTCCCCTCTCTGTCAGATGCCCGAGGGAGGGGAAGCTTCTGTCTCCAGCTTCCCGAGTACCAGTGACACTTCTCGCCAAGCAGGACAGTGCTTGATACAGGAACAACATTTACAACTCATTCCAGACCCCAGGCCCCTGGAGGCTGCCTCTCAACAGTGGGGAAGAGAGACTCTCCAGGGGTCCTAGGCCTCAACTCCTCCCATAGATACTCTCTCCTTCTCATAGGTGTCCAGCATTGCTGGACTCATTGAAATATCCCGGGGGTGGGGGGTGGGGGTGGGTCAGAACCCTACCATGGAGCTGTTTCCTTATCACGAGTTCTGCTGAATGCCGCGATGGGTCAGGTAGGGGGGAAACAGGTTGGGTTGGGATAGGACTAGCACCATTTTAAGTCCCTGTCACCTCTTCCGACTCTTCTGAGTGCCTTCTGTGGGGACTCCGGCTGTGCTGGGAGAAATACTTGAACTTGCCTCTTTTACCTGCTGCTTCTCCAAAAATCTGCCTGGGTTTGGTTCCCTATTTTTCTCTCCCGTCCTCCCTCACCCCCTCCTTCATATGAAAGGTGCCATGGAAGAGGCTACAGGGCCAAACGCTGAGCCACCTGCCCTTTTTTCTGCCTCCTTTAGTAAAACTCCGAGTGAACTGGTCTTCCTTTTTGGTTTTTACTTAACTGTTTCAAAGCCAAGACCTCACACACACACAAAATGCACAAACAATGCAAATCAACAGAAAAGCTGTAAATGTGTGTACAGTTGGCATGGTAGTATACAAAAAGATTGTAGTTGATCTAATTTTTAAGAAATTTTGCCTTTAAGTTATTTTACCTGTTTTTGTTTCTTGTTTTGAAAGATGCGCATTCTAACCTGGAGGTCAATGTTATGTATTTATTTATTTATTTATTTGGTTCCCTTCCTGTTCCAAGCTTCCATAGCTGCTGCCCTAGTTTTCTTTCCTCCTTTCCTCCTCTGACTTGGGGACCTTTTGGGGGAGGGCTGCGACGCTTGCTCTGTTTGTGGGGTGACGGGACTCAGGCGGGACAGTGCTGCAGCTCCCTGACTTCTGTGGGGCCCCTCACCTGCTTACCCAGGTGGGTCCCGGCTCCGTGGGTGGTGGGGAGGGGCATTGCTGACTGTGTATATAGCATAATTATGAAAAGCAGTTCTGGATGGTGTGCCTTCCAGATCCTCTCTGGGGCTGTGTTTTGAGCAGCAGGTAGCCTGCTGGTTTTATCTGAGTGAAATACTGTACAGGGGAATAAAAGAGATCTTATTTTTTTTTTTTTTATACTTGGCGTTTTTTGAATAAAAACCTTTTGTCTTAACTCATGGCTTCCAATCGTCGTCTATGCAGAGGCATTGCTAACCTGCATTTATTGAGCATTTGGTAAGTGCCAAAGAATTGGAGGAGGAGAAAGGAATTTTCAGCCTGAATCTGCCTTCCTTCACCATTAGGATTTCTGGGATAGTCACCTTCCCGAAACGAATGTATGGTCAAGGGGTAGGACCAGTATTGTCAAGATTTGGGCAATATCTGGCATGGGGGACCTAATAAAATAACCTTTTCCAAATTAAAATTTTAAAGCTATGCAAATAGGATACATGGTGACAATTTTCAAGTGTTCAATAGCCATTTGTGGCTAGTGGCCACCTCACATAAGATATCATTGCAGAAGGTTCTATTGGACAGGGTTGATCTAGAGATAACAAATACATACCTATTACCAAACTAACCACCGAAGCTTTTATCAGTTTTCTCCCACTGATAGTAAAACATTTTGAGCATGTCCCCTTGGAACATGTTAAGTTTATTGAAAAACTATTGCCTATATTACTCTCGGTTCCTGATTCAAGTTTCCTTCACCTTTAGTGTGAAGTTGAGTTTTTGTTTTTTTTTTGAGACTGAGTCTCTGTCACTCAGGCTGGACCAGCTGGCATACCACTGCCAGTGGCCCCATCTCAGTTCACTGCAACTTTCACTTCAAGCAATTCTGCCTCAGCCTCCCAAGTAGCTGGGATTACAGGCACCTGCTGCCACAGCTGGCTAATTTTTGTATTTTAGTAGAGACGGTTTCACCATGTTGGCCAGGCTGGTCTCAAATCCTTGACCTTGTGAACCACCTCCCTGAGCCACCCAAAGTGCTAGGATTACAGGCGTGAGTCACCGCGCGCTCGGCAGCCTTTATTTTTCTTTCTTTTTTTTTGAGACGGAGTCTTGCTCTGTCGCCTAGGCTGGGGTGCAGTGGCACAATCTAGGCTCATTGTAAACTCTGCCTGCCAGGTTTTAAGTGATTCTCCTGTCTCAGTCTCCTGAGAAGGGATTACAGGCACGCGCCCCATGCCGGCTAATTTTTTATTAGTAGATACGAGGTTTCGCCATGCTGGCCAGGCTGGTCTGGAACTCCTGACCTCAAATGATCCGCCTGCCTTGGCCTCCCGAAGTGCTGGGATTACAGGCATGAGCCAGCACGCCCGGCCTAGTCTTTAACAATAGTATAATTTATTATGCAGCATAGAAAAAATATAGATCGGTGTGTTGATATTAAAGTCGTGGCCAGATAAGACCCAGTCTACAAAAAATAAGTAAAAATTCGCTGAGCGTTGGGACACACATCTTGTAGTCCTAGCTATGCAGGAGGCTGAGGCAAGAGGATAGCTTGAACCCAGGAGCTCCAAGGTTGCAGTGAGTTATGATCACGCTATTGCACTCCAGCCTGGGCAACAGGTAACCCCACTTAAAACACACACACACAACAGTGGATGGGTAGAAATATGTGTTTGACTTAAGGTTTCCCCCTCTGATGTGTCTGACAAAGGGCTAATATTGGGAGTAGGTGAAATGTTAGCTCTGCCATTTTCTTACTGCTTATTCTTGGATAATTAGTATGTTTAGTCCATGGTTTCTTTGCAGGGATCTGTTTAATAGGCCCTTTGTCCATTTTGTATGAGTTTAGTTTAAACTGGATGGCAAGGCCCATGAATCCACTTTGTACATGTGGCCTGGATACATCCTGATATTTTGAAAGCACACTGGAGTGCCATTGTCAATTCATATATTAAGTATTGGTAAATGTTGGTTTCTTGTTTCTTTATAAATATCCACAGTTATAATACTCCCTCCCTGGGGGTCATCCTGCTCCCAACCCTCGGTGCATCCACACACCCTTTGGACACTGGCCCACATGCACCCTCCAGGTTGCTGGAGGGCGCAGACCACAATACCCCTCACCCCTCATTGGGTTCTGGTGTGTGTCTACCCTTAAGCTTAGACTAGATCCCATATCTCAGCTTAGCCCCCATGTGGCTATAAAGAGGAAGGAAGGATGTCTTGGTTCTGGGGGGCTGATTTTCTGAGGTTCCCCTTTTCTCTAATATCTCCCATCCCCCACACAACATACACACACCATCACCATCTTGGAGCCTGAGGGTTGCATGCTTCATCCTTTCCAGTAAAGCTGACACTTGGATAATTAAAAGTTGCTGCAAGCTATTAACGAAATCAGGCAAGGTCCCACCCTTCTCTTCCTCGAAGTGAGTTTCTGGCAGTTTCCCCATCTAATGAGACTGCTTAGGGGGAATGGAAGGAAGTATCTCTGAATAAAGACAGATCACGCTCCTGTTGGGTGCAAGATATTAAGAGTTTTAGGGGGAGGGTGAAAGGTCATATTTAGTCTCTTCTCAGGGGCAGTTTGACATGTAGCATGGAAAGGGAATCAGATAACTAATAAGTCCGTGGGGCATCAATGTCACGGCCAGAGGAATATAGAGAACAATGGTTAAAAGCATTGACTTGGGAATCAGCCTTGAGCTTAACTTATCTAGAAACCTTGGTCAAGTTATTACACCCTCTAAAACTAATCTCTAAACAGAGATACTCCTAGATTGGATTATTAGGAGACTGGGTTAAATAACAGATATACTTACATATGGAAAAAATACTATCTCCCGATTATGGATGCATACACATGTAGTAAAAGTACAAAGAAGTACAGGATGGAGTAGGGTGTGGTAGTTCACACCCATAATCCCAGCACTTTGGGAAGCCAAGGAGGGAGCATCACTTGAGCCCAGGAGTTTGAGACTAGCCTGGCCAACATGACAAAACCCCATCTCTACAAAATTAGAAGCATTAGCTGGACGTGGTGGTGCATGCCTGTAGTCCCAGCTACTTGGGAGGCTGAGGTGGGAGGATCGATTGAGTCCAGGAGATGGAGGCTACAGTGAACCAAGATGGTACCACAACATTCAGCTTGGGTGAAAGAGTGAGACCCTGTCTCAAAAAAAAAAAAAGAAAAAAAGAAAAAAAAAATAGTGCAAGGTGATAATACATTCCCAGAGGTAGGGAACTGGTTATTACCTTTGGGGAGAAGGGAGGGAGCTTGTGATTTGGGGAAAGAGACCTTCAACTGTTTTGGCAATGCTTTATTCCATAAACTAGATGGTAGGAGTAAGATGTTTGTATTATTCTTTTTAACTTTTGGGTTGTTTTAAATGTTTTATGATAAACTTTATTTAAAAATTTTTTTTCTGGCTGGGTGCGGTGGCTCATACCTGTAATCCCAGCACTTAGGGAGGCCGAGGCGGGTGGATCACAAGGTCAGGAGATCAACACCATCCTAGCTAACACAGTGAGACCCCATCTCTATTAAAAATACAAAAACTTGGCCGGGCGCGGTGGCTCAAGCCTGTAATCCCAGCACTTTGGGAGGCCGAGACGGGCGGATCACGAGGTCAGGAGATCGAGACCATCCTGGCTAACGCGGTGAAACCCCGTCTCTACTAAAAATACAAAAAACTAGCCGGGCGAGGTGGCGGGCGCCTGTAGTCCCAGCTACTCAGGAGGCTGAGACAGGAGAATGGCGTAAACCCAGGAAGCGGAGCTTGCAGTGAGCTGAGATCCGGCCACTGCACTCCAGCCCGGGTGACACAGCGAGACTCCATCTCAAAAAAAAAAAAAAAAAAAAAATACGAAAACTTAGCTAGGCGTGGTGGCACGTGCCCGTAGTACCAGCTACCCAGGAGGCAGAGGCAAGAGAATTGCTTGAACCCAGGAGGCGGAGGTTGCAGTAAGCCGAGATAGCTAGCCACTGCACTCCAGCCTGGGCAACAGAGACGCCGTCTCAAAAAAAAAAAAAAAATTTTTTTTCTTTGTTGTTTCTTTGGGAGGCTGAGGTGGGTGGATCATCTGAGGTCAGGAGTTCAAGACCAACCTGACCAACATGGTGAAACCCAGTCTCTACCAAAAATACAAAATTACCTGGGCATGGTGGCACATGCCTGTAGTCCCAGCTACTCAGGAGGCTGAAGCAGGAGAATCGCTTGAACCTAGGAGGCAGAGGCTGCAGGGAACCAAGATCACACCATTGCACTACAACCTGAGCGACAGAGCGAAACTCCGTCTCAGAAAACAAAACAAAACAAAACTCTCTCTCTCTCTCTCTCTCTCTATATATATATATATATATATATAATTTGTTTATTTTGAGACAAGATCTCACTCTATCACCCAGACTGGAGTGCAGTGGTATAATCTTGGTTCACTGCAACCTCCACTTCCCAGATTCAAGTGATTCTCGTGCCTCAGCCTCCCAAGTAGCTGAGACTACAAGTGTGTGCTACCACACCTGTTTAATTTTTGTATTGTTAGTAGAGATGGCGTTTCACCATGCTTGCCAGGCTAGTCTTGAACTCCTGATCTCTAGTGATCCACCTGTCTTGGCTTCCCAAAGTGCTGGGATTACAGGTGTGAGCCACTGTGCCCGGTCCATTTTTTTTTTTTTTTTTTTTTGAGGGACAGATTTTTGCTCTGTATCCTGGACTGGAGTGCAGAGGCGTGAACTTGGCTCACAGCAACCTCCGCCTCCCAGGTTCAAGCGATTCCCCCGCCTCAGCCTCCCAAGTGGCTGGGATTACAGGGACCCGCCACCATGCTCGGCTAATTTTTGTATTTTTAGTAGAGACAGGATTTCATCTTCTTGGCCAGGCTGGTGTCAAACTCCTGACCTCAGGTGTTCCGTCCACCTTGGCCTCCCAAAGTGCTGGGATTACAGGCACGACCCACTGTGCTCAGCCTTTAACTTTATCTTTTAATTAAGACAGGGTCTCACTATGTTGCTCAGGCTAATCTTTAACTCCTGGCCTCAAGTGATCTTCCCTCCTTGGCCTCCCAAAGTGCTGGGATTACAGGTGTGGAATATCATACCCAGCCTATGATAAGCTTTTAAAAGTGATGAATATATTTGTGCTTATCATGTAGGAGGCAGCAGATGGAGTTATTACTGCCCTTGGCTGAGGTGATCTGGGAAGGCTTAAAAGAGGAGGTGGCATTTCACCTGGACTTTGAAGGATGGAGCCTCAGCCTGTTTCCCTATAAAATGGGCATCAAACATGCAGATAAAGCAGAGAAATCTGCGTGTGCTAAATGTTTTTCCTGCACTAGACCAGGCATCAGCAAACTATGGCCTGCTGCCTGAACTGGTCCCCGTACTGTTTTTGTACAGCTTGCAAGCTAAGGCTAGATTTTACATTTTTAAATAGTTGAAAATCAATCAAATGAAGAATAATATGTTGTGATATGTAAAAATTATATAATACTTGGCTGGGTATAGTGGCTCATGCCTATAATCCCAGCACTTTGGGAGGCCATGGTGGGAGGATTGCTTGAGGCCAGGAGTTCTGGACCAGCTTGGGCAACCTAGCAAGACTCCCATCTCTACAAAAAATAAATAAAAATTAGTCAGGCATGGTGGCCTAGCTACTTGGGAGGCTGAGACAGTAGGATCACATGAGCCCAGGAGTTTGAGGTTACAGTGAGCTATGATTGCACCACTGCACTCCAGCACTCCAGCCTGGGTGACAGAGCAAGACTCTATCTCTTAAAAAAAAAACAAAAAAAAGAAAGAGACCAGCTGTGGTGGCTCACACCTGTAATCCCAGCACTTTGGGAGGCTTAGGTGAGCAGATCACCTGAGGTCAAGAGCTTAAGACCAGCCTAGACAACATGGTGAGACCCTATCTCTACAAAAAATACAAAAATTAGCCCAGTGTGGTGGTGCACAACTGTAGTCCCAGCTACCAGGGAGGCTGAGGCAGGAGGATTGCTTAAACCCAGGAGGTGGAGGTTGCAGTGAGCCGAGATTTCTCCACTGCACTCCAGCCCAGGCAACAGAGCAAGACTGCGTCTTAAAACAAACAAACAAACAAACAAAAAACACATGTATACACATATACAAGTCAATTGTCTGTGTTCTTAAAAAAATCTTGTCCATTTATATATCGTCTATGGCTGCGTTTGTGATATGATGGCAGAGTTGAGTAGTTAAGACACTCAGTATGGCTGGTGAAGCTGAAAACATTTACTATCTTGTCCTTTACAGAGAACATTTACTAATCTCTACACTAGATTATGGTCCCATTGACTGATTTTTTGTTGTTGTTTTTTTGGAGTTGTTTTTTTTTTTTTTTTTTTTTTTTTTTTTTTTTTTTGAGACAGAGTCTTGCTCTGTCGTCCAGGCTGAAGTGCAGTGGCTCGATCAGGGCTCACTGCAGACTTGACTTTCCAGGCTCAAGCAATCCTCCCACCTCAGCCTCCTGAGGAGCTGTGACTACAGGTAGGCGCCACTGTGCCCAGCTAATTCGTTTGTTTGTTTGTTTGTTTTTGAGACGGAGTCTCGCTCTGTCGCCCAGGCTGGAGTGCAGTGGCGCCATCTCGGCTCACTGAAAGCTCCGCCTCCTGGGTTCACGCCATTCTCCTGCCTCAGCCTCCCGAGTAGCTGGGACTACAGGTACCTGCCACTACGCCCGGCTAATTTTTTGTATCTTTTAGTAGAGACGGGGTTTCACCGTGTTAGCCAGGATGGTCTCGATCTCCTGACCTCATGATCCACCCGCCTCAACCTCCCAAAGTGCTGGGATTACAGGCTGTTTGCTTGTTTTGAGGGTCTTGCAATGTTGCCAGGCTGGAGTGCAGTGGTATGATCATGACACACTGCAACCTCAACCTCCTGAGCTCGAGTGATCCTCCTGCCACTGCCTCCCAAAGTGCTGGGATTACAGGCATGAGCCATTGGGCCTGTTCTCAACTACATCTTTGATAACTTCTTTTTTTTTTGAGACGGTGTCTGGCTGTGTTGCCAGGTTGGAGTGCAGTGGCGTGATCTCAGCTCACTGTAACCTCTGCCTCCTGATTCAAACATTCTCCTGCCTCAGCCTCCCGAGTAGCTGGGATTACAGGTGCCCACCACCACGCCTGGCTAATTTTTGTATTTTTATTAGAGATGGAGTTTCACCATGTTGGCCAGAATGGTCTCGATCTCTTGATCTTGTGATCTGCCTGCCTTGGCCTCCCAAAGTGCTGGGATTACAGGCATGAGCCACCGTGGCGCCCAGCCTGATAACTCTTAACCCAGTGCCAGGCATGTAGTAGTTCCTTAGTGATAAGCGCTAACATTCAGTACCTACTATGTGCCCAGCACTATTCTGCATGCTTTGCATGCATTTAACTTATTTATCCTTACAACAACTCTCTATGATGCTATTGGAGAGTAGAGGGGGAGACACTGTTATTTGTTTTATTTTATTTTTATTTTATTTATGTATTTTTGTATTTATTTATTTATTTTGAGATAGTGTCTCGCTGTATTGCCTAGGCTGGAGTGCAATGGCGCGATCTTGGCTCACTGCAATCTCTGCCTCCAGGATTCAAGGGTTTCTCCTGCCTCAGCCTTCTAAGTGGCTGGGATTACAGGTATGTGCCATCATGCCCAGCTAATTTTTGTATTTTTTTTAGTAGAGACTGGATTTCGCCATGTTTGCCAGGCTTGTCTCAAACTCCTGACCTTGGGTGATCCACCCGTGTTGGCCTCCCAAAGTGCTAGGATTACAGACCTGAGCCACTGCACTCAGCCTATTTTATTTTTTAGAGACGAGGATCTTGCTATGTTGCCCAGGCTGGCCTCAAACTCTTGGGATCAAGCAATACTCCTGCCTGAGCCTCCTGTGTAGCTGGCTGTACAGGTGCATGCCACCCACCCTGGCTTGATGCAGTTATGTATCCCCATTTCACAGATACGGATAACGGACGTGCAGAGTAGTAAAGTATCATGTCAAAGGCCACATATTAGGTAGCAGTCAGGTCAGAATTTGGACCCAGTCCATCTGTGTTCTATGGTCATCCGGACTCCGCGATCTTGGCTCACTGCAAACATTTGTGTGGATTAGCCACCTGAAGGCCCCTTCAGGGCCCAGGATCTGGAGGTGAGAGCAGTTCTTCCCCAGACTCCAGAGTTGGGTAAGCCATTCTGTTCTGTGGAAATAGTCATTATGAACTCCTGTAAACTATCTTTCACTTGGGCCTGGCTGGGGAGGAAGAGTTGGAGGCTGAAAAGGGAGAAGAAAGGGGACTCAAGGGGGGTTGGGGTGGGGCAGGGGTACATTTCTTGTAAATGTTGCTCAGCTCCTTCAACTGCTGTGCTGGTTCTTGGAAACCTTCACCACAAAAGACCTATCGAGAACAGTGTTAGAAAAGATATGGCCTCATCCCCCAGTTCATTTCCTGCCCAGCCTTGCGCTACTAACCCCGATTGCCAAGAGCAAGGTTGCAGTGTCCCCTCAGCAGTGCTGTGGGAGGAAGTGCAAAAATAAAAATAAGCAGAACTAGGGGCAAGCCCAGAGGACTGTCTTTATTTTTATTTATTGTAACAGGACATCCGATGTACAGAAGTGGATTCATCATAATCCTTGGCTCATCATATATTCTCATCCTTGGTCCAAGAATGGTATTTTGTTTCATATATATATATATATATATATATATATATATGATTTCTTTTTTTTTTTTTTTTTTTTTTTTAGGCAGAGTCTTGTCACCCAGGCTGGTATGCAACGACACGATCTCAGCTCACTGTAACCTCCGCCTCCCAGGTTCAAGTAATTCTCCTGGCTCGGCCTCCCAAGTAACCGGGATTACAGGCACCTGCCACCACTCCCGGCTAACTTTTCGTACTTTTAGTAGAGATAGGGTTTCACCATGTTGGCCAGGCTGATCTCGAACTCCTGACCTCAGGCGATCCACCCCCCTTAGCCTCCCAAAGTGCTGGGATTACAGGCATGAGCCACCGCATCCGGCCCGTTGTTATTACATTTTGTCCTATTGGGTAGTGAACCTACCACCCAGCTCAAGAAACAGAATATTAACAATGACATTCATCTATCTATATGATGCTCTCTTAGTCCATTTCTTACCTCCCTCAGATACAATCCACTGTTTTAAATTTTGTGTTTGGCATTCTCTTACTTTATATTTTATTTATTTATTTTGAGATAGAGTCGCACTCTGTTGCCCAGGCTAGAGTGCAGTGGCATGATCTTGGCTCACTGCACCCTCTGCTTCCTGGGTTCAAGCAATTTTCCTGCCTCGGTTTCCGAAGTAGCCGGGATTACAGGCATGTGACACCATGATTTTTGTATTTTTAGTAGAGACAGGGTTTCACTATGTTGGCCAGGCTGGTCTCGAACTCCTGTCCTCAGGTGATCTGCCTGCCTCGGCCTCCCAAAGTACTAGGATTACAGGTATAAGCCACCACTCCTGGCTTATTTATGTATTTATTTTGAGTGTGTCACCCAGGCTGAGGTACCGTGGTACAATCGAGGCTCACTGCAACCTCAAATTCCTGGGCTCAAGTGATCCTCTTGCCTCAGCCTCCCAAGAAGCTGAGACACAGACATGTTGCCACCACACCTTGCTAATTTTTAAATTTTTTGTAGAGATGGGTATCTCACTATGTTGAATAAGTTGGTCTTGAATTCCTGGCCTCAAGCAATCCTCCAACCTCAGCCTCCCAAAGTGCTGGGATTACAGGCGTGACCACTGTGCCTGGCTAACTTTAAAAATTTTTTATAGAAACAGGATTTCACCATGTTGCCTGGGCTGGTCTCAAATTTCTCAGCTCAAGTGATTCACCCGCCTTGGCCTCCCAAAGTGTTGGGAATGCAGATGTGAGCCACCGCACCCGGCTAACAGCATAGCAGCATTCTCTTACTTTAAAATAAAATTTTATTTTATAGGTATGTATCCCTAGATGATGTAGTATTTAGTATTTTTTATTTTATCTTATTTTATTTCATTTCATTTTTAGATGGAGTCTTGTTCTGTCGGCCAGGCTGGAGTGGAGTGGCGCAATCTCAGCTCACTGCAACCTCTGCCTCCCAGGTTCAAGCGATTCTCCTGCCTCAGCCTCCCGAGTAGCTGGGATTATAGGCATGCACCACAACGCCCTGCTAATTTTTGCATTTTTAGTAGAGATGTGGTTTTACCATGTTAGCCAGGCTGGTCTCAAACTCCTGATCTCAAGTGATCCACCAGCCTCGGCCTCCCAAAATGCTGGGATTATAGGTGTGAACCATTTGTGCCCGGCCAATTGTTTTTTAATTTGTAATTTTGGGGGTACATACTAGGTGTATATATTTATGGGGTACAGGAGATGTTTTGACACAGGCATGCAATGTGTGATAATCACATCATGAAGATGGGATATCCACCTCCTCGAGCATTTATCCTTTGTGTTACAAACAATCCAATTATGCTCTTGTAGTTATTTTAAAACATACTCTTAAATTATTACTGACTATAGTCACATTCATTGTTTCTATTATTTTTTGTAGCCGTCAACCATCCCCTCTTCCCTACCAGGGTCCCACTACATTTCCCAGCCTCTGGTTACCATTCTTCTACTCTCTGTCCATGAGGTCAATTGTTTTGATTTTTAGATTTCCCAAATAAATGAGAATGTGCAATGTTTGTCTTTCTGTGCCTGGTTTATTTCACTTAACATAATGACCTCCAATCCTATCCATGTTGTTGCAAATGACAGGATCTCATTCTTTTTTATGGCTGCATAGTACTCCATTGTGTGTATGTACCACATTTTCTTCATCCATTCATCTGTTGATGGACACTTAGGTTGCTTCCAAATCTTGGCTATTGTGCACAGTGCTGCAACAAACATGAAAGTGCGGATATCTCTTCAACACACTGATTTCCTTTCTTTGGGGTATATACCCAGCAGTCAGATTGCTGGATCATATGATAGTTCTATTTTTGGTTTTTTGAGGAACTTCCAAACTGTTCTCCATAGTGGCTGTACTCATTTACATTTCTACCAACAGTGTAGGAGGGTTCCTTCCCTTTTCTCCACATCCTCACCAGCATTCATTATTGCCTGTCTTTTGGATAAAAGCCACTTTAACTGGGGTGCGAAGATACCGCATTATAGTTTTGATTTGCATTTTTCTGATGATCAGTGATATTGAGCACCTTTTCATATGCCCATTTGCCCTTTGTATGTCTTCTCTTGAGAAATGTCTATTCAAATCTTTTGCCCATTTTTATTTTTTTATTTGTTATTTTTTTTGAGACGGAGTCTTGTTCTGTCGTCCAGGCCGGACTGCAGTGGCGCAATCTCGGCTCACTGCGAGCTCCGCCTGCCAGGTTCCCGCCATTCTCCTGCCTCAGCCTCCCGAGTAGCTGGGACTACAGGCGCCCGCCACCACGCCCGGCTAATTTTTTTGTATTTTTAGTAGAGACTGGGTTTCACCATGTTAGCCAGGATGGTCTCGATCTCCTGACCTCGTGATCCGCCTGCCTCGGCCTCCTGAAGTGCTGGGATTATAGGTGTGAGCCACCGCGCCTGGCCCTTTTGCCCTTTTGCAGTGGCGCAATCTCGGCTCACTGCAAGCTCCGCCTCCCGGGTTCCCGCCATTCTCCTGCCTCAGCCTCCCGAGTAGCTGGGACTACAGGCGCCCGCCACCGCGCCTGGCTAATGTTTTGTATTTTTATTAGAGAAGGGATTTTACCGTGTTAGCCAGGATGGTCTCGATCTCCTGACCTCGTGATCCTCCTGCCTCGACCTCCCAAAGTGTTGGGATTACAGGCGTGAGCCCCCGCGCCCAGCCCTTTTGCTCTTTTTTTTTTGCTCATTTTTAATCAGATTATTGGATTTTTTCCCTATAGTGTTGTTTGGCTTCTTATATATTCTGGTTTTTAATCCTTTGTTAGGTGGGTAGTCGGTAAATATTTTCTCCTGTTCTCTGGGTTGTCTCTTCCCTTTGTTACTTTGTTGATTGTTTCCTTTGCTGTACAGAAGCTTTTTTTTTTTTTTTTTTTAATTGAGTCGGAGTCTTACTCTGTCACCCAGGCTGGAGTACAATGGCTTGATTTAGGCTCACTGCAACCTCCACCTCCCAGGGTCAAATGATTCTCCTGTCTCAGCCTCCCTAGTAGCTGGTATTACAGGTGCCCGCCACCATGCCTGGCTAATTTTTGTATTTTTAGTAGAGATAGTGTTTCACTATGTTGGTCGGACTGGTCTCGAACTCCTGACATCAAATGATCCTCTCACCGTGGCCTCCTAAAGTGCTGGAGTTACAGGTGTGAGCCACCAACCCCCGCTACACAAGCTTTTTTTTTTTTTTTTTTTGAGATGGAGTTTAGCTCTTATTGCCCAGATTGGAGTGCAATGGCGTGATCTCGGCTCACTGCAACCTCCGTCTCCTGGGTTCGAGTTCAAGCGATTCTCCTGCTTCAGCCTCCCAAATAGCTGGGATTCCAGGCATGCGCCACCAGGCCCGGCTAATTTTATATTTTTAGTAGAGAGGGGGTTTCTCCATGTTGGTCAGGCTGGTCTCAAACTCCTGACCTCAGATGATCTGCCTTCCTCGGCCTTCCAAAGTGCTGGGATTACAGGCGTGAGGCCACTGTGCCCAATCATGTGCAGAAGCTTTTTAACATGATGTGATCCCATTTGTCCCTTTTTGTTATGGTTGCCTGTGCCTTTGGGGTATTCTCAATAAATCTTTACCCAGACCAATGTCCTGGAGAGTTTCTCCAAAGTTTTCCTGTAGCAGTTTCATAGTTTGAAGTCTTAGATTTAAGTCTTTTATCCATTTTGATTTTTGTATATGGTGAGAGATAGGGGTCTAGTTTCATTCTTTTGTGTATGGATATCCAGTTTTCCCAGCACCATTTATTGAAGAGACTGTCTTTTCCTCAGCGTATGTTCTTGGCACCTTTGTTGCAAATGAGTTCACTGTAGGTGTCTGGATTTGTTTCTGAGTTCTTTGGGTTCTCTATTCTGTTCCACTGGTCTATGTGTCTAGTTTTTTTAAATGTTGTTTGTTGTTGTTTTTGAGACAGAGTCTCACTCTGTCTCCCAGGCTAGAGAGCAGTGATGCAATCTCAGCTCACTGCAACCTCCACCTCCTGGATTAAAGCAATTCTCGTGCCTCATCCTGCCGGGTAGCTGGGATTACAGGCATACACCATCATGTCTGACTAATTTTGGTATTTTTAGTAGAGATGGGGTTTCACCATGTTGGCCAGGCTGGTATGTGTCTATTTTTATGCCAGTATTATGCTGTTTTGGTTACTATAACTCTGTAGTATAATTTTTTTTTTTTTTTTGAGATGGAGTCTCTCTGTCACCCAGGCTGGAGTGCAGTGGCACAGTTTTGGCTCACTGCAACCTCCACCTCCCAGGTTCAAGTGATTCTCCTGCCTCAGCCTCCCGAGTAGCTGGGATTATAGGCGCCCACCACCACGCCTGGCTAACTTTTGTATTTTTAGTAGAGACTAGGTTTCGCCATATTGGCTAGGCTAGTCTCGAACTCCTGATCTCAGGTGATCCTCCTACCTCAGCCTCCCAAAGTGGTAGGATTACAGGTGTGAGCCCTGCCAATTTTTTTTTTTTTTTTTTTTTTTGAGATGAAGTCTCACTCTGTTGTCCAGGCTGGAGTGCAATGGCGCAATCTCCGCTCACTGTGACCTCCACCTCCTGGGTTCAAGCAGTTCTGCTGCCTCAGCCTCCCGAGTAGGTGGGATTACAGGCACCCGCCACCATGCCTGGCTAATTTTTGTATTTTTAGTAGAGATGGGGTTTCACCATGTTGGTCAGGCTGGTCTTGAACTCCTGACCCCAGGTGATCCGCCCGCCTTGCCTTCCCAAAGTCCTGGGATTACAGGCTTGAGCTACTGCGCCTGGCCATGTAATATATATATTTTTTAATTTCCAACTTTTATTTATTTTTATTTATTTTTTGAGACAGAGTCTCGCTCTGTTGCCCAGGCTGGAGTGCAGTGGCGCGATCTCCGCTCACTGCAAGCTCTGCCTCCCGGGTTCACGCCATTCTTCTGCTTCAGCCTCCCGAGTAGCTGGGACTACAGGTGCCCGCCACCATGCCTGGTTAATTTTTTGTATTTTTAGTAGAAATGGGGTTTCACCGTGTTAGCCAGGATGGTCTTGATCTCCTGACCTCGTGATCTGCCTGCCTCGACCTCCGAAAGTGCTGGGATTACAGGCGTGAGCCACCACACCCGGCCTCAACTTTTATTTTAAGTTCGGGATACGTGTGCAGGATGCGCAGGTTTGTCTCTGTAGTATAATTTGAAGTTAGCTAATGGGATTTCTCCAGTTTTGTTCTTTCTGCTTAGGATAGCTCTGGCTATTTCGGGTCTTTTGTGGTTCCATATAAATTTTAGGATTATTTTTTCTGTTTCTGTGAAGAATGTCATTGGTATTCTGATAAGGATTTCAGTGAATCTGTAGACTGCTTTGGGTAGTATGGACATTTTAACAATATTAATTCTTCTAATGCATGAACATAAAGTATCTTTCCATTTTTTGGTGTCCTCTTCAATTTCTTTCATCAGTATTTTATAATAAAGATTTTTCATTTCTTTGGTTAATTCCTAGGTATTTAATTTTATTTGTGACTATTATAAATGAGATTACTTTTAAATTTCTTTTTCAGATTGGTCACAGTTGGCATATAAAATGCTACTTTTTTTGTTTGTTTCGAGACGGAGTTTCGCTCTTGTTGCCCAGGTTGGAGTGCAATGGTGCAATCTTGGCTCACCGCAACCTCCGCCTCCCAGGTTCAAGTGATTCTCCTGCCTCAGTCTCCTGAGTAGCTGGGATTACAGGCATGTGCCACCACACCCGGCTAATTTTGTATTTTTAGTAGAGACGGGTTTACTCCATGTTGGTCAGGCTAGTCTCGAACTCCCGACCTCAGGTGATCTGCCCGCCTCGGCCTTCCAAAGTGCAGAGATTACAGGCATTAACCACCACACCTGGCTTTTTTTTTTTTTTTTTTTGAGATGGAGTTTTGCTCTGTTGCCCAGGCTGGAGTGCAGTGGTGCAATCTCGGCTCACTGCAACCTCTATCTCCTGGGTTCAAGCAATTCTCCTGCCTCCCAAGTAGTTGAGACTACAAGTGTGTGCTACCACACCTGGCTAATTTTTGTATGTTTAGTAGAGATGGGGTTTCGCCATGTTGGCCAGGCTGGTCTTGAACTCCTGACCTCAGATGATCTGCCTGTCTTGGCCTCCCGAAGTGCTGGGATTATAGGCATGAGCCACCATGCCCAGCCTACGCTACTGATTTTCGTATGTTGATTTTGTATCCTGCAAGTGTGCTGATTTTGTTTATCAGTTCTAATAGTTTTGTGTGTGTGTGTGTGTGTGTGTGTGTGTGTGTGTGTGTGTGTGGAGTCTTTAGGTTTTTCCAAATATAAGATCCATATCATCTGCAAACATTCTTTCCAATTTGGATGCCCTTTATTTCTTTCTCTTATGTGATTGCTCTAGCTGTATTTAGTTTG
Organism: Macaca mulatta; assembly: GCF_049350105.2. Classification (NCBI taxonomy): domain Eukaryota; kingdom Metazoa; phylum Chordata; class Mammalia; order Primates; family Cercopithecidae; genus Macaca; species Macaca mulatta. Next base: position 145,062,020 of record NC_133409.1, on the reverse strand, counting down.
TTATTGTTACTGGTGGTTTTTGACACAGTATCTCACACTGTCCTTGAGGCTGGAGTTCCATGGCACAATCTCGACTCACTTCAACCTCCCGCTCCTGAGCTCAGGCGATCCTCCCACTTCAGCCTCCCAGGTAGCTGAGACTACAGGTCTGTACCACCACATCCAGCTAATTTTTGTATTTTTCGTAGAGACAGGGCTTCGTCATCTTGCCCAGGCTTCTCTCAAACTCATGGGTTTAAATAATCCACCTACCTTGGCCTCCCAACGTGCTGGGCTTATAGGCGAGCTACCACACCTGGCCCTTTTGGGGCTTTTTTGAGACAAGGTCTTGCTCTGTCACCCAGACTGGAGTTGCAGTGGCAAATCAAGGCTAACTGCAGTCTCGACCTCTCCGGGCTCAAGTGATCCTTCCACCTCAGCATCCCGAGTAGCTGGGAGCACAGGTGTGCACCACCATGCTCAACTAACTTTTTAAAAAATGTTTTTGTAGAGATGGGGGTCTCACTACATTGCCCAGGCTGGTCTTGAACTCCTCAGCTCAAGCGAGCCTCCTGCCTTGGCCTCCCAAATCGTTGAGATTACAAGCATGAGCCACCACACCCAGCCTATTTAGTTTCAATTATTCTTGAAAGTTATAAAAATAGTATCATGCATGTAGGTAGTGATCTGGAACTTGTTCTTTCCACTCTGCATTATGTTATAAGGACTCATGCATGTTATAACGTAGCTATCGTTCATTTTCACTCTAGAATATTCCATTGCATGAACAGGCATTTGGGTTATGGCCAGCAGAAGCCAGTCTTTTTTTTTTTTTTTTTTTTTTTTGACGGAGTTTTTTTTTTTTTTTGAGACGGAGTTTCGCTCTTGTTGCCCAGGCTGGAGTGCAATGGCGTGATCTCGGCTCACTGCAACCTCTGCCTCCCAGGTTCAAGCGATTCTTCTGCCTCAGCCTCCCTAATAGCTGGGATTACAGGCATGTGGCACCACACCAAGCTAATTTTGTATTTTTAGTAGAGACGGAGTTTCTCCATGTTGGTCAAGCTGGTCTCGAACTCCTGACCTCAGGTGATCCACCCGCCTCGGCCTTATAAAGTGCTGGGATTACAGGCATGAGTCACCGCACCCAGCTAGAAGCCAGTCTTTAGATGTCCCCTAGGTTAAATCACTTAGGAGATCAATACACACAGAAAGGTTTTGCCCTTGTAAAATAACCAGGAGCCAGAAGCAGGGACCATGTTGCCCTTCCATTCATGGAGCACCCACACTGAACCAGGCACCATGCTGTAAACACCTGTGAACTCCTTTTCCTGTGTGAGTAGACAGAACCAAGGTCTGCCCATTGTCTCTTCAGGGTTCCCAGTGATGCCAGGAAATAGACAAGCATTGCAGCAAAGCAAAGATCTGGTGTCAGTGTCCTCCCAGTGAGATCGATAGATCTGGCAGTGAGTGTTGTGTACGTGGTGCGGACTCTGGTGTGGTGTAGGCGTGTATGGTGTATGTACGTGTGCAAATGTGTCTCTTTGGTGTGTGTGATGTGAGAGGTGAAAGAAGGTGGTGTCTATGTGTGTGTGGTGGCGGGGCTGTGTGTGTACATATAGTGGGTGTGGGTGTTGTGTACGTGTGTGCCCCTGTACATACATACTCATTCCTGGAGTTACCATCTGTCTTACCTCAGCTAGCTAACACCACATGCTTCCCTCTGGGGCCTGGCTCCCTCCTTGTCTCCTTGTCTGCCTCTGTCCCAATCCTTTCCACTCCCCATTTTCTTCTTTCACCTCTCTTTATCTCATGGCTCACTGTAACCTTGAACTCCTGGGTTCAAATGATCATTTTGACTCAGCCTCCTGAGCAACTGGGACCTCAAGCACATGCTACTATGCCCAGCTAATTTTTAAAATTTTTTTGTAGAGATGGGGTCTTGCTATGTTGCCCAGGCTGGTCTCAAACTCCTTACCTTAGGCAGTCCTCTTGCCTTGGCCTCCTAAAATGTTGGGATTACAGGTGTCAGCTGCTGCACCCAGCCAAATTTTTATTTTTATAGATTTATTTATTTACTTTAGAACCACTTATTTTTAGCAAGTCGTGAGTCCTTCCTTAAGAATAAACAGGAAATTCCTCAGATTCTCTTGCAACCAACTTTGGACACATGACAAAGTTAAGGTCAATGAAATGAAAGTGAAAATGTTCTGGTGCAGATTCCAGAAAAGTCCTTCCAAGACAGAGGGAAACAGGAGCTATTATGAGAAGGCAGTAGTGGGAGGGGGGGAGAAAACTTGCTGAGTAGAAAAGAGGTGGCTCCCAGCCAGGCACGGTGGCTCACACCCGTAATCCCAGCACTTTGGGAGGCCTAGGCAGGCGGATCATCCGAGGTCAGGAGTTCGAGGCCAGCCTGACTAACATGGTGAAATCCCATCTCTACTAAAAATACAAAAATTAGCTGGACGTGGTGGCAGGTGCCTGTAATCCCAGCCAGTCGGGAGGCTGCGGCTGAGACAGGAGAATTGCTTGAGTCTGGGAGGCGGAGGTTGCAGTGAGCCAAGTTCGTGCCATTGCACTGTAGCCTAGGCGACGAGAGTGAAACTCCACCTCAAAAAAAAAAAAAAAAGAAAAAGAAAAAAAAAGAAAAAAAAAAGTGGCTCCCTCAGGCCACAACATTAATCTGAGCTGTCACCACAATCACCTTGTTTTGTGACAACCTGTTTTTTTTTTTTTTTTTTTTTTTTTGACACAAGGCCTCACTCTGTCACCCAGGCTAGAGTACAGTGGCGCAATCATGTCTTATTCCAGCCTCAACATCCTGGTCTCAAGCAATCCTCCTGCCTCAGCTTCCCCATAGATGGGACTACAGTCACGCACACCATGCCTGACTAATTTTTATAATTTTTTTTGTAGAGGTGGGGTCTTGCTGTATTGCCCAGTCTGGTCTTGAACTCCTGGACTTAAGTGATCCTCTTGCCTCAGTCTCCCAAAGTGCTGAGATTACAGGTATGGGCCACTACGTCTGGGCCTGTGACAAGCTTTTAGTATTTCACAAGAAAAATACTTGTCCCCTCTAAGTTAGTGATTTTTCAAAAAATGTGTGGTATCTTTATACTTTCACTTTCTCATGGCCCCAGTGTCTGCTCCTTCCAACTCCTCTTGACACATCTGTCCAATTTTATACTGCAAGTCAGTTAGAAAGTGAGATTGGAGGCTGAGTGCAGTGGCTCACGCCTGTAGTCCCAGCACTCTGGGATGCCAAGGCAGGCAGACAGCTTTAGGCCAGGAGTTCAAGAACCCCCTGGGCAACGTAGTGAGAACCCATCTCTATTAAAAAATAAAAATAAAAATAAACTGGGCATGGTGGCATGAACCTGCAATCCTAGCTACTTGGGAGGCTTCAGCAGGAGGATCACTCGAGCCCAGGAGTTCGAGGTGATACTGAGCTACGATAGTGCAACTGCATTGCACCCTGGGTGACAGAGTAAGACCCTGTCTCTAAAAAACAAAAAATAAAAAATAAAAAGAAAGTGAGCTTGGCGAGCTTGGCAAGTTGATTCTCATTTATTTACATCAATCCATGGGGAAAGTATATGATAGTATGAATAATCTAAAATGAAAGATAACTTAAAATGTATATTTGGTACTAGAATGTGTTCCTAAATCCAACATATTTTATTTTATTTTATTGTTTTTGTTTTTGAGACAGAGTCTTGCTCTGTTGCCCAGGCTAGAGTTCTGTAGCATTATCTTGGCTCACTGCAGCCTCCTCCCAGGTTCCAAGCAATTCTGTCTCAGCCTCCCAAGTAGCTATGGTTACAGACACGCACGCACCACCACGCCCGGCTAATTTTTATATTTTTTGTAGAAACAGGGTTTCGTCATGTTGGCCAGGCTAGTCTCAATCTCCTGACCTCAGGTAATCCACCCACCTCAGCCTCCCAAAGTGCTGGGATTACAGGCGTGAGCTACTCTGCCCAGCCAAATCCAACATATTTTAATTGATGGAGAAAGAAAGGGAATACGGCCAGGTGCGGTTGCTCACACCTGTAACCCCAGCACTTTGGGAGGCCGAAGCAGGTGGATCATTTGAGGTCAGGAGTTTGAGACCAGCTTGACCTACACAGTGAAACCTCGTCTCTACTAAAATACAAAAATTAGCTGGACGTGGTGGCGGGTACCTGTAATGCCAACTACTTGGAAGGCTGAGGCAGGAAAATCGCTTGAACCCAGGAGGTGGAGGTTGCAGTGAGCCAAGGTTGTGCTTCTGCACTCCAGCCTGGGTGACAGAGCAAGACTCCCTCTCAAGAAACAAAAAAAAAAAGATAATACATATTTTTTTAAAAAAACTTTATTGAGGGGTAATTTACATACACTAAATAGCACTCATTTTAAGCACACAGTTTGATGTGTTTTGACAAACGTACAGGCCCCTGTAACCATGACCACAATCAGGATATAGAACGTTTCCACCTCCCGCAAAAGTTCCCTGGGCCCTTTGCAGTCAATCTCCCCATCCCACCCTCACTGGCCCCAGGCAACCACAGATCTGCTTTCTGTCACTGTAGATTAGGTTTGCCTATTGTAGGATTTTATTTAAGTGGTGTCATACATCATGTGCTTATTTATGGGAATGATGATTTATTGGGTGCCTAGCATGTGACAGACACTTTATAAGTGTACAGTCATTTCCCTTTTAGAGACTAGTAAATCAAGACTCCAAAATGGAATAATTTACCAAGGTCACATGGCTAGTAAATGGCAGAGTAGAATTCTAAGTTTACGTGTCGCCACCTTTAGAGTCTTTCCTTACACGCTGCATTGCTGGACAGGCGCAGTGGTTCACACCTGTAATCCCGGCACTTTGGGAGGCTGAGGCAGGAGTATCACCTGAGGTTAGAAGTTCAAGATCAGCCTGGCCAACATGGTGAAACCCATCTCTACTAAAAATCAGCAGGGCGTGGTGGCACACACCTGTAACCCCAGCTACTCAGGAGGCTGAGGCAGGAGAATCACTTGAACCCAGGAGGTGGAGGCTGCAGTTAGCAGAGATCACGTCACTGCATTCCAGCCTGGGTGACAGAGCAAGGCCTGGTCTCAAAAAAACAAAAAAACATAAAACAAAAAAACCCACACTGTGTTGCTGCTGCCCTTGGCTTTTTGGAGGCTCTAACAGATGAATATGTTATAGGTTGATGTAAGGTCAAAGCATACAGTTTTATGGGAAGGCAGGTGTAGGGTACACGGAACAACTAGAGAGCAGATGAGAGGATACATAATAACATGATAAAGTAAATGGTAACCCAGCACCAAAACATGTTGTCTGCTTTATAGAGATACAAATCACTACTGGGGGCCTCAGAAGAGAATGTTGGCTGCAGGTGTCACGCAGGTTTCTTGGGAAGCGGGGAGGGGGCAGGATTATCTATCAACCTAGGCATTTACTTCAGACAAACTAATAAAGCTAGGTTGTAAAAATCTTCTTTTTTTTTTCCTTGAGACGGAGTCTCCCTCTGTCACCCAGGTTGGAGTGCAACGGTGCGATCTCGGTCCACTGCAACCTCTGCCTCCCAGGTTCAAGTGATTCTCCTGCCTTAGCGCCCCAAGTAGCTGGAACTACAGATGTGCACCACCATGCTAGGCTAATTTTGTTTTGTTTGTTTTTTTTTTTGAGACGGAGTCTACCTCTATTGCCCAGGCTGGAGTGTAGTGGCACAATCTTGGCTCACTGCAACCTCTGCCTCCTGGGTTCAAGTGATTCTCCTGCCTCAGCCTCCTGAGTAGCTGGAACTACCAGCATGTGCCACCATGCCTGGCTAGTTTTTTTGTATTTTTAGTAGAGACGGGGTTTCACCATATTGCCCAGGCTGGTCTCGAACTCCTGACCTCATGATCTACCCGCCTCGGCCTCCCAAAGTGTTGGGATTACAGGTGTGAGCCACCGTGCCTGGCCTCCCGGCTAATTTTCGTATATTTAGTAGAGACAGGGTTTCATCACGTTGGCCACGCTGGTCTCGAACTCCTGACCTCGAGTGATCTGCCCGCCTCGGCCTAGGTTGGAAAAATCTGACTCAGAAGGCGTCAGGTCTTGGGTTTCCTTCTTTCCTGTCTGGTCAAACTTATCCTGGAATTTGAAGTTTAGAAAATGATAATTTAGTAAGACAAACATAGACTTAATCCCCAAACCCAGGAACAGTAGCGTGAGGACAGCTGGATGTGTTAAGGAGTTTAAGAACCAGTGAAAAGAAGAGCAGGCAGTTCTCTGCTCCTGAAGGGTCATGTTTCAAAAATTTGTTTGTGTATCATTTGCTTGAAATCCAACACATCTTCCTATAGAAACCGCATTACAAATGGAGGTTGAGCTCTCAGCTTTGCCCTCAAATGCTGAGTTAACACATGAGGTGGCTGAAATACTATACAACTGCTATGAAAACAATACTTTGGGAATTCTAGAGCTCAGACAAAACAGTGGATTGTGGACTCAGACATTTGAGTTTGCTCTTTCCAGTCAATCTCCCCATCCCCTCCCGCCTTACATCTTGGTCCATCTTGTTGTCTAGAGCTCCCTCCTCAGTGCAGGAATCAGCACCACCATACAGATAGGCATTCTCCCTTAGCTGAGTGCATTCCCCTCCCAAGACAGTTAGAAAAGTCTTCCTTGTTTCAAGTTGTTATTTGTCTTCTGCTACCTTCTTTCTCTCTCTCTTTTTTTTTTTTTTTTTTTTTTTTTTTTTTTTTTTTTTTGAGTAGGAGTCTCACTCTGTCGCCCAGGCTGGAGTGCAGTGGCGCAATCTCGGTTCACTGCAACCTCCGCCTCCCGGGTTCAAGCGATTCTCCTGCCTCAGCCTCCCGAGTGGCTGGGATTACAGGCGCCTGCCACCACGGCCAGCTAATTTTTGAATTTTTAGTCTAGATAGGGTTTCACCACGTTGGCCAGGCTAGTCGCAAACTCCTGATCTACCAGCCTTGGCCTCCCAAAGTGCTGGGATTACAGGCATGAGCCATTGCGCCCGACCCTCTCTCTTTTTTTTTGAGTGGGAGCCTGGTTCTGTCCCCCAGGCTGGAGTGCAATGGTGCGATATCGGCTCACTGCAATCTTCACCTCTCGGGTTCAAGTGATTCTCCTGGCTCAGCCTCCCGAGTAGCTGAGACTACAGGCATGTGCCACCACTCGGGGCTGATTATTGCATTTTAGTAGAGACAGAGTTTCACCATGTTGGCCAGGCCGATCTTGAACTCCTGGCCTCAAGAGATCTGCCTGCCTCAGCCTCCCAAAGTGCTGGGATTACAGATGTGAGCCACTGCGCCGGGCCTACCTTGTATTTTGGTCCTAGCTCCACTGTCTGACTACATGAATCTGATAACTCTCCCCTATGACAGGTCTTCAAATAGTTAAGGACTCATGACTTGTTCCCCTGAAATCTCTTCATTCCCAATCAAGGGGTGTCGGTCCTCTGACTATTTGATAGATGACCTGGTTTCTAGACCCTCTTGCCCTGTGTTGTGCTGGAGCTGGCTTGTGACAGCTTGGGAAAACTGACTGTGAAAAATGTTCAGGAGTTTCATGAGCCAATGGACATCACATTGGTAGCCATGGCAGGAGTATTTGTACCATGGAAATCAGAAGAAGTTTCCCTCCTTCTCCTGGATTTGATTTCTACACAATGTATACATGTACAAAAACATTACATTGTACCCCATAAATATATACAATGATTATGTGTCAATTAAAAATAAAAATAATTCTAAAATAATAATCAAATAATAAGAAGTAGCTTCTGTTGTATCTTGAAGACTGATGCTTTTGTAGCACAGCAAGTTTAATTGGTGGAGAATGGGTGTGACAGAGGTAGATGCTAAAAGGGGCTTAAAGTACTTTAAAATTATCAGATAGAACCTCCAGATGCTTATTATACCTATTTTATCCTGAAAGCTTGGCTGTATGGATTCTCTCTTCCTTAATAAATGTATGCTACTAGTAATCCTCTTGGACAAGTCATAATTAGGGTGTCTTTGGGTTTACAAAAGGAATAAAAAAGAAGAGAAAATTTGTGTTTGGGATTTCCCGAAATGGAATTAACTGAATGAGGATCATAAAAATGAGACAAAGAAGAATCCTGGGGAAGCTCCTGTGTGTTCTCCTGAGCAAGGGGAAGCTGTACTCGGGACACTCCTGGGGCGGCACGGTGGCCGGGGCATTGCTCTCTGGAGGGGCAGGAGCCCCTGTGTGAGGGGAGGAGGAAGCAGGGTGTGGACGGTTGCTCTTGGAGGCCTTAGATAAATCAAAGGGATCCTCTGGCTTGTTGTCCAATAAATCCATTGACTGGCCATACACCCTGATATATATTTTTTTGAGCTGGAGTTTCTCTCTGTTGCCCAGGCTGAACCACAATGGCGCGATGTTGGCTCACTGCAACCTCCGCCTCCTGGGATCAAGCAATTCTCCTGCCTCAGCCTCCCGAGTAGCTGGGATTACAGGCATGCTCCACCACGCCCTTCTAATTTTTTTTGTATTTTGTAGAGACAGGGTTTCACCATATTGGTCAGGCTGGTCTCGAACCCCTAACCTCAGGTGATCCACCCGTCTCCACCTCCCAAAGTGTTGGAATTACAGGCATGAACCACCGCGCCCAGCCTTTTGGTTTGAATATATGGCTACTATACAGTTGGGAATATTCAATGTCATGTTTCTGTCATTCTTGGCACAACTGGGGAAATTTGAATGTTCACTGGATATTAGAAGATATTAGAAAATTATTGCTGTTGGCCGGGCGCGGTGGCTCAAGCCTGTAATCCCAGCACTTTGGGAGGCCGAGACGGGCGGATCACGAGATCAGGAGATCGAGACCATCCTGGCTAACACGGTGAAACCCCGTCTCTGCTAAAAAATACAAAAAACTAGCCGGGCGAGGTGGCGGGCGCCTGTAGTCTCAGCTACTCCGGAGGCTGAGGCAGGAGAATGGCGTAAACCCCAGTAGGCGGAGCTTGCAGCGAGCTGAGATCCGGCCACTGCACTCCAGCCTGGGCGACAGAGCGAGACTCCGTCTCAAAAAAAAAAAAAAAAAAAAAGAAAAAAGAAAATTATTGCTCTTTTTCTTAGGTGTGTTAAGGATATTGTCATTGTGTAAGAGCATGTCCTTATTTTTAGGAGATGCATGACATATTTTGACTTGAAGTATCTTGATTTCATTTTTTTAAATCAAAACTTAATTTCAAATGTAAGAAGTAAGCAAAAGAAAAAGAAAAGTGTGTGTGGAGAGAGAGAGCATGGCAAACTGACAAAATGATAGCAATCATGGCATCTAAGTATCTAACTGGAGTGGAGGGTATATGAGTGCTCATCTTACTATTTTTTCAACTTTTCTTCTTTTTAACTTTTAATTTAATTTTTTTTTTTTTTTACTTTTCTTGAGACAGGGTCTTACTCTGTCACCCAGGCTGGAGTGCAGTGGCACAATCATGGCTCACCACAGCCTCGACCTCCCGGGGTTAGGTGATCCTCGAACCTCAGCTTCCTGAGTTGCTAGGACTACAGGCACCTACCACCACACCCAGCTAATTTCTGTATTTCTTGTAGAGATGGGATCTTGCCATGTTGGTCAGGCTGGTCTCAAACTCCTGGCCTCAAGTGATCATCCCACCTTGGTCTCCCAAAGTGCTGGGATTATAGGCATGAGCCACCACCATCTGGCCTTCACTTTTCTATGTGTTTTTTTTTAAGAGGTGGGGTCTTGCTCTGACACCGAGGCTGGAGTGCAGTGGCACAATCTTAGTTCACTGTAACCTCAACCTCCTGGGCTCAAGCGATCCTCTCACCTCAGCCTCCCAAGTAGCTAGGACAACAGGTGCACACCAACCATGTCTGGCCAATTAAAAAATCTTGTTTGCAGAGACAGGATCTCGCTACATTGCCCAGGATGGTCTCAAACTCCTGGCCTCAAGCGATTCTCTCACCTCAGCCCCGCAAAGTGCTGGGATTACAGGTGTGACCCACACCTGACTGGCAGGAAATTTTTGAAAAAAAATCAAGTGTCTGTCACCGGGGTAAGTATTTTCTCTCTGAAATTGGCAAAAACTGAATATAGAAATCAGGAAAAACTATCAACCTACTTGAGAAAAATTAGGACCCCAAAGTGCCCAGCTAATCAGATATCTGTCAGGGGTTAGAAAGTGGCAGACAAACCAGCAAACTTCAATGCTTAGATGACTGGTAGGAGCCTTAGATAAATACATTTTCCTACTATGCTGTAAGGAATACTTGAGACTAGGTTAAAACAAGTACAGGTGGACCAGGGACATGGAACGTTTTACAAAATGCAGTCGACTCTTATTACTTGAAGTAGTTATATTCTATAAAGTTGCCATGAACACTGAATTAGTGATTACTGAACCATTACTCCTGGGGGAAATACAGGGTTAGGTTCTGCAAGCCTCTGGTCACAACATTTTCATCAACTAATCTATACATAAGCTTATGTTATAATATGAGTGTTTCTGTTTAAAGACATTTATGTAATATAAATTGTTGGCTGGGTGTGGTGGCTCACACCTGTAATCCCAGCACTTTTGGAGGCCAAGGTCGGAGGATTGCTTGAACTCAGGAGTTCAAGATCAGCCTGGGCAACATAGTGAGACCCCCATATCAACAAAAAGACTAAAAAAAAAATTAGCTGGGTGTAGTGGTGCACACCTGTAGTCCCAGGTACTTGGGAGGCCGAGGTGGGAGGATAGCCTGAGGCAGGAAGATTGAGGCTGTAATGAGCCGTGATTGCATCACTGCACTCCAGACAGAGACACAGTGAAACCCTGTCTCCAATGTATGTGTATGTATATATATACACATATATATGTATATGTGTGTATATATGTGTATATATATGTGTGTGTGTATATATATATAAAAAAAGTGCTATAACTCATGCTTTAATAAAGTTTATCTGACACATATATTTCTCTGTAAGGCACATTATAGCTTCTTGTGCATAGAAAGATAAGACAGCACCTCAGCACTGCCCTTGAGGGCTATTTTATTATTATTATTATTTTTAAATTTATTTTTAATTGTTAAATGGGTTACTGGTTTTTATTCTACATTGGTTAAGAGACATGTAATATTTAAAATAAATCTCTGAAGATGACATAAAGTGAGAAGCAATATATAAAAGATATGTACAGACGCATGTCTTTAAAGAGGTGGAACACTCCTATTCTTAGTAATATGGTGCTTTTAAGAACAGGGTAAAAAGATTTGTTGAATCCGGAAATTCTGCATGGGATAATTAATACAGCAATGAAAGTTTCTGCTACTGTTCACGGATGAATTCCCTGCAAAGCTTTTGTTGTTTTGGAACAGCAGTAATCATACTTTCAAATGAGCAGCATAGTTCTGGAGGCTTGGAAGTCCAAGATGGATCAGCTCACATATGGTGATGGCCTTCTTGAGTAGGCTGAGAAGTTCATGATTAAGGCACCAGCAGGATTGATTATTTGGCGAGGGATGTTCTCTGCTTCCTTCCAATATGGCACCTTGTTGCTGTATCATCCGGAGAGGAGACACTGTGTCTTCACATAGCAGAAAGAGGAAGGGCAAGAGCAAGGCCTGTTTTAAACAGTAAAACCACCAACAAAGAGCACAAAAATGCAAAAACTGTGGCACTAAATATACCACCAAAAGGACAATTGTTGACAGTCTGAGAGCGCAAACAAGGAGGCAGAGCATTGCTTTGTTCCACCTCAGGGGGGATCATTGAGCAACTCATGCACGTTGGGTGACTCGAATTTTTGTATTTTCTGTGTGTGTGTGTGTAGAGATGGGGTCTTGCCGTGTTGCCCAGGCTGATCTTGAACTCCTGGGTGCAAGTGATCCTCTTGCTTCAGCCTCCCAAATTGTTGGGATTACAGGCATGAGCCACTGTTCCCGGCTGGATGACTCAAATTTTTCACCACTTTGCACATATTTGCAATGACTGTGAAAGCACTATGAGTTTTGATTTTGGGGTCACAAATACATTTTGGCATGTAGGCAAATTCATAAATACACAATCCACAAATAAGGAATATCAACTATGTTATGACATAGGTGATTGGAGTACTTGATGATTAAGGAGATTTTTCTCCCTTTACTTTTTTTCTTTTTTTCCTTTCTTTTTTTTTTTTCTGAGACAGGGTTTGGCTCTGTCTCCCAGGCTGGAGTGCAGTGGCACAATCTCAGCTCACTGCAACCTCTGTCTCTGAGGTTCAAGCGATCCTTCTGCCTCAGCCTCCTGAATAGCTGGGACTACAGGCACACACCACCACTCCCGGCTAATTTTTGTATTTTTTGTAGAGACAGGGTTTTGCCACACTGCTTAGGCTGGTCTCAAACTCCTGAGCTCAAGTCATCTGCCTACCTTGGCCTCCCAAAGTGCTGGGATTAGAGGTGTGAGCCACCTCACCCAGCCACTTCCTTTTATATATTTATTTCTCTGGAGAATCATGGGGTAAGCAAGATAGATGATCTTATTCCCATTTTATAGATGGTGAGGATGACAAGACTGTTGAGTGGCAGAGATAAGCCACTTGTGGCGGACAAAACCGCTTGTCTACTACAAGCGGGTTTTTTTTTTCTTTTTCTTTTGAGACAGAGTTTTGCTCTTATTGCCCAGGCTGGAGTGCAATGGCATGATCTCAGCTCACTGCAACCTCTGCCTCCTGGGTTCAAAAGATTCTCCTGCCTCAGCCTCCCTAATAGCTGGGATTACAGGTATGCACCACCACACCCAGCTAATTTTTGTATTTTTAGTAGAGACGGCGTGTCTCCATGTGTTTGTCAGGCTCGTTTCGAACTCCCGACCTCAGGTGATCTGCCAGCTTTGGCCTCCCAAAGTGCTGGGATTATAGGCGTGACCCACCACGCCTGGCCTACAAGTGGTTTTAATTCCAGATACTACAAAGTATAATTACTCAAGCCTACCCACAGCTATGAGTATTGAAATTCTCACATTTCCAGTCATCTAGATAAGTAAAGAAGGTCATTTTGTTTATTCAGTTATTCATATCAGTATGGACTCATGGATATGTATTTTATTCTATGGGTTATAGAATCCATTACTATTGTTAATTATTTGGTTGCTCAAACTGCTTCAGCTTTAGCCATTGGGAGCTCTTTCAGGTTGGTTCCTGAGTCCTTTCAATGAGCTCCCATCCTTTTTTGAGCACTTTCTCTCTGCCACCATAAACTACTCCGGGTTCCTCATGTGTTTTCCCTTCCCAGCACTGAAATCAACTACTTCTCCAAGAAACTTTGGTTCCTTTGATTGAAGAATGCTATTTAAAAGCCAAATCCGTGGTGGAGTGGATAAGAAAAAATAATCCAATCATATATACAAGAAATCCATCTAACTGGTAAAGACACTTATAGACTGAAGGTAGTAAAGGGGTGGAAAGAGATATTCTATGCAAATGGAAACCAAAAGTGAGCAGGAGTAGCTATACTTAGACAAAGCAGGCTTTAAATCAACAACAGAAAAAAAAAAAAAAAAAAAAAAAAAAAGAAAGAAAGATAGGCCAGGCACGGTGGCTCACTCCTGTAATCTCAGCACTTTGGGAGGCTGAGGCGGGTGGATCACCTGAGGTCAGGAGTTCAAGACCAGCCTGGCCAACATGGTGAAACCCTGTCTCTACTAAAAATACAAAAATTAGCTGGGCGTGGTGGTGCATGCCTGTAGTCCCAGCTGCTCGGGAAGCTGAGGAGGGAGAATCACTTTAACCTGGGAGGCAGAGGTTGCAGTGAGCCGAGATTGCACCACTGTACTCCAGCCTGGGCAACAGAGTGAGACTCTATCTCAAAAAAAAAAAAAAAAAAAAAAAAAAGATAAAGAAGGTCATTATATAATGATAAAAGGATCAATTCAACAAGATGATACAACAATCCTAAATACATACAAACCCAACATTGGAGCACCAAGATTCATCAAACAAATACTACTTGACCTAAGAAAAGAGATAGACAGGAATGTAACAATAGTGGGGGACTTTGCATCCCCACTGACACACTAGATAGATCATCGAGAAAGAAAATCTACAAAGAAGCACTGGATTTAAATTGGACTTTAGACCAAATGGACCTAAGAGACATTTACAGAACATTCTACCCAACAACCATAGAATATACATTCTTCTCATCAGCACACGGAACATTCTCCAAGGTAGACCTTATGTTGGGCCACAAAACAGGCCTCAATAAATTCATTTTTATTTTTAAATTATTTATTTATTTATTTATTTTTATTTATTTATTTTTTAGATGGAGTCTCGCTCTTTCACCCAGGCTGGAGTGCAGTGGTATGATCTCAGCTCACTGCAACCTCTACCTCCCGGATTCAAGCAATTCTCCTATCTCAGCCTCCCAAGTAGCTGGGATTACAGGTGCCCATCACCACGCCCAGCTAATTTTTTTAAATTTTTAGTAGAGATGGGGTTTTACCATCTTGGTTAGGCTGGTCTTGAACTCCTGACCTCGAGATCCACCCGCCTCGGCCTCCCAAAGTGCTGGGATTGCGGGTATGAGCCACTGCACCCAGGCTATTTTTTTTTTTTTTTTTTTAAGAGATAGGGTCTTGCTTGTTGTCCTGGCTAGAGTGCAGTGGCACATTCTTGGCTCACTGCAGCCTCAACCTCCTGGGCTTAAGCCCAAATAGCCAAAGTAATCCTAAGCAAAAAGAACAAAGCTGGAAGTATCATATTATTTGACTTCAAATTATACTACAAGGCTATAGTAACCAAAACAGCATGGTGCTGGTATAGAAATAGGCACATAGATCAATGGAACAGAATAAATAATCCAGAAAAAAAGCCACATACTTACAGTCAACTGGTCTTTGCAAAGCTGACAAAAATTTATCCTGGGGTAAGGACACCCTACTCAATACATGGTGCTGGGAAAATTGGATAGCCATATGCCGAAGAATGAAACTGGACCCATACCTCTTACCATATACAAAATTAACTCAAGATGGATTAAAAACTTAAATGTAAGACCTGAAACTGCAAAAACTCTAGAAGAAAATCTAGGAAAATTCTAGACATTGGCCTAAGCAAATAATTCATGAGTAAGAACTCAAAAGAAAATGCAAAAATAGACAAATGAGACTTTATTAAATGAAAAAGCTTCTGCATAGCAAAAGATATAATCAACAGAGTGAACATACAACCTACAGAATGTAAGAAAATATTTGCAGGCCAAGTGTAGTGGCTTATGCCTATAATCTCAGAACTTTGGGAGGCTGAGGTGGGATGATTGCTTGAGCCCAGGAGTTCAAGGCTGGCCTGGCCAACATGGTGAGACCCCATTTCTATAAAACAGTAAAATGAAAAACTTAGCCAGGCATGGTAGCATACACTGGTGGTCCCAGTTACTCTGGAAGCTGAGGTGGGAGGATAATTTGAGTCTTGGAGTTTGAGGCTACAGTGAGCTATGATCATGCCACTACACTCCATGCATTCCAGCCTGGGTGACAGAGTGAGATCCTGGAAAAAAAAAAAAAAAGGAAGGAAGGAAGGAAGGAAATGTTCGCAAAGTATGCATCCAACAAAGGACTAATATGAAGAATCTACAAGGAACTCAAACAATACAACAAGAAAAAAACAAATAACCCCATTTAAATGTGGGCAAATGACATAAACAGACACTTTTCAAAGAAGACATACAAATGACCAACAAGCATATGAAAAATGCTCAGCATCACTAATCATCAGAGAGATGCAAATTAAAACCATAATGAGGTATCACCTTATACTAGTCAAAATGGCTATTATGCATATTATATTTATAATATATATAAATAAAATATACATACTATGGAATACTACTCAGCTATTAATAAATGAAATTATGTCTTTTGCAGCAACATGGATGGAACTGGAGGCCATTATCTGAAGTGGAGTACTCAGAAACAAAAAGTCCTGCTGGGCATGGTGATTAGCACTTTGGGAGGCCAAAGCAGGCAGATCACTTGAGGTCAGGAGTTCGAGACCAGCCTGACTGACATGACAAAACCCCATCTCTACTAAAAATACAAAAATTAGAGGGGTGTGGTGACAGGCTACTTGGGAGGGCAGGAGAATGACTTGAACCCGGGAGGTGGAGGCTGCAGTGAGCCGAGATTGCGCCACTGCACTCCAGCCTGGGCAACAGAGTGAGACTCTGTCTCAAAAAAAAAGAAACAGAATGTCAAATACCACATGTTCTCATTTATAAGTGGGATCTAAATAATGTGTACACATGGACACAGAGGGTGGAATAATAGACGCTGGAGACTTGGAAAGGTAGGAGGATGGGAAGAGGGTGAGGAATGAGAAGTTACTTAATGGGTACAATGCATACTATTTGGGCAATGGTCATGCTTAAAGCCCAGCTGTTCAATATATCCCTGTAACAAATATGAGCTTGTACCCCCTAAATCTATTTTTTTAAAAAATCTGAGCTCTAGATGTGCTCAGTTGCTACAAGGATATCATTGCTTCTCTGCCCTCTCAGTGGTCAGAACTAGGAAAGATACGTACATGTATGAATCCATGCATAAACCCAATAAATATTTACTTCTGTATCTATTTTTGATACCAGCTAAGGAGAATTTTATGAAGGTTGTTCCTCTGTCTTTATAACCTAGTATATAATAGGGTTATACATAAATATTTGTTGAATTGAATTAAATTAATTAGAAAATTAGAGGAATAAAGTGATGTTGAAATGTATTTGAGGATTGAAAGAGAGAGCAAGATAAATGAATCTTTGTCAGCTGGTGACACTGAAGACATCTGGTCTTGGATTCAGAAATCAGGGTTCGCAAACTAGCTCTTGCCACTGAGCCTCAGCACCTTGAATAATTTGCTTAACCTCAGTGGGCTCAGATTTTCCATCTATAAGAAGGAATAACTGGGCTAAGTGATCCTTAAGATTCCTTTCAGCTTGGGAACATGAATCTGATAGCATTGCTCACTTGCTTAAAACACTTTTTTTTTTTTTTTTTTTTTTTTAAGACTGAGTCTTACTGTGTCACCCAGGCTAGAGCGCAATGGCAGGATCTTGGCTCACGCAACCTCTGATACCCGGGTTCAAAGCCCAGCCTTCCGAGTAGCTGGGATTACAGGCATCCGCCACCATGCCTGGCTAATTTTTTTTGCAGTTTTAGTAGAGATGGGGTTTCACCATGTTGGCCAGGCTGGTCTTGAACTCCTGTCCTCAAGTGATCCGCGTGCCTTGGCCTCCTAAAATGCTGGGATTACAAGCATGAGCTGCTGTGCCCAGCCAAAATATCTTTTAAAGGCAGGTAGTTTCTCTTTATTTTTCCCCCACAAAGCCATAGTAATAAATATAATTTACAGTATAGTTTGTCGTATGTGTGTGTAAACACATACATATATACATATACGAACACATACACACGTGCATGTATGTGCGTATGTGTATTAGGGATTGTTTTGAGATAATGTAACAGATATGTAACAGTGCCTTAAATAAGGTGGAAATTCACTTCTCTTTCACATAAGTTGACTTCTCTTTTACAGCCTAGGGCTGGGCTTTTCAGGGCTCAGGGTGTTAACCCTCAATACACAGCTTCCAACTCCAGGCCCGAGGTGGCTGCTCCAGTTCCTACTAGCATATCTGCATCCCAGCCCCCGGAAGGACAGAAAGACACAAAGACACAAAGAAGTGCATACCTATTTGTTTTAGGAAGGTGACCTAGAAGTGACACACACCACTTCTGCTCACATCCTATTGGTCAGGACTTAGTCACATTTCTACACCTGACTGCAGAGGAAGCTGGAGAATGTAGTCTCTAGCTGGGAAGCCAAAGTGCCAAGACTCAGGGATTTGATTATTTATTTAATTATTATTATTTTTTTTAGATGGTCTCGCTCTCTCGTCCAGGTTGGAGTGCAGTGCAGTGGTGCTATCTCAGCTCACTGCAACCTCTGCCTCCTGGGTTCAAGTGATTTTCCTGCCTCAGTCTCCCAAGTAGCTGGGATTACAGGTGTCCACCACCATGCCCGGCTAATTTTTGTAATTTTAGTAGAGACGGGGTTTCACCATGTTGGTCAGGCTGGTCTTGAACTCCTGACCTCAGGTGATCTGCCGCCTCAGCCTCCCAAAGTGCTGGGATTACAGGTGTGAGCCACCGCGCCCAGCCAGGGATTTGATTATTAAGATACAGAGAGGAGAATGGATTCATGGAAAACTTGCAGCCTCTATCACAATATATAAAATGGAAGCATTTTTCAGAATGGCATTTACTCTTAATACGAGAATATTGCATCTTTATTTTATTCCAGTCTAGTCTGTTCCATTCTATTCCTTTTTGACCTGCTTAACTGATTTCACAATACTCTAATGGATGAATTACAACCCTTACCACTGCCCCAGAGAAAAATGTAAACTCAGCACAGCAGTGGGGGCTGGGGGTGATGAGAGGTGGCGGGCGGCAGACGGGAGTCCCCTTCAAGACATGGCAGCTGCTCACTCTCCAGCCTCCCCTCCAGCTGCTACCCACTAGCACTGCTGCAACCCTACTGAGCTCCCGCTTCCTGCAACACACCATCCTGTTCCACACCACCTTGTCTTTGCACTTGCCATGCCCTCCATCTGGAATGCCTTCTGCCCTAACCCTGACCCTTGACCTACCTTCCACCCCACAACCACTGGCCTTGCAGACTGTCTTCACTTTTCATTTTTCAAAACCCAGCTTGTGTGTCACCTCTCCAAAGAAGGCTTTCTTACCAGTAAGTCACCTACAAAGAGTTAACCTACCCCTTGGTACCCCCAAACCCTTTATTATTCTGTATCACAACTGATGTACTTAGCTGTCAGCTTTCCCTCCTACCTTGTGAGCACCGCGAGGGCAGGAACACAGGGCCTCAGTTTCCTTATATGTAAAATAGGAAAAACAATATGATTTATTTCACTGTCTTGAAAAATAAATTGGTTCATTCGTGTAAAGCATTTGGAGCAGTACCTGGTAAACACTCAATCGGTGTTAGTTCTGATGGCTTATTTGCGTATTTCTCTCCGCTAAACGGTAAGCACCTGGAGGGAAAATCTCCCTCAGGGCTTTTTGTCCAGGTCTGGCTCACAGTAGCACTCCATAAGTGTTGACTTTCATTGGTAAGTCACCTGGAAATGCAGACCAGTATCGCCGCCATACCTGGCTAGTCTATAACATTGTAATGATGAGCAGGTCACTGAACATCTAGCCAAGTGTAACCTACTCCGAAATAGATGGCCCAGGGAAATCAAGCCTGCCATCTCTACTTGAGGCCAGGCACAGTAGCTCACACCTGTGATCCCAGCACTTTGGGTGGCTGAGTGGGGAGGATCCCTTAAGGCCAAGAGTTCAAGGCCAGCCTGGGCAACAAAGTGAGACCTCTTCCGCAGGGACACCTTATTTTTTGTATTTTTATACAAAAAGTAACAATTAGCCAGGCAAGGTGGTATGTGCCTGTAGTTCCAGCAACTTGGGAGGCTGAGGCAGGAGGACTACTTGAGCCCAGGAGTGTGAGGCTGCAGTGAGCTTTGACCACACCACTGCACTCCAGCCTGGATAATAGAGAGAGACTCTGTCTCTTAAAAAAAGTATGTAAAATAAAATAAAAATTATTTGAGCAATCCAACAAATATGGCAAAGAGAAACTTGTGGATTTATGTTTATTAAGACTGCCCACAATTCTTTGACCAAATTTGAACTACCCTGCAGTTAGAAGAAATGTTTCATTATGAAAAAGGACTTGACTGTTGTGGGAAACAGAGAGTAGGATTAGTGGGTTCTTCTCTGCTTAATGGTGGGGTCTCCTGGAGGATGAGAGCTGGGTCCCCCAAACCTCTGCATCCCCCAGGCCCAGTTGCAGAGAACCAGAGACCACTCCAGGTATTTGCAGCAGAAAGGGATTTAATACAGGGACTTGCTTCCTTCAACATCCTTGGAAGGAGGTGTATAGGAGGCTTCATGCTTGGCCTTTGGGAGTAACTCCTGAAGGAACACCACTGAACTGGCCCCCCGGAGAGCCACTGCCACTACTCCCGACAGGAAGACAGGGATCAGGAAGCTACAGCTGCTCACTAAGCTAGCGATCAAACACTGGAACGTTGCTGCGGAGATCCAGGGAGTCTCCATGACCTTACTTGCCAGCAGCAAAGTCAAAGGCAGCAGGAAGATGGGCTCTGCCTCACTTCCACCTTCCCAAGTTCACTCTCCAGGTGCAGCCTCCAAGACTGTATCTGCCAAGGCATCCGGAATGTTGGTTTTAGCTTTCTGCTCTGAGGCCCAGGAAGGTACATTAGAGGGATTGGAAGGCATACTGGTCCACCTTGTCTTCCATGCCCTCCTCACCGTGCTCCAGTTGCTGGCTTTCTTTTTTTTTTTTTTTTTTTTTGAGACAGAGTCTCGCTTAGTCGCCCAGGCTGGAGTGCAATGGCACCATCTCGGCTCACTGCAAGCTCCGCCTCCCGGGTTCACGCCATTCTCCTGCCTCAGCCTCCCGAGTAGCTGGGACTACAGGCGCCCGCCGCCTCGCCCGGCTAATTTTTTGCATTTTTAGTAGAGACGGGGTTTCACCGTGTTAGCCAGGATGGTCTCGATCTCCTGACCTCGTGATCCGCCCGCCTCGGCCTCCCAAAGTGCTGGGATTACAGGCATGAGCCACCGCGCCCGGCCCTTTTTTTTTTTTTTTGAGACGGAGTTTCACTCTTGTCACCCAAGCTGGAGTGCAATGGCGCGATCTTGGCTCCCTGCAACTTCCATGCCCCGGATTCAAAGATTCTCCTGCCTCAGCCTCCTGAGTAGCTGGGATTATAGGCACCCGCCACCATGCCTGGCTAATTTTTGTATTTTTAGTAGAGATGGGGTTTCACCATGTTGGCCAAGGCTGGTTTTGAACTCCTGACCTCAGATGATCTGCCTGCCTCGGCCTCCCAGAGTGCTGGGATTATGGGTGTGAAACACCGCGCCCAGCCCAGTCACTGGCTTCCTGACTGTTCTTTGAACACCCTAGACTTGCTCCCCCTGCTTGGAACTTTGCACTTGCTCTTTGCTTCAAATGTCCTTCCCACAGAGCTTCTCAGTCGTGTTAAGCATCACCTCCCCCAGAGAGACATCCTGTGTCCAAAGGCCTCCTGGCTGCCCATCTCCAGTGAGTCAAGAGCGTATTCCTGAGCCAGTCAATCATGAGAGGACAGAACTACTAGGACTGGCAACGTCTTGTTATTTGGGACCAAACTCTCAATTATACTACCTTGTCTCATTCTCTTCCCAGCACCTATCGTAGCTGAAATGATTATATAGATGTGCATGTTTCGTTGCTTACCATCTGTCTTCCCCCTCAGAATGTAAGTTTCGTGAGAGCCGGAATTTACCTGTTTTCTTCACCTTTGTCACTCCAATATCTACAACTGGGCCTGATATATTTAGTATGAACTCAATAAAGATTCGTTGAATGAATCACTGACAAATAGAGATAACATAGCACTTTGGACTTCCTCTCTTACCTGATTTATCACATAGTACTGTAATGACTTCCTGACACGCTCTCTACTTGATTCAGGGCCAAGACTGCATTTTGCTTTTTATTTTTGCCTCACTTAGCACAAGGCATATAGTTGACAAGCCATACGTTTTGATGAATGAATAAACTTTGATGAATGAAAGAAGGTGTGAATGCATATGTTTGGGAAACATAGGTGTGCTCCAGGATGTCAGAAGGTGGAGAAGGTGGATGGTTATTGTACACAGGTGATCAAATGCTAAATAAAATAATCCCAATCAGGCCAAAAAATGCAAGAGTTCCTCAGATCAAAGGGTGGGGCAGGTGGGGCCAGGCTGAGGTCCAGGTAGCAGGGAGGAGGCTGGAGAGGAAGATGCTGGGAGCTGGGAAATGCTTGAAAAGGAGCTGCAAAATGTTTATTTGCTGAATTGACAGGATTCCTAATTGCTTGGGCACTTTTTATTTTTCTTTTCTTGTTTTTTTATTTTTTTAATTTATTTTTTATTTTTTAGAGACAGGGTCTCACTACGTTGCCCTGTAGTGACCAGCTCAGGCTGGTCTTGAGCTCCTGGGCTCAAGCGATCCTCCTGCCTCGGCCCCCCAAAATGTTGGGATTACAGACATGAGCCACTGTGCCCAGCCACTGGGACACTTTTACAAGTACTTTCTCCCAATGCCTCTGAAAGGAATCCTTTATTTCCCCCAAAACTCCGTTTGAGAAGCAGGCTGACTTCAAATCCATTCTCCATCACATCATTCACAAAAGACCTCTCGTCAGCGCCACACTGTCGGGGGAGAGAAACCAAACATACATTTTAAATAAGATGCCCCTCACAGGATACATTTCTGTATCCTTGGTAGGAGGCAGAAGGAGATTTTAAAAACATGTAAAGTCTGAAAAAAATTTTG
This sequence comes from Macaca mulatta, assembly GCF_049350105.2. Classification (NCBI taxonomy): domain Eukaryota; kingdom Metazoa; phylum Chordata; class Mammalia; order Primates; family Cercopithecidae; genus Macaca; species Macaca mulatta. The sequence continues at coordinate 145,039,619 of NC_133409.1, read as the reverse complement.
AGTTTTATATATCTTTAATATGAAAGTTATTTCTAACAATCACCAGGTAATTATTTCTTTTTAATCCCTTCCAGTACAGAAGCTACCAAGTAATTATTTAACTTAGTCTTTTACATATACACAAGCACACACACACATATACAAGCATAGACATACAAACACACATACACACAGACACAACATACACAAATACACACTCATATTCACATACACAAACACAGATGCACAAACATACACACATAGATACAACAGACACAAATACAAACATGCACATGCACAAACCCAGATTACGAACATACACACACACACAAATGCATACATTCACATACACAACACAGATGCACAGACACGCACATCATACACCAAACACACATGCATAAAACCCTTGTTTCCTAAGCAAACTAACACAGGAACAGAAAAAAAAATACTGCATGTTCTCCCTTACATGTGGGAGCTGAACACTGAGTACGTATGGAAACAAAGAAGGGAACGACAGACATCGGAGCCTACTAGAGGGTGGAAGTTTGGAGAAGGGTGAGGATCACAAAACTGTGGAATCCAGCCAAGTGCAGTGACTCACACCTGTAATCCCAGCAGTTTGAGAGGCTGAGGCTAGCAGATTACTGAGGTCAGGAGTCCGAGACCAGCCTGGCCAACGTGGTGAAACCCCAACTCTACTAAAAATACAAAAATTAGCCGGGCATGTTGGTGGGCGCCTGTAATTCCAGTTACTCGGGACACTGAGGCAGGAGAACTGCTTGAGCCCACGGGGCAGAGGTTGCAGTGAGCCGAGATCACGCCATTGCACTTCAGCCTGGGTGACAGAGGCAGACTCTGTCTCAAAACAACAAAACAACAACAACAAAACTGTGGAATCCCAGCACTTTGGGAGGCTGAGGCGGGCAGATCACAAGGTCAAGAGATTGAGACCAGCCTGGCCAACACGGTGAAACTCCTTCTCTACTAAAAATACAAAAATTAGCCAGGCGTGGTGGTGAGTGCCTGTAATCCCAGCTACTCGGGAGGCTGAGGCAGGAGAATCGCTTGAACCCGGGAGACGGAGGTTGCAGTGAGTCGAGATCATGCCACTGCAATCCAACCTGGGCTACAGAGTGAGACTCCATCTCAAAAAGAAAAAAAAGAAAGAAAAGAAATCTGCACACGTGCTTGTGAACCTAAAATAAAATTTTAAAAAATAATAATAACAAAATAGGTGTAAAACAAAACAAAAAAATCCTTTGTTAATGAAACGAAATATGATCAGAGGCATTTGTAAAAATTATTTCCCAGGGAATAAAATCATAATTTATTTGTGGGAAAAAAGTAAGCATTTAAAGGAGTCCCTGTTTTCCTAATAGCTGGTGAGAGGATGACATGGGAGAGAGGCTGAGAGCGCTTCCCTGCGCATCTTCTCTGTGTGTCTGGGAGTCAGGGGCTCAGTCCTTGTCTCCAGGCAGCCTCCTCCAGGGCCCTTCATAAAACACTAGCTGGGTGGAGACAGTGATGCAGTGGGGGTGGGGGGCAGGCAAAGCTTTAGTCCATGTGTACAGACCAACAGTCAGAAGTCACTGAGGTCAGGCACAGTGGTACACTCCTGTAATCCCAACACTTCGGAAGGCAGAGCCCGGAGGATCACATGAGCCCAGAAGTTCAAGACAAGCCCAGGCAACATAGCGAAACCCTGTCTCTACAAAAAAATACAAAAATTAGCCAGGTGTGGTGGCATGTGCCTGTAGTCCCAGCTACTCAGGTGGCTGAAGCGGGATCACTTGAGCCTGGCGCCACTGCACTGCAGCCTGGGTGACACAGCAAAAACATTAAAAAAAAAAAAAAAAAAGAGACTGAAGAAAGGTAGCAAGTCCTGTGGGGAGGACTAGGGGAAAGGAGGCTAGGGAAATGGAGAGTGAAGGCTGCGAGGTGAAAAGAAGTAAACCTCATGGAAACACTGACGTATCTTGAACCAGTGGGGAGAAACTGACAGAGAACGAAGTTTGTCCTCCGTGGGACACTATTGCTAGAAATGACTTGGAGTTAAAGGCAGCCACAGTCAGGTGGGAAAGTTGCTGAAGAAATACTTGGTGGTTAGACACCTAAGAGCAGAGGCCGTGGGAAAGCGGAGACCCTCTTCTGTCTGGGGAAGTTCCATGCCTGCGTGCTTCCTCTTGACACTATCATCCGCTGCACACAGCCCCTCCGGTAACCCTAGGTGGAAATGACTGAAAAGAGCTTACAGATCTGCTATCCCAGGGGTACCTGCGCCTTCTCAGGCTCCCACTTTTCCTTTTCCTCCCTCCCTTCTTTTTTCTTTTTCTTTTCTTTCTTTTTTGTTTTTTTTGAGACAGGGTCTCATTGTCATCCAGGCTGGTGGGAGTGGTGTAATCTTGGCTCAATGCAACCTCTGCCTCCCAGGTTCAAGAGATCCGCCCACTTCAGACTTCCAAGTAGTTGGGATACAGGCACACACCACCATGTTTGGCTAATTTTAATTTTTTTAATTTTTTTTTTTGAGACGAAGTCTTGCCCTGTCACCCAGGCTGGAGTGCAGTGGAGCGATCTCGCTTCACTGCAACCTCCACCTCCCGGCTTCCAGCGATTTTCCTGCCTCAGGCTCCCGAGTAGCCAGGGCTACAGGCACCCGGCACCATGCCCAGCTAATTTTTATATTTTTTGGTATAGATGGGGTTTCGCCATGTTGGCCATGTTGGTCTCAAACTCCTGAACTCAAATGATCTGCCCCAACTCAAAGTGCTGGGATTACAGGCATGGCATGAGACACTGTGCCCAGCTTAATTTTAAAATTTTTTTTGTAGAGATGAAGTCTTACTATGTTGCCCAGGCTGGTCTTGAACCCCTGGCTCAAGCCATCCTCCCGCCTCAGCTTCCCAAAGTGCTAGGATTACAGGCGGGAGCCACTGCACCCAGCCTTCTTCCCCTCCTTCCTAAGGGCTAAATCATACTATCTTCCAGGACTCGGCTTACAGGTTTTCTCCTCCAGGAAGACTTCCCTGACTTTCCACCTCCAAGGCCTCCTCCTGCAGCCCCCAGTGCTTCCTCTAGCACCCATCGTCCTGGGTCCAAATAGCCCAAGTGGCTTGGCCCTTCACTAGGCTGGGAGCCCCTTGGAATGTGGGCTGTGTCTTGCTTCCCCGGGTATTCCTCAATTCCTAATTCAGGGTCTGCCACACAGTAATAAACTGTATGAAGAAAAGTAGGATGGAAGGCTGGGGGATCTTCACGGACTGAAAGTGTCAGGGATGGGTGACAGCTCTTAGAGTGCTGCTCTTCCCGGGGACACCTGCACTGTTAGAAAGACTTGTTTTCCACTGGTGAGATGGAGATGAGGTGGTGCTTCTAGTGGTAGCAGTTGGTACAAGGGAACAGGACTGGGAAAGGAGGAAAGGAATAAGGGGCTGAAATCGTGTCGTTTGTGGGCATTTTCCTACCTGTGTTTAGATTCTTCACCAGAATCTGCAGAATTGAATGAGAGAAGAAAGGAGCAGGAACAGGAGACTGAAAGAGCAGTAATAATTTGCCCCTCATAGGCCGGGCATGGTGACTTATGCCTGTAATCTCAGCACTTTGGGAGGCGGAGGTTGCACTGAGCCGCAATGGTGCCACTGCACTCCAGCCTGGGTGACAGAGACTCTGTCTCCAAAACAAAAACAAAAACAAAACTGAGAGTCTATGTCCATTCATTCCATGAATCTTTATCAAGCACCTGCTACATGCTGGGTATTGAACTAGGTGCTGGGTAAACATCAGTGAAGTAAATATGGTGCTCACATTTTTGGGGGGTGGTGGTGGGAGAGGCAACTGTATAGAGTAAGTCAGGTGATAGTACATGTTATGAAAAAATGTAGCAGAATAAGTGGGAAAGAGACACATGGGTGGGGTAAGGAGGGGCTGTTTCACACTGGTTGGTAGAGAAGGCCTTTCTGATGCCTTTTGAGCAAGAGAGGAAGCTGGTGAATAGCTGGAGTAAGAATATTTCAGGCGGAAGGCACAGCGAGTGCAAAGGCCCCGAGGCTGGAGTGTGCTGGCTGTGTTAGGGGGACCGAAAGGAAGACAGCATGGCTGCAGCAGAGGGAGGCGGGGCGGACAACGTGGTTAGAAAGGACATCAGACGGTGACAGGAGACTGGGTTATGTAGCAGCTGGCATGCCATGGTAAGGACTTGGGATTTCTACCCTGAGTGTGGTGGGGAGCCCTGGCAGGCTACAGGAGCGGAGTAGAGACATGATCTGACTCAGGTTTCAATAGGAGCCCTCTGGTGGCTGGGCGGAGAAGAAGAATCTCTGTATGACCGTAAAGGGAACACAGCGGCGGCGTGGGGAGGCCAGTCAGGAGCTGCTACTGCAATAGCCTGGGCAAGAGATGGTGATGGCCTGGGCCAGGAAGGTAGCAGGGGAGGTGATATGAAGTGGTTGGATATGGATCTGTATTGAAGGGTGGGCTGATGGGGAGTGTTGAGGGGTTAGATACAGGCTCAGAGAAAGAGAGGACTCAAGGATGCCTCCTGGGTCTTTAACTTGAGCAATGGAAGGGTAGAGGTGCCAAAGACTGGAGGTTAGGGCAGGTATATGGGAGAAAATCAGGAGTATGGATTGGGATACACTCCCCAATTTTTATTTATTTATTTATTTGTTTGTTTGTTTATTTATTTATTTATTTTGAGATGGAGTTTCGCTCTTGTTGCCCAGGCTGGAGTGCAGTGGCGCGATCTCGGCTCCCTGTAACCTCCACCTCCTGGGTTCAAGCGATTCTCCTGCCTCAGCCTCCTGAGTAACTGGGATTACAGGCACCCGCTACCATGCCCGGCTAAGTTTTGTATTTTTAGTAGAGAGGATTTCACCATGTTGGCCAGGCTGGTCTTGAACTCCCGACCTCAGGTGATCCACCCGCCTCAGCCTCCCAAAGTGCTGAGATTACAGACATGAACATGCCGGGCTACACTCCCACATTTTAAGAAAGTTTAAAAAAAAATTTTTTTTTTTTTTTTTTTTTTTGAGACGGAATCTCACTCTGTCGCCCAGGCTGGAGTGAGTGGCGCCATCTCGGCTCACTGCAAGCTCCGCCTCCCAGGTTCCCGCCATTCTCCTGCCTCAGCCTCCCGAGGAGCTGGGACTACAGGCGCTGCCACCATGCCTGGCTAATTTTTTTTTGTATTTTTAGTAGAGATGGGGTTTCACCATGTTAGCCAGGATGGTCTCGATCTCCTGACCTCGTGATCCACCCGCCTCAGCCTCCCAAAGTGCTGGGATTACAGGCGAGAGCCACCGCGCCCGACCAAAAACAATTGTTTTTACATTAGTTGGATGTGGTGGCACACCTGTATTCCCAGCTACTCAGGAGGCTGAGGTGGGAGGATCACTTGAGCCCAGAAGTTCAAGGCTGCAGTGAGCTATGATTGCACCACTGCACTCCAGCCTGGGTGACAGAGTGCAACCCTATCTCTAAAAAGCAAATAAAAGTAGAGACAGCCTGAGTGAGACCCTGAAAGAATCTGAGTCAGAGAACCAGGCAAGCTGTGTCTGGACTCCTGTCCGCAGAAACTAAGACAGAATAAATGTGCTGTCTTAAGCAGCTAATTTTGGGGTAATTTGATAACTAGTACATGTCACATCTCTACAAAAATGTCTCTACGACAGTAGCCTCCCCAAAACGTATCCTGACTGGGTATGCTGGCTCATGTCTATAATCTCAGCACTCTGGAAAGCCAAGGTGGGAGGATTGCCTGAGGCCAGGAGTTCAAGACCAGCCTGGGCAATATAGGGAGACCCCCATATTGTATTTAAAAAAAAAAAAAAAGAGTTGTGTAGGGGAGGATCTGCTTCCAAGCTCCCTCATGGGGCTGTTGGTAGGATTCTGTTCCTCATAGGCTCTTGGCTGGCGACCTCTGCTCCTGGCAGTGTGAGCCTTTCCATAAAGATACTCTCAACATGACAGCCAGCTTCCCTCAGGGAGCGGGCAGCACTGATGTAATCATCTTTCTGTAACCTAACCTTGGAAAGGACACCCCATCGCTTTTGCTATGTTCTCTTTGCTAGAAGAGGATCACTGGGTCCCGCCCACATCTAAGAAGAGGTGATGAATGTGAATATCAGTTGGCAGGGATCTCTGGGAACCATGTTAGAGCTGGCTGCCACATCCAGAAAGCCACTACATAAACAAAGCCAGGGTTTAGGGGAGAGGTCCAGGCTGAAGATGTATATGGGGCTTATCAGTGATGGGTCTGGACCAGGTGAGCTGGGAGCGAGTGAGACAGAGAACGAGACCAAGGACTGAGCCGGGGGCACTCCAGTGTTTGGAGGTCGGGAAGATGAGGAGAGGCCAGCAAAGGAGACTGAGGAGAAGGAGCCAGTGCGGCAGGGCAGGGCAGGGATGGAGATGGAGGCAGAGGAGCCGCCAGAGAAACCTGTTGGCAGGAGAGAGGGATCAGCAGTCAAAAGCCACTGCAGGACAGGTCAGCAAAGGTGGAGAACTGACCACTGGCTTGAGCAGTGTGGATATCGCCTTGAAAAGAGCAGTCCCAGTGGGGCGGTGGGGGAGAAACCTAACTGGATGGGTTCTAGAAAGCACAGGAGACCAGGAAGTGAAGGCAGAGGCAACCATGCTTTTGAGGAGTCTTGGTATAGAGGATAGCACAACCTTGCGTTTGAGTGTCTTAAACTTTCTTAACTAAAGTAACTCTCAGTTGAGCTGATTCCTGGAACTCTGCTTCTCCCTACGCTTCTTCAACACACAGGTCTCCAGTTCCCCAATGTTGCCCAGGTTCACCTCCCACCCTAGCGACCTCAACCGGGATGGGGAATCAGAATCCAGAAGTTGGCCCATGTTTTATATTTTGTGTTTCCGGTACTAGCAAGTCACAATCAGACAAGGCATGCCTTGTGAGACTGGGGCAGAGGCACACACATTAGCTCCCAGTCATCAGCTGGAAGCTCCGTAAATCCTGAACAGCCACCCTTAGAGGATTTGGTTGAGGGGCCAACAGCTCTAAGCAAAAGCTTATTACTGACTGCCATCTTGTGGTCATTTGGGGAACTGGCCCAGGTTCAAACTGATGTTGGGAAGAGTTGAGTGAATTATAGGTTATAGGATGGTACCTGGCTCTGAGTGTTCAGTAAAAGCCAGCTACTGTCACTCTTATGCTCATGATTTGGAATAGTATGGCCAAAACAGACATGTCTCTTGACTTTACTCCCAACATTTTTCAAGGGAAAAGGAACTACCCTAAAAGGAGGTGCTTCCTTTTTATCTTGGTAAAAGTAAGAATGAATCAGGGAGCCAACTTTCCTGTATGAAGTCAGATGATGAGATGCAAGTCCTGCTTTTGCTACCATATGACCTTGATCTCATCACTGAAGCCCAGTGAGCTTCAGTTTCGTCAAACCATAAAACAGGAGCTTTAGGATGAAGACTACACAACTGGTGAATGTGAAGAGCTCTCAGGAAAAGCAGCGCTCCTAGTTCAAGGTGGGGGCCGGCCAGCTCTCAACACGGGGGGCCTGTTGCTTTACAATAGTGCCTCTCAACTAGGGGTAACTTTGACCCCCCTCACCCCAGGGGATGTTTGACAATGCCTGGAGATGTTTTTGGGGGTTCTTTTTGTTTTTCAAAGGGTTGGTCCTGTGTTTTTGTTTTGTTTGTTTGTTTTTGACAAGGAGTCTCGCTCTGTTGCCCAGGCTGGAGTGCAGTGGTGTGATCTTCACTCACTGCAAGCTCCGCCTCCCAGGTTCACGCCATTCTCCTGCCCCAACCTCCCAACAAGCTGGGACTACAGGCGCCTGCCACCACGCCCAGCTAATTTTTTTGTATTTTTAGTAGAAACGGGGTTTCATCGTGTTAGCCAGGATGATCTCGATCTCCTGACCTCGTGATCCACCCACCTTGGCCTCTCAAAGTGCTGGGACTACAGGCATGAGCTGCCGCGCCCAGCCCTGTTTTTGTTTGTTTGTTTGTTTTTTGAGATGGAGTCTCACTCTGATGCCCAGGCTGGAGTGCAGTGGCACCATCTCAGCTCACCGCAGCCTCCACCTCCTGGGTTCAAACAATTCTCCTGCCTCAGTCTCCCAAGTAGCTGGGGCTACAGGTGCCCGCCACCACGCCTGGCTAATTTTTTTTTGTATTTTTTTTTTTTTTTTAAGAGGCAGAGTCTTCACTCTGTCCCCCAGGCTGGAGTGCAGTGGCACCATCTCGGCTCACTGCAAGCTCCGCCTCCCGGGTTCGCGCCATTTTCCTGCCTCAGCCTCCCGAGTAGCTGGGACTACAGGCGCCCGCCACCGCGCCCGGCTAATTTTTTGTATTTTAGTAGAGACGGGGTTTCACCGTGTTAGCCAGGATGGTCTTGATCTCCTGACCTCGTGATCCGCCCGCCTCGGCCTCCCAAAGTGCAGGGACTACAGGCGTGAGCCACCGCGCCTGGCCTTTTTTTGTATTTTTAATAGAGATGGGATTTCACCATGTTAGCCAGGATAGTCTTGATCTCCTGACTTCGTGATCTGCCCGCCTTGGGCTCCCAAAGTGCTGGGATTACAGGCGTGAGCCACCGCGCCCGACCCTGTTTTTGTTTTTTGTTTTTTGAGATAGAGTCTCACTCTGTCGCCCAGGCTGGAGTACAGTGGCGCCATCTCAGCTCACTGCAACCTCGACCTCCTGGGTTCAAGCCATTCTCCTGCCTCAGCCTCCCGAGTAGCTGGGATTATAAGCACTACCAAATCCAGCTAATTTTTGTATTTTTAGTAGAGACGGGGTTTCACCATGTTGTCCAGGCTAGTCTTGAACTCCTGACCTCAAATGATCCACCCACCTCGGCCTCCAAAGTGCTGGGATTATAGGCATGAGCCACCTTGCCCAACTGATCCTGTTTTATTATCTGACTTGAAAACTACATAATCCACCAGCCCAGGAGGGGATGGGTGGGCTTAATCCCTTGGAGATATTTTTGGTCATGACAGCATGAGGAACAGGTGGATGCTACTGGAAAATAGTGGGTAGAGGCCAAGGATGCTGCTAAACATTCTACAGTGCAAAGGACAGCCCCTGCAGGACAGAATTATCCAGTCCAGAATGTCAGTAGTGCTTCAGTTGAAAAATCCTGGCACTATCTTAAATGGGGATCCTTCTTGCCATGTTATTATGAACCAACATGAGAAATTGCTTTCTGAAAAGTATGAGGGAAGCAGGGTAAGACATGATTCTAGAAAGGGGTCTTTTCTATGGTTACTGCAGGAGTAAAGTGAATCTCCAGAGGCTGTGCTGTCCAATAGGGTAGCCTTTTTTTTTTTTTTTTTTTTTTTGAGACGGAGTCTCGCTCTGTCACCAGGCTGGAGTGCTGTGGCCGGATCTCAGCTCACTGCAAGCTCCGCCTCCCGGGTTCACGCCATTCTCCTGCCTCAGCCTCCCGAGTAGCTGGGACTACAGGCGCCCGCCACCTCACCCGGCTAGTTTTTTGTATTTTTTAGTAGAGACAGGGTTTCACCGTGTTAGCCAGGATGGTCTCGATCTCCTGACCTCGTGATCCGCCTGTCTCGGCCTCCCAAAGTGCTGGGATTACAGGCTTGAGCCACCGCGCCCGGCCTTTTTTTTTTTCTTTTTTGAGACGGAGTTTCGTTCTTCTTAACCAGGCTGGACTGCAATGGCGTGGCCTCAGCTCACTGCAACCTCTGCCTCCTGTGTTCAAGTGATTCTCCTGCCTCAGCCTCCTGAGTAGCTGGGATTTCCAGCACCCACCACCACGCCTGGCTAATTTTTATATTTTTGGTAGAGATGGGGTTTCACCGTGCTGGCCAGTCTGGTCTTGAACTCCTGACCTCAAGTGATCCACCTGCCTTGGCCTCCCAAAGTGCTGGGATTACAGGCGTGAGCCACCATGCTGGGAGGATAGGCTAGTCTTGAGCCATCCATACATAGTTATTGAAATGGAAATTAGCTAAAAAAGAATAAAATTTAAAATTTGGTTACTGGGTTGTAATAGCCACATTCCAAGTGCTCAGTTGCCACACATGGCTAGTGGCCAGCACAGATAGAGAACATTCCCATCAGCACAGGAAGCTCTATTGGACAACACTGCTCCAAAGGACTCAGCAGAACCGGCATCTGTGGGCCAATCCATAAAGGAAGAACTAGAAACTAAGGATATGCAGAGCAGAGGAGACTGTGAGAGGCAAAAACAGACACCAGTGAGATGGTTAAGTAAGCACAAGGCCACATATCATTAACTGCTAAAACAAGTCACACAACACATCTGTAAAATAATTGATCCGCACAACCTGCCCTCTCCCGAGAATCATTCCTCAGTGCATAAAACTCAAAAGCCCTGACAAACCAAGCAGCATCAACAGAAGCCAGGCAGGGTGGGGAGATTCCATTGTTGAGGAGCACCATTCCCTCCCACCTTTCCTGGCATGGTTCAGTTTAATTTCTGGTACAACATTCCCAGACAGACAGGTGGTCATGAGTTCACTGCAGTGGTGGAGGAGAGCATGTGGCGGCGTTTCCTGCTCACAGTCTGGGATTCCTTGTAAAGGTTGTATGCATGCTTGACGATGAAGGGCAGACAGAAAAAGTGCAGGAGCATGTGCGAGATCTGGAAGATCCAGTGCAAGTAACTCAGCTCCTTGAAGAAATCTTCAGTGATCCTGTTGAGGACCAGGACTATGGAGAATTTGATGCACTCGTAAGTGATGATCCACATGGCATAGATCAGCAGCCCCGTGTAGATATTCTTGTGGATACTATAAAGGAGGAAGCAGCTGATGATGATGGTGGTGAAGGAGAGGCCAGTGCTGATGTTAGCCCTGTTGGACAGGATCCAAGTGACTAGCTCTGACTTTGAGTCCATGTAGATGTGGAACTTGGCCTCATAGCCAATGTTTGTCATGTGGTTCACGTCAAAGATGAAGAACTGGATGCTATTGAGGACAGAGAAGATGCCCACCATGAGGGACAACATCCTGACGTTCATTTTATACTTGTTTTACCAGAGCACCTCCTGCAGGAAGAAAATCATGAAGACACATGACAAGATGGCAGAGGTAGCCTTAGACAGATCCCCCAAGCCACTATATATAAATAGGAGAGTTAAGAGCAATGATGGTGTGTGGACAGGCAATAGGCTGGAAGTTAAGAGACATGGGGTCTAGTCCCTGCTCTGACCTAACTAGCTAGACATGACCACCTCATTGGGAAATGAATGTATCACTGGCCTGGGACTCTCCTCAGTAGCTTCCAATTCTGCTATTCCAGTTTCAGCTTTGTTTTAAAGTGGCAAAAAGAGTGCTCCTGTTGATGTAAGTTTGTGGGAATTCAGAGGCTCTTGTACGTATTGGGAATAATGATGTTGTGAATGAAGCTCCCATCTGGGGAGTCTGCTTCTCTGAAGTCAGAAAACTCTCATGGCTCCTCAAGGGCTTGGAATCAACCCTGACATCCCCTACCCCCCGACTCTTTCCTTCCAAGCCCTTAGAAATTTCCCTGATTTGCTCCCTGGGTATGGCCCAGCCTTGTCCCAAGTCATAGGGTTTGGCCAGCAGGCATGGAATGGGTAAGGTTTATGGAGCCAGGCAAGACTTACTGTCTTCTCTGCCCAAGGCCAAAATGCCTTAATAATAAGCGACCATTGTGCAGGTGAAGGCCCAGTGGGCAGACCTCCAGCTGCAACCTAGGTTACACCTGAGCTCTAGAGGTCAACTCATGGCAGGCAGCAGGAAGCTGGTGCCCAAGCTGATCCCTTGAGGGCATGTTGATAATGGAGGACCCAAGGCTGGGGTAGGCTGGGCCCCAGTGCATATGTTCCTCCACAGCCTGTATCTCCTTCTTACTGGCGCCCAATTCAGAGGACTGCTGAGCAAACCTCTCTCCTGTTCATTCACTACACTGGCTAGCTACCTCTGTTGTGGGGCAAAGGAAGGGGCACAGTCACACATGAGGAGAACACAGGGCTGTCCTCTGGCCGATGAATGTCCAATGGGGGATAACTTGTTGGAAGCCTGACCTGGCCTCTCTCTGAGGTGACCAGAACGGGTCCTGTCCAGCCAGGCAGAGCACAGACAGACTGCCACTGGCCTCTCTCCTGTCCTCTCCTCTTCACTCACTGGATCAACTCCAAATACAGTAAAACATACAGAATGTGAAATTCACCACTTTAGCCCTTTTTGAAGGTGCAATTCAGTGACATTAAGTACATTCACTACATTGTCGTGCAAGCATATCGCTATTCATCTCCAGAACTTCCGTTCTCTCTCTCTCTCTCTCTCCCTCTCTTGACAGAGTCTTGCTCTGTCACCCAGGCTGGAGTGCAGTGGCACGATCTTGGATCATTGCAACCCCTGCCTCCCAGGATCAAGCGATTCTCCTGCCTTAGCCTCCCAAGTAGCTGGGATTACAAGCATGCACCAGCATGCCCAGCTAATTTTTGAATTTTTAGCAGAGACAGGGTTTCACCATGTTGGCCAGGCTGGTCTTGAACCCCTGACCACAAGTGATCCTCCCGCCTCAGCCTCCCAAAGTGCTGGGATTACAGGCATGAGCCACCATGCCCGGCCATCTCCAGCACTTTTTCATCATCCCCACCAAAAACTATGTACCCATTATAAACATCAACTCCCCGTTCCCCTCTTCCCCCAGTCCCTACTAACCATTTTTCTTGCTGTCTCTATAAATATGCCTGCTCTAGGTGTCTCATATAAACGGAATCATACAGCATTTGTCCTTTGGTATCTGGCTTACTTCACTTAGCATCAGGTTTTCCAGATTCATCCCAAATATCCTTATATTTTATTCCCCACCATCCTCCCAACCCTGTGTGACTCCTGATACACAAAACTCTCAGTGCACTCTAGAACCTGGCTGGAGGGCCCAGGAGGGAGGCAATGTGTTGTCTGGTGGATGGCTGCACTCATACTTCCCTGTCTGCACCAATGAAACCTCACCTCTGCTCAGTTCACAGGGCAGCCTCCAGAGCAGCCACTACCCATGGGGTACTCACCTGAATCATCTAAAAATACGGCCCTGAACCACACAGTTTTACTCGTTTGCTTTATGTTGCAAGTTTCAAGGAAATGTCTATATAAACCCCACTGGTTCCACAGCTCTGCTGTCCCAGCCTTGGTCTCCACCCTTGGCACCTCTCTCCTGAGTCACTATAATAATGGCCTAACTTCTCTTTCTGCCACTGGCCAAGGTCTTCTGGTACCTTCTATTCATTCAACACTCACTCAGCAAACATCTATTGTGTATCTACTAGGTGCTGGGGGATGAGCTTGGCACTGGAGATAAGCAGGTAAATATGCTAGTGTGGAAGTTAGACAAATAAAAAAACAAATGACTAAAAATTGCTTTTAATTAATAAAAAAGAAAACATGAGGCAGGCGGATCACGAGGTCAGGAGTTCAAGACCAGCCTAGCCAACATGGTGAAACCTCATGTGTACTAAAAATACCAAAATTAGCTGGGCATGGTGGCACGCGCCAACTACTTGGGAGGCTGAGGCAGAATAATTGCTTAACCAGGACCCGGGAGGCAGAAGTTGCAGGGAGCTGATATCACACCACTGCACTCCAGCCTGAGCTACAGAGTGAGACTCCATCTAAAAAAAGAAAAAAGAAAACTTATAGTGCAATGTGATAAATGTGATAGAGGAAGAGATGGCTCAGTGTTGTCAAGATGTAACAATGAGAGAGATGAAAATCATTGGATGAAAATCGGGGAAGCTTTCTGGAGTAGGCAATAGCTGAGCTTGGGTCTTAAAAGACACGGGCATTAACTAGGCAGAAAAAGGAGGGACTTCACCCCAAGCAAAGGGGACAACACAAAGGGGTAGGCACAGGGACAGGCAAAAGCCATTTTGGAAACAGCAAGTTTGGCTTAGCTTGAGCAGAGGGGAAGGCTGTGTAGGTTGGCAGAGGCCAGATGAGGAATGATCCTTACCTGCTACCAGCCATGTGGATGTTTCTCTGAAAGGTAAAGGAGAGGTTCTTCAGGGTGTGTAGGTGTGTGGGGGTGTGTGTGTGTGTGTGTGTGAGAGAGAGAGAGAGAGAGACAGACAGACATAATCAGATTTGCATTTTTTTTTATTTATTTATTTTTGAAACAAAGTCTCACTCTGTTGCCCAGGTTGGAGTGTAGTGGCGCAATTATGGCTCACTGCAACCTCCATCTCCCAAGTTCAAGCGATTCTCCTGCCTCAGCCTCCCGAGTAGCTGGGATTACAGGTGCCCGTCACCATACCTGCCTAATTTTGGTAGTTTTAGTAGAGAAGGAGTCTCATCATGTTGGCCAGCTTCGTCTTGAACTCCTGACCTCAAGAGATCCACCCGCTTTGGCCTCCAAAAGTATTGGGATTACAGACGTGAGCCCCTGCGCCTGGCCCTATTTGCATTTCAGAAAAATCTTTCTTGGTGCTATGAGGGCCATGGGTCAGAAAGGGATCAAAGGTGGAGGTAGACAGAGTAGTTGAGAGGCCATGGAAGGAAATAAGGTGAAGTAAGGCAGCAGATGGATGTTGGGGCACAGATTTGGGGCCTGGGGCTGTGGGAAAAGGAGTCTGGGATGAGCACCTGGATGGAGGACAGCCCATCCTCTGAAGTGAGGAGCACAGGGGCAGGAGAGCACTTAGGATGGGAGCGGGGAAGACAATGATGAGTACAGCTTGGCAAATGGTGAGTACTATGGTTTGAGTGTTTGTGCCTTCCAAAATTCATGTTGAAACTTATTCCCTAATGCAACAGCATTAAAAGATGGGGCCTTTAGGAGATGATTAAATCATAAGAGCAGAGCTCTCATGAATGGAATAAGTGACCTTATAAAGGGGCAGGAGGGAACTAGCTAGTTTATTTTGCCTCTCCATCCCTTCTGCCATGTAAGGACAGTGTTTGTGCCCTCTGGAGGACACAGAAACAAGGCACCATTTGGAAGCAGAGAGAGCAGGCCCTTACCAGACACCAAACCTATTGGCACCTTGGTATTGAACTTCTAGCCTCCAAAAGTGTGAGAAAATAAATCTCAGCTCTTTATAAATTACTCAGTTACTATAGCAGCAGTGGGTGACTCACGCCTGTACTCCCAGCACTTTGGGAGGCTGAGGCAGGTGGATCATCTAAGGTCAGGAGTTCAAGACCAGCCTGACCAACATGGTGAAACCCCGCCTCTACTAAAAATACAAAAATTAGCTGGGCGTGGTGGCCTGTGCCAGTAATCCCAGCTACTCGGGAGGCTGAAGCTGGAGAATCGCTTAAACCCAGGAGGCAGGGGTTGCACTGAGCTGAGGTCGCACCATTGCACTCCAGCCTGGGCTACAGAGCGAGACTCGGTCTCAAAAATAAAAAACGTGCTTTGGACAGTCTCTGAACCTGAATGCAAAGTGATATCTGTTTATTTGTGATAGTATGTAATCATATACTGTCTTATATGATTGGCTAATTGATTCATAAACAATAATTTACTTTCTTCCACTAAACTACAAAATTCTCATAGTCATTCATATCTTATACATTTTTGTATATGGTGTATACACAATGTTCAGTACAGTGTTCACACTACAGAGTACAGCACAGCGACAGATACAGAAATATGTTTAACATATATCTTTTGATTAAGGAAGTGCCTTTCACACTCCTTGACAAATTTGGGAAGGGTGGGGAAATTCAAGACAGACGAATTTTCTCTATTTTTATTATTTTTCTTATCTGGAAAAAAACAGAAGAATAGTGGGGAAATCATAGCACAAACCCACCCCAGGACCAACAACATCCTTTGTGCTACAAAAATCTGAGGTATAAATACAGATTTGCTTATCCCAGGGTTAAAGAGCTGTGGGTTGAAGGCTAATGAAGATGCCAAGAAAAAAGGATTGCCATACTGCAATTCAGCTTCATCTTATTCCGTTCATTTTGACCCATCAGGTGGTAGAAAGGTGGAGTTCACAGAAGAAGGTTTGATAAATCACAATATCCTTTAACTAAATACCCTCAATGAGCAGGATGTTCAAGTTGTGATTATAATCACATTTTCTCTCCATGTTCTCCTGAAAGAGTGGCAGTAGGGTTTCTACTTGCGGAACTGCTAAGCAAAAGTAGGGGGAAGAAAAGGAAATAGAACTACGCCAGGAACCTGAGCTACCTACCTCTCAGGGGAAAGAAAAGGGCCAACATGATTGCTTATAGTGGTGAATAAAGCTGCTAATTTTTTTTTTTTTTTAGACAGAGTCTTGCTCTGTCACCCAGGCTGAAGTGCAGTGGTGTGATCTCGGCTCACTGCAACCTCCACCTCCCAGGTCAAGTGATTCTCCAGTCTCAGCCTCCCAAGTAGCTGGGATTACAGGTGTGTGCTGCCACACCTGGATAATTTTCTACTTTTTAAAGTAGAGACGGGGTTTTGCCATATTGGCCAGGCTGGTCTTGAACTCCTGACCTCAGGCGATCCACCTACCTCTGCCTTCCAAAGCGCTGGGATTCCAGGTATGAGCCACTGAGCCCACCCAAAACTGATAATCTTTTATTTCTGCTGTGGAGAGCCTCCGCTGTAGAAATTCGTCTCTTGTAGGAAACTATATTGCCCTGGCTCTGGTTTTTGTAGGTTATGTGGGCATAGGTGATGACAAAGAACATCCAGAAACAGTGCATGATGGTACGAGACACCAAGCCAAACCAGCGCATGATTCTGACCTCTGTAACGCTGAAGTCGTCATTGGTGAGGATTTGTATTACGACGTTTACGGTTTCATAGAAAAAAATCCAGGCAACGTAGATGACCAGGCCCCTGAAGATCTGGGCATACACTGAGTACAGGAGGAAGCAGCTGATGAGGATGGTGATGAAAGAGAGGAAGAGGACGATTTTAAAACTCCAGCAGATGATGAAGTCATTTATGATGCCACTTGCACTCTCGTACTTTAGTGCGATCTCACTGCAATTGCCATGCCCTAGGTGACTATGTTCAAAGATGAGATACATGTGTACGGCCATGATGGTGAAGACCCCTGCCAACACGGTGCCCATTTTGGCAGTCATCCCACACCACTGCTGCTGTTTCACGCCGAGACCTCCTGTGAAGACAGACAACATGAGGGGGAATTCTAGTTCCTGCCAACATGGTAAATTACCAGGGTTCTGCCTCCTTTCCCAGTCCACCTTGGAGAAACATAGACAGCAATATGAAAACCAAGAAACTATAGTCTTGGGAAGACAGAGGCTGTTTAAAATGGATTGGGGGTGGGGAAGAGAGAGGATTCAGTCAAGTCGGTGGCAATGACCAAATAAAATTACAGCAGTGGGGCCGGGCGCGGTGGCTCACGCCTGTAATCCCAGCACTTTGGGAGGCCGAGACGGGCGGATCACGAGGTCAGGAGATCAAGACCATCCTGGCTAACACGGTGAAACCCCGTCTCTATTAAAAATACAAAAAATTAGCTGGGCGCGGTGGCAGGCGCCTGTAGTTCCAGCTACTCAGGAGGCTGAGGCAAGAGAATGGCGTGAACCCAGGAGGCGGACTTGCAGTGAGCCGAGATGGCGCCACTGCACTCCAGCTTGGGTGACAGAGCAAGACTCCGTCTCAAAAAAAAAAAAAAAAAAATTACAGCAGTGGTTCTCAACCCTGGATTCACCTTAGAATCACCAAAAGTACTCAAGTCCAGGCCCCACCCCAGACCAATCACAACATTCTCTGGTTGGGACCCAGGCAGCAGTATTTTTCAAAACTTCCTACTAATTTTCATAGGTAGCCAGTGTTGGAAAAAGCTGAGTTAGAAAAAGATGGCTTAAATTATGCTCTTAGCTAGGCACAGTGGCTCATGCCTGTAATCCCAGCACTTTGGGAGGCTAAGGTGTGAAGACTGCTTGAGTCCAGCAGTTCAAGACCAGCCTGGGAAACATGGTAAAACCCCATCTCTACAAAAATTAGTCAGGTGTGATGGTGCATGCCTATAGTTTTAGCTACTTGGGAGGCTGAGGTAGGAGGATCACTTGAGCCCAGGAAGTCAAGGCTGCAGTGAGCTGAGATCGTGCCACTGCACTCCAGCCTGGGTGACAGAGCAAGACCCTGTATCAAAAAAAGAAGCTGGGTGTGGTGGCTTACGCCTGTAATCCCAGCACTTTGGGAGGCCGAGGCGGGCAGATCACGAGGTCAGGAGATTGAGACCATCCTGGCTAACACGGTGAAACCCCGTCTCTACTAAAAATGCAAAAAATTAGCTGGGCGTGGTGGTGCGCGCCTGTAGTCCCAGCTACTCGGGAGGCTGAGGCAGGAGAATGGCATGAACCCAGGAGGCGGAGCTTGCAGTGAGCTGAGATCGCGCCACTGCACTTCAGCCTGGGCCACAGAGCGAGACTCCGTCTCAAAAATATAAAAAAAAGAAAAAAGAAAAAAAATTATGCTGTTAATTCTCCTAGCATTGCCTTGGGCTACCATTGCTGCCCAGATGGTGAAAATTGCCTGTACTCGTTCAGACCTGAGTGCAGATGTTTCAGAATATAACCAGGGCAGCACAAGAACCCTGTTGGGTGGAGATGATAAAAACAGGTGGACGCCAACTGGCTTCGGGCAATCGCTTCTCTACTACATATCAAAATATGGATTACAATGAAAGATGTATACTGTAAGGGAAATTTAGAGCCTTAAGGTAGACTAGCCTTATAATAGAAAAGAAAATGCAATAATGAGCTAAGTATTCAACTCAAGAAGTTAGAGGGAAAATAACAACAATACAAAAGTAGGAGGAAGAAAATAAATAGAAAAGCATAAGTCAATGAAACAGGAAATAAAGTAGAGGGACTTCTGACTGGTTGGTTATTTGGGCTGACATGTTGCTAAAAAGCAACTTAAAATGCTGGATAAAATAGTTTAAAAATATAAAGTATAGAAGTGCTGCCCAAGTGGAAGGAAGTAAATTTTGCTCTGAGGTTATTTGCCAATCTAGGCAAACTTGGATTTCATTATGACAGCAATGCAGGGTAAAGAAGAATGAAATCAAAGCTCAGGGTCCACCAAGGTGAGGAGTCTTTCCTGTATTAGTTGTGAGCATCCCCAGAGGCCTACGATTTGGGGAAAGGTGAATCAGAAGTAAACCTCCCCTACATCTTTCTGCCAGGAAACTCCAAGAAAAGTTGGCTTGTTAACTACACTGAGCAGGTAGGGAGAAAACTCTCCTTGAGACATTGTAATCATAACTGGCCTTTTTTTTTTTTTTTTGGTAGATTTATAGTCCATATTACATGAAGAATTTTTTTGTAACTTTAAGTTATAAATCTAGTTTAAAGTAGTCCTAAACTGAAAGTGTGTCTAAGTGTCTGGCAGAAGCAAATTCAAACCCTCTCTGGAGGATTGTACTTTTATGCTGGTCTTCATTCTCCATGAATTTTCATCAGCAGTTTTTCAGGGACAAGGACAAGTATATAGTGAAAAATAACCAAGCACGTAAGGAACAAGGCATTGTAAGAACCGGCTGAAACAACAGATAGCAAAACGGAACTGCAGTAGTATCTGATCATAAAACAACTATGGTTACTATATTTTTGCATTATTAAAAATTTTTGTTTTACTTTTATTGTAGTGTAATTCATGCACATATAATACACAGATATATAATATACACGAGATAACATTTTATGTCTTAACCATTTTTAAGTAGACAGTTTAGTAGTGTTAAGTATATTCATTTTGTTGTACAAACAATCTCTAGAACTCTTCCATCTTGCAAAACTGAAACTGTACACCCATTAAGCAACAAATTCCCATTTCCCCCTGCCCCAGCTCCTGGAAACTTATCATTCTACTTTCTGTTTCTATTAATTTGACTACTCTGGTTATGTCATGTAAGTGGAATTTTTTTTTTTTTTTTTTTTTTTTTTTGAGAAGTCCCTCAAAAAGGCTAGAAACCTCTGTGGCCAGAGGCACCTTTGCCTGAGTTCTTGTTCTGTGTCCAAGATGAGGTACACAGACAAGAGAAGGGTAAACAAGATGAAGATGAGCTTTAAGTGCTCATCAGCTCAAAGGAGACTCGCAGTGGGTAGCTCCTCTCTGTAGGCAAGTCATGCCAATATCTGCTGCTCTCAGCAGGGAGAAGGCCCTGGAGAGGGTGGCTCCTCTATGCAGCTGATAGTCCTGACGTCTCTGCAGGTCTCTGATGCTCTCAGAAGAGAGGGTAGTTCCTCTCTGTAGCTGGTCCTCCCATTGTCTCCTATCAGCAGAGAGGATAGCTCCTCTTTGCAGCTGGTCGTCCTATCATCTCTCTGCCCTCTTCATCCTCTAGCCATCCTCTGCCCTGCTCTGGCTAAGCCCAGGTCTTTCATGGACCTCAGAGGGGAGGAAGTGCATGCAGATTGGTCCATGGGCGGCCATGGGCAGGCTGGAAGAGGCACCACGAGTTCCCACTCAGGTCTGCAGGACTGGCGGCCTGGCCCCAGCCTTCAGGCTCTCCCTGGCCTGCAGTGGGGCCTTACTGAGGACCCGCCCTCTTCCACCCAGGAATCAGTATGCCTCCCGCTGCCATTCGTGGCCCCTCAAGGGTCTGCCCCAATCCGGCTCCGAGATTTGAATAGGTGCCGGGATTGGAGAGAGACCAGGCAGCGGGAGCAGACATTCCGGAGCCTGCAGGGATGGGAGGAGGCCGGGGAGCCGGTCCTTCTGGGGCCCCCGAGGGTGCAGGCTGCAGAGACGCCCGGGTCTTGCACCTGGGAGGGCAGGCGCAGCTGCACCTGGGAGCTCCTATTAGTCCTTGGCTCCTGCCTGCTCAGTGAAGTGGGAGACCCAGGTCTGCAGCCGTGGGTCCTGGCAGCTGCAGCTGCACCTGGGAGGGCAGATCCTGCCTATTCCCGGCCCTCCTCCAAGAGCACAGGGAGGCTTGGATCCACAGCCACAGTTTGGTCAGCCGCCGCCCGCCGAAGAGGGCGGGGCTCCTGCCTGCCGCGTACAGCCGGAGGCGGGGTCTACGGCTGTGGTGTGGGCGGCTGCAGTAGCACCCGGGGAACTCCCGCCTTAACTCAGAAGGGGCCGGGCTTCCACCGGCTCCATGGAGTGTGCAGCCCCAGCCGCGCCTCTTTGCTGCAGTTGGAGTGACAGCCGGAGTGATGGCAGCAGCCTCTGCCATCACTAGCTGATTTGAAAAACAACCAAATAGAATTTCTAAAGATGAAAAACTCGGCCGGGCGCGGTGGCTCAAGCCTGTAATCCCAGCACTTTGGGAGGCCGAGGCGGGCGGATCACGAGGTCAGGAGATCGAGACCATCCCTGGCTAACATGGTGAAACCCCGTCTCTACTAAAAATACAAAAAACTAGCCGGGCGTGGTGGCGAGCGCCTGTAGTCCCGGCTACTCGGAGGCTGAGGCAGGAGAATGGCGTGAACCCAGGAGGCGGAGCTTGCAGTGAGCCGAGATCGCGCCACTGCACCCCAGCCTGGGCGACACAGCGAGACTCCATCTCAAAAAAAAAAAAAAAAAGAAAAAAAAAAAAAGAAAAACTCAGTATCTGAAATTTAAAATTCAGTGGACATAAATGGTAGCAGGTTGGACACAGATTGAGGAATAATTAGTTAACCAGGAAACAGAAGATAAATCACGAGAAATTATCCAGAATGTAGCACAGGGAGACAAAAAGATGTAAAATATGAATGAGAAGTTAAGAAACATGAAAGATATAATAAGATGTTCTGATAGAGAAAGAGACATGAGACAAAATGGGGGTAGCTATTTACAGAGAAAATAGCTGAGGATTTGCACAACTGAAAAAAAAAACACCAATGCACAGATTCAAGAAACCTGATTGCTAGAAGGATAAATGAAATAAAATCTACACAAAACATATGGTACTCAAACTATCGAACACCACACACAAAAACAAAATCTCAAAAGCAGCCAATGGACTTTTTATTTAAAAGACCAACAGTTATAGACTTCTACAGGAAACAAAAATCCCATGGAATAATATTTTAATTGTGCTAAACAAAGCAAAACAAACAAACAAAAAACCCTGCCAACCTAGGATTCTATACTCAACTAAAATATTTTTCTTTTTTTTTTTGAGACAGAATTTTGCCCAGGTTGCAGTACAGTGGCGTGATCTTGGCTCACCACAACCTCTGCCTCCCGGGTTCAAGCAATTATCCTGCCTCAGCCTCTCAAGTAGCTGGGATTACAGGCGTGTGCTACCATGCCCAGCTAATTTTTGCATTTTTAGTAGAGACGGGGTTTCACCATGTTGGTCAGGCTGGTCTCAAACTCCTGACCTCAGGTGATCTGCCGCCTCAGCCTCCCAAAGTGCTGGGATTACAGGTGTGAGCCACTGCGCCTAGCCTATTTTTCATATATATATATATATATATATATATTTATTTATTTATTTATTTATAGAAATGGAGTCTTGCTGTGTTGCCCAGGCCAGAGTGGAGTAATGCAATCATAGCTCACTGCAGCCTCAAACTCCTGAGCTCAGCAGAGCCTCCTGCTTCAGCCTTTTAACTAGCTGGGACCACAGGTGCACACTACCACATGCAGCTCATTAAAAAAATTTTTTTTTTGGCTAGGTGCGGTGGTTCATGCCTGTAATTCATGCCTGTAATTCCAGCACTTTGGGAGGCCAAGGCGGGTGGATCACGAGGTCAGGAGATTGAGACCACCCTGGCTAACACAGTGAAACCCTGTCTCTACTAAAAATATAAAAAATTAGCCAGATGTGGTGGCAGGTGCCTGTGGTCCCAGCTACTCTGGAGGCTGAGGCAGGAGAATGGCGTGAACCCGGGAGGCAGAGCTTGCAGTGAGCCGAGATCACGCCACTGCACTCCAGCCTGGGTGACAGCATCTCGCCATGTTGCCCAGGCTGGTCTCAAATTCCTGGCCTCAAGTCATCCTCCCACCTCAGCCTTCTGAGCAGTTGGGATTACAAGCATGAACCACTGTAAATATTTTTCTAAAATATTTTTCAAGATTGAGAGCACATAGTATGATGATAACATTTTCATAAAAATCAAAACTAACTAAAATTTAAGAATATATTTTTTGGCCATACATATATATGTGAATAAAACTTTATTATAAAAGTAAGGGAAGACTAGGCATGGTGGCTCACGCCTGTAATCCCAGCACTTTGGGAGGCTGAGGCAGGTGAATCGCTTGAGTACAGGAGTTCAAGACCAACCTGCCCAACATAGCCCATCTCTACAAAAAAAAACAAAAACAAAAACAAAAACAAAATCCAAAAATTACCTAGGTGTGGTGGTGGCACATCCCTGTAATTCCAGCTACTCGGGAGGCTGAGGCATGAGAATCACTTAAGCCTGAGAGGCGGAGGTTGCAGTGAGCCAAGACTGTGCCACTGCACTCCAGCCTCAGTGACAGAGCAAGACTCTGACTAAAAAAAAGAAAAAAAAGATTACCAAAAGTAAGGGAATAATAGATACAAAATTTGGGATTGTGGTTATTTCTGAAGTGCAAAGGGCAGGGACAGGGGCAGGGGCACATAGATCATTGTGAGGTATTATTCTGTTTCCTGGATTGAATGAGAAATTCACAAGTGTTCATCATAGTTTAAAAAACAAATTAGTAAATAAAAGAACAAAAGTGCATGTACTAATGATGACTGTTTTCTATGACCTAGGATTATGAATAATTCAATTCTGTATACCTGAGTTCCCTAAGGAAAAAATAAAAAGAGCGGAAAAAGACATGTAATCTAATCTCATACCTGTGGCATACTGTGTGGTAATTGGCCTTCCTGTGTTGTTCATTGCCTCCCATCCAACTAACACATATAGCAAACGTCCTCTTTGTACTTCTTAAAAATCTCATTAAAATTTTGGGTTCCCATTGGTCTATATCTAGCAAAGACTGATAATTGTCTCCCAACATTCATTTCTCCCTTTTCACTTTTACCTTTAGCTAGACACATGGCCACCCAGCTAATGACTACATTTCCCAGCTTCGCTTGCTGATGTATGTGGCCCCGTGACCAACGGGATGCTAATGGAAGTGATGTGTGCCACTTTACAGTCTTGCTCATAAAAGAATTAGGAGTGCTCTCACCCTCTCCCTTTCCCCCTTCCTGTTTTTTAGCCATGATTGGAACTGATCTATGACCTACCCTATCAGCCGTGGGTCATTGCTACTTGAGAGAGAAATAAACTCCCATCATAAATAAGCCATTGTCTTTTGGGGTTTCTTTGTTGCAGTGGCGTAGCTTGTACCATGTTATACTTCCTAAACTTCTTTATTGAAGAAGTGTAACGAGAACTAGTGATCCACTGGGATCTAGCACCTCCCGTGACTTTGCTCTTTTGAAGAATCCAGCAGATTCCTCCTGTCTACATGCTTATTTCACTGAGTCTATGCTTCTTCACCATCTCCTCATAAAGAGATATCTCCCCTTTATCTCAAGATCACCATTCTTTTTTTTTTTTTTTTTTTTTTTGAGAGAGAGTCTTGCTCTGTCGCCCAGGCTGGAGTGCAGTGGCACGATCTTGCCTCCCGGGTTCAATCGATTCTCCTGCCTCAGCCTCCTGAGTAGCTGGGATTACAGGAGCAGGCAACCACACCCAGCTAATTTTTTTGTATTTTTAGTAGAGATGGGTTTCACCATGTTGGTCAGGCTGCTCGAACTCCTGACCTCGTGATCCACCCACCTCGGCCTCCCAAAGTGCTGGGATTACAGGCATGAGCCACGGCACCGGCCCAAGATCACCATTTCCTTACAATTAACTTGGTAATAACTCATGTATTGTCTTATGATATATTTTATTATATATTGTCTTAAAGTGTTATTTAAATATTTTATACTTATAATAATCATTTTCATGGCTACCAGTAAGGATATTGAGTGTTACAGAAGCTAATTAATTTTGTCCAGGTCTGTATATCTGCTCAGCAGCAAAATTAGGATTTGAATTCACAACTTTCTGCCTCCAAACCAAATCACTTGCCTTCATACTCAACCTACTTGTGCTTTGTGTGTTTCAGGTATTTTTTTAATTCACTGAGCCCAGAGACTCCATCCATCCCCTAGCTCCTAAGGAGGGCCTTGGCTAGAGTAAGGCCTTGATTAGAGTAGGCCTTTGGTCAATGTTGGCAATTCTTCCTCTGTTGTCTCTCATCTGAGTCATCTTCCTCACTAACTCTCAGGGCCATTATGTTCCTTTCTCCTTTCTTCTTTCTCTCTCTTTTTTTTTTTTTTTTTTTTTTTTTTTTTAGACGGAGTCTTGCTCTATCACCCAGGCTGGAGTGCAGTGGCTGGATCTCAGCTCACTGCAAGCTCCGCCTCCCAGGTTCACGCCATTCTCCTGCCTCAGCCTCCTGTGCAGCTGGGACTACAGGCGCCCGCCACCTCGCCCAGCTAGTTTTTTGTATTTTTTAGTAGAGACGGGGTTTCACCGTGTTAGCCAGGATGGTCTCGATCTCCTGACCTCATGATCCGCCCGTCTCGGCCTCCCAAAGTGCTGGGATTACAGGCTTGAGCCACCGCGCCCGGCCTTCTTCTTTCTCTCTGTCTTAGTTCTTCTCCTTCCTTCCCTTCCCTCCCATTCTTTTTCCCATCTATGCTGCAGAACTTCTAAGTGTGTACTCTTGATTGCTCTAAGCTAAGACAATTTTTTTTTTTTTAGACAGAGTCTCGCTCTGTCACCAAGGCTGGAGTGTAGTGGCACGATCTCAGTTCACTGCAACCTCTGCCTCCCAGGTTCAAGCAATTCTCCTGCCTCAGCCTCCCAAGTAGCTGGGACTACAGGCGCATACCACCATGCCCGGCTAATTTTGTATTTTTAGTAGAGATGGGGTTTCACCATGCTGGCCAGGCTGGTCTCAAACTCCTGACTTCGTGATCCACCTGGCTCGACCTCCCAAAATGCTGCTGGGATTATAGGCGTGAGCCATTGAGCTCAGCCTAAATGTTTATTATTATCATTATCTTTATCATTATTACACAATCTCATTTGACTGATATGCTTATATGAAGTAAATATTTTAATTTGCAAAATTAAAACATAATTTAATATTGACTTTGTATGTATCTTGAGATATATATATAGGAAAAAAGTTTGTAGGGAAAAAAATGATCCAATACTGAGATTTAAAAAGTCACAAATAGGAACACAGAAAAAAAAGTTAATGTTTCCATGTTATGGAAAATTTCACATTTGCTCTATCAAGTGAGATAAAGAGACTTCTAAAGCAAGAGTCTCAAACTCTAAGGCCTTCCAGAGCTAGGCAAGTCAAATAAATGGGTGAGGTTGAGGGGTGTGAAGATACTAGGGCTGAGTGTGGTGGCTTGCACCTATAGTCCCAGCTACTTGAGAGGCTAAGGCAGGAGCATCACTTGAACCCAGGAGTTTGAGGCCAGCCTGGGCAACATAGCAAGACTCCATTTCAAAAAAGAAAAAACAAAGAAAGAAAAAGTTACTAGGGAGTGGTAGAGATTGTAGCAATTAGGACAGTGTCCACCTGCCTGAAAGTATTTGAATTCAAATTTCCTTAATAGATTGTGCTGTTCAGACAAAACATATTTGAGGGCCATGTTGCAATTTTCACAAGAGTGAAACTCCATCTCAAAAAATAATAATAAGGCCAGTGGCTCACGCTTGTAATCTCAGCACTTTGGGAGACCAAGGTGGGTGGATCCCTAGCAACTTTCAGTTTTACTAGTAACTTCATTAGATTCATTTTATTATTTGGCTTATTCTAAGTTACAGTCATCTATAGATTTAATTTCTAGTACTTCTCCTTAATGTGCTGACTCTGCAGCAGTTGGTTGTTGATTTGCTTTCTATTGCTGCCATAACAAATTACCACAAACTGAGTGGCTTAAAACAACACAAAGTTATAATAGTATCTCAGTTCTGCGGGTCACTAGTCCCAGTTGCCTCAATACTCAACTGGTGGTTTCTCTGCTGCAGATTTTACAAGGTAGAAATGGAGGTATCCTGGGCTAGCGGGATGCTTCTTGGGAAATTCTAGGGAAGAATCCCCTTCCAGCCTCCTTCAGTTTATCGGCTGAATTCAGTTCCTTGCATTTGTAGAATGAAGATCCCTATTTCCTTACTGGCTGTTAGCTGAGGGCCACCCCTGACTTTTAGAGGCCTCCTTCCAGGCCTTGCTCCTGGACTCTCGGAGCCAGCAGTGGTACAGCAAGTCCTTCTCACGCTTGGAATCTCTCTGACTTCTTCTGTCACAAAAGAAACTCTAACTGGAGAAATTCTCTCCATTTACCGGTTTGTGTGGTTAGACTGGACCCACTTGTATAATCCAAGATAATCTCTTTACCTTCAGGTCCTTAACCTTAATTGCATCTGCAAAGTCCATTTTGCATACTCACAGGTGTGATACGAGGGGGCAAAGGCCATAAGGGCTGTTATGGGCTGAATTGTGCCCCTCCTCGCCAGGGATTTCAATTCTATGTTGAAATCCTAACCCCCAGCACTGCAGAATGTGACTGAATTTAGAAGTAGGGTCTTTAAAGAGGTAATTAAGTTAAAATTATATCATTAGTGTCAGACCTAATCTGACATTTCTTACAAGAAGAGAAGATTAGGACACAGACACACAGAGAGGGATGACCATGTGAAAACATGGCGCGGGGGTGGTAAGGGTGGCTATCTACAAACTAAGGAGAAAAGCCTCAAAAAAACCCAACCCTACTGACACCTTGATCACAGAATTCAAGAACTGTGAGAAAATTAATTTATGTTGTTTAAGCCACTCTATGATATGTAGTTATAGCAGCCCTAGCAAACCAATAAAGGGGCCAAAATTCTGCTTAACACAGTTAAGCAGAACAGCCTTTGAATTTTTCTTTGGACCTGGGTAAATTGCCTCTCTACAGCTGGGCAGTTGTCTTGTAAAAATTAAGTTAATTTTTTTGAAAAGGGTTTTAATGATGAATTTTCTTTTCAGTGAAACTAAATAACAACACAAAGGTTTTTTTTTTTTTTTTTTTTTTTGTCGTCGTTGTTTAAGTTAGGCTGTGGGATTAAACCAAATCAATTCAAGAACCTAGTTAAATCACTGTCACTAAATTCCATTTAATTTAGTTTAACTTAATTTTTATTTCTTTTCTTTTTGAGATGGAGTCTCACTCCATCTCGTCACCCAGGCTGAAGTGTGCAGTGGCATGATCTCTGCTCACTGCAACCTCCACCTCCTGGGTTCAAGTGATTCTCCTGCCTCAGCCTTGAAAGTAGCTGGGATGACAGGTGCAAGCAACCATGCCCAGCTCATTTTTTTTTTTTTTTTTGTAGAGATGGGCTTTCACCATGTTGGCCAGTCTGGTCTTGAACTCCTGACCTCAAGTGATCCACCTGCCTCAGCCTCCCAAAGTGCTGGGATTACAGGCGTGAGCGATCACACCTGGCCTCCATTTAATTTTTGAGAAATCAGGCTGGGCACGGTGGCTCACGCCTCTAATCCTAGCACTTTGGCAGGCCGAGGCAGGCGGATAATGAGGTCAGGAGATCGAGACTATCCTGGCCAACATGGTGAAAACTCATCTTTACTAAAAATACAAAAATTAGCCAGGCGTGGTAACATGTGCCTATAGTCCCAGCTACTCAGGAGGCTGAGGCAAGAGAATGGCATGAACCTGGGAGGTGGGGTTGCGGTGAGCCGAGATGGTGCCACTGCACTCCGGCCTGGGTGACGAGATGGAGTGAGACTCCATCTCAAAAAGAAAATAAATAAAAATTAAGTTAAACTAAATTAAATGGAATTTAGTGACAGTGATTTAACTAGGTTCTTGAATTGATTTGGTTTAATCCCACAGCCTAACTTAAACAACAGAGCGAGACTCTGTCTCAAAAAAAAAAAAAAAAAAAAAAATCACCAGAAAGCTCATGCTGCCTGGGTGTTTTATCTTTTATCTTTTATATATAATATATATACATATTTACATTTTCAATGCGGAGAGAAATTTACAATTTTTTTTTTCTTTCAGGAAATGGGGCTACTCTGCTTCTGGATTTTCTCCCCACTTTCAGACCATTATTCTTCCTCAGACCCCTGCTTCCTAGGTCTTCCTTACCGTGTGGCTAAAAAAAAAAAAAAAAAAAAATTACAGAATCTCAGTCCCTAGCCCACACTTACTGAAATCAGAATCTCTGGAGGTGGGACCCAGGCAAAAACCTCAAGCTTGCATGAACCGAATTATCTGCTTTCTCCTTCCCTGAAACTGGGCAGCTGAAGGATAAGTCACCTTATGAGGTATTTTCTTTTTTGCTTGTGTAAGTCTTTCGCTGGGGGGGGAGAGAGGGGTGAAATGGAATTTATTCTTAAATCTGGGCTAATAGATTTGATTAATGGGCACAAAAGGACGCCTCGTTCCAAAAAATAGAATTTTCCCAAGTTGATGCAAAGAGAATTAGAGATCACAAACAGAGTAACATGCTGAAATAGCAAAAGTCAGGAGAACTTTCTACCACAAGGCTCCTGCCCATAATGGATTTTCTATATACTTTTTCCAAACTTTCAAGGATAATCTAGACTAAGGGTCCTATGTAACAGTTTTGTTTTGTTTTGTTTTGTTTTTTGAGATGGAGTCTCGCTCTGTCGTCCACGCTGGAGTGCAGTGGTGCAATCTCAGCTCACTGCAAGCTCTGCCTCCTGGGTTCACGCCATTCTCCTGTCTCAGCCTCCTGACAATAGTTTTATACCCTATTAATGGTCACCAGTTTAACTGGCTCTAAACACTGCTGGGAAATCCTACTACCCTTCTCTGTTTAACTTCCTCTCCTGTTCTCTGCAACAGCTAGTCCAAACCTTTGGTCTCAGAATCCACAAACCCCATTTCCACATACACACTCCCTTCCTTTGTTACAAAGAGGAAGTCTCTCCTCCTCTACCATGTTGTTATCTCTGTTCCAGAGCCCATGCTCTTGCCCTCCCCGGAACCTTCCATTTATCATTTCAGTTGACCACTCCTTATCTCTTCAAACATCTTCTCTTGACTTCTGACACCAAACTCACCTTGTTTTTCTCTCACCTGTCTGGCAACTCTTTCTCAGCCTCCTTTATTAGCTTCCTTCTGTTTATTCCTAAAGGCTAGTCTCCCTCAGTGCACAAACCAAGACACTGTTCTCACTTTATGCTCTCTTCTTTGGTAACCTCACTGTGGTTCAGCTGCCATGTACACCGAGAACAAATGCGATGTACACTGCACTGGTGACTCCCAATCCAATCTGGTCTTCAGTTTGGAGCTTCAGTTGACATA
This sequence comes from Macaca mulatta, assembly GCF_049350105.2. Lineage (NCBI taxonomy): Eukaryota > Metazoa > Chordata > Mammalia > Primates > Cercopithecidae > Macaca > Macaca mulatta. Next base: position 145,009,447 of record NC_133409.1, on the reverse strand, counting down.
TTCAACTAGAATGCCTCCATTTGGGAACTCTTTTGGGGCTGCTCAAACTTAGCATGTGCCAAACTCCCGCCCCCACCTGCTGTTTCTCTGGTCTTTCTTTATTTAAGTAAATGATATTAACCCTCTTCTACCCATTTCCCCATGTACCTTCCTCTTGCTCATCCTCAACATCCAAAAGAACTCACCAAGTTCCATCAACTCTCCTTCCCACCAATCTCTTGAATCATTATTTTTCTGATCCATCTTAGTCCATTCATGCAATATGACACAATACCACAGACTGGGTAATTTATAAACAACGGAAATTTATTTCTCAGTTTTGGAGGCTGAGAAGTCCAAGATTAAGGCACCAGCAGGGCTGGCTTTCCCTGCTTTCAGGTGGCATCTTGCTGCTGCATGCTCACATGGGAGAAGGTGGAAGGGCAAGAGGCAGCTCTCTGAATCCTCTTTTACGAGGGCATTAATCTCATTCGCAAAGGTGATGCCCTCATGACTTAATCATTTTCCCAAAGGCTCCACCTCTTACTACTATCACACTGGGATTTGAGTTCCAACATATGACTTTTGGAGGGCCATATACATTCAAACCGTAGCACCATCTCCACTGCTCTCATCATAGTCCAAAAACCATCACATTTCCTTTGGACAATAAACAATACAGATGGTCCCTGACTTACAATGGTTTGACTTAAAATTTTTCCACTTTACAATGGTGCAAAAGTGATATGCATTCAGTAAAAACAATACTTGGAGTACCCATACCGCCATTCTGATTTTCACTTTCAGTATAGTAATTCAACAAATTACATGAGATATTCAACACTTTATTATAAAATAGTCTTTGTATTAGATGATTTTGCCCAAGAGTAGGCTAATGTAAGTGTTCTTAGTACATTTAAGGTAGGCGAGGCTAAGTGATGATGTTTGATAGGTTAGGTGTATTAAATGCATTTTCTTTTCTTTTCTTTCTTTCTTTCTTTCTTTCTTTCTTTCTTTCTTTCTTTCTTTTTTTTTTTTTTTTTTTTTTTTGTGAGATAGTCTCACTCTGTCACCCAGGACGGAGTGCAGTGGCGTGATCTTGGCTCACTGCAACCTCTGCCTCCCAGATTTGAGCAATTCTCCTGCCTCAGCTTCCCCAGTAGCTGGGATTACAGGCATGCACCACTATACCTAGCTAATTTTTGTATTTTTAATAGAGGTGGGGCTTCTCCATGTTGGCCAGGCTGGTCTCAAACTCCTGACCTCAGATGGTCCACCTACTTTGGCCTCCCAAAGTGCTGAAATTACAGGCGTGAGCCACCACGCCTGGCCACTGAAATGCATTTTTGACTTAACAATATTTTCAACTTATGATGGGTTTCTTGGGACATAACCTCATCATAAGTTGAGGAGTACCTGTGCTTATGAAGTTGTAATCTTGAGATAGCCACTAGTGATGATACAGTTAAGAGTTTGGGAGGAAAGGCAGTGAGTGTGTGTGTAGAGGATAAGAAGTCCACATCTGGCTGGATGTAGTGGCTTGTGCCTGTAGTCCCAGCTACTCAGGAGTCTGAGGCAGGAGAATTACTTGAACCCAGGAGGGAGAGGTTGCAGTGAGCCAAGATGGTGCCACTGCACTCCAGCCTAGGCGACAGAGTGAGACTCCATCTCAAAAAAAAGAAAAGAAATATCGGTATACACATATAATTTTGAGATAAAGAGGTAAATAGGAGGGAAAATAGAAGAATTGAAAGTGGTTACCTATGAAAAGTATGAATAAGGATAGGGTAGAAATAAAAAAGAAATGCTGGTTTTATTATAAGGTTTACATATTAATATTATGCACACATGCATAATTTTAATAAAAATGAATTTATGAAAATATAATTATTTCATGAATTCCTAATAAACCCAGATCATTAAATAAATCCCACTGTCTACCCTTATGCTGGTGTGGGCTTTTTAAAAAAATACAGTATCTTCTTAACTGCAAAAATGGTTAAAGCTGGCAATGTGGAAGGACAGCTGGATAACTCTATCATAGTCTAAACCAAGAGCTAAAAATATTATCATGAGAAGTAGCTGGGGATAGAACAAAGCTTTTTTTATTTGTGAAAATTTCTGGAAACGGTATATTACTTCAAATACTACACAATTGGAAGTGATTCCAATTCCATCTTGGAATGCTGGCAACATTTTAAATTATTTTAAATTAAAGATATCTGTCTTAGACCATTTATGCTGCTGTAACAGAAGACCACAGACTGGGTAATATATAAAGAACGCAAATGTATTTCTCATGGTTCTGGAGGCTGGGAAGTCCAAGATCAAGGCACTGGCATTCGTGTCTAGTCAGGACTGCTCTCTGCTTTCAAGATGATGCCTTGTTTCTGTGTCCTCACAGGGAGGAAAGTAGAAGGGCAAGGGGACCTAAACTAGCTCCCTCTAGTCCTTTTATAAAGCACTAACCCATTTTTGAAGGAACCCTCATGACTTCATCCCTGCCCCAAAGTCCCTATCTCTTAATACCACCACTATGGGGATTAAGTTTCAACACATGAATTTTGGAGGGATCAAACACATTCAAACCATAGCAATATCTTTGTGTAGAGTTTAAAAAAATATTCATACTAGAGAAATAAAGCTAGGTAGATAAAAAATTTTTAACATAACAAAACATTGTAAAAGAAAACTGATTTTTATCCTTTCATCTCACTTTAACATCATGTTTGAACTCAAAAAAGTATGTAATGTTTATTTTATTTTTAATTTAAAAACAATTTTAAAAAACCAGAGACAGGGTCTCACTGTGTTGCCCAGGCTGGTCTTGAACTCCCGGGCTCAAGTGATTCTTCCACCTCTGCCTCCCAAAGTGCTAGGATTACAGGCATGAGCCACTGTGCCCGGCCATTTATTTTTAAATACTCTTTGTTTTTTAGGCCCAGAACTAAGCATTTATCATTGGCCAATCTGCAGCTCAGTTTAACCCTTTCTGAGTGGGTTATTTTTAGAGTATGAGCATGTGTATTTTTTTGGTGGTAGCATTGCCCTCCTAGGTTCAATCCTGGGGTGGGAGAGTAAGCTAATTAGTCGTGTTCTGAGTAACCAAGGATATCCTGAAAATGAAAGGGAATAATAGACCATTATAGGAAGGGTATCAAGGTTGAGATCAGCAAATTTTCAAGTCAAATGGCCAGGCTTCAATCTTGGCTTCACAGTAAATGTACTCTGAATTTATTCTCTCCAAGATTCAGCTTGTTCATCTTTAAATTGGATGTGCCAGTTACTTTTTTTTTTTAATAATTTTATTAGTTTGTATAACAAATTACCCCAAAACTTAGTAGCATAAGATAACCATTGATTTGATGGGTGAGGACTTTAGACAAAGCACAATTAGCTTAATTCTGTACATTGTGGGGAATTTAGACAGGGCATGTCCAGGATGACTTGCTACTGCTCCTCAAACTTTGTAGCCTCTCCTAGAAGACCCATTCACATGCCTGGCGATTGCTGCTGGCTGTCATTTGGAGGCCTCAGTTCCCATCCACGTGGGCTTCTCCATGACCTCTCTGTGTGGGCTCCTTTGGGCACCTTCACAGTCTGATGACTGGCTTCTCCAGAATGAGTGTCCCAAAAAGAGCAAGCCAGATGGAAGCTGTATCACCTTTTCTTCTTCTAGCCTCAGAAGTCCCATAGCAACACTTTTCCTGGACACTATTCTTTAGAAGTGAGTCACCAAGGCCATATTCAAGGGGAGAGGAATCAGATTCTACCTTTTGTGGGAGAAGTGTTAAAGAATTTGCCACGATGTAGGGACTTCTGCGTATCTGAGTGTTCATAATCAAAGTTCTCCCACATTTGCCAGGTTGCCCAGGGAAACAAGTCATCGTGACAAGAAAATATTCATAAGTGAATTGACATTGCCTGCCTCTCTCAGCACCCCAATGTTCCCCTTGCTGAAACGGAGGGCTCTCTGTGTGCACTAAGCCCCATCAAGTCAAAATCTTTATTGGTCAGCCTCTCCCTAGTAGCCCGACGTAAATATCTGACAACACACAACACAAGGCAAGTCATTTGCAAGAAATTATTGCAAGTCTTGCAGAAGATTCAGGACCTCATGCAGCCATGAAAAAGGATGTTGGAAAACTGTTAGAATCAAATGGCAAAGCTTGAATGTAACAGAATTAGACCAGTTAATAACCAGAAAAGAGAAAATCAATAAGAATGTTATAGGCACTTCAATAAAGAATGGTTTCAGGATGAATAAACTGCTACATATTTGCACAATGGGAGTGTTAAACAGGTGTCAAAAGGAACAACTGTAGCAACATACAACAATATGGTACACTCTTAACAATGTAATATAAAGTGAAAAAAGTACTAAAGACATACAGTTAAAAACAATCCTCTCTCTCTATATATATATATATACACACACTACACACACATATTTTTAGGACTTTATATAGACACAAGAAAACCATAAAACTGTATGAAAAGCCAAGTGAAGGATAATGAGCTCAGAATTCTGGATGATGATCACCTTGTCCAGGGGAGGAAGTAAAATACGTTGGGGGTACCACACAGCCAGATGCAAATTGCTGACCAGACCCTAATTTTATTTTGGATAGGGGATTTGAAGGTACCTATATATTATTTAAAATAACTAATATTTAAAAAGTAAACAAAAGAGAGCCAAGCATGGATCAATGAGGGTATGTCATGAACCAGGGATTATGATCAATCTAATTGTATGCATATAAAGTAGAATTAAAAATACTAAAAAAAAACACCCAAAAACCAAGGATAGTAACATTTACCTCACAAAATTGCTGTGAAGATTAAATGAGTTAACATATTTAAAACATTCAGAACAGTTCCTGGCACATAGTAAGCACTTACACAATATAATTATGTAAGTATTTTTGTTATCATTATTCTTACTTTATGCCAAGGAGTAGCTACTATTTATTATGCACATAAAACTACTACTTATTAAGCTGTGTTGTAGCAGACAACATTAGCTTCCTTCCCAATACCTATTTCCACCTTCTTTGCTACCAGAAGTCTGCTTTTTCTCAGGATGGCAATGAGCCCAGACCCAGGCAAAATATGTGCTTTTCCAGGTTTTTGCTTGTATCCAGGGTGTTCATGGCACACAGTTCTAGCAACTGACACATAAGCAGAAACCTGCTGGGAGATCTAGGAAGACTTTTGCCTTTCCTGATAAGAGAAGATGATGTGGCTGGCACCATTCTCACTTCTTCCTTTTTCTTGCCTTGAACGTGGTGTGATGCCTGGAGCCTCAGCAGCTATTTTGTTACTGAAGCAACAAGCATGAAGACAAAAACAAGTAGGCTAAGGATGCCAACATGAAAGGGAGAGACTTAATTTTTACATTTTATTGATTACTCTTGAGGTTGAGTATTCTTCTAAGTATTGATACATGATTTAAAAAAATCTAGGTCTAGGCTGGGCATGGTGGCTCATGCCTGTAATCCCAGCAGTTTAGGAGGCCAAGGCAGGCAGATCACCTGAGATCAGGAGTTCAAGACCAGTCGGCCAACAGGGTGAAACCCTGTCTCTACTAAAAATACAAAAATTAGCCAGGCATGGTGGTGCACGCCTGTAATCCCAGCTACTAGAGAGGCTGAGGCATGAGAATCACTTGAACCCAAGAGGTGGAGGTTGCAGTGAGCCGAGATCATACCACTGCACTCCAGCCTGGTTGACAGAGACTCTGTCTCCAAAACAAAAACAAAAGCCCTATGTCTAAATAAGTATTAAAAATTATTTTGATAAGCATACAATAAAAATTCAGTCATGGGCTGGGCATAGTGTGGCTCATGCCTGTAATTCCAGCATTTTGGGAGGCCTAGGTGGGCATATCACTTGAGCCCAGGAGTTTGAGACTAGCCTGGGCAACATGGCAAAAACCCATCTCTACAAAACATACAAAAATTAGCTGGGCTTTGTGGCCATGCCTGTAGTCCCAGCTACTTGGGAGGACTGCTTGAGCCCAGGAGGCTGAGGCTGCAGTGAGTCATGATCTTGCCACTGAACTCCAGTCTGGGTGACAGAGCAAGACTCTGTCTCAAAAATAAATAAATAAATAAATAAATAAATAAATAAATAAAATAAAATTCTACGATATGCGAAAGCATTGAAGCATAGTGTAATTAATGATACTTGTATTTCAGTGGTACCTAAGATAATGATGCATTTTGCAGTTGCTGGCAAGAACTTTACATTTTAAATTGCTCTCACAAGTTGACTTGTGATCTCAGTAGAATATGTTGCTGCCAGCTCATTTCAGATGGATCTCTTGCAACACTGGGTTAGGGAGGAAAATAACAATGACGACGAACACATTATAATGCTTTAGAGCCTGATTCATTTACACTGGTTGAGAATGCATTTGGGGCTGGGCACTGTGGGATCACACCTGTAACCTCAACACTATGAGAAGCCAAGATGGGAGGATCACTTAAGCCCAGGGGTTTGAGACCAGCCAGGGCAACATGGTGAGACCCTAGCTCATAAAAAAAGAAAAAAAAAAAAAAAGCGTTTGGCTGCAAGGAACAGAGATTCAAACAATAGTAGTTTAAACAACTAGGGATTTATTTTCTTCTCCTAACAGGAAATCTGGCAGTGGCAGCCTAGCACTTGGGCAGTAGCCTCTGGGGAGTGTGTCTGGGTGGCTAAGAAGAGGTGAGACAGAAAACTGCTGGGACTTTTTAAAGCCTTTAAGTATGTGTGACTATTTTGCCCTCTGAACTCTTGTATTAGTCATTATTGCTCTGTAACAAATTACCTCAAACCTTAGACACTTATGATATAAAACATTTACTATCTCATAGTTTCCATGACTCAGGAATCCACGAGTAGCATAGGTAGGTGGTTCTGGCTCAAGGTCCCTCACAGGGCTGCTGTCAAGCTGTTGGCTGGGGCGGGGGGCCATCTAAAGGCTCTACTTGCGGGAGGGAAGCTTCATTCAAGCTCTCTCTCTCTCTGACTGTTGGCAAGAAGCCTCGGTTCTTTCTTGGCTGTTGGCCGGAGAACTCAGTTCCTCACCTCCTGGGCCTTTCTATAGGCCACTTGAATTTCCTCATGACATGGCCACTGGCTTCCCCCAGAGTAAGTGATGAGAAACAGAGAGAGAGAGAGAGAGAGAGAGAGAGCAAAATGGAAGCTGCACTATCTTAGTAATCTCAGAAGCGATATCCATCACTTCAGCTGTATTTAATGGGTCACACTCACTGACTCTGCAGGGGACTATGGGGAGAGGACAACATAGGGGTGTAAATTCCAGGAGGCAGGGATTATTGAGGCAAGCTTGAGGCCGGCTATCACACCTCTATGTATGTATACATGTATGTGTGTGTATTTGAGAAACATGATTAATGTAAAACAGAAAAATAAATTTTAAAAAAGACATTAAAACAAAACACCACATGGTTGTTACTAATTCACTCTTCCATCAAAAATATATGTGCATATCTGTTTTAGCATGTATTTGCTATCATTTGGTATTACTATTTTAAGATTCTATTTTGATTTATTCTCTTTATTTAACCTAGTAGTAGGTGAAAAGTAATATTTTAATTTTTGTATCTTATTGATTATTCCTAAGGTTGAACATTTATGACGAGTTAACCAGTTTTATTGACCTTTTCGCAAGTTATGTCTTTACTTAATATATTAATGTATTAGGATATTAGCATTTTTTCAATGTTCATGAGTTCTATATATAATAAAAGTATTACTTTTTTTTTTTTTTTTTTTTTTTTTTTTTTTTTGAGGCAGGGTCTTGCTCTATCTCCCAGGCTGAAGTGTAGTGGCACAATCTTGGCTCACTGCACCTTTGACCTCCTGGGCCCCACTGATCCTCCTGCCTCAGTCTCCCAAGTAGTTGGAACTACAGCTGCATGCCACCATGCCTGGTTAATTTTTTTTTTTTTTTTTAGAAACGGGGTCTCACTATGTTGCCCAGGCTAAAGGTATTACTCTTTGTCAAAGAAAAAAAAGGTGGCTGTCTACGTGGTGGGGAATATGGAGACCCTTCACTCCTTAGCTTCAGAGCTCCAAGGAGGGAGCAGGACCTCAAAAGGGACACCTCAGCATTTTACCTGGAGAGGGGAATGGATCCTGAGTACTAGGGATTCCAACTTCCATCCTCCAACCTCAGTAAGGATTCCTACAACTCATGTGGCGCTAGAAGCAGGTACTGGCGGGCTCCAAGGTCCCCATTCTTGGGCTGGCATGAGGCAGCTGTCAGCACCCCCAGTGATGCTACAGGTTTTCTGTTCCAGGTTCTACATCTGGATTCTGGGGCATCCCTGGGAGCAAGAGGGATCCCCGGTGATAAGAGAGATTGAATTTTTTTTCTAGTCTGGCAATATCCAGGCCAATTAAATTATATTTTTAAAAAAACAAACGGACACTTTGTGTATATATAAGCTTGAATTCTTACAGGCATACATTCTATATTTTCTTACTTAAAACTTCATCAACTTTTTAAAAAAGTCATTGAGATAATTTATGACCTCTTCTCACTGATTTCCCTTGGCTTTGTATGTAACAGTGTACATTTGCACTGTAACTGAATGCTAACACAAAAGATGGCTTTATCATGTTGTCTTTATTTTCAAAAAGTAATATGAAGTCTGTTTTGGCCTGCTTCCTCAAGGAGTTAGGGAAAAATTTGATCTCAATTTTTCTTTTTTTTTTTTGCCTGCTCTTTCCCTGCCCCTTGATGGAGTCACACAGAACCCCCTGAGTTCACCCAATCTTGGAATCTGAGGGAAGAGTTCTAGACTTCAAGACAGTGTGGTCACTGTGAAGGGCTTGATGTCCACACTTCAGTGGTCCCACTGCTCATAGCCCTGGAGACAATGGCTTAGGGCTCGGTCCCCGGCAAGTGTTCACTCAGCTAACCCATCAGACACTATGGGGTCTGGGAGGGAGTCAAACACAGGCCCCCACGGTGGGCAGAACCTGTACCTCTCTATGCCCCCCATGGGAAGGAAATTCCACTTGCTGTAGGAAGTTGGGAACCATTCTACTCACCCTCAACTTTTCAAATCAGCACTCCCTACTCACCCATATCATCTAGATCTTTGCCTTCAAGAGCCTAGATTTTCCAAAACAAAAGTTCTTCAATTCTCTGAGCGGGGAGAGATGGGCAGTCCTCTTAAACCTACAAAGAGAAAAGCCTGTCATGCTTTGGTGGTGAATCAGCGGACAAACAGGGAAACCAGTCCCAGCTTGGAAAGAGGTAATTCTGACAATAAATCACACTACTTCATACAAAGCCCTCAAGATCTGACTGGGACCCAACTTTCCAGGGGTATTGCTAAGCATTCCTTCTCATGCATCGAATACTCCTACTTTCTCAAATATTCTTTCTCTCCTTCTCCACCTGCTCATCTCTCAAGGTATTCAGATCCTCAAAAAGGTGTCAGGGCTCTAGGTTGGCATCTGTAATTCTTTTGGCCTTACTTTTGTGGTCATAAGCTGACTGCCCCAGTGACTCACACCAGTATCCTAGGCAGGAGTGTGCCAGTAAGCTCTCCTCCATGTTTGTCTCTTTCATAGGAAGTAAAACATTTTCCAGAAAGCCCCTAGCAGTCTTCTTTTTATGGCTCATTGGTCAGAACTGGGTCACATGGCACATGTAGCTGCAGGAGAGTCTGGGAAAGCAAGTTCCTGGCAAAGTTGAATGGGATTGCCATAACTCGTTTAGGCAAATTATGATTTATACTCACACTGTGAACACAGTCGCCCTGCCTCCTACACAAAAAAGAGCCCCCTTAACAAAGAATAGGGAAGGAAATAACTAATAAAGTCTACCGTAGAGCTGTTGTCCCATTAATTATTCCATCTTCTTTACTTTGGCAAGGGCTACTACTCTCTGTTTGCCCCTTCTTCCACTCTGAAACAGAGCGTTTAGTTATAAATTCGGTTGGCCAGAATAAGGTTTACATTTTCCAGCCTTCTGTGCAGCTGAGTGTGGTCATGTGACCAAGTTCTGAGAATGGGTTGAAAGGGGGAAAAATGGAGGAAACCACCAGGTATTGAAGAGAAAGGTCATGTTCTCCCTGTCCTTCATCCCAGTGTAATTGCCCGGTGGCAATTTCTTTTCTTTTCTTTTCTTTTCTTTTTTATGAGATGGAGTTTTTCCTGCCTGCTACACAGACAAAACCAATTCACTGAGACCATGGCGTTGCAGTAAAGAAAGAGTTTAATTGACAGGAGGCTGGCTATATCACACGGGATATGGAGTTATTACTCAAATCAATCTCCCCAAAGGCTCAGAGGGTAGGGTTGGTTTTTTTTTTTTAAGACAGAGTTTCCCAGGCTGGAGTGCAATGGTGTGATCTTGGCTCACCACAACCTCCACCTCCTGGTTTCAAGCGATTCTTCTGCCTCAGCCTCCCAAGTAGCTGGGATTACAGGCATGCGCCACCACGCCTGGCTAGGGTTTTTCAAGGATAGTTTGGTGGGCAGAGGACTAGGGAATGGGTGGTGCTGACTGGTGGGGGATGCCATCATAGGGATGCGGAAAACCGTCCTTGTGTGCTGAGTCTGCCTCTGGGTGGGGGGTGCACAGGACCGGTTCAGTCAGGAGTCAGGAGCCCAGATGGAGTCAGCCAGTCCTCAGAAATGCAAGTCTGAAAAGGCATCTCAAAAGGCCAATTTTAGGTTCTACAGTAGTGATGTTATCTACAGGGGAACTGTGGAAGTTACAAATTTTGTGACCTCTGGAACAATGGCTGGTTATCATTTAACTCCACCTACTCAGGCCCTCTCATAATCCTAAACTTGTGGCCTTTTATTAGTTTTACAAAGGTGGTTTAGTTTTGGAAAGGGCTATTTTCATCCTTGCTTTAAGGTTAAACTGTAAACTAAATTCTTTCCAAAGTCTGGCTTATGCACAGGAATGAACAAGGAGAACTTGGAGGTTAGAAGTAAGAAGGAGTCAACTGTGTCAGATTTCTCTTACTGTCATAATTTTGCAAAGGTGGTTTCACCAGAGGCTGAAACCCCTTTGGGAGAAAAACTGTAAACTTCTTTCACATGAGGGAGAAAAACTGTAAACTTCTATCGTGTCTAAAGCACTATTATTTTCCAGCTACACTTATAGCCTAACAAATACAACTGCCTCCAATCTTTGGCCCATAAACATGCTGAAGTCTCGCCTACTTCAGCTTTTCCCTTGACCCCATGTTTCTCTCTAATTTACTTTCAGTCTTTCTCTGTGTAAGTCAGAGCAAGCAACAAGTGCCATCTCTTGGCTGATTTAAGCAGAAAAACCACAGCTCATAGACTTGTGGAGAAATCTGGAGAATCATATGTGTGTTGGCTGTATATTGTCAAAATAACATCACATAAACAACCATAAAACCACAGTGGCATGTAACAATGGACATGTATTTAGTACACAAGTTTGTGAGGTTCAGTTTATCTGGGGCTGGGCTGAGCTGAGCTGAGCTGATCTCAGCTGGACTTACTCAAGTGTCTGGGGTCAACTGTTGGCTGGCCAGGCAATTCTGTTGATTTTGGCTCAGCTGATTCCTATGTCTGAGGCTCAACTGGCTGTTGGCTGAACTAGGATGGCCTCAGCTGGGATAACTTAGGGAGACTTGGCCTAGTTCCACATGTTTTTCATCATCCAGCAGGCTAGCCTAGACATGTTCTCATGGCAATGGCAGAGAGAAACAGTGAGAGCAAGCCAGTCACACAAGTGCTTTGCAAGCCTTGGCTTGGGTAGTGTTTACTAACATCCCATTGACCATAGTAAGTCAAAAGGGTAAGCCCAGTGAGAATGAGGAAGTCCAACAAGATGAGATCCTCCAGTGAAGAATTAAGATCGTTAATGTAACAAATCTACCACACTATGTTCAGAGGTTTTTCCTTACAGGGTGGTAGATAGCCCCAACATCACACCACAGAGCTGGGTCACTGAAGACACTGCCACTGCTGCTAATGAGCATTTGACTCCATAGTTACACTGAGAGGCCCAGCACCAGATCCTGAATGTTGCTGCTGCCCCAGCTATTCTCCCAAACTGGGGGGTGCTGCCATGCTGGCATTGCCCATCAGTGGAATGGATTCTGTGCTACTTCTGCTTCTTTGCATGACAAACTCCTCCTGATTCAAAGTCTAGAGTGGGTGCATTTTATTAGCAGAGCCTACAACATGTGCCATGACTTAGAGCACAGGAAGGTTGGGAAAATAAGTAGCTGGCGTTTTCAGCTATAATAGTAGGAGGTGGGCTCTGCTTCCCACAGAGTTTCATAGAGTGGGAAATTCTCCATATGTGGGAAAGGGATTTATATCATGGGCAGCAAAAATACCAAAACAGAACAATAATGACAATAAGGAAGAGGAGGAGCATAAGGAGGAGGAGGAGGATATCGACTAGCCTCTCATTTTCTTTTCTTTACTTTTTTTTCTTTTTTTTTTTTATGAGACAGAGTTTTGCTCTTGTTGCCCCGGCTGGAGTGCAGTGGCATGATCTTGGCTCACCGCAACCTCCGCCTCCCGGGTTCAAGCGACTCTCCTGCCTCAGCCTCCCAAGTGGCTGTAATCACAGGCATGCACCACCAAGCCCGGCTAATTTTGTTATTTTTTTTAAGTAGAGAAGGGGTTTCTCCATGTTGGTCAGGCTGGTCTCGAACTCCTGACCTCAGGTGATCCACCCGCCTCGGCCTCCCAAAGTGCTGGGATTACAGGTGTGAGCCACTGCGCCCGGCCAACAGGCTCTCATTTTCTTGACAGCTAAGCTTCTTGAAAGCGTATTATTAGCTCACTTTTCTCTTCTACTTCTCCTCTAATTCTCTCCTGTAGTAATTAGCTCTTGCCACAATAATGATGCAAAATTCAGTGGCTTAAAACCACAAGCATCTCTTTTTCTTATTCAAGCTTCAGGCTGAAGGTTGCCTGGAGTGGGTTCCAGGCTTCAGTCTGGATTTTTGACTGCTCCCACATGTCTGTTATCTTCCTTGGGCCAGTAGCTCCCCAGGGCATGCTTGTCTCATACTGCAGGCATGGGAGTGGAAACACGTAATACTTCTTGAGGCAAACTGTTACTTTTGCTCACATTCCTTCGGCCAGAAGTCTTGCAGGGAAATATACTCCATCTACTCTTATGCACTGCAAGAGGGAGTGAAACTGAGAACAATAATCTAGTCTACTTCTACTTTTCATCTGGCTTCTGACACTGCTGTGCCATTAGGGTCAACCCACAAGTGCCAAATGAATAGACATTTCTCAGGCTGGGCGTGGTGGTTCACGTCTGTAACCCTGGCACTTTGGGAGGCTGAGGTGGGAGGATCACTTGAGATCAGGAGTTTGAGACTAGCCTGGGCAACATAGTGAGACCCTATCTCCACAAAATAATTTTAAAAATTAGCCAATGTGGTGGCACATGCTGTGATCCCAGCTATTCAGGAGGTTCAGGTGGAAGGATCGCTTGATCATGGGAGGTCGAGGCTGCAGTGAGCCATGATTGTGCCACTGCGCTCTAGCCTGGGCAACAGAGCAAGACTCTGTCTCAAAAAAAAAAAATTATCAGAAGATGGGGAGACAGCCAGGTGCCGGGTCATGCAGTACCTATCAGGCATGGTTAGGAGTTTGGATTTCATTCTAAGTGTAGCAGAAGCCATTTAATAGTTAACTATGTGACTAGAGTGGTCCTTCTACAATGCAGATCTGTTCATGTCATGTCCCTGCTTAAACTGGCAACGAATGTCCCACTGCCTAGAGGAAAAGGTAACATAAGACTTACATGGCCTTAGAAGTCTACTATGATAGACCCCTGCTGCAGTGTCTTTTGTCCCTGCACACCATTCCTTGTACTCTTTGGTCTTACCATGTAGAGTTACTTATGGTTAATTTTAGTTTGGATTCTCCAAGAAGCTGACCCTGAGACAAGGATTTGAGTGCAAGTAGTTTATTTGGAGGTGACAGAAACATGAGTGGGGAAAGAGGTAGAAGTGATATAGGGGAAGGAAGGCAGTCAATAAAGGGCGAAGTTTGTTTGGTTTTTTTTTCTTTTTGAGATGGAGTCTCGCTCTGTCGCCAGGCTGGAGTGCAGTGGCGCGATCTCGGCTCACTGCAACCTCCGCCTCTCGGGTTCAAGCAATTCTACTGCCTCAGCCTCCCAAGCAGCTGGGACTACAGGCACGTGACACCACAACCAGCTAATTTTTGTATTTTTAGTAGAGGCAGGGTTTCACCATGTTGGCCAGGATGGTCTCAATCTCCTGACCTCAGGTGATCCACCCACCTCGGCCTCCCAAAGTGCTGGGATTACAGGTGTGAACCCGGCAAGAGCAAACTATTAAGCCAACTACCACGATGGACAACAGGAGCTTAATTCTGTAAAGAAACTCTGAGAAACACACACCTCAGAATTATCCCCTCTAAGTGTTGAAGGAACTTGGGTGTTTATCTACAAACTCCTGAGAGTCAGTCACTAGTTGAGGGCTGCTCCCAGGAGTTAACTCTTAGACATTTTCAGTATGTCATGAGCGTGAACAGCATGGTTTTCTATAGTTCTTGGGAGCTGGGGGAAGAGCCTTCAGGCAAAGAGATGCACTTAGCACACGAAGAGGATGAGGGATGTGGGTGAGGTACTGACAGCATCTCCTACAGTTTCTCATACGTAATTTCTCCTTGTAGACATCCATAGTTCCATGTATGTTTCATCCTTCTGCCTAGGATGCTTTTCCCTCCCTCTCTACCTAGTAAAATCACACTCATCTTTCAAGGCCTTCCTTAGCTTTCCAATCAGAGAGGATCATGCTCCACTCTGTGTTTTCTTAGGACATATTATAGTATACACCTCCATTTTTATCACTTGTCATGCTGCTTTACTTACTAACCAGACTCCTCTACTAGATTATACACTTGTTGAGGACAGGAGCTGTATGTTTATAGTTCTTAATATAGTTTAGTGCCAGGAATATAGTAGATGCTCAATAAAAGTTAGTTAGAAGAACTGATTTCTATCTACAGTGTGTGGCAATGATTTGGTGCAGTGCTGCATTGAATTGAGGTCAACCTAAGGTAAAATCATAATTTTTTCCCCCATTCTCACCTTCACAGCATTCCCCTCCCTTCACTCACCCAATGCCTTGCTCGTCTTTCTCTCTGGCCTAATATCAAAATCTGCTTCTAGATACTTCTCTTACATTAAAGGAGCACAAGAAATAGGAAACTTGGGTTGCTATTCATCTGCCGCTGGCTAGCCCTAGGGTCCTTGGGCAAGCCTCTTCCTCTCTTTGAGCTTCAGTCTTCTCATCCGTAAAATGATTTTCAATGTTCCTGCCAATTACTAGGGGTCTCTTTAAGAATATCTCTATAAGGATGGTGTACAAGGAACTGGTAACAGTGGTTGCCTCTGGGGAGCAGAAATAGGTGGCAATGGGCAAAAAGTTGTGAGGGAGATCAAGTTTTTCTTTATATCCGGCGTGAGCTTCCTAGGACTTCTCTGCAACAAACACAACAAACATAGTGGCATAAAACAATAGAAATTTGTTATCTTAAGGTTCTGGAGGCTGGAAGTCCCAAATCAAGTAAACTTATGCTTCAAAGGCTCTAGCAGAGAATCCTTTCCTGCCCCTTCTGGATTCTGGTGGCTTCATGTATTCCTTGGCTTGTGGCTGCATCATGCCAATCTGCTTCTGCCGTCACACTGCCTCCTTCTCTTCTGTCTGTATCTTCTCTCATAAAAGAACACTTGTCATTGGATTTGAGACCTAGCCAAGCAGTCCAAGATGATCTCATCTCAAAATCTTTAACTTAATATCTGTTAAAGACCCTTTTTCTGAATAACATAACATCCACAGTTTCCAGGGATTTTAATGTAGACATACCTTTTTTGTGGCCACAATTAAGCATATCCATTTTTAGATTTTGAATTTGTGCCATGTAGAAATTTATGATAATAGAAAGGAAGAAAGGAATTTCTTCTTCTTCTTCTTCTTCTTCTTCTTCTTCTTCCTCTTCCTCTTCTTCCTCTTCTTCTTCTTCTCCTGTTTTTTTTTTTTTTTTTCTTTTTTGGAGACAGAGTCTCACTCTGTCCCCTAGGTTGGAGTGCAGTGGTGCTATCTTGGCTCACTACAACCTCCACTTCCCAGGTTCAAGCAATTCTCCTGCCTTAGCCTCCCAAGTAGCTGGGACTACAGATACGTGCCACCATGCCCAGCTAATTTTTTTGTATTTCAGTGAGGACAGGGTTTCACCATGTTGGCCAGGATGGTCTTGAACTCCTGACCTCAAGTGATCCACCCGCCTCAGCCTCCCAAAGTGTTGGGATTACAGGCATGAGCCACCACACCCAGTGGAAGGAAGATTTCTATGTGACGGTACAGAGACTAAGATTTCTACTTTTCTGCTTCCTGTTCAACTACATTTTGTCCTTCCCTCAGGATCTGACTTTGAACTACCTTTTCCCTCCAAATTTTATTTACTGTTGAAACCATGTTACAGGAAATAAAAATGGAACTCTCATCCCATGTGGTTGGAAGTGTAAAGTAGAATGACCACTTTGAAAAACAGTTGGGTTGTATTTTGCAAAGGTGAACTTATGCATACACTCCAGACCACCAATTCCACTTCCATGTCAACATCCTAGAGAAATCTTTCTAGTTGTTCACTTATCCAGAAGACACATATAAGAAAGTTTGTAGCAGCAGAGTTCATAGTGGCACAGAATGTGAAACAACCAAATGTCCATCAGTAGCAGCATAGATAAAATGATATTATAAAATGGTCTACTACAACAGTGAAAATGAGTGGACTATAGCTGCACTCATCAACATAGGTAAATATCAAAATCATACTATTGTCTAAAAGAAGCAGGCAACAGAAGAATAGATATATACAATATTAATAGTATGTTACTTAAGGTTACAAACATAGGTAGAAAATATGAAAACAAGGGAATTATTAATATAAAATTCTGCAGAGTGGTTACATCTGAAAGAGAGAGAAAAGAGGAATGCCCATAGGAAGGGACCCCTAGGAGGCTTCTAAGGTATCGGTGATATCCTGTTGTATAGCATGGGGAGTGGGTACATGAATGCAAATGTTATTAATCAAACTGTGCACATCAGTTTTATAAATTCTTTTGTGTGTATGATATATTTAACATCCCATGAAAAAATTCTACTACCGGTGAGGACGTGGAGCAATGGAAACTCACACTCATTGCTGTGAGGATAAGCTGGAAAAGCCATTTTGGAGAACATTTGGCACCATCTAGTAAAGTGGAAGTAGTACATGTTCTGTGATCCAGCAATGCCTTTCCTAGATATTCCTAGTACTGTACCTTAAAGCACTGCTTTTCAAACATGCTGATCACAACCTCTTATTGAGAAGTACATTTTACATCAAACCAAGTATCTCTCGCTCTCAGGCGTGCGTGCACACACACACACGTATGTATGTGTAAGCGTAAAAAAGCTGGGAAAAAATTTTGCAAAACAATGCCCATATTACATGCAACACATTCTGATCTTTTCTATTTCTGTCTATTCTATTTCATTAAAGGTCCTAACCTTTAAGTTCACTTTAACTCACTAGTAGTTGATGCCATGGAATGTTTGTGTCCCCTCAAAATTGGATTTAGATGCATATGTTGAAACTAATCACCAATATGATGGCATTAGGTTGTGGGGTATTTGGGAGGTGATGAAGGTAGATTACTGCCCTTTTAAGAGGGGCTCCAAAGAGCTGCCTGGCCCTTTCCACCATGTGGGAACACAGCCAGCAGGTGTTACCTATGAACCAGGAAATGGGCCCTCACCAGACACCAAATCTGCTGGCATCTTGATCTTGTATTTCCTAGCCTCCAGAACTGTGAGAAATAAATTTCTGCTGTTTACAAGCTACCCAATCTATGATATTTTGTTTTTTATTTTTTCATGTCAGACAGCTAATGTGCTGACATCTTAACAAGGTTTGAGGGAGGCACATCTCACACACGGGCATGAACACCCACTCATCTTGCTTATGAACTGCAAAAAGACTGATCTATGATATTTTGTTATAGCAGCCTGAATGGACTAAGACAGTTGAGAAACCATAATTTGAAAAAAACTGCACTAGAGAAAAATTTCCATGAGATAATGTATAAAAGTGTTGAATGAGCAATGCTCAAAATAAAAATAACTGGAAATGAGAATTGAGGAATATTCACATAATGGAATGATATATTGCAGTTAAGATGAGTAAACTAGAGCTCAACATATTAACAGAATGTTGAGTGAAAAAGCCAGTTGCTGAAGCATATGTACAGTATGATGTTATTTATAAAGTTTCAAAACATGAAAAACATGTTGTTTATGGATACACACATATGTAATAAAACTCTAAAACATGCATGGGAATGCTGAACTTGTAACTCAGGATCGTGGTTTCCACTGGAGAGAGGGAGGGGAATGAGATCAGAGAGGAACAAAATGGAACTTTAATTATATTTTGAGATTTTTTGTTTATTAATCTTTTTCTTATTTGTTCTTTATTATTTATTGCAGGAGATGGCAAATTACCAATGATGGGCCAAATCTGGTAAGCTATTTTTATATGATCTAGGAGATAAAAACGGATTTTACATTTTTTAATTGTTGAAAAACTTGAAAGAAGAAGAATATTTCATGACATGTAACAAAGTGCAAATTTCTATGTGGATAAAATAAGTTTTATTAGAACACAGCTCCGAGAGCTGATTTATTGTCTATGGTTGCTTTCACACGACAATGGCAGAGATGAATAGCTGCACCAGAGACCATATAGCTGGCAAAGTCTAAAAATATCTACAATTCAGCCCTTGCTATAAGAAGTTTGTCAACCCCTGGTTGACATATATACATATATGTATACATACATAACATACAGATACCTGTATGCACATATATATGCATACACACAGATATGTCAACATGTATATGTAGTGAGGGGCGTGAGGGGTGTGTGTGTGTGTGTGTGTGTGTGTATATATATATATGTGTATTTTTTGATACGGTCTCACTCATGCTGAAGTGCAATGGCACAATCTCGGCTCACTGCAACCCCCGCCTCCTGGGCTCAAGTGATCCTCCCCCTCAGCCTCTGAGTAGCTGGGACCACAGGTGTGTGCCACTACATTTCTCTAATTTTTTGTATTTTTGATAGAGACGGGGTTTGTCATGTTGCCCAGGCTGGTCTCGAACTCCTGAGCTCAAGTGATCCACCTGCCTCAGCCTCCCAAAGTGCTGGGACTGCAGGTGTGAGCCACTGTACCCAGGCGATGTATATTTTATAATATTAAAATATGGTGGCCGGCCGCGGTGACTCACGCCTGTAATCCCAGCACTTTGAGAGGCCGAGGCGGGCGGATCACTAGGTCAGGAGGCCGAGACCATCCTGGCTAACACGGTGAAACCCCGTCTCTACCAAAAATACAAAAAAAATTAACCAGGCGCGGTGGCGGGAGCCTGTAGTCCCAGCTACAGGGAGGCTGAGGCAGGAGAATGGCGCGAACCCGGGAGGCGGAGCTTGCAGTGAGCCAAGATCGCACCACTGCACTCCAGCCTGGGCAACAGAGCTCCATCTCAAAAACATCTCATCTCTAAATAAATAAATAAATAAATAAATAAATGAAATGGTAACATTAAAGAAAAGTTCCAGAAGTACCAAGATGTATAATTCTACCCTCTACCAAAATTTGCTTATTTTTTCCACGTTTTCTTCTAATCTTTGACAAAACCCATATATTCTTACTGAAAGCATGCAAAGATATTTTATATTCTACCTTTTCCCTGCCGTACATCATTTCATACACCTTTTTGATGTGCTATGTAGCATTCAAATTCGCCCTCTTTAATGGTACGACATGGTTCAAGTTTATAAACTGCACACCATAATTTACGTAACTGCCTTTTCATGTTTAAATCTTCATATTCTTTTCATTTGTCCCTGTTTATTATTGGTTGCAAGGCAAAGAATATCTCTGTACACAGAGATTTTCTCCTTTCTTCTTGCCAGGTACGGTAACTTCTTTTCTTTCTTTTTCTTTCTTTCTTTTTTTTTTTAAGACGGAGTTTCTCTCTGTCACCCAGGCTGGAGTGCAGTGGCGCAATCTCGGCTCACTGCAAGCTCCGCCTCCCGGGTTTACGCCATTCTCCTGCCTCAGCCTCCCGAGTAGCTAGGACTACAGGCGCCCGCCACCACGCCTGGCTAATTTGTTTGTATTTTTAGTAGAGAAGGGGTTTCACTGTGTTAGCCAGGATGGTCTCGATCTCCTGACCTCGTAATTTGCCTGTCTCGGCCTTCCAAAGTGCTGGCATTACAGGCGTGAGCCACCGCGCCTGGCCAACTTCTTTTCTTAGAATAAATTCTTAGGAATGAAATACCTAGTTTTCCCTTCACCCCCAAATTCTGAAAACTCTCTCTTCCTCTATTCCTATAACCTCTTGCTTTTTCAGTCTTTTTGCTTATCCCCTTGCCTTCTCTAATATAACTGATCTCTGCATTGGCTCTTACAGTGGTCGTTAAGATACTGTAAAGCTCTCTTCCTGTTAAATCCCAGCTTGACCTCACTATCTCTTAGGTGGCCCAACATTGCACAGTGCATTGTGAGGGCTGCTTCTTGCTCTCATTTCTTAACCCTTCCCCTCATCACAGTGTCTACTTCCTTCATTCCACTTCACTCCTTTGCTAAGGTTAAAGTCTGCCAGTGATCTCTCTGTAAGTCCAAAGGTTTTTTTCTCTATTTTTATCTTCCCATTGGAGCTCCTGTCCTGAAGTGACTTTCCTCCTATAGTCACTTTCTTCAGGCCTTTCTCCTTCCTTTTCTGTCCCTACTCAAGGATTATCTCTCATAAAACTTTCTCTAAGGGTTGGGATATGCCTACCTCTTTTGAGTCCACAGTCAACCCAAGCATATTTCATCCCTTAACTATAGTTTGCCCCATTTTAAGTTGTTTAACCCTCTTTTGAATGAAGATGAATTTGAAGGGGGAAAAGTAAAAAGTTGCAGGTAAACAATATTGAGAAGCCTCTACTTATAGTTTCAGAATAAACTCTTGAGATAAATTCAACAATCACAGGCCATACTATATTAGTAACAGAAGAGCTACAAAGTGAGGTCCATAGATCAGCAGCATCAGTGTCACCTGGGAGCTTGTTAGAAATTCTGAGTTGTGGCCGGGCGCGGTGGCTCAAGCCTGTAATCCCAGCACTTTGGGAGGCCGAGACAGGCGGATCACTAGGTCAGGAGATCGAGACCATCCTGGCTAACATGGTGAAACCCCGTCTCTACTAAAAAATACAAAAAACTAGCCGGGAGTGGTGGCGGGTGCGTGCAGTCCCAGCTACTCGGGAGGCTGAGGCAGGAGAATGGTGTAAACCTGGGAGGCGGAGCTTGCAGTGAGCTGAGATCAGGCCACTGCACTCCAGCCTGGGTGACAGAGCCAGACTCCGTCTCAAAAAAAAAAAAAGAAAGAAAGAAATTCTGAGTTGTAGGCTTCACCTCAGACCTGCTGAATCAGAATCTAGGTTTTTAATATAATCCTCAGTGATTCACATGTGCAATATAGTATAGGAAGCACTGGTCTAGTGGACCAGTGAATGTCTGCCAAGAAGGATCTCCATCAGAAGGCCTCTAAGGACCTCTCGGGAACTTCAAACCAATGGTTTACACCTCTTGCTGGACAAGAGTGGCTGTCATAGCTATCAGCCCTTTGATGACAGCTACCAACTGATCTCCTGACTAGGTGGGTGGCTCCCTCCCTCATCATTCCAGGTACAGGCACATTCCTTTAAAGCTGCAAAAGAGTTTGAAGAATACAATCTTTCTCAGAGAAGACTGTTCCTCAACCAAGAGTGTAGGCAAGGATGTAGAATCATTGGTGAAGTGGACATATCCTACTAGGGGTTAGGAAACACTGTTTCTATCATCTTTCCTAACAAAAAAATATGTGAACAACATAGAATTCAAAGACAAGAAATATTTATATTCTTCCTTCTTTCACTCAGTAAACGTTTACTAAGCACTAGCGAGTGTGCCAAACACTATTCTAGGTGCTGGGGATACAGCAGGAAACAAAACAAAGTCCCAGTCTTAGTGGGGTTCACATTCTAGGGCAGCAGTCCCCAAGCTTTTTGGCATCCGGGACCAGTTTCATGGAAGCCAACTTTTCCACGAAAATTTTGCGGGAGGGGGGTTTCAGGATGAAACGTTTCCACTTCAAATCACAAGGCATTAGATTCTCATAAGGAATGTGCAACCTAGATCCCTTGTATGAACAGTTCACAATAGGGTTCACACTCCTATGAGAACCTGATGCTGCTGCTGATCTGACAGGAGGCGGAGCTCTGGCGGTAATGATTGCATGCCACCCGCCGCTCACCTCCTGCTATGTGGCCTGGTTCCTAACAGGACACAGACAGGGGGCCTCTATTCTAGCGCATAGAGATGGACACCAAACAAGTACATAATATGGCCTGTAGTGATAGCGCTTCAAAGAAAAACAGAGCCAGGCACAGTGGCCCATGCCTGTAATCCCAGCATTTTGGGAGACTGAAGAGGAAGGATCATTTGAACCCAGGAGTTTGGGACCAGCCTGGGCAATATAGGGAGACTGTCTCTACAAATAATAAAAAGATTAGCTGGGTGTGGTAGCATGCACTGTGGTCCCAGCTACTTGGGAGGCTGACATAGGAGGACTGCTTGAGCTCAGGAGGTCAAGGCTTCAGTGAGCTGTGGTCATGCCACTGCACTCCTGGGCAACAGAGTGAGACCTTGTGTCAAAAAACTAAAGAAAGAAAGAAAAAGAAAAATAGAGCAGTGTAGCCAGTATTTAAGATGGGTGGTTAGGGAGGGTCTCTACAAGGTAAAGACAGTTGGGTATATACCTGCATGAAATGAGGAAGCAAGGCATTTAGGGGAAGAGAAGTCCAAGCAGAGGAAATGGCTAATGCAAAGGCCTTGAAGTAGGAACATGTTTAGAGTGTTCAAGGAACAGCAATAAGACCAATGGGCATGGTTGGAGCAGATTAAGCAAGACAGAAAGTGTAATGAGATGAGGCTGGAGAGGTGAGTGGAGCCAAGTCATGTAGGGTCTTTAAGGAGCTTGGATTTTATGCCAAGTACAGTGGGGGCCATTGCAAGGTTTTGAGCAGAGGAGTGACATGATATGGTCTACATTTTAACAGAGTGTCTCTGGGCTGGGTGTGATGACTCCCACCTGTAATACTAGCACTCTGGGAGGCCAAAGCTGATGGATTGCTTGAGTTCAGGGGTACGAGACCAGCCTGGGCAACATGGTGAAACCTCAATCTTTACAAAAATACAAAAAATTTGCTGGCCATGGTGGTATGTGCCTGTAGTCCCAGTTACTCAGGAGGCTGATGTGGGAGGATTGGTTGAGCCTGGGAGGTGGAGGTTGTAGTGTGCTGAGATCATGTCACTGGACTCCAGCTTGCGTGACAGGGCAAGACCTGGTCTCAAAAAAAAAAAGGTCTCTCTGGCTGCTATATGGGTAATGTACTGTAACGGGGTAAGAGTGGAAGCAGGGAGCTGAATAGTAGGCTGCTGTAAGCGGGTGTGTGGTTGGTGAAGATTAGGGTGACCAACTGGTAGTGGTGAAAAAGGTTCCAACGATCTCAATTTCCCTACCAAATACTATTTAAAAAGTCATCACCAGGTAACTGGTGTGAATTTTTAAAAACTCTTGGAGGGGAAACTGATATAGAAAACAAAGTGTAGTGATAATAGGGCTTCTCTGGGTTGAGCACTGTTAACAACATCCCCTGGGAATCAGTGTTATTTAACATTTCATAAAATATTAAGAAAAAGGAGTGTTTTGAGATATTTCTAGGTACACAAATTATACTTTGCTTTCTACATAGTAAAATGTCAAATCAATAGGGAACAGTTTCTGGAACATCTCTAAAACCATGTGTGTAAGCTGGAAAGTGGCAGGTATCTTGTCACATGGATGAGTGTATGGCAGCTCACATAGGGGAAGACAATCCAGAGGATACCTTTAAGACAGTGAACTCTGAACTGCTGGTTGCCACCCAAGTAAGGAATCTAGAAGTTGTTTTAGATTACTCCTTCAAGACATCAACTCTTCTAAAGCCCAAACAGCCAGCAAAAGTTCTGGCTGTTCAGAATAAAGACAAAACATCAACCTTAACAAAGCCTCAGTACATCCCTCTTTGGGCTTAGTGTGCAGTGCTGGTCACTGCATCCTAAGAAAAAGAAGTGCCAGAGAATGGCAGGTAAAATGATTAAAAGAATACAGGGACTTTTTCTTTCTTTTTTTCCTGGGTTAAATGCCCATGAAGAAAATAAGATGAAAGTGTATAAAAGCATGAAAGATTCAGAAGAAGTAAAAATAGCCCTCATCATCCAATCCTATAATTCTAAAATTAGGGGACAAAAGAAGCTTGAAAATGGGAGTAATGTAGAAACCGTCGTTGGAGGACATACCCGTCGGGGGTCGGGTCTTTATGTATTCTCCAATATGTGGAAGTACATGTGGTAGCTGTAAATGGAGGGTGGCGGGGGAGTGGGGGACACGCAGCCCACCTCAACAGTCCTTCGATGGGACAAAAACCACTCTGGACTGGTGCCCGCTTTCCCTCTCTCCCCAAATCACCACGGAATACAACCACAGAAACTCAAAAACAGCAAAAAACACCGACAAGACATTCAAAGGATTCAAAATGCTAATATTAAATCTCATTGTCTGGGAAAATTAGATTGAAAATAAATTCAAGGGTGCAAGATTTATAACAGATTAACAAGGGAAATTAAGGATGTTGGTGGGGCCGGGAGGAGATACATCCTTAACTTTGTGATTCACACGATGGAGCTATACTGTGTCCTTCAAAGAAATCGTATTTGGTAATCTGAGTTGGACAGCTATGATAAACCATTTCCTATACACCGTTAGCATAGTCAGAAAGTGAGAGTTATGGATTGACATAGGGATTAGATCATTTGAATTTTTCACCCACAGCACAAGTCCTTCAATCGTTTTCAATAAACAGAGGGAGAGGGAGACTCTGATGAACCGTTGCTCACGTGTTGAGCAGTTAGCAATCCCGGGCTATCGGGTCCCTGCTGACCTTCAGAAAAACGAATGGACATCTAAACGGAACGAGGAAGGGAGGGTAATAACCAGAGTGTCATTGAGTTGAGAGATGTTAAAAATGGGCCACAACAAACACATGGGCCTTTACTTTTAGGTCAAATATTCCTATATATAAATACATAGTATGCTCTCTCTTGCCAAAAAATATTAGACTCAGGAACTTCATTCCTCACGAAGAAGATAATCCCCTCTCTTCCTTCCCATAGGTCCCTTACTTTACCTGCTTCTTCCCTCTTGCGGGTTAGGAACTTTGAGCCCCACCTCTCTGCTCGTCCAAGCTCCGCCTTCCCCGTCCACCTGTGTGCCCAGACCCTGACGTTACCCGTTGGCTTCAGCGGCCTGCAGGATTCCGGCTCCCGATTGGTCGGCCCGTCCACGGCTTGCGCAGCCCACCAATGGCAGCGGTGCTGGGTGGAGGGGTGCCCACATCCAAGATGGCGTCCCTAGGAGCTGGGAGCGGGTGACCGGCGGCGGGGAAGCGGCCTGGGTTGGCCCTCAGATTGCGGGGTCTGGGGGCATCTCGCCAGGCAACCCCTTGGCCCGCCTACAAGGCCTTCCCCCTGCCAGAGCAATGGCCGCTGACAACAGCAAGCAGTTTTGGAAGAGGAGCGCTAAGCTGCCGGGGAGGTGAGCCCAGGACGCTGAGAGGGAGAGGGTATTGGACCAAACCCTTCCAGATCCTAATCCCTAAATCCCGCGGCCCTGGGGCGCCACCGAGGCCGGAAGACTGGTTTGGGGCAGCTGTCAGGCAGAGGAGCGAACAGCGAGCTTTGGGGACGGCTGGATGTGGGTGTAGACCGGGGTCTGGGGGCGGAGGTTTCTGGAGGGGTGACCTCAGCGAGAAGGTGGCCGAAGATTGGGCGTAAAGGGGAGTGGAGTTGGGTGAGTAGTCAGTGTCGGCCCTGGTCTCGGGGGTTCCTCCCCAGAGCTGCTTCCCACTCTAATTAGGACTCCCTCTCAGGGGTCTCCACCACGCACAGGTGGTTGGTCGCTCGAGGATGGCTTGCTCCCCCAGCTCGGCACTTACCCGAAGGGTTCTTGTGGGAGTTTGGGGTCGCCTGCCGAGAGGGTTAGGCAGGAAAAGTGAGGACAATTCTCAACTCCGACCTTACTTTATCTTGAGTTGGCCTTTCCCACTGGGAATTATTACAAGGCGACCACAGAATCAGGTTATTCCTTTGGCATTTTCTAAGGATTTGTCCAACCCCAAGTGACTTCTTCCTCCCCTGTATTGTAATGCACTTCTTGTGCAAATGCACTAAATTCTTTCATTCTTCAGTTGTTTAGCTGGAGAGCAGACCTCCTAAGACTACTCCCACCCTCTTTGTGGTGTATGTTGAGACTTTTGGCAAATTATCCATTCATCAGTCTACTGTTGGTTTACTGTTTCAGTTTATTTTGGGCAAAGTCCTGAGAAGTATAAGGAAGAGTGTGTATTTCAGTCGTGAATCTAAGATTTCTGCCAGCCACAGTCTACTTGGTGATGAAATTCATGTTTGGTTGTGCCCCACGTGCTACCTTTTCTAATGGATTCAGGTTTTTTCTTTCTGGGATGATCTTTTGAACTCGTGACTTTTTTTTTTTTTTTTTTTTTTAAGCAAGAGGGAGATGAGGGTCAATAGTGGCTGAGTTAGAGCCTTACTTTTTTTTTTCCC
Source organism: Macaca mulatta (assembly GCF_049350105.2). NCBI lineage: Eukaryota > Metazoa > Chordata > Mammalia > Primates > Cercopithecidae > Macaca > Macaca mulatta. The sequence continues at coordinate 144,982,656 of NC_133409.1, read as the reverse complement.
CCCCCCCAATGAAATAGAAATAAGGTCTGACTATGTTTGGGCTGGTCTGTAACTCCTCGCCTCAAGTGATCCTCTTGCCTTGGCCTCCCAAAGTGTTGGGATTGTGGGCGTTAGCCACCATGCCCCACCAAGAGTCTTGTTTTATTAAGGATCCTAGTAGACATATGGAAAATAGGTGGAAATCAGCTTTTAGTAATACTTATTAAATAATAGAAAGATAACATCAGATTAAAGTGCTGCGGACTTGCGGTGTTGATATAACTGTTAAAGATGTTCTGTGTTTTTAGGTAAGCACCACTTCCTGCCAACTGATTCCTTTTCCTTCCTGGTTTAGTGAGCTCTCTAGTTGTGCTAACTGCTATTCTCCGGGGTTTTCCATAGTGAGATCATTAAATTTTGACATCCTAAGATTATAATCAGAATCAATAGGAAGACAGTTGTATCAGGAAGCAGTGCAAGAGATGTGGGACATGGCATGGGCTTCTGTGCCTTCTGACTGGTGGTTGCTATTAACAATCTTTTTTTCCTGTATTTCCTGTATTTGACTCTAAGAACAGTCAACTTTTTTAAAGCACTACTTTTCTGAGATAGGAAGAGAAGTCTTTTCAGTTTCTTCAAGCTTCTGGATTCCCTTTTCATTTCGAAGAATATAGAGAAATAGAGAACTTTTGAGTTCAGAAAGACTTGGGTTACTATTTGGGCTCTCCTGTGTGTGTGACCAAGACAAATAATCTATCTAGGCCTCAGTTTCCTTATCTATGAAATGAGAAATAAAAATACCTTCCTCAGAGTTACTGTGGGGACTAAGTGAAATACCCTATTTGTAAAGAACCTAGGACAGTGTTTATTTAGCACATTATAGTTGCTCAGAAGACAGTAGTTATTAATATTACTGTCATTATTAGAGCAAGTAAACATTTAAAAGAATGTTACTCAGATCCTTACCCCAGCTCATTGTCTTCCTTGTTTGTTTTAAGGTATTCAAATATTGTCACAATTCATAATAATTTTTAGTACCTTACTTGGTAAAGAGAAATATTTTTCAGCTGTGTGCTTTTAGCAGTAAAGCCCACAAGCCTCTGGTCGTGGGAGAAAACTAAGGTTCTTTTAGATAGAAAGGTACTTTGATTTAAAGAAAATATTAGAGCATTTTGTCAAGAATAGAACTTTTGCATCTGTACTCTTTCGGTCTTAGGGAAGAAAAACTTTCTCCTGGGTGGGGAAATGACACAAATGACTGTACTAGACGCATGGCAACTTGGAAATGAAACTGCTTTACTCTTCATTGCAAATTGAAAGGTGAAAAATCAAAGCGATGACAAGATTCTTTCTGTCTGATCATGATCCAACAACCTTAGTGACAACAAATAAAAATTTTATTACATAAAATAACAAGTTACAAATGAATGAAACATTCTTTTTAAAAATAACAGCTTTATTGAGATATTAATATACCATGAAATTCATTCTTTTAAAGTGTACATTTCAGTGGTATTTAGTATATTCATTTATAGTACAGATGGTTTTGTGCAACTATCGCCACTAATTTCAAAACATTTTCATCATCCCGAAAAGAAACTACATACCTGTTTACAGTCACTCCCCATCCACCCCACTCCAGACCCTGGTAACTACTAATGTACTTTCTGTTTCTGTGGATTTACCTCTTTTGGACATTTTATATATATGGAGTCATATGATATGAGTCCTTTTGTGAGTGGCTTCTTTTATTAAGCACAGTGATTTCAGGCTTGTCCACGCTGTAGTATGTATCAGTACTTCATTTTATTTTATAGCTGAATAGTGTTCTATGGTGTAGATATATCACATTTTGTTCATTCATCGGTTGATGGACATTTGAATTGTTTTCACTTTTGGGCTATTGTGAATAATGCTTTTATGAACATTTATGCACAGGTTTTTGTTTGGATATATATTTTCTATTCTTCTGCTGATAAGTAGGAGTGGAATTGCTGGGTCATGTGGTAACTTGGTGGAACTAAACATCTTTTTAAGTTCTCTGAGTTATTCACATGAGCCCTGTGTACTTAGCACATCAAATGGTCATTGTGTTGATTCCTAGAAGATAAGAGGCAATCTGTACCATTGTTGTTAAGAATGCAGGCTTTGGCGGGTGTGGTGGTCTGTAATCCCAGAATTTTGGAAGGCTGAGGAGGGTAGATCACTTGAGGCCAGGAGTTCAAGACCAGCCTGGCCAACGTGGTGAAACTCCCATCTCTACTGAAAATACAAGTTAGCTGGGCATGGTGGTGTGCCCCTGTAGTCCCAGCTACTCAGGAGACTGATGCCCAAGAATCTCTTGAACCTGGGAGGCGGAGATTGCAGTGAACTGAGATTGCCTCACTACGCTCCAGCCCTGGGCAACAGAGCGAGGGTCCGTCTCAAAAAAAAAAAAAAAAAAAAAATGCAGGCTCTGAAATCCGACTGCCTAGGTTCAAATCCCAGTTCTACTTTCTAGCTATGTGATCTTATGGGATTTAATTAACTTCTCAGTGCATCAGTCTCCTCATCTCTAAAATAGGGACAGAGTATCTGCCCCATGGGGCTGTTATGAGGATTAAATGAGATAATACATAATAATTGGTTAGGAGGTACACAATAATATTAGCTATTACAATAATGATAGTTACAATGATAGTAGCTATCATTTTTGTTTTCTCTCCTTGCTTTAGTTTTTGAAACTGAAATTGAAAAGCTTTGATCTGGCTGAGTGTGGTGGCTCATACCTATAATCCCAGCACTTTGGGAGGCTGAGACGGGCAAATCATTTGAGGTCAGGAGTTCGAGACCAGCCTGGCCAACATGGTGAAACTCTGTGTCTACTAAAAACACGCAAAAAAATTAGCTGAGCGTGGTGGCGCAAACCTGTGGGGGGAAAAAAAGCTTTGATCGGGGTGTGTGTGTGTGTGTGTGTGTGTGTGTGTGTCTAGAACCTGGGCACAGGAGAAAAAAAAAATCACTTTATTTATTTATTTTTTTTTGAGACAGGGTCTCCATCTGTTGCCCTGGCTGGAGTGCAGTGGCATGGTCTTGGCTCATTGCAGCCTCTGCCTCCCAGGTTTAGACAATTCTGCCTCAGCCTCCTAAGTAGCTGGGATGACAGGCACATGCCACCATGCCCAGCTAATTTTTGTATTTTTACTAGAGAAGGGGGTTTTGCCATGTTGGCCACGCTGGTCTTAAACTCTTGACCTGAAGTGATCCGCCCCCTACTCAGCCTCCCAAAGTTCTGAGATTACAGGTGTGAGCCACCGTGCCCAGCTCTGGCTAATTTTTGTATTTTTCGTAGAGCCAGGTTTTGCCATGTTGCCCAGGCTGGTCATGAACTCCTGGGCTCAAGCAATCTGCCCACGTCATCCTCCCAAAGTGTTGGGATTACAGGCGTGAGCCTCTGCGTCTGGCCAAAATCCAAATTACCTGAGTCTTCTAGGCCCTTCATTGTTGGAAGGAGAGGCCAAGTTAAGGACTTGAACCCAATCCTAAAGTAATAAGGAATCTGACAGGAGACTTAGTGTAAAAGTCATAGCCTGTCTGGGCAGGTACATTACAACCTGTTCTTGGCTTAGAGATGTTTTACTGGTAGAGTGAGTGACTAGAAGATACCAAATTATCATTGAAACAGCATAGATCACCTGTTCTGGAAGACTAATGTGGATTGAGTATGTGAACCTAGATCAGTTGCCAACACATTTGGCATTTAAATTTGATAGGTCTTTTTCCCATATTTGTGCTAGCTGTTTTATCAGTGCTAAACAGACACCTGTTGATTTTTCCTACCAAGATGTTTGCACTGTTCCAACTAGTCAAAACAGCTATGTCAGTACATTGTATGGTGTTGGTTTTATTAAAGAGAGTGACGGAGGTTAATCAGAACTTTTGTTCCATTTTGTCTGTGTGGCAGCATATTCCATGGCATTCTTTTCTCTGCGTATGTGGTGTGTTTTCTTCAAGATGCAGTGTGTTAACCTCTGGTTTTTAGGTCTAGCATAAGCAGAGGCCTAGGTTTTGTAGAGATCTAATCTTCACTTACTAAATATTGTTAAGTGCCTGCTGATATGTGTCATGCTCTGCCAGGTGGCAAGGGGGCTACAGAAAAAGATATGGCACCACTAAAAAATCTGCTTGGCATCATGGCTGGAGAAGAGGCTGTGTATGATTGACTTTCTGGTTTTTCCACTAAACATATGTTACATTTGTAATCAGACAAACTTAAATGTGGAATTGGGTGAAAACACATTGTTGAATGCAAAGAGCAAGATGTCGAATGATATGTACAATGTGCTGTGTTTTATGTGAAGTTTAAAAACATAAAAAATACTGTGTATTGTTTATGGATGTATGAATATCTGTAGAGGTATAAAAACAGATGGGAGGAGTTCCCTCCAATTTCAGAGTAATTGTTATCTCTTGGGAAGTGAAGGAACAGGACTAGGGACTGCATCTGGGGCTTCAGTAGTCTAACACTTTGTTTTTTCTTTTCTTTTCTTTTCTTTTTTTTTTTTTGAGACAGAGTCTCACTCTGTTGCCAGGCTGGAGTGCAGTGGCCTGATCTCCGCTCACTGCAACTTCCGCCTCCCAGGTTCAAGCGATTCTCGTGCCTTGGCCTCCCGAGTAGCTGGAACTACAGGTGCACGCCACCATGCCCAGCTAATTTTTTTGTATTTTTAGTAGAGATGGGGTTTCACCATTTTGGCCAGGATGGTCTGGATCTCCTGACCTTGTGATCCACCTGCCTCGGCCTCCCAAAGTGCTGGGATTACAGGCGTGAGCTACTATGACCGGCCTAACACTTTTTTTCTTAAATGAAATGTGACAAATGTTAACATTTATAAATCAGAGTGATGGGTTCATGGATGTTTATTATGTCATTTTCTGTACTTTTCTTTGTGTTTGAAAATGTCAATTAAATGCTTTTTCACTTGTGTTAGAGTTAATGTTTTGTATTTTTTTAACTTGTGTTGGAGAAATCAGCCAGTTAGCCATGGAATTAAGTAAAATTTAAAGTAACATGATTTAGAGCCAAAATAAGTCATATTTACAGTGTGATATTATTTATATAAAGTTTAAAAAACATGCAAAATCATACATTATTTAGGGATACATACACAGAAAATGAAAATATAAAAATGAGTGTGAAAAATGCCAGATCCAATAGAGCAACTTCCTAGTAAGGGAGGAAGGGGTATGCAAGGGTGTTTTTTGTTGTTGTTGTTTGTTCGTTTGAGACGGGGTTTCACTCTTGTTGCCCCGGCTGGAGTGCAATGGCACTATCTCGGCTCACCGCAACCTCTGCACGTTCAAGCGATTCTCTTGCCTCAGCCTCCCGTGTAACTGGGATTACAGGCATGTACCACCACGCCCAGCTAATTTTGTGTTTTTAGTAGAGACAGGGTTTCTCCATGTTGGTCAGGCTGGTCTCAAATTACCGACCTCAGGTGATTCCCCCACCTCGGCTTCCCAAAGTGCTAGGATTACAGGTGTGAACCACCGTGCCCGGCTGGGATTTTGACTGTATAATGTCTTATTGCTTAGGCTGAATGTTGAGTGCTTATCTGATTGTGTCTTTTTTGTTTTTTTCTTTTTTTTCTTTTTTTTTTTTGAGACAGTCTCACTGTGTCGCCCAGGCTGGAGTGCAGTGGCATGATCTCGGCTCATTGCAACCTCTGCCTCCCAGAGTCAGGCGATTCTTGTGCCTCAGTGTCCTGAGTAGCTGGGATTACAGGTGTGTGCCACCAAGCCCAGCTAATTTTTCTATTTTTAGTAGAGACGGGGTTTCGCTATGTTAGCCAGGCCAGTCTCGAACTGCTGAACTCAAGTGATCTGCCTGCCTCGGCCTCCCAAAGTATAGGGATTACAGGTGTGAGCCACCACGCCCAGCCCTGATTGTGTCTTATATTATGACCTAAATCTAGTTTGTTTTAAAAAAGTAATATCAGCCCTGATTTATGTATGTTAGGGAACTAGAGAAGACATGAGTTAGTAGATGCTGGGGGTAGGGATATGGAAAGTTTCATGAGGGGTGTAGAATTTGAAGAGAATGTTGCAGGATGGATACAGTTTTGAAAAGAGATGTAGAAAATAGAAAAGCATTCCAAGTAGGGAAAAGAGACTTATTTAATAATGGGTTTAATAAGTTTGGAAGGTGGAGTGGAGATCAGCCTTTCTTAGAGCTGAGTTTGGGTTTGGAAGGAGTAGGGATGATACAGACAGTGATAGGTGAATTATAAATGTCAGGAAATTGAGCACCTTGATCATTGGGCTCTTCTGGTCTATCTCCATTTAGTCTCTGTGATCATCTTGGTTTCTCTTTTCTAACTTCTTGCCTGTCTTTTTTAAGCTGCAGTAAACTGATTTATTATACAAAGTGTTCCAGGTTTAGATACATAATGGTTTAGTTCAAGAATATGTTAACAAATTCAATTTGGGCTCTGATGCATTTGCTGATAAAGTCCATCATTTATCTTAGCCTTTCTGGCTATGCCAGCACCTTGGGCTGACAGCTTTAAAAAAATAGTCTACTGTGATTGTAAGATTCCTTTCCTAGATGGTAACTGATGGCTTCTGGCCCTTCAGCCTACACAAATTAGGTTTGCTTTTTTTCTACCTGGGTTACTCGCAGATGGTAAAACTCCTTTAAGGAGAGGATCTAAGGACCCTCTCTTATTTTTCTACCCAGTCACCTTACCTAACCAGCCTGTTGAGATCTTCATGCAGTTTATCCTCTGATTTTAGATTTTACTGTGAGGAGGGCTTGTGGACTTGAATAATTCAGGTATACTCTTAGGTTATTTGCAGCTGTTAATGTGCATATCAGTAGCCCTTTGGGATTTTTTTTTGCAGTAGGTGGGGGTGTCCGTGTCTAATACCCCCTTCCTCTCTCAGCAGAACTTTCCCTTTACTCTTTGATTCCTCTTTTTTTCTCTCTGCCTAGGAAACCCTTTAAACACATCAATTAGTATTGTTTTCAGAGTCTGTATTTCTGTAGTAATATAGGTAATAGTTCGCTTACACGTATTAATCTTCCAGAGAAGTTTAGGGAGTAAAGATTCTTATAGCTAAACAGGTAGGGACTGTATTCATAAATTAAAGATTATATATAAGATTTCCTCCGAAATCTTAATAGAAATTAATGTGAAAGTGATTGAATTGGCTATATTTTTATTTAAAAGCATCCTTTAGGATCACCTCTGTTATGTGAAACAAGTATTTGGTAAGTTTGTTTCAATTTCTAAATGTTGGGTATGGATTAAATTATAAAAATGGGAGGCAGGAAGAAAATCAACGTTTCTTGGGCACTGAGTGTGTGCTGGGTAGTGTTCTAACGTTCGCAAATCTACATCACTTCTTGCTTAACATTAAATGAGCATTACCACCCACCAGGAATTATGCTGAAGGGCTTTTGACATATCATCCCACTTGAACCTTCTAACCTTCTCAAGATTGCTTATTTCTTATAAAGGTGATACTTGTACATGATACTACATCAGAAAGGGTTTGCAGTGAAAACTGAGTCTCTTTGGTGTCCCATCATCTTCCAGTCATCTGGTTCCTATTCCAAACTGCTGCTACCAGTGTCTTTTGTATTTTTTCAGATACTCTGTGAATACATAGACCTAATCATACATAAAATGCGTATATCTATTTTAAAGATTTTTACAAAAATGGTGTCATACATATAGTTCTGCATCTTTTTTCAGTTAATGTCTGAGTTTATTTCATGTCAGTGAACATAGAACTGCCTCATTCTTTTTTTTTTTTTTTTTTTGGGACGGAGTCTTGCTCTGTCACCCACGCTGGAGTGCAGTGGCACGATCTCTGCTCACCGCAACCTCCGCCACCCGGGCTCAAGCGATTCTCCTGCCTCAGCCTCCTGAGTAGTTGGGATTACAGGCGCCTGCCACCATGCCCGGCTAATTTTTATATTTTTTAGTAGAGATGGGGTTTCGCCATGTTGGCCAGGCTGGTCTTGAACTCCTGACCTTAGGTGATCTGCCCTCCTTGGCCTCCCAAAGTGCTGGGATTACAGGCGCAAGCCACTGCACCTGGCCAGAACTGCCCCATTCTTTTTAAAAGATGTACTGTAATTTATTTAACTACTTTCCTGTTGGTAATTATCCTTTCTCTTTTAATAGGTAAGTTAGCTCCTTTATATTTATTGGAATAACTGATATATTTATTTAGTTTTAGTTCAATTTTTAATATTTTCTTCATCTTTTTTGTTTGTTTGTTTGTTTTTGAGACAGAGTCTCGCTCTGTCGCCCAGGCTGGAGTGCAGTAGAGCGATCTTGGCTCACTGCAAGCTCCACCTCCCGGGTTCATGCCATTCTCCTGCCTCAGCCTCCGGAGTAACTGGGACTGCAGGCACGTGCCACCATGCCCGGCTAATTTTTATTTTATTTTTTGTATTTTTAGTAGAGACAGGGTTTCACCGTGTTAGCCAGGATGGTCTCGATCTCCTGACCTCGTGATCCACCTGCCTCGGCCACCCAAAGTGCTGGGATTACAGGTGTGAGCCACCGTGCCTTGCCTTTTTTTTTTTTTTTTTTTTTTTGAGATAAGGACTTACTCTGTTGCCCAGGCTATAGTACAGTGACATGATAGGTCACTGTAGTCTCAAACTCCTGGGCTCAAGTATTCCTCCCACCTCAGCTTCCCAAGTAGCTAGAACTACAAGCATGCACCACCACAGTTGGCTAATTTTTAAATTTTTTGTAGGTACAAGGTCTTGCTGTGTTGCTCAGGCTCGTCAAACTTCTAGCCTCAAGCGGTTCTCCCACCTCAGCGTCCCAAAGTGCTGGGATTACAGATGTGAGCTACCATGCTTGACCTTTTAAAAATATTTTCTTCTTAAAAAAAATCTTTCACTATGTGGACTATGCTTGCTTTTGAGGGGAGGGCATATATATATATATGCCCTCCCCTCATATATATATATATATATATATATATATTCTGATAATTTGGAAGATTTATCTTTTTATTCTAGTGATTATGTTTGTAAGTGTAACTTTATACGATATTTCTTCAGACAGTACCCATTGACTCCCTACCATGAGCAATGATGAAATTAGTAAGTATATTCCTCACCCCTCTCTTTCCACCTCCTTCTAGTTGATTATATTATTTTTCTTGGTTTTATTTTCTGTCGTAAAACATACATATTCGTCTATTCACATTTGCAAATCTACATTAGGATTTAATGTTAAGCAGGTAGTGACATAGATTTGCACATTGAGCTATCTGCTTTAAATATCTTCTGAGCCCTGTCGGTAAAAGATGAAGAAGTCAATGGACTTCATTTGTCCATTTTTTCCTCCTTTTAACATTTGTCAATTATATTACTTTTACATTCTCTTTGCCTCAAATGTAAGACCTAGTTGTAAGGTTGGATTCATTCAGGGCTCTCCACCAATCCTTTTGCCATGGTTTCCCTATCTCATGATTAAAGTTTGTTCTCTCACAGCTTCTTCAGGCAGGAGTTAAGGAACACATTTTCCCTGAGTTCTTATATGTTGAAAGTAGTTTTTTTTGTTTTTTTGTTTTGTTTTGTTTTGTTTTTGTTTTACATTTATACTTAAACAATAGTTTGGCTTGATATATAGTTATTCTCAAGTCATTTATTCTCATTTTCTTTCTTCTCTTCCTTCCCTTTCCCTTTCCTTTCCAACAGGGTCCAGGCTGGAGTGCAGTGGTGTGCTCACTGCAGTCTGGACACTCCTGGGATCAAGCGATCCCCCTGTCTCAGCCTCCCGAGTAGCTGAGACTACAGACATGCACCACCATGCCCAGCTAATTTTTTATTTTCTTGTAGAAACAGGGTCTCACTTTCTTGCCCAGGCTGGTTTCGAACTCCTGGGCTCAAGCAGTCTTTTTGCCCCAGCCTCCCAAAGTGCTGGGATTATAGGTGTGGGCCACCACATCCAGCTCATTTTCTTTTAATTGTGATATGTTACAGAAAAGTACATGAAGCACAAATGTGTGGTATGATGGCTTAATAAATAATCACAAAGTGAACACCCCTAGAAACTTCTGTGTCTATTTGCTCTCTCCTCCTTTCTTTCCCCCAGAGGGAACTATGTCATTTACTGCTTTCTTTTTTTTTTTTTTTTTTTTTTCAGTAGAGACCGGGTTTCACTGTGTTAGCCAGGATGGTCTCGATCTCCTGACCTCGTGATCCGCCCGCCTCAGTCTCCCAAGGTGCTGGGATTACAGGCGTGAGCTACCGCGCCCGGCCCCTTTCTTTCTTTATAATATTACTCTGCATGCATCACTAAACAGTAGAAACTACTTTTGTCAGTTTTTGAAGTCTATATAAGTAGAATCATACAGTATTTATTCTCTTATACTTCATTTGTTCAACATGACATTTGTAAGATCCATCCACATTGTTACTCGAAGCCCTACTTCACATATATTATCATTGCTGTGTAATGTTGTACTGTATAAATGTGTTTCAATTGATTTCTCTTGTTATTACTGATGGACATTTGGGTTATTTCTAGTTTGGGGCTAAGAGGAGCCATGGTGGTTTGAATAGTCTTATATATGTCTCCTAATACATATAGGTGTGTATTTAGCTTAAGGTACCTATTTGGGAGTGAAAATACTGGGTCTTAGGGTATGCATATTTCATTCTTCCTAGATATGGCCAAACTGTTTTTTGAAGTGGTTATGTCACTTTATACCCCTCCTGCAGTGTGTGAGTTCCTTAGGTCACCCTTCACTGTCTTTTAGCCCGATGAGCCTTTCAAGTAGGCAGTATTCCCACTTTAGATGGCAAAGCAGGTTCAAAGGAGTCAAAAAGCTTGCTGAAGTTCATAGTGGTACTGAGTGCCAGCACTGGCATTTGAATTCTGCTCTCTCCAGCTCTAAAGCCCGTTACCTTTCCATCTTGCCTTCTTTACACATAGGTGTGTAAGGCACTGAAACTTCACCAGGGAAAATGAACATTATCAAATATATTTTTTATTTTATTTTATTTTATTTTATTTTATTTTTTGAGACGGAGTCTCGCTCTGTCTCCCAGGCTGGAGCGCAGTGGCCGGATCTCAGCTCACTGCAAGCTCCGCCTCCCGGGTTCCCGCCATTCTCCTGCCTCAGCCTCCTGAGTAGCTGGGATTACAGGCGCCGCCACCTCGCCCGGCTAGTTTTTTGTATTTTTTTTTTTAGTAGAGACGGGGTTTCACCGTGTTAGCCAGGATGGTCTCGAACTCCTGACCTCGTGATCCGCCCGTCTCGGCCTCCCAAAGTGCTGGAATTACAGGCTTGAGCCACCGCGCCCGGCCAAATATATTTTTTAAAGGGAAGATTGCTCTCTTTGGGGGATGACTTGAGTACAGTTATTAGAGATAACCTATTTCTCAAAGTCCCATCCAATTTTGTGATGCAGATGGTACTCAGCCAACGTATTTAGTTTCCCAGCTAAACTAACAGTTTATTTCTTCTTTTTCTTTTTTCTGCTTTTAGCATCCAGCCTGTATATGGAGCACAGCATCCTCCTCTTGACCCTCGGCTCACCAAAAAGTAAGTCAAGACATTTTCCTTTTATCTATCTACTTCTGTCACCCCTATGCGCTCCCCTATTTTGTTGAAATGACAGTTTCCACTTTGACCTTTTTTAGCTTCTCTTCTGCCCTATTTTGTACCAGGAGATGAGCAATCTTCTTACTTCCAAATGGTCCGTTGCTAAATGGGAAATTAACATCCATTAGAGATTTTGTGTTTTCCTATATTGGGAACTGGTATATGTAGGGTTTGGTATCCGATTCTTTGGTCAAAAGAGAATGGTCAAAACGTCTTTATTGATTAAATGCTGTCCCTGAAACCAGAAGATTGATGACCTCCAGATCTTTTAGCAGGAGATCTGGTTTCCGAGGCTCACTGCTTCTGAATATAGGTAGGTCTGCCACCTTTTCCTCACTTTTACTATGAGAACTAGGGCAACAGAGTATAACTTTAGGCTGACATTCTTTAGTTCCTCTTTCCCTTTGACACACTCAAAGAGACCTAGGCATATGTACAGAAGAGTTAAAAGCTATTTAGGGCTGGGCATGGTGGCTCATGTCTGTAATCCCAGCACTTTGGGAGGCCGAGGCAAGTGGATCACTTGAGGTCAGAAGTTCAAGACTAGCCTGGCCAACACGGTGAAACCCTGTCTCTGCTAAAAATACAAAAATTAGCTGGGTGTGGTGGCAGGCACCTGTAATCCCAGCTACTTGGGAGGCTGAAGCATGAGAATCACTTGAACCCCGGAGGCAGAGGTTGCAGTGAGCTGAGATCATGCCATTGCACTCTAGCCTGGGCGACAAAGTGAGATGCCATCTCAAAAAAATAAAAATAAATAAATAAAAGCTATTTAGGAGGCTATATCTCTAGAACTCTAATAAATTATTTTCAAATGCAACAGAGACTTTAGTTAAATCCAAGATGTGTGGCTATGTATCCATACCCCCAGTTATCCCTTTATCCCATCTGTCTCTCATGGACCATCACTGAGCCACAGTGAACTTAAATGAGGGGGTAGGTCACCTTGTGAGATTTTCTAAGAACTTTGGCCTCTATTTGGGGGCATGCTTAATTTTAGAGACTAGTTTCTGGGAAAGTTGTTGTTTGTAATGAAAGCTGAATGGTTTGGGAGATACAGACATAGGTTCTCACTTTCCTGGGGCCCATGTCTTAATAGGGAAGTCAAGATAATGTACAATTATGGTTCCAACTATATGACATTCTAGAAAAGGCAAAACAGGGAGACAGTGAGAAGATCAGTTGCCAAGGGGTGGGGTTGAGGGGAGATATGAATAAGTGGAGCACTGAGGATTTTTAGGGCAGTGCAGCTACTCTGTATGATAGTATAAAAACGGCGGATACTGCCGGGCGCAGTGGCTCATCCCTGTAATCCCAGCACTTTGGGAGGCTGAGGTGGGCGGATCACCTGAGGTCAGGAGTTTGAAACCAGCCTGGCCAACATGGTGAAACCCCATCTCTAATAAAAATACAAAAATTAGCCGGGCTTTGTGGCGGGCGCCTGTAATTTCAGCTACCCCAGAGGCTGAGGCAGGAGAATTGCTTGACCCTGGGAGCCGAGGGTTGCAGTGGGCTGAAATCAAGCCACTGCACTCCACCCTGGGCGACAGAGCAAGACTCTGTCTCAAAAAACAAAGCAAAACAAAACAAAAAACGGTGGATACATGTCATTATGCATTTGTTCAAACCCACAGAATGTACAACACCAAGAGTGAACCCTAATTCAAACTACTGACTTCTAGTGATTACAACGTATCTGTGTAGGTTCATCAGTTGTAACAAATGTACCACTGTGGTGGCGGATGTTCATAATGGAGAGGCTGTGCCTATGTGGGAGAAGGGAGTATATAGGAAATCTCTGTACCTGCCTCTGGATTTTGCTGTGAACCTAAAACTGTTCTAAATATATAAATAAAGTAGTTTTTAAAATAAGAAAAAAAGTATTATATACATTAAAGTATTTTGAATACCTAGAAGAATGCTATATCAAATATGCATTATCAGTATTTAAAAATTTTAAAAATAACCTAGCTGAGTATGTGGTGCACTTTCTATAATTCTTCCAACTTGTTTTTTTTTGCGATTTGGTGTATGTATAAGGCACAGTCTTCTGAATTACTGAGGAAGCATGACTGCTGTTCTTGTCTGCAAGGTGCACGCTTTTTTTTTTCAAATCAGAAACCACTATTGTATAGATTTCTTGAGAGCAGGGACTTTGTTTTGTTCATTACTGTACTCATAGCCTCTAGACCAGCATGTGGCACAGAGTAGGCACTGAGTACATATTTATTGAATGAAGGAATGAAACTATCTCATTTACTTAAACAGCAGGCTTTTCTTTAATGTTCCTTGGTTTGCACCTTTCGTTATGTCTTCTTTTTTTTTCTTTTGAGATAGGGTCACTCTATTGGCTGGAATGCAGTGGTGTCATCTTGGCTCACTGCAGTCTCCGCCTCCTGGGCTCAAGCAGTCCTCCCATCTCAGCCTCCCTAGTAGCTGGGACTACAGGTGTGCACCACCACAACTGGCTAATTTTTGTATTTTTTGTAGAGACACAGTTTCGCCATGTTGCCCAGGCTGATCTCGAACCCCTGAACTGAAGTAATCCACCTGCCTTGGCCTCCCAAAGTGCTGGGATTACAGGCATGAGCCACTGTGCCCGGCCTTTTTTTTTTTTTTTTCCCACAGAGTCTTGCTCTGTTCCCCAGGCTAGAGTGTACTGGCACGATCAGGGCTCACTGCAGCCTTGACCTCCGGGGCTCAAGCCATCCTCCTGCCTCAGCTCCCACATGCCTCACCCCCAACCCCACCCACAGTAACTGGGACTACAGGCGTGGGCCACCATGCCTGGCTAATTTTTGTATTTTTAGTGTAGATGGGGTTTCACCATGTTGCCCATGATGGTCTCAAACTCCTGGACTCAAGTGATCAGCCTGCTTTGGCCTCCCGGCGTGCTGGGATTACACGGGTGAGCCACCGTATCTGGCTGTTAGCTCTTAAGGGGAGCATGTTTTCTGTGATATCTGTGTGATCGTCACATTAAATAGAATGAATTCTACTATTCTTTGGTTTTATCAAGAATTGACTTTCTGGTCTGTTGGCCAGTGAGGCAGGCACTACTGGTTACCTACCTGATAGTCTTCCCTGTGCCTGCTTCTTTCATGCTCAAGAACCATAATTTTGTTCAGATATTGAGTAAGCAACAATGCACTTAGGGGAGGTATTAAGATTGGTTTAAGCCTTTCATGATAATTCTTTAGTAATCCCAGTGACTGGCATAGAGTGGTCTCATCTCATTGGTTCTGGCCAAAGAAAGTCTCCTGGGGGAGGGTTCTTGGAAAGATTTTCTTTTTTGGTCAGAATGGGAGACAGTTCTGTGAAGAAACCCTCTTTTGGCTGCCATTCACATTTCATGCTTTTGAACGTGGTAGTGTGAGTGTGATTCTGAAAGCTATAGCAGCCAACTTGTAACACCGAGGCAAAAAAAAAAAAAAACAACGAAAATAGCAAAGACAACAGCCTAGACCTACATTGTGGTCTTACGATTTAAGGATCATAGTTGAGTATTATGTTACATGTAACCACAACCATTCTGGTCACAGTCAGGAGTTATTGATTGTTAATAGATCTGTTCTAGCACAACCTTTGACAAACACGTGGCTAACCTATAAATCCGTTCATCCATTCATATATAAGGCATTGAGTGTACTGTCCATTTTATGTTTTGATCAAGATCACCATACCTTGTCTGCACCTGTTATCAACTGAGCTTTTCCTAATTTTGTATTTAGGACAGATCTTCAGGAATATTTCCATATCTCAAACTGCCAAGGCAAACTTTATATACTATTATTTTCTCACCTATTAATGATATAAAATCGTGAATATTTTCATTGATCCCTCAGCAGAGTTTCAGTCATGTTTTCAATAGGAGTAATTACTTAGCTTTACAGTTTGGGAGGAATTTAATTGTCACTGGATTAATTGGTTCCCTTTTTCATGTATGTGGTGGTTTGATACTGATATTTTACAACATGGGACCACGTCTACCTCTGCACCAGACCATTTTACAATTTCAGATTGTTGCCATAAAACATTTATCGCCTCTATTTTAGTACCTTTGTTAGGACATTTTTATGACTTTCTCTGCTACATGATTATCGTTCCACTTCAGCCCATCATTAATTACTTTGTGGTTAATACACATCACAGCAGAAGCCTTTACATTGGGTCTTCAATCATCGAAACTGCACAAGCACAGGAAGTCATTCCCTGTCCATGTATATTGACTTTAATTTGCCAAATGATTACTATTAGTGATACTATTGCCTGCAATAATTTTTATAGCTCAGATAAAACTAGTCTCATTGCTGAGCAGCTCCATTGGCCACTTGATGGTATAACAAGCTTCTGAGTTTATTGTTTTCTGAATTGATGCTTAAGTATGCTAGGTCCTAATTCCGAGTTATAAAACTAGTTCATATGAAGCCACACTAGTTACTAAGATACCTGAATTTATTTGATTGTTACTAAATTTCTCCACTTACTTCATATCACTTGCCAGTGTCAAACATTTTTCTAGAAAATTCTGTTAAGTAGAACATCTGTGTCAGTAAGACAGTGTAGTATGATCAAATGACAGAATGCTTGATCTTTTATACTCCTAACCAGTGTAACCTGTGGCCACTCTTTTTCAACATACCCTTAGGTGTTTGTGTTACTAAGGTACTCATCACCAAGTACTTTACCAAGTCAAATGTGCCATTTATTAGGTTTTTGAAATTTTTAGTATTCCCTACACTTCTTGAATCCCTTTTTCTTTGCCACTTACCATCTCCATGACCTTGGGCAAATTACTGAAACTTTCTGAGCCTTAGTTTCTTCATTCATAAAGTAGATAGTAAGACTTACCTCACAGATTTGTGAGGATTGCGTGAAGTATCTGCAAAGGTGCTTTCTAAACTGTGATTTGCCGTACAGTTGTAAGGAGGTATGGTGAAGGTGTTCATCAGAGGCCAGTTTGATTGTGACTTTGATAGAGTTGTGTTTCAATAATCTTGGTTAAGGTGGGGCATGGTGGCTCATGCCTGTAATCCCAACGCTTTGGGAGGCCAAGGTGGGCAGATCACCTGAGGACAGGAGTTCGAGACCAGCCTGGTCAACATGGTGAAACCCCGTCTCTACTAAAAATACAAAAATTAGCCGGGCTTAGTGTCATGCGCCTGTAGTCCCTAGTCAGCTACTGGGGATTCTGAGGCAAGAGAATTACTTGAACCCGGGAGGCGGAGGTTGCAGTGAGCCAAGATTGCGCCACTGCACTCCAACCTGGGCAACAGAGCGAGAATCCATCTCAATCATAATAATTATAATAAATAATCTTGGTTAGACTTCAAGCCACACTGTGGCATTCTTTTACCTTGAGTTAAGTATAAACTACTTTGAACTGTGTTTAAATGGAATGTATAAACCAAAGGCATCCCTAGCTGGAGTTACCTGGATTAACTTTTTGCTGCAACTACTGGGGTCAACAGAAAGGGGCAACATTTCTCGTACAAGGAGCCCATGCCTAGATGTGGCTTCTTTCCTGTCTACTCAGAATAGGCTGTGTGTGTCAGACCTAAGTCTTTTCCTACAAGGTGAGATTTTTTTTTTTCCTACGGGGTGTGAGAGTCGGGCTTATTGGCTGTGTATAGTTGGGGAGAATTACAGCTGTGGTGGTGTGTGGCTCAGTTTACTTGGCGACTTCTCTTCCTAGGCTACAGATCCTTCTAGGCCCTGGCCTTCTTCTTTTTAGCTGCTTTTTTCTAGGTAGAGTAAGTAGTTAGCAGCACACGCTGGCTCAGGAGTCAGGTAGACCTGGATTTGAGCCCAGACCTCACTGCCTGCTCAATACCCACCTCATAGGATTGTTAATGGGCATTAGATGAGACAATGGGTATATATAAAATTTAGCATAGGGTCTGGTAGCCAGTGAGTAGCCAATATTTATGTGTGAATTTATGTATCTCCTCTGGAGAGAGTATGACTAGTAAACATGGAAAAGCTTCAGAGCCTTAAATTTACCCATTATTGTTTATTGTTCCTGGTCTGTGGATTCTCTGCCTTCTGTCAGTGGTAAACCAAAGTACCTTTCACTTCTTGCTTTGCTGTTTCGTTCTTTTTTTTTTTCTTTTTTTTGGAGATGGAGTCTTGCTCTGTCACCCAGACTGGAGTGCAGTGGCGCAATTATGACTCACTGTAACCTCTGCCTCCTGGGTTCAAGCGATTCTCCTGCCTCAGCCTCCCGAGTAGCTGGGATTACAGGTGTGCACCACTGCACCTGGCTGATTTTTGTATTTTTAGTGGAGACGAGGTTTCACCATGTTGATCAGGTTGGTCTCGAACTCCAGACCTCAGGTGATCTGCCTGCCTCGGCCCCCCAAAGTTCTGGGATTACAGGTGTGAGCCACTGTGCCTGGCCTTCTCTTTCATTCTTGTGGGTGGTTCTCACCAACCTTGTTTTGTCCTCAGACTCTTCCCCTTTTCTAGGTGAAACCAACCCCTTCCTCCAGGAAAGCTTCTTTCCTCAGGGTAGAGCTGCCTTTTAAATTGGTTGGTTGAATTTTGGGTTTTGTGGGCTGGTGTCCTTAAAATCATTTCTGGCAACCTCAGAATGGTCTGCCTTGAGTCTCATGTCTTTATGTCACGGGGAATGACAGTCTTTTCTCCCTTCTTTCTTCTTCATTGTGTTGGAAAGTGTCCTCCCAGTTTCTATTGGCAAGTCTTCATTTGAATAAATTCCAATTCTTAATCTACTTCAAATATATTGAATCATCATCTGCTTCAAAAATGTAATGAAAACCGGCCGGGCGCGGTGGCTCATACTTGTGATCCCAGCAATTTGGGAGGCTAAGGTGAGAGGATCACTTGAGGCCAGGAGTTTGAGATTAGCGAGAGCAACATAATGAGACCCTTATTTCTTCAAAAAAAAAAAAAAAATCTAAGCATGGTGGTGTGCGCCTGTAGTCCAGCTACTCAGGAGGCTGAGGTGGAAGGATTGCTTGAGCACAGGAGTTCAAGACTGCAGTGAGCCAAGATTTCTCTACTGCACTCCATCACTCCACCCTGGGTGACAGAGCAAGGCCCTGACTCTTAAAAGAAAAGAACCGTATAAATACCCAGTGAAAAACCAAACAGTCTTATTAAAGCCAGATCTTGTTGCTAGAAAATATGTTGATTCTGAGGCTGCTCTCACTTTGGCACCTACTTAGAAAATGGTCTAAAGACAGAGTAGCACCAAACTTCAACTTTCTTCTCAAGGCTAGTGGAAGACCAAAAAGTGGAACAACTTTTTTATTTTGAGACTTAAGGTTTAATGCTACATATGTGGACTACCTAAAATTATCTCGTTTTCTGCCAGTAGTTTATGTGCTACTCTAAGTGATAGCAGATCAACTCTCAAATCTCAGTGGATTAGCATAGTAAAGGTCTATTTCCTGCTCATGCTACATGTCTAAAATGGGGGTGGGTAAGGGCAGAGGGCAGGCTCCTCGACATAGTTACTGCTGCTTCACATAGTCACTCAGTTACCTAGGCTGAGGGAGTCTCTACCATCTTGCCAGTCATCATGATAGAAGAGAAGCTATAGGTCAGGCATGGTTGCTCACACCTGTAATCCCAACAATTTGGGAGGCCGAGGTGGGAGGATCACTTGAGCCCAGGAGTTCAAGACCAGCCTGGGCAACATAGTGAAACCTTGTGTCTACAGAAAATAATAATAAAATTAGCCAGGCATGGTGGTGCACACCTGTAGTCCCAGCTACTCAAGAGGCTGTGGTGGGAGGATCACTTGAGCCCAGGAGGTCAAGACTGCAGTGAGCCATGATCATACCACTGCACTCCAGCCTGGGTGACAGAAACTCTGTCTCAAAAAAAAAAAAAAAAAGAGGTTATACAGAACTGACACCTATTCTCTACTTTGCCTGGAAGTAATCGCCTTATTTCTCTTCTTAGTCCATTGGCCAGAACTGGTCATATGGCCTCACCTAAGTGCATGGGGGCCAGGAAGTATACAAGAGCACATGGGATGTTTGGTGACCATTGCTGTCTCTGCTACATCTGTCTCTGCGATCTCAGGCTGGTCTGGATGTATCTAGATGAAGAATGGATATGGGCAGTTTTTGTTTGAAGAAGCTAATGATTATGTATGGAGTAGTTTGTAATTTATTAACATTATAATAATAAGCAAATGCAGGTGGTCAGATGTGTCAGGCCATTCCTTGGTAATTGTGTCTCCTTTCTTGAAGTTTCATTAAAGAACGATCAAAAGTCAGCACAGTTCCTCTGAAGAATAAGAAGGCCTCCAGTTTTCATGAGTTTGCACGGAATACCAGTGATGCTTGGGACATTGGCGATGATGAGGAAGAGGACTTTTCCTCACCTTCTTTCCAAACTCTGAACTCAAAAGTTGCTTTGGCAACTGCAGCCCAAGTTCTAGAAAACCACAGCAAGCTGAGGGTAAAACCAGAACGGTCCCAGTCAACGACATCGGATGTTCCTGCCAACTACAAGGTCATAAAGTCCAGCAGTGATGCCCAGCTGTCCAGAAACTCTAGTAAGTCCTTCCTGCTCCCTTCATAGCCTCAGGCTTTTCAGCAGCGTGCATTTTAAATAAAAGCGATTTGTGGTGGCTGCCCAGTCTGGTGACCTGGGGCTTCACTTTCTAACACCCAGGTGTTGTTTGCCATTCTCCTCTTCTCTTCTTACTTTCCCTGTGGTGGAGTCCAAAACTTCTGGTTTGATTGCTTCACATTGCTTTAGTCCTGGTCAGGTTTAGAAATATTAACTAATTTAAAGCTGTTAGTGGCTGAATTTCACAATTGTTTGGCCACTGTGGTTTGACTTTCTCAGCCCTGGGGAACAGCTACTAGCATAAAATTGTCTCTTCCTGTTCCTGAGGGAGGGAGCAAATGTGCCTAAAGGCCCCAGGTCTCGGCTTCCTGACCATCAGGCAGGTCCCATCAGGTTGGGTGGGATGGAAGTAGAGGCCTCTCTGTTTCTTTTCGGGAAACTGGCCAGAGTAACGGTTGATGCGATGGTGGTTTTATTAGACCTTTGGGGACTCTCAGTGTATTCCTTTAAATATTCATGGTTGTGTTTAATGTTGCCCTAATGGGTTTTATGAAAGTGTGTTGGGAACTGGAGAGGGAAGCTTTGTCATTGCAGTGAGAGTTAAAGCGGTGAGCGGGTAAAGGATGAAAAGGAAGTAGAAGAACATCAGAGCCCTGGCTCATGTTCTGAGGGAACTTTTTTCATGGCTGTAAGGTCTTTGCAATCATTCCACAGTTGTTTTCCATCACTGATTTGGGCTCTAGCGTGAACCTTCAGTGCCATGCACAGATAGGCATTCAGTGTTACTGACCAGGTGGCCACAGCTGCAGGCTGTGGAAGGTGTGTACACACGGTGATGGAGGGTCTCCAGAGATTCCCAGTGTGAGGAAGGCCCCTACTGTGATCCATAATGAGCTGCCCTGTGCAGCCAGGACCTCCCCAGCCCAGCCCAGAGCATTCTCCCTGAGGAGGTTTTCTCCTGCGGGCATCTGTCTGTAAATAGGTAATAGCGGAGATTTACAGCTGTCTCAGCTCTGCAGTGTGTCTGCATTTTCTAGTCCTCTCGTTACACTAGGCGTCCCAGCCAACTGCCTCGTGGAAGTTGTTTTTGTAAGCCTTCTAGTAGTACTGGTTGGTTGATATTCAATGTTTAATTTTTGTTATGACTACTACTTTTTAAGGCCCAGCCGTGTAAAGAGTATGAGGCAGTCATGTAAGCACAACTAGAATTAAAAACTGAGTTTTGCTTGTGATAATACAAGAGTTTCAGAGTCAGGCTTACCTAAGGTGGTTTTTCACCTCTCACTTGCAAATAATTTAATCTCCCTGAGCTGCAGTTTCTTGTCTGTAAAATAGTTATACATTCCTACCATGTGTTCTAAGGATCAAATGAGAGGTCATATGTAAAAGTGACCTATATGCCTTATACATAGGAAACACTCAATATATGTGAGTCCTGTAGTGCTTATTCACCCTACCCACCATCCAGTCTAGAAATGTCGAGAACAAGACAGAGTTCAGTTTGAGTCTTTGTTTGTTATTTCAGTCATATCCTGGCAGAATTAAGAACTGGTTCATTTTGGTGGGAAATGTAGGTGCACAAAGGAACCGCAGCCACCAAAGGCAGGATTGCCTTAGGCCAGAGCTTCTCACCAGGGCACACTGATGGGCCAAGAACCAGGTACAGGATGTGTGGAGATATTGATCCTCTTAGTCCATGGAGCAGCCGGGGGTTCCGGGGCTTGTGGAGAGCAACCACCTCCATTTATTGCAGCCTTGTGCTTTGTGGTGTCATCTGCCTTGTCATCATTCCTTATGTGCTCTGGGATGTGGAATGGGAAGGAAAACTCTGCCTTAGACTAAACTAAACTCACTGTTTGGCATCAAGAAAAGTTCCAAGTTGGGGCAGAAAGAAAACATTTGATTTTCCTTTAGAGTCACCAAAAAAGTTCTCAAAAGTTGCTGCAGCTTCTGGAGTCTCTGTTAGCACCTAAGGTGCCTTGGTGTGTTTGATATAAATGCAGCCCTTTCTCTGGGCAGTGAATGGAGCGTGGCTGGGTTCTGGTCCCTCGCTGCCCCTCAGCTGGGCACCTCAGGCAGTGCACACAGGCAGCCACGGCCTTGGGGAGGAGACACGATGCTGAACGATTAGGTTTAAGGCTTCTCAGAATCCATGCTCCTCACACAGCCCATTCTGTTTCTTTTTCAAATGATCTCAGGTGATACATGCCTGAGGAACCCACTCCACAAACAGCAGTCACTCCCTCTCCGGCCCATCATCCCCCTCGTTGCCCGGATCTCGGATCAGAACGCCTCTGGGGCCCCCCCAATGACTGTCCGGGAGAAAACCCGCCTAGAAAAATTCCGTCAGCTTCTCTCCAGCCACAACACTGACTTAGGTGAGTCCCTGTGAGCCCAGGCAAGGTAGGAGCTTTTGGTGACTGGAATTCTCAGAGACCTGGAAGCTACTGCTCTTTATTCTTCCTTCTTTTACTTTTCTAGCTTCTCCTGACCTGGTGCCCATTGCAGTGACATGCAGGTATTAAGTCAGACATATGTTACTAGAGATTATGGACCAAATTAGGTGGGACTGGTTTCTGTGACCTGTAGACCCTAGTGCAACTATTCTGACTTTGATCTCCTCTATCTCATGGTGACTCTTGCTGAAATCTACACCCACTGGTCTTTCTCTTCCCCTCTAACTTTCATCTCTGAGCTGACAGGACTGCTACTGCAAGGCCATGTCCTTGGCACTTGGCTGCTCAGGGCTGTTTTGGGCTTTTCCCTGTGCTTATGGGTAGCAAGTGGTGGTGGTGGTCTTACATGAATGGAAGGAGACATCAGGCAGTGCTGGTTGCGGTTTGCTTTAGAGCATTTGTGGAGAGTTCACCTAACAAGGCTGTTTTCTGTTTACAGATGAACTGAGGAAGTGTAGCTGGCCAGGGGTTCCCAGGGAGGTTCGACCTGTAACCTGGAGACTCCTGTCGGTGAGTTCTACCTACTGTGTAGAGAAGTGTGAGCCTCACACAGCCCTTCTTGCCTGATGAGGTTAGTCTGGACACATTGGTCTTAACTCCATAGACTTCTCTAGTCCTACTGGATATGACAGAACTATGGGACTGTAGTCCTATTTCTGTGCATAAAGAAACACTTTCTTGAGAGTTTATTCACACACATGTAGAGGTACACAGACTTGTACCAATAGTCATGGTCTCACGTTATTAACAGCGAGGAAGAAGAATAGAGTGAGTGAGATAGGGTGACCCCAGCACTTGCTTTGAGCAAGCTCAAACATTCCCTGTGCTTTACTCCTGTTTCAGTTGGAGTAACCAAAAGTTGAAACCCACTTTGATCTGTAAAGAGTTGATAAATGGGCCTCCCTTGGAAGCCTTACTAGTCCTGCTTTCACCAAGTACAGAGCACTGTGCCAGCCGCTACGATAGGAACACTTGGGTTTCCTGAGCCTGTAAAATTCATTCATTCATCTAGTGAGGATTGATTGAGGGTCTGCTGTTTGCCAGGCATAGTGCCAGATGCTCTGAGCAGATACAAAAATGAATAAACCACAGTCCCTGCTCTCCAGGCACTCACTGTGGAATGCATTACATAAATGTTTTCAAGAAGAAGGGTCTGTCTCCTGACTGCTCGCCCCACCTCTACTCTTGCAACCATGTAATCATTGCCTCTGCCACTTCTAATCAGTTTGAATGCTATTCAGAGTAGATTTGGTGAGAACGGAAGGGGAACAGAAAATATAAGAATGAAAGTGGGATCTAGACCAAGGATAAGAATGAAAGTTGGCCTGGAGCTTTGGCTAGGCTGGGGGCTGCTGCCAGAAGTTCTGTCTGAGTGTTGTAGCTGTTATGTCACGGATTCCATTCAGCTGCTTCCTAAGCTGGTAATTCTGAAAGTTACACTGGAAAAGAATGTAACTGGCACCAACTTACTTGGCACACTGCTGAGATGTGCTGTAGAGGTTGCTATATCCCTGCATTTCTCAGAAGTATGGCCCTGGACACACGCAGCCCTCCAAGGCCATGACTTGGGTCCAGCTCCCTCCCACTGACCTACATTCACTCCTGTACTGTGCCAGCTCTGGGAGCTGAGGAGTGCTCACCAGTGGCTCAAGCTTCAGCACAGTACAGGGCCAAGGGAGTAAATAATCCTGGGAAAGCTGGCCTTGCTTCATCTGCTCACATGTGGATCTCATTCAATGAGAAGAGGGCAAAAAATGGGTGGCCAGAACCAAGAAGGGATTTACCCTTGGCAGTTTTCCTTCTTGATAGTTTCCAAACCACTGCATAGATTAAAATAAAAATTAAGGATTTATCCAACCATTGTCTTTCCCTATCTGACCAGCAGTCTTGTCTATAGGGCTATCTCCCAGCAAACACTGAGAGGAGAAAGTTGACCCTGCAGCGGAAGCGGGAGGAATATTTTGGCTTCATTGAACAGTATTATGACTCTCGAAATGAGGAACATCACCAGGATACCTACAGACAGGTATAGTCATCACCTGCTGCCTCTTTGCTTACCAGTCATACACTTTAGGTGTGTCTCATGGTAGTGCTCTCAGGGTACAGGCTTTCCAAGTCCTCAGGCTGTGGTATGTTGGTTAGGAGTTAAATTTATCCTCAAAACTGTTTCCCCTCTTTTCATTCAGCAGCTCTGATTTTAGCCATTTTAAATAGACAGACTTTTTTGGCACTAGTCAGTGCGGTGCTTCTCAAACTTTAATGTACATACAAATCACCTAGGATTTTGATACGATCTCACCTAGAGATTATGAGAAAATGCAGATTCTGATTTAGCGGGTCTCGGGTAAAACCTGAAGTTCTAATGTGCTTCCTTGCAATGCTGCTGCTGCTGGTCCACCAACCACGCTATGAGTAGTAAGAGTTATCGAGTATGGAGAGGAAAGACAAGCTCACTTAGCAGTGGTCCAGTCCCTCTGGACTATGACATCCGTATGTCTTCCTGGCAGCTGCAGTGCTGTTTCGGCCTCTGTGACTGTCTGTAGGAGCTGTAGCTATCAGTAGTCTTGTCAGGGAGTCTTCCGTCTGCCCATAATGGTCCTCATGGTCTGCAGAAAGGTCTGCTCCCAACATCACACATGGAGGGAGGAGAAGAGTAGGCCAGGGGTTGCAGAAAGTGAAAGGTGGGCAGCTATCTACAACAAGCCTCAAGAACTGAAGTAGCCTCTGCTGCTGCTGCTGACACATTCTTTTGCATAGCTAGACTGGGCATTGGGAAATCCCCGAATTGAAATGGACATAGTGACGTCTTAGGTAACAGAAGTAAGAACTTTCAGCTTCAGTTACTGAAGGCCAACTGCTTTTGGTCCTTCCCCACTTTTTTTTTTTTGAGATGGAGTCTTGCTTTGTGGTCCGGGCTGGAGTGCAGTGGCGTGATCTTGGCTTACTGCAGCCTCCGCCTCCTGGGTTCAAGTGATTCTCCTGCCTCTCAGCTTCCCGAGTAGCTAGGATTATAGGCATGCGCCACCAGGCCCGGCTAATATTTTGTTTATTTTTTTTGAGACGGAGTCTTGTTTTGTCACCTAGGCTGGAGTGCAGTGGTGCAATCTCGGCTCACACCAGTCTCTGTCACCCAGGTTCCACCAATTCTCCTGCCTCAGCCTCCTGGGTAGCTGGGATTACAGGCGCACACCACCATACCCAGCTAATTTTTGTAATTTTAGTAGAGACAGGGTTTTGCCATGTTGGCCAGGCTGGTCTCGAACTCCTGACCTCAGGTGATCCACCCACCTCAGCCTCCCAAAGTGCTGGGATTACAGGTGTGAGCCACCGCACCCAGCCCTAATTTGTGTATTTTTAGTGCAGATGGGGTTTCATCATGTTGGCCAGGCTGGTCTCAAACTCCTGACCTCAAGTGATCCACCCGCCTCGGCCTCCCAAAGTGCTGGGATTACAGACGTGAGCCATTGCCCCTGGCCCTTCCCCACTTCTTACACGTCATGACTTCATAAACAAGTTCATCTCTGGTTCCCTATTTTAGGATATTTATGCAGCTTTCTGAGCTCTTCTAGTTCTTAGGAACTGTCGATGAGTAAGATTCTGAAAGAGGGGTACCTACTTGGATCATACCTGCTACATACATGCCAGCCCAGAGTGAAACAGACTTCAGAGCAATAAGAAAAAACCCTCAGGCTGTGAAGCCTATTGCCATTTGACTTAAGTGGTTTCTTTTGGGCGGTTTCCTAATAAACTACTGTTATCATGGAAACATGTTCCATATGGGCAGGTAGGTATAACTAGATTTTTTTTCTGTGTCAGTCACTTCTTTCTGAAGATAAACTGTGTTTTCTTACTACTTTCATTCCCATTTCTTTAATAAAAAAAAAAAAAAAACTTGTCAAAAGAACAAACTGGACCGAGCACGGTGGCTCACATGTGTAATCCCAGCACTTTGGGAGGCCGAGGCGAGTGGGTCATCTGAGGTCAGGAGTTCGAGACCAGCTACGCCAACATGGTGAAACCCCATCTCTACTAAAAATACAAAAATTAGCCAGGCATAGGGACAGATACCTGTAATCCCAGCTACTTGGGAGGCTGAGACAGGAGAATCGCTTGAACCCTGGAAGCGGAGGTTGCGGTGAGCCGAGATAGTGCCAATTACACTCTAGCCTGGGGGACAAGAGTGAGACTTCGTCTCAACAACAAAAAAAAGAACAAACTGGCATTTGTGTTTTTGGACATGCCTTCTCTTTTTCAGATTCACATTGACATTCCAAGGACGAATCCTCTCATTCCGTTGTTCCAGCAACCACTTGTACAGGAGGTGAGGGAATTACTTAATGTTCTTTGGCGCTTCTCCCTGCATAGTTCTGTGGCACCTGTTTACAGGTTTGCGGCTAATCATAATAGTACCTTATGTTCATATATGCAGCTTTGGTTCCTTTAGAGCATGGTTTCATGCATTCTCATTTCATCTTCATAACAAATCTGTGAGCGGAATAACACTTTGAAAGGCTAAGGAACTTGCTCAGAATTTCGAGTCTACCTGGTGGCAGAATGAAGAACCCACATCTTAGAATTCCTATTCCTGTATTTGCTCTACTTTATCAAGCTGGAAGTAGTGATTTTTTAAATTGTGGTAAAATATACATAATATAAAATTTGCTATGTTAACCATTTTTTAGTGTACAGCTCGGTGGCATTAAGTACAATCACGTTGTTGTATGACCATCACCATCCACTTCCAGAACATTTTTCATCTTCCCAAACTGAAACTCTGTATCCTTTAAATATTAACTCCCTTCCCCAGCAGCCTCCATTCTATTTGTCTCCAAGAATTTGACTACTCCAGGTAGCTCAAATAAGTGGAATCATAAAATATTTGTCCTTTTGTGACTGGCTTATTTCACTTAGCATAATATCTTCAAGATTCATGCCTGTTGTTGCATGTGTGAATTTCCTTCCTTTTTTAAGGCTGAATAATATTCCGTTGTGCATATGTAACACATACTGTTGAGCTCTTCATCTGTCAGTGGACACATGGGTTGCTTTCACATTTTGGCTATTGTGAGTAATGCTACTGCTAGTATGGGTATGTGACTATCTGTTTGAGTCTCTGTTTTAAATTCTTTTGGGTATATATTTAGAAGTGGGATTAGTAGTTATGTTTTGAGACCTAACAAGTTAATGAAGTACATGGAAGGTGTCAGTGGGACTATTATGTTTTGACTCAAGCAGTAACTGTAAACTTCTTAAGATTAGGGATTTCCTTTGCAACTTTACAGTAGCCAGGACACTAAGTGTTAGTGCTCTTTTAACAGAACTTGCCATTCTCATAATAGAGAGGGATGGTGGTTAAAATGCTGAAAATAATTTCTATTTGACTTTGGGTTGTATTTATAATTTTGTTTAAATATAGATGTCTCCACTGGTGGGGTCCCTCATGTCTTACCCATAGCATAAATAAGATTTTGAAGGTAACACCATTATTTTAACTATAAGATTCAGCTCATAGGAAGCTAAAAACCCATTCACGATCCCTTTATCCTCCCATACAGTTTTCCATGGTCAGCACTGCTTATTCCTCATTTTAACTTGGAGATGTTCAGAGACTTTTCTTTTACCTGTGCATGCTTACTCTAAATTTGGAGATGGGGAAAGTAGTCAGTTTAAAAGGCTTCTCAGCCAGGCATGGTGACTCACTCCTATAATCCCAGCACTTTGGGAGGCCAAGGCCAGAGGGATTGCTTGAGCCCACGAGTTTGAGACCAGCCTGAGCCCAGGAGTTTGAGACCAGTCTGGGTAACATAGCGAGACTCTGTCTCAAAAAAGTTACAGAATTAGCCAGGCATGGTGGTATGTGCCTGTGCTACTGTGCCTGTGCTATTTGGGAGGTTGAGGAGGGAGGATCTCTTGAGCCCAGGTGGTCAAAGCTGCAATAAGCCATGATCGTGCCATTGCACTCTAGCCTGAGTGACAGAGCAAGATCCTATCTCAAAAAAAAAAAAAAAAAAAAAAGGTTGGGGGCTGGTGGCTTCTCTTAGTAGTGCATCCTGAATACAATATGGGAACTCAAACTTTATTCTTTCCAATTTTTCCTGAATTACCATTTCATCTAGCAGGCTACAGTCATCTTTTTAATTTTTTTTTATTTTAACTTTTTAAGAGACAGGGTCTCACTCTATCACCCAGGTTAGAGTGCAATGGTGTGATCATAGCTCACTGCAGCCTCTACCTCCTGGGCTCAAGCAGTCCTCCTGCCTCAGCCTCCCAAGTAGCTGGGGCTACAATCATGCACCACCACACCTGGCTAATTTTTTTCTCATAATTTTTTGTAAAGATGGGGTCTTGCTTTGTTGCCCAGGATTGGTCTTGAACCCCTGGCCTCAAGCACTCTTACTGCTTTTCCTCTCAAAATGCTGGAATTACAAGGCGTGAGCCACCATCCAGTCTAGTAAAAATGCCAACCAAGAAGTAAAGAACTAAGTAACACTGAATACGGAAAGGCTTGCTTTGAAAACCTGAAAGATACCTGAGAATTGACTATAGTATGTAAAAAGTACCCACACTAGTAGAAGAGACATAGGAAAACCTCCAGGGGTTCTCCTATCCACTCCTCTCTATAAGGCAGGATTATCCCAGACTTTTTCTACAGTGAGCATCCCATGGTCTCCCCTGATTACCAGGCTTGGTGCTCTTCAGTTTCCATCTCTTTGACCACTTCACTTTGACCGTGTGAGTGTGTTTGTGTTGTCCCACCCTTACTAAAGAGGATGATTGCAGGTCT
Source organism: Macaca mulatta (assembly GCF_049350105.2). Taxonomy (NCBI): domain Eukaryota; kingdom Metazoa; phylum Chordata; class Mammalia; order Primates; family Cercopithecidae; genus Macaca; species Macaca mulatta. The sequence goes on along the minus strand of NC_133409.1, from coordinate 144,953,262 downwards.
CCTGATTCTGAACAGCTAGCTTCCATGTACTTGGCCATTGTTACAGCCAGGCACCAAGGATATGAGTATTTACAAGGAGCTGATCCTATGGAGTAGAAGCCCTTCTAAGTCCTTTGGAAAGACCAACCTGGAGGAGCTTTTTAACAGAGGCATCTAGACAGACCCAGGTCACAAGAAATACAAAGAAAGAGAGTGAGCCAGGGAATTCTTGAGATTTTCCTGAAAATGATGGTTCTAGCTTTGGCTGTGTTTTCAAGATAGAGGGGTCATTTAGCAACAGAGAGGAAATAGAGTATAAGAATGCTCCCATTAGAGTGTTGGGCTGAATGCAATTGAGGTTGCTGTGCCTTTTCCTCAACCGCACAAAGCAAATGGGTAGGTCTAGTGAAGGCAGAGAGGCCAGCTCCCTTCGAGGGAGGGCTTTGTTCTCACTGCCTGTGAAGGCAGCAGTGTTGACAGTGAAGGAAACCGTTTCTCAGCTCTGTTTGCCAGCTGTAGACACAACTATCTATGACAGAGGGGCTGGGGAGCATCCTTTATATGTCTCTAGATTCTCTATGTCCCTCCTACACTAGATAACCATCTCCAAAAACCATATAACCATTTCCTGTTTATTGGTCTCCCTGGGAGGTTTTTCTCCCTTGCACCTGCTTGAGAGGGCCTCTTCATTCTGATGCTGAGGTGATTGGCTGAGATTCTCCTGAGTCCACGTGCTTTCTAATCTCCTACCCTATCATCTGCATGTATTCACCATCACCTCTGTCATCTCTCTGGTGTGGTTCACAGAGACATGAGGCAGCCCAGTCAAAACCAGTCTCAAGAATGTGTCAGACTCAGGAGTTGTGGTCAACAGAATGAAACCAGGCAATGGGTATCATCAGGTTGAGAGAAGGTGGGGAGAAACTCAGAGGGCCTAATGAAAGCAAGGAGAGTATAGTTGAGTGGTACAGGGCATGATTCTGTAAAGGGACCATAGAGATCTTTCCTTTGTCCCCAGCCTAGGCCTCTGGCTTCTTGTGGCTAATACGCTAAACCCCAGGGTCTTTCCCATGGGGGCCCTGGCTGGTTTCTCTGTTCTCAAATACCCAGCTGTAGGAGTCCATAGGATTTTGTTTAACTTCCTATCCTTAGCAGATGTCTGAGTTGTATCCTGATATGTGAAGTGACTTCCTGCAATGTGCAGTCTGTCGCTTGGTCCTAGTCAGGCTGGGTTAGAATTAAATCTAGACCTCCTTTCTTCTCAGCAGGGAGAGTGGAGGGTAGTAGAGAAGGTATTTCCTCTCTAAATCCTATAATGACAAAAAAAAATTTAGAAAAAAGCATCAGAACTAGGATGTTCTGATATCTTGCTCTTGGAAATAGAAAACAGTATCTACAGATGAGAATGTGGTGGCCTGAATTAACAGCATTCATCCCAAATGTTTTCTAAGTCATTTGGGTTGCAATTCTTTCCTTTTCCCAATTTCGTATTATGGTGACCAGATAATGAAAAAATGAATAAAGAGCAAGAAGTGTCTACCCCTACTTGAAAACAATTAGTGTATTAGAAACTTTTTGCATTTATATACTTCTTTATCCCACAGTATTTTAAAATTTTCCTAAACATTCTACACCAACCCAGAGGTAAATAGTGAAGTAGGTAAACGGAGGGAGGGAGTGTGTCCCCATGATTTAACACTCGTGTCTTTCTTTCTCATTTTCCTAGATCTTTGAAAGAATTCTATTTATTTGGGCCATCCGCCACCCTGCCAGTGGGTATGTCCAGGGAATTAATGACCTGGTCACTCCATTCTTTGTCGTCTTCCTCTCAGAATATGTGGGTAAGAAGCATTAGTACCAAGTTGAACAAGCTATTGCTCTTTCTTATCTGCCGTCTGTCTGTTTGTTTTTCCCAAGAGTCCAGCCAGTGGGTATGTCTTGCTAGAAAATAGATAGTGCCTTTGGAATACACAGCTAAAACTACTTTTAACAGCGATTGCTGCCTGGAATTTATCTCTTAAGATGGTCACAGATCTCACCTAAAAAGATCTGCTTTGTCACAAGAATGACCACATTGATATGTTTTGTAGTTTTATGGTTTATTTGAGATTATTTTAGGATTATTTTGAACTTGTTTCCGACTCAGGCTCTCATCCATGTAAACTGGAATTTTAGATTGGACGTCAGGCCTGCACACTCCAGTTCACTTGCTATATCTTAGGAGCAGGATGTGGACATGCAGAGGACAAAAGGTTGTGGCACCAGAACCCAGCACATACAGGAAGTGATGGAATGGGCCAAGGAGAACTCCAAGACCTTGATTTCTCCCCACTCCTTCTTCACCTCTCACCCCACTGGGTTCTTGTCACTTTAGAAAGATATTTGATTTCATGGCAGCAGTTAGGTTTTCTTGTAGTCCCAGCCTCTGCCGGCCAGCCTAAGTTAAGCAGAGTCTTAAAGGAGTTGAGGATCCTGTGTCTCTGTTTTGGTTTCCTTAATCACTTCTGCTGAGAGAGTCACAGGAAAACCCATCTGCCACGGCCTGATGCTTTGTTTCCTTAGGTAAGGAGAACCTCATGTAGGAATAAGAACATCGAAAGGGATCTTAGAAAGCCATTCACGTAATCCCTCATTTCACTGAGAAGTTTTGAGATTCTCTGTCTCCTTATTAGAGGCAGAGCTAGGACTAAAATCATTTTCTTTAGACTCTGAGGGTGGTGGATGATTGTGGTTTTTGGAGGAAGCCATTTGGAGGGGTTAGGGGGTTGGGTGATGAGAAATGGGTGAGAGTGGAGCCCTTTGGAGAGGACAGCATAAGAAATGTCTCACTTGGTCTATCCTATCCAGGTTTTCCAATGGGGCTCAAAGGGATGATGAGGTCTTTCATGAGGCAATCTTGGAAAACTAAGGCAACTGACTAAGAAGGCTTTTTCTAGAGGACTTTTTACATCTTCCCCCCACCCCCCTGCCTGAATAGACCAACTTTTGGAAGCAGCATAATTCTACTGTGTTGTATAATTTTATCAAGAGAGCAGTTTAGCTGATCTGTTGGGATTTTTTAGTTGCTTCTTGCAGTAATAATTTTCTAAAATAGTATTGAAGAATGAGCCTAGGATGGTATTAACCCATTCATTAATTTACATTTGAAGTCTAAATGCTGTCATGAAATCTTGCTAACAGTGTTGTGCCAGTTAAAAATAATCCTCAGCAGCTGTAGTTCTGATTAGATATTTAATTATCTTGTTAGCTTTGTTTTTTGTATTTATATTTTGTTCCAAGCCTGTCTTCACTTTCTTTAGGTGCCCATCCCATTACTACCTCAACCCCATCAAGCAGTGTGCCTTTCTGTGATAGATATGACTGCTTTCTAATCTTGGTACAGGCATATCTTGTTTTATTGAGCTTTGTAGATATTGCATTTTTATAAATTGAAGATTTGTGGCAACCCTGCATTGAGCAAGTCTATCAGTGCCACTTTTCAAAAGCATGTGTTCACTTTGTGTCTCTGTGTCACATTCTGGTAATTCTCACAGTATTTTTAACTTTTCATTATTATTATATCTGTCATGGTCATCTGTGATCAGCGAACTTTGATGTTATTGTTGTAATTATTTCAGGGTGCCATGAACTGCCTCCATATAAGACAGTGAACTTAATTTATAAATGTTGTGTGTGTTCTGATTGCTCCACCAGCTGATCCTTCCTCATCTCCCTCTCCTTGGGCCTACCTATTCCCTGAGACACAACAATATTCAAATTAGGTCAATTAATAACTGCAGTGGCTTGTAAATGTTCAAGGGAAAGGAAGTTACATGTCTCTCGCTTTAAATCAAAAGCTATAAGTGATTAAGCTTAATGAAGAAGGCAGGTCAAAAGCTGAGCCAGGCTGAAAGCTATGCCTCTTGTGCCAGTATGCCAAATTGTGAGCAAAGGAAAAGTTCTTGAAGGAATTAAAAGTGCTACTCCAGTGAACACACAAATAATATGAGAGCAAAATAGCCTTATTGCTGATATGGAGAAAGTTTTAGTGTTCTGGATAGAAGATCAAACCAGCCACAACATTCCCTAAATCCTGAGCTTAACCCAGAGCAAGGCCTTAACTTTTTTCACTTCCATAGAGGCTAAGAGAGGTGAGGAAGCTGCAGAAGAAAAGTTTGAAGCTAGCAAAGTTGGTTTTCATGAAGTTTAAGGAAAGAAGCCATCTCCATAACAAAAAGTGCAGGGTGAAGCAACAAGTGCTGATGGAGAAGCTGCAGCAAATTATCTGGAAGATCTAGCTAAGATCATTGATGAAGGCGGTACACTAAACAGCAGATTTTCAGTATAGACAAAACAGCCTTCTATTGGAAAAAGATGCCATCCAGGACTTTCTTTTTTAAATTTAATTTTTTTTTAAGAGACAGTAGCATGATCATAGCACACTGTAACATTATACTCTGACTAAAGCCATCCTCCTGCCCCCTGAGTAGCTAGAACTGCAGATGCACACCCACCACACCTGGCTAACTTTATAAAAACAATTTTTGTAGAGAGGGGGTCTTAGTATGTTGCCCAGGCTGGTCTTGAATTCCTGGTTCAAGTGATCCTCCCGTCTTGGCCTCCTGAGTAGTTGGGATTACAAGTATGTAGTAACCACTATGACCAGCCTGCTATCTAGGACTTTCATAGCTAGAGAGGAGTAGTCAGAGTCTGGCTTCGAAGGACAGACTGGCTCTCTTGTTAGGGACTAAGGCAGCTGGTGACTTTAAGTTGAAGCCCGTGCTCACTTACCATTCCAAAAACCCTAGAGCCCTTAAGAATTATGCAAAATATACTCTGCCTGTGCTTTATAAGTGGAACAATAAAGCTTGGATGACAGCACATCTGTTTATAGCATGGTTTATTGAATATTTTAAGGCCACTGTTGAGACCTCTTGCTCACAAAAAAAGATTTCTTTCAAAATAGCACTGTCCATTGACAATGAACCTAGACACCTGAGAGCTCTGATGGAGATGTACAAGGAGATTAATGTTTTCATACCTGCTAACACAATGTCTGTTCTGCAGCCTGTGGATCAAGGAGTCATTTCAACTTCTGAGTCTTATTATTTAAGAGATATATTTAGTAATTTAGTAAAGCTATAGCTGACATACTTTCTTGAGATGGAATCTACTCCTGGTGAAGATGCTATGAACATTTGAAATGACAACAAAGGATTTAGAATATTATGTAAACTCAATTAGTAAAGCAGTGGCAGGATTTGAGAAGGTTGACTCCAATTTTTTAAAAAATGTTATTTATTTATTTATTTGGAGACAGGGTCTCACTCTTTTGCCCAGGCTAGAGTGCAGTGGTGTAATCATAGCTCAAACTAATCTCAAACTCCTGGGCTCAAGTGATCCTCCTGCCTCAGCCTCCTGAGTAGCTGGGACTACAGCTGTGTACCACCACACCCAGCTAATTTTTAAATTTTTTGTAGAGATGAGGTTCTCATTGTGTTGCCCAGGCTGGTCTTGAATTCCTGACCTCAAGCAGTCCTGCCTTGACCTCCCAAAGTCCTGAGAGTATAGGAGTGAGCTACCACACCTGGCCAGATTGACTTCATTTTTTAATTTTTTTTGTTTTTTTCAGATAAATAGAAAGTCTGGTTTTATTTTCACCGTTACATTCTTGTCAAGTGCAAGGTCAGCCAGCTAAGATTTCCAGTAATGACTGAGGTAATAACTTCTGCTGGCATGTCTTCTGAGTCGCCATTTCCTCCACTGATACTCATCCAAATAATAAGAGAAACACAATTGCAGTTGAGTTTACTATTATCAATGCCACTCTCATCAAAATTCTTACAGACTGAATAAGGTTCATTAGCTGAAATTTAATTCTTGGCTCCTCTCCAAAGCCATTGATTCCCTGGTCTGTTCCCCAGCCAAAGTTCCACATGGCTGGGGAGGCCTCACAATCATAGCAGAAGACAAATGAGGAGCAGAGTCATGTCTTACATGGTGGCAGGCAAGAGACTGATTTAATTTTGAAAGAAGTTCTACTGTGGGTAAAATGCTGTCAAACAGAATCACATGCTACAGAGAAATCTTTTGTGAAAGGAAAAGTCAATCAATGTGGCCAACTTCATTACTGTCTTAAGAAATTGTCACAACCAGCCCAGCCTTTAGCAACCACCACCCTGACAGTCAGCAGCCATCAGCATTGAGGCAAGATCCTCCAGTAGCAAAAAGATTATGACTTGCTGAAGGCTCAGATGATTCAGTAAATAGCATTTTTTAATAATAAAGTATTATTTACTAATTAGCAGGGTGTGGTGGCATGTACCTGTAATCCTAGCTACTGGAGAGGCTGATGCAGGAGAATTGCTTGAACCCAGGAGGCAGAGGTCGCAGTGAGCTGAGATCGCGCCGTTGTACTCCTGCCTGAGCAACAGAGGGAGACTCCATCTCAAAAAATAATAATAAATAATAAAGTATTATTTATTTGTTGATTAATTGATTGAGACAGGGTCTTACTCTGTCACCCAGGCTGGAGTGCAGTGGCATGATCATGGCTCACTGTAGCCTCAACCTGCTGGTTCAAGTGATCCTCTCACCTCAGCATCCCGAATAATTGGGACTACAGGGGAGTGCCATCACATTTGGCCAATTTTTTGTATTTTTTGTAGAGATAAGTTTTTGCCACGTTGCCCAGGCTTGTCTTGAACCCCTGAGCTCAAGCGTCCTCCTGCCTCAGCCTCCCAAAGTGTTGGGATTACAGGCGTGAGCCACCATGCCTGATCCCAGTCTTGTTTTATCTAAACCTGTATCCATTCTCTACTCCCTCACCATTGTGAATTATTTTGAGGCAAATCTCAATATCAAACATCATATCATTTTATGCATAAATGTTTTTATATGTATTTCTGAAAGGTGTATATGTATGTACACACACATACATAATTTTTGGTTTGTTTTTTGAGACAGTCTCACTCTGTCGCCCAGACTGGAGTGCAGTGGCACGATCTCAGCTCACTGCAACCTCCGTCTTCTGGGCTCAAACAATCCTCCCACTTCAGCCTCCAGAGTAGCTGGGACTACAGGCTCGCACCACCATGCCTGACTAATTTTTGTATTTTTTGTAGAGACAGGGTTTCGCCATGTTGCCCAGGCTGGTCCTGAACTCCTGGACTCAAGCCATTTGTCCGCCTCAGCCTCCCAAAGTGCTGGGATTACAGGTGTGAGCTGCTGCACCTGGCCAAAGACATTTTTTAAAACACAAAGCCACAATGCAGTTATCACATCTAAAAAGTAGTAATAGCTCCTTTATGTAATCTACTATACAGTCGTATTCATAAATCTATTTAACAGTTTGAATCAGGGTCCAAATCAGAGCTGCATATTATACTTGGCTGTCTCTCCTAATCCTCCAGCTCCCATCCATCTCTCTTTCCCTAGGAGTTTGTAGTTGTAGCCCTTGTTTTTCTGGCCAAGAAGCAACATTACCCTGGTTTTTAAAGTACTTCACTATTTGCAAAGATCTTGGACATACCTGATTTCCTTTACTAGGGCCCAATGTCTGTTTAAGGTAGACGTATCAAGCCATTTTATAAGGTGAAAAATCCAAGACTCAGGGGTCTAATGAGCTTCTCAAACTCAAACCTAGGTATTTTGGTCTTAATACCTGTGCTCTTTATATGACTTGGTGGAATCTCAACTTCAGTCCTTGCCCTTGGACTTCTAATGGCTTCACCAATTATATTCAATGCTCTAAAGCAGGCAGCACCTTTCTTATTGCTCATCTTTTAAAAAAAAAATTGTAGTAGAAGTATGCTTATTTAAAAAATCAAAACAACATTCTACTATAAAGATACATGCCCGTGTATGTTTATTGCAACACTGTTCACAATAGCAAAGACTTGGAACCAACCCAAATGCCCATCAATGATAGACTGGATAAAGAAAATGTGACACATTTAGACCATGGAATACTATGCAGCCATAAAAAGAATGAGTTCATGTCCTTTGCAGGGACATGGATGAAGCTGGAAACCATCATTCTCAACAAACTAACACAGGAACAGAAAACTAAACACCGCATGTTCTCACTCATAGGTGGGAGTTGAACAATGAGAACACATGGACACAGGGAGGGGAACATAACATATCGGGGCCTGTTGGGGGTTGGGGGCCTAGGGAAGAGATAGCATTAGGGGAAATACATAATGTAGATGACAGGTTTATGGGTGCAGCAGACCACCATGGCATGTGTGTACCTGTGTAACAAACCTGCATGTCCTACACATGTATTCCAGAACTTAAAGTATAATAAAAAATATATATATATAGAAGTGTTACAACACACACGCACACACCCCCAAGATAACTACAGTTGTTAACCTATTGTTATGTGTTCTTCCAGACCGTTTCCTATGTATGGATGGAGCTGCATGCATTGTTTTTCTTTACTGGGTTCAGAAAAATGAAATCAAGCTATTCATACTTTTCTATATTTTGCTTGTGTTCATTTAAAAATGTCATACAGCAAGCTTTCCAAGCCTGAACATACAGATCCACTTCATTATTTTCATCAATTCCATTATTTCTGTAATAAGGCTTAACCAGTTTATTTAAGTTTTCTTCTCTAGAAGGACATTTAAGTTGCCTACAGTTTTTTTTTTTTTTTTTTTTTTTTTTTTGAGATGGAGTCTTGCTCTGTTGCCCAGGCTGGAGTGCAGTGGCATGATCTCGGCTCACTGCAAGCTCTGCCTCCCAGGTTCACACCATTCTCCTGCCTCAGCCTCCCGAGTAGCTGGGACTACAGGTGCCCACCACCACGCACGGCTAATTTTTTGTATTTTTTAGTAGAGACTGGATTTCACCATGTTAGCCAGGATGGTCTCGATCTCCTGACCTTGTGATCTGCCCGTCTCAGCCTCACAAAGTGCTGGGATTACAGGCGTGAGCCACTGTGCCCGGCCTAAGTTGCCTACACTTTTTAGCTGTTGTAAGTAACATTGCAGTGAATATCCTTGTACATATTTTCTTGTGCACTTGTTAAAATACGTATTTCTCTGAAAGAGTCCTAGAAGTGAAATGACTAATCCTAAAAGCATGCCAAATAGGTACTACTAAATTATAATCCAAAAATGTTTATACCAGTTTGTACTCCAGCCACGAATGTGTGGATGCACTTTTCCTCACCTCTTTAGCAAAACCTGTGTATGGATGAAGTCTAGTGTATTTTACCTGTCTAGCAGATAGATCATGGTTTGTTTCAGTTTTTGTTCCTACTTTCTGGTCAGTGATACTATGTATCTTTTCTCATCTGTATTATCATTTTCTTTTGTGGTCTGCTGCTTTAATCATTAACCTGTTTTTTCTAATGGATTATTGACGTGTCTTGTTTTGTAAGAGCTTTTTGTATATTAGATAAATTCATCCTTCATCTGCTATGTGTTAAAAATATTAGGTTGAATCATATAAATTGTTAATACTCAACCATTTTTTACCCCCCAACATGGGGATTTTATATAGTCCAACCTAATATTTTCCCCAGACCATTATTTATCTCTTAACTTTGCTAATTGTGTCTCTTTATGTAGAACTTACTAATTTTTATGCAGTCAGATCTGTCCAACAAGTATTTATTGAGCTGTCACTATGTGTAGGAGATAGACAAGGAGATAGACATGGCCTGCCCTTGTGGCAACTCCTGTCTGGTAGGGAGGCTCACAAACAAGTCACCAGATAATTGCAAACTGTGATGAAGCCTCTGAAGGAAGCAGCTTCTCCTTTAGGATTTTTGGATTTGGTATCTTGCTTAGGAACTCTTTCCTTCCCCACCTCAAGATTACAAAAATACTGGCTGGGCGCGGTGGCTCACGCCTGTAATCCCAGCACTTTGGGAGGCTGAGGCAGGTGGATTACCTGAGACCAGGAGTTCGAGACCAATCTGGTCAACATGGCAAAACCCCGTCTCTACCAAAAATACACGAATTAGCTGGGCATGGTGGTGGCTGCCTGTTTTCCCAGCTACTCGGGAGGCTGAGGCAGGAAAATCGCTTGAATCCAGGAGGCAGAGGTTGCAGTGAGCCGAGATCACGCCACTGCACTCTAACCTGGGTGACAGAGTGAGACTCTGTCAAAAAAAAAAAAAAAAAAAAAAGATTACAAAAATACTCTCCCATGTTTTCTTCTAATATTCTGGTGGTTTTAACATTTAACTTTCTAAATTCCATTACTGATTTATTTTCTTGTATGGTGAGAACTGAAATTTATAGTTACTATTCCAGTTGCATAGCTAATATTTCGACACCATTTATAAATGATACACCATCTTTTCACTGATGTGAAATCTCTCTATCTCTCTTCATAATATTACATACATTTAATTACATGGTTCTGCTGCTTTGTTGGTTTAATTTCATTTGTCTCCATTTCTATCCAGTACCACACAGCTTAGATTTTTTGAGTTTATAAAGTTGTTAAATTATTATTATTATATATTTTATTTATTTATTTATTTTGAGATGGAGTCTTACTCTGTTGCCCAGACTAAAGTGCAATGGCGCAATCCCGGCTCACTGCAACTTTCATCTCCTGGATTCAGGCCATCCTCGCACCTCAGCCTCCCTAGTAGCTGAGACTATAGGCATGCGCCACTATGCCTGGCTAATTTTTGTGTTTTTGAGTAGAGACGGGGTTTTACCCTGTTGGCCAGGCTGGTCTGGAACTCCCGGCCTCAAGTGATCCACCCATCTCGACCTCCCAAAGCGCTGGGATTACAGGTATGAGCCACTGCACCTGGCCAATTATTTTTTATTAGTGGCTTTTTTCTTTTAATTCCGCCCCCCTGCCCACCCCAGTGCCAGTCTCTTTCATTACCCTTTCAAAAAATACTGTCTTGGTTGTTCTTCCAGATGAACTTCTTTATTTTTCAGTTTTGTTTATTTTTTATCTTTTTCTTACAGTGATAAGAGCACTTAACACGAGGTCTACCCTCTTAACAAATTTTGTTTTTTGTTTTTTTTGTTTTTTTTTATTTTTATTTTTTTAAATTTATTTATTATTATTATACTTTAAGTTGTAGGGTACATGTGCATAACGTGCAGGTTTGTTACATATGTATACTTGTGCCATGTTGGTGTGCTGCACCCATCAACTCGTCATTTACATCAGGTATAACTCCCAATGCAATCCCTCCCCCCTCCCCCCTCCCCATGATAGGCCCTGGTGTGTGATGTTCCCCTTCCTGAGTCCAAGTGATCTCATTGTTCAGTTCCCACCTATGAGTGAGAACATGCGGTGTTTGGTTTTCTGTTCTTGTGATAGTTTGCTAAGAATGATGGTTTCCAGCTGCAACCATGTCCCTACAAAGGACACAAACTCATCCTTTTTTATGGCTGCATAGTATTCCATGGTGTATATGTGCCACATTTTCTTAATCCAATCTGTCACTGATGGACATTTGGGTTGATTCCAAGTCTTTGCTATTGTGAATAGTGCTGCAATAAACATACGTGTGCATGTGTCTTTATAGCAGCATAATTTATAATCCTTTGGGTATATACCCAGTAATGGGATGGCTGGGTCATATGGTACATCAAGTTCTAGATCCTTGAGGAATCGCCATACTGTTTTCCATAATGGTTGAACTAGTTTACAATCCCACCAACAGTGTAAAAGTGTTCCTATTTCTCCACATCCTCTCCAGCACCTGTTGTTTCCTGACTTTTTAATGATCGCCATTCTAACTGGTGTGAGATGGTATCTCATTGTGGTTTTGATTTGCATTTCTCTGATGGCCAGTGATGATGAGCATTTTTTCATGTGTCTGTTGGCTGTATGAATGTCTTCTTTTGAGAAATGTCTGTTCATATCCTTTGCCCACTTTTTGATGGGGTTGTTTGTTTTTTTCTTGTAAATTTGTTTGAGTTCTTTGTAGGTTCTGGATATTAGCCCTTTGTCAGATGAGTAGATTGCAAAAATTTTCTCCCATTCTGTAGGTTGCCTGTTCACTCTGATGGTAGTTTCTTTTGCTGTGCAGAAGCTCAAAAATCACAAGCATTCTTATACACCAGTAACAGACAAACAGAGAGCCAAATCAGGAATGAACTTCCATTCACAATTGCTTCAAAGAGAATAAAATACCTAGGAATCCAACTTACAAGGGATGTAAAGGACCTCTTCAAGGAGAACTGCAAACCACTGCTCAGTGAAATAAAAGAGGACACAAACAAATGGAAGAACATACCATGCTCATGGATAGGAAGAATCAATATCGTGAAAATGGCCATACTGCCCAAGGTAATTTATAGATTCAATGCCATCCCCATCAAGCTACCAATGAGTTTCTTCACAGAATTGGAAAAAACCGCTTTAAAGTTCATATGGAACCAAAAAAGAGCCCGCATCTCCAAGGCAATCCTAAGTCAAAAGAACAAAGCTGGAGGCATCACGCTACCTGACTTCAAACTATACTACAAGGCTACAGTAACCAAAACAGCATGGTACTGGTACCAAAACAGAGATATAGACCAATGGAACAGAACAGAGTCCTCAGAAATAATACCACACATCTACAGCCATCTGATCTTTGACAAACCTGAGAGAAACAAGAAATGGGGAAAGGATTCCCTATTTAATAAATGGTGCTGGGAAAATTGGCTAGCCATAAGTAGAAAGCTGAAACTGGATCCTTTCCTTACTCCTTATACGAAAATTAATTCAAGATGGATTAGAGACTTAAATGTTAGACCTAATACCATAAAAATCCTAGAGGAAAACCTAGGTAGTACCATTCTCTTAACAAATTTTGAAGTGCACAATACAGTATCATTAGCTGTGGGCACATTGTTGTACAGCAGATCTCTAGAACATACTCATCTTGCACACAGTTATCAAATTTGTACCCTCTGAACATCAACCCTCTGTTTCCCCTTCCCCCAGCCCCTGGCAGCCACCACTCTGTCTGTTTCTATGTTTGTGACTATTTTAGATACCTCATGTAAGTGGATTCGTACAGCATGTGTCCTTTTGTAAACCAACTTTTACTTTGCATAATGTCTTCCAGGTTCATCCAGTTGAGCTTGAGAATCAACTTTTATCAAATTTAGGAGTGGGGAACCTTTTATTAATACAGTTTTTATTGGAGTTGCAATAAATTTATAAGTTACCATTTTTGTGGGGTTTTTGGTAACAGCTTTATTGGGATGGACTTCATATGCCAAACAGTTTAGTCATTTAAAGGGTACAGTGAATAATTTTTAGTATATTTACAGAGTTGTATATCACCACAATCAATTTTAAAACATTTTTATCACCCCAAAAAGAACACTCGTACTCTTTAGCCATCACCCCTAAGCCTCCCAGCCCCTGTATCCCTGGGCAACCACTAATCTTCTGTATCTAGGGATTTCCCTATTCTGGACATTTTATATAAATGGAACCACACAATATGGAGTCTTTTGTGTCTGGCTTTTATTTAGCATAATATCTTCAAAATTCATTCATGTTGTAGCGCGTGTCAGTACTTCATTCTTTTCTATGGCCGAATATTCTATTATATGGATGTACTTCATCTTATTTACCTGTCACTTGCTGGATATAAATTAAATTTCAAAGAAATACAGACTTCTCACCCTCACGCGTTTCTTGAACAGACATAGATACAACATTGTGGCCATCAAGCATCATTTTTTTGTCTGGGCAATAATGCTTCTCTTCTGTACTTCTCTCATGGTGGCATATCTGGATGAGGCAGCTGCTGTCAAAGGTTTTTTCTATGGCCCTCCTGGTGTGACTCTCCCTACTGTAGGAAGCCTCAAGTGTCTTTCTCATGGAACAGGCCAGCAGTTGCCCTCATTATCCTGGGCAAGTCTCTCCAGGCAGCCTTACCCCACTGCCCCATCTCACTGAATCATAGCATGGGGGATCTGCCCTAGTAGAGTCATGGGGTCCACACGCCACTGGGACGTTATTTGGCTTCTGTCATATCTCTTCCCCTACCTATTCTCTACCACCTCTATCACTTTTAAAAATTAGTACCTGAGCCTGCTTCATGCTTTATGCCATGTTTGTTGTAAAGTAGTTGGAAACAGTGAGTTCCAGTGATTCCCCTGTGAGTTGATAGAGAAGTTGTCTATAGCTCTAGCCTTGCCGCCAAGCAGCTTCTTTATCTGCTGAAGCCAGCTGCTCCTGTAAAAGTGGGTCCTCTGCAGATAAGCCAGCTGTGTCTGGGTCTAGTGGTGACAGTGCTGCAGGTGTGGGGGGTCACCCCTGGGGAGATAAAGTCTCTGGAATCTTATCTCTGAGACTGGTATAATTCTAAACTCTTTCCTCCAAGAGCTTTTAGGCTTAGGCAATATTAGCCTAGCTCTGAACTACTAAGGTCCAATTGACCATGTTGCTGTCATCAAAATAAACTGCTTAACAGGAACAACAGAAGTGATTCATATAAGGAAGTCATGTAGAAGAGCAGGACTCATGATGTTTCCTATTTCAAAAGAAGAGTGGTATCTGATGATATTTTTGGGTACAAAATGCAACACCAATTATCAAGTAACCTTTTCTCTTTTCCTCTGCATGAAACAGCACAATAAGATTTTCACTGTAGATTTTACCTGGAAGCATGATGGCAGTGGAACTCTCAGAAAGGAAGTCCTCCGCAGACCTCTGACTTGTGTCCAGTTCCCTGCATGACATTCCACGTGATTATGTCATAGATGATCACTTAGGATTAGCTAGGCTACACATAACAGGGAACCCAAGTAACAGTTCCTTAAGTAAGATGGAAAAGCTTATTTCTCTCACATTAAAAGTCCAGAGGTAAGTAATCTGGGGCTTATCTGCTGCTCCAAAATATCAGAGATCCAGGTTCCTCTCTCTCATTCTGCAATCTTCAGCATGTGGTTTCTTTCTCATGATCCAAGAGCTATTTGTGCTCCAGCCATCACATCTATATTCCAACCAGTATAGAGAAGGAAAGGAAGCAAGGCATACTTGTTCTGTTTAAGAACATTTCTGAAAGCGGTGCATGACTCTGGGGCTTGATTCTCTTTTGTCTGCACTTAATCTTGTGGACACACCTAGCAGCAAGTGTGGCTGAGAAACAGTCTGTCTTAGGTGGCCAATACCCTTAGGGGTCCTGTTACCGAGGAGGAAGAAGGGAACAGTTATTTTTAGGCAATCTTTGCTATTCCTAGGCTCCTCAGACTCTGTGTTTGGCTCTTCTCCTTCCCTTACCCAGGCACCCTTTTCTCTTAGTTGGCAGCATTTCCTGTCACCTAAGTCAGAAATGCTAAGAATTCTTCATGATTCTGTTTCCTTGCTCTTTGATATCCAATCATTTACAAAGGTCTGATGATTTTACGTCCTAAATGTTTCTTGATATGCTTCTTCTTCATTCCCACTATGCATGCCCCAGGTCAGGCCTGGATTGCTGAACCAGCCAAGCATGTTTTCTCACCCCCGGTTTTATCTCCTTCACACCAATCTTCCACACCATTCAAACACAGACTCACCCATACAACTCCTCTGACAAAAATCCTTCCATCACCTATAGGTTAAATGTCCAGGTTTTCTAACTTGGCATGCAAAGGCCCTGTGACCTGCTCTCTGCTTCACCCCTCAAACTCAGCAATCCAGAATGGACATTGTAAATGTAAAGCCTTATCCTGCACCACCTCTTTATCTCCTGAGCTAATCTTTGTGTACCCTTTAAGACTCCCCTTCCTCTTAGAAGCCTTCACTGGGGTCCCCCGACCCCCGGCATCCAGTATTGCTATTTCTGTCACTCTGTAGATTTCTCCCATGGCACTTTTGAGACCAAAGAGTATTTTAAACATCTTCATATCCCCAGTACCTTCATTTTGGCGTCCAAAATAGGCATTCCACACATGTCCAGATGAATGAGAGAATGAAAATTCCGTGATAACTGCAGAATACTCAGAAATGAGTACAGCTTCACCAGGCTTGGCCACTGGAGGGCAGTGAGTTACACTTTTCTGATTCTGTGCCGAATTAGCCGAAGTTCTCTCTCCCCTAAGAGATGGAGGTGGAGCACCACCACTTAGTCAACAAGTCTTTGATGAGCACCCACACGTGCAGGGCACTGCTGTAGTCCTGGGAGGCGGCATCCTCCATCTTACATCTGACTCTTTGCACATGACATCAGCTCATGCAGTCTGTTCTTCCCTGTCTGGCTAGGCCAAAGATGAAACTGGACAAACTTTATTATTGTCTCAAGAGGATATTCCTTTTCTGCTTTTTAAAATGTGAACTTTATATTAAATTGTACATTTAGAAAAGTGCATCTATCATACATGCCCAGTTCGATGAATTTCCCCAAAATAACCAGCACCCATAGCAAGACATGGAACGTTTCTAGGACTTCAGAAGTCCCCTTGTGTTCCCTCCTAGTCCCTACCCCGTCCTCTCCTCCCCTGCCCCTGCAAGGGTAACTACTTTACTGATTTCTAACACCTAGATTAGTTTTGCCTATTTCTAAGCTTTATCTGAATTGAATCATACAGTAAGAACTTTCCACTTTAATGTTGTTGGTTTGAAGGGAATTGGTGGGGAGTGGGCTTGATGCTGAATTTTTAGCAGCCACCCTATTTGGGACTCAAGCTGCCTCCTGGCCCCATCTTCATAGATGAAGTAGTCTCCTGTGTGATAGGCAGCTGAGAAACATTGAGGGTCTTCCCAGCAGTGTGTGGAGATAGCCCAGCCAGGATGCTGAGCTGCTTTCAGTGACATTTGAGGACGGTGTGTGCGTTTGGTGGGGTGTCCAGTGCTGGATTTCCTATCATTGCAGGAGGTAAGCTCTCCAAGGGCAAGTTGTGGCTTATCATTTCTGAGAGTATAAGACTTAGCCTGGTCCTCTACCCTGGCAGTGAGCTGAGCAGGGTGTGGTACGCATTTGCTCTCTGTCCCTTATCTGACCCCAGGGATAAGTGAGAAATCGTAACAGGAGAAGTTGAGGTATGAACAGCTGACATTGGCACTGGGGGTCCTGAGCCTCCCAGAGCCTGTTCACATCCACAGCGTCTTAGTAACAGGCTGCCCATCTCTGGGAATGGTCTTTGGGCAGGTCCTGGAAGGTTAAGTATGTGCTGGACCTTGCCTTTCCTTTGCTTCCTCTTCCTTTACCCCATAGCCCGAATACTCAGAGTTTGGGCTCATATAATCTGGGATCCTATAGCCAATGTCAGGAGGCTGACTTAACCAGCAGCAACTAATGTTTGCAAATGAAAGTAAAAGTAATACAGCAACTTAAGGAAAACAGTGAAAACTTGGTGGTACGTTGGTTTTTAAAATTAATTTTAACCAGAGCATCATGATACATGTATACCTGTGCTATCTCATACTGAGCAGCCAGAGTTCATGTATTATTCCAAGTTAATAGTCACCACCCTGATTGACAGGCACAGTGTCAGAATGCTGTATGGTCAGCTAAGCAGCATCTTCAAAATAGCACATCTCCTCTGACAGTCAGAAACATGGGCCTCACGAAACAGAACTACCTCCCAGTGGGTCTCTTCTCCGTGGGAATCTCGGAATAAGTCTTTCCTCCAACCATCTCATTGGAGTGGCCATCTCTCTCAGAGACCAGCTTCCCCTGTCTTTGTCAGGTGGTTTGGCTTTCCCAGGTTTAGTGAGGGGCCTCTCCACCCTCTCTACACTTACAGGTTTGCAGTGCTGTTATTGTCTCAGCTGCTCCCATGAGGTACTTGCCTGAAAATGCCAGATGCATAACACCCAACAATATGTTTATATATAGCACTTGAACCAGTTTAAAATTATTACATAGAATAAGATGAATTCTTGATGGTTTTCTTAAAACTATTTTTTTCTGGATGAAATATTTGTTCCTGTTTCAAGGGGTTCTTTAGATGTATGGTTGAAAAGGATTTTCTATTTTTCTCAGTTTACTTTTGTTATCAGACATTTTTTTTCTTTTTTTTTTTTTTTTTGAGACGGAGTCTTCTCTCTCTGTCGCCCAGGCTGGAGTGCAGTGGCGCAGTCTCGGCTCACTGCAACCTCTGCCTTCCGGGTTCAAGCAATTCTCCTGCCTCAGCCTCCTGAGAAACTGGGACTACAGGTGCCTGCCACCATGCCCAGCTAATTTTTATATTTTTGGTAGAGACGGGGTTTCACCATATTGGCCAGGCTAGTCTCGAACTCCTGATCTTGTGATCCACCCGCCTGGACCTCCCAAAGTGCTGGGATTACAGGCGTGAGTCATAGCACCCGGCCTATTATCAGAAAATGTTACACAAGGTATTCTTATGAGTCCAGTTCAACAACAACAACAACAAGGACCCGGATCAGGTAAACCAGAGGCTTTGGAAAATAGAAAGGCTATCTGCAGCTGAGACGCTGGAGCGTCTTGGTCCGGCTGGTCAGGTTGAATCATGCTGGCCCACCAGATCACATCTAGAAAATTGCCCTGAGATCACAGATGGTTCCTGGGAAATGCCTAGAGCAGTGAATAGACAAGTTACTCTTGTCAGTATAGGCAAAACCAGTTCTTCCCAAAGCTGTCAGGGAATTTTTCAGGCATATATTAAGCTGATTTTTTAGGACTGGGGCTCAGAGTTCTTAGAAAACTAAACAGTTGACTGGAGCCATCACTCAAGTATATTTCATCAGCTAATAAATGGGCATGTTCTTTGTCAGGCCCAGAGTGGCCAATTTGATTTTTATGAAGAGCTTTTGGGTTTCCTCCTTTTGGATGCCTTGCCTCTTAAAATAGCCGTAAAATATCCCTTCAAATCTCGTTTCCTCCCATCTGAGTCCTGCTGCTGTATGCTCTGTCATGACAACCAAAGACGCTGCCCTCACTCGAGACTACACTGCTGGCATGGTTTCCCATTTCAGCTTCAATTATATGTTGAATTTCCTCAAGTGGACGCTTAATGATCCTTCTGAACAGATTGTTTATGCTGAATGAAGCCCTTCAGAGAGCATTTGCTCCTCCCTTTCTCCGCTGCTTTTTGCTGGTGTACTCAGCTCACAGTTTTTGACTAAATGTTTGAATTTTATCCTCCCAGCAGGCAGAAAAATAGAACTAAACCCTCCCTCCCACTCTCTGAAGTGCTAGGGAGCTATCTCACTGGCTGTGAAAACAAAGGGCTAATGGGCAAACAACAGCCCCCAATTCAGGGCCCCAAAATAGGGTTCAGTGCCTTGTCTGTTATTCCCTTTGCTCCCTAGATGGCTAAAGGTTTGGAGTGGGTACAGTTACCGAGCATGGCACCTTACCAACTTATGACTTCATGTTGTTAGTCAGGTTTTCCTCCTTAAGATGAAACGCAGAAGTAGAGAACTTTTAAAATTGACTTATTTTTAAAGTATGTTTTGGGATGGCAGGTATATCAGGATTAAGTTTGGCTATGAATAATATAGATCCAGAATATCAGTGCTGGCTGGGCATGATGGCTCACACCTGTAATGTCAGCACTTTGGGAGGCTGAGGTGGGAGGATCACTTAAGCCCAAGAGTTCAAGACCAGCCTGGGCAATAATGTAAGATCCTGTCTCTTAATTAAAAAAAAAAAAAAAAGTGCCAGGCGCGGTGGCTCACGCCTGTAATCCTAGCACTTGGGAGGCCGAGGCAGGCAGATCACGAGGTCAGAGATCAAGACCATCCCGGCTAACACGGTGAAACCCCATCTCTACTAAAAATACAAAAAATTAGCCGGGCATGGTGGCGGGCGCCTGTAGTCCCAGTTACTCAGGAGGCTGAGGCAGGAGAATGGCGTGAACCTGAGAGGCGGAGCTTCCAGTGAGTCGAGATCGCGCCACTGCACTATAGCCTGGGCGACAGTGCAAGACTCCATCTCAAAAAAAAAAAAAGTGGCTTAACTAAGATAGAAGTGTATTTGTTCCTTTGGTAACAATAATAATTATGCCAGCTAACATTTATGTAATGCTTATTTTATGCCAGGCACTGTTGTTAGCACTTTTCATATGTTAACTAACTTATTTAATCCATAAGATATCCTATGACATTGGTACCGATATTACCACTTTAACACATGAGGATTGAGACACAGAAAGTAAAGTCATTTGTGCAAAGTCACATAGCTACTGAGTGACAGAGCCAGGACTTGAGGTCTGCAGTCTGGCTCCAGAGTCTTCTCTTAGCCACGTGCTTGCTATTCTGTCTGACAAAAAAGCCACAGGTCATTAGGGCTGATGTGACAGTGATGATCCTGTTGCCCCCAGGAACTGGGGCTCTTGCTCTTTTTTTACCCTGCTATGTGCGGTTTCCAATTCTGCTTGTATTTACATTGCAATGTTCTGGAATCCTAAAATGCCCAAGTTGGAAAAGACCCTTCAATTTATTATGGAGCTCTGGATCTTCCTTTGGGAAATGTGTATGAGGAGTGGGGGTGGTTTTTGTCTCGATCCTTCCTTGTGGGTTTCACTTTTTTCCAACAACCCTATTCTCATAAAGAGGGAGCTGCTGCCTAGGATGGATTAGAAGTCATGCTCATGAATAGGGAAAGGGCTCTCCTCCTTTGTGCATTGTTGTGAGGTTAGTCCTGGAGAAGAGTCTGCCTGAGCCTGTGACCCAGAGCAGTTCTCAAAGGAGACAGTTCCTTGGAGCATTGTTTATGGTCATAAGAGTTGGAGGCAACCTGGGTATATCCATCCCTGAGGGAATGGATAAAGTGTGATGGAAGCACACTATGCAGCAATGAACTAGAGGCATGTACAGGAACACAGACCTTAGAAATGTAACATGAAGCAGAAAGTCAAAGGAAGATCCTGAGCTGGGTTTTACAGCCCAATATAATTTAACCAAATTAATTAATTATATAATATTAAAATATAATATAAAACATAATGTAAAATATTAGATAAAACAACTTAAATGTAATATGTAAATATATATTATAAAATATATAAAATATATAATTATTTTAATATAATTTTTAATTATATTTCATATATATGAAATAGAAATATATTATATATTTATATTATTATTATATAATGTATAATATATTATATAAATATAAAATATATAATATATAAATATAAAATATAATTATATTTTAATATAGCTTTGTCTATATAGATAGAAGTATATCTCTATAGATATCTACAGAGATCTATAGATTGCTATAGATATATAATCTATATCTGTATATAGATATCTAGATCCATAGATCTATATATAAAATTTACTTACATATATTTTCAAATGTGTATATATACTTCCATATATAAGAAAACAAATATGTATATATACTTACATACATTAAAAAAAAAACCACTACATAGTAAATGTTTAAGTTAGGATACAATAAAAGAATAAAAGGAATAATAGGAATGCAAGAAAAATAATAAAAGGAATAATAGGAATAAAAGAAAAATGATATTTCCTGGAAGAGTTTTTTTTAATATGATTTCTCAGTTGGGCATGGTGGCTCACACCTGTAATCCTACCACTTTGGGAGGCAGAGGCAGGCAGATCACCTGAGGTCAGGAGTTTGAGACCAGCCTGGCCAACATGGTGAAACCCCATCTCTACTGAAAATACAAAATTAGCCAGGCGTAGTGGCTCATGCCTGTGATCCCAGCTACTTGGGAGACTGAGGCAGGAGAATTGCTTGAACCTGGAAGGTAGAGGCTGCAGTGAGCTGAGATCGTGCCATTGCACTCCAGCCTGGGTGACAAGAGCAAAACTCTGTCTCAAAAATAAAAATAAAATGTGATTTCTCAAATTGATCTTTATATGCTATCTAGATTTTTAGTTTCTGCAAGTTTAGTGTTGTTTTACAAAATCTTCTTTATTCTTTTTTGGTGATAAACGGCAGATGTAGTCAATTGTGGCTCTTTTTTTTTCTAAGATACTGTGCATGTAAAATGACTATAAAAATTATGCTTATTATAGAAATTTTGAAAAGTCCAATAAAGCTTTAAGGAAATAAAATCCTTCATTCGTACCACCTGGGGAATAAATACTGTAAACCTTGCGATGTTTTGTCTTTCCTCTGTGCTTATATAAACACATAAATATTGTATGCACAGTACGAAAGTATGCCATAAATACTTTTTCCCCTCTTTTCTCCTTAATACTGTGACATGCTTTTTTATGTCATTACAAGTTCCTAATAAATTTCATTTAAGATAGCTATATTGTGCCTACTGTGTGCCAGGCACTGTATTTAGCACTTTATGTATATTAACTGCAGCTGGCCTTCAAGTTGGATTTTTTTTTTTTTTTTTTTTTTTTTCAGATCATTCGTAGAGTCATGGCTTTTCTGATAAAGCACCCCACCCTTCTCAAGAGGGGTTTTTTTTTTTTTTTTCCCCAGCCTCGATGTTCAGATGTTCATGTTAAAAATGGCTCTTCAAACAGGATGAGAATCCAAGAGTTGTTACATGTTATCTTGAGGAGGTTCAGTTATAGGTCTTAGTAACAATTCTTAGAAATGAAAAGGCTGGGGTCAGGCACAGTGGCTCACCCTGTAATCCTAGCACTGTGTGAGGCTCAGGTGTGAGGATCACTTGAGTCCAGGAGTTTGAGACCAGCCTGGGAAACATGGCAAAAACTCATCTCTACAAAAAATTAGCTGGGCGTGGTTGTGTGCACCTGTAGTCCCAGCTACTTGGGAGGCTGAAGTGGTAGGATCATCTGAGCCTGGGAAGTCAAGGCTGCAGTGAGCCGAGATCATGCCACTGCACTCCAGCCTGGGCATCAGAGTGAGATCCTGTCTCAAAAAAAAAGAAAGAAAAAAAAAAAGCTAGATTCTGAATACATTTTGTCTGATGCCTACGTCTCTGTAGCGCAAGGGATTGCAGTGAACATCTGTTTCCAGAAAAGGGGTTGTAGGTCTGAGGAGAAAAGCTGTCTGGTGGAGAACTCAAGGGCTTGACTGTTTCTGTGTGCGGCCTCTGGCAGACATACACAGGGGCCTTTCTTGTTGGGCAAACACAGCACTTCTTACTACTTCACCTCTCGGTGACAGGAAGGGGGAGTTAAACACTGGCTAGGAAGGACACATCACATAGCCTTTTCCTTCTTCGGGTTTCTGGAAGGCTGCTTATGTTTTCCTCACTTGCATCTCAGACGAGACAGATTCTCATTCCTGTTACTCAGTGGGAGGTTTCCATGAGAAGCTAACAGATAGTCCTCTCCAAAGAGGTCTCGTGGCTAGATAAACTTGGGAAATGCTGGATAAACAAAGTTAAGCAGATTTACTTAATGCAGAATTTCTGTTAACTTCTCAAACCCTTTTGTGTTCTGTGATCTTCGCTAATCTCCAAGATGGGGATATCTAATGCATCATTTCCCAACCATATTTGTCTGTGGAACCCAACCCCCCACCCTTTTTTTGAGTGTCCTGTAGGATTGATGTTTTGCAGAACCCATCTTGAGAAATACCGTCTTGTTGGAATTAAGTCCTAGAAGCACTCACAGGCTTGACTCATCTTCCTTCACATGCATACCTTCTCCTCTGAGTGGCAAGACTGTGGGTCTGCCTTGCCAGAACTTGGGAATTCCATCTTTAAACTGTGGGGGCTTTCTGATCCTAGCTGTTCTCCCTACATATGAGTGTGAGTGTGCTAGACAGCTCACTGAGCTGAAATCAAAGACATTTTCCAGGCCATCTTCAGGGAGCTGAGTATAATTCATTGAACATGAGACCTGAAGTATCATTTTCGAAAAGTGAGTGAACAAATACCAAGGAAGAGAAAGATATGTTGAACCTGATGGGACTAGTGTGAGAAATGGCCTGTCCAGTGTTGTAATGAGATCTTCAAGAACTTCCCTGGGACACATTTGTCCACCTGACACAGAGAGTCAAGGGGCAGGCCCTCGTTTCTTAACATCAGGTTAGCCTGGTCCTCACTTGGTGCTAAAGACCCCGTTGAAGACACTCGAATCTATCTTTCTCTCTCTATTTTTAGATAAGACCTCTGGACTTTCTTCACCTTTTGTTTTACAGAAGAGGATGTGGAGAACTTTGATGTGACCAACTTGTCCCAAGACATGCTGCGAAGCATTGAGGCTGACAGCTTTTGGTGCATGAGCAAGCTGTTGGATGGAATCCAGGTGAGCTGCTTCTGCCCTTGTGGGAGCATCTAGGTCCAGGGGCTCCCAGCAGGCCTTTGGTTTCATTCTTGCTCTTCTGTATCAGGCAGGACCACCCACTATGGCTCCTCCTCCTTTTGGTCTCTCTCTGTCCTTCTTCATTAGCTTTACAGCTTTCAAACAGCAATGGTGGGTTGGGCACGGTGGCTCACGCCTATAATCCCACCACTTTGGGAGGCCAAGACTGGAGGATCGCTTGAGCTCAGGAGTTCAAGACCAGCCTAGCAACATAGAGAGACCCCATCTCTACAAAAAATTTTAAAATTAGCCAGGCGTGGTGGCATGTGCCTGTAGTACCAGGTCCTCAGTGGGCTAAGGTGGGAGGATCGCTTGAGCCTAGGAGGTCAAAGCTGTAGTAAGCCATGATCACACCACTGCACTCCAGCCTGGGCGATAGAGTGAGACCCTATCTCAAAACAAAAACAAAAACAAAACAGTGATGGTGTCATGTCCCTTGGAGTCTGCAGAAATCTCCATGTTGCCTTGGCTTTGTCATTGAAGTAGACTGCTCCTTTCTGCCCTGCACCCCAAGCATGTTGGTTTCTTCCACACTGCAGGGCTCCATTGGGCTTTCCCCCTACACTGTTGTTCTGTAGATTTCTTTGTTTCCCAGAACACTGTCACTGGCCATTGGTACTAGCTTTGGAAAACAGCCTGAACTTTTAAACGTGTTTCAGTGAATGTCAGGTGATAGCACAAGTTAGAGTCCATGTTCATCCTGGGCTCTATGTCATTTGCAGGATAACTACACCTTTGCACAACCAGGGATCCAGAAGAAGGTGAAGGCACTGGAAGAGCTTGTCAGCCGGATTGATGGTAGGTTCAGAGGGAGAAGAGTTCTCTAGCAGTAGCACAGTTGATTCTGATATGAGCCGGTTGTACTTGTGGGTCCTCTCCTCAGCTGTCTTCCTAGCCATGACCCTTTCCAGTGCACTCAGTGCTGCTGGCAGCACCAGTATCCTTCCATATCTCAGCAGGAAGGCAAAGTGAGAACTGCTGTTATCTCAAGTTCTTCTTTCCCCTTGGTTTCCTATCACCAGTCTCTATCGGTTCTCCTTCAGCAGCTCTCCTCAGTACACCCCTTCCCCATTTCCCCAGCCACAGCTCTGGTCCAGCTTCCTTCTCAGAGGACTTGCCTCCTCCATACTCTTCTCTTCCAAACTATCTGTCACACAACTGCATCTTTCTGCAGCTCCGTTCTGGCCACATCCCTCTTCTGCTCTGAAGCCTCCCATGACTCTCCATTGCCTTCAGCATCCAGCCTGTCGTCCGGCCTTGTCCTTCATGTTGTGATGTAACTCAGAACTCCTGGGCTTGACATGGAGTCTTCGGGCCTGGCTGATACCCGAGCAGGACTTTACACAGCTTCCCAGGACTTGTGTGGAGTGGGGAAATTGAGATGTGGCTCTTCCTAAGGCACATGTCTTTGAGGAACAGCCTTACAGGAATTCCTCAGCTTTAGCCTAGAGTTGTAGAATGTTAGAATGAAAGGACAACTCAGGAAGCTCTGCTGTTGACTGATGAAGAAACTGAGGCCCCGGGAGAGAAGTCGGTGGGATCTCTAACACTAGTTAAGTTGTAGTAGCTCCCGCAGGACTCTGCCTGTCCTGACTGACACAAATGTTATTTGTTGATAACATTTATAAATAACAAATGTTATTCCCAGGCTTTCCTACTCATTGGATTTTCTGCTTCACCCAAGCAAAGCCTTTCTTCCCTAACCTGCTGCCCACCCCCACCCCCAGCATTGTATATATTTCTGTCTTCTTTCCCAGGTTCTCTTTTCATGAAAACCTTCCTTGAGTTGTTCCACTCACTCCGTTTTATGACTCAGCATTTCAGTCTTCTGAACCCATTTGTTTATTCACAGTTACTTCCCATATGCCGCATGTGGAATGTTTTTTTCCGCTGTGTCTTATCACTCTGGCCCAGCTGTTAGCCCTCACGGTGAGGCCCCGCGGGCAGGTCTCTGACATCCCTCAACCGGAGCCTATCCTAGCACAGGGTGTATGCTGCCCTCTTCTGGGGGATAAGCTGGCTGCCAGAGGCTGGTCATCAATCAGGTTCCAACAAGCAGATGCTGTGGTTTCTGCCACTGTCTGCCCTATCCTTATTTTTTCCGCCCTTACAAATACATGATACATAAAGGCATAGTACTTTGGAATAGTGGATTTTTAAGTGTATATATATCTTGGATGTTTCTTTGCATTGTAGAAGTAATACTTCCTCATTTAAAAAAATTTAAACAGGCTGGGGACAGTGACTCACACCTGTAATCCCAGCACTTTGGGAGGCCGAGGCAGGAGGATCACTTGAGCCCAGGAGTTCAAGACCAGCCTGGGCAACATGGTGAGACCACATCTCTACAAAAAATTTAAAAAGTAGCTAGGCATGGTGGCACACGACTATAGTCCCAGCTACTCAGGAGGCTGAGATGGAAGGATCTCTCAAGCCCAGGAGGTCGAGGCTACAGTGAGCCAAGGTCGCACCACTGTACTCCAGCCAGGGTGATAAGGTAGGAATCCTTCCTCTCCTTAAATTCTTCTCCCCAGAAATAACTGTTGTTTTTTGAGATGGAGTCTTGCTCTGTCGCCCAGGCTGGAGTGCAGCGGTGCAATCTTGGCTCGTTACAGCCTGGACCTCCTGGCTCAAAGGATCTTCCCACCTCAGCCTCCTGAGTTGCTGGAACTATAGGTGTGCACCATGATGCCTGGCTAATTTTTGTATTTTTACTAGAGACAGGCTTTTGCCACGTTGCCCAACCTGGTCTTGAGCTCCTGGGCTCAGCAATCCGCCCACCTCGGCCTCCCAAAGTGCTGGGATTACAGGCGTGAGCCATGGCACCTGGCCATTGTTAATAGTTCTTCTTTCAAGAATTGTTTGAAATATTTACCATGTGCCAGGTGCCACTGTAAGCACTTTACTTGTGTTTTCTCGTTTATCTTCCCTGAAACCCTCTGAGGTGTGAGTGATTATTCCCATTTTATAGGTTAGGAGACTGAGGACAGTAATTTAGAAAACAATCCCACTAAGCATTATTTGGAGAGCTGTCATGTAGAACAGCAGTCAGGTTTATTTGGGCTTACCTGAGAACATCACACGAACAACAAGGGCTGGGAGTCAGGAGGCAGCTGGTTTTGTTGAATATGGCGAAGCGCTTTCTGGTGAATCACTTCATATGTCAGTGGAAGAGGCTGCCCTTGAGTGGAGTTTGTGAGCCCCTTTCGCTGGCAGTGTTCACATCCCTGCTGGCTAGCCATCTGGCGGGGATGCTGAAGAGGAGTTCCTTGCCAGTAGGAGGGTGGCCAAGGTGACCTCCATGGTTCTTTTCCATTCTGGCTCCTTCTCTGATGAGTACTAAGGTGGAGCAGCCAAGTGAACTTCACATCCTCTGCTTTGTGGCCAGAGCGGCCCCGCGAAGGAAGTGGGGCTCCTAGAACATCGCTGTGGGATGTTAAAATAGTTGTGTCTGCTGGCCTGAGTTAACCATGCAGTGTTGCCGTGAGATGATGGAATCAAACATAAAGGACAGTCAGACGCCTGTTTGCCCCTCTGTGTCTGCTTACCCATGGGAGGGGCAGTAAGAAGTGGGGGCCGCTGTTTTGGCTCCTGTGGCCCTTTCAGGGTCCAGTCCCCTAGGATGATGATCCCCAATGATGCTTCGTGTTTCAGAGCAGGTACATAATCACTTCAGGAGGTACGAGGTAGAATACCTGCAGTTTGCCTTCCGCTGGATGAACAACCTGCTTATGCGGGAGCTTCCTCTTCGCTGCACCATCCGCCTGTGGGACACATATCAGGTAGGAGGGATTCCCTGGCCTCTCTGTGCCAGGCTGTCCCTGAGGTGTCCAGCTCCCTGCCAAGTTGTGGAGTGTAGCTGCTTAGAAGTTTCCCCTTCTCCCCGTTTCTACTTCCATGTCTGCTTTAGCCTCAGGGCAGGGCCTTTGCTAAGTCTCTTCACAACTCCATCTCCCCAACCGTGAAAGAGTTTCCCTCCTCCCAGTAGGAATGGAACTGAGAGGACCAGAGCTGAATCCTTGTCAGGGCTGGGAGACCTAACTCTATTTTTTTGCTTCCCAGTCTGAACCAGAAGGGTTCTCCCACTTTCATCTCTATGTGTGTGCAGCCTTCTTGATCAAGTGGAGGAAAGAGATCTTGGATGAGGAGGACTTTCAGGTGAGTGGCCAAGAGCTTAGCGTGGGCAGGGAGTGAACATTAGAATGGGAGTTAGCCCCTCAGTGGGCGGCGCAGACAGAAGGTGCCACAGCAGGTACCTGGCTGGGAGTAGGAAGGGAGAAGGGGTGCTCTGAAGGGGTCATCCCTCTTAGTTGGCAGGAAGTCACTGGAGCCCAGGGTTCTTCAGTGTGAGAAGGGTCTTTGTGCCAGAATGGCTGCAGAGTGACTGGGCAGGCCTGAGAGATCTTTCAATCATTCATTGACAAGCATTTATTGAATGCTTGCCACATGCCAGCACTGTCAAAGACAAAGGCTATATTAGGAAGTAAAACAGAGAGAGGTCTCTGTTCTCATAAAGCTTACATATTCTGATAGTGGTGGGGAGACATACAGTAAACATCATAGTAAATGGTAAATTAAAAAGAATGTAAAGGTGCTAAGAAATAATATTTTTTTAAAAAGTAGAGCAGGGTAAAGGTTTTATTAGGTGATAGAGAAGAGACAGGTTGCAATTTTGAATAAAGTCTCGATAGGTTCACTGAGAAGGTGACGTCTGAGGAAAGACCTGGGGAAGGTGAAGGAGCAAGCCACCTGGACATCTGCAGGAAGAGTGTCTAGGCAGAGGAAACAGCCAGTGCAAGGGCCTCAGGCAGCAGCATGCCTGAGCCATGGAAGGAATCATGGCGGTCACTGGTGTGGCCTGGAGCAGAGTGATCCAAGCGAAGAGTAGGAAGAGGTGAGGTCAGAAGAGTCACAGGGACCCAGATCACAGAGGACTTTGTGGCCACTGTAAGAACTTTGACTTTTACTCTGAGTGGAAGAGGAGCTCTAAGAGAGCCATGAGCAGAAGAGAGTGGCACAATCTGACTTATGTTTCAATAGGGCCACGCTGGCTTCTATGTAGACTGTAGGTGTGGGCAAGAGTGGAAATAGAGACCACCCAGGATGCTACTGTAGTCCTCCAGATGAGACATGAAGGTGGTGGGACTTGGATGGTGACAGTGGAGGTGTGAGAAGTGGCCAGATTTTGGATCTATTTAGTAAATAGAGCCAACAACATTTCCTGATGAATTGGGTGTAGAGTACAACAGAAAGGGGTGAGTCTGGATGGCTTTATAGTTTATGGAGAAGGCTACAGTGGGGACAGCAAGAGTCCAGCTTCGGGCATATTGGATTTGAAGTACCATTAGACGTCTAAATAGAGATGCAGACTAGGCAAATATATCTTGAGTCTGGAGTTTGAAAGAGAGATCTGGACTGGACCTATAAATTTAGGAGCCTTTGCCTAGACGCTACTTAAAGCCAACACACTGGATGAGATCCCTAAGGAAGGAAGGATGGACAGAGAAGGGGACCAGGGCCCCAGCCCTGACACACTCTTATGTGACTACATGAAGAGGTCAGGGAGCAGAGGAGGCTGAGAGGGGATGACCAGCGAGAGTACAGCCTCCAGGAATCCCTGGGGTGGGGGTGCTTCAGAGTCCCTATGTAGAAAACTCAAGAAGGGCCTTTGTTAGGTGGTGGGTGGGCTAGGAGCTGTTCCAGGGTCAGGGAAATAAGGATTTAGGAGAGAGATTGTCAGGCTCTCCAAAGAGAATCATTGGGGTTAGGGGTGGGGAGTGTATTACTTTTATGCTTTGCACATTTCTGAACTGAGAGTTTTTTTGGTTGGTTTGTTTTTAATAGGTATATACTTATTTTAAAAGCAAGGGGAAAAGCCAGAGAAAGTTGAATGCTTTTATAAATTCTAACTATAACGTAGATGTTCTGAAGATCAGCAGTGTCTCATGTGATCCCTGAGCATTACCACTCTGTGATTGGTGTTAGGCGGCAAAAGAACAGAAGACTGTTTAGTAGATAGATGGAAAGACAGGACCCAGCTTGCCCAAGTAAGGGCTGTGGAAGAAAAAGGAGAGCGGATGCGTTGATTTCTGTGAGTAGATGCTAGCCATGGTGCCAAGGCTTCAGGCTACTGATTAAGAACCATGGCTTCTGCCAGTGAGCAGCATGTGTGGCATTCTAGGATAAATGAGGACAAGGGGCTGGAATGGCTGTATGCCGGGATGAGCTATCCATTTTGATAATGTGGTTGAGGTGGAGCCGGATAATAAGAGCATGAAGTTTAATTTAGTTATCATGAGCGAGGCTCAGAGCTTTGCCATATGTGATAAAAGTGCTTCCCAGATCAGCTCAGGGAGGTGCAGATGATTCCTGGAACGGCTTTTAGCAGTTCACAATATCGGCAGAACAGAGGACAATACTCTGTGACTTTACAGCTATGTTAATCCTGGAGATGTTCTTTACTGGATAGCATTTTCAATTATCTGGTAGGTCTGCGGTCTTTTGGCAATACCCAGCAGAACAGCATTGGGACTATTGTCTGCTGCGCTATTAACACCTCGATTAATCCTGTTCGTGGAGGAGTCTCAAGTCTTTCTTTCAGACAAAATAGAATGGGCGATTAAACTGGATAAGGTGAAAAGTTCCTCCCACCTCCATAGTTCTAAAATTCTATGAATGATAAAAGAAGAAAATGTGCCTGGGTGTTAGGCTAGACAGGCAGTGCCCTTTAGGAGACAGAATCATGGCAGAGGTGTGAGGAACAAGGGCACAGAGCATTGTGTAAGGTTGAACTGTTGGGTGTGACTTTCGCAGAGAAATTAGGCACGTGTATCCTAACTGCTGAAGGGCTGCTTGTGGTGAAATCACTGTGAAGGAAGCTCTGTAGATGAATACAGGTATTGTAAAAAACCAAACATGCCCAGCCTGGAAGAGAAGTTTTAGGGCTAAAAGCCACCTTAAGTGACTCAAAGAAAAACCAGGTGAAGTGGTTACAGAAATAAAAGTGGTAGTTGCAGCAGTTTTAGCAGACCAGCAAACTGGTTACACTTAAAGAACAGGGAAAAAGAGCCAGATATAAGGGAAGCCAGTAAGGGGTCCAGAGAGGAAGCAGATAGCTTCCTGTCAAGGTTGGGGACTGTACACAATAGTACAGTGGTTAAACCATGGTCTTTGGAGCCAGACTGCCTGGGGTCAGATCCCAGCTCTCCCACTTTCCTAAACATGCAGCTGTAAGTAAGTAACTTGTTTCTCTGTGCCTCCATTTTCTTATCTATAAATGGGGCAATAGGACCTACCTCCTTGGGCTATGATGAGATTAAAGTAACAAATACATGTGAGGCAGTTAGAATAGTGTACTTGATACATAGTCCTCAAAACAGTGCGCTTATTATCATTGATATTAATACTACCTTTAGTGTATTCATGAGTCCTGGAAGCAATGAGGCAAGCTTTAAAAACCCACTTTTCTAATTAAGTGGTTTTTAACATAATGAGTAAACCACACAAGGTTCATACTGGGGGAAACTGCTGACCTGGATGAGGAAACTGGGATGAGGCATCAGAAAACACAGGGGCAAAGGGCTGGGTCCCAGCTGCGGCAGAACCCCCCAGCAGCAAGGGTGCGTGCTTCTCCCTGGCCAAGCAGTTGTCTGGGGCCACTGCCTGGCAGAGGGACCAAAAACTGACAAGGAGATCACACTGAGAGGTTTCCTTCCTGAGACCGCTGGACAAAGAAGCCTGAGGCACATTTGCACACAGGACTCTGGGAGCAGAATGGCTGGATCCTCCGGGGCCCATGGGTGGCTTGAAATGAGAGCTGTCAGAAGAGCTGGGTCAAAGCCTCTCGTGGTAGGAGGGGACTCTCGACAATTCCTGCCCTCAGCCTGGGCTAGTGTAATAGAATCGTAGTAATAATGTTAGGTTGAATCATATGCAATTGTTTTTGTAGATCAGAATGATTGAATATTGGCAGTTTTGTGAGGCTCAATCTAATAGCAGCTAAATCTTAGCGCTTTATTATTATTATTATTATTTTTCTTTTTTTGAGATGGAGTCTCGCTCTGTCGCCCAGGCTGGAGTGCAGTGGTGTGATCTCGGCTCACTGCAAGCTCCGCCTCCCAGGTTTACGCCATATTCTCCTGCCTCAGCCTCCCGAGGAGCTGGGGACTACAGGCGCCCGCCACCTCACCCGGCTATTTTTTTGTATTTTTTAGTAGAGACGGGGTTTCACCGGGTTAGCCAGAATGGTCTTGATCTCCTGACCTCATGATCCCTTTGGGTTCCCAGCACTTTGGGGAGACCTCGGCCTCCCAAAGTGCTGGGATTACAGGCCTGAGCCACCACGCCCGGCCTTTTTTTTTTTTTTTTTTTTTTTTTAAAGTAACTAGGCCGAGGTCACCCGAGTGAGTGGTAGAGGCCTGGAATCCACTCTCTGAACCACTATGCTTTGCTGCCTGTCAGTCCCAGGCCTGCCAGGTGCTTCCTGGAGCTCTTGAGCTAAACTCACATGGTGGCTGTTCCCAGGCAAGGATCTGCTTATGTTTCCACCTCAAGATTTCTTCTTCCCCATGTATCCCCCTACATTGGAGATTGCTAGCAGGCTTTCTCCTCACAAAGAAACATTTAGCAACAACAACAAAAACCTATTGTTTTAAAACTGAAAAAGAATTCCTCCCAGGGTCTTCCTTGTGACCTCCTCCTATTCTGGCTCCTGGGTTTTTCTCCTTCCACTGCCAGAAAGATCCGTGATCTCCTGCTGCCGTTTCATGCTCTCCCTCCAAGTGGCCTGAAATCACCTCGCACGCATCCCTGGGGGAAGCAGAGGCTCTAATGCTCCAGGGCGGACTGCAGCAGGGAGTCCACAGGGCTGGTGCAGGTTATGGGTGAAGAGCAGCTCTGGGCCTATCTGTGGAGCCGTAGAGCCCTGCCTGGGCCCTGGTGGAGCTCTCAGGCTTCAGTTAGATCAGTGGCTGGGGAGGCCGTGTTGACTGGGGAGGAGCAAGAGTCTCTGAGACACAGGAAGTATTCTCTGTTTTCATCTGGGTGGTGGTTAATTGGGTGTGTACTTAGGTAAAAAGTCATCAACCTGCACGCTTAAGATTTATGTCATGAGTCCACCCTCAAAAGGTTGGAAGGAAAGTAAATGGTGGAGACAATGTAAGAGTGCTCAAATCTACCTACCAAATAGACAAATAGATGTTTTCTACCCATTTTGATGCGGGTCGTTTTTACATAATCACAATTCATTACCACAGTGTACAGTTACGTAAGTTATGTACTACTATGGAAGTGAATGGAGCTTCTGTTACCCAGCGGGGAGCCTGACGAGGACTGTATCTGCCCAGAGGACAGGGCCATCTAGGCCAGCAATAGGAGGCCTGTCAGGGCCTCCTGTTTCCACTCTGATCCTAGAAAAAGGAAGTAAGAGGCCAGGCATGGTGGCTTATGCCTGTAATCCCAGCACTTTGGGAGGCCACGGCAGACAGATCACCTGAGGTCAGGAGTTCAAGACCAGCCTGGCCAAGATGGTGAAACTCCATCTCTACTAAAAATACAAAATTAGCCAGGCATGATGGCACACACCTGTAATCCCAGCTACTTGGGAGGCTGAGGCAGGAGAATCGCTTTAACCTGGGAGGCGGAGATTGCAGTGAGCCAAGATCGCGCCAGTGCACTCCAGCCAGGGCAGCAAAGTGAGACTCTGTCTCAAAAAAAGAAAAAGAAAAAGGAAGTAAGCAAAGGGAACTTTTGAGGGAATACGGCTGGAGCCTGTGAGTGCTGAGAGGCCTGCTATCCCCACAGGTGTTTGTAATAAAAACATGTTTTTATTCCCAACAGCCATTGGCAGAATATGCCATCAAGGCAGGTTGCAGATGTCAGACTTGGGGAAGACTTCCCAAAGCAGATGAATGTCAGACCTCAGGACAGGAACTGGTTGAGTGAGTTCGTGATGAGGAAAGGCATGACAAGCCCCCTGTGGTCACTGCAGCACACATAATTACAACCCAAAACCAAGGGGTTACAACAGGGAGCAGGGGAACACCTCCAAAAGTCAAAAATTCACTGCACGTGTAGACGAGCATAAGCTGTGCCCAGTTGTGGGCACTTAGATGAGCAGCAGGCAGAAAATCTGTACAGTATTAAGCAACCCATAGGAGGCCTGAAAACCGACTCTAGGATAATAGTTCTATGAAGAGTGTCTGCCTGAGTCAGAGGGGACAGGTGCCTGAGCAAATACCTGGTCACTCTATTCTAAAAAGTCGTCTCGGGAAAGCAGCAGCAGCAAAGCCCAGAACATGGAAGCCCAGGAATATGTCGGCCAGGGCCAGCAAGGCCTCAGAGGGCTCAGGACGGAATCTGAGGAGCACCATGCAGGGCACTCTAAGGACTAATAATCAACATTTCTTTAAATACATAAAAAGAGGCCAGGTGCAGTGGCTCATGCCTGTAATCCCAGCACTTTGGGAGACTGAGGCAGGAGGATCACTTGAGCCTAGGAGTTCAAGACCACCCTGGGCAACATAGGGAGACCCAGTCTCCAAAAAAATATTTAAAAATTAGTCAGGCATGGTGGCACACACCTGTAGTCCCAGCTACTTAGGAAGGTTGGGTGGGAGGATCATCTGAGCCAGGGAGGTCAAGGGTGCAATGAGCCATCAGTGGACAACAGAGTGAATCTCAAGTGAGTGAGTGACTGAGTGAGTGAGTGAGTGAAATGACAAGGGAGTCAGCTGGAAGAAACCATTGGAGAGATTCCCACTCTGAAGGTTTCTTTTGTAGGAGACAGGTCAGGGTTATTAAATAGTGCTAAGCCCGTAGGATGTTCCAGACCTCAATAATAAACTAAATGTAAATAAATCCCTTGAACCAGATGGCATCCACCCACCACTTCTGCAAGAACTCAAGGGTGCGATTGTGGAACATTGCCCAAATGGGGGCCCTGTCTTTACAGACATTTGGTGAATTGCCAGTTTGAATCCTGCACACAAGGGTTCGGAGGGAACCCTGGGAACTGAAGATCTTCTGCCCAAAACAAGCTGGTGTGAGAAAGGGCACAATTCCTAGACATATGAACAAAAACAAGCCATTGAGGGAAACTACACAGCTTTCTTTGAGAGGAAACTTTGTCAAATGCCTAGATTCAGGAAGATCCAATGAATAAAAGTTTGACTCTCAACAAGCTTGTATGGCAGGGACATGTTTTTGAAAAGTTGTCTTGGGACCAGAGGAAATGTTTTGCCTCCTCACTGATTCTCAAAATAGAAGAGGTTTGTTTTAAAGTATTTGACTAGAAAGGTATTTTTACATGCTTGAATACACTTTACATTTGCAAAGAATGTTCCAGTACTGCAAAGTGATTCTATATACAGTATCTTATTTAGTAGCACATATTTAATGTTCTTTTGTTACTCATCATTATACATCCTGTCTTTGGTTGTGCCAGCCCTTATTGCAGAGTAAAATTAGTCAACTCTTAGTCACCAGCTGGGTCACACTGGTGGCTGGGAAAGACCAAGAAGAGGCAGAGGAAGAAGTGGCACTGATAATAAAAATCCATTCAAGAATTTAGCTGTGGCCGGGCGCGGTGGCTCAAGCCTGTAATCCCAGCACTTTGGGAGGCCGAGACGGGCGGATCACGAGGTCAGGAGATCGAGACCATCCTGGCTAACACGGTGAAACCCCGTCTCTACTAAAAATACAAAAAAAAAAAAAAATAAGCCGGGCGAGGTGGCGGGCGCCTGTAGTCCCAGCTGCTCAGGAGGCTGAGGCAGGAGAATTGCGCGAACCCGGGAGGCGGAGCTTGCAGTGAGCGGAGATCTGACCACTGCACTCCAGCCTGGGCGACAGAGGCAGACTCCGTCTCAAAAAAAAAAAAAAGAATTTAGCTGTAACACATCTGCAGCCGGTTCACACCTCTCAGCTGTAAGACAAACTGGATACTTTGTAAGGACTGTGGCCTATTATGCACCAAAATCCCTTACTAAGATTGTCTGGGTGAGCTGTCTGCTGGGTCCAGTGATACATTAGTAAACAAAGAAGTTGAAATAGAAGGCTAACATATGCTTTGGATTGCTTGGCAGTGTGACACCAATATGGCATCAAGCCTTACTATGAGTCCAAGGACTTAATGACTAAATAAAAGTAAAAATGAACAACAACAAAAAAAGTGAATGCTTCTAGATTTCCTTCAAACAGCCTCTTTTATGACTTCTCTTCTTTTTGTTCCTTCTACTTTATGCCTTACTTCTCATGCCAGGGCAGGCAGTATATAGTCTAGTGATAGTGAGCACATGCCCAGATTGTCTGGACTCAAATGCCTGGCCAGCACTACCCTGTGACCCCAGGCAAGTTCCTTAACCCTGTGCCTCAATTTCCTCATCTGTAAAATGGAGGTAATAATATGTATCTCATAGAGAGATACATATGAGATTAATCCTATGAGATTAATCTCATAGGATTAAACAAACTAGTACAAAGTACATGTGAAACATTTAGAGCCCATCTGTTACGTAATAAGTGCTCAATAAATGCCATTATACTGATTATCTTTGGTGTTCTTCCTCTTCCTCCTCAATTATTCTCCCACCTTTATTGGACAGTCTTTAGTGGAATTTTCCTATACTTTTCCTATACCTTTCCCTTTTCAAAGTCTCTGCTTATTACCCACTATCCCTTTACCTTTGGCCTCTTATCTAATTGTTTTTTTCCCACTGGTCACATATGACTCAAAGTCCTTCTCTGCCATATTGCCTTTTCTTGTGTAGATTTTCAGCAGATAACTATGCTTGGCCCTTTTCTGCCATTTCCAGCTGTTTTCTACAAAAGGTGTTTGCTCCCTTTCTATTAATTGGGAATCTCTTTCTGATGCTTGCCCTACAAGCTTTCTTCTCCTGCTGACTGTAGTATCTCATCTGAGTGCATGTCATACTTAAGTGCTCCCATTAACTGGCGTTGTAACAAATCTTCAGTTGTTCCCTGCCCTGGTAGTGTCTCTTCTCTGCCCCTAGATAAAAGCTCCTGATTTGTGATTAGCACTTTCATCCCCCAGCCATAATTATTGTTTATACTTTTTTTTTTTTGAGACGGAGCCTCGCTGTGTTGCCTAGGCTGGAGTGCAGTGGCGCAATCTTGGCTTATTGCCACCTCCGCCTCCCAGGTTCAAGCAGTTCTCCCGGGTTCAAGCAATTCTCCTGCCTCAGCTTCCCATGTAGCTGGGACTACAGGTGCACGCCATGACACCCGGCTGATTTTTTGTATTTTAGTAGAGATGGGGTTTCACCATGTTGCCTGGGCTGGTCGTGAACTCCTAAGCTCAGGCAATCGGCCTCCCAAAGTGAGTTTCTACTTTTTAATCCATTGGGCAGGATTTCCCATTGTTGCAGCATGAGGACAGCAGGTGGTAGACTAGGGTAGGGGCTAGAGGTGGGGATGTTGCAGTTTTAGGTATAGCCACCAGGTGGTAGAGTGGTTCCTTACGGCTAAGCGTCACTTCCCTTGGGGGAAGTGGGGACGTTCACTTGTCCAGGGGTGTAATTATTTGGAAGCTTTTGAAAGGTTTCTGTTAAGACTGGAAGAATTGGAAATTATAGGTAGATCTCATCTCAACAAAGAGTATTCTCGGCCGGGCACGGTGGCTCATGCCTGTAATCCCAGCACTTTGGGAGGCTGAGGCGGGCAGATCACGAGGTCAGGAGATCGAGACCATCCTGACCAACACGGTGAAACTCCGTCTTCACTAAAAATGCAAAAATTAGTGAGATGCGGTGGTGCGTACCTGTAATCTCAGCTACTCGGGAGGCTGAGGCAGGAGAATCGCTTGAACCTGGGAGTTGGAGGTTGCAGTGAGCCAAGATTGCCTCTGCACTCCAGCATGGCAACAGAGCGAGACTCCGCCTCAGAGAAAAAAAAAAAGTATTCTCTTCTAGAGAGCTATGTCCTTTGTTGGCTGTTCTTGTTTGTTATCAGTTATGCAAGTGTATGTAACCATCATAGAAAGATTTAGAAAATTCCTGTAAGAAATCTTAGGCTGGTCACAGTGGCTCACGCCTGTAATCCTAGCACTTTGGGAGGCCGAGGCGGGCAGATCAAGAGGTCAGGAGATTGAGACCATTCTGGCTAACACGGTGAAACCCCGTCTCTACTAAAAATTAAAAAAAAATTAGCCGGGCGTGGTGGCTTGTGCCTGTAGTCCCAGCTACTCAGGAGGCTGAGGCAGTAGAATTGCTTGAATCCGGGAGGCGGAGGTGGTGGTGAGCCAAGATCATGCCACTGCACTCCAGCCTGGGCCACAGAGCGAGACTACATCTCAAAAAATAAGAAAAAGAAATCTTACCACACAGAGGTGAATATCACAAATCTTTAAAAAATTTTTGATTAATATGCATTTTATTTTATGTATTAATATTTAAAACTATTATTCTGAGGAGATGGATGGGGTTCACCAGACAGCCCAAGAGTCTAAGGTACAGAAAAGATTGAGACCATTACAAGGAGAGTCTGCCTAACTTAGGCTAGAAGTTGCCTGCCTGAGGAGAATGTTAGCAAAAAGAGGCAACGCCTTTTCCAGTTGTTGTGGGATAGGGGCACGTTGCAGGAAGGAGGTAGGAAGCAGGAGAGATGAGTCAAAGGGACCACAGGCCAGGGAATTCATGGTGGCATGGGGGTGGGGGTATGTATTATAGTCCAAGGTCAACATTTTAAAAAATAAGTTGAGATAGAAATGATGGTTCTCTTTCAAAGAAAACAAACAAAAAAAGCTTTGAGGCAGACAGGACTGAGGCCAGGATAGAACCAAGAGAGAATGACTCCTGTGAGAGGGAGTATTCCAAAGATGTTCCGATCAGCTGAAGGCAGAGTTTTTAAAAGCAGAGCATCTGCTGGGTTGAGTGAATATCAGTAACTGGTTGAATAACTGGTCTGGTTGAGTGAATTTCTGTAACCATGTGACTGGAGGGGTTTGCCTGGAGGGTTGGAGAAAGCAGATGCCAGCAACCATGGAGGGGAGAGTGGGGACCTTGGGATGTGCAGTCTTCTGGTGGTTCACTACCATCGTGACTTATGGCTTTGAGTACTGTTCTCTGGCTTGGAGACCAAAGGGAAGACATTAGCATTAGCAAAGTTTGCTGTTTTTAATGAGAGTATTTAGTGCTGGTAGAGATCTAGGGAAATGGGCATTTTTCTGGAATGTATTTTCTGGTTGAATGTTAAAGACCTTTAAAATGTTTGTGGCAGGCCAGGCGCAGTGGCTCATGCCTGTAATCCCAGCACTTTGGGAGGCCAAGGTGGGTGGATCACCTGAGGTCAGGAGTTTGAGACCAGCCTGGCCAACATGGTGAAACCCCATCTCTACTAAAAATAGAAAAATTAACCAGGTGTGGTAGCACACACCTGTAATCCCAGTTACTCGGGAGGCTGAGGCAGGAGAATCGCTTGAACCTGTGAGGGAGAGGTTACAGTGAACTGAGATCGTGCCACTGCATTCCAGCCTGGGCAACAGAGCAACACTCTGACAATAAATAAATAAATAAATAAATAAATAAATAAATAAATAAAGTTTATGCCCTTTGAAATAGTAATTTCATTTCTAGGAATTTGGCTTAGGGAAATAATCCAAGATAAGACTTTGTGCATAAAGATGTTCATTATAATTTTTTATAGTGAAAAACCAGAAATAATTAAATGCTCAAAACAGGAGGATGTAAATTATGGTACATCTTACCTCATGGAAAATTCTTTGGTTATAGAAAATATCTACGAGGAATTTTTAATATTAGAGGAAATGCTTATGGTAAATGCTGAATAAATTCAAAATTATATAGAGAAACTATTTCAAGCATGTAAAATGTGTAGGAAAAGGACTGGAAGGAAATATGCCAAAATGTCTTAAAATGACTTCCTCTTGATTGTGAAGTTATCGGTAATTTATTTTCTGTTTTTTTTACTTTTCAGTAAACAAAATTTCCACAGAGTAGCTTTGCCCAGGCTGGAGTGCAGTGGTGCGATCTCGGCTCACTGCAACCTCTGCCTCCCAGATTGAAGCAATTCTCCTGCCTCAGCCTCCCAAGTAGCTGGGATTACAGGTGGCCACCAAAATGCCTGGCTAATTTTTCTATTTTTAGTAGAGATGGGGTTTCACCATGTTGGCCAGCCTGGTCTCAAACTCCTGACCTCAAGTGATGGGCCCACTTTGGCCTCCCAAAGTGCTGGAATTACAGGCATGAGCCACTGCGCCCAGCCCAGAGTAGTTATTACTCAAAAGAAAGTTATTTTATAACACAATAATATACAAATATTTTATTCTATAAGATGCATAAGTATAATGAGAGAAAAGTGAAAGGCTTCCATCCCAAAGGGTAACACTGTGAACAGTTTCCCACTTCTCTAAAATGTTTATATGTACATGTACCTATACAAATATATTGTTATGTTTTTTTCTTTTACCTAAGTGGGATCATACTGTAAATATTTTTCTGCAACTGCCTTTTTTATCCTTTCCAAAATGTCTTCTATATCTTCCCATATTGATACATGTAGACCGGCTTCACTTGTTTCAAGTGCTGCCTTGCATCTCATGATGTGGATAATCCATGGTTTATCTCACCATTCCTACACTGGCAGACGCTTTTCTAGTATCCTTTTTCACTATTTGAAGCAATGATGCAGTGAATACCTTTGTACACACAATAGTGTGACTATTTCCCTAGGATAGAGAGTTAGAAGGAGAGTTGCTGGATCAAAGACCGAGTGCATTTCTTATTTTGATAGATATGGTATGTATTTAAGATGATATAAACTTGTCTACTGTAACCACGACCTCAAAATAACAGTGACTTAAAACAAGATGGTTGTTTATTTCCCTTCAACTAACAGTCTAAGTGTAAGCAGTCCAGGGCTAACATTATGGTTTTGGAGTGTTAGGGACTCTGATTTATTTTGTCTTATTACTCTGCCATCTTCAACACGTGCTTTAATTTTATAGTCTAAGATGATCACTTCTACTCCTCCATTCATATCCATTTTTTAGGAAGGAGAGAAGTTTAGAGCAAAACCTGGAAGTTACACCTATCATTTTTGTTCGTATCCAGAATTGGCCAGAACCTAATTGTGTTGGCCACACATAGCAGTGATGTGCCTTGGGCAGCTTTATGCCCAGCTACACTTCTAGAACTAAAGGAGAAAATCTCGTAAAGGATGCACAAGACCTTTCCACTGAACACTGCAGGACGCTGCTGGAGTATTCAGTCAGCTAGGAGCAGGGTTTGTAAGTCATCACAGTGTGAGTGGCCCCTGGCATTAGTGCGTTAGCTATTCACATGGATAGTCTGTTTTCCCATTTGGCTGTTCGCCTTCTTTCTTACTGATTTGTAGGCATTCCTTATAGATTTCATATATTAACCTTTTATTTTCTATAAATGTTATAAATATTTTGTCCGTTTCTTTTTTGTTTGTTTGTTTGAGATGGAGTCTCGCTCTGTCCCCAGGCTGGAGTGCAGTGGTGCTATCTGGGCTCACTGCAACCTCCGCCTCCCGGGTTCAAGCGATTTTCCTGCCTCGGCTTCCCGAATGGCTGAGACTAAAGGCATGTGCCACCTTGCCCGGCTAATTTTTTGTATGTTTAGTAGAGACGGGGTCTCACTGTGTTAGCCAGGC
Organism: Macaca mulatta; assembly: GCF_049350105.2. Taxonomy (NCBI): domain Eukaryota; kingdom Metazoa; phylum Chordata; class Mammalia; order Primates; family Cercopithecidae; genus Macaca; species Macaca mulatta. The sequence goes on along the minus strand of NC_133409.1, from coordinate 144,911,541 downwards.
TGGTCTCGATCTCCTGACCTTGCGATCCACCCGCCTTGGCTTCCCAAAGTGTGGGATTCCAGGTGTGAGCCACTGCGCCCGGGCTATATTTTAACTTTGTCAAAGGATCACTTGAACCCAGGAGTTCGAGGCTGCAGTGAGCTATGATTGCACCACTGCACTCCAGCTTGGGTGACAGAGCAAGAACCTGTCTCAAAAAAAAAAGTCATAATTATTGTTACAACTATTTAAAGAAATATGCATGTGAAAAAAAGACCGAAAATGAATACTTTAAGATTAAGAGAGGTATATTTGGATGTGATTATTTTTCTCTCTTAAAAATCTTTATTGTTGCCGGGCGCGGTGGCTCAAGCCTGTAATCCCAGCACTTTGGGAGGCCGAGACAGGCGGATCACGAGGTCGGGAGATCGAGACCATCCTGGTTAACACGGTGAAACCCCGTCTCTACTAAAAAATACAAAAAACTAGCCGGGCGAGGTGGCGGGCGCCTGTAGTCCCAGCTACTCGGGAGGCTGAGGCAGGAGAATGGCGTGAACGCGGGAGGCGGAGCTTGCAGTGAGCTGAGATCCGGCCACTGCACTCCAGCCTGGGTGACAGCGCGAGACTCCGTCTCAAAAAAAAAAAAAAAAAAATCTTTATTGTTGTCATTCCCTATTTATGTTTTTATGTTTTTAAAGAGGCAGATGTTAGCGGACTAGAGAATCAGCAGAGGCTTGCAAGGCTTCCTGAGGTGAACTAGGACTGAAAGCTGTGTGCTGTTGGGAGGAAGGAGGCTGGACTCTTTGGGATGTGTGAGCCAGGAGGAAGGGGCCCCATTCTAGGCCTTGGTCTCTAAGAATGGGGTTGCTGGTCCGCTGGTCTATAGTCTGGTATGATAAAAAAGCCCTTTCTTGCATTCCAGGGTCTCCTCATGCTGCTGCAGAACCTACCTACAATACACTGGGGCAACGAAGAGATTGGGCTGCTTCTCGCCGAGGCATACAGACTCAAGTACATGTTTGCCGATGCCCCGAATCACTACCGCCGATAGGTGCTGTCTCCTCCGGGGACCCAGACTGCCCTCATCTCTGATGGCAGTCTGATCACTGTGGCCACTGTGCGAGCCGTGGACCCCGGCCAGGAACCACTCCTGTTGTACAAAGCTCACACCCGCCGCCCAGGTCTTAACTTTCTGGCGTCCACCACTCCATGTCTCTGGATGTGTCACTTGGACCACTGTCAGTATTCCATGCCACGTGGATGGGCCCAGTTCTGGGAGAGGACAGAAAAGGTGGTACAGGGTTGTCTGCCCCTTTAAAAGAAACTGGACAAAGAAGGGGAAGGCTCAGGGTCTCAACTCACATTGTCCCTACAGGGACAGGCCCCAACTGAAAACTGTTGCTTTTTTTTGTGAACATAGTTTGATTTGATCACAGGTCAAAAACGCCTTATATTTTCAAAAGACTCCCGGCTCCTCTTCCCTCTCCCTGGTTTCCTAGCCCTTCCCCGTCTGCCCTAGTCTGAGCCAGTGAGGGGTAGCTTTTTAAAACCATTATTCTAGATGGAGGAGACACTGATGCTTGTAACTCTGGGAAGAGGCCTACACCCAAGAGCTAGGAATTTTATTTTTCCTTTTCTCACCAGGTGTCTGCATGTGTGTGTGGGTGTGAATGTGTATACACACCCATCAGCATTTAGTCACATGTCTGAATTTCTGTGTCCAGATGAGCCCCATCAGACTAGTTGGGAAGGGCCCCAGTGACCAAGTGTATAAGCATCCCTTGAAGAGGGATCAGGGCAGGGGAGGCAGAAGGGGCTGTTTACCTCTCCAAACTCCTTTTCCATGATGACCCACTCCAAGATATTATGTGTAAATTGTGTTATTATGTATATGGGTAAAGATGTACAAATATATGTCCTCTTTGTAAGCAGATATGATTTTATATTTATAATGTGCATCAACATGTGGAAGCAATCTAGGTCACTAGCACAGAGGAAGTTGCCAGGAAGGTGGCTTCAGCGCCTCCAGGTTGGTCCTGGGTGTCCTGCTGTGAGGGGTAGAACGGGAGGCTGCTGGAGTGAGTGGCTGAGCGGGTGGAGCCATCCCAAGCATCAGTGTCTCAGAGTCCTCCTTGCCCCTTTCTTCACCCTGCCCTCCAACCCCCAGACTTTCCTGGAGCATCTTCGCTTTGCTCCTAGCAGCCTCCCCAAGAAGGGACTGCAGAGGCGGGCAAGCCCTCTCTATGTGTTTTTATTCCCACCTTCCCCGGAATCTGGGGAGGGCTTTTGTTTTCACATTTTCAAGTTCAGCGTTGTATTCAGGACAGAAGCTGTGACTGAAGACTGTGCCAAGGAAAGGGGCTTCCTGTGTGTCCCTCGGGTTTGGGGCTCTTCTCAGAGAGCAGCACTCCTTGTCCCTTACTGTCACCTTCACTCCCCACACAGCTCATGAGATGTGTGACCCCTTGTTTGAGTTTTGGTATTTGGTAGTGGAGGGTGGGGGGATGGGGGCCAGCAGCTGTCATCCTCCTGGGAAGCCGAGCAGCATCCCTGGTGGGTAACACCCTTGAGTCTCTTTGCCAGTGAGGCCCACCACACCAGTGTGAGTTAGGTTTCTCATCTGGAGCTGTTTCTCAGGCATTCTTCCCGACCCTCTTCCTTTTCCCCTTCGGTGTGCCTCAGTGGTCCCCTCAACCGGACTAATTAAAGAAAGACACTTGTGTTCCCAAGTGGTGGTTTTATTTTTTTAGTTTTTATGTTTGTATGGGAAATTGTGGATAAAGTGAAAAGAATTGTAAATAAATGGTGTATTTCCTCCTCCATCTGCTGGTTTTTCTCCTGTGTGTTCATGGAACCTAAAGAGTCTCCTCTTCCTGAGTTTTTCTTGCTGATACTAGTACGTGTGCGGTCAGGCCTTCTGTGAGGTGAGCAGGGGATCAGCAGAGGATCAAAAAGCATTCTTAGAGGACAGCCAGCAAACACTTACCCAGCATCCATCTGTGAAAGGTACTGTGGAAACTACACAAATGAGTAACTTGGTAAATGAAACTACTAAAAGGAGTTAACTTGCCAACCACTTTGATAAGCACTTTACATGGATTATTTGATTCATCCGAAAGGAGTATGTTATCTGATGGATGGTAGAAAACAGACTAGAATTTCTGTGCTGGATGAAAACCTGGAGATATCTAGTTTAACCCCCTCATTCACAGAGGAAAATCCAAGCCAAGGCCAAGGAAGACAGCATCAGAGTCATCAGAGTAAGAACCAGAGGACCGGTGTCCTGGCTTGCCTGTTCAGTGCGTTTCCACCAAAGCAGAAAGAACTAAGACGGCCGCCATGTAAGGTTGTCTTTAAGTCTCATTTTGGTCGTCAGCTGTTGATTTTTTTCTTGGTAACCTTACTGTGAAATATCTCAAGAAAGGTAGCTGATTACATTTCATCTACAAAGGACAGGTTGGAATGGTTTCCCCACCCAGAATTCCTTCCTAGGATTTATTTGAGAGTATTTCTTGGTTTCAGTCATTAGGAACCATATAAAAATTAAATTCAGCTATGTGTAACAAAAAACAAAAATAGGGCGGGCGCGGTGGCTCATGCCTGTAATCCCAGCACTTTGGGAGGCCGAGGCAGGTAGATCACAAGGTCAGGAGTTTGAGACCAGCCTAGCCAAGATAGTGAAACCCCGTCTCTACTAAAAATACAAAAAAAAATTAGCCAGGCATGGTGGTGGGCATCTGTAATCCCAGCTACTCAGGAGGATGAGGCAGGAGAATTGCTTGAACCCGGGAAGGTGGAGGTTGCAGTGAGCCGAGATCACACCACTGCACTCCAGCCTGACTGGGCAACAAGAGCGAGACACCGTCTATAGATAAATAAATAAATAAATAAATAAATAAATAAATAAATAACAGTGACTTGTACAGGATGAGAATTTACTTCTCCCTCACATAAATGTCCAAAAGTAGGCAATCCAGGGCTAGTAAGATGACTGTTTCACAAAGTGCTTAGGAACCTGGACTCCCTCCCTGTGTCTTCATGGTCAGGATGGTAGCCAGCACTCCAACTATTTTTACACCAACTTTCCAAGCCATAGGATGAATTAAAGAGGCGACAAAGAAGAAAAAGGAAATGTGCCAGCAGTGTTGTAAGGAAGGTTCCAGGAAGGTGCCCCATCATACCTCCTCCTACAACTCACAGCAGAACTTAGTCCGTGGTAGGTTGCACCTAGTTGCAGGAGAGGTTGGGAGGATGAGTCCATTGCAGGCAACCATATGCCTGGCTAAAAGGATTCTGGTACTATGGAGGAAGGGGAGCACAGACGTTAGGATTCAGGAACAGTCTCTACAATAAGAACTTATAAAAATAAGTTGACAATAGAGACAGACTTTCCCATAAGCATACAGAAAGGGAATGTGTGTTCAAAATCTAAGTCACTCTTCACAATTAACTTTGGAATTTAACCTTTGTCATAAAACACAAATACTTTCTACTTGATATTATTTGAACTGAAGCTATTAATTGTTCCTGAGGCTAAAAATAACCTGAACTAGTCTTCATTCAAACATCTGCTTTTCATTTATGCAGGAAGTCAAGCATTTTCTGAGACAGGTTTGTTTGATCATGACTAGAAAATTGATGAAATCTTCCGAACCAATCCTGGCATACTCTAACCTACAGTTTATCCAATAGTTCTACAATTTAAATCTCTACAAGATTCTACTTAAAACAGGCCCTGCCTCTGTTTGTATTGATCTGCAAAGGGATAGTGGCACAGATTCCTCAAACAGTGACTTTATTTGCTTCTAGAGGCAAGAGCTTCTTGTTGACAGCATTTGGCTTGCCTTGAACTGGACTTTGCATTTCAAAACAGTTATGTAAAGCTTTGAGGATTGGAGGCAAAAACTAAGCACCTGTAACCGAGCCTTTCATACCTCTCTCAGGACGTCCAACACTCATTTCCTCATTGGAGACAGTTTTGGAAGCTGCCATAGATGCCAAGGTGATGATTTTAGATTCTTGATGAAAAGGATGAGCTTCCCACAGAATCAGCCTAAAGTGCAGTACCACAAGACCAGGGTCTTCTGAGCCTGTGCCAGCTTGCCAGGATAGGTGCCACATGCCCACAACTATGGCCAACCAAGTCATCTCCCAAGGAAAGGCATCCACTTGCTTTGGCAAAGGCTGAATTAGAATTCTTGGAAGCAAGGAGAATCCCTGTTCAGCTTGGTTCTGCAGGTGGTGTGGCTTCTGCAGGGTGAGTGTGACAGTCCCTGCCTGAAGTGAGAGCCATTGTGGGGAATCTGGGAGCCAGACCCTGGGCTACTTTTGCTTGTATGGATACTAAGCTTGTCTCAATAGTGACCCCACTAAACCTGCCCCACCCAACCCAGCTATCTGAAAGGAAAGCCCAAACCTCTTCAAACCACTGGTCTCCAAACTTAATTTCCTTCCTTTACTTTTAACCTATCTGTGTGTTTATGTCCAATGTGGATTTCTTATTTTATTTTTTTTTTTTTTTGAGATGGAGTCTTGCTTTGCTGCCCAGGCTGGAGTGCAGTGGGTCAATCTCAGCTCACTGCAACCTCTGCCCCCTGAGTTCAAGCGATTCTCCTCCCTCAGCGTCCTGAGTAGTTAGGACTACAGGTGCCCGCCACCACACTCTGCTAATTTTTGTATTTTTAATAGAGATGGGGTTTCACCATGTTAACCAGGCTGGTCTCCAACTCCTGACCTCAGGTGATCCACCCGCCTCAGCCTCTTAAAGTGCTAGGATTACAGGCATGAGCCACTGTGCCCAGCCTCAATGTGGATTTCTTAAAGACAATGTAGTTGGGTCTTGTTCTCCAGTCCAGTCTGACAAGCTCTTGTTTTTAATTGGTGTATTTATTTATTTATTTTTTATTTATTTTTATTTTTTTTTTGAGACGGAGTCTCGCTCTGTCGCCCAGGCTGGAGTGCAGTGGCCGGATCTCAGCTCACTGCAAGCTCCGCCTCCCGGGTTCACGCCATTCTCCTGCCTCAGCCTCCCGAGTAGCTGGGACTACAGGCGCCCACCACCTCGCCCGGCTTTTTTTGTATTTTTTTAGTAGAGACGGGGTTTCACCGTGTTAGCCAGGATGGTCTCGATCTCCTGACCTCGTGATCCACCCGTCTCGGCCTCCCAAAGTGCTGGGATTACAGGCTTGAGCCACCGCGCCCGGCCTTTAATTGGTGTATTTAAACCATTTGCAATTAATATTATTAATATGGTTGGATTTAGTCTACCATTTTATTTCTTTTTCTGTTTGTTCCCTTTCTTCCCCCCACCCTTTCCTGTCACTTTTTGAATTATTTGAATAACATATTTGTTGGCTTTTGACTATATATATATTTTTAAGAGATTGCTCTGAAGATTACAGTATACATACCTAAAGTTGTTCACAGTCTGTTTACAGTTTATATTTTATCTCTTCAATTAAAATTCAGAAGTATTACAACAATTTAGGTCCTTAATCTCTCCTTCCTTTATAATTGTTACATGAATTACATATACATCCATTGAAAACCTTACCAGATACTATTATCATTTTGTTCTCAACAGTCATACATATTTGAAGGAACTGAAGAGGAACTTTACCTGTCATGTTTTTCCTTCAGTCCTTAAGTTCCAGGTTTCTTTCTGGTATAGTTGTTTGCCTTCAGCCTAAATAACTTTCTTTGGCACTTAGAACAGATCTGCCAACAGTTCTCTTAGTTGTCTTTCATCTGAGAATGCCTTTATTTTGCCTTCATCCTGAATCTATTTTCTCTTGATATGGATTTTTTTTTTTTTCTTTTTTAAACTTTCTGGCACTTTACCCACGTTGTTCCATCATCATTTTTTCCATGGCTTCTGATAAGAAATCTGCAGTCATGCCCGGTGGAGAAGCTGAGGTCAACATCAGATTTGAAATATTTAAAGTGGATACAAAACTATTTCAGCAATGCAGACAATTAAGTGTGTTGTTGTGGGCGATTGTGCTGTTGGTAAAACATGTCTCCTGATATCCTACACAACAAACAAATTTCCATCGGAATATGTACCAACTGTTTTTGACAACTATGCAGTCACAGTTATGATTGGTGGAGAACCATATACTCTTGGACTTTTTGATACTGCAGGGCAAGAGGATTATGACAGATTACGACCGCTGAGTTATCCACAAACAGATGTATTTCTAGTCTGTTTTTCAGTGGTCTCTCCATCTTCATTTGAAAATGTGAAAGAAAAGTGGGTGCCTGAGATAACTCACCACTGTCCAAAGACTCCTTTCTTGCTTGTTGGGACTCAAATTGATCTCAGAGATGACCCCTCCACTATTGAGAAACTTGCCAAGAACAAACAGAAGCCTATCACTCCAGAGACTGCTGAAAAGCTGGCCCGTGACCTGAAGGCTGTAAGGTATGTGGAGTGTTCTGCACTCACACAGAAAGGCCTCACGAATGTATTTGACGAAGCAATATTGGCCGCCCTGGAACCTCCAGAACCGAAGAAGAGCCGCAGGTGTGTGCTGCTATGAACATCTCTCCAGAGCCCTTTCTGCACAGCTGGTGTCGGCATCATACTAAAAGCAATGTTTAAATCAAACTAAAGATTAAAAATTAAAATTCGTTTTTGCAATAATGACAAATGCCCTGCACCTACCCACATGCACTCGTGTGAGACAAGGCCCATAGGTATGGCCCCCCCTTTCCCCTCCCAGTACTAGTTAATTTTGAGTAATTGTGTATTGTCAGAAAAGTGATTAGTACTAGTTCTTGTTTTGTTGTTTGAAAAAAAAAAAAAAAAAAAGTAGTGGGTTTTTTTTTTTTTTTTTTTTTTTGGTTTAAAAGCAAGGCATGCTTGTGGATGACTGTAACAGACTAATTGGAATTGTTGAAGCTGCTCCCTGGTTCCACTCTGGAGACATCTGGGACATCTTAGTGTTTTTTTTTTTTTTTTTTTTTCCCTCCTCTTTTTTGGGGGGGAGTGTGTGTGGGGTTTGTTTTTTAGTCTTGTTTTTTTAATTCATTAACCAGTGGATAGCCCTTAAGGGGAGGAGGACGGATTGATTCCACATTCCACTTCCTAGATCTAGTTTAGAAAACATGTTCCCCATCTGGTGCTCTTAGGAAGGAGTATAGTAAATGCCTCATTTAATAACATACTCCTTTTTGAAAGTTGCCTTTTCTCTCCACCCTTGAGTAGATCCAGTATTTGATGAAACTCATGAAAGTGGGTGGAGCCTGTCTTGCCCCTCCTCTTTTCTAGGACGCACTATATGTGACTGTGACTTTCAAGGACATTTGTTTGCCATTCACTGTTTTTTTTGGGAAGTTGATTTCTAACTTCTTTCACTGATAAATGAAGAAAAGTATTGCACCTTTGAAATGCATCAAATGAATTGAGTTTGTAATTAAAAAAATTTTTTTCCCTCTCAGTCATTGTCTTATATGCTTAGCGTAGATTTGCAGCTCAGTAGTATATGGTGTTCCTAGAATGCAGCTGAAGACCTGGTATGTAGAGGAAATACGAGGGGTGGTGCTAGAAGACAGACATCTGTGGAATGATTCACATCCTCTCAAGTTAGGAGGATGGAGGCCTGCTTCATTAAGAAGCTGGGGGTAGGGTGGGGGTGGGGAGAACACTTAACAACATGGGGACCAGTCAGGGGAATCCCCTTATTTCTGTTTTGCATATGAGGAACCCTAGAGCAGCCAGGTGAGGCTCTCTAGTTTAATAAAAATCATGGAAAGAGTCTTAATAAAGACTCTTAATAAGTGCTAATAGGGATTTTATCAGCTTATTTTGGTTGCAGTTTCCAATTTTTAAAAATGTTGAGGTAATCTTTCCCACCTTCCCAATCCTAATTCTTGTAGATTCATTAGTGTTGAACCAATGCTTTCTCATGTCTCAATTCTTTGTATATGCATTCTTTTCAGATGTATTAAACAAACAAAAACCCTTCAAAAAAAAAAAAAAAAAAAAGAAATCTGCAGTCATGCCTGTAATCGCAGCACTTTCGGAGGCCGAGGTGGGGGGATCACAAGGTCAGGAGTTCGAGACCAGCCTGGCCAATATGGTGAAACCTGTCTCTACCAAAAATTAGCCGGGCATGGTGGTCCATGCCTGTAATCCCAGCTACTCAGGAGACTGAGGCAGCAGAATCACTTGAACCCAAGAAGTGGAGGTTGCAGTGAGCTGAGATTGCACCACTGCACTCTAGCCTGGGTGACAGAGTGAGACTCCGTCTCAAAAAAAAAAAAAAAGAAATCCACAGTCATTGAATAATTTTCTGTGTTTAATTCATTATTTTCCTCTGACTTCTTTTTAAAACAAATAACTGGTAAAATGTACATATCAGAAAACTTGCCATCTTAATCATTTATAAGTGTACAGTAGTGTTAGGCACATTCACATTGTGTGCAGTCAATCTCCAAAATTCTCACCTTGCAAAATTGACACTCTATACTCATTAAACAACAGCTCCCATTCTCTTCTGCCCCCAGCCCCTGGCAACCACCATTCTACTTTCTGTCTTTTTGAATTTGAATTTTCTAGGTACCTCATAGAAGTGGAAGCATATAGTATTTGTCTTTTTGTGACTGGCTTCTTTCACTAAGCACAATGTCCTCAAGGTTCATCCACGTTTTAGCATGCATCAGAATGTCCCTCCTTTTCTAAGGTTAAATTTTGATTGTGTGTCTATACCACATTTTGTTTATCCATTCATCTGTTGACGGGCACTTGTGTTGCTTCCATCTTTTGACTTGTGAATAATGCTGCTATGAACATGGGTGTGCAAACATCTTTTCAAGACCCAGCTTCCAATTATTTGGGTATATACTCAGAAGTGGGATTGCTGATAATTCTATTTTTTAATTTTCTCAGGAACTTCTGTATTGTTTCTCAGACTGCTTTTGAGATTTTTTTTTTTTTAAGTTTCTGGAGTTTGATTATGTGTCTGAGTATAAGTTGTTTGTGTTTGTTTTCTGGTGTTTGTTCATTTTTTGCATTCATCCTGTTTGGGGTTCACTAATTTTCTTGAATCTGTAATTTTATATCTTTCATCAAATTTGAGCATATTTCTTCAAGTAGTTCCTTTTCTGCACCAATCTTTTATTCCTCCCCTGGGACTCCAGTGATATGAACATTAGACCCTGAGACTGTTCATTATTTTTGCAATCTTTTTTTCTTTCTGTTCTTCAGAATAGATAATTCCTCTTCATTTATCTTTAAGTTCATTAACTTCCTCTTCTGAGGTCTCCATTCTGCTATTAAGCCCACCTAGTTAATTTTTATTTCAGATACTGTGTTTTTTGGTTCTAAAATTCCCATTTGGTTCTTTTTATAGTTTCTATTTTTCTGCTGAAAGCTTCTGTCTTTCCCTTTATTACAAGTGTGTTTACCATTATTTCATCCAGCATACTTATAATAGATGTTTTAAGTCTTTATCTGATAATTCTAACCTCTTGGTCATATTGGTGCTGGCATCTTTTTTTTTTTTTTTTTTTTTTTGCTTTTTTTATTATTATACTTTAAGTTCTAGGGTACATGTGCACAACGTGCAGGTTTGTTACATAGGTATACATGTGTCATGTTGGTTTGCTGCACCCATTAACTCATCATTTACATTAGGTATTTATCCTAATGCTATCCTTCTCCCACTCCCCACCCAACGACAGGCCCTGGGGTGTGATGTTCCCCACCCTGTGTCCAAGTGTTCTCATTCTCATTGTTCAGTTCCCACCTATGAGTGAGAACATGTGGTGGTTGGTTTTCTGTCCTTGTGATAGTTTGCTCAGAATGATGGTTTCTAGCTGCATCCATGTCCCTGCAAAGGACATGAACTCATCCTTCTTTATGGCTGCATAGTATTCCATGGTATATTAATCCAGTCTATCATTGATGGACATTTGGGTTGGTTCCAAGTCTTTGCTATTGTGAATAGTGCTGCAGTAAACATATGTGTACATGTGTTTTTATAGTAGCATGATTTATAATCCTTTGGATATATACCCAGTAATGGGATGGCCGGGTCAAATGGTATTTCTAGTTCTAGATCCTTGAGGAATCGCCACACTATCTTCCACAATGGTTGAACTAGTTTACAGTCCCACCAACAGTATAAAAGCATTCCTATTTCTCCACATCCTCTCTGGTGCTGGCATCTTTTGATCATCTTTTCCCATAAAAATTGGTAACATTTTCTAGAGCTTTGTGGAGCAATTTTGGATTGCATCCTGGATATTTTGAATAGTATTAATATGTTGTGAGACTCTGAATCTTGTTAAAATTCTTCTACAGCAAGAGTCAGCAAACTATGACCTGCAGGCCAAATCCAGCCTTCCCCCTGTTTTTATAGGTAAAGTTGTACTGGAACACAGCCTGGCTGCTTCATTTACATACTGTGCTGCTTTGGCACTACAATAGCAGGGTTGAGTGGTTGTGATGGAAGACTATATGGCACAAAGCTTAAAATATTTATTATCTGGCCTTTTGTGGAAAAAGTTTGCTCACCTCAGCTTTAGAAAGTGTAGGGCCGGGCGCGGTGGCTCACGCCTGTAATCCCAGCACTTTGGGAGGCCAAGGCAGGCGGATCATGAGGTCAGGAGATCAAGATCATCCTGGCCAACACAGTGAAACCCCGTCTCTACTAAAAATACAAAAAATTAACTGGGTGTGGTGGTGGGCACCTGTAGTCCCAGCTACTCGGGAGGCTGAGGCAGGAGAATGGCGTGGACCCGGGAGGCAGAGGTTTCAGTGAGCTGAGATTGTGCCACTGCACTCCAGCCTGGGGGACAGAGTGAAGACTCCATCTAAAAAAAAAAAAAAAGTGTTGACTTTGTTTTTGTTTTGTTTGTTTTCATAGGCAATCAATCTAATGAGGTTCAGACTGCAAATTCTGTCTCATCATCTTGGGGACAGATCTAGGAGAGAGAAAATGAAATAGTTTTAACGGGGATTTCACTCTATACTCTCTGGCTCACAGGAACCCTTCTCCTAAGTCTTCTGGTCAGAGAGATGGGGTTTCTCTCAGAGTTTCTGCTGTCTCTGCTACCGTGCAGCTCCCCAACTGGACCTATTCTCATCTCAAAGCTGTGATAGAAAAGAAGAAAATTGGGGGAAACTCACCCCATACAGACAGTTTCCTCAAGCTTTGATTCCTTTCTGTAATTTGGCTGCTTGTTTACTTTTCGGAGTCCTTAGTTGCATTTTGTCCAGAATTTTTAGTTGTGATCAGTGGCAGAGACTGCAGTGCCTTACTCCATTTTGTCTGGTACTGGAAACCTCCCAACTTCTTTGTGACCACGACCTATAGTGAAAAAACACATTTTACATTGAGACTCAGTACACACACACACACACACACACACACACACACACACACACACAGAGACATCAGTGTTTCACAAACAATGCTGTGTGTGATGGCCTCTTACTTATTCTATTGTATTCCTTTTCAGTTTTGTTATTGTTTCTTAATGGTGCTAAGAGACCAGTGTGATGGCTCATGTGGGAGGATCGCTTGAGGCCAGGAGTTTGAGACCAGCCTGGGCAACATAGTGAGACCTCATCTATACAAAAGCCAAAATTAGCCCAGCACGGTGGCACGCATCTGTAGTCCTAGCTACCTGAGATGCTGCTGAGGCGAGAGGATCATTGCTTGAGCCCAGAGGTTTGAGGTTACAGTGAGCTATGATCCTGCCATTGCACTCCAGCCTTGGTGAGAGAGTGAGACCTTGTCAATAAATAGTGCTAAGACTCATTACTCGGCGTTAACCTAAGTTTGAAAAACAGAGCTCTAAACACTGTCACTGAAACAGGAGAGGCAAGGCTTCTACTAGCTGAAATACGCACATTTAAACAAGTCCTGAATAATATATACCACAACTGATGATACAATAAACTTGCGAGTCAAAAAATGTGATGAGAATTGCATAATAACCTTTAATTGTAGAACTCCAGGTTCTCCATGTGAGAAACACCTGACTCTCTGCTCCCCTTCCTCAACCCTTGACAAAGGTGAACGAAGTTAGGGATCTTTGTAATCTTTTGTAGTCCAAAAATAGCCAACTCAAAGTGATATGACGCAACTGTAAGTCATCCAAAATCTAAATTTTATATTAGGTGCCTGATACACATGTTACTTGCAAAATAAACAGCCTGAAGCCAACTCAGAGGAAAACAAAGTGATCATTATTGATGCCTGATTCTCGCTGCCTTCTGCTGCTGCTGCCCCCTTTAGCTCCCCTCCCTTCTTTCCTTCCTCCCCTCTTCCTGAATAAAATCAGCTGGGTAATGAATTTTTTTTTTCTTTCCGAGATGGAGTTTCTCTCTGTCACCCAGGCTGGAGTGCAGTGGCGCGATCTCGGCTCACTGCAACCTCTGCCTCCCGAATTCAAGCAATTCTCCTGCCTCAGCCTCCAGAGTAGCTGGGATTACAGGCGACCACCACTGCGCCCGGCTAATTTTGTATTTTTAGTAGAGACGGGATTTCGCCATGTTGGCCAGGCTGGTTTTGAACTCCTGACCTCAGGTGATCTGCTCACCTCTGCCTCTCAAAGTGCTGGGATCACAGGCATGAGCCACCAGCCTGGCTGGTAATAAATATTCTATCTGGATACTGATCCTTGGCAAGTTAAAGGACGTAGATGCTTAAACAGTCAGGGCCCCCACCGAAAAGGTGGTTACTAATTTTAAGTACCTCCAAAATATCTACCTTAATTACTGATTAAAGACACCTCCAGGCTGGGCGCAGTGGCTCACGCCTGTAATCCCAGCACTTTGGGAGGTCGAAGCGGGTGGATTATGAGGTCAGGAGATCAAGACCATCCTGGCTAACATGGTGAAACACTGTCTCTACTAAAAATACAAAAATTAGCTGGGTGTGGTGGTGGGTGCCTGTAATCCCAGCTACTCGGGAGGCTGAGGCAGGAGAACTGCTTGAACCTGGGAGGCGGAGCTTGCTGTGAGCCGAGATCACGCCACTGCACTCCAGCCTGGGCGACAGAGCGAGACTCCATCTCAAAAAAAAAAAAAAAGACACCTCCAGAATATCGTAAATTTGATTACCTGTTACAAGTGCTTCTGAAATATAATAAACTTGATCGAAGGTATCAGAAATATCTTACAGCTCTATACTTGAAACCCTATGTTTACATAAAATAGCACTGAACACACAAGCCGACCAAAGCAAGTGGTTACTTTTCCCCTTCTCGTCGTCTTCTGGTTTTCTAAAACATTTCCTTTTCCAAGATGAAAGACATCTTTTCCTGATTCCTTCAGTGTGGAGTCTTACATTTTGGGGATGGGTGGAGACGAGAAGGTGGTAGAATAAACGAGTGAGAGAAAAGGTAGAATGAATAAGAATGTGGTGCCCTAAGTCCCACCTCCCTACTTCTCCCTACCACACACTCAGGCTGCATCATCCCATCTGGGATTTCATCTCCCCCAGTCACCCTGAATTCCTCCAAGTCTATGGTACCAATCTGAGCACTCACTGCCCACCCCACCCTCAAGATGGCTACATGCAGCAATATATTGAAAAGTTGGCCTGTGGTCTCAAGATAGAAAGTATTCGGAGAAACACAGGACTTTCCTTGAGATGCTACATCAAGACCCTTTTCTTCTCCACTCAATCTTTTGAAAACATAATGAAAAATTCCATCTCGCCTTTATTGAAACACACAGGGAAACCACACCTCAGCTGGCAGAGCTATGCCCCCAAAGTGGACCGACCCTTGCTCACAGCAGGAACTATGTGTTTTAGACATTTTAAAAACCCATCTTGCTGGCCGGGCGCGGTGGCTCAAGCCTGTAATCCCAGCACTTTGGGAGGCCGAGACGGGTGGATCACGAGGTCAGGAGATCGAGACCATCCTGGCTAACACCGTGAAACCCCGTCTCTACTAAAAATACAAAAAACTAGCCGGGCGAGGTGGCGGGCGCCTGTAGTCCCAGCTACTCCGGAGGCTGAGGCAGGATAATGGCCTAAACCCGGGAGGCGGAGCTTGCAGTGAGCTGAGATCCGGCCACTGCACTCCAGCCGGGGCTACAGAGCAAGACTCCGTCTCAAAAAAAAAAAAAACCCATCTTGCTTGGACATGGGTTGTTTTTAAAAAGTATAATATTGATTGAAGAGATTTCTACTTTATAACATCAACAATTTAAAGAGGAGGAAGCTTTTATTTTTATGTGTCTTGGATGAGAGAGTGTAGAAAAGGCATGGGGAGATAGTGTTTGTATCTGCAGAAGCCAACGCTCCCTTCTTCCACAAGGGTAGCTGACCATTATTGGTACTTACTCTGTATCTTACAAGAATTGACCCACAAAACAATCCTATAAGTTAGGTGCTATACTTAGCATCACCTTCATCTTACAAATGGGGAAACTGAGGCTTGGAATGGTCAAGAAGCTTGCCCAAGGTCTCATGTAGCAACTAGCCGAGCTAGGATTTGAACAGTGGGGCTCCAGAGTCCATGGGCATAACTACTATGCTACAGTAACCTCTAGTTTACCACTGAATTAAAAGCTGGTCTTACACAAAAGCCATGGAGTGAGCAAAAATTCCATCCTTTTACTTCTATTCCAGAGAGATAAAAACAAAGGAAATGGGAGAGATAATGTTATTATCATCATTTTAATTTGTTAACTTGAGTTCTAAAGTCTGGCAGAATTCATGCTCCTCTTCCCACAATTTAGAGTTGTTTCTGGGAAGGACTAATCAACCAGGGCCTGAATTTCCCAGCCTCCCTCAGATCTAGGTGGGGTCATGGACCAGTTCTCTCCAGTAAAATGTGAGCCAAAGGAGTGTATGTCACTTTGGGGACAAGACAATGAAGAAGCAAGTGCACCTTCTCCATTCTCTCTTCCCCTGTTTTGCCTTCTCGATGCAGAGGACTCCAAGCCCTAGGGAACAGAGAAGCTACAGAAAGAAAGTAGTCTGAGTACTTGAATGACTTAATGGAAGGCTGTCCACTGTCTAGGGACACTGAACAAATACGTGAGTAAGAAATAACCTTCTGTTGTGTTAAACCACTGAAACTTGGGGTTTGTATGTTACCGCAGCTAGCATTACCTTAATATATAAAGCACACAACCAATGACTGTCAAAGAGCCCCCAGCATGTCCCTGCGCCCTTTCTGTTCTAGTTCCTTACTGCTGCATAACCACATCAAAACTAAGTGTCTTAACCCAACCATCGTATTATGCTCACCAACTCTGTGGGTCAGGAATTCAGGTGGGGTACAACAGAGCTTGGATCTCCTCCACAATGTCTGGAGCCTCAGCTGGAAGACACAGAGGACTGGGGATGATTCAGGGTCAGGCTGATGTTATCCAGGGGAACCTTCATTCCCATGACTGGCCATTGATGCTGGATGTCAATTGGGACCTCAGTTGGGGTTGTCAGGCAGGACATCTACATGTGGCCTCTTCATGTGATCTCTCCACTTCCTTATGTAGACTAGTTTCCAGCAGTGAACATCCCAAAAACACCAGGTGGAAGCTATATCACCTTTTATGACATAGCATTACTTCTGCTGGAGTCCCATGCCCATCTAGATTCAAGGGGAGGAAATATAAACTCCACCTTGCAATGTGAGGAATGTCAGTGTCACATGGTAAGAGCAAGAGGGATGGGAGATCTTGTAATCATCTTTTAAAAGAGTGACCTGCCACACTTCCTTTTCATAATTCTTTTATTTTTTCCTTCCTTCCTTCCTTCTTTCCTTCTTTCCTTCCTTCCTTTTCTTCTTCTTCCTCTTCCTCTTCCTTCTCCTCTTCTTCTTCTTCTTCCTATTCTCTTCTCTTCTTTCTCTTCTCTTTTTCTTTTTTTGAGACAGGGTTTTGGGGTTTCACTGTGTTACCAAGGCTGGAGTGCAGTGGCACAATCATGCAGTCTTGACCTTCCAGGCTCAGGCGATCCTCCCACCTCAGTCTCCCAAGTAGCTGGGACCACAGGTGCACAGTATTTTTTTTTTTTTTTTTTTGTAGAGCTAGAATCTTCCTATGTTGCCCAGGCTGTTCTTGAGCTCCTAGGCTCAAGTGATCTTCTCACCACGGCCTCCCAAAGTGCTGGGATTATAGGTGTGAGCCACTGTGCCCAGCTTTTCCATACTTTTCTCATCCCTTTCCCTTTCTTCTTCTTGCCCTGTACTTTCTCTCCTTCTTGTCATGTTCCTTCCCCACTCCCCAAGCCTGTCCACAGTCAGCTCTAACATTCCTCAGTTCTGTTTAATTGACATTAACTGAGCATATATAATGTGACAGTTGTCAGTTTCACGTAGATAACCCCCTACTTACTTTTCCACATCCTGCTGTCTTTTCCCACTTCAGTTTTCCCTCTTGAGGTGGGTATGAGACAGGGTTTCTCAGCCTCAGCATTGTTGACATTTTGTATGGGATAACTCTTGTTGTGGGGACTATCTTGTGATTTGCAGGATGTTCAGCAGCATCCCTGGCCTCTAGTCATTAAATGCCAGTGGCACCTCTCCTCACATCATGACAACCAAAAGTGTCCCCAGACATTGCAAAATCACCCCCAGTTAAGAGCCACTGTTAAAAGGGAATATATAGGGGAGGTAGAGTTGATAAAATCCCCAAATCTTAGAAGTCAGTGGTCTCGACGAGATCGGGCACGTTCAGGGTGGTATGGCCATAGACAGAAGTCAGTGGTCTTCAAACTGTTTTGGTCATGCACCCTTAGTAACAAAACAGTGTCTGAGACTACAACCCAATATGTGCATGTTTCTTTGTTCATATAAAGTCTATACATATCTTCTATGTAGTTCTTTTTTGTAATTATAAAATAATCACAAAAGTAGGCATTTTTAAAAGGATTAGATAAAAACCTAATTAGAGGCCAGGTGTGGTAACTTACCCCTGTAATCCCAGCACTTTGGGAGGCCAAGGTAGGATTACTTTAACCTGGGAGTTCAGTACCAGCTTGGGCAACACAGTGAGACTCCACCAAAAAAAAAAAAAAAAAAAAACAAGGAAGAAAGGAAGAAGAAGAAAAAAAACAAAACAAACAAACAAACAAAACTGTCCGGCACTGTGGCTCATGCCTGTAATCCTAGCACTTTGGGAGGCCAAGGCAGGCAGATCACTTGAGGTTAGGAGTTCAAGACCAGCCTGACCAACATAGTGAAACCCCCGTCTCTACTAAAAATACAAAAATTAGCCAGAAATTGCTTGAACCTGGGAGGCGGAGGTTGCAGTGAGCTGAGATCATGCCACTGCACTCAGGCCTAGGCAACAGAGGGAGACTCTGTCTCAAAAAAAAAAAAAAAAAAAAAAAAAAAGACAAAAAAAAAAAACTAATTAGATATCCTGATATAATCATCTTGGTCACTCCCTGTGGATGGCCATTTCTAGTGCTAGACCATAATGAATGCAACCGCTAGGGCTAGACAGATCTAGCCTTACAGCACTGGTTTCTGTTTCC
This sequence comes from Macaca mulatta, assembly GCF_049350105.2. NCBI lineage: Eukaryota > Metazoa > Chordata > Mammalia > Primates > Cercopithecidae > Macaca > Macaca mulatta. The sequence continues at coordinate 144,893,110 of NC_133409.1, read as the reverse complement.
TGCACTACCATTTACTAGTTGAGTTACATTTATTCATTCAATAAAATGTCAGGAATGCAATGGAAAACAAGAACCTTCAAGAAACTCTTAGTTTTCTCATAGGCAAAATGAGGATAACTTGCAGGATGGTAGTGAGGATTAATAAGACGATATACAATAAGCATATAATAGGCACTCAAAAGTGGTGCCTGTGAATTCATGGCAGGGCTATTTGTGACAGCAAAAGACCGGAAAGAGCCCTACTGCATATCAACAAAGGACTGGTTGAATAAACAATGTTATATCTATGAAGCAGGATGGGTACTCAAGGAAGTAACCATGTCCTCAGGATGCAACAACCATGGTGACCGTGGTGACTGTACAGTCAACACCGTAACCCCAGCATTCACATTGTAGTCAAGCTCATGCAAGCAAAGTTGTCTCTAGTAGAGAATTTCCCCCATAGAAAGCATGCATATTTTTATTTTACCTGTCCTCAGACTAACCCTTTGCTCATCATAATAGTAAAAACCACACCCTTGGGTAGAGATGTAAGGTGCTATTGACACATGTGGGGAATGAATAGGCAGGCACAGCTACTGCGCATGTGCACCCAGAGGACCGCCCAGAGCGTGCTTCCTAGTAACACCTCTTCCCAATCCTTTAAGAAGGATGTAAGTCTCCCGTAAAGGGAGTCTCCCTAGTGCCAGTCTTGGCTGCCCCACCCTGAATCCTCTCTCAGGGTGGACTGCCTCTTCTGCACTTAACTTTCAAAATATTCTTTTTCTTTTTTTTTTTTTTTTTTTTTTTTTTTTTTTTTTGAGACGGAGTCTCGCGCTGTCACCCAGGCTGGAGTGCAGTGGCCGGATCTCAGCTCACTGCAAGCTCCGCCTCCCGGGTTCACGCCATTCTCCTGCCTCCGCCTCCCGAGTAGCTGGGACTACAGGCGTCCGCCACCTCGGCCGGCTAGTTTTTTGTATTTTTTAGTAGAGACGGGGTTTCACCGTGTTAACCAGGATGGTCTCGATCTCCTGACCTCGTGATCCGCCCGTCTCGGCCTCCCAAAGTGCTGGGATTACAGGCTTGAGCCACCGCGCCCGGCCCAAAATATTCTTTTTCCTTTGCAATAAATTGTTCTATGTTGCGTCTCCTGCTGTGTGTGTCTTGTTTAAATTCTTTTAAACTAAGAAGACAAGAACTAAGGTCTCACAACAGCCATCAACATCTACACAATAGAGCAATATACAGCTGTCAAGAGGAAGGAGGGACTGGGCACGGTGGTTCACACCAACACTTTGGGAGGCTAAGGGATTTTTTTTTTTTAATTATTATTAAATTTAAAAAAGAGAGGCTGGGCGTGGTGGCTGACGCTTGAAATCCTAGCACTTTGGGAGCCCGAGGCAGGTGGATCATCAGGTCAGGAGTTTGAGACCAGCCTGGCCAACATAGTGAAACCCTGTCTCTACTAAAAACACTAAATTTAGCCAGACATGGTGGCGCGTGCCTGTAATCCCAGCTACTCAGGAGGCTGAGGCAGGAGAATTGCTTGAACCTGGGAGGCGGAGGTTGCAGTGAGCTGAGATCATGCCACTGCACTCCAGCCTGGTGACACAGCGAGACTCCATCTCAAAAAAAAAAAAAAAAAAAGGAGAGAGAGAGAAAAGAGGAATATATGTATATATTGTTATGGAGTAATCTCCAGGATACTTAGTTAAAACAAGTGAGGTGAGGTACAGTGGGTGGGAGTGGGACTGAATGGGTGAAGCCCGAAGGATTATTTTTTGGGCGATAAACTATTTTCTCTGATGCTGTAATGGTGGACACATGACATATGCATCTATAAAAACCCATAGAACTTTGCAGTAAGACTGAACCTTAACGTATATATTAATTTTAATGTGTACATTAGTCAATCATTATTAATGTAAAATGTATACAAATTCTAAGCAATCATTTAGCAGATCAGAGGATCCCACATAGAACAGACTATGACAAAACAACCTGGCCGGGCATGGTGGCTCACGCCTGTAATCCCAGCATTTTGGGAGGCTGAGGCAGGCGGATCATGGGGTCAGGAGATCGAGACCATCCTGGCTAACATGGTGAAACCCCATCTTTACTAAAAATAAAAAAAATTAGCCGGGCATGGTGGTGGGCACCTGTAGTCCCAGCTACTCGGGAGGCTGAAGCAGGACAATGGTGTGAACCCGGGAGGCAGAGCTTGCAATGAGCTGAGATTGGGCCACTGCACTTCAGCCTGGGCAACAGAGCAAGACTCCATCTCGGGAAAAAAAAAAAATCTAATCTAACTGTGTTACAAATGTATGAAACAACCTCTCTGAAGGGGTTTGAGGGAAAAGGGTGCTGACCTCGGCCACTTTGGAAATGAGTGGAGTCTGTAAGACCGAAGTCAAAAGACCTGCATACACGTACTGTACTATAGGTGATAAAGTAGTCTCCACAAGTGTATGGCTTAACAATTCTGAAATCACTATACATGTATACTGGAAATGGAAGATTAAGTCACGGGATGGCAGATGGTGGGATTCTGGGTTCTCACTTTTGAAGTAGAAGGTTACAGATGAACAAGGGGAGATAACTAGGATGATTCTGGGAATGGATGAGAGTGGTAAGATATCAGAATGAACTCATGCCTAGCTTACAGATACACACACACATACAATACAAATGTGTATATATGCATAAACATTTATAAATATGTGTATATAGAAAGTTAGTATTCACCCATATGTTTATTTGCTCTGTCAGCTAAGAAGGCCTAGAAATGATGACATCCCACTAGCAATGACTGCACCTAGTGCCGAGAGTTTCTTGGTTTCTAATACCATTTTCCAAAAAAGGAACCAGAGATCCTTGGAGAAATAGCTGATTTTAGGTCTAGGGCATCTTGTGACAGAAAGTAAGGAAGTACTTAGCAAAACACAGCAATGGGAGTATGTCAAAAGGACACTATAACCACCCAAAAGAGCTCTCAATGGCCGAAGTAGGAACAATCTGAGAAACAAAGCAGTATGAGATTATAACCCAAAGTATAAAATAAATATCCATGGGTTCACACTGACATATTTTTCATTTTATTTATTTGTTTTTGAGACAGGTCTCGCTCTGTCACCCAGGCTGGGGTGCAGTGGCTCACTGCAGCCTTGACTTCTTGGGCTCAACAATCCTCCTGCCTCAGCCTCCCAAGTACCTGGGACCACAGGTGCATGCCACCATCACCCAGCTAAATTTTTAATTTATTATTTGTAGATAGAGGGTCCGGCTGTGTTGCCCAGGCCCATCTTGAACTCCTGGGCTCAAGTGATCCATTCATCTTGGCCTCCCAAAGTGCTGTGCTGGAACTATAGACATAAGCCACCGTACCCGGCCTGACACAAATAAGTGATTGAATAAATAACAGGGGAGGAGAGGCAAAGTCCCATGCAAAATTCCAGACAGTTTCTGTAGAGACCCTGCAGTCAAGGAAGTGCAGCAGAATTCCTCACTCCTTAAATTTAGCCTAGGAATAGTGACTTCATCCCAAAGAGTACAGTGTGGAAAGAGAGAGGAAAAAAAAGAGTAAGTTTAGGCTGGATGTGGTGGCTCACGCCTGTAATCCCAGCACTTTGGGAGGCTGAGGAGGGTGGATCATCTGAGGTCAAGAGTTCAAGACCAACCTGGCCAACATGGTGAAACCCCATATCTACTAAAAATACAAAATTAGCCGGGCATGGTAGTGTGTGCCTGTAATCCCAGCTACTTGGGAGGTTGAGGCAGAAGAATCGCTTGAACCCAGGAGGCAGAGATTGCAGTGAGTCGAGATCGCGCCATTGCATTCCACCTGGACAACAAGAGTGAAATTCCGTCTCAAAAAAAAAAAAAAAAAAAAAAGCCGGGTGCTGTGGCTCACGCCTGTAATCCCAACACTTTGGGAGGCCGAGACAGGCGGATCACGAGGTCAGGAGATCGAGACCATCCTGGCTAACATGGCGAAACCCCGTCTCTACTAAAAATACAAAAAAAAAAATTAGCCAGGCGTAGTGGCAGGCGCCTGTAGTCCCAGCTACTCGGGAGGCTGAGGCAGGAAAATAGCGTGAACCCGGGAGGCAGAGCTTGCAGTGAGCCGAGATCACGCCACTGCACTCTAGCCTGGGCCGCTGAGTGAGACTCTGTCTCAAAAAAAAAAAAAAAAGTAAGTTTACAATGGAGAAACCTGACAAAAACTACCTAGATTTCCAAAGCCTGATTTCCTAACCATGGTTGCAATCCCAACGTGGAAAGTTTTACCTGTGTGGCACTGTCAGATCAAGAAATAAGAAACGCCAGGTGAACAAGATGAACACCAACAGGGATAGTTCATTCAAGTTGATAACACGTACCCTTGATATGATTCCATGAGAATGACACTTTACCTCTGTGGTCTTCCTTCCCCAAATCCATAACCTGAGTCTAATGAGAAAAACATCAGACAAATCCCAATTGAGGGACATTCTACAAAATATCTGTCTGGTACTCCTCAAATTGTTGAGGTCGTCAAAAACAAGGAAAGTCTGAGAATCTATCACAGCCAAGAGAAGCCTAAGGAGACACACAGACTAAATGTCAGGGCGGCTTCTAGGTGTGCTTGCTGTTCCTGGGATAGAATGCTAAGGTGGGGTGGGGGCACCAACAGATACCTATGCACAGCTTAGGGAAGCATCTCCATGAGTGCAGCTATGACTCTCACCAATGTTCCTGGCCCTCTGTGATGTCAGGGCCTGCATTTCTTGATCTGACTGCGCAACACAGATAAAACGTTCCAGGTTGGGATTGCACCCATGGTTAGGAAACGACTTTTGAAACAGACTTGAATTGACATCCTACTCTGCCATTTCATTTGTTACTTTGGGAGGATTACCAAAACCTCTCTGTGCGTCTTTTCTCATCATCTCTAACATAGGGATTATAATTGTAACCACTAATAACTGGCTAATTTTTCTTTTTTCTTTTTGTTTGTAAAGCACAAATAAAGTATGTAGGGTGCTTGGCCTAGTACCTGGCACTTAGCACTCAGTAAATGTTAGCCATTTACTATTGTACACTGTGTAATTCATTTAGTGTATATAAATTTTCTTTTCTTGTTGTTTTCTTTTGTTTGTGTATTTGTTTTTGAGACAGAGTCTTGCTCAGTCGCCCAGGCTAGAGTGCAGTGGTGTGATCTCAGATCACTGCAACTTCTGCCTCCCAGGCTCAAGGGATCCTCCCACCTCAGCCTCCCCAGTAGCTGGGATAACAGGTGCTCACCACCATGCCCGGATCATTTTTGTATTTTTACTAGAGACGGGGTTTTACCACGTTGGCCAGGCTGGTCTGGAACTCCTGACCTCAGGTGATCCACCTGCCTCGGCCTCTCGAAGTGCTAGGATTACAGGCGTGAGCCACCATGCCTGGCTGTGTTGTTGTTGTTGTCGTTGTTGTTGTTGTTGTTTTTGATGGAGTTTCACTCTTGTTGCCCAGGCTGGAGTGCAATGGCAAGATCTCAGCTCACCGCAACCTCCGCCTCCTGGATTCAAGCGAGTCTCCTGGCTCAGCCTCCCAAGTAGCTGGGATTACAGGCATGTGCCACCACGCTGGGCTAACTTTGTATTTTTAGTAGAGACGGGGTTTCTCCATGTTGGTCAGGCTGGTCTTGAACTCCCAACCTCAGGTGATCTGCCCACCTCGGCCTCTCAAAGTGCTGGGATTACAGGCATGAGCCACCATGCCCAGACCTGGCTGTTTTTTTGACAGAATTTTATTTAGGAAAATTGTTTTCCTTCATTCCCCTGGTGCAAAAGAAAAAGAAAAAGAAAAAGAAAGAGGAAGAAAGAAGGAAGGAAGGAAGGAAAAGAGAAAGAAAAGAAAGAGAAAGAAAGAAAAAGAGAAAGAAAGAAAGAGAAAGCAAGAAAGAAAAAGAGAGAAAGAAAGAAGAAAGAATGAATGAAAGAAAAGAAAGAAAGAGAAAGAAAGAAAGAAAGAAAGAGAAAGAAAGAAAGAAAGAGAAAGAAAGAAAGAAAAAAGAGAAAAAGAAATTGTTAACTAGGTGTTGGAAAACTGAAAAGACAAAAGGGGCTCAACCATTGGAGGTACTCACTACAGGCAGCAGCTATCACACTGTATGGAAAATCCAAATGAGAGGCTGAATTTAAAAACAGTTTTTTAGTTGGCCGGGCTTGGTGGCTCATGCTTGTAATCTCAGCACTTTGGAAGGCAGAGGCGGTTGGATCGCTTGAATCCAGAAGACATGGCAAAACCCGATATCTACCAAAAAATACCAAAATTAGCTGGGCTTGGTGGCGCATGCCTGTAATCCCAGCTACTCTGGAGGCTGAGGCAGGAGAATCGCTTGAACACGGAGGCAGAGGTTGCAGTGAGCCGAGATCGCGCCACTGCACTCCAGCCTGGGTGACAAGGCGAGACCCAGTCTCTAATCAATAATAATAATAATAAAATTAACACTTTTATTGAGTATAATTTACATGCCATAAAATTCACCCACTGAAAGTGTACACTTCCTTCACTTCACCTTACAGGGTCTCACTCTGTTGCTCAGGCTGCGATGCAGTGGCGCCATATTAGCTCACTGCAACCTCTGCCTCCCGGGGTCAGGAGATCCTCCCACCTCAGCCTCCCGAGTAGCGGGACTACAGGTGTGCACCACCACACCCAGCTAATTTTTCTTTTTTTTCTTTTTTCCTTTCTTTCTCTCCCTCCCTTCCTTTTTTTTTTTTTTTTTTTTTTTTTTTGTAGAGACGGTGTCTCCCCTTGTGGCCAGGTTGGTCACAACTCCTGAACTCAAGCTATCTGCCCGCCTCGACCTCCCAAAATGCTAGGATTACAGGCGTGAGCCACTGCGTCCAGCCACACTTCCATGACTTTTTAATAAACTTACACAGTTGTGCAATTGTCACCACAATCCACTTTTAGAACATTTCTACTTTCCTCCAATTTTTTTAAGCCCACCTGCATTCAATCCCCGCTCCCACACCTCGCCCCAGGTAACTGTGCTCTGTGTCTTTGTAGATTTGCCTAGTGTAATCTATTTTTTACTTCGGTAATATAAGGAGGTCGTGCAAAATAGAGACTATTTAGGAACAGACTAGGCAGACTTAAATCTGATGGAAAGTTTAAAGTTGTTTAAAAGTGGGCTATAGTTTTACATGATTTTTTTATTTTTTTATTTTTTTATTTTTTGAGACGGAGTCTCGCTCTGTCACCCAGGCTGGAGTGCGGTGGCCGGATCTCAGCTCACTGCAAGCTCCGCCTCCCGGGTTCACGCCATTCTCCTGCCTCAGCCTCCCGAGTAGCTGGGACTATAGGCGCCCGCCACCTCGCCCGGCTAGTTTTTTGTATTTTTTAGTGGAGACGGGGTTTCACCGTGTTAGCCAGGATGGTCTCGATCTCCTGACCTCGTGATCCGCCCGTCTCGGCCTCCCAAAGTGCTGGGATTACAGGCGTGAGCCACCGCGCCCGGCCCATGATTTTTTTAAAAAGAGGAAAGGTGAGGAGAGGTTCCACTTTGGGGCGACTAGGACTGAGGTGATGGTTCTGGAGGGGGCGAGCGAAGTTGTGAGGGGAGGAGAGCCCTCGCGTCACGCCCGCCCCGCCCAGGGTCGGATTGGCTCCTGACTCACCCTCTTTGCCCCAGGGCGGCCGCCGTCTCTTGCGCAGGCGCAGTGCTCCTGCTTCCTGGCCGAGGGCGGGCGAGCGGAGCCTGCATTCGCAGCGATCGCGAGCGTGTGGTGATTGCTTCTGTCTGTTGTTTAGATATGGAAGCTGAGAGGATGCACAGAGGCAGCCGGAGCCTGGGTCGGGGTCTCGCTCGGTGCTGACCGCCCCCGGGGTCGAGTAGGCGATGGGGGAGCCCGGCTTCTTCGTCACAGGAGACCGCGCCCGTGGCCGGAGCTGGTGCCTGCGGCGGGTGGGGATGAGCGCCGGGTGGCTGCTGCTGGAAGATGGGCGCGAGGTACGGGGGAAGGGGTCCTGTGGGGCGGAGGGCAGGGGCTGGAGGGAGCGGGGCTCGGGGAGGGAGGAAGGTGTCTTGCTGCGCTGAATGAATGGCAGAGAGGAGGCGGGCACCAGGAAGAGGAGCGAAGTGTCTGTGGGGGGTGGATTCCTGGGGAGAGAAGGGAGAAAGCGGTTCTGGCGCGAGCGACTGAAGGGTCTGCGGTGGGAGGTGTTTGGGGGAGAAATAGGGGCCGAATGAGAGAAAGAAAAGAGAGTTCGGCTCTGGGGAGCCATGGGGGGCCACAAGGGTTGGGGTGAGGACGGAGGCCCTGGCCCGCGGCCTGTGGGGCGAGAAGCTGGCCCCGTCCAGAGAGGCCTGGGCCAGCGGGTAGCGGGGCCGGGAAGGAGAGGGACGCGCAGAGAATGTGAGGAGACGCGGGGGTGTCGAGGAGGGGAGGGCGGGGGCTGGCCAGATCCCGTTTAGGGCGCACGGAGCCCCGCGGTGCCCAGGTCGGGGAACGGTGGCGGGGGCCGCGAGCCGCAGGGAAGCCGAGGCGGGGCCTGGCGCGTGAACTTTCTCGAGTTTGTTTTGAAAACGATTCAAGTTTTGGGCTTTGTCCCTTAAAACAAACTTTCACGTAGAAATGTCTTCCTCCTTCCCAACTCTGAGGAACATGGGCGACTTGGGCTGGGCCACATTTCTCCGGTGAGGCTCGGTACGGCCGAGTGGTACTCCCTGAGGTGGGTCGGGCAGGGATTCAGAGTTCTCTCCAGAGGCTGCCTCTCGTCTTTACTAATGCAGTTGCAAATGAAAACATTTTTAAGGGGAAAGATGCACCAGCGTGCATCTTGAAAGGGCGAGGGAGGGGGAGGAGGGAGTTAGATTGCAATCAGGTTGAGAAGGAGAACTGGGTCAGGGACAAGCTTGTCGTGACTGGGAACCACCTGGGTTTTGGAAATAATCTGTATGAAAAGTTCTCTTTGCAGTAAAAGTGGATGGTTGGTCATGATGTTGTAAATTCAGTAAGTCTTTTAAGTCTTAATGTATGTTCGGTTAGATTTTTCCTATAAGCCGTGCCGCCTCAATTCAGTCTGCCAGGTATTTACTGAGTATTTAACATTGTTTGGTGTACAGTGAGGACAAATAAAATTTCTGCGCTCGAAGAGTTTAAGGCTTGAGTGGGGAGAGGGGATTTATACGATGAAGCAGTCTAAGAACATCCATATGGGCTGTATGATCAAGTGCCAAGATGTGGATTATTTAATTCCACCCCAGAGCAGTAGTTCTTCAAGTCAGAGGAGGAATTCATGTCCAGGCTCAAATTTTGCTCGATTAGGAGGTGTTATAAAGGGTTACTTGTGTGCTGTGATCTGAGGAACACCAGGAAAACATCTCTGTATTCTATCCAAAATTCTATCCATTTTCTGGATAGAATACTTCTTCTATCCAGGTATTAGTGCCTAAAAGTCCACATGAAGCATTCAGGCTTTTAGCTTGAGCACAGATCTTTCCCTGCCTGGCCCTTTCCAACAGCAGATGTTTGTGAGAAGTTTAGCAAATTAAAACAAGAACACCTGAATGATAACCTGAATACTACACACAAAAATAAATTATTTTCATGCATAACTATTAGTTAATTTCACATACATTACTTAGTGTGATCCCTGCATACACACAACTTTCTAAGGTAACTTAGTGGGCAAGTGTTATTCCTTTAGATTCAATTGTTGTGGATTAATTTATGACTCTTCTGAATAGCTTGGTACTGCAGTCTTGGGCAGGTGGGATGGGGAGGAAGAATGAAAGCACCTGTAGGAAGGGCAAGAAGACTCCAAAGCACTCTTAGACATATTCTGAACCATTTGATAGTTCTTTGTGGGGCCACTTCTATGGGGACGGACTCGTGCAAACCGAGTGAATGGTAAAGACACAGTGGTAAGACTGTGGCTGGCTTCAGGGACCTGTGTGTAGGAGAAGCCTGCCAGGCTTGGCTGCCTGCAAGGTCAAGTCGTAGCATAGCCTGAAAAGAAGTCTGAATCAGAGGCAAGAGAAGAAGTTGTACTTATTGTAATGTCCCCACATCATAGCACAAGCTGTTTTGCACAAGATTTTAAGAGGTATGCTAATAACATTATAACAGCAAAGGTAGATCAGCGCCCTGCCTTTCCAGTTCTTAGTCTCAGATGTTGTGGATAAAATAATAAAACAGAGTTCCTTTCATTTCATTAATGGGAATACTGTAGTAAATTGTCTAAATAAGTGGCTTTAAGCTTGTTAAAGCAATGCATAGAGTTTGGTGGAAAAACAAGTAGAGATTTATTGCAAATTAGCTAGTTCTCAGGTACTATAAAGTATCTAGGCCTTTGGGGAAAACAACAGAACCTTCTCTTCCCTTTTCTTCTCTTGTATTTAGTTTTCATTAAATTTTCTGCCCCAAGGGAAAAAAGGGAAAGGATGGTTATATTTACTGGTTTGGGGGCTTTTGTTGTGGGGTGTTTTGTTTTGAGACAGAGTACTCCCTCTGTCACCCAGGCTGGAGTGCAGTGGTGTGATCACACCTCCACCTTCCCGCTTCAAGCCGTTCTTCTGCCTCAGCCTCCGAAGTAGCTGGGATTACAGATGTGCACCACTATGCCCATTTAATTTTTGTATTTTCAGTAGAGACGGGGTTTCGCCATGTTGGCCAGGCTGGTCTCGAACTCCTGGCCTCATGTGATCCGCCCGCCTGGGCTTCCCAAAGTGCTGGGATTACAGGTGTGAGCCACTGTACCAGGCCATATTTACTTGTTATTTGAGAAACAGTAGGAATTGTGCCCAGGAGGGAAGAGATAGTCTTGTGAAGGTGGGCAAGGACAAGATGATCTTTTAGATCAATAATATGTGTAAGCTGAAATGCTTGCAAAACTATTGTAAATGAAAACAACCCCTCACATATGGGTCGGCAGTCAGTTCCCATGGGAAATTTAGTGTTCCATTGAGTGGTCCTGAGATTTCCGGTTAACCTCACTGCACTCTTTAACTATAGTATAGGAGAAATATCAGTAGTACCAAGGTAAATTCTAAGACCAGGCAGTGCAGGGAAGGATATAAAAGAATGATTCCTTTTTCTGGATTCAGAGTCTGTTGGAGGCAGTTTCAGAAAAAGGCACTCTTCCACTTTTTTGGTACTGTTTTCCCCAGGCTACTCACAATGGCAGTCTGGCTGTCTCCCCTCCAGTATTAGCATGTAATATGAGATGCTTCCTCTCTTAGAGATAAAGCTACCTAAATAGAAATTTTACTGAATATGGATGACAGATAAATCCCTAACCATTCCAATTTTAACAGATATGTGTATTCAGAGGAACTTCTATAATTAATATAATTCTGGCAGAGTGTGAAAGAACTGAAAAACTTTGTGCTCAGTATTGGTGGAGTGGTCACCACAACGTTTTAAAGAGGAACAAGGGAGACCGTATGAGTTCCAACTGCTGCTCCACATTTTCCAATGGTAATACAGTCTCTAACTTCTGACATAAAAACACCCACCCTTAAATCTTGAGGACTCATATGCAAGACCTCGTTATTTTTTCATTCATTCTCAAATACTTAACTGAACACTATGCCGGCTATAGAGACACAGTGATAAACAAGACAGATAAAGTCCCTGCTTATCTAATTTGTATTCTGTTAAGGGCACGGAGGGGAAAAGTAAAATAAGCAAGATAATTTCGGTTTGTGATAAGAGCATCCTAATAACTGAAGAAATACGATGGGAAGCAGACAACCAACTTTAGACAGTGGTGATCAGAGTAGGTTTATGAGTAGCTGATACATGAAAGATAAGGAGCCCATGCAAGATCTGAGAGAATAGTGTTCTTAGCAGAGGGGCTAAGTGAAAAGACCCTCAGGTAGGCTGGCACTTCAGGCAGAGGGGCTTAAGGAACAACAACAAAAATGTTTGAGGGACTGGAGCAGCTAGTGTTGACACCGTGATATGAGTTAAGACTAAAGAGTAGAGGGGCTCAGGACTTTCAGGGTCTTATAGGCCATGGAAGGAAGTTTGAATGATTGGACAGTTTCAAGGAAAGAAGGAAAATGATCTGATTTAAAATGTTTACATTTCTATTCCAGTTACTATATAAAGTTTATGGGGGCTAGAGTGGGAACAGAAACAGTAGGATGCCAGGTGTTTTGGACTAAGGTTGTGGCTGTAGAGATAGAAATGAACAGACTTAGGACATATTTGAATTATAGCCCATAAAATTTACCAGTGATTTCAGTGTGGGGATGAGGGACAGAGATGAATCAAAGATGACTTCTGGGTTATGGGTTGAATAGTTGGTTGGATGGTATTGTCAATACTGAGATGAGAGTTTGTGGGGAGGAATAGATTAGGTCAGTGAGTCGTGGTGGTCTTTGAGGGACTGAGGAGGACACGCATGATTCTGAAAGATTTTCAGACGAAGAGAAGAGGGCAGTTTTTAGCTAACGTTGGTTTAAAGTTCCCAGTTAAGGTTGTGGTATGGGTCATTAAAGAGGTCATTTGTGCACTAAAAAGAATAAACAGGGCCGGGCGTGGTGGCTCACGCCTGTAATCCCAGCACTTTGGGAGGCCGAGGTGGGCGGATCACAAGGTCAGGAGATCGAGACCATGGTGAAACCCCGTCTCTACTAAAAATAGAAAAAATTAGCCGGGCGCAGGGGCGGGCGCCTGTAGTCCCAGCTACTCGGGAGGCTGAGGCAGGAGAATGGCGTGAACCCGGGAGGCGGAGCTTGCAGTGAGCCGAGATTGCGCCACTGCACTCCAGCCTGGGCGACAGAGCCAGACTCCGTCTCAAAAAAAAAAAAAAAAAAGAATAAACAGGGAGCCGGGCGCGGTGGCTCACACCTGTAATCCCAGCACTTTGGGAGGCTGAGGCAGGCGGATCACTTGAGGTCAGAAGTTGGTGACATGCCTGACCAACATGGTGAAATCCCATCTCTACTAAAAATACAAAAATTAGCCAGGCATGGTGGTACATGCCTGTAATGTCAGCTACGTGGGAGTCTGAGGCAGGAGAATCGCTTGAATCCGGGAGGCGGAGGTTACAGTGAGCCAAGATCGCACCACTGCACTCCAGCCTGGGTGACACAGCAAGACTCCGTCTCAAAAAAAAAAAAAAAAAAGAAGAAGAATAAGCAGGGAATTCTGTGATCTGGATCTCAGAAGAATTTCATTTCCTTCCTTCACAGGGTTGTTATGAACTAGACTGGTCCAACAGGAAAGTATGATAGATGTGAATTGGTGCTTCTTTTCAACCTTTTCCAGAAGCTCTCAAGCTGTTCTTGTGGATAAGACAGAGAATATGTACTCCAATGCAAAGACTTTTGGTTGAATTACAACTGGCCAAAGGTATATCCAGGCTGTGTGGATTAGTGTTTACTAGGCTTTCCTGAAAACTTTGTCTTTGACTGCATCCCATTCTGTGTCTTGAAAGAAGGTATAGAAGGCATCATATCATATAAATTTGGTGGAAGGGATATTAAGTATGTCTCATCTGATGGCAGATTAAAAATTCAGAAAGGTCTTGACAAGTTGGTTTGATAGGCTGAACTAGCAAGATGAAATTTAGTAGGAATCAATCTAAGGTCCTGCGCTTGAATCCAAGGTTTTCCATCCAATCAAGTATAGAACGGAAGAGACATGACTTAGCATAGCATTTCTTGGAGGAGGGGGAGACCAAGAAATGTAATCATTCCTAAGTTTGAGGATACACTGGCAGTGTACTAGATCTGCTGTGAAAGCTAATGCAATTTATATGCTCCAGTGATAATTTCTAGAACTGGGAAAGTAACACTTGTGTTTGACTGTGTAATAGAAATTAAGTTTATTTTTCTTAATATGCCTTCCAAGAATAAAGATAAACCAGCAGTCCTTTCACAGACTCATTAGAATGGCAAAGAGACTCAAGCCCATCCCCTGGGAGTTAAGTTGAAGTAACTGGGAATACAGAGCCAGGAAAAGAAAACTCAGGGTTCACTTTATAGCTGTGACATTGAAAGGGGATTGGAGATTTCCTGATGGTGCCAGGGCAAAGCCAGTGCCAATGGATGGAATTTACAGGGAGAAAGATGCCAAGTCAGAGACATTTTAAAAATTGGAGGGCCTGCCTTACATAAAGTTACTGGCAGTATTTATGAGTTGATGGGATGTGTAGAAAGAATTCCTCCATCTCAGGCCGGGCGCGGTGGCTCAAGCCTGTAATCCCAGCACTTTGGGAGGCCGAGACGGGCGGATCACGAGGTCGGGAGATCGAGACCATCCTGGCTAACATGGTGAAACCCCGTCTCTACTAAAAAAATACAAAAAACTAGCCGGGCGAGGTGGCGGGCGCCTGTAGTCCCAGGTACTCGGGAGGCTGAGGCAGGAGAATGGCGTGAACCCGGGAGGCGGAGCTTGCAGTGAGCTGAGATCCGGCCACTGCACTCCAGCCTGGGCGACAGAGCGAGACTCCGTCTCAAAAAAAAAAAAAAAAAAGAAAGAATTCCTCCATCTCATGGTCACTGAACCAGATGACCTTTCAAGATCTTGCCAACCCTGAGATACATGGATAACTCTTTTTCAGCTTTCTCTTCTTGTCACAACTGTTTGCCTTTTTCTATTTGGTGGTTCTTATGGCAGCTGAAGGGGAGATAGCTGATGCACTGTTTTGGTTCCACAGGTGTCTGGTTTCATAAGTCAGGACCTGCATATGCTGCTGGTTGACGAGATTTGTAAAGGACCTCCCTTTTCAGCACAATGACTGATTGTATTTCTTACATTGTTGTTGTCTTCCCAGGTGACTGTAGGACGAGGATTTGGTGTCACATACCAATTGGTATCAAAAATCTGCCCCCTGATGATTTCTCGAAACCACTGTGTTTTGAAGCAGAATCCTGAGGGCCAGTGGACAATTATGGACAACAAGGTACAGGAATTCACAGAATCCTAATGACTTTTATTTGTTTTTAAATTACTTTTTTTTTTTTTTTGCCTAGGTAATTCATGGTATAAAATTCAAAAGTATAACTTCTTCTTTCCTAGCCATCCAGTTTCCTTTTCCAGAGGCGCAGCCACTTCCATATGCTGCCAGAGATTAGATTATGCTAAAACAATTTCTCTTGATTTGGGTTGAAGTTTGTTACCTTGAAGAGAATACCTGAATTGGGGTAGTAGGTCCTATTCCAGAAACTAGACTAAGTTACTGGGCAAATCAGCCTGTTTGAGGTGAAGCTCCCAGAGACCCTGGGAATCTGCAGAATCCGCTAACGCTTCTGGAGTACACTTATGGCTCAGTGAACAGGGGGAGGAGGGAGAAACTGATCTGACTGCACTTAGCTCCTTGCCTTCCTCATTCCTTTCAATCTGAGCAACCTCCCCTGGCTTTTAAAACATGTTTTAAATGTTGGTGTTCTGAAGATTTCCTTTGAATAATGGGTTTTCCTCCTTTAGACACATTTGAAAACCACTAGTTTAGTGGTAAATGTGTTGAGGGAGGTGCAATAGTATATAAAGCCCAGCAATTAGAAAGTACCTCATGTGCTGGGCGTGGTGGTGCATGCCTGTAGTCCCGGTTACTGGGGAAGCTGAGGCAAGAGGATTGTTTGAGCCCATGAGTTCTGGGTTATAGTGTGCTACGCCGTTCTGGTGTCTGCATTAAGTTCGGCATCAATGTGGTGTCCTCCTGGGAGCAGGGGACCACCTGTTTGTCTAAGGAAGGTGAACTGACCCAGGTTGGAAGGAGGGCAGGTCAAAACTGCTGTGCTGATCAACAATGGGATTGCACCTGGGAGTAGCCACTGCACTCCAGTGTGGTTGACATGGTGAAGCCCTGTCTCTATCAAAAAGAAAAGAAAGGCCGGGTGCAGTGGCTCAAGCCTGTAATCCCAGCACTTTGGGAGGCCGAGACGGGCGGATCACGAGGTCAGAAGATCGAGACTATCCTGGCTAACACGGTGAAACCCCATCTCTACTAAAAAAAAATGCAAAAAACTAGCCGGGCGAGGTGGCGGGCACCTGTAGTCCCAGCTACTTGGGAGGCTGAGGCAGGAGAATGGCGTAAACCCGGGAGGCGGAGCTTGCAGTGAGCTGAGATCCGGCCACTGCACTCCAGCCTGGGCGACAGAGCGAGACTCTATCTAAAAAAAAAAAAGAAAAGAAAATACCTAAAGTGCAGATATACAAGCACCCAGGATATATGATGAAAATACAGACTATGAGGTGAGAGAAATTCTAACATAAACAGTTCATGTTTAGGAAGTATAACATGTCTTTAAGTACCATTTCATATTGCTTCACTGCCCCAGTTAGGATTTTAACAGTACCATTAGAAGGGAGGATATCCCACAGATCTGCCCAGCAGCCTCATTTTGCATGCATAAAACTGCTAGATTTAAGCTGTTGTAAAGTATCTTCCTGCTCTAGAATTAAGTTGAGTTGGCACTGTATTGAAGGAGACAATACACAAATGCTAAGTAAATAGGTTCAGCACTTTCAGCAGTGCACTATGAGCAGGGTAAAAATTGGCACTGGCATTATCTACTTTAACCCCTTATGTAGACAGATGAATCTGAGGCCCAGAGAGATAAACTGCCTTGCCCAAGGCCTTCTCTATAATGAGCCAGGACTTAAGTTTCTCTGCTATGCCCTGTGCAAATACCAGTAAAGTACGTAAGCAATTTGCTATACTGGCTTTATGACATCAAACAATTAATTATGCATATTTAAAATATAGCTGCAAGGTTTTAAAGCCTCTGTCATAGTGTATATCAAAACAGCTTAGGAAAAGATGTTTTCCTCATCAGCGTAGGCTGTATGAGAGTTGGGATTACAGTATTATAGAGGTGAGTTTTCTGCTGCTGCTTTTCTTAATTATGTGCAGTGTAGATGTGATCCACTTATGGGATTAGCAGATTTTCATAGGTTAGGAAGCCAACAGCTGATCAACTGTAGTGTTATTTAAATGTCAACCACAGGGATACATAGGCAGCCTGTGCAAGATCAGATCATGACTGTGCTCCGGGCTCGCTCTCCAATGTTTGCTTTGTACCCTTCCTTCTAGGGTTGCTGTTATCATGTGATTCTTCTGAGGTCTCAGTCAGGCAATAGAAAGGAAAGGTTTCTTAACAACCTGTTTAAACTTTTTAGCTGTGATTGTGAGATAACTGATTTTTAAGAGAAGCTAGGACTGGGGTGTTTTGATGGAACAATTCTTACAAGTAAATCCCCCCTCCCCTCTGCACTTTTCTTTTGATTACAGTTGCCCCCTTTCTGGCTTCCTCCTGGCATGATGCCATGGCAGCCCTCTTCTGCTGATAAGGGACCTGAATTTCAGCTGTAGGATATTATTGCTGTGGTTGTGTTTGAAGTCATTTGCCAAGTCTCTTTCAAGAGATAGGTGTTTCTAATAAGTTAAAACTCAGAGCTGCATTCTCTTATCTGCTGGAATGGCCAGAAAGTGAGAGCTTAAGTATGGATACAAAAATTGCAAGAAATGTTATTTTGGTTTAAAATTGGCTTAAAATATAGGAAAAAAAAACCCTTGGAGGACAGCTAACTCTGCACACAGTATGAGGATGGTTCTAGTTGTGTAGGTTTTGGTCAGTTCATAAGCTCTTCAGATGGCCATCTTTGTATTGGTATCCAGCTCTTTCAGAAAATTGGTTGTTTTAAAGTCACAGTATGAAATGCCTTAGAGGTTCGGTCACGTCTTACTTGAGCCTTTCCCATTCTTACCCTCCTCTCCTGTTGCTTTTCACCTGCTGCCTGGTGATTCCTACTATTGTTCTTCTGCAGAATCTGGCCTTTGAAGTCTCTGGTGAGTGTACTCTTACGTGAACAATCTTTGCTGCTTGGGACAGTCCAGCTTCTGGTCCTCAGCAACTAGAGCAGTGGTTATCAACTCCATTTCCAGTTTTTGCTCTCACCTGGGGTACTTTTTAAAAATACTGATGATCGTTCAATAAAAACGTTCATTCGTCAGAAGACACCATTAAGAGAGTAAAAGGCACACTCAGAGGAAGATGTTTGCTACATATTATAGTCAATGAAGGGCTTATCCTAAGTTATATGCAGAACTCCAATAAGAAAAAGACAGATATGCCCTATTTAAAAATGAGCAAGAGACAAGCGCTTCACAAAAGGTTGTATCCAATGAAAAGTTGTTCAACCTCATTAATAATTTGGGGAATTTAAATTAAAACCATAATGGAATACCTCTACACATTCACCAGAGTGGCTAAAATTGAAGACCAGTGATGCCAGGTATTGGTAAGGATATGGAACGATAGAATGCTCTTACCCTTCTGTTGGGAGTGTAAATTGGTACAGCTACTTTGGGAAATTATTTGGCATTATTCATTAAAGTTGAGCATACATATAGCTTTTGACACAGTATTTTCACTCCCAGGGAAACAGCCCAAATGTCCATCAACAGTAGAATGGATAAATTGTGGAATAATCTTATATTGAAACACTATACTATAGTGTATATGAATGAACTACTATATCTAATAACATGGATAAATCTCATAATATTGAGTGAAAGAAGACAGACACAAAAGAACACATATTATATGATGCCATTTATACAATGTTTAAAACCAGGCAAAATTAACATGTGCTATTAAATCTAGATAGTAGTCACCTTATTGCCAGGGTGGCTACTGACTAGGAGGCACACAGGGTTTCTGGGATGCTGATAATGTGGGGTTTGTTTTGTTTTTGACCTCGTGGTAGTTATGCTATGAGGTTCATTTTGTGACTATTCATCTAGTTGGTACGTTTACGGTTCGTGCACTTTTATGTTTGCATGTTCTACTTTAGTAAAGAGTTTAAAAAATATATTGAGGATACATAATACAATTGCTGAAATAAGACTTGATATCAAGTGCTGGCAAGCATGCAGAATAACTGGAACTCCTCAACGTTCAAGTGTGAATATAAAATGGTACCTCCACTTTGAAAAACTGGTGGTTTCTAAGAGTCAAATATATACTTGTCCAATGATCCTATTTCTAGGTATTTACCCAAGATTAATGAAAGCTTATGTTCTCACAGAAACTTGTATGTGAATGTTTCTAGTGGCTTTCTTTTTTTAACTTATTTTTTTGAGATGGAGTTTCGCTCTTTTCGCTCAGGCTGGAGTGCAATGGCGCGATCTCGGCTCCCCAAAACCTCCACCTCCTGGGTTCAAGCGATTCTCCTGCCTCAGCCTCCCGAGTAGCTGGATTACAGGTGTGCAGCACCACGCCCAGCTAATTTTTGTATTTTTAGTAGAGTTGGGGTTTCGCCATGTTGACCAGGCTGGTCTTGAACTCCTGACCTTAGGTGATCCACCTGCCTCAGCTTCCCAAAGTGCTAGGATTACAGGCGTGAGCCACCACGCCCTGCCTGTAGTGGCTTTATTAATATTCATCAAAAACTGGAAAAAAACAACTAGGGAATGGATAAACTGTGCTCCACCCATACTACCTTCAATATTACTCAGCAATAAAATATAACTGCTGATAATGCAACAGGGTAGATGAATCTCAGAGGCATTACACTAAGTGAAAGAAGCAAGACTCGAAAGTGTAGATAATAAGATTCCATTTGTATTACATTCTGGGAAAGGGAAGAGAACAGATAAGTAGTTGCCTGGGAATGTGGGAAAGGTTGACTACCAAGGGGCACTGTATCTTGATATAGTTACACAACTGTATGTGTTGGTATATAAATGTAACTTTTAAAATACTGATACTTAGTTCCTATCTCAGACCAGTTAACTCACTCTGAGGGTGAAACCCAGGCACTGCTCTTTGTTTTAAACCTTCCCGGGTGGTTTTACTGTATAGCCAGGGTTGAGAACCACTGAGCTACATAAATTATCTAAAGCACTCCAAGAAAACATTGCCTTTTGGTTTTGAGTTTCCACTTTCCTCAGTAAACTGTTTAAAAGCAGCTGGGCAGAGATTGAGCATCTAGTGAAGTAATTCCTGTCTAAGCGGATGTGCATTATTCCACCTTTTTCCCACTGGTGGCTAAGAGACATCAGGCAGACCTGGGTATCGTTTTCTGCTGCTAGCATTGTTCAAGTGGGTAGTTATGAAAACCAACATCAAGAAAGCCTTGAACAGAGCATGATTATTTAAACCATTGTATTTGAGATCATCTCTAGCAGTACTTGATTGTTCTTGTACAGCCATGGGATGTTTGTCCTTTTCTAGTCTCCTTACATGAACAGAGCTGACTCAGGGCTTTGGTTTAAATTATACCACTAGATGTCACCAAGAAGTGATGAATGGGTAAATATACAAGGATTCAAGGACAAAACGTGATGGAAGAATTTTGAGTTTACTTTCCAGCTTTTAAAAGGGCTCTGAAGGCAATGGGTTAATGTAGAGGATCTAATGGAGGGCTGCAACATATTGTGAAAATTTGCCCCAGCTTCTGAGGGATTCTTATTCTCTTTAGCTGTGGGCTGCCTCTGTAATCTTATTTATTTATTTTACCTTATCTTAGCTTTGGAGACTTTCCTTAAATTTCTGTACTTTGGCATTAGGTGGCCTTCTGTGTCTTATTACTTTTTCTGATACCTTTTTCCTGCATATAATCTAAAATTGACTGTCCTGCTCTAAAATTGTTCTCAGTAGATTGTTCTGGCTCCATCCCTCTCATTTGTTATTTCTCATATGTTGTTTCAAAATTCAGTAAAACTTATCACTCCCCAGTTTCTCAGGCTGTGTAGAAAGGGTGTGAGGAGGTTTCCTAGATGAACCAGGTTAGACCCGATGCCCAGTGGGTTAAGACTAATCTTTCTGTATGTATCTATGCCAGTCTTTTCTTTCTGTGTAAACCAAGTAATAGAAGATAAAACTGGAAACAAGAGCCTAATGCCAAACCAGAGCTGAGCTCTGATCTCTACTTGCCCTTTACCCTCTGTGCCTTGTGGTCAAGCCCCCTGTCCCTCATATTTGTGTTGACTGGGGATTTTTTCTAGCTGAAAGTAGGTAGCTATAGTTGCCAGTGTAAACATAAATCTTGGTCCCAATTCAGAAGTGAGCATCATCTCTGGCCTATCCCCTGAACTTAAGTCCTTGATATGGGTTAAAATGCTCGCCAGTATATTTCAACTCTGAATCTTGCCTTTGTTTCAAGTCTATTTTAGGACCTGTCATCTCCATTTAGCATCCCTTAGCTCTCCCAGCTGCACATGATATTCCTTTGCATTTATAGGCTATGCCATTTAATCCCACATTTACTTATTTGTGCCCTTGTGTTGTCTTTTCCACAGTCAGCTGCTGAAAGTTTTCATGTCTTTTCACTCAATATATTTACCTTGCATGACATTGAGCATAGAATTGAAATGATTGTTGATGAATCAGTTGAACCAAGGCATAGTAATAGTAGTGAACACTTATGTAACACGATGCCCAGGCACTGTCTAAATAATTGCCATATGTTATCTCATTAAATCCGCACAGACACCATAAGGGGAGACTTATTTTCCTCCATTTTATTGATGCAGTAACTGGACCATAAAGAGGTCAAGAAACCCGGCCAAAATCACCCAGCTGCTAAGTGATAGAGCCACATTACAAACCCAGGCAGTCTCACTCCAGGATCTGTGCTCTTAACCTCGATACTATGACTTCTTTAAAACCATAAAAGTTTATTTTATTTTATTTATTTTGGAGACAGAGTCTCGCTCTGTCACCCAGACTGGAGTGCAGTGACACAATCTCGGCTCACAGCAACCTCCGCCTCCTGGGTTCTAGCAATTCTAATGCCTTGGCCTCCCAAGTAGCTGGGATTACAGGCATCTACCACCACACCTGGCTAATTTTTGTATTTTTAGTAGAGAGGGGGTTTCACTGTGTTGGCCAGGGTGGTCTTGAACTCCTGGCCTCAAGTAATCCACACACCTCGGCCTCTCAAAGTGCTGAGATTACAGATGTAAGCCACCACTCCCAGACAGTAAATATTTATTAAGCATTTATTCTATGTGAGTCATTGTGCTAAGTGATTCACATGCATTATCTTATTCATTCCTCACAGAAACAGTATGAGGTAGGTACTGTACTATCCCTATTCTGCAGACAAAACAGGCATGGAGAGGTTAAGTGAATTGTCAAATGCCATGCGGACTATGAACCCGCATCTGAGTCCAGAGCTCCAGCTCTTAACCATTATCCTGTATTGCCCATATATCCCTGTTGGTATTAATTGGCTCAGATCCTATCTGCCATTTGACCCCAGTACCGGATTTAGTACTCTCTTTTTTTTTTATTTATGTGTGCGTGCTTGTTTACCAGTGTGTTAAGGAACCACATCCAGAGATAGCATTTGAACCTACTTCATGGACCTCATCCTTAACTACTGCTTTCTTCACTAATAATATTTTTTCTAGTTTTGGGACGTTGCTCCAGTTTAGGTCAATAGGAGCTAGCCAATTTCAGTTTCCTTTAATGCTATTCCATGTGTTTGAGTAAATTATCCACCAATAATAAGGTGATTCCTGCCTGTTAATATGGCAGTTCTCTGTGGACGCATGAATGTGAAATATAGGTAAAAAGCCAAAGCACTGCTTAACGAATGCTGTTTCTAGGGATGGTAGTTTATGAACCTTTCTTTTCTATTTGTTATCAAGAGTTTTCCTTCTGAAAAGGCAGAAGGTTTTACAGCAGCAGGAGAGAGGTTCCATTAAGAAGACGAAAATCACGAAGCTTATTTCTTCTGTCTTTCACTTTCCCCAGAGTCTAAATGGTGTTTGGCTGAACAGAGCACGTCTGGAACCTTTAAGGGTCTATTCCATTCATCAGGGAGACTACATCCAACTTGGAGTGCCTCTGGAAAATAAGGAGAATGCGGAGTATGAATATGAAGTTACTGAAGAAGACTGGGAGACAATATATCCTTGTCTTTCCCCAAAGAATGACCAGATGATAGAAAAAAATAAGGAATTGAGAACTAAAAGGAAATTCAGTTTGGATCAATTAGGAGGTCCTGGAGCTGAAGGCCCCTCAAATTTGAAATCCAAAATAAATAAAGTGTCTTGTGAATCTAGTCAGTCAGTGAAATCACAGGGGAAAGGTGAAGTGGCCAGTACACCCTCTGAAAATTTGGATCCTAAGTTGACTGCCCTTGAGCCAAGTACGAAGACCACAGGGGCTCCCATTTACCCTGGCTTCCCCATAGTCACAGAGGTTCATCATGAGCAGAAAGCCTCAAACTCTTCAGCATCTCAGAGAAGCTTACAGATGTTTAAGGTGACCATGTCCAGGATTCTGAGGCTGAAAATACAGATGCAAGAAAAACATGAAGCCGTTATGAATGTGAAAAAGCAGACCCAAAAGGGGAACTCAAAGAAAATTGTGCGAATGGAGCAGGAACTGCAGGACTTACAGTCCCAGCTGTGTGCAGAGCAGGCGCAGCAGCAGGCAAGAGTGGAGCAACTAGAGAAGACTTTCCAGGAAGAGGAACAGCATCTTCAGGTACCACACAGAAGGGAAGGGCAAGAGTGGTCTTCAGGAGTGGGGCGGGCACTTCATGAGCCTCTGGCCAGAGTTCTCAGTTTCTGGGCCAGGTACCAAATTCTGAGCACCAAAGACAAGAAATGGAATGGGAACAGTAAACTTTTGAGATCAGGGAAGGGAACTGAGTAGAGGGTTAAGGCGTCAGCATGCTGATGAGATCAAGAGCCAGAGATGGGGTGCCAAGATAGGGTAAAGTGACCAGCAGAGCCAGCCAGGACATAACTCATCTCAGGATGCAAAGCTGAGGCAACTCAGAACCAACATGAATTCAGGGGGAAGTTAGGTGAAGGTCAAGATGCCGCAAAACCACAGTATAGTCCAATTAAATCATTAGTTGTCTTCAAGACTTACGTATCTTTGCTCTGTGGCCAAGGCCAAATCACTTAGTCCCAGGGCAGGTACAGGTCAGCTGGTTCCTCTGCCCTTGTACCTGACAGTTTGTTAGCTATAAAGGTTAGTTAACTCTGTAGCTAACCCAGGAGGTGAGAGGCTAAAAAGGCAGAAAATGTTTTTGTTTCTGTTTTGAGCAGCCAGCATGTGATGGGACAGATGCACCATGACTGCATTGTTGGGTTGAATGATAAACCACCTTCCACAGTGCTTATAGTAGGAAGGTAAAATAATGACTATCTTAGCTTTGTAAAGGTAAGACCAAATGTGTTTCCATCCCTGAGTCATTTGCTTCAATGACAAACTCTTGCACAAAGCTTTAGGCTAGAGCAGATCCTGTCCTTGCTCAAAATGTCATTTCCTATCTGGCAGGAACCACACATTTTACTCCCACCCAGTTGCTCAGATAATATTGAATGTCAAGAATTCCCTATTGTTGACTTAGAACTCACACGGACCAGTCACAACTAAAGTGAATAAACTTTTTTGTTTGGGTTGGTCAGGGTAAGGAACAACCAGAGGTAGTGTTGGCTTATTTCTGAGCAATTTATAAATTTCATTCTAATCTCTGCCATCCCCTTGAACTGGTAGTATTAGCAAAAGCCATGGATTAAATAGGTCTTTTGAGAGTATACACTGCTTCCTTACATGTACCTTTTTGCTTCCCTTATCCAGCCTAGACTAGTTCTTGAAATTAGTAGAGGGTGGTTTATGTCTACGTGTTTAGTATATCACACCTTCACTAGGACAGAACTCTCTGTAAAGGCTAATATGTTCACGAACAAGTTACTGTTGATTAATATTTGTGGCTGCTCTGGACATGCCTCAAGGTATAGCTGCAAAATCTTTTTTTTGAACCAAAATGTTAAAGGCAAAAGGATCAGTTTGGATAATTTCTCTGGGTATGAGTAGGTCGTGTACATATTGCTCATAGTGAAGTGTATCTAGTCCCTTGTTTATCAGCTGCATCTCCCTCTGCCCACCAAGCCCTAGGGATTTATCCTACCCCCCCCCCCACTATTTGTTTAGAGGCTCATTAAACCCTTGCTGCTTCACACCTTTTTTTTTTTTTTTTTTTTTTTTTTTAAGTACTCAAATTCCCTGGTACTAGGGAATTCTGGCAGTTATAAAGATGCTTAACAAATGGTTTTTACCATTAAGGAATTTATCTTGTTGAAGAGGCAAGATGTATCATACACATGATATAATCAGAGAATAGTTTTCAATCAATATAGTAAATTAGAGAACAATTTTCAGTTGGCATATTAGATGGGTAGGTAATTCTTAAGGACAGAAGGGCCCAGAAGTTCTTTTGGAAGGTGCTGGATAAAATAGGTTAATGATAACCTGGAAAGCTTCCACATTGGAGGGGGCCGATGAGGAAATACAAGCTCAGGCAAGGAGAGAGGAAGAGCAGTATATAAACTGAAGTGGTCAAGACTCAGAATGAGAGACAAGGTGGCCAGAGTAGAGGGAAAAGAAGCATGCTAGATATCGTGAGTGCCAGCATTGGGTATTACATCTGAGTTTATAGTTATTTGGGGGCTCAGAAGTTCTCAGTTTACATCCTTTTGGGTATCATGGCATTAGTCCGTGAAGGAGGCTTGGACTGTTAGGCCATAGTATTTCCAGAACAATCCAATTGGTGTCTTAAAGCTTACAGTCCTGAAGTGTGCAGTATTTGAGCAGATAACTCTGCTCAAATTCTTTACTGCCAACAGCTTGAAGTAAAACAGGAGATTTTCCACCTGCTCCCTCACCCCTGTTGTTTCCAGATGCTCACACTAGCTGGTCTGCTCTGCTTGTTGCTGGATTGTGTTCCTTTTTTCTTTTCCCTGCAGAGAAACCTTCCATTTTGTTTTGGCTTTGCAGGGTTTGGAGATAGCACAAGGAGAAGAGGACCTAAAGCAACAGCTGGCCCAGGCTCTGCAGGAGGTAACTTTGCCATAGTACTAAGATTATAGTGGGCTGTGGAGTGGGGAGCAACCAGGCATCACATGACCATTGACTGCCTCTGCTGCTTAGTGCATACCTCTGGTATCTCCAGTCTGTAAACAGAGCAGGTTGCAGCTGCTCATACCATCAGATCAGAGATTTGGAGCCTTACAAACATGCCAGACCTCAGCATGAAAACTTAGATTTTCATCTGATCTGAAGTTGCTCTGGTGAAGATGGAATGGAGCATTAGCAGTTAAGAGGCTCTCTGGGGAAGTGGCTCCACTTCCAGAAAGGTGAGGGCAGCAGAGGGAAAATGTGAGATATGACTTGGCCACCAGGCCCGTGAAGGCCTCTGTTACCACAATGTCCCTGAGCTGTAGCCAACCAGAAACAATTCGAGAATGTTCCAGTTAAGCATTTTAGGCCAGGTTGAGAATGTGCAGTTTAACAATCAACAAAACATATCAATTTATTGAAAAAGTAAAGCTCAACAGGACTAAAATTCTCCTAAAAGATTACCTGTAATTTATTTAATTTAACCTAACTACTCTTATTTGATTATTTTTTGTGTGTGCTCCTTTGCATCTTTAAAACCTACTTTGTCTTCTATCTTTTATGTATTATGATTAGTAGTTCCATTTAGTCAGGATGGTTCAGATCTCATTGGAGAGAGTGAGCAAATCGCATAGGAATTTGTTCAGGGGAATTTATCCTTTTATCGTAAACCTACTTCCCAACCTTACAGTGCTAACAGTCATATTGTATTGTAAGCACGACAGGGTGCCTACCTTGATCTCCTTGAGGGTTTCACAAACAGCTTTGGAAAGAATTAGATGAAAATTAATTCAATCTTTTTAGAATTTTATTTTTTGAGCTTGTTTATTTTCTAGGGTGGGAGAGTAGGCATGTTTCCCATTTGGAGCATTATTAAGTTAATATTCAGACATTGTTTTGAAATGGAAAAAGAATGTGGTTCTGCTAGTTGGAAATCCCTGAGGGATCACTGAGTACCCTGTACCCCCTCCGGAGACAGGAAAGCACACTATCATTTTGCGTGGGATACTTGGCCATACATTTATTAGCTTAAAATGTGATACTTTTCGACCAGGCGCGGTGGCTCAAGCCTGTAATCCTAGCACTTTGGGAGGCCAAGGCGGGTGGATCACCAGAGGTAGGGAGTTCAAGACCAGCCTGACCAACATGGAGAAACCCTGTCTCTACTAAAAATACAAAATTGGCCGGGCGCGGTGGCTCAAGCCTGTAATCCCAGCACTTTGGGAGGCCGAGACGGGCGGATCACGAGGTCAGGAGATCGAGACCATCCTGGCTAACACGGTGAAACCCCGTCTCTACTAAAAAATACAAAAAACTAGCTGGGCGAGGTGGCGGGCGCCTGTAGTCCCAGGTACTCGGGAGGCTGAGGCAGGAGAATGGCGTGAACCCAGGAGGCGGAGCTTGCAGTGAGCTGAGATCCGACCACTGCACTCCAGCCTAGGCAAGAGAGCCAGACTCCGCCTCAAAAAAAAAAAAAAAAAAAAAAAAAACAAAATTAGCCGGGCGTGGTGATGCATGTCTGTAATCCCAGCTACTCAGGAGGCTAAGGCAGGAGAATCGCTTGAACCCAGGAGGTGGAGGTTGTAGTGAGCCGAGATGGTGCCATTGCACTCCAGCCTGGGCAACAAGACTCCATCTCAAAAAAAAAAAAAAAGTGATATTTTTAGGTCATGGTTCTATACCATCATGCCTGGGGGACATGCCACTCATGCAGTGGCGGTTTTTTGTTCCACCATGCTGATCCTTTTGAAAGCTGTTCTTTATAGTTTATTAAAAAACTGCTTTTATAATGGTGTTTTATAACTGATTTTCTATTTAAATCACATAATACCTTCCTCTCCAGTCTCCAAAAAACGACCACATCTTTTTAAACCCAGTGATTCATAAGTTCTCAGGGAATTTGACTATAGTTAGAAATGGGTCCAGACCTTCTTCACTGCCCTAAGCAGTCTGCCAGTCTTTGCTTTGAGTGGAAAAGAAAATAAAAAGATGCATTTATATACAGCTCAAAAAACTTCTCTGACTGCTTTTCATACCTATTATTTTATTTTCTTAACACTGAGGTAGGAGGGAGCACCTATTTTCCCATTTCCTTTTATTTTTATTTTTATTTTGAGACAGTGTCTTGTTCTGTCACCCAGGCTGGAGTGCAGCAGTGCAATCTCAGCTCACTACAGTCTCCACCTCCTGGGCTCAAGTGATCCTCCCACTGCAGCCTCCTGAGTAACTGGAACCATAGGCACGTGCCAGCATTCCCGACAAATTTTTTGTGTTTTTGGTAGAGATGGAGTTTCACAATGTTGCCCAGGCTGGTCTCAAACTCCTGAGCTCAAGTGATCCACTCAGCATAGCCTCCCAAAGTGCTGGGATTACAGGTATTATGAGCCACCATGCCCGGCCGTATTTTCCCATTTTATAGATGAGAAGGTTAAAATGCACATCTCGAATTAGTGAGTCAAGTTGAAGACCCAGGCCTTCTGATATAACTGCTTTTTTTTTTTTGTCATGAGATCACACATTTTAAAATTTGGTTCTTGAATAATATCTTTTCAAAAATACTTACCTTTACTCCAGCTTCTTTTTTAAAAGAATTTGAGGTGAGATTCTAAAGTATAAGCTATACTTAAGCATGGGAGTGCTCATAAATTATGTTTCATGTATGTGGAACCTCTTGACATTCAGCATAGGCATTTAGCCACAGTGAATGAGCTGTTAGTTCCTGGGTGTGCCTTCTTCCAGAAGACACTGGCAGGGTTCAGGCAGCATTATCTTATGAGCATGTAGTGTGTGATTTGTAGAATAAATAGGTTAAAGATCTTTTTTATTTCAATAAAAATGACTATTTAATTCCGCTGATTCCCATTTCCTCCTGATTATTTCATAAAAGCAGCTTCCAGTTCTGAATAGCTTGTAATTACTTACTAGTTCTTAAATACTGTTCCCAGAATCACTTGGGTGGCTTAAAAAAAAAAAAAAAAGCACATTTCTGGGCTCCAAGCCAAACCTATAGAAGCAGACTCTGGGACGCATGAAAGTTCTTCAGTTGACATGGATGTCCACCAATGATGGGTTAGTTTTAGAGGCCCCAGTACATTTGGTGGCCTCCTTCCCTAACTGCCCTCTCCTCTGAAAAAAGCAGCAGGTGGGTAACATAGCCCAATGGAATAAAGGTATTATTTTGAAATTGCCATTTTATCGATCCCTGAACCAAAGTCACTAACTAGAGGAAGAGAACAGGCATGTTTGTGGCTAAAAGGAAGGATGCATTGTAGTTCATCCTGAGTATGTATCTGCTATGTTTTTGCAGCATTGGGCTCTAATGGAAGAGCTAAATCGCAGCAAGAAGGACTTTGAAGCAATCATTCAAGCCAAGAACAAAGAATTAGAGCAGACCAAGGTACTGGAAAGAAGATGGAAGTTTAGAATTTGGTTAGTGCATGCAACTCAGCATTTTCAACAGTGTAAGGGTTGCTATGGAGAATGAAGAGAGAAATCATGGCTGCTCCTTGCCTCTGGGGAAATAATCTATAAGATTATAGAGGTCTATAGAAGATTCTGCCTGTCAGACAACATCTATTTCCTTCCCTTGTTCAGAAGCAAAATGCTAGGAATAAGGCACTTGCATCCTGCATTCTAGTCCTTTGTCTATGGTGGGTACTCCTTCAGGGTGTGTCACTGATACAGACTGAGGAATATTGTAGTCAAGAAATAGTTCCTCCTGAACTATGTAATTTGAATTACATAAAGTAAAGTGAATTACTTAATGCAATTCCTTCCTGTGTCAAATCAGGAGAACTCTTGAATTAGGGGTTATAAACTTAAATGCCCACCAGGGCCAGACTGGTAATCTAAGTGAGTGAAGTGGCCTGAATGTGAGAACACAGTAGGGAGCTGTGTGGGCTATGGTTCATTGGATGGGGTATTTGCCCACACCCCCATCCCAGGAGGCAACTCTTCTCTGCTCAGCCAATTGTTGCCGTCCAGAAGTGCAGGCCCAGTGTTGTCAGATCTTCTGATTTTTCCACAGCAGATGAAAGTCCAAATGTTTAAGTGAAATATCCCAAAGTTTAAATATTGGCAACAACTTCAGCTTTTTGTGTGTGTTTTCTTTAATGTGAAGGCCAAATTAAACAAGTCTGCAGGGTGGATCCAGTCCACAGGCCACCAATTTGCAACCTCTGACCTGACATTAATACCTGAGTCTGACTGCATCTCTCATCCCACCCCCTCCATGTACAGACCTAGAGCTGAAGGAGGGACTTTAGTTGGTTTGATTTCCTGTTTAAATCACATAATACCTTCCTCTTCAACCTCCAAGAAACTACCACATCTTTTTAAACCCAGTGATTCCTAAGTTCTCAGGGAATTTGACTATAGTTAAGGGGGTCCAGACTTTCTTCACTGCCCTGAGCAGTCTGCCAGTCTGCTTTGAGTGGAAAAGAAAACAAAAAGATGAAAAATGAGCCGGCCACTCAAATATACCTCAAATGGCCTATCCTGTCCCCCTCAGGGGCTCTTAATGCTTTCTGTTTTGGGGGTGAAGTGCTAAAATAAATGTCTGCTTCAAGAGAGCATACCTAGGATCCTCCTTAAAAAGCGTGTTCACCCGCAGTCTGACCTCTTGGGGAAAGCCGAGGAGATGGTACTGCAGGCCTCTGCAGGCGTGGGAAGTGGCAGGTATCATAGAGCATGGAGCCTGAAGGTAATTCAAGAGGCCTTTCTCCAGCCTTCTGCCTCCAGAGGTGTGCCTTACTTTATAGAAAAGGCAGCTGCAAAGAACACTTTAACTTTATAACTAATTCAAGTTTCCTGCCTCTCTGGACTATTCATGCGTCTTTTCTTGTCCAGTGAGTTTTTCATTATTTGGGATGATCTTATGTAACGTCCGAACTACGGCTTGCTATAAACTACTTAATGTCCCATCTGGTCTTGGGTGGTTGGTGTGGTTAGTATACCACCTGCATTTTTCTCATTTGACTAATTTTGGGGAAGGAGACAGAAACTGCAATGCAAATACTGAAAAAGTGGTGTTTTAGTCCATTCAGGCTACTACAAAAAAGACCCATAAACTGCATAGCTTACAAACAACAGAAATTTATTTCTCACAGTACTGGAGGTTGGGAAATCCAAGATCAAGATACTGGCATATTTGGTGTCTGGTGAGGGCTATCTTCTGTTTCATAGATAGAGTCTTGCTGTGTCCCTACATGGTAGAAGGGGCACATGAGCTCTCCTTGGGCCCCTTTTATAAAGGCCACTAACCCGATTTATGAGCATGGAGCCCTCATGACCTAGTCACCTCCCAAAGGCCCCACCTCTTAATACCATCACATTTGAAAATAAGTGTCAACATGGGAATTTGGGAGGAAGCACAAACATTCACACCATAGCAAGTAGGGAGAGGAAAGAAAGAAGGTTAGTGCTCTGCATTAGAAAACAATTATTAACAATAACCCTTAGGGAAAGTGTTCTTAATGTTGCTATACCAGAATGAATCATTCATTAAGACTGAATCCTCTTCTAAATAATTAACCCTGCTCCCTGTCCCCTTTTGCATTTTTGTTGGTTATCTGAATGACAGGTAGGATTGTGTGTCTTGCAGGAAGAGAAGGAGAAGGTGCAAGCACAGAAGGAAGAAGTTCTCAGCCACATGAATGATGTGCTAGAGAATGAGCTCCAATGTATTATTTGTTCAGAATACTTCATTGAGGTAATGAAGTTGCTCACCCCTTCTTTTTTTTTTTTTTTTTTTTTTTTTTTTTGAGAGAGTCTTACTCTGTCACCCAGGCTGGAGTGCAGTGCTGCGATCTTGGCTCACTGCAACCCCCACTTCCCGGGCTCAAGCAGTTCTTGTGCCTCAGCCTCCTGAGTAGCTGGGATTACAGGCACATGCCACCACGCCTGGCTAAATTTTAGTATTTTTAGTAGACATGGGGTTTTGCCATGTTGGCCAGGCTGGTCTCGAATTCCTGACCTCAGGTGATCTGCCCACCTCGGCCTCCCAAAGTGCTGGGATTACAGGTGTGAGTCACCACACCTGGCTGACCCCTTCTTATTCTCCCAACCCTGAATGGAGCCTGGGCTGTACAGGCTGCTTCTACTATAGGGGAACATTCTGAAGAGATTTTCTTCCAGGAACTTATAACTATTTGATTTCAAAGTGACCCCTAGAGATGACCATTTCTCATTTGTTTTTATAATCTTCTTTCCCTTCACTGTCCTTTTTTGGCATTTCATCTGTTCTTAAATGTTTATTTGGTATGATTAACATTTTTAGCTGCAGTGAAGCCTTTATCTCTTTGTTGTTGAGGGGAAAACAGGGCCAAATTAGATTTTGGAAGTATCAGAATAAAGCTGCTCAGTAAAAGCTATTTTTTCTTTACTCTGAATGGGCCCAATGCTGAGAATATGCTTATAGTGCAGCGTTTTAAACGAGGGGGTAAACGCCATTAAAATGTGGTCACTTTGGGAATTCAGGGCCCAAGTTGAGTATATTTCAGGGACTCTGAGGCTCCTTATGGAAACTTGAAACCTCTACCATTTGTTAGCCTATCATATTTTTGCACTGGCTTATTTATTTATTTAACAAATTCTGCCATTTATGACCAGTTCACCTTAGACCACAAGTGTTAAACTCAAGTTACTAAATGACAGTGCTTTTCAGACTCCTTTAAAAAGAAGGCCAGGCGCAGTGGCTCACACCTGTAATCCCAGCATTTTGGGAGGCCGAGTGCAGGAGGATCACTTGAGGTAAGGAGTTCGAGACCAGACTGGCCAACATGGTGAAACCCCATCTCTACTAAAAATACAAAAATCCCAGGGGTGGTGGTGTATGCATGTAGTCCCAGCTAGTTGGGAGGCTGAGGCAGGAGAATCACTTCAATTTGGGAGGCGGAGGCTACAGTGAGCCGAGATCGCACCATTGTACTCCAGTCTGGGCAACAGAGCAAGGCAGAAGAAAAAGAAGGCTGAGGCAGGAGAATGGCATGAACCTGGGAGGTGGAGCTTGCAATGAGCCGAGATCGCGCCTCTGCACTCCAGCCTGGGCGACAGAGCGAGACTCCGTCTCAAAAAAGAAAAAAAAAATGTAGGCCAGTTGCAATGGCTCATGCCTATAATCCGAGCACTTTGGGAGGCCAAGGTGGGCGGATCACCTGAGGTCAAGAGTTCAAGATCAGCCTGGTCAACATGGCAAAACCCCATCTCTATTAATAATAGAAAAATTAGCTGGGCATGGTGATGTGTACCTGTAATCCCAGCTACTCAGGAGGCTGAGGCAGGAGAATTGCTTGAACCCAGGGGGCGGAGGTTGCAGTGAAGTGATATCGTACCACTGCACTCCAGCCTGGGTGACAGAGTGAGACTCCGTCTCAAAAAAAAAAAAAAAAAAGGGAAAGCACATATATGCACAGCTTTCTTTACTCAGGTGATCTTTAGGGAGGTTGGGTCTGTTAGCCTCTTGAAAAATCTCTCCTAGGCAGACCTTTTTCTTTTGCTGTGGGTCCACTTAGACTTCAGATTATAACTTCCCCCATAATTTCTAGTCATCTGATTCTCTACTTTGGAGAAGCTCTGTGTTGTTTTGACAAGGCTTATGGACTCTAGAAGAGGAAGACAAGAAACGGGTTGAAATAAATGATGAGTTAGCCAACCTGGAGCATCCGCAGAGACATATAAGACGTAAACAACTTGACCTGTGTTTTGTTTACAGAATACCTTCTTATCTACTTTACTGGTTACCTCTTAAAATCAGTCTCAGAAATATGTTTTATTTAATTTATTTGTTTACTTTTGAGACAGAGTCTCGCTGTGTCACCCAGGCTGGGTTGCAGTGGTGTGATCTTGGCTCACTGCAACCTCCACCTCCTGGATTCAAGTGATCCTGCCTCAGCCTCCCGAGTAGCTGGGACTACAGGCACCCACCACCATGCCCGGCTAATTTTTTTATATTTTTAGTAGAGATGGGATTTCATCATGTTGGCCAGGCTGGTCTCGAACTCTGACCTCAGGTGATCTGCCCACCTCAGCCTCCCAAAGTGCTGGGATACAGTAAGCCTCAGATGTTTCATTTTTATCACATAGGTTTTCAGTACTGTTTATGAGAGCTTGTCTTATGTAATAAACACAATGTTTCCTAGCTTCTGTGCTCAACTTGGCATTTAAAAAATACGTAATATCAGTGTTATTTTGCACTGTTATCCTAAGAGCAGGAATGAGCACTTTTGAGCATAAGATACAAGAGCCTTGTATCTTAGGAGATGTACATAAACAAAAGTAACAAAGAGAAAGGTTTGTATTCTCCAGAGTGAAAAGGGCTCTGGCAGAAATTGACCAGAGGGATTACTCAGAGGAGCCCCACAAATACAGGCTTCCTTTTGCTTTCTCTCTTCATTGGCACATTTACTTAGATATTCAGGCATTGTCAATAAACCCATTATATTTTTACTTTTTAGTTTCTTTTTTTTGCCCAGCATTTTTAGTTGCCTTCTATATTATTTTACTTTTTCAGTTTTAGAGATGATATCATATAATTCTCTATACTTAAAATTTAGTATGTGTTCCCTTTCATATGTTAATTAGCAAGACAAATTTGTTTTTCTTTTTGAAAAATTTGTTTTACAAAAGCGTCAGATTGGCAGAAACTAATAATATTTATTGTTTGTTTTTGTTTGTTTGTTAGTTTTTTTCCAGGCAGTGTCTCACTCTGTCGCCCACGCTAGAGTGCAATGACGCCGTCATGGCTCACTGCAGTTTCTAGCTCCCGGGCTGAAGTGATCCTCCCACCCCAGCCTCCTGAGTAGCTGGGGCTACAGACTGTGCCACCATGCCCGGCTATTTTTTTTTTTTTTTTTTGGTAGAGATGGGATTTCACCATGTCTCAGGCTGGTCTTGAATTCCTGGCTCAAGCAGTCCACCTTCTTCAGCTCCCCAAGTGCTAGGATTACAGGTGTAAGCATTCACACACTTATTAGTCCTACTCATATCCAGTAACATTTTGTTTGCAAGGTGGCCAGCCCACACTGGGAGCGTGGTCTGAGTTGGTGGACTGAAACAGACAAATCCCTTAACTTTGAGAAAATAAAAGAATTGTCTAACATAAAGCTTAAAATTTCCCAACCCTAAGAACGATTTTTTTTTTTTTTTAAAAAGACAGAGTCTCCCTCTGTCACTCAGGCCAGACTGCAGTGGCGTGATTTTTGTCTCACTGCAACCTCCACCTCCTGGGTTCAAGAAATTCTCGTGCCTCAGCCACCCGAGTAGCTGGGATTAGAGGTGTGTACCACCATGACTGGCTAATTTTCATATTTTTAGTAGAGACGAGGTTTTACCATGTTGTCCAGGCTGGTCTCGAACTCCTGACCTCAGGTGACCCACCCACCTCAGCCTTGCAGAGTGCCAGGATTATAGGCATGAGCCATCACGCCTGGCCCAACCCCAAGAATGATTCTGATACTCTTTGTAAGCCCTCAAGATGGGATTGTGGTTGATTTTCCATTTGGCCTTTGAAATTCACTCCTGACCTAACTTTGAGATCAGAAGCATCCTGAGAAAGTAAGCATGAAAGTTCTGATATGGCCGGGCGCGGTGGCTCAAGCCTGTAATCCCAGCACTTTGGGAGGCCGAGACGGGCGGATCATGAGGTCAGGAGATCGAGATCATCCTGGCTAACACGGTGAAACCCCGTCTCTACTAAAAATACAAGAAAATTAGCCGGGCGAGGTGGCGGGCGCCTGTAGTCCCAGCTACTCAGGAGGCTGAGGCAGGAGAATGGCGTGAACCCGGGGGAGCGGAGCTTGCAGTGAGCCGAGATCGCGCCACTGCACTCCAGCCTGGGGCACAGAGCAAGACTCCGCGTCAAAAAAAAAAAAAAAAGAAAGTTCTGATATGTGTGTTCACATTCCTGTTGTAGGCTGTCACCTTGAACTGTGCCCACAGTTTCTGCTCCTACTGTATCAATGAATGGATGAAGCGGAAGATAGAATGCCCCATTTGTCGGAAGGACATTGAGTCCAAAACGTACTCTTTGGTTCTGGACAATTGCATTAATAAGATGGTAAATAATCTGAGCTCAGAAGTGAAAGAACGACGAATTGTTCTCATTAGGGAACGAAAAGGTGAGTGGGTGTGAGAATCCCTACCCCTCAAGAAAGGACTTATTTACTTCCAAACTTCAACAAATTTTTTTGGAAAGAGTCAGATAAACAATTCTTGAACTAGGGAAGAGGTGGAATAAATGGGGAGGAGTAAAAGGAGTTAAAGAGAGTCTGTGAGAGGAAGAGTTGAGATAGAATTAACCTCAACTGTTATTTGAGCAGCAGGGAAGTGGGAGGCTAAGCATGTGTGCCTTGGTTGTGGGGGTAAAATAAAGATGTGATTTTAAAAAACACACACGGTCAGACGTTTTGCTGTACCAATCACTAGATGGTGCTGTTGTCAAGACACTTCCGTTGCTGTCCAGGTGTTGAAAAAACCTTGAGTATACAGTGAGTTATAAATAGGATAGTAGGGCCAGGAATCTGATGCTGACTTGCAAGCAGCTGTGGTTTGAAACTGGCCCTCGGTTGGTCAGCCAGAATGGAGGCCGCAGGCTTGTCACAGAGGCAGAGCAGGACATGTGTCTGTGCCTGTTATGCCCAAGGAATACATTCTGACCTGTGGGAGGGCAGAGCGGCCTTTGAAAGTTGGCTCTTTGGAACTGAAGTTTTACCACTTTACTAACAGCTGTATGCTACTGGGTTTTGTGCCTAAATGTAAGCCCCCACAGAATTTCACCTCCAAGAGCTACTTGATTCTGGCAGAATCCCATTGTTCTTCCTTTTCACCTCCCATCACTCCATAAGCATTTATAGGAATACTACACTAGGCCTCAAGAGAAAAAGATAAATAAGACATTATCTCATCCCTTACAGCATGAACAGTCTGGCGGAGGAGATAGAAAGGCAAATAGATAGTGTGATGAGTTCCTTATCAGGGTGCTATGAAACTTCAAAGGAGGGGACACATCTGATTTGGCCTGGGGAGGTACAGGTATGGGAGAAAGCTTCATCAAGGAAATGACATTTGAATGAGCCTTAAAGGTTCCCTAGGCGGTTAGCTTTCTAAGCGGAGACAGTAGCACAAGCAAAACACAGAGGCATGAGAAGCAGTGACCTGCCCTGCCCCAGTTCCCAGTGTGGCCCATACGAGACATAATATTCACATGATGCCAAGGCTTAGAAAGTATCTATGGAGGCTTTGCGAATGTTTTTTCTTCCCTCTTTCCCTTTTTGAGAGGAGCAGTGATCTGGGAACCCAGATCTGGCCAAGATCAGGTTGTGGCCTTTGAACTGAAGTCTGCTGAGTCGGGGGATGGGGTTGGAGGCAGACCTAGGGACATCCATGGGCTTTCTTCGCCCAGTCTACCACCTGAGTTCCTTCCCTGCAATCTAAGCATGGTAAATGGCTTCACAAAACATCAGGGAAAGAAAAGGCTGGGCACGGTGGCTCACACCTCTAATCCCAGCACTTTGGGCGGCCAAGGTGGGCGAATCATGAGGTCAGGAGTTCGAGACCAGCCTGGTCAACATGGTGGAAGCCCATCTCCACTAAAAATACAAAAAGTAGCTGGGTGTGGTGGCACACACCAGTAGTCGCAGCTACGTGGGAGGCTGAGGCAAGAGAATCGTTTGAACCTGGGAGGCAGAGGTTGCAGTGAGCCGAGGTTGCACCACTGCACTCCAGCCTGGATGACAGAGCAAGATTCTATCTCAAAAAAAAAAAAAAAAAAAAAGGAAAGAAGGGCCTTGGGCCCTGTGTCCTAAGTTTACGTCTGACTCCTATTACACAGAGTTAATTCTGCAGAGTAATAACAGATACCGTTTTTCTCTCCAAAGGCTAAAGAGGGTGTCTCTCACTTTTTTGGTAACACTAGGGGGCTACACAGTAAAATGAGTCAGCTTCCCTGTTAAATGCATTGGCTGGGAGCAGTTCTGGCACCCATCTTGGTTTCTGTAGTTATCACACCGAATGCAGCTTTGAAGTTTTCTCTAGAGACAGACAGGTTTTCTGAGACTTGATTTGGGGAAAGACATGCCAGAGCTATCAACAGCTTCACTGGGTTTAGAGAAAATTCTCGGTTTAAATACCAACCTTCCTTCCATATTCCAGGGCCAATTGAAAGCTGGTTTAATCCCTGTTGCATGGGAATTTTTAAAAAGGACCAAATTTAGGATCTGGGAACTAGGATTGGCAAGCTTATAATTGTCAGAGTCCTAACACTGCAGGCCCTGGAGCAGGAATTGCTCTTCTCAATTCAGAGGAGACCTGCCTGCCTCTGGCAGCAGGGGGTTGCCCATGCAGACATGCCTGTATTCTGATTTCACCAAGAGCAGCCTCACTTCTAGGCCTCCTGGGCTGGTTATTGAAGTTTCATATGTCAGTGGGAGGAGTAGAGTCTCATGACTGATTAGCCATTGATCTCTTGTGTGAGACCAGAGGAGAGGAAGAGGATGGGAATGTTAGGATGCTGGATCCTGAGTTGGAGGTGGATGCTCTGGAGCTAGGACAGATAACAGACTGTCCTGTATCATGAGTCACTGTGGCTGTCTGGGATATTGACATGAGACTTTTTCTGAATGGAAAAGTTTTTTTGAAATCCCCTATAGATGATCTCCCTCTGGAGCTGGTGAGGTGAGAGAGCAGTCTTATGTCAGCTGCTCCCCTCCCGTTTCTTTCGTTCTCATTCAATGTTAGTTGGTTGACGAGAGTGTTAAAACTCTTATGTTTTGCTTTTCCTAGCAGTTTCTTTGGGTTGTACTCAGAAAATAACAAGCGATGTAGAAATAAAATCTCCTTGGTCCTTTAGAACAGTGATTTTCAACCAAGGGGCTTTTTCAAACTACATTCCTTAGCTGCCTTGCTACTTTTTTTTTTTTTTTTTTTGAGATGGAGTCTTGCCTTGTTGCCCAGGCTGAAAGGCTGAAGTTTAATGGCACGATTTTGGCTTACTGCAACCTTCCCCTTCCGGGTTTAAGTGATTCTCCTCCCTCAGCCTCCTGGGTAGCTGGGATTACAGGTGCACACCACCATAGCCAGCTAATTTTTGCATTTTTGGTAGAGACGGGGTTTTACTATGTTGGTCAGGCTGGTCTCCAACTCCTGACCTCAGGTGATGTGCCCCGCTCATCCTCTCAAAGTGCTGGGATTACAGGCGTGAGCCACTGCGCCTGGCCCCTGGCTACTATAATAGTGAATTGCGGCTACTAGTGAGAGTGTGCCATGGCCTTCACATGTGCTGAGGTGGGGAGAGTCGTTTGTGAACTATTGTGTAAATCTGTGACACAAAGTCCCCTCCAGAGGTTGGGGGTGTCTGTATCTCTTGAAAGCTTCCTGTAGGCTAAGTAGGGGGTGGTCCCAACATAGGACAGGAGAAACTGGCAAAACCCAGGCTCTGAAGAGTATCTGTCAGCCCACCTGTAAGGCTTTCCCTGATATTGCCCATCCTCCTTTGCTGAAAGACAGCCTTTTAAAGGGATTTTTGAGGGAGTGGCAGCAGTAATCCTCTCTCTTCCAGAGAGAGTACTTGTTAGCAGGTAGTTGTAACCTACTCAGTTCTGTCCCTGGAGAATCAGGGTCATTTGCATGAAGTCAGCATTTCTGCCTGCCTTGTATAAGACAGTGTTTGTCTAAGAGAAAATGGATCGTGGCAAGGTCAGGATGAGGCAGAAGTGTCCACATGCTTGTACTCAAATAGTATATAACACTGTATTCTTAAGATTTTTTTTTTTTTTTTGAGATGGAGTTTCGCTCTTATTGCCCAGGCTGGAGTGCAATGGCGCGATCTCAGCTCACCACAACCTCCGCCTTCCGGGTTCAAGCGGTTCTTCTGCCTTAGCCTCTCAAGTAGCTGGGATTACAAACATGCGCCACCACGCCTGGCTAATTTTGTATTTTTAGTAGAGATAGGGCTTCTCTATGTTAGTCAGGCTGGTCTCGAACTCCTGACCTCAGGTGATCCGCCCACCTCTGCCTCTCAAAGTGCTGGGATTACAGGCGTGAGCCACCACGTCTGGCTCTTAAGATTTTTTTACTTTAAACAATGTATGCAGGCTGGGCACTGTGGCTCACGGCTGTAATCCCAGCACTTTGGGAGGCTGAGGGGAGCCAGATCACAAGGTCAGGAGTTTGAGACCAGCCTGACCAATATGGTGAACCCCATCTCTACTAAAAATACAAAAATTAGCTGGGCGTGGTGGTCCACACCTGTAATCCCAGCTACTCGGGAGGCTGAGTCAGGAGAATTGCTTGAACCTGGGAGGCGGAGGTTGCAGTGAGCCAAAATCACGCTACTGCACTCCAGCCTGGGCAACAGAGCGAGACTTCGTCTCAAAAAAAAAAAAAAAAAAAAAAAGAAAAAGTATGCTTTGCAAAATTGTAATGGGATGGAACATTATCAGACTTGTTACTAGAAGCTTTTTAATTTCTCTCTCACCACTTCCCTATTCATCCCCCCTTTTTTTTCCTTCTCTTCTTCTTTTGTGTCCTGGTATCCTTCCTTGTCATCAAGGTGTGGTTTTTCCTCTGTTGAATTTCTTTCCTTTGTCATCCTTTTTTTTTTTTTTTTTTGAGGCGGAGTTTCGCTCTGTCTCCCAGGCTGGAGTGCAGTGGCCGGATCTCAGCTCACTGCAAGCTCCGCCTCCCGGGTTTACGCCATTCTGCTGCCTCAGCCTCCCGAGTAGCTGGGACTACAGGCGCCCGCCA
The DNA here is from genome assembly GCF_049350105.2 of Macaca mulatta. Lineage (NCBI taxonomy): Eukaryota > Metazoa > Chordata > Mammalia > Primates > Cercopithecidae > Macaca > Macaca mulatta. The sequence continues at coordinate 144,852,528 of NC_133409.1, read as the reverse complement.
CCTCACCCGGCTAGTTTTTTTTGTATTTTTTAGTAGAGACGGGGTTTCACCATGTTAGCCAGGATGGTCTCGATCTCCTGACCTCGTGATCCGCCCGTCTCGGCCTCCCAAAGTGCTGGGATTACAGGCTTGAGCCACCGCGCCCGGCCTGTCATCCTTTTGTTTTGTTTTGTTTTTCTTGAAAAAGGCTGGCGTGCAGTGGCGTGATCACAGCTCACTGTAGCCTTGGCCTTCGGGCTCAGGTAATCCTCTTACCTCAGCCTCCCAAGTAGCTGGGACCACAGGTGTGTGCCACCACACCCAGCTAATTTTTTGTATTTTTTGTAGAGATAGGGTTTCACCATGTTGCCCAGGCTGATCTCGAACTCCTGAGCTTGAGCAATCCACCTGCCTCGGCCTCCCAAAGTGCCAGGATTACAGGTGTGAGCCACTGCGCCTGGTCTAATTTTTTTTTCCCCCTATCACTCTTATTGACACCTCAGAATACACAGTTTGAAATGACAAGGGCATCATAGGAACTATTCACCTAATGAAACTTAGTAGAGGTCTGCTGTGGGATTAATTGGACCTTATGGAGTAGCAACCTAGGAAGTCCTAGAACCTTGACTTCCTTATTGTCTCTGTAATGCTTGTGATTTCCAAATGGTCCTTCCATCTGGAGGTCAGAAGGCTGTTCTCTGACTTCGTGCTCTGTGGTAGAGTGTCTTCTCCCTTTCACCAAAAGCTACTACCGTCTTGCAGGCACCCAGAAAAGTTTTCACAGTTTAGGAGAGTGGCCTTCCTAGATGCTATTAATCATCTTTCAGTGCACCCTAAATGTATGGAAGATTGAGTTTGACGGAACCATGCATGCCCTGGTTGAGAGATCCAGGGCTGACTTTGACTGCTGGGCTATGACAGCTTTAAATACACCCTGAAGAGTCCAGTGCAGGAGAGTCAGTGACTCCAGTGAGCCCTGCACCATGTTGTACTGAAAGTGAAAATCAGTGCTTGCTGGCCATGGTGGGATCCCATTGCTGCTGGAGGCTGCAGCCCAGCTGTCAGCCCACCAGCCTAGGGCTGGGAAAAGGGCCTGGAGATGGAACATGAGCAGTTCTGGCCATCTCTGGTGTTTAGCAGGAGACACTTCAGATTGTTCATTGCTATTTCCCACAGTAAAATTTTCTCCTGCCCTTTTTTGATTTTTAGTGATAATACAGTTATTTTTGGCCCTCTAAAAAATGGATCCTCCTTCCCTCCTAACATGTAATTTTATGATTTTTCATACCTACTTCCAGGAATGTCTATTGTAGGAGACTACCTGTGCAAATATAGAGTAGCATCATTAACCAAAGCAACTTTTCTTTGAGTTTCTTGGTTAACCCTAGATGAACACTGAGTATTTTTAGAGCAAGCTCAAATAAGTTGATATTCTATGAACTAATCATAGAGAGTGTCTGATTATACCTCATCAGCTGGATATATATTCTGTCCAACTGCCTACTGCTATGGTTCTTGATATAACCAGACATGCTCCTTTTCCTGGCTAGGGCTTCTACTTCAATTACTTTCTGTACCCTGGAGAGTTTGGACTGCTTTTACCCTTGTCTTGTTAAACTTGAACCAGAACCAACCCCAAAGAAAATCTCTTCCTTGCTTCCTTTCTTCTGGGTCTTTCCTTTTTTTTCCTGTCGCCCAGGCTGAGTGCAGTGGCATGATCTCAGCTTACTTACTGCAAACCTCCACCTCTTGGGCTCAAGCATCCTCCTACCTCAGCCTCCCTAGTAGCTGGGACTACAGGTGTGCACCACCATGCCTGGCTAATTTTTTGTATTTTCTGTAGAGATGGGGTTTCACTATGTCGCCTGGGCTGGTCTCGAACTCCTGTGCTCATTGAATCAGCCCTCAGCTTCCCACAGTGCTGGGGTTATAGGCATGAGCCGCCATGCCCAGTCCTGGGTCTTTCCTTTTTCTTAGCTCCTACTAAATGCTAAGTGCTTGGGGATAAAAGCAAAGAGGGCATGTGCAACCTCTCCCCTCATGGAACTTTTGCTCTAAGTGCAGGCCCTAGGCTCCTTATAGTAAAATCCTACAATATGAGAAATAAAGGGTGCTGAGTCAAGGAAAGTCTTCCCTGAGTCAGTGAAGGACATGGAGTGTATCTTTTAGGTGGAAGGACAAGAAGCAAAAGCAAGGGGTTTTTAGGGGCTGAGAGAAGTACAGAGTGCTGGAGAGAATATTGAGCATTCAGCCTGGAAAAGTAGGCAGGACTGGGTCATGAAGGGTGTTACAGACATGTTGCAGAGTTAGTCTAGGGGCAGGGGGAAACTATCAGAAGTGGAGATCTGACTGTTGATGTTTGTGTTTTTCTGGATAGGTTAGTCTGGCTGTAGTGAAGAGACTACATGGTTCTGGAAACAAGAATAAAGGCAGTAATCATGGCCAGCGATGATGGTGGCTAGGCTAGAGAAGTAGCAGCAGGGATGGCCAGAGTGGATAGATTCAAGAGGTAGTTAAGGAGGTAGAATCCATAGGTCTCGGCCGGGCGCGGTGGCTCAAGCCTGTAATCCCAGCACTTTGGGAGGCCAAGATTGGCAGATCACGAGGTCAGGAGATCGAGACCATCCTGGCTAACACGGTGAAACCCCTTCTCTACTAAAAAATACAAAAAACTAGCCGGGCGAGGTGACGGGCGCCTGTAGTCCCAGCTACTTGGGAGGCTGAGGCAGGAGAATGGCGTGAACCCGGGAGGCGGAGCTTGCAGTGAGCTGAGATCCGGCCACTGCACTCCAGCCTACGCGACAGAGCGAGACTCCGTCTCAAAAAAAAAAAAAAAAAAAAAGAATTCACAGGTCTGTGGGACTGATGTGCTGTGGGGAGTACAGGGGAGCTCAGATCATGTCCAGGTTTCTTTCTATTAGGGGCACCTGAGTTGATGATGATGCATTTACTAAAATAGGAACAGTTGGGGCAGACAAATTTAGTTCTCAACTGAAAAGTTTAAGGCACCTGAGGACATCAGTGGAGCTGTTCAGTGGGTATATGAATGTGTGGATCTGGAGCCTGAAGGACAGGCCAAGTTAAGATCCTAGGTTTGGGGTTCATGAGCCATGGAAGTGGATGAACCACTGTTACCCTCTCTGTGGTATTAAGAGCCAAAAGGCAAGTTCTTAGCCATGAGAAACACCAACATTAGGGGATGAGTAGTAGAAGAGGGGCCTACAGGACAGTCTGATGAATGGTCAAAAAGAGAGAGATGGAAAAAGAGGTATGTGGGGCAGGCAACAAATGACACTAGAGCTGGTACACGGCTGTCCTCACAGCTACTTGGGAGACGGAGGTGAGAGGATCACTTGATGCCAGGAGTTCAAGACCAGCCTGGGCAACACAGTGAGACCCCCATCTCAAAAAAAAAAAAAAATTAGGCATGGTGGCACATGCCTGTGGTCCTGCCTACTCAGGAGGCTGAGGCTGGAGCATCCCTTGAACCCAGGAGTTTAAGTCTCCAGTAAGCTGCGACTGTGCCATTGTACTCCAGCCTGGGCAAAAGAGCCAGACCCCATCTCTTTAAAAAAAAAAAAAAAAGACATTACATGGTGTCCTTTGAGCCTTCCTGGCCACACTGTTGTCTATGGTAGACCCCCGTCATTACATTCTAGACATTGCCCTATTATTTCTTTGAAAGCATTTACCAGATTGAAATAATATTTGTTAATGTACTCTTGCCTCTAGATTTCTAAACTCCTTGAGGGCAGGAATTTTATCTTACTCCTTGTAGTATTCTCAGGGCATTGAAGAGTGTTTGGCACATGGTAGCTCTTCAGTAAATACGTGTTTATGAAGAGTTATAAAGTGAGAAGTCCATATATGAAATGCTGCCGAGACATTAAACAAGATAAGGATGAAAAATTGCCCATTGAGACATTAAACAAGATAAGGATGAAAAATTGCCCATTGAGTAATATCAGTGACTTTATCTAGTATAAGTCGTGGGGGATGGTGGAGTCAGAAGTCAGTTTACAGTGATTGGGGAGTGAGTGTGAGATGAGGGAGTACAGAAAGAATAGACAACTTCTTCACAACGTTTGGCTGTGACTAAGATGGTGAGGACCACCACCAAAAGAAGGCTGTATTTGGAGGAGGAAGTAGGGTGAAATGGAGTTTTTGTTGTTTTTTAAAGACGTGATTCAAGCATGTTCAATTGCTGATTGAAAGGAGCCTGTAGAGAAGGGCATGCTGGAAAACCAAGATAGCGGATAGGATATGATTCTTTGGAAGGCAGGGGAAGACAGGGAGTGCAGAGCTCAGAAAGGAATTAGTCTTTAAGAGTAGAAGGGTACATTCTTTGTTTTACAGAAGGAAGAGTTTCATGTGGGAGCTGGGGCAAGGAAGTTTGCTTGGGGGCGTCGAGATAATTTCTTTCTTGTGGCTTCTGTATTCTTCTGTGAGCTAATAGTTGAGACCATTAGCTAAGAGGGAGGGAACCCCTCTTGGTTCTCTCTCTCCAAGGCTGAAGGCATGCCCAGCCCCAAGGCCCACCACCTCAAAGGCTACCCAGAAGTGGGAGACAAATAACTTCTGTAGTCCTTTCAATCCCCTACCAAAGCATTCCAGAATTCAGTCCCAGAGAAAGGGTAAAATTTGCTCGGTGACTTTATTGTGCCTTTGGCATAGGCCAGGATCCCCACCTTTCTGGGATCAAGGAAGCAGAAGCTATTGGAAAAGCCCGGAGGCTAGTAAGTAAATAGCCTTTCTTGTCCCCTTCCTCTTTGGACACAGGAAGAACTCCCGCCTCTCCCTGTCTATTCCTGTATATAATTCATTCCCTCCTTTAACATCCTTTAGCAGATTTATTGAGGGCCAGGTTTGTGCTAGGCACTGTTCTAGATGCTGAGGATGTAAAAAGTGAAAATCTAAGTTAGATGTGATTCATGCTATGGAGAAAAATCAAGCAAGAAGGGGAGAAGAGGTGATGGTGAAAGCCTTGGCAATGCTTAATAGGGTAATCAAGGAAGGCACTTCTGAGCAGGAACTATTGAGGGAAGCTCTGAAGGAGGCGGCCATGCTGCCATGGAGGGAAAGAGGGAATGGTAAGGGGGAGCAAAGAGGCCAGTGCTGGGGAGTGGAGTGAGTGCTGGGGAGTGGGTAGGAGATGAGGAGAGGAAGCTTGGGCAAGATGCAGATTGTGTAGGGCCTTGTAGGCCTTTGAAAGGACTTAGACTTTAACTGTTACTATGAGAGGAATGAGGAACAGGCTTTGAGCGAGAGTAACATGATCTGACTTCTGTTTTCTCAGTTTTCTATGGCTGCTGTGTGAGGAAGAGACAGAGTGGCAAGGCTGGAAGCAGGGAGTCCAGGGAAGGGAAATGCCAGCTCCTCATTTATTTATTTCTCTTCTTTTTCTCCAAAGCAAAGAGATTGTTCTGAAGACCATGCTCTAAGGGCCTTTGAAAGACTGCCAGGCAATGGGAGCCTGAGATGGTCTGGAGCATTCTCTCTAGCCGTGACTCTGCTGCTCTGAAGGTCAACTGAGAAGTCTTGTGGGACAGAGACTGAGTTAGGAAGCCCTCAGTCACTTGCCTTCCACGGTGGCCAGCCCTGCTGCCATCATTGGCTGAAGCACCACCAGGATTCCCGGCACTCAACTGCTTTAGGGTACTTCATAGACTCTGCCTCACTACATGTCGAATGAGTTATTTGAGTTCTCTTTTGTTTTTTTAGTTTGTTGTTGTTGTTACTGTTTTGATACCTCAGAAACACCTCCATTGACAATTGTTTTGGATAGGTTGGGTGTACCCCGTGGCTGCCTCTGAAGGCGGTGTCTATTTTGAGAGGATGGCTTACCTCTTCTTTGTGAAAATACTATCTCATTTCCTGGAAATAAAATGTAAAACCTGTCAGTTGCTCAGCTGGGCTTTGGTGTATTTACCTTCCTTCCCTTCCTGCTCCCAGACAGTCTCACAAGTAAACACTGGCAGCTCGTAGATTACAACCAAGAAAGTGACTATATCAGATGATAGACTTCAAGTGAATGTCAGCCTAAGAGGCCAAGCCGCAGATCATGGCCACACCAGACGAGCTCTGTTAACCCCCTGATTGTCGTGTTTCCTTTTTATTACAGAGGTGGGTCACTGTTTACCTTGTTTCAGGGGTGGGAAGAACTCCTTTCCTTCAGCTGGCATTTGAATGTTTCCAAATCTATTTTATCCTGCGTCATAAACACACAGGCAATGATTTTATGACAACTTGATATGCTTTTTTCTTTATTTTTCTTTTAAATTAAAAGTCTGTCTTTGCTCTACCTCTCCTTTATTTTTTATTTTTATTTTTATTTTTGAGACAAGATCTGACTCTGTTGCCCAAGCTGGAATACAGTGGTGTAATCTCAGCTCACTGCAACCTCCACCTCCCAGACTCAAACCATCCTCCCACCTCAACCTTCCGTGTAACTGGGACTACAGGCATATGCCATCACACCCAGCTAATTTTTGTATTTTTTGTAGAGAAGGGGTTTCACCATGTTGGCCAGGCTGGTCTCAAACTCCTGACATCAAATGATCTGTCTGCCTCAGCCTCTCAAAGTGCTGGGATTACAGGCGTGAGCCACTATGCCTGGCCAACCTCCCCTTTTTAAACAGAAAGGAAACTAGTTTTGATGTTTAGGAGATAGAAGGTTAGGGATAACCTATGGCTTCCTTGGTTTCCTGTGATGAGAATGAGAAAAAAATAATGAGAAATTAAAGAATGGTTATTTGAAACTAGGAGCCCTCTACTCAGGTTGTGAAACTCTGCATTACATAATTTAATGATTTGCTTCCCTCTGCCTTCTTACTGCCTATCTAGAGAACCATTCCTTTTTCCACTTCTTTTTTTTTTTTTTTATAGAGATGGAATCTTGCTATGTTGACCATGCTGGTCTCAAACTCCTGACCTCAAGCAACCCTCCTGCCTCAGCCTCCCAAGATGCTGGGATTACGTGCAGGAGCTACCATGCTCAGCCAAGAACTGTTCTTTTGTAGTTCTTTATACTCCATGTATTTTCTTTTTTGTTTTTTTGAGATGAAGTCTCGCTTTGTTTCCCAGGCTGGAGTGCAGTGGTGTGATCTTGGCTCACTGCAACCTCTGCCTCCCAGGATCAAGTGATTACATTGAAATACTCAGCCTCCTGAGTAGCTGGGATTACAGGCAAGTGCCACCAAACACAGCTAATTTTTGTATTTTTAGTAGAGATGGGGTTTCACCATGTTGGCCAGACTGGTCTCAAACTCCTGACCTCAAGTGATCCACCTGCCTCGGCCTCTAAAATGCTGGGATTACAGCTGTGAGCCACCACTCCCAGCCTATACCCCATGTATTTTCATAAAAGGTTGGAAACTGTTGACTTGCCAACTTTTTAAGGATGGCAGGGATTTTTTCTTTGTTGAATATACTGTGAATTTGAGGATTCTGGAGTCCTTAGTCTTCATTTCCATTCTTCTGCCCATGATTACTGATCGAAATACTGGTAGAATCATGGAGGAAGTCAAGTTAAACATGGAAAAATTGCTTTAAAAGTACTTACTATAACCACATCATAACAATTCTGGAAAAATAGAGAACAAAAGGAAAAGATTGTTACCACCTTGATTTAATAACTTCTTGTTTCCCATACATGTGTTTTGTTTATAGATTGCATGGGTATATGTCAATTTTTGTATGTTCTGTCTTTAGTTTACATGTTGTAATTCGTTTTTAGGAGAGTACAGACGTACACTTTTTGAGTAGACAATATGTTCACATAGTTTGAAATAAAAGGTACAAAATGGCATAGAATGAAATGCCTCTCACCCTTTCCCCACAGCGACTACTTCCCACTCAGAGGCAACAAGTATTACAGTTCCTTGTGTATTCTTCCAGAGATCTTCCCTGTCCACACAAGCAAATACACATGTGGTCTTTTTCCTTGTTTTGCACAAATGGTAAACTGTACACTATTCTGTACCTTGCCATTTTCAGATATATGTTGTCAACAGTTCCATGTCAGTAGTTTCCTTTCTTTGTTACAGCTGCCTGTTATTTCATTGTGTATTTGCACTATCATTTACTTTTCCGGCTTATTTTTGATAGAAATCTAGGTTGGTTCAAACCTTTTTACTCTTAAAACAATGCTGCAGTTAACACCCTTGTACATACATCTTTAGAGAAAAGATATTTTAAAAAGAAAATATCTTTTTAAAAATTATTTTATTATGTTTTAATAGAGACTATGTTGCCTAGGCTGGTCTTGAAATTCTGGGCTAAAGCAATCCTACCACCTTGGCCTCCTAAAGTGCTGAGATTACAGGCATGAGCCACTGCGCAAAGAATCATCTTGACTTGAGCCTGAAGACTATGTACAGACTGACCTCACAGACTGACCACCGTTCCATCCCACAGCTGCTGGACATAGAGTGATTTGCAGCCCCTCCTTTCAGAATACCACATCCCTCAAATGTTCCACAATATCTAGGAAAGTGAGCTCTTAAAGATAGACTAAAAGAATAATAAATCAATACAACAACATTAAAAGCCAGACTAGCAGAATTTGAATCTTGGCCCTGCTGTTAGTAACTGTGTGGGCCTCGGGCAAGTTACACAACCTCCTTGTATCTTCGTTTTGGTTTCTTCATCTCTAAATAATTTTATCTGTCATTATTGCACTGATCACAAACAAAGGCCTGAATGTACTATGTTTAAAAGACAAACCAAAAATTAACACAAACTTGAATTATTTGTCTCAGCTACAGAATGTTCTTTCCTTGGAGAGATACCTGATATTAAACATCATCTGCATTTTGCTTGCCTAGAAAATACATGGTAACTTTTCTGCCTTGCAGCATCAAACTATAGTATAGCTGAGCCCCAGTGCTGTGCAGTCTGGCTCTAATTAAAGGCACATTCTTTACAGCAGTACTCTGGGGAACTGGAAAAGGGGGTTTGTTTCATTATCTGGTTTTATTAAGCAGATGAATGCGGCCAGCTATGTGAAGCACTTTGCAGTGAATGGCAGGTGTCCCATATCTGGTTGTGTTAACCTAGAAAGGGCTCACTCTACCTCTAGGCATGCTTCATCCCAACAATCAGACTGTGCCAAAGCAGGGGACTTTGTGCTTTGTGGATTGGATAGCTGGATACCCATCATCTTTTTCTCTGATTGGAAGCTGCTGTTGTATAGAAAGACCTGGATTTCCCCCTTATCTCCAGTTCTCTCACTACTTTTTCCTCCTCTGTGAGTGACCATCCAGGCAGTCACCATAACTGCTGGAGGGTCTGGGATTGGTAGCTCTCTCCAACTGCCTGCTTGCTCTTTACAGCCTTTCTCCGTGGCTGCAATCTCTCCACCTCATCGTATCTAAGGATAACCCAGAAACATGGGGTGCTCTAGGTATGTTTATCTCGACATTCAACCCCCTAGGCTTCTGATGAATCCAATCATTAGCTAAATTTGACATAGAAATTAAGAGAAGGAATGTCTACTTTGTATTGTGGTCCTAATCTAAGGTGAGGAGAATCCTGGAATCTGTCTCTTGCTCTAAGACGCAGACTTGTTCATAAATGTGGGGTCTGATTGGAACAGGATCTGCCATTGGTCACAATAGGCCAAGGGCTTGTTCTGAACCCTACTTAGCCTCATTCAGAGAAAAAAACTTCCTGCCTGGTCAGCTTTTTCAGCTTCTCCCACAAATGGGAGTTGAGGCAGTGGCAGTGTGGGGTTCCTGGGAAGACGATGGGGCCTTGTATTAAGGAGAAATAATGAACTATTTTCTTGATTCTTCCATTTATAGAAGTATATGAATCCTAGGAAAGGGCTGAGCCTGCGATAGGTATTCAATAAATACTCCAATGCCGTCATTCCTTTGTCTACAGCATCCCCAAACAATGTACCAGTGATGGGCTGCCTGAGCTCATTGAGTCGCCAAGCAGTATCTCCTGCCTGCTGCTGCTTTACTGCGTTCCAGATGCCCACCTCAGTTTCCAGAGCCACTATCTCTGCCGTCCACTTTCCTTCAGGCTCTGTGAATACTTCAACCTGCTGTGATTTGGGGCTATTTATACTCTGCATGTATCCAATAAATTCAATTCATTAATAGTTATCAAATGCCCGTTTTCTTACTAGGTACTGCTGTAGGTGTTTGGTATGGCAATGAACAAAACAACCATTGTGAGCTGATGTTCTAGTAAGGTGTCAAAAGCGTTTCAAAGGTTTATCAGATGCTGTGAGAGGGGTTTACGCACTGCTACCTACTGAGCTAGCAATAGTGGGTGTTTCCTCACATTCCTCAACCTCCACGCAGGAGAGCCAGCAGGCTACGCTGGCCCACCCTGAGATCCAGAGCTGGCATTTCACATCTCTAGGACCTGGGTAGCCCCAAACGTTTGCAGTCTGCTGCTTTTACCACCACCCACCGGCCCTCAGGATGTAGGGACCAGCTCCTTAGAGATCAAGCTCTCCTGGGCCTCTACCCAGCTCTACCGAGGGGCCTTCAAGGGTATATCCGTGGCAGGTTTCAGGGCAAGTTTGGCCTCTTAGCATGGAGAATAGGCCCTGAAGCACCACACACCACTGTCCTATATAGGCAGGCACCCAGAAGAGCTCTGTGGAAGCCTCAGATACTTCAGCCAAGGTAAGCACAGCTGAATGTTTCTGATGCGAATATTGACACCAAACTTAACCTAGTGGTGGATAGGGCTGGACAAGTTTTCAGGACCATGAGCCTTTGTGAGTTTCAGCCTGGCTGTGAGAGTGCTCTCCTAATCTCAATTCCTCCCCGTCTTCCCTGGGCCTCTCCCAGTGCCGCCCTGGCTCTGCAGCTAATGGTGTGCATCTGTTCCCAACTCTACATTCAGTGACGTCATGTTGGTAGTTTGAAATCAGCCATGGTGGGAGGAGTCACACCATGGAAATTGGCAAATGCTGTAAGTTGGAGCTTTCCCCACCCCTGGATAGGCGGTTAAACATTCACCAGAGCATTGCTGGCGTCTCCCCACATGGTTGACTCCTGAAGCCTGCTCACCCCAGGTCTTCGTGTTCTTGTGAGAAAGCCACCATTCAGTCTAAGAATGCTTCTCCTTCCTGGTGCTCTGGAATTGCCCAGCATGGTAGCAGTGTCACTACAGAGGCAGGAGAACAGCTCTTCCCAAAACTTGAGGCCACATTTTGGCACCTTTGGTATCACCAACACCTTTAGAATTCTCAGTTTCTCAACCAAGTTGCCGCTGACCATCAGTACCATAACCACTGGAACCCAGAACTTACCCCAGAGGCCAGGGAGAAAGTAGATGTCATGGCGCCCCCTGTAAATAGCCCCCATTTCCTTCCTCATAGCTGTCAATGTAGATAAGATAGACACTTGGTGGAAGGAGTGGAGGCAAGGGATGTCATTGCCACCAGCGTAGCCTCAGTCCTCAGCACAGCCAGTCAATCAGTGTGCTCCATTGTACTTCCTCAAGCCTGCCTTCTACAAGCTTTTTCATTTTATTTATTTATTTTTTTGAGACAGAGTCTCGCTCTGTCACCCAGGCTGGAGTGCAGTGGCGCCATCTCAGCTCACTGCAACCTTTGCCTCCTGGGTTCAAGCAATTCTTCTGCCTCAGCCTCCTGAGTAGCTGGGACTACAGGCACATGCCACCACACCTGGCTGATTTTTGTATTTTTAGTAGAGATGAGGTCTCACAATATTGGCCAGGCTGGTCTTGAGCTCCTGACCTCATGATCCGCCTGCCTCAGCCTCCCAAAGTGATGAGATTACAGGCGTGAGCCACCGTGCCCGGCCTCCAGCTTTTTTACTTTAAGAGACAAGAGTCTCACTCTGACCCAGGCTGGAGTATAGTGGCACTATCATGGCTTATTGCAGCCTCGAACTCCTGGGCTCACGCAATCCTCCCGTCTCAGCTTCCTGAACAGCTAGGACAAAAGGCATGTGCCACCACACCCAGCTAATTTTTAAAATTTTTTGTAGAGACAAGATCTCACTATGTTGCCCAAGCTGGTCTTGAACTCCGGGCCTCAAGTGAGCCTCCCACCTCAGCGTCCCAAGTAGCTAGGACTACATGCACATGCCAACATGTCCAGCTAATTTTTAAAATATTTTGTGGAGACAGAATCTTGCTATGCTGCCCAGGCTGGTCTTGAACTCCTGACCTCAAGCAGTCCTCCCACTTTGAGCTCCCATAGTGCTGGGATTACAGGCATGAACTACCACCTCCAACCTCCTACAAGAATTCTTTTAACAAAGAAAAAAGGCATTGTGGCTGGGGCACTGGGCATTTCTCCAGGGCTGGAGACAGTGCTGAATGATGTGAACTACGTTTCACCCTGAGCCATGTGAGTCTGGATATTAGCCCTTCCTCCCCTGGGATACATGGTTTCTACCCAGGAGGTTCCCGCCACGCAAGGCAGCTCTGACTTCTTCCAGCAAAGGCACAGGGTGTCATGGGTAGCGTCTTTCCTGATTTTTGGGAAAATCCCTCCCAAGCATGCTATGACCTGGGAGCTGGCAGCTGCCCTTGACTCAAAGATCATAGTATGGGGCTTGAGGGTTAACCTGGAGAGCAGGCCAGTTTCCCAGTGAATGCCTCTGGTCATGTAATTTGTTTCTAAGTGTGCAGTCCTCACAGAGCAGCTGTGGCTATCCTCCTCCCATTTGGAAAATCTCCTTACCCTTCTGCCACAGGTCAGGTCCTGAAATTCAAGGGACGAAAGGAGTCTCCCCTACCTTCTCTTCCCATACCTGAATATGAAGGGTAGGACTACTCACTCTCTTTTCTTCTTTTCTTTTTTTTTGAGATGGAGTCTCACTCTGTTGTCCAGGCTGGAGTGCAGTGGCACGATCTCAGCTCACTACAAGCTCCGCCTCCTGGGTTCATGTCATTCTCCTGCCTCAGCCTCTCGAGTAGCTGGGACTGCAGGCGCCCGCCACCACGCCCGGCTAATTTTTTGTATTTTTAGTAGGGACGGGGTTTCACCGTGTTAGCCAGGATGGTCTCGTTCTCCCGACCTCGTGATCCGCCCGTCTAGACCCCCCAAAGTGCTGGGATTACAGGCGTGAGCCACCGCGCCCGGCCAGACTACTCACTTTTCCCTGCTCTTCTGGAGTTGCCCAGTCCCTTCGAAGGAGAACTTAGCTCCTGAACCCCTGGGGAAGAAGTGTTCACATTCATTCGTTGCACAAATAGTTACCAAATACCTAACGTGCCAGACACTGTGTTAGCTACTAGGGTTACAACCCTGAAAAAAGACAGGCACAATATGTGACCTTCTGGAGCTTGTCCTGTGGAGAACACACAGAGTAACAAGTGTTTGTAGGCATAGTCTTGGAGCCAAGAAAGCACTGAGAGGGGACAACTAACCCAGACTGAGGCACATGGAAGGCTTCCGGGAGCATGTGGCATCTTAGTAAAGACTTGAAGGATGACTAGGAGTCAGCGGAGTAAGGGTGGGGAGAGGATAGGGCTGGGGAGCAGGCAAGGAAGTGGGAGGGTGTGGAGGTGAGAGACAGCCTGGCCCCTTGAAGTGAAAGGCATTCTGTGTGACTGGATTGCAGACTTTGAGGAGATAAATAATCATGTTAGCTAGTAGCAGCACAATAACTTTGGTTGAGCATTGTTACCAGCACTTTAGATGAGGAACTCTTTTTTTTTTTTTTTTAAGTAGAGACAGGGTCTCACATCTTATAGGTGAGAAATGAAGGCAATGAGAGATCAAGATTTATGATTGATTGAATGTGGGGGTGCGGGAGAGCCTGGAAGGAAAGATGACCATGGGTTTCTGCCTTGGACAACAATCTCAGTAATAGTGTTCACTGAAGTAACTCAGGGAGAGGAACATGTCTGGGGAAGACACTGGAGATGGTGAGCAAGCATGAGTTCTGTTTTGGGATGTCAAAAAGAAAATTTCACCCAGCACAGTGGCCCATGCCTATAATCCCAGCACTTTGGGAGGTTGAGGCAGGCAGATCACTTACAGTCAGGAGTTCGAGACCAGCCTGGCCAACATCGTGAAGCCCCATCTCTACTAAAAATACAAAAAATTAGCCAGGCATGGTGGCACATGCCCATAGTGCCAGCTACTTGGGAGGCTGAGGCAGGAGAATCGCTTGAACCCAGGAGGTGGAGGTTGCAGTGAGCCGAGATTGTGCTACTGCACTCCAGCCTGGGTGACAGAACGAGACTCCATCTCAAAAAAAAAGAAAATTTCGTGGAATGTCTACAGAGTCCCTATGTATGCTGACTTGTATGCTCCCCTCTGCTATTCGCACAAATTTAGATTTTTCCTCATAGTCTTCTGGACATCAACTTTCATAGCCATGGCTGGAAATGATTAAAACTGTCCTAGATTGTGTAGATTTGAGAATTTACTCTTTCACAACGCCCAAAAGAAAATCGTCACATGTTGTTAAGTGTGCCATATGCTATTACACCCACACCCATTCCAGCATCCACGTAATTGGTTGTCAAGATAAGTATCCACTAACTGGGAGAGCATAAGTGCTGGGGCAGGAGAGCTGTTGCTTCAAGACCTTCCTCTCACAGTTGTGGGAAAATTCACATGTGAAATGTACTCAAGTAACCCTTGTGGTTGACACTGACAAAAAGAAATGCCCCAATAAGTGAACGTATGAAATCACTGCCCATATCAGGACATAAAGCAGCTGCTGCCCTTGGGCAGAGGAGAAGGTGTCAATCATAAGGATTCTGTGGCTTCTCAAAAGAGTTGAGAGTGCAGAGGTGAGAGCTGGCCTGGTCATACAAATGTATAGATGGTCATTGCGGTCCTGAGAGAGGGTGAAATCCCTAGGGAGAGTGGGCAAGGGAAAAACTACCCAAGACAGAACATTGAGGATAACAGATATTCAAGGGAGCAGCTTGCAGAAACCGATAAAGGGTAGGAGGCAAGAGGTAGGAGATAAAAATGGTGATATAGCTAAGAGGGCAAATGTGATAATTAACTTTCTGTGTAGACATGATTGGGCCATGGAGTGTCCAGGCATTTGGTCAAACATTATTCTAGGTATGTGAGGGTATTTCTGGATAGGACTAATATTTGAATCTATACCGAATAAAGCAGATTGCCCTCCCTAATGTGGATGGGCCCCATCCACAGCTGAAGGCCTGAGCAGAACCAAACGGCTGGCCCTCTGGAAAGTGAGAGAATTGCTTCCTGCCGGACTGCCTTGAGCTGGGACATCGGTTTTTTTTCCTGCCTTTTGACTTGAACTGAAACATCAGTTCTGACTGGGTCTCAAGCCTCAGGTCTTTGGACTAGATCTACATACACTGTCAGTTCTCCTGGTCTCTAGTTGCTGACTGAAGATCTTCGGATTTGTTAGCCTCCATAATTGTGTGAGCTCATTCCATATAATGGATCTTCCTTCCTCCCTCCCTCCCTCCTTCCCTCATTATCCCTTCCTTCCTTCCTTCCTTCCTTCCTTCTTTCCTTCCTCCCCTTCTTTCCTTCCTCCCTTTCCTTCCTTCCTCTCCTTCCTTTCTTCCTCCCCTTCCTTCCTCCTGTTCCTTCCTTCCTCCCTTTCCTTCCTTCCTTCCTCCCCTTCCTTCCTTCCTCCCCTTCCTTCTTTCCTCCCTTTCCTTCCTTCCTTCCCTCCTCCCCTTCCTTCCTTCCTCCCTTTCCTTCCTTCCTTCCTCCCTTTCCTTCCTTCCTTCCTTCCTTCCTTCCTTCCTCTCCTTCATTCCTTCCTCCCTCTCTTTCCTTCCTTCCTTCCTTCCTTCCTCCCTTTCCTTCCTTCCTCCCCTTCCTTCCTTCCTCCCTTTCCTTCCTTCCTTCCTTCCTCCCCTTCCTTCCTTCCTCCCCTTCCTCCCCTTCCTTCCTTCCTTCTTTCCTTCCTTCCTTCCTTCCTTCCTTCCTTCCTTCCTTCCTTCCTTCCCTCCCTCCTTCCTTCCTTCCTGCCTGCCTGCCTGCCTGCCTGCCTTCCTTGTTTCTCCTGTTGGTTCTGTTTTTCTGGAGAACCCTGACCAGTATAGCAAAGCAGTGTTTCCAGAAGTAGAGAATGGTCGAATGGGTCAAAGGTTGCTGTTTGGTCAAGTAAGATAAGATCTTAAAAACATAGCAACAGGTTTAGAAACCAGGAGGCTGTTGGAAGAGCAGTTTTAGTGGCATAGTAGAGGCAAAACAACCATTTTCCCTGCATTAGGGAATGAGTGAAAAATAAGCACTTACTATATTTCAGGAGGAGAAGAGAAAAAATAGAATAGAGATGGAGAGAAAAGTCTGAAAATATGGAAGAGGGAAGTTGAGGAATTTTCTTACTGATGGTTTCTATTTATGCTGTGCTGTTGAAAAGGGATCTTCTGACAAGTGTGAAGGGAGAGAGGTGTTTGGATGGAAGGTTGGAAGAAGGAGGAGACGGTCTAAAATAGCTACTGCAGAGAACAGGGGAGTGCTCACTAGGGAAACAGAAGGATTGCTGGGCTGTGTGGGGGCATGGTGATGAGGGGGCCATGGGTGTCTATGACACCAGTAGGCACTTTTGTGTGGTTTTTCCCCGGCAGACCCTACATCTGGAGAAAAGGCAGCTGGATGGACCCAGGGTTGGGATTTTGGTAATGGGGTACTATGGAGATGAATAGAGGTTAATGAAGTGATGGAACTTGGATTCAGGGCTGGTTAAGGTGGAAAATGAAAACAGGAGGGAGTTGATAAGTAGAAAGTACTTATCCAGGTCGAGGTCCAGGGTCTGGGGAAGCTTCCTGCAGGGTCAAAGAACAGTGTAAACACACACACACACACACACAGAGAGAGTCGTATTTTGGTATCTGTGGGGGATTGCTGGTTTCAGGACTCCCCATGGGTTCCAGAATCCACAGATGCTCAAGTCCGTGATATAAAGTGACATACTGTTTGTATATGACCTATGCACATCCTCCTATACACTTTAAATAATCTCTAGAGTACTTATAATACCTAAACAAGGCCTACACATCACTTCGTTTGTGTGGATTCAACATCGTACTTGGCACATGGCATATTCAAGTTTTACTTTTTGGAACTTTGTAGAATTTTTTTCCTGAATATTTTTGTTCCTCACTCAGTTGCATCTGTGGATGCAGAACCCATGGATATGGAGGACCAACTGTGTGTGTGTGTGTGTGTGTGTGTGTGTGTGTGTGGACACATACATATATATGTATATACATCAATATACTGCTCTTGTGGCTATCTTTGTCTTATAGATATTAAAAATAAGAATAAGTATTAAACAAAATGTCCATAGGAACTCTTCATTTTCAATAATGTATTCTTCTTGTATCTCTTAATTTCCCACTCTCTTTTCTCTTTAATTTTCAGCTGCAACAGCAGGAACAAATTATGCATTTGTTGTGGAATTAGGAGGACCAGAGAGAGACCTTGGAGTGTATACAGGAGGATATCTTTATTATTGAGTGAGATCAGACCCAGCAGACTTAACGTCCAAAGACTGGGCGCAGAACAAAGACAGCACTTGACTTTTATACACACTTCACAAAAGGGAGTGGGCAAGCTTACAGTGGCGTAAAAGAAGGATACAGGGGCAGGACAAAGACAGTTAATTAAATTGTAACAGGTTCATAACTGAGGATTGCACGTGACCATTGCTATGCAACCCAGATGTCTGTTATCTAGGTTTTGCGCTAAAGAGCCTCGCACTGATTTATCTCATAACCTTCACTATGGTGCCCAGGCAGCTGTAGTTCAGGCCTGCTCCGGCTTCTCATGACCTTCATTGTACTTATTAGATAAAACAGGATACTTGAAGTTACTAGTTACAGAGAACAAGAATCTATAAACTCATACCACAAAACAAAAGAAAATTTGTTTTTCTTCTCCCTATGTTGAGGGAGTGCTGGGAGAGTTCCAGAGCACATCAGATAATATTATTAAGACTTTTCCTCGGTCTGGCCTGTGCTTGTTGCTGCCTCTGGGTCAGGTCAGCCTAATACAGGAAAGCTTATTTCTCTTTCTTTTTAATTTTATTTTTCTTTAACTTCCCGCCTCACATTGTCACGAAATGTTGCAAAAATCTTCTTTGATTTCTGCCCTTTTCCTGCAACTATCTCACCTATATTTGTCCTTTTTGGCCCCCAGCACAGCACCTAAACTAATTTCTCTTGTATAAATTTAAGGGGCACAAGTGCAATTTTGTTATACAATGCATTGCCTAGTGGTGAAGTCTTGACTTTTAGTATCCATCACCCAAATAATGTACCTTGTACTCATTAGGTAATTTCTCATCACCATCCCCCTTCTGCTCCCTACCCTTCCAAGTCTTAAATGCCTGTCCCTTCACACTCTATGTCCACGTACACATACTATTCAGCTTCCACTTATAAGTGAGAACATGCAATATTTGACTTTCTGCTTCTGAGTTGTTTCACTTAAGATAAGGGCCTCCAGTTCCATCCATGTTGCTACAAAAGACATGATTTGATATTTTTTATGACTAAGTAGTATTCCATTGTGTGTATATACCACATTTTCCTGATCCAATCATCCACTGTTGGACACTCAGATTGATTCCATAACTTTGCTGTTGTAAATAGTGCTGTGATAAACATATGAGTGCAGGATTGTTGTTGTTGTTGTTGTTGTTGTTGTTGTTGTTGTTGTTTTTGAGATGGAGTCTCGCTCTGTCGCCCAGGCTGGAGTGCAGTGGCCGGATCTCAGCTCACTGCAAGCTCCGCCTCCCGGGTTCACGCCATTCTCCTGCCTCAGCCTCCCTAGTAGCTGGGACTACAGGTGCCCGCCAACTCACCTGGCTAGTTTTTTTTTTGTATTTTTTAGTAGAGACGGGGTTTCACCGTGTTAGCCAGGATGGTCTCGATCTCCTGACCTCGTGATCCACCCGTCTCGGCCTCCCAAAGTGCTGGGATTACAGGCTTGAGCCACCGCGCCCGGCCTGTTGTTGTTTTTTAAGATGGAGTCTTGTTCTGTCACCCAGGCTGGAGTGCAGTGGTGCGATCTCGGCTCACTGCATCCTCCGCCTCCCAGGTTCAAGTGATTCTCGTGCCTCAACCTCCCAAGTAGCTGGGATTACAGGTGCAAGCCACCATGCCTGGCTAATTTTTTTGTATTTTCAGTAGAGACGAGGTTTCACCGTGTCGGCCAAGCTGGTCTCGCACACCTGATCTCAGATGATCTGCCCACCTAGGCTTCCCAAAGTGCTGGGATTACAGGCGTGAGCCACTGCGCCTAGCCAAGGTGATCAAAGTTAACTTCACTAGTAATGGTGCAAACTGACATCATGTCCTTCCTGATGGAAGGGACACTATCATTTCAATGTATTATTGCCAAAAGTGCATGACTCCAACTTAATCATGAGGAAACTCAGACAAATACAATTGAGAGACTTTCCTTTTATTGTTGTTGTTGTTGTTGTGACAGGGTCTTGCTCTGTCACCCAGGGTGGAGTGTAGTGGCGCCATCAAGGCTCACTGCAGCCTCCGCCTCCCAGGCTCAAGCAATCCTTCTGCCTCATCCCAAGTACCTGGGATTACAGGCACATGCCACCATGCCTGGGTAATTTTTTATTTTCTTTTGTGGAGATGGAGTCTTGCCATGTTGCCTAGGCTGGTCTCAGACTCCTGGGCTCAAGCAATCTTCCCACCTCAGCCTCTCAGTGTTGGGATTACAGGCATGAACCACTGCACCTGGTGGAGACTTTTGACTAGATAACTTTTTTAAAATGTCAAAATTATGAAAGACAAAGATAAATTTAGGGACTGTTCCAGATTAAAGGGGACTAAAGAGGCATTACATATAATTTGATATATAATCCTGAAACGGTCCTTGGGAAAAAAAAAAATCTTATTTACGGCTGGGCACAGTGGCTCACACCTGTAATCCCAGCTCTTTGGGAGGCTGAGGCGGGTAGATCACTTAAGGTCGGGAGTTCCAGACCAGCCTGGCCAACATGGTGAAACCCCATCTATACTAAAAATACAAACTTAGCCAGGCGTGATGGCTTGCTCCTGTAATCCTAGCTACTCGGGAGGCTGAAGCAGGAGAATCATTTGAACCTGGGAGGCAGAGGTTGCAGTGAGCTGAGTCATGCCACTGCACTCCAGCCTGGGCAACAAGAGCCAAACTCTGTCTCAAAAAAAAAAATTTATTGTTTACTACAAAGGACACTATGGGACGACTGGTGAAATATGAATATAGACTCAAGTGTCATATCAGTGTTAACCTCCTGATTTTTATAATTATACTGTAGTTAAGTAACAGACTATCCTTGTTTCTATGACATGAACGCTGAAGCATTTAGGGATAATGAGGCATTATGCCTGTAATTTACTTTCAATGGTTCACAAAAACAATATTTACTTATATAAAGAGATAAGTATGTGTGTATATAAAATAATAATACAGAAAACCATGTATACATAAAGAGATGTATATGAGAGAACACGAGAGTAAATGTGGTAAAATGTTAGCAACTGGAGAATCTAAGTCAAGGGTCTATGGAAATTCCTTGTATTATTCTTGCAAATTTTCTGTAAGTCTGGAATTATTTCAAAATAAAAAAGTTAAAACAAGTAAATTGGATCAAAATTTTTATTTTAGTTTGCCTGCCTGCCCACCCTCTCTTTTTCTCTTCTCTTCTCTTCTCGTCTTCTCTTCTGGTCTTTTCTCTTTCTCTCTTTCTCTTTTCTTTCTGTTTCTGTTTCTCTTTCTGTTCTCTTTCTCTTTCTGTTTCTGTTTCTCTTTCTCTTTCTCTTTTCTTTTCTTTCACAGAGTCTAACTCTGTTGCCCAGGCTGGAGTGCAGTGGTGTGATCTTGGCTCACTGCAACCTCTGTCTCCTAGGTTCAAGTGATCCTTTGGCCTCAGCCTCCCTAGTAGTTGGGACCACAAGCACATGCCACCAAGCCTGGCTAATTTTTTTTTATTTTTTTGAGACAGAGTCTCACTCTGTTGTCCAGTCTGGAGTGCAGTGGCACAATCTTGGCTTACTGCAACCACCACTTTCCGCGTTCAAGCGATTATCCTCCCTGAGCCTCTCAAGTAGCTGAGATGACAGGCATATGCCACCATGCCCAGCTAATTTTTGTATTTTTAGTAGAGATGGGGTTTCACTATGTTGACGAGGCTGGTCTTGAACTCCTGACCTCAGGTGATCCACCCGCCTTGGCCTCCCAAAGTGCTAGGATTACAGGCATGAGCCACTGCACCTGGCCCCCGGCTAATTTTTTGAAATTTTGATAGAGACGGGGCTTCACCATGTGGCCCAGGCTGGTCTCAAACTCCTGAGTTCAAGCAATCCGCCCTCCTTGGCCTCCCAAAATGCCAGGATTACAGGCGTGAGCCAGCACGCCTGGCCTACTTTGCATATTTTTTACAAACCCAATTTAAAATGAAATG
The DNA here is from genome assembly GCF_049350105.2 of Macaca mulatta. Lineage (NCBI taxonomy): Eukaryota > Metazoa > Chordata > Mammalia > Primates > Cercopithecidae > Macaca > Macaca mulatta. The sequence goes on along the minus strand of NC_133409.1, from coordinate 144,831,181 downwards.
TCACAGAAAATGACAAATGATGAAAATCATATGTTATATTTTTTAACTTCTATTATTGAACGTTATGGGACACAAAGGGCAGAGTGGTGTGTGTGTCTATAACAATTAATGTGAATTGAAGTATGACATCAGAAAAATGGAAAGAGTGTATCACATCTGCCCAGCTGGAAAGGGCATCTAAGTAAGACATGTGTCCTGGCAGACATCTGTCAATGTAGCCAGCTCCCTCTTTTTGTTTCTGTATGCAGTATGCATGCTGATCCCATCAAAGAGAATTCTTGTTTTGTGAGTCCTTTTGGAAACTACAAAACCTGTTCATTTTGGAAATGGTGAAAGGATCTTTTGCCAAATAAAACTTTGGAACGAAGACTTTCATGCTCTGCACAGATGGAGCTCCTGCAATGCCTGATATTGCATCTAGTTTTCCTACTTTAATGAGAAAGCAAACTCTTCACATAGACATCATCTTTTTTTGCTGTTGTTACAGAGACATGTACTGACAAGAAAGATTCCTTCAACAATCCTGAAAAATAAGGTGTGTCAACAGCCATAAACGTCATTGACTTTATCAGAGGCAGGTCTCTGAGTCAAACACGTTAAAAATTTTCCATTAAGAGGTGAGAGCAAAATATGAATTGCTTCTCTCCACACAGAAGTTTGTTGCCCTTATGAGAATATGCCTTGAAGCACTTTTTTAAACTAAGGACTGAAGTTTTACTTTAACTGAAATAAAACAGGAGCAAAAGAAAAGAAAACCCACTCTTGGGACATTATGAGAAAAGGAATTTTATCAATGTGTTGGCTTACTTGGCAGATACTTTAAACCATATGAATGAGCTGAACCTTCAGTTCAATGTTATGAAATCAACGTTATAGATGCTACTGAAAAAATTAAAAATATTCTTGGCTAAGTGGCCAATAAGAAAGAAGCTGGAGGATATGCTGTTCTAAGATGGAGTTGTAACACACAATTCTCTGTCGTTTTCTTTGAAAAGAGAAATCTGTAAATTTCTTGAGCACTTCAGAAATCTTCCAAAGGCTATTTCTATCTTGATGGCTTCTAAGTTGACCCAGAGACATGCAATCTATTTATTTCTTACACAAACTGAATCAAAGATGTTAAGATGTTGACCTAACTGAAGATGAATTAATTTAATACCTTAGGATAAAAAATACAGTTGAAGTTTAACTCAAAAATCCTTGAAAAATTATTGAATTCCTTAATAAAGGATTATTTTTGCCTTGATTTTTAACAAGGTCCAGAAACTTTCATTCTGTTTGCAACAATAGTTTTTGAATCCACAAATGGGGATTTTGCAACACTTATGACCATTGAAGATTGATTTAATGTGTAACAAAACATTCATTGTCAAACATCATCTTACAATTTAAATTTTCTTATTTAAGCTAAGTAACAGCCTTCTCACATACATACTGATATGGTTTGGCTCTGTGTCCCTATTCAAATTTCACTTTGAATCATATAATGATCCCCATAATCCCCTTATGTCAAGGGCCAGACCAGGTGGAAGTGATTGAATCATGGGAGCAGTTTCCTCCATGCTGTTCTCGTGATAAATGAACGAGTCTCGTGAGATCTGATGGTTTTCTAAGCATCTGGTATTTCCCTTGCTTGTACTCACTCTGTTTTGTCACCCTGTGAAGAAGGTGCCTGCTTCTCCTTTGCCTTCTGCCATGATTGTAAGTTCCCTGAGGCCTCCACAGCAACGTGGAACTGAGTTGATTAAAGCTCTTTCCTTTATAAATTTTACCATACATACATACATACACACATACATATGTTAAGTGTTTTTATTGAGTTAAATTTTACATACTGTGAAGTCACAGTTTTTGTTTGTTTGTTTGTTTTGAGATGGAGTCTCACTTTGTCACCCAGGCTGGAGTACAGTGGCATGATCTTGGCTCACTGCAACCTCCGCCTCCCGGGTTCAAGCGATTCTTCTGCTTCAGCCTCCTGAGTAACTGGGACTACAGGCATGTGCCACCACACTGGGCTAATTTTTGTATTTTTAGTAGAGAGGAGGTTTCACCATATTGACCAGGCTGGTCTCGAACTTCTGACCTCGTGATCCACCTGCCTCGGCTTCCCAAAGTGCTGGGGTTACAGGTGTGAGCCACTGCGCCCAAATTCACAGATCTTAAGTGAACAGTTCCATAAGTGTTGGCAATGTATGTACCTGTGTAACCACCACATCAATCAAAAGTATAAAATATTTCCAGCAGCCCACCAAGTTCCCTCATACTTCTTTTCAGTCAATTCCTCTGTCCCAGAGCCAACTACTGCTCAAATATCACCACAGATTTGTTCTGACTCTTCTTGAACTTCATATAAATAAAATCATAGCATATATACTCTTCTGTGCATGGTGTTTTTGCATAGTGTTTTATTTTTGAGGTGATTATGAATAAAACTGCTGTGAATATTCATGTGCAAGCCTTTTTGTGTGTTTTCATTCTATTGTAAATACCTAGAGGTGAAATTGCTGGGTCATAGAGTAGGTGTATATTTAACTTCAGGAGAAACTGCCACACTGATTTCCAAAATAGTTGTGCCATTTTACACTCCCACAGTAATGTGTGAGAATTATGGTTGCTCCATACCCTGTCAGCATTTGGTTTTGTCTGTATGTTTAATTTTAGCTATTCAAGTGAGTGGGAAGTGGTATTTCATTGTGGTGGTTTTAATTTGCATTTTCTTGATAACTAATAGAATACAATTAAATTGGCTTTTTTGTAAACAGTTCTATAAGTTTTAATACATATGTAGAACTGTGTAACCACCACCACAATCAAGATATAAAACAGTTTCATCACCCTAAAAAATCCCTCATAGATTCCCCTTTGTTTTGTGGTCAAACTCCCCCCCTCCACATCTCTAACCCCTAGCAACCACTGACGTATTTTTTGTCCTGTAGTTTTGCTTTCTCCAGAGGGTCATGTAGATGGGATCATACGGTATATAACAATTGGAGCCTGGCTTCTTCCAGTCAGCATTTTCAACTCTTTCACGTCATTGCTTATGTCAACAGTTTGTTCGTTTTTATTGCTTGCATAGTATTCCATTGTATAGTTATATACAGTTTATTTATTCTCCTGTTGAACAACATTTGGTTTCCAGATTTTGACAATTATGAAAAGAGCTGCTAAAAACTTGTTTGTGGTTGTTCTGTGAGCATAAGCTTCATTTATCTATGAGCATAAGATTCTAGCTATTAAACAATTCAGTGGAACTGCTGGGTCATTTCGTAAGCCTGTGTTTAAGTTTTATTATAAAAAACTGCCAAACTGTTAGCCAGACTGCCAGCACCATTCTGTATTCCTATGTAATGTATAAGACTTCTATTTGTGACAGGGAGCAGTGGCTCACGCCTGTAATCCCAGAACTTTGGGAGGCCGAGGTTGCAGTGAGCTGAGATCGTGCCACTGCCCTCCAGACTCCAGCCTGGGCAACAGAGCGAGACTGCATCTCAAAAAAAAAAAAAAAGAGTAACCTGGAACAGTGGCCTCCAGTTTCATCCATGTTACTGCAAATGAGAGGCTTTCATTCTTTTTACAGCTGAATAATATTCTATTCCTTTGCTCTTTTGTCAAAAAGCAATTAGTTTGATTAGAAATGTACCTATTTTTGGTAAAAAGTTTTTAAAAAAGCAATTGGTTTGTATTTTTGTGTCTCAGGGTGGGAAAAGCAACTGGCAGTATTTTTGTGGCCAATTTCTGAACTCTGTTCTCTGTCCTACTGATTGTGTTTCTATTACTCTATAGCACTACACTGCCTTGATTACTGTAGCTTTATAGCAAGTCTTAAAATTGGGTAGTATGAATCCTCCAACTTTATTCTTCTTTTTCAAAATTGTTGCTGGCTATCCACGTTCCTTTGCCCTTCCACATAAATTTTAAAATCCGTGTATCTATTTCTACAAAAATTCCAGCTGGAATTTTTACTAGAGTTGTACTAAATCAATAGATCACTTAGAGATAATTGACATCTTAACTATATTGAGTCTTTTAATCCATGAATGTTTTATATCTCTCTCTATAGGTCTTCCTTGATTTAGTTCATTGGTATTTTATATTGTTTAGCAGACATATCCTGCACAAGTTCTGTTAGAATATTTCATTTTCTTTAAGCTATAATAAATCATTTAAAATTTTGTTTAATTTCCAATTGTTAATTGCAAGCATATAGAAACATATATATTATATAAGTATATTTAAAATATATAAATATATAAATATATATAACATATAATATACATATATATTATTTTATTTTTTGAGATGTAGTCTTGCTATGTCACCCAGGCTGGAGTGCAGTGGGGCCATCTTGGCTCACTGTAATCTCTGACTCCTGGGTTCAAGCGATTCTCCTTTCTCACCCTTCTGAGTAGCTGGGGTTACAGGTGTGCGTCACCATGCCCGGCAAATTTGTGTATTTTTAGTAGAGATAGGCTTTCACCATGTTGGCCAGGCTGGTCTCAAGCTCCTGACCTCAGGTGAGCCGCCCGCCTCGGCCTCCCAAAGTGCTGGGATTCCAGGCGTGAGCCACCGTGCCCAGCCGCGTATAGAAATATTTATCTTTATCTATTGACTTTGGATTCTGCAAACTTTGAAAACTCACTCATTAATTCTAGGAGATTTTTTGGTAGATTCTTTGTCATTTTTCTGTGAATTCATCATGTAATGTGTTGAACAGGGCACTTCTCTTTTTTCCTTGCCAATTGTACATCCTTTTCCCCTGCCTTTGTTTCACTGTCTAGGACATCCATGAGGATTTGAATAGGATGTTAGCTCTATATACATATATGCACTCCAATATGAATATATACATACACCTTTCAGTATCAGGTTATAAAAGTTCCCTTTTATTACTAATTTTTAATAATTAGTGGAAGGCCGGGCGCGGTGGCTCAAGCCTGTAATCCCAGCACTTTGGGAGGCCGAGACGGGCGGATCATGAGGTCAGGAGATCGAGACCATCCTGGTTAACACGGTGAAACCCCGTCTCTACTAAAAAATACAAAAAACTAGCCGGCCGAGGTGGCGGACGCCTGTAGTCCCAGCTACTCAGGAGGTGGAGGCAGGAGAATGGCGTGAACCCGGGAGGCGGAGCTTGCAGTGAGCTGAGATCCGGCCACTGCACTCCAGCCTGGGTGACAGCGCGAGACTCCGTCTCAAAAAAAAAAAAATAATAATAATAATTAGTGGATGTTGAATTTTGTCAAGTGCTTTTTCTGCAGCAATTAATATGAAGTTTTGATACTTAAGTATGTTAATATGATAGATTATATGGATTGATCTTTGAATATTTAACCAGTCTTGCAAGTGGGCCATGGTGTATAATTATTTTTGTGTATTGCTGGGTTTGATTTGTTAGTATTTTGTTTAGGATATTTGTTTTTTATTCATGAAGGATATTGGTCTGTGATTTTCTTTCACTCTACTGTCTTTATCTGCTTTTTGTATCAAGGTGATGCTGAGCCTCATAAGAGATGTTGGAAAATGTTTCTTTCTTTCTTTCTTTTTATTTTTGAGGCGAAGTCTCACTCTGTTGCCCAGGCTAGAGTGCAGTGGTGCGCTCTCTTGGCTCAGTGCAACCTCCACCTCCCGGGTTCAAGGTTCAAGCAATTCTCCTGCCTCAGCCTCCCAAATAGCTGGGACTACAGGCACGTGCCACCATGCCTGGCTAATTTTTGTATTTTTAGCAGAGACGGGGTTACACTATGTTGGCCAGGCTGTCCTCGAACTCGTGACCTCGTGATTCGCCTACCTCAGCCTCCCAAAGTGCTGTAATTATAGGCGTGAGCCACCGTGCCTGGCCACAGTGTTCCTTCTTAATTTATTTTCTGGAAGAGATTGTGTAGAATTGGTATTATTTCTTCTTTATATGTTTGGTGGACTCTACCAGCAAAGCTATCTGGACCTCAGTTTTTGAAGATAGTATTAAAAATTATGAATTCAATTTCTTTAATAGATATAGGATTGTTCAAGTTATCTATTTCTTCTCGGATGAGTTTTAGTAGTTTGCAGTTTTTAAGAAGTTGGCCCTTATCAATGGGTCCACTTATGTGTGTAAAAACGTTCACAGTGTTCCTCATTAATTTTCTTTTTTTTACTTTGAGTTTTGCTTTTGTTGCCCAGGCTGGAGTGCAGTGGCACGATCTCAGCTCACCGCAACCTCCGCCTCCTGGGTTCAAGCGATTTTCCTGCCTCAGCCTCCCGAGTAGCTGGGATTACTGGCATGCACCACCACACCCAGCTAATTCTGTATTTTTAGTACAATGGGGTTTCTCCATGTTAGTCAGGCTGGTCTTGAACTCCCGACCTCAGGTGATCTGCCCGCCTTGGCCTCCCAAAGTTCTGGGATTACAGGCATGAGCCACCACACCTGGCCAAACTTGCTAATGACTGTAATGTCTGTAGAGATATTCCCCTCTTTCATTCCTGATACGGGCAATATGTATCCTCTTTTATTCTCCTCTGTCAGTCTGACAAGAAGTTTATTAATCTTATTAATCTTTTCAAATAACCAGATTTTTGGTTTATTTTTCCCTCATTTTACCGTTTTGAATTTTATTAATTTATCTTTATCTTTTTGTTATTTCCTTCCTCTCCTTGCTTTGGGTTTGTTAGCTCTTGTTTTTCTAATTTCTAAAGGTAGACACTTTGATTGTTGAATTGGGACCTTTCTTCTTTTCTTAATTAATTTTTTTTTTTTTGAGATGGAATCTTCCTCTGTCGCCCAGGCTGGAGGGCAGTGGCACGATCTCGGCTCACTGCAACCTCCACCTCCCAGATTCAATCAGTTCTCCTGCCTCAGTCTCCCCATTAGCTGGGGAGCTGATGGGGAGATTACCCACCCAGCTAATTTTTGTATTTTTAATAGAGATGGAATTTCACCATGCTGGCCAGGCTGGTCTCAAACTCCTGATCTCAGGTGATCCACCTGCCTCAGCTTCCCAAAGTGCTGGAATTACAGGCATGAGCCACCATGCCTGGCTCTTCTTTTCTTTAATACAATTAAATACTATAAAATTTCCCTCTAAGCATTATTTAGCTGCATCCTGCAAATTTTGATATGTTGTTTTTTTATTTTCATTTTTTTCTTTTTCTTTTTTTTTTTTTTTTTGAGACGGAGTCTCGCTCTGTTGCCCAGGCTGGAGTGCAGTGGCCGGATCTCAGCTCACTGCAAGCTCCGCCTCCTGGGTCTATGCCATTCTCCTGCCTCAGCCTCCCGAGTAGCTGGGACTACAGGCGCCTGCCACCTCGCCTGGCTATTTTTTTGTATTTTTTTAGTAGAGACGGGGTTTCACCATGTTAGCCGGGCTGGTCTCGATCTCCTGACCTCGTGATCCGCCCGTCTCGGCCTCCCAAAGTGCTGGGATTACAGGCTTGAGCCACCACGCCCGGCCTTCATTTTTTTCAAAACACTTTCTTCTTTTTTTAAGAAGGAGTCTCACTTTGTTGCCCAGGTGGGAATAATGACATGATCGCAGCTCACTGCAACCTCCGCCTCCCAGGTTCAAGTGATTCTCATGCCTCAGCCTCCCAAGTAGCTGGGACTACAGGCATGTGTCACCATGCCCAGCTAATTTTTGTATTTTTATTAGAGACAGGGTTTCTTCATGTTGGCCAGGCTGGTCTCAAACTCCTGACCTCAGGTGATCCGCCCACCTCAGCCTCCCAAAGTGCTGGAATTACAGGTGTGAGCCACCGCACCCAGACCAAAACATTTTCTAATTTTCTGATTTTTCTTGAGATATCTTTATGACCTATGAAGTATTTTGAATAACTGTTTAAGTTAACTATGAAATGAAATCACTTAATTTCCAAGTATTTGAAGATTTTTTCATTATCTTTGTGTCATTAATTTCTCCTTTAATGCCATTATAGTCAGATAACTTACTTTGTATGATTTCAGTTCTTGTAAATCTATTCACATTTGTTTTATGAATCAGGATATGGTCTATCTCGGTACACACACATACTTGAAAAGAATGTGTATTCTGTGGCTGTTATTGGATGGATTGTTCTATAAATCTCAATTAGATCCAGCTGGTTGATGATTTTGTTCAGTTTTTATAAATCCTTGCTGATTTATCTCTAATATTCCACTGAGTACTGAGAGATGAATATTGAACTCTCCAACAATATTTGTGGAGTTGTTTGTTTGGGTGAGGGAGAAGGGACCAAAATGGAGGAAGGTGAACAAGATGGCACAGTCCCGATTTCTTCCGGGTTCTTCATCACCAACTTTCCCGCACCTGGGAAAGTGCAGGACAACTGAGCATGCGCCAGGTGACCTCAATCCAAAGAGATCAAAACTTACCCGGCCACGCCTATGGAGACGCCCCTATCACGCCCCTATCCTGCCCACTGCCCTCCCCCTTCCAGTACCAATGCATAAAAGTCCGTCGCTGGCAGGACCCGGCCTGACTTCTTCGGCCCCTCCTACTTGTGGACCGGAGAACCTCACCTAGAGCGCCGGCATGACTTCCCTGGCCCCATACCTGAGGACCGGACAACCTGGCCCGAGAGTGTGTGCATATTTGCAATAAAAGGCTGCCGCTTTCTTATGTACTTTGGCCTCATGTTTAACTATTTACCTCTCCCAAATTAAATTAAATTAAATTAAGACATTGTTAATTTTTCCTTTCATTTCTATCAGTCTTTGCTTCGTTAATTTTATTTATTTATTTATTTATTTATTTATTTATTTATTTAGAGACAATGTCCTGCTCTGTTGCCCAGACTGGAGTGCAGTGGCACAATCTTGGCTCACTGCATCCTTAACTTCCCAGGCTCAAGTGATCTTCCCATCTCAGCCTCCCAAGTAGCTGGGAATACGGACACATGCCACCACATCCAGCTTTTGTAGAGACGGGTATGGGGAAAAGAAAGAAAGATCAGCCTGTTACTGTGTCTATATAGAAAGAAGTAGACATAAGAGACTCCATTTTGTTCTGTATTTGAGATGCTGTTAATCTGTGACCCTACCCCCAACCTTGTCCTTGCAAGAGACATGTGCTATGGTGACTCAAGGTTTAAAAGATTTTGAGCTGTGCAGGGTGTGCTTTTTAAACAAGTGCCTGAAGGCAGCTTGCTGGTTAAAGTCATCACCATTCTCTTAATCTCAAGTACCTAGGGATACGCACATTGCCAAAGGTCACAGGGACCTCTGCCTAGGAAAGCTAGGTATTGTATTGTCCAAGGTTTCTCCCCCATGTGATGGTCTGAAATATGGCCTCGTGGGAAGGGAAAGACCTGATCGTCCCCTAGCCTGTCACCCGTGAAGGGTCTGTGCTGAGGAGGACTAGTACAAGAGAAAAGAAGGCCTCTTGGCGGTTGTTGGCAGTTGAGATAGAGAAAAGCATCTGTGGCCGGGCGCGGTGGCTCAAGCCTGTAATCCCAGCACTTTGGGAGGCCGAGACGGGCGGATCACAAGGTCAGGAGATCGAGACCATCCTGGCTAACATGGTGAAACCCCGTCTCTACTAAAAATACAAAAAAACTAGCCGGGCGAGGTGGCGGGCGCCTGTAGTCCCAGCTACTCGGGAGGCTGAGGCAGGAGAATGGCGTAAACCCGGGAGGCGGAGCTTGTAGTGAGCTGAGATCCGGCCACTGCACTCCAGCCTGGGCGGCGACAGAGCGAGGCTCCGTCTCAAAAAAAAAAAAAAAAAAAGAAAAGCATCTGTGTCCTGCCCATCCCTGGGCAATGGAACATCTCGGTATAAAACCCCATTGTATGTTCTGTTTACTGGGAAAGGAGAAAAACGCCTTAGGGTGAAAGGCGGGACTTGCTAGCGCAATGCTGCTCTTTATGCACTGAAAAGGTTTATGGAAATGTTTACATATGCATATCAAGGCACAGCACTTTTCCTTAAACTTATTCATGTCACAGAGATCTTTTTTTTTTTTTTTGAGACGGAGTCGTTCTGTCGCCCAGGCTAGAGTGCAGTGGCCAGATCTCAGCTCACCGCAAGCTCCACCTCCTGGGTTCACGCCATTCTCCTGCCTCAGCCTCCCGAGTAGCTGGGACTACAGGCACCTGCCACCTCGACGGGGTTTCACCGTGTTAGCCAGGATGGTCTCGATTTCCTGACCTCATGATCCGCCCATCTCAGCCTCCCAAAGTGCTGGGATTACAGGCTTGAGCCACCCCACCCGGCCGTCACAGAGATCTTTATTCATGTCTTACTGCTGACTTTCTCCCTACAATGATCCTATTATCCTGCCACTTCCTTTTCTTTAAGATGGTAAAGATAATTATCAATAAATACTGAGGGAACTCAGAGACCGGTGCCGGCGTGTGTCCTTGGTATGCTGAGCGCCGGTCCCCTGGGCCCACTTTTTCTTTCTCTATATTTTGTCTCTGTGTCTCATTTCTTTTCTCAAGTCTCTCGTTCCACCTAATGAGAAACACCTACAGGTGTGGAGGGGCAGGCCACCCCTTCAGACAGGGTTTCACCATATTGCTCAGGCTGGTCTTGAACTCCTGAGCTCAAGCGATCCGCCTGCCTCGGCCTCACAAAGTTCTGGGATTATAGGTGTGAGCCACCACACCCAGACTGCTTCATTTATTTTGAAGCTCTATTGTTATGTGCATACATATTTAGGATTGTTATGCCTTCTTGATTTTACTTTTATCATTATACAATGCCTCTCTTTAATGTCTGGTAATTTTTCTCACTCTGAAGTCTACTTTGATTAATATTATTATAACCATGTCAGCTTTCTTTTTTTTTTTTTTTGAAGCCGAGTCTTGCTCTGTCACCCAGACTAGGGTGCAGTGGCACGATCTTGGCTCACTGCAACCTCTGCCTCCCAGGTTCAAGTGATTTTCCTGCCTCAGCCTCTCGAGTAGCTGGGATAACAGGCAGCTGCCACCACGCCTGGCTAATTTTTGTATTTTTAGTAGAGATGGGGGTTTCACCATGTTAGCCAGGCTGGTCTTGAACTCCTGACCTTAGGTGATCCGCCTGCCTCAACCTCCCAAAGTGCTGGGATTATAGGTTTGAGTCACCAAGCCCAGCCTAGCTTTCTTTTGGTCAGTGTTTGCATGTTGTATTATTTGATATCCTTCTAACTTTTATCTACCTATACCCATATATATAATATATAATATAAATAAATATTATATATGTATGTGTATATGTGTGTGTGTGTGCACGCGTGTGTGTGTGTGTGTGTATATATATATATATATATAGTTTGTTTGTTTGTTTTTTGAGATAGAGTCTCTCTCTGTCTCCTAGGCTGGAGTGCAGTGGCATGATCGTGGCTCGCTGCAATCTCTGTCTTCAGGGTTCAAGTGATTCTCATGCCTCAGCCTCCCAGATAGCTGGGACTACAGGCACATATCACCATGCTTGGCTAATTTTTTGTATTTTTAGTAGAGATGGGTTTTCGCCATTTTGCCCAGGCTGTTCTCAAACTCAGCTCAATCTGCCTGCCTTGGCCTCCCAAAGTGGTAGGATTACAGGGGTGAGCCACCAGACCCAGCTTATACCCTTATATTTAAAGTGAGTTTCTTGTACACAGCATGAAATTGGCTCTTGATTTTTAAAAAGTCCTTCTATAATATATCTTTTAATTTTTTTTTTTAAAGATTATTGACATGTAATGCAGCTATTGATATGTTTGGACTTAGGTCTACCATTTTACTATTTGTTTTCTGTTTTTTTTTGTACGTCTGTTTTCCCTTTCTTGCCTTCTTTTGGATTATTTGAAAATTTTAAATACTCAATTTTAATTGCTGTAGTGAATTTCGACTATTTTTGTTATTCATTTTATTTATTTTTAAAAGAAGAAAAAAATCCAACTTCTCAAGTTGCTTCTCACTTGATTTTCTGCTTAGGAGGAAAGGGTGAAAATGGAAGAGAATATGAAACAGAGAACTCTGAGTATAATTTCTTTCCAGTTCCTATTCCCAAAATAGATTTGAGGCAGCCAGTTGACAACATACAATGGTTTGATGGACAATTTTTTGACTTTGCAATGGGTTTATTGGGGTATTAAATGCATTTTTGACTTATGATAATTAAACTTATGATGGGTTTATTGGGGTCTAACCCCATATTGAGTTGAGGAACATCTGTTTGTTTGTGTGTGTGTGTGTGTATGTATTCAATATACTGTCTGGTATTCTTTCATTTTAGCATGAAGGACTCTTTTCTATATTTTTTGTAAGGCAGGTCTGCTAACAGCAAATTCTCTTTTTTGTTTTTGTTTATCTGGAAATGTCTTCATTTATCTGTCACTTTTTTCTGGTTTTTGTTTTTGAGATGGAGTTTCACTCTTGTTGTCCAGGCTGGAGTGCAATGGCATGATCTCAGCTCATTGCAACCTCTGCCTTCCAGGTTCAAGCGATTCTCCTGCCTTAGCCTCCTAAGTAGCTGGGACTACAGGCATGAGCCACCACACCTGGCTAATTTTTGTATTTTTAGTAGAGATGGAGTTTCACCATGTTATCCAGGCTGGTCTTGAACTCCTGATCTCATGATCCGCCCACCTTGGCCTCCCAAAATGCTGGGATTACAGGCATGAGCCACGGCGCCTGGCCTCTCTGTCACATTTGCAAGATAGTTTTGCTGGGTATGGAATTCTTGGCTGAACCTGGGCATAGTGGCATATGTCTGTAATCCCAGCTACTTGGGAGGCTCAGGTGGGAGGATCACTTGAACCCAGGAGATGAAGGCCAGCCTGAGTAACACAGTGAGACACCATCTCTTTAAAAATAGGTAGCTGTGGCTGGGCGCAGTGGCTCACACCTGTAATCCCAGCACTTTGGGATGCTGAGGCAGGAGGATCATGAGGTCAAGAGATCTAGACCATCCTTGCCAACATGGTGAAACCCCGTCTCTACTAAAAATACAAACATTAGCTGGGCATGGTGGCAGGCGCCTGTAGTCCCAGCTACTTGGGAGGCTGCGGAAGGAGAATCACTTGAACCCAAGAGGTGGAGGTTGCAGTGAGCCGAGATCACACTACTGCACTTCAGCCTGACAACAGTGAGACGTCATCTCAAAAAAAAAAAAAGTAATTCTTTGAAAATATTAATAAGCTAGACAAATTTAGTGAGAGTGATTTAAAAAATTCTTGGTTGAGCGTCTTTTTCTTTCAACATTTTGAATATGCCTTCTGGCATCCACGGTTTCTAATGAGAAATCAGCTGTTAATCTTATTGAGGATCCCTTATATGTAATGAGTTGCTTCTTTTGCTGCTTTCAAGATTCTCTCATTGTTTTTTGCCACTTTGACAATGTAGTGTGTATCTCTGAGTTTATCCTACTTGGAGGTCATTGAACTTCTTGGTTGTGCAGATTAATGCTTCTCAGTAAATTTGGGAAGTTTTTGGCCATTATTTCTTCAAATATTATTTCTGCTCCTCTATCCTCTATGTCTGAAGCTCCCATTATGTGTTTGTTGGTACACTTGCTGGTATCCCATAGGTGTCTGAGACTTTGTTCATTTTTCTTCATTACTATTGTTTTTTTCTGTGCCTTAGCCTGGATAATCTCATTTGACTTCAAGTTTTATGATCCTTTCTTTTGACAATTCACCTCTGCTGTTGAGTGCTGTCTTAGTTAGTCAGGGCTGTCCTAACAAAATACCATAGACAGGGTGGCTTAAACAAAATAAATGTATTTTCTCACAGTTCTGCAGCCAGCATGATCAGGTTCTGGTGGGAGTTTTCTTCCTGGCTTACAGACGGTTACCTTCTCTCTGTGTGCTATGGTCTTTCTTCATTATGTACACATGGAGGAAGAAGGGGATGGAGGAATGGGAAGGGGAGAGAGAGATAGTGAGTGATCTTCCTCTTCTCATAAGTAGATCAATTCTATCAAATTAGGAGCCCATCCTTAGGACCTCATTTAACTTTAAATACTTCCTAAAACCCCATACCCAAATACGGTCATGATATAGGTTAGGGCTTCAACATAAAAATTTTTGGAGAAGACAATTTAGTCTTATTTGGTTCTTTCTTAAAAAGTAATTTTTGGCCAGGCATGGTGGCTCACACCTATAATCCCAGCACTTTGGGAGGCCGAGGAGGGTGGATCACAAGGTCAGGAGATCGAGACCATCCTGGCTAACATGGTGAAACCCCGTCTCTACTAAAAAAATACAAAAAATTAGCCAGGTGTGGTTGCGGGCACCTGTAGTCCCAGCTACTTGGGAGGCTGAGGCAGGAGAATGGCGTGAACCCAGGAGGTGGAGCTTGCAGTGAGCCAAGATTGTGCCACTGCACTCTATCCTGGGCAACAGAGCGACACTCCATCTCAAAAAAAAAAGTAATTTTTATCTCTTTATTTTCTCTATTTAGTGGGACATTGTCCTCATTCTTTCTTTTAATTCTTTAGACATAGTTTCCTTTAATTCTTTTAACATATTATAATAGCTGACTTAAAGTCTTTGTCTAATATGTTCAATGTCTGTGCTTCTTCAGGTACACTTTCTATTAACTGCTCTTCCCCCTGTCTATGGGTCATACTTTACCATTTCTTTGTGTGTCTCTTAAGTTTTTGTTGAAAGCCCAACATTTAAAATAACGTGGTACCTGTGGAAATCAGATCACCCAGGTTTGTTTTGTTGCTGTTTTTTTTTTTTTTTTAAATCACTTTCCTGGACTAATTCTGTAGTCTATGTACTTTTTCATGCTTGTCTACTGAATCTCTACTTGGTAAGCTTAGTGGTTGCCTAACGACTGGACAGATTTCCATAAATTCCATGAACCAATAAATCTCCCAGCCTTTTTGAAGGTCTCTCTGTGTGTGTTGGTATATGGCTTCAATGCTCTGGCAGGCGGTATACAACTGTGTCTTAACCTTCACTTTATGCTTTTATTGTATAGAGCCTCAAAGTCAAAGGTGAGAGATTAGGGCCTTCTCAGATCTCTCCTGGGCATTTGTGTAGCCCTGCACATGCATGCAGCCTTCTAGCTCTCTTGGAATATTCAGAGCTTTTCGGAGCCTTCTATGGGCATCTCATTCCCCAGGTTTTTCTTTTGAATATTTTTGTTAGCACCAATTGGTAATGCTGCCTCAGGCAACTGCACTGTTAAACAATTGCTGCTAATTATTTTTGACAATGCTCTGCAGACAGGACTGTTTGCACAGAGTGAGCCCTGAGTTAGGTAAAATAAGACAAGCTCTAAGAATAGAGCTTCTCAGAGAGTTTCCAGACAGGTGCAATACTGAGAATTTCTCTGGGAGTGGGGCTTTTGGGAAGTTAAAACCCATTTTTGTCCTCTCTAGTGGTGGCTTCATTGCTGGTTTTTACAGTTATCATAGTTGCAAGGCTGTTGTTTTTGAAGGTGAGCATGGAAAAAGGGTTGGAACTCTAACAAATTGAAATACCACAAAGCTCTGTATTACTGAGATTAAGCCATTATTGTTGAATAAACACTCTTCGAATTTTGCAAGCCTTTGATATTTTCCAGAGTTCTGAAAAAGTTGATTTTGGTCTGGGTGCAGTGGCTCGTGCCTGTAATCCCAGCACTATGGGAGGCCGAGGTGGGCGGATCACCTGAGGTCGGGAGTTCGAGACCAGCCTGACCAACATGGAGAAACCCCATCTCTACTAAAAATACAAAATTAACTGGGGTGTAGTGGTGCATGCCTGTAATCCTGGCTACTCAGGAGGCTGAGGCAGGAGAATCGCTTGAACCCAGGAGGCGGAGGTTGCGGTGAGCCGAGATTTTGCCATTGCACTCTAGCCTGGGCAACAAGAGCAAAACTCCATCTCAAAAAAAAAAAAAATGTTGATTTTGACAGTTTTTTTTTTTTCCCCCACAGATATTATTGCTTGAGGCTAGATTTTTTTTCCATTTTTTTTTTTATTGCTGTAAAATACACATAACATGGCCAGATATGGTGGCTCATGCCTGTGATCCCAGCACTTTGAGAGGCCAAGGCAGGACTATTTCTTGAGCCTATTAAGTTAAGGCTGCAGTGAGCCATGATTGTGTCACTGCACTCCAGCCTGGGCAACAGAGTGAGTTGCCAGTTTTCTTTTTGTGATTGGTCTATTTCACTTGGCATAATGTCCTCAAGGTTCCTCCATGTTATAGCATATTGCAGAATTTCCTTCCTTTTTATGGCTGAATGAATTCTATTGTATGTATTTTTATATTACATTTTGCTTATCCATTTATCTGCCAATAGATAAATGTGTCTTAGAAAAACAAAATAAAACAAAGCAAAACAAAAATCACATAACATGAAACTGTCCTCTTAACCATTTTTAAGTGTACAGTTCAATGTTATGAAATACATTCATAATGTTGGGTGGACATCACCACCATCCATCTCTGCAACTCTTTTCTTTTTTCTTTCTTTATTTTATTTTTTTATTATTATTTTTTGAGACAGAGTCGCCCAGGCTGGAGTGCAATGGTGGGATCTCGGCTCACTGCAACCTTGACCTCTCGAGTTCAAGCGATTCTCCTCCCTTAGCCTCCGGAGTAGCTGGGACTACAGGCACACACAACCACGCCCAGCTAATTTTTGTATTTTCAGTAGAGATGAGATTTCACCATGTTGGCCAGGCTGGTCTGGAACTCCTGACCTAAGGCAATCTGCCCGCCGCCTCAGCCTCCCAACGTGCTGGGATTACAGGCATGAGCCACTGTGCCCGGCTTTTTTTTTTTTTTTTTTTTTTGAGACAGGTTCTCACTCTGTTGCCAAGCTGGAGGGTAGTGGTGTGATCATAGCTCACTGCAGTCTTGACCTCCTAGGTTCAAGTGATTCTCCCACTTTAGCCTCCTGCGTGACTAGGACTACAGGTGTGCATTACCAAATCACTGATTTTTTATTTTTTGTAGAGATGAGGTCTCCTACGCTGTGTTTAACTCCTGGCCTCAAGCAATCCTCCCACCTTGACCTCCCAAAGTGCTGGGATTACAGGTGTGAGCCATCACGCCCAGCCATTCACAACTCTTTTCATCTTGTAAAACTGAAACTCTACACCCATTGAACACTAACTCCCCATTTCTCCTCCCTGCAGCCTCTGGCAATCACCATTATGCTTTCTGTCTCTATGATTTTGACTATTCCAAGTATCTTATGTAAGTGGAATCATATAGTACTTATCTTTTTGTGATTGGTCTATTTCACTTGGCATAATGTCCTCAAGGTTCCTCCATGTTATAGCATATTGCAGAATTTCATTCCTTTTTATGGCTGAATGAATTCTATTGTATGTATTTTTATATCACATTTTGCTTATCCATTTATCTGCCAATAGATAATTTAGTTGCTTCCACATTTTAGCTATTGTGAATAATGCTGCTTTGAACATGGATGTGCAAATATCTCTTCAAGACCCTACTTTCAATTCTTTTGGGTATATACCCTGAAGTGAAATTGCTGGATCATACGGCAATTCTATGTTTAAGTATTTGAGAAATTGCCATACTGTTTTCCACAGCAGCTGTACCATTTTACATTACCACCAGCCATAAATGAGGGTTCCAATTTCTCCACATCTTTGCTAACACTTTTTCTTTTTTTCTAATAGTAGTCATCCTTTTGGGTGTGAGGTGGTATCTCATTGTAGTTTTGATTTGAATTTCTTTAACCATGCTGAACATCTTTTCATGTGCTTATTGGCTATCTGTATATCCACTTTGGAGAAATGTCTATTCAGGTCTTTTGCCCATTTGTTAATCAGGTCTTCTGTCTTTCTGTTGTTGAGTTTTAAGAGTATCTATATGTTCTGGCTATTAAACCCATGTCAGATTTATAATTTGAAATTTTTTCCTATTCTATGGGTTTTCTTTTCTTTTCTTTTTTTCTTTCTTTTCTTTTTTTTTTTTTTTTTTTTTTGAGACTGAGTCTCTCTCCGTCGCCCAGGCTGGAGTGCAGTGGCCTGGCAGGATCTCAGCTCACTGCAACCTCTGCCTCCTGGGTTCACGCCCTTCTCCTGCCTCAGCCTCCCAAGTAGCTGGGACTACAATTGCCCGCCACCAAGCTCGGCTAATTTTTGTATTTTTAGTAGAGACGGGGTTTCACCATGTTAGCCAGGATGGTCTCGATTTCCTGACCTCGTGATTCGCCCGCCTCGGCCTTCCAAAGTGCTGGGATTACAGGCGTGAGTCATCGCGCCCCGGCGTAAATTTATTCATTTCATCTGGGTTATGCAATTCCTTGGCATACAATTGTTCATAATATTCTCTTATAATCCTTATTTTTCTTTTTTCTTTCTTTTTTTTTTTTTTTTTTTTTTTGAGACGGAGTCTCGCTCTGTCGCCCAGGCTGGAGTGCAGTGGCCGGATCTCAGCTCACTGCAAGCTCCGCCCCCCGGGTTTTTACGCCATTCTCCTGCCTCAGCCTCCCGAGTAGCTGGGACTATAGGCGCCCGCCACCTCGCCCAGCTAGGTTTTTATGTATTTTTAGTAGAGACGGGGTTTCACTGTGTTCGCCAGGATGGTCTCGATCTCCTGACCTTGTGATCCGCCCGTCTCGGCCTCCCAAAGTGCTGGGATTACAGGCTTGAGCCACCGCGCCCGGCCTAATCCTTATTTTTCTAGAATTGGTAGTAATGTCTGCATTTTCATTTCTGATTTTAATAATTTTAGTTTTTTTCTTCATTCATCTAGCTTAAGGTTTATAAATTTTGTCAATTTTTTTTTTTTTTTTTTTTTTTGGAGACGGATTCTTGCTCTGTCGTCCAGGCTAGAGTGCAGTGGTGCGATGTCGGCTCATTGCAACCTCCGCCTCCCAGATTCAAGTGATTCTTCTGCCTCAGCCTCCCAGATAGCTGAAACTACAGGCACATGCCACCAAGCCTGGCTAATTTTTTGTATTTTAGTAGAGATGGGGTTTCACCGTGTTGCCCAGGCTGTTCTCAAACTCCTGAGCTCAGGCAATCCACCCACCTCAGCCTCCCAAAGTGCTAGAATTTGTCAATCTTTTCAAAGAACTAACTTTTTACTTCATTGATTTTCTCTATAGTTTTTCTTTTTCTTTTCTCCTTCTTTCTTTCTTTTTTTTTTTCTTTTGAGACAGAGTTTTGCTCTGTTACCCAGGTGAGAGTGCAGTGGCGCGATTCTGGCTCACTGCAACCTTTGTCTCCTGGGTTCAAGTGTTTCTCTTGCTTCAGCCTCCCAAGTAGCTGGGATTACAGGCTCGCACCAACTCGCTCGGCAATTTTTCTCTATTGTTTTTCTGGTCTGTATTTTCCTTATCTCCCTTATCTCGGCTCTAATCTCATTGTTTACTCCCTTAGGCCAGCTTTGGGTTTAGTTTGTTCTTTTTCCCTTAGCTTCTTTCTCTCTCTCTCTTTTTTTTTTTTTTTTTTTCTTTTTCTTTTCTTTCTTTTTTTTTTTTTTTAAGAGACCGAATTTCACGTTCCCCCAAGCTGGAGTGCAATGGCGGGACCTCGGCTCACTGCAACCTCCGCCTCCCAGTTTCAAGCAATTCTCCTGCCTCAGCCTCCTGAGTAGCTGGAATTACAGGCACATGCCACCACACCCAGCTGATTTTTGTATTTTATTAAAGATGGGGTTTCACCATGTTGGCCAGGCTGGTCGCAAACTCCTGACCTCAGGTCGCAATCCGCCTGCCTTGGTTTCCCAAAGTTCTAGGATTACAGGTGTGAGCCACCGTGCTCGGCCTGTAGTTTCTTGAGCTGTAAAGTTAGGTTGCTGGTTTTAGATCTTTTTCATTGTTTTAATATAAGCCTTTATAGCTATAAATTTCTCCCTTAGCGCTGCTTTTGCTGCATCTCATAAGTTTTGGTGTATTGTGTTTTTTATTTTCATTTATTTCTAAGTATTTTCTAATTTCATTTATGTTTTATTCTTCGTCCATTAGTTGTTTAAGAGTCTGTTGTTTAATATCCACAAATTTGTGAAATTTCCAGTTTTACTTCTGTTATTGATTTCTGACTCCATCCCACTGTGACTGGAAAAGATACTTTGTGTGATCCCTATCTTTTAAAATCTATTGGTACTTAATTTGTGGCCTAACACATGGTCTATCCTGGAGAATGTTTCATGTGTATTTGAGAAGAATGTGCATTATGTCATTGTTGAGTACAGTGTTCTGAACACGTCTATTTGACCTGATTGGTTTATTATACTGTTTAATTCCTGCATTTTCTTACCTTTCATCTGGTTGTTACATCCATCATTGCAAGTGGGGGTATTGAGACCTCCAACTATAGTTGTAGAACTGCCTATTTCTCCCTTCAATTCTGTCCGTTTTGCATCATATATATGTATATACATATATTATATATGTATAATACATATGTATATATGTATATATGTATATATATTTTTTTGAGATGGAGTCTTGCTCTGTCACCCAGGCTGGAGTGCAGTGGTGCAATCTTGGTTCATTTGCAACCTCTGCCTTCTGGGTTCAATGCGTTCAAGTGATTCTCCTGCCTCAGCCTCCTGAGTAGCTGGGACTACAGGCGCATGCCACCACACCCAGCTATTGTATTTTTAGTGGAGATGGGGTTTCACCATGTTGGCCAGTCTGGTCTTGAACTCCTGACCTCAGGTGATCCGCCCACCTCGGCCTCCCAAAGTGCTGGGATTATAGGCGTGAGCCACTGTGCTTGGCCTGCATCATGTATTTTGATGACCTGTCATTAGGCATGTAAATGTTTACTATTCTTTTATCTTCTTGCTGTATTGAACCTTCAATATGTAATATCATTCTTTGTCTCTTATAACCCTTTTTGATTTAAAATCTATTTTGTCTGATATTAGTCTAGCCACTCTACTCTTTTTTGGTTATTATTTGCATGGAATATCTTTTTCCATCTTTTCACTTTCAAGCTATTTGTGTTTTTGGATCTAAAATGGGTGGCTTGTAGACAGCATATAAAGGATCATGTTGTTTTTTTTTTTTTCATTCTGCCAATCTTCACCTTTTTATTGAGAAATTTAATTTCTTTACACTTAAAGTAATTATTGATAAGGAGGGACTTACTTCTGTCGTTTTGTTATATGTTTTCATTTTTATTCAATTGAATTCAATTAATTAATTTTTTTTTTGAGACAGAGTCTTGCTCTGTCACGCAGGCTGGAATGCAGTGGCATGCTCTGGGCTCACTGCAACTTCCACCTCCTGGGTTCAAGCAATCCTCCCACCTCAGCCTCCTGAGTAGCTGGGACCACAGACACATGCCACCATGCCTGGCTAATTTTTATATTTTTAGTAGAGACAGAGTTTCACCATGTTGGCCAAGCTGGTCTCAAAGTCCTGATCTTAAGTGACCCACTCACTTCAGCCTCCCAAAATGTCGGGATTACAGGCATGAGCCACCATGCCCAGCCCATTATATGTTTTTATATGCCTTATAGCTTTTTTGTCCCTCATTCTTGCATTACTGTCCTTTTTTATGCTTTATGGATTTTGGGGTAGTAAAATGTTTAAATTCCTTTCTCATTTCTTTCTGTGTATATTCTCTAGCTATTTTCTTTATGGTTACCATTAGGATTACATTTAACATGATAATCCTGTGTTAGTACTGTAATTTGAATTTACACCAGCGTAACTTCAATAACATACAAAAACTGCTTCATTACATACAACACTGAATTCACCTCTTTTCATTGTAGATGTCACAAAATTACGTATCTTTATACATTGTGTGTCCCTAAACATAGACTAACGAAACGGCCTCGTAGTCTGGGGTAAATACCTGGGTAGGGTTCGTCGTCTCACGCTGAGAAGATTAACAACACTGTCACACACTCATGGAGTGGGTTAAGGAGTGGAAAGTTTAATAGGCAGAAGAAAGGAGAAAGGAGAGCAGGTCTGTCTTTTGTGAGAGAGGTGTCCAAAAGGTAAAAGGTGGCCTGCGGCAGACTACAGCAGATTTTATAGGCACGCTTGAGGAGGCGGTGTCTGATTTACATAGGGCTCACAGATTGGTTCAACCAGTGTGACATTTACATAGCACATGGGGAAGGCTGGTTGCCCCACCCTAATCTTATTATGTAAATGGACTTTCCACTGGGACAGTGCCATCTTGTCTGTTCCTTACTGTACACTGTTCTTACATTGCTGGCAAAGAGAAAAGAAGATGGACCCACCATTTTGATCATGCCTAGTCACAGGTAGCCTTTTTTTAATTGGCACAACTGCCAGCATTCACCCGTGCAAGCTTCTAGCCTGGTTGTCTATGTCTGCAGCTCAATTTTACAGGCTACTCTTTGTTAGAAAAGAAAATGATTTGGGGGCTGCTTTTAATTAAAAGGAAAACCTTACTGAGGACTCCCTTACCCTCAGTATCTGCCTAAGTACCTTTTTCTTCCTGTATCACTAACATTTTAAAAATGCATTAGTCTCCTAAATTATACAGAAAACAAAATATAGAGTTGCAAACCAAAGTTAAAATAATACTCGGTTTTAGGCTAATAACTGTTTTTTAATGTATTCATCTCTCACATCATATAAAAAATAAAAAGTGGATTACAAACCTTTGTTGCAATAATGCTAGCTTTTATAATCATCCATGTATTTACCTGTATTGTTATCTTTAGTTTTTTCATATGGCTTCAAGTTATTGTCTGGTGTCCTTTCATTTCACCCTGTAGGACTTCCTTGAGCATTTCTTGAAGGACAGATTCAGTGGTAACAAAAACTCTCTCAGCTTTTGTTTATCTAGGAATGTCTCAATTTTTCCCTCACTTTTTTTTTTTTTTTTTTTGAGATGGAGTTTTGCTCTTGTCGCCCAGGCTGGAGTGCAGTGGTGCAATCTCAGCTCACTGCAACCTCTGCCTCCCAGGTTCAAGCAATTCTCCTGCCTCAGCTTCCAGAGTAGCTGGGATTACAGGCACCAACTACCCAGCTAATTTTTGTATTTTTAGTAGAGATGGGGTTTCACCATGTTGGCCAGGCTGGTCTCGAACTCCTGACTTCGTGATCCGCCTGCCTTGGCCTCCCAAAGTGCTGGGAAATTTTTCCCTCACTTTTGAGGCACAGTTTTTCTGGATATAGAATTCTTGATTTTTTTTTTTTTTCTTTTAGCAAGTTTTGCTCTGTCACCCAGGCTGGAGTGCAGTGGTACGATCTCAGCCCACTGTAACCTCCACCTCCCGAGTTCAAGCAATTCTTGTGCCTCAGCCTCCTGAGTAGCTGGGATTATAGGCGTGTGCCACGACGCCTGGCTAATTTTTTTGTATTTTTAGTAGAGATGGGGTTGTACCATGTTGGCCAGGCTGTTCTTGAACTCCTGACTTCATGATCTGCCTTGGGTTCCCAAAGTGCTGGGATTACAGGTGTGAGCCACCACGTTTTAGCAATATATTCTTGAATATATTGGCCCACTGCTTTCTGGCCTCCAGAGTTTTTGATGAAAACTCTGCTGTTAATTTATTGGTGATCATTTGTATGTGAAGAGTTGCTTCTTTCTTGCTGCTTTCAAGATTCTCTCTTTGTCTTTCTAAACTTGATTGTAATGTGTCTCAATATGCGTATCTTTGAGTTTATTTTATTTGGAGTTTGTTAAGCTTCTTGAATATATTCATCAAATTTGAATCTTTATATTCATCAATTTTGGGAAGTCTTCAGTCATTATTTCTTCAAATATTCTCTCTGCCCCTCTGACACTCCACAATGCATATATGTTGGTCTGCTCCATGGTGTCCCAGAGGCCCCTTAGACTCTGTTTGTTTTGTTGTCTTTTTTATTTTTGTTCCTTAGACTCAATAATTAACATTGTCCTATCTTCAGGTTCACTACTTCTTTCTTTTTTTTTTCTTTTTTCTTTTTTTTTTTTTCGAGATGGAGTCTCGCTCCTTCGCCCAGGCTGGAGTGCAGTGTGGCACGATCTCAGCTCACCGCAACCTCCGCCTCCTGGGTTCAAGCAATTTTCCTGTCTCAGACTCCCAACTAGCTGGGAATACAGGCACCTGCCACCATGCCCAGATAATTTTTTGTATTTTTAGTAGAACGGGAGTTTCACCTTGTTGGTCAGGTTGGTCTTGAACTCCTGACCTCAGGTGATCCACCTGCCTCGGCCTCCTAAAGTGCTGGGATTACAGGCATGAGCCACCACGCCCGGCCCACTACTTCTTTCTTCTACCTGCTCAAATCTGACTTTGAATCCTTCTAGTGAGTATATTTTATTTTGATTATTGTACTTTTCAGCTCCAGAAATTTTTCTTGTTTCTTTTTAGGGTTTTCATTTCTTTGTTGATATTTCCAATTTGCTTATACATTGTTTTCTTGACTTTCTCCACATCTTCCTTTAGTTCTTTGAACATCTTAAGACTTTTTTTTAAAGTCTTTGTCTAGTAGATCTGCCATCAGGTCTTTCACAGGGACATTTTCTGTTGATTTATTTTTTCTTTTGAATGTGACACACTTTTTTGTTTTCTTTGTATGCCTTGTGAATTTTTGTTGAAAATTGGACATATGCATCTAATAAGATGGTAACTCCAGAAAGCCAGTTCCTCACCTTCCCCAGGACTTGCTGTTTTTTTGTATTTGTTTTTATTTTTCAATTTTTATTTTTTGATTAGTGCAGGTTGTCTCTGTGCCAAGGATGAGCCTGAGGTATAGAGTTAAGGTCTTCTCAGGTCTTTTTTTTTTTTTTTTTCCTGAGATGCAGTCTCTTTCTGTTACCCAGGCTGGAGTGCAGTAGCACAGTCTTGGCTCACTGCAACCTCTGTCTCCCAGGTTCAAGCAATCCTCCCACCTCAGCCTTCCAAGTAGCTGGGATTACAAGTGCACACCACCACACCTGGCCAATTTTCCTCAGATCTTTTTGGAAACTTTCCCTGGGCAGGCTCAGTCACTTTCTAATTTGCTCCATATATGTAGTCATTTTTTTTTTTTTTTTTTTTTGAGACGGAGTCTCGCTATGCCGCCCAGGCTGGAGTGCAGTGGCCGGATCTCAGCTCACTGCAAGCTCCGCCTCCCGGGTTCATGCCATTCTCCTGCCTCAGCCTCCCGAGTAGCTGGGATTACAGGCGCCCGCCACCTCGCCTGGCTAGTTTTTTGTATTTTTTAGTAGAGACGGGGTTTCACCGTGTCAGCCAGGATGGTCTCGATCTCCTGACCTTGTGATCCGCCCGTCTCGGCCTCCCAAAGTGCTGGGATTACAGGCTTGAGCCACCGCGCCCGGCCTTATGTAGTCATTTTTTAATGTCCTAGTCTTTAATGTCTGGCTCCCAAAAGGAGAAAAAGCAAAAATGAAAGGGGGAAATAGAAGTCACCAGCCCTTTACATCTCCAGAAGTCACTTCAGCCAGAGGGCAAGAGGCTTGCAACAAATAGGGGAAGTTGCAACAACAATGGCTTTCCCTGCTTTGTTTATACCTCTGTGATAGGAAGCAGCAATGAGAGATCAGGGCATGGATCCCCCATAATCAGAGGACAAAGTCCTCTTTGCCTACCCTGGCTCCCACAAGCTGTTTGTAAGCTGTGCCAGGAACATGTGCACAGCTGTCTGCCATATGACTGAGTGGTGGTGGATGAGCGGCTGCTGTTGTGCTAAGAGCTGAAATGAACCAAAATTAACCACAATTTACCATCCTTGCCTTCCTCTGGATGTTGCAAGCCCTTATTAGACTCCGGAGTCCCATAATAGTTACATCAGACAGATTCCGCCAGCACAATTTTTGTCTAGGTGAGAAACCGTATTCCCGGTGCTTCCTACTCTGCCATCTTCCCAGAATCCTCTCCTCCCAATTTTGACAATTTTGCTGGTATTCTCTTTGTTTTTATGGAAGATTATATTTCAGAGGTCCTTACTTCGCCTTTCCAAAAAGGGCAACTCCAGAATAACTTTCACAGTGTGTTTAGAATTTGTATTTTACCACTTTCAGTGGAATGTAGAAACCTTACTGCTTTATAGATCCCTTCACCCTCCCCCGTTTATGTGGTAGTTATCATACCTGTTACATTTACACACATTGGCAACTTTATCAGACAATGTTATATGTTTTGCTTTTTTTTTTTTTTTTGAGACGGAGTCTTGCTCTGTCGCCCAGGCTGGATGGAATGCAGGGGCATGATCTCGGCTTACTGTAAGCTCCACCTTCTGGGTTCACCCCATTCTCTTGCCTCAGCCTCCCAAGTAGTTGGGACTACAGGCGCTCGCCACCACGCCCAGCTAATTTTTTGTATTTTTAGTAGAGACGGGGTTTCACCATGTTAACCAGGATGGTCTTGATCTCCTGACCTTGTGATTTGCCCATCTTGGCCCCCCACCCACCTAATCCCCCAAGTGCTGGGATTACAGGTGTGAGCCACCGTGCCCAGCCATGTTTTTTGCTTTTAATCATCAGGTATATTTGTGAGAACTTAAAAGGAGAAAAATAGCCTATTATAGATCTACCTAGCTATTTATCATTTTTATTGCTTTTCCTTCATTCCTGACATTTCTAGTTTTACTCTGTTATCATTTATTTTCAGCCTGAATAACTTCCTTTAGGCTTTATTTTACAAAGTGTGGCTGGTGATGAATTCTCTTAGTTTTTCTTCCTCTGAGAATCACTTTAGTTTGCTTTCATTCTTGAAGGATATTTCTACTGGATATAGAATTCCAGGTTGACTGTTCTGTTCTTTCTGGACTTGAAATTTTTTGTGTCACTACTTTTTTGGCCTCCGTGCTTTCTGACGTAAGATCCATAGTCATTCTAATTGTTTTTCCCCTAAGTGGGATACATAGTTTTGTCAACTTAAATAACAGAGAGAGAGAGAGAGAGAGAGAGAGAGAAACTCTCTAAAAAAGAAGCTGATGTTTATTCAGGAATAAGCATTGCAACGGGAATGCAGATGCCACAGTAAATAATGTGTGTATTCAGACAGGTAAGGAAAGACCAAAAATTTTTGAGGAGAAATGAGGAGGATCACATAAATGTTTCGAGACAATGATCCTTCACTACAAGGATCCTTAATAGCAAGGGTGGTGTCACTGCAAGTTTGGACAGGCAGTTGCTAGGAGATGTCCTTGCAGAAGTATGTTGTTGTTGTTGTTGTTGTTAGGTTGTGATGACTTTTGTGGAAGATTGTGATTTTTGCAGAGTCTTTTGTGATAGTTCTTGTTTTCAGACATTTATGCATGAGAACCCTCCCTTCGTGGGCTTCCCTGGCTCTGTTTGTCAGAGTTTTGTTTTTCTGTTTTGTTTTGTTTTTTTGAGATGGAGTCCCACTCCGTCACCCAGACTGGAGTGCAGTGGTGTGATCTCAGCTTACTCCAACCTCCACCTCTCGGATTCAAGTGATTCTCCTGCCTCAGCCTCCTGAGTAGCTGGGATTACAGATGTGTGCCACTGCACCTGGCTAATTTTTTGTATTTTTAGTAGAGATGGGGTTTCACCATGTTGGCCAGGCATGTCTTGAGCTCCTAACCTCAGGTAATCCACCTGCCTCAGCCTCCCAAAGTGCTGGGATTACAGGCATGAGCCACCGCGCCTGGCCTGTCAGAGTTTTAAACATTAGTGACTCCATTTTGATTCTGACAACTTTCTCTGACTGTTTTTAAGATATTTTATTTGGCTTTAGTTTCCAGCAGTTTGGTTATGATGCATTTGGGAGTGGATTTCTTTGGGCATTTACTGTTTGGGAAATTCTGAGCTTTTTGAGTCTGAAAATTTATGCCTTTTGCCATTGTTTGGAAGTGTTTAACCATTATTTCTTTTTTTTTTTTTTTTTTTTTTTTTGAGACAGAGTTTCACTCTTGTTGCCCAATCTGGAGTGCAATGGCGCGATCTCGGCTCACTGCAACCTCCGCCTCCTGGGTTCAAGTGATTCTCCTGCCTCAGCTCCCCGAGTAGCTGGGATTACAGGTGCACGTCCCCCATGCCTGGCTAATTTTTCATATTTTTAGTAGAGACAGGGTTTCACCATGTTGGTCAGGCTGGTCTTGAACTCAGGTGATCCGCCCACCTTGGCCTCCCAAAGTGCTGGGATTACAGGCGTGAGTCACTGCGCCCAGCCCCATTATTTCTTCAAATATTTTTTAGTGCCAAATTTTTTTCCACCTCCTTTTCTTTGTAGCACTCTGATGACATAAGTATTGGATCATTTGGTATTGTTCCCTGGGTCCCTGAGGGTGTATTCACTTTTTTGTTTTCAATTTGTTTTTCACATTTGATACTTTTCATTGATCTGTCTTCAAGTTAGTGACTCCCCCCACCCCCAGTATCATCATTCTGCTATTGAACCCATCTAGTGAAATTTTTGTTTTTGTTACTGTACTTTTTAATTCTAAAATTTCCATTTGGTTCTTTCTGCAGAGACTCACTATCTTCTATTCATTTTTTAAGAGACTTCACTCCTGTGTTTTAGGTTATGGTTATAATAGCTATTCTTTAAATTATGGTGAAAAACACAACATAAAATTTACCATCTTAACCATTTTTAAGTGTTGTTGAAAGAAAAACTTTACATAAATAAAGTTTAGCAGAGCTTATTTGAGAAAAGAAACAATTCATTAGTTGAGAAGCATCCCAAACCAGTAAAAGTTCCGACAGCTTTACCTACCAATGGAGGCACACAGTATTCATAGACAGAAAAAGGAAGTGACATACAAAAATAACCTGATCGTTACAGTTTGGCATTTGCCTTATTTGGATATATTTTGGCAGTTTGCATCCCCATGACTGACTGAAAGTTTACCTGCTATGATTAGCCCAGACTCAGCTACTTGTTACAAGAATATACTCTCAGGAGGCCAAGGCAGGCGGATCACGAGGTCAGGAGTTCGAGACCAGCCTGGTCAATATGGTGAAACCCCCGTCTCTACTAAAAATACATAAATTAGCTGGGCATGGTGGCATGTGCCTGTAGTCCCAGCTACTCAGGAGGCTGAGGCAGGAGAATCACTTGAACCTGGGAGGTGGAGGTTGTAGTGAGCTGAGATTGTGCCACTGCACTCTGTCCTGGACCACAGATCAAGACTCTGCCTCAAAAAAAAAAAAAAAAAAAAAAAAGAATATACTCTCAAGTTAGGTTACAGTTTGTTTACATATTGTTAGATTACATTATGTACGGAGGCACATGTAAGCCAAATGTAATTTAAGAGTGTAGTTCAGCAGTGTTAACTATATTCACATTGTTGTGCAAAATATGTGCATTTTAGGTTGCCTTTTAGTACAAGCTGGGAGAAAACGAAGGGAAGAAAAATTAGGAAACTCGCTCTTGATTTGACAGTTCTTTGACTTCTGGTTTCCTTTCTCCATATTCTGGCCATTTACTTTATGCTTTACCATTTACTTTTCAGAATCCTCAGATGGTTGTTCCATGCATTCTAAGGTTTTAAATTACATTCAGTGGGAGAAACAGAATGAAATGTGCTGTTTCCATTTTGACAGGAATTGGAAATTTCTGTTTTTCTTTTTATTCTTGGGTATTTTATATATATACATATGCACATATATATGTACATACATATATATTAGAGATAAGTCGTTTGTCAGATTTATGTATTGTGAATGTTTCCCTCTTATTCCATGGTTTGATTATTTAATGTCTTAATGGTGTCTTTTGTTGAGTAGAAGCCTTTTATTTTGATGAACTCTATTTTATCATTATTCTTCTTTCTGATTAATGTTCCCTGGGTCCCATATAAAAAAAATCTTTGTCTATCCGAAGTCTGCAAAAATATTTTCCTATGTTTTCTGTTATAAGCTTTATCATTTTAGATTTTATGTTTAGGGCTATGATCTATCTTAACTTAATTTGCATTTAGCATAAAGTAAGAATCAAAGTGGGCCTGGAGCGGTGGCTCACGCCTGTAATCCCAGCACTTTGGGAGGCTGAGGCGGGCAGATCATGAGGTCAGGAGATCGAGACCATCTTGGCTAACACGGTGAAACCCCGTCTCTACTAAAAATACAAAAAATTAGCCGGGCGTGGTGGCGGGCGCCTGTAGTCCCAGCTACTCCGGAGGCTGAGGCAGGAGAATGGCGTGAACCCGGGAGGCAGAGATTGCAGTAAGCCGAGATTGCGCCACTGCACTCCAGCCTGGGCGACAGAGCAAGACTCTGTCTCAAAAAAAAAAAAAAAATCAAAGTTCATGTTTCTCTATATATTTATCTGGTTTTTCCAGCACTATTTATTTGGTATACTCATATATATTAAAAAATAAAATTTAAGTTTAACTTGACTATATTTTGAATGCATTCTCTCATTATTTAATGCTTTACATAAAAATTAAATCATTAAATTTGCTAAATATGTTAACTTTTTCAATATAACTCATTTCCTATACCTTATTTTATACCCCTCAAATTATTCTGAGAACAGGTCCATAAGCTCCACAAGATTACCAAAAGTGTTCATGTCACAGAGCATGTTAAGAAGCCTTGGTGAGGTGGAAAGAAGGACACTAAGCTTTAGAACATAGAGAACTAGGTAAATACCTGTTTGCTGCTTCCTAGCTCTGTAACCTTGAACATATCACTTAACCTTCATTCATATTCCACACTTCCACAGATTCAGTAAACATCTATTGAGCACTGACCACCAGCCTCTGTTAAGTCTTGTGAATTTAATACAGACAATCTTTCCTGCACAGAGTTTACAGCTGAGTTGGGGAGGCAGATGAGTCCGCAGGCCATTACACAACACTGTGGTAAGTGCTTTGATAGTGGAGGGACAGAATGCTTCAGGAGCTCACAGGTGGGGCTCCCAACCTAGACTTGTGACATCAGGAAATATTTCGAGATAAGGACACTAAAGTGAGTCCTGAGGGATAAATGGACATTAGCCCAGCAAAGAGGAGAAGCATGATCCAGGCAGCGGGCTGAACTCTTAAGATACATGGCATGTTTTGTTTCGTTCTGTTCTGTTTTTGAGATGGAGTCTCGCCCTGTCGCCCAGGCTGGAGTGCAGTGGTGCAATCTCTGCTCACTGCAGCCTCCGCTTCCCAGGTTCAACTGAGACTATACGCGCGCACCACCACACCCAGCTACTTTTTTTGTATCTTCAGTAGAGACGGGGTTTCATCATGTTGGCCAGGCTGGTCTCGAACTCCTGACCTCAGGTGATTCGTCCGCCTCAGCCTCCCAACGTGCTGGGATTACAGGCGTGAGCCACCGCGCCTGGCCGAGACATGGCATGTTTGATAAACTCAGGAGTCAGCATGGGGAGAACTAAGGGATAGTAGTACAAGGCATACCTGAAGAAGGCGTCATGCTGGAGGGTCTCGGAGGCCATTTTAAAGACATTAGCTTTATTCTAAGAGCAATAGGACATCATTGATGGATTTTAATCACTGATGGGTTGTGACAGGATCAGGTTTAATTAATTAATTTTAAATTCCCTTCTTTTCATAGGTGTTGAAAATTTAAAAAATCACTTTAGTTTTGTGAAGAACACATTAGAGGGATCACAATTGGAGAGTCACGGGGGTTTGGAGATTACTGGAGAAATTCTGCTGAGTCGGAGTGAGTGCATGAATTGTGGCAATGGGGATGGGAGTGAATGGATGGATTTGAAAGACAATTAGGAGATAAACTCAATTAAGTGTATGAGAAGCTTTGGTGTATGAAGAAGAGGGAGACTCCTCAGATTTCTAGCTGGATTAACAGGATGGATGGCAGCGCCCTTCACCAGGAAAAAAGTGAGCTGATGGGAGAACATAAGGTGAAATTTGAATTCATGGGGTTTGAGGTGACTGAGTGAGGATGTCCAACAGACGTTTGGCCATAATGGCCTGAAAATCAGAAAAGAGGTTTGGGATGGAGAGCCATCTGTGTCCATATGGTAAGATGCTATGGGCGGCACTCCTTCTTTCCTCCCGTCCTTCGTTCAAAATCTGTTGAGATGTCCCATAGGCTGGATGTTGGGGATACAGCAGGGAATAAGAACCCTGGGTTCTTGCCCTCAACCAGGTTACCATCTGCCTCTCGGAACTTGTTCTTAGTCTGTAAAATGAAGGTAATGATAAGATTAAGTAAGACGAGGTCGTGTGAGGGCACCTAGCACTTACAATTTTTGTATTGGTTTCTCTTCCTCAGAGCCGGAGGAGGAGCTACTCACTTACTTTTGCTTTCGCAGCCTTTTCCCGGCGACTTTTCCGCGCAGGCGCCCCTGGACCTCCCAGGTTAAGGGGTGGAGCGGGCCAGAACCCCAGCGGCCTTTCCCGGGGCCAGGACCCGGCCGGGGGAGGAGCGGGGCGCGGCGCTGTCCGTGACGTCATCAGGCTGCGCTGCCCGCAGTACTGGACCCGAGCGCGACGGCGCGGCTGGCGGACCTGGGCTGGCTTGTGGGGAAACGAAACTGAGGGAGGAGGCGGCGGCTCTGGCAGCGGCGGCGACAGTGTCGGCCTGACCACCCCCCTCCGCTCCCCGGCAGCTCGCTCTTTCCCCTCAGCGTGAGTGCCGACGCGCGGCCCGGGGGGAGCGAGCGGGCGGGCGCGCGGGCGCGCGGGCTCAGCATCCTTCTCCCCTCCACCGCCGCCTGGGCCCCCCACCCGCGGTCGTGACTCTCCTCGCCTTCTGGCCCCTTATGTCTTCCCTCCTCCTCCCACCCCCAACGCCGGCTCCCTGGAGCCCGAGCTGCCGCTGACACACGTCTCTGCGCACACATTCACACGCTCACGTTATCTTCAAATGAAGGGACTGGCCGGGGGACATGGGAGCTTATCTCTCTCTGTGTGATTAGGGGTGGCAGTGCCAAACCGAGGCCCAGGGAGAGAAGACTGCAGAGGGGATTTGAACCCCTTCTGTGCGGAAGCAGCAGGTAGAACCAGGCCACTTGCCTTCCGCTTAGAAGTTCCCTGCCAGAGCATTCTTCTGGCTTGTGTGGGTCACTTGAGCTTGGCACTGGTTAGCTGTGTGGCCTTCCCCTCTGCGGCTGCAGTCTTTTCCAGTGGAAGATGATAGGGTTTGATGAGATGATTTGGAAGGCCCAAATCTAAGGTGATGTGGTTTGGGGAGGAGCATCCGCCTCTTCTGCCTTTCGCACAACTATGCAACACAATCCGCTTTGAGTCTGCTGTACTTCCAGTCTCCCCCCCGAGTTATTACTTAAGAATTAAAAGCTTTTGGTGCTTGCAATGGCTAGAAGCAAGTTCTGTGATGAGCCTTCCTTTAGCTCACCCTGGGGGCCTTTTGGGCGTATTTAAGACTACTGGCTTAAAGTGAAATGTGGCTTAGCTTGGTCTCGCTTTCTGTTTGCTCAGTGTCTCCGGTTCTTCCCTGGGACAGCCCCTGCCTGTGTCTAGTAAGAGGCTGCTTTCTCAGGAAGGTGGCGATTGTGCATTGGATTGATTGGCTCTTCCTTGAGTTGGAGAGAACTGAAACATGTAATCCAGGGTTTTATGAGGTTGGGGGGATCAGTGACATTTTTGGGTTTCAATAGTTTCTTGCTGCACCTCGCCTTCCCTATGGATTGTTTCTCAGCTGGTTGCCCACCCTGTATTGAGTCCTCTTTTCTGAGTTCTCTACAGCCAATCAGTGGTGTGTAAGCCACACTGTATTCACTACTCTTGCTTGCTCTTTAACTTGATCATTCCTTAAGATTTCAGGGTTTCATAATCACTTCATTCCATCTCTTTATTCTTGTGCTTATCTCTCATGTACCTAACCATGAGGATGGATGATTGATGGTGGCATGGTGCCTGTTTCCTTTCTTTTTTTTTTGAGACAGAGTCTTGCTCTGTCGCCCAGGCTGGAGTGCAGTGGTGTGATCTCGGCTTGCTGCAACCTCCGCCTCAGCAATTCAAGCCATTCTCCTGAGTAGCTGGGACTACAGGCATGTGCCACCACCTGGCTAATTTTTGTGTTTTTTTGGTAGAGATGGGATTTCACCATGTTGGCCAGGCTGGTCTTGAACTCCTTACCTCAGGTGATCAGCCCACCTCTTTCTCCCAAAGTGCTGGGATTATAGGCGTGAGCCACCACTCCCAACCGGTTTCCATCCTTTTTTGTGGAGGCGGATTTCTGTCCTTAAAATTGTTGTTCTTGTAACTCAGTTCTATGAGATAACTACCTCCAGTCCCAATAACTTTCCCACTCTTGTGTTTCCTCAGTCTTAAGCCATTCACTGCTTCCATTCCTTACTCTGCTTAAAAACTTTCCCAATTCTTTCATGTTTTCAAACGTTATGAAGTAAACCAAAACGAGTATTTTTATGATATGTAATTTCTTAATTGTTCTGGTAAAATAATGCTGATGAAACAGTCATTCTGGGATGGTCCCTTCACCTTGGAAATATTGGTTAATATTTATTAGGTTTTATAGTTCATTTTCAGTGTACATTGTCATGCATGGCCAATATTGCATCAAAAGTATAGAATAACTACAAGTACCAAGCCTTTTCCCCCAGTGGCTTGTGGAGTTGATCCATGACTTTCTGTTATGTGACACCAGTGGCCCAGGGCTGTCTCAGTCTGTGAGCACCACATTTTCCAGTAAAACAGCTATTATTGAAAACCAGCACCTGGCTAGCATCCTTCCTAGACCTCATTCTGAGGAAGAGGCTATTCAAGTGCTGGCACTGGAAGATGTGTAGAGTTGCCAAATCTCATCCCATTGATGATTTACACTTTGGAATCCCTGCTCTGATCCCAGTGGCTCGGACCCAAGGGCAGCTGACTTTCTGGATTTATGGTTACAGTTAACGATGAAGAGGAGAACTGACCCAGAATGCACTGCCCCCATCAAGAAACAGAAAAAAAGAGTTGCAGAGCTTGCCCTGAGCCTCAGCTCCACTTCTGACGATGAACCTCCCTCCTCTGTCAGTCATGGAGCAAAAGGTACGTGTGCTTGTGTGGTCTGAGGCCACTGGCCATCTTGTTGTTTGAACACACGGTGTCTGGTTGGAGCAGACTATAGTCCTCTGCCCCTTGGTCCCTTGAGGAAAATTAGGAATACTCTACAGAGAGATGTTGGCTATGGACTCTTTTCCCTTCTGCCATTCTCCTACTAAGAGTGAGGAAACTTGTTTTAAATAAGAAATGGTAATTTTTCCAGAAGTTGCTTTCTGTTGGTTGTCCTTCAGTAGGTGGCACTCTTGGTGCCTTAAACCAGTGAGAAGTAGTGGTGAGCATTGAGTGCTCTGTCCCTGAATAGCTGTTAATGATCCTGGGGCTCTTTTGTAAGGGAGGGCCTCTTGCTGCAGCCATCAAGCGAATTTTCACTTTTTTGCATGCATGCTGTTTTCTCAATTCCTTCAGCAGTCGTGGTCAGAAACATCCAACTGTACTGGAGCATTGCTGTGTTCACTGTTTGCATTAAGCGTGGAAGGATTTCACTAATCTGGTTGAAACTAGCATTTTGCTTTGCCTGTCTTTTAGGGTTATTTACAGTTTCCATAGATGCTTTCTGAAAAATGGTAAAATTTCTGGGAGCTTGCCTCAAATACCTCAAGATAAATTTGCGTGTACCTTGACTTGCCCCCTGTATTAGTTTCCTAGGGTTGCTGTAACAAATTACTACAAACTGGGTGACCTAAAACAACAGACATTTATTCTCTCACAGTTCTGGAGGCTAATAGTCCAAAATCAAAGTGTTGGTGGGGCCACGTTCCCTCACAGGCTCTTGGGAAGACCTTCCTTACCACTTATAGCTTCTGCTGGCTGCTGGCATTCCTTGGTGTTCCTTGGCTTGTGGTAGCATAACTCCAATCTCTGCCTCTACCTTTCCTCTGTGTGTGTCTATATCCAAATTTCCCTCTTCTTATAAGGACATCAGTCATTGGATAGGGCCCACTGTAATCTAGTATTACATTTGATGTAATCTGGAAAGATCCTATTTCCAAATTAGATCACATTTACAGGCTTAGGATACCATATTCAACCCAGCACACCAGCAGGCTTGCATATTGGATCCTCTGTTGGATCACTGGGAAACTGGAATGAAATTCCGTAACAGATTGGTGACTGAAAGGGTGTGAAGCACCCTTCGAAGGTAGTAGGAAATACAGTTTATTCACAAGTGATAAGCTTATTGAAGGGCAGTTACTCATCAGCTGCTACTGAGAAGCTGGTCCAGAGAGAAGAAGCTTGACAGGTGGTACAGTGAATGGAGCATTGGTGTGGCTGTAGTCCAGGCTGGATAAGAGACTTACTTACAACTTTGTGTGTGGAGGTATTCACACCTTTAAAGCAAGCTTGTCCAACCTGCGGCCCGTGGGCTGATGTGGCCCCAGATGGCTTTGAATGGGACCCAACACAAATTTGTAAACTTTCTTAAAACATTATGATATTTTGGGGGGATTTTATTTATTTATTTATTTATTTATTTATTTATTTATTTATTTATTTTTAAGCTCATCAGCTGCTGTTAGTGTGTTTTATGTGTGGCCCAAGACAATTCTTCTTCCAGTGTGGCCCAGGGAAGCCAAAAGATTGGACACCTCTGCTTTAAAGTCACAGTAGATTCCAGGGTAGGTAGGAATTGAAGTTTCTGAGTAGGAAGAAAAGGACTTATTGGACGCGATAGTTCTGGAGATTCTTGAGGAAAGGGAATTTTACCTCTCACCTGGAATTTGAGCAACTTGGTGAAGATAGAATCTCCTTGGATAGGGGTATTGGGAGAAATGACCTGTAAGGGAAAAAGAGAGAGCATGTCTGGGGAACAAATGATATCTGGTTCTAAGTGGATCTTGGGAGACATTTGCTCTCAAATAACATCTCTTTGAAGTAAGGAAAGGACAACTCCCAGGTAAAAGAAGGTAAGTGTATAAGGGTAAGGATCCTTCAAGGAAACCATTCTGATTTAAATTTCAAACTTTTGTGACTGAATTGAGATTACTCTTCCTCCTTCTCTGGAAGTGGTACTATATGACTTAGTCAGGATTGACTATTGCTGTTGTGTGTGTAGAATGGAAATCCAGGCTGGGCATGATGGCTCATGCCTGTAATTCTGATACTTTCGGGGATTGAGGTGGGTGGATTGCTTGAGCCCAGGAGTTTGAGACCAGCCTGGGGAACATGGTGAAAACCCATCTCTACAAAAAATGCAGATATTAGCTGGGCATGGTGGCATGTGCCTGTAGAGCCAGCTACTCGGGAGGCTGAGGTGGAAGGGATCACTTGAACCCAAGAGGTAGAGGTTGCACTGAGCCAAGATTGTACCACTACACTCCAGCCTGGGCATCAGAGCAAGATCCTGTTTCAAAAAGAAAAAAAAAATGGAAATCCAGGGGTGTCCAGTTCCTTGTATGTGCCACTTGGTCCTTTCATTTGCAGAAAATAAGATGGGAGGCAGAGGCAAACCAACATTTATAGATTTCCCTAGGTTAATTTATTTTAGGAAGGGGCAGCTCTGCATTGACACAGAAACTGAGAGCAGTATCTTTATCAGCAGGACTGCTCCCTGTGCCTTTTTTCCCACCATGCCTAGCCTGGAGCAAAAGCTCAGTAAATAGTTATTGAATAGAACTGATAAAAGGCAACAATAGTATCTTTTCCAAGAAGCTTAACTTGCATCACAGTTTTCATTTTGCCAGTCTCCTCCAGTCTGCAGAAGATCATTTCATTAAGTACTTAGCATTTATATCATCTATATTCTGTATCAAATTCTCTTAGGTGTCCCCTGGGCAGTATACCCTGGTGATTTGCTGTCTACATATCCCCTGATATGTATATGCAGCTTTCATATTCAAATCATTCTATTAAAGCAGGGGTGTTTCCATTTACTGCAGCCACTTCTACCTGAACATAATGTTCAAGTAGATGATTGAAAAATGCTCTTTAGGGAGGACAATTAGAAAAACAAAATAGTAGTTACTATTTCTGTCTATGTCTGCTAAATCAATGTGATGACTCATTATTAGATCTATTTAGTTTAATCAGTGTGTTTATTTTACATTATTCACATGGCAGCTACATTGCCAGGTCAAAGACTGACATCTGGCCAGAGTAAAGAGGAAAAGGGATGTTGTTGTCAGGGCCACTGTTGCGTCATGTGATCTTTTGAGTATTTTCAAAGGAGTTTGAAGGCATTTTCAAGTGTAAATACATTCTTGCAAATTTGTTGTCAAATAACTTTTTGAAGTAAGGAGAGGCAGATGAGGTCATTTTGTTCTTTTTGGTGGTTTTTCACAGGGAAACTATGGTCTAGACCCTAAGAAAATTCCTTCTCTCCTTAGCTGTGCATCTGGTGTGGGCTCCTGGCCCTGCTGCAGTGAGTTGCTTTGGAAGTTGACGGGCTCCTTCACCAGTATCACATTAAAGGCGCTTTTCTCTCCATGAGGTTTAATTCTTATCTAAATAGGCTATTTGCCCTGAAACACCATCGCTTTCCTGTCAGCCCAGATTCATGACTTTAATCAAAAGCTTCCTTTATCGGTATCTGTTTAAATTGCTTTAACAAGTTACCATTTGTCTGGCATGAAGGAGAAATTGAGTCTTTAAGCAGGAATGAGTTTATTTCTCAACAGTTGTTAAGCAGCATGTGATGTTTATTAAAATTCATAATTTATTTTTCTGTATCTGTGTGCTACTCACCTTGGCCGTTAGTGGTTGGAGCTGCCCCTCTTTGTTGTCACTGTCATTTTTTAAACATAGTATATGTATTCTTTTTCTGTTTTTAGAGACAGGGTTTCACTATGTTGCCCACACTGGCCATGAACTCTTGAGCTCAGGTGGTCTTCCTACCTCAGCCTCCCAAGTAGCTGGGACTACAGGCACACACCACTGTGCCCAGCTTGTCACTGCCATTTTAAATTTTGACATGTTTGTCCCATTGCTGTATTGCCATGTGAAAAATTTTGCCAACAGCCAGGAGACCTCTGTTCCCTTTGTAAAGTTGAATCTTTCTTCCTTGTAATGACTTAATAGTGATTTCTATCAGGTGGAGAAGAAATCTTAAAACCCTAAATACTGTTTTGGGCTCTCTGGTAGGTTTTAGGGGGGGAGTTCCCTGGGAGGTAAATGGGAATGCCGTCCAGCTTTGGCAAATTCTTTTTTTTTTTTTTTTTTAATTTTAATTTTAATTTTTATTTTTTTTGAGACGGAGTCTCGCTCTGTAGCCCAGGCTAGAGTGCAGTGGCCGGATCTCAGCTCACTGCAAGCTCCGCCTCCCGGGTTCACGCCATTCTCCGGCCTCAGCCTCCCGAGTAGCTGGGACTACAGGCGCCCGCCACCTCGCCCGGTTAGTTTTTTGTATTTCTTAGTAGAGACGGGGTTTCACCGTGTTAGCCAGGATGGTCTCGATCTCCTGACCTCGTGATCCACCCGTCTCGGCCTCCCAAAGTGCTGGGATTATAGGCTTGAGCCACCGCGCCCGGCCTCTTTTTTTTTTTTTTTTTTTTGAGACGGAGTCTCGCTCTGTCGCCCAGACTGGAGTGCAGTGGCGCGATCTCGGCTCACTGCAAGCTCCGCCTCCCGGGTTCACGCCATTCTCCTGCCTCAGCCTCCGGAGTAGCTGGGACTACAGGCGCCCGCCACCACGCCCGGCTAATTTCTTTTTGTATTTTTAATAGAGACGGGGTTTCACCGTGTTAGCCAGGATGGTCTCGATCTCCTGACCTCGTGATCCGCCCGCCTCGGCCTCCCAAAGTGCTGGGATTACAGGCTTGAGCCACCGCGCCCGGCCGCTTTGGCAAATTCTTAATGAAACTAATGAGTTTAATAGACTGACCTTATTACTCCTATTAATTTATGACCTCATTGCAAAATTATCTGCTCGTTGTTTGCTAAATTCTTTATCAGTCTTGAGAAGCTAAGTCTCCTCTTTAGTTCCTGCTGCAGCCGTGACAGTTGTCTCCCTTTCATGTGAAAAGAGTAGCCTCAAAGGCCCCTGAGTAAGAATGAGTAGTGGCTGTGGCAGTCTGTGGACATCAGGAATAATCTAGGGATCTTTGGCCTAAAACATGTCAAGATAAGACGTGGCCTCCTATACCACGTGAATAAAATAAAAAAATAAGACTTATTTGCTTATCTAGCACACTTCTTGATCTCACAAGAAATTGCCTAGTAGGGTGATATTTTACTCACATTAACCTCACTCTTAGAACCTGGAAAGGACAGTGTACATTAGGTAACACCTTGGGAGGAAGAGTAGGAGGAAAAAATCTTTGTGCCAAAGTCTGGTACTGGAATTTTACACCAGAGTCACCACTGATTTGCTTCGTGAGCCTTCCACTCAAATTTGGTTCTCGCTGTCATTTTTGCCCAGAGATATGCTGAAGACAGAAGGAAACAAAAGATCTCCATTTGAGATCTTAGGGTGGCAGGAACCCTGCGTGCCCAGGAATGTTATTTGCACTATTTCCGTGCTCATAGTTGGGGCATCAGGCAAGTCTAACAGCCTGGCAACTCTCTAGAGCTGGAGCAAGGCCACACTCTCCTTTGAGGAGGATACCAGGTTTTCAGACTTTTTCATAGGTAGACCTATGAATGTCCAGATTGCTGGTGAAAGGAATAGCAACTGATTTAGCATTGTAGCTTGTGATTAGTCAGGGCCCTGGATCCCTGGGTTGCCCAAAAGGAACTTCAGGGCCGTGCTTAGGGAGCTGCCCACATTCCTGGTACCACCTCTTTCTGTATTAAGCAGTACAGGTTGAAGGCATGAAAGCAATTGGTGGAGAGAATCTACACCTTTGGAAGTGCAGTTCTTTAGCATGTGGGCACTCTGTTGCAGAGTGCATCTCTCTCCTCTGCGTGGGAGAATAGACGAGAGGCCCTAGAACAGTTTTGAGCCATTTAGAAGGCCTCTCCCCTCAGATTTGCTGCTCTTGGAAGATTTCTCTGGAAAGGAACCAACCTCTTCCCAAGGCTTGGAATGGTAATGTATTTATTTATAGCTTTCTTTTACCCTAAATTTTTTTCTTTTTTTTTTTTTTGAGACAGAGTTTAGCTCTTGTTGCTCAGACTGGAGTGCAATGGCTCGGTCTCTGCTTACCACAATCTCCACCTCCTGTGTTCAAGTGAATCTCCTACCTCAGCCTCCCGAGTAGCTGGGATTACAGGCATGTGCCACCATGCCTGGCTAATTTTATATTTTAAGTAGAGATGGGGTTTCTCCGTTTTGGTCAGGCTGGTCTTGAACTCCTGACCTCAGGTTACCCGCCCTCCTCGACCTCCCAAAGTGTTGGGATTACAGGTGTGAGCCACCGTGCCTGGCCCCTAATTTTCAAACTAATACATTCTTGTGTCTCACAAATGCAGCAAATGCAGGAAAATGCAAAACAAAAGAAATATGAGTTCACCTCTCGGTTTCCATGGTTACTCATTCTTAATGGTCTGGGTTTTCTGAGTGGCACACTCTGGCACTCTGTGGCGTTTGCCAGATTGGTTCATGTAAGCAAGTCAACTCGATTAAGAGAATTAGACAGCCACCTTAAAGGGAAGGGCAGAATTTTGTGCCTCTCTTACAGGGACATTCTCAACCAAAATTTCTCCTTGCTAACTTATTAGGAGCCAGAATTTTGGTTTTAAGTTTATTATTTCACACATGTTCACCTATCCTTTCTTTTGTAAAATGTTATATCCTTGAAAATGCATGTTTATCTTACCTATTAGATTTTTAAGCTCTCTGAGGATTGTTACTTTTGCACAGTACCCCATTATATGTAGCACGATCTTTTATAGAATAGGTGCTGAACCAGTATAGTAGTCTGATCTTTTAAACAGTATCAGTGTTCTGAACTATGACAGATGTCCTAATTCCCTACTGGTGGAGAAGCTAAATCATAACCCCAGGAGGGCTCCATTCTCTGTTAAGATATAGAGATCCCATTCTCATCCTTAAACTTTTGAGACCTGAACAGCTTGCACTATTTGTAAGAGAAAATGTCTTAAGGAGTCATATACTCGGCCGGGCGCGGTGGCTCAAGCCTGTAATCCCAGCACTTTGGGAGGCCGAGACGGGCGGATCACGAGGTCAGGAGATCGAGACCATCCTGGCTAACACGGTGAAACCCCGTCTCTACTAAAAAATACAAAAAACTAGCCGGGCGCGGTGGCGGGCGCCTGTAGTCCCAGCTACTCCGGAGGCTGAGGCAGGAGAATGGCGTGAACCCGGGAGGCGGAGCTTGCAGTGAGCTGAGATCCGGCCACTGCACTCCAGCCTGGGCGGCAGAGTGAGACTCCGTCTCAAAAAAAAAAAAAAAAGGAGTCATATACTCTGTAGGTCCTTAGGAAAGTGACACTTGGCTGACGCATCTTTACATTTACTATGGTAATAATTTAATTAATTTCTATTAAATGGAAAACCTCAGTCCAGGTGTTGGGTACAGACTGTGACACAGTTCCTGCCCTCCAGGAGTGACCCTGTCCAGTGGGGACAGCAGGTGGCAAACAATAACTGGCTCTAACGCAATGTGATGAGTGCTGTGCCAGTGGCACTGGTACTACTGGATGGAGCACAGTGGAGGGGATAATCATTAGGCCTAGAGTGCTGGGAAAAGCTTTGTTCTTCTTGAATGTCAACCCTTAACAGGTTTTGGTTCTGGTAGGGAAATGGATGGATCAGTGAAGATTGGCTTCAGAATTATAATGTATTCTTCAAGTTAGAAATACCTGAATAGTGACCATCTTGGGTCCGTTAAAAAATGTTTTACACACTGCCTTCTGTGACTTTCCCTCACTACTTCTCACAAGTAGCCAAGTTTTGAATCAACACCCTTTCTGAGTGGTGTCCCTTTTTCAAAGGAATTATGCCACATTGCTAAGTTGGTATTTTCATGTTTATTTTAAATTTTAATAGATAATATGTTCACATGGTTTGTAAGTCAAAAAATATAAAAAGACAGCCAGTGTAAACTTTCGTGGTATAAAAATGTAAGTCACTTTCGCTTTCACTAGTTCCAAGTAATTGTTTGGGTATTCTGTCTCCAAGTACTAAACCCTGAATGTGTGAATAATCACTTTTATTGGTCTTCTTGTATATCGTTCCTTCCAAAAGTTCTTTTTGCAATTATAAGAAATAAAAATGTTAGCCTTATGATGGAATTGTTGAAAATGGAATCAGGCATCAATGTTTGGATACTGATGTTCAAATAATAACCACCAGCAGCAGAAATAACAATCATATCTTCAGTAAATACACTTTATATTTGACAATGTACTTCTTTTTTTTTTTTTTTTGAGATGGAGTCTCACTGTTTTTGCCCAGACTGGAGTACAGTGGCACAATTTCGGCTCACTGCAACCTCTGCCTCTTGGGTTCAAGCAATTCTCCTGCCTCAGCCTCCCAAGTAGCTTGGATTATAGGCACGCACTACCACACCCGGCTAATTTTTGTATTTTCAGTAGAGATAGGGTTTCACCATGTTAACCAGGCTGATCTTGAACTCTTGACCTCATGTGATCCACCCACCTCAGCCTCCTGGAGTGCTGGGATTATGCGTGAGCCACCATGCCTAGCCAACAACGTATTTTCAAATACATTATTTCATTTAATCTTTAAACAATCCTGTGAAGCAGGTATTACCATCCCAGTTTTGTAGTGGAGGAAATTGAAAGGGTAGGGAATGAAAACTGTTATTTTTGAGCCCCCATTTTGTCAAGTCCATTAGGAACTTTCAGTAGTGACTTGCCCAAGATTACCTGGCTAGTAAGAGGTAGAGAATAGATTTGACCTTAGGTCATTTAATGAACTTTATATGTGCTTTGTGTATACTGAACAGTAGTTGAATAAATGAAACTTGGACTTCTGGAGGCTATTTTGTGCCATAAACCTACCTAAACATTTTCCTTTTTCTTTTTCAGCATCTACTACAAGCCTTAGTGGGTCTGATAGTGAGACCGAGGGGAAACAACACAGCTCTGACTCTTTCGATGATGCATTCA
Organism: Macaca mulatta; assembly: GCF_049350105.2. Taxonomy (NCBI): domain Eukaryota; kingdom Metazoa; phylum Chordata; class Mammalia; order Primates; family Cercopithecidae; genus Macaca; species Macaca mulatta. Next base: position 144,787,499 of record NC_133409.1, on the reverse strand, counting down.
AAGCAGACTCCCTTGTGGAGGGAACTTCTTCTCGCTATTCCATGTATAATAGCGTCTCCCAGAAGCTTATGGTATGTCAGCACTTGGGTTGGGTTTCTCAAGCCCCACCAGCAGAGTGAAAGAAGGGCAGTTTGTATTGGTATGAAAAGAAGAAAAATTTGGCCATAGGTTTTTCCTTTGCTTATCAGCTACTGAAATTTGGCAGAATGTGACCCACTTCTTGATAGAAGTATCTATCATGTTTGTATCATCTATGGGCAGCGACTGCTTAGGCCTGTTTCTGCTGTCCTGTCTGGACTGGATCACCTTTTCATATCCATAGTAATGAATTCTTATTATTAGCATGTGAATATACTTCCCTAAACATGGATATTTGTCAGTGGATAAAGAAGCTTCATGCTGTGAATTTTTGCTCTAGTGAGTGGTGTCAAAAGAAATGACTAAAATCCTGTTTACTCCCAGATGCCTAAAATAAATGGGAGTATTCCATTTATTCTTTTTCTGAAAGAAGGCCCAATTATTTTTCCCAACTTTCATACCTAATTGATATATCACAAGGAGAATGTGACTAGGAAGACCTGCTCATATTCCTTAGTGTATGTGCAAATGTTAGAGAAATCCAAGTTTACCTTCTGTCTAGCTTTAGAAATATTATAATTGGGCCAGGCGCAGTGGCTCACATCTATAATCCCAGCACTTTTGGAGGCTGAGGCAGACGGATCAACTTGAGGTCAGGAGTTCGAGACCAGCCAGGCCAACAGGTGAAACCCCGTCTCTACTAAAAATACAGAAAAATTAGCCAGGCATGGTGGCAGGTGCCTGTAATCCCAGCTCCTCAGGAGGCTGAGTCAGGAGAATCGCTTGAACCCGAGAGGTGGAGGTTGCAGTGAGCTGACATCGCGCCACTGCAGTCCAGCCTGATTAACAAAGTGAGACTCCGTCTCAAAAAAAAAAAAGAAAGAAAGAAATATTATAGTTGACCCCTCCATTTTCTCTTAGATTCATTTAAGAATGAGAATTGTCACTGCTAAAGCCATAGGTCAGGATTCTAGTTTGCAGGGCACAAGATTTGGGGAAGTTAAAGATGGAAAGGCTTGTGACTCAGTTAGCTTGTTTGACCTGAGAGAAATATTTGTGGCTACCATAGGAATTCCATTCAGCTCTTTAGCTGGTAATGCCGCTTTCAGAGGGAATACAGACCCTCCAGGGAAATTTAGATCTTCTTAGGATTGGAGTTTTTTTTATTAGGCAGGAGTCTGTGGGGTTTGGGATTCAAGTCTCTAATCTTTGGGTATATACCTGTGCCCAGTAACTCTAAAGTTTAGTAAGAACTTACAGATAGTTGTGGCATTTAAAAAACTGTTTCTGTCCCAGGGTATTATAGCACTTCCCATACCTCACTTTTATATGAGGCAAGTTTTTAATCTCTTGCAAAGCCAGTTATCCTTGCCTAGTAAGGCGGTTTGACTGGATAAGGGTAAGGTACAAGTTACTTGAAGCGGTTCCATTTTAAATTATGTTCTCTTTATCACCTCTACTCTAGATCTATTTCTCACTTAATCAGACAAATTAACAGATGTCCAATAAGATTCATTAACTACTCTGGGTGCTTTTAATTACGGCTATGAGGTCCCATCTCATTTATCCAGTTTCTGGTTGCCGTAGACTTTAACCTCCAAAACAGCCAGCCACTGGGCCCACAGTTATACTGTAGTTATTTATTTATGCTTCTTTTCTTCATTAGGCTAAGACAAACTTTAGACCTTACTCGTCTTTATTTCTTAGGATTTAGCACACTGTCTGGCATGTGATGGGGTTAAATAAATGTCTGTTGGGGCTGGGCACAGTGGCTCACTCCGGTAATCCCAGCACTGTGGGAGGCCGAGGCGGGCGGTTCACGAGGTCAGGAGATGGAGACCATCCTGGCTAACACAGTGAAACCCCGTCTCTACTGAAAATACAAAAAAACTAGTCGGGCGTGGTTGCGGGCGCCTGTAGTCCCAACTACTCAGGAGGTTGAGGCAGGAGGATGGCATGAACCCAGGAGGTGGAGCTTGCAGTGAGCCGAGATCGCGCCACTGCATTCTAGCCTAGGGGACAGAGTGAGACTCCATCTCAAAAAAAAAAAAAAAAAAAAAAAAAAAAAAAAAAAAAATGTCTGTTGAACTTAATTAATTGTGCTCCATTACTTTTTCAGGCCAAGATGGGCTTCAGGGAAGGTGAAGGATTGGGTAAATACAGCCAGGGTCGGAAGGACATCGTTGAGGCTTCCAGTCAGAAAGGTCGAAGAGGCTTGGGTCTGACACTCCGGGGCTTTGACCAGGAGCTGAACGTGGACTGGCGAGATGAGCCAGAGGTAAGTGTTAAAGGGAGGAGGAGATGGAAAAGCCACTGGTGTTTTTGGATGCATGACTTTAAGAAGCCATATAAACAAGCTAGAAATCTCCAGAGGCAGTACGAGCAAAGTGGAATTAGTCTTTTACATGGAAAGTACTGGGGATATCCAGAATGGAAAACAGAAGGCTGGGGGAGATATGGTGGGATGTGGATTTCCTGTTGCATCATAGGACTGTCTAAGACCAATGGGTAGAAGATGCTTGAAAAGCAGAGTTTGGCTCCATAAAAACTTTAATAAATAGTTACAGCTCTCCACTAGTGGACTAGGATACCTTGTGAGGCAGTGTGTTCTCTCTGCTGAAAGTGTTCAAGCAGGCCGAGGCAGCACCCACTCTCTCACTGTGTGAGTGACTGGAGTAGGTGCCTTCTAGGAAGATCCTTGTACCTCCACAGGTTTATGCCATCCAGGTTCCAAATGGGTGCTTTTTTTAATGCCACATTGCTTTTCTACTGTGGGTGTAGTCTGCTTACTTGGGTACCAGTTTGTTTTCACCCTGAAGATCCAAAGAAACTCTCATTATCCCTTTTCATGGCACAGATAATGTGAGATTTTATTTTATTCATTTATTTATGTCCTGTCTTACTCCACAAAGGATCTGTAGTGGGTACAGTAAAAACACCTAAAAATAACATTGAGATATTACCATTATAGAGTTGAAACTAGAGAAAATGGAACTCAAACATCTAGCTTTCTGCATAGTTGCTGTAGTTCAGCTTCAAATGTGGCTCTGAACTCTGGAAAATTGATATTTTATTTGTCTTCCTAATGTTCCAGTTCAGGAAAGAAGTCACGTGAATCTGCACGTGATAAAAGCCTAATAAGTCTTCTGAGTAAGATTCTGACGAGTGAGGAGCTCTTGGGTTCTGGGGCCAGTCTTGCTGTTGCCTTGTAGTTGTGGGCATTGAGACCAGTAGACTGGCAATGCGGAATAGGGTAGATACCTGCTGCTGGTTGCTGATTGTGGGCTTTCATCTCAGAATTACCTGGTGGTTTCTATGTCTTCATTCATGTTAAAACAAGAATCCACATCCTTTCAGTGGGGCAGATGTTGAACTAACATTGCTAAACTCAAAATCTGAGATCACCTTATAGGCTGGGCGTGGTGGCTTACGCCTGTAATCCCAGCACTTTGGGAGGCCGAGGCGGGTGGATCACCTGAGGTCAGGAGTTCAAGACCAGCCTGACCAACATGATGAAACCCTGTCTCTGCTAAAAATACAAAAACTAGCTGGGTGTGGTGACTCACACCTATAATCCCACCTACTCGGGAGGCTAAAGCAGGAGAACCATTTGAACCTGGGAAGCAGAGGTTGCAGTGAGCAGAGATTGCACCACTGCACTCTAGCCTTCCAGCCTGGGCAACAGAGCGAGATTTTGTCTCCAAAAAAAAAAAAAAAAGCCCCAAAGTAAGTAAAAGTTTGTAAGTAAAAGTAAAAGTTAGGTCAAGTGGGGCTGAGTATGGTGGCTCACGCCTGTAATCCCAGCACTTTGGGAGGCCGAGGCGGGCGGATCTCAAGGTCAGGAGATCGAGACCATCCTGGGTAACACAGTGAAACCCCGTCTCTACTAAAAATACAAAAAATTAGCTGGGCATGGTGGCAGGCACCTGTAGTCCCAGCTACTCCGGAGGCTGAGGCAGGAGAATGGCGTGAACCCAGGAGGCGGAGCTTGCAGTGAGCCAAGATTGCGCCACTGCACTACAGCCTGGGCGACAGAGCGAGATTCCGTCTGGAAAAAAAAAAAAAAGAGAGATAAGTGTCAGTTGGCAGCCACTTCTTTACAGCAGGTGAGTCTGGGTGTCCAGGGGTGGATATCCAATCCTGGAGTTACCACAGGATACGTGCTTAGTGGCTACTGCAGCCTAGGAATGTAGAGGACAGGGTATGACCCTCTGGACAAAGTCCACTCTGTAGGTAGTTATAATAGTCAGACTTCCATTGGGACATTGATTGAGTCTGCTTTTTCTTTCCAAGTTTATATGAGCTTCTTGTTCTCTAGAGTTTATAATTTATAACCAACTCTGTCACCTTTATGCTTAAATGTGATAGATTTGACCAGGAGAAGAAGCCATGATTCACTGCCAGATTCATGGACAAAAGGCTTCAGTAATTTTTCTTTTCAACTTTTTCTCTGTTGATGCTGGTTGGCTTGCCCTCAAGACCTTGCTTTGTGATACCATTTTATGCCTTTCAGAGCATGTAATATTACTTTTAATCACATTGCTTCAATTTGCAATGGTGAATCTCTTCTCCACACTTGCTTGGGAGCCAATATGTGAAGCTGCCATGCAGGTTAGCCATCTGTTTAGGTTTTATATTTCATGTTTCTCTATCCTGGTGGCACTTAGCGCTGCCTGCGCAGTAGAATCATCTGGGGACTTCTGAAAACTTATCCCCAGGCCTCACCTCAGACCAGCAGAATCTTATACTCTGGAGGTGGGTCTCAGGCATCAGTACTTTTTTTTAGTTTTTATTTTATTTGAGACAAGGTCTTGGACTGTTGCCCAGGCTGGAATGCAGTGGCATAAACACAGTTAACTGCAACTTCGAAATCCTGGGCCCGGGATATCCTCCCACCTCAGCCTTCTGAGTATCTGCAACTACAGGCCTGTGCCACCATGCCTGGCTAATTTTTTGGACTTTTTTTGGTAGAGACAGGGTCTTGCTGTGTTGCCCAGACTGGTCTTAAACTCCTGGCCTCAAGCAGTCCTACCTTGGCCTCCCAAAGCATTGGAATTACAGGCATGAGCTACTGTGCCCAGCCCCAGGCATCAGTACTATTTATTTTATTTTATTTTATTTATTTTATTTTATTATTTTATTTTGTTTTATTATGTTATGTTATGTTACGTTATGTTATGTTATGTTATGTTATGTTATGTTATGTTATGTTATGTTATTTTCAAGATGGAGTCTCGTTCTGTCATCCAGGCTGGAGTGCAGTGGTGCGATCTCGGCTCACTGCAACCTCCACCTTCTGGATTCAAGGGATTCTCCCACCTCAGCCTCCCAAGTAGCTGGGATTACAGATGTGCATCAGCACGCCCGGCTGATTTTTGTATTTTTAGTAGACACACGGTTTCACTGTGTTGGCCAGGCTCGTCTTGAACTCCTGACCTCAAGTGATCTGCCCACCTCAGCCTCCCAAAGTGCTGGGATTACAGGCATGAGCCACCCCACCCAGCTGCATCAGCACTCTTTAGAAGCACTGCAGATGATCCTAATGCACAGTTTTGGCCTGATAGGAAAGTAATTGAAAAATTAAGAGGAAGCAGCCATTAGAGATGTCAGTTTTTGTTCTGTCTTAGAATGAATGGGCTAGGAATCCTATTTACCAGTTTCTGGATTGTTTTGTGAATAACACTTTGAAAGGAATCAGGAGATGAGACTCATTGTCATTAAGTCTGATATACTTATCTTGTCATAGACCTACATCATACGTGATAACTGCCTGTTTACTTCTCTGTGTCTTCACTGCTCTGATTGCAAACCCCTTTTGCCAAGTACCATGTCCTATTTAACTCTGCATTCTGAGTGCTTAACACATAGTAGGTATTCATTAAATAATGATGGAACAAATGAAAGAAACCTTAGGTTTGAGAAGTTTCTAAGGATTCTAAGCAGAATTGGAGCTGGCCTTTAGAAGTTAAACTTTAGAATTGTGGCTCTCACTTCTCATGTCTGACCACTGCATTTGGCTTCAGCAACCTGCACCCTTTTCGGTCTGTCTCAGTCCCTTTTGATTGTTTTGGGTAAGTCTTGATGAGTTGGGGTTTAGCTTTGAGGGTCTGTCATACTTGTCTTACTAGCCTCTCTTTTGTTTGTAGCCCAGTGCCTGTGAGCAGGTGTCATGGTTTCCAGAATGTACCACTGAAATTCCTGACACTCAGGAAATGAGCGATTGGATGGTCGTGGGAAAGGTAGGCTTTCAGGAAAATGTACCCTGACTTCTTGGCACCCTCTTGACTTCAATTGCTCGAGTCTGGTATGTACATATACTTGCAGTTTAAGAAAAATGTGAATCTGACCATTCACGTTGGTAGGAATAAAGCTGTGTCAGGAGGGAGTGTCATGAGCTTTACAAGTATGCCCCTTGGAGATATGGCAGGGCTTTTTCTTTTCTCCGAGTCATTTAAATTATAAGGCAGACAAAATGTATAATCTCTGTCTTCTTCATGGATGCCTTTTGAAGTGGCTTATCATACATATCTGTGTATATTCTGATCACTGCTAGATGAAAGGACATTGTCCTCAGAAAGTAATGATGGAATTGTTACAGAGGGAATTTGTTTAATCTTCTTCTGGAAAATTGTGAGAATAAAGTAGATGGCCACCAAATCAATAGGTCTAGAGGGCAGTTCTCAAAGTATATGTGCTCCCGGGGATCTCTAAGACCCTTTCAGGGAGTTCACAAGGGCAAAACTGTTTTCATAATGATATTGAAAAGTTATTTGCACTTTTCATCCTCATTCTCTTGCAAGTGTCCAGTGGAATTTTCCAGAGGCTGTGATGTGATATTATAACAGATTGAATGAAAAAGCAGAGAGGAAGCTCTGTCCTTCTATTAAGCCAGATGCTGAAGAAATTTGCAAAAATGGAAAACAGTACCACTGTCCTCACTAATTTTTTTCTTTTTTGAAATATGATTATTTTTCTGAAAATATATTTCTGTAAAGTATTTATGTTAACATTAGTCTTTTAAACTGAATTTAAAAATATTTTTAAAATCTCAGTTTTAATTTCAAATATAATTATTTGAATTCTAGATAATAGATTATCTATCTATTATCTATCCCGCATAAACAAAAATTCTTTAGGATCCTCAATAATTTTTAAGAGTGTAAAACCTGAGACCAAAGAGATTGAGTTTCACTGGTTTAGAAGTGGCTTCACTCATGTGGGGGTTGCACTTGATATCCCCGTGAGACCCCTTAACGTCCCTGTTTTCTGAAATGCTACCAGGTCAGTGCCTAGTATCATGCATTTGTACTCATCACAGAGTGAGAGGCTTCCTGGTGGAAGGGCAAGCTTTTGTCATTTGAGGCATTCCCCATCCTTCTGCCTCGGTGCTCCTGAGTTAGACAGCTTGAATATCTCCTTCCTGTTTGATGTTCCCAGCCTCAGCATTCATGAGTCTTGTGTCCATATAGTGCTCTACTCAGAGCTCCCGGGGTGGGGGTGAGGGGGTGCTTCATCTCACAGCCATCTGGAGAATAGCCAGAGGGGTTTAGGATTTTCTCTTTCCCACCCTTCAGGGATTGATGTTTCTTCGCAGAGAACCAAGTCCCTTCTTGCTTTACTTACTTAGAACCCTAATTTCTTCCTTCATCCCTGACAGTTGCAGTCATATGTGGTCATTACTTACTGCTTTTTTCTCCCTGTAGAGAAAGATGATTATTGAAGATGAAACAGAGTTTTGTGGGGAAGAGCTGCTTCATAGTGTGTTGCAGTGTAAGGTAAGGTCTTGTGGCTAGAACCAGATATGAAAACCTTGTGGGAGGTGATTTGCTGGACTTTTCCATTTATCCTTTGAGTTGGTTGTGGGAAGGCTAAAGTTAAGATTTTTACTAGAGATCAGATGCATAGCTTGGTTCATATCTGCAAATTGTCCTTTTGTCGGGTGACCGTTCTGCCCTGTGGGTGTTGTGCTGTCCCTGTGGTCAGCAGCCAAGAATGGATCTGCCTAACCTCAGTGGGTCTGTTCATTGTAATCCTGAGAGGGCCTGGTATAGCAAAAGGTTTGGAGTCTTTGTTCAGCATCAGATAGACCGGGATTCAAATCCAAGATCTGCAACTTTCTGCTGTGTGAACTTGGCCCAGTTGCTTTACCTTCTCTGAGTTTGAGTTTCCTCATCTATAAAATGAGGAGAAAATACTCATTTCTTGGGGTTGTTGTGAGAACTAAATGAAATAGTGGGTGTGAAGTACCTGGGTAAATGTTAGCCTCCCCTTGATACTTTTTGGCCTAATTGAGAATCACATTGTCTGTGGGCAGAATGAGTCAGGGAAACTGAGGAGGAAATGGGTTGGTGAAGAAGGCAGGCCTCAGACTAGCCTCACAGATTTTACTTTTTGGCAGGCATAGGGTTGGGAATATCCATAAGGTGACTGGAACTCAGGTAATGTGAGGATTTTTTTATCTAGAGAGGAAATTGGTCAGGGGAGTTTGAGAGAAGGGATCGCTACTGTGTGGTAGATGCCATCAGAAAACGCTGGTCTTGTTTGTTTGTTTCTCCTCTCTCTAAGTGAGCTCTAGTCAGGTAAGCCTTCATACCAGAACTTTGATCCCTTGGAGAGTAGCTGCTGGTATGGGATGGAGAAACAGATTTACTATGAAGATTAGCAATTCCCAGAGGTGGCTCTGTGTGTAGCAGCGGGTGCTGTTTTTTAACCATTTGCCATGTGCCAGGCACCTGCTTACATTGTTTTTGTTTTTGTTTGTTGTTGTTTTTTTTACCAATTTACCGGCAAGGTAGTTGAGCAAGTGATTAAGCAACCTGTCTAGGGTCACACAGTGAGACATTTCAGAGCTGAGATGCCACAGGAACCTTGTTCCTTGGAGGGCTGTGAGTTGGGCACTGCAGGCTCTTAAGATCCCTTTCCTGTCCTGGAGCTCACCTTGAGGTTCTGATTCTCTGGGCAGAGCGTGTTTGATGTCCTGGATGGGGAAGAGATGCGGCGAGCTCGGACTCGGGCCAATCCCTACGAGATGATCCGAGGAGTCTTCTTTCTAAACAGGTTTGCTGACATTTCCCTCCCCTCCCCTGATGCTCCCTGCTCTACCTTTTCAGTTGAGCCTAGTACATCTAGTACTTTTCTGTCTTGCTTTATTGCAGGGCAGCAATGAAGATGGCTAACATGGATTTTGTGTTTGATCGCATGTTCACAAATCCGCGGGACTCTTATGGGGTGAGAACAAGATTCTGCTTTTGAATTCATGGTGCTAAGTGGGTTTAAGCTTCAGTGGCTCAGCCATTGCCATTTGTTCAATGCTAGGAGAGTATTCTGACTGTGTGATGGAGATATTTTGCTTTGAGCTCCTCAGATAGGGTCCCACAGTGCTTCTGTGGTCCCAGGAGTGAAGCAGTTGTCTCCAGGGCTTCAGTCCTGGAATCCAAGCCCCTAACCCTACAGAAGGTAGAGTGAAAGGGTGAATATCGTTTTTATATAGCAAGCTATTTTCCAGATTGAAACTTGGTGACATCACCTGATTTGGGTGCTGTTTCTGGTATGAGAGGGGGGTACTGGGAAATATGGTTTGAGTGTTGGATGAAATGTGGGCATTTCAGTGGGCCTTTTCACTGATCTATTTAAAATCAGTGTTGTATCTGAAAATCTAGCCTGTGTTGTTGGAATGTGGTGAGGAGGGACATAGCATTTATGAAGCAAGAGGGATTACTTAAGTTTACACCTTCTTTGGGCCTCAGCTGCCTCATTCTGAAATGAGCTGTACTAACCTGCCAGAGGGCTGGGGTAGAACCAAAAGGCTCTTAAGAGTTGTCCCAGCACTGAGACTGTAATTTTAGACTGAGCCACTTTCCTTCTCTGCCTCTCTGAACAAGCTTTGCGTGGGATCGTAATTATAAGGCTTTGGCCCTTTTCAAGAAGTGGTAAAGCAAAATGATTTTCTACTCTGCTGCATCTCATTTCTCTGAACGTAGACTCTCCATAGTGATAGAGAAAGAAAAAAAAAGGAAATTTCATTCTAGAATACTCTTCAGGGTTTCAAAGCATTTTTACCTGGTCCTAGAAAGTTACTTTTCTTTGACCGTGACAGGGCCAGGAGCCAGCTATCCCCAAACCTGTTTCTGCTTCACTCACCCTCATTCCACTAGACCCCCTGATTATCCACTGGCTAAAGAAACTTATTTTCCAAGTTCTTTAATGTTTCAGCTCCACCTACCTAACTGCTTCCTACTTGCTGGCAAAACTGGCATGTAGCCCCTCCAGCCATTACTCATTTTTCGCTCCCAGGTCTCCCTCCTCTTTCCCCAGTACCAGCAGGCAGCACAAAAGGGCTCTTGGAATTAGCATCTTGAGAAAATTAGGTTGATATAATGTTGATTTAATTTTCTGAGCTCCAAATGATTTCCTTTAAACCCCTGCCTGGCAGAGGAGCTCTGTCAAGCTGATGGGAAGTCACAGTGTCTTTTTTGGCTTTTGAATATAAATGCCTCCAGCAGCTGGTATCTGGTTATTGCGTTTTGCTGTCATGAAAATGAAGTAGGCATCAGGATCGTACCATTCAGGTCGAGGGTAGAGACGTTAGTTACATAGGAAAAGGCAGCCGTGTTTGTAATGCTTCAGGCAGCTTCTTGACCTGAATTGATTGTTAGTGGCCACGGAGAATTGCCCTTTCAGAAATGTTTCTCTACGTTCCACTATAAAAAAAGTGATTTCTCATGAGCCCCTAGTGTTTTATTCTCTCTTTTCATTTCCGTTTTCCCCTGAAGACCAGAGATACAGCCAAGCCCAACAGGCTTGGTGTGGTTTTCAGGCAAGCAGAGACACTAGAACAGTCCCCAGCAGAAGAGGGAGTGGCTGAAGGCCCAGGCACACACCCACATTTGGTAGGGTCGTAGTGGCTCTTGGATCAGGCAAATTATAGACTAAGAGCAGGAGAATTTGAAGCTTGGAATGTGGAGAGGTTAGGAGGTGATAACAAGTGATAGAGCAGACTCTGAAATTTTTTTTTTTTTTTTTTGAGACGGAGTTTTGCTGTTGTTACCCAGGCTGGAGTGCAATGGCGCGATCTCGGCTCACTGCAACCTCTGCCTCCTGGGCTCAAGGGATTCTCCTGCCTCAGCCTCCCAAGTAGCTGGGATTACAGGCATGCGCCAGCACATCTGGCTAATTTTGTATTTTTAGTGGAGACGGGGTTTCTCCATGTTGGTCAGGCTGGCCTTAAACTCCCGACCTCAGGTGATCCACCTGCCTTGGCCTCCCAAAGTGTTGGGATTACAGGCGTGAACTCCCACGCCCAGCCAACTGTGAAGTTTTTAAGTAGATCTGTGGTGCTGCAGGTTATCGTAAAGGAGAAAGGGGGTGAGGGGCAGAAAATAAAGAAGCTGTAAGCAAGAACTGGAAGAGACAAAGGAAGGAGGGAAATTTAGATCCTTGGAGTATATGGAAGCATATTATAAACTGTTACATTATATCAGGGGTTCATGTGCCTGGGGATGTTGTTGAGACAAGAATACATTATGTGTGAAGCACTGCAGAAGACAACTGAATGTAGACATCATTTGTCTAATTTCCATTGAGTGTACTCGCAGTGCTGCTGTACTCACCACTGGAAAGAGAAAAACATGGAAAGGGACAAGAGTTTTGACTCTGAGGAAGTTGATCTGATTGAGTACAATATCATCTTGCATTGATTTGTTTAATACTTCACAGTTTGTAAAGCTTTTCAATATAGGATACTTTATTTAGTCCTACGACAGCCTGGAGAAATACCTGCATCAGTCCCAATTTATAACTGAGCAAGCTCAAGCTTAATGACTTATATTGTGTGCTTGTCCTTGACTGCACAGGCAGTAAGTAGCAGGGCTGAGAACCCCAGCTGTCCTTCCTGTGAAAAGACTTCCTGGCCATGACCTATAACGACCATACGTCTTGAAATCACAGAACGAGGTCATATTCATGCCCCCTTTTCAGGGGTGAGGTGCTCGCATTGATCATTCTGCATCCATCTCCCAGTCTTCCTTTGGACCAGTGGTTCACTCAGAGGGCACGGCCGGTGGCAAAAAACCTTGTTTTCCCTCTTTGCAGTATGTGTAGGGCTTAAACTTGTGACCCCTGCCTCATTACCACCAGGCTGACTCGAAGATGCTACATAATGTTCTTGGTAAATACCATTAGGTCTTTTTTGTGTGCAAATGAATATAATCCAAAAAGATGAATAATTGATGGCTCAGGAACCAAGAATGCTGGGGTGGCTTAGTAGGGAAGTGGGGAAAGAATGATTAAGACCCAGCATGCCTGGAGTGGGCTTATAACAGGATGATGACATTTATTTTTAGCTAAAGTCACTTTCTCCAGAGACTTTTTCACTATTTTGATAAAGCTAGATAGCTATCATCAGAAGAAAGGCCCCTCTCACCAAGAAGTGATTGGGTTGTAAACGTTAGTATGTCTGTTTCTTTCTTGGGACTGTTTCCCCTAAAGCTTTCTGATCGTTATCTAGCAGCTGCAGAACTTCAGACCAGTACTCAGCCATGCCGAACCTGTAGAGAGGGAAGACTGAGGTCCCTGAGCCTCTTCTGGCTGAGTGTTCATCATGGTCTGAGGCCAACTCTAGTCTTTTGCAGTTACCCACTTGTATAACTCAACCTTTTGTTGTCACCAGTGCAAATGGTTCATCCTCTCTGCTGTAGAGGGTGGGTAGAATTTCACTGTCTAGGGCTCAGGTGTGGGTAAGAGCATACCTAGCATTTGCGTAAAAGAGAAGTATAAATATACAATATGGGCCAGTACTGGGTTCAGCATAAATGTGAGGTTAAGAGATAAAGCTAGGCTGGGCATGGTGACTTACACTTGTAATTCCAACACTGTGAGAGGCTGAAGTGGGAGGATTGCTTGAGTCCAGGAGTTTGAGGCCAGCCTGGGCAATATACCAAGATCCTGTCTCTAAAAAAAAAAAAAAAAAAATGTGCTGATTGTGTGATGTGTGCCTGCGGTTCCGGCTACTCAGGAGGCTGAAGAAAGAGGATTGCCTGAGCTCAGGAGTTCAAGGTTTCAGTGAGCTATTATTGCACCACTGCACTCCAGCATGGGCTGAGTGAGACCGCATTGCCACAAAAATAAAAAACAAAAAAAAAAAAAACAAAAAAAAAAATGCTGGGGAGAGAGAGCGAAAGCTACTCAAGGGGCCACAAATGTAATTATGCCAAAATTCAAGTGATGATTAGTCAGTCCTGAGTTTGCTGGGTGCTCTGACGGTTGCCTGGAAGCTGCTGTTGGTGCACACCAGTATTTCCTTCCCTCTCTGTCTTGTCAGCTTCTGACTGTGCCCTGCCCCAACCCCACACCCAGCACTGGGCAGGAGAAGAAGAAAGGGAGTGCAAAAAAGGAGAAAGATCAAATGCAATGTGGTGTCTTGGATTGGATCCCAAACAGAAAAAGAACATTAGTGAAATCTAAATGAAGTCTGGAGTTTAGTTAATAGTAAGGTACCAATGTTCTTAGTTTTGCCAAACATACCATGGTGTAAGGTGTTAACAAAACTAGAGACTGGCTGAGGGGTACGGGAACTTTGTACTATCTTGGCACCTTTTCTGTAAATCTAAAATAATTCCAAAATAAAAAGTTATTTGGGATTTTTTAAAAGGTGGTTGGGAGAGCCAAGGAGGAAGGGGAGAAGGGAAGACAGAGGCTATGATGGGAAAAGGGAGGTTCCTGTGGCTGGGAGAGGGTGATGTTAGAGCCCCCCAGGCTTTGGTTGGACAGGAAGACGTGAGTCTAGTGGTTAGGCCAACTGGACCCTAATTTAGTTTTGTTGCAGACTGGCTGTGAACAGATTACTTTGTGACTTTGTATCTTGGTGCCTCTTTTTCCTTATCTGTAATGTGGGGCATATTCTGTTCAGTAGGACTCTTGAAAGGCAGTCTATGGTGAGGAAAACACTCTGAGAAATAAAAAATGTACAGTCAGATACCCATAAAGATGTTTTTTTGTTGTTGTTGTTGAGACAGGGTCTCGCTCTGTTGCCCAGGCTCAAGTGCAGTGGCACGATCTCAGCTCACTGCAACCTGTGCCTCCCGGGTTCAAGCAATTCTCGTGCCTCAACCTCCTGAGTAGCTGGGTTTACAGGTGTGCGCCACCACGCCTGGCTAATGTTTTGTATTTTTAGTAGAGACAGGGTTTTACCATGTTGGCCAGGCTGGTCTCAAACCCCTGACCTCAGACTATCCGCCTCTCTGGCCTCCCAAAGTGCTGGGATTACAGGCGTGAGCCACCATGCCCGGCTCCATGAAGATGTTTTTATGAGGAGTCTGAGCTAGGCCTGGTGATGTGATAGGTGTTGTGGGTATTTTGAGAGTGGGTGAGGCAACACTAAAGGGTGTTGATCACCAGAAGATACATTTCCTGGGTGCTGTGGCCCTGGTGGGAGCTCTGGATTGTACTTGTTGAAAGGCTTATTTTACTCTCCCTGCATTCTCCTTCCTGTTCCCTATTGAGCTGTCTTGTTTTCCTTCCTCTCCCGTCCTCCATTTCCCTTTGCAGAAGCCACTGGTGAAGGACCGGGAAGCTGAGCTTCTGTACTTTGCCGACGTCTGTGCAGGCCCAGGTGGCTTCTCAGAGTATGTGCTGTGGAGGAAGAAGTGGCATGCAAAGGGCTTTGGAATGACTTTGAAGGGCCCTAATGACTTCAAGCTGGAGGACTTCTACTCTGCTTCCAGTGAACTCTTCGAACCCTACTATGGTAGGGACACTGAGGAGGGTACTAGGAGATATGAGGGACAGCCCCTGTAGGGGGACTTCAGGTCAGAAGCAGTTGTTATCCACATAACATGTTTTCTTTCCTGTCTCTTACCCTGGGCTTCACAGATCTTGTCAGAATCTTGGTTTCCTCTGGACTATACCTTTTTACCCTGGGCCTGTAGAATACAGGTCAAACACTCCCTCAGCAGATTCTCATCAAGGCTCTATTAATTCCTCCTTTCAGGAGCGCTCTGCTTTTGTGGTGGCAGGAGATAATGAAGCTGCCTGATCTCTGAGAACTGGCAGGGTTATTAACAACTACAAACCCATGCCCATCTCTAGTCCTCTGTGCCAGGTGTGGAATGCACTGGGTTGCAGACAGTTTGGCAACCCACAGCAGTCCCTCTGCTCTATGTTGATTGTAATTTGGCAGCAAATCCTAAGTCCTTTCTAAACAGTCCTTATTAAAAAATTGATGCCTAGATGTTGGTGCCCTAACCACAATTTGGGTCTTGAAGAGAAAGTTCCAAGAGTTGATGACTTTTGGTTGGTCAACCCGTTTGGGACTGTGTTTCATTATAGCAGGGTACTATTCTTCCTCCTGGTCCATCACTGTAAGGGAGCCTTGCAGGATGGGCCCTAGTTCTCGAGACACCGGATGCCTGTGTTATCTGTCCCAGAGCACTCGTGTCCCAGCTCCTGACATGTATAGGGCAGATGAACTCACTATGACTCTTGTATTCTGACAGGTGAGGGTGGGATTGATGGAGATGGAGATATCACCCGCCCAGAGAACATCTCTGCTTTTCGGAATTTTGTCCTGGATAACACAGATCGCAAGGGTGTCCACTTTCTGATGGCTGATGGGGTAGGTTACCTTTTTTCCATAGACTGATGCATTAAGGATTTGTTATTTTAGAGGTTTGAGAACTGTTTGTTTTGTCTGGTTCTTTAGCTGCCCCCAAAGGTGATATTTCACAATTCAGATTGTAGGGGATGCATTTTTATTCTTTCTGTACATTTTTAAAATGATAATTTTGTAGAGACTGATGTTGTGAATACCTTTGCCTGGAGTAGGGTGATCTTGGTGTTGCTCCTGGTGGAGGCTGTCTATACATGGTCACCTGTAAGCCTCTCATAGGCTGACAGATGGCCACCTCACCAAAGACGGCAGCACGGGAATCCATGGGAGGCTCTTATCAGGGCTGGGCTAAAGTGAAAGTTCAAGAGGCCTTGTCTACGGGCAGCTGCTTGAGGCACAGAAGGAAGCCCATTGCAGCTTTGTTCAGCAGAAGCTCTCACCCACTTATCTGACAATGCAGGCATTCCTTTCTGGAGTGAGCCACCACTTACTCTAGAGGAAGGACAGACAATGTGGCAGCTGCTCCAGGGTCATATAGCTAGAGTTGAGAAAAGCCTCTGGGGCTCTTTGGGTGGCCTCTCAAGCAGTAGCTGTGTGGCTACTGAAGGAAGGTGGGCAGGATGTCAGCGTGATATCCAAAGATGCCCAGGCTCACTGAAGCACTGTGCACAGCAGGGAACAACAGATGACAGGCTTGGGGCTGGCTGTGAGGGGGGTGCTGCTCTGGCTGAGCAGATGTGGGAGTCTGATAGCGCTTATGAGGCAGCTGTTGCAGTGCGGCAGCTATAGAGTTGCGAACTCGAGGGCTTTCTGCTTCAGCACTTCAGCAGTGTAGAGGGGTGACCCAGGCTTTTTTTTTTTTTTTTTAAATTGACTCCATAATCAGACATGTATTTTGAGAAGCATCTTTAAGTCTGGAAGACGCTGCTAAACATTTTTTATCCTGAGTCCTTTAGCTATCACTTTTGTAGAACTGAGTCAGAGAGACCTGGCCTGGTTGGGGCCTGTTTAATAGAGGTCAGTGTCCTTTTTATTTTTTTATTTTATTGTGAAAAACACAAATTTGGTCATCTTAATCATTTTAAAGTGTTAACAGCAGTGTTAAGTCTATTCACACTGTTGTAAAACAGATTTTCAGAAGTTTTCATTTTGCAAAACAGAAACTATACCCATTTAACAACACTCTGCCACCCGATGTCCTCTGGCCTCCTTTACTTTTATGTAAGCCTTACTCTCTGTCTCCTGCTGGGATCTCACAAGGAGGGAGACCACTCTAGAAATAGCATCACACATTCTTTCGGTAAATACCCTGGCCAGAGAGTCTGCCAGCTGGAGAGAAGAGGCACTGTGGTCTTAGGACAGAAAAGGGGGTATTGTAAGTAAAACCTGAGTCAACAGAGAAAGATTACTGTGACTAGGAAGGTTAACTTTTCTCCTGTCACCAGAGTGGGAAGCCGAAGCAGAGTTTTCTCACTGCACTCACTCCCTGGTCTTGTTAGGACTCACCAGAGCATTCTGTTTCTTATGTTGTGGTTGACCTCTGACTAGCCAATATTTTGCCTCTGTTCTGCCTTACTCTTCCCTGGATTCCCATGAGTTAAAACACTTTCTAGACCATCTCCTTGGAAAAGTAGGCTTGGTTCCATCCCCTGGGAATGATAGAACAGGAAAGTGGAGCTGGTCCAGTGGTAGGTCTGAGTCCTGTGCTTACTCCATCTAACAAGCCCAGTGACCTTCTAAAATAACTCAACACTGAGCTGCTGCTTCATCAGTCAGATGGTGATCAATGAAAACACTTCAAGAACTCTTGGTGAAGATGAGGTAGTGATGTTATTCTCAGTCCTTCTCCTTTCTCTTTCCAACCCCATTCCTTGTGCTCTCATTTCAGGGTTTCTCGGTGGAGGGGCAGGAGAACCTGCAGGAGATCCTCAGCAAGCAGCTGCTTCTGTGTCAGTTCCTCATGGCGCTGTCCATTGTCCGGACAGGTGACACTTCCTCAGCTGTCTCCTCACCCCAGGACCCACTAGAGGCCCTATTGGACAAGAGCATGTATAAAGGGGTTGGAGGGGAAGTTAAAAAAATCTGCTTGTGTTAGCTGACAGGTAGCTAAATGAGTAATTTAGGGAGAAAGAACCCTCAAAGTCCCCTTCAAAACTGGTTCTCCCCCTTAAATTGTCTCTTTTAACAGACCCAGGTGCTGGTTCCTTGACTTTGTCATATTTACTCCCAAGACTACTTCACCCATCTCTTGGAATAGACCCATTGGCTGCTTTTGGTGTTTTCTCTCTAATTTAGGAGGCCACTTCATCTGTAAAACCTTTGACCTGTTCACACCGTTTAGTGTGGGGCTTGTCTACCTGCTCTACTGCTGCTTTGAACGAGTTTGTCTCTTCAAGCCTATTACCAGCCGTCCTGCCAACTCAGAGAGGTGAAGCCTTTCTCTCTATATTAGCCAGATTAGTTGGCTAAATGTCAGAACAGCAAATCATGGTGCATCTCTCTGGCATGACCTCTTAAGCTACATTTAAAACCTTGACTTTAAAGAAGTGATGAGAGCCAACAGGATTCAGGATTCCTGGATCTTTTGGTCTTGTGATGTGCCAGTTCAGCTTCTGCCTCCTTCTCCCAAGCCTTATTCTCCATGCTTATGTGAGGGACTCTCAGCTTGGTCCAGGAGAAGGTGACCAATAGTAGGGACACTTCGGGGGGCATGGGCTGGGAAGGGGCAAGGAGCTGCTATCCAAAGGCACTACTGGGGTCCCAGTGTGACACTGCCCACACACAAGGTGAGAGAAAACGCAACTAATCAGAATTGCCGGGTGGCTTGTTACAAACACATATTTCTGGGCCTTCTCCTGGGAGAGTTTGATTCATTAGGTCTGTAATTTGACAGACTCCCCAGGTGATTGTGACACAGCCCGTCTGTCACAGGGAAGTTAGGAACTACTGCCATACAGAGTAGAAATAGAGCTTAACAGGGAAGGATTTGAGGGGAACTTTAGTGCGCAAAGGGTCTGTGTTGTTCTTTGTGCATAGGCCTAAGGTTGAATAGGGAAGTTGTTAAGCTTTGTAATTCCACAAGGGGTTGGGGGAAAGGAATGTATGGGGAGGAAGCCCTTGCTCGGTGGAGTGACAGAGTATCTCCTGCCAGGTATGTGGTGTGCAAGGGCCTGAAGGTGGGCATAGATGACGTTCGGGATTACCTCTTCGCAGTGAATATTAAACTCAATCAGCTGCGGAACACTGATTCCGACGTCAACTTGGTGGTCCCCCTGGAGGTGATCAAGGGAGACCATGAATTTACTGACTACATGATACGGTCCAATGAGAGGTAAGCCAACGGGCTGGTTTTTGCTGGCACCACTGAGGTCCTAAGGAAGACCAGAGAGTGAAAGACTGAATGGTTGGCTCTTGGTATCACTTTGTCAACCCCGACAAATTGGCAACTGAGTATGGTCTGCTGGTTCCAGGGCTGCCTGGGACTTTGGTTAGTTACCCTCAGGGACCCCCATCCTGCTGCCAGGCCCTATCCCAAGGGTGGCAGGTAGGTGCCTGGCTAGTATAGGCCTGCCCACAGGAGCCTGTGTATAGCTGACAGAGAGCAGCCTGTGTCCCTGGAGGCAGGAGTAATTTCCCTTTAATTGCTGCTGTTTGTAGAAGGCCATCATGCTTGTTGCCTGGAGAAGTCCCTGTTTGGAGGCAGGAGATGGATGGAAAGCATGTGTATAACATGCTTTGGAAGTGCCCAAACTTTTGCCAGCTCATGAGTTTCCCAACTGGTGATCCAAATGCTGTTTTCTGTATCTTCTTTGTTTTCCCCACTCCGTTAGTGGTAATAATTTCAAGTTGTGACATTTGGCTTAGTTTTCTCAGTGGGCAGGCCTTAGAAAAAAGTGCTTGGAGATAGGTTGGGGGGTTGTATAGTAGCAGTGAATCAACAGAAAGTGCTCTCTTAGGGGGACAAACAGGTGTTGGAAAGGCCTTAGTTAAGGGTCCAACCTTAAGTCCCCCAGAGAAGTTTGAAGATATAGGTGGCCCTGGAGAATCACAGAAGGGGAAGAAGTCTTTGTCCTATTCTCTCCTATTTTTCCAGTATTGCCTTGTGTTTTAACTTTCCACAGTACTACCATATAAGCTCCCTCATTTTGATAGCAATGGTAGGCACCAAAGTGGAGCAGACAGTAAACTTCAGCATGTTATAGATGAGGAAACAAACAGGCCCCGGGATCCGCCTGGCTAGGGCTTTATAACACTTCTGGGTTATGAAACATGTCTTTTGGCTGAACAAGTGTGCATAGAAGCATGGCAGAACTGGACTTCTTTTCAGTGGTTCCAATAGCACAGAGTATTTAAGCAACTCTATAACCAACCACTTTTCTTTTTCTAAAAAAGTGGAGGTATAATTCTGTAAGTGAAATGCAAATCTTAAGTGTATACTTTAATCAGTTTTAACAAATGCATATAGCCTTGTAGCCTACCATCCCTATTACGATAAAAAATGTGACTGGGCGTAGTGACTCACGCCTGTAATCCCAGCACTTTGGGAGGCCGAGGCAGGCAGATCACGAGGTCAGGAGATCGAGACCATCCTGGCTAACACAGTGAAACCCTGTCTCTACTACAAATACAAAAAATTAGCCGGGCGTGGTGGCAGGTGCCTGTAGTCCCAGCTACTTGGGAGGCTGAGGCAGGAGAATGGCGTGAACCCAGGAGGCAGAGCTTGCAGTGAGCTGAGATTGCGCCACTGCACTCCAGCCTGGGCAACAGAGCAAGACTCATCTCAAAAAAAAAAAAAAAAAGATAAAAACCGTTTCCATCACCTAAGGAAATTTCCTTGTGCCCCTCCTCAGGCAACCCCAAGGTAACCCCTCTTCTGATTTTTATCACCACAGGTTAGTTTTGCTTGTTCTAGAACTTTGTATTTTGTGTCTGGGATTTTTTCCTCATCATGTTTTTGAGATTCATTCATATTGTGTTAGTTGGTTTGGTTTTCTTGCTGACTAGTATTCCATTCCATTGTATGGGGATTCTTTTGTCAATGGCCACTTGACAGTTTGGAACTGTTACGAATAAAGCTGATAAAAACAATTCTTATACAAAGCTTGGGTGGACAAATGTTGTAATTTCCCTTGGGTAAATACCTGAGTGGGAAATTCTGGATCATAGAGGAGATGTATGTTTATTTTAAAATACCACATAGTTTTCTAAAACACTGTGCGTGTGTATCATATATATATATATACACACACACACAATAAAACAATATATGTATATAGTATACATATAATATGTATATTATGGCTGGGCGCCATGGCTCATGCCTGTAATCCCAGCACTTTGGGAGGCCGAGGCGGGTGGATCACCTGAGGTCGGGAGTTCGAGACTAGCCTGGCCAACATGGTGAAACCCTATCTCTACTAAAAATATAAAATTAGCTGGGCGTGGTGGCACATGCCTGTAATCCCAGCTACTGAGGAGGCTGAGGCAGGAGAATCGCTTGAACCTGGGAGGTGGAGGTTGCAGTGAACTGAGATCACGCCATTGTACTCCAGCCTGGGCAATGAGCGAGACTCCGTCACAAAAAAAAATGTATATTATATATAAAAACAATAAAACAATTTATATACATTGTTTTATTCTCCTTCCGACAAAGTATGAAGTTCTGATTACATCTTTGTCAGCACTTGGTATTATCAGTCTTTTATTTTAACCATTTGGTGGGGTGTAGTGTTATATCATTGTGGTTTCAATATGTATTTCTGTGACAACTGATTATATTGAACCCCTTTGTGTGTGCTTATTGGCTACTTGTATATCTTCTTTTATGAAGTGTTTCTTCAAGTCTTTTGAACATTTAAAAAAATTGATTTGCCTTTTTATTAAGTTGCAGGAATTATTTTACATTCTGGATACAAGTCCTGTGAGTAGCTGGGATTACAGGCACCTGCCACCATGCCCAGCTAATTTTTGTGTTTTTAGTAGAGACAGGTTACAACATGTTGGCCAGGCTGGTCTTGAACTGACCTCAGGTGATCCGCCCACCTAGGCCTCCCAGAGTGCTGGGATTTCAGGCATGATCCACCATGTCTGGCTGACCTTTGGCTGTTTTTAATTGTTTTTGTTTGTTTGTTGTTGTTGTTGAATTGTAGGAGTTCTTTATATATTCTGGATATTAATCACTTGTCAGATATGTGATTTGAAAATATCTGGGATTCTGTAGGGTTTTTTTTTTCCACTGCATTGATTGTGTCCTCTGATGCACTTAAGTTTAAAATTTTGATGTAATCCAGTTTACCTATTTTTTTCTTTTATTCCTTGTGCTTTTGGTGTTATATGCAGGAAATCATTGTTAAATTCAGTGTCATTAATCTTTCCTCTATGTTTTTAAAGAGCTTTACAGTTTCTTTTTTTTTTTGAGATGGAGTCTTGCTCAGTTGCCAGGCTGGAATACAGTGGTGCAATCTCAGCTCACTGCAACTTCTGCCTCCCAGGTTCAAGCAATTCTCCGGTCTCAACCTCCTGAGTAGCTGGGATTACAGGTGCATGCCACCATGCTCAGCTAATTTTTGTATTTTTAGTAGAGACAGAGTTTCACCATGTTGGCCAGGATGGTCTCCATCTCTTGACCTCGTGATCCTCCCGCCTCGGCCTCCCAAAGTGCTGGAATTACAGGCATGAGCCACTGCGCCCGGCCAAGTTTTACAGTTTTATCTGTTACATTTAGATCTTTGATTCATTTTAAGTTAATTTTTGTATATAGTATTAGGTGAGGGTCGTTTTGCATGTGAATATCTAGTTTTCCCAGTACCATCAGTTGAAAACACTGCCCTTTCCCCATTGATTGGTCTTGGCATCTATCATTTGATCATATATATAAGAGTTTATTTCTGGGCTATCTCTTCCATTGGTTTATGTGTCTGTCTTTATGCCAGTAGTAGACAGTTTTTATTACTGTAGCTTTGTAGGAAGTTTTAATATCAGGAAGTGTGAGTTCTCTAACTTTGCTCATCATTTTCAAGATTATTTTGGCTATTTGGTGTCCCTTGAGATTCCTTATAAATTTTAGGATGGGCTTTTCTATTTCTGCACATATATATGTGTATATATATAATTTTTTTAATGTTATGAATTTCCCTTTAAGGATCCTTTAGGGCCAGGCACGGTGACTCACACCTGTAATCCCAGCACTTTGGGAGGCCAAGGCAGTTGATTACTTATGCTCAGGAGTTTGAAACTAGCCTGGGCAACATAGTGAAGCCCTATCTCTACAAAACGTATAAAAATTAGCTGGGCATGGTGGCTTATACCTGTGGTACCAGCTACTCAGGAGGCTGAGGCAAGAGGATTGCTTGAGCCCAGAAGGTGGAGGTTGCAGTGAGCCAAGATTGCACCACTGCCCTCCAGCCCTGATGACAGAATGAGACCCTGTCTCAAAAAAAAAAAAAAGGATGCTTTAGCGGAATCTCTTACATTTTGATATGTGTCTTTTAATTATCCTATGGCTCATATATTTTAAATTTTTTCCTTATGATTTGTTCTTTGATTCATAGATTATGTGTATGTCGTATTTAATATTCAGATAACTCAGGATTTTTAAGATATCTATTAGATTTAGTCACACCATTCTCAGAGAATGTATTCTGTATGATTTTGATCCTTTGAAACTTAATGAGGCTTATTTTATGGCCCATCATATGCTCTATCTTGGTGTTGCTTGGTATAATGTTCTATAAATGTTAATTTGGTCAAGTTAGTTCATAGTGTTTTTCAGATCTTCTAAATCTTCACTGATATTTTGAGTACTTATTCTGTCAGTTGCTAAGAGGGTTGTTAAAGTCTTTAACTATGATTATTGAGCTGTCTGTGTCTCCCGTTAGTTTTGTCAATTCTTCAGTTATTTGGGATCTTTGTTATTAGGCACATGGACGTTTAAGACAGTTTTGTTGGCCGGGCGCGGTGGCTCACGCCTGTAATCCCAGCACTTTGGGAGGCCGAGACGGGCGGATCACGAGGTCAGGAGATCGAAACCATCCTGGCTAACACGGTGAAACCCCGTCTCTACTAAAAAATACAAAAAACTAGCCGGGCGAGGTGGCGGGCGCCTATAGTCCCAGCTACTCGGGAGGCTGAGGCAGGAGAATGGCGTGAACCCGGGAGGCGGAGCTTGCAGTGAGCTGAGATCCGGCCACCGCACTCCAGCCTGGGTGACAGAGCGAGACGCCGTCTCAAAAAAAAAAAAAAAAAAAAAAAGACAGTTTTGTTTTCTTGATGAATTGACCTTTTATCGTTATGAAATACCCTATTTATTTCCAGTAATACTCCTTGTCTTGAAAGTCTGCTTTATCTGACATTAATATAGCCACTTAAGCTTTCTTTAGCTTAGTGTTTGTATGGTCTTTTTTTGTCCTTCTACCTTTGTCTTTATGATTAAATGTGTTTCTTATAGACAACATGTGGGTAAGTCTTACCTTTTTGTCCAGTCTGACCTGGATAAAAGTCTTAGCATTTTAATTGGGGTGATTGGTACATTTACATTGAGTGTAATTATTGATGTTTGGCTCTAAATCCCCTATCTTGGTTGATTTCTGTTTATCCTGTCTGTTCTTTGTTCTTCTCTTCCTTCCTTCCCTCCGTTTTTGGCGGGACTAATTCAGTATTTTTTAATAACTAATTCAGTATTTTTTAAATACTTCAGTATTTTTTAGTATTCCTTTTATCTCCTTGAGGTTTTTTAGATGACTTTATTTTGTTATGTTTTAGTTGTTGCTCTAGAGATTACAGTATGTACCTTTTATTAATCAGTCTGCCTTCCAAAACTATTTTGTTGCTTTATGAACAGTGTAAGAACCTTACAACACAATACATGCTATTCTTTTGTCTTTGTGTTTTTGTTTTTATATAAACCCTAGTTTATATAGTTACTATTTTTACTTTAAACTGCTTATAGTCTTTTAAAGATGCACACGCATGCACATATATATCTAATTTTTTTTACAAAAGGTCTTTAGTATTTACTGACATACTTACCCTTTCTGGTATTCTTCATTCCTTCCTGTAGAACCAGATTTCCATTTGGAATCATTTCGCTTCAGCCTAAAGAATTTCTTTTAGCCTGTCTTTGTAGTACAAGTCTGCTGGAGACTAATTCCCTGCTTTTGTCTATTTAAAAATATATTTAGGCCAGGTGTGGTGGCTCATGCCTGTAATCCCAGGCCTTTGGGAGGCTTAGGCAGGTGGATCACCTGAGGTCAGGAGTTCGAGACCAGCCTGACCAACATGGTGAAACCTCGTCTCTACAAAAGTGCAAAAATTAGCCCGGCATAATGGCGGGTACCTGTAATCCCAGCTACTCGGGAGGCTGAGGCAGAAGAAGCACTTGAACCTGGGAGGCAGAGGTTGCATTGAGCTGGGATTGTGCCATTGCACTCTAGCCTAGGTGAGAGAGCGAGACTTTATCATAAATAAATAAATAAATAAATAAATAAAATGTATTTAGACCAGGCATGGTGGCTCACGCCTGTAATCCCAGCACTTTGGGAGGCCGAGGCAGGTGGATCACTTCAGGCCAGGAGCTTGAGACTGGCCTGGCCAACATGGTGAAACTGTCTGGCAAGAGAATTGCTTGAACCCAGGAGGTGGAGGTTGCAGTGAGCCAAGATCGTGCCACTGCACTCCAGCCTGGGTGATAGAGTGAGACTGTGTCTCAAAAAAAAAAAAAAAAAAAAAAATATATATATATATATATATGTATGTATATTTCCCTTTCATTTTTGAAGGATATTTTCTTGGGTATGGAATTTGAGGTTGATGTTTTTTCTCTTAGCACTTTAAAGATATGATTCCATGGTTCTCTGCCTCCCTTGTTTCTGATGAAAAGTCAGCCATTATTCCTGTTGTTTTCCTGTATGTCATGTGTCTTTTTCCCTTCCGGCTGCTTTTAATATTTTATCTGTTATTTTTAGTATATCAACCTTGATACAATTATATGTGGTTTTCTTTGTATTTATTCTGCTTGGGGTTCACTGACCTTGGATCCCTGGATTGATTTCATTCAACACTTCAGGAAATTTCTTGGCCATTAGTTTGTCAATATGTTGTTTTATTCTTTTTTTTTTTTTTTTCGAGTCTCACTCTGTTGCCCAGGCTGGAGTGCAGTGGTGCAGTCTCGGCTCACTGCAGCCTCCTCCTCTGGGGTTCAAGTGATTCACCTGTTTCAGCCTCCCGAGTAGTTGGGATTACAGGCGCCCACCACCATGCCTGGCTAGTTTTTGTGTTTTTAGTAGAGACAGAATTTCGCCATGTTGGTCAGGCTGGTCTGAAACTCCTGACTTCAGATGATCCGCCAGCCTTAGCCTCCCAGAGTGCTGGGATTACAGGCGTGAGCCACCACACCCGGCCTAATGTATTGTTTTATTCTTTCCTCTGCTTCTGGAACTCCAATTATGTTTATGTTAAGCAGTTTGCTATTGTCCCCAATACCTAGATGATCCTTTTTTTTTTTTTTCACTTTTTTTCCTCTTTTATGTTTCAGTTTGGGTTTCTGTTGACATGTCTATCCTCAGGTTCACTGGTTCTTTCCTCTACTATGTTCAGTCTGCCAATCCCAGCAAAATAATTACTCATCTCGAACATATTTTCATTTCTAGAATTTCTATTTACCTTTAAAAATACAGTTTCTATATCTTTGCTGAAAATCTTCACCTTTTTATATATGTCATTCACCCTTTCCAATAGATCTTTTAACATGTTTATCACAGTTATCTTAAAGGCCCCATCTGAGAATTCCAACATTTGGGCCATCTCTGGGTCTTACTCTGTTGGCCTGTTTTCCCTCTTGTCAATGGGTAGCATTTTCTTGCTTCATCATATGCCTCATAATTTTTTATTAAATGCCAGACATTGTATGTAAAGAACAGTGAAGACTAAAGTAGAAAGGGTGGCTGTTACTATACATGGGTCAAGTAAGCTTAGTCTATAGTTGAACCGAGCCTGGGCTTTGAGTGAGCTCACCTCTACTCTCAGATGATTTAAGGGTGGGATTAGAAGCTTCCTTTTAGTAGGACTTGGGATCTAAGAACTGAGTGACTCGGTTTTCCTGTTCTACCCTCATCCTTCAGTAAGCCCCACATAACTGCACTGTGGGGTAGGGGTGTGGGTTTCTTTCTCAACTCTCCAGCTCCTTCACCAAACGTAGATGGCCACTGCTCCAGTTTAACCCCTCTGTCCTGATGTCAGTTACCTGTCTTTTTTGGTAATCCTGAGATCAAACAATTTTTTTTTTCTTCTAGCCACTGTGGTCTGCAGATCAAAGCTCTGGCGAAAATCCATGCCTTTGTTCAAGACACGTGAGTGTTGCCCACTTTTCAGAAACCACCTGTTTCAAGGGAAGATCTTGCTTTGCTCCTCCCCCCAAGCTGGTTGTTTTTCTCATTTCAACAAACATTTTAAAACACCTACTGTTATCTCATACTCTGCTATGGTCTCTGAAGGATGCCAGAGAAGCATATGACATGAACCTTGTCCCCAGATACTTTACACTGTCTTTGGGCAGATAAGAGTAACCCAGGAAAAGGATACAGGAAAGTTTATTAACAGTGCATCAGAGGGTGTACAGTGGCATAGCACAAATAGAATACATAATGTTCAGGGGACACAGAGTAAAGAGTGATCAAGAGAGGAGAGGTAGGACTGATCAGAGAAACCTCTGGTAGGGGGTGAACATAAGCTAATTCAGCCTTGTGGGGCATGGTGACATCCGCTGGGACAGGTTTAGTATGGCCTGTGTCAGCAGAAGAGGAGCTAGAACATGTTGACGGGTGATTGAAAAGGGGTGTCAGAGAGGACCCTGGCATCCAGGTGGTCTGGAGGGCACTTTCTCCTTTCCTACTGTGATGAGAAGGGCAGGTAATCCCATTTCATGTATGTTTGAGCTCCTGTCTTCAAAAGGAGAGCCTTGCATGTGTTGTAATCACGCTGGGCCAGTGGCAGCATAGTGTCTGTGTGTACACTCACATGTTCATTCATTCAGGCCTCCTCTCTGTGGGATGTGAGGGGTGCACAGGGGGCACTTCTGTGCCTCTTAGAGATTTTAATCACTAACTGGCTTCATATTCCCAGGACACTGAGTGAGCCTCGACAGGCAGAGATCCGGAAGGAGTGCCTCCGACTCTGGGGGGTGAGTGTCTCCCGCAGCCCATTGCTGCTTCAGGGCAGGGAAGCCGTAGAGAAGAATGGGGTTAACTCCCAATCCTGTCACTTTAGGGTCTCTCCGCATCCGAAAATACATGCTACCCTCACAGCATCCCAGAGGTTGACATCTCAGCATTGCTGGTAGTTAACTCCTTGGCCCTTTCACTGCAGGTTTGACCCTGTAGCTGGGTCAGAAAGGACTAAGGGGTGGGGTGTGGGGAGGTGGACTGGCATCAGTTTTGCAACTGGTGGCCCCATGTAGCAGCACTGACCACAGAGAGCCCCAGAGAAAGGGCAGTAGCCTTTGGGGTGCATTGCCACAGGGTCTGAAAGGGAGCAGTGAGTCCACCTCCATCCCTGTCAGCCTAGCCTCTTTTGTTGTGTGCCATTCCTCCTCCCCAGTCTGACCCTATCCTCCACCTGAGTACACTCATACACGGCCTCGGTCAAACAGGCATTTGAAAGTCAAGGCTCTTTGCTGTCTTATTTCAGATCCCAGACCAGGCTCGTGTGGCTCCTTCTTCCTCTGACCCGAAGTCAAAGTTCTTTGAGCTAATCCAGGTAAGACTGGTATCTGTGGTGGAAATAAAAAGTTAGAGATCTGTCTCTAGATGTGGATAGTATCTCTGAGGCCCCAAATGCATGGCCTCCAGAGGGTTTGTGCAGATGCCCCTCATGGATTCTAAGGGGCAGAGCTAAGGCTGCCACAGTGGGGAACCTTTGGTATAGGGTGTTGAATTCCCCAAGAGCAGAGTCAGGCCAATGGAAGATTCTCATCTTCAGTGCCTGTGCTCAGCATTCCTGCTACCCAAAGGGTGGTTCTGGCTGTGTCACCCTGGCAAGTTCAGGGTCCTGTGGGATTTGCCTACAAAAGAGACATAGAGTGTAGGATGATCTTAGACAAGGGAGCTGGGCATAGGGTGAAGGGAGCTGCCAGGGAAGCCCACAGCAGGGTTGGCCTAACCCCAGCTTCTTAGTCTTATTTCTGGTGACCTGGTCCTCAGAGTTCTTTTGCCCTGTTTCTTCCTACCACTCAACCTCCAGCTTTTACTTGGGCCTCATTTAAATCTGGCCCAGATCATGGGCAATTGTGCTGGTTTTGTGGGGGTCAGGGAGTAGAGACCGAGGTTCAAGATGCCCTCAAAAGAATAGTATGTGTAGCCGGGCGCGGTGGCTCAAGCCTGTAATCCCAGCACTTTGGGAGGCTGAGACGGGCGGATCACAAGGTCAGGAGATCGAGACCATCCTGGCTAACACGGTGAAACCCCGTCTCTACTAAAAAATACAAAAAGCTAGCCGGGCGAGGTGGCGGGCGCCTGTAGTCCCAGCTACTCGGGAGGCTGAGGCAGGAGAATGGCGTAAACCCGGGAGGCGGAGCTTGCAGTGAGCTGAGATCCGGCCACTGCACTCCAGCCTGGGCGACAGAGCGAGACTCCGTCTCAAAAAAAAAAAAAAAAAAAAAAGAATAGTATGTGTACAATTTTTTAAATGGGGTAAAGAGATCACTAAACTGTTCTCAAACCAACTGCTGGAGAATCCTTGCTTTTAGTTTTATTGAAGGGGCAGCTTTTATATTCTGGTGACATTTTCTTATAGGTCTGGTAAATTGATCTGTACCTGGGGACTCAGTGTTCTTTACTTTTCCAGCCTCTCCTAATAAGTCCTACAGGAACATTCCAAGCAGATGGAAATAGATCCCATTTAGTGCACAGTTAGGTAGAGAAGGGGGTGCAGGGGAGCATATTTCAGAGAGCCAATGCTTCCTGTCCCTTGCCTTGTCGAGCCTGCCCCCAGCCCATATAGGCACCCATACTGTCCCTTCCCCCAACCTGACAGTGTTTTCTCTGACTCGTGGCTACAGGGCACTGAAATTGACATCTTCAGCTACAAGCCCACACTGCTCACCTCTAAAACCCTGGAGAAGATCCGCCCTGTGTTTGACTACCGCTGCATGGTGTCTGGCAGTGAGCAGAAGTTCCTCATCGGCCTGGGGGTAAGTCTGCAGCTGGCTTCCTGCCCCGCTTGGGATGGTGGATTTGCCCTTTGTGGGAATCTGGACTGCTGCCTGCCACACTTGGTACATGTTCTCTTGGCACTAAGTAGCTGTTGCTTTTACTCTAGTGAAGGTATTTCTTGAAACTTTATTTCCTTTCTTCCTCTGAGTTTGCCAAGTGTCATTCATTCATTCTTTCATTTGTTTCTTCAACTCTGTGCATTGCTAAAGGGAACACTGCCGCTTTTCTTGTGATACAGAGCTTCCCAGGCTAGCAGCGTGGTCAGCAGGCTAATCTGGCTTGAGTCCATGCAGCCATTCCTTTGCAACACCACCACCACCCCATGCCATCCCCCATCTTGCAAAGATACTCCCTGTCCCTACCCTGGGCCCCCTGGAGTCTAAAATGAGGTGAGGGAGAGCCTTGGCAAGCTCTTTATCTTACTTAACTGTTGGCAAGCTCTTTATCTTACTTAACTGGGTAAAGTCATTGCTTTTTCCTTCATCTCTTGACTTGTGTTTCTATATAATTTGATCCTGTCTTCCTCAGTTACTTCTTTTGTGTCCTCTCACACTTTGTCTTTTTCTCATTTTACTTACTCTCTCCTTCTCTGCTCTCTGGACTCTTCACCAAACCCACCTTAGACATACACGAAATTGGATCTTTTTTGAGGGCCACTAATTATGGACTTAGGTCTTTTGAGTGGTGCCCTGCGCCTGTTCCAAGGCTGAGCCAGATCTCTGCTTCTCTTCTGCAGAGGCACTGGAGAACACTACTATCATTATCACTAAAGTATAATGGATTTAATTTCTCATAGACATTTTCTTCTGACATTTCCCAGTCCCATCAGTTTATAGCTGCCAACTAAAAGCTCTTTTGAGAAGTAAGCCTTTTATCCTTCGATGTCCATGCCTTCCTTACCTGACTGTTTCACTCTGCCTATAGAAATCCCAGATCTACACGTGGGATGGCCGCCAGTCAGACCGCTGGATCAAGCTAGACCTGAAGACAGAGCTGCCCCGGGACACTCTGCTATCTGTGGAAATTGTGCATGAGCTGAAAGGGGAGGTCAGAGATGGTTCTGCTCAAGTGTTGGCCCTGCAGCTAGGGGACTAGGGAGCTGCTGAACCTGGCCTTTTGCCCTGAGTTAACTTGGTTACATTGTGTGGTGGCTGACAGGGCCGAAGGCTGGGCTAAGGGTTTATAATGACTCTTCTCCCGGAGCAGTTGCTCTAAGCCACAGTGGTTCAGGTAAGGAGGAGTGCAGTCTCTGTGCATCAGAGGAGACCTCGATTGTCTCTGTGCATTGAGGGCCCTACTGAGTCTACGGGGTATTTTTTAGCAGCTGATTTAGTTTTTGACCAGAGATCCCTTGGGAAAGAAGAGACTTGTTATTTCTCAGGAGCCATGAGTATGAAATCTATATGGTAACATTCAGCACAGTCAGTAGGAACAGTTGGCAAGGGGTGTAAGCCAGATCCTGGCTGGAGTGCCATGGCAGGAACCTCACTGGGTTTGAGGTTCAAGGGGCCTCATCACCCAATGCCTTGGATCTTACCCTGCTCAGAAGCCCAGGCCAGTCGTTCTGAGAAGCAGCTGGGAGGGAGACAAGATAAATATCCCGCATTTAGAGCCCTATCTTTCCCCTGGCTATAGGCGGAATGGAGCCAGCATGCCATGGTGGGGGTTAGTGGGGCCTAAAGGCTGACGCCTGGCAGATTGGGCAGTGTACTTACTTATCCTTCTAGGGGAAGGCCCAGCGGAAGATCAGTGCCATCCACATCCTCGATGTCCTTGTGCTGAATGGCACCGATGTTCGGGAGCAGCACTTTAACCAGCGGTCTGACCTGGGCCCCAGGGTAGGGAGGGTGGGGGTAGGCCAGGGCAGCTTGGGAGGACAGCAGCCTCCTGAGGTGTGGCCCCTCACCCAGGCCTTCTCTGCTTGTCCACATCCTGAGTTTCCCTCTCCCACCCACTGGGTGGTCCCAAAGTCAGGGTGAGAATTGGTCCCAAAGTCAGGGTGAGAATTGGTGTTGCCACTTCAGAGTTGGCTAGGGCTTGGGCCCTGGTTATCAGAGATACCAGCACACTCCATTTTGCCACAGCTGCTCAGGTTGAGGTATTTAAGGTTGAGCAAGAGGGTGACCTTGTGGGAAGATGGGTACTCCTTGGAAGAAATATCCTGTGCTTGAGTGGTCCCATTTAAGTTGCTTCATCTGAGTGGGTGCACTGTGGTGTCCATGCTTTGGGGTGACAGGGCAGACACATACAATAAAGATGATACTTGAAGTTCTAGTGGAGGTGACTGAGCACAGCTGAAGGCATACTTCAGGAAAACCAACCGACATAGTGAAATTAGAGGTCAGAATCCACAGGGGTGGGGCATGAATAAAGACGTCGGTGGAGAAGGGCAGGGCGGGCATCCTGGGGGACATGGGTGCTGCCTCTTGGAGCAGTCTTGCCACAGATTCAAGTTCTCTGACTGGAGCTGTGAAAATGCCCTGGGGGTAGGGGTGCTGGTGGAGGCATCCTTGGCTTGCCTCTGAGAGAGACTGTTTGGATTGTAGAATTCAGCTTGCCGAGAAATTTGTGAAAGCCGTTTCCAAGCCCAGTCGGCCTGACATGAATCCCATCAGGTGAGTGTGTGGTCCCTCCCCTCCATGCTTCTTTCTGCCTAGTACCTGCTGCTCCTGTCCAGTGAGGGATGGGAGGGCTGAGTGGAGGGCACTAGGCAAGTTGGTGTTAGAGACAAGACCATTCTTGCTGAGAAGTTTGTTTGAGGGCGCTAGGTAGGTGACTTGCCCCAGAGCATCTCCCCATCCTGCCTGGCAGTGGGTGAACT
The DNA here is from genome assembly GCF_049350105.2 of Macaca mulatta. NCBI lineage: Eukaryota > Metazoa > Chordata > Mammalia > Primates > Cercopithecidae > Macaca > Macaca mulatta. The sequence goes on along the minus strand of NC_133409.1, from coordinate 144,754,792 downwards.
TCATTCCGAGAGGTTAAGGCATCCTTGTTGTTAAGATGCACATGCTTCTGAAAGTGCCAGCCCACCTCATGAATCACCCGTTCCCACTTGAGCATTGTTAGCACGTCACCTGGCCTTTTTATTTTTTTTTCAGGTAAGAAATGGGTGCTGAGGGAATGGGAATTTTGAACATGAACAAGAGAAGAATGGTTTGAGGGAATGGGACCCCCAGTGCTGAGGGAGAAGGCCAGGGTTGTTGTAATGTTAGATAGTAGATAGTGGGAAAGTTCCAGGACCCTGAGAGGGAAAGGAGGAAGAGAACAGTCAGGAGGAGACAGATGGAGGACACACTTTTCCAGGGTAGGCTGAGGTCTGAGATTATTGCCAAAGGGTACTGCTTAGCCCTGCTCTTGCGGGCTTCATGTGGCTGGAGACTGAGGTATCTAGTTTACACTTTATCCACATTATTTTTGTTCTTTTTAACATAAATTTACTTAGTTAAAATTAAATTCAGTATTGAGAATGCACTTTATAGGTGGCATGTGAAAGTCTCAAAGGAGTTTCTGTCTGCACTTTAAAATGTCCTGTCTGCTAGGTCCTGAAAGACAGCTCCCAGGGGGAACCTTGCCTTCATTGCTTGTGGTTTGATTGCTGGATTTCTGGGAACCTTCCCCACTAGCAGTTCCAAAGACATGTTCAGGGCCCCCAAGAGCTGAGCGTGGGCGTCAAACAGGAGCCCTGCATCCTTGTTAGGGTTTCCCCACCGCTGTGGATAATAGGACTATTAGGACTGTTTAGCAGTAACTTGTTACGGAAGGCCTAAAATCCATGTGGACAGACCTGGGCAAGAGCCTGCTCCTTGGTTTTCTCCCTCTGGTGATGGTGAGGATACTTGGGGGTGAGAATGTGACAGAGACATCTTTGTCTGCCAGACTTGTCTTCCTCTTTCTCCCTCCTGTCTTCCAGTATCCGTAGTTTCACTCCCGAGTTGCCCTGACACAGGCCTGAGGAGCTGCTTGGCAGCTCTGAAACCCAGGGCTTGTCTGTGTAGAACAGCCACAGGGCAGGCTCGGTGTCCTTGCTGCCGGTGGGCTGGGTGGTTTCAGGGAGGGCCTGGGGCAGAAGCCAAGGTCAGGTGCAGTCTCCTGCCTCCCAGCTGCTTCCTGGACGAGAATGTCCCCCAGGAGGCCTTTGTCTCTGTCCCTCTACCCGCAGGGTGAAGGAGGTGTACAGACTGGAAGAGATGGAGAAGATTTTTGTCAGGTGAGTGACTTGACCGGTGAAGCTCAGATTCAAGAGGAGGTGGGGGTGCGGCCGTGTCCTGGAGTCATCCTCCGTTTCGTAGAGATGGGTCAGGGGTGGGGTGGTGAGCTGGCTCCAGTGGTCCCCTCACCTCACCTGCCTCTCTGCAGCACTGCTGCAGTCAAGAGCCCCCCGGCTGAGAGCTGCTTCAGCATCCTATAGGAGGGAGCCGGGTGGGCTGTGTCAGGCAGAAATACGGGCTCATTGATGCTGTCACAGTTACGATGGGCCCTGCGAGGGGCAGAGCAGCAAGCTGCTGGAAATACCATAAATCCCAGCTCCCGGTGCTGAGAGAAATTGAGCCTGGAGGGGTAGAAAGGGCATAAATGCATCCTCATATTCTTAGTGGTGTGCGGGTGCTCACAGATCTCAGTCTCCTGGGTGTGCTTATGTGGAGGTTACATTAACGCTTTAGTGGCCACAGTATTGCCATGGGTACCCATGGTATCAGATCTCACCCTTACTGGTGTTACCCTGAAATCCTCCAAGCAGCAGTGACACAGCAGGGTCATTTGTTACTCCCCTACCTCCACTGCCTGAGTAGGAATTCAGGACCTGAATTCTAAACTCAGCATGGCCACCCACTCACTCGGCTCTGTGCCTCAGTTTCGTCTTAAGTCAAACCAGGATCAGATACTACAGTTGGGGTGATTTTATTAGTCAGAGACTAATTTTATCAGCCAGGACCTTTTCTCTCTCTCATGTACATACCTTCTTGGGGAAGTCAGGTTGGAGATGAAGATCATCAAGGGCTCCAGTGGCACCCCAAAGCTCAGCTACACAGGGCGTGATGACCGGCACTTTGTACCCATGGGCCTCTACATCGTCAGGACAGTGAATGGTGGGTGAGGAGGGACTGTTCCTGCCATCCCCTCCCCTCTCCCCTCTCCCCACCAGGTGATGGGCCCAGACCCTACCTGAGCCAGAGCGAAGGGCTCCCAGCTAAGGTGGGTAGCAGCTAGGCTGGCATTTCTCTGAGGTGTATGTTAGGGGACAGTGTTCCCTGAGCCTCTTCTGTTCTTCCATGGGCCCTGGGAGTTGGTTAGGGAATAGTGAGAGGAGCTCAACTTGTACACAGCACGTGTTGTTCTCACGGCAGGAAAAGGGCCTTCTCAGTAGACAGCACAGATCCAGAAAGTCAAGCTTGGCTTCTTCCATTTTGCATCCCCCTTTCTTCACAGCCCTCTGGCTAACAGAGTCCTATATCTGTCAGAGTCCTAGAGATGTTACCCTGATGGCAGGTTGGCAAGACTGGGGTGGGGTCGTTGATAAGTCATTGCTTAGTCATTCTCCTGGAGCCCCTTTGGGCTGGTGATGAAGGCTGCTGCCTCACGGGCTGTTCCCTGCTTGCTTTTGTGGGGAGGCAGGAATAAGACCACCAGGAGTGGAGGAAGGCACGCACCTGTCCTCCACAAGTGCTTTGTGTCCCCTTCTGGGCTTCATCCCCTCTTCCTCCCGTCAGAGCCCTGGACTATGGGATTCAGCAAAAGCTTCAAGAAGAAGTTCTTCTACAACAAGAAAACCAAGGACTCTACTTTTGACCTCCCCGCAGACTCCATTGCCCCATTTCAGTAAGTAGCTCTCCTCCAAGCCTGCCCTCCTTAGCAGCCTCAAGTACTCCTGCAGGATGTCAGCCAGCTGTCCTGGGGCACACCCTGGTTCCTGAGACTGTTGCCCATGTAGGGGTTCCCCTGAGCACAGGCCTGAGAACACCTTTGTGGGGATGGCAGCCCCCTGCAGGTGTGGCTGGGCCTGGGTAGAGCTGGTGAGGAAAGCATGATGCCTGGACCTGCTGTGATGGTTACAGGCCTGGCTGTGAAGGCCCATCTGGGCAGCGTATCCACCCCATGGAGCAGCCATGTTTCGGTGACATTCCAACACTGGCCTGATGGTGGGAACATGCTGAGGGCCCACAGCCTTGCCCCTTGGCACTCAGGGTCCCAGCTGTCCCTCTTTAGGACCCGGTGTCCATTAGACTGTTGGTCACAGGCTTCCCCAGCAGCCCTAATGTGCCTGTAATTAGCCACTGACATTTTCTGTCACCACACTACTAATACTGTTCTGTTAGAGAAGCACAGACAGATAAGCCAGGAATATCAGTCATTGTAGGAATCCAGTTGGATGCAATTAGCAGCAACAGCTGTTTGTTGGGAAAAGTTGGTTCTGGGAGGCAGGGCAGAGCTAGGGCCTACTGGGTACCTTTTGCCTGCCAGGGGGAAGACCCTCAACTAAAGTCATTGACAGATCCCTGCGCCCGACACCCTTAAGAACACTTGACTCTGTGCCATCTGGGTGCAGTCCCCTAACCTCTTTCCCCTCCCTCTCCTCCCAGCATCTGCTACTATGGCCGGCTCTTCTGGGAGTGGGGGGATGGCATTCGTGTGCATGACTCCCAGAAGCCCCAGGACCAGGACAAGCTGTCCAAGGAGGATGTCCTCTCCTTCATCCAGATGCACAGGGCCTAAGAGCCTCAGGATGTGCCACCCCTGCAGAATGCCCTGTCATTCCTGAGACGGGGCCACCTGGGGCCCATAGTGCTGGCTTCTTCCCCCTCTTGAAAAGGGACTGGGGAGCACTGCACCTGGCATGAGGAGTGGGTGGCCTCCTCCCCATCCCCCTGAAGAGCTCAGGCAGGGCCCTGCAGAGAACACTCCCACGTTCCTTCTGGGACACCTGCCTGGGAACTTTCCCCTGCCAGGACTCAGCCTGAAGGAAGCTGCTCCTGAGGCAGGTATGAGGTCAGTGCCTAGGGCACATGGGGCCGATGGAGGACATGTCAGAGTGGCAGAGCTGTGGGCTCTGCTGTTCTCTCCTGCATCCTGTAGACTCACTTTTCTGAGTTCCACGCACTGCCCTGAGGGTAGCCATGCCCTTGCTTTGCCCAACTTTTTATTGGGCCATCCCTGAGTGGGTGGAGACTTGCTGTCGTGAGCTGGCCAGGAGAACCTGCTATAAAAAATCACGGTTTTGTTTCTTTGAACTTACTGTTTGGATGCCAAGTTGGAGACGATTTTCTTGTCTCCTACCCCCATTCATCCTGGCCTTCCCTGAAGTTCTTCCTAGCTCAGAGGTCTGACAGTCCAGCAGGGTGGGAAGGAGGGAGTGTGGGTCATCCGTCCCTGATACCACATTGAGATCCTGGGAGCCCTCTCTTTCGTACTGAGTATGGAGTTGTAGAGCCATCCTAGGTCCCATCCCCTCTTGGTCTAAACATTGGGCAGCGCTAGATGGCAGGAAGCAGCCTTGAAGACCCGTCTTTCTCTCCCCCACAGCAGCAGTGGCCCCACCAGTAACCAAGGGTACCTCCAGGGGTTTGGGTAGCGCTGCCCTCTGGCAGTCATGCACCACTGTCTGCCATAGCTGCTCTAGGGTCTTGACAGAATTCTGAGCTGGAAGTGCAGCTCCCTTGCTACCTTTTCCCTTCCTTTTTCTTCCCTAATAGGAGGTACAATCTGCTTTTGTTTGTCATTATGTGGTCACTCCCATTTCCTTTATCTTGTCCGACAACGCAGAGAGGAGGGGGAGCTGGGCCGTAGCTTGGGGTGGGGGAGGGCACCTGTGGTTGTTTTTAATGGGAAGTACCTCTCAGAGATGTTCATGCAGGCTCCCTAGGGCCCCATCCCAGTGCCAGGCTGGTTTCCATGGAGATAGGGCACTGAGGCTCCCATGAGGTTGGAATCGACTTCACCATGGGGGTCCTTCAGCCAGCATCCAGCTCCCCACCCCCAGGCTGGCAGCAGCACAGCTGAGATGCTGTATTTCCACCCAATTCTGGGTATATCAGTGTGTCTTGCAGAATCTTGGATCATTAAAGATAAACATATTTTTAATGCCTGTGTGGCTCTGTGTTGGGGCTGCTGCTGTTTGTCCTCAGTGCTTTGTGGTCTGAGACTGGCTTGGATGAAACAGCTTGGGTCAGAAGTGAAGGGGAGGCAGCGCTACTCAAAGCAGAGGAGAGAAAAGAGGGTTTGTTTAATCGGAGCCTGTCCAAGCTCTTGGGCCCCTGCAGGGCTCCCAGGGCTGCTGCTTGCTGCTCAAGAGGGGGCCCAAAGAAGAGTTGGGGGAAATTATGCAGCTCCTGTTAGAAGCAGAGACTGCAGATGAATGAACCCACAGCCCCGGGAGGGCAGAGAGGCACCTTCCCCCTTACATAAATCACACATCTCACTCCATGGTGGCACTGTGACAATCCAAGATCAGTCTGTGTGACTAAAATAACAGAGGTGTCAGACCAATTAGTGTCACTAGACTTGGGGGAAAGAGGGAGGGAGAGATGGTTTCACTGACCCTAGCCTGCCTTCCCTCCAAGGAGAGCTGGTTCTGCCTGCAGGGGGCTGTGCCTGGGGGCGGGGGATGCAGATGCTGCAGGCACCTCCCTCTCTGTTCCCAGCTGATTTATCTACCAGTTAGTCATCGCCCTGGTGCTGATTCCTCCCAAAGTCCTCCTTCACTTTGCTGGACTTCCTCACTTTAGCCCCAAGAGTCCTTCGTGGATGACCTTAGCTCCCTGGGCAACTCCGTCCCTTGTTTTTCCTACTTAATTGGTTTCATCTCAGCCATCCACGCCCTTCCTCTGTTCTGTCTTGCTGCAGCCTCCTACCTGCTTCCCTCCTTATTCCTAAGCTAGGAGTTAGAGTTGGGGGGTGGAAGGGTAAGGGGGATGTCTGAGTTTGCTGCTCCTGCCACAGCTCCTCCTCTGATCAGCCCCACCCCTCCTTCTCACTACAAACCCTACCTGATTTACTAGCCACTGTCACCGTAAGTCTGTCTGGTCATTACCATGACTTGCTGCCCGCTCGCAGCCTCTCCAGCCTTGCCTGCCTGTCGAAGATGGATTAACTCCGCACTCCCCCAGGATTGCCACATGACCACTTCAAGTCCCCAAGCCGCCCTTCACTGCACAGACTGCACTTTTTCTGCCATAATTACAAGCAATGGCACTGACTGGATGGCATGACAGTGTGTGGTGGGGGGATGGACAGGTGGCACAATGTCTGCTGCTCAGCCCCAGCAGTGCCCGAGCCCTGGAAGTAACTCCCACTATTTGGCTTGGGAAGTGCTTCCCACTGTCTCCTTACTTCCCACTCAAGCTAGGGGCCTTCTCCTCTATTCTGAATTGTAAGCCAGAGCTTTCCCTTGAACATCTCTTCTTCCTTGATTCCTGAGTGCCGCCCCTGCTGCTGCCCCTTCCTGCCCCCGGCCCCCACCCTCCGCTAGTCAGACCATGACATGTACTCAGCAGATGGGAATAGCTTTGTGTTCTTTATTGCTTCTCCCTTGGGCTAAGGGAGGAGCCAGCACCATGTCCTTCTGGAGACCTGGAACCCCCCTGCAGGCCAGGGAGGCAAGGCCTGGGCCGCCAGGAAGCCATGCTTGAACACTAGGTTGGGAGGGGAACACCCCAGCACCTTGGTCCTATTGAGGCTTGAAGTGCCTGCTTGGTCCTGATCAAGGGGCCAAGTGGAAGCCTGTGCTGGTTGTGGGGAAGTGCCAGGCTCACATAGTCCAGTAGGCATAGACGAGGGTCAGGAGGATGAAGATGGCCACAGAGAGCAGCATGTTCTTCCGGTTCTCTTGCCGAAGAAACTTCAGTTCCTTCTCTGGGAGGAAAGACGGTGATAGGGATGGGACAGGCAGTTTAGGCCCACCTGTTGTTCTGCTCTGCCTCTCCAATGAGTGGGTACACACTGCTGAGGGCAGAGACGCACCCAGCCACCTCCTTACCCATAAAAATGACCCTGCCCTTCTTAATCTGCCCAAGTCCTGACACCCTTTTGGCTACAGACCCAGCCTAATAAAGTCCCAATGCCCAGTGCTGCTCAACTATTGCTTCTTAAATGTGGTTGAGGTCGAGGATGAGGTGGGTGAGGAGTCACCAAAAATGCCACACCTGAAAGCCCGGCTAGGAGGTGGTGTGACATCGCCAGGTGAGTCTGCTAGCCTGTCATGGGGTTGGCTGTGTGGTGCTCAGCCTTCCAGGTATCTCCTCCACCTCAGAAACTGAGGGCGCCTGGGGCCTCCTTGGGCCCGACAGTGGAGGAGGTGCCAGGTGGGCCGCGTGTTTCCTGAGTTCCTGCCCTCTGCCAGGTGCCTGGTGCAGCAGAATCTAGGGATGCTAAGATGCAGTTTGTGTCCGTGAGGCAGCTGGTCTTGACTCTAGAGGAAATCAGTCCTGCTGCTCTATGGCCACACTTGTATCTAAGTATCCCCTCCAGGTGACACACAAGTAGAGGGTACTCTGTGAGGGCTAAATTGAGTGGTGGTGTGGTTTTGTGTGAAAACCGCTAAACTTGAAGGGAAACGGATGTCCCATCCCTGTCTGTGCTGGGCAGCGGAAGGAGACACCTGCAGAGCTATTCTGGGCAGGCCAGACTGAGTCCAGGGCCCAGGCTGCCCCGGCCCAGACATGCTGAACTCCAGGCAGGGCCAGTAGGTGTGTACTGTGCCTACAGCATTCTTCAGACCAGCGCTTCTGGGGGGCTCCCTGCCATTAGCGCCTTCCTGGGGCTGATTCTTGGCCAGGCCTGGTCCCCCAGGGGAGAACAGAACAGACAAGTCTGAGGAGCACCTGTAGACCGTGGTCCTCCCCAGCCTTCAGCAGGGAGCCCATCAGCCTGCCAGCCGCCCTCTAGTGCCCCGCTGGGCCTGGCCTCTACCTGCCTCTGCCCCCAGCGCCCAGAAGGTGGCGGCATCGCTCCACCCACAGGAGCCCTTGCCGTACCCAAGTGGGAAGTTCGGCTTCCTTTACCCCTCACTTCCACTGCACGGTTTTCCTGGGAGGGTGTGGTGGGGTGGGCTGGGCTGGGGGGAGAGCAGACTTCCGATGTCTGGGTGAATGAGTGTCTTCTAGACCTGGCCACGGCCACATCCCTTCATCCCAAAGAGCAGACAGACCCACAGGCCATCTCATCCTCCCTTAGAACAAAGCAACAAACCCGCTCTCCCACAGGCTGCTGGGCCTAGCAGGGGTGTCTGCAGCCTCTGGGGGCGGGCTCCCTCCCAAAGAACCCCCTTGCTCCCTGCTGCCTTGTCAGGCCCCTTGGGCTTCTGACCCTTCCTGGCTCTGGGGACTGGAGGCTGGGGCTGGTAACTGAAAGGAACTTTCTTACCGTAGTTGGAGGCTTTGCTCATTAGGCTGTTTTTCTCCTTCTCCAGGGACCTCCTGTGAGGGGGAAGGAGTTTCATGGCCCAAATCCTTTTCCTCTTCCCCACTTGAGGGGCAGCTGGCATGCCAGGTTGGCAGGGCTTGGGTCTTGTTCGGGGGAGGAGGGTACATTGAAGCTAAGATGTCAGGGATCTAAACCCTCTGCCTCAGGTCTACTTTGGGGGACCCAGGATAGATACAAGGGGTGGGGGCCTGATGGGGAAGGGTGGGGTAGCTGGGCAGGAGCATTACCTGGCCTCTAGGCTCAGCTCCTGGCTGTGGAGCCTGGAGTTCACGGCCTCCAGGTCTTTCCGACACTGGGACAGCTTCTCCTCTAGTCCATCGATCTGAAACAAAGGCCACAGAGAGGTGGGCTGCTGAGGCTTCTAGCTCTCAAAACACTGGGACCGGGAAGCAGGGCCTCCGGGAGTCTTCTTGGACAGGTGTTGCCTCCATTCGTTTTGGCAGGGCAGGGCACCCAGGCCTATCTTCCCTGGAGTATCTTTGTTTTGTTGTCCTCTGCCTCCACGTGGTTCAGCTCTGAGCTGCATAGGACAGTGGCCTGAGCCACGCTGGAAATAGCAGTGGGTGTTGCCCAGGGTCTCACAGCTGGCCCAGCCCTCTGGGCCAAGCACAGGTTGGGGGCGGAGAGAAGCAGCCCCTTGATCTGTTGTCTCCCCAGCATGATGCCCCAGTTGGGCCCACAACAGGAGCAACCAGAACCCTGAACACAGCACGCACCTTCCCCACAGGTGTATCCTAGAGTGGCGGAGACGCTGTGAAGAAACTCTGGCTTCCAGACACTCCACACATGTGGGGCCAGGTGATTAGACATCTAGGGGCAACACAAAGGTGTTTTTCTCATTGACATATTTCATCTTAATAACTTAGTAGTTCAAGTTGTAAAAATAAACATTTTTCTGTGAGAATCAAGAAAAATCACTGAGAAAAATCCTCAAAAACACCTTTCTTCCTTTCTGACTTGGTTCCTAAGCAACAACTTTACCTACCATCAAGGTAGCAAAATAGTTAAGGTATCTGTTTTTTCCATTTGTTTGATTAGAGTTTCAGAGAAGTGTTCTTGGGGAAATACTTGAGTTGTGGAGAAATGTTTAATAACATACTGGACTGGGTTGTCCAAACCTGGGTCCTGGCACCATGCATTTGGCATTGAAAGTCCATCTTCCTGTGTCTGACTCAGTCTCCAGGTGTTTAGCTGGCCATCTCTCTGGCTGGCGCAAGCCTGGGTGTCAGTGGGTAGAAGGGTTCGGGGGGCTCTGTGACCCTCCCAGCAGCTGACTGAATAGTGCCTCGAAGCCCCATAATGCTCCATTTCCCATCTCTGACTTCACTCATTCTCGTCACTTCCCTAGGAGACATGGCAAATAAGACCTCTATTTCATGAATGGAAGAATGGGGGTCCCCCAAATGGAATGACTTTCTGAGGAGTCAGGGTGGGACACTCCTCTCCTTATCAGTCTCAGCCAGTTCTCTGCCCCATTCGCTTCTGGAGTTAGCCCCTGCAGGGTTAGTAATAAATGACTGCAGGTAAGATCCCTGCCTCCCAGGATGGCTGGTCAGAGGGTGGCAGGCATTCTGGGGCTGGGTGTCAGGGGAGTCACATTCCAAGTCTCTGGACCTTCTGCCTCTCTCTCTGGAGAACACCCATCTCAGCCACTTCCATGTCAGCCACTTTTCCTTCTTCCTGAGGAAGGCCTGGCAATGACACACCATCCACCCCTGCCCTGCAGCCCCACCACCGCCACCCCCAGCCCCATAAGCAGGGCCCTGTGAGAGGGAGCAACCGCAGAGCCTTGAGTTAATTGCCTGGTTAATTGTGTCATTTATCTGCTAATGGGCACCCAAAAGGAGGGCAGTCCTGGGAAACAGACCCAGCCAGGAGATGGGGCTGTCCCTGGGGAGGCCAAAGGCCTACCTGGAACCTGCGCAGCAGGGAAATGAACACTGGGAAGCCAGGCTCAGGGAAGAGTGGCAGCCCCATGCCAGTGCCTCAGGCCACCATGCGGCCTCCCCTTTACAGCAGCACCCCCAGCACACAGCCCAGCCCCACGGTACCCTGAGACTCAGTTTCCTATGGTGTAGAAACCACAATCAGGGAACCAGATTCCACTCAAGCACAAATAAAGCTTAATTCTTGATGCCCTACCTCCTCCACCAGGCTTCCCTGCTGCCCTTGGCTGTGGCAGGGGAGGGGGTGCATTCCACCCTCCTCCTCCTGGCAAATTAACCAGTCCTTCCTTCATGAGGCTGAGTGTATTCTTTGTTGCCCTCCTGTTTGTGTCCAAACCCTATCTTCCCAAACTCTAGGGGTCTCTAGATGGTGCCAACTGGCAGCCCGTAGGTCAGGTCTAGCCCACAGATTGGCCCATTCCACTTATATATGTGACCTGCCTGGTCCTGGCAGAGGCCTGAGTCTAAAGCTTCTGTCCTAGAAGGAACAGTGACCATCTGTCTCCTCTTTGTGCCCACCACAAGGCCTAGCCTGCTGCAGTCTTTGTATTTTTAGCCACAATGAGTGGAGTTGAGCTTGGGTGGAACTGAGGGGCTAGGACAGACGGTTTAGGTCTCATGTAGCAAGAGTCTGAAACCCTCCCTCCTCATGTCCACAGAAGCTAGAAAAAGCTAGGAGAAGGAGAAACAACTAGACATGCACATAAATTATGCGCTTTGCAGATTGCCCAGTGCAAGTCTTAGTCCTAGGTGAGATTTCTCCTTACAGCCTTTGAGCCAGGCCTTGGTTTGCATGTCATTCTGGGGAGGGAGCAGGTTGGGGACTTCCATCCCTCATCACCTCTGGAAGGCTACCAAGTGCCCAAACAAGTGGTAATTGCCCCCAGAGCAAGGCCAGGAACTCATGCTAAGCAAAATCTTAAAATTGAGGTTGGCAAACCACAAGTGGCCAAGCCAATCTGCTATCATGCTCTGGGCAGAGCCTGCAGAGCTGGCAGTCGGGGGCCTTTATCTGAACAAGCCCAATTTATCTGCAGTTCCACTGAATATTCCACTTTCATTTGCCACTTTTTAATGAGGCTTAAACGGTCGAACACAAATCAAGGTTTTAGGGACTCAAGTTCTAACCTCCCTCTATGAATATTTATGTCCTGCTGACAGCTCTCTCTGATTCCCTTCTAAATAGCAAGTTCCCCTTCTTTATAACCCAGCTGCTTGATGTGGGCTGAGTGAGGGGAGGCTAAAACTGTCAAGAGGCTCTTCAGAGGCCACAAACCCATCCTCAGAAGGTGACCCTGCTGGGTCCCCAGCACTGGGCCTGGTTCGGGAAGCTGACAATCAAACACCCTGCAGCATTTGCTGAAGCAGGAGCCAGCTGTCAACATGGGTGGAGAGACTCCGGGGGACCTGGCTGCAGAGGCAGGGAGGGAAGGTAAGTCCAGATGCCTCTTTTAGTTGTGGCTGGGGTCAGGAGTGGTGGCTACAGAGCAGAGCTGACACAGCAGGATGGGCCTGAAAGGTGGGAGAGGACCCAGAAAGGGGGTCTTAAAGGAAGTACTGACTTGGATTTTCAGCCAACTCTCAACTGCATGCACATGGATTATGTACTTTGCAGACGACCTGAGGCAAATATGCAGTCTTTGGTTAGCTCTCTCCCTGCCACCACCAGGCTGAAGGCAACAGAGGACAAGACAGCCAGGACCAGGAGAGAAGACGTGGGGATTAGGACCAGATAAGGAGACAAATGTTGAGAAGATTCTAGAAGTGCCAGAACTGGGCAAGCAATTGGGAGTTCAAGTGCCCAGAAGCCTGGAATGGTGGTTCCGGGTGAGCGAGTGGTAAGGAGCATGGGCTATGATCAGTGCCCTTGGCTCTGTCACACTTGCGGTACGAACGGGCGAGTCCCTTAATTCCGTGCTCAGTTGACTCATGTGTAAAACAAAGATAACCATGTTTCGTATTTCAAAGAGTTATGTGAGGATGACATGGAGCCATACAGGTAAGATGCCCAGAACATGCTTTACACGGTCAGAGTTCAGTAAGTGTTTGCCATCTTTATTACCAGAGAGTGGTTTGCACTGGATCTTTGGAGAAAAAAAGAAAACCTAATTAGTCCATGGCAAGAGTAAGAGAAGGTGATAGAAGCAGAGGTGTGGCTGGGCACAGTGGCTCATGCCTGTAATCCCAGCACTTTGGGAAGCCAAGGTGGGCGGATCATGAGGTCAGATCGAGACCATCCTGGCCAGCATGGTGAAACTCTGTCTACTAAAAATACAAAAATTAGCCAGGCGTGGTGGTGCATGCCTGTAGTCCCAGCAATTCAGGAGGCTGAGGCAGAAGAATTGCTTGAACCCAGGAGGTGGAGGCTTGCAGTGAGCTAAGATCACACCACTGCACTCCAGCCTGGGTGACAGAGCAAGACTCTGTCTCAAAACAAAACAAAACAAAAACAGCAGCAGGGGTATGAGGTGGAGAGGAATCTCCATGGGTTGCTGACTGGCAGCGCAGGGAGGAGGGCCCCTCTAGCTTGGATGTGGCCATTCCCAGTCCATGAAAGGGTTCAGCAGGGAGGGCCCCCAGGGTAGATGTCAGAACAGCAACAGGCCACAAGCCACCTCGCTTCACTTGCTCTAAACATGGCATGGTGGGAACCTTGCGATCCTGCCCGGAGAAAAAGCTAGGGTGGGCCTCTGGAGCCAGGGCCAGGTTGCAGACATGGCGCCTGGTAGAATCCTAGCGTGAGAGGCCTGGAGCCATGTCCAAGGTGGAACAGCCTCGGGGCAGTCTGGGCATCAGTGGGCATCTGAGAAAATGTGGAACAGCAGGTGAGGCCCAGCAGCCAGAGCCAGGGCTTACTCATACCATGGTTCTAGGCAGCCTGAAGAGGCCCCATGGAAGGGATCCAACCAAGCTCAATAGGAAGAGAAAGTTATATTCTGAAGACCATGGGGGATCCCAGGACTCCTGCCCGACAGGCTGCATAGTAGGGCCACCTGGCAGGAAGAGGCATGGCTGGCTCAGGTGCCAGGACTTGCTTGGAGCTATCAGGGGGCAGCATTTCTGGCTGTGACTGTGACCAGCAAAGTGGAGACAGCCAAGACAGAGACCTAGACGGCACTCAGGCACAGTGTGGGGGCAGAGAGCAGGTGCCCCCTGCTGTACAATAACATTAAGAAGCACTCATGCATTATATTTATACTCAGAAAACCAAGGTCAGTTTTTACACAGGGGAAAAGAGCACTGTGTCCCAGTCACTGAGATGAGTCAGCAGGGGGCGCAGGGCTGCGATCTGCAGGGGCTCAGGGGACCCCAGGAGGTAAGAGAGGCGGTGGTATGAACCCACTGTAAGCCAGCACACTGTGCTTCCTGGCATCTGGCCCAGTCTGAGCCCTTGGAGGCGCTGTGTGAAGACCTGTGTGAAGCCCTGTGCAAGTGGTCCAGGGGGCCAAGGAACAGGTTGACGAATGTGAAGGGTGTCCTGGGAGAAAGTCTGTTCTTCACCCAGAGACCAGCAGTGGCTAAAAACTGCCTGGGGTGATGGCTGGGGGAGGGGGGCGGTCTGCCTAGGCAGGGGAGACACAAAGCACGAAGGAAGAGGGGAGGAGGAAGGAAAAAGAGGCATATGAGGCAGGGAATGGAGAAGGAGCCTCCCTCAGGTAGAAAGGTGGGAAACACCCCAGGGGAAGCCTTGGGGACTGGGACCCAGCAAGTCTCTTCTTTAAACAGAAAAGCCCTGTAGTGATGCTGCCTAAGTCAGTATGAGAACTGCTGCTTCTCAGTATCAGAGCCTGGGGCAGGGAATTGAGGCCTGCTGGGTGGAGGAGTGAGCTCAGCGAGGAGACCCATGAGACCAAAGGCCCTCCACAGAGGGGGTGCTCTGTGCAGAAGAATGAGAAGATCTAAAGTCAGCCCAGCAGTCAAGGCCGCAGAGGCTATGTTGTAGGCCTGAGGGGTGCTGGGGACAAGGCCCTAGCCAAGTAGGGCTGTCAGTCCTGCTGGCAAGTGCCAAGAGCAGAAATGGCTTCTTCATGCCCAGCAGCAGGGGGAGGGACTCTTCCTGCAAGCACCCGGGTCTGGAGTTCAGCAGCCCCCAGGCAGAAAAGCAAACTCCCCTCTGCTGCCTGACTTGGGGAATATCACCTTATTCTGGGAGCTTTAAGGAAGTCTCCCTGGGGTCCTATATGCCGTAAAACTACTGTGTTAAGAGAAACTGTAAAATTCGTCTGAAATCCCCGTGAGGCATCTTTTCAGGAGTGTAGGCCCTCTCAGAATCAGAGCCCCACAGAGGCCTCACTGGGGGCAGGGAACTTCCTGCCAGCTCATGCACAGGTAACCGCCCAGCATCTGGCCAGGTCAGCTAAGGGGTGCCAGCTCCAGGGCTGGCTGCTGTTGGGGGCCTCATATGCAGCTTTTCTTCTGCCAACAAGCATGAGACAGTTGGAGCCACAGGCTACCGTTCACTCCGTTCTCCTACTGAATGGTGCTCCCACAGAGCATCTAGACGGCCGGGGAGGTGGCTCTCTGCCCACTCCCTAATGAGCCACTGTCTAGGGCCAGACCTTTTTCTGGGAAAGGGCAGAAGGCACCCCCAGGGCCTGGCGCTGGGCCACACAGGCCACTCTGCTTTCTGGTTTAGGAAGTTGTTTGCTGTCTCTCCGGCCTTACTCTTATGAGCTTCTGGCCAGCGAGTGACAGGTTTGCCATAGGGTCAGGCAGTGGCATGGGGCATACCTTGCACCTGGCTGGCCACGTCCTTACTGGGCACTGAGACCTTCCAACAAAGAGCGTGGTGCCAGGGTAGCTGAGCCAAGCTCAAGTCACGGAGTCTCCAGTGTCTGCGTGACAGCATGAGTGTAAGCAGCCTCTGGAAACCAAAAGTCCAGACAAAATGGAACCACAACAGTGACAGCAGCAGCAACACTTCTGTAGTCTGTGCTGTGTGCCAGGCACTGACCTACACGCTTTACACTGATTAACTCACGTAATGCTTGCAAGAACCCTGTGAGGTGGGCGTATTAGCATCCACATTTGACAGATGGAGGGAACTCAGACATGGGTAACTGTCCAGGGTCACACAGGCATTAAGTCTGGGAGCTGGGCAGCCAGGTCTGTGCCCTTAACCACCATGCCACATGGAGAAGGCAGCGCTCACCAGCTCTGAGGGACCCCTAGCTCCTGGACACAACCTCCACACCTTACCCCCCCGGAGCTGGGCAGATTGTGGGCAGCTTCCTGTGTCTGCAACCACTGTGCAAGGGCCCATCTGCATCTTACAGAGGTGCAAGCTCCCGTGCAGAGGTCTTCAGCACCTTGCCCAAGGTCGTGTAACTGGGAAGGGGCAGAATTGAAGCCTGAATCTGGGTTTTTCTGCTTCAGAGCTTATGCTCTTTCCACCACTTCAAGCTCTTTCTCCAAAATCCCTCATGAAACCATTCATGACAAAGAAGGGTTCTGCAGAACAGTCATTCCACATCCCAGCTGAAGCCCATCTAAGCTCACTGATCTGGCTTCAGCAGATTCTCTACTCGGAATAATCTTGTACGAGGCTGTGCTCAGTTTCTGTCTACATAACAGATACTCACTGTGAGGGAAAGCCCTGATTGAAATGTGTTTGCTGAGACAGAGGAGACAGGAGCCCAGCGTCTGCCCTTACACTGAGCCAACTCAGTAAGCTTCACAAACATCCCAGGCATCCTGCCGCAGATCACCTAGACTGTCAGAGCACCCTCCAAGATTCACTCAAAACAGATCCAGTTTGGAGAAGGAAAAAGGTGGCCTACTCCGGCCTGAGAAACCCTTCTCTCCCCAGCAGTACTGAAGCCTTCCCTTTCACTTGCTAATTCACAGCCAGGAGAGTGGTGTCAGCTGTTTCATCTCCAGCCCCAGCAGCCTGGGAACTGGATTTTTGAAAATCCACTCATTTTCACACGTCAGGAGACCCCAGGACATTTATTATAATGGGTAAAGCAGCCAAGTGCCTGCCCAGATGGTCTCTGGCAAGAGTGCAGGGGCTTTCCATCTGGGGCCTTCAGGCTCCACAGCAAGTCACAGGGGGGTCTTGGGCCTCAATTTTCCAGGTGACCAGCCTCAAACCCCAAAGGGCCCATTATCCCCACATCGTTTAAGGGATGTTTTTCTGTGGAGGCAGCTCACAGAGCTCTGTGGGGGCAGAAAACAAACCTCCGCCCATGGCTCCCCACATCAACAGGCCCTGTGAGGATTTCTCTCGCAGAGTGTGCAGCTGAAGACGGCTGACCTTCCCAGTTTTTAATCAATGAACAATTTTCAGGAAGAGCAGGGAGAGCCTAGGGGCTTGTCACTTGCCTGGACACGCACCCCCATGCAAGGTCGGAAAGGCGAGGGAGCCGCTGCAGCCCACGCGAGTCCCGACGCCTTCCCGTGCGGAGACGGAGGCCGAGCCAGCCCTACAAGTAACGCCCGAGTCAGTCCGCGCCCGAAGACCCCTGCTGTCCCTGGGCTGGAGGGTGGTGTGGGGTTTGTTTTCTCTTCTTTCCCCCCGATATCTATTTTTTGATAAATTAGCAAAAGCTTCTTCATCGCTGAAAGGCTCAAAGCACTTTTCAAGAACTGGCATCCACCCCGAGCCTTATGAATTCATTAATTAAGATGCTGGCAGACAGCCACTCCACACACGCCGCCATCCAGCCGCGCTAGGTAATGAGGTTTTAGTCTCCTGACCCCCGTCAAGTGGCGCAGAGCCAGACGCAGGCTGCCGCGAGAAATCACCTGCCCAATGGCGACCTGTCGCTCCCGCCTGGCAGCAGGTGAGGCTCATTTAATGGTCAGCGGCCCCTGAACAGTCCTTTGCGTGCTGCGAGCCTTTCTCCCAGCCCCTGGCTTGGGGCTCTGGGCTCCCAGCAAGGTGGCGTCTAACCACCTGCTCTACTGTGGCCTCCTCACCTCTGACCACCCAGTCACTCGGCTGGGCCCAGAGTCAGGGTGGAAGGTTCAATGCTTCCTCCTGCCACTCGAGCCACTTCAGCAAATATTTATTGACAGTCCACTCACCTGCTCCTAGCCCTTGTCTCAGGAAACTGGGAGGTTCCCCTGAGCCCTGTATACAGCCTGTTCCAGAGCAGTGCTCCACACTTGGTGCTTCTGCCCGCCCTGCCCCACCGAGGCTACTGCAGTGGCTGGCACCATATAAATAACCACAAGTGTCAAGCCTTCCGGTGCTCTTCCTAGCCTAGGCCATTCTCTCCCCTCAGCCTACCACTTCTCCCACATGGTCAGTGATCCTGCCCTATCTTTTTTTTTTTTTTTTTTTTTTTGAGACGGAGTTTCGCTCTTGTTGCCCAGGCTAGAGTGCAATGGCGTGATCTCGGCTCACTGCAACCTCCATCTCCCAGGTTCAAGCGATTCGCCTGCCTCAGCCTCCCGAGTAGCCGGGATTACAGGCATGTGCCCCCATGCCCAGCTAATTTTGTATTTTTAGTAGAGACAGGGTTTCTCTATGTTGGTCAGGTTGGTCTCAAACTCCCGACCTTAGGTGATCTGCCCGCCTCGGCCTCCCAAAGTGCTGGGATTACAGGCGTGAGCCACTGCGCTGGGCCGATCCTGCCCTCTTTTTCTGGTAAGGATTCCAGTGAATTTTCAATGACTCGCATTAGCTTTTATTCCTTACAGCAGATACTGTCAACTGGCCAACACAACACCAACTCCCCACCCCAGCTCCTTTGCCCACCTCTACTCCAGAAGGTGGAAAACCTCAGCAGATGCTCTCCCAGCCTCACTGCAGCTAGGCTTACTCATGACGCAGTTCTGGTCAATGAGATGTTCCAGAAGTCAGCTAGGAGATTCCTGGGGAAGCTTATGCTTTGTTGATAAAAGGGACAGTGTTGTTCCTTCCTCCTCCTTCCTGACTTAAAGTTGAATATCATGACTGGAGCTGTGGCTGCTATCTTGTGACCACGAGGAAACAGCTAAGATAATGCAGAAATATCAACCCTGACATAGGTGAGCTTTGGAACCAATGCCAGTAGCCACCTTTCTACAAATTTTTTTTTTTTTTTTTGAGATGGGGTCTCTGTCGCCCAGGCTGGAGTGCAGTGGCACGATCTCAGCTCACTGCAAGCTCCACCTCCTGGGTTCAAGCAATTCTCCTGCCTCAGCCTCCTGAATAGCTGGGATTACAGGTGTGTACCACCACTCCCAGCTAATTTTTGTATTTTTAGTAGAGATGGTGTTTCACCATTTTGGTCAGGTTGGTCTCAGACTCCTGACCTCAAATGATCCACCCACCTCGGCCTCCCAAAGTGCTGGGATTACAGGCGTGAGCTGATGTGCCTGGCCCCTACAAATTTCTGTAGGGGGAAAAGTCTACTCCCATTTGCTTAAATCATTGAGGTCAGTTTTCTTTAACTTGTAGCCAAAAGCTTTCCAAATTGATAGACTTTCTGTACTAGGGGTCAGATCCAACCAAGTTATCTGCTTTAAGATATTGGCTAAGACACCACACATCTGTTAACTCAAGACCAAACATCTAAAGACACCAGTTTGAACAGCCCAGCTACAAAAGAAAAGTGCTATGACCAAGGAACAGCTCATTACTATCAGAGACCTGAAAACACAAACAGGTTTCACATCAGTCAAAATTCTCCTATCAGTTTAGACTGGAATTCAACATTTCCTTCCTCCCACACAACATTAAAATCAGTACTGGGTGGGTGATTTCTCATTTGAACTCTAATTTTTTCTTATTAAGAATAAATTATCAGAAGCTAAAACACAGTTTTTTCCAACTCTGAGATCTCATATGGTGGCAAATGAATTGGATAAAAGGAACCACTCTGAGGGGGAGGCTACAGGGTGCCCTGGTCATCCTAAGAGGTGACTGCTAATACAGCTGGCCTGAGCCAGCCCCACGGGTGAGTGCTGCCTGCTTGGTAATTGCTTCATTACAAGTGGAGACTGTTTGCAGGTGCTGAGATCACTCACTTGTGGGGGTTTTATTGCACTCGTCAGATTAACAAACATTTTTGATTAAATCACCACTTCATTGGCTCTGAGCACAAGACTTTTAATAAGAGGACAATATCTACTGCTACTGAGCATCAGTGCACATTCAATACTTAGACCCGCTGGGGGCAACTGAGAAGCAAGGTGGGGAGACAGCCAGCCAGATGTCAGGCTTTTGCCAAGGCACACGGTTACAAATGTCAAATCTTCTAATATCCAAGCAAAAAGTAAACTTAGGGACCAAGATAGCAAATGTAAATATCTATGGAGAGGGTATGGAGAGGGTAAAACAATGGAATCTGCCCCAGTATAAGGCAGAGGTATGGAGAGGGTAAAACAATGGAATCTGCCCCAGTATAAGGCACTTGGAGAATACATGCTCCACCAAGTTTAAAAACTTAAAAATCCAGCTGGGTGTGGTGGCTCACGCCTGTAATCCCAGCACTTTGGGAGGCTAAGGCAGGCGGATCACTTGAGGTCATGAATTCGAGACCAGCCTGGCCAATACGGTGAAACTCCATCTCTACTAAAAATACAAAACTTAGCTGGGCGTGGTGATGCACGCCTGTAGTCTCAGCTTCTCGGGAGGCTAAGGCACGAGAATTGCTTGAACCCGGGAGGCGGAGGCTGCAGTGAGCTGAGATCACGCCACTGCACTCCAGCCTGGGTGACAGAGCGAGACCCTGTCTCAAAAAAATAAATAAAAATAAAAACTTAAAAATCTGTGTCAGCCAAACAGAAGACATCTGTGATCTGTATTTGGTCCATAGTCAAGGAGTTTGTAACCCCTGGTGAAATTCAAGTCCTTCATGTTATAGACAAGGGAACAAATCCCCAAGAATGAGTTCGACTTAGCCATGGTGGAAGGATGCAAAAGAAATACAAAGGCTGGAGCTACCGTGTATTGATTACCAATCCCGTGCCAGGCACGTGCTGGGCACTTAACACAATGTCTCATTTAATCTTCACAACCACACTGTGAGGTGAGGTGCCATCTGCAGTGAGATTACAGGCTGTCTGTGAAAACACACTGGTCTCTTCTTCCATAGTAAGCAAACAGTAGCTGGCTATGTGGCCTCCTGACTGGTGAACGCGTTTCCCTGGTCCCCATGCACTCAGGTGGGGTCTTAGTTCTTTCCAATGGAAAGTGGGCAGTTTGGGCCCATGACGGTGGGTGTGCTTCCTCCATTCTCCTCTTTCTCTGCCAGTGGACACATCAGTGGGGTACGCCCTGGTTCTACTGATAAGGTGGCAAGATCCTGAGAGATGGTGGAGCCACAGAGGAAGGGAATCTGGCAGAACCACCACAGACTGGTACTCTAGACCAGGAGTTGGCAACTAAGCCCTGTGGCCAAATGGTCTAATGCCTGTTCTTGCAGATAAAGCTTTAGTGGAACACTGACACACCCACTCATTTACATATTGCTTCATTTACATACTCCTTAGCCTGAATACAGTTGGTTCTTGTTATTCCTGGTAGCTATGTCCTATAAAGTTGCCTCCAATATTGAATTAGCAAATACCGAACCAGGCTGGGTTCCTGCAAGCCTACGGACACATTTTTGCCATCTTGTTTTATGTGTGATTCTGTTTAAAGTGATCTTATTCAATATATAGTTGATTCATTAACACTGGACTCACAACCAACATGAGTTATATCATGCCTGAACAGTTGATCTAAGAAACCTGTTTTCTTTCTTTTTTTTTTTTTTTTTTTTTGATACGGAGTCTGGCTTGGTTGCCCAGGCTGGAGTGTAGTGGCCGGATCTCGGCTCACTGCAAGCTCTGCCTCCCGGGTTCACACCATTTTCCTGCCTCAGCCTCCCGAGTAGCTGGGACTACAGGCGCCCGCCACCTCACCCGGCTAGTTTTTTTTTGTATTTTTTTAGTAGAGACGGGGTTTCACCATGTTAGCCAGGTTGGTCTCGATCTCCTGACCTTATGATCCGCCCATCTCGGCCTCCCAAAGTGCTGGGATTACAGGCTTGAGCCACCGCGCCCGGCCAAGAAACCTGTTTTCTTCTGCCACACATCACAGCCTTCTTGGACTTAAGAACACCACCAGACAGCACTTCAGCCCTATGCTTGGGGCGGGGGGTCGGGGGTCGGGGGGTGGGCAGGGCACTTTAAACCACGAAATCGGGCAGTGGCTCACACCTGTAATCCCAGCACTTTGGGAGGCTGAGGTGGGCGCATCACCTAAGGTCAGGAGTTCGAGACCAGCATGGCCGACATGGCAAGACCTCGTCTTTACCAAAACTACAAAAATTAACCGGATTTGGTGGTGGGCTAATCCCAGCTACTAGGGAGGCTGCAGCAGGAGAAGGGGGGAACACCTGAACAGGAGGTGGAGGTTGCAGTGAGCCAAGAGTGCACCACTACACTCTAGCCTGGGCGAGAGCGAGATTCCGTCTCAAAAGCAAAACACAGCAAAATCACCAATAAAAAACACGAGAATGAAAAAAAACAAAAAACAAAAAACAGGGCACTAAATAGAACACAATAAGGACCCTTGTTTACAGCAGGACAGCTGAAACAAGGCAGGGCATCACCTGTTTGACTTTAGCTGAGAACATGGACCTCGAGCAACTCAAATTTTTTCCCACTGCTCTGCATTTGCCACAAAAGCACTGAGAGTACTGATTTTGGGGTTACAAATGCATTTTAGCTATTAGGGAAATTCACAAATGTGGAATCCGTGAATAATGAGGATCAACTGTAGTTGCAACTGAGACCATTTGGCTCTTTAGAAGAGACCATGTCTCTTCTAAAATAGTTACTGACCCTGTGCAGACATCTGCTGCCCCTTGCTCTAGCCTGTTAGAAAAAAACTCACTTTCTTGTTCTTGAAACCACTGAGTTTTGGAGTTTCTCTGTTACTGCAGCTTATTGTACCCTAATACAGGTTATAAAGTCTATGTTCTTCCCGCCACACAGTGCCATCTCATTTCACCATTCATAAACCATCCTCTTCACATTTCCATCAACCTTTTTCCTACCTAGTATAGGCCAATATTTCTCAAGGGGTGCTACTAAAACTACCTGCATCACCACGGGGTGTGCGTGGCTTGTAAAAAAAAAAAAAAATGCTGATTCTGGCCGGGTATGGTGGCTCATGCCTATAATCCCAGCACTTTGGGAGGCTAAGGTGGGCAGATCACTTGAGGTCAGGTGTTCAAGACCAGCCTGGCCAACATGGTGAAACCCCGTCTCTACAAAAATACAAAAATTAGCCAGGCATGGTGGCACGTGCCTGTAATCCCAGCTACTTAGGAGGCTGAGGCACAAGAATCGCTTGAACCCAGAAGGCAGAGGTTACAGTGAGCCAAGATCATGCCACTGCACTCCAGCCTGGGCAACAGAGCGAGACTCTGTCTTTAAAAAAAAAAAAAAAAGCAGATTCCTTATTAAGAATGCACATCAAAGTCCTACTGAATTACTCGGGGTGTGGGAAGAGTTCAGCTCTCCATTTTTAACAAGCTCTGTGACTCTATGCATGCTAAAGTTTGAGAATCACTGAACTCACTAGTAAGCCTGAAGAAGACTATGACCCAGTACCTCTCCTGCAACCTCCAGGAGGATGCCCTAAGGGAAGGGAAACGGGAAGCAAGATGAATTTCCAGGAAGACCACCTGTGCTGATTCCCAGGCTCCAGCACTTCTACCATCTCAGCCTGGGTTCCACCTGAAACCTCAATTTCCTCATCTGTACAAACCTCACAGGCCTGCAGTGAGGATTAACTGATAATGCAATGAAAGTAGCACACGGTGGTTGCTCAATATGCATGTTTTCTTTCCCTTCAATATGCAGCAAATTATTTTTAAGCCATTCCGTCACATCACCAATTCCAGAATTTGTCAGACAGGCCTCTGAGCCCAAGCTAAGCCATCATATCCCCTGTGACAGGCATGTATAAATCCAGATGGCCTGAAACAACTGAAGATCCACAGAAGAAGTGAAAATAGCCTTAACTGATAACTTTCCACCATTGTGATTTATTTCTGCCCCAACCTAACTGATCAATGTACTTTGTAATCTTCCCCACCCTTAAGAAGGTTCTTTGTAATTCTCCCCACCTTCGAGAATGTACTTTGTGAGATCCACCCCCTGCCCCCAAAACATTGCTCTTAACTCCACCGCCTATCCCAGAACCTATAGGAACTAATGATAATCCTCCACACTTTGCTGACTTTTTTCGGACTCAGCCCGCCTGCACCCAGGTGAAATAAACAGCCACGTTGCTCACACAAAGCCTGTTTGGTGGTCTCTTCATACGGACGCATGAGACCCAATTATCTTTACATATTCCCAAAGTAATTCTGAAGATACAAGCTTCCACACTCTGGAGGAAAAATTTCCCCTTTTAGAGGATATTTAAACCATTAGTAATATACACCAGAATGGGCTCCCTCATCTTTGCGTCCTAGTCCTTTGGGAGTTCCCCTCATCTACAGGTCCCTATTTCTCTGGGGTCTCCCTCACCTTTGTACCCATCCCTTTTGTTCTGTGTCCCTCGCTTTCAGTTCCCTCACTTCTATGCCAGGCCGTCTTTGGGGCTCCCCTTCACTTCCATGTCTCTTCCTCTCTGGAGATGCCCTCTAGTCTGGTTCGCCCATCGGGTACCCTCTCCTGCTAACTTGCCTCCGGGAACCCCGTGGGCCTTCTCACCCCTCCCGTCCCTCTCCCCAAGCCTCGTCGCCCTCTCTTCCTCCGCTTGCCTCCTCCTCCCACCTACAGCCCAGCCCAGCCCATCCCTTATCCCGCGGCCAGGAGAAGGCAACTAACGAGGTGGCCCAACCCCCACTTTTCCCCTCACCTCTAGAGCGACGCCCAGATTCTCCCGCTTCTTTTTAGTCATGTTAGTTGCCCGGATCCCCAAGTCATCACTGGACGCGCCCACCAAGTCGCTATGCGCATGCTCAAGTCTTCATGCTTCTCCCTCATTGGCCACCAAGGCAGCGGGAGGTGGGGCTGCTGGCGTCGCCATCTTGTTGAGGGGCGCGGCCGGCTTGGTGCGGACATGTTTATGAGGGGCAACCTCTAGCTTGAGGTCTCAGCCTAGGTGGGTGGAGGAAGGAAAAGTCGGTACAGGGAGGCACAATGGACAGTCCGGGAGTGGACCTGCCCTTTTCTTCCCCAGTTTTAAGTCACTTTGCATCACTTAGATCCTTTTTTAACCCCATGTTCTCTTTCAGTGTGTTTTGTGTTTCAGCAAAAACCCTGTCCCTGTTTAGGCCACGCCCCTGATTCAAATTCTGTCCATCCTTCAAGGCCCGTGCAGGAGCCCTGAGCTCCTCCGCCAGTGGAATCTGATAATGACCTTCTGTTGTTATTTTTCCTTTGTGTCTTGACTTCTTTTTGTTTTGTTTTATTGTAAGAACAGCCTACAAACATCACAGAATACATATAACTGAGAAGCAGCATCCTTTATTCTACCAACCTTATCAGTTACTCTTTGCTTCTGTTTATTCCTCCCAGGCTTGGCCTCACACACAGTATTTTATATTGTTGTAATCCTACTATACTGTACACCATAGACCTACGGCCTTTGAAATGTTTTGACTGTGACCCCATGATAAAAAGTATACTTTATACCATGGCCCAATTATCCATGAAACCAAAACCAAAGTTTCACAGTAAGTACCTTTACCACCTGTGATGCACTCTGTTATTTTCTATTCTTGCCTATTTAATTAAAAAAACAAGGCCGGGCATGGTGGCTCAGGCCTGTAATCCTGTGTCCAGAGTTGGTTCCTTCTTGTGGGTTCTTGGTCTTGCTGACTTCACAGTGAGTGTTACAGTTCTTAAAGGTAGCATGGACCCAAAGAGTGAGCAGCAGCAAGATTTATTGTGAAGAGCCAAAGAACAAAGCTCCCACGATCATGGAAGGGGACCTGAGTGGGTTGCCACTGCTGACTGGGAGGTGGCCAGCTTTTATTCCCTTATTTGTCCCCACTTACAGAGTGCTAATTGGTCCATTGTGCAGAGTGCTGATTGGTCCATTTTACAGAGTGTTGATTGGTGTGTTTACAATCCTTTAGACACAGAGTGCTGATTGATGTATTTTTTCAGAGTGCTGATTGATGCATTTACAATCCTTTAGCTAGACACGGAGTGCTGATTGGTGTGTTTACAATCCTTCAGTTAGACACAGAGCACTGATTGGTGCGTTTTTACAGAGTGCTGGTTGGTGCATTTACAATCCCTTAGCTAGACACAGAGTGCTGATTGGTGTATTATAATCCTTTAGCTAGACATAGCACTGATTGGTGCATTTTTACAGAGTGCTGATTGGTGCATTTACAAGCCTTTAGCTAGACATAGAGTGCTGATTGGTGCATTTTTACAGAGTGCTGATTGGTGCATTTACAATCCTTTAGCTAGACACAGAATGCTGATTGGTGCGTTTACAATCCTCTAGCTAGACAGAAAAGTTCTCCAAGTTCCCACTTGACCCAGGAAGTCCAGCTGGCTTCACCTCTCAATCCAAGCACTTTGGGTCAGGAGTTTGAGAGCAGTGGCAATGTGGCAAAAGCCCATCTCTACTAAAAATACAAAAATTAGCTGGGTGTGGTGGTGGGCACCTGCAATTCCAACTACTCGGGAGGCTGAGGCAGGAGAATCACTTGAAACTTGAAGGCGGAGGTTGCAGTAAGCCGAGATCATGCCACCGCACTCCAGCCTGGGCAAAAGAGAGAAACTCCATCTCAAAAAATAAAAATAAAAACAAGCTGGTGGCAGGAAACCTCTTAGGTTTATTTCATCACCCCTTAATGGAGGGTGAATTGCAATTTGAAAACCACTGCCAAGGATGTTTTCCTGTGTCTTTGAAATTATCATTTGCGGTGGCCTCATGTGCCACCAAGTGAGTCTCTCCCATTGTTGCATTGGACATCATTTTATTAATGGTAACTCCAAATATTGTGAAAGCAAACATTTTTGTGCACACAGCTCTGTCCTCTGGATTCTTTCTTTAAGATAAATTCACAGAAGTAGAATTACTAGGTCAAAGAGTATGAGACCAGAATCAAAGCTCCTTATTTCCTGACCAGTTATCTCTGTTGGTGCCTGTGTTTGTGTGTGTGAATAATAACCCCAACTCCGTGTTTGGGGGAAAAAATATTTTCAGATCTGTGTTCTCTTCTTGATAGAGACATTGAGTGATGGAGCTGGAAGGGGCCTGAGATACCATCTCGCCTGGCTGCCTGACTGAGGCCCACAGAGAGAGAGAGTAGTAAATTCTATCTGAACAGGAAGCAGGCTGTTGAGCAGTTGCTTAGTGCAGTTCTCAGCTTAACACCCAGCACAGGAAAAACTGATTCAAGAACATTGTCCATCAACTGTCAATCAACATTTATTGTCAGAACTCTCTTCACAGCATTGGTTCCAATCCCAGAAAAACCAGACTCTGTGCTTCCCAATTATCACAGGCACCGGCCCAGGGGAGGTGAGAAGAGGAAGAAAAACACTGTGTTCTTTGAGAAGTGGCTCCTTCTGCATTTGTTTGGCACCAGGAAAAAGCCACAGAGATCTGGGTGCGCCTCATGTCGGTCCCTTGTCCATGAAATGATGGGCAATCTGTTGTCTGTCTTTCTGAAGAGCCTCATGTTTTCCCAACCAAACCTTGTCCCACAGGTCTGATAATGGGAAGAAATGCTTGAAGTGGGGTTGGAATGACAGTCTATGTGGGTTGTAGTGAAAGGGGAAGTTTTAGAGGGAGATCAACCTGGATGTCAGTCCCAGCTCTGCCTCTTAGCAGCCTGTGATGTGAGGCAAGATACTTCAGCCCCCTAAGCCTCAGCTTCCACATCTATAAACAAGCACATCATACCAAACTCATAGGGTGTTTGCGAGAAGTACGAAGTGCCGGGTGCTGTGGCTTGTGAGTGCCCAGGAGAGTCTCAGCAGGACTGATGAGGCTGCTGCCAGCTTGTCATTATAGAGTTTTGCTTACCAATTGTTGCCATGGGTATTTTTTGTTATTATTTTGTTTTCAGTTTCTATCAACTTTGACACTATTGTATCTGTTATTATAAATTTGGGGCAAATACTTGGGTGGTTTCCTGCTATCAAGGGTGCATAGTTCACTGCAAAAGGCAGCCCCTAGCAAACACAAGCATCTCTCTGTAAACAGGAGATGCCCTCTCCACCTGTCTACGTGTCCTTCCTGCTGAGACCATCAATTACGGGTTTCCTCTGTCCCAGACATCGCAAACAATAGTGACCTGTGCGGTGTCAGGGAGGATGCAAGTGTTCCAGGTACCCCACTGAGGTCCTTTCATCCCCCTGGCACATACAGAGACCCAGTTTAGATTCCCATGGAGGCTGTTTGCTGAGCCTTAGAGCAGCTTGACTTGCCTCCGTGTTGGAAATTCTGCCCATGAGCAGACAGATTACTGTGGGCCAGCTGTCTGTCTGTCTGTCTGTCTTTATTACCCCAGGGAGCTGTGGTTCTGAACCTCCTATTTGGGGGTTTTAGAACTAAGTGTTTCAGGGAAGTAGAACACTGCCTTGACAGACAGGAGAACTGGAGTCGTTCCTGGCTAGCCCAAGTTCTCACTGCATGACCTTGGGCAGGTCAAGCCTCCTCTTTGGCTCTCAATTTTGTCTGCTCAATGGGTACAGCGGGGAGAATGAGACAGTCACCCTAGGCTCCTGTTTTTCATGACCTTGTTATTTGTAAGGTATGCAGACATAAAGCTTCCTCGTTAGCTGTAAGGGAGACAAATAAAGTAAGAACTAACGATTACCTCAAGATCTCTTTAATCTAGTTAGAGCGACAGACTGACAACATGAAATAGTGCATGCCAGACATCATATAATTAAATGCCAGCTGTCTGGTACTCGCTATTGTTGCATTTGGAGTGCAGAGAAAAGAGAATGGGATGGGTATTTGGGGGTGGCTTTGTGGAGGTTATGGGTCCAGGAGGACAGACGAGATTGCGTCAGGCAAAGATGCAGGAGAGGGCATCCCAGGGGGGAACCCACAGGGCTTCCTGTGCCAAGAAGGGGCGCCCTTTCCAACTTTGCACGAAAGCATTTTATACTCTAGCCACATGCCTGGCTTATTTGTCCTAGAGACCCTGGGAGATCATTTCCTCTATCCCGTGCCTCCTGGGCTTGCCTGAGCTGTGGGGCCCAGTGTTGGGTCCTCATCACTGCCCGAAGGGAACCTTTTCAGAGCAAGAATGAGGGAGAGTGGCATCGCTCACTGTCAGAAGCATTTCAGGCAGGAAATGAAGAATTTTGTAGGTGGTTAAAAATACTGTGAAAGCTGATTTATGTGTGCGTTTTGTTCCAGGACAGCACATTATAGCCCAAGTTCTGAGGCAAAGGCACCAGCGCCTTTATGGCCTGCTTGGAACAGTTTTATGTCTTAGTGAGTTTTATACATTTTGGCTAAGCCAAGATGCTAGAACTTTTTTGTCCACATACTTCACTGGGGAAAACGCACGTACCACTCCTTGCACCCAACCTCATGTTACCCTGCAAAAAGAAAGAAAAGGAAGGAAGGAAGGAAGGAAGGAAGGAAGGAAGGAAGGAAGGAAGGAAGGAAGGAAGGAAGGAAGGAAGAGGAAA
The DNA here is from genome assembly GCF_049350105.2 of Macaca mulatta. Taxonomy (NCBI): domain Eukaryota; kingdom Metazoa; phylum Chordata; class Mammalia; order Primates; family Cercopithecidae; genus Macaca; species Macaca mulatta. The sequence continues at coordinate 144,725,838 of NC_133409.1, read as the reverse complement.
AGAATGTGCTTGCTATTTAGTTGGTATCCAGTTTTCAGTTAACATAAATCAAATGGTAGACAGTGAATCCACATGAAACAGAGTTAGACATCCAGTGACATGAAAACCAAAGGATCTCTGTATATTGTTGAATATGCAGACCACTCCACCCTGCAGCATCTTTTTTTTTTTTTTTGTCTCACTCTGTCACCCAGGCTGGAGTGCATTGGTGCAATCTCGGCTCACTGCAACCTCCGCCTCCTGGGTTCAAGTGATTCTCCTGCTTCAGTCTCTCAAGTAGCTGGTATCACAGGCACCCGCCACCATGCCTGGCTAATTTTTGTATTTTTAGTAGAGACGGGGTTTCACCATTGTGGCCAGGCTGGTCTTGAACTCCAGACCTCAGGTGATCCGCCTGCCTCAGTCTCCCAAAGTGCTGGGATTACAGGCATGAGCCACCGCGCCCGGCCCTCCCTGCAGCATCCTCCTGATGAGAAGAAATTTCTACCAGACATTGGTGCTGAGCTAAGCTCTGTGGCCTTTCCTGGCATGCTGATATTCTCTTATCCTGTGACTAGGCTATTTTTTGTAGCTGAGCATGTTTCCCACTTTGTTCATGAGGAAGCTCAGAACCAAACTTGTTCAGGGACTTTGAGCATAAGTTTCCAGGTACAAGAATTTTCCCTGGCTTTATTTGATTTTTCTACCCATGTTTTCCCTCTGCTCTATCCCCTTACTATTTTTATCCCACTATATTGTGTGCATTTTGGTAAGCTATCTCAAAACCTTTTTTGAAACACAAAGGAGCATAAATAAATCAATAAATAGATCCTGTGTTTGTAAATACGGCACTTTGTTCGTTCTACAGCAGTGTTTGCATCCATTAACTCTGTAGGTCCTCACATACCTCTGCGAGGAAAGTAAGGCAGGCTCCATTGCCCCAAATTTCCAGACATGAAAGTTGAGGTACATCCGTGAATGAACTAGTTTGCGGAAGAGGATACTCACCCACTCTTTCTATATAAAAGACTATATAAGCCTCTCTGAAGAAAACAAGAATATGAAACTAACAGCCTATTAGGTGACTTCTTAGTAGATATAGATTGAGGAAGGAGAAAACCAGGGTTGCTGTTGCCAGTTGGAAAGGATACAAATTGGGGTGACCCAGGCTTCAGAGAATCCCCCAGATTTCACATCGGTGTGGCCATCTCCCCCCACACCCCATCTTCTTATAACAGACCCACTCCCACTATTCACGTGGGTGGCATATGATCTAAGCTGGGCAGCCAATCATAGAACCACATGTCCCTAGCCATAGTGATTGGTTCAGAAGGGAGGACTCATGATCTGAGCTGGGCCAATAAGAATCCTTCCCTGAGATTTGTTTCACCTGTAGCCGGGAAAGGAAATCCCACCTTAGGTTTGGTTGCAGAGCAGCTGACATGTGATGCTGGAACTGCTGGCAGCAGTGTTCTCTTCCGGAGAAGAAGCTCATGGAGTATGAAAGGGCAGGCAGCCAGCACAGGGCAGCTGCAGTGAGAGACAATGAGGAAGATTGCCCTGGGGGTGCTTGTTTGAAACTTGAATTCCAGGTGCCCTAGCTCACTTTTACCCCTCAGAGAGTGGAGGCCAACACATTCCCTTTTTTGAGTGAGCTAATTTGAGCTGAGTTACTTCATTTACAGCCCAGATTTTTTGATGCATGTAGTTTTTAGACTGAAGGAATAAACCCAGAAGTTTGCTTCTCTGGTGTCCAAGTTTTGTTTTCCCAGCTCCGTGGGTCTCAACGTTCAGCTTATCTGAGAGGTCTTAGGCCCTGGGAAGTAATCATAATGTTGTATCTGTCTACAACTGGACCACAAACAAAGGTACTAGAGCCTAGTGGTTCATAGCACGGCATCTGACCGTTGTTCATCAACTGTGTGACCTTGGGCAAGTTATTTAACCTCTGAGCCTCAGTTTCTTCATCTGTGAAACAGAGATCATAGTAGCAGCTACCTCATAAGGCTCTTGTGAGGATTATACATAATAATCCTTTTCAGCACATGATGCTATGCCTGGCATCTAGTTAGCACACAACAAATATAGTTCAATTATTATGGATAATTTTATACACAATATCCCTCAAACAGTTCTATGAATAAGGCAGAACAAAGATTCCCATATCTGTCTGGGCAGCGAAGACTGTGATGCTCAGAGGGCTGTGACCCACTAGGTCACATAATAAGTGGAAGAGTCTGGATTCTGGACACCAGAATCAAATCCGGAGTCCCCCCACTTTGGACTATGCTTCTCAAATAGCATTGTGTTGGCAACTGTCAGGTGGCCAATTTAATAGCTTATAAAGGGCACTGTCCCTCCAGGGACAGTGTTTATTAGAGAAGCCAAATTCTGGCCAGAATGCTGCTTGGTGGGGACAGAGGATTGGCCCTGGAAAGATGCCCAGAGAAAAGACTGCTTAAGCTGAAGTCCCCAGGCACCCCAGCCAGTTTCAGCACACCCTCCTTCTCCCCTGCTTCTCCCTCACTGCAAGCTCCTGGTACCCACACACTTTACTTATGAAAATTCTAAAAGACAGATGGTCAGAACCAGAAGCCAATATAGAGATCATTGTAGTCCATTCAACATTTATTAAACAGGCATAGTAGATGTAATGATGAACCAGACACAGATCAAATCTCTCATTTACAGATGAGAACCGTGAGTCTGGGAAGGAAGATATCTTCCCTAAGGTCTACTGATAGTAACTGCATTAGGCACCTTCTACAGAATATCTGCCTAGCTCACAATAGGCCCCCTTTCCTGAGGTTTGTGTGATCCCACCTACCCAGTCACAGCTGATTGGATCAGAGGAACACACCTGACCAAAGCCGGGCCAATCAGATTTTAAATCCCGGGAATCTGACCCTAGGACGAGATGCCGATCATAGTTAGCTCAGGGAGGAAGGGGCAGAATGACAGTATGGTTATATCAATGGTCCAGTTCTTGGTTCCAACCCTTGATTGTCCTACGAGCACCACCCATTCCTTACAGCACATCTCTCCTCTTCATTTTGGGGGTTTTGAAGTTATTAAAGTTATTGATTTCTTTTCCTTACAACCAAAACAATCTAAATTAAGATTGTGGCCAAGCTTGGATTAAAACCCGCCTCCCGGCTCCAAGACTCATGTTTTTCCATCATGCTGACTGGCAGCAAAGGCGTCTACCCATGGATTTTTCAAAACTCTGCTCTTTAAATGTGACCTTGGACACACCAAACAAACTCATGCCATCCAAAGGTTGGAGGTAGGTGGTGGTGGGGGTGGGGGTAGGTGGTGGTGAGGGTAGGTGGTGGGGGAATGAGGTAGGTGGTGGGTGGGGTAGGTGGTGATGGGGGTGGGGGTAGGTGGTGGTGGGGGTGGGGGTAGGTGGTGTGGGGGTGGGGGTAGGTGGTGGTGGTGGTGGGGGTAAGTGGTGGTGGGGGTAGGTGGTGGGGGAGTGAGGTAGGTGGTGGGTGGGGTAGGTGGTGGTGGGGTGGGGGTAGGTGGTGGTGGGGTGTGGGGGTAGGTGGGGGTGGGGGTAGGTGGTAGTGGGGGTAGGTGGGGGGGAGTGAGGTAGGTGGTGGGTGGGGTAGGTGGTGATGGGGGTAGGTGGTGCGGGAGTGAGGGTAGGTGGTGGGTGGTGTAGGTGGTGATGGGGGATGGGGGTAGGTGGTGGTGGTGGGAGTAGGTGGTGGTGGGGGTGGGGGTAGGTGGTGGTGGGGGTTGGGGTAGCTGGTGGTGGGGCGTGGGGGTAGATGGGGGTGGGGGTGGTGGTAGGTGGTGGTGGGGGTAGGTGGTGGGGGAGTGAGGTAGGTGGTGGGTGGTGTAGGTGGTGATGGGGGGTAGGGGTAGGTGGTGGTGGGAGTAGGTGGTGGTGGGGGTAGGTGGTGGGGGAGTGAGGTAGGTGGTGGGTGGGGTAGGTGGTGGTGGGGGTTGGGGTAGTTGGTGGTGGGGCGTGGGGGTAGGTGGGGGTGGGGGTGAGAGTAGGTGGGGGTGGGGGTAGGTGGTGGGGGAGTGAGGTAGGTGGTGGGTGGTGTAGGTGATGATGGGGGGTGGGGGTAGGTGGTGATGGGGGGTGGGGGTAGGTGGTGGTGGGGGTGGGAGTAGGTGGTGGTGGGAGTAGGTGGTGGTGGGGGTAGGTGGTGGGGGAGTGAGGGTAGGTCGTGGGTGGTGTAGGTGGTGATGGGGGATGGGGGTAGGTGGTGGTGGTGGTGGGAGTAGGTGGTGGTGGGGGTAGGTGGTGGGGGAGTGAGGTAGGTGGTGGGTGGTGTAGGTGGTGATGGGGGGTGGGGGTAGGTGGTGGTGGTGGGAGTAGGTGGTGGTGGGGGTAGGTGGTGGGGGAGTGAGGTAGGTGGTGGGTGGGGTAGGTGGTGATGGGGGTAGGTGGTGGGGGAGTGAGGTAGGTGGTGGGGGTGGGGGTAGGTGGTGGTGGGGGTTGGGGTAGTTGGTGGTGGGGTGTGGGGGTAGGTGGTGGGGGGGTGAGGGTAGTTCTGGCAGGTGTCCAGTTGTTTGATCTCTAAAGCAATTACCTTGGGGTGAGGGAGTCACAGTGGCTACAGTGAGGCCTTCACCAGCTATGCACCCAGGGCAAGTTACTTTTCTCAGTTTCCTCCTCTGATATTTATCTCGTACATGTAAAGTGCTTAGAGCAGTATGCAGCAATGCAAGCTATTTGTTATGCGACTAACCTGCTTTTTAAAGATGGCATTTGCCCACAAAACCTTCCTAGACCCTTAGGGTTTAGCTTTCACTCACATCTCTCTAGCTACTGCAATTCCTCTGAGATCCAGCCTGGAATGATTACATTTTTAGCATAAAAACAAGTCACATTCAAAGCCCAAGTGTAATAACCACAAGAAAAGCAATCAGTCTCTGTCCTTTGACACACCTTGATATGAGGGCTGTACCTCTGATGAGGTAGTTGTCTCAATTATACATTGCCTAGGACAGGAGCTGACCAGCTTGATTGAGGTGTCTCATGAAACTTTCATTCAATAATTATTTGCTAAGTGCCTGGGTTGGGGGACAGGGTCTGTCTGTATGGTGACAGATTAATAGATAAATACAATACCAGGACTGTGAAAGAGGTAAGTGTAAGGAGCTATGGATGCAATGAGTATATGGACCCAGTTCAGATGGGGGCATTAGGGAAGGAGGCCCAGAGGAAGAGAAAGATGAGTAAGAGTTAGATGAGCAATGGAATTTTACAGCCACAGATCAGCAGACACCTGACAAAACCAATGTTGACATGGATGTAGAACCAAGAAAACTCTGACATTGCTGGCAGAGTGTAAATGGGTACAAAACTCTGGAAAGTAAATCAGCATTAACTAGCAAAGTTGAAGATGCATTTGTGTACCAATTGAGGTATATGAGTGTGAATTTTGTTGCAACAGCAAAAAATAAAAAATGTAAATGTCCATTGTATTCATTAGCTACTGCTGCAGTAAAGCTGTGTAACAAACAATCCTAAGAATATCATTGGCTTATAAGGACAAACATTTATTTCTTGCACACAGGAGTGCAGGTGAGCTGGGGTGAACTCACGTTCACACTGGCTACAAGTAGCTCTCATCTGGGGACTCAGGCTGAAAAGACAACAGCTTACTGGGAACATGCGCTTCTATGGCAAATGACAGGACCTCAAGAGGCCAAACTAAACCACAAAAGCACATTAAAAACCTCCATTTGCGGCCGGGTGCATTGGCTCACGCCTGTAATCCCAGCACTTTGGGAAGCTGAAGCAGGCAGATCACGAGGTCAGGAGTTCAAGACCAGCCTGGCCAATACAGTGAAACCCCATCTCTGCTAAAAATACAAAAATTAGCCAGGTGTGGTGGCATACCTCTGTGGTCCCAGCTACTGAGGAGTCTGAGGCAGGAGAATCGCGTGAACCCAGGAGGCAGAGGTTGCACTGAGCCGAGACCACACCATTGCACTCCAGCCTGGGTGACAGAATGAGACTCCGTCTCAAAACAACAAGAACAACAACAAAAAACCTCCTTTCGTATCACATTCTTTAGCATTTGCTTGGTTAAGTTCCATTAGGCCAAAGCCCGAGTCAACGGGATGGGGATATATTCTCCATCTACTCTGTACATCTACTCTATACAGTCCTAAAGAATTGGGAGTGATAATTCAACCAGACCATGAATAGAAGAATGGATCAATAAACTGTGGTACAGTCATACAATGAAGTATTATACAGCAATGAAAACAAATGGCCTCGATCAGTAAACTATGGCCCATGGACCAAATCCAGCTTGCTGCCTATTTTTGTAAACAGGGTTGTATTGGAACATGGCCACGTTCATTCATTTACATATTGTCTGTATCTGCTTTCACACTATAATGACAGAGTTGAGCAGCTGCAACAGACTGTTGGGCCCACAAAGCTTAAAATATGAACAATCTGTCCCTTTCCAGAAAACTTTACCGAGCTCTGATCTAGATCTACGCATATCAACATGGATAAATCTCACAAACATAATGTTACATGAAAGGACAAGTTGCAGAGGAATGTAAACCAGAGGCTCCCATTCACTTAAAGTTTGAAAATATTCAAAATATTCAAAACAGGGCTACATACTGCTCGTCTTAGTCCCTTTGTGCTGCAATAACAGAATACCACAGACTGGGGAATTTAAGAAAAGAAATTTATTGCCTTGCAGTTCTGGAGGCTGGGAAATCCAATATGAAGATGCCAGCAGATTTGGTGATTCTGATTTCAAGATGGGGCCTTGAATGCTGTGACCTCCAGAGGGGAGGAAGGCTTAGTCTTTGCATGGTGAAAAGTGGAAGGGCAAATGACAGCCAGAGGGGGTTGAATGTGTCCTTTTATAATGGCATGAACCCACACACGAAGGTGGAGCCCCCATGGCCCAATCACCCCTTAAAGATCCCACCTCCTAATATTGTTACAATGGTAATTAATTTTTCAACGTGAGTTTTGGAGGGGACAAATCTTCAAACCACAGCACGTCTAACTTTCAAACCTGTGCTGTACTAATGGTAAATATAAAAAGCAAGATAGTGACAGCCCCAGTCACTGGAGAGACAGATGTGCTTAGGACAGGTGCCCAGGGGGCCTCTATTGCATGGGTAATGTTTTCTTCCTTAAGCTGGGTGGAGGTGGTAGTGCATGGGGATTAATTTTATTGTTATTTATACCTTTTATGTAGGTCCTAAATATTTACAATATTAATAGAAAAAAAAGTTAGAAGAGGTAGGAGAGCACAGAGGTGGGGGAAGGGTGTTCCAGGCCCAGGCTCCAGGTTGCAAGGGTGGAGGCATGAGAAAGACGAGGCATGGCGTGCACGGGGAGGAGGGAATGGAGAGAGGAGACTGGGAGGACAGCTGGGTCTTTGGGCCATTCCCAGAAGTCTGATTCTATACCAAGGCCAAGGCAAGCCCCCGGGCAGCTCTGAGCTTTTGTGCCACTGTGATCAGATTTGTGTTTGAGAACAGTCAGCCTGGTTGCAATAGGGAGGGTGGTGGGGGGCAGGGCTGCAACACGACCCCAGAGGGAACACCTCCTCAGCATTTGTCCCTGAGGTGCCTCACTCTCTCACCCTACTCCTGGCCCTGGCATGCCTTCTCTCCTGAAGCCTGCATGGCTCCCTCCGTCCCCTCCTTCCAGTCTTCACTCAAAAGTTGCCTTCTCCACGAGGCCCTCCCTGGCTACTGTCTTTAAGTTGAACCCCCTCTGAATTTCCCTTATTCCCCTTGCTTTTTCTCCATAGCATTTCCTGTATATTTTGCTTATTTGTTTTGCTTATTGTCTTCCTCTACTAGAATGTAGCTCCATCTCCTCACTGATGGATCCCCAGGGCCTAGCGTAGTGGAGGATAATAGGAAATGTTCACTAAATATTTGCTGAATGAATGAATTTATAGGAACTCCAGGACTGACAGGAAGCTGTCACTTTCTCATGCTGATTTCAGCCGCCTGGAGGATGAAAGCAGCTGTTTGGCCTGATTCAGGGATGGGGCTTGGCTCAGAGGAGGTGAAAGAAAGTCAGCAGGACGGGCGAGGGCTTTGAGAAGCTCCTCTGGGGTGAGGTCTCCACATCTTTGGTTATCAGGACACAAGGTGTGGTGTGGAAGAGCACGGACCCCAGGACCTGTATCCAGCCCTTCCCGGCCAGCTCTCGCTGGTGGAGAGAGGGCTGCCCCCTGCCCGCCTCCCTCCTCGGTGATGTTTCTGCTCCCAGCACCTGCCTTTACCTGGGCGACTCCTGTCATGGAATTCTGACCTCTCCAAGTCCTGCTTAGCTAAACTCCCTGCCTCCTCCGACCAATTTCCCCCTTTTTGGGATTCCTATACACTGAAACCTGTACTGTTCCACTCAGCCCAATGAGGAATGCAGCCTCGTAGATTTCTCACATTGTTTTTTGCGTGTGTTTTCTCTGCAGCCCCACTTGCGGCCTGCCAGAGCAGACCCCCATCTCCTGTGCGCCAAGAAGCCCACAGGGCGAGGGCCCCCACTGGTGCTCGGTAAACCCTCGTGGGGAGAAGGAAAGGTGCTGTCATTTCCATCAGACATGTGTAGCCACTAGCGTTTCTTTTGGGCTTCCCATCAAGTGGCACTTGCCTACTCCCCAACCCCCGCATTTCTTCTGATGGGAAACACACACTGTCACCTGTGCTGTCGCATTCCACCCTCCAAGAACCCCAGCAAGTGGGTGCTTTATTGCCGCTTTCCAGATGAGTGCACTGCCACCCTGAGAAAGGCAGGAGCCTGCCTAGAGCAGCACAGTCCGTCAGAGGCACAGTGGGTCAGAGCCGGCTCTGAGTTCCTTGGGGCTGAGGGAGAGAGAGCTCCCTCGTCCCCTTCTCTGCCAGCTGCATCTTCCCAGCTAGTTCAGAGCCTTCAACACCAGAAGACTGCGCTCTGGAGGGCAAGTCAGAGCCTGAGCTGAGCTGTGTATATGGCAGTGAACAAAGGCTCGGGGGCTCTTCCTAAATGTCTGGCTGGAGGCACCAGTGTTTGTATCAGTGGCCTCCTGTCTCCTTGCCTCCTGTCTTTGAGCTGAGTAAGGAATCAGAGAGCTCTCCTTCCACCTCCTGCCTGCATCCCCTCCACGAGGGCACCTGCTCAGGCCTGGCTTTAGCCAGATCACTGCACGGCTGCTTGAGACGGCTCTGCCTATGGGGAAAGTTCAGGCTTCTTCATCTGATATTCCAAGCACGCCTTGATCCGCCCAAGCTCACTCCTCCAGCCTCCGCCCGCCCGCCTTTCCTCACCGCTCAGTCCCTCTGCTCTCACTCCTGTAGGAAAGTTGTGTGGAGGTGGGATATGGTTATCCATGAGCGCCTGAGGGGTAAGGAGCAGCCCTGTGGGTAGGGGCCAGGCCTCTGTGAAAGAGAGGTCATTTGCAGTGCATCCAGGAAACCTTCTCTTTGTCCCTTCTGACGCATACTCCCCTTTCCACACCCGGCTTCCCCTCCTTCTTGGCCTGGAATGCTGACTTCTCTGCATCCAAGGGCTCCCTTGCCCTCTGGCTTGCAGCTGGGTTTGGAGGAAGGGAGGAGAGTGAGGACAGGGAATTTATTACTCCAGGTCCCTCCCGCAAGGTCACCACAGGGTGGCCGTGTCCCTTTGACCCCGTTTGCAGCTGCTATTAGGCAGCTATTCTCAGAGGGGGCTCCCCACTCTTGCTAGCCCTAGGGTTCTGAGGCTCCCCATGTTGGTTTCCCTAAACCCTGCCTCCATCTTTGTAGAGGCCCTTTATTCAAGTCTCCTCACGTTGCGCAGGGTGAGGCTGTGATCACGGTGCTACCAGCACCCTGCACGAATCTAATGCTGGCCCCTTGAGGGAGAGCCGAATCCCCAGACAGGAAACAGGGACTGAGACAGCAGGCTCTGTAGGCAGGAGGGCACAGCCGCCACTTCCTGGGCATCCTTCTCCTGGAATGGAGGCACCCCTTGGCGAGGCACAGGCAGGAGCTCAGTAAACTCCACTGACTATCTTAGTGCTTGCTGCTTCCAACATGGAGCTGAGTGCAAATGCCGAAGGTGGCTCCTTCCACTCCTCCTCTGGGAAGGGGAAGCCGCCCTGAACCACCAATGGAGACCATCCAGAGCACTAACAGTCATCTCCAAACACTTGGCTCACACACCCCAGTGGGCAGAATATTTTTGAGGATGTGCCGCTTATCAGGTCAGGGTCCCAGCAGGAGACAGATGCCACTTTTCAATTAGGGTAATATGAGCAGATTTCTTCACAGAGGACTCTTTGTAAAGGTGCGAGTGCAGGGACGCCTGGAGGGACAGTGCAGTAAGCAGGGGCTGGCTGCGCCGCAGGGCTGTGACTGCCACACCACAAGGGGAGGGGGTGCTGAGCCAAATTTGGAAGGAGACAATCAACTTATAAGCAGCTTCCAGGAAAGAGTTGCCTGCGGTGCCCTGCGGGGATGGAGCGGTGGAATCAATTCCCCAACTGCACTTTGCCAGTGTCCTCTGATCTCCCCGAGCCTCCCCTTAGCCAAATCCTACCTGACACCTGAGGGCAGGGAGCCCGGGTGATGGAGACCATGCAGGGCAGCCTCAGAGCAGGGAGGTGGAGGAGGTGAGGAACCCAGGGGTAAGCAGGAGATACTCAGCGTGTATCCCTAGCAAATGTACACTTGTTTATTAGTAAATTCTAAATGTGCAATTGTGCTAATATGTGCATTATAAAGTATACAGAAAAAGGGGAGTTAAAAAGCATGTGGTAAAACAGATAGAAGTGGAAGTTCTATTCCATTTCCTCTGCCCCCAATAGATTCTTTCACGCCCCGTGGGGGTGTGTTTTTCCTGCTTTGAGGAACACCGAGTTCAAAGGCCAGTGCCCTGAAGGAACACTCTGGGGTGACGGGAACATTAAATTTATCTTCATGGTGGTTGTATGAGTGCATACACATGTGCCTGTGTCACGCTGCACACCGATCTGGGTCAGCGGGTTCCCTGTTCTTCCATTGTTCATCCAGGAGGTGGGGCTGCCTGTAGCTCCAGGGCTACCTCCCTCACTGTCTTTTCTTCTCACTCCTCTTAGCCCATCCGTACAAGGCTGACGTGGTCCAGCCCAGAATGCCTGCCTCCCTGGGGAGGTCCAGCCACCTTATTCGCTGAGAGTAATCATGAGTCACATGTATATAGCTCTTTCTATGTGCTGGGAGTAGCTCTAAGAACTGAATATGCATTCACTCATTTAATCCCCGCAACAGCCCTGTGAACACTGGTACTGTCTTTACTTTCATTTTACAAACAAGGACACTGAAGCACAGAGAGGTCAAGTGACTCACCCAAAGCCACACAGCTTGTAGAGTAGAGGACTTGCTCCAGGGCTTGCGCTCCAATCCATGTTGTGCAGCTTCTCATCTTCCTCAGGGCCAGAAAGAAAGTTACACTCGGGGCCTGTTCCCTTGAAGCCGATCTCTTTTTTCTCTGTCATTTTTCCCAAATTCCAGTTCTTTTCCTCTCACGTGGCAATTGGTGTGGGACGGAGTCCAGGCCAGGGCTATCTTGGCAGCACTGTGGTAATGAATGAGCAGCGCCCTAGGGCAGGCAGCCTGGGAGGCAGAGTCAGGGCCTGGGGCTTCGCCTTTCTCCCGGTCAGCCTGGAGGTGGGAGAGGTTTCTGTTTGCCCAGACAAGCCCCAGCAGGCTGGCTTCCTTCTCGCCCTCCCTCCCCACCACCTGCAATGAGTTGCTGCTGCCCCAGCCTGTGAGATGCTCCACGGCCTTCCAGGCCCAGTGAACCCACACCCCGCCTTGTGAATCTGAGAGCCCAGATTCCTTCACTGCAACTCCGGGAAGGCAGGAACCATATCTGTCTTCCTCACTGTCACCACCCGACACCTTCCTCAAAGGTGCTTTGGGACACAGCAGGTACCAATAACTGCTAGACTCTGCAAAGGAATGTTAGAATGTTCTCAAAGGTCTTGACAATGTTCTGTGGGCCTGGTGGGTCACCAGGGTTTTCCAGCAGGTGAGTTTCATGGCCAGAATTCTCCAAGTGTCCTGAGGTGTTTGGGGCTGGCTGGTATCGTCCCTTTTTTTTTTTTTTTGGAGATACAGTCTCACTCTGTTGCCCAGGCTAGGGTGCCATGGCACGATCTCAGCTCACTGCAACCTCTGCCTCCCAGTTTCAAGCGATTCTCCTGCCTCAGCCTCCCCAGTAGCTGGGACTATGGTGCACACCAAAAAGCCCGGCTAATTTTTGTATTTTTAGTAGAGATGAGGTTTTGCCACATTGACCAGACTGGTCTCAAACTCCTGGGCTCAAGTGATCCGCCTGCCTTGGCCTCCCACAATGTTGGGATTACAGGCGTGAGCCACTGTGCCTGGCAGCATCCTCCCTTCTTTCTGAAGTGTTTACTGAGAGCTCTGGTAGCCTGATGAGCCCCTCCCCATGGGCTGCAAAAGAGAGGGTGGACCCCGCTCATCAGCAGCACGAGGTGTGGGAAGCAGCAGGATGATGCTTGCGAGGCCTGCTTCCCCAGCTGCTGGGCACCCCCACCCGGTGGGGGAGAGCCTGCGGGGCATGGGCCTCGCAATAGCCTCGCGTCAGAAGGCCCTGAGCAGACTGATCTCTGTTGCCTCACAAGGCAGGTCACTTCCCTCCTGAGCTTCCAAGCCTTTACCGGAGCTGTTTTCTTGTCCCTTAAGTCTGTCGGTATTGAAGTCTGGGCAGCCTGACAGCCCTGGCAGGCAGCCCAGAGGCCAGCGCCCCAGGCAGACACTCTGCCTTATTTAGGCAGCTTCGCGGCCGCTGTGATTGGGTGGCATTTGTGAGCACAAAAGAGAAGACTCGGGCATTCGGAAGGCCCTTTCAGCAAAGGGCGCCACAGGCCTGCTGGCTGGAAATTCTCCTGAGCTCGGCTGGAGTCTGTTTGCAGGCGCGCAGGCGTTTCTGTTTGCTTCCTGACCCTGGCCTCCTGGGCACTGCAGGGGGCAGGCCTCTGCATGTGGGGACAGGAGGGGGTTGGCACAGAGGTTTCTGCCATGGCCTCTCTGCCTGGAGGACCTGGCCTTGTGGTCTTCCCCAGGCCCATGTGCCCTGCTTGCCTGCTCTCTCACCAACAGGGTGATGAGATGGCATCCACAGGGATCAGTCCTGTACCGCCTGGCCTCCCTCTCCCTGCCTCTGCAGCCCTCTGAGAAGTGAACAGAAGCTGCTGCGGTGTGGCCGGGAGTCAGCTAGGAAGGGCCAATCGGCTTAATTGGTGCCCCACGTGACTGGGGCTCCTCGGCCACATCATCTGTGGTACCTAGATCAAAGGTCCTGCCAGGGGTGCACCAAGTCCTCCTCTTGGCAGGAAGCAACAGACTAGAGCAAGTGAGGGAGAGTAGAAGCTGGTGGGGAGTTTTCCCAGACAACAGCCTGTCCCGTGCTGCTCCCTGCCGGCCCCAAATCAGGAGTCCCCCCCACCTCACGCCCCACCGTGTTTCTAGTCCTGAGAGCGATGGGCTGGGGAATGGAGGCTCTGAAAATTCCACCCAGGTATGGTGCCCGGTTCCGGCATGCCCTGTGGCCGTCTGTTGTTGATTTTAAATCTGTTCGCCCAGGAATCCCAGTTCAGCTCAGCAGACAGCAGTATTTGCTTATTAATTTGTTTATTGATTTACTGGGCTGTACTTGGGGCTTCTCCCGGGAAGGACTCCAGACGCGCGTGTGCCGCTCTGCATGCAGCCATCCGTCAGACTCAAGTTTGGGCTTAAGATGCCACAAGGCCTGGAGTGGGCAGGCCTGGAGCCAGCGCAAAGCTCCCGGAGGATGGACTGGACCACGGGGCACTGGAGGACTGAGGACAGTCGGGGAGCTGGGAGGCCGCCTGCAGCAGCTGCCGGACGCAGGCATGCTGTACTCTGTGGGAACGGGGCCCCTGGAGCTGTGCAGCTGGGCACTCCTGGTTTGGGCCTCTCCTTACAGGGCAAGGGGAACACATGTCTTCTCAGAAAGGCCCTTCTCTGTCTCAGATCGTATTTAAGGGGCCTCCTTCCAGAGGCAGGGCATGGAGGAGAAAGCCAGTCCAAGGTCTTGGGTGCCCAGAGGCTCAGATTCCTGTCTTCGGATGGTTTTCCAACGTGCCAGGATTAAGTAAGGCGAGGGGTGTTTCTAGCAACGATTCTCTCAGCTCTTGCATAATAAACTACATTTTTTTAAAAAAAACCTCTGAGGACACGTCTGTGGCTTTGTCGCCTTTTTGAGGCATATGCTGACTACAGATTGTGGCAGCAGGATGGAGGGGAGGGGAGGAGAAGCGGGAGGAGGCCACGGTGTCTGAACAGAATTCTGTCACGGATGTAGAAAGAGCCTTCCTGAGGACTTGTAAGAGCGAGGTGGCTGTGATTGTGGACTTGGCATCAGGCAGACCTGGGGTGAATCCTGGCTCCCTCATTTATGAGCTGGGCAACTTTAGGCAAGTTATTCACCCTCTCCGTGCTTCATCTCATCCATAAAGTCAGAGTCAGCTTGTCAGCCTCACAGGACTGATGTGAGGGTTATAAACGAGACAATGTCGGAAACACATTAGTATATAATTAGCTGCTACCTCCTTAGCACATGTGTAAGATGGGAGACGGGATGCTTCCTGATGGAACTCTCACCCCTGAAATGAAAAGAGGGCCGTGTCTGAGTAAACCCGAGAGTTTGGCTGCTCTGGACTTCCCTGGGCCTTCCTGGTGCTGTTACGTTTCCCTTTCCCTCCACGTCCAATATCAAAACCTCCTGATGTGTCTATAAGCCAGCATGGACGAACAGGAAGCCTCGGAGGATGCTGGGTATGGACACGGGTGCTCAGGTCAGGAGAGGGAAGGGGCGGTGGGTACCCTCAAACCCGCTGCCTTGTGAGAGTGGAGCATAAGGCTGAGGAGTCCCACTGCCCAGGCTCCACTCCCGGCCCTGCTGGGCACTGCTGTGCATCCTTGAGCAAGCGGCCTGATCCCCCTGAGCCTGATTTCTGCATCTGTGCAAGGAGACTATGATAGGACTGCACTTAGCCTGGAGGGTTGTGAGGGTAAGCGAGCTAACGCATGTTACACACTTAAAATACGAAGCATCCGGTACATAGTTCCAAGTCCTCCCCAACATCTGCCGTCATTCCTACCCCCTCCCTGAGCACACCACACTTAAGCCATGTCCAGTTGTGGCCTCTTTGCCTTTGCATTTGCTGTTCCTTAGCCAGGACTGTTCTTCCTCCCAACCTGTCTAAGTCTTTCTCATCATTCAGAGCCTTGTTCCATTCACTTCGGAAAAATCTTTCTCAGTCCCTTGGGATAAATTTACCTCTCTCTCTCTCTTTCTCTCTCTTGCTCGCTCCTGAACTCCCCAACTCTCTGCATGTATCTATCTCAGTTACATCACTTTCTTCCCTCTCCC
This sequence comes from Macaca mulatta, assembly GCF_049350105.2. Classification (NCBI taxonomy): domain Eukaryota; kingdom Metazoa; phylum Chordata; class Mammalia; order Primates; family Cercopithecidae; genus Macaca; species Macaca mulatta. Next base: position 144,710,474 of record NC_133409.1, on the reverse strand, counting down.
TCCACCGCCCACCAAAGGCCTCCCCATTCTTCGGGACTTGACGTAGATGTCACTCCCTCCAGGAAGTCTTCCTAGATCCCCTCCCACCCCTGCATTTCCTCCCACAATACTCTGTGTCTACACATCCTCACCACGCTCTGAGGGATGGGTTGGTCTGTTTCTTTGTGTGCCTCCCCCAGCTGATTGTGAGCTTCTAGTGAGGCATCCGTATCAGTTAGCCTTAGCATGGGCTGTAGGTCATGAATAGTACAACCCCAAATATTGGCCCATGCAGTTTAGCAGTGTTATTTCTTCCTCTCTTGAAAGTCTGCAGTATGGGGCTGGTTGGTGGCTGTGTTTGATATGGTCCTCTGAGGTTCAGGCTCCTATTATCTTGTTGTGCTGTGAGGGGTGACTTCCGCCTCCTCACAGTCCAATGCAGCTGCTTCAATTCCAGCCATTTCATCCACTTTTCAGTCACCTGGGGGAAGAGTGAGTGCCAGCCATCCCTTAAGGAGTTTCAGAAGCTATCACTTGACACTTTGCACTGTATTGGTCTGAATTTAGTGAAAGGACTATGTCCAGCTGCAAGAGAGGCTGAGAAATCTGGTCTTTATTCTGTATGGCTATGTGCCTGGCCAAGAATTCCAGGACTAGGGAAGAAGGGGAGAGTGGAATGGGGACGACCAGCAGTCTCTGCCATAGGGCCCCTGCCTCATTCATCCCTATGTTGTGCCCCAGCCACACCACAGCACATTGCCTGGCACATTGTAAACATTCCACATTTGCAGAAAGGCCTGTATTGACAGTTACAGCACGTGTGTTTGCCTCCTTGACTGGAGTACATGTGTGGCGGCCGCTGATTGATCCATGTGTTCCCCTCCCCAGTTCACTCATTCAACAAACATTTGTGCTTCCTATGCACTGGATGTTGTTCTAGATACAGGGATGAAGCCATGAATAAAAGAGGCAGAAGTCTGTACCCTCTGGGGCTCACATCCCGGTGGCTTCTATAGTGATAGGAAGCACTGTTCGGCCAGGTGCGGTGGCTCACGCCTGTAATCCCAGCACTTTGGGAGGCCAAGGCAGGCGGATCACCAGAGGTCAGGAGTTCAAGACCAGGCTGGCCAACATGGTGAAACCCTGTCTCTACTAAAAATACAAAAATCAGCTGGGCGTGATGGTGGGCACTTGTAATCCCAGCTACTCGGGAGGCTGAGGCAGGAGAATCACTTGAACCCAGGAGGTGGAGGTTGCAGTGAGTCGAGATGGTGCCATTGTACTCCAGCCTAGGCAACAGAGTGAGACTCAGTCTCAAAAAAAAAAAAAAAGGCAAGCACTGTTCACAGTACTTTCTTTCTTCAAAAAAAAAAAAAAAAAGAGAAAAAGAAAAGAAACAGGGTCTTTCTCTGTTGCCCAGGCTGGAGTGCAGTGGTGCAATCATAGCTCACTGCAGCCTTAACCTTCAAGGCTCAAGCGATCCTCCTGCCTCAAGATGTCCGCCACCACATCCGGCTAATTTTTTGATTTTTTTTTTTTTTTTTTTTTTTGAGATGGAGTCTCGCTCTGTCATCCAGGCTGGAGTGCAATGGCGTGATCTCAGCTCACCATAAGCTCCACCTCCTGGGTTCATGCCATTCTTCTGCCTCAGCCTCCCAAGTAGCTGGGACTACAGGCGCCCGCCACCATGCCTGGATAATTTTTTGTATTTTTAGTAGAGACGGGGTTTCACCGTGTTAGCCAGGATGGTATCGATCTCTCGATCTCGTGATCCACCTTCCTTGGCCTCCCAAAGTGCTGGGATTACAGGTGTGAGCCACCGCGCCCGATCCAAATTGTTTCTGAGGACTAACTCGTGCAAGTTGGGTCCCCACATTAGTCACCTCTGTCTTACAGGTGAGGAAACTGAGGTACAGAAAGGTCAAATGACTCACTACGGTCGCACGGCTTATGTGAGGCAGAGTTGGGTTTTGACCTGGATGGTCTGCTGGAGAGCCCACTATTGCCTCTAGCGCCCTTGCACTCCAGTGCCCTTGCTGCACGCCTTGCCCTGTGCCCTGCTTTCCTCAGTTAACGGAGCCACAGATATTTCCTGTAGTTTCTGTCATCGCCATCTGTGGTGGCTCCAGGGGGAAGGGCGGAGCAGAGCAGCTGTGGTCTGCAGTAAATAGGGGGAGAGGAGGGGCTTGTGGTTCCTCTGTGGGGTCAAGAAGCATTTGTGGGCACTTGCCTGGCTGGGACCTGTGGTGAATGGAGCCCGAGCCCTCCTGGCCTGGCTGACATGTTCTCTCTGCCCCTCTTTGATTCTCCCCGGGGCCTGCCTGCCTTCTCAGGCCCTCTCTGAAGTCCAAAGGGAGGCTGCAGGGCCTCGAGCCTTCCCCACCTGCCTTATCTTGTCCTGTGACTGACTTCCAGACCTCAGAGGCGTCTTTGCAGCTCAGCCAGGGGAGGCGAGAGGGTCCCCTACCCACACCCTGTGGAGCACACCTGTCTTCCCAAACCTTTTCCTAGCCCCAGGGAAAGGGAGAAAAAAGAGAAGGGGGAGAAAGAGAGCTCTGGGGAAAGGAAAGTCCACCAAAAATGAGATGCTGGGGCTCACGTCTCTGCTACCTCCCCACGCCTCACCTTTCCCCAGCGGCCTGCTGTTGTCCTTCAGGGAAGCAGGGCTTCCCCGCACACCTGCTCCATTACTGGGAACGTTACATTGCACAGGGGAGGACCCTGGGGCTTGAGGAGGGCAGGTCCCTGGCTCCGCTGGTTAGTCAGTGGAAGGGTAGAGATTAAAATTCTGCCGCTGGTGTGGTGGGCGGGGAGGGAGCAGAACACGGCTGCCCATTTTGCAGACGGGCACATCGAGGGCTAGACATTTAGTTAAGTGGCCCTGCCCATAAGCCACGGGTTGCACAATGAGTCAGGAATGGAACTTGTGTGTGGGGGACTCTCAGTCCAGGGTTGGCCTTTCTGATTTCACCTCTGGCCCCACAAATTTGGTTTGTGAGACCCCAAGGATCTTAAAGCTCCAGGTAAACCTGTGGACATCAGTAAGTGCTTGTGGCCAGGCTGGTTCCTGGTAAGCATCGTGTGAAATGCTGTGGAAGATAAAAAAGAAAGGGCTGGGTGCAGTGGCTCACGCTTGTAATCCCAGCACTTTGGGAGGCTGAGGCTGGTGGATCACAAGGTCAGGAGTTCGAGACTAGCCTGGCCAACATGGTGAAACCCTGTCTCTACTAAAAATACAAAAATTAGCCAGGCGTGGTGGCAGGCACCTGTAATCCCAGCTACTCTGGAGGCTGAGGCAGAATAATTGCTTGAACCTGGAAGGAAGAAGTTGTAGTGAGCCGAGATTGCACCACTGTACTCCAGCTTGGGTGACAAAGCAAGACTCTGTCTTGGAAAAAAAAAAAAAAAAAAAAAGAAAGTCAGATGTGATTCTCATTGGTGGTGGTGATGGTGTGTTTCCAAACAGGTTGGTGAGATGAGTACTTAGAAATAGGAAACTCTGCGAACACTGACTATTTCAATATGTGGTAATGCTCCGAGTGCCGTGAGAGCTGGAATGGATCGGAGCAGTTAAGAAAGCTTCCTGGAGGAGGAGGATTTGAGCTGGACCTTAAGAAATGCTAGGAACTAAACTCGTACTGGAAGGATGGAGATGGGGCAGGAGCGTGGGAATGGCAGCTTGAGTCAAGGCACAGAGGTTGGTCTGAGTGGTGTGTGCCAAGTACAATGCAAAGCTTGGCGTGACAGGGTGGCTTTGCTGGAGAGGAGTGGGCGACGACGCTGGAGAGGAAATGAGGGGTCAGATGGTGGAGGAGTTTGGTAGAGCAGCAGAGGCATTTAGACTTAGTTCTGTAGTCCAGGGAAGACTGATATTCAGTGTGGGTGGCTGCAATCTCCCCTCCTTCATTCATGGCAGACATGAATCACTGATCACCGCAGTCCCCCTGCTGAACCCACACAAGGCCTCAGAGATCTGTTCCACCCAGAGCTCCAGGCAGTCCCCACCTGTGGTCTGCCATTGAGAGGGAGCGTCAGTGTTGTGGGTAATTGGGAGCCAGTGCATGTTCTTGAGCAGCAGAATGGGTGTCAGAACAGTTTTGTGTTCCTGGATCCTGGGTGAACTGCTTGTCATGATCCCATCAACTTTGACTCAATTGCAGTGGGGGATGGGCCCTCTGAAGACCCCAGGGCAGTGGGGTCTCTGCCTTCACCCTGTAAACTCACCTAGTCCAGACCTGTCCCCTGGGGAGATGGTCCAGCTTTCTCATCGCAGAAACCAGGCAGAGGCCAGGGGTGGTGACTCAAGCCTGTACTCCCAGCACTTTGGGAGGCCAAGGTCAGGAGTTCGAGACCAGCCTGGCCAACAAGGCAAAACCCTGTCTCTACTAAAAATACAAAAATTGGCTGGGCGTGATTGTGCATGCCTGTAATTCCAGCTACTCAGGAGGCTGAGGCAGGAGAACCACCTGAACCCGGGAGGTGGAGGGTGCAGTGAGCCGAGATCATGCCACTGCTGCCTAGCCTGGGCAACACAGTGAGACTCCGTCTCAACAAAAAAAATTTAAAAAAAAAGAGAAACTGGGCAGAGACAGAAGTGGTCACGCCACTCAGGCAAGATTAAATTCTGAATGAGAACCTGGTTGGCTGCCTTCCTGCTGAGGGGAAGAGGAGGCCAGGGTTGGGTGGGCACCGCCACCGATCCAGATTCTAATTTAGTGAGTTTAAATGCACCTTTAAGGTGCATAGAGGCCCAAAGAAAACTCATCTGTCATGGTTTTCAGGGTGAGAAAAATCCATCTAACCACCACCGATATGTATCTGAGTGTGTGTGTGTGTGTATACACACACATATATATATATAATTTTTTTAATGTATTTTTTTTCTTCCCCCAAAGTAAGTATCGATTCTCAGTGACTGTAAACAGGCCATATGAACACTCTCAGGCATCCCACCCTCTGATTTCTACCATGCAGACAGGACTCTGAAATGACATTCCATTATGGTTTGGGGCTTGTTAGTCATTGCTGATGTGCGCGTGTGTGTGTATTTGTGTGTGTGTGTGTTCTTGTGTGTGTGTTGGAATGGGTCAGTAAGAGGCCCAGGTACTGGAAAGGTGGAAATAAAAATGGAGTCTTTCCACCTTCTGGGAGCTGCTGTGGACACCGAGTGGATGTGTGCATCAGTTGTGGGTCTTGGCGGCTGACCAGGGGAGAGGGAGCTTCGACTTGCCTGGAGTGGGGAGCTGCAGGGCCCCCGCTTTGCAGGCCCCTGGACCCCCACCTCCCTCCAGACTGCAACTTTGTCCCCACCTGGGGAGGCTTGTTGATAACCCAGCTCCCTGGTGAGCGGCTGAGAGATATGTTTATTTCCTTTTAATATTGTTCAGGGTTCAATTTACCCAGTGGCATGCGAATAAATAAATAAGAAAACCAAACCTTTGACAGGGGGAAATATGGAGTTTTCCTCCTGTATTTCTGAGTAATATCTCAAAACTTTTGTGACTCATGAGGGCCTGCAGTGTTTGGCTAAGGAAAAGAAAAAAAAAACATGGAAAAGAAAAACATCTCATTTCCTATATTTGTCAACAGTTTTATAGCAAGTGGAGAATATTCCACATAATGTGGCCTCATGCACCATCTGTGCCGACACCAGGTTCCCCGAGGTCTGTGGCTGTGTCTGAACTCGGGGAAGTATAACCTGTATAATTGTATCTCTGTAAAGGGGGCTGTTTTCTACTGCCCAGAACCCATTACCCACCAAATCTCCTGACACTAATCTCCTAGGCCTCGAAGATCTGGGCGTGGGGGTGGGGAGTTATTGCACAAACATTGTTCAAATGCTCTGGCTCAGAACATAGCAGCAGTTAAGAAAAGAAAAAAAGGCAAATGAAGGAGAAGCTGTTACAGGCGAATGGGGTAGTAGGAGGCAAGAGCAGCGAGGTGAGGATGACAACTATGCATTTGTCATCTGTGTACCTGTAAGACTTTGCTGAGACCCTACTGTGTGCAAGGCACTGGGCAAGGCATGAGGACAGCAGAGCAGAGAGCAATAACAACAGCCACAATGCCATCATGGTAATAGTAATAATGAAGTGGCCACCTCCTAGGTACTTACTAGGAGCTGGGCGCTGTGTTAGGCTGAGTGGCTCAGAGTTGAGTGGCTGAGCTTCTTGTTCTCAGGGAGTTTACAATCTGGTGGAGGAGTAGGGATTGGGCTCAACTGCCCGCTGAAAAATACAAGGAGAGTTTTGGTCTTGAAGAATAGTTGAGACAACCTCAAATTAGGGAATTTTTAGAAATTTTGAAATTCGGCTTCTGATGAATGCTTGCCATTTCAACACTGTCTTTCTAAAGGACTAAGGGTCAAAGTGACCAGGAACGCTGATAATTTAGGCTTTCACAGGATAATCTGCCAAATTTATCACAGATGGGATGGGCAAAGGAGTAAGGAGAGGTGGGGGCTGGGGAAATATGACTGGGTAAAAAGGGGACATTCAAAGCTCAGAGAAAGATGGGGGCAGGGAGAGGAGAAGGGGAGGAGGAGACATCTGACCACGTAGCTGTGAAATGAATCAGGCCTGTGGCATGCAGGTGACAGAGGTGGGAGGGGTGGGGGGTCCCCCAGCCCAGGGCACAGTTTTGGGAAAGGAACAGATGGGGGCAGTTGGCTGGCCAGGGGGTGGGTGCAGGGCTAACTGAGGTCTTCTGCATCCTGAAAGGAATCAGTGAAGGTGGCTGAGAGTGAAATTGCTCCTTTGGGTGTAGGACAGAGTTTGAGGATGTGCTTCCCAGGGAGGGAGCAAGGAGAGGCAGGGGTTTCTGGTTTCTGAGAGGAAACCAAGCGGTGGGTGGTGGGTGGAGGGAGATGGTGGGGAAATGCTGTCCTCAGCAGGCTTCCTGTCTCAGGCCTGAGGGGTGGAGCCAGTTGGGGAGCTGTCCACACCTCGGGTGCTGAGATAAATTCCTGGAAATAGCTCTTTCTGGTCCATAGAAGTTGAGATCCTCCTACACAGTGGTTTTCAAAGTGTAGTCCCTGGGCCAGCAGTATCAGAACCAGCTAGAAACTTGCTAAAAATACAAATTATCAGGCTCACCCCAGGTTTACTGAATCAGAATCTGTATGGCGGTTGGAGGGAGGTTGTGCACAACAATCTTTTGTTTGTTTTTTGTTTTTTTGAGACAGAGTTTCACTCTGTCACAGGCTGGAGTACAGTGACATGATCTCTGCTCACTGCAACCTCTGCCTCCCAGGTTCAAGCAATTCTCCTGTCTCAGCCTCCCGAGTAGCTGGGACTACAGGTGTGCACCACCACACCCAGCTAATTTTTGTATTTTTAGTAGAGACGGGGTTTCACCATATTGGTCAGACTGGTCTCGAACTCCTGACCTCAGATGATCTGCCTGCCTTGGCCTCCCAAAGTGCTGGGATTACAGATATAAGCCACCGTGCCCGGCCAACAATCTGTTTTTAACAAACCCTTCAGGGGATTCTGATGCCACTCACTTTGGAGAACCACTGTTCTCAATAGCTCTTCCTGTCCCCAGTCCCAGGGCCCCAGTCCTTTCCTCCATAGTGCACACCCTGCACACAGCTCTGCCATGCACTCAACCCCTGCTTCTGAAAGCACCAGAAGATCGTTTTCTCATCCATGCTGAGCTCCACGAGGGAGGGCAATATCCTACTCAATTCTAAACTACAAGTGCCAGGCACAGACCCTAGCACACAGTAGGTATGCAGGAAATCTTATTAATAAGCAGGTGGAAGGATGGATGGATGAATGCTAGAGCAGCAGCCAATGTGATCTTTTAAAAACATAAATGAAATCAGGTCACTTTCTGGCTTAAAATTCTCCAAAGGCTCCCAGCACCTTTAGAATGAAATCCAGCTCCTTATTATGGCTGATAGCCCTTGGCCTGGACCTTGTGGCTTTGTCACTGTAATTTATCCTGCTGTCCCCATCAGCTGCTGTTCTTTGTCTCCCAAATACCCCTAAGCTCATTCCTGCCTCAAGCCTTTGCACACTGTATGCTCTTCCTGGAGTGCTCTTTACTCATATTGTCACACAATGGGCTTTTCTCCCTTTTCTCAGGGCTTGACACCTCTTCAGAGAGGCCTTCCCTGACTACCCACCTACAGCATCACTTCCCACCCTGTTCCATTGCCCCGTTGGTTGGGTCAGTTGTTTTCCTCTTCATGGCATGAATACAGGTGCCAAAAGTGTACTGGGAGGGATGTCCCCCATTTCCGTGTGTCCCTCCCAATGTCCCTCCATAGAAAAGAAAAATAACCCTTCATATACATAATTGACATTGCCTCAATTTTTGAAAACCTTCCTGTATTTGGATTTTAAGTAAAATCAATGTGTATACTTAGCAGACTCAGCTTTAAGATGAGCTCCCTTCTAATCATCTTGTTGCCTCCAAGTCCCTTTGGATAGGACTACTGGAACACTCATGGACCAAGCCCCCTTAATCCTACCATGGTGGGAGTTATGGACCTGGGGTGAGAGATATTGGCCACTTGGAGAGGAAACCAGTTATGGGCCAAGACTAACACATTCAGAGAAATGAGGGAAGGATGTGTGCTTTGAGACTGGAGTGCAAGGTGCGTTCTGGCTAACCAGAGAAGGCATTTACAATGCACTGGGAAGATTTTGAAGGGATGAAGACAACTAAGATAACCATAATAATAGTTATCCTGTATAGTGCTTGACTCCATGCCAAGCACTGTTGTAAAAGCTTTGCTCATATTCATTTAATCTGATATGAACCCTCTGAGATGGGTGCTATTTTCACCCTTATTTTACAGGCATGGAAACTGAGGCACAGAGAGGTGAAGTAACCTCTGCAAAGTTTCCCACTAGTAAGAGGTTGAGGCAGGATTCAAACCCAGGAAATCTGGTTTGAGTCTTCCCCATCACCTTCTACGGCTTCTCCAGTAAAGACATTAGCAGTACTCTAAGGTCCTTCCAGTTTCCCAAGCCTGTCCCCATACTCCAGCTGGCTCTGAATGCCTCTGAGGTGGCCAGGGTAGGCGTTTCATCTCCGTTTCCTTTTTTGTTTGTTTGTTTTTTGTTGTTCTGAGATGGAGTCTCGCTCTGTTGCCCAGGCTGGAGTGCAGTGGCGCGATATTGGCTCACGGCAACCTCCGCCTCCTGGGTTTAAGTGATCTTCTGCCTCAGCCTCCCTAGTAACTGGGATTACAGGCACCTGCCACCACGCCTGGCTAATTTGTGTATTTTCAGTAGAGACGGGGTTTCACCCTCTTGGCCAGGTTGGTCTTGAACTCCTGACCTTGTGATCCACCCACCTCAGCCTCCCAAAGTGCTAGGATTACAGGCATGAGCCACCGCGCCTGGCTCATCTCCGTTTTCTAGGTGAGGGTGCTGAAGCTGGTTAAGCAAACCATCCGAGGCTCCACAAAGAGGAAGAGGCAGAGTAGGGCTCAAAGCCCTGCCACCAAGCCCGCCTGCCTGTAGGAAAGCCTTCGGGGTCCCTGTGCCCCAACCACAGACCCCACGCCCTGGCCGCAGGCAAACAGAGGGCATTTGGGGAATGACAGTGAAAAGCTGACAGGCAGGCAGTGTCCTGCTGCTCTCCCCCAGCCCACTCTCTCCCAGCCGTAAGATATATATAGCGCCAATGGAGAAATGACATGAATCCGGTGTTTGTCTGTAGCCTCTTCTGCAGATCCATCACAGAGCAGCGCTCGGTGCAGGATTTTGCAAACAGCTTGAGATTACTGAATTAATTAGAATAAAATTAATCAAAACACCCACCACAAAGGAACCTGAGCGTGTGGAGTGTGACTTGGGTGAGGGAGGAGGCGCAGCAGAGAGAGGGCACAGCAGGCTGGACTGGCTTCCTGCCTGGAGCCTGCTGGGGCAGGCCAAGAGCCTGAGGAGTGGGACCCAGATTCCTGCCTGCGCTCCCACATGTCCCCCACCCCCATGTCTGCACACGGAGTCTCTGTCCAGGCAGCACATTCTGTGGAGACTGAGCTTGGATCCTGGTGGGTGTTGGGCTGAGCCTTTAAGGAGGTGATGAATGGGAGGGGGTCACCTGGCAGACAGTGCAACAGATGAGAGATCAGAAGACCCAGAACTCTGAGCATCATTATCCAGTTTTCCAGGATGGATGGTTTTGTCTTTACTACCTGCTTGTCCTTGTAAGTTGTACAGAACAGACCAGAAGTTAAGAGCATGAATCCTGGGTTAGCCTGCCTGGGTTCAAAGCTTGGCTCTACCGCCTGCGAGTTATATGACCTCAAGCACCAACTAGCTGTGTACCCTCTTCGAGTCTTAGTTTCCTCATTTGTCAAATGCAGGTGCTAATAGTGCCTCCCTTATAAAAACTGGTATACAACAGTTGCTATAAAAGGTACAAGCTGTTATCATCACATCTAACCGGTCAAGGGGCCCTGTCCATCTTCCTTTCCCTTGTTCTCACATTTCCCTTTGCTTCCCGCTGCCACTGTCTCCGTCAGGCCTTCCTCACTCCATTCCTTCATCCCGTAAACATTTATGAAGCTCCCATGATGTGCCTCACACTAGACCAGAGCTTGGGGATGAAAAGCTAAAACCCAGCCCCTGCCTTCGGGGGGATCAGGGTTCAGGGGATGCTCCACAGAGAGCTTCGGGCTGCAGTTCTTGGGTCACACAAGTCTGGGAAGGGCATTCCAAGCAGGGGGAATGGCACGTGCAAAGCACTGCCACCAGAGTGAGTGTCCTAAAGCACGAATTTGATCAAGTCATGTAAGTTATGTCCTGGTTCAAGAACCTGTTTCTAGAGCCCTGTTAACTCACTGTACTTAATATCGCAGTCAACATAAAGCCCTTTGCTTGGGTTTCAGGCCTCCCAAAATCTGCCTTCCGACACCCTCCTTCAGCTGGGGGACTTAGTGCCAATTTTCTCTTCTGTAAAGGGATAGAGCTATCATGGGACTTAAATGATTATGTGTATACAGCAGGTGCTTGGTAAGTGAGCCCTCCTCCCACACGAAGGCTGCTCGGTCTGGTTCACTTTATTTCAAGTTGTGCAGGAGGCAGCCAGCCCCACGCAGAGTTCAGAGTGCTGGTCCTGGAGGGGTGGGACCCAGATTCTCAGCAGAGCGATTTCTCGTCCTGGCTTTGCCTCCAATGCAGGACTCTTGTGCCTTTTCCAAGGGGATCCTTCCTTTATTTCTGCATCTGCAAAATGAAATGCGGAATTTCTCAATAGGGGGCACTATGGACATGTGGGGGGAAGGAATATCCCAGGCAGAGTACAACAATCTAGCATCCCAGCAGCCCCACCTCTCCCAAACATCGAGGCAACCACCCCTCGTATTTCCGGTCCCACCCTCCCTGCCCCTTTCATGATCCTTTTCAGCTCTTACCTTCTAGCAATCACTGACTCCTCGATTCTCTGATGCTTCCAGGGGACTCTGCAAGCAGAGTCCCTCAAACTAGAGGAGTTTGAGGTACACATAAGGCAGGAAGCAGGAAGCCAGTGATAGACTCCTGGTGGGAGCAGGGAGAGCCCAGGCTCACATTTGGTTCTGCCACTTACCACTGGCTGTGTGATGCTAGGAAAGCTACATAATCTCTCTGAGCTCCAATACTAGACTCACTTGGAAAATGAGCGGTGATGGTAAAAGTACCTACCTCATAGTGCTATTATGAAGGTTAAATAAGATAATAAATGTAAAGCACAGACCCTAGCATGTAATGAAATAATAAAAGGTTTATTGGGTCTTCTTGGGCAAAATTGAACTCTCTCAATTTTCTCATCAAATAAGGATAATAGTGCCACCCCCCAGGAATGTAGTGAGACCAAAGTCGACAATGCACACCCATGCCTGTCATGCAGCTGGGCCTCAGCGCAGCACATAACTGGTGGGAGTGTAAATGGCTCAGCACCTTTGGAGGTCCGTTGGTCACATCTTTTAAAATTACAAATGTGCATTCCTCTTGTACCAGTAATTCTATCTCTAGCTATTTTTCATACCGTTATATTTCCAAGTGTGTAAAATAACTTATGAACAAGATATATATTAGTAAGTGATTGGAAATAACTCAAATTTCCATTCACTGAGAACTAGTTAAATAAATTATGGGACATAAATACACTGGAATACTATATAGCTTTAAAAAGGAATTAGGAAGTTCTTTCTGTACTCACACAGAAAGATCGCCAAGACATTTTGTTCTAGAGAAAAAGAATGTTCTGGAAGGACTGCATTTATGTGCTTGTCTGTGCATAGACTATCTCTGGAAGGACTCATAGCAGATCAGTGACAGTGGCTGTTGTCTTCAGAGAGGAAAGCTGGGGCACAGGAAAAGAGGAAGGCTTTTGTGGATTTGGAACCATGTGCCTATAAAAGCTATTGATATGTACAAAGCCAGAAACTATAATAAGGCCAGGTCTGAAGTGAGCTCTCTACGCTGAGGGGATGATGTGAGGCTTGGCTCCCCAAGTCTCAGGCATATGGCCTGTTGCTCTTGCCATCAGCACACACTTGCAGGGGCTGAGACGGGGGCTCAGCTGGGGACCAGGAAGTGCTGCACCACCTTGGGGCAGGCAGCAGCTCGGTCCAACCCTGGCACTTTGGGAGGCCACTTTCCCTCAAGGGTTTCCACGTGTCTGCATGTAAACTGGGACTGTGGTACCAAGTGCCTGATTGCTCTGCCTGGGACTGTGCCACCCAAGGGTTCTATGAGTGTGACTGGCAAGGGAGAAAATACCACAGATGGCCCTAGCCCTGTGCCTCTGCTCTCTGCCTGGAGCAAAGGAGCTGCTGCTGTACCTCTGAAGGCATGAGGTTTCCATCTCTGAAGCAAGGTCCAGCCCCTCAGAGGGAAAAGAGGGAGACGGATGGAGATGTAGAGTCTGTGGAGTCAGACAGACATGGCTTCAAATCCTAGCTGGGCCACTCACCTGCCGTGTGGTCTGGGGCAAGGCATTTAGCCTCCATTGGCCTCAGTTTCCACATCTGTAACATGGGCACAATCACACTCACTTCTCAGGTGCTTTGAAGAGCGAAGGTAGGCTAGGCGCAGTGGCTCATCCCTGTAATCTCAGCACTTTGGAGGCCGAGGCAGGAGGATTACTTGAGGCCAGGAGTTTGAGACCAACCTGGGCAACATAGCAACACGCCACCTCTACCAAAAATTTAAAAATTAGCCAAACGTGGTGGCTCATGTCTTTAGTTCTAGCTACTTGAGAGGCTGAGGTGGAAGGATCTCTTGAGTCCAGGAATTGAAGGTTGTGGTGAGCTATGATTGCATCACTGCACTCCAGTGTGGGTGACAAAGTGAGATGCTGTCTCAAAAAAAAAAAAAAAAAAAAAGAAAAAGAAAAAAAGAACGAAGGTACGTTTGTAAAGTGCATTAGCACAGAGTAATAACTGAGGGAAGGATTTGGGTGCAAGTAGTTTATTGGAGAGTGATCCTGGGGAGCACTGGGTAGGGAAGCCGGGGCAGGAAGGAAGACAGTAAAAGGTGTGGGAATGAGCAGTCAGCCTCCTGGGCACAGGGCTCAATCCTGCTGTACCTCTGTGGGGCTGTGCAGAACAAGCCTCAGAGCTATCTCAGAGGGACTGCTGGGGTATTGATATGCCAACTCCCTACAGTTATCAGGTCGAGGGCTACTCTGAGTCATTTAAACTCCTTGTACTTCCAGCCTGCCTGGAGCTCAGGGCAAGGACACTGGCGTGACAGGGTAGGAGTGTGGGAATCAAAGAAACCTATCAGGCAGGGCAGAGAACCACAGGTGCTTGGAGTTCAAGAGCCAGGCATGGGACTAGTGAGTGCCAGGGGTATAAAGACAGAGCACCAATGTCCCTGCCACAAGTGCTTTGGCATGTGCCAGGCACTGTTTTAAGCACTTTAAAAATGTTAACACACTTAATTCTTACTACAACACAATGAGGTGGATGAAGACAGAGGCATAGGAAAGTGAAGAAACTTGCCCAAGTTTACCCACCTAGAAGGAGAAGTCAGGATTTTAACCAAGGAAGTCTGGTTTATCGGGTCTAAAGGGCCTTAGAGACCGTGTAGGTCAATATCTTCATTTCACGGTGAGGAAATCAAAGACCAGAGAGGGCAAGCAATTTATCTAAAGTCACACAGCTAGCTAGCGACAGGACTAGGACTTGAACTTAGATCTCTGTTCCTTCCTTGACACGCCCCCTGCTTAGCCTTAGCCTCTTCTCCTCTGGGTTGCCAGACTCAGGTGGGGCTGGGGTGTGGGAGGTGGCTTTCTGCTGAGCACTGGGTGCTGCAGTGCGGAAGCCAGGAGGCCATTAATCGGCCGGGAAGGCGGGCATAGCACAATCAGATTATGATCTTTAAGATGCATGCTTTGAATCTCAAAATCAGCCAAGGAATCAGGCCCCAGAGGAGGTGTGTGTCGTCTGTCCCTGCTTTTTAACCCCAGGCTGGCATCAAAGAGGAAAAGATGAGCCTGGCTCACTAGGGTGTGAAATTTCCTTTTTGTCTCCTGGGGTGGGGAGGGAGAGATGAGAAATCGCGCCGCATCCCATGTGTAATTATAGGCTCTACAATGTCTTGAGGATTATGTTGCTCAAAGAGACTCAGTGGGCTCTGGGTGGTATCTCTGGGCCCCGGTGGACATGCCCCTCAGTAGACTAAGGGAGACTAGGAGTGGTGTGTGTGTGTGTGTGTGTGTGTGTGTGCATGTGTGTGGACGAATGCAAGGAGAAAGCACAACTGACAAAATGTAAATTAACTCTTGCAATTCATATTTTTCAGAAAAGTCAGAGCAGGGGCTGGCTCTCTCCGCCCAGAGACAACCTTCTAGAATCTTTGCCCTTGAGTTACCCAGAGGTGTCCTTGCCAGGCTCTTAGCAGGTTGCTGCGGACATGTCTGGCAAGACAAAGGTGACCAGCTTGTTCCTGTTTTCTCGGGATTGCCCAGTTTTAGCAATGAAAGTCCCATGTCACAGGAAACCGCTCAGTCCTGGACAAATCGAGATGGTAGGTCACCCTAGGCATGAACCTTCAGTCCCTACCCCGGCCAACCCTGGACCAAGAGAAGCCAGCTGTGTCAGAAGACTGGGCTGGTGGTGGCTGGATAAGGTCACGGGCAAGTGCAGGCCGTCCAGCCAGGTTCCAAATCCGTCTCTAATTCTCGTCTTGGGATCCCCTGCCTTTATCTGACTGCTCCCTCAAGTAAGGTCACACCCCAGTCAGGGGCCCTTCCTGCTCTGGGAAGGGGGGTTCATGATTCCCTCATGGGTCTGGTGGGTCTGGCTGGCAGAGCTGTGTGCCTGGGGTGAGGAGAGGGCAGGACCAGGGCTGAGGCCAAGCTATAAGTGCTGTGCAACTTGGGAAAGTCCTTTTCCTTCTCTGGGCCTCAGTTTCATAAGAAGGGGTTGCGCTGAGAGATTGCTGTTTTTTTGTGGGGGGGAGGGGAAGATTTATGTTTAAATTATGAAAGTAATACAATTGTTAAAAAAATTTAACAGTACATAACAGTAAGATGAGAGGTTAAAGTCCCTTTCTGCTTCTCCTTATCCCGTGGGACAACCATTGCTAACAGTCTCTTTTTATCTTTCCAGACATTTTCTATGCATATGCAAGCATGTGAGTATATATAGCCTTTATTTAAAATGTAACACAAATGAGACTGTACTTTACATGCTATTCTGCAACTTGCTTTTTCTGTTTAACAATATATCCTGGACATCTTTCCATGTCCCCATACACATAAATCTCCCTCATTCTTGCTGCAGAATGTTCTGCGGGAAGGATGCACTCTGGCTTGTTTAACCAGAACTGCTGGTTTCCAAGGTCCCTACTAGCTCAGAGCCCACCACCTAGGCAAAAGGAAAAGCTGGAGGTGGGTGTGGAACAGGGCTGGGGAATATCAGCAGATTCTCAGACTAGGAAGCCTGGGTGTCTGCCCCAGCTCTTCAATGAGGGACATAAAATGATTTAGAGATGGGTGAGGAGGAACCAGTAACTCCTGGATCCGGGGAATTAGGCATGGGGTGGGGGCGGGGGCTTCTAAAGATACTCAGAACACCCTGCCTGGCACCGAGGTGGGGCCGCAGACACAAGGCTCTCTGCTGATGCAATGTGAGGGGGCTGCCGCCCCTAGTAAGTTTTTCCGTTTCTTTGTCTTTCCTGAGACAGGCTCATGATGATTGCCTTCTAGGTCACCAGGAGCAACAACAGAGGAACAACACAGAGGAACAACACAGCTTTTGCGCTTCCAGCTGGCTCCCATCAAGAAGTTAGAAGGGAGCCTCCAAACACGTTTCCTGCTATCATCTCTCCACCCCAGAATGACTTTCCCTGGCAGAACTGGGGGAGGGGAGACGAGCAGCAGGCCCCCAGGAGGCCCTGGGCAGGAATATTAATACCCCAACTTCCCAGCACAACAGGAGGGAGGAGGAGCGGCCATGGCACAGTCAGGTCCTGGGGACCCTGGAAGGTGGTTGCTGAGCAGCTCGTGGGAGGCACGGATCCTCCAGCTCACGGCGGCAGGGGCCGCCCAAGTCCTAATGAACACATCTAGCTCCTGGCAGGGCGCAGCCGACACATCGCCCGGCCTTCTCGGCCACCTGGGAGAGGATGGGCGCCGCACGTGGATACCCAACCTGCAGGGCTGTGCGCACAGTGACATCGCTTTTCTCCCGGCAGGTGCATTCATCTCGCTGGGTCTGGATAGATAATACAATCTCTCTGCCCACACCCCATTTGCTAGGAGACAGCCTGGGCTTCTCCATTTTTTATGGGCTCACTTAGCTTGGAGGAAATCCAGAGGTCAAAGCCGGCGCAGACGCTCAAGTCACCTTGCCCGTCCGGGCGCGCAGCCCTTCCGAAACGGGCTCACCCACGGGGCCCTAAATTACGGCGATTACACTGCAATTCGCAGCGCGATATTACTTTGATACACTACCTGCTGCAGCCTGGCCCGGGAGGCGTGCATTATTTACCAGGGAGGCTGTCCGTGCTGCGCACCAGAGCCAACAGCGCTCCACGGGGTCCCTCCTGTCCCTACAGACCCGCATTGGAGCAGCCCCGCTCTCTCGGAGTGACCCTTTCCTGACCGCAATATAGCCCGGAGAGGACTCAGTGGCGGAAGCGGCAGCTGGCGATGAGGTTGGGGGTTGGTAGGTGGGAACAAGCGCTGAGCCCGCAGCTCCTCCTGGCTCTTAAGGACACCCAGACCCTCCTTAGCCGGCCTGTAAGGGCCTTTGTTGGGCGCGCGCTGGGAACCACACAGAGGGCCTGCCCAGGGGTGCAAGACTGGTCCCCGGCCCCTGGCCGACGGTTAATACGGCTAGCAGCCGGCTAACCCCATCGGCAGGCTCGAGGATTTAGCCTGTGGCAGCTGGTGGTGGAGATGGAGGGAACTCAGGCTCTTTTCCTCGGGCCCTGGAAGCTGAGTCCGCTTCAGCTGAGGCCTGATTTCGTCCTAGCTGGGGGCTGGGGCTGGGGCCGAGGCCGAGTTGGGCCCGGCTTCTCTCCGGCTTCCCCATTATGGCTTGGCATCAGCATCTAGATTGCAGGTTACTTCTGCTTTTATCCAAAGCGGTCCTTAAGGGAGATGGATTTCTGATTGAAATCCAGTCAATTGGCGCCGTGGCTCAGAGGGCCCAGCGTGAGCACACTTGTAGGGAAATTGCCCTGGGTCTGAGAGGAGGGGCGGGGTGGGGGAGGCGACAGGACCCTCAGGCCCTGTTCTGGAGCCTGTGATCGCGCTACTGCGAGGACTTTAGCTGATGTGCTCAGGTCGGTATCCGCGGGAGTCCTGGAGGGAAATCCGCTCTCCTTCTCCAGCTCCCTGGGATTGATGGAACCAGAAACCTCAGGCAAGGGATCCCCAGAGGTCACTGCCTCCAGTCTCCAGCCTCAGACAGTGTCTGGGTAGTGGAGGAGGGGCCCAGTCTGTGGGACGGAGCTGTCTGCTTTGGTGGGTGAAAAGGAGGGTGGACTTCAGGGGTCTGGGTTCAGATGTGGATTAGTTCCAGAACTACTTCCTGTTCCTCGCAGGCGGGGAGAGGTCATGGTCTGTGCTGAACACATCTGGCTGTGTTCAGTCCTGAACTGCCCTGGTCTCCTCAGCAGTGTGCATAGAGGTCTGGCCTCCAAGCTTCTTGTTAACAGCCCATCAGGAACTGGAGGAGCTGGCCTGGCCTTCACGGTGCGGAGGGGCTCCTGGAAGGAAGCAGATGGGCACAGGGAGGAGAAGAATGACAAATCCATGCTTCCGCAGTTCTCGGGAGAGAATATGGTAGTGGGAAGGAAGCATGGGGACCATGCATCCCAGGAATGCTTCTGGTATCCCAGAAATGTCAAGAGCTCATTCTGCCAGCTCTTCCTGGGCCAGCAAAGAACATATATATCATTTCTCCATCCACTTTGGGACCTGCCTGAGATGAACATATGTTTTAAAAGGAATCCCAATTGCTGTAGGAGCAGATGGTGACACAGGGGCAGGCAAGGGCAGGAGAAAGAATACTGGCTGGCAGCAGGGTAGGAGTCCTGGGCTCTGCCTCACCCCTTCCTCTTACCAGCCGTGTGAGCTGTGTGGCTGTGGGCAAGTCACACCCTGGCTCTGTGCTGTTCCATTTTGCTTGTGAAGAATGAGTGGGTCCCCTGTAGCACGCAGGATGAGCTGAGGCCTCGCTCCCCTGCAGTGGAGAGGAGAGAACACTCTCTCCATTGGCAGGGAAGACTGATTTTCCTGCTTATTAGCCTGTTCAACTGGCAGACACAGGGACTGTCCTCTAGGCCATGGGGTGGGGAAGAGGAGGACAGATCCCCACACCAGCCACCGCTGTGTCCATCCTCTGTCTGTGGCTGTTTGCCTGATTGATTTGTTTGGTGGCCTCCCTGGCTGGGATTGGGTTCCTGGGTCCTCTTGTACATTTGCCTCTGGTCCCTCTCTGTGTGGTCAGGAGGGGGAGCTCTAGGTATAGGGGCGGAAGAGACCAGAACATCTATCCATCATGGACTGACTCTTGGGCTTGGTAAGGATCTTAACAGCCGCCTGGTCTGACCACCACCCTGTGCTCCAGACCCCTCCCAAGAAGCACCCCCGCCCCCGCAGTGGGAGGCTCACTGCCTCTTGCTGAGCCACTCCCAGAAAGTTCACCCTTTTCTGGATCCCAAGTCGAGTCCCTTGTGTCATCTCTCATTCATCCTAGCTCTTCTTATTGGCCTAGGTGTGAACTCCATGCCTATAGGACCGCCCTTCAGATGTTTCAGGGCAGTGATCTTGTCCACCCTCCACTCCACCTTCTTGGGGCAAAACCTGCCTAGTATCCTCCCTGCTGCTCCCCAGTCCCCTCACGCTCTAGCTCTGACAAGAACTGACTGAGCTTCCAGTCAGATGTCAGAGGCCCTGGTCTCCAGGAGCTTCTAGTCTGGGAGATAGTCTTCCTAGGACCTAAAGAATGAATAACAAAATCACACAGGCATTTGGGACTGTTGGATTTCCAACTGGCATGGCGGCTGGTCTAGAAACCTCCTCAGAGGTGAGCAGGTTCAGTCGTCATCCAGGGAGAGAAGTCTCCCTGTTCTGTCTGAAACAGCCATGCCCCCCTCCTCAGAGACCGTGGGACTATGGGTGCCCTGATGGGGCTGGTGTCTGCTCCGGGGAGAAGTGGAAGAGAATACTCTCCAGTTCTTCCCACCTCCATCCCCATCCATCCTGGTGTGGGCACCCACAGGCGTGGGTACCACAGAAACCTGAGGTCCAGGGGGAAGCCTGCCACAGTGGGGAAGCCACCTCAGCATCTTCGGTCCCCAGGGCACCTACTTTTCCTGCTGACTTCCAGAAGGTGTTCCCAGAGGGGCTGGTCTATGCTGCAAGAGCGGGTCTGCCACATCTAGGCTTCCACCCCGCCCCCAGCTCTTAATTTATTATTAACTCTGGAACTGACTTTGAAATTATGGAAGGCCATGTTGTTTCTTTCCTCTGCATCTCTTATGGTCCCCAAGGGGAGGTGAGCTGAGAGTGCCAGATACACAAATATGCAGCAAAAACCCTGTGGATTTTTGGTTCTAGCAAAGGGAAGGAAATTAGCTGTAATAAGCCGTTGTCACCTCACTGGAAAGCCTCCAGCACAGACCCTCAGAGAGGCTCCTGGTCCCCCTTCTTCTGCTCTCCCCACTTCCCAGCTGCATGGCTGGAGATCGCTGTCTTCAGGTTCCCCTGCAGGGCAGCTGCCTCCTCCCCACCCAGTCCTGTGACCTCACTGATGGAGATGATCAATATCCTGGGCCTGTGAGGAGGAGGAGGCTGCAGACACACAGAGAAGCGGTCCCTGGCCTTTCCCCGAGCCATTAGCTTGAATGGTGGTAGGAGAGGCAGGTGGGAGTCAATTTCCATTCTCCTAGAATTATTGGAAGGCAGAGGGTTATTTGGAAGTTTCTGAAAGGTGTGAGGTATTCATTGGCCCTCGCATAAAAGGATCGGTAGGTGTCTGGTCTTTCCTCTTTCCTCTCCTGAGGAGAGCCAAGGGCTAAAACTCTTAAGTGACTACCCCACAGCAGCAGCTGCACTTAGGCAGAAAATAGCCCTGGGCTGTGACTGGAGCCCTGGAAGGAATTGGTTCTAGCCCTTTACAGGTTAACTTGGCCCATTCTGATCTGGCATTGGGCTTCTCTCTGGCTTCTAATGCAAAGAACATAACTCAATCAAATGGTAGACGTGACGTTAGCATTCATTGAATTGAGTGGTTAGGTTTCCCCATAATTTGCTGGGTGACCTCTGGTGAGTCACCTAACCTCTCTGGGCTTCACATACTTTATATGTAAAATGGCAGCGGGGGTGAGATGAGTGTACCATTTCTGAGACCCAGGAGTAATCATGCTGGGACACATGTTTTATAACCGTGGGCCAAATGCTCTTTCCATCATGTCCACCAGCCAAAATATTGGGCCATCTTCTGTAGCCTCACTTGCCGATAATGCTATTACATGGAAGGTTTTACAGCCAACAGGACAGTCATGCACTTTCACTACTAATAATTATCTTTGTGATTTAAAATTTTAGCAATAAGATAGATTCTTACTATATTGCTATGTATTAGTCTGTTCTCACATTGCTATAGAGAACTACCTGACACTAGGTAGTTAATAAAGAAAAGAGGTTTCATTGACTCACAGTTCTGCATGCTGCACAGGAAGCATGGCTGGGAGGCCTCAGGAAGGTGAAGGGGAAGCAAGCACCTCTTCACATGGTGGCAGGAGAGAAAGGGCAAAGGGGGAAGTGCCACACACTTTTAAACAACCAGATCTCATAAGACAGCACTAGGGGGATAGTGCTTAATCATTAGAAACCACCCCCATGATCCAATCACCTCCCACCGGGCCCCACCTCCAACACTCAGGATCACATTTCAACACGAGATTTGGGTGGGGACACACAGCCAAACCATACCATACTGTATATTTTTACTTTTTAAAAAATTTCCTAAGATTTTTCCCTTGGAGAGACAACAGGCTGTAAGAGTGAAGAGTGTGAGCCCAAGAGCCTGTCTGCCTGGATGTGAATCCTGGCTCTGCCACCTACCAGCTTTGTTAATTTGAGGGTGCCCCTTCACTTCTCTGCGCCTCCGTGTCCTCATTTTAAAGTGGGACAAATGGCCAGGAGTAGCGGCTCACGCCTGTAATCCCAGCACTTTGGGAGACTGAGATGGGTGGATCACCTGAAGTCAGGAGTTTGAGACGAGCTTGGGCAACATAGTGAAACTGTCTCTACTAAAAATACTGTAGTCCCAGCTACGTCGGGAGGCTGAGGCAGGAGAATTGCTTAAGTCCAGGAAGTGGAGGTTGCAAGGAGCTGAGATTGCGCCACTGCACTCCAGCCTGGGCGACAGACTCCATCTCAAAAAAAAAAAAAAAAAAAAAAAAAAAAAAAAAAAAGTGGGGAAAATAATACAACACAAAGTTGCTGTGGTCTGAAGGGCTTAAAACAGTACCTGGTGCATAGTGCAAACTTATTAAGTGTTGAGTGTTATTACTGTGAATGATAATAACAGAATGCCTTTGAAGCCTTCTCAGGAGAAGTGGCCTTTTTATTTTACCATGTTGTCTCCTGCATCTTTGCTAGAGGGATCAATTAGAGACATTACTTTCTGAAATTCTGAGGGCACCCCATGGGATGACCTTTAAGGTATACTTCCAGCCAGACTGTTGGGGTCGGTGTGTGTGTGTGTGTGTGTGTGTGTGTGTGTGTGTGTGTGTGTGTGTGTGTTTCTGGCTAATAGTATACACTGGTTAACTGAGAATAGCCCATTCCTTTTAGTTTCATTCTTCTATAGCTGAACACTTATTTGAAATGCACAAATCCTGTCCCTTGCCTTAGCGGGATTATTAACACTCCTTTCTGAGGAGGCCATGAGGTGTTATCAGCAGGAGCTGCGGGTAGGCTGTCAGAAGGGCGAGTCAGTTCTGCCTCTTCCCCCGGCTTCCACATCTGTAAAAGGGGGGCAACACCACCGAGAAGGCGTGGGGTTTTCCGTTCTCACAAGGAGATCTCAGGTGAGATGATGGCTCCAAGATAACTTTTAAAACTGTAACATGCCGGTCACCCAAAATGGCATATCCTCCTCACCACACAGCCTCTGCACCCTGGGAATCCTTTTTCAGGACAAGATGTCACCTTATCCAAGGCCTGGAGGGGAGGCCCAGGAGATAAAGGGATTAGGATATTGTTTTGTTCCTTGCATTCTTTTCTGATCTTGTTTTATAAATCCACTTAATGGATAGTTCCAAGAATCCAGACTTCAGAGGTCAGGGGTGCCTGTGTGTACTGTGGCTTCCACATGGGCCCGACTTTCACCAGTGCCCTTGTAACAAGCATCTTCGTTCCCAGAGCTCATGTCTGCGCAATACCACACACTTTGCGGATGTAGACGTTCATTCATTTGACAAACATTTATGGAGAAACCGCCAAATGCTGTTCTAGGCACTGGGGAGACAGCCATGAGTAACACGATGTCCCTGCCCTCATGGAGCCCATGGTGAGAGGAAGAGAGACTGATAACAAATAGGAAGATATATAAAAAGGGTTTTTTTCATGATGAGTGCCTTGAAAAAAAGAAACCGGGGGAGTGTGATAGAAAGTGACTTGAAGGGCAAGCATCCTTCCTTGGGTGTGGTCAGGACAGGACAGATTCGCTGAATGGGCCACTTTATGTAACACAGATAGTCCCAAGTCCTTTCTCTTTAATGGAAGTACTACTGCTACCGTGCATATGGGCAATGACGGTAATTAACAGTTACTATTTGCTGATGCCATACCTGTTCTGAATGGTTAGAAGAATCGAATCCCCGCCAGGTGCAGTGCCTCATGCCTGGAATCCCAGCACTTTGGGAGACTGAGGCAGGAAGATCTCTTGAGGCCAGGAGTTTGAGACCAGCCTGGGCAACTTAGTGAGACCCCATTTCTAAAAATAAACTTAAAAAAATTTAGTCACAAGTGGTGGTGGTGCGTACCTGTAGTCCCAGCTACTTGGGAAGCTGAGGTGGGAGGATCCCCTGAGCCCAAGAGTTTGAGGCTGCAGTGAGCCGTGATCGCACCACTGCACTCCAGCCTGGGTGACAGGGAAAGACTCTGCCTCAAAATAAACCACAAAAAGGAATCAAATGCCCCCGACAACCCAGGTGGAGGGTATCATTACAATCCCCACTTTACCAGTGAGGAAACTGAGGCACAGAGAGGTTAAGCAACACTGCACAGCTAATAATGAATGAAACTGGAATTGGAGGGTCCTGCCCAGTTTGAGAATATTGGTGCTTTGGGGTCTATCGCATGAGTGTTTAACTGCCACTTGAATAGTTATGCTCCATTAAGTATTCTCCATTCAATTTGACCCATTTTCAAAATGAATTTGGTAATTTGTAAGTTTTATCTCATTTGAGTGGAGAGGGCTTCCTTTGGGAGTTGGGAGGCGGGTGGTTCAGGAAGTTTGCAGCTTCCAGGATGGTAAAGGTAGAGAAATCTTGAAGTCATGGAAGAGGAGAGCTGCAAAGGCTCTATTTGGGCCTGGTCTCTTACTGTGTAGATTGAAAAAGAGGGCCCAGAGAGGGACTAGAGTAGCCCAAAGTCACACGCCACACACACGGTGGCCCCCTTCCCTCCAGCCTTCCTCACATTTTGAAGAGCGTGTCAGATTCTATTAAGAGTAACCAAGCGCAGTGCTCCAACATGGTTTCGGTCTATTTATCCAGGGACACCACAGCTTTGGAGGCAGCGAACATGCCCATTTGTTACTATTTGCAAAGATGGTGTACACCAAACATGGGCTTTCTGTAAACAAATTAAAAAGTAATAAAGTGGCCCCATCTGCATACTAGAGCAATGTGCTTCCATTTTAATGAAGCTTGCTATTGAAAAGCCATTTGATGGCTTGTCAAAAGCGTGAACGCCTGTGGCTGAACGTGGAAGTGTGCTGTGGTGCAAAGACATAGTCTTTTCTTCCTCCAGTGTGCTCGGGGCACCTGCTGCACCTGCTTCGAGGGCCTGGTCCTGCCCTTAGGCCGTCTGCTATGCCAGCGAGACCCCGTGTGTACATACAATACAGTTAAATATCAAGTTAAATATCAAGGTCAGACATCACAAGAGGGTTCACGGGCCAAATGAACAGTAATAATAGCAATACTATTTAATCAGCGCTGGCCGATGTCAGTGCTGGAGACCTTCCGTTTGCTCCTCCAAATCCCCTCTCCACCCTCTTCTGCCCTGCACTGTGCCCTGGGAGGCTGACTCTGTGGATCGCATCCTGGGATCTTCTCTGGGTGGTGTTACCCAATGGTTGGAGACTGGAAGGAGGAAGGTGAGTGAGGTTGGGGTAGATATTTTGGGATGGCAGTGGCTGCCTCCTCAGTGTCCACGGTACCTGTCATGGCCCCTCTCCTACAGCATAGCTTTCTTTCTTTTTTTTTTTTTTGAGACCGAGTCTCACTGTTTCACCCAGGCTGAAGTGCAATGGCACGATCTCGACTCACGGTAACCTCCAGCTCCCAGGTTCAAGTGATTCTCCCACCTCAGCCTCCAGAGTAGCTGGGATTACAGGCACCTGCCACCATGCTCAGCTGACTTTTGTATTTTCAGTAGTGACAGGGTTTCACCAGTTTGGCCAGGCTGGTCTTGAACTCCTGACCTCAAGTGATCCACCCGCCTCGGCCTCCCAAAGTGCTGGGATTACAGGCGTGAGCCACCGCGCCTGGCCTACAGCATAGTTTTGTCTCTGGGTGCCTTTGACCGCTCCCTCCCGTCTCCTCTCTAGGCCTATGGATGGCCAGCTCCCTAGCGCAGTCGGCCCAGGCCTTCTGCATTGTTCCTTGTTGCTTTCCTCAACCCAGCCCACACCTGTGCAAACAACCCCTCTGGTAAACTCCTGAACAGTTCGAATGACCCATCTGTTTCCTGCCAGGACCCAGGTTAACACAGACTGCCTGAGCTAAGCCTTCACAGAAGTGTTCTCCAGCCTCAAAACAACTATCCGAGGGAGGGGCTGTTATCAGCCCCAATGGTGGATGAGGAAACTGAGGTTTGACTTACCCAAGGTCGAGGAAGTGGCAGAATTTGAACCCAGCTCTGTCTGGCAACAGAGATTAACAGAGGTAATCACTGGCTTGCCTGCTGGAGAGGAAGAGTGACTCCAGTCCCGGGAACCTTCAGGCAGCTCCAGGAAGGGGATGGCCCATCTGTTAGGCAATCATTGATTAAGAAACATTTATTGAGCACCATTATGAGCCAGGCACAGTGCTAGACACTAGGATTTAGAGATTAAAGGGAGCTCCCCTTCCTCTGGAGGAGCCCATGGCTTAGACTCCCAGCTTTGCTAGCATGCGTGTTAGCATGACCTGGGGAATGAAAAGGAATCAATGTCCTGCTGCCCCACCACCAGCCAATTAAACCAGGGTCTCTGGTGGTGGAGCCTGGGCATTCCTGAATGAGTGACAAGGTTGAGGGCTGGAGTGGAGGCCGGGCTTCAGTGCAATGAGGGGACAGAGAGGTTGAGACAATGTGTGGCTGGGCCGACTGGGGAACACGGGCTGGCCCTGCGGATTTGGGAAGACAGAGGCCGGCAGAGGTGAGTGGTCTAGGCTAGGGGAGGAACTGGCCTGCGAGTTTACAATTATTTATTCAACAGACACGAAGTGGGCAGCCCCTGAAGCTCAATAAATCCCTATGTTTTTCTGTGTGGAGACGGTCTTTCAGACCCCTACACCACGGGAGGCTTCCTTCCTAAGAAGGCTGGGCATTGGGGAGCCATCCACCCTCCTTCCTGTCCCCTGAAACTGGTGCAAGCTTGAGAAAGCTGCTGGCTGTGGCCAAGGCCAGGACCAGGGAAGAGCGTGTGTCCCCAACATAACCTCCATCAGCCCTCACCACCGAGCGTGGACTCCATGGCTCTTACCTGGTCTTTCCAGTTTCCACCAGGCCCTTTAATGCTCTATTCTGTGGCCCACCTATTGGCAAGAAGAAAGGAATTTTTGAGTATATGGAACATCCTTTCCCTCCCTAGGACACCCAAGAGGTCAGTCTTGTTCCAGGAGATAAATGAGGTGACTCCTAGGGAGGAGACTCAGCCCTGTCCTCAGGGAGCCCCAGTCTGAGGGAGACACAGCCCCGTCCTCAGGGAGCCCCAGTCTGAGGGGACACAGCCCTGACTCAGGGAGCCCCAGTCTGAGGGGACACAGGGCCCTCCTCAGGGATCCCCAGTCTGAGGGGACACAGCCCTGCCTTCTACAGCAATGGCCACACTGTCCCAGTGGAGTCGTAGGCCAGCCTGTCTAGAGGGCTGGAGGCCCTAAAAGAACGGTTGGTGGCCTGAGGCCTGCCCAGGGAGCAGGGTGAAGCCTGACAACGGTTCTCTCCATGTCTGTCTCTCCCTCAGGAATGGGGCAGAAAGGGAAGAAAGAATGAAAGGAGGAATAGCGGGAGCCAGGCAGAACAGCCTCCATGCAAACTTTCTTTTCCTTCCCCCCAGAGGACAGTCCTGACTTCGGCTGTTCCTCTGGGTACCCTCAGCCCTTCCCCTCACCACCCATGGCCCTTCTCCCCTCATGACCAGTTAGTTACACACCAGGTCCCTCCTCTTCCCCCGGCTGAGGCCTGCAGGCCTTGAGTCAATCCCTTTCCCTGACACCCTGACCCCTCCCCCACACCCATCACGTTGCAGGGGTTCCAGCAGCTGAGAATGATCACTGAGTGGGTAGCCTGTGCCTGGGGCTGCTTGAAACCTTTGTCCATGGGATGGTTTAATCCTAACAACAGCATTAGGAAGTGGCTGCTATATATATATTTTAACAACTAGTAATCAATTTATTACAATAGTTGACCTAAGCATCTGCAATGGTGACTTCAGCCTTCACTCCTGGGCACATTACTAATGGAAGTAATGAGCTGATAACCTCGGAAGACGTGCAAGTCAACGAGTCACTTGTGGGTTCTTATCTGGAATACATCCTGCGTCTCAGAACCTTCACCACAAGTTTTTGTTGTTGTTGTTGTTTTGTTTTGTTTGTTTTGAGACAAGGTCTTGCTCTGTCGCCCAGACTGGAGTGCAGTGACACAATCTCGGCTCACTGCAACCTCTGCCTCCTGGGTTCAAGCGATTCTCCCACCTCAGCCTCCTGAGTAGCTGGGACTACAGATGTGTGCCACCACGCCTGGTTAATTTTTGTATTTTTTTGTAGAGACGGGGTGTCACCATGTTGGCCAGGCTGGTCTTGAGCTCCTGGGCTCAAGTGATCCACCCGCCTCGGCCTCCAAAGTGCTAGGATTACAGGTGTGAGTCACCGCGCCCAGCCCACCACAAGTTTTTCTTAGGGTGATTCTCAAAGTCCTGAGAGGCATCAGAACTGGTCCTGTCACTCTCGAGAGTCCTTTCCTTGGTGCCTCTGATCAAGTCAGCACACACCTCAGGGATTTTTCCTTGTGGCTGGTTAGGGTAATTCTCATTCCATGATTTGTCACCTCTGGCTCCATGAGTGT
The DNA here is from genome assembly GCF_049350105.2 of Macaca mulatta. Taxonomy (NCBI): domain Eukaryota; kingdom Metazoa; phylum Chordata; class Mammalia; order Primates; family Cercopithecidae; genus Macaca; species Macaca mulatta. The sequence continues at coordinate 144,682,523 of NC_133409.1, read as the reverse complement.
TTCTTTGGTGTCCTTAAAAGCCACAGCTGGGCCAGGCGTGGTGGCTTGAGGCTGTAATCCCAGCACTTTGGGAGGCTGAGGTGGGTGGATCATTTGAGGTCAGGAGTTCAAGACCAGCCTGGCCAACATGGCGAAACCCTGTCTCTACTAAAAATACAAAAATTAGCCTGGCATGTTGGCAGGCGCCTGTAACCCCAACTACTCGGGAGGCTGAGGCAGGTGAATCACTTGAAACTGGGAGGTAGCGGTTGCAGTGAGCCGAGATTATGCCATTGCACTCCAGCCTGGGAGACAAAGCAAGACTCCGTCTCAAAAACAACACAACAAAAAACAAAAACAAAACAAGACAAAACAACACCACAGCTGCAGTGCAGCTTCCTGACCAACTTGTTTCTTGGTGAGCGAACAGCGGTGACTCACAGCGGGAACTGGCGGAACAGAGCTCCGCAACACCCATAACCACATCATCCTGAAAAAGAGGCTTCTAGTATTATCTTCATCGTATAGCTGAGGAAACAGAGGCACAGGGAGGCTAAGCGACTTACCCAAGGTTGCAGAGCTCGTAAGCTCTGGAGGTTGAACCCAGGCAGCCTGGGCAGAGCGCCTTCTCACTGTCCTGCCTCTCCTTGGAAGTTTGCCAGTTGGATGAGGTGCTGGGGGAGGCCAAAGCTTGGAGGGATGGAGTTGACAGAAGCAGGAAGGAAGGAACTCGAGCTGGAACTTGTTCCCAGGAGTGCTCGCATATTCTTCTGCTGGGAGACTGAGGGGTTGGGGGTTGAGGCCGCTCTGGCCCAGTATGGACAAGGAGCAGCACGGGTTGTAAATTAACCGCCCTCTGAGGCTGGCGGGTCCATCCAGATGGCAGCCCACGATCAGGGCAGAAGAATCTAGCTGGGCTGCATCTGGAGCCAGGGTTAGCCTCCCTTCTGTCCCTCTCCTGGAGGGGAAGATGAATCATACTGGCTTCAAGTTGCCCCAGGATGGTCCAAGAGGAATAGACCAATCCTCCTCAGACAGCTCTCTGGCCATGCACCTAGCCCCTACCCCACAGCTGAGTCTGTAGGAGACTAAACTGCCACCCACCCAGATGCCACTTATAGATGCTAATTTTCATGTATTAGTTCATTTAATCCTCACAATAGCCCCCTGTGGGGAGGTTAGAGAGGTTGAATCACTTGTCCAAGGTCACACAGCTCCAGCTAACTCTGGAACCAGTGTTCCTGACCACTAGGCACTTGCCTCTGCATTCCGCAGCCTTGTCGAGCCAGTTCACGCAGCTGGGGTTGGACCTCAGGTTTTTCTCTGAGTCTCCTGGCCCACATGGGAACAGAGCTCTGAGATCGGGGTCCTGGACCTTTGTGTCCAGCTCTGCACCCTGCTCTCCATCTTGCTCCCCTCAGCAAGTGGTTGTGGTATGTCCTCAGATGTCTGCACCTGGGTCTGCAGGTGCCTGAAACCGCCTGGCATGGTGGTTCAGAGCTTGGACACTAGAGTGCCCATATACCAGCCCTGCTGTGTGGTCCTGGGCAAGTTACCTAACCTCTCTGGGTTTCAGTTTCCATTCCTGCCAGGTGGGGATAATAATCTCTGATGAGGCAGCCCAGGCGTCTGAATTTTTAAATCAGCACCCTAGGTGGATCTGATATCCATGAAAGTCTGAAACCACTAGGGAGGGGAGGGTCATATAATTGTCTGGATGCTGGTCAGCGGGGAACAGATCTACTAACCCTAAGATTCTCTGATCTCTCACCCTCTATCCTCAACAGGACACTAGGAACCCCCCCTCTCCCCACTGCAGTACTGGCCTGTGAGTTGAACTTTCCACAGTTGCCCAAATCTCTCTTATATGACAAGGAGGCCCCAGGCATTCTGGTCACAGCACCCAGTCTCTCTCCTTAGAAAGCACGTACAATCCGTCTAACACAGCCTTGCAGGAGGATGAGTGTGCATGGGTGTGCATGTGAACCTCTGTGTGGGGGGGTCTGTTTCTGCATGTGTATCTCTGTGTCTCTGTACCTGTGAGTGTCCCTGTATCTCTGCACATGCCCTCTCAGCAGCAGCGTCTGGTGATGAAGCAGTTGGGGCTGGTGCTTCTGCCGGGAGTGGCGGCAGCTCCCTCCCACAGCTCAGAGCCCTCTTGGCCCCCTGGCTCCCCACATCCCAGGGGCCTCCACACCTGGCTTCTGGCTTCTGAGCCCTCCTAAACTGAGGCTGCTTTCCGTTAATTATTTCCTGCCTGAGTCCTGGAGCAGCATCTTTAACTGTTTACTGCACAGAGCGCAAGCTGAGGCCGCAGAGCTGGGAGCCGCAAACGCTGCACAGAGTCCACGTTTGGGACCTGCCTCCTGTCTGGTACAAGCTGTGTGACTTTGGGGCCCTCCTTGAGCTTCAGTGTCATCATCTTTAAAATGGGGACATTAATAACTATGTCATGGGTTGTTATGAGGAAATGAGAGTTCAGAGCCCATGGTCTCATCGGGGACATCAAATCATCAGATTGTAACACAACGTGCGGTGAGGGCCGAACTGTTCATAATCATCATAAGCGACTTTTCCTGAGGGTTTCCTCAGCGTCACACACTGGGCCAAGCGCATCACAAGCCCTCACTTGATCCCCACATCGACCCCACGAATTGGCCTCTGTTATTTCTCTGTTTTACAGCTGATGCCGCTGAGACCCCGATATGTGAGATGACTTGCCCAAGGTCCCACAGCCAGTAATTTCAGTGCAGGCAGTCAAGCCAAGCATTGAGGGAGACGGAAGAAGCGGGGAGCAACTGTGCCTGGATGGGTGAGGGTGGAGGATTGCACAGGTTAGGGGGCTCATTCTGGGTCCCGCCAGGGGAGTCAGTTGAGAGCAAAGGTCCAGAGACTGTGGGGTGAGGGTGGCCTCGCATCCCAGTGGGGTGGGCTGTGGCTCCTCATCAGGAGGGGCTGGCTGTGGTCCTGAGCATCCCTCGTTGTTGAAGGTAATAAACCTGCCTCTTTATCCCCCTCCGAAGAGGCCATTTTGTTACTCTTCGGTTCTCCCGGCACCATAGCGCCAATAAGCCCTGTCTTTATGGCCAACAGCAGACACATTGAGCTGGTTAGGGACGCTCCCTTGCCCGGTGTTTGCCCAGCATCTAAGAGGAGGCCTGGGCCCTATTTCCTCACTCCTCTGTAGCAGAGCTGAGCGCCTTCTTTCTTTTTTAATAGTTCCACTCCAGGAGCTGAGTCCCCTAATCTCTTTCCCAATCTTTGGTTACAACACTTGATTCATCCACAGCCATGCAGTGTGTGTGAAAGGTCTCCTGGTTCCTGGGAGTGCTGGCTGTGATGATATCATCCTAGAAGTCACTGACCGGATTGGGGATGGGGCTGATGCTCACTGAGTGCCTGGCACACTATGTGCCGGGCCCTGGGCTACACAACGGACATTGAACACTTCCCAGAGTCAACCCTACAAGGTACATGACCTTGGGCAAGTTACTTGACCTCTGTGGGCCTCAGTTGCCTTATCAGTAAATTGGGGGTAATAATAGGACTCACTTCCCTGGAATAAATGACTTTCTCCAAGCAAAGCAACTTAGAGTAGTGGTATCTCCACAGACCAAGCCCTATAGAGGTGATGGGGATAAGGCTTGGGGGCTAGAGATCCTGCCCAGGTTTCAGCTGGGATTTAAATCCAGGCCTCTCTGGCTGCTAAACTCATCCTTATTTCACCACATTCTGTTGGCATCCAATCCAAGCTCTTCCTTCTATGGGAAAGGCAAAACCCAGCCTGGCGGGGTGCAAAGCAAAGGCAAAACCCAGCCTGGAGCCACTTCCCCAAGAGCACACAGCAGCAAGCGAGGAGGCCACGTGGGACAGCGCCCTGCACGAGGAACAGCCACTTCCCCTCTCTGGGTCTCAGTTTCCTCACCTGTAAAATGGGTGAAGGGGTTGGTTGGACTTGAAGGGCCCTAAGGCACTGCTGGTTCCGTATTTGAGTGGTAGAGCCTGAACTTGAATAACAGAGATTTGTCATGGTAGAAGGGACCATAAAGCTCAACCCATTGAAACTGCTGGTCCCAGAGCTCTGCACACTCCACAGTGTGCTTGCAGAGCGTTTTTAGAATTTACATTTGAATTTGTTTAGACAGGCTGCTGTCTCCGGGCTCCACAGCTGGCTCCGCTCCCTAAAGCCTCACACCAGGTCTCCTTATATCCTTCGCACCCTTATCTCCTTGGTCCCTGATCTGCTTCAAACTCCTCATTGCTCAGAAAATAATAATTGATATTGCTAATGAGCTCTTTCTATGGGTCAGACGCTGTTCTAAGCCCATTCATAGGATCTAACTCATCTAACCCTCATAGCATGCCTCTATGCAGGTATCCTTACGAGCCCATTTTACAGATGAGGAACACAAGGCTCAGGGCAGTTAAGTAATTTGCCTAACACCCTTGGGCAGGACCAAGGCCAAAGAAGGAGCATAATTTACCAAATTGGCAAAATAGATTATCCGGATTCACTGTGCAGTGCTCTGTGCATGAAACAGCCTCAGCCAGGGCAGGCATTTTTGGGGGGCTCCCTCTGTCCCTGCCCTTTGGGGTATGGTAGAAGGAAGGAGAAGAAGAGGTGTGTCCCCCAGCTCCACACTCTTTCCACCAGACAATGACCACCCTCTACCCCGCCCAGTCTCTCTGGGGGTCCTATATCCTAGCGGCTGCAGAGGATCAAAACAGCGAGTTAAAAGCGGAAACCCGCAGCATTTTCTTCACAATTCCCTCTGCCTCTTGAGGAAGAAGGCACAAGTGTTCGCAGGAGCTTTCAAGTTCTTGGGAACAGAAATGAGATGCTCTCATGGCTCTTCCTCTGCGTTTGAGGCCCTCGGTGCAAAGTGCTATTATTAGCATTGCCTTCACTGTCTTCCAAACAGGCTTCCCCTGGAAGAAGTAATTAAATGCATTATTCTATGCAAAATAAAAGCACATATCCACATTTGCAGCCTCTGACACTATCCCACTCATTTTGTGATTTTTACAGTTGGGAAGCTTTTTGTTGCATCCCATCCAAAGAGGGCAATTCGCCCTGGCACAGGGCCCATGGAGGGTAGAGGGCAGGCCCTGGTGAGAGCCTAGCAGTTGGATGAGGTGGTTTGTTTGTGGATTTTGAGGCTGGAAATTGGGGCCATGTGAGAAATGGAAGCACTGAAGTATCTGGGCCAGGCAGGGCTGAGCCAAATCCCTTCAGACCAGATGGAGAATGAGGATTAGAGGGGTTGGCCACCAGCCCCAGGTGACCCAGCCTTGGGGGATGCCCTGCCTCCTCTGAGCTGGGCAATTCCTAGCAAGAAGACTCCTGTCTGAATCTTGCCTACTGGAGCCGGAGACTGAGCTTTCTTTCTTTCCTTTCTTTTTCTTTCTTCCTTTCTTCCTTCCTTCCTTCCTTCCTTCCCTCCCTCTCTCCCTCCCTCCCTCCCTCCTTCCTTCCTTCCTTCTCTTCTCTTCTTCGTCTTCCTCCTCCTCCTTTTCTTTCTTTCTTTCTCTCTCTTTCTTTCTTCTTTTCTTTCTTCTTTCTTTCTTTCTTTTCTTTTTTTTTTTTTTTTGAGACAGAGTTTCCCTCTCGTTGCCCAGGCTGGAGTGCAATGGCATGATCTCGGCTCACTGCAACCTCCACCTCCCAGGTTCAAGTGATTCTCCTGCCTCAGCCTCCCGAGTAGCTGAGACTACAGGCACCCGCCACCACACCCGGCTAATTTTTGTATTTTTAGTAGAGAAGCGGTTTCTCCATGTTGGTCAGCGTGGTCTCAAACTCCTGACTTCAGGTGATCCTCCCGCCTTGGCCTCCCGAAGTGCTGGGATTACAGGTGTGAGCCACCATGCCCGGCCTGAGCTCCTTTCTTAATTCCTCCCTCTCCTTTAGCCTCCATGGCAAATCTGTTTCCTGGCGTTGCTTGTTTGATTTACTCAACAGTTTCAAATGCATCTGCTTTTCTCCCTGGAGGCCAGGGCCTTAGTGTGGTCCCACTGTAACAGGAGAGCAGTGGCTAAAGGCACAGGACTGTGGGGTAGGAGCCGGGGTCTGAATCTTGGGCTTTACTGTGACTTGCGCTGTAACCTTGGACTAGGGTTGCTCGATTCAGGAAGTCAAAAATACAGGCTGCCCATTTGAATTGAATATGTAATGTTTGGGATATATTTATGCTTTAAAAAATTCCTTGCTTATCTGAAATTCAAATGTAACTGCTCATTCTGTATTTTATCTGGCAACCCTACCTTGGACAAATTCTTTAACTTCTCAGTTCCCATGTCTATAAAATAGGGGTAATAATGGCACCTACTTCAAAGGTGGTTCTGAGGGTGAAATGAGTTAAAAACACAAAATGCTTAGAACAGGACAATAATGACCATCTCACTTAATTAGTGTATTAAGAAGTGCTTCATACATTGAAAAATGCCTTGCAAATGCTGTTGATGTGTTATTTTTGCTGTATCTTCCCTCTCCCCCGACTTCATCAGAGGCAGCAAACCAGCAAAGTGCGGGTGAGGTTAGACCTAAGAGGAATTTCCTGGCAGGAAGGATCAGTCACATCCGTCCTGCACAGGAGCCCCAAAACTTGAAGATGCTGCAGCTGGTGACATGTGGGCTGGGGAGATGGGTGGTGGGGCTGTAGCATGCGGACAGTGACAAGCTCTCTAGGACTATGAGAATGAATGAACCGTGACTCCACCAGTCACAGAGATGAGTCACACAAACACTGCCAGGCTGGCTGAAAGAAACCAGATACAAAAGAATGCATAACATGGGACTCTGGTTTTTTTTTGAAACGGAGTCTCGCTCTGTCTCCCAGGCTGGAGTACAATGGCGTAATCTCGGCTCACTGCAACCTCCGCCTCCTGGGTTCAAGTGATTCTCCTGCCTCAGCCTCCCGAGTAGCTGGGATTACAGTCGCGCACCACCAAGCCCGGCTAATTTTTGTAATTTTAGTAGAGACAGCGTTTCACCATGTTGGTGAGGCTGGTCTCAAACTCCTGACCTTGTGATCCACCCACCTCGGCCCCCTAAAGTGTTGGGATTACAGGCGTGAGTCACTGCACCTGGCAGGACTCTATTTATATAAAGTTCAGAAGCAGGGAAAACTGAACCACATTGTTGAGGGAACACACAAACAGAGAAAGGTAGGAAGCGACTGCCTGGGACTCCTGGGGAGGAGAAGGTCAATGGGAAGGGATCCACAAGTTGCTGGGTGCTGGCGAGGTTCTGGTCCGTGACTGAGGTGGTGGCTACCCTGCTTTGAAAGAATTTGTTAATGGAACATTTGTTTCATGCCCTTTTCTGGACGTGAGATTTATTCCACAATGCTAAAAGGTTACGGGAGAGGGAAGAGGGTCACGCTTGGGAAGCACCTGAAGCTCACCTTCTTCCTGGAAGGCGCCTGAAGTTCTACCTTCTTCTGGAGAAGGGCCTCCAGGGAAGAGGTGGAAGCTGACCTTTCCATGCCCCCAAAGTTAGAAAGTAAAGCTAGAAAGCGGGGCAGCCTGCGTGTTGCCGGCCTGAGTCAGACTCATTAAGATTCCTTCTCAATCTGCCCTGGGGTCCACAGGGCAAAGAGAAACCTGTGAACCGTGCAGGCAACTGGGGTGAGAGAGAAAGATTGGCAGGGAGCAGGGAGAGAGGTGGAGGTGAGGAGGAAGACAGGTGGGGTTGGGGGGGATGGAGTGGGGAAGAGAGATGGGGAGAGAGGCTGAGGACCCTAGGCCAGCACGCCAGGTCTGAATCCTTTAGCCAATCCATTCTAATGACAGCTCTTCAGTGTGCTCCTCCCTGCCTCCCCCAGGAGCAGGGATAATTACTGAAGATAATGATCACTTAGGGGGCAGGGGGCACTTTTCATTAACCCCAGACCTGGAATCCAACTGCCCTTCCCGAAGAGGAGTCTGCCCCTCACCCCATCCTGCAGGGCCCACTCCTGCCAGCCCCTACCTTGAGTCATGCCACTGGCAAGTCCCTGTGCCTGTCTTCACCTTAATTCCTGGGTGAGTGACATTTAAGGGCGAGCTCTTCATTGGGCCATAACAATTTACAAGCCAGGCAGTGGTGGGTCGTTCTGAGGCCTGCGGGGAGCGGTGGCCCTTTATCATCTGCCGGGGTGAGGGGCCAAGTGATGCATGGCTTCTCATTAAAGCCTCGCCAACACCACCAGGGAAGTAAAACATTTTAGCAACCCGTTCACTTTTCATGTCCCAAGCCACCCTCCGCGTCAGGAAAGCCACTCCTGACTTAGGGCAGCTGGGAAGCACAGAGGCCTTTAAATGTCTTATTTATATCTTCCCGTCCCTCCCTCGGGGCGCCGTCCAAGGCAGGAAGCCAGCAGGGCTTCGTGCGGCTGTCCCAGTCCCGGAGCTGCTCCCCCTCTCAGCCCTGAGAACAGGCACCCCAGAACCATCTCTTTCTGGGGTTCACAAAGTGGTTTCATTCACCCACCACATCTTCACTGAGCCCCTCAACCGCTCAAGGTCTGTCGGTAGTAAGTGCAGAGGCTGGATTTGAACTTGGGTATCTGGGGCACATTTAAAGCCAGACTTTCCCACAAAGAGGTGAGACCAAGCAGGAGGAGCTCAGGGGAGGTGACCTAGGGTTGGCCCTGAAGCCGGCAGAGGTTTGGAATGGGGATGCCCAGAGGCCATCCCTGGAAGACAACTCATTTTTGCAGGAGAAGGTGGGGTGGGTGGGGAGATGGAGTGACCTTTCTTTCTCATCTCAAGCTTCACTACTGTGAGGCTCTGAGATTTTCTCTTTCCATTTGTGCCTCTCTCTGGCTTGTCCTCTCTCCCCTGTCTTTTCTTTTTCCCCCTCACCACTCCCCTTCTTCCTCCTTTTTGTCTGTCTCCATCTCTTGGGCATTTTCTAGAGAAACAACCTGGTGAGCTGGGAAGAGGAAGTGACGTGGCCTTGGCCTGCGAGCACCCGGCTTCACAGCCAGCTTTGCCGCCGCCGGCTGAGTCTGGACAGCTCTGAGCTGCTTCCATTTCTCATGTGCAAAATGGGTCTTGGCCTGGTGTGGTGGCTCACGCCTATAATCTCAGCACTTTCAAATGAGTGTGAGACCCTGGAAAGTCCTGGAAATCTCCTCGTCTTCTCTTGAGAACTTTTAACATCAAGAAAAGCCCTGACCAGGCTCGGTGGCTCACACCTGTAATCCCAGCACTTTGGGAGGCCGAGGTGGGTGGATCACGAGGTCAAGAGATCGTGACCATCCTGGCCAACATGGTGAACCCCTGTCTCTGCTAACAATACAAAAATTAGCTGGGTGTGGTGGCAGGCACCTGTAATCCCAGCTACTCGGGAGGCTGAGGCAGGAGAATCACTTGAACCCGGGAGGCAGAGGTTGCAGTAAACTGAGATTGTGCCACTGCACTCCAGCCTGGGGGACAAGAATGAAACTCCGTCCCCAAAAAACATAAAAAATAAAATGGGTCTAGCTGTCTTTCATTTTCAACAGTGGCTGCAAAGATGAGGAGCCCAGACCAGAAGAGGTATCCAGTGGATGCTGGTACTGGAGGCAGACCTGGCCCACAGTCCATTACAAATCTAAGCTCCCCTTTCCTCAGTGTGGAGTGTCTGGCTGAGAAGTAGCTGTCCAGCCAGGAACCCCATTTTTCAGACCCCTTTGTACATAAGTAGGGCTGAATTTCTAGTTCTTTCCCATGGACTGTGTGCAGGGCACGGTGTGCTGCTTTCAGATGGAAGGATCAAGAATTGATCTTTCCTTGCCTGGCGGCTGCACAAGGAGAAATCGGAATTCTTTGAGGGGGCAGAGCCAGAAGAGGGAGGGAGCAGGGGGAGGCCGCCCTGACAGCAGAGCTGGCGCTCGGCTGTGACTGAGCAGGAAACGAACTTTCACAGGCTGAGCCACTGACATGGGGCTAGCCCGTTACAGCAGAGGCGTTACCGCTTCTTTTTTCCATCCCTGCCTGGCAACTGTCTTGATCCCTGTCCAGGCCTCGTGATCTGGAGGGAGTGCGTCCCGTTCCCTCTGACCTAGGCCCTTGCCCTGACTCAGGCCTGGCTGCCCTGGTGTCCAGATGTGGCCATCTTGGCCATCAGACTCAGGGCAGACTGGGGCCTTCTGCCCAGGTGCCAAGTGCAGTCCCCACCTCAGTGGATGCTGACAGGTCGGTCTGGTGGCCCAGGAGGTCTCACTTAGTCATACGGTCCTCTGCGGATTGGTGTATAGGGACCCAAGCCACACTGCACTTTAGAAATCCTGCTCTCCCGCAGGAGTACCCAGGGAGAGAGAAGCCACCATCTGTCAGTGCAGTTAGCCCTGGCCCCACATCCTCTCTGGCCCTGGCTTACGTCTTCCGGGGGCTTTGTGGGCCTCCTTGTGCAGCCTCCCTATGGTGCTGGGCTGGGGCCTCCTGCATTTCCATGGTTTTTATGATTCTGTCTTCTCCCAAGGCCTCCCTTAACTCTGCCTTGTTTCCCCTGACCTTTCCCCACCTGTCCTGACTTCTCACCTCTGTTCCCTGCCGCCTGCTCCAGGTCTTCCCCAGCGGATGCTGCAGTGCAGATGCCTAGGTCTTCCTCGGAATAGAAGCACAGCCAGAGACTCAAAGAGGTCATCTCCAGGGGTGAGCTTTCGCTTTGCCTCTGTCTTAGCAGAGCACGAAGTCCCTGGAGGGAGACAATGGCAAATTGGATACAAATCTCTCCGTGGCAGATTCACTTTCCTGGGATTAGGCCAACTCTCACGCTGGCCCTCCCCAGACAGACTCTGCCCTGAGTCATTGGTACCTGATGGCAGAATGGGCAGCAGCTTTCCTCCCCTGACCTTCTCTCCCGGTCCCTGCCTCATCACCCTGAGTCCTTGGCACATCCTCTACCCCTGAGCCCACCCTCTCCCAACTTGAAGCCCCTGATCCTCTGCCACCAAACCACGACCCTGCCCTTACTTCTGAACTCTGAGTGGCATTAATTGCCTCGAAACATGACTTAGGCTCATCTCCCAGACTCTGGTCCCTGTACTCTTCTTTGGACAAGGCGAGGGCTCAGTTCCAATTATCCTGAGGTGGCGTTGAGGGGGTGGACATTGGAACAACCCCTCTGCCTCTGATCAGCGACCTGAGCAGCACAGGTGAGCGGTTCACCTGCAGATTCTGAGCCAACAGCATAGCCTCTGCTCTAAGACAGACAGACAGACAGACAGACAAGAGTGGTGAAGTATTCTGGTACATGTGGTACGGAGAGGCCCAAAGGAGAATGGCCAGTTTCACTGGGGAGGGGCCGGGCTCAGCAAAAACCTCACTAAGAGGAGGGAGCGTGGAGCTAAGTCTTGGAGGATGGCTAGGTGTCCAGGAGGTGGAGGAGACAGCGGTGGGGAGGGTGTTTCAGACGGAGGGCACAGCCACTGCAAGGCCCTGGAGGGAGCGTTGAGTCCCACACACAGAATGGCCAGAGGGAGAAGATGGGGAACAGACAGGGTGGAAGGGCCTTGCCTCCCTCCTGAGGAATCTGGCCTTTATCCTGAGCGTGGTGGGAGCTGCTGAGGGAGTTAACCCAAGGAGTGACCTGATCAGATTCTTTGGTTTCCTCTGCCCCGAAGTCTTCTTACTTCTATCCCAACAACTGAGCTAGGCTCCCGCCCCCAGCTCGGGCTGGCACACTGTCGGTGCCCAGCATGAGTGCGTGGACACTGCTCATGTCTCTCACCATTGTCCCTAAAATCAAATGCACAGTCCATGGAGGCTTGCCCTGCCGGCTCCTGAACAGCTGGCTGACCCACTCCGACGCCGCGGGCTCCCCCTGGAGGAGTGCCCACGCTGGGTGTCGCTTTATGAATTGGGCTGTTTTTGCCACCTGGGCTGGTGTCCCCACTCCCCACCCCATGCCAGCCCCCACTTTTCCTCTTACTTGGCTCCTTCTCATCTGGAAGGTCTTGGCCACAATATCACCTACTTGGAGAGACTTTCCAGAGTGTAAAGAAGTCCCCACTGCCAAGATTTTCTCATGGATGATGCCCTTTTACTTTGTAGCACCGAACCTGGTTTGTTGTTATATAATTGCGGTTTGTTTGTGGTCTGTCTCCTCCATTAGGCTAAAACCTACAGGGCACGTGGCTTTTGTCTTCCACTGCATCTTGGGGCCTGGCACAGGGCACAGGGTAGGGAACCAGGACTATGTGTTGAAGGAATGAATGAGGCTCAAACCTCTGCTCAGACTCAGGGCTCCTTAAAGTCAGGAATCTGCCTCCCTTTTCAGCCTGGGCCCCCGTCAGCCCCTGCACAGGGCAGGGACTGCTTTCACCCCTCTCCCTTCTCTCCTAGGGTCTCCTTGCCGCAGTCAGAGCTGGAGCTGGAGCAGAAGTGCGGCTGAGGCCACTGAGGAGGCATTCACAGCTCAGACCTGCAGCCTCCTCCAACCACAGAGCCAATGCTGTGGAACGGCCACTCGGCACTAGGGATCTCCAGGGAAACCCTGCCAGCGCCCTGAGCTTATGGCCTGGCCTTAAACCTGCACCACTGGCTTGAAAAGTGCCACAACCTCTCCCTATCTTTAAAGATAGCACAGCACCTGCCTTCGTGAATCCATTTCAGTGAAAGTGTGGCTTAAAAACCAGAGCTGTACAGCAACATACACACACGCCCCAAACACATCCTCACTTCCACCTTCCATCTTTTCTCTTTGCTCTTTCTGCATTCACCCCTCTGGCCCAGTCTCTGTGTCTCTGTTCCACCTATTTCTGTCTCTGTCAATCTGTGTCTCTTTCCATCTGCCTCTGTCCCTTGCTGTGTCTCTGCTTCTCTCTGCCACATTTTGTGTTTCTTTTCTGTCCCTGTCCACTTGTAAGTGTTATTCTGCATCTCACGCCCTCTCTGAGTTTTTGTTCATGTCTGCCTGCTTCGCTCACCCCCAAGGGCCCTGAGGTCCCCGCCACCCCTCGTTCCTCCGTTCCTCTGTAGCAGCCGCCTCTCTGGGTGCCACTAGCTCACACTTAGCTCTCAAGGCAATCGTAGAAAGAAGAAAGGGAGGAGGATGCTAGCGGGGAGCTTGAAGCAAGTGGTGGGGCAGCAGTGAGAAGTAGAAGTAGCGCTGAATAAATACACAGCTGTCTCTTTTATCTCTTCTTGGCAGGAGGCAGAAGCTGGGGCAGGGGCGGCTCAGAAGAATGGGCGTGGAGGCAGACGGATGATGGGGCCCAGAGTGACACGGGGAGACTCAGGGCAGCAGACAGGGCTGAAATGAAAGGGGACGCAAGTTTCCATGACCTCTGGCTCCTGGCAGGAGACTTTCCACCCTGATGATTGGGGACAGGGAATTGTTTAGGAGTCCAAGACAAAAGGATAAAATAAGGAGACCATGGGAAGGGCAGTAAGTGTGTGTGTGCACACACACACACCTATGTTGCGTGTGATAGTCACTAGTGCTATTTGCTAAATATTTCTGGGTCTTGGCTTCCAAATTGCACTCCCTGGCCCCCTTGTGGTTGGATGCGGCCATATGACCAGTTCTGGCCAATGGGCAGAAGAGAAAGTGTCACTTCCCAGCAGAAGAATGGAATTGCCAATGCAATGCCTTCCAGAGGTCTTTCTTTCCCTCTGGCACCATGACCAGCAAGCTTTGATCTGGTGGCTTCTCCATCAGCCTTGGCCTCGGGGTGATATGATGTGCAGAAGCTGTGACTGGCATGTTGTGTGAGCAAGAAGTAAGCCCTGTGGTTTTAAGCGGGAGAGATTTTGGAGTTGTTTGTTAATGAAGCGGAGCCTTGCCTGTCCTGACTGATATAGTATACAGGCCTGTGATTGTAGAGGTGTCTGTATGGAGTGTAAAGTGTCCAGGGATTGTGTGTTTAAGCATGTGTATGTGCCAATATTTATTCAACACATAAATAAGCATGAGTGTTTAGAAGTGAGTATGTGTGAATACAAGCCTTGGTATTTTTGCTACACACCCAGCAAGTGGTGAAGAAGGAAAGTTTCCCTCTGCTGCTGTCTCACCTCCTCTTTGAGGTAGAAACACAAAGGGCCAGATCTTGGGTCCCCCTTGCCTCCTAACCACACGCCTAGCTTTAACCTCTAAGTCTTCTCTTCCCAGCAGCTGCTACCCTCTTCCCTGAGTGTTCCTGGGGTGGCTACTGCTTTTGGCTGCCTGGCACAATTTCCCTCTCTCCGAGCCCCAGGCAGAGTGACTGGTTCTGGGATGGGCGTGTGGCCTGGGCCAGATCATTCAGACACCTTCCCCAGGATTTTGCTGCTGGAGCAAGCAGGGAAGTGGAGCGCCCCTTCCCTTTGGGGTGATAGACACAGGAAGGGGTGAGATGTACAGCTGTCCCTGCCATGGAGGGACGAGTGGCCAGGCTGAAAGATGCTGAGTTGAGAGAAAGGAACAAGATATTTTGAATCCAGTGCCGCCTGGTATCAATAATGACATGGACCGGTGTGTTTATTTGCTTGCTCTCCCAGGCTGTGGTGGACTCTGGAGCCCAGCGGCCTGGGCTGCAATCTTGCTAAGTGATATGAGCACCTTATTTAATCCCTGTGCCTCTGTCTCCTCTGTGACGATAATAGTGTAAATTTCACAGCATACTTCTGAGAATTAAATGAGTGGATTCACATTAGTGCTCAGAACAGTGCCTAGTACACGGCGAGCAGCTGACATCGGCTATTATGATTTCCTAAACCAATGTGAATTGGGTTTTTGTTACTGGCAACTGAAATGGTTCTGGTTATTAATAATTCTGTCTTCCCAGGCTGATCAGCCAAGAAGCACCTGGTTCCACTACTTCTTTTTCTTCTGGTTCAGAAACAGAAGCAGAAATCTCCTTTAGATTTTCACCAAGTCCTTTATCCTTCAATGGTAACTTTTACAGAGGGCGGCAAAACAACACAATGGGAATTCCACTCAAGCAGAAACAACTGCAGAAAGCCCGGGTTGGGGCTTTCTGGGCCTTCTGTTAGGTGAGAATGTCCCAGGCCAGCTCTCCCCTACCCCTCCCAACCTGGGGTGGTTCTAGGAGGGTGCTGGGGGGTCAGGCAGGCCTGGGTGGGAATCCTGGCACTTCTGACTGGCTGTGGGACCCCATGTAAACATACAATCTTGTAGAGCCTCAGTTTTCTAATCTATAAAATGGGACTAATAATAACAAGAGCTGCTCCATGAGATTTTCATGACATTTAAGTTAATGCATATACTGAAGTTCTCCATAGATGTTGTGGTTGCTAACTCATCCTGGTAAGAGATTCCTCTAATACGTGCTTTAGAAAGCAGCTCTTCTGGCCGGGCGCGGTGGCTCACACCTGTAATCCCAGCACTTTGGGAGTCCGAAGCAGGCAGATCACTTGAGCTTAGGAGTTCGAGACTAGCCTGGCCAACATGGTGAAACCCCGTCTACTAAAAATACAAAAAGTTTAGCCAGGCATGGTGGCGTGTGCCTGTAATCCCAGCTACTCAAGAGGCTGAGGCAGGAGAATCACTTGAACCCAGGAGGTGGAGGTTGCAGTGAGCCAAGATCCTGCAACTGCACTCCAGCCTGGGCGACAGAGCGAGACTCCTTCTAAAAAAAAAAGCCCGGGGGGGAGCGAGGGAAGAGCAGTTTTTCTAATCGCTACCTGGGCCGAATGTGAGCTTCGGTTCCTCAAACTTTGGCTAAGGGAGATTTGGGACGGCCCCATTGGTGGGATCCCAGTCCTTTCCAGAAACTGCTTCTGAATCTTCTGACTATGGGGGTCTCTTCTCACACTCCCATACCCTCCAGCCACCACTCAGGCCTGGGCTGGGCTGTGTGTCTCTGTTTTGGACCCTTGCCCAGGTCCTTGGCAGAGAGACACTCCCCTTTCCGGCCCCGAAAGACCCACCCCCTGGCTTTAGGCTGTTCTGCAGCCTTTTCAGGAGGAAGCAGAGGATGGGCCTCTGTCCCCCTGATCAAGTCCCTTCTGTCCCTCCTCCCAGAGAGCCCTCCACTGCCCCCACCCGCCCCACCCACCTCCTCCTGAGTTGGCCTCCAACTCCCACCTCCCTTTCTTCCAGTGTGTCTGCATTCCTTTTCCTGTGTCAAAACCTACTCAAATACTTCCTATCCTAAAAAAGTTCTCCCTCGCTAGGCACAGTGGCTTGCACCTACGATCTCAGCTACTTGGGAGGCTGAGGCAGGAGGCTCGGTTGGGCCCAGGAGTTTGAGGCTGCAGTGAGCTATGATTATGATTGTGCCACTGCACTCTAGCCTGTGCAACATAGTGAGACCCTGTCTCTAACAAAACAAACAAAACAAAACAAAACACCCTCCGTGGGTCCCAAGCATCCAAGTCTTCATGTCCTCTCCTCTCTGTCCTTTCCTGAGCTCTCAACAGCAAAGCTTCTGTGACTTCCAAGCCCTGAATATGCTCTTGATAAGCTGCCAATGACTAGGCAGACTTCTTGGTCTTGGAATCCTCCTCCACCAGCACTGGGCTCCCAGGCCGACCTCCGTGACCAGCATGGCCCAGGCTCCCTGCGCCAAGGAGGGCCCACCAAGGGAGAGGCCCACAGAAGATCAGAGGGAGAAGAGTGAAGCCAAGATCTTTATTTTCCTGATGTGCTCCCTGCGGGGCTTCAGGGGACTGACTTTTTGCTGTGTCTCTCCACACTAGGCTACAGCTCCCTTCCAGCAGGCCCTCCCCATGGCTCTGTCCATGTCCCTTTGGGCCCAGCTCCCCTGTTCCAAGCCCTGGGGCTTCAGCATCTCCTGTTGATGTCCCTGCACCTTGCCCACACCTTTGCACCTGGCCTGAACCTTCATTAAACTCTGTTTGAATCACTCAGTTTGAATATACCTTGAGTTTACTGCCAGACTGGAATTGTTAATAGAAGGTCCAGCACCAAATCCATGGGAAACACCTGTGTTTTTCTCATTGGTGCTTTCTGCTGTATTTGATTGGCCTCCCTCCTTCAAAAGCCCCTCTATCCTGACCCCACCGCGACACAGTGCTCCACCAGCTTCCTTTTCTCTCTGACAGTTCCTTCTTGGTCTTTCTCTGACTTAGGCCCTTGCTCTATTCTCTCTCCTGGGTAGTTGCCTCTACAGCCCTTGGGATTTCAGCCACTATGTACATTGCTAGTCCAGCCTTTGCCCATGGAGCTCAGGACAGAATATTCAGTTACCTCCTGGAAGTCGATATGGACACCCTCAGGTACCTTAAACTCAGTGTGTTCCAAACTGGACTTCTTCCCCTCAGCCTGCTCCTCCTCCCATGTAACCTTTCAGAGGGTGGCACTGCGGTTCACCCACACCCAGGCCACGTACCCAGAAGTCGGCCTTGATTGTGATTTTGCTCACTCTGTCTTCATCCTTTTGGGTGCTGATGCTTGGATGTCCAAAATATTTATTGACTCTCCCTTTCCCTCAACTCAATCCTTATTACTCTGACATGGTTCCCCATCATCCCATCCCGTTTTCCCCTCCCTGGACTGTGGCAAAAGCTTCCTAACTGACATCCCAGTCTCCGACACCCACTCCAATACATCTCTACATTACAAATCTGAACTGGTGACTCCCCTGCTCAAAATCCTTCAATGGCTCCCTATTGCAAGCTTGTTGGATGGCGAACAAGACTCTACGATCTGAGCCCTGCCTCTTTCTCTTGCACCTTTGTCCTGGGACTATAGAGCTGTCTCCACTCCCTTCACACTCCATGCCTTTGCTACACCGTCCCTTCTGCTTGCAATTCTCTCTCTGCCCCCTCCAACCACTGGCCACTCCTGGACAACCTTCACTGCTTCTTAAAGTGGTGTCACTTCTTCCAGACAGAGGCACAGTAGCCAGGTTTTATTTTTTGTTTGTTTGTTTTCAATCTCAAGGGGAATCTGGTATGTGAAGCAGAGGACGGGACTTGGCCATTGTTTGGAGGGGAAACCAGTACCTAAAAAACACCCCCTCCCGCCAGGAACCTTGTCGGCATGCCTTGCGTTCCTCCTTCCTTGCTGTTTTCCCCAACTCTTCAGGACTGAGAATCCCCTGGGTCTGACGGTGGCTACAGCCTTGCAGCTGCCAGACTGTGGTGTGCTGAGCTGGTCACTTCACCTCTCTGTGCCTCTCTGGCTGGGCTCTCTGGATAAGGTTCTACAAGGTTTTCCGTTTCCAGAGGCCCTGGGGTAGGGTAATAAGTGGTTACTGAAAAGAACTGTGAAGGCAAATCTCTGAGGCAGCAGCGCCTGTCTCCTCTGGAGGGCTTGAGTGTGCATCTGGCTTCCAGTGGACACAATGCAACCTTGGGCTTAGGCAAGAAGTCTTTTGTTCCTGTCGGGACAGCTCCACCTCCAGACCCCAGCCCTCCCTGAGGCTGCTGCTGCCAGGGCTTCTGCGCCTGCTGTCTCCTCTGCAGCTGTGCGCCACCTGCCTGGGAGATGGAGCTGAGTTGGAGCTGAGGCAGGAGTGCATCTGCCCATGGCAGGGGGCTGGGGAGGGGCTGCCGAGCTGTGTCAGGCTGTGACAGGCCCCTCACCCCAGCTGGGCTGGGCAGGTCCCTTGGAGGGCTGCTGGAAGCAGCAGCAGCTTCCTCTGTGAGAGGGTCTTATCTGCTCCAGCACCCCCCATCCCGCCCAGCCCCTATGCTTCCAGGAGTTAGCTTTGCCCTTTCCAGAACAATAGCTTCCCTCCCCGTCTCTCCGCTCCATACCAGCTGGCTCTGGAGAAGAGCTGGCGTCAGGACGACCCTGAGGACTGGGGGCGGTGGGTGGTGAGAAGCAAACGATTTAAAACAGGGCAAGAGGGACAAGCAGAGGGAGTGACAGAGAAGGCGCACACTGGCTCCGGCAGCTCTGGGAGGCGGCTGGGCTTCAAAGACTTGCTCCGATGCTAGGCAAAGCAGCCCAGCAAGAAGCCTTTATTCTGCCCTTCCTTGGGGAGCAGTTTTCAACCAGGGACTTTAGGAAGGGAAAGAGAGAAGGGGAGTGGGGAGGGGTCACGTGGGCTCCGCTGTCATGGAAACACACTCTAGATGGGTGCCGGACGGGCGGCAGCGCGCACCCCCTCCTCGCCCCTCTGCGCTGTGCCCCGGCCGTGGGCGCCCCCGTGCGGCCACCATCGGAGCAGCCCGCCACTGCCCCGGCAGCACCCAGGAAGCCCAGCCCTGGGCAGAGAGAGGTCAGGGAAGGGAGGACCCCGATGAGGAACAGGCCCAGCCATTCCTCATCTCTCCACACATCCATCACCCATCTACGCACCGGGGCTCCTTCAACTCACCCCCTCCATCCTGCCACCTACCGGGGACACTGTTAGTGGTCAGTGGAAGGCTCTGGATGTCCATCCATTGATGGTTACCTTTCCTCTAGCCCCTTGTGCCTAGGAACCCCTCTTGGTGTACATCCCACTGTCTTATCTCATTAGGTGCCTGTCCTGCCTCTCCTCTGCTTGCCTATTTAGCAGCGACGCATCTATCAGAACTCTGGAATCAGTCCTTCCAGCTGCCCCTGTGTTTGTTGTCTCTGAAACTGTCTCCCTCCATCAATCTATATGTATCTGCCCATCTATTACTCTGGCAGCCGCCTATACATCATGCAGGTCCCATTATCCATCATTTATCTGCATATGTATCATTCATGCTTCCACCTATCTATTATCCATCACCTCTCTTGCAGCCTCTTTGATGTCCTGCACTCTGCCATCGGGGTTAACGCTGTCAGGCCTGCTTTCCCCAGCCCCAGAGAACAAAGAGACCAAAGGGACATGGAGGGAACAGAGAGGCCACTGGGGGATGGTTAAGAGAGCTGGGGGCTCACAGCTGAAAAGAGAGTGGAAAGACCCAGAGATGTGTCAGATGAGGCTGTTTTGCTGAGAATTCCATTCATTATCTCATTGTCCCTCTTCCCCCACCTCCCAAAAGATCAAGAGGACCTGAGTTTGATTTGCAGCAGGAGAGACACAAGTGGAACTTGTTGACCGAAAAGGTGGTGCTCTCTGGAGGAAAGGCTGCCTGTGGCTGCAGGGACTGTGTGGAGATGGTCCAGGCTTAGCGAGTGGTGGGGCCAGGTAAAGATGGAGATGGAGCTGTAGACTGAGGCCAAGAAGGCCCCCACCACCCTGTGCACATGCACACACACACACACACTTGTGTGCGCGCTCATGCACGCATGCACTTCTGGGATCACAGAAATTTGCAGTCAGAAATGCTTTCCTTTGACTGAGGAATTCTTTCTTAGCCATGGCAGCAAAATCCCTTGTGGGGTTGGTGTCTCGCGTTGCTTTTATAAGCATCACTCCTCATGTTGTTGGTGATATTGTATCGTTTCCCCTAAGCACAGTTTCCTGGAGGAACTGTTAGACTCTGGCTCCTTTGTGCCTCTGGTTTTCCCACATCCCGTTTCCTGAGTGGAAACCTCTCTCCACGGCCCCCTTGTCTCCCCATACCCTGCTCATGCTCGCACAACAGCAGAAGGGCCTTGGGACACACTGGCTCTGTCGTGTCCATTTCTGTATCCCAGTTCTTAGCACAACAGCTAGCAGGACAGAGGCCTTGTATGAGGCCAGATACAGGGCGGAAACTTCACTCACAGTTCTGCCCTGTCCAAAAGAGACCCGGCAGGGGTCAGATAGCTGCAGCAGTGCCACCTTATCCTCAGGCCACTGCCCTTAGCTCCAGACTCCGGAATGGGCCTGAGAAAGATGCTGTCACTTTTGCAACTTTCCTCGAAGGTTCTGGGCAAGGGGACACCTCAGGGCTGTGTTTCCAGGGGAGGCTGAGTGAGGGCCAGGTATTCTGGGGATGGTTTCTCAGCCCACTAACTTCAGACAAGGAGAAGAACACACCTGTTCTTCCTACTGGACAGGAAACCAAACAATTGCGCTTCCTAAGTTACCTTGGTTTCTGGGGTTATTGGCATCTGAGTTTGCCAGGAGTGAAAGGCCTGGGACAGGAGAGGCAGGGACTGGCAGGCCTCCCTCTTCACAGCTCCAAGGGTTAAAAAGCACTTAGCAGCAGCATATAATAAAAGCAAATGTAAGAGAAAGAATATCCTAAGGATTTAATAAACTGCAAACAAAATTATCACGATTCTTTTCCTAGCCAGTTGAGTTTTCAGTGATTAAGAAAATACAATTTCCTGTAATTAAATCTTAACAAGAAATGTTATTAAAAACACTCTGTCCCAGCTCCTGTAATAATTGCATGCTCCCCTAGAACAGTAAACAGAATTAGACTTTGCAGCGTACATGCTAATCCATGTGTCATTTTGATCAAATTTGTACTAATAACCTGTCTTCTTATTCTGAGATGAGGAAGGCAGGGAAGAGGGAGCCAGGTCCAGAGGGCAAAACTGAGTCCTGGCTGGGGAGTGGGAGCTGGGACTGCTGGGTTTGGCCCCCAGGATGATAAGCGTTGAACTTACTGAGCCCATATGCACACTGGGCTCTGTGCTAAACAGCTTACACATATAACTTCACATATTCCTCACACAGCCTGGAACCATCGTTATGCTCATTTTACGGATAAGAAGACTGAGGCTCAGAGAGGTTTGGTAACTTGCCCAAGGTCACTCAGAGTCACCTAGATCTAAGGCCCCAGAGTGTGGCTATGGGGCTCTTCTGGGGCCTGTGCTGTCAGGTGAGAACATTCTCTGTTCTGGAGAACTGGACTGGCCTGATGGTAGCTGGCAGGAAGGACTTCCCTCTGCTGGGATGTGCTGGCCACAGAAGCAAGGGAGACTGTGGCATCCACTTTGAGAAGTTTCTTTTCCTTTGAAAAAAGCCACAGGGTGGGAGAGGATATTGTGGAGGGGCTGAGGGTGAGAGCAGAGGGCTGGGGTTTGTATGGTGCAGGGGGCAAGGCTCTCTTCATGGCCCTGGAGTAGAGCTGAGACGAGCATTCTAGGACAGTTAAGAGGGATCGGCGTGGGTGTGGAGCCCTGCAGTTCAAAACGGCTGCCCCCGCACACGCTTGCATATGTCAGTGTGTGTGTGAACATATGTGAGTGTGTGAGTATATGTGTGAGCATGTAGGCAAGTGTGTGAGTTCGCCACTGACCCTGTGTGTGAGTGTGTAAGTGTATGGATGTGAGTCATTGTGAGCGTGTGTGTGAATGCAGGCATAGGAGTGTGTGAATGTGTCTGTGACTGTGGGTGTGTATGTGAGCGTGTAACTGGGTGATGTGGTTGTATGTGGATATCTGTGTGAGTGTGTGACTGTGTGTAAAGGTGTGAGAGTGGAAGTGTATGAATTGGGTACACGTATAAATGTGTGCATGTGCGTGAGTGTGTGACTGTGAGGGTGAGCGTGCAAGCATGGATGTCAGTGTGGGTGTGCCCCTGGGGGCCCAGTCTGCTGGCACTGGTGGAGGGGCAGAGCCAGCCCAGCGTGGGGGCCCTGGCTGTTGTCCTACTCACCGCAGCCCCTCCCCACAGCTTCATTCCCTGTGGAAAGTGAGCCTGAAATTATCCTCAGCTAGCACGCTCCTGCACACAGGCGCCAGTGCCTCCATCTCCTGCTCCCGGTCCACTAATTAGCTCTCCTAATTAAATCCCTGCGGGGATGGAGAGGGAGGGCCTGCTCTTTTCCAGATCCTCTGGGGACCAGGTCATGCTGACCTAGAAGGCTCCACCCACTACCCCATTCCCATTCCACAGCCCCTGCTCCTGCTCAGAGGAGCCTGGATCCAGGGAAGAGACGGAGGACAAAGGGGCCCCTATGGGTAGGAGTCCTGTTCAGCAAACATAAAACACCTACTATGTGCCCAGCACTGTGCAAGGCTTTCTGGGGGAAGGAAGTGGAGATGACAAATGGACAAGACCCAGGGGCTCCCCGTTCTGAGCTTCCATCTCCCAATCACTCTGGCTCCGAACCTTGATCTCATCCTCCACTCTTGTCCCTCCTGGTACCCCCAGGCAGCAACCTGCCGCCTCCACCTTATCTCCCTTGCTTCTCTACAGAGAGTTCCTCTTTGACCAGATGGCCCACGCATTGGGCCAGCCAAGCTCTCGATCATTCCTCCTTTGTCGAAGTTTTAATCCTCTCTGAGGTCCTGTGCACTCAACTCGCAGCTCTCCTGGGAGCCCTTCCTGACTGCTGCGTTTCCTCCCGCCTGCTTGGGCCAGCTCCGGGCCTTCTGTATGCTGCTTGCTTCCCTTTTTATAAGCTCCACTTGCCTCACTAAACATCTTTAAGCCTCCGAAATCAGAGGCCGTGTCTTGTGCCTCTTAACTCTTTACTGAGCCCAGCACATTGTGAGTGCTCTAAGAATGTCTACGGAGTGACTGACGAACCAGGAAGATGGAGGAGATGGGTTCCTGCCCTCCCCGTGCTTGCCCCTGGAGAGCTCCTGTGAGATGGAAGAGAATCCCAGGCTCCTGAATCTCAGAGTGGACAAGTCTTAGATGTCACCTTGTCTAACTTCTCCCTTCGAGCAGTGCCTGACACGGGAACTCTTTGCAAGTGACTTATTGTCTCTTAGTGTGCCTCTTATTGTGTAAGAGTGAAGGGGTCGGGATAGGCTGGGGGCCAAGCTGGGTGAGGACGAGGCCTGAGCCAGCGGGAGCCTCTGGACCATGGACAGCATCACAGAGTCAGCCCCTGGAGGCAAGAGGGCGGCTTCTTATCCCAGCATCAGGCAGTCACCGGCTGCCAGGAGCCCGGGTGGGAGAGGAGTGGAGCCTCTCCGGCATCAGGGCAAGGTGGCTGAGAGCAGTTCTCCAGAAAAGGGGGTCACTGTGAGCTGTTAGCAGCAGATGCCGATTTTGGGGCCTGGTAAGGGGGTGTGGGCGAGCCCAAGAGCACCCACTACACCCCCATCCAGAATGCACTTTGTACTAGTGGTGGTTCCTGAGCCTGTCCGAGGGAAAGGAGGATAGAAGGGCCTCTTGTCTTCAGTGCCAGCCCATGGGGCATCACAAAGATGCCAGTCAGGAGAGGTTTCGCCTCAATCTTGCATTGAATTACCGTCCTTCAAATGCGTGAACACACCCCGTGGCTTAGTCTGTAAGGCTGCTATAATAAAAACCCCATAAACTGGGTAGCTCAATACGCAACAGAAATTTATTTCTCACAGTCTTGGATGCTGGGAAGTTCAAGATCAAGGCGCCAGCAAATTTGCTGTCTGGTGAGGGCCCTCTTCCTCATAGATGGCACCTTCTAGCTATGTTCCCAACTGGAAAAAGGGGCTAGCTAGCTCTATGGGGTCTCTTTTATAAGGATAATAATCCCATTCATGAGCGCTCTGCTCTCATGAGCTAATCACCTCCCAAAGAACCCCCCCCCCCGCTTCTAACGCTATCACTCTGGGGATTAGCTCTCAATATGTCAATTTAGGGGGGCATGTAGACATTCAGACCATAGCATCCTGCTTTCATTATGTTGATATTCATATCTGGGTCAATTCTGTCCCATCACAGTGCCTGGCTTCATTTGCCCTTCCCTGACCTTGCATTGGTCCTCATAAAAACGTCCTCCCACCCCCATCCAGCCCCTGCTGCCCTTGCACCCTCTGTGCTCACCGTCGCACCTCCCAGCCTCAGCTGCCAGAGGGAGGGTGGCCCCTGACCCCAAGACAGCCAGTTCAGACCTGTGACCCGAGCACATAGACCAGGCAATTGGGTTTCCTCTTTTGAGAGTTTGAATGAAGGATTTCAGAGGAAAGTTGCTGATGGTGGGAGGCTTTATCCTGACACAGGCTGAGGAGGGCTGGAGACGCTGAAGCTTGGGGAGGAGAGGCCATGAGTAGGCAGAGTGGAGAGAAGCAATGCTTGGCCTGAAAGGGGAGGTCACGCGGTGCAGAGAGGCTGGTGGACGAGCGGAGCTGTTGCCCACCCAGGGCCTCCGCTGGTTCTAATGTCCTGAGCACAGCTGCAGGACATCCCTCGGTTCCTGTGAGATGCCCAGAACTTTCTGGAGGAAAGGAACAAAACATGTGGCTGATGTAGCTGATTACCTACCTAGTTACCAACCTAACGCCATCCCTCCTTCTGCCTTAGCATGCTCTATGAAGAGGATCAATGCTCTGGCCTCAAGAGATGAAACGCTATTGGCTTAAACCAATCAAGGTAATCCTGTCGACCTTTACTAGTGATTGGTTCAGGGGTGGGCATGTGATCCAGTTCCAGCCAATGGGATGCAGAGGGGAACACTGCTGGAGACAGGGAGACTTCTGGGAATGATTCCCTTCTGTTTCTTTCCTTTCTTTATTTTTTTTGAGTCAGGGTCTCAGTCTGTCGCCCAGGCAGGAGTGCAGTGGCACGATCGCAGCTTACTGCAGCCTCAACCTCCTGGGCTCAGGTGATCCTCCCACCTCAGCCTCCCAAGTAGCTGGGACTACAGGCCTGGGCCACCACACCCAGCTAATTGTTGTATTTTTTGTAGAGACAGGGTTCCCCCCATGTTGCCCAGGCTGGTCTTGAACTCCTGGGCTAAAGCAATCTGCCTGCCTCAGCCTCCCAAAGTGCTAGGATTACAGGCATGAGCCACCACGCCCGGCCTGCCAGGTACTTCTTA
This sequence comes from Macaca mulatta, assembly GCF_049350105.2. NCBI lineage: Eukaryota > Metazoa > Chordata > Mammalia > Primates > Cercopithecidae > Macaca > Macaca mulatta. The sequence continues at coordinate 144,657,110 of NC_133409.1, read as the reverse complement.
TATGATGCCCAGAACAAAACACAATGTGTGAGCTGGGTTCTTACCACATAGGGACTATCGCCTCCTTTGGTCCAGCAGTTTTATTTATTTTAATATAATCTAACATAGAGCAAGTTTTTATGGCTATCATATCAAATGGTTAGCAACATCGAATTTATGATCAATTCAAATCAGGTCTTTTTCACACAAAATTGTGTTGCACCTTATATCCTCACCCCTTTTTGTTTCTGTTTTTCCACTTTTTGTTTGTTTTTGTGTCAGGGTCTTGCTCTGTCACCCAGGCTGGGATGCAGCAGCATAATCATAGCTTACTGCATCCTCAAACCCCTGGGCTCCAGCGATCTTCCCGCCTCAGCCCCCAAGTAGCTGGGTGTGCAGGTGTGCGCCACCATGCCTGGCTCTTTTTCCGAATGTATGCAGATATTGAACACAAGATTACTTTTTTCCCAATCTTTTTTGTCTTTTTATACTACAGCCTGTCAAGTCTTTTCAAAACCGGAACCTGCCAGCACTCAGTCACTGGTTGGACAAGCACCCTTAAATAAGACATTGTGTATCGAAGGGGTGTGATGAACGGCAGTGCAATTTTGAAAAATTGTGTCCAATGGTCTCTTTTAAATTTGTTCAGTGGGGATTGTCTTTTCCTGACCTAACTGGAAACATCAGCAGGCCCAAGACTGTTCTACTCTCTCCCGGGTGTGTGATGATTCTGCAGTCACTTAAAACAAAACAAAAACAAAAACAAAAAAACAAAACAAAACAAAAATCCCAGCTTTGTTGAGATATAATTCACATACCATAAACTTTGCCATTTTAAAATGCGCAATTTGGTGTTCTTTTAGTATATTCGAAGAGTCGTGCAACCACTACTACAATCAGTTTTAAAACATTTTCATCACCCCAAAAAGAAACTCTAGGCCGGGCGCGGTGGCTCAAGCCTGTAATCCCAGCACTTTGGGAGGCCGAGACGGGCGGATCACGAGGTCAGGAGATCGAGACCATCCTGGCTAACACAATGAAACCCCGTCTCCACTAAAAATACAAAAAAATTAGCCGGGCGTGGTGGCGGCGCCTGTAGTCCCAGCTACTCGGGAGGCTGAGGCAGGAGAATGGCGGGAACCCGGGAGGCGGAGCTTGCAGTGAGCCGAGATCGCGCCACTGCACTCCAGCCTGGGCGACAGAGCGAGACTCCGCCTCAAAAAAAAAAAAAAAAAAAAAAAAAAAAGAAACTCTATATGCATTAGTAGTCCCTCCCCATCCCCCCACCCCCCACCACTCGCTGGCCCTAGGCTATTCATTCAGCTACTCTCTGTCTTTAGAGATTTACCTTCTCTGGACTTTTCATACAAACAGAATTGGTGGCTCAGGCCTGTAATCTCAGCACTTTGGGAGGCCGAGGTGGGCGGATCACCTGAAGCCGGGAGTTCGAGACCAGCCTGACCAACATGGAGAAACCCCGTCTCTACCAAAAATACAAAATTAGCTGGGTATGGTGGCAGGTGCCTGTAATCCCAGCTACTCGGGAGGCTGAGGCAGGAGAATCACTTGAACCCAGGAGGCGGAGGTTGCGGTGAGCCGAGATCATGCCATTGCACTGCAGCCTGGGCAACAAGAGTTAAACTCCGTCTCAAAAAAAAAAGAAAAAGAAAAAAAAAAAAGAAACAGAATCAAACAATATGTTGATGTTTGTGACTGGCTTCTTTTTTTTTTTTTTTTGAGAGGAAATCTCGCTCTGTCACACAGGCTGGAGTGCAATGGCTCGATCTTGGCTCACTGCAACCTCCACCTCCTGGGTTCAAACGATTCTCCTGCCTCAGCCTCCCCAGTGGCTGGGATTACAGGCACGCACCACCACACGCAGCTAATTTCTTTTTTTTTTTTTTAGATGGAGTCTTGCCCAGGCTGGAGTGCAGTGGCGCGATCTTGGCTCACTGCAAGCTCCGCCTCCTGGGTTCACCCCATTCTCCTGCCTCAGCCTCCCAAGTAGCTGGGACTACAGGTGCCCGCCACCATGCCCGGCTAATTTTTTTGTATGTTTAGTAGAGACAAGGTTTCACTGTGCTAGCCGGGATGGTCTCGATCTCCTGACCTCATGATCCGCCCACCTTGGCCTCCCAAAGTGCCGGGATTACAGGCGTGAGCCACCGCGCCCAGCCTGTAACTGGCTTCTTCCACTTAATGTTTAATTTTTGATGCATATGGTGTTTTCAAGGTTCATCCATGCTGCAGCATGTATCAGTACATCATTCCTTTTTGTGGCCGAATGATCCATGGTATGAATAGATCTCATTTTGTTATCCACTCATCAGTGATGGACTTTTGAGTTGTTTCCACTTTTAGAATACGGTGACTTCATGCTGCTGTGAACACTCATGTACAAGTTTTTGTGTGGACACATATTTTCATTTCTCTTGGGTATTCACACAGGAGTAGAGCTCCTGGGTAACTTACTTTCTGAGGAGCTGCCAGATAGTTTTCCTCTGCCGCATATGAGGATTCCAATTCCTCCCCTTCCTCATCAACGCTTGTTACGATCTGTCTTTTTTATTACAGGCATGTTGGTGGGTGTGAGATGGGATCCACGGCATAGCAAGGACTCTCTCTAGAGTAATCTTTTCACCCGTCCTCTCTTTTCCGCTATCCACCCTCTTTATATTTCTGTGGCTTGACTGAGGGTGCTCCGAGTTAAGCACCTGGTTCTTGAACATTTCCCTGGTAAATTCTGTGTGTAAGATCTGACTTTGAAATTTCACCTCTACTGCATGTCAATGACTTTGGAACCTCCATTTTAATATCTTGGTAGGTGCACAATGCCAACATATGACAGGCACTTTATAATAATCTCTTTTCTTCCCTCAGGTTTCCGCCAGCCACTGAAAAGCACTGTTAGCCAGACAGAGGACAGCTCCCCAGGGCCCACACTCTCACCCGCCTTGCTTCCTTTCAGGAGAAGAGACACCTGGAAAGGCTGTGTCGAGGCCTCACCACGGGCAGGATGGGTGTCTCTGGCCTATCTTATAACAGATGTGCTTGTGGTGACAAGATAAAATAGAACGGCAGTCAGGACTTTGTTCAGGCTCTGCCACTAACTCACCATGGGACCTGAAAAAGCGACTTTCCCCCTCTGTGCTTCTGTTGTCATATTTACAAAACATTCTGGGAGGGTTGGATCTGATGAGTAATACAATTTTAGCTCTAGAATAGGATCCATTGTACTTAGGGTTCAAAAGAAATGAAGATAAACTTGCCCGTTGCTTCTGGGGAGTGGCTGGGCTTATAAGAAAGCCTGGACACAAATTTGGTGCAGGAGTGAGGTTGTGGGGACAGGGCTGTAGATATGAGGACAGAGAAGGGGTAGGGGTGGAATGACCAGAGCAAAGCTTCCAGGGCTCCTGGGTCTCAGCCCTGTCCCTGTGGGGGCCATTGTGTCACTCAGTGCCTCACAGGGTGAGAATGGGAAGGAATATTCCACACATGGGTAGGGTGTGGGAGAAGGAAGATAGCCTAGATTTGGGCCTGTTGGGGATAGTGACCACACTCCTTCTCCTTTGTCTGTTTTCTGGGTCTCACCTCTGCAAAGGAGGAGCATGTGTGGGGATCAGAAAAGCAGGGCTGGGCCAGGCTGAGGCTGGAGAAGGGGCCAAACAAGGGCTGTGTTCCTTCCCTGACAACTTCCAGCCCCACCCGGGCTCCACCAGGCACATGAAGGCTGCCTGCCCGGCTGAGGAACCACTTTCCCAACCTGGAAGTGATTGTCAGTGTTTCCTCACCGGGCGGTGCCATTCAGCTGCTGGTAGGTAAGGTGCAGGAACCATGGGGCGTTTGTGTGTGCGCGCCTGTGTGCGTGTGTGCACACACGTGTGTGTACATGTGCGTGCACGCGTGCACACATGTGTGCACATGCATGTGTGTGCATGTGTGCCTGTTCATGTGTGTCCATGTGCACATGCATGTTCGTGTGTACGTATATGTGCACACTTATGGGCATGTATGTGTGTGTGCATGTGTGTGCATGTTCAAGTGTGTGTGTGTGTTTTGCTTCCACCCTTCCTCCCAGTCTCATTCACCCTAAGCCTCATCCTATTGCCCTCTAGGAGATGTCCCGATGGCCTCAGAATGCCCCTCCTTTATGTCCTGGGCACTCCCTGAAGCTTAAATGACACATTTCTGACTCATCACACTCAAAGCTATGCGGCGTCTGCTCAGCTGCTCAGGAGGGATCTGGGGGCCCAAACTGTATCCAGATAGGTGAGAGGGGTCACAAACGGCCCGCAGCCTGGAGACTGAGATGGAACTAACGTTTCTCGTATCACTACTGTGTGCTGGCTGTTGCACAGGTTGCTTCTCATCTTTCGTCTCATTTAATCCCTGCAGCAATTCTGTAGAAAGATATAATTCATACCATTTCTCCAGGAGGAGAAATTGTGCTCAGAGAGAGCTGAGGATTTTTCCCGAGGTCTTGCAGTAGGGCAGGGGCTAGCTCGGATGTGTCTCTAAAGCTTGTGGTGTTTCTCCTGTGCCTCACTGGTTCACAGGTCTATCCCAGATGAGCACAGAAGCTCATATCTTCAGTTGGGTTCTTCCAGAAGCTGACCCTGCCATATATATCATTTATATTCACATATGATATATTACTGGAATGCACCCTTGAGAATCTGGCAAGAGAGGGGGTAAAGCAGCATAGGAAAGAGGAAGAAGTCACGCAAGGGGAGATTGCAGGTAAGGTCCTAACCTCAGCCTGACTCCACAGGGATGTCTGGAAGGTAAATCACACCTCGGCATTGGTCCTGCTTCACGCTACTGTTGCTGATCTTTTTACTCCCCTACCAGTGCCTGCCTACAGGTTGCCTGGAAGTGACTGGAGGGGAAGGAATGCCAATTCTCAGATGTTTCCAGCTCGCCTTACAGGTGAGGCAGCTGGCTCCAAGAGCCCAAGGGAAACTTGGGCTGGAAAAGGTAACAGTGCCACATGTCAGCCACAAAACCCCCTGAAGCTAGAGGTGAGCACACAAACCACTTAAAGGGATTGGAGGCCGGGCACAGTGGCTCACACCTGTAATCCAAGCCCTTTGGGAGGCCAAGGCAGGTGGATTGTCTGAGCTCAGGAGTTCAAGACCAGCCTGGGCAACATGGTGAAACTTCGTCTCTACTAAAACATAAAAAGTTAGCCAGGCGTAACTGCTTATGCTTGTAATCCCAGCTACTCAGGAGGCTGAGACAGGAGGCTCACTTGAACCCGTGAGGCGGAGGTTGCAGTGAGCTGAGATTGTGCCATTGCATTCCAGCCTGGGCAACAAGAGCAAGACTCCATCTAAAAAAAAAAAAGTGATTGGCAGAGATCTCAGTGGAGCCCCAACGCTGTCTGCCACACTCAGCTTTACCAAACCTGTGGGGGGCTTAAGGAGCACTGGACTGTGTGTCTAGAGGTGTTTGGTCTGCTCCTGGCTCCTGCTGCTAACTTTTTCTGTGTGGCTCAAGGACACTGCCTCCACTGTGTGAAATGAGGGGCTGGACTAGATTCATTCATTCCTTCGATGAATATGCCTGTGCACTTACTGTGTGTCAGGAAACAAAAGGGACCAATATCTCTGCCTCATGGAGCTCACATTTTAGTAGAGGAAAGCTGACAGGACAAAGGAAATAATCAAATTCGATAGTATGTTAAAGGGCGTGAGTGCTATTGACAATAGCGCAGGGGTGGAGGGTGGGAAGTGCTGGCGGGGGCGGCATGACAGCTTTAAATAGTGCCGTAGTGGGCGACAGTGGAGCGAAGACCTGAAGGAGGTGAGGGAGTCAGCTCTGCAGATGCCTGGGGGAAGAGCGCTCCAGGCAGAGGCAGCAGCCAGAGCAAAGGCCCTGGGGTAGGAGAGTGCCCCGGATTCGAGGAGTCGTCAGGGAGGCCAGGGCAGCGGGAGTGGAGTGAACCAGGGGAGAGTGGCAGGATGGAAAGTCAGGGAGATCACGAGGGGCCAGATTGTAGGCAGCTGGTAGTCCATGGCGAGGCCTTGCACCTTTACTCCGAGTGAAATGAGCAGACGTGCTGAGCAGAGGAGGGACATGACATGACCTCACTTATGTTTTGTAGAAATCTCTGTAGCTGCTGTGTTGAGAAGAGACCATAGGAGCGTCAGGGCAACACTCTTTCCTGTGAGAAGTGAGAACGGGCGGGGGGCCAGGTCTTCTAGTAGCAGGCCTGAGGAGGCCTCCTCTCCTGGGCCCCAGATTCCTCCACTCTCCCTGTCACCGCAGGAGAAGCACCTCCGGCCATACCCCACCTCCCTGGGGTAAGAGTGACCCTGCCTCATCCTAATACTCAGTGCTCACCAGCACACCCAAAATAGACTGTGCATGTTTACCCTCAGCCCAAACTCAAGACAGACACAGTGACAGCACAGTGCAAACACAGGCAGGCAGACGAGACCCTGGCTCCAGCTTGCCTTCTCCAGACCCCCATCCCTGACCTCTGCCACCTTCCCTAGGCCCCACGGATCTCCCCTGTCTTCCCCACCTTCCTACCCCGTCCTCCTCAGTTGTCCTAGCACTGATTATTGTACTTTCCATCAAGAGCTGGAAGGGTCTTGGAGAGGGTCTGCTCCGCCCTTCCTACTCTGCATCTGGGGAAAGTGAGGCCCAGGGAGAGGAAGCAGCTTGCACAAAGCCATGGGGGCTAATTAGTCAGAACAAACCTCACCTAAGGAGGCCCACAGTTTCCCATCCAGTGCTTTCTCACTGCGTTTCAGCCTCCATCATATACCTCCTTTATCCTTTAAACAGGCTGTTTGTAGGAGCACTGGGCTAGGAGTCTAAGCTAGGGTGCAGTACTGGCTCTGCCATAACTGCATGTGACTTCATCCTTAGGGCCTCAGTTTTCTCAGCTCTAAAACGGGCATTAAAGATTTCCTTCCAGTTGGAAAAAAAAAAGTTAACATGTGAGAAAATATAGATTGGAAACCAGCCCTAGGCCCAAATCTCAGCTGACTGCCAATGAATAACATGAAAACGAAAACATCCTTAAACAACACACGTGTAAAATTAATTAAAAGAGATTAAAATAGTATGAGCCAATGTTGGCCTGGTTGGGAGGAAACGGGAACATTGGCTCCTAATTTCTCCACAGCTCTATTGTTTGGGCTATAGCAAAATGTAACAGCAGCTACTGCCGGAGAGGAACGAGTCATGCCCTTCAGCTTGGCGGGTTATCACACATTTGGAAATAAATCTCAAAAAAATAACACAAATGGAGAAAAGCAATTTGCACTAATATGATTATCTGGAATGTGAAAAAAATTAGAAAGGTCCAAACTGGTCATTAAGCCATGGAATTTATATGTGAAGGAATAACAGCTCACACTGTGGCAGCAACTGCCAGTTGCCTCCCTGGATCCATCTCTCTTCTTCCCTTAGAAAAAACGTCAGCAGGGTACATGGCTGCCCAGAAGAGATATTCCATTTCCCAGCCTCCCTTGCAATTAGGTGTGGCCTTGTGACCAAGTTCTGGCCAAAGGGATATATGCAGAACAGTCATCTGTGACATGTGTCATTACAGAGAGGAGCATGCCCCTCCTGGAGCCTTCTTCTTTCCTGCTGGCTGGAACGCAGATGTGATCGTCTGAGTCTCAGCAGCCACCTTGGGCCATTTGGAGGAAGGCAACGGCTGTGCACGGCAGAGTCACATGAAAGAAGGAACCTGATTCATTATCACCGGGTCACCGTGTCAGCCCTGGACTGCCTACTTCTGAACTTTTTACTTGAGGGATTAAAGTAACCCTGGGTGTTTAAGTCATTGTTAATTTGGATTTTCTGCTGTTAATTGCCAAATCAAGTTCTAACTGATAGAAACACACAGGGAAAAAAACGTTAAGTGGAAAAGTAGGCACGTTAAGTGGAAAAGTAGGCACAAAAGTGGATGTTCATGTGGATCGCAACTATTTAAGTTACAGATTGGTACACAGATGGTGATTGAATGGTGAGTCATCAATAATAGTGTGATGGTGTTGATTGCATTTTTTCCTCTGTAAACCAGTTTAGTTGCTGAATCGGTCAGGGAGAGGCTAGGTTATGCTGAGGTGACAAGCAACTCCTAAATTTCAGGGCCGTAAGACAGCTCAATTTAATTCTTACTCTCTATGTCCGTCGTGGATCAGCAGGAGGCTGTGCTCATGGCAGTCACTCAGAGCGCTGGCTGGCAGAGACCCCGTGACAGAGGGAAAGAGAGGACACTGGAAGGTCTCTCTCTCACTGGGAATTAAATGCTACGGCCTGAAAGTGACACTTTCATGGTGCTCACAACTCATTGGCCAGGACCAGTCCTAGAACCTGGCCCACCCACATGGAGGCAGCGAGTGCAACTCCGCCACCCGCCCAGAAGGCGGCGAGCTGGAGGGGCTTGGCAGATTGCACCAGTGACAATCACAGATGCATCGTGAAGAAAATGTAGGATCATAAACATTTGTGAAATAATTTTTAGAAGTCCTTCCAGAAAAAGTAAAGTTCTATGTTTCTATAAACCTTTATTTTATTTTATTTTATTTTATTTTATTTTATTTTATTTTATTTTATTTTATAGACAGAGTTTCTCCCTCTGTTGCCCAGGCTGGAGTGCAGTGGCATGATCTCGGCTCACTTCAACCTCTACCTCCCAAGTTTAAGTGATTCTCTCACCTCAGCCTACAGAGTAGCTGGGATTACAGGCGTGTCCCACCATGCCCGGCTAATTTTTGTATTTTTAGTAAACATGAAGGTTTCACCACATTGGCCAGGCTGGTCTCAAACTCCTGGCCTCCAGTGATAGACCCACCTTGGCCTCCCAAAGTGCTGGGATTATAGGCGCGAGCCACACGCCCGGCCGAGCCTTTGTATTCCTGATGCAAGTCTGAATTCCTTGAGCACAAGCAATGTCCCACCTTCTTTGGTAGTTGACACAGGCCTATCCCAGGGCTGGGCCCATGGGAAGCATTAGAGAAGGAGCTGCAATCGTAATGATGCTCACCATGTGCTGGGCACTGCACATTCCATCCGGAGCCCTTATGAACGTGCCAGGCGTGCTGCTCTGCACCTTACATGAATTAACTCTTTGAATCCTTATCAAAAACCTTTGAGGGTAGTACTGTTATTATCCCCATTTTACACCAAAGAAACTGAGGCACAGATGGGTTAAGTGACTTGCCGGGGATCACCACTAGGAAGAGGCAGAGCCAGGAATGAATGCAGGGGGCTCCAGAGCCTGTGTAATCCTGTGACTCTGCCCAAGCTCTAGAGGCAGGAACAGCAGTGAGAAAAGACAGGGTTCTGTCCTCACGGGGCTGCAGCAGTTTACCCTGTGTGGAACCCCCGTGATAGGCAGAATACAGCCCCCATCAAGAGGTCCACATCCTGGTCCCTGCAGCCTGTGTATGCTGTCTTATTTGGAAAAGGAACATTGTAGATATGATTAAATTAAGGATCTTGAGAGGGAGAGATTATCCTGGGTTATTGGGGTGGGCCAGTGTCATCACGAGCGTCCCCATAAATGGAAGAGGCAGAAGAGTCAGAGATGTGGTGGTAGAAGCAGAGATTGGAGTAATGTCACCCCAAATCAAAAAATGCTGGCAGCGTCTAGAAACTGGAAGAGGCCAACAATGGGCTCCCCCACCCCCCTCCCAGAGCCTCTGAAAGGAATGCAGTCCTGCTAACACCTTGATTTTAGCCCCAGAAGATGTATTGGTTGATTTATTTATGAGATAGGATATCACTCTGTTTCCCAGGTTGGAGTGCTGTGGCATAATCTCAGTTCACTGCAACCTCAGCCTCCCAAGTAGCTGGGACCACAGGCATGCACCACCACGCCTGGCTAATTTTTTGTATTTTATGTAGAGATGGAGTTTCACCATGTTGCCCAGGCTGGTCTCAAATTCCTGGGCTCAAGCAATCCGTCTATCTCAGCTTCCCAAAGTGCTGGAATTACAGGAGTGAGCCACTGCTCTCAGCCCTTGTAAGATTCATTTTGGACTCTTGACTCCTAGAACTATAAGAGAATAAATGTGTGTTGCTTTAAGCCACAAGGGTTGTAGTAATTTGTGAAAGCTGCAACAAGGAAACTGATACACGCCACCCCTCCGTTTCTCTCTTCAGAGACCCACTGGGTAGACAGAAACTCCTGCATACCCTTTGCCCCAGCACCTTGCGTCTCCTTGAGATGGAGGCTAAGAAAGAGCTGGGAAGGAGCTGGGAAGGGTCGTTCTATCCTGGTTACCTGGGAAATGGTGAGCATTGCTTACCCTGTTCCTGGGGTCCTGGGCAAATCCTGGCTCTGCCTGTAGAACAGGACTCCCCTCCCATAGCCTTCTCCATCACCCTCTCCCAGAGCTGGGACAGCCTTTCTCCTGGGCATGAATGAGGGGTCTTTAAGGCCTTAATGCTTCTCACTCCAGCACCCGGACTGGGCCCCACCGCTCCCCTGCACTAGTACATTGCCCCGCACCCATGCATCAGGCCCGCTTCATCTCTGCCGAACCATCAGGGGAGGTGGAGGGCATGCCAGCCAGGGGAACAGAGTCTCAGAGAGACCAGCCCAGAGAGAAGCGGGCAGAGACAGGGCGAAGGGGAATTGGCATGAGCAGAACACAGAGACTCACTGGTGGGAAAGGGGAAGCAGAAAGAGGAAACAGCCAGACATACAGTGAGCATGCTGTTGGCTTTCTCCCTGAACTGCTCCAGTGGTGTGCAGCTGCTCGGGTGCAACAGATAGCTGGGTTTACCAGTGTAGGTTCAGGTGCTAATTCCTGGTCCTGTTAGCTGTGGCAATGACCATGGGCTTCACTTCATAACATAAAACCCACACTCCTTTCCATGCCTGCAGGGCCTGACTGACTTTGGTCCCTGGATCCACTTGGACTTCGTTTCCCACAGTGTTGCAGGCATTGTGTTCTCCCCGAATGCCCCAGGGACATCCTCTTCTTGCTCACAAGTCTCTGCACAGGTCACCTTTTTACAAGACCCTTCCTTGACCACCCTTTCTAGAACAGCAGCCAGCAACATCCCTCTAACTCAGTTTCTCTCCATAGCAATTATCACTACCTGACACTAGACCAATGGGTATTGGTTTAATGTCTGTCTCCCCAACATCACCACTGTATCCCAGTGTGTCCATACTCTGCTGCCCACACAGGAGCCATGAGGCCCTGGTGGCTATTTATATTTGCATTTGTATTAATTAAAATGTAATACAGGTGGGCTGGGCGCGGTGGCTCACGCCTGTAATCCCAACACTTTAGGAGGTCGAGACCTTTGGATCACCTGACGTCAGGAGTTCGAGATCAGCCTGGCCAACGTGGTAAAACCCTGTCTCTACTGAAAATACAAAAATTAGCTAAGCATGGTGATGCATGCCTGTAATTCCAGCTACTGGGGAAGCTGAGGCAGGAGAATCACTTGAACGCCAGAGGCGGAGGTTGCAGTGAGCCGAGATTACACCATTGCACTCCAGCCTGGGTGACAAGAGTGAAACTCCATCTCAAAAAAAAAAAAAAAAAGTAATACAGGTGGAAGCTCAGCTCCTCAACATCCTCACCATATTTCTGGTGCTCAGAACCCACATGTGGGCTAACAGTACCAGACTGAATGGCATAGAACGCATTTTCATCATCCTAACTTTGTGCCAAGAATCAAACTCCTAATCAACTCATATAAAGCAGGTGGATGCACAGCAGAAGGAATTCTAGCGGCTCCACACTGAACAGGTGTAATTACGCTGCCCTGGCACCCCTCCTAGCCTCCAGGTGCCCCTTGAACTCCCCTCCTGCCTCTCTCCCTGGCCTCTCCCCTGGGGCTCACTGCTGCGTCTTCCTCCCTTGGTGGGGCCCGTGCCTCCTCCTGCCAACCCTGTACTCACCCTCTCTGACCGCATTAGCTGGGTTGTCTTGCTAATCTGTGTGCCTCCCCACGAGCTGGGGGCAGCCAAGGAGCTTGGATGGACCTTCCACCTCTGCTGCCATGACAGCACAAAGGGCCTTGGAAAATGCTGGCTCCCGGTGGGCTTTTCCCCCTTCTCCCTTCTCCGTGCTCCTGGTGTCCAGTTTCACACTCTCCATCGCCACACCCAGGGCAGAGGGCCCCAGCCTCCCTGAGCTGCTGGAGCCGGGTACCCAGCAGCCAGGGTGGGGATGGAACAGAATGGGCCCTGTGGTTGCTGAGAGAGCAGGCCAGAGAAAGGCGCCCTTTCTGACACTCGGCGTTGCCTCTCTTGGTTTCATCTTCGCATGGCTTTCTCATACAGCCGTAGCAACAGGACGGGTCAACAGGGTACCTTTACAATTACGGGAAAGGCTCATGGTTTTTTGGTGAATGAGTTCAGGGTAGCCTATGCTGTCCTGTGGCACATTCCCCTCCCTCCTCTGCCCGCCTCCTGCCATGTAGGGCAGGCCCCTTGGAGAGCCCCTGCCACCCTCCCTCCCCTCCTTCCTCTCTGGGATCCTGGCCCAGGCCAGGCAGCAGGGCTCCAGGTGGGCAGGGGGGGCAGGGAGAGAGCAGGGCCCAGGGCCATGTGAAGGTAGGAGAGAGGTCCCCAGGTGTGTGTGCATCCCCAGCCCTGCCTCCTCTGCCAGGATTCCGAGCCATCTCGCTGTTGTCATCTGGTCCAGTCTCTCAGGCTGTGCAGAAAGCCACGCTGTCACTGTTCCCCTTGCCTTCAGCCTCCCAAGACCCGCTGGAGTATGGGCTCCCCCCACCGCTTCTCAAGACCCCTATTCACCCACCTGATGCCAGGGGGAGGGCAAGCTCCTCAGACAAGGAAAGGGCTGGAAGAGGTGCTTAAAGTGGTGGGGGATCAGGGTGACACAATGGCTCAGAGGAAGGGAGAGAAGCTCGGATGTACACTCATGGACGTCCAGGTCTGAGACGCTCTCCCTCCCAGCTGCTCCACACACAAGCTGCAGCAATCAGGAGCTGCCTTTTTATAGGGAGGACATTATCCACAAGCTTGGACACTGAGAGTGGGAGTGTGTGAAGCCCAGCGCTGAGCTTGTTAAACACTCCTGATTCAAGACCCCCACTGCCCTGGAGGCTGGGGTCTCAGAGGATATAATCCCCTTTGGGTCCAGGCCTGGGAAACACGCTGCACCTCCCATCCCCAGGCTCCCAGAGTCCCATCCACGCACTGGCAAACAGGAGGGGAATCATCCAGGCTGCCCTCCTACTCTCTGGAGGGGGAGTGTCCTTACTTTGGCCTGAGCCTCCTCCTTTGGCATAAGAGTGCTCCTCATACGGAGGACCTGCGGATTCTCCCTGTGACATGTGGTCATTCACCCACCCACTGCAGTCCAGGACAGTGGTAGGGACTTACCCAGGCTTCCTAAGAGCCAGTTCAATTTGTTGTAGTGCCTCAGTGCACCGTGCCAGAGCTGGACAACACCGTCGAGAAGCCCCACATTCCACAGAGGAGACAATTGGCCCAGAGGGGAGAGGGGTTTATCCAAGATCATGCAGTACATTAGGGCTAAAGTCCAGACCCAATCTCAGGTCTCCTGACGACCAGACTGATGCTGGGGGGCTGTGTGAACGTGTATCAGAGCCTGAGCATGTGCACCTGCTCCAGCATGGTGATCATGTTCTCCTGTGGCCATTGGTTAGGAAACTTGCCCTCGCTCCTCCCCTTCAGGAGCTGCTGGTTGGACTGAAGGGGTGGCCATCACAGTGGGGTGGGGGGGGGTATTTCCTCAGAAGCTCCCAAGGACCCAAAGGCGCCTCGGGGGAAGTGGATATTTGCCCATCTGCTGGCTGCCCCGTATCCAAACTCCCTCCCTCTTAGCAGAATTTCCCACAGGGTGAATCTGGATGGCAGAGCCCCAACTCATTCTGAAAGCCAAAGGGGTGCAGAGGCGGAGGTTGCAGTGAGCTGAGATCGCACCTAGGGTCTCCCTTCCCTGACCTGGCAACTGGTCTGTGGGCACACAAATCACCGTGGCCAGGAAGGCACTTTTGTCCAGGATTTTGTTTTAAAAATTTTTGTTTTAAAAATTAATACAGAGCAAAATTGATGTAATTATTTTGATGTAATTAATTCATGTCTCACTGTGTTGCCCAGGCTGGTTTCAAACTCCTGGGCTCAAGCAATCCTCTTGCCTCGACCTCCCAAAGTGCTGGGATTACTGGTGTGAGCCACTGGGCATGGCTGTTTTATGAATGTTTAGCACATGCATAGACTCGTGTCACCACCACCACAATCAGGACACAGAACAGCTCCCAAAAAACTCCTCCTACTCTCCCTTTGCCTAGCATCTTGACCTGGAGAGAGTGGTATGCAAAAGTGGGACTGTCACAAATTGCTCACAATGTGCCAGTGTCCAGATGAGCTGGGTGTCCTCAGGTGGCCAGTGTTCAGAGGCGGCAATGTCCCCTGCCCTAGCTGGGCAGTCTCCAGCCATGACCGCCTGCCTCCCCTTCAACCAGCCTATTTTGCTTCTGGCCAGTTTTCCAAGCCTGCTTCTCAACTTCCCATCAATTCAAGGAGCTGCTTTTCTTTTTCTTGTTTTTTCCAAGTCGGAGTCTCCCTCTGTTGCCCAGGCTGGAGTGTAGTGGTACAATCTCGGCTCACTGCAACCTCCACCTCCCGGGTTCAAGCAATTCTCCTATCTCAGCCTCCCAAGTAGCTGGGATTACAGGCACACGCCACCACACCCAGCCAATTTTTGTATTTTTAGTAGAGATGGGGTTTCACTATGTTGGCCAGGCTGGTCTCGAACTCCTGACCTCAGGTGATCTGCCTGCCTCGGCCTCCCAAAGTGCTGGGATTACAGCTGTGGCCACCGCGCCTGGCCGCAAGGAGCTACTTGATGTGTCCTCCCAGTAAATTCGTTTTTGATTTGAGTGGGTCAGACGCGCTTTTCTGTTTTGTTTTGTTGTTTTTATAGTTGAAGCCATGATCCCTCATGAAATCAGGTGGGACTGGGGACTAGGAATGGGACTTCCCCAGAGATGGACAGGGCCAGAGATAAACAGGCATCTTTGGGGACTTCCTGGGAAGGAGAGATCCTGCCCCTGGGCCCTTCCCTGGCCCGTCACTCCAGGGCTGGTGCTGACTGAAGACAGAGCTTGCCCCAGCTGCAGCCCTGCTTCCCTCTTGCCTGGGTTTTAGTGATCCCACGTCTAGGCCTGAGCAGCAGAGGCGAAACCAGCTGCCCTCCCCTCCGCGAAGCGGAGCCCCTGCTGGGAAAATCTGGGGGAGGGGGATTATTTTCAACTTGGGGCCCCCTGCAGGCTGGAGCCAGGGAGGTATGGGGGTGGTGGGGGCAGGGGCGGCTGCCCAGCTCCTCCTTCCCTGAGGTTGGTGGGAAGGTTTCCATGGAAACAACAGCTCCAGCATCTCCAGAGATTTGGGGGAAAACTGGCTTTAAAAAATCACCATCTTCGTTTCTTGGGGGAGAGGCAGCGTATTTCTGCAAAGAGGGCGGTGAAGAGCATCAGGGAGAGGGGTCCTGTTCAGAAGAGCTGGGCCACCAGGGACCCCATCCCTACCTAAGCCCCCTGGAGGTCTCTCTTTCCGCATCTCCTTCTGTCCCAGAGAGAGAGCTGCCTTCTTGACTCCAACACCTCCCCACACATATCACCAAGGAACCCCCCCGCCCCACATTATCTACCTACTCATCTTCCCCATCTCCCCATGGTAGGGCAGAAGCCCTTTCCCTCCTCCCACTCCCCTCTTCAGTCACCTCCACCCCTCCAGGCCCCAGCTTCACTCCACCCATCCCCCAGCCCTCAGCTCACTGCCCCCCATTACAGCCTTGGGAGAGAAGGAGACGCAGGCGTAGGGACTCTTGCTGGGGAGTTAATCAAAGTGTCCACAACTACTCACGTCCCTGTGCCCTCCCTGGGGAGAGTTGAGAAGGGGTGGGGGCCGTTCTGCATGTGACCGACGGAGGGGCAGCATCAAACATGCCAGCCTCGAGGCATGCACAGACACGAAATCAACTGGAACACTTGCTTTTAAAATGATTTTTTCAGCAGTTTTCCTTCCTGGCCAGGGCCTCCCATCTGTGCCAAGAGTCTTCCTAAATTCCTGGTCCTGCGGTGGCCCTTGCTGGCCTGTTCCAAGAAAAAGAACTCACCCCTGTCCTTTCCACATCCAGGCTTTGTTCCACACAAATAGTCATTCATTCATTCACTCATTCAGTAACAATGAACTCTGCACTTATTTTGTGCCGGGCACAGTTCTAAGCACTGCAGACACAGGCGGGATGCAGGGGCTGGGTGCTGGAGGATGAGCATATGAAAATCCCAGCCCCTTGTGGAGCTTATGCTCTGTAAGAGAGAAAGAGACAGAGAATAGACACATATGTAATATGCATCGTATATGAAATGTGACAAAGTGTTCTGGAGAAAAGTAAAACAGGAAGAGAGATAGAGATTGTTTGTTTTGGGGTCCCCACCACAGTTTTGAATGAAATGCTCAGCGTAGGTCTCCCTGAAACCTGGTGCTTGAGGACGACCTGCAGGAAGTGATAGAGCCACTCAGCTTTCTGAGGAAAGAGCACTTCAAGCAGAAGGAACAGCACGTTCAAAGGCCCTGGGGCGGGCGTATATCTGGCAGGTACAGCGAGTAGCAAAGAGACCCGTGTGATTAGAATGGAATAAGAAAAGTGGGAGTCATCAGAGATGAAGTGCGAGGTAAAAGCCTGGGGGTGAGGGCCGGGGCTGGGACAGATGCTCTGGGCTTTGCAGGTCATCGTAAGGGCTTTCTGCTAGAGTATCAAAGACCCTCTACCATGCCACTGTATTTTTGGCCTGCTGTGGGCCTCTGAAGCTCAGGTGGGAAGGACCGTAAGGACATCTGATCACCTTAGCTGAAGAAGCGGGGGCCTGCACCTGTGTACCTATGACCTTAATTCTGCGGATCCCCTCCTCACGTGGAGGTGGGATCTGCAAGCTCCATATGGATGTGTCTGTCCAACACAACTCAGAGAGGCCCAAAGGCTGTCCTAAGACCACACAGTCAGACCTCCCTCCTGGGGCCTCTGCCCTTTCCTTCTCTCCCTGCCCCCCACAGGCACCTGCGGCGTTGTGATGCTGAGCGATGCAGCAGCGTCTGTATAATTACGGTGATGATTTCACAACATGCGGCTGTCCCTTCTCTTATCGCCTCCCAGTGCGAAATAAACCGTTCAATAATTAATTGACAAAGATGAACTTGTTGTCCTCAGCCGGGCTGGGAGGGTGGGGGTTGGACACAGCCTCCGCAGACAAATGATGTGAGAAGTAATTGCCCTAGGAGAGGAGGCGAGAGGTATTAAGATCAGATTTGCAAGGTCCCTTCCAAGAGCCCGTGGGTACCAGGCGACGGCAACTGCTGGGATTTACGTTACTAATTCATCACTAATTAATGTTCCAAATTGGGCCTGACAGGAGGAGAAATCAACGTGAAGGCATCCGCAGAGATAGAGAGACAAAGACTGGGAACGGAGAGGGACAACGAGGGGAGGGGACACACAGTGAAAACCTTAAGAGGCAGGGAGAGACGCCGGGGCAAGAGCACAGGAGCAGGGTCTGAACAGAGACCCCAGGTCTACGATCCCAACAGAGTGTGTAGCCAGCGGGTCTCTTCCCCTCTGTATCTGTGTGTGTTTGTGTGTCTGTGTGTCATTATGTCGTGTGAGTGAGTGTGTGTCTGTGTGTATTCTTTCTAGAGGTGATCATGATATCAGTCCTGACTTCAACATAGATTTGGAATGATTAAGAGTGTCTGTGTGTGTCTGTCTGTGTGTCTATGTGTGTATCTCTGTGTGTTTGTGTGTCTGTGTGTCGTGTGTCATGTGAGTGTGTGTGTCTGTGTGTCATGTGTGTGCTGTGTGAGTGTGTGTGTGTCGTGTGAGTGAGTGTGTGTATGTCTGTGTGTCAGTGTGTGGGCACTTGCATACATGCCCATTGCCACCGCCTGGCCTGGGCCACCGCTGACCTGGGTGATAGCACGAGCTTCTACCCTTGTACCCCCATCGTCTATTCTCATCACAGCCAGAGGGATCTTTTAAAACAAGGCTGCTGAGGCCCCACATCGGTGCAAACCTTTTCATCTCACCCAGCATACAAGCCAAGGCTGCTAGGTGGGTCCAGAAGCCCTGCACCATGCGGCCCCCGGTCCCTCCCCAACGCTGGCCACCCCGACCTCTGTGCTGTTTCCCGACGCCAGCCTTTCCGGCGCTTTGCACTTGCTGTTCTCTTGGCCTGGAAAGCTCTTCCTGACATGTCCACATGGTTCACTCCTTCTCTTTGTTCAGGTCTCTGCTCACCTCCCCAGAGAGGCCTCCCTGGACCACCCTATTTAGATCACCAGCTTCCCCTCTGGTCACCACAGCGCTGGTGGCCACCTGCCATATCATTCATTCCCTTCTCCCCACCCTGGAAAGTCAGCTCCATGAGCAGGCAGGTTGTCTCTTCAGGGCATGGCTGAATCCCCAGCTCCTGGTTCAGTGCTGGCTTGGTGAATATTACCCAGAGGGTTCTGGGATTCTGATTCCAGGGAAGATGAGAAGAAGTAAGAAGCAGAGCAGATAAGAAAGTGGGGAATCAGAGCAGGGCGGGTCAGGGTGGGGACAGGCCATGGGGAAGCAAGGTCTTTCCTCCAAAGGGGTCAGCAAAGGCGGGCCAGGGCTGAGGACAGGACTAGAGGGTGACCGGGGACAGGGTGATGTCTACTGAGCCCCGAGGACAGACCCAGGCCTGTCCCCAAGCCTCCCCACAGTTGGCCTGCTGCTGCTAGTGGCCCAGAAAAGTTCTTTCAAGGCTCCTTCGGAATGCAGTGACACCACAGTGTGGGCATCCTTGGCACCTCCCCTTAGTTTAGGAGAGGATGAGAAACCATCCAATTGCTACACAATAGGGGCCAGTTAAGTAAAATGGAGTCTGTCAATAGAGTGGAAAATTAGGCAGACATTTAGCAGGCTGAGACGAGAATTCCGTCGATACTTGGAGCTGTGTGTGAAATGTTATGAGAGCCAAGGAGGCCTCAGCGGGAGCACAAGTGGGTTCTCTCTTCCCACCTGTATTTATGGAGCCCCTGCTGTGTGTTCAACACCCTTCTGGGCCCCAGGGCACTGAGACCTGGCTGCTCAGCTCCTCCTGTCCGGCAGGGCACACGAAGCTGGGCCGGAAGACAGATGTGCACACCTGTACCAAACTGCAATAGGGTGTCTATCTATAGGAGACAGGACGTCCTGTATCAGATCCCGGCCCTGCCTCTTTATGGCTAGGAGCCTGGGCAAGCCCCTGAGGCCATGGGAGGGAGGATTTCTTTCTCCCTCGTGTTGCTGTGGGAATCACCAAGCACTGAGGTCAGAGCCTGGAGGGATTCTGTAGGTCTTCCTTCCATCATCATCATCATCATCATCATCATCATCATCACCATTATCAATCAATCATCGTCATCGTCATTGTCATCATCATCATCCAAGGACATAGAGGCCAGTGGTTAAGAACACAGGCTCTGGAGTCAAGGGCCTGCATCCTCGTCTTGGCTCTACCATTTAGCAGCGCTAGGTTTCAGTTTCCCAGAGTGTACATGAGGGTAACAGGCGACTAGCTTACAGCACCCAGGAATGCATTAGCTCACCCTGGTGAGGAGCTGAGTATTAGCCTGTGCAGACTAAGTGCTCACTGAGAGCACTCATTTGCTAGGGCTGGCCTAACAAAGTACCACGGATCAGGGGACCTAAACAGCAGAAGTTTATTTTCTTACAGTTCTGGAGGCTTGAAGTTAAAGACCAATGTGTGGGCAGGGCTGGCTCCCTCTGAGGACTGTGAGGGAGAATTTTTCCAGGCCTCTCTCCTCGCTTCTGGTGGTTTGCTGGCAAACTGTGGCATTCCTTGTATTTGGGGGTTTTGCATGATTCCCTCTTCATATGGCTATTTTAAAAATAAAGAGTCAGGCTTATTGGATTCGGGGCCCACCCTACTCCAGTATGACTTCTTCTTAACTCATCATGTCTGCAATGACACTATTTCCAAATAAGATCACATTCTGAGATACCGAGAGTTGAGACGTCAATATAGAAATTTGGGGCTGGGTACAGTGGCTCATGCCTATAATCCCAGCACTTTGGGAGGCCAAGGCGGGCGGATCATGAGGTCAAGAGATCAAGACCATCCTGGCCAACATGGTGAAACCCCGTCTCTACTAAAAATACAAAAATTAGCTGGGCGTGGTGGCGCGCGTCTGTAGTCCCAGCTACTTGGGAGACTGAGGAAGGAGAATCACTTGAATCCGGGAGGTGGAGGTTGCAGAGATCACGCCACTGCACTCCAGCCTGGGCAACAGAAGGAGACTCCGTCTCAAAAAAAAAAAAAAAGAAAAGAAATTTGATAGGGGCAGGTAGGGCACAGTGATGAACCCATGACACTGAGTGTCAGCAGGGGTTCCTGGGTGGGAGAGGGGGCACTTCTCCCCTGGGAGGATGGTGGAGGAGGCACCCTAAAGGGGGGGTTCTTGGAGGAGGGTTGGAGCATGCAAAGGATGACCTGCAAGGCAGAGGAGCAGGGGAGGTGGAGGCCGTGCAGGCTGAGGGTGTGTGGATTAGAGAGAGCCCTGTTGAAAGCTAGCTGTCAGGGCTGGACATACGTCAGGACTGTTATAAATGCTTACAAAGGTTATTTTAGTGCATAAAACTATTTTTGTGCAGTCTAAAAGTCAGACAGACATTTGAGTAGCTTGTGGAGAGCTTGTACTCGGCTCTCACGTGAGTCTGAATTTGTCTTTCTTGGCGTCTAAAACAGCTTACCGTGGCCTCGAGAGTTTGAGGAGAGGGGAAGTTCAGGTGAGAAGAGAGAGGGCGGGGGAGACTGGGTGGTCTGGGGGGCATCAGAGATGGGAGATGGGCAGGACCCTGCCTAAGAGGTTCTGTGAACTCTGCCCTCCCCTCACCCCCTGCTGCAGTCCCTAAAGTTGGAAACTCCTTGGGCAGTGGCCTGGTGATGACACTGTGATTGGCTGTGACTCTGTCAGTCCTGGCTTGGGGCAAGAGGCAGTATTGAGATGAAAGAGGGTGCGGGGTCTGCTTGCCCTCCTTCCTGAGTAGCATTGAGCTGGGAGCCTAGAGCTTGACCTTCTGAGGGTGGGGCAGCCCTGGGGGAAAGGCTCCCAGCCTGCCCCCTTCCTGCTATGCCCTGCCTCCATCCCATACCAGGGTGTGAAACTTGGGTTCAAGGTGGAGGTCAGCAGACCTGGGTGGAGCCCGGTCTCTGAGACTAATGAATTGGTGATGTTGAACAGTCACTGAGTGCCTCAGATGGCCCATTTGCACGGGATAGCCCTTTGCAGGAGGAGCTGCGGAGGGGGAAGGCTGGGACACTCACAGGCATGAACACGAGGAAGGCTCTCTATCCCTTTCCCCCTCCCTTTCTACATCTGGGCTTAGATTTGCCTTTGAGGACATAACCTGGGTGGGACAGAGAAAGAATCCTCTAGAGAGGAAGGAAAGAAAGTTTCCCATCCCCACCCCTACCTGACTTGGGGTCCATTTCCTTTAGCAACTGCCTGCTTCACCTCATGAGGAACCACCCTTCCAGCTCCCGTGGAAAACTCCAAGGGTCCAAGCACACCAAAAGGAGACGACCTTGGGGCCACTTTTAGGACCCTCCCCACATAGTGCAGGTTCACAAGGCCTGGAACCTCGGGCTGCACACTCCATTATGTGTGCTTTCCTACAGCGCCCCCTGCCTCCTTTCCCCGGTCCCACTGTGGGCATCCACTGGCCCCAGTCTTCACATCTGCTGTGAACCAGGCTGACCCTGCCTCTGCCACACCAGCTGTGCCATCCTGGGCAAGCAGCCCCCTCCCAGCCCAGCTCCTCAGCTGCCTGTCACACCTGGGTGCCGAAAAATCCTGTGACCATCGGTACAAAAGCACTCTAGCCCTGGTCAGGTGGAAGGGATCCATTCAGCACAGTTATTGCATGCCTGCTGCATACATAGCTTGTTGTGCAGTCCCTTGAAAATATGTTGAAATCTACCCAATTTATAAGCACATATAAACATTCGTTCTTTGATTTCCTAACTAGGAATTTACCCCACAAGCAGACTTTCTGTCTTTGATTGGATTCCCTGGAAACAATTTCTGAGGCAGAGATTTGCATACAGGAGATTTATTGGGGAATGTTCTTGGGAACAACGCCTGTAGGGGATCGAGGGAGGCGGGATGAGCAGGGGGAGAGGTTTCTGCAATGCAGATCCCACAGGAGCTCCGGGCGGGGACAGCCCTGCAGGGACATCCCAAACTCAGGCAAAGGCCCCTTCTGGATCCCTCAGTGGATGTCTATACCCCAGGGAGGGACATGGCGCTGATTAAGAGTTAGTGAAGGGCAGTTCCTGAAGAGGTTTGCAGCTTTGAGCTTTCAGCAGCTAATGCCCTGCTCTTGGGAGTTGGGGGAATGAGAGTTCTGGTTCATCTGAGCAGGGCGTTGTAATATTCACTCCACTGCCTCCAGGAGAAAGGAGATAGGCACAAGGGTGTTTGCTGTAGCATTTTTAAAATGAAAAGGTTGGGCAATCTGATGTCCATTGGTAGGGATCTAGTTGAAAAAATGATGGTACATTCATACAGTGGAATCTACACAGCCATAAAGAAAGCAGAGGCCGGGCGTGGTGGCTCATGCCTATGATCCCAGCACTTTGGGAGGCCAAGGCGGGTGGATTATCTGAAGTTGGGGGTTTGAGACCAGCCTGACCAACATGGAGAAATCCCGTTTCTACTAAAAATTCAAAATTAGTCGGGTGTGGTGGCCACCTGTAAGTCCCAGTTACTCGGGAGGCTGAGGCAGGAGAATCGCTTGAACCCGGGAGGCGGAGGTTGCAGTGAGCCAAGATCATGCCATTGCACTCCAGCCTGGGCAACAAGAGCAAAACTCTGTCTCAAAAAAAAAAAAAAAAAAAAAAAAAAAAAGAAAGCAGAAGCTGTTAGAGAGTGCTGATAGGGAAAAATCCTACAGACACAGTCTGATGTGACAAAAGTAGAACGTAGAAAGTATAAAGAGTATGCCAGCATTTGCATAAAGTGGGGCTGAGAACATCATGTAAACATTTTTGCATATGGATAAAATATCTCTGGTAGGATTCATAAAATACTGGTAACAGTCGTTGTTTTCAGGTTGGGGAACTATGTGGTTAGGGGTCAGCGGAGAGGGAGATTTCACTTCTGTATACTCTTTCATATCTTCTAATATTGAAACATACAATGGTATTACCTGTTCAAATAAAGTATGTTACTTAATTAAATACGTCAAGCTAAATACTGTAAAAGAAACCCACTGATGGCTGGGTGCAGTGGCTCACGCCTATAATCCCAGCACTTTGGGAGGCCAAGGCGGGTGGATCGCTTGAGGTCAGGAGTTCGAGACCAGTCTGGTCAAAATGGTGAAACCCCTGTCTCTACTAAAATACAAAAATTAGCTGGGCGTGGTGGTGAGTGCTTGTAATCCGAGCTATTTGGGAGGCTGAGGCAGGAGCATCACTTGAACCTGGGTGGCAGAGGTTGCAGTGAGCCAGGATTGCACCACTGTACTCCAGCCTGGGCAACAGAGCAAGACTCTGTCTCAAAAATAAAAAACAAAACAAAAAACCAGAAATCCACTGAACAGGTTTAAAAGAAGAGGATGGGGCCTTTAAGAACTTAGGCACCGGGAAGAGTGGGGTGTTTTGGAGGCCAGTGGAGGCCCAGGAATAGATCTTCTTTTTGCCCAGAACAGGTAGGTAGGTCCATGGGCCCAGGGAGAAGAGGCAATAAGCTGCTGTCTTTGAATCTGTGAAGGGATAGACGTCTGCTGTGAAGACTCTGACAAAAGCGAGCCGCTCACTGGCTGTATGACGTTGGGCAAGGTCATCTAGTCTCCCTGAGCCTTGGTCACCTCACCTGTGAAGTGTGAAATGTGGGGATGGGGGGGGCATCTCCCCTTGGACTAGAAACTCCCTAAACGCAGGCTCTGTGCCTCCATCCTCAGACTGGGGGCTCTCTGCCATTCTCTCTTACATTCAGTCCACAGGAGTTGAGTGGATCTGAACGCACTTGGAGCAGAAAACTGTCCTGCTGCTTCGGGGATGCTATGCACACTGTGAAATAGCAAACAGCAATGAGAAGCCACATGCTAGGTGTACTGACAGATACAGGGATAGATATCAAAAATAGAGTGTTGGCCGGGCACGGTGGCTCACGCCTGTAATCCCAGCATTTTGGGAGGCTGAGGTGGGCGGATCACGAGGTCAGGAGATTGAGACCATCCTGGCTACCACAATGAAACCCCATCTCTACTAAAGATACAAAAAATTAGCGAGGCGTGGTGGTGGGCACCTGTAGTCCCAGCTACTGGGGGGGCTGAGGCAGGAGAATGGCGTGAACCCAGGAGGCGGAGTTTGCACTGAGCCGAGATCGCGCCACTGCACTCTAGCCTGGGCGACCGAGCCAGACTCTGTCTCAAAAAATAAATAAATAAAATAAAAATAAAAATAAAAATAGAGTGTTGAGGAGGAAACACAGAAAGAGAATGAAGGTCCATAGCACAGCATCGTTGATGGAAATTATAAACACGTTTTCCCTGAAACCACCACGACACATTTAGCAAGGATAGGCAGACGTATTCAAGGACACCTATGAAGTACATCGGAATGTGTGCTGGTGTCAGGGAGAGAGTGAGAGTGGGAGCCAGCGAGGAAGGAGGGAAAGAAAATTAAGATAGAGGAGGCTTGCACAGGCTCTTGAAAGTACAGCGTGAGCTGAGGGGGAAGATGTTCTCACGTCTTGGCCCCTCTCCTGATGACGGCCACTTTCCAGGGGTGTTTTGAGGGCTCCACGAGAGGATGTGTAAGGAATGCCTGAACACAGAGTGGGAACTTAAATGAATAGTTTAAACATCAGAATCTTTACCTGGGTGTTTTCTCATGTTGCTCTTCATTCTTTTTAACTTCGACATAAACAACACTCGCCAATGACCTAGCATCAGCCCCAGGAAAGCAGAAATGACCTCAGCGAGTTAGTAGTAGAGCCAGAGTTTATCCCAGGTCTGCCTGACTCCAAAAACAACACTCTTTTCGACCGTATCGCAACATGCCCCTCAACCCTTTGACCAGTGGGAAACCTGAGGCTCGGAGGGTGAGTGATGCACCTGACGGCACACAGATGATGCAGGCCTGGGTGTGAAGGGACTTCAGTCTGGCTGGAGAGACTAGGCAATGCTCCTACGCAGGGAACTGACATGGAAGCATGGCATGAGATCTGTTTTCTCTCCAGCTCCTTTGAGGATGTCCTCTTTTTGTTGATGTTCTGCACAGTGAGTTTCTCTTAATAGCCAAGGCCTATCTTCAGGATACGAGTTAGGACCTACTGGGCCCTGAATCCATGAAATTCAGGTGACCTCACCAGGTGGTCTAGATGAGCCTTGTTAACTTATCCTGGTTTTCATGGTGCTTCCTGTCTCTATGAGTCCACATGTTTCATCTAAATTGGAAAATTTCCAGCCATTTTCAATTATTTCATTTTCTCCATCTTCACTCTTCTTCTGAGACTCTAGCTTCCACTTCACTTAACCCTTCTTTCTTTCTTTCTTTTTTTTTTTTTTGAGATGGAGTCTCGCTCTGTCGCCCAGGCTGGAGTGCAGTGGCCCGATCTCAGCTCACTGCAAGCTCCGCCTCCCGGGTTTATGCCATTCTCCTGCCTCAGCCTCTCAAGTAGCTGGGACTACAGGCGCCCACCACCTCGCCCGGCTAGTTTTTTGTATTTTTTAGTAGAGACAGGGTTTCACCGTGTTAGCCAGGATGATCTTGATCTCCTGACCTTGTGATCCGCCCATCTCGGCCTCCCAAAGTGCTGGGATTACAGGCTTGAGCCACCGTGCCCGGCCTTAACCCCTCTTTCATACTGCATTTCCTTGACTTGCTGTGCTGTAATCAAAGTCTCCACTAATTCTTCAGGTACGTTGAATCCCTGTTTGACCCATCTGTTGAGTTGATTTTTATTATAAGGTATATTCAGTTCTTTAAAAATCTTCCTCATTATTTTTGAGTCTTTTGTTGCATGATCATCTTTGCTGTTCCATCTTTTGTTTCTTTAAATGTTTTATGCATGATTATTTTGTAATCAGTGTCTGATAACCCTAGTATCTAAACTCCTTGGGAATTGAAATCTGGCATTTATGATTTCTGCTGGCTGTCACTCCTGGTGGCTCATTTTCTTTCTTTTTTTTTCTTTTTATTTAGGTTTAATTGCCTTTTAATTATCTTATCCCTCATTCCATTTCTTTTCTTTTTAAAATTAGACTTTAAGTTCTGAGATACATGTGCAGAACATGCAGGTTTGTTAACAGGTATACGTGTGCCATGGTGGTTTGCTGCACCTGTCATCCCGTCATCTACATTAGGTATTTCTCCTAATATTATCCCTCCCATAGCCTCCCCATCCCCTGACAGGCCCTGGTGTGTGATGTTCCCCTCCCTGTGTCCATGTGTTCTCATTGTTCAACTCCCACTTATGAGTGAGAACATTTGGTGTTTGGTTTTCTGTTCTCGTGTTAGTTTGCTTAGAATGATGGTTTCCAGCTTCATCCATGTCCCTGCTAAGGACATGAACTTATTCTTTTTTTTTTTTGGCTGCATAGTATTCCATGGTGTGTATGTGCCACATTTTTTTTATCCAGTCTATCATCTATGGGCATTTGGGTTGGTTCCAAGTCCTTGCTATTGTGAACAGTGCTGCAATAAACATACGTGTGCATGTGTCTTTAAGGTAGAATGATTTATAATCCTTTGGGTATATACCTGGTAAGGGGATTGCTGGGTCAAATGGTATTTCTAGTTCTAGATCCTTGAGGAATTGCCACACTGTCTTCCACAACGGTTGAGCGAATTTACACTCCCACCCACAGTGTAAAAGTGCTCCTATTTCTCCACATCCTCTCCAGAATTTGGTGAACTTTGATAGTGAATTTGTTTCACTTAATCCTCACCCGTGGGAATCTTGGGGCACTAAATTGAAATGTTTTCCTTCAGAGACAATTTGCAATAGCTTTTGCTGGAAGCCAGGGGACACCAGCCACTTGAATTCCTGCCTTAAAACAGGAGTCTCAGGTTAGTGTCCTTGACTTTCCTACAGTTAGCCCCACATAGAGCCCATATCAACATTTTCCTTCAAGGCAGCCTTGAAGATTTCCCTGACTTCTCCCAAGCCCCATGTCATTCAATATGGTTTATGAAGGATTTGGTGTTTTATAGAGAGAGGGCTTTTGTTGTGTCTAGCCCATCACGTCCATCATGTGATATATCTGGGTGAGAGGTCCTGGCCCGAGTGCTACAAGGGTTCAGAGCAGGTCAGTGAGTTACCAAGGGCTGGGTAGTGGAGCATGATGGGGTAGGGGTTGTTAAATGAACAAACTCCCAGACCCACTCCTGGGAGTCTGAGCCAATAGGTCTCACACCCCCTCCTCTCCCACCACCTACCATGCATTTTATGTGATTATGATGCCAACGGTGTAAGTCCACTTGGAGAAACTCTGGACTATGGCAATCAAAGCAGGCTTCATGGAGGAAACTGGATTTGCTGAGTCTTAAACGAGATCAGCTGAACAAGATAAAGAAAAGGATATGGAATAGACAGCCCAGTTCATCCAGAGTGTGAAGTCCTGTCAGTGCAGGGAAGTAGGGAGGGCCCAGATGGGGGAGGTTGCAAAATCTCAGACCTAGGATTTGAGGCTTCATCCTCGGTGAGCTTGGGAGCCATTGAAAGCTCTTGGGGAAGGGAATGCAGTGACAAGGGCCAAGTGGGATTTTAGGAAACTCAACCAGGCAGCAGGGAACTGAATGAATTGGTTCCTACAGTTACTCACTTACAGTGGAGAATAATTAACAAAATCATGCTGTTATTTTAATAGAGTTGTGTTTTTCAGAAAGAGGACAGTGACTGCCTAATGCTCAGTATTCTGGGCTGTCAGCTCCTGGGGCCTGGGGGAGGGGCTGAGCAGGTGAATTGACTGCCCTCCACAAGCCCAGGACCCACCTGGTGGGGCTGCTTGAAATTTGGAGGTATGGGGCCCAGTGGGTCCTAAATGGCTTCCTGAGGATGGGCCTTGGCTATCAAGAGGAGCCTGTGTGTTAAGGCCTGTGTTTCTGCCTGAGACTCTGCGATCCCAGAGGGCAGGCAGTGTCACATTACCCTGACAGGAGATACTGGATGCTGTCACCATAGTAAGGTGCATGATCACAATTAAACTGTTGTGATTGCCCATTGTGCTTAAGGGATGATTTACAGCCTACCAGCTGCTTTCACTGACAGCATCACATTTAACCCACAAGAGTCCCAGGTGCTGGCCTCTCTTCTCCCTGTGATGGATGAGGTGGCTGAGACTCAGAGAGGCTTAGGGCATGGGGTCACACAGCGAATCAGAAACAGAGCTAGGAAGTGAACCCAGGTCTCCTGATGGCAGCCTAGTGGTCTGGCCATTGTGCTGCTGATGGTGGAGGAAATGGGGAGGGGCTTCTCAGTTGGGGTGCTGTTGATGAGGACTATAGCCTTCAGGGAAGTGGGGAAGGTTCTGTTGTCCTGAACACCTGGGCAGAGGTTCTTGCTAGGTCCTGTCTGTTCTCAAGAACTGCACTTCCAAACCGTCCTCAAGAAGCTTTGAAAGGTGATCTCCCCTCCTCCAAACCCCACTGTACTGGTCCATTTTCACACTGCTATAAAGAACTTTCCTGAGACTAGGTAATTTATAAAGGAAGAAATGTAATTGACTCACAGTTCTGTATGGGTGGGGAGGACTCTGGAAACTTACAGTGGCGGAAGGCAAAGGGGAAGCAGGCACCTTTCTTGACAGGGCGGTAGGAGAGAGAGACAGAGAGAGTGAAGGGGAAGAGCCCCTTATAAAACCAGCATCTCTTGTGAGCACTCACTCACTCTCACAAGAAAAAAGTGTGGAGGAAACTGCCCCCACAATCCAGTCACCTCTCACTGGGTCCCTCCCTCGACTCGTGAGGATTACAATTTGGGATGAGATTAGGATGGGGACACAGAGCCAAACCATTCACCCTCCAGCGCTGCATCACACCTGAGCCTCAGGGGTAAGTGTCCAAACAAGGTGGGGGTGGGGAAGCAGATCCTTCCCTGTACCAAACCCCACCTACACTGGTGCCCTCACTTCTCATGGGTGGGAGGAGGTCCTTCCTGCTATCTGCTTCCAGTTCTCCTGCCATTTCAGTCCATTACCAGCAAAAGCAAAAAATCAAAGTTTTCTACATGCCACAATAATCTCCACAGACTTTCAGTCTGGAATCAGAGAGCTTTCATATCCTAACCTCTTCTGCCCCCACCTCTTGCGGAACTGACAACCAGCCAAAGTGAGAGCTCCCCTCAGAACAGGAGTGATCTGAGAACAGGAGCTGTGCCTCCTCCCTCAGACTGGTGACTCCCTGAGATTAGGGGCTCTGCCTCTCTCTCTCAATCAGTGTCTCTCTGAGGGCAGAGGTAGTTCATCTCCCCTTGGACTAGAAGCTCCCTGAAGGCAGGCTTTGTACCTCCATCCACAGACTGGGGGCTCCCTGCCATTCTTTCCTACATTCAGTTCACAGAAGTTAGTAGATCTGAATGCATTCAGAACAGAAACCGTCCTGCTGCTGTCCCTTGCCCCTGGGGCCTGGGCTCCTTGGCCTTTCTAAGCTTTAGACTGTGATGGGGGCGGCTGGGCCGAGAGTTAGTAGGGGGAGATTGCCTGTCATCTACAAGGGGGCTGCCAAGTGACTTAACTATGGAGGTGTGTGTGTGAACACAAGGGCCCTCCCTCTCGCCTGTAGCAGGTGGGCTGAGCCTGGGATGACATGGGGCTGTGGGAGCTGAGAGGCCATCTCTAGGCTACTTCATCCCCTCCTTCTTCCTGGCCAGGTGCCCTAGACATGGTGTCTTGATGCAGACAGAGCTGCCTCCCCTGTTCTGGAGGTAGGGAAGGGCTCCCCAGCCCAGGCGGCTTTCCCACCACAGGGCCTGCCCCCGCCCCAGCAGCGCGTGCTTGTCTGCAGTCTCAGCTCGAGCATCCAGCAGGGGGTCCCAGCTTGTCTCCCTTGGTGCGGGCAGCTATCCAAGAGGAATGTGGAACCCACCCAGGGCTGTGCAGAGTGGGTCAGAGCAAGGCCTGCATTCTAATCCTCTGCAGCCTGGAGCCCATCCATTCGCCTCCCTTGGCCCTGAGCTTGAAGCAATGGATAAGAGCCTTTTTCCTCAAAGCGGGGCTCACCAACCCGCTGTGTCGACATCACCCGGGGCTGGCTAGAGATGCAGAACTTCAGTTCTTACTCACTGGGTAAGAATCTGCATTTTAACAAAATCCCAGGAAATTCATGTGCACATTCAAGTAGGCAAAGCCCTGGATTCCACTGTCCTGAGGTCTCTCCCACCTCTGCTGTTAGAAGGTTCTGGAAGCTGGCTTCAGGGATTGTAATGAAAAAGCCCCCCATATTTCTTCATGTGGCCTCAGATGATCCTCATTTTGCTGGGGAGAGTGCCCTAAGTTGGAAGCAGCAGCAGTCTGAGCTCAGAGGCGGGCCTGATTCTGGATGGCAAGGAGATTCCCCGGTCCAAAATGTTCCAGAGGTAGGTGGGCTGCGAGGCAGCAGCTGTGTCTTCCAGCTCCTGCCGCTCCCTCCCGCCCACATGCTCACTGGCTGCTTGGTTCTGAGGCAGCTTCCTCCACCACCCAGTCCTGACCCAGCTCCCACTTTACAGCCTAGCACCAGCAGACAGGTAGAGAAGGTGGCCAGAGACCCAGGTGGCCTGAGAGGTTGCCCATGATCTGGGCCAGCTCAGGATGCCCCAGTCTCCCTGTGGCAGCAGGAGGCTGAAATGAGTGCACGTGTGCATGCGTGTGTGTGTGTGTGTGGGCACGTGTGTGTAGGGGGACATTGCGCCCCCGGGGGAGAGGCCACAGTCCCCATTCCAGCAGGCCAATCAGCATCATTGCCAGTAGTTGTGGCTTCTCCTCTCCCCAAACCATCAAGCCAGCTCTGTACCGCCCTGTCCCCTGCTCATTCCGGGAGATCAGCCTCTGGAAGAAGTCTGTGGACTCAGAGGTTAGTCTCTGTTCCGCTGGGGAAATGACTCAAGAAGGGGGCACCTTCATTTGTGCTCTCCATCACCCCTTCAGGACACTTCTGTCCCCTGCCCCCATTATGTTTGCCTGCCCTTCCCAAGGACCCATGGGAGCCAGTGATGTAGGCAGTGAGGCAGATGCCTTAGCAGGAGCAGACCAAAGGCCATGTCCCAGGAGCAAAGGGAAGGAAGGCAGGACCCTCCCCTAGATCTCCATGAGACCCTCCATGCCCCTTCACTAACTCCTGCAATAACCACATATTGAGTTCCTACTGTGTGTGCCCAACCTACTATTGGACGCCTCAAACATGTAAGACAGGGCTGCAGCCATCTGGGAGACAGTATGACTGAAGAAGAAAGCCAAACATCAATGCAAGAGCACTGGAAACAACCAAAATATACATAAATTGTGTGATATTTACATAAAGTATGATACATCCATGTTCTAGTTATCTATTGCCGTGAAATAAACCACCTCAAAACATGATGGCCTAATACAACAATTGTTTATTTTCCCATTGTACCTGCAATTTGGGCAGGGCTCAGCAAGGCAGCCGTGTGCTCTGTGTGGCACCAGTTGGGACAGCTTGATTTGGGCTGGATGAGTCACTTAAGGGCAACTCTCTTACATGACTGGCAAGTTGGTGCTGGCTAGACTGGGGGCTCAGCTGGGGCCGTGGACCAGGGGTCTTTGCTTCTCTCCACAGGACCCTCCTCATGACTACTTGGGCTTCCTTACTGCATGGTGGCTGGGTTCCAAATACAGGTATTCCAAGAGGACAAGGCAGAAATTTTTTTTTAAACCTAGCCTCTGGATCACATGGTGTTTAGTAGTCAAGGTAGTCACAAAGGTCAGCCCAGGGGCAGGGAAACAGACTTTGCTTATTGATGAAGGAATGGCAAGTTTCTAGAGGAGCTTGTGAGATGGGAGATACTGCTACAGTCATGTCTGGAAAATACAATCTGCCACAATTCATAATATGAAACACCATGCAATCATTAAGAGATTTTAATGTATCTTATCGAATGAAAAAAAGACCAAGTCATGAAACATTTATGAAAAAGAGAAGTGCATGTGCATATTTATGAGAAAAAATGCTAGAAGGATAATATCCAAATGCTAGCAGTAGTTTTCTGTGATTTTTGCTTCGTTTTTGTACTCTTGTGCATTATCAAACTTTTTTTGGTAATGGATCATTTTTCTAAATTGGTTAAAGAAACAATACAAACTATATCTATATTAAAAAATAAATAACAGTAAGGACCCCACTAGGAAGTGAACAGTAGGAAACAGGTGAAGGGGATTCTCAGTAGAAGGAGACGAGCTTCTTGAATGCTGAACTTCTCGAAGCCTTTGAAATTCTGATGGGCACTGGGATTTACAAGACAGGATTCAGGATTAAAATGTTTTCCACTCTTATTTGACCAGGAAAGAGTGAGAGCAGTGTGTGTGCACATGTACATTTGAGGTGTGTGCATGTCTTGCATGTCTTGTGTGTGTATCACTGTGTGCACAGGTGTGTGTGCTTTCTATACATGCGTATTTGTGCATATGGTGTGTGTGCTCACTTACCCGGGTGCGTGTGTATTGCTGTGTGTGTGTATGTTGTGGCATTGCAGGGGACCTATGATAGGCTCGTGCACACTTTGGGTCATGTTGGTCCAGATAGAAATGCTCTTGAGCTCTGCAGAGAAAGAGGGCCTTTTCCTCACCTGTGTGCCCCTTTCCTTCTATTAAGATTTCTGCCTCTTCTTTACCCTCCTGGTGGCCTCACACTCTTTCCTCAATCCTGCTCATTTGCAGCCTGCAGCCCCTCATCATGGTGGAGGCTGGGGTGGGGGTTCTCTCTTCTCTCTTGCTTCCTGGTGTCTTCTCTTTTTTTTTTTTTTTTTTTTGAGACAGATTCTTGCTCTGTCATCCAGGCTGGAGTGCAGTGGCACAATCTCGGGTTCAAGCAATTCTCCTGCCCTAGCCACCTGAGTAGCTGGGACTATACGCGTGCACCACCATGCCTGGCTAATTTTTTGTATCTTTAGTAGAGACAGGGTTTCACCATGTTGACCAGGCTGGTCTCAAACTCCTGACCTCAGGTGATCCGTCCACCTCGGCCTCCCAAAGTGCTGGGATTACAGGTGTGAGCCACCGCGCCCGGCCATGATGTCTTCTCTTGAGCCCTTGCCATAAGTTGCTGGAGCTTGGTGGGGAAAGTGAATGAGAAAGAAGCTGCACAGACAAGGCAGAAGATGAGAGGGAGACAGAGATTCCCAGGGGGTGGAACGCGAAATTAACAGCATCGATATCCCCTTCCAGTGGAGACACTATAGTTCAGGGACACAGGGCTCAGTGACCTGTGGTCATTGCCATTTGTTGTTATGTTATTAATTTTTCTCCCAGCCTTCATAAGCCACATGCACACCCCACAACTTGTGATCACTTCATACAGAGAAAAGACAGCTTAATACCCAAAGGATTAAAGGCAGCTTTCCCTTTCCCTAGAGAAATCCTCACACATTTACACAGGGAGACATGTGCAAGAAGGCTTCCAGCAACACTGTAACAGCAACAAATTTGGAAACAAATGAAATGTCCATCAATAGAAGAATGAATAAATGTATTGCAGCATAATCCTACAGTAGAATGCTATACCACAGTAAGGATATACGAACAAGATCTACACACATAACATGGATGAACCTCAATAGACAATATTAAGGGAAAAACAAAGAGCAGAAGAATTGCATACAATGCAATATCATTTATTTATTTGTTTATTTATTTATTTAGTTTTGAGACGGAGTTTCACTCTTGTTGCCCAGGCTGGAGTGCAATGGTGCCATCTCAGCTCACCGCAACCTCCGTCTCCCGGGTTCAAGTGATTCTCCTGCCTCAGCTTCACAAGTAGCTGGGACTGCAGGCATGCGCCACCACCCCTGGCTAATTTTTGTGGTTTTAGTAGAGATGAGATTTCTCCATGTTGGCCAGGCTGGTCTTGAACTCCTGACCTCAGGTGATCCGCCCACCTTGGCCTCCCAAAGTGCTGGGATTACAGGCGTGAGCCTCTGCGCCCGGCCCAATGCAATATCATTATACAAACTTTTAAAACATGTAAAATATATCAAGTATCATCCAGGGATTTGTGCATATGGAGTAAAATATAAAGAAACAGATGGAAAAGATAAACCACACATTCAGGCCAGCAGTTACCCCTGGGGAGTGAGATAGTGGGGCAGGAATAGGGGAGGAAGAGAAGGGACGTCAATTGTGTTGTGTTAATTATCTGGGGCTGAGTATCAGATTCTCACACATCTCAGTAGCTTAAAACAACAGACACGTATTAGCTCAGTTTGATATGACAATGTGGATTTTTCTTCTTTGCTCTGTTAATGTGCTGGATTACACTGATTGACTTTTGCATATTGAATCAGTCCGACATTCCCGGGACATGTTCCACTTGGTCATGACATATTATTCTTTTTCTGTATTGCTGTGTTCAATTTTCTAGTATTTTACTTAAGGTTTTTGTTTCCACGTTCACGAGAGATGTTAGTCTGTAGTTTCTTCTGTCTTCATCTGGTTTGGGTATTAGGATAATGTTAACCTCATAAAATGAATTGGAAAGTGTTCCCGTCTGTTTTCTGGGAGATATCATGTAGAATTGGTGTTATTTCTTATTTAAATGTTAGGTAGAATTCATCAGGGAAAACATGCAGGCCAGAAGGTTTCTTTTTTAGAGAAGGTTTTAAACTATAAATTTAATTTCTTTACTAGATACAGGATTATTCTGGTTTTTTATTTCTTCTTGGGCATACTTTGGTAGTCTGTGTTTTTTAAGGACTTGGTCGATTTCATCTAAGTCAAAGGCCATCAGACTTTTTCAGTAAAGGAACAGATAGACAACACTGCAGGTTTGGGGGCGCTATTCAGGTTCTGTTGCAACTATTCAGCCCTGCCATTAAAGTTTAAAGGCCACCATAGACAACACATAAGTGAATGAGCGTGGCTATTGCATTTGTTTCCCGGGACTGCCATAACAAATTATCACAAACTAGGCGGCTTAACACAACAGAAATATATTCCTTCACAGTTCAGGAGGCTAGAAGTCTGAAATCAAGGTGTCATCCGTGTCATGCGCTCTCTGAAGGCCCTAGGGAAGAATCTTTCCTTGCCTCTTCCAGCCCCGGGAATTCCTTGGCCTATGGCAGCATAACGTCTACTTCAGTCTTCACGTGGCCTCTTGTCCTCTGTGTCTCCCTGTATGTATGGGTCCAAATCTCCTTCTCCTCTGCTTCGAAGCACACCAGTCTTATTTTATTTAGGGCCCACCCTACGAGAATATTACCTCATTTTAACAAATTATATTTGCAAAATCCCTGTTTCCAAATAGGGTCACATTCTGAGTTTTTTTTTTTTTTTGAGACAGAGTCTTGCTCTGTCGCCCAGGCTGGAGTGCGGTGGCACGATCTCGGCTCACTGCAAGCTCTGCCTCCTGGGTTCACGCTGTTCTCCTGCCTCAGCCTCCCAAGTAGCTGGGACTACAGGCAGCCACCACCACACCCGGCTAATTTTTTGTATTTTTAGTAGAGATGGGGTTTCACCGTGTTAGCCAGGATGGTCTTGATCTCCTGGCCTCGTGATCCACCCGCCTCAGCCTCCCAAAGTGCTGGGATTACAGGCATGAGCCACCGCGCCCGGCACATTCTGAGGTTTTAAGTGGACATGAAGTTTCAGGGGATCTTAGTCAACACAGTACACCTGTTTTTCACTAACACTTCATTTATGAAAAAGGGCAGTGGGCCACATTTGGTTCTGGGCTCAAGCAATCCTCCCACCTCAATCTCCCGAGTAGCTAGGACTACAGATGTGTGCCACTGCACTCAGTTTGAAGACTAGGAAAAGGAAAAAACAAAACAAAACAAAACAAAACCCCTGGGAATTCGCCCTTTGCTCCTGGGGGTCACAGGTTCTCTGATCAAAGAGGTTCCCTCTCCCATAGGTTTAGGCACCTGCCCAGCTGCCTCTATTTGCTACTGCTGTACAGCCGTCACCACTGCTAGTACAGTATTTGGAAACTGGAGCCAGCAAAAAGGAAAAAAAGAAAGAAAGAAAGAAAGAAAGAAAGAAAGAAAGAAAGAAAGAAAGAAAGAAAGAAAGAAAGAAAGAAAGAAAGAAAGAAAGAAAGAAAGAAAGAAACCAGGACTTCCCTTACTCTTGCTGACCCATAGGGATCCTCTTCTACTCCTTGGTTCAAAAAGAGAGAGTTTCTCATGGAGCTCTTTCTGTGCACTTCTGAGTTTCAGGCTGCCTTTGACTCCAGGATTGGTAATACCAGAGGGGCGAAACTCCTAATTCTTTCTTAATCCACCTGCCATCATTTATTTTTCGGAATCCTCTGATATCTCCTCCATGAATTCAGGGTTTATGGTTTCATGTAGTGAGAGAGACAGCATAGAGGTATGCTTACTCTATCTTCTCAGAACCAGAGTCCAAATTCTTACAAGGGGAAAAATCAAACTCCTTCAGCCAATGTTTGGAATTCTACCACTAGGGAACCCCATGACAATGGCAGCCATCTTGTCAGTCTACTGCTGAGGACCACCTCACCTATAAAGTCATCCAACACCACTCCAAGGCACAAGCTGTCACAAACATACACTGATGCAAACACCCAGGTCTCTCCCCTCCCCCACAGCCCCATCCTCATCCTCTTTTGTATTCAGAGGGAGAGTTTCCTTCAGCCTTGAGACAAAAGAGGAGAACTCTTCCCCACTGATGACTTTACATCTCTCCCTGGTTGAGGGTGGCAGAGCCAGCAGAGCAGGAGTGTTGGGCCTGAGACAGAACCTTGGGGAGCTCCTGCCACTGTCTTGGGAAGGACTAAGAACAAGAGAGTTAGAAATTTGGCTGAGCCTGTGGGCCAAGACTTTCCACCCTGTCATGTTTTGTTGTTGTTTGTTTGTTTGTTTGTTTTTTGAGAAAGAGTCTTGCTCTGTTGCCTAGGTTGGAGTGAAGTGGTACGAGCTCAGCTCACTGCAACCTCTGTGTCCCGGGTTCAAGAGATTCTCATGCCTCACCCTCCTGAGTAGCTGGGACGACAGGTGCATGCCACCACACCCAGCTAACTTTTTTGTATTTTTAGTTGAGATGGGATTTCACCATGTTGGCCAGGCTGGTCTCGAACTCCTGGCCTCAAGTGATCCATGATCCACCTGCCTCGGCCTCCCAAAATGTTGGGATTACAGGCGTGAGCCACTGTGCCTGGAACCACCCTGGCATGTTTTAATTGCCTGTTTACTTCTCTATCTCTGTGGCTGGGGAACTTCTTCAAAGGGACCAGAGGCTTGTTTCCTGAATATCTCCAGAGCTCAGCCCTGCGGCTGGGATATCGATAAAGGGATGATGAGTGTATGTGTGAATGAATGAATGAGCCTCAATTATTTGCCCTTAGAGCCTCCTCCTCCTCTCCTCCTTTCTTGTCCCTCAGAGGCTAAATAAGTTACTATTTATTGGGTATCCTCTATGTACCAAATATTTAACGCTTAATATTTTGTTTAATCTCCCAACAGTAGAGGTAGTATCATTCCTCTTTAATGAAAAAAACAAAGTTAAGGTACTTGACTAAATCACATAGTTAGCAAAATAGGGAAATCAGGATTTGAACTCCAGACCATTGGTTCAGTTGTAAATTATTCTTGGATCTCACCTTATTTCTCCAATCTCAATGCCACCCTAAGCAGAGACTGTTAATTATCCCCCAAAATCCATTCTCCTCATATTCCCAACTTTAGCGGGCACCTGGGGTCATCTGGAATAAAGACTGCATTTTCCAGCCTCCTTTGCAACTCTGTGTGACGAAGATGTAAGTAGAATTGGCAGATGCAACCTCTGTGGCGTGTTCCTAAAGGGAGGAGCGCTCCTTTCCTTGTTCCCTTCTCCTCCCTGTTGGCGGGAAAGCAGATGCGAACCTCCCATCTTTGGGGTTCGAGCAGCCATCTCAGGTCATAAACCAGAAGCCATCTACAGAGGAGGGCAGAGCAGCAAGACAGAAGGGGCCAGAGTAACCTCCCTGGACTGATAACCCCCGACTCCATTGATGTGAGAGAAATAAGTGTTCATCTTGATGAAGCCACTGTTATTTGGGAGTTTTCAGTCAACCTGAACTTAACCCTGTTTAATACCATCCCTTACCTGGACGACCATAACAGCCTCCAAATGGCCTCCCTGCTTCTTCCACCACAGCCTTAGCTATCCCAGAAACCACCTCCTCTTTTTTTTGTTTTTTCCTTTGAGATGGAGTCTTGCTCTGTTGCCCAGGCTGGAGTGCAGAGGTGCACTCTCAGCTCACTGCAACCTCCGCCTCCTGGGTTCAAGCAATTCTCCTGCCTCAGCCTCCCGAGTAGCTGGGACTACAGGCATGCACCACCATGCCCTGCTAACTTTTGTATCTTTAGTAGAGATAGGGTTTCACCATGTTGGCCAGGTTGGTGTCAAACTCCTGACCTCAAGTGATCTGCCCGCCTCAGCCTCCCAGAGTGCTGGGATTACAGGCGTGAGCCCCCATGCCCGGCCCTCCTCCTCTTTAAACACCACTTTCTGTCATGTTTTTCCCCAATTCACAAATCTTAAGTTATTCCCTATTTCCTACTGAAAATCATCCAAATTTATTAGCCAGACACTCAAGGCACCACTACCAGCTGGAAGTGTCTTTCCTTATATGTTTCCACACAACTCTGTGCTAACCAGACTGGTTTCCCTGATGTCTCCATCACATACTAGATTAATCAGGGTATGCTGGCTGCTGTAACAAATAACCCCCGGATCTCAGTGGCTTATCACAACCAAGGTTAATTGCCCACCGATGACACAATCCAATGTAGCTGGCAGTGGGGGAGCAGTAGAGTTCTGCTCCACAGACATTTAGGAACCTAGGCTGTCTCCATCTAGTGATGGAGACAATGAATAGTGATGCCATCATCTTCAAATTGCCATCTCCAAGGTTACCATGCAAGAGAAGGAGAGACTGTGGAGGAGAATGCAGAAGGATTTGGAAAGGATGGAAAGCTTAGAAGCAGTGTTCATTCCTTTCATCCATATTCGATTGTCCAGAGCTCAGTTTTGTGGACCAAGTGAACTGCAAGGGAGTCTAGGAAATGAAGTCTTTCTGTGTGCTCAAGAGAAAGGACCAGCTTGTTGAGTACATAACATTGTCTCTGTCACACATGCCTTGCTCTTAGCTCTGAGCCGCTTCGTATACTCTTTCTCTCACCTTAGAATGCTTCTCTTCAGTTTCTGACAAACCCTCCCCATTCTTGAAGGCCATACACAATCACAGTCTTTTCTTTGAAGCCCTCTCTGATTGCTCTCTCCCCTAAATGAATAAACCATGAAATTGTCTGAAATGTGCAATTTATCACATGGCACAGGATTGCCCTAGCCTTTGTTTGTTTTTTGTGTGCAGGTCTGGACAGCAGCTACAAGACACTCTGAGAAGTCAAAGGCCATGCCTTATAGACCTGTTCCAAAACATGTTTGCTGGAAATGAACATCATCGGAAATGGGGCAAATTGAAACCTGGTAAGACACAATAAGAACATAGTATCCCTTCTGTGATACTCTTGCCAAAGATACATAACTTGAATCTGATCCTAAGGAACAGACAAATCCAAATTGAGGAACATTCTACAAAATAACTGGCCTGTAATCTTTAAAGTTGTCAAAGTCAAGGAAAAGATCAAAGAACTGTTTCTGAGTCAAGGAAGCTACAGACATGACAACTAAATGCAACGTGTGATTCTAGACTTTTTTTTTTTTTTTTTTTTTTTTTGCTATAGAAGGCATTAGAGAGACAACTGTCAAAACATGAATGGGGTCTGAGGATCAGATGGTAGTAACGCTGCAGAATACCCTTGTGTGCGGGAAATACACAGTGAAGGTTATAGGGCATCGGGTCTGCAACTTATTTCAAATCGTTCTGAAAATAAAAGTTCTTTGTACCGTGCGTGCAACTCTTCTGTGAGTCTGTCATCTCAAAATTAAAAAAATGAATACAATGCTTGTTAGAGGAAAATATCAATAAATCTCAAAGTACAGATAAAAAGGCATATTTCTCAGCTGCCTCCTGTGGCCCTGCCCTCGTGGTTTCGGCAATCATTATTGTTACCGTGACAATGGCTGTAGATTGTGGACATGGCAGCCATTTGTCCTTCTCCTCTCAGAGGACTTCCGTTCTGTTGAGGTTCAGCCGTGTACCCAGCCTTGGAGGATGAGTCACTGGTCTGGGTCAAATATGACATTCTTTGCCGTATGCTGGAGTCTAGGTCCCAGGTAACGATGCGTTAGCACTTTTCAGATCAACCCTCCTAGAGACCACAAAAAGTGCTGGATAAAATATATTTTAACAAAATAAACTTAAATGCTTCAAAAAGATGAGAAAGCAACAGGGAATACCAAGTTAATTTGGGAATGAAAGCATCTAACCAGAGAGGTGAGCACCGAAGCTGTTTATCCTGAGGCCATTTGCAGATACTGTTCAACTGGGCTTCGAATCAAGGGAGGCTTGAGATAAGAGGGACAGAAATCAAAGTCCACCAAGGCCTGAAGTCGGGGATCTTCTAGAAGACCCTCTCCACATCCAACTGCCAAAGGGTGCACCCTAAGATTATGGTGCCAGAGATTGGGTTTCCTGAACTCCTTTGCAGGCAGAGGTGGCTGTATGACTCAGTTCTGGCCAATGAGACACAAAAGTCTGCTGGACAGTCTCTGGGAAGGAATTTTCTCCCTGATGAAAGGAGAGAGGGCATGAGGAGAGCTCTCTTTTTCTTTCTTCTTCCTTGCAGCTCAGGATGTTGTCTTGTGAGGCTGTGATGAACTGCTCTGGCCGCCATCTTGTGACCATGAGGCGATGGACACTATGAACACACTGAAGGTTGCAGAGCAGAGGGATCTGTGAAGAGCCTGAGTCATTGACCAGCTCAGGAACCAACCCCTCCAGACTTTTCGCTACTTAAGAAAAACCAGGCTAGATGTGGTGGCTCACGCCTGTAATCCCAGCACTCTGGGAGGCTGAGGTGGGTGAATCATGAGGTCAGGAGTTCAAGACCAGCCTGACCAACATGGTGAAACCCTGTCTCTACTAAAAATACAAAATCAGCTGGGCGTGGTGGTGCACGCCTGTAATCCCAGTTACTTAGGAGGCTGAGGAAGGAGAATCACTTGAACCTGGGAGGCTGAGGTGGCAGTGAGCCGAGATCGTGCCATTGCACTCCAGCCTGCTGGGGGACAAGAGTGAAACTCCTTCTCAAAAAAAAAAGGTAAACCATTTAAAGCCCCTTTTGGTCTAATATGCTGTTAGTTCTAGTGGAAAGCATCTCTCAACCAAGAAAACCATGTACACACCACAAATGCATGGCAGGGGGCTTGCCTACTCTTACTGCCATCACTCACCCACCATGAGAGTCACAGCGTGGCCCCTCTCTGACTCCACTGCGCCCCCGGGCAGAGCAAGGAAGGTGAAGGAAGAGTAAGAGTCCAGGCTCCTCACTCCCATGGGCCAGAAAGTTCAGAGCTATTTTTATCCCTCCTCTCCCATCTCCTCTGCCACAGAATTAATGACATTCAAGGTTAAAATGTGATCCCAGGCCCAGTCTCTCTTCTGCCTCCCTACAGCACCTGAGCACATCTCTGGGGCTCATTTGTTTGATCTGTGAAGTTGGGGGACTGATACTACTGTACCTGCATCTCAGGGTCAACATAAGGAACCCCCCTCTTTACTCTGTTTAGGCCTCTTACCCCTTGATGGTGCTTTACAGACTTCATCTCATTTAATTTAATTCACAGAACACTCACTACCAAGAGATGGTGTTATTAATACTTAGTTTACGGACAAGAAAATGGAGACTCACTGAGCTTAAATGACTTGCCCAAGTCACACAGTTTGCAGGTTGCTTAATTCAGATCTGTCCAACTCAAAAGCACTGCCTTCCCAATCCTCTACCCTATTCCCTGCTGCCATCCCTAGCCCCACAGAAGCTAGTAACACAGGTAGGTAGACGGCAGCTCAGGGCTGTAGGAATACATGAGGGTAAGGGCAATCAGGGAAGACCTCCTGGAAAAGGTAGGGAGGGCTGGGTCTTGAAGCCTGGACAGGAATTAGACACAGATGGAAAGCCAAATGCCCTAGAAGGAACTGAGTCAGACTCAGACCTTGGGAGGGAGGGAAGGAGGGGGTGTCTGGGAGCGGGGACAGGTATTGGGAGGGGCCAGTGGACATAACCATGCGAGAGGGTTTGAGTGTAGCCTGGGGTTAAGCACACAAACCGAAGAGCCAGGGGACTGAACTGCCTCCCAACTCTGCTATTTATCAGGATCATGACTCAGAATGAATTCATTAACTTCTCTGGGCCTTAGTTTTTGCATCTGTAAAATGGGGATGCTAATAGTACATCCGCTGCAGGACTGTGCTGACTAAATGTACCTTGGCTACAACAATGTCTGGTATTTGGTATATGTCATGATCACACCCTTCCTTCTTTGTAGCTCTCCTGTTCTCCCTGCAGATTTATTTGACCACTCTGCGATGCGCCAGAGAGCTCCTACTTTGCCCCACCTCTGGAAGCCTTGATCTTTCTGCTGAAGATGCCCATTGCCCTTAGAACCCCACCAACCTGGGCTCCCTCTAACCCACACCCTCCTTCTCCCTCCCTCCTTGTGTGTGGGGGAATGAGAGAGATAAGAACCAGCAGCTTCAATTAAAACCGAGTCGCTTGAACAATAATGGAAAAGTAATTGAGCTAAATTGAAATGTAATTGGAAAAAAAAAAAAAACAATCGTGACTTAACATGGATTTATAAGGTAGGCTGGGGGCAGGGGACTCTACACTCCACAGCCTCCAAATCTCCTTATCTCTTCCCCATCTCTCAGGGGGCCGCCTCGCCACTCAGCCCACAGTCCCCACAAGCTCCTCCTCATCCTCCTGAGGCTCCTCCCTTTCTCTTCTCCTTCCCAGCCTCACCTCCCCTTATCCTAAACAGGGCTTCTTGATCAGGAGCAACTTTGCACACTCATGTGCGCACACACACACCATCTGACAATGTCTGGAGACAACTTTGGTTGTCATGACTTGGGGGCAGGGGGTGGATGCTACTGGCATCTACTGGGTAGGCCAGGGGTGCTACTAAGTATTCTACAGTGCCCAGGACAGCCTCCACAATCAAGAATTGCTGAGTGCTGAGATCGAGAAACCCTCTCCACTCCATCTTTTCACTCTGCTGAGGCCCCCAACCCTCAGCTAAGGGGCCTCTATTATCCTCTTCCCTCTCCAGCATCAGAGAGGCACCCCCTTTGATGTGTGTGCCCTGTAAACCTAAAGGCCTGGACCTTCAGCAGAGAGAAGAATAGATGTCCTTACTTCCTGGGGACCACATCCTAGCCTCCTACCCTCTGCCTGGGGAACTCAGTCCTCACTTCCCTCCTCTCCTCCCCATCCCTTTTCTCCCTCTCTCCTTCCTTTACTCCTTTCCCTCCTCCCACTCCTTTGCAAAGGCCCATCTGGAGGCCAAGGAGCAGACAGCATGACCTTTGAATCTTCCTGCCCGTCCGTGTTACCCAAAAAGGCCTCAGAGGCCAGTCCTTGGAGGGATGCTACTGGGGGCCAGAATCACCACATCCT
The DNA here is from genome assembly GCF_049350105.2 of Macaca mulatta. Classification (NCBI taxonomy): domain Eukaryota; kingdom Metazoa; phylum Chordata; class Mammalia; order Primates; family Cercopithecidae; genus Macaca; species Macaca mulatta. The sequence goes on along the minus strand of NC_133409.1, from coordinate 144,613,378 downwards.
AGGATGTGCAAGGCAGAAGTGTCCTTGGAGATCATCCCAGTAGGAAGGAGGACGCTGGCCCAGGAAGGGAGGACAGGCTCGGGGCTGGCTGGCACAGAGCTGAGGCCACCAGACCTCCAGACTCCCATCCATGAGCTGGCCACCACCCACGGGAGGATGAGGAGGGAGGAGCATCTCCATGTCCTCAGATCCTCTTCACTCTGTCCACACTGGAACTCAGCCCTGCTGCCCACAGAAGCCAGGCCTGGCCCCATCTGCCTCTCCAACTCCTTCCATCTCTTCCCTTCCGCCCCCTCCTCCAGGCTCCGGGTGTGTGACTCCGCGCGGGGGTGGGAACTTGGGAAGGCAGGGAGGTGAGCAGGAGGTGTCTGTTTGGGCTCCCGATAAACTCAGAAGTCAGCTGGCGTGAAATGAAGAAATATGGCTCCCGGTAAATATTTATTTTCTATCAGAAATTAGCAAACCAAATGTAATTAAAAACAACTCTGTGTGTGCCTTCTCCACTCCCACCCCCAACCCCAAGTCTAGAAAATGACATCTCAGAATAGTGAGTCATAAAGACCGTGTCCTAATTAGGAGGCCGCCTGCTGCTGAGGCCGCCTTCCTCAGACTCCCCAGGAAGTGACGGGGGTCTGGCATGGACCCAGGTCATCGAGGTGGCTCTGAAGATCTCCTCTGGCCTCCATCCGGGTCTAAAGAGTCCGAACCCTGAGCAAGGACCAACAAGGGGAAAGAGAGAATGAAACAGACCTCTCATCTTTGAGTCTGATGGGGGAAGCAGAGCATCTTCCTGGCCCCCGCCCACCTCCAGACGGACAGCAGTGGGTGCTGGTTAAGGGAAAACTGGGTTTGGAAAATCAGCAGAACCTGATTCCCTCACTTTCTAGCTGTGTGGCCTTGGACAACTCCCTTTAATTCTGCCAGCCTCAGTTTCCTCATTTGTAAAATGGGGATCGTGAGGCCTACCTTGCAGACTCACCAAAAATGTAGTGAGCCCCTGCTATGTGCAGGGTGGCGGGGCTAGAGCAATGACCCAACCAGACATCTCTGCTCTCCGGACTTACCTCCTGGTGCTCCTGGTAGTACTCAGTTGTACAGCCTCCATCCACCACCCCAGGCTACCAGGAGTCCCGGCAGTATTGTCACCCCAGTGGGCTGGGTAATAGTTACCCCTCTTTGTTGAACACCTACCGTGTGTCTGGTACTGTGCTAGGCGCTGCTCCCTCAAGGTGGCTAGACTAGTTGGAGGGCTCGGTTCCAAGTCTAAGCCCCACGCTGCCTTGGGATGGGGCACAGGGTGGACCGAGATCCTGACTTCGGCCGCTTTGCCCCTCCCCTTAGCTTAGGCTGTGGGTTGCTGTGCTCAACAGGTATTCCAGATCCATCCTCCAGAAATACTGTTTTCCTGTGTCTACACCTCTAGTTAAAAAATCCCCAATGTCCTAGTGCCAGCAGGGTGAAGTCTGGCCCTGCTCACAGGGTCTCCACAGCCCACCTCCCTGGCCTGGGTGGCACAGGCTTCTGACTTGACCACTGAAGCAGCTGCTGTCAGGCCCACCCGGGTCCCTTCACCTTATTCCCTGCAATGCACTAGCCCAACTTGGGACTACTAATCCCTGCAGCCCTTTGCCCGAGACCTCTCTCCAGAGCAACCCAAACCATCCTGCTATGCTTGCAAATGCCACCTCCTCTAGGAAGCCTACCCTGACTCCTGCAGCCTGCCCAACTCTGCCTCTTGGCTCTGGCTGCCTTCAACTCTGTGTGAACTCTATTTTGGACACTTGGCACAGACTGCCTGGTATTAGGAGTTTCATTTCACATATCCAAGTTCTATCTTATCACATAGACCCTTCCTTCCTCACCAAATCCTGCCACCAAATGTTTTGGGTTCAAGTCCTGATTCTCTCACTTAAAAGTTGTGTGAGCTGGCACAAGTTATTTAACTTCTCTAAGCCCCAATCTCCTCATCTGTAAATCATGATTTTTTTTTTTAAGAGATGGGGATCTCGCTCTGTTTCCCAGGCTGGAGTGTAGTTGTGCAGTCCTCGCTTACTGCAGTCTCCAATTCCTGGGCTGAAGAGATCCTCCCGTCTCAGCCTCCTGAGTAGCTGGGACAATAGGTCTGCATCACCATGCCTTCTTATTTTTATATTTTCTTTTTTTTTTTGAGATGGAGTATCACTCTGTCATCCAGGCTGGAGTGCAGTGGCATGATCTTGGCTCGCGGCAATCTCTGCCCCCCCTGCCAGTTTCAAGCGATTCTCCTGCCTCCGTCTCCTGAATGGCTGGGAAAACAGGCCCCCACCACCACGCCCGGCTAATTTTTGTATTTTTCAGTAGAGACAGGGTTTTACCATCTTGGTCAGGCTGGTCTGGAACTCCTGACCTCTTGATCCACCCGCCTCAGCCTCCCAAAGTACTGGGATTACAGGCATGAGCCACCGCTCCCGGACAGTTTTTATATTTTTTGTAGAGACAAGGTTTCACCATCTTGACCAGGCTAGTCTCAAACTCCTGATCTCAAACAACCTGCTCAACTCGGTCTCCCAAAGTATTGTGATTTCAGTTTTTTTTTTTTAGATTTTAGCGATGGGGGTTTCACTAATGGAAATTTCCTTCATGAGAAATAAAGGAGATGGGATAAACTGCTTGATGAGATGCCAGCCATACAGTGAGGGGAGGAAAGAGCTCTGCCCCTGTAGTTGATAACTATGATACAGTCTTCCTAGCCAGGGCCCTGCTTCTGGGATTGGCATTCCTCTTGTTTTGGGGAACTGACCCCAGCACCCCAGCTCTGTGGTTCTACTAGAGGGTGTTTATCATGGGTCCCCACCCCTTGGCCATCAGATGTTCAGCTGAAAGCTGGGCCAATGCTCAAAGCTGGGCCAACTGGAATTCTTCCCTGGGATTTCTCAAACTGGAGCTGGGACATGTTCAGCTCTTATTTGATGGCAATACCATGAGACATGAGAAAGTAAGGGGGCTGCAGCCAGCAGCACATCACCTAGCATGTGAGGGAGAGGGTCTGAGGCACTCAGGTCGATAGGCGCAGGAGCAGGTACCAGAGCACACATAGAGCGGTGGCAGCATCCCAGTCCTGGGTTCCAGATGTCTCCAAGGCTCTCCTTCCCGACGGTGGCTCCCTTCCTTTGACTATGAGAGATCTTCTGAATCCTTCTCATCAAACACTTTATTGCCTTCGTTCAATCATTTCAACGGGGTTTCTTTCATTTGCTTCCCATCAAGTCCTGGCCAACACAGAACTCCCAGAAAACCACCGTTCCCCCATCTGCCCGTGACAAGGCACAGACTTCCGGGGTGGAGAAGGGAAGGTGAAGGGGGGCCTCTGAGCCTCTCCTAAAAGTGCTTCCTATTTTCCTTTCTCACAAAGGATATAATAGAAAGAAACTTCAACCCCAAAGCAGGCAATTCGTGATCAAGAAGAACTTCCCCAGCAGCCAGGAGTATGAGGCTGGGAAGCTGGAGTTAAGTTGTGGAGTGCTGCAGGACAGAGGGGCTGCTCCTGGAGACCTCCAGAGCTCTGGGGTCTCTGTGGGGCTTGATTGCCCCCATTTCTACCCACTGGCTCACATCCAGGTGTCTGGGGGCTCCCAGGAGGTAAGAAGGTGGACTAGAGCCCCCAGCAGGCCAGCCGAACTGGGGCCGGATGCTGGCTTCCTGTCTGATCGGCCACCGTTTTACTCCATTCTTCAGACTGCTCAAGGAAAATTGCCTCCCTAATTGGCTCTTCTCTCGAACAAGCTTTAATGAGCCTAAACTTCATTCCAAGGGTGCTTAACCACCCTCGAGCATCACTGGATGCCATCTGCAGCCCCCGCCACAGTCGCTGCCCACGCCACAAGGGGCCCTGGCAGGGAGACAGTGGGGACAGACCCGAGTCTTGCCCTGTGTGACGCAGCCGCCTAAATACTCTGCTCCAAACCTGCAAAGTCAGGGAGGAGGAAGCCTTAATGCAGGAAGCCCCAGTCTGAGGGAGACGCAGCCCCCTCCTCAGGGACCCCCAGTCTGAGGGAGACGCAGCCCCCTCCTCAGGGAGCCCCAGTCTGAGGGAGACGGAGCCCCAGTCTGAGGGAGACACAGCCCCCTCCTCAGGGAGCCCCAGTCTGAGGGAGACGCAGCCCCGTCCTCAGGGAGCCCCAGTCTGAGGGGAGACACAGCCCCGTCTTCAGGGAGCTCCAGTCTGAGGGAGAAGCAGCCCCATCCTCAGAGAGCCTCAGTCTGAGGGAGACGCAGCCCCGTCCTCAGGGAGCCCCAATGTGAGGGGGACACAGCCCCGTCCTCAGGGAGCCCCAGTCTGAGGCAGACGCAGCCCCGTCCTCAGGGAGCCCCAGTCTGAGGGAGACACAGCGCCATCTTCAGGGACCCCCAGTCTGAGGGAGACACAGCCCCATCCTCAGGGAGCCCCAGTCTGAGGGAGACACAGCCCCCTCCTCAGGGAGCCCCAGTCTGAGGGGAGACACAGCCCCCTTCCTCAGGGAGCCCCAGTCTGAGGGGAGACACAGCCTCTGTACCAGAGAAGCTCCGAGCCTGAGGCAGGAGACATAAGCTTTGTCCTTAGGAATTCCCCAAAATTATGAGGAAACACTATTTCTGCCCTGGTTCACTTACCCATAATAAATATTTCTTAATATTTATTAATCATCTATCTGTCATGCTGTGTTCCAGCACTGGATTGGAGATATAGCTGTGAACAGAAAGAACAAAAGTCCCTGCTCTGTTGGACTCATGCTGTAGCAGGAAGGAAGCACCACCCACTACCCACTGCCTCCTAGCCCACAGCCCCAGCTCAAGCTTCCAGTCTGGAGAAGAGACATGGGCACTGAAGGCCGCCTTGCAGGAGAGACTGGCTGTACTACTGGAGTAAAACTAATCCTGTAATAGAGAATCCAAAACCCAGATATGCATGAGAGGTTTATAACCTCCCCCCTAGCAGCCTGAGTCTAGGGTGGTGAGCAGCTCTTCTCCAAAGGTGATGTGGAGACCCTGGCTCCTTCCATCTTGTTCCTCCACCATTCCCCCCCCAGAGTGAAGGACAGCCACACTGCCCTGCAGGCTCGGGACTGAAGTAGCCTCCATCACGTCCTTTCACTTGCCATTGGAGAGAGCTTGGCAAGGCAGGCTGGGAAGCACGGTGCAGCTGGGCAGCCATGAGCGCCTGGCCTGCAGTTCTATCAGCACAAGGAAGGGAGAATGAATCTGCGTTGTCTACTAGCAATCTACTCCAGTGTGAGCCTTGATTCACCAAGCAATCAACTCTTGGAGGACTAGAATATCGTTTTCTACTATGCCCATCCCCACACCTGGCACAACCCTGGGCATGCAAAATACCTCTTGGGAAACGGGGAGTTGATGTGATCAGTTATCTATTGATGTGTGCTAAGCGAAGTGGCTTAAAACAAGAACGATGTTATTTACTCCCAATTCTGTGGTCAGTGATCTGGTCTGGGCTCTTCCTGGGGTCATTCATGTGGCTGCAGCCAGTGGCTTGACTGGGGCAGGATGGTTAACGTGAACTCACCCACATGTGTGGAGGCTGGTGCTGACTGTTGGCTGGACTTTGATCCGGCAGGATAGTTTGGCCCTTTCACATGGCAGTCTCAGGGCAGCAAGAAAGTGAAAACAGAAGTTGTGCAACATTATTGCAGGTGTATTCTCTTGGTCAAAGCCAGTCCAGATTCAAGAGGTAGGGAAATAGATGCCATCTCTTGGTGGGAGGCGCTGCAAAGAATGTGTGGCCATTTGAAATCTACCACGCTGTTCTGCAGAGCAAACCACTACAAAAACTTAGTGGCTTAAAACAATGGCAGCATTTCTTTTGCTCAAGATTCTTCAGTTTGGGCAGGATGTGGTGTGGGAAAGATCTCTCTACTCCACCCAGCACCATCTGGGCTGGCTGAAAGGATGGGGGCTGGAATGATCTCAAACTCACTCATTCACATATTTGGGGGCTGGTGCTGGTTATGGGCTGAGACTTTATTTGGGTTTTGTTTAAAACATGTGGTGTCTCCATACAGCCTGTGCTTTCTCTTAGCATGGTGACTGGGCTCTCCTGAAAGACAGACAGACAAACAGACAGACACAGGCAGAGCTATGTGCCTTTTATGACCTAGCCTCCAAAGCTGTGCAGTGTCACTTCTGCAAAAGTGTTCTATTGATGGAGGCAGTCACAAATCGGCCCCATTTCAAGAGGAGAGGAAACAGATCTACCTTTTGATGAGGAGTTTCCAGGTCATGGAAAAGCTAACATAGGACCAGAAATATTTCTGAGGTCCATATTGAAAAATACAATCTACCTACAGTGCATCCATTGATTCTTCATCCATCCATTTATCAGACTCCCATGGTGCACTCGCTGTGTAACAGGCACACAGTAGGGACCATTCTCACAGAATCTCTGCTTCCCAAAGACACTGAGCCCCCATGCTACCCCAAGGGTGGGAAACTGACAGCCTTTCTTTGGCAGGCAGGACCACTGCTAGGAGGTCCGTGTCTTCTCCACTGCTCCCCACACTGCTAGCATCTGATGAGGCCCCAAGGCAGAGGCCAATACAAATGGCCATCATGCCCAAGAACAAAAAGTGAGAGCACATTTCGGCAAACAGGATTCTAGTCAGGAACCAAGAAGGATTTTCCTAAGCAAACATTTGTTCTGAGGGGCGTGCTCTCACTTGCTGTTGTCACTGTCCTCCCTTCCTGGGCTCAGGAAGAGGGGACATGAGGGGGCAGGTAGTCAAAGGGGACAGTGACTGACCTAAAACATAATGTCACTGGTGCTTTTTGCTTTTCAGTTTGGATGTATGGGCAGAGCAGGTGCTCACAAAATTTGTTGGATTTGAATGTCTAGACTTGCCTTATCATCCCTCTAGACCATGAGGAACCTGAAATCTAGGATCCTGGCATCTAACCCAGTGCTTTTGACATAGTATGTATTCAGTATGTTTATTGAATGAATGAATGAATGGTGTGAATGAGAAAAATTAATAAGACTGTCAACTGCCCTCCTCCCCCACCAATACCTGTTTCTCACCTTCTTTTATTGCAAGACAAACATAATTTATAGCTGGACAGACAGCACCCTAGAATAGAATATGCATTTCCCAGCTTCCTTTGCAGCTAGGAGTGGCCATGTAACTAAGTTTTGGTCAATGAGACGTGAGCGACGTGTGGGATATTTAAATTCTGGGTCATATCTTTAAAAAAGAACCAGGCCCTCCCTTTACCTTTCCTCCTTCCCTCCAGTTGAAGTGTGACATGCTGGTGAAATATACTGGACCAACCATATGGACAAGAGAACACCCCAGGGATGTTGGAGCAACTAGCTAGAAGTGTCCTGGGTCCCTGAGATCTTGGAGCTGACATCCCAGCCCTTGACTACTTACAGCCAGACTGTTACATAAGAGAGAACTACATTTATATTTAATTTAGCCACTACTATTTGGAGATCTCTGTTAGAGCATCTGAACCTCTATCCTAATCAATGCAACAAGAAGGTGAATACATGTGTGAGTGAATTCATGAGTAAGTGAATGGCCAATTACGTGAATGTCTAAATTTTTGCTGTTATAGTGACAGCAAAAGACCACAATACTTCATTTATAAAGCTTTAACTGTATGACGTTTGTGTACTCAACAGGAAGTAGGAAGTATGGAGGGGGGTGGTTTCAGGGTTGGTTTGACAGCAAATCAGTCATCAGGGACCCCAGGCTCATTCCACCTTTTTGCTTCACCATCTTCACGGTGTTGATTTTTATTCTTGAGCTTGACACTTCATGGTCACAGGGTGGCTAGCACTGTTCCAGTCATGACGATGTCACATAGTCATGCCCATGGGCAGGAAGCTGGGGGAGGGCCACAGGGACAGGATAGGATTATCCTCCCGAGTCTCCTCATTAGTGCAACCAACAGTGGCTGCCACAGTGACTAAGTGAGTGAACGAATGAACAAACCCCACGTAGGAAAAAATGCAACTATGTTCTCCTCAGCCCTGGTAGGAAGGAGAACTCCCAGAATTAGGTTCCAGGAAGGGAAAAGCAGACAGTGGAGAGAAAGGTAGTGCCTCTGGGATTTAGAGGCAGGAAGGAGGCCAGAGTTCCTGGAGTCAGGATGAGGGACGGATACAGGGTGCACAGGGCACCTGGGAGATGGGCTGGGGTAACTTATGAGACAAAAGAAGAGAGAGAAATCCACCATGGCTTGAGGAAGATGCAGTTTCTGGAAAAAAGAACAGGACTCAGACAAGCCTAAGAACCTGGACAAAGCCTATGGGGACGGACAAAGGTGCTGTGTCCCACATGCAGGCAGCAACCCTGGGATTAGATGCGTGTTGCAGAAATCCATCTCTGCTAACCAAGAGATACAGACAAAACAAAACAAAACAAAAACAAAAAACAAAAACAAACAAAAAACCTGTTTGGGGCTATTGGTGATGGTTCCTTACGCCTGATCCTTTACCCTAATAGCAAATAAAACACAGAACACTGGAAGTCAGGACTTTGAAGGCCCTAAGGAAATAATTCAATCCTAATTCCTCCCATTTTGCAGGTCGCAAGATTGAGGCCCACAAATGAGAAGAAAATCCATGGCAGAGCCTGGACCAGAACCCAGACCCCAGGATCCCCATCTCGCCTCTCCCACTGGACATGACACCATTTCTCAAGACAGAGTCAGAGCCTCATGGAGTGACTCAAGGGCAACAGCCTGGGGTTTCTCAGTGCATTCTGGAACACTGAGGGGTGCAGAGCAGAGCTCCTGCCTCCGTTCTTCTGTGGCCTTTCCCCCAACATGGCCCAGGGTACAGAGGGCTGGGAAGGGATAGTCCTCACTGCTTACTGGCTGACAGTGAATTAGCAGCCTGGCAAAGCACTGAGCTCCTGGTCACTGGCAGAATTCAAGCAAGACTGGAAGGATATTGTAAGGAGGAATCCGGCCGGCCATTGGAGGGGGTGGCTACGGGTTCTCCCCACTCCTTATTACCTTGGCAGCATCTTGAAACTGACTCGATTCTCACCAGCCAGGGGAGGCCAGACCCTTCTCAGGTCTGAGGGCCATGGACTTCAGTCACCTCTGCCAGCCCTGAAGGCTGTTCCCATGGAGACAGGTGAGTGAGAGAGACAAGAAAAAAGATGTGTGAAAGCCTCCCAAGCTGTGGCCCTGTGCCACACAGGCCCTGGGGGCAAGGTGTGGCCAAGGCTGGCAGAAGAGGGGAACAACCTCCTCAGTGCGGGGCCTGCTCACCAAAGGATGGAGATCTAGACTCCACCTCCCTCCAGTCCAGAGGCCAGAAGTCACCCGGATGCCACATACTCCCCAACCCCCCAATGCCATTTCCACTGGAGCCCCCCGGGGAGTCGTGTCCTGAAGGAGGGTAGTGGCAGGGTGAGACTGGCCCATCCAGAACCTTCTCTGCTTTTCAAGTTTTAGACAAAAACAAAAACAAAAAACCTTCAAATTCCCACCCTAGGGACAGTGGAAGGGGGACTGTCCAACCCCCATCCCCCATCCTGTCCTTATCTCTGGACTCTGGGTGAAGGGAGTGAAGGGACAGACTCTGCCCTTCTCCAACCTCCACCCTCCCTCCTCCCTCTAGGACAGGGTGTCCAGGTAAGGCCAGTGACTTCCTGGGAACCTTCTGGATGGACTGCGCCATGCCCACCACCAGGATAGAGGGTCCTGGCTGGACAGGGCTTTTCTGATGCCTCTGGGGCTTCATGGAGGGCAGGATTCTCCCTCCAAGCAGCCCCCAGCCCAGGTCCACCTACAGCATCCCGCACCCTGCGGCCATCCTCCCTAGGGGCTAGCTCTGTCCTTCCTGACTTTGGTTGGGCTCTCCAGTGCTCCTGACACCCAGCGCACCTCGCCAAGAACCCCCTGCCTCAGGATGCAGCCAGACCCCGCTCATCTCCGGGCCGACGCCGCTGGCGCGGAGCAGGCTGCCTACCCCTGGGCGCGGAGCCCGAAGCCCGGAGCCCGCCGCTCGCTCCACCCGTCCCGCTCAGCTGCCAGCAGGCCGCTCGGTGCCCACGCCCCACCGGGCTCCCAGCCAAGACCAGCCAAGACGCTGCCGGTCTCCGTCTTGCAGCTCCCGCCACCTGCTTGCCTCTTGGCGGGGATAGGGACCGGTTCAGGCATAGAGGTGGGAAGCGGGAGAAGGTTAAAGAGCTCCCACTTAGGCCTGGGTAATGGGGGTCCCCAGTGTTGGGGTGGGGACAGAGTTAGACGCTCAGGACTACAAACAGAAGCAGGGCTGTGTCCTGTTTTCCATTTACCCTTTTGTGGGGGTCCCCTTTCTCTGCATTGCTTAGAAACACCCCACTCCCTCATTTCAGTGAATCCCAGAGCTGAAGGAACCTTCAGCTTCCAGCCTCCCCAGCCTTCTCCCAATTTACAGGGTCATTCAAGCCCAGAGAGAGGGCTGGCTTGTTGAACCTCACAAGCCAGAATGTGGGTCCGGGCATTCCTCCTCACAGTGTTCTTCCCACTGTCTGGGCTCAGCCTCCGTTTCTCTTTACCTCTTCTCCAACTTCTCTCCCTCTTCCCTTCCTTCTTTCTGTGGAAACAGGACCCAGCCTCTAGCCCTCATTTGCAGGGAGATAAGCAGGTGCTTGCAGGGGCCAGTATGCGCGGGCACTCTAGAGCCCTTGAGCCTGCTATGCGCAGAGCCCAGTGCAGGGCTCCGCCGGGGACATGGGACCCACACAGGGCAGGGAAGCCTGCAGCCCACCTCCCCGTGGGCAGGTCAGCCATGGGGGATGCTGGAGGGACAAAGGAGCTTGGTGTGATAGCCAAGGCTGCAGTAGCAAAGATTAAGTTAGATTTAAAAAAAAAAACAACTTGTATGAGGAGTGCGATAATGAAACAAATGAGTGTTGGACCCTGGAAAGTCCTGGAAATCTCCATATCTCCTCTTGAGAACTTTTAACATCAGGAAAAGCCCTGAACACTTCTAGTCAAGGGCCTGAGCATTTCCAAGGGGGCTTTCTGCCTGTTGGGTGGAGGAGGAGTCTAGGAAAGGGGTGGTCCCAATTCTGGCCCCCTCCCCTCCTCCCTGCAGGCCCTCCTTAGGCTGCACAGGCCAGCCCATCCTGCTCCCCTCACTGTGGGGTGAGTTTGCTCACACACTCAGCTTACCTGGAGCGAGGCCTCATGAGATGGCTCATATTCATGAGAGGAAGGGAGATGCCAGTGCTGCCGGGGGCTGCTAATGCCCCACGTGTCCTAAAGAAGAAGAGCAAGAGGCCCGTCTGGACCCTTGGTCATCTCCAAGGCCCCTGGTTTCCCTCAAAGCCAAGCAGCTGCCTCCCTGCATCTGTCTATCTAAGATGGCCTTTGTCTATCTAACCTTGAAGAGGACCTCCTTCAGGGAGCCTTTGGGGACTGGCCCAGCCATGGGGAAAGGGGAGTTTCTTCCCACTCCCAGCCCACGGATACCCAGGTTTTCACATCTGTGAACAAGCTGCAGTGGGCTCTTAGGTGCTTGCTTTTTTTTTTTTCTTTTCCTTTTTTTTTTTTTTTTTTTTTGAGATGGGAGCCTTGCTCTGTCGCCCAGGCTGTGTGCAGTGGCGGGATCTCGGCTCACTGCAACCTCTGCCTTCCAGGTTCAAGCGATTCTCTTGCCTCAGCCTCCTGAGTAGCTGGGATTACAGGCACCCACCACTTCACCCGGCTAATTTTTATATTTTATATTTTTAGTAGAGACAGGATTTCGCCATGTTGGTCAAGCTGGTCTCGAACTCCTGACCTCAAGTGATCCGCCTGCCTCAGCCTCCCAAAGTGCTGGGATTACAGGCGTGAGCCACCATGCCCGGCAGGTGCTTTAAATGTTGCCCTTCCAAATAACAATGATGATGATGTTGATGACGACGACGATGAGTTAACACTTGCTAATCACCTGTTCTGCATCAGCAACTGTGCCAAGTGTTTTAGACAAGTTATCTCATTTCATCCTTACTCTCATTCTCACATTACAGATGGAGAGAAACACTCAGGCTCAGAGAGGTTTAGTAACTTGTCCATGGTCACACAGCTAGTAAGTGGAGGAAAGCGCCTGGATTCAAATCCAGGTCTGTGAGGCTCTGAGGCCTGTACTGTTAACCAGGCTCCTCTTTGCCAATGTCCATCTCTACATAGCCTCTTCAGAACCCACCTGCTGCCTCCAGCACCCATTTCTGGACTAGCTCCAGGAAAAAGCCCTGGGTGCTGCCAAGGGGAGCTCCATTCCTTCTGGCAGCCACCCATCACCCACCCCCGCCTCAGGACCTCCCTAACTTCATCTGAAAGCACTGTGATTTTCATTATTCTTTCCTTAGGTATTTTCCCCTAATGAACACATGGTGCTTGGGTGATATTACTTTTGAAACATGTTTTTTTAAAGACATAAAGGTAGCTATGGAAAGCTCACCAGGTGGTCGGTTAAGAGACCAGCTCCTGGTCCCACCTGTAGCCTTTCAGCTGTGTGAACGTAGGCACATTCCTCTTCCTAAGCCTGTTTCCCCACCTGTAAAGTGGGCATTATTGACGTCTTCTCAGGGATAGTGAGAGGGTAAAAGGAGAAATCAGTGTAAACTTGGAAGAGCTGTGTACATGGGAGGGCTTATTCTTTAATTTTTAAATGCGTATTTGGGTTTACTAACTAGTAGTCCAGAATATTGATCCTCAGTTGACTGATTCTTCCCCCTCTCTCCTGCTTTTGGGGGGTTCCAGGGACCTGGGATTCTTGAGTCAAAAGAGGGAGAGGGTGAAAGGGAGGCCTCAGATAGTGACAGAACACAGGAGTTCTGACTGACCAGGTCCTCTTCCCTGCTGCTTCCCTCGCTCTACGCCTCAGTTACCCCTCCTGCGCCCTGAGTCTGGGTGAGGACAAGAGAGGCTGAGGAGGAAGGTGGGGAGTTGGGCAGGCAGAGGAGTTGTAGTTTTTATACTTTCTTGGGTCCTTCCCACTCTGACTGCAGCAACCGCTGACCGTGGGTACCTCAATTAGCCACTTGCTTCATAATTTATTACATGGTCAAGGCTGCCGCAGGCTTACATGTGTGGGCATGTACATACACTCACACGTGTGCAAGCATACATGCATACTCGTGCACACACAGTCGCACACACTGTATGGGCATCAGATATAACACTAAATGTTAGTGTTTGTTGCTGGAGGTTGTGTTCTTCTTCTCTTTGGAATTTCTGTTATTCAAAGCTTGGCTTGACATCCCCTCCTCCTTGGCCCGGGTAAACTCAACCCAATTCTTCCCCCCTCCTCCTCCACTGCATGAGCATTTTTACTTGAATAAATCAGCAGGAAAAGATTTCAAGTTCAAAGCCCTTTCCCAAACTCTGTGATGTACAGTTATAAAAATAATGCTAAGAACAGAAAGTGACCTTTATTTCTAATCTATAGTCCTTGATGACTTCTGGCTTTTATTTTCTTGAGAAAATAGATTTTTTTCCCTGGTTATTAAAAATAATACATGTTCATGTAAAAATATTCAGGCAATACAGAAAACCTAAAGATGTGAGTCAGAAGCATCTGAAATTTCACTACTGAGATAACTACTATTCACATTGCAGTGAATAGTCTTTCAGACCAAAAAAATGCATATGCTCATATATACACAGATGTTATTATATAAAAAAGATAGTAACAGGCATGCGCTTTCTAATCTGCCATTCTCTCTCGACAATATATTATGGACATCTTTAAATGGCAGCAGAGACTCCCACTGTGTGGATGTTCGGCACTCTCAGCCTCTCTGACTCATGTTTTACTCTATTTCTCACCGCCTCTCAGATGAGAGTGAACCAGCAGGTGGTTCTGGGGGAATGGCACGGGGGGTGACAGAGAGGGACTCTGCTTAGGGAGGGCAGCGTATATAGATGGAATGAGGACTCACAGAGTGCCGAGTCCACTCTGCTGAGCTGTGGCTGGCCCCAGGGGACCTGAGAAAAATGGGCAATTCAAAACATCTTTAGAGAAGACCAAACAGCTGACAAGACAGGGTGATGGATGCAGTGGTAGGATTTGCATTCGGGGGGCCCTGCCAAGTGGATCTCAGAACAGGAAACCACGCTGGGCACTGACGGGGCCGCATGCCCAGGAAAGATGAATTTGGGAGCGGGGGTTCAAGAAGCGGTATGGAAGGATGCCTCCACCTGGGTTTGGGGTGACTTCAAGGAGGAGAGTTTCGACTTTTTTCTTGGATTTATCTATACCCAACCCCTTTCTAAAAAGCTGTTATAGTAGCTTTCAACAAAGGACATGCAAAAAGGTCAGGCAGCTAGAAATAGAAAAGCAGGAACAGGCATGGTCTCCATCTGAAGCAAAGGACTGCAGCCCGAGCCTCACAGAGAAAGGGCCTGCTTCTCCCAGCCCCTGGGAAAGAGCTGGTGGGAAAAGCAGCGTGATCCCCAAGGAGAGGAAAAAGAGGAGGGACTCTGGCTGATGTGAATGTACGTCACACCAGAAGTCGCAAACCTAGATCTCCCTCTAGGTTCTTCCTCTTCTGAATTTTCTGAGCTAGGGTAACCACATCACCTTTCTGAGCCTCACTTTGCTCATCTGTAACGTGAAAATAAAAATATCAGAGTCCTGGCCGGGCATGGTGGCTCACGCCTGTAATCCCAACACTTTGGGAGGCCGAGGCGGGCAGATCACTTGAGGCCAGGAGTTTGAGACCAGCCTGGCCAACATGGTGAAAACCCATCTCTACTAAAAATACAGAAATTAGCCAGGTATGGTGGCACATGCCTGTAATCCCAGCTACTTGGGAGGCTGAGGCATGAGAATCACTTGAACCTGGGAGGTGGGGGTTTCAGTGAGCCAAGATTGTGTCACTGCAGTCCAGCCTGGGTGACAGGACAAGACCTTGTCTTAAACAATAAATAAATAAAAATAAACTAAATTGGCTATGTTCTTTAAAAATATGTATGTCAAAGTCCTGATAACACAGGACTCGGTTGCTGCAAGTTACCTGACCTACCTGTACAGTTTGCAATGGGACCTGCCCTTGGACAGGGTCACTTGGAGAACTTTCATGGGACATACACTGCATTACTGTGCCCCGGGAATGAATGGCCACTAGAGGAGGGGAGAAAGAGGGAAGATGCAAGGAGGTGTGTTTTCGGTGCCTGCCAGCTTCCTGACCCTCCTAAGTGGGTCCACCCACAAGCTGCCTAGAAATGGCAGCCCCCAGGTAGCCTTGTTTCATGTCCATGACCCCTTCCTCCAGCCCAGCTGGTTGGATCAGGGTGGCATCTGACTCAAGGGCAGCCAACCCACAGGTTGCCCAATGATGTATGTGTGGCTGGACCTGAAATGGGGGCCCGTCCAATCAGCCCATTATCCTGAGCGGCTGAGTCAGTGAATGCTGGCAGCTGCCACCGGAAGGCCATGAAGGAGAGTTGAGTTGGAGAGGTCATGATGCCTGGAAAGCTGAAGTTATGAGGAAGTAGACACCATGACTCAGGAGAAGAACTGCGTGGACAAAAAGCAGCAGATGCTGGCGAGTGACTGAGTCATGCCAGGGTGGTCATCTATTGCTGTTGTCACAAACTACTCCCAACCACAGGGGCTTAAAACAACTATTTTATTATATCCCATGACGATGGGTCAGGAATTTGGACAGAGCTTGACTGAGCAATTCAGGTGGCAGTTGGGCTGGTCTAGAAGGTCTGAGGCGGCTGCACTCCCATATCTTCTGGTGCTTTGGTGGAGATGACTGGAAGGCTGGACTCAGCTGGGATGGTCAGCCGGAGCCCCTCCAGCATGGTGGTCTCAGAGCAACTCAGAGGACATCCTATGTGGCAGTTCAGGGCTTCCAGAGAGAACGTTCCAAGAGGCCTGAGCTGAAGCTCCAAGGCATCTTCAACTCAGTATGTCACATTCTATTGCACAAACAAGGCACTAAGAGCAACCCAGATGGGAATTAGACTCTGCCTGTCTACAGAAAGGATAACAAGGGATTTGCAGGCATCTTTATTCTACCACAGGTGAGGCACCAGCAGTTTCTGTAGACGATGATCCTGGAGCTACCTCGAATCCAAAATGCCCATCTGGTTCAGGAAAACCATCCCTGCTGCAACTCCTGTTTGGATTTCTGAGTGCTCTTCCCCCTCACTGTGTCTGTCCTCACAATAATGCTCCTGCACTTGAGTGAGCTTGACCGGATTTCTCTTCCTGTGCTCAAGGAGCCAACTTACAGCAGTGGTGAGTCCTTTAGTCCCTTTCTCTTCTATTAGAAGAGAAAGGCCAGGTGTGGCAACAAGAAGTTACCCAACATGAGGGCCAATAAAACTTAGGTGGTAGGGAGAGGGAGCCCTTGGTCTTGTCATCTGAGCCTCAGTTTCCCCATCTGGAACATGGAAGTGAAACTACCCAATCAACTACCCGAATCACTGTAACCTGAAAGACTCCTCCCATCATTCACCTGATATGATGTAGTCCACATCATGACACCCACACCCTTGACTTGGGGCACTTTGCAAATACTCATCACTGCCTATCCCCATGACTTTGGCAAGCCCATCTCTCCTATATGAGTAGATGGTTGAAATAAGTGACCTTTAAGGACCTCCCAGCTCTGAAATTCTAGAATTCTGAGAGGTCTGGGGTAAAGGGAAAGGCTGGCATAACTTGATTTTAGGGCAAGAATGCAGCTAGCTGGTGGTGAATAAGGGAGGCAGCCCCAAGTAGGGTGCAGGGTTTGGTTTATAGGGCCAGAATAGAGATTAAGAGGGAAGGGACTCCGAGCGTGTCGGAGGGATGGTAGGGTTGGGTGCCGAGAAGGGAAAAGGGCATTTCAACCACTATACCAACCTTATTCCTCCTCCTTTGCTCTTACTCCCCTTCCTTGAGCCTTCTGAGTTTTTGGGCCCTGTTGGCCTTTGCACATTCTGTTCCCTCTGCTCAGAAGCCTCTCCAGCCCCAACAGGCTAACTCCAATCATTCTGTCTCTCCTAAATGTCTCTTAGAGAAATCTTCCCTGAAGCCCCAACCCAAGTAAGAACCCTCCTCTTACCTTCTTTCATAGCACCAATTTCCCTTCCCAGCCCTCACTGTACACATCATTATATGTGTCTTGGTGTTGTTATTAGCTTACTGTCCATCTCTCCCGTTACACAGGGGCTTCCACAAGGGCAGTGTTTGGTTGGTATTTTCTGAATGAGCAAACGAATGAGGACACAAGTTCGCTGGGAGCAGACCAGGATGCAGGTCCTCACTGTCCAGGCCACAGAGCAGGATCCCTGTCGACAGGTGCCAAAGAGAAGAAAGGCCGCCCCCAGGGAGCTGAGAGGAGCCCTCCAGTGCCCTGGCCCCCACCCTGGCCCACTCTGCCCAGCCAACACACACGGCTGACGCTGAGCACTAGAACACTGCAGCTTTATTGATAGAACAACCGCGTCCGCAACTAGAGGTTACATTTGGGGGCTTGGAGGTGAAAGAGAGGCAAATGGGGAACAGAGGCTGGGGTGGAGACAGACAGCAAGGCAAAGGGGTGAGGACGGGGCCGTGTGACTAAAAAAACAACCCCGATACATTTCACCCATTAATAGGGGGGTCTCCTGTTGTGCTTTTACCTTGGTGGTGGGGTGGGCTGGGGTGGTCAGACATGTGGGCCTGGGCATGAGGAGTTTTGGCTTTTCTCCCAAGTCTTTGAGGCCTCAGGGCTGGAGCAGCCCCTTCCCTCCCTGCCCCTTCTCCTGGGCTGGGGATAAAGGCCTTGGTGAGCTGGCTACTCTGGGGCAGGAAGGATGCATGGAGACCACTGGGGCCTAGAGGACCACCAGAGCTGGGCTGAGATGGTGATTATGTGGGTGGCTGGGAGGAGGGTGGGAGGGCGCTAGGAAGGAGGGCATTCCTATCCTAGGAGGGTCCCTGGGAAATGAGTGCAGGCAACGAGAGGGCAAGGGGTGGGGTGGGCAGATGTTATCCCTCTGGACCTCGCCTGTACAATGGGGGCACCAGATTAGATGCTCCCTAATGTCCTTTCTAGTTATAAGGGTCAAGGGATCCCCAGGAAAGAGTGGTCCTTCTGCCCCAACACACACACACACGCACACTCCACACATCACACACCACATTCTCGGACACACACGCACAGCACTGACACGATAGAGAGGCAGGTGCTTCCCGGCTTTTGGAAGCATGGAGGACTCCCCTGAACCCTGAACCCTGAACCCAGCCTCAGTCAGTGGCTCTGCAGGGACTCTCCAGAGCAGAGGAAAGGCCCTGGGAATACTCCCCAGTCCCTCGAGCTGCCCAGCGAGAAAAAACACAAGGATTCTGCACGCCCCACCCGCAACCCTCCTGGTCTTTGGGGAAGTGAAGAGGATGAGCACATGAGGACATGCTGACCTGCACTCCTAGCCTGAGCTCTTGTGAAGTCACGGGGAGAGGAGGGGAAACAGGGTCTCTTCTCTCTGGGGGCCTGGGAGAGGGGCGGCAGCTGCAGACACTGGTGGGAGGGTGGCCACCTCTGTGTGGCACCCAGGCCTGCCATGGGGCAGAAGGGTCTGCAGCCTGGGATGAGAGGCCAGAATGTAGAGCCGGGAGATAGCATCTCTCCCAGGGTGGGATCCCAGCAACATCTATAACATCCCCACCGGCACCCTGGAGACAGGACTGTTAGCCAAACTCCCTGAACTCGTTTGGCAGGAGACCTCAGGGGCAGTGATAAGTGGTGTGACACCCCCAGGGCTGTAGTACCTGGCTCTCCCAAGACTGGCTCTACTCAAACTAGCTGTGTGATCTTGGGCCACTCCCCTTCCCCACTCTGGGGTTCAGCTTCTTCATCTGCACGAGGGGTTCAAACTTTTGAGGTCCATCCTCACTCTGACAGCCTGAGCCAGGGGCTTTCCCAGAGCACAGGCAAAAGGAGAATGAATGGGAAAGAGGTGTCAGGCCCATCTCCAAGAGGCAGGGGTGGAAGGAGCATTCCAGGAGGAGGGGGCTTGGTCTTCAGGCTTCACTCAGCACCCCAGGAGTCCGTCTGTGGTCCCAAGGGCAGGATAGCCAAGCTGAGGCTTTCATAAGCTGCTCTACAGCACTTGGCCCCCGGAGTCCTTTTCACCAACATGAAGGGGACAAGGGATGGAAGGGCCCCAGCACCCTGAGGGCTAACACCCCATTTTAAGGCCACAAAATGCCTCAGTCACCCTGACCCAGAGGGCGAGGCTGCCACTGGGGAGATGTGCTGGATCCAGCCAGCCTTGTCTCCCCTGGCGGGGGTCACTCATGGGCCACCCATCAACACATAGACACTGACACACCGTGGCACACAAAGACACACAGCATGAGCAACACTGATATAGAGATGCTGGCTCACAGGCACACACAGACACTGACACTGACAAGTCACCTGGTGATACACAAAGCCACTCATCTCCGCTGAGGAACACGCGCACACACACAGACCAGCACGTGCCTAGACACTCACAGTGCCCGCTGGCATACACTGACACCCACATCCCCCACCCACCTGCTGGCACACACAGACATACACATCAACTTCACCCATTCACACGTGGGGACCTCAGCGTTTCAGCACACTCTGTCAACCCCGGGTCAAGCCATCCTCCAGGCAGGGGTGTCTGCACCCACTGAGACCTCCAGCAGCATCCCCCCGCCCCCCCACCTTGTGCCCTCCACCCATAAAGACCAGGAATCTGGGGGCCATATGTATGCAGTTCAGCCCAGCCAACATGTACTGAGCACCTTTACTGCGGCAGGCTGTATGGATCCTGAGGGGAACAAGGGAGACAAGTCCCCCTGTTGGAGTAGCCAGGGTTGCGGGGCAGATGGACTGGAAGGTCTCAGAGGGAAGCAGGCACAGGGTGCCTTAGGAACCCCAAAGAGGAAGCACTTGGGGCTATTCATCTCTGGTGCTCCAATGCCTACCCCAGCGAGGGCACAGAGGAAGCACCCAGGAGGTGCCAGGCCAGTGGTTCCTGCTGTCAGGAGAACCTGAGGAGCTTTTCAACATTTCTGATGTCCGACTGTGCTCCAGCCCAATGAAATCAGAGCCTCTGAGGTGGGACCCAAGCAGCAATACTTTTTAATAGAATCACTCTGGTGATTCTATTCCGCAGGCGAGGCCAGGAACCACTCATTACAGAATCCATTCCACTGGGCAATGGAGTGGTTTCCACACCAGGCCCACTTGTGCTGGGCACGAGCGGGAGGCGGCGGAGGTGGAGGGAGGACTTGGAAGGCTCTGAGGAGGAGCTCACAGTCTAGTTGGGGCAACAGACTCCGCACAGATGGGACAATTAAGGAACAATACCCGACAGACGCGATGGAAGTGTATGCTGAGAACCTGGAGCGACTCATTTCGGACAGAGGCCTTGACTGGGCCAGGAAGGTAGCCATGCTGATCAGGCATCAGAAGGCCCCGCTACATCCTGGCCCGGCCACCCACCAGCTGTTGGTGATAATGATCACACAGGCCTGGCAGGGGGAGGAGATGGGCAGCCTTTGCCTCGGTTCCCCGCCTGCTGCCTGGCGCTGCAGTGCTGCCCGAGTTCCAGGCCTCTTCTCTGCAGCTGTCCCCAACAAATGCTCCAGGAGGAGCCCTGTGCTGCTCCTCACCAAAGGTGCTTGCGTTCAATACGGTCATCTGTAAGTTCTTTGTCATTCACAGGGGATGAAAGGTGGAATTTCAGGCCATTGCAGGCAGCTTGAGACTACAGAACAGGGCTGGACAGAGTCTCTTCAGCCAGCACCCTACAAGCAAACACATCACTCAGGAAGATGGACACACACTGACGTACACGGACACTCACAGAAATGACTGGGTCTCCATCCAGTCTCACAGGCCAGTATGTGTGACTGCACACACAGACCTGTGTTTGCACACACTCCTGCTCAACGAGGTGCCCACGGTGGTACCTAGACACAGACGGGCACACACACATACACACATATGCACGCATGCGTAAAGACTCATTCTAGAGGGGGCTGGGCCTTCTCTCCCCCATGGACGGCTGGGTGGGGGCTCAGGGGTGATGTCAAGGAGGAAAGATCTAGATCCCATCATGTCAATCTCAGGCGCCTAACCCAGGACCCAAGGACAGGGAGCCCTTTCCCAGCTCCCAGAGGGTGAGGGGACTGGCTCCTGCTCCCTCCACCAATCCCAGCTCTATAAGCCCCTCCTCCTTCACTGCCCCTGGGTGGAGAAGGGAACTTTTGACTAGACAGTGCTTTTTGGCATTTTGCCCTGCACATACCCTCCTACCCAGGGCACCCTTTCATGCCAAGTAGATAAGAAAGGAAGGCCTCTCTCCACTTTCAAATTCACTGTCTGATATGGGGGCACCAAATCACAGAAGCAGGACTTCCTTTCTGCCTTTCTCAAAGTCAAGCTTCACCCCAGAAAATGGGCTGGCCACCACTCCCCCAGCTCCTCTGAGACCCAGCTGGGGGCTGAGGCTAGGAGGGAACCGTGTTCTCAGGAGTCCCACTGCTTGTGGGGTGGAGTGGTGAAGGTGTCAGTCTTCAGACTGCCCAGGCCCAAGACCCTGTGCTGGGGCCCTTCAAAGGGCGCACACTGAGGAGGGAAATATGGTGTCCCAGAAATAGGTCAGGGGATCTGGGGTGACCTGTGGTCTCCACCATCCAGTGCTCACTCTGGACAGAGTTGTGTGCAGCAGGTGCCCTACCTTCCTGGTTGTCCCCTGGACGTGGGACATTCACAGAGCTCGCAAAGTCCCACCTGTTCCGCCTCTGATCCCTGCCTCTCCCATCTCAGGAGTCCCAGAGTCTGACCAAGGGAGGGGCTCCATGTCTGCCCCACTTCTGGCTCCCTTCTGGCAAAGCCACCAGGCTGGAGTTCGGCCTTGAGTTAGGGGACGGGGAAAGTCAGAAGCACACCACGAGTGCAGCAAGGACAAGGCCCATGTTGCGCCAAGGTCCCTGGGTTGGCAGATGCCATTCAGGCAAGTCCCCTGTCTTTGCAGTAAAGAAGGTGCTGGCAGGTCGGATAGAAACTTGTGCTTTAATATATCTCTGTGTGTGAGAGCATGAGTGTGTGCGTGTGTGCATGTGGGACAGCTGTCTGCAGGGCCTCAGTGCCTGG
The DNA here is from genome assembly GCF_049350105.2 of Macaca mulatta. Taxonomy (NCBI): domain Eukaryota; kingdom Metazoa; phylum Chordata; class Mammalia; order Primates; family Cercopithecidae; genus Macaca; species Macaca mulatta. Next base: position 144,591,299 of record NC_133409.1, on the reverse strand, counting down.
CCTCTGTCCTTGTCCTCTGCTCATCCTTGCAGCCAATGCAGGCCCCCTCCCTGGCAGGCCGGCCCTGCCCCTGGGCACCCCAGCTGGCAGGGGTCAGTCTTTGGTACAATGTGGACACTTTGGTGTGCCGGGGGCAAAGTTGCGGGGGGGCCCACACAGCTCTCATCATCTCTGCAACGCCAAGAGGAAGATGGCCATGGGCCCCCACAGCTGTGGGCTGGACTGGCAGGGGGCTCCACTGCCCGGCATCACCACCACTGCAACAGGAAAGAAAGAGACAGGCCAGGGCTCTGGTCAGCTCTGGCAGGGGCAGGAAGTGGCAGGCAGGTCGGCAGCATCAGGGCACTGTTACTCTACCCACCTCTTTGGAGGACCTGAGGGTGCGCACTGGCCTCAGTGCACACAGACAAACTCACAGCACAGATATGAGATGGCGTGGGGTGAAGTGGGGGTTTGCTCAGCCTGCCAGGCTTCGGGTTCAACTAAGACTCGGAACAATTTACTTAACCTCAGTGGGCCTCAGTTTCCTCACCTGTAAAATGGGTCCAACGGTGTGTGCTACCCCAAACGACCATTGTGAGGATTAACTGTTGTGAGGTAAGTGAAACGTGCATATGCAAGTTTATGTGCCTTGCCTGGTACACAGTAATTGCTCAGTAAGTGGGAGCTGTTAGTATTGGAAACCTCTGGCCCTGGAAGGCGCACGTTCACCTCTGGAGCCCGAGGTATGCACAGATGTATTCAGACACAGGCACAGGAGGCGCTCTGATACCATGAACAGGTCAGTAGGCTCACCATGAGGGTGGGGGCTGGGCTTCTCATTGTTTACACATGCACACAGCCTGAGTGAGGGTGGGGCACACCCTTACACCGTCAGAGCCACATGATTCCCATCACTCAGACATTCTGAACCCCTATTCAGACACAAACACCCTCCCCCAACAGACAGGAACCCCCTCCACACACAGCTCCCGCCAGATTCGGCTCCCCCACCTCCTTCCCATCTTGCACCTTTATTGGGATCCATCTGCTTCCGGGGACACTCCCCCTTCTTCAGTGTGACGTCATCTATGGCAATATCCCCCAGGTAGCCTGAGCCTCGAACCCCCTCAAAAATAATCTGGGGTGGGGTCAGAAAGCAGGGAGCAAGGGTTGAGGAGGTTCTGCTGGGGACCAGAGCGCTCCCCCAACCCACCTTTCCCCTTAATCTACCTGGAAGTTCCCCCTAGCCTGACTCTTTCCATCCTTAGCCCCCAGGAAGAAGGACAAGGCTTTCCTAAGTGCTTCCTGGCCACAGCAACCACCGAAGCTGGGGAAGGTCCTCTGGGCCCTGCGGACTCACCTGGAAGGGCCCACTGGGGCTGATGGGCACATGGGCCTGCTGCCACACATTGCCCTTATTGCCACTGAGGGACCAGGCATGCGTGTCCAGAGCCCCTTTGTTCCGGGACCGCACCAGGAGGTTGAGGGAGCCTGTGGTGGGTGTGAAGACAGTCGGCAGTGAGATCTGGCCAGGGCACCCTCACCTTTTCACATTTACCAAGCCCTCTTCTCCCACCACATCCTGCAGCCCTGTCCCTGTTGACAGGACCCCCTCCCCATGCCCAGCTGGGTGCAATGTCCCATTCCTGCAGGGACACCCTCAATGTGGGAAACAAGACTTCAGCAGGATTTCAGTTCATCAGGATGACTTGCAAATTTTCTTTCATTTCTGTCCTTCTGTCCTGCCCTGCTAATCAGCTAATCTCCCCACCCACAAACACACACACGCACACACACCCTACCCTTCCCCTCTAGACAAGGGAGCTGTCCCAGGGCAGTGGGACCTCTGTCTGGGCACACAGCAGGATTTCCAAAGAAAACAGTGTGTCCCTGTTGGCAGTATATGACTTGTGGAGGTAGATGAAGGGGTTTTGAAACGTTTAATATCCAGTTGGCAAGAGAAGTATGTTGGGTCCAGTAAGGCCCTAGGAGAGAGAAGGCCAGAAGGGACAGTCTGTGTGATCGTCCATGCTCTGCATTCCCCATGGGGTAGAATAAATACCAGCAAGTGAAAGCTTGCAGGAGGCAGATTTGAACTCCATCTAAGGAAGACCCTGGATGTATGAGATCTGCCCAGCAAAAGAGTGGGCTGTCTTGGGGGACCATCCTGTCCTTGGACAGGACTATCCAGCAGGGGTGCTGTGGAGGGGACCCCTGTCTCCAGTCACGTTACCCCCCTGCTCAGTCCCCTTTGAGGCTTCCCATCGCCATCCTTTCCTGGACTTCCACACCTGATCTGGACGCTGTCAGCTTCTCTGATCTCATTTGCCGCCACTCTTTCCTGGCTCCCACTCGGGTACAGCAAACTGGTATCCTTGCTTTTCTTTCAATACCTGAGGCCAGTTCCTGCCTTAGGGCCTTTGCTTGTGATGTTGCCCCAGCCTGGAACATTCTTCCCTCCCTCAAGGAAGTCCCTGACCATCCCATGTAAAAGAGCTCTCTATTCTTTTTTCTGCATTCTTTTCTTTATAAGGCTTGGCACCAGTAGACTGTAAGCTCTTCAACAGCAGGGGTCTTTGTCTTGTCCTAGTGTCCTAGAACACTGCCTAGCATATAATGGTGCTCAATTAGTTAAGTGAATGAATAGATGGATGAATAAATGAATGATTGATAGGATTTGGTCTTCATGAACCCAACCCTGAGGTCCTTCCAACTCTGAGATTCTATGAAAGTCCTTGATGAGAGTTATGGAAAATTCTTCATTTAGAATTTAACTATTGGGAACTTCTAGGAATTCTGATACAGACCTTCCTGCAAGGAGTCAAATAGGGAAGAGAAGATGTGAATCCCAGGCACTACCATACCACAGAGCAGAGAGTGATCTGGGCCTGGGGAGCTGTACATTAAGGACTCAGAGTTCACAGGAAGGATAGAGGACTCCCAGCTCAAACCTAGGAAGACTTCTGGAGGAGGTGGTGTTTTCGACAGGCCTTGAGGAATGGGAAGAATTTGGCCAGGGGAATGTGGTAAGAAGGCATGTTAAGCAGAGGGAATAGGCTGAGCAAAAGTCCAGAGGCTGGAAAACTGGAGTCTATCCAGGCACCAGCATACAGCTCTGTATGGTTTTAGATGTGGCAAGAAAGATATGGAGGAGTGTACTGAGCAAAGCTCATTATTTTTTTGGGGGGGTTGGGGGGGGACAGGGTCTTGGTGGTACAATCATGGCTCCCTGCAACCTCAAACTTCTGGGCTCAATAATCCTCCCACCTCAGCCTCCCAAGTAGCTAGGACTGTAGGCATGCACCACCGCACCCGGCTAATTTTTAAAGTTTTTTAGTAGAGATGGGGGTCTCGCTATGTTGCCCAGGCTGGTCTAGAACTCCTGGCCTCCAAAAGCACTGGGATTACAGGCATGAGCCACTGAGCCTGAGCAGGCCCTTTTCAAATGGAAGGTTGGGGGTCTTGGGCCGTGGATGTCCTCTGTAAAGGGATGTCAGGAAGCCCCTGAGCAGGGGGTACACTGGAGCTGATGGGTGCTGAGGGAAGGGGATGGTGAAAAAGCAGGCTTCCGCATCAGGGTCCTTGGGGCAGGGTAGTGGAGGAGGAAGAAATGGTATGGGAACTGAGGCTAGATCCCAGAGGGATGGGGACAGCGGGCATATCTCCAGGAGGGAGAAGAGAAAGTCATTTCTTTGGGGCTGGTGAGGATCCTTGAAGACACTGGGGCTTGGGCCCTGTGAAAGCCAGGGTGAGTACCTCCTGTTCTACTGGGTGCTGGCACAGCCTCTCAAGGGCCCATCCCCTGCTGGTGAGGGCACCTCCATATGCCTGGAACCTTCAATATGCTCCTCTGCCTGGCTTTGCCATGGAGGAGGGGTGTTTCTTGCTATCCTAGTTCCTCTTCTCTCCTCCCCTCCCACTCTGCCTGGCAGCTCTGGGCACCAGCTGTCCCTAGACCTTGTGTCTCGCTGGCTCTCCTTGGTCCAAGCCAACTCCTTTCATACAAGGCAGGTAACATTTGGTGGCTCTCTCCCACCAGGGGGTCTGTCTATCTGGTGTCACAGATGGTACAGCTTTGTCTGTGGGAAGTGCCAGCCAACGGGCACCATCTAAGATTGATTCCCCTTCCCTCAGAGCCGGATATTTCATATCACTGGGGGCTGGAGCTGAGCTGGAAGGGACAGGGAGGGGGCATTGGTGTTGCCTGGGCACTCTTAGCCAAGTTCTGGTCTCCTCCTTCTCCTCCAGCACCCCTCAGTTACCCCAGAATTCCAGGTCCCTAGGGCTGTGGGCAAATGGGCCGAGCACCCCCAGGCTAATGCTTCCACAATCTCCCCTCTCACTATCTTGACCAAGTTATGTAACACATGCGCTAATATCTTTCTTTAAACTCACTCATTCTTTTTTTCTTTTTTGAGCCTTGTCCTTAGCATCAGTATTAGAGAAATCTTGAGTTTTAAGAGCTAGCTTTATTCACCACATAAATCATACCCAGTGCTAAAACTGGGAAAGATGGGGTAAACCCAAATGAACTGGTTATCCTACCTGGGGAAGCCAAATGGAAATGAGAGGACTGGGCAGGGTGGTGGAGTCCTGGTCATCCACCCTCACCTACCCTAGAAGAAGCTTCTTATGAAGTCCAGACCCAGCCATGGGCAAAAGATCTGTGCAAATGGTTTGGGGGCCCCGGTGGAGGCAGAACCTTCTATCCGACTCCATTCTTGTTCATCAGTTCAGCTTGACCCATCACCCTAGCTGTGGAAACTTCACCATGATGAGCCCTTAGATCTGCATCTGCTTAGAGTCACTCCCCCTACCATTACATCTGAGGAAAACAATGAAGATGCTTTCTGTGGACTGACAAGGAATGATCACCAAGATGAGGCACAATTCAGAGGGAAAGAGCAAGTATAGGACAGTATGTGTAAAATGGGAGGAAATAGAAATATATATATATATATAAAATATATATGTGTGTGTATTGGTTTCTTTTCTTTTTTCTTTTTTTTTGAGACGGAGTCTCACTCTGTCGCTCAGACTGGAGTGTAGTGGCGCAATCTCGGCTCACTGCAATCTCCACCTCCTGGGTTCAAGCGATTCTCCTGCCTCCGCCTCCTTACAGGCACCCGCCATCATGCCTGGCTAATTTTTGTATTTGTAGTAGAGACAAGGTTTTACCATGTTAGCCAGGCTGATCTTGAACTCCTGACCTCAGGTGTCCCGCCTGCCTCGGCCTCCCAAAGTGCTGGAATTACAGGTGTGAGCCACCTTGCCCAGCCATATGTACTGGTTTCTATTGGATAAAGTATCTCTGAAAATTTGCCCTAAAATCTAGTCTATTGATCACCTTTGGCAGATGGACTGGGATGGGAGGGCATTTGCATTATGTGCCTTTTTGTACCTTTTGGCCTTTGTGAAATGTATTACCTTTCCTATAAATAAGTAAACAAACAAAAACATTTTTAAAAAATCATCATGTCCTCAGCAGAGTCTCCCATGACCATGCCGCGGAGTCAGTCAGGTCTCCCTGTTACCACTAGTCTCGGCCCCTGTCCTTCTACTGCTGCAGGGGTCACTAACTCCTAGCTGGTAGCATGGGTTATTTAATAACTGTCTCTCCCACTTGCCTGTAAATGCCAAGAGGATGGGGAACTCGTCCACCTCATTCACTGCAGCACCTGATACCCGGCACTGAGCAGGAGCTCTGGAAGTGATGGCTGACAGATGAGTTCACTGGTTATGGTTATGTGACACTCCTACCAGTACCATTGCCTGCCAAAGGGTACTCCTTATGTTCACTCCCACACTTGGGAAGCAGGACTTCCTCTCACTGCCCACAAAGCAGCACCCTTCCGATCTCATGTTTAGGGCTTGGGGAAGTCACACAGATCTAGCTTACTGTGTGGTCTTGGGCAAATGCTTGACGTCTCCGAGTTGGATGGTAACACTTCCCTCATCTGGTGGCTGTAAGGGTTAATGCAACCAGGGATTCGGCACACCCAGGACATCACCTGGCAGGCACTCCGTATTTGCATCCTCTTAGCTCCTCCATCCCCTCCACTTCTATCTCATCCTGCTGGAGTCTTTTTTTTTTTTTTTTTGAGATGGAGCTTTGCTCTTGCTGCCCAGGCTGGAGTGCAGTGGTGCAATCTCAGCTCACTGCAACCTCCACCTCCCGGGTTCAAGCGATTCTCCTGCCTCAGCCTCCCAAGTAGCTGGGATTACAGGCACCTGCCACCACACCCCGCTAATTTTGTATTTTCAGTAGAGATGGGGTTTCACCATGTTGGCCAGGCTTGTCTTGAACTCCTGACCTCAGGTGATCCGCCTGCCTCAGCCTCCCAAAGGGCTGGGATTACAGGTGTGAGCCACCATGTCCGTCCCCTGCTGGAGTCTTTTCTATCTGCAGGCTCAGGACTCCTTGATCATCTCAAAACCTCGGACAAGCTGGCTTTCAACTTCTCCTCCTGCCAACTCTCTGTGCAGACCCCTCCAAGAACCTCTCATTTAGCCAACTGGGGAAGCTCAGGCCTCACATGGGCCAGTCCATGGCCTCCTGTGGACCCCACTCCCCTCCCATCCTCCAGCATACACTTGGTGGAGACTACCTGGTCCCCCAACTCACCGATGTGTTTCCCGTACATGTGGTAGAAGAAGGAGACACAGTAGAACTTGGCGCTGGCATTGTAGAGGGGACTCACTAACCTTGCACGGTCCCCCAGCTCCCGAGGCCTTGATGTCTCGATGAACATGTAGTAGCCTGTGGGGAATGGGGAGATGTGCCAATAGCCCCCGAGACACCCGGGCCTCTTCCTACCTGATTCCCTCTCCGCCTAAGCCTCTGCTGGCTGAACCTGAGGTGCCTTACCCCACGCACCCTGCCTCACAGCACGGCACAGCACAGGAGGCTGCTCAGTGCTCATGGGTCCTTGGCTCTACTGTAATTCCTCTTCCTCTTGATCCTCTATCAGGACAGGGCTGCATCTCCCTCAGACTGGGGCTCCCTAAGGATGGGGCTGTGACTCACCTCAGACCAGGGATCCCTGAAATCAGGGCTGTGTCTCCCCTCAGACCAGGGCTCCCTGAGGATGGAGCTGCATCTCCCTCAGACTGGGGCTCCCTGAGAACGGAGCTGTCTCCCCCCTCAGACCGAGGCTCCCTGAGGACAGGACTGCGTCTCCCTCAGACTGGGGTTGTCTCCCTTCATCCCCAGTGTGGGGTGCCTTGGGCCTAGACAACCCCCTGAAGCAATCCTCCATTTCTGGCAGCAGGCCAGGTCCTCACCCTCAGGGGTGCCACTTATATCAGTGGGGGGACCAGTGTTGGGGGAGCGTTTGGGGTTCTGGGTGAGGGCATTCTGCCGCGTCCAGTCAAAGTTGTCTGTCAGGTCCTGGGTGTAGCCACAGATCTTCTCATCCTCAAAGTGGCAGGTGTTGTCTGCATTTCATGGGGGAATGAGACAAAGAGTCACCCTCTTCAGTCCCTGAGGCCCAGCCTCGCCCTGTCACCACCCTGCAGAGGCAGCTCCCATGCATCCAAGCAAGGCATCCAGGATTCCAGGCTTCAAAAGACCAGATTCGGGACCCACAACAAAGTTGTTGCCATAACAAGACTTCTTAACCCTTTTTGTCCATAGTCCCTTCTAGCATCTAGTGAAGCCGAAGGATAATCTCAGAATAATTATTTTAGACACATAAAATGAAATATATAGGATTATAAAGAAAATCAATTTTGTCAAAATATTTTTCAATCTGTTATAAAATCATAAGTAGGCTTCTGTATTATCTAATTAAATCACAAGATCTAGTGTTAGGTCTAGTAACTACTATAGTTTTGAAATACAAATGGATATAAATGATATTTAGAGATATCTCGAACAACTGTAAGGTGAGGTGAAAACACGGGATTTCTGCAGCTGACAAAGTCACAGGTCCTGATTTTACTACTGTGGTTTGGATCCTCCATTCATCATTGAAGGGGATGTTAAATTTCTGCTAGAAGATAGGGAAAATAAAGAAATAATTGAGGCCAGGCATGATGGCTCACGCCTGTAATCCTAGCACTTTGGGAGGCCAAGGCAGGTGGATCACCTGAGGCCAGGAGTTCAAGACAAGCCTGGGCAACATGGTAAAATCTCGTCTCTACTAAAACTACAAAAATCAGCCGGGCACGGTGGCACATGCCTGTTATCCTAGCTACTTGGGAGGCTGAGGCAGGAGAATCACTTGAACCCGGGAGGCAGAGGTTGCAGTGATCCGAGATTGTGCCACTACACTCCAGCCTGGACAACAGAGTGAGACTCCATCTCAAAAGAAAAAAAAGAAATTAATTGTATGCCTTTCCATGTTCATAGACTGCCTGAATTCTATACATAGATTCCTTGGAGGTCCATGGGTCACAGACTAAGAACCCCCGACTCAGGCAACAGGGGGTGTAGATGAGCCCAGCTTCTCCTTTTTTCTTTTGGGACAGTGAGCCTCTCCCCACCTGCCTGGCCTTTAAACCCCAGAATAATCCCAGATGTAAACATCTCCAGCCCAACACTGCTTCTCCTTCTAGCCTCTGGCCGTACCCCATGGAAACGCAGGGGGAATTCATTTTCTCTCTGACTGTCTCAAGGATCGCCTATCTCCTTTCTCTCACCGGGAGAGGCTTTGTGTCCCTAAAGGGAAGGGGAAGTCATGGGGGATTGGGGAGTCTCACCTGAAAGGTTCGGAGAGTTGATGGCTGAGAAAGCAAGCAGGGAAACCAAGTCAGAACTGAAGTGTGGGGCTCTGCAGAGGATACCCTGCTTGGGACCAGAGGACAGGGTCCTCAGAGCCAGGACTGGGGGCCAGCGGGTCTGGCCTGCAGTGACAAGGTAGGAGTACACAGTGGGGAACCCCAAGCTTAGGAACCGCATGGGGATGGTGGAGGGGGTCCCTGGCCATGAGATGGGCCCATCCTTCCTACCACCACCACTGTCACCTACGCTCTGTGTAGTGGATGATGCGGGAGGCCATGTCACCAGCCCCGAAGGTGGTATAGGGTGTGAGGCGGACCTCATAGCTGTGGGGCACACGGAGGTCGGTCAGGATGTACTCCAGCAGCTGCCCCTTCTCCACACGCCGGACCGGGATGGCCTTGACCACCGCATTGTGCTGGTTCAACTGTAAGTACAGGGAGTTCCCAGATGCCTAGGAAGTCAGCCCCTCAGTTTCCTCAACTGTGAGACAGGACAATCACCCCTTCCATGCCCACCTCCCAGGGCTGTCTTCATAATAAAAATGATGATAGCAACACACTGAACCATTAATAAGTGTGGGGTACTGTTTTAAGTATACTGCCATTATTAAGTCATTTAATCCTCAAAATTACAATCCTATGAGGCAAAATATTATAATTACCCCCATTTTACAGATAAGGAAACTGAGGCCAAAGAGAGTAGCTTGCTGTAGCTCACACAAAGCAGGGTTCTGGCCTAGGCAGTCTGCCCCAGAGCCACACTCTTACCCTCCCACCAGTCACCTCTTGGGCTGAGCAGAACCACATGGAATCATACTGGGCACGAGAACAGCAGAGAGACCCTGGCCTTGCATGGTGGAGACCCCCTGGATGAGACTGACCCTCTCCTCTCCCACACCCCTTCTTAAGCTCTTGATCCAAGAGTAGATTCTATGTTCTGTGAGTAGCGCTGGCTCCCTCCCCTATGAACCCAGCAGACCCTTGCCTGCCCAATTCTCATAGCTGTGCCTAGAGTCTGGGTCCAGAAGGGACAGATCCCTAGAACCTCTGATCTCTTGCTGCTATGTCCAAAACTTTTCTCCCTAAGGGGGACTCTCTAAAAGCGTCAACGTGTCTGAGCCCCACCTCTGACCCTTCCTCTGGCCTTGATGAGCATTTCCAGGGTCAGCCACCCCACCCTCCACCTGCCCCCAGGCCACCCTCCCCTTTGGCCCACCTGGCGGACGCTGAGTCTGTAGTTGAGCACAGGGTCGACAGCATCAGGCTCCCTCTGAGTCCACTGCAGCACGTAGGAGTAGTTCTTGGACAGCTTGTGGCTGCGGGTGGGGTTGGGGGTGTCGAAGTAAAACTCCGGGCTGTAGGCTTTGGCTAAGAGGATGGGGAGGGGGGCATTGGGCCGTGGAGGGTGCAGGGGAGACACAAAGAAAGGAGGTGTGGGAAAGGGAAACGGAAGAGGATGAGGTGGAAAACAGAGAGGGAATGGAGAAACAAAGAGAAAGCGAATATTGTGAGATTGGGGAATGTTGGGAGAAGAGGGGATTGGGGAGAATGAGAATGGGATAGGAGGGAAAGTGGGAGATGGAGACAGAGATTGGAAATTCCAAGAGGTGATATTGGTGAGAAGAGAAAGGCAGGCCCAGAAAAAAACAGAGTAAAGAGAAATTTAGGAAAACACAGAAAAGGGATATGAGGGAAGACAGGGGAAAGACAGTGAGGGAAAGACACAAAGAAGGGTCAGGGATATTGGGAGGAAAGAAAGGTAAGGGAGAGGAGGGGAATAGAGAGAGGAGTGGGGAGACAGGGAAAGTGTGGGAGAACAGGGGAGAAGGGAAGGAGGTGGGAAATGTCACAGGGGCCTCTGGCTGGCAGGGCTGGATGGTGGGGAGGTGGGGAGAGGGCCAGTGACCTGCCGTCCTATCCCCCTGCTGCTGAGTGAGGGATTCAAACAGAAGCTGAAGGGCCACCCAGTCAGCTGGGGGCTGCTGGGAAAGCTGTGCATGCCATGGAATGGGGGACAGGCATCCCCAGGCTCTGCTCCAGAGGCGCTGCCACCAGCTCTGGCAGGGAAGCGGCTCTCCCCACATGGAGGAAGACATCAGCAACCCAGGCAGCCCCCCTGTGTTCCCCTAGGCCTCCCTCACCACCACCTCCACCCCTTTCTGACCCACCCATGGCCATCTGCAGCCCCTGACAGCCCACCTGAGAATGCCTAGAAGAGCTGGGGCTGAGACGGGTTTCTGGGCACCGAAGGGCCTGCACCTGTAGGGTGCCAGCTCAGGAAACGCGTGCTGTCTGGCCCAGTGCCCCCGCAACAACGTTCCAGAGAAGCTGTTGAGAGGCGTCTGCTCTCCCCTAAACTATACCTCAGACCCCCGAAGCGGTTCCCCATCTGTAGCCTCAGGGGTCAAGGACGAGCGGGGAGGGGCTGAGATGGGGTTGTGGCCAGGACTTGACGGCTCTAACGCTGGTGGGAGTGGGGCTGGAGCGAATGCTGCCTGCTGCTGGATCGGCCGGAAGCGCAAAGCTGGCACTGGACCAAACTGAAAGGGGTGGAGCTTATGCCTTACGCAGGCGGAGCCTAGACGTGGCTTGGATGGGTTTTGAAAGGGTCTAGGCCTGGTTTGGGTGTTGGTAGAGAGGCGAAGCCTAGGCCTGGGGAAGGCTGTGTTTGAAAGCGGCACAGTTGTCAGACGCTCAGGAAGCGGGCTGAGCTGTAATAGGCGGGGCTTAGAACAGGTGTAGGCATAACCAGGCCTTGGAAGGGGAACGCCTCAACCTCAAGAGAGGGTGTGTGGAGGGGCGTGGCCTTCACCTGGAGGGCGGGGCTGGGAGGCCCAGGTTGGGATACTAGCGGCACAGGGCGGGGCCTGGCCTTGGCGTGGGCAGGTCTTGGAAAGGCCCAGGCTAAGCCTGGAGTAGGTGGGCTTCAAGGGGGTCAAGGGGCCCACCCAGGGAAAGAATCTCCCGGGCTGGGATTGGGGCAGAGCCTGGCCCCTGGTGGGCGTGGTGGGTGGGGAGGGACCCACTGGACGCTCACCGGAGACCTGGAAGAGGCAGACAGCCGAGCCCACGTCGTTGGAGACGCTGCACTCGTAGCTGCCGCTGCTGTCGCGAGTTACGGCGTCGAGGCGCAGCTCCGCATGATCCGGCGCCTCAGCGGCGGCGGGAACAACAGGCGGCGGCGGCAGCAGCTGCCCTTTGAAGCGCCACACAGCCGAGGCGATGCGCTGGGGGCTGCCTCGCAGCAGCGAACAGCGCAGGAGCACGGGCCGGCCCAGCGCCTGGCGCACGTCCTGGGAACTGGGCTCCACCTCCGGCGGGACTGGGGGCGGGAGCAGCGGTCAGCGGTGCCTCTCCCCAGCGAGTGGGGCCTGAGGAGCGGCCCGTGGGGAGGTAACGCGCTCACCTCTACTGCCGTGAGCCTCCGCCAGGAAAAATCCCAGGGCGGATGCACACTCGCAACACATCCCTCCAGTGGCTACGCTCTTACCTCCCAACCTGCAGGTACCCACTCCCTCCTGGCTATTCCCACCAGCCATGCTTCCCAGACCTGGCCTGCAGTCACGCCCTAAGTGGACCCCTCCCAAGGAATGAAATGCAGGATAACGCAGGGATTTCGCGTATAATCTCTAAAGCTAGTTGGGCTGGGTTCAAATCCCAGCCCTGACTCTGTGAGAACTTAGGCAAGTTACTCAACCTCTCCGTGTCTCGGTTTCCCTATTTGTAAAAATGGGGGAATAATAGAATCTGTTATAGGGCTGTGGGGGTTTAAATGAGTTAGTGCATTAAAACTCTTAAAACAGTGTTTGGCACATGGTAATTTTCATCATCTTGTTATCAGACAGTGTTTCCCTTGAGGGTCCTTCCTCCTCCTTCAAAATCCCATTTCCACCTGTCAAAATCAAGTAATTCTTTTTGTTCACCGGGCCCCTGAAAATGAAGATGGGAGATACTTGATGAAGCGCAGCAAAGAACACAGACCTCGTGTTCTACAGCACAGGGATGTCAAGGAGCGTTAGGGGTATCAGGAGTAGGTGGTGGGGTCTGGTTGGACTGGGGTGGGTGAGGGGATGAAGAGGGGACAGGCCGGCTGCGAGCCGGAAGGAAAGCTGGGAAGGTAGTCCGAGTGGCTTGGTGGACTCACACTGCACGTTCAGCTGCACCTGGGCCTCACGGGGGCGCACGTTGAAGCCATTATAGCGGGCCGTCTGGCAGCGGTAGGTCCCGCTCATGTCTCGGCTCACTCGCTCCAGCCGCAGCTTCCCGTCCGGAGTCTCCTCCAGGGGCAGCCCCGAGGGCATCAGTGCAGCCTCCTTGTCCACACGGGACCAGAGCACAGGCGGCCTCGGCTTGCCCCGCACCTCGCATTGCAGCTCGGCAGGAGATCCCTCGCGCACAGTCACCACGGCCCTACCCTTGGGCACACTGATGGTGGGCGGAACTGCGGGGGTGATGGTGGTCGGTAGAGAGGTAGGAGTGGAGTTAGAACTCCCCTCTGGGCTCTGCCTTCCGGCTCCTGCTTACCCCCCTCTAGGTGCAAGCCTCTCTCTCCCATCCCAGACTTCCCACTGGTCCGCAGTATTTCCAAAGCAGAATTCACTTTCCCAAATCCTCTCCATCTCCTGGGTCTCCACCTCAGGGTCTCCCAACTCAAAGAGAGACTTGACGTCAGCCTGGCCTATATTCCTTCTTCCCCAGAACTAATAAGTACTAGGGATTCCACCTCTTAAACATTTCTAAATATATCCATGCTTGGTCCTTCTGTCCTACTCCGGGCCCTCGCCTATTTAAAGACTTCATCTTCTCTTGCGTTAGTGTGTTATCACAGGCTTCTAGTCTGTCCTACAACATCCTTGCCCTTTCTTCTTAAGTAATAAGATACCTGGTTTTCAGCAAGGCTCACAGCCACCCAGAATAAAGACTACATCTCCCAGCCTGCATTATCATTAGCTACAGCCGAGTGACTAAATTCTCGCTAATGGAATACCAAGGAAAATGAGGGTGTTTAAAAGAAGCTGTACCCCTCCTCTCCTTCCTGCAGAAAATAATGCAGAATAATGGCTGCAGCTGGAACTGCCATCATGGGCAACGTGGCACATGCTAAGGATGATGGAAGAGCAAGCCAGGTGGAGCCTGGGGCCCTGAGGACTTGGTGGAGCAGAGACCCTATACTAGCCTTGACTGCTTACCAGCAAAGTTTTACATGAGGAAGAAATACACATCTAGCTAGTTTAAGCCACTGTTAATTAGGGTTATTTCTGTTAATAACACTGCTAATTTCTTTTATTCATGGCAGAACTTAATGCAACCCAACACATTGCTCAACCAGAGGGTCTTTTGAAGACTTCCATGAGTCCCATTGCACATCACATCAAACAAATTAAAATGTGCCCATGTTCTACATTAAATATAAATATAAAGTTCTTATTTTTAAATAGCTCTATAAGGCCAGCTGAGGTCCAGTGATCTAGTTAGTATAATATATACTCTATAAACATTTATGCATTTATTGGCTTTAATTGTGCAGTTGTTTCTTTGTATTTTGGAGACAATTATTTTATTTGTCCAGGCCCTTAAGACACTTCCATGCCCTAGGCATCAGGCCTATGAGCCAAATGGAGGAAACACCTCTGGGCCCCTGCCCTGGCTCTAAGACATTCCAACTCCCAAGTCCTCTACACACCCTACGGTTGTAGGGTGTGTGGTCTCTCCCTTTGAGGCTGCACTGCCCTCAGGGAACTCTTTCCAGACTCTCATGTATGCAGTTTGCAATGATATATTTATTTGTGAGACTATCTGAAACGTGTTTGCCTTTTCTCCTAAGCTCTATGAGGGCAGAGCCTGTTTTGCCCACCACTCTACCCCAGGGCCTAGCACAGTGCCTGGCATATTAACAGGGACTCAGTAAAAGCATGTGGCATGAACAAATGGTGGCCTCTTCACTCTGGCTTCCCTTCCCCAAGCCGCTGCCTCCCCACTACCTCCTGTCTGTGGGCCTCTCCACCCCCTCACATTTCCCTAGTGCCCCTCCGGCTGCCCACCTGTCTCAGAGGAGATGTTGACCTCGACGCTGAGGTCGGGCACGGGTGCCCCTGGGAAAGAAGCCATGCACAGGTAGGTGCCGTAGTCACTGAAGTGCAGGTCAATGAGCTCTAGGCTGCTGGTGACCGCAGGCAGCTCAGGATCATTGCGGGTCACCAGCAGCCGCTTGGACATGCGTGCTGGCTTGCCATTCTTGAACCACTGGTAGGTCACCTTCTCCTGGGGCACTGCATCCACGTGGCACGATAGCTTCAGGTCCTGGCCCAGCTGGATGTTCTCACTCTCTTTGATCACGTCAGGAGTGATCTGGAATGTAGCGTTCTTCATGGCTGTGAGTGGATGGGGAGGGAAGGGTAGCTGGGGTTGGCCTGACTCCAGGGGTCCATGTCCCACCCCAACCCAGACCCAGCTTCTCCCCTCTAACTGGCCCTTCTGGGGATAAGGGGCTACAACTCTCCCAGGTGAAACTATCACTTTTCTCTGCTTGGAAATTGTTTTGTTTGTTCAGATGTGCTTTAAAAGTTCAAAGAGGTCACTCAGAAAAGCAGGTTTTACCAAACAGAACTTACACTATGTGAGAGGCACTGCTCTAGGCACTCAACATGGATTTATTAGTTTAACTCATCCCAGAATCTCTGAAGGAGATGCTTTATTACCCCCATTTTACAAAGGAGGGAACTGAGGCTCAGACAGTTTAAGTAACTTGCCCAAAAAAGTAACCAATCTTGAATTCAAACTCAGAGTCTGAGCTTTTGACCACTACAATGCTTTGTTTTTTATCATTGTTTTAAACCTTAAATATGCAAAATACACATTTGGAAGCATGCACTAGAATCTAACAGTGGTTCTATCTAGAGAGTGGAACTGAGGAGAATTAACAATTTAATTCTTACATTTCACCCTTTTGTGCTGTTTGACTCTTCGTAATAAGCGTGTGTAATTTTTATAATAAGAGACCAATACAATCACTTTACATGCAATTACGTAACACAGCTTTTAGAAAGAAAAAGGTCTGGCCTCTTTAAAAAATGTGGATCATGGCCGGGCGCGGTGGCTCACGCCTGTAATCCCAGCACTTTGGGAGGCCGAGGCGGGCGGATCACGAGGTCAGGAGATCGAGACCATCCTCCTGGCTAACACGGTGAAACCCCGTCTCTACAAAAAATACAAAAAATTAGCCGGGCGTGGTGGTGCGCGCCTGTAGTCCCAGCTACCTGGAGGCTGAGGCAGGAGAATGGCGTAAACCCAGGAGGCGGAGCTTGCAGTGAGCTGAGATCGCGCTACTGCACTCCAGAATGGGCGACAAAGCGAGACTTCCGTCTCAAAAAAAAAAAAAAAAAATGTGGATCGTGTTTGAAATAAACCAAGAGTTAAACTGAGTTTTTAATCAGGTACCCAACCTTCTGGACAGGACACTGGCACAAAAGGCACGAGTCAGGTCTGCGCTGGGAAAGGCGAGCTCTATAGCCACCCTAAGAGGTGACCGTAAGTATTTGATGTAAATTGAGATCTTACCAACCCAGACTTAAAAGGCCAAATGGAATCAGGTGGAGAAAAATAATCTTCTGATGGGAAAAGTACCATCGAAGGAAAAAGTAGTCATTAGCCACAATTTTTAACCTTCTTTCTTGCTCTGATTAAGTCACAGAGAGCTAGTTTCTTTCTGTGAGGAGAGTCAGAAAGAGACTGACTGCTCAGTGAGAGATGAAGACTGTCCATGTAATCAGTGACTCTCAGTGGAGTTTGGCAGAAGCTGTACTTTACGTTCAAGTGCTAAAGAGCTGGAAACAAGCCTGGATCTTTAAAAACAACAACCAAAACCAAATAGGGAGTGTATATTCAGGGCAACTTGAATCAATGCTCTCAGGTAGCCAAAATACATTAAAAAAAGAAAGAAAGAAAGAAAGAAAAGCAACAAACAAAAATTCCTAAAGACGCACAAGCAGAAAAATTTAAAGTTTTCTCCTTAATTCAGAGTGTCAAAATCAAGATCATAGTGAGCAGTTAATTACTGAGGCTGAGGTTTAACAAGAAAAATGTTTATACTTCTTTAGACTGTGCTCCAAGTTTTGTATCATTTTTTACATTTAGTAATTATCTTCAGATTCACTTAAATACTTCCCTAATAA
Source organism: Macaca mulatta (assembly GCF_049350105.2). Taxonomy (NCBI): domain Eukaryota; kingdom Metazoa; phylum Chordata; class Mammalia; order Primates; family Cercopithecidae; genus Macaca; species Macaca mulatta. Next base: position 144,574,422 of record NC_133409.1, on the reverse strand, counting down.
AGATTTCCATATAGGGCATATGGAAATGTGTATTATTTTCACTTAAATTCAGTTAATCACATAGAAACTACAGGGAGAAAGCCAGGAAATTACTCTTGAAGCCTAGAATGTCCCCATTTAGCTTTTTCAGCCTGTTTCCCAATCTTAAAAAAAAAAAAAAAAAAAAGTAAGTAATCAATCCTAGCCCTTCCTACTTCTTGGATTGTTGAGGTTACATTTGGAAATGTAGATTGTCAACTTTCAATAAAGCTTTATGCAAATTTTATTCATTCTGCCATCTGCTGGCAGTTAGCTGAATTGCAGGCAAATCGAAGGGCATGGAACATCCTCTGCATTCTGCACCTACCAAAGTGAAGCAGACAGGCCCCTTTCCTAGTTCATTGGTAGCTCCCAAAGACCAGGGACCCTGTCTGCCTCACAGCTTCCCTCCCACCCCTTCTGAGGCCACGTACATCGCACCAGCAGGTTGACAGTCTTCTTGGCAGGGTTGCCCACATTGTTGGTGGCTGTGCAGTTGTAGTAGCCAGAGTCCCGGGCCTGCACTGAAGGGATGCTGAGGGTGCCACCCTGGGCCAGAGCACCCAGGGGCAGTGGGCCAGGCCCATGGGACCACTGCAGCTGGGGGAGGGGATCACCGCCTGTCAGCAGACACTGCACCGTCACATTCTCCCCAGGGTTCACCACCAGAGTTTCGTTCACAGACAGCTTCAGGGCTGGTGGTGCTAAGAGGACAAGGAGTGGGATCTTAGGGGACTGTGAGGCAGGGCTGGATGTTGGGGAGAGTAAGGGGCTAGAAAAACCATAGAGGCTGGAGAAGCCCTCGGGGGAGATGAGAGGGGAGAAGACAGAGCAGGAAGAGGAGGGGAGGGGCCAGACATTAGTGGTACCATGCCTGGAGTCCCTGTGGGGTGGGGCACTATCTCCCGGTTGGGAGTTAGCTCAGGTAGGGAAGGATTATGGGGAGGAAAACGCCTGTACCCGTGGTGTTGGTGAGCCGGAAGGTGATGGCCTTGTCTGGGATGCCGCACACGTTACGCACAGACACCTGGCAGGTGTAGCTGGCATAGTCCTGGGGCCGCAGGTTCTTCAGCTTCAGGACCTTGGTCTCCCCCTAGGTAGCAGTGGACCACTGGGGTGAGGTGCCTGCTTGAGTCTCCAGGGGTCCCACATACTCATTCACCCAGCACCAGAGCCTACCACAAATACCTAATTCGTCTCTTCCCACCCCCACCCCCACCCTCACCATTTAGCCCCAGGGGTCCTGAGCCTGGGGTGGATGCTACACTCTCCACAGCCTTGGCAGTGCCTCATCATGGGCTTCTCTGGGTCTGAGGTTGCCCTGGTGTACACTGGCAAGGACCAGGCCTTGGTTTCTCCAATCTGGGAAACGGAGGGGTAAGAAGAGAACTTGCTCTTACAACCCACACAAACACGGGGCTGGCCCACAGGCACCGCTGAAAGCCCTCCTTGGCAGAATGGCATCACCACCATCTCCTGGGACTATCAGGGCCCATGGGAAGAGGAATCATCTCCCCGCCCCCAGGTCCTGCTGTGCCTGGCCATAGGTTCCCAATACTCTCCCACCCAGCAGCAGACTGGGATGACCTGTCTGCCCCTAGAGGGTGTCTTTTCTAACTAGCAATGTTCCTGGAGGACATGTTGCCTTAGGGACACTCCTGTCCTCACTGCTGCTCCCTAGACTTTCCATCCGATTTTTCTGCCCCAGGCTGTCTGAACTCCAATCAGAATGTGTGTTTCCAAAGTGAGAATAGAATTGTTGAAATCAGGGCAGTCCGAAAAACTCAGCCCCATGCCCCCCTCCCCTGTTGGGTGCAGGAGAAAAAGTGTGGGGTGAGCCAGCTACCCATCCTGACCTGAGTGTAGAGGGGCTCATAGATGTCGACCCCGTTGTCCTGGCTATGGGACAGGGTATCAGAGCCCCGCTTCCAGATGAAGCGGGCAGGCGGGTTGGAGTTGACAGTACAGCGCAGGAACACCGTCTTCTCCTGGTAGAAGTTGCCTCGCACATCGCTCACTGTCTGGTGCACCGTCAGCATTGGCTCGTCCAGGTCTGCAAGGGCACAGCCCCCATGAAGTCAGGACTGGGTCACCCCAAGGTTAGGGGGCTTAGGCTCCTGGCAGCCCTTAGGAAGAGCTGAGCCGTCCTCAACAGACATTTCCAGATTGCCAGATGCCCTCCCAGCCCTGCAAGCTTAACCAACCTATTAGAGGCAGGGGACAGGACTTTTTCCTTTTCCTTTTTCTTTCTTTCTTTCTTTCTTTCTTTTTTTCTTTCTTTCTTTCTTTCTTTTTTTTTTTTTTTTGAGACAGAGTCTCGCTCTTTTGCCAGGCTGGAGTGCAGTGGCACAATCTTGGCTCACTGCAACCTCCGATTCCCTGGCTCAAGCGATTCTTCTGCCTCAGCCTCCCAAGTAGCTGAGATTACAGACATACGCCACCATGCCCAGCTAATTTTTGTATTTTTAGTAGAGAAGGGGTTTCACCATGTTGGCCAGGATGGTCTCAATCTCCTGACCTTGATCTGGCCACCTCGGCCTCCCAAAGTGCTGGGATTACAGGCGTCAGCCACCGAGCCTGGCCTCTTTCTTTTTTTTTGAGACAGAGTCTCAGTCTGTCACCCAGGCTGAAGGTCAGTGGTGCAATCATCGCTCACTGCAGCCTCAACCTCCTGGGCTCAATCAATCCTCCCACCTCAGTCTCCTGAATAACTGGGACTACAGGCATGCACCACCACACCTGGCTAATTTTTTGAATTTTTTGTACAGACGGGGTTTCACCATATTGCCCAGATTGATTTTGAACTCCTGGGCTCAAGCAGTCCTCCCACCTCAGCCTCCCGAAATGCTGGGATGACAGGTGTGAGTCGCCGCACCTGGCCAAGATGACAGGACTTGATGCCTTCCCAGACTTCCTCTGAGCTGTGCCTCCCAGGGACCTGCATGAGGGTGTCTAGCTTTGCAATCTCCCATCACAGAATGGAGGAAGCAGCTGCTTCTTCAAATCCTAGTTTAGCTGTTAATTTGTAGTATGACTCACCTAAGTCCCTTCTCTCTCTGGGTCTGTTTCCTCATTGGCAAACTAAGGTACTTTAGTAGTTCTTGGCCTTGTTTGCACAAGAGAATTACATGGAGATTTTCTTTTTAATACTGATGCCTGGCAGAGTTCATGGGTAGTGTCAAAAGTCAGAACAATGATTGTCTCCGGGGGGAATTACTGACTGGGAGGGGGCATGAAGGAACTTTCTGGAGTCCTGGAAATGTTCTATCTCTTGAACTGGAAGCTGTTTACCCACATGTGTAAAAAATCATTAACCTTTGCACTTAAGATTAGTACACTCTATCGATTAATCCTCAATTAAAAAAATAATTAAAAAGCTTAAGAAAGAATCGATATTTGGCCCCACCCCTGATCAATTACATCAGAATCTCTGGAAGTAGGGCCCAGGCATCCATAGGTCATAAGACCTAGAGATCTTAATGTGTGGCTGTGAGTCACAGGCACTGACAGTACACATTCCAACATCCTCCAACGAATGTCGCAGCAGCCCATCATTCTACCCCTTCCACAGCCCACTGGGATAGAAGTCACCACCATGGTCATGAGAGGAGGTAGGCATTGGTGGGGCCCAGGCTATGCTTGCCAGCCTGTTCCAGGGCCAATAACCTGAGAAATGGCCCTCAGCTCCAGGGGTCGGCAGGACCCTGGCTGGCTGATGAGGGACAGAAGAGAGGTCTGGGACGCCACTGTTCACCACTCTACTGAGTCCCACTTAGGGAGTGGGAGGATGTATAGCTAATAGGTAGGTTCATTCTAAGCCTTAAAATGGTGCCACACAGGCTCCTGGGGCTGGGCCAATACTTTCTGGGTACCTGACTCAGCCTGATGAATGACTCAGGAAAAGAGGCTCCTGGGGCATACCCATGGAGAACAGGTAGGGACTGGGGGCTTCTCATGCAGCTAGCAGCAAGGACTCAAGGAATGGGGCTTGGTTCTGTGTGTAATGTAGTAAGGAGGGAAATCTCAGAGCTGCCACAGGACAAAAGCAGAGACATGAGGTACTGTGGGAAGGGCAGTGGACAGTGGGGAAGAGATCCGTGTCCTCATCTCAGATCTGAGGCTACCCCACACCATGTCTGTGGGCAAATCACATGGGACCTCAGTTTTCTCATCTGTGGAAGGGGTGTAAATCAACCCATCCTGCCCTCCCTGCTCACCTCACAGGGATGTTGCAAGGTTCACATGGGATTACAGGCGCGAAGGTGTAGATGGTAGAGGGTGGTACACACCGCCCGGTACCTCTCAGGCTCCTCCACCGAAGTCAGCTTCTCCATCCCATCCCCACTTCCCCACCTCACCTCAGCCCCGGGGTGCCCTCTGGCCCAGGCTGGGCTGTCAGGGCCCGGGGAGAGGAAGGCCTCAACTCACACTGCACGTCCACGCGGATGGACTTGATGGCCGGCACCCCGACGCCGTTCTCAGCCTTGCAGTAGTAGCGGCCGCCCTGCGTGCGCGCAATACGCTCGATGCGCAGTGTCTCGTTGAACACTGATGTCTCCTGGAACTTGTCCGAGGCACTACCTGCCGTCTTGGTCCACCGTACCTGGGCCACCGGGCGGGGCAGAGTCAGACTGTCAGACTCGCACGGGGTGGAGGCCTCAGCGCTGAGTGCCCTGCAACGGCACCCCCTTTTTCCCATACTTTTTCACACGCGCACGTGGGGCACACGCAGGCCTAGGAAACGAACCCAGACAGACGTGGCAATGCACAGACGGGGTAGGATGCCACGGGGTCAAGAGCTGGGGAATCCGGGATCAGAGGGAAGAGGCTTTAAATGGGGCGCGCAGCGCTGTGTTTAAGAGAATGGATTCGGTCAGGCGCGGTGAGCCACTAATCCCAGCACTTCGGGAGGCCAAGCGGGCGGATCACCTGAGCTCAGGAGTTCGAGACCAGCCTGGCCAACATGGCGAAACCACGTCTCTAATAAAAATACAAAATTAGCCAGGCGTGATGGTGCGCACCGGTAGTCCCAGCTACTCAGGAGGCTGAGGCAGGAGAATCACTTGAACCCAGAGGCGGGGGTTGCAGTGAGCCCAGATCAGGTCACTGCACTCCAGCCTGGGCAACAGAGCCAGACCGTTTCAAAAAAAAAAAAAAAAAAGACTGATTTCCATCTTGGTCAGTCACTCCAGGGAAAGCCAGCTATCAGGTCCTGAGCAGCCCAGTGGAGGGGCTCACTTGGGGAGGAACTGAAGCCTCAGACCAACAGCCACGTGAGTTAGCCTCGAAGAAGATCCTCCAGTCTCAGTCATCCTTCAATGACTGCACTCCTGGCTGACACCTGGATTGCAGCCTTGTGAGAAACCCTGAGCCACAGCCAGCCAGCTAAGCTGCTCTCAGGTTCCTGTGCCACAGGAACTGTGAGACAGTACGTATTGTTTGAAGCCCCTAAGTTATGGAGTATTTGTTATGCAGCGATACATGACTAATACACCATGATACCCACTCTGCAAGGTTTTATTATGAGGTTTACAAAGGAGGTGTATAAATCACCTATGTGTGGTGTCTGGTATACATTAGTCATTCAACAAATTTCTATGATTATTAATATTGTCAGATTATAGAGAAATTTATATTTCTCTATAATCTAAGGATTGCATGAGAAACCTGAGCCTATTACTCAAGGTGCCAGAGTTTTAAGTAAAACAGACCAGTTTTAGATAACTAAGTCTAAGGAGTGGGGCAGAGGCAGGGGCAGTGGGTACAGATTTCAGTCTTTAAGTAGGGAGGCTTGCTTATTACAGAGACAGGGCAGGGAGCCCAATCCTGGTGAACAGGTTAGGCCAGAGGCCAGAAAAGTAAGGCTGGGGAGAAGAAGTGAAAGGGCAACCTTTCTTATGCAGGGAGGACCACCCAGGACCACAGTGTTGGTGCTCTCGTCCCCTGCCCATATTTGACTCTACCCACATGGACCTAGAGGTTACAAAACCTGGGAAAAGTTAGAGGCAGTTTCAGGCAAGACATACCAGATTAGAAAGTGCTTTGGAGAGATAATAGGGACATGAAAACATTTGATCCTTTTGTACTTGATGTTTGATGTTTACATAAAACATTTTATCTGGATGGAGTTTGTTTACATACTGCTCAAGCCTTGGTATGCTTTATGCATATGAGAGTTCCTACCTTTTTTCAATTCTACAAAATTCTCAGTCTTTATCTTTTTTTTTTTTTTTTTTTTTTTTTATCACTAGAGATGAGGTCTTGCTCTATCACCCAGGCTGAAGTGCAGTGGTACTCTTGGGCTCAAGGATCCTCCTGTCACAGCCTCCCAAGTAGCTAGGACTACAGGTGTGTGCCACCACACCTGGCTAATTATTATTATTATTTTTTTTTAGAGCTAGGGTCTCACTATGTTGCCCAGGCTGGTCTTGAATTCCTGGTCTGAAGCAGTCCTCCCACCTTGGTCTCCCAAAGTGCTAGGATTACAGATGTGAGCCACTGAGCCTGGCCCTTCATCTCTTTAAACATTGCCTCCTCTCTTTTTCTATTCATTCCTTCTTGAATGCCTAAATTTATGTTGTAGCTTCTTATTGTATCCTCCATGTCTCAACTTATTTTTCACACCTCCTGTCTCTTTGTCTTCCCTGGACTCCATTGGAAATGCATGGCTGATTTCCTCAGATCTATTATCCAATTCACTAATTTTTTCTTTAGCTATCTCTAGAGTACTGAGGCCAAATTTTTTAAAGACTATATTATTTTTATTTCTAGGATTTCTGTTTGCTTCTTTCTGTACCTAACTGATCAGGGTTTATAATCTCCTGTCTTATGGATTCTATTCCTTCCATAATCTCTTCCAATATTTACATTTTTTTTTAATTTTTAAGATCCTTTCAAATTGCTCTATTTTCTCTAGTTCCTCAGTTGTGAATGATTCACCTTGTTGAGTCTATGGACTAACTCTTCTGGCACTGTATTTTTTAATATTTTAAAATTTTACTCCACAGGTTTGCACTCAGTGGGATCATCTTCCATAGAAGTCCTATTTGGACCTTTATGGTCCTGTTTGTGGTGCAGATCTCATTCACTACTTGGGTATAGGTGGTTGCCTATACCCAAGATCATGGGTTCATAGATTCCAAAACATTTTTTTGTTGATTTCTCAGGTTAAGGTTTCCTCACTATTTGGATATTGCAAAATACAGACAGGTTTTGGGTTATACTATATCATAGGTGGCTGCATTTATATCCACACCCTGAAGGACAGTCTGTTCCCTGCAGTGACTCTGGGTTGTGGGACAGAGATCTTCTGGTCCTCATCATAGATGATGCCACTCTTGTTGAGCTTCCAGCTTTAGGTAGAGTTCAATTCCAGCTCCCAGCCATGGATGGACCTGCAGCCTCAATGCATACTCCTTATGTGTGTGTTAATACAACTATCAGTACAGTGTGTATGCAGTGCCAGTCTCTTCACGGGCTAGGTTCCTCAACTTCTGCTCCCTGCCATCACTGTAGACTTTGTCTGCATTTCTGGCCCCCAGATATCCCTCCTTCTCACAGCTTGTTTGGAGTGAGGCACTCCATGTTCCCTCAGTCCCCCATCTTGACCACTAAGTAGGTCATGAGATGGTATTTCCCTTGTTTCTCTAGTAGTCTGGATGCTCCATGAGAACAGAAACTATAGGGGCATCTTTAGGACCCATAACTTTGCTTGCATGTAGCAGGTACTCAATAAATACTGCTTATAATGAAACAAGCAAAAAAGCTAGAAGGCATTTTAGGAGAGGCAAGCAACTTCAGCTAAAGCAGGAAGGTTGTACTTGGGGATGATGGGGAGGCAAGTCTGACTGGAGCACAGGGTGTGGGGAAGGTGGCAGTGGGAGATCAGACAAGAGAGGCAGGTGGAGGCCAGATTGTAGAAGGTCTTCAATGCCATCCCTAGGAGCTTGAATTAATCTGGTAAATGAAGGGGAGCCATTGAACGTCTCTGAGCAGGGGAGTGATATGATGTAGCACAACAGGGGTTATCATTCTGGTAGCAAAGTGCAGGAACGGATTGAAGGGGGCCGGGTGTAGTGGCTCATGCCCATAATCCCCACACTTTGAGAGGGTGAGGTGGGAGGATCACTTGAGCCCAGGAGGTCAAGACCAGCATGGGCAACACGGTGAAACACTGTCTCTGCAGAAAAAAAAAAAAAAAAAAAAAAAAATTAGCTGGGCATGGAGGCGCACGCCTGTAGTCCCAGGTACTTGGGAGGCTGAGGGGGAAGGATTGCTTGAGCCCAGAAGGTCAAGGCTGCAGTGAGCCTTATTGCACAACTACACTCCAGCCTGGGCGACACAGCAAGACCCTGCCTTGAAAAAAAAAATAGATGGGAGGAGGGGTGAGGTGAGAGATTGGGAGGTCAGTTTAGAGTGTACTGCAATGGACCAAGGGACAGGACTGATAGGCTGACCTAGAGGACTAATGAAGAAAAGAGAGGAGGAGACCCACGCAAGAGACATAAAAAGAAAGGCGTGCCAGTATAGTGGCTCACATCTGTAATCTCAGCACTTAGGGAGGCTGAAGCAGGAGAAATGCTTGAAGCCAGGAGTTCAAGACCAGCCTGGGTAACATAGGACACTCTATATCTACAAAAAAAAAAAAAAAAAGAAGAAGGAAAAATGATCCAGGCATGGTGGCACACACCCGTGGTCTTGGCTACTTGGTCGGATGATGTGGGAGGATCACTTGGGCACAGGAGGTCAAGGCTACAGTAAGCTATGATCTCGCCATTGTACTCAGCCTGGGCAACAAAGTGAGACCACATCTTAAAAAAAAAAAAAAGAAAGAAAGAAAGAAAAAGAAAAGAAAACAAGGCCTCAGAGTCTGGCTAGATGTGAGGAACGAGAAGATGCAAGGTCAAATATGAGCCCAAGGGTTTGCGCCTGGGTGATAGAACGAATGAAGCCACTGATGGAAATAGAAAACCAGGTACACATACACATAGCCACAACCACACATGACCCATACAGGGACACATAAGGAGCCACACACAGATGGCCAGTGCAGCCTTAGGGAGAAATGACCCAGCGGCCTCACTGGCTTGTAGGGAGGACCATCCATCCTTTAATGGTCACACCTGACACAGACATCGACCTAAATCCAGCAGCATTGTTTTCCCTTCTAAAACATGCCTTTGAGAAGCAGCAGCAGTGATCATAGTTTTTTGTCCATCTGCCTGTCTCAAGGCCAAACCTACTAAAGTCATCTATGTTCCCAAAATGATCCAGGAAGAAGAATTTTGTATTTCACTGTCCTTTCTAGGATCCAGTTGTCACCCTTTCTGCTGCTATTAAAGGTCACAGCAGCTCATCAGCAAATTCCTTCCATCCCTTCAGCCCACCTCCTCCCCTCAGCTCTCAGTGATCATGGGCCACTGCTTCCTGCTTGAGCCATACACTTCATCTGTGACAAAATTCATCTGGCATTCCCAGATTCTTATTTTCTGTTTCTTTCTCATTGCTTTGGCTCTGTGAGCCTCAAGGGTGTGAGGCTTGCCTGCCAGAAGCCTGAAGTAGATAGAGATCACATTTTCTATGCTGCTTGCCACTCCTGGAGTCCCCAACTCAAAGATGGACATGCTGGGAGGAAGCAGAGTAAACTAAGAGGACACTGGTTCTGGATTCAATGTCTGCTTCCATCCTCACAAGAGCTGCGTGCGCTTGGGAGTTTACCCAACCTCGCTGAGTCGCAAATTCCTCAGCTGCAAAGGGGGTCACTAATGCCTTCCTCTCTGCACAGCTGTGAGGCTCCAAAGGGAAAACACTGGAGAAAGTGCCTGGCACGGTGCCTGGCACATGGTCTGCCTGCAGACACATTAGAAGCTGCAGCTAAGGATGTGTCTGCTCAACAGATCCGCGGACTGGAGTGGAACTGAACAACCGGCATTCTATTTTTCCCCTCAGCCGTCAATATTTTCAGGTGAATGAGCCCATAGCCTCCAGCCCTTCCCCACAGAGTTAATTTTCCAGCTATTTCCCCAGCCCCCATCTCCTGTTCTCTGCCTCCATGCTGTGGTGCATCATGAGTCCTCGTATCCTGCTGTCTCTTCTTAAGTGCTGAGCCCAGGCAAGGTGAGGGCAGGAGGGGCCTGAGCAAGGCTGGGCTGGGGGCTTACCTGGGGTCGTGGGTGCCCGGTTACAAGGCACTGCAGCATGAGGGTGTCCCCCTCTCGGATGGTGTAGACACGCTCACTGATATTGTCCTCTTTCACCACACACGCCTGGCCCGCATGCACGATCTGGGCCTGGGCTGGAGCTGGCAAGAGAGGATGGAGGAGGTTTAGAGAAGAGGTGCCAAGGCCAGAAGTCTGGGGCTCCCTCCTGAGGGTGTTGGGGAGGGGTCAGCCCAGATCTCTCCAGGCCATTCCTCAGAGGCCTGCCCCTGCTGAGCCCAGGAAAGAATCCTCCCAGGACCCCCAGGCCAGAACCAGGAGGGCCAGGAACTCAGAAAAGGGACAGTTCCCCAACCCCTTGCAAAAGAGCTGTGCTTTTCAGTGGGCTGACTGTGTGAAGGGGCTTTGTCATCTGTACAGACCGGTCGTCACTCAGTTAGCATCACCATCTTAGCAGTCCTGGCGGTGGATGCCGTCAGCGCCCCTCCCAGCTCCCCAAGGTGACAGGTGCATCCATCCCCAGCTGCTGACAGCTCAGGGTACTCGCCTTCCTCAGGGAATTGCCTTTAGCCAAGAGAGCTGCTTTGGCCAGAAATGCCTAGGAGATTACCCCCTCTCCCCTGCAACACACACACACACACACACACACACACACAGGTGGGGTGACTATGGCGCTGTCATACTCCAGAGCTCCCCTGGAAACAGGCTGAGGCTAAGCTTCCTGAGCCTCATCTTTGCTTGGCTGCCTCACTCATTCCCTCAGTTTCTCTTGAGAGCATTTTCCCAGCAAATAGCTTGCCTAAACCATAACTCCCCAGCCCCAACCATCTCAGGCTTTGCTTTTAGAGAGCCTAACCTAAGACACATAGGCACACACACACACATACACACACCCGGCTGCACATTGCCCTCCCCAAAGGCCTTCATTGTTTTTTCATTGCTCTCTGAGGCTGTGTCCAACTTCTTCTCCAAGGGACAGAAGTGCTCACAGAAGTTGGGGCCTGGGAGCTGGCAAAAGGCTGTGGCTCCTCCCTGACCTCTCTCACAGTGCCCAGGGCTGGGCTGTGACCCAGGCTAGGGGACCAAAGCTAGGATGTAGCTGGATGGGCCCAGTGGGAAATGACTGAACTTGCCAAGGTCATAGCCCCTGCCCCATTGTTTAGCCCCATTGTCCTAAAGGCAAACCAGGTCCCAGCCCCCCCAATGCTTAAACTCTAGGAAGAGGAAAAGACCCCAACTTCACAGGTTCTGCTCACAGCTGAGAAGGGAGAGAGTGAAGTAGAAGAGCTGATACTGGGTATAAGGAACACAAGGAGGTACAAACGACGTCCCTGCTCTAAAGAGGGGCACGGTGGTGTTAAAATAGAAATCATAAGAGTGATAGAACAGACTGTGGCTAAGAGATATCAAATTACAAACAGGACCTAAGGTCATGCCAGGCCCAAGTAAGTCACACCCCCTACACTTAAAGAATAAGCCATGTTCTAGTTGCCACAGGCTTTCTGTTTTCTCTAGCAGCTAAACAAGCACTGGCCTGGAGATAAGCAATATTGAAACAATTGCAGACCATCTACTGCCAGACACCGACTAACTGGCCTCCCGTTCCACCAGCCATAACTACACCTTTGATCAGACAAGAGACTGATTTCAGTAGCTTTCTCCAGATAAAAGACCAGCAACCATGAACTGGTTCTGGCCAGTTGACAGAGGCTGCCCACTAAGTGCCTTTGTGTCTTCTGTGTCACCTTTTGACACATAGGCCAGATTATGGTGCATTTAAATGTTGTCTGCACCCCAAAGTGAACATGAGATGTATGTAACATGCACATTTGTTTACTATGCATGTGTACATCCCCCTTTGTGAATATTCATAGCTCCTCCCATAACCTGTTGAAAATGTATACCTGGCCCACCTGTTCAGCAGAAATTCCTGTCTCACCTTTCCTCTTTCAAAGTGACTGCTTTCAGTCTCTGCCAGAGGCTACACTTCCCAGCCTGTCAGGATGGCCACCCCACAGGACGCAACCCTCTATAAGAAATAAAGTTCTCTTATCTGAATTTATAATTCTCATGATTCCTCAGTTAACAGAGATAAGAAGATAAGAAGATAAAGCCGATACAGAAAATGTACAACTTCCTCCAGGAAATGTCCCATGACTGACAGGCACCTTCCTTCTTTATGTGTCTACACTGTGCGTCACTCCCCCAGTGCAACAACAAAGCATCAGGCCTGTGTTTCTGTCAAATTCAGGATTCTTGTCTTTCTGCCTACCAGACCTTGAGCTTTATCTTGGGATCTCCAGCACAAGGCCTTGAAAACAGCAGGTACTCAGCGAACACTGAACGAACGGATTTATAAGGATATCCCATGGTGAAGTTGCTGGGGGACATAAGAGAGATATAGAAGGCCCTAGGATGTCAGAAAACAGGCATCACCATCTTCTGGAGGAAGAACCACAGAAGGTTCCATGGAAGAGGTAGTTTTTGAACCAGGCCTCAGGGATAGGGAGGCTCTGTGCTAGCTGACAGGGCAAAGTCTCAAATTATATTACACAGGGTAAACCTCTAGTGACCTTTGGACATGAGTTTTCTCATCTCTAAAATGAAGAGAACACTACCAACCCTAAGAACTCACAATGGTAGATGTGATGATAACACAGGATAAATGAAAAATGCTTAGTAGAGTCGTAACATGTTTTACAGATGCTACAAGCAGGGCCTTCCACCAACACTGATGGGATAGACATGAACTAATCACAGAGGTAGAGTCCCCAGAGGTAGCCTGGCAGCAGGTCACTAAACTTGGTCAGCAATTGGGAGTGACACAGGCTATGTTTAATGATGAGGGTCTCTGCAAACAGCAGCGGGTTTGGTAAACAGTGGTAGCTGCTACCAACCCAGAGTCTGAGTGTCCAGGTGACCATCCTGCCTGCCTGGCTGCCACAGAGGAATGAACCTGGCTGGCTGTCAGGAGACAAGCAATGTATGCCTTGAGCAAGCCACTTCACCATCTTGGGCCTCAGTTTCCCTACCCATAGGAAGGGTAGATTAGATGACTTCTAAGGTCTTTTTCAACTCACACTTTCTACGAATTTTGTAATCAGCACATAGTCGTCCCTATATAAGATGCACTCCAGAATCTGGGAACTGGGCCCAAAACTGTCACCTCATGCAATAAAAATGCATGAACATCACCATACGTGAAAGAGACAGCCATCTGTGGCTGAAGTCCTCAGGAAATCTCATCAAGAAACAACCCACCAAAAGATGATGTGCATGCCGGTTGCTGATAAGACCAAGAGGCCTGGGGTGCCTCTCAACAAGGAAGACATCGATTTAACAGGCTCCAGTGGAAGATAATCTTGGACGCTGTGGCTTGCCTGTAGCAAGGCAGTGTTGTAATGACAGAAGCTTTGGTGACAGATAAGGAATATTGAAAAAGAGCTGGAGAGCTGGACTTTCTTAGGGCACAGCTAGTACAGGCCAGGGCAGATGGGGCCTGATCGGCAGACACAGGGCCTCTAGTCACCTGACAGGTGTATTTTCCCACTGGAGATGGGGCCATGAGTGGATATCAGAGATGACATTGTTAAGATTATCCAGCTCCTGGGCAGGTGTGATGACTCAATTACAATCCCAGCACTTTGGGAGGCTGAGGTGGAGGATCACTTGAGCCGTGGAGTTCTAGACCAGCCTGGGCAACATAGTGAGACTCTGTCTCTACAAAAACTGCAAAAATTAGCCAGGCATGGGGGTGTGTGCCTGCAGTCCCAGCTATTCAGGAGCCTGAGGCAGGAGGATCATTTGAGCCTAAGAATTCAAGTCTGCAATAAGCTATGATCATGCCACTGTATTCCAGCCTGGGCAAGAGAGTGAGATTCTGTCTAAAAAAAAAAAAAAAGATGATCCAACTCCCTTTGATGACCACCCAACTCTAAAATGCTAGAACCATTTTGGAAGAAATTTGGGCAGTACCTCCTAAAGGTAAATAGGTGTATAACCCATGATGTAGCAATTCCATTCCCAAATATGTACCCAGTAGAAATGAGTACTTATGGCAACAAAACAATAAGTACAAAAATATTCACAGTGGCTTTATTCACAATAGCTCAAAACAAGAACAACCTACATGTCATCCATCAAGAATTGTATGAGCAAATAAGTTCTGGTATCTTCACACAAAGGAATATTCACCGTAAGTGAAAAAGGGTAGAGACATGACACTGTTGAATCTCACAGGCGCAATTTGAGTGAAAGAACCCAGACACAAACATACAGTGTATTGTAATGCTAAAGACAGAAAAAAAAATTCATGGTGTGCGATTTCATTTATTCAAAACTTAAAACTGGAAAAACTTACCTTAGGGTAGCAGAGGCCTAACACTGATTGCCCTTGGGTGGGGTGGGAGATTATTTGCTGAGAAGGGCATAAGAAAACTTTTTTTTTTTTTTTGAGATGGAGTCTAGCTCTGTCACCCAGGCTGGAGTGCAGTGGCACAATCTCAGCTCACTGCAACCTCTGCCTCCCGGGTTCAAGCAATTCTCCTGCCTCAGCCTCCCAAGTAGCTAGGATTACAGGTGTCTGCCACAATGCCCACCTAATTTTTGTATATTTAGTAGAGACGGGTTTTCACTGTGTTGGCCAGGCTGGTCTAGAACTCCTGACGTTGTGATCCACCCTCCTCGGTCTCCCAAAGTGCTGGGATTACAGGCGTGAGCCACTGCACCCGGCCAAGAGAACTTTCATGGGGAGAAGAAGAGAGATGGAAATGTTGGACATTTTGATCTGAGTGGTGGTTGCACAGTGTCTGGATACACAAGTAAAAGCACATCAAGGTATCTGCTTTGGACTTCACCATATTATACCTTCTAAATTACACCTCGGTTTTTAGAAAATAGCATCTACCGTCCTGGGATGATATTAACCATTGAGATTATCCAGGATAATCCATTTACTATTACAGTTATCCAACTCCCTTTATTCTCACTCTTACTTGATGAGCCACTTCCCGTTGCTGATTTGGTTCCAGGTACAGTTTTCCTTCTGAAATGAGTCCTCACTAGTAGTAAATTACCTAGTCCCCCTTGGCCTTGGCCTTTCAATTTGCTCATCACCCCCCACTGAGTTTCCTTAGCATGAGTCAGCCTCCCATTGGCTCAGGTCACCCCTGGAATGGCCAGAACCATATTTCTGACCCTAAACCCCAAAGGGTCCCTGCCCCACTGTACCTCAGCCTCCATCCAGCTCCACACACCCTAGGAAGGCACTGCCTGCAGCAGCATCTCCTGATTCGGACGGCAACCTGGGCATGGCTATTTCCAGATACACCATGACATAATCCTTTCATTCAGTCTGTCGAACAATAAGTCCTTCTGGGCCAGGCGCTGTGCTGGGCGCTGGAGATACTGTCATGAAAAGCAAACAAGGGATGGCTCTCAAAGAGCATTGCTGGGGAGATGGACAGCAAAAAAGGAAACAGAAATGGACAGGGTGGTTTCAGAGTGTGTTAAATGCTATGATGACTCGAAAACAGGGGGATGTGATAAGGAACCGTGGGGAGACAAAAGGTCTGCTTTAGAGAGATGGAAAGCACACAGCTGTGGAGTCACACGATTTGGGGCCCATTCTCCTGGCTCTGCTACCCACTAGCTGGGTGATGCTGTGTGATGCTGGGCAAATTACTTAACCTCTCTGAGCCTCGGCCTCTTCATTTATAAAATAAGAACAATAATGCCTTCTCCCAGGGCTGGTATGAGGGGTTAATGCAATATATGTAAAACACCTGGTCAAATAGTATGTGCTCTCTCCATAAATGACAGCTCCCAAGATGATGAAATAGGAGCAAGAGATAGGGAAAGGGGACCAGCTGCTGTGCACCCCTACACATGCAACCCAGGGGTGGAAATGCTCAAAGCAGTCATTAAACGGGTAGGGGTGTTTCATGAATATGTTCAAAATTCATGCTGAGGGCTGTGCAGGGCTTCAGAGGGGTTGGAAGTGGGAAGGACTGGAGCCTTTCCCCGAGTATCCCCCTTCTCATGGTACTAGTGCACTTGGCTGTGCAAGTTACTTAAGCCTTAGTTTTCTCATTTGCAAAATGGGGTTGTTGTGAGGAATAAATAAGGAAACTCATGTAAAGTGTTTAAAACAGTGCCTGGTACACAGTATGCAATCTAAAAACGTCAGCCAGCATTATTATTCTATAAATGATCCTGCACTCCTCTCAAGAACGCACATCCCCTGCAGTCTTCAAGCCCTTTGCATGAGAGGACCCTGCCTTCTCTGTCACAGATGATGAGGGTTGGCACCTTCCTGGGGTCCACTGTACCTTTCCAAGCTCCTTGCCTCAGTTCTGTGAAGCAGAAAGGGAAAGTCGCATTTAGCCCCATTGGCAGAGAAGGAGACCAACGCCTGGAAGAGGAAATGTCTCGTCCAAGTCACTCGCTGAGACAGCAGCACAGCCAAGACTCAAACCCAGGCCTTCCACCTGCTACCTTGGGACTCTGTTCACTGTCCCCAGGAATTTCAGAGGCATGGCTGGATTTGATCATCTTTGCTTGATACCATATTGGTGGATAAAAAACTGAACAGGATTTCAGAACCAAGTATGTTTCCTTGCCTCTGGTCTATGAGACTTTGCTATTTTACTCTCCTGATTTCTATCAACGAAACCCCATGGAAAAGGAAAACAGCCTCTCCCAACCTGTGTGCCACAGAGCGTTCACTGACAGTCCATCACAGACGATCTTCACTGTCAAGTAAGGACGCTGCGTGTTCTTTCTCTCGCTCTCTGTGAGAAAGACTTAGCACACAAAGTATAGCATTAAAGGCTCTGAAAAGTCCTGCAGTAAACACATCCATGTAACTTGGTTTCACTCAGTGCTTTCTAAATGTATTTGGCCATAAACCCCCTTCTTTGCAGAGCACCTCAACATCCTGAGAGACAGCAATGTTTTGTAAAACTAGTGGAGAAAAACTTAATACAAAACTGACAGCTAAGGAGTTAGCACGCCCCTCCCCAACCCCTTAGTTGAGAACAGCCAAGTGGCCTGAGACACGTCACCCTTGGGGCAGCATCCTAATGAGCACAGCCAAGGCAGAATGCTCCTGGCCTATCAGCTTACTCTTTTCCTCCCCAGAAAGCATACACCCAAAGTGTACAGGTATGGGTGGGGCTTCCAGAACCCAGTAGGCCCAGTGAGGGAGCCACAAACTCTCAGGGAGTCAGACTAAGACAAACTCCAACCTGCCAACTAAGGATCCAAAGAGAATTCTCACTGGAATGGGGGAATGTCATCAAAGATCCCCATCCCCTATAAGAGAATCCATGCCCAGCTGCTAGCCACAGGTAGGGGTGCTGCCAAATGCACATGGATACAACACTAGGGTGAGGGCCAAACAAGATAGACAGCAAGACAAATGAAAAACCTTGATTAAAAGCACCTTCAGGCCTGTAATCCCAGCACTTTGGGAGGCCAAGGTAGGAGGATCGCTTGAGCTCAGGAGTTCGAGACCAGCCTGGGCAACATGGTGAAACCCCATCACTACCAAAAATATAAAAACTTAGCCAGCATGGTGGTACACATCTGTGTTCCCAGTTACTCGGGAGGCTAAGGTGGAAGAATGGCTTGAGCTCAGGTGGTGGAGATTGCAGGGAGCTGAGATCATATCACTGCAATCCAGCCTGGGTGAAAAGAGTGAGACTCCATCTAAACAAAAGAAAAAAAAAGTTCCTTCAGGCCGGGCGCAGTGCCTCATGTTGTAATCCCAACATTTTGGGAAGCTGAGGCAGGAGGATTGCCTGAAGCTAGGGGTTCAAGACCAGCCTGGGCATCATAGCAAGACTCCGTCTCTACAAAAAAAAAAATTTTTAAATGAGCTGGGCGTGGTGCCACATGCCTGTAATCCTGGCTAAGAGGGAGGATTGCTTGAGCCCAGGAGATCGAGGCCGCAGTGAGCCACGATTGCACTACCGCACTCCAGCCTGGGCAACAGAGCAAGACCCCTATCTCAAAAAAACAAAAGCTCAGCCAATAATCAATGAAGAGGACCGTTGCCCTCTTCCTGCTTCTGGCTCCTTCAGGGGAAGTGAGTCTGCAGGCTGGGAAACAACCAAACAGCAGGGTGAGGGAGGGGCAAGGAAACAAAAGGAGAAGGAGGGGCTGCAAAATTCCCTGCCCAGAGTCGGTTCTATCTGCCCACAGATGACACAGCAAGTGCCACCACCTCAGCCACCTCCCAGAAGCATCACTGAGTGTTCTGGATGGAGAGGTACAGAACTGTGATCCGTGTTCTGGTCCTGACTTCCATCAGATAGTCATTCAACAAGCCCTTATCAGTATGAAGCGCTAAACTTGATTCTGAGGTAACAGGGAGCTATGGCACTCAGGCTCTGCACTAGGAAAGCGAATAGCTAGAAAAGCTGAATAAGAACGATGCCTATAAAGACCTACTGAGAGGCAGAGAGGGAGCAGGGAGGGATTGCAGTGAACTAGAGACTAGTGCTGTCTCAGGCCTCACCCCACCCCCATCCCCATAATATAACATTAACTGCAATAGCTACCCTTTATTGACATTTACTCTGCCAGCAATATATTGAGTGCTTTATATCTTTTATCGTATTTATTGCTCCTAACAAGCCTATTATGGTTCGGACTTTTCAGATGAGGAAGCTGAGGTTCAGCAAGGTTATATAAGTTACCCAAGGACACCCCATTGGTCTGGAACCTGTCTGACTCTCCGTCTTTCATGCTAACCTCCGTGCATTTCCACTTCCCAAGTGCCTAGCCCAGTGCAGGGCTCACAGCTCAGGACGGAGTCTCCGTGTTCCTGGTAGGACCGACGCCGTGCAGCATCCTCAGAAACCGTCCCTCCCTCGCCGTGACACCTCTCGCCCTCCCAGACCCTGGAACGCACGTGTTTATTGATCCTTTTATGCATGTAATGCAAATGGACACTTAATAATTTAGCGGAGTTAACAGTGCTGAAATATTAACAGGCTTTTCTCTTTTAATTAGCTGCTCAGAGAATGGTGGCCGGGGGCCTGGGAGGAGGCTTTCCTGGGCAGGCGCCTGGCCTGCTCCACCTGGGCCTCCTTCTGCCAGGGATGATGCTCCGAGCCTCTCTGCAGACTGTGAGCCATCGAGCGTGGGCTCTGGGGAAAATTAACCCTGCCCTTCTGTGCTCACTGCATCGGGGTTTGCTCTGCCCTTACCACAGTCCCGCTCTCTGCAGAGCTGGCTGGAGCCTGTCCTCTGTTCACCACCAGCCGGGGGTGGACCAGGTGACTTCTCAGGGGTGTTCTGAGGCTGGAGGAGGCTCCAGTTCTGTGCTAGGAAAGCCGGCTTGAAACAGCCCCAACTCACCCACACCATCTCCTCCAGCCTTGCCCTAATGCAGAGCATCTTGAGGGAAAGCAGCAACAGACTTTTGGCCCATCCAGTTCTGGTCATTCTCTCTCCAGTCATTAGACCCATGTTTGAGTCCATTCCCTTCCCATCCTCCCTCTCACTCCCTGTCCTCCCAGTCCCTCAAAGGGCACACACAATCACCTTTTAATTTGCCGTTGATTCATTAATTGGCTTTGTAACATTTTCTGAGCACCTATTATGTGAAATCTCCTGCCCTCAGCGCTGGGACACAGAGCCAAATGAGGCATAGCCTTTCTAGGCGAAGAACCTCTGCCCTCTCCCTGCTGCAAACCATATTAAAGCCTGTTCCCCGACACAAGGCCTTTTTTGCTCATCAAAACCAAACCCATATTCAGCCAACCTTCCCTTTGGCTGCAAAAATCTCTCCCTAACCAGAGTGCATGTGTCTCTGACCTCTGGGTACAAGGGCGCTGTCACTGAATACAGCAACCAGCCAGAGCTGAAAGCTTCAGTGTGCAGGCCGCCACCCTGCAACCACAATTGAGTGCAAAAACAAGCTCTGCTTTCATAGTCAGATGCAAGCCTGCTACAGTTTGCACGGCCTTGTTCCATTTACAGACACTGCCACTGTGGCGCCTGGAGCTTCTGGGAGAGGCTGGCGCCCTTACAACTCTCCTCTGCTGTAAGTGCTGGCCGGTCCATTATGTCCCATTCCCTGGGGATGTTCAGCACCACTGTGCCCACATCCTGATCTCATTGGAAGGCACACAGGTATGGAGAGTGGCAGGTGATGCTCATAGAATCTTCACTGTCTATCAGTGGAAGTCTAATCTGTACATCCACTTATAGAACTAGAGGGTGTCTGGACAGGCCACCAGCAAAGCCCTTTAATGAGGACTCTTAGGTCTCCTGATGAAAACTATAAAGGGACTTTCTCCTGGTGGGTCCCAGAATGCCAGAAATAAAACTGTTAATGATAGCCGGGCGCGGTGGCTCACGCCTGTAATCCCAGCACTTTGGGAGGCTGAGGCGGGCAGATCACTTGAGGTCAGGAGTTCGAAACAAGCCTGGCCAACATGGTGAAACCTCATCTCTACTAAAAATACAAAAAATTAGCCGGGTGTGGTGGTGGGTGCCTGTAATCCCAGCTACTTGGGAGGCTGAGGCAGAAGAATCACTTGAACCTGGGAGGCAGAGGTTGCAGTGGGCTGAGATCGCGCCATTGCACTCCAGCCTGGGCGACAGAGAGAGACTCCATCTCAAAAAAGCAAAAACACAACAACAAAAAACCATTAATGATGAGGGGACATAGGTCATCTCCAATCAGTAAAGGCAGGACGAGTTGGGCAACGCTTGATCAGAGGCTTTAAATGCAAATCTGAGAGGGCTGCTCAACGGCATAGGATGAGGGGTAGGGAGGAGTGCTCTGCCTTTTACTCAGTGTCCAAGTGACCTTGGGAAAGTTGTTTAACCTCCTTTAGCCTCAGTTTCTTCATCTGCAAAATGGGAATAATACTACGTCTCAGGCTTCAGTGGAGATAACTTTTGGGTTGTCGTGAGGATTCAATGAGAAAATGCCTATTGGATACATCGCACAATGACTTGTAGTTAGCAGGTACTTAATAAATTTCAGTTCCATTTCCATTTAATAATATGGCCCAGGATGCTCTGGGAACCTATTCCAAAGTCTTGCAAGAAAAAATGAAACTGAATGAGGTCTACTTTGGAGGATTACCAGGAGTTTGTAATCCTGAGAGATCAGAACATTAAGGTGGGCTGAAAGTAGTAATCACTGGGAGGAAAAGCTCTCCCCGTGAGAATATGTAAGATGACAGTGGAAAAGAGCGGCTTCCAGCCATCAGGGCAGAGAATGACTCCTAGGATCCCAACGTCTGAGCCTTCCTGGCCCAGGGATGTGGGACCCATGGAAGCAGGGTTACTCATGGTTACTCATGTAAAATTTCCTTTCCTGGATCCCAGAAAGGAAAGTTCTAGCCCCACCAAGCTCTGCTGGTCTTGGAGACCCCATCACTGTGATTCACTTGGCACCGGTCCCTGGCAGCAGCCTAGGGTCTAGATCTAACCAAGCCTGCACCTGTCAAAGCATACCTATTGAACCAAGCCCACGGAAACAGTAATTTCTGGGTGACTTGAGGCAAATCATTTACCCGTCTAGTCTAGAGCCTCAGCTTCCTAACTATAAAATGGACATAACAGGGCTCCCTATTGTGAGTGTGAAACCCACTGATAATGGAATGCCCTGTGCACAGTGCGTGCTGCCTAGTAGATACGCTAGAAGTACAGTTGGAAGGGGCTGAAATAAAACTAGACTCATGCTTCAGAGTGTCTGCTCTGAGAAGGTCCTCCTATTCCAGAGTGGAGCCTGACAGCCCCCGGTCTCTAGGAGTCTGCAGCACAGTCACTAGGGATAGGGGACCACCAGGGTAGGACTGGAGACACACTGCCAGATCCAGGCCTCCAACCCAGAAGGCAGAGCCTGGGCCAGGATGTGGGGATGGCAGTGGCTTTGCTAAAGCAAGAAGTCCCCAAAGCACCACCCAATCAAAAAGCCCAGTGAGGCAAAGGGATGGAACATGGCTCTCTCCAAGGCCCACAGGGCTAAACCCCAGCCCTCAAGCAGGCTCAGCGTGGGGTTCTGGCATAGGCCCGGATATAGGGGCCAAAGGGAGAAAATGAGGCTAAGGCACTGGATTTGGGCTGCAGTGGGCATCTGGGGACCCTGAGCCCTCACATAAGAATGGACAGAGATAGGTGGCAGGGAGTCCTTTCCACATAGTGCAATAGAAAAGCAACCAAACCTGGCCAGGCATGATGGCTCATACCTGTAATCTCAGCACTTTGGGAGGCCAAGGCTGGTAGATTACTGGAGGTCAGGAGTTCAAGACCAGCCTGGCCAACATGGTGAAACCCCAACTCTACTAAAAATACAAAATTAGCTGGGTGTGGTGGCTTGCGCCTGTAATCCCAGCTACTCGGGAGGCTGAGGCAGGAGCATTGCTTGAAGCCAGGAGGCGGAGGTCACAGTGAGCTGAGATTGCACCATTGCACTCCAGCCCCGGCAAAAAGAGTGAAACTCCGTCTCAACAGAAAAAAGAGAAGAGAAGAGAAGAGAAGAGAAGAGAAGAGAAGAGAAGAGAAGAGAAGAGAAGAGAGAAGAGAAGAGAAGAGAAGCAACCAAACCTGCAAGAACTAGTTAGAGGCTCCACTCCAGCACTTAACTTGCCTAAGCCCCCATTTCTCCATATAAAACAGAGGCCAATAACATTAGGCTCACAGTGTCTTATTAAGTGAGATGACATTTAAGAAAGTATCATGTAAACTGTAAAGTTCTGCATAGATCAGGCCTTATTATTATTAGGTGCCAAGCGACCCAAGTATGACTTCAGGAGGTGCAAATTGGAAGTTAAAAAGCAGGCCATAATGCACCTATTAAACCAGTGAAAGTAAATTAAAATGATAAAATCCATTGTGGCCGGGCTGTGCACAACACCAGCTCAAACTTTCTGTCACACAACCCGGCAGTGCGAAATGAGAACCATAAAACTGCTCCTATCCTATGACCTATTAGGCAATCTCACTTTGGGGAATAGGCCCCAAGGAAATAATTTAAAAGGAAAAAGTAATTCACATAAGGATATTCATGGCAGAGCTATTTAAAAGAAAGGGAAACTGGCTCCTACCCAAACGCTCAGCAGCAGAGAAACGGTGACCCGAACTCCAGCACATCGATGCAGGGGGTGCCCTGCGGCCATTAAAGTGACAGGTCTGAGGGCTCAGTCAATAGCAGGAGACGTGTGTAGGAGATAAAGTCAGCCGAGAAAGCAGAACGGACCACTGTTTACCGCTATGTAAAAATATATTGACAGGTGTGGGCAGGGAGTTTAGAATGAATGGTTAATGGTTGATAGTCACTGGGCTTCTTTTTTTCCTATGAAGTTGTTTAAGTGGATAATAATAACAATAACAGCAATGAAAACAAATCAATCTTGCAGCATGAGAGCTGGTGGGGCCTTGGCCATAGTAGCACAGAAAGGAAGGGAAGGACAGCATTGCTGGGGGTTCTCCCACAGCCAGGCAGACTCTGACCCCCCTGACCTCGGGTCACTGTGGGTCCCTGGGTAGAGCTCTGGCTCATGGAAAACACCCCACCCAGCTGCAGGGGGAGATAGAGTGCTGCACCCCAACTTCTAGTAACCCCTAAAGCCATCTCTACATATGGAGTTACCTGATTCCTCCAGGCCAGGCCTTGGCCTCAGCCCAGGAGACCACAGGAAAATTAGCTCTGAGGTTAAAGAACCAGGGAGCAGAAATGTAAAGGGGACCTCATTAGCTTTATGGCCCCTCCATCCACTGACCTCCAGCAGCCAACTTTCACTGCCCCCCAGTACCCTCAAGGGTTGGGAGCCACTCCTCACCCCCCTACACCTGTATTAGTGGGAACACGTTGTCTCCCGTTAACCAAGTATCAGCCAGAAATCTGGGAGTCATCCATGACCTCTCTCCCCCTCCCACACCCCACACCCAATTCACCAGCAAGCTCTGCTGGCTTGACCTTCAGAACCAGTTGGGAATCTGCCCCCCTGCGATGCCACCCTAGTCTTAGCCCCCACTACCGAGGCCTGCCTGGATTATGACAGCAGCCTCCTGATAGGTCTTCCCTGCTTCCTCCCTTGCCTGCTGTAGCCTGTTCTCCACGAGCAGGCAGAGGATCCCATTTCTCCTCTGCTCTCCCTGCCATGACTTCCATCCCACTTGGAGTCAAAGCCAATGCGTTTTCAACAGCCTGCCATGCCCTCTGCCATCTGCTCCCGGCCCCACTTCCCGTTCTACCGCCCTCCCCACTCCAGCCACATTGCCCTCTTTGTCAGTCTTCAAGCAGGCCTGGCCCTCTCCCACCTCAGGGCCTTTGCACTTACAGCCCCACCCCCTCCCCAATGCTTGGATTGCTCTTCCCCAGCTTTCCTGAGCCTGTTCCATCCCTTCCTTCAGCTCTCTTCTGAGAGGCCGTCCCTAGCCTCCCTCTTTAAGACAGCCTGCCTGCCCTCACCTCCATCACACTCAATCCCTTTCCCTGCTTTGTGCGTTCATAACACTCATCAAATCAACACCCTGCATATTAAATAGTCACTTGTTTATTCTCTTTCTGTATCCTTTTCAAAAGGCGAGCACCCCTGGGAGCAAAAGCACATTAAATCCCTTAAAGGGATGAACAATCTTTTTTTTCAAGCATCAATTCAGGAAACATAAAGTTTAGGAACATATTTTATTTAGCATCAGGTATATTTATAAATCGGGAAACGCAATACCTGCCCTCCTGCTTAAGTAGTCTCTCATTTTTTCTCCATCACTGAAGGGTTTCCTCTCCTTTTATGGCTAAAATTTTGGAAACCACATAAGTGGCAGGCTCCATAGGATCTGATTATAATGCTGAGCCTCTGAACAACTTGTAAATGACTTGAAATTGAGTAGGTTGGGGGAGAAAAAAGAAGGACTTGGGGATGGAGAAGGACAAGTGGACCAGAATTCAATCACAGCCAGGGACAGCAAAGCCCCTATCAGGAGACAGCTGAGGGCTGTGGATGTGGGAGGAGGGAGGCTGCCCCCTGGGAGGAAAATGGGGTCTGAAATGGACAGTGGGTGGGTGGCAGTAAAGGACTGGTACAAAACACCTGTCTCCCAGCCCTGTACAGTAGCTAAAAGGGAAGATTCTTGCTATAAACTTCCCCAAACAGAAAATGGAAGGAGGACTGGAATTCTTCTACCCTTCCTCCTGGGCCAGGGTCTCAGTCTTGTTCCCTCTCTGTCCCAATATTGTGTCACGTGCCTGTACACAGAGCCTCCCATGCCGCCTCCCTTGTGGCAGCCTCTGTGCCTCAGCCAGTGACAGCGGCAGCTTCCTGAGCCCGGCCTCAGCGGTGGAATCACTCACTTAGCAAACCCTCCTCCGAACAGCGGCGGTCATTGACTCCCACATGCCAGGCACATGGCTTCCCACGCATTCCTCATTTCCCCTTTATCACAGCCCTCTGAGGAAGGTACCAGTATTAGCCCTGTCTTGTGCATGGGGTAACTGAGGCACAGTGCAACACCTGCCCACGATCACATGGCTAGTGAGCGGCCGAGCAGACCTCCACCCCAGGTCTGTTTCAGAAGCCTCTGGTCCTATCCTTCAGGCCACACTGCCTCCCTACCTGGACGAGAGATGGTTATTCATCGACTTCGTTATATTTAGTTACTTGATTCTGAAATTAGATCTCGATGGTGTCATGGAGCCTGGCAAGTCATGTGCGACAGCTGACCTCAGAGCTGCTAGTTGCTGACACCTCAGTGTGAAGAACTTCTCTGGTTACTCCCCTCCCCGGGGGGCGCTAACACACCAGGGAAGGCAAAGGTGGGGACGGAAGGTGAGCTGTGCAGGACCACTTGCCCGACCCTTCCCAGAATCCTCCTCTCCAGCTGCCATGGCACTCTGTGGAGGCCTGCGCCCTGACGGGGAAGGCAAGGTAGGGCCAAAGGAAGCAATCTGGGAGAAAGGAAGCCAGCTTTCTCAGAGGCATCAGCCCTGAGACCCTTAGCCACTAGGGTTACCCTTAGAAGGGAGAAGCACCTCCCAAGAGGAAGTGAGAAGGGTTGAGCAGAGATGCATGAAGGAGGTGACCGAGGTATACAGAGGGTGGGAGAAACACCAGTGAGGAAACTGAAGCAGATGAAGACCAGACCCTGCAAGCACTAGACACGCAGCAGCACTAGTCCAGTGCCCGGCAAACAGCATGGACTTAATACAGCCAGAATTGTAACTAGTGTAGGTGCTCAAAAGAGTCCCTGGTTAGGACACCAGAGAGCCCCAGTTTGTTCAGGCTGAGAAGCATGAGCACTGGATCGGAAGGCCATGCTGGAGCTCTCCATGCTGCACCAGCACTTTTCAAAGGTGCCAGCTCCCCTCTGGGCCTCAGCAGCCCCCTGCCACTCAGCCCAGCTGGGGCCACTGTCTCCACACACCCAGCCCAGCCCCCAATCTGGCACGGGTGCAGCGGGTGAGCGCACACCTGGCGCAGGCCCCAGTGCCCGGGAGAGAGGCTCCGAGCAGGCGGCTTTGTGTTTTGTGAAAACCAAATCCACAACTGAGCTCTCCAGCCAAGCAGGGCCTGCTGGGAAGGCTGGCGGACCTCCCTCCCTGTCCCCTACTGGGGTCCACCCTTCCTCCTCAGCCCCCCGCCCCCAGGAACCCTGGGCAGGTCCAGCTGCCACCCAGGCTGGCATGGGGGGTTAAAGGGCACGGGTCTGGGGCTAGCTCTGGCAGTGCCTGGGTTTGCCCTCCTACCCTGACCCCCTTCCTGCCTGGAATAAATTGGAATACAAATCAGAGGGAAACGCTTTCCTCTGTTTGAACAAATTGCTATGGATTCCTCCCTGTCTCAGGTCAGCACTCGCGATGGGGGATATTTTCACTTGCGGACTGCTAATAGACTCAGGAGAAGCTGCTAGATCGATCGAGGCCAGGAAAATTAGCCAGGAGCTCCAGGCCAGCTTCGGCCCGCCCCTGCTCCCCACTTCAGGTCTCCTGGGAAGGGTGGTGAGGTCATACCCAGGCTGGACATAAGTCCCTGACTGATGACCCGGGATGCTGGATGCCTGTGCCCACCCCCTGCCTTGCAACCAAGGCAAAGGCCATCTGGAGGGCAGTGAGATAAAAGCGGACCCAGAGAAGCCCCCAAAGAGGGGGCTTCTGCAGGCCCCCCTACCACACATATACATAGTTCCCTGCGCATACATACATGTTCTTTGTGCAACATCGTCACACATATACACACCCACAGCACACACATGCCATTGTATATTACATGCACAAAAAATACAAATAATGTGCACTTGCATGAGGCAGAAAGAACCGGAGGAATATATTACAGCTTCTGTTGACATACCCAGTGAGAGAAGTTTATCTCATACCAGTGGCCCCCATACACAGATACTCATACGTGCTGATCTCCAACAGAAGACAGGGAGGGGACAATGCGGGGATGAAGCCCACCCTCACCCCAGCCAGACTTTGCAGCCCCTGCTCCCTGAAGTCCCCAGAAAGGAGGGAGTGAATCAGACAAGGGTGTCAGTGCTTTGAGCATATCAGGGCATCCCTCAATAGCAAGCTCTTCCTAGTATCACTTGAGGCCACTTTGCCAGCAGGCACAGTAAAGGAGGTGCATGGCTTGATAAAAAAAAAGTACTCATGTCCCCTGCCTACTGCCCTTGCCCACATCACATATACACACCCCTCAGGAAATGAGAATCTAGATCTGGCTTGGGAGATGGATGTGGAAGAGAAGAGAGTATTCACTTGCAGATACAGCAGGGCCACCAGCTTGGTGAGACCCTTCACCTCTGACCATTGGTTTCTGCCTCTAAAAACTGAGCAGGTAGGCTGGGCGCAGTGGCTCACGCCTGTAATCCTAGCACTTTGGGAGCCTGGCCAACATGGTGAAACCCTGTCTCTACTAGAAATACAGAATTAGCTGGGTGTGGCGGCGGGTGCCTGTAATCCCGGTTACTCGGGAGGTTGAGGAGGGAGAATCCCTTGAACCCAAGAGGCGGAGATTGCAGTGAGCCAAGATCACGCCATTGCACTTCAGCCTGGGCGACAGAGACAGACTCCGCCTCAAAAAACAAACAAACAAAAACAACAACAACAAAAACTGAGCAGGTGGAAACAGGCAACCTCTAAGCCCATTACGTCTGACCTTCCATGATTCCAGGCTGAGCACCCTCTCTGCTGTGTGGCCTGAGAACTTCTCTTGCTTTCTCTGGGCTTCAGATTTCTCTCCTGACAAATGATTAGATTTTCCCTAAGATTCACCCCGGCTCTGTCACTCTATGAGTCTGTGATTCTAGATCATCTCTTTCCTACTCTCTGCTGTATCCTCAGCACCTAGAACAGAGTCTGGCACATAGCAGGGTTCAATAAATATTGAATTAATTAATCTCAGGTCCCAGTTATTAGAGAAGAGATAAATATACAACAGGGTGGAAGTGCTGCTCTGAGCCAGACTCATGAGGCTCAGGTATATTCAGGGGTGCAGGCCACTCTGGTCATAGCCCATGGCTTGGCTCCTGGGCAGGGAAGTAGACAGAATGCAGTCGACCTTACTACTCTCTGACCCCTAACAATTGTTTCACCCAGAATCCTGTCTACAGGGAGAAGGAGTGGTCTTCTAGGCTAGACTGTCCCCACCTCTATGTTGGTTTTAAATTCAGCGGGATGGAGAACATGGTGCCTCTCATGGCAATGCCCAAAGGACCCTGTAGATTCTGGGTGTGTCCTTAGTGATGCTCAACCCCGTCCTCCGCAGGTATAAGGCATCCTTCAGGGAGAGCCTGAATTATATCAGGAGAGTCTTGGAGAAATCGACACACTTGGATTCTGACCACAAAATCCAAGGAAGCAAGTGAGCAGTGCACAGGTCTGGTGGCTACAGGGGAAGAGTTTTCAGCCTGGAATGGAAGCTTGTACATGCAGCCCAGAACATGAGATCTAAAAACAAAGAGCTCCACACAGCAGGCTGGCTCTGAAAAAGCAAGACCATGGCTAAGGCAAGATGTAATACAGACTGTTGCTGCCCCACCTGCACCCCCTTTCCTAAACACTTCAGTGCACCACCAGCCAACTCCCAATTGCCAATGCCTGCAGGCATCTCTCTGCCTGAGGGCCATCTCTGGCCACTAGAGCTTGCGCTGCCTGTGTGTGCAGTGGTTTAGGAGTACCGGGAATTACCCCCAGAAGCAGCCTCATCCAATGACGGATACAGGGTGGGTGTATACATGCCCCAGTTCCCTTACCCCATGGTGGGAAAACTCTGAAGTATGTGCTTCACAGTGTACCAGAGTTCCCCCACGGGACACCGATGTAACTGACTTGATAAGGCATCTTTCATTGGCTTCCTTTGCTTCCCTGTCTCGCTTCCCCATTCCTCTCCCAGAGTTTCCTAGAGTTACCTCCCACATAATTACAGCATTCAGCTCCTTATCTCAGAGTCTACTTCTGGGGGAACCCAAACTAAGACTATGAGTCCAAGTGTGTTTTGACTGTCCATGGTGTCCACTATGAAATATCTCACGTGGCCACAACACAGAGTCCACATATTGCCTAATGACCCCTCTACACACATATCAAATACCCCACCATCATCCTCTTCCTCCACCCATCCCTCTCCTGGAAACCTCCTTGCCTGAATCTCATGGCTCAAGATCCAACTCATCTGATCAACCAACCTGTGCCATGGGGAGAAGGCTTAGGGCTGCTGGGTATTCCCAAAGTAACCTTCTGGAAACAGTGGCAGTGCGTCTGCCAGCTAACTTGTTAATAACTCTAAAGTGGAACTTGTAGGCAGTGTGACAAGATGTTGGACCCGGTGGAGACTGGCAGCAACCTCCAGTTCACACTACCAAGTAGGCTCACCTTCCCATCCACAAGGGTGGGGGGTGCCCCGACATTTCCGATAAGGGCCTCTTAACATCTAACTAGAGATCTAGACCCAGAATGAGCCCCAGCTTCTGTAGTCTGGATACAATGAGGTCTGAGAATAAGAAATGAGGTTCACAGGGGAGGGGGAAGGATTATAGAGATGTGGGCACACAATGAGCTTATAAACGCCATGCAGACATGTCCTGGATTCTCCTAAGCCTGAGAGGTGACACAAGAGAATGAGAAAGATCCAGCTGTAGAAAGTCCTTTGACATGGCTTTTAACTTCAGCCTTGGCACCTAATTGCTGTGTGCCCTTGACAAGCCACTTGCCTTCTGTGGTCTCAGTTTCTTCCTGCAATCAATCTGGAAGATCTGTTTTTGGGTCATCGAAGGCCACTGGCTGGCAGCTAAGCTGACTCCTTGCCATACCCTTGTGCCCTTCCTCATGGCCTTCTCTGTGTCTACCCTGTGGTCTTATTCCAGAAAGAAAAGTGAATTCAGGTCTTGCCACGGCACAGAACTTCAGCTTGCCTTGTGGGCTTTATGTATCTTGCCAGAAGGTAACCTGGCCTCCTCAAGGACCTCTGCATTTTACTGGAACACTGGAATCAAACCCAAGTAGATGAGGCCACTGAAATTCAATTCATTTCCCCATCTCTATCCGTCCAATCCCTCTCAGAGATGGGGGAAATGCCTTCATCACGAGTTTCTAAAGAATCACTTGGCAGCCGGGCACAGTGGCTCACACCTGTAATCTGAGCACTTTGGGAGGCCGAGGCAGGCATATTGCTTGAGATCAGGAGTTCGAGGCCAGCCTGGGCAACATGGCAAAATCTCATCTCTACAAAAATACAAAAAGTTAACTGGGTGTAGTGGCACACGCCTGTAATCCCAACTACTCAAAAGCTGAGGCACTTGAACCCAGGAGACAGAGATTGCAGTAAGCTGAGATGGTGCCACTGTACTCCAGCCTAGGCAAAAGAGTGAGACTCTGTCTCAAAACATTTAAAAAACAAAAGAGAATCACTTGGGGAGAGTCTCAGGGCCAAGGAGTTACTCAAGTTCAACTCAGAGGTCTCGGTTCCTGAATCTTTCTTTCTGATAAATTGTTACAGCAAGTTGAAATAAGGTCAATGGGAAGAACTTCCCAAAATGAAGGACCAGAGACACTGAGCAAACAGCAGTGGGGCTGCTTGGTCTCATGCGGGTGTGGGCCTGCTGAGAGGCAGAAAGATGAGTTAGATCACCTCCGGACCAGAGCCTCTCACACAGCCCAGCCGTTTCTGTTCCCAGAAATCAGGAGGCTGCTTTTTCTGGAACCACAGAGCTCTTCTGCTGTTGGGACTGAAAGGAGACACCTGCTAGTAGAGAGGTACCAACCGGTAGAAATCAACAATCCCATGGACGTGTGAACAGACAGTGTCTGGCTCGCTGGCAGACGGGAAGCTGGTGGCACTCTCACTTGAATGTCTGAGTGACCCAAGCAAGCCACCTCCCTCCTCTGGGTCTCTGTCTTCTCTCAGGTCTTCTGGGCATCTTCAGAGCAGCCAGGACCCCCCGCCCCCCACCCCTACCTGAGCTAGGCTGGCAGAGTGGGGCGAGGTGAGGATAGGCTGGCAGAGTGGGGTGAGTGAGGAGGAGAGCAGTCATTCACATTTATCTAAATCCCCTCTCATTCAAGAAACACCAACTGCCCCTAAAATGGGTGTTTGTGGCAAAGACTGCTCATTACCCACACAATAGCCACTTCCCTTTCTTTCTAACAGAATACAGATATTTTTTCAGATGGGAATGTGCCCATCTAAAAAAACCCTATTTCTCAGCCTCCCTTGAAGCTAAGAATGGCCAGTAAGATGTAAGCAGAAGCCACTGTAGGGTGTTTCTGGGAAAGCTCCTTAAAGACAGCAGACTCAGCGGACAGGCCTGCCTTGTAAAGGTTCCCGCTGTCTTCCTTCCTGGACTGTGTCATGATGGCTGAGCCCCATCAGCCTTTTGGTGACCTTGAGGCAAAATGTTAAAAGGCAGGGTTCCCAACCTTTGCAGCCTGGGCAACATAGTGAGATCTCCATCTCTACTTAAAAAAAAAAATTAGCCGGGCACGGTGGTGCATGCCCGTAGTCCCAGTTTCTCATGAGGCTGAGGTGGGAGGATTGCCCAAGCCCAGGAGATCGAGGCTGCAGTGAGCTATGATCACACCACTGTACTCCACCCTGCAAGACAGAGTGAGACCCTGTCTCAAATAAAATACATTTTGCTGGTTTTACATTGAATTGCTACTTTGTTCTCCAGCTCTGAAATTTTCATTCTTCTTTTTTGTAATAGAGACAGAGTCTCACTATCTTGCCCAGGCTGGTCTGGACCTCCTGGGTTCAAGTGATCCTCCCATCTCAGCCTCCCAATGTGCTGGGATTACAAGTGTGAGCCACAGCACCTGGCCTCACTTTATTCTTAACCGAACAGGAAAGAGAATAAACAAAAGGGCCACATTTCAAAAAGGTACCATAATTTACCTATTAAAAATCAAAGAAAACTGTGTTTCTGAAGGAGACTCCTTCATCTCTCTAGGTTTGGGACTGGAAGTCCCTTGGTTAGAAGCCAGAAGAGGAGCCAGTCTCCCAGACTCTTGGCCTGGACCTTCCAGTCAGCACCATTAAACTAGAAAGTCTCCCTGCTCACAGGTTAGAAAATAATCAGTGGATTTTTTTTTCCTAAGACTCCAGGTTCAGATGAACTTGGTTGAAACTAGGCTTGGGCAGTGACCTGGAAAACCAGGAAATGCCCTCAGAAAGTCCAAGGGAAGAAGACATCTGTTTTGGCCTGGCTTTTTCAGACACACTGTCTATACCAGCTGTGCCTAAGAATCATCTAAACAGCTCTTACAACCACAGATGCCTTGATGCCACCTGCAGGGTTTCTGATTCAGGAGGCCCGGGGTGGGGCCGGGCATCTGTTGTTGAAAAAGCTCTCCAGGTGGTTCTGACATGCGCCAGGGCTGAGACCCACTTCTCTACACAGCTTCCAGTCCTCCAGATAATTAACGTATCTCGGCTGAGTTTCTGGGACTGGAAAGGAACCAAGAAGAGCCTGGGGTGGAATCTTCAAAGCCAGCCAAGCAGTGCCCTCGAGCCTGCTCAAGCCACCACCCAGCCACCAAGGTCACCCACCCCTGCAGCTCCAGCCTTTCACAGGCAAAAGGCTGGGTTTGGGGAAGGGGAGCTGCTATTCCAGCCTCCCTGGCCTTCCACATTTCTCAAAAGCGCAGCCTATACCTCCTGTTGCAACATGCCACCCACACCCGGAGCTCCCTGCCATCTGCCTGCCACCCCCTCTGCGCTCGTGAAACAGAGTCCTCATAGTTCACCTTCGCGTTTACAAAGTGCTATCACTCCTGGGCTTCTCTGTAATCCCAAGAGGTAAGTGTGCCTGAATCAGCCTTCACATGGGGAAACTGAGGCTCAGAGAGGCGAGGCCACTGGGCAAGGACCCTCAGAGGCAGTAGGCTGCCCACCTGGCCCTCCAACCTGCGTCCAGTCTTCTTACTTGAAGCCCTCATTATGCGTAACGCAATCCCCAGTCTAGCAGCATCGGCACCACCCAGATTCACACAGAATCTCAGCCCTGCCCCAGCCCCAGCCCCGCTGAATGAGAATCTGCATTTCCACAAGATCCCAGGGGAGATTTGTGCACAGGAAAGTTTGAGGATCCCCACTCTGTGCTGCAGCTGCCCCAAGCTCCCCAGTTCCCCGGTGGCCCTTTCTCATTGCACCTCCTCCTCTCACAGACTCTGCCACAGACTTTCCGGTCCACGTCCCCTCTCAGGCCTCCTCCTGCCCCCTAAACGTTGGTGCTCCCCAGGGCTCTGGCCTCAGCCCAATCCCTTCTCTCTACTCTCTAATCCCTGGCAATTTTATTCCACCTCATGGTTTCAACCCACATGCTTCTGCAGACATAAATCCAGATGTGCAAATCTACCTCTCCTGAGTTGATCTCTGTCCTGAGCTCAGTGCTCATGTCCATCCGATTTGTCAATATCCCCCCCAGACGTTCCAGCACCAGAATCCCATGAAGTTCAAAACTCCACTCACATTGTCACTAAAACTATTTACCGAGGCCTTGCGACGTGCCAGGCACTGTGCTCAGAGCTTCTTAGGCACCATCTCATCACGAACACACAGTGAGTACGATGATCTCCATCTGATAAGTGGAGAAGCCACAGCTTAGAAAGCAGATGTAACTTCTTGGGCTTTTGCAGCTGGTGTGGGGCAGAGCTGGGATTCAGACCCAGGTTTCTTACGCAGAAGTCGAGGCCCTTAACTACTTCATTTCCCCAAACCTGTCTGACTTCCAGTGGCTTTTGTTCAACCTGTTATCACTGTGTGCCAAGTCTCCCAGCTCCAAATCTCAGAGCCGTTTGCAGCTCCTATTCCTTGCCTGAACTCTTTCCATACACTTTCAGTGCTTAATGATGGTACAATCTTGTGTCTTGCCTTTTGCAACAGCCTCTAACTGGTTCCCTTCCTCCATCCTCAAACCCCTACCATCTATTCTCTACATGGCAGCCAGAACGGTTCTATTAAAAAGGTGTCAGTTCATGTCTCTTCTCTGCCCAAAACCCTGCCATGGTCTCCTATCTCATGCAGAACAAAATCCAGAGTCTTTTCATAGCTTTCAAGGCTCCAAACAATTGGACCTACTAACTCTCTGGCCCCACCTTCTACTCCCCTCCCCCTGGCTCATGCTGCTCCAGCCACACTGGACTCCTCACTGTTGCTCCAACAGGCCAGGCAGGTTCCTACTCCAGGGCCTTTGCAGTGGCTATTCCTCTGCCTGGAACACACCTACTGCACATGCCCACAAAGCTCCCTATGACTCCCCTGGACAACTGCAAAGGCGCCTGACAGTCTGTCCAGCATGGCCTCTTCCCACACATAGCGGCATGGCTACTAGCCCATAATATGGCTTGCATCAACCCAGCTCCCCTGTTTGACATCCTCCTTACAGCTTTGCAATGAGCAGTTCTGGGTTCAAGTCCAGGTCTGCCACTTGGACAAGGGACTGATAAATGACTTTCTCAAGGAGTTGTGATGAGACTGAAGATAAAGCATACTCATGACCGCAGGTTGGACAGTCAATGTTAGCAATGTTTATTATTATTCCTGGACCAGTGCAGTGGCTCATACCTGTAATCCCAGCACTTTGGGAGGCCAAGGCGGGCAGATCACGAGGTCAGGAGATCGAGACCATCCTGGCTAACACAGTGAAATCCCATCTCTACTAAAAATACAAAAATTAGCTGGGTGTGGTAGAGTGTGCCTGTAGTCCCAGCTACTCAGGAGGCTGAGGCAGGAGAATTGCTTGAATCTGGGAAGCAGAGGTTGCAGTGAGCCGAGATCGTGGCACTGCACTCCAGCCTCGGAGTCAGAGTGAGACTCCATCTCAAAAAAAAAAAAAAAAAAATTCCTTTACTGTTCCAGCCCTAACAGCCCCAATTCCCTTTCAGCTCATGCTCCGGCACAACTGAACAGCTCACGAACTCCTCACACACTTGGGTTCCTTAGCTTCCAGGCGTTTGCCACAATCTGCCCTCCACCAGGAATGCCCCTCTCAATCCTTACTTCTATTTGTCAAGGCCAGTTCAAATGCTCCCTTTTCTACAAGGCCTTGGAAGCAATTACTTCACCCTTCAAATTCTCACAACCTTTTATCTGCCCTTGTTACATGACATTTATCAAAATCTTCCCCCATCTTTCATGTGATTCCCCTTCACCTTCCATCTTATTCATCTCAGTAGCCCTGCCAATGCCCAAAACTGGTTCTTGCTCAAGTTAGAGGCTCAGTAAACATTTAATGAATGATGAGTGAAAGGAACACCACACTGCTTTCCTTCCCTGCAAATCAGACGATCCAGTGGGACTGAGTGTTAGCGCTACTTCTTACCAGCTGTGCAATGTTGAGCAGGTCACTAAAACTCTTGGAACCTCAGTATTCTCATCTGTTCGATGGAGACAATAGTACCCCCTGTGCTGACCTCTCAGAATGTCATGGAAGCAAAGGCTGCAGAGGCATGAAAATGCCTGGTAAGTCATGTGGCACTTACACACTTATAAGGGATTGTTGTTCTAACCAACAATCCTCCCTAAAAGGTTCATTCCCCCTCACACAAAAGGATGCCTGAAAAAACCATGACCAAAGGAATGGTGGGTTATCAAGTGAGGTTTGCTTTCTTTCTTTATACTTTTATGTATTCCTTGATTGTTTTGCAAAGAGCACTATGTTACTCACAGCAGTTACTCATGGTGTTATTCATAGACTTGAGGAAAAATGAGATTTCATTGTTGAAAAACAAAAATATTCATTCCTTTGAGCTAAGCCTTGCTCTTGCCTCCTGTATCAGCATTTAAATGCCAGAGAAGCCCCTTGGTACATAGTACCTTCTAGCAGCAGATGTATGCTTGCAAAGCAGGGTCTTCTGACCATGGGGAGAAGATGCAGAAGAGAGGCCATGTGCCAGGTTTATACAGAGGCGTTTCTGCATGGGCACAAGCACCCCCATTCCCCCTGCCACAGCCTTACCAGAGCAAGAGCCCACTAGGCTAAGCTGAGCCCCAGCATCCAGCTGGGGCCTAGGGAAAACCTGATTCATCTGAGATCACAGCAAGTGTGGCTTTGGCCATGGGCAGGTGCCTAGGGACACGGGGGTGGGTACGTGGGAGCTGGAGGGAGGCTTGGAATTCCAGAAGGCCCTAAGGAGCCCTTTTCAGTCCCAGGTTGAGGAATGAGCATAACTCATCCCTTAGATAGGGTGAGGCCCACGGGAGCCCAGGAAAGGCAAGAAGCAATGTGGCGGCCAAGCCCTCCCCCTGCTGGCCACATCTGGAACGGCAGCAGCAGCCGCACAGGGCAGGGCCCCTAGGCAGTTACACACACACCAGGGACCTGGGACAGTGTGAGGCTCAGGTGTCCAGAGGTGGGAGGTGAGGCAGGGCTCTTCCAGGAGTGAGAGCCGAAGACTCCATCTCCTAGGTCCTCTGTCTTCACCGGGTGGGTCATCTCCTAGTTCACCTTCCATGAGCCCAGCCATGAGATGAAAGTGAGGGGTGGTGGGGGAGTGGCAGGGACACGGGGACAGTGGCATTTGGGGTGGGGGTGTCTTCCACATTCCTGCCTCTGTCTCACTCCTCCCAGGCCCTCCCCCATGCCTCCTGGGCAGCTGGGAGAAGCTGGGGCTGCTACCACTGCCCAGATTTCCACTCCCGCCCCCAGGTATTGATTTCCTGCATCATTCATTTGCCGGGCCTTGGCGGCTGTGATTAGCTCCCTCCATTCTGCCTACAGATTCCACCCCACTTCCCCCCCCCCAAGCCTGTCCCTCCATGTTCCAGCAAAGCAGAGCTAATATACCAGGCTCTAAATGAGGCTTTACCACCTTGGCCCCAGCAGCTCACAGCCAGGCCAAGCCAAGTAGCTCTCAGCTATCCCCTGGCCACCCCCTCAAGGATGCTTTCTTGCTAACAAAATCCCCTCTAACCGACCTCCTCCCCTGACCTAGAGTCCCCGCCCAACCATGAAGCACAGATTTCAGCCTGTAATGTAGGACGGGACGTCATGAGAATCTTGACCCTAAGGCAGGGGCTCTCCAGCCTGACACCAAGGGTCTGGGGAGCCCTCAGGCTGGCTAAGGGGCCAAAATCAACTTGGGGTGGGGAGGTAACGCCAGCAAAGCAAACAAAGCAGCTTGGATTTGTGGACACAAGGTGCTCTCCCTCGCTTGTGCAATTTCTGTAAGTGAGAAGAAAGAAATAACAGAAGCACAGAGCTTCTTGAGGACATCAAGAGAACCCCAAGCCTCTGTTAGCCCCAGGGAACCAAAGTTTTAAGGCATGGGATAGGAACTCCAGTGAAAAACCTCAAGTACCCACACCCAGATCAACACCCAGGAGACGACACTGGGACACTCACTTCCTGAAATTCCTTCTCCGTACTCCCCAGAGGAGGGAAAAAAACGGATTTGGTGATAATTCTGTAAGCTATGTTGCTCTTGTCAAATTATTCAACATCTGTCTTCATGTTCCTACAAAAATTAGCATAGGATAGTAGTTTCTGATGACACCTTTGGTGAAATATTTTGACTTCCACCAGTAAGTTGCAAACAACCTGTCTTAAGGATAATGTCAATTCCCAC
The DNA here is from genome assembly GCF_049350105.2 of Macaca mulatta. Lineage (NCBI taxonomy): Eukaryota > Metazoa > Chordata > Mammalia > Primates > Cercopithecidae > Macaca > Macaca mulatta. The sequence goes on along the minus strand of NC_133409.1, from coordinate 144,536,217 downwards.
TTCTGCATATTAAATAATTCAGGGGTTTGTTATGTTTTTATAAGGGAGAGGAATCCCACCGACCTGTGGTCCAACTGCTATGAGAGGAGGAGAAGCCAGGACAGAAGGCGGGGTGTTCCCGGACGCTATCCGCATGCAAGATATTCCTCTTCCATCACTTGGCTACTGCCTTTGCCCCAGAACTAGGCCACTGGGGCCAGCCCAGCCCCCTGGCTTGCCAGAAAACAGATTACAGGATCCACCCCAGAGGACAACAAACTGGGCCAGGAGATTGGGAGGCGAGGGAGGGAGGGAGAACCAGCTCCAAATGGACCATCTGGTCCAGCACTTGGCTGTTGTAGCATCTGTGCCCTAAAGAAGAACAAAGCCACCTGGCCAAACTGAGAGTGCCGCCTCCCCAACCCTATTGCAGACCATGGATCCTAGGGCAGGTGGTGGACCTCAGTGGGAGGCAGGACATAGGGTTCTAGGCACCGACCTCCTACCAGCCTCACAGAGATACAGTCTAGGCCAAATGCCGTCAGGTTTGCCCTCCACTGCCTGCTCGTCTTCCTCCCCTCTGTTCAGCCCCTCCCTTATCCACACAGGCCTGGGGATAGAGGGGCAGGGGCAGGGGCAGGGGATTCCTCCTCAGGATACACATTTTTCTCCTATGTCTTGAATTAGACCTGCTGCCTCCCTCCCCCGTGCCAGGGCAATACTAGGCTTCTAGCCTCTTCTCTCTTCTAGGGCTGCAGGCTGGGACTCTGTGATTCGCCCTAAGCAGTGACCCTTAAACAATGCCCCACTGTCCTGCTGGAAACCAAGTCCTAGAGAGACTTCTCATGGAGAAAGAATTTCCAGCCTGCCCCCAACTATGGCCCCTTCTTCATTCAACAAATACCTGCCGAGCTCCTGCTGTTGTGACGGGGACTATGCTGGGTGCTGGATGCAATGCCGGGCTGGAGTGGCCATCCCTGGTCCCTATGTGCCGCCTTCACTCTCATGCTGTTTATTCTGCTTTGGGGGTACAGAAAGACTGCTGGGGAGGGGGCCAGAAGAACTAGTCCCAGATCTTTGACCTACTTCTTAAGCCAGTCCTGGTCCTACAGAGATCCTGCCTTCTGCTGAATCTGGCCAAAGTTTCTAGCATCACAAGGAACTCAGCGACCTCCTGTCATCCTCCTCCTCCTCCTAAATCTTCTCCCGCCTTCATCCACCTCAATAAAGACTTTTAAACCCAGCAATTCCCCTGAGGCCTCAACACTGCCTGAAGCCAAGCTCTCAAAGGAAAAGTGGCATGTCACCCATGCCTTGGTCACCCATGTCGCCCTTGGGCCCAGCACACCCAGCCCACTTTGATTGGCTCTGAGTGAGAGCAACTGGGACCTAGGCACAGAAGGGAGGGGAGAAAACACAGAGAGAAAAGGGTAATATATAAGCCTATGGCTGAATCCTGGCCCTAGAGTACTCTGAAATGAGGGTCCACAGAGACCACTGCCCCTGACTCCAAATCCCACTCTCATTGCTGGGTTTACTAGACTAGGAACAGAGGAACCTCCTGAAGATGAGCCCCAAGCAGCCTAGAGAAGGTTAGAGAAGCTGGAGGGGATAGAGGACAGGCCTGACCAGGAATGGATCTTGCCAAATGCACGCAATGGCACAGGGAAGGAGGGTAGGGTGGAGGACAGCAGCATGCAGGAAGGGCTCTCCATCACCCTCCCCAGCCCCAGGGCTGTGTTGAGAAGGCAAAGACCTCAGCAGCACCTCTCTTAGGCACCTTGACTTGGGGAGAAAGAAGAAAGAGAAACCCCAGTCTACTGGCATCCTCATCTGCCCTGGAGAGGCCAAGGCCTCCAGGACCTGCCCCGTGGCCTCCTCCCCCAAACCCAGCCTCTCCCAGTCCCTGCTGCATTCTTTCCTGCCTTTGCTGGCCTCTGTGAGGGGCCATGCAGTAAGACACACACAAACTAATTAAGAAGCAGAGTTTGGCCAGATGCCTGGGCTAGTCTTACCAGAGAATTAAGCCCAAGCCAGCTAGCTGGGTAGGGCCAGGAGCATGTCACCTCCCAGACACCCTTCAGGACACCCCTTCCTCTTGCCAGGCACAAGCAGATGGCCAGGCACCCTCCAGGGTGCTTTAGCCTCAGCACCTGAGGCTGGCAGCCAGTAGTCAGTGCCTATACCACCCCACAAAGAACAGGTCAGACTCCCCTGGATCTAAAAGAGGAATCATTAGTCCCTCCACCCAACAGAAAAGGAGAGAGAGAATCCTGCCCGCCCCAGCCACACATCACTAAAAAGGGACCTGGACAAGCCATCCCGCAGTCAAGAGAAAGCAAAGTAACGGCCACTGGGCCCCTGAGAATGACTTTCAGTGCTGTGGGGTTAAGGCACTGCGGGAGGCTGAGCCAGGTGACTGAATGGATGATGCCTGCCCCGGGGGCCTTCCCTGGGAAAACCCACAGGATGGAAGGGGGAAGGGGTAACCAGAGTCTCCCTTGGAAACCAGAGCGAGACGTGCGGACGCAGGAGCAAGGCTGCGTGGCAGGAGGCAGAGTTTGGACACGTATCCCGGTGGGTGCGTGCCGTGTTTGCGTTTTCTGGGGATGGTGGCTGAATGTGTCTGTGTGTGCGCGCAGGAAGAAGGAAGGTGGGGCTGAGGTTTGTAGCTAGGAACCGGAGACGGGAAGAACTGGTTCAGGGAAGGTCCGAAAAGGGATGCCGGGGTCGTAGGCGCCGGAGCCAGGGAATGTCGGTATCCTGATCAGGCTGTCAAGCCGTGAATAGAAGAAGCGAAGCCGAAGCAACAGCGGGGAAGGCGAGCCCGCCGCCCGACCGCGGTGCTGACAGCCGGCTCACCCGCAAGCCGCGCGGCAACTCCGGCTCATGCATCGCTTGGCTTCCACTCCGGAGGCCGAGCCAGGACGAGCTTTCGGTGCAAGTCGCTGCACCAGTCCTGGGCTGGGTCTGTCCGGGTCTCCCGAGCCGACCGGGTGCTCTCAAGGGTTCCTAATCATTCCCGCCTCTAGCAGGGTGTGGGAAAGTGGGTACCTCCCCCTGACATCCCGGCTTCACACCAGACCCTACGACCAGCCCCTGTGTTCCGAAGCAGCTAGCTCGGTCTCCTCGCGCCCTGGAAAGGGCGGGGACGCGGGCATCCACTCCAGAGTCCGAGTCGAGGTCTCCACCAAACCCCGGCAGCGCGCACTTTGCGCCTCTTGCAAAGTTTCCGCGCGGGGCTAAGCCAAGGTGGAGCGGGACGCGGGCTCTTACCGTAGACTCCTTGTCCCCGGCAGTGGAAGGGGATCAACGCCAGAAGTAGAAGGCAGGTCACCTCCATCTTCACGGCCGGTGCTTCATCCCCGCGAGGCGGCGCAGCCCGAGAGGCGGCGGGGGGCGCATTCGCCGGGGCCCCGCGTCGCCCCTATGCCCCCCCCCTTTCCCTGAGAGGTGACAGAGAGAGTGGCGACGAAGACCAGGAGATTGAAGAGGCGGAGGTAGCGGAGACCCGGGTTTCTCCTCCGGCGGGGTCGCAGACCGCGTGGGGACGCAGGGGGCGCTGGCCCAGCCCCGGGTGCCTCCGCGCGCCCGGCACAGCAGCCAGCGCCCCGACCCGAGGAGCCCGGCCGCCGAGCGCCGCGGGTCCCCAGGGCTGTCCGCGCGGGATGCTGGGCGCCGGGGACCTCTCGGCGGCGGCGGCGGCGCTTCGATCCAACAGGCCACGGACGACTGACAAACTTGTCGTTTCCCCGCACTGGGGCCGCCCCTCAGCGGAGCGGAGTCGGGGAGGCCGGGGCTCCGCTCGAGTTAATCCGCTGTTTCCAGTCCTGCGGCCGCTGCCGTGGGCTCAGCGGCCCCACTCAGGGGGCCGGGCTGAACGCACTCGCGGCGGCGAAGGAGCCCCGGGTCCGGCCCTCCTGATCCGGGGAGCAGCGCGGGCTGGGTTCGGCCGAGGGACGAGCGCCGCGCGTCCCCGGGTCCGTGAAGTTAGCCGAGTCGCCGAGAAACCCGGGGGAGGAATAGCAGCCCGGCGCCCCGCGGGAATCTGGAGAGCAATTCCAGGCAAGAGGGGCCCCAGAAAACGGGGAAAGGAGGAAAGTTTGAGTCTTTTGAAAAATATTAGCGCTCTCCCCCAGGCCGGGGCTGCGGCGCGGGCGCCGCTAGCCGCCTCCGCTCGCCTCGCTCCTCTCCCGCCGTCTGGCCGCGGCCGTGGCGCTCCCGGGCTCCGAGCTCTCCGGAGAGCGGGGCTGCGCCGCACCCCAAGTTGGTCGTCCCCGCCCCCGCCCGGCGGCCTTGGCCTGCGGGGGCCCAGAGCGGGCGGGGTCGGGCCGGGCTCCTGGGCGCGGCGGCCGCTCGGCTCCGGGTCGCGGGAGCGCTCCGCTCGCTCAGCAACTTGGGCTTTGCTGTGCTGCTTTTTCGCCCCTCCGAGGTTTTCATTCCGCTCTCCTCCCGCCTCCCTCCCTCCCTTCCTCCTCCCTCCTCCTCGCGTCTCCTCGTTCGGTCTCTCGCTCTCCCACCCGTTGTCGCTCGCTCTCCTGTTTGATTCCCCTCCAGTTAAAAAAAGGAGCCAATTAAAGGCAGCCCAGCTCGCCTGGCCCAGCCTCTGTCCAATTCCCTCGCCTCCCCCAGGACCAATTAGAGAAAACAAAACAGGGCTGGGGGAAGCTGACTGCCTGCCTTTCTCTCTCTCTCTCTCTCTCTCTCTCTCTCTCTCTCTCTCTCTCTCTCTCTCCTCTCCTCTCTCCTCTCCTCTCCTCTCCTCTCCTCTCCTCTCTCTCTCTCTCTCTCTCTCTCTCCTCTCTCCTCTCCTCTCCTCTCTCTCTCTCTCTCCTCTCTCTTTTTTCTCTCTCTCTCTCCTCTTCTCTCTCCTCCTCTCTCTCTCCCTCTCTCCTCTCTCTGCCTTCCTCTCCTCTTTCCTTTTCTCCTTTCCCTCTCTCTTACTCTCTCCGCCCCCTAACATTCCCCCCGCAACCCCGCCCAGCAGGAAAATGTCAGAAAGCAGAAATGGATCCATCTATCCCGAGGACAGTGGCGGAGGGACCTGGGTTTCGGCGCGGGCTCTGCAGCCGCGCGCTCGCACACTCGTTGTTCGCCAGCCTTGCACACCCAGACTAGCTGGCCGAGCCGGAAGCACCATTGCCAGCAGCCCGCGGGGCAAGCACGGCCGCTCGCTCCGGGGACCCAAGCTCTCAGGGCACTGCACACTTCGTAAATGTTTTGCACTTTGGGGAGGCGGGACTGAAGCGGGGATCCTGGGGAAAGGCCGGGCGCCTGCTGTTACTGGGGTCGTGCAGCCGCGCGAGCCGGGCCGCGGCTGTGGGTCTGCAAGGCTGTCTGCCCGGCTCGGGAGGCCCCCGCCCCTTTTCAGGCGTCTGGTGCCGGGGCCAGGCCAGAGCAGCTGGCGGAGAGGTCGCGCTGACAGCTCCTGCCCTTGCCGCGGCCCACAGGTTGCCAACAGGTTTGTTCTCACGACCCCTCCGCCAGAGCTTCCCTAAGTCACCCCACATTTTCCTTGGCTAGCCGCTCTCCCCATCTTGCCTCCTCTCGGGACCTCAGGCGCCCCCAAGCGCCCCGGGGGCACACCTCCTTCCGGCTGCCGAGCCCGGGCCCCGCTCCAGCCGCGGGAGTCCGGTAGTCGGGTCTCAGCCGCCTCTAAGGGGCCCTCGGGGAGCAGGGGTGCGGAGAACGCTCCTCCCAAACGCCTGCGGGGAGGGGCGTAGCCTGGCAAGCCAGGCGGGTGGCCTCCCCCGCGCCTCCGATCCCGCCCCGCGCCCAACCCGTGTCCTGCTAATCTCACCTGCTCCACCTGTCGCCGTTATTTGTCTCAGCGTGTGCGCAAGAATTGTTTTAGGTCGGCCCGTGGGAGCGCAGACAATCGCAGCAGCTAACAAGCAGGGAGACTACAACCCCCACCCCGCTTCGACCCCCGGAATCGCTCAATATCTTGATGGTGGTTCCACGACTCTATGCATTTGTCAAAACGCAAAGATCTCCACACCCCAAAAGGGTTAATTTGTCTGCATATAAATTGAAACATAAATTTTTAAAAAATAATAATAATAATGAACCGCCCCTTTCCCAGGCCCATTTCCTGCTGGGTCCCTCCTCCCTTGACTCTCCAGGGCTTAGCCCCACCCGAGCGCGCGCTCCTGACTGCTGGGAGGGGAGTGGGAGGTGTCGGGAAGTGCCTGGTGGCATGGGGGGTTCCATCTCCCTTTCTCACCCCCTTTCTGTCCTTCTCGGGAAGCCCAAGAACATCCGAAGACTCCTGTTCTCTAGCCCACCTCCACTCGTTTGCGCCTCCCTTGTGCCCTCTTCCCTCTTCTCTCTCCTTTCTGCCCCGTGGGTCCAAGGCTGATAGGGGGTCCAGACTCAGTGCGGTGCACGCAGCAGATGCCAGCTGCAGACGTGTTCAGTGAATTCACGAATGATGCCCATCATGGCCAGATATCACAGACCTGGGATACCCTCAGAGTAGCCATCCTTTCACTCCCCAGCCCCCGACTGTTACCTCAAAGGCAAAATTTTCATTTTCTGTCCCACAGAGATACACAGCCACCATGCCTCTTCCTACCCACCCCCCCATCCAGTCGGAAAAGGAAGTGGTGCCAGTTGAGAGAGTGATGAGGACTAGCTGCTTCTATTGTCATCCTCTTCCCATTATTAGAGGGTTCCTGGAAGTCCCCACCCCTTCCAGGAAGCTCTCAGGGAGTGATCACAGCCGCTGTGGCTTGCCCATTCTGAGCTGAATGTGTACTTCTCTATGTCATGGGAAACTGCCCTCTGATTTTCCAATTAGCTGTTCCAACACCAAACAGCAGTCAGTTGCTCCTTTTTGGCTTTGGGGTGAGTTACTGGGGACAGGGAACTGCACTGACTCAGCTGACATTCTCTTGACTTTGCCTTCTCTAAACTCACACACTAGCCTGGAGGAGAGAGAGGTTCATGATGGCGGGTTGGGGGAACAGAGGACCAAATTAGCCAGGCTGGGATTGAACATTTGCTATAGCTAATCCACTTGTGAATACTCTGCAGCTAATTGTATGCAGTGTAAATACCTTGACAGCCTGTTTGTGTGTGCCTGTAAATTCAGCCGTCTCCTCCCCCAAGTGTGCCCTGCCTGCTACCTCAACAGAGCCCAGTGTCTGACAATGGGAGGCAACCTCGGAGAAGGGAAAGAGCCCTAGACATCAGTCCTGTGTTCCAGTCCTAACCTCTCTAGGCCTCAGTTTCCCCAGATATAAACTAGGTAAGATCCCTCTCTTCCTAGAGAAAAGGGGAGTAATAAGAATAACAGCTGACACCATATGCCAGGCACTGTATTAACTATTTAATCCTCATAACCGCTATGTAAGACAGGGCTGTTATTCTCATGGAATGACATAGGAAGATGTAGTGACTCACTCAGCTGCTAAGGGGCCAAACTGAGCTTTGACCTCAGTAGCTTGGCTCGGCGACCTTGCCCTCTCCCACTGTTCTATACTGAAGAGGGGCAAGGGCCTAGGTATCTAACAACGTTTCCGCAAGAAGTGTTTACTGTTCCCTTTACAGACACAGAGAACAATACTCTGGCCCCCAAATTGCATGAAGGGCAGGGGGGACATGAGAGCTAGACTGCTAGACCTGACATGGGCCATAGGGCACAGGATGAGCCCGAGGCCAGGCTGTCTGGAGGCTTGGTGGTCAGCACCCAGCTGCCAAGTTTTGGGTTCCACCCAAGATCATTCTAAGGTCACTTCCCTCTAGAGAAAAAAATATATTTTTTGCCTCAAAGAAAACCTAGCACTTGGGCCCCAGGAGGTTTCAGGAACTCGCTGTTGACCATAAGCCAGGGGCCAGGGAACCAGGGGCTCCAGGCATTGAGCACGGAGGGCAACTGCAGTCTGTTGTGACAGCATGTTACTAGAAAGCTCTCCCATCTCCTCCTGCCACTAGCTGGCCTCTGACGAGTGACAGCCTGGAAGAGGAGAGAAGGAGAGAGAGAGAGAGAGAGAGACAGGAAGAGTCTTTGCTAGATGGTGTCATCGCCTTGCGAGAGAAATTGTCTCTGAAAATCATACAGTGGCAGGTATTGATTCAATCTCATTGCAAGACGCTTTCTGGTCATGTGGGGGAAGGATGACTGTGAGGGGCGAGGAACAGGAGAATTATGACCCCGCCGAAAGACCAGTTTATTAATTCGGGCTCTAACAAATAGCCAATTAATGGCTTCAGCTGCTAATTAGTAGGCTGTTAACTCCTATTATAAACTGTGGTGGCTCAAGACTGGTAAGAATGCAATCCCACCATGATACCCTTGGAGAAAAGGGGCTTGTAGACATATGTCACTCAGGGTGTGTAGCCCACACCACCCCCCTCCTCATCCCACACCCCCGGCAGACCTTCTGCTGGTAGAATACAGACTTCGTGAGAGCAGGGACCTTGTCTATATGTTCACCATTAATTCATTTAACAAATATTTGATGAGTGCTTACTATGTGCCAGGCACTGCCCTAGGCACAGCAGACTCAATGTAAATAAACCAGACAAGAATCCCTGCCTTTGTGGAAGCTATAGTCTAGTGAAGAGACAGACAATAGACTACACAAATGGGGAAAATAAGGTATTTGGACAGTACAGGGTATGAAGGAGAACACTAAAGCTAGGGAAAGGAGTAGGAAATGTAAGAGCTGAACTGTCAGAGAAGGTATCCAGAAGGACCCCACTAACATTTCAGTCATGACCTTAAAGAGGAGAGGGACTTAACCACGCCAGTATCTAGGGGGAGGACATTGCAGAGAGAGGAGACGGCAAGGACAAAGGCCCTGCGGTGGTGAGGAGGATGTGGCTGCAGCTGAGAAGGTGAGGGGAGAGTAGGAGGAGCTGAGATCAGAGAGATTTAGGGGGCAAGTCATTCGGGTCTTGGGATTATTGCAGGATGTTGGGTTTTACTCTGAACGCAATGAGAAGAGCTGTGACAGGGTCTCGAGCAGAGCAGGGAGGGGATCTAACTTTAACTTAGCAGGCTCACTCTGGCTGCTGTGTAGGGAATAAACTGAAGGGGGTGCCACAGTATCCTCAGCAGCTGGCACTGTGCCTGGCCAGTAGTAGGTGCTCAGTAAATCCTTATCATATGAGTTGATTAATGAATATTGATGGGGCTAGATTGCAAGACTAGGAACCATGCCCACATTTGAAAGGCCAATTTATTTAGATTGCCTTGTAAATTATTTTACAACATCTCCATAGGTGCCCTCATATTGAAACTTTCCAAGGAATTCCACATCCATTATCCTACCTGGTCCTTAAAATGTTCCTGTGAGGTAAATTAAGACATGTGGCCCCCTCCATTTTACAGATGTGAAGACTGAGGCAAGCAGACATTTGCTGACTGGCTTAACAGGCCGTGACAGAAGTGACCAGTTCTAGAATCTTGGGTGTGGGGAAGAATGCAAAGGAGACAGGAGTCCCTCTCCCACTTTTGGCTACTATGTTACAACTACACCCTGACTCACTGTGTGACCTTCCCCTTTTGGCCTCTGGATTCTCATTTCCACAATGAGCATATGTGCCTGGACCACCTCTGAGATTGTTCCCAGCACTAGACTCCAAAGCCTTGTGAGCTCTCTCCAAGGCCTGGTATCTGAAGCCACCATTTCCCAAGTGAGGGTCACCTGGGCTTCCTTTGTCTACACTAATGTTGGAAAAGGGGACGTTTTGTTTAACTTTTGTGAGTTGATGGTTCAGTAGATCACAAGTAATTTTGTTTTAACACTGACTTGAAAAATATATGGTCTTCCCACTCTGAGCAGGTGTAAGGATCACTGGTTTACCAGGCTCTGCTTCCCCGCTGGGCTGGGTATGGGAAAAAGCAAACGGGCTGGAAAAGTGGAGTTCTTTTGACTCTTCATTTGGCACCCCATTGTGCTGGAGGCATCCAATAGCTAAAGATACAGCCCTGCTCTCAGGTAGCCCAAGTCTGATGGAGGAGACAGCCCTGGCCCTATGGGCCTGTAGTCTGATGGGGGAAGACTGCTATTATAGGGTTATAGATCCTGGAATACAAATGGAGCCAGGCTATAGATCTAGGGACAGATACTCTATAACAGCAACCAAGTGTTCACTACATGGGTAAGAGTGAAGAGGATGGAGAACTAGGAAGGCACTGGCTGGTGACTCTGATTTCTAGGCTCTTACTGAAAGTTGTTTTTTTTTTTTTTTTGAGACAAGATCTCTCTATTGTCCAGGCTGGAGTGCAATGGTGCAGTCAGAGCTCACTGCGGCCTCAAACCCCCAGGCTCAATTGGTCCTCCCACCTTAGTACCCCAGTAGTTGGGACTGCAGGCCCGCGTCACCACGCCTGGCTAATTTTTATTTTTTATTTTTGTAGCAATGAAGTCTCTCTCTGTCACCCAGGCTGGTCTCAAACTCCCAGCCTCAAGCGATCCTCCCACCTTGGCCTCCTACAGTGCTGGTATTACAGGCATGAGCCACCACACCCAGTCGGCCTCCTATCCTCTCTTTTTTTGTTTGTTTTGTTTTGTTTTGTTTTGAGATAGAGATTCGCTCTTGTTGCCCAGGCTGGAGTGCAGTGGTGCAATCTCGGCTCACTGCAACCTCTGCCTCCCAGGTTCAAGCCGTTCTCCTGCCTTAGCCTCATGAGTACCTGGGATTACAGGCACCCACCACCACGCCCGGCTAATTATTTTTGCATTTTTAGTAGAGACGGAGTTTCACCATGTTGGCCAAGCTGGTCTCGAACTCCTGACCTCAGGTGATCCACCCGCCTTGGCCCCTAAACTTTCTTCAAGCCTGGTTGCCTGCAGCCTTCCAAATTTCAGCCAAACCCAAGGGAAGTAGTCTGTGTTTTATTTCGGTTATTTTCTCCTAATGCAAATGTCCTTCTGGGCTCCTGGGAAAGTGGCCTATTTGAAGGAAATACTGTGAAACTGGCATGCAGCCGTTGGCACCCACAGGGAAGAGCACCATCTCTCTGGAAGCCAGGCTTCACCCCAGCAAGAAGTCCCAGCCCCATCTGACTCCACGACCTCCCCTAGGGAGATACCTTTGATTAAGGAGACTGCAGGGCATCTAGAGATCAGCTCCTCTCCAAAGGCCCCACCTGCTACTCTGGCCTCATGGATGACACCCCTCCACCCCAGGCTTAGAGTGGGCATTCGTCCTCTGTGCTCTGTTTCCATGTGTGCTGTGAGCTCAAGGATAGAGGGAGCGTCCTACTCATGCCTGGATCACTCACAATACCCAGTGCCAAGCTGAGCACATAGTAGTTATTTGATTTATGCTCATTAAAATGAACAGGGCAGGGTGCGGTGGCTCACGCCTGAGTTCCTAACACTTTAGGAGGCCAAGTTGGAAGGACTGCTTTTGCTCAGGAGTTTGAGACCAGCTTGGGCAACATAGTAAAACCTCATCTTTTAAAAAAAAAAAAAAATCAGAAAATAAGCCGGGCATGGCGTCATGCGCCTGTGGTCCCAGCTACCTGGGAGGCTGAGATGGGAGGATTCCCTTGAGCCCAGGAGGTCAAGGCTGCAGTGAGCCACGATCACACCACTGCACTCAGCCTGGGTGACAGAGCGAGATCCTGTCTCAAAAATAAATAAATAAATAAAAATAAAATAAAATGAGCTGAGTTTGTTACCCTAACTAACTCAAACAAAAGTAGGCTTTGGGCAAGACCTAAATTACCAGGATAATGGAGGCCCAAATTATCCAGACAGTATGTAGATTAGGGACAAATACAAATAATGAAGATCCAAGAAATGTTTGAGTTGTGTACAGGCTGAAGGAAAACTGATTCTCGGGGAGGGGAAGCAGGCAGGTGAGGCCCAGAACTCCTGGCAAACCCCCTTGTAAACAAGCGGCAGGGGGTTAGCAACCCCCACTGCTGCCTCCTTCTGGGATGCTGTCAGGGAGGAGAGGTCTGAATCAGGTGCGTTCCTGGAGGCATGGGGGGTCTGCCAGGCTGAGGGTGGCTCTGTCCTCAGGCATCTGCTCCCAGGCCTCAGCAGCCCCAGTGGAACGTATCAAGTTTCGCTGAGCTGGTGTTTCTCACTTTCTCCCCGGCGGCTCAGCTCCGCAGGAAGCAGGATCAAATGTTCTCCAGCTTGAAAAGCCTGGGGTGTGAGGTGAAAGAAGAAGGGTAGGAGGGGCGGCCAATCTGCGGTATTGGGAGGGGAGGGGCCAGGGCCGGGCCCCAGGGACAGGGCCCCAGACTCTTCTTGCTCCCTTTCTGTTTAACCCTCCCAGCCAGTTCTTTTTCCTTTAGCCATCAGGTCTTTTTGATCCACGTAAAAGGGAGTGGGGGGGCGGGAAATTTGGCGTGGACTTCGAGGTGTTCAGCACACCCGCGACCGCTGCGTAGCATAAACTACAGGGGGCGCCATTCACATAGGATACGACAGACGTGGCGCTCCCCCCAATCCCGCCCTGCCACCCCGTTCAACGTGGGGGCCCTGCTGCCACTCCCTCGGCTCTGACCTGACCCCAGGACAAGCTGGCGGGTCATCCTACCCTGTACCTCACTTCCCTCGCTCCTTCTCTTCCCAACCCACCCCCAAGCCCCCGCCCCCAACTCCTGTCTTGGCCCCTCACCCTCCAGATCGCTCTTGGTCTGGCCCCCACTCCTGCAGGCCACGCTGCCGATGGCTCAGAGAGAGACTGGGAAGGAGCCATGGGCAGTTCTCCTGCGCATGCTCGCTGTGAGACGAGAGCCGTGAGCCCTGGGGACTCGCTGCCCTTTTGATTAACTCGTCTTATTATGTGGCTCTCCTGGCTCTCCTTGGACACCCTCCATGCCCACCATCCCAGGTGGCCTTTGGGATCCATGCCTGGCACAGGCTTGGAAGGAACCCTGAGGCACCGGCCCAGTCAGTCTCTAAAGGATGATCCGGCCTGCCCATCCGTCCCCCTTTTCATCCGCTAATCCAAGGCTTATCTGAAGGAGTGTGCTAACATTCATAAGTATCAAATGCCCAGCATAAAGGCCATTTGCTTTCATGACCACCTTTGTCATCTTCATTTTAGAGGTAGGGCAACTGAGGAACAGAGAGGTTCAGTCACAGACAGTTAATAAGTTGTGTTCTATCAAACTAGAGAATCTGGCTCCAGAGACAGTCTATACTCTTCACCACTACTTGGTGCTGCCTCTCACGTAGAAATGGGGCCAAAAGCTGGCACACTAGAGCTGCGCTGGCCAAGGCATAGCTACTAGTAGCTATTTATGTCAGTTTCTCAGTCACGCTGGCCACATTTCAAGTGCTCACAGTCACACTAGCGGTTACCGTGTTGGACAACAAAGATATAGAACATTACCCTCATCACAGGAGTTTTATTGGACAGCAGTGCTCAGGAGTCCTTAATTTTCATCCCAGTGCTACTGCTTACTAGCTGAGCGACCATAGGCCGGTTACCTAACCTCTCTGTATCTCACATTCCATAAGAATAGTGCAAGGCCAGGCATGATGCCTCATGCCTGTAATCCCAGCACCTTGGAAGCCTGAGGTGGGAGGATTGCTTGAGCCCAGGAGTTCAAGACCAGCCTGGGCAACATAAGGAGACCTCATCTCTGTGAATCAAAAATTTAAGAAAACTAGCCAGGTATGGTGACATGCACCTGTAGTGCCAGCTACTTGGGAGGCTGAGGCAGGAGAATCCCTTGAGCAGGTCAAGGCTGCAGTGAACCATGATCAAGTCACTGCATTCCAGCCTGAGCAACAGCGTGAGACCCTGTCTCAAAACAAAAAAGTGCCAACCTCATAGGGCTATTAGAAGGATTAAATGAGAAAATGTATATGAAATGTGCTAGGCATAGTGCCTGGCATATAGTAAGCATACTAAACATTATTAGTTTGTTAGGAATCATAAACCAGTCCTTTATTCAACAAAGTGGGTAGCTAAAGACCAGAATAACTAAGGAACTGCCTCAAAGCCACACAGCAAATTAAACGCCAGATGCCGAGGCTCCTAATTCTTTTTATTCCACCGCATGGCCTACTGATATCACTACAGCCAATAAGTGACTTCTGAATTTGGCCCTCCGGAAAATGTTGTAAGGTGGTTAATTGAGGTTTCCTCAACCTCACTGTACAGATTAAGAAACTGAGGGACCCAGTGCAGTGGCTCATGCCTGTAATCTCAGCACTTTGGGAGGCTGCGGTGGGGAGGCAATTAGAAGTCAGCTGAGGGCAACGAAGTTAGGATGAGGGGACAGAGGCTGGGTACCGACCCATCCTACTGGAGTGGATATGACATGACCTCTTTATTGTGTCTTACCCACAAAATGGAGCTTCTGTCAGGGGGGATCTTTGTCGTGTTCACTGCTATATCCCGCACACTTTAAAGGGTGCCTGGTAATCAAGAAATGGTTGTTGACTGAGTGGATGCCCATTTTTCAGATAGAGATGGTAACGCTCAGAGATGTGAAGGACTGTGCCCAAGATTGGATTTATTCATATGAGAGGAATTTACTAAGCATCTACTTTGGGTCCACATGTCGAGTCTCTCTGACTCCAATTCCTGGGCTTCCCTTCAATATCTCCCATCTCCAACCCCCATTCTTCAAAGGGGGAGGTAGGGCTGCCCTGACTCCATCCTATAGCCCCGGCACATCAGTGCTCCTGTGTCTTTGGTTGACCTGGCAAGGAGAGGCTTTAGAAGCCTTAAATTAAGGTTCAGGCATGAGTTGTGCAGCCAGGATTTATCCTGAAATTTTATTTTGTGTTTTCCCATTGCGCTTGGAATAATGACCTTCTATTTTCCATCCCAAGAGAAGAACTGAAGTCAGTGTCTGAGTCTGGGTTGTTTTTTTTTTTTTTTCCCCGGGGGGCGGGGTAGGTTGCCTCAAGTAGCTTTGGGTTTTGTTGTCAAAGCAGAGGGATGCCCCGACTCAGTTAGGTTTAGGAGGTGGAGGTCTCCTGATGGAGAGTGAAGTGGAAAGAGAAGGGAGATGGGGCCTCCCCAAGCTGGGAAGCAACAGAGATGAGGCCTTTGTGTCCCTCTGGCCTGCAGTGCCAGATGGGGTTGATTGTGTACGGAGGCCCTGAGGGTCTTCGGGCCCCACTTGTGGTCATCGAGAGGGCTACTGTGAATACCTCTCAGAGGTGTCCAGGGCCGCAGGGCCTGCCTGGGACCTGACTGAGACCTGACCCAGGGTTCAGGAGCCACAGCAATAGGAGTCAACTACCATGGCAACCACAAGGCACAGGGCCTCTTTTCCTGGGTCCCAGATTCTTCTGTGACCCTGGAGAATCCCCCTGAACATAACTAAGGCTGATTTCTCAGCACTGTGGCAATTGGAGATTTGGGATCAGAATTTATTGGACTTAAAAAAAAAAAAAAACCCACAGTATGACATTTATTGCATGCGGATATTGCAGAGTAAATTCAAACCCACTCCAGTACAGAGGGATCTGAGGGCCTCTGGATGAAGGGGTCTGAGCTGAGAGCCACACACAGGAGGCCTCCTGGAGGTCTGGCCAGGCAAAGCCAAACCCCAGGTGAGGCCTGACTGCCTGGCACACTGAGGAGGCTGCAGGGGAAACACAAAAGGAACTTAATTAAAAAAAAAAAAACTGTATTTGAAAATAACATTCATTTATTTCTGATTGTAAAAATAATACATGCTGCTTGTAGAAAACTGGAGAGAAACAGAAACATATAAAGACAGAAATGTAAATCACCTATAATCCCATCACCCACGATAATCATTAAAATGGTATTATCTGTCCTTTCCCTCTTTATTCTATACACAGCTTTTTACATAATCGAGATGATATTAACATTATTTATATAATTTATATTCTATCAATAGAGGACAACAGGTCCCTGAGCTCTGCATGATGAACAAATGAGCAAATGAGGAACACACACACAGATTCTCTCCCACACGTTCACATGTTCATTTGCACAGACCTTGGGGGAATGAAACATGGGAAAGAACATTAAACAGCATTAAGTACCAACCTGCTACTAAACAGCATCATGACCCTGAGGACCCTCTCTATGCAGCCTCAAACTCCTGGACTCAAGTGATCCTCCCACCTCAGCCTCTCAAATAGCTGGGACCACAGGTGCATGCCACCACACCTGGCTAATTTTTTTTGAGACGGAGTCTTGTTCTGTTGCCCAGACTGGAGTGCAGTGGTGTGATCTTGGCTCACTGCAAGCTCCGCCTCCCAGGTCCACACCATTCTCCTGCCTCAGCCTCCCGAGTAGCTGGGACTACAGGCGCCCGCCACCATGCGTGGCTAATTTTTTGTATTTTTAGTAGAAACGGGGTTTCACTAAAATGGGGTGTTAGTCAGGATGGTCTTGATCTGCTGACTTCGTGATCTGCCTGCTTTGGCCTCCCAAAGTGCTGGAATACGGGCATAGCCACCACGCCTGGCCCACACCTGGCTAATTTTTAAATTCTTTTGTAGAGATGGGGTCTCCCTGTGTTGCCCAGGCTGGGCTTGATTTTGGGAGGACCCCTTGAGCCTAGGGGTTTGAGGCTGCAGTGAGCTGTGATTGCACCACTGCATTCCAGCCTGGGCAACGGAGTGAGACCCTGTCTCAAAAAACAAACAAACAAACAATAGTGCCCACCTCATAGGGCTGTTAGAGGGATTAAATGGGAAAATGGGAGGATCACTGCATGTATCTGCCCAAGACCTTCTTTGCCTGCCTGAAGGCATGGAAGCCAGAAGGGCCAAGGACCCTGAGGTCCCCAGGAGCAGCCCTCAGACAGTGACTCACAGGAGCCACATAAATACCAGCTCCCTCACCCCTCAGGCAGGACATCCCAGAGGACATGTCCCACACTGTCCCCCAGAGTTCCCCAGTGAGACTGAGCTCCAGCTCCCCACAGTGGTAACTGGATAAATACTACACCCTTTATGGGCTGCCTTCCCTCCCCTGTTTCACTTGCCCCATTCTCCCGTGGGTGTTTCCTGGAGTCACCAAATACCACCTGCCCTGCAATCCTTGTCTCAGGGTCTGCTTCTGGGAAAATCTAACCCAAGCCATCAGGTGATGATGGGTGCCAGGAAAACAAAATGATACTAGGACAAGGGGGTGGAGAATGAGGGATGATGTCACTTTAAGCAGGGAAGGTCTCTTTGGGAAGCCGAGTAAAGTGAGGAGGGGAGACAGATGACTAGCTGGAGGCAAGGGCGTTTTAGACAGAGGGAGCAGCAGGTACAAAGGCCCTGAGGTGCAAACCCCTCGAGGAGTGGGGTGTTAATGATACCCACCCAGCCAGGCTGTGGAGGATTCCTGGAGAGAGTCTGTGCGAACTGTAAAGCCCTGGGCACTTGTAAGCTATCGGGGTGCTTTAAATCCCCTCTTGCATGACAGCTCTCTTCAGAGACTCACTCAGCCTCCTGCCCAGCCTTGGCTGCCATGCTCAGCACCTCCCCCTCTGTGCTCACCCAGCCTATTTGGCCTGGAGCAGGGCTTGGTTTTTCCAATAACTCATTAGTGCGGCTTTTGTCATGATTGAAGAAACAAAACCCCCAACAAGAAAACCGCATTCAGCAGCATTACAGGTTATTTATGAGAGAATGCGAAGCAGTCTCGGCATTTGGGGAAGCCTAGGGGAGGCAGGAGGACCTTCTGGGTGGTGGGCTGTGACATCTTGGATCTGCCTGGTGCTGGCCACCAATGCCTCTGCCCAACGGATACAACCCCCTCTCTCCTGCCCTCGCCACCCCGAAGCTAGCCACGAGTCACCACTGCTCTAGCCACTTAATTGAATTTTACCTACCCACCCAATGCTTCATTCATTCGTTTATGTAATCATTTATTCATTCAACCATGCATTGAGGGCCTACTCTGTGCTAGGCACTAACTGATGTTAACATTTATGGTTCAGAGAGATGAATCAGCAACTGTGTACTCTCAGTCATACCAGCTCAGAAGCTGGCAGCATCTCTTCTCAATTCCACATTCAGGCTACAAAGCAAGACCTTTCCCCCAGACAGGTGGTTGTTGAACACTTACCAACACACCACTGTAGCAGGCCCTGGTGTCTCAGGCCACACAAAGTCAAACCATCATGACTGACAGTCTAAAACAGAGAAGGACATTGATCCAATTTATGGTGTAACACAATCTGGCCCACCCAGATTTGTTGGCCTCAAAGTCATCCAGAGCTACTACACAATCACCTTTGCAACCTAGGAGCACAGCAAGAACAGAGAAATCAGTTCTATCATGCGAGACCTAGGAAGGCTTAGCAAAGGAGGCATATTTGAGGCTGAGGCTTTGAGGTGAGATGTCTGCCTCAATGGAGGGTGTTCCAGGTGGTGGGGACAATTGAAGCAAAGGTCTAGAGGGAGGCCAGGCAGACTGTGGTCACCCCACCTAGATTAAAATGCCATAGGAGGGAGTGTTCCCCACTTGTTACCTTCCCGATCATACCAGCAAAAGTGAACTGCTCTCTGGAGGAAAAAATTGATATCGCAAAAGCTGGGCTGTCAGAGAGGGGCTGCTGTTAGAACACGAGGTACTGAGAGAGAAGGACACCTCTCCTCTTCCTTGCTTCTCCCAACCTCCCCTTTATCATCATTCCTTCTCAAGGAAAGGCCCGACCTGCAGGAAAAACAGCTGCAGTGTGTGAAAGGGGCAGCCAAGAGGCCACCATTGAACCACCCTCAACACCGCCACCATCGGCACCACCAGCATATGCCATGGTATATAACCACTGCAACCTGGCGGTGACAGTGACCCTGTCGTCACTCCCTGTGGGGCTCACTGGCACTGTTACTTGGCCCCTACAGACCCACATGCACAGGCTTGGCTTACAGACACCCAAACAGACCAAATGCTCTAAAGGACTTCAACTACCTTTACTGAATGTCACAGGAGGTCTGGATAGAATTCATCCAAGAAGCAGATTTCCCAACGAAGACTTCATACGTGCCACCTCCTGACTCTGGAAGTTAGCTGGGACTCCCCGATGTGTGCATGTCCACACACATATACACACACATGTGCAGAGGCAACAGTACATCCAGGATGCAGCACCATTGAATGCCACACTGTTCAACTTGAAATAGGAGAGGCATGGGGGAGGCCTCAGTCTCTATCAGCCTCAATCACTCCTCACAGGCCTGGTGAGCCGGTGCCAGCCCATGCCTGGCCTGCATCCTCCCAGCCACCCTGCTGACCTCACCCAATTGCCTGATGAGGGCCTGAGCTGCCCATAAGTTCAAGGCAGCCTCCCACTCTCCTTTCCTGATCCATTGCTAGTGGATGACTATACACCACCTTTGTAGAACACTCCACAGTCCTCAAAGGGCAGTCACGTATTCGCTCATGTAATCGTGGGAACCCTGTGATGTGATTAGGGTCTCCAGTCTATAGAGGAGGAAACTGAGGTTCCTAGTGACTGGAGATGCAAACACAAGCACCACTAATCCTAATAACTAAGCTTTATGGGGTCCATGTGCAGCATTATCTCCCTCCACCCTCACCGCAGCCCTTTAAGAGGTGCTATGTTTATCTCCACTTTCCAGCGAAGGACCTCAGCACCATTTCTGTGGTGAACAGGTTCACTGTGAGCTCCAGGATCTCCCTAGTTGGCCCAGGACCTTGGCCCCTGCTTTTAGGCTTGTCACACTGCCCCCTCATGAGCTCATCCATCCCATGGTTCTGATTACCACTCAGTGACCCACAGACAACGTGTCGTGGGGCCAGGGGCATTTCTCTGGAGTCTGACTGCCAGCTTCTTAGCTGTGTGACCTTAAGCAGGTTATATCACCTCTCTGTGCACCAGTTTCCTTGTCTGTAAAACGAAACTAACAGTAGTAAAAATAACAGCAAATTCTTCCAGAGTGCTTATTTTGTGAGAGGCACTATTCTACACTAATTACAAGTATTAACTCTTGAATCTACACCACATCCAGTGAGGTAGGCCCTTAGCCCAAGAACGGGAGTGCTGCCTACACTTGGTAATTGTTTAGCCATCAAGAGCTGTATATTCTGGTTGAGCCCCCTGAAGCTGCCCAGCTCGCTGCTTAAAACACAACCCTGGTTGGGCGCAGTAGCTCACGCCTGTAATCTCAGCACTTTGGGAGGCTAAGGCAGGAGGATTACCTGAGGTCAAGAGTTCAAGACCAGCCTGGCCAACATGGTGAAACCCCGTTACTACTAAAAATACAAAAAATTAGCTGGGCATGGTGGCGGATGCCTGTAATCCCAGCTACTCAGGAGGCAGAGGCAGGAGAATCACTTGAACCCAGGAGGTAGAGGTTGCAGTGAGCTGAGATTGCGCCACTGTACTCCAGCCTGGGCGACAGAGCAAGACTCCATCTCAAAAACAAAACAAAACAAAACAAAACAATAACAACAACAACAAAAAAAAACAAACAACAACAAAGAAAACCATACAACTCCGCTCCTTCTCCCGTGTTTCTCATCTCAGTGAATGGCTCGCTATTCTCTCATCACCCGGGCAGACTCTTGGAACCTAACCCTGGGCTTTTCCTTTCCTCTCCAAATGCACATTCAAATTCAGCAGCTCTGCCTCCTCCAACTCTCATCTCTATCCTTCCATCCATTTCCTATTCCCATCACTGAGGCTTCGGTGCAGCCCTGCTCATTTCTCCTCTGGATTATGCAGTGGCTTCCTGCTTCCAGCCCACACATGCTACAAGCCAACCCCCTGTGCTGGCGGAGGAGACTTCTGAATCACAAATCCACTGAAAATCCCTCTGTGTCCCTCCACAGCCTCCAGGATCAAGTTCAGACTCTCCAGCTTAGCACCAGTGCTTGTGGGATTTGCGCCCTGCCTTCCTCCCCTCTGCTCCCAGCCCACACACTGCAATATGGCCACTCTGGGCATGCCAGTTCATTCCTCTGGTCCTTTGCACATGTGGTTTGCGCAGTCTGGAGTGTCCTGCCCACCATCCTTCGTCTGACCAGCCCCCTACATCCCTCATGACTCAGCTCAGGCAACATCTCTTCCCAGAAGTCTTGCTGGAGTTCCACTACATGCTTCTCCTTCATGCTCCTAGAATAATACTCTTAACTCATTGAAATTGTAATGACATTATCTATGTGTTGTCCCACCAAACACAGATGTTGCCTGGAGGCAGATGGTTAAAAGCAGGCATTGCAGTCAGATGGTCATAGGTTCTGACTCCAGCTCTACCATTTACTAATGGTGTGATCTTGGGCAAGTTACTTAGCCTCTTTGAGTCTCAGTTTCCTGATCTCCAGTGATAGGAGGCTAATGATAGTACCTATCACAGAAAGTGGTTGTGAGAATCTTGATGTAGCAGGAAAAGTGCCAAGCACAGTGTCTAGCTCAATCCAAGTGCTCAAAAAATGTTAGCTATTATTATCTAATATAAGATTCTGTCTTTTTCATCTTCCTATTACTATTGCCAAAAATATGGCCAGCCATGTGCCAGATAGTTAATGTCTTTTGAACTGAATCAAAGTGAAATAACTTGGAAACAGTTTCTGTCTGAATCAGGGTTTCTAAGTTGCAAGCAACAGAAATCACACTGGTTGTTTTACGCAGAAAAGGAATTTACAAAGGAAATCAGGTAGTTCACACAATCTCTAGGAGGACTGGAGGACGAGGCCTGGAAACCACAGTGAGGAACAGTATCCAAATGACACCCTAGACCTGTTGCTGTGGATGCCCATCTACCCCCACAACTGGCACAAACTCTGCAGCCTATGCTAATGACACTGGGCACTGAACTCTAGAGATCGTCCCTAACATTTGGGAGGCTCAGAGAAGGAGGACAAATGGAGACTCTCACACTCTATATCCAAGTATATTTCAAAATCTCAGCGCTCACAATCTATTAAATGAAATATATTAGAATCTGTTCCTGTTACTACGGCTGCATAAGAAGTGCCAAAACTTAGAGGTATAAAAGTAACATTTATTATGCTCCTAGATTTTGTGGATCAGGAAGTCAGATCCTGAATGGTTTGTCTCTGCCCTGTAATGCTGAGGCCTCAGCTGGAAGGTTCAGAGGCTGGGGACTGGAAGCATCTGTAGGCTTACTCATTCACATGTCTGGTAGTTGACTGGAGGCCTCTCTTCCTCTCCATGTGTCTCTCTACGAGGACTAATCTGCGCTTCCTCACAGCATGATGGATAGATTCTAAGGGCAAGTTTCCTAAGAAAGACACCCATAAGAAGCTGGATTGCCTTTCATGACCTAGCATCCGAAGTCATGCGGTACCACTTCTGTCACACTCTGTTCATCAAAGCAGTCACAAAGTGCTGCCCAGATGCAAGGGGAGGGGAAGTAGACTCTGCCTCTTGGTGGGGAATGTAAAGATCTGAAAGAGCAAGCGAGATGACACACTGCTGTTACCATTTTTAGAAAATACAATCTTCCACAGATTCTACACCTTGACACATAAACCTTTATAACAGCCAGGAAGGTCAGGTTCAGACTCAGAATCCTCAGAACTGTGCTACAAAGGGTGGTGCAGGGAATCCACCTCCAGCCCCTGCCCCTTCTCTTTCTTCCCTTTGGCCCTGTCCTGCCCTGCAAGGGGCCTCTGGGCTTGTGTGTAGACATTCCTGCCTACTGGCCTAAGTTCTCTTCACATCCCCCACAAACAAACGCCCCTGGGCTGCCTCTCAGCCTTTAGGGCACACCACTGCAGTGTGATCTACCTTCGGAAGACAGACCCAGGAAAGAGGCCTGTACAGGCCCTGGAAGTGGGAATAAGGTCATTTGGACAGGAAATCTGGGATCCTGGTTCTCGAAGCATGATGTAGAAGTGGAGGTGTGGGCTCTGGGTAGTCACGTCCCTTGGTCCTGTAGATTCCTGACCCTGATGGGAGGAGTGTGGCTGGAGGAGGACCAGAGTACGACTCTATAAATTCATGGGCCAAAGCAGGGACTCCTCTTGCCCAGGTCTAAGGGGTGGTACTCCCTAGAACTTCTGCCATCACAGCCTCTGCTGCTACATCCTCCAAAATAGAGGCCATGCTTCTTCAGAGACTCCTCTGGATACCTTTGTTTGGCACAGCCTAAGTTACATACCTGGTATAAGGGAGCCTAGGAAAGTAAGCTTCTGGCTTCTACTTAGGGGAGAGGCAGACACATAAGATGGAGGTTCCAAATAAAGAAAGAAGGTTTAAAAAAGCCCCAGGCAGCCAAGAAGAATGACAAATGTCTACTGCAGTCCACCTCGTGGCTGCCCAACATCAATATATACCCTTCTTCCTTCTCAGACTTACCCGCCACGACGACCACCACCAAAACCTAACATGATGTCATTATTCCTCACAATGAAAACTTGCCCTTTTCCCCAAAGGGGGACAACCCATGTCCCTATCAGTAATTACACCAGGATGACCAGAGGTGCATTCTCCCTCTAATTCTGTCATCATTCCATTTCAAACTTCTAGAATCTATGCAATCAATTGCTAATATAGCTATCAAAAATATCCTTATATAAAAATAATAGGGAATAAAGATGGGAGAAATAAGGAAATTTGGTTAAAAGAGATAAATATATCCATAAGAAAAGCAAGGAGTACACTATGGGTGGATACTATAATTGTTGTTTCTGCAACTGATCACAGGCTATAGTTGGTATTTGTCATTTCATCCCATGTCCCACTTGTCTTCACGAGCACCTCAGCTGCTCATAGGTCTTTATCTGGTGGGGTCATCTTAACCTTCTTTCTGCAGAAGGCTGAGCCTTTGATGGTGTTGCCTGTTTGAGGTTGGTATGGCC
This sequence comes from Macaca mulatta, assembly GCF_049350105.2. Classification (NCBI taxonomy): domain Eukaryota; kingdom Metazoa; phylum Chordata; class Mammalia; order Primates; family Cercopithecidae; genus Macaca; species Macaca mulatta. The sequence continues at coordinate 144,512,532 of NC_133409.1, read as the reverse complement.
TTCCATTAACTTTTATTTTGTGACAGAGTTTCGCTCTTGTTGCCCAGGCTGGAGTGCAGTGGCGCAATCTCGCCTCACTGCAACCTCCGCCTCCCAGGTTCAAGCAACTCTCCTACCTCAGCCTCCCGAGTAGCTGGGATTACGGGCATGCGCCACCACGCCCTGCTAATTTTTTGTATTTTCAGTAGAGACGGGGTTTCTCCATGTTGGTCATGGAGAAACCGACCTCAGGTCTTGACTAACTTCTTGACTGCCTTGGCCTCCCAAAGTGCTGGGATTACAGGCTTGAGCCACTGAGCCCAGCCTCCGTTAACTTTTACCACCTGACTTAGAACTACTTGTCCTACAAGTCCTATCCTTCCCTGCCCCCATTTTTTCTCATTCATAATTAGGGTCAGTCATCCCAGCCAACACTATGATCTCCCTTTTTGATCTCCCTTTTTGCATGACAAACTAAAAGGGCCTGGTGACAATCTCACCTTCCAGTTCGATGGAACCATTATTGTCTTTCAGTGGAAGCATTCCTACCTTGGATATTAGTCTTCTAAACCAGGAAAGTTTGGAGTCGTGCAGATGGGAAGGAAAAGACTTGCAAATGGGTCTTTAGGTGAAAGAGTGAGAGAGATCTGGGCTGGAGACATGAATTTGGATTTAATCAGTGCATTGAAACCAAAATCATGGATGCCTTGCCCCAGAGAACATGAAGATGAAGACAAGAAGAGAGCTAGAGACAGTCGCTGGGGAACGTTGCCTTGTAAGAGTGCAGCAGGGGAGGCGGGACCCTGGGGAACCAGTGAAGTTGGGTGGTTTTTCTACCAGAGCCCAACTCTCTCTTTAGTGATCTCTCCAACCCTGGGCAACAGCATCCCATCCTGTCTAGAACAAGCATGTCAAGAGTTCACACTCCTTGGATGAAGCTTACCTCCCTTCAGTCATGCTATAGACCTAGTGTTACAATGCAACATTTCTGAGGAAAATCCCCAGAAAAGTTATTCAAGAAATCTGAAAAATGGAAAAAAGTATTATAATTCTCTCATGAGAATTAGAGCTTCGTAATCAACACAGAGATGTTACTTGTTCAAAGGAATCAGCTGGTGTCAAATTGAAAGCAAGAGCCAGAAACCCTGATACATAGAGTTGAAGGTTAAAGTCAGTATGTCTGGGAGCTGGGATAGGAGTTCACAGGCAAGAATGTCACCATCTAATCAGTCAGTCTTCCTGACTGGGAGTTGTTGCCCTTATATCAATGCATGTTTGTGGCCCTGTCTGCTGCCAATGGTGAGTCATTCTTACAAATAAAATAAATATTAATAAGTTATAAGTACAGTACACTTAATACCAATCCTGTGAGCAATATTTCAAGAAATAAGTTTTGGAAGCAAAATAAGCCCTTAAATTGGCAATTGTAGTACATATAGTACTTACTGTTAACCTTGCTAGGGGATCTGAATATTACATTCTTCAAACACTGCAGTCACAGTCACTACCCTTTTCCAGCACTTGAATATTTGCTATGGGAGAAATGCAAAGAGAAAAAGATAGGAATGTGGTAGAATTCTCAGATACAAAATCAGAAACTGATCTAAAGTCTGAATTAACAAAAGCAATATCTATTTCAGTGACAAAAAGAAAATCAGGGCAAGCAAAATACTTTCATCGTTAAAAGATAAATAAATGAGCTTATTTGAAGCATATAACCTATTGCATGCTTGAACACCCAAAATGAAGATGCGCTTAGACACATGCTTAATTATTCAACCCATATCAACACAAAATATTTTTTTCCACATCTGGGACATTTGTTACAAAGCAAAGATCAAGAGTGTCAGGCTAAAATCTTAGCTGAGTGTGGTGGCCCACGCCTGTAGTCCCAGCTACTCAGGAGGCTGAGGCGAGAGGATCACTTGAGCCAGGGAATTCGAGATGGCAGTGAGCTATGATCGTGCCACTGCACCCTAGCCTGGGCAACAAAGTGAGACCTTGTCTCTAAAAATAAAATAAGATAAAAACTTTTTAAAAAGACGGTTAGGTTAATTATTGCTTTGTGTGTTTTAAACTTTTCATTTTTAGACTGGGTGAAGTGGCTCATGCCTGTAATCTCAGCACTTTGGGAAGCCGAGGGAGGAAGGTTGCTTGAGCTCAGGAGTTTGAGACCAGCCTGGGCAACATGGTGAAACCCCATCTCTAGAAAAAATTCAAAAATTAAATGGGCATGATCATGCATACCTGTAGTCCCAGTTACTGGGGAGGGTGAGGTGGGAGGATGGCTTGAGCCCAGGATGAGGAGGTTGCAGTAAGCAGAGCTCAAACTACTGCACTCCCTCTGGGTGACAGAGAGAGATCCTGTCTCAAAAAAAAAAAAAAAGAATAAATAAAATAAAATGTGCATTTAAGATGAAAAAATTTTAATATTAAATATTTGTGTTAGCTTTCAATTTTTTAATGATTTTTATTTGGCACTAATTTTGTGTTAATGTTCCCTTATTTTAATGTTTTCTCTTATGAAATGTCTACATCAGGTAGGGAGCAAATTTACATGTTATTAAAATATATAATCTTGTCAAAATATATTGGCTCATAGAAATAATAAGTCAGGAATTTAATATATCTTTTTTTTTTTTTTTTTTTTTTTTGAGACGGAGTCTCGCTCTGTCACCCAGGCTGGAGTACAGTGGCCAGATCTCAGCTCACTGCAAGCTCTGTCTCCCAGGTTTATGCCATTCTCCTGCCTCAGCCTCCCGAGTAGCTGGGACTACAGGCGCCCGCCACCTTGCCCGGCTAGTTTTTTTGTATTTTGTAGTAGAGATGGGGTTTCACCGTGTTAGCCAGGATGGTCTCGATCTCCTGACCTCGTGATCCGCCCGTCTCGGCCTCCCAAAGTGCTGGGATTACAGGCTTGAGCCACCGCGCCCGGCCTATATCTTTTTTATAAACAAAAGACCTCTGAAACTTTTACCATCACTGTATCACAAAAAAATGATTTACTATTTATTACTTACAGTCACTCATTATTTACAATCATTTTGTTTACTGATTTATTTTTTCAAGACAGTTTCACTCTGTCACCCAGGCTGGAAAGCAAGTAACGCAATCATGGCTCACTATAGCCTCAAATTCCTGGGCTCAATTGATCCTCCTGCCTCAGCCTCTCAAGTAGGTTGGTCCACAGGTATGCACAAACACACCCGGATAATTTAAAACTTTTTTAGAGACAACACCTTGCTGTTGCTCAGGCTGGTCAAAAACTTCTGGGCTCAAGTGATCCTCCTACCTTATCCTTTCAAAGCACTGAGATTACAGGCGTGAGCCACCATGTTTGGCCACAGTCATTAATAATTATAATCATCATCATTATTTAAAATGTGTAAAATTGGCCAGGTGAGGTGGCTCACACCTGTAATCCCAGTACTTTGGGAGGCCAAGGTGGGTGGATCACTTGAGGTCAGGAGTTTGAGACCAGCCTGGCCAACATGGTGAAACCCCATCTCTATTAAATACAAAATTAGCCGGGCATGGTGGTGTGCATCTGTAGTCCCAGCTACTTGAGAGGCTGAGGCAGGAGAATCGCTTGAACCCGGGAGGTGAAGGCTGCAGTGAACCGAGATCATACCACTGCACTCCAGCCTGGGCAACAGAGTAAGACTCCATCTCAAATATAAAATAAAAAAAATAAAATAAAATAAAATAAAATAAAATGTGTAAAATAAAGTGCTATGAGAAATACAGAATAACATATGATTTCAAAAGTTCCCAAGAATTTTTAGGGATTCCAGTTTCTCATTCCCCAAACCCCCAAGTTAGTCTCAGAAATTTGGACACACTGTGCAGACTGGTGGCATCCCCTGTGGTTGGGACCACTGGATTCACCCAGGCACAGGGGCACTGGATGGATAGGGAGGGCAGTTTTGCCAGACACCAGCCCCAAGCAACCTCAGTGGGAGGATGCCAAGCCCACCAGCAGCCACCCTGTCATCCTGCAGCCACCAGGTGCCTAACGCCCCAGTACCCTTGCTAAACTGGAAGCAAACAGAACACTGGGTGTATGCCACCTCCTTCCCTGGGAGAAGAGAAGAGTAGCATTTACCTTCCTTCCAATTTTGTCCTTTTCAAATGTCAACAGGGAAGGGAGGGGGGCTCTGTTCCTCTCTCAGCTCCACACCAGTCTCCCCAGAAGAATCCCACACTCCACGTCTCCCTGTCTGCATATATGGGATGGGGGCGGTATGTGGGTGGGGACGCTTCCTGGGATCCGTAGAAGATCAGGGTGGCTCAGGGGCAAGGGAGGCTGTCCCTGTTGAGGTGAAGAGAGCTGGGGAACCTCTCTTTTGGGCTTCCTGGAACCCACATAATGCAGAAAGTGGTGAGAAATCACAGAATGAAGAGACCATCGCAGGAGACATGGGACCACCTGGTTCTATGCCTCAAGGATAGATGGCTTGATTATCTATGCCACATATAAAGCACCCCAAAACGAAATGGTTTAAAACAGTAAGTGTTTTGTTTGATCGGAATTCTGTGATTCAAGAATTCTGACGTTACAGTAGGGACAGATCATCTTGGATCCATGTGACGTCTCCCGGAGCTGGAAGTTCATAATTTCTTCATTCACAGATGGGTGCCTCGGCTAGGAGGGCTCAGAAGGCTGAAGGTGGTTGGAATGGCTCTACTGGGTCATGTATCTGGGTTCCCTGGTTCTCCTCCATGCGGTCTCAGGGCTTCCTCCCCTCCACTGGGCTTTTCCATGGGTAGTCTTTCCTAAAGAATAGCAGAGCATTTTAGGTTGTGGTTCAGAGCTCACCAGAGTTCTAAAGTGAAAGTTACCAGGCAGTGGGGTGCTGGTATCTGACTTTACAACAAAGAAAATAAAAAGGAAGGAAAGATCCCTGATGTGTAGTATTTGCCAATGTCTGTGGTGTAAATATTTCTACCAGTACTAATTTCAAGTTACCAACTTGATGTTAATATGCTCATAAAATTCTAGAAAATTTAACTATCAGTTCTTGCAAGCTGGTACAAGCCAGCTCCATCACACCAGGCTTGCCAGGCCTTCTTAAGGCTTAGGCCAGGAATTGACACAACATCACTTCTGCCACGTCCTACTGGTTAAGGCAGCGCTCAAGGCCAGCCCAGAATCAATGTGAGAGAGGCGTACACAAGGGCATGAATACTGGGAGGTGTGCTTCACTGGGGACCACCAAAGTAATGGATTACCAGGGACAATGACATTAATCACAGGTACAGTTCCAGTGGCCCACCAGGTATACCAGATGTTTTACCAGGCACTTTGCAAATATTGCCCCTTTTCAGCCTGGTGAAGTAGGTATTATTAACCCCATTTTGGTGATGAGAACGCTGAGCTCAGAAAGGGTGACAAAGTAGAAGCTTTGGATCCTATTTGCCTCTGGTAGTGAGGCATCTCCTCTCCAGGAGGGTAGGAGCACTGTAGTTTTCGGACGGGATTAGGGAACTTGAGTATATCCAGGAGCACAGGAAATCAGTTCTTACTAAACGAGCGTTCGTCAAATCTGGGAATGTGGTGGGAATGACATGAATGAACACGAAGAGGAAGGGCAAGAAGAATAAGAACTGAATCATCAAAATCCTGAAACATTATTATTGTTAATACTTAACATTGAGAACTTACTATGTGCTAGAGACTCTGGTAGAAATTTTACATACGTTATCTTATTTAATCCTTACAGTCCTATGTGGGAGGCTTTTTTCTTTTCTTTTCTTTTTTTTGAGACAGGATGGCCTTGCTCTGTTGTGCAGGCTGGAGTGCAGTGGCATGATCACAGCTTACCACAGCCTCAACCTCCCGAGCTTAAGTGATCCTCCCACTGAGTAGCTGGGACTACACGCGCATGCCACCATGACCAGCTAATTTTTATATTTTTTTGTAGAGACAGGGTTTCACCATTCTTCCCAAGCTGGTCTCGAACGCGTGGCCTCAAACAATCTGCCCATCTTGGCCTCCCAAAGTGCTGGGATTGCAGGTATGAGCCACCGCGTCCAGCCAGGCTCTACTATTATCTGTTTCACCTAGGAGGGAACAGGCTCAGAGAAGTTAGCTGGCTCACCCAGGGTCACACAGCCAGAAAGTGGCAGAGTCAGGGTTTGAACCCAAATCTACCTGATGCTGAAGTTTAGGCTTCTTTTGAGTGCTAGAACTAGGGCAAGAAGGGTTCCAACCCTGGGCATGAGGCTAGAACTGCGTTTCAATACATTGTACTCCTATGTGTTTTATTTTTTGCATCTGAAATATTACACTGAGAAGGGGTTCTGAGACTTCCCTAGGCTGCCAAAAGGTCCATGATTCAAACAAAGGTAAGAATCATGTTCAAAAGCAAGTAAGAGGCGTTTGGTGTCCAGAGAAGTGGTACTGACTGAGAGACGATGCAGAGCCGGTTTCCATGAGCTCCTCAGTGACACAGATAGGGGCATAGGGATCTATTTCTCATCCTCGAGGCTGGTGCTGCTACCCTAGTACTCCACATCCATGTTGGAGACCTTGAAGCTGACCTGGGCCAAGGACTCTGATCTGTGGGTGCTGGTCAGCAACCAGGAAGTTCCAACTTTAGAGACCAACTGGTCAACCCGTAAGCCCGCTGGCTGTAGCCTCGGTCCTCACCCTGGCTCTCCACCCCCCTTCTCTGACACGTGTGGGCAGGCTGGGCATCTCCAGGAACCAGGTGCTTGCTGCACCGAGAGGCAATTTATGAACTGTGGGTATTTTGTCTGTTTACTTGAAAGCACAAAAATTTGTCACTTGTGTGGGTAATTTGCTGCTAATTACGAGCTTACAATCTGCAGATAGGAAAATCAGGGCCAACGTGCGCTTCTTGAGGAAGAGGAAAATTACCCCAAGTACTATGTAATTATACACTTAGCGGGCACAGCGCTCCCAACCCTCACCCTTCCCACGGAGGGCTGACAGTGCAGGGTGAGTTTGCACACATGCCCACCGAGCCTTCCTCTCTGGGGAGGAGAGGGCTGGCCAGCTGCTGAGACCCGGCGCCAGTTCCGCTCATCCCTTCCTTCCTCCACCACACAAAGGAGAAGCGAGAAAGGACTTAGGCACTTTCCTTGGAGCTTCCAGTCTGAGTAGGGGGACACAGCCTCTGCCCTCAGGGCTTCCCAAAGCAGATGGAGAGGGCATAGGCCAAGACCTGAAGAAGGCCCCAGTCTAACAGAGGAGATACCATCCCTGCCAGCAGGGGCCCCGCTCTGATTGGAAGGGCAGACACTCGGCCTGCAGGAATCCCTGTACTCCAAAATGCCTGCACTCAGGTCATGCCCTGTCCTCGGGAAGCCCCAGGTCTGTAAGGGATGGCGCAGCCCCTGCCCTGGCTTTGGAAGTCCCCAATGTAATGGGGAAAAACACAGTTCCTGTCTATAGAGGCTTCAACTCTGATCGAGAAGACATACCTCTTGCCCTCAGGAAGCCATTGGTCTGGTGGGGTAGACTGGGCCCTGCAACAGAGTTCCTTTCTATTTGACAGGGAGATGTAGCCCCTGCTTTCTGGTTGTCTCCGAGCTTCTTTCTGTTCATGTGCATGTAAAATGAACAATGTGACAGTGAGACTCAAAGCTGGTCTATTAATCACCTTCCCAGCTCTGGAAGGTGTGTACCCAGCCCCCAGCACCTCCCTGTAAATATCCGCAGTATCCCTTTCCCATGACCCTCACACCTTGCAGATTCCCTCCAGCCATCCCCGTGTGATGTGTCAGCTGATCTTAGAAGAATCCCTGTCTCTTTCTCTCTTCCTGATCCCCTTTATTTGCTGGCCTAAATCATTCATGACTTGCAATAAAGGCCTTATGGCCCCGCCCAGCCCCCTGCAGAAAATATTATTTAACGGAAAGGTGACAGTTATGTAATTTAGTCTCCGTCTCCATTATTGATGAATTTGATCATGAAATATTTAGGCTCCTCCGTGTTCCGCTGCTCAGGGTCTGACAGTGTCAGTGTCACATTCCAGTTTATCCTCATGGAAGATGTGTCCATCAGGCATGCCCTGCCTTACCCACCCAAGGCTGCACCCCACCTTTGAACACAAACCCCAGGTCTCCCCAGCTCTCCCCACTTGGGGCTCCACCTAGCACTGGCAACAAGGGTCCTGTGCATTCTGGGAATCTCCCCACCCACCAGCAAAGTGGTCAGAGTCCATGAAGAGGCCTGTGAATTCAGTAGTCAGATAGAACAGAGGGAGGGACAGAGGAAAGCATTGTGTCTTAAGTATAAGTGCCGGCCCAGCGTTAACTCATTTAATTCTCTATCAACCCCATAAGGTAGCTATTAGTAGAACCATTTGCATTTGAGGTCATGGAAGCTCAGAGAGGTTGAGACATTTTCCCAAGGTCACTCAGCTAGGCTGTGGGGGAGCTGAAATGGATCACAGAGCTTGCCAGCCACTGTTGTCTCCACTCCACTCTGGTGAAAACACATTCTCAGAAGACATGGCTCAGTCAACATTACACATGCGTTCAGTGAGTCCCAGTCCAATGCCCTTCCTGTTCTAGATCATCATTCTTAGCTGGATTCAGGTGGAGTAGGGAAAAGACAGAAGAAAGAGAAGACGGGATTCGTATCCTCAAAGGATTCCCAGCCTGTTGGGGGAGACAGCATCCCTGGGGAGCTGACGTTACCAGCGGGAAGCCACAGCAATTCTGCTAGCCCAAGTTGGGGTGGAGCTGCAATGGGGAAACAGAAGCCTGGGCCTCATTTTCCTACCACGGAAGCTGGAGGAAATCAGGTTAGTACTTTCAACAATGGCACAGCCCTCCAGGCTGCTCCATAACCCTCTGGGGGTGCTGAGCCCTAAAAAGTTACTGACAAAACCTTCTTCCTCCAGACTCTACAGGCCGACTATGTTTGTCTGTCTGTCTGTCTCCGGCTGCGGATGATTGATGAGCAGCTCTGGTGCAATGTTAAAATATGCATTAGGCTAATTGCATAGTAATTACACAGACAAGACCATTACGGCTGCTCAGGGGCCCAGCTGTGCTCTGGTGTCTCACCGTGCAGCAGACAGGGCTGGGGGTCTCAAGACACTGAGGACCCAGACTGGCAGGGGGATGGGCAAGGTGAGCCCTCAGAGGGGCTGAAGAGGGCTGGTAAATGGAGCCTGTAGGCACTGCAATACAAGGGAGAGCTTCCTAACCACAAGTCTCCAGCTATTAAACGAGGGAGTGAGCTCCCTGTTTTTGGAGTTAAGCAAGCAGATAAACAAGGATCCCTGCAGCATTTTGAGGAAAGAGGTGTGGATAAATTCTGAGATTGCTTCCGTTTCCAAGATTCTGGGTTTCTATGATCTAGGTCAAGCCCCTCTCTCTGTTCCTGTGTCACTGCTCCCCCGAACTTGCCCTGCCAAGCAGAGGCACCTTGCCCCTGTGGGAGAGTAAGGGAGTGGAGGCCACACAAGGGGCAGGGAGGAGGCCAGAGATCTGATTGCCCCCCACCAAACAAGGACACCCAGTATGTGCTGCGGAGGCCCCAGAGATGGGGACCCACAAGGATAGCCCTAGCCCTTCCCAGCCCCATTCCTGTCCCTGCAGGAGAGAGGTTTCTGCCAGGGTCTGGGGACAGGCTCGTTTCATCGTCTGGTGCCTCATGTGTAAATATTTCATATCCCCATTGAATATTTTGGGATGATTATGAATTCTTGATGTAATAAGAACCTTGGTATGTATGAAATGCAGTCGGCTGCCGCTGAGAGGGAAGGCACAGGGGAAGGCAAATCACATAAATCATCACACACCCTGAGCCCAGGCGAACTGGCTGACACCCACATGCCAACCGCATGCCAGCACACAACTGCATGTCAGCCACACTCTACCCACATACCACCAACACAACACGCACACGTTATATTCACATGCCACCCACACCAACGGCATGCCACCCATATACCATCCACTTATTCTCTGATCCTGATAACTGTCATTGTCATCATCACTGTCATTATCACCATCTCAGCCATCCACCTGGCACAAGACCCTAAGATGCTGGTCCATGGCCAGCCTCTTACGTGAGGTCAGAAGGACAGGGATCATGACCTTGCGTTAACTACAGCACAAGGAGGAGAAGCCACTACCCCTTGGCCACACAGAGACAAAACTACTCAGAGGCAGTAAAAACCCTTTGTTCACTTGCATTTACAAATCTGTTTCAAGCCAGGCACGGTGGCTCACACCTGTAATCTCAGCACTTTGGGAGGCCGAGGCAGGCAGATCACTTGAGGCCAGGAGTTTGAGACCAGCCTGGCCAACATGGTGAAACCCCATCTCTCCTAAAAATACAAAAGTTAGCTGGGCGTGGTGGCACATGCCTGTAATCCCAGCTACTCGGGAGGCTGAGATACGAGAATTGCTTGAACCCAGGAGGCTGGGGTTGCAGTGAGCCAAGATCGTGCCACTGCACTCCAGCCTGGGTGACAGAGTGAGATTCTGTCTCAAAAAAAAAAAAAAAAAAAAGAGTCTGTTTCAGGCCAGGCACAGTGGCTTACACCTGTAATCCCAGCACTTTGGGAGGCCAAGGTGGGAGGATCACTTAAGCTGAGGAGTTCGAGACCACCCTGAGAAACATGGTGAAACCCTGTTACCCCATCTCTACTAGAAATACAAAAATTAGCCCAGCGTGGTGGCATGCACCTGTAGTCCCAGCTACTCAGGAGGCTGAGATGGGAGCATCGCTTAAGCCCGGGAGGTTGAGGCAGCAGTGAGCCGAGATTGTGACACCGCATGCCAGCCTGGGCAACGGAGTGAGACCCTGTCTCAAAATAATAAAAAATAAAAAATATATTTCATTTGGTAATTAAGACACGCGTTAGGCCAGATGTGGTGGCTCATGCCTGTAATCCCAGCACTATGGGAGGCCAAGGTGGGAGGATTGCTTAAACCCAGGAGTTGGAGACCAGCCTGGGCAACGTAGTGAGACCTCACCTTAAAAAAAAAAGCAAGAATAAGCAAAAAACGAAAAACAACAAAAAAATAACATCCCTTAAGGGAAGAGGAAGGAGAAAAAGTAGGGTGCAGATGAAACAAGACTGGCCATGTGCTGGTTACTATTGACACTGAGCCCTGGAATATACCAGTCCGTGATAGTATTCTCTTTACTCAGGGATGTGTTTGAAACTTTGCATGATAAACTTGTCTGTTTTTGTTTTTTGTTTATTTTGTTTATTTATTTATTTTTTTTTTGAGAGAGAGTCTCGCTCTATTGGCCAGGCTGGAGTGCAGTGGCATGATCTTGGCTCACTGCAACCTCTGTCTCCTGGGCTCAAGCAATTCTGCTGCCTCAGCCTCCCGAGTAGCCGGGATTACAGTAGTGTGTCACCATGCCTGGCTAATTTTGGTATTTTTAGTAGAGAGGGGGTTTCACCGTGTTGGCCAGGCTGGTCTCAAACTCCTGACTTCAGGTAATCTGCCCGCCTAGGCCTCCTAAATTTCTGGGATTACTGCTTGTCTGTTTTTTTAAAATCCAGTCTACGTATTGCCAGGGAGCCCCTTCATATGAATACAAAGGTCTCCCTGTCGGCCCACCCTAGGTGGGGGCTGGCCTGGCCAGCCTCCTGCGGTGGGAGGGGAGGGACATGTTTTCCTTGCTTCTCTTCACTTTCCCCAGTAGAGCTCCTTTTCCCTTTCCCACCCACCAGGCCGCTTCCGCCCCTCCAAGTTTGGGATGGGGGAAAGATAGAGCAACAAAGGATTTATTTACCTGGTACGGTCACACACTCTAGCAAGGCTTTCCGTGGGCTCAGCATGTGGATAACGCTGCCCCGTCCTGTCATGGAGGCCTTCACAGGTTCTTTGGAGACACCCCCTCCCAACACTTTGCTGAGTGTTTTCACCTGTCATCAGTCCCCGACATGGGTGTGGCACTATCCAGCTGTCATTTCATCTGCCTGCAATCTCGGCACCTGCTGGTCCACCCCTTTGGAAAGAATACAAGCCAACCCCAACCAGCGCCCAGATGCTCCATGAGAAATCCTCGGCGCCCTTTGTTCTTAGAAAGGCAGACTCATCTGCCATCTAAGCAGGAGGCCAGGTGCAGCCCCTACCTTTAGGTTTCCCAGGCATGAGTCCTAAACCCGGCCAGCAGATCTCACCTTCCACACATGGAGAGATGAGGCTCAGCTCACCAATACCTCTCTCTTCAGAATCTCCAGCTCCGGAGCCTCCCAACTTCTCTATGGCTTAGAGATGAATAGTCCAAAGGAGGCTTAGCTCTCGGCAGCTTCTTTGCAGGTGCTGCTGGGGTTGTCTCTAACCTCACTTTGGTTGTGGACTAGTTGGCACCTGCTGATTTGGGGACCTCAACTGAGACAGAAATAATGCAATTTAACTTCCTGCTACCCTCGCTGTGCATCGTTGAGGGAGGCAGAGGAGGAAGGCCAGACAGAAGGAAGAGCATAGCAAAGGCTGGAGGTGAGAAGTGGAGGAAGAAGTTTCCATCTCAGTATGCAGTTCAATGATCTACTGTGCTCAGCACCTAGACCAAAGGAAGAGGGACATGAGAACAAGGTGGGGAAAGTGGGTGCTCTGGGTCTGACCACAGAGGGCCTTGAGTGCCGGGTGAAGGAGTGCAGGTTTTACTAAGTAACCCCATTGCTCTGTTGAGGGTGTTCTTAAGTCGACTCCCCAAAAGCAAAGCCTGAGACAGGTACTCATGTGATGTGATCACTGAGGAAGAACTCTCAGGAGAGGGGCAGGAAGGGAAGCAGGGGAGGGTGGGGGAAGGGGCTAAGCAAGGATGCGGTCTCCCGAGGAGTCTGGCTTCAGCCCCATTCTTCAGGGAGCTCTGCAGCATGAATTCCATCACAGATTCAGCCCTGCTTGAGGCAAGAAAGTTAGTCTTGTGTGCCTATCTGCGGGCTGCTGTGGGCTGGCCCCAAGGGGGTGCATAACTTCCTGGACACGATGGGTACCAGGGTCCAGGGCAGTTCTCCAAAGATGGAGCAGTTCTGCGTTGTTATCAGTCAAAACCCACAGCAGCGGCACAAGCATCCCCGCCAGGTTAAAGGGAGCCGGTGAGCCAGCAGCAGGGGCCCCTACAAAGGTGTTTGTTTTGGGTTTCAGCTGGGGGCAGTGGGGCATCACGTGACAGTTATATGATGGAAAGTTATTTATTCACTCCTATGTGAAATGGTTTAAAGCACGGATTATAAGAGTCCAGATTAGGCTCACACCTGTAATCCCAGCACTTTGGGAGGCCAAGGTGGGTGGAACATGAGGGCAGGAGATCGAGACCACAGTGAAACCCCGTCTCTACTAAAAACACACACAAAAAAATTAGCTGGGCGCTGTGGCAGGTGCCTGTGGTCCCAGCTACTGGGGACGCTGAGGCAGGAGAATGGCATGAACCCAGGAGGCGAAGCTTGCAGTGAGCTGAGATCATGCCACTGCACTCCAGCCTGGGCAACAGAACGAGACTCCATCTCAAAAAAATAAAGAAATAGAAACAAAAATAAGAGTCCAGATTAAGAGTCTAAATAGAGAGAGTGGCAGGAGAGAGGGAGAACAAAGACAGGTGATTGGGACAAAAGGACAAGACTTGGCAAGGATTTGCCAAATAATAAATGAGGATGGAGCTGAGATCTTTCAAGCCTGGTTAAAGACCGGGGGGATGTCATGAAAAGAATTAGTGCACCTTCAAGAGGTTCCAGCAGATCATTGTATGGGTTTCCTAGGGCTGCCATCACAAACGGCACAAACCTGAGTGGCTTAAAACAACAGAAACTTATTATCTGGCAATTCTGGAGGCCAAAAATCAAGGTGTGTCAGCAGGGCCATGCTCCCTCCAAAGGCTCTAGGGAGGAATCCCTCCTTGCATCTTCCTAGCTACTGATGGTTGCCAGAACCAACCACTTGGTTCTCCTTGGCTGGTAGATGCGTCACTCCAGGCTCTGCCTCTGTGGGCATGTGGGGTTCTTCTTATGTCTGTGTCTGAGTTGGTGTCCAGCTTTCTCTCTTCTGATAAGGATGCCAGTCATTGGCTTAGGCTTCACCCCAATCCAGTATGGCCACATTTTAACTTGACCAAATAAGGTCACATTCACGGGTACCCCCAGCATATCTTTTTGGGGACACAACTCAACCCACAGCAACCCTGCAAGAGGAGATGCTGAATGGGCACTTGAGAATGTGGCCCTGCATCTTGAAAACTGCATCTTCAGGCCAGGCACGGTGGTTCATGCCTGTAATCCCAGCAGTTTGGGAGGCCGAGGCGGGCGGATCACGAGGTCAGGAGATTGAGACCATCCTGGCCAACATGGTGAAACCCCGTGTCTACTACAAAAAAAAAAAAAAAAAAAAAAATTAGCCAGGCATGGTGGCATGTGTCTGTAGTCCCAGCTACTTGGGAGGTGAGGCAGGGGAATCACTTGAACCTGTGAGGTGGAGGTTGCAATGAGCAGAGATTGTGCCACTGCACTCCAGCCTGGGCGACAGAGCAAGACTCTGTTTAAAAAAAACAAAACAAAACAAAAACAAAAACAAAAACAAACTAGAGAGAGAGAGAGAGCAAATAACATCTTCAGAAGTGAAAGCTCCAATGGTGGTGCCAGGCTGTGGCCAAGAGGGAGGGAGGGTCTTTTACTGCTCTCCTGATCCTCTGCACTTGTGGGGAGGACAGAGCAAAAGAGACACTTGGCAGGAGGGCACAGCAAGAGAGGAAGGACAATCTTTACACTCTTTGGGATGGAGCAGATCCAGCTGGAGAAATTCTGAGATGAGGATATTGAGATATTGAGGGAGGGGGACTGAGGAAGGACTGAACCGTCTTCCCAGGGTCACTGGCAGGGTGTTCAGGATGAGCATGGTGAGCATAGCCTTCCTGATTGGGGAGGGAAACCTCAAATAACTCCCCCAACCAAAACCCGAAACATCTACCGTTGGATGCACTTTGTGTCCAGAACATCATCTTCATCAGGCTTCTGATTTCCAAGAGGGGATCAACACCTCCTATGAGGTATTGGGCACTGTTCTGGGTGCTAGGAATACAGTGGGAAACAAAATAGGTAATATCCTGGGCTTCATGGAACTAATATTCTGGTAGCACTGCCTTTAAGCCCATGTTTTTGTCTTTGTTTTTGTTTTGTTTCATTTGACACAAGGTCTCACTCTGTCCCCCAAGCTGGAGTGCAGTGGTGCTATCACAGCTCCCTGTAGCCTCCACCTGTGTGGCTCAAGCAATCCTCCCACCTCAGCCTCCCAAGCAACTGGGACTACGGGTGCCTGTTACCACACCCAGCTAAGTTTTAAAAAAAAATTTGTAGAGACAGGGTCTCGTTATGTTGCTCAGGCTGGTCTTGAACTCCTGGGTTCAAGTGATCCTTCAACCTCAACCTCCCAAAGTGCTGGCATTACAGGCGTGAGCCATTGCGCTCAGCCTAAACCCATGTTTTGATGAAAATTCACTGCTTGGTTCACTTGCAACAGCAACAGGTAATCCAAAGCACAGCTTAAAGGCTGTGACAGACAGAGACAGAACAAGTGAGTTTTGATCTGGGTTTGACATGGGAGACAGCTCTCGTTCAGGAAAGAACCAGGCTGGGAGTCCAGAGGCTGGTTAGAAATAGATCAGGAACCTTAAGCAAGTCACCGTCCCTCTCTGGACCGTGTTTCCTCATCAGTATGGTAAGAGTGCTGCACTAGGTAGCGGGTATATTCCAGCCCTGAAATTCTCCAGGCCTCTGAGACATTTGACAACTTCTGGTCCAGCTCCCTCCTCACATCCCTGTTTCAATCTCTTTCAATCTCTCAGGGCCCCTTTAATCTGCCTCCCAGTCTCTATTCCCCTCCCTGAGATCACTGCAAATGCCTCTAGAGTCAGAGGGTGCCCTCTCTCAGTCAGTAAGCTCTCTCTACATCTTTAAGAGGAGAGGCCATGGGATGGACTGTCCTGGGACTCTTCTCCCTCCAGAGAAAGCTCCTGGCCCTGGATAATAGCTCCAGAAAGAAGACAACTCCATGGATCCTGCCAGGAAAGGCCTGAGGTTCAGAGGCTTGCGATCTGCAGCGACCCACCTACACACCGTTTCACAGATGAATGGGTAGAACCTGGCCCCGCTTTCTTGCCCACCCATTTCTTCGCCTACAGGTTGCCCTTCTGGTACTTCTTCCTCCTCCACAGTCTGGTTGGATTGTACATTGAAGGATGCTAAAGACAGACAGAACCCAGGAGGCCGTCTTGTCCAAGCCCTATTTTTGACACGGAGGAGACCAGAGATCAGAGTGGTTGAGTGACCTGATGGCAGTCCCACAGCCAGTTGGCAGCAGGTCTAGCTCCAAAGCTGTGTAATTTGGGCTTAGTCTCAGTACCAGGTTTGGAAAGAGGGGCCTCCCTGGTGTCTGGGAGAACACAAGGTGCCCTCTGTGGTTCAGTCCTGGACATGCTGGCCCTTCTCTGAAGGATGTCTGCTTGGTCCCAAGCCAGTCCAAGAGCCTGGGGGTGATGACCTTCCTCCCAGCCCAGTCTCTGTCCCATGACAACTTTTTTTTTTTTTTTTTAGATGGAGTCTCTGTGGCCCAGGCTGGAGTGCAATGGTATGATCTCGGCTCACTGCAACCTCCGCCTCCCAGGCTCAAGCAATTCTCCTGCCCCAGCCTACCAAGTAGCTGGGACTACAGGCGCCCACCACCATGCCTGGCTAATTTTTTGTATTTTAGTAGAGACAGGGTTTCACCATGTTGCCCAGGCTGGTCTTGAACTCCTGAGCTCAGGCAATCCGCCCACCTTGGCCTCCCAAAGTGCTAGGATTGTAGGCGTGAGCCACTGTGTCCAGCCAACAAATTTTTTGTTTTAATGTCCATTTCTTCCCCCACTCGTCTCAGTAACAGGGGGTGACACTGCAACCTGCAACCTGCATTCATCAGGCTCTGTGCCAACTAGTTTTCTGCCACTTTGGGACAATAGGAGGTGCTGATGAGATTGGAAGGCAAGAAGAAGGGAAAAGCCGGTATTTGCTCCCTTCCTCCCCCCACCACTTTGTCTTGGTTGGCATCTTTAACAGCTGCTGCATCTCCTTCATGGCTTCAACTGCTGCCCGACAGGCCTGCCGTGGTTCCTTGGGGGCCCACTAATACCTTCCTCCCTATGTCTTGCAGACTCAAGGGCCATAGAGTTTCTTACTCTCACTAGTCTCCACATTGACCCCTTCTTCCGTTATTTGGCTTCTCCACGCTCCCAACACTTGTATAACCAACCCCCCGTATTGCATTCCTCCTGTTGGAAACATCTGAAGTGGCTTCTGCTTTCCTGTTTGGACTCTGACTGACGGCCCTCTAGAACCACTGTGCTAGGAGAAAATAAAGAGGTCCTTCCACCCCAAACCTCTTTTTGTCCCTCTCTGGGTTCCCTTCCTGCCACAGTTGTTTTGCTCATTCAGTCAATCACTCAGTTCATGACTATTTGCTGAGTGCCACCCATGTACCTAGCAAGTTCATGGTTCCCAGACTCTGTGCCAAGGTACCCTGAGGCACCACAGTGAACTCACAGGGGCACTACGGGATAGTTTAAATTTTCTTTTTTTATATTTTGAGACAGAGCCTCACTCTGTCGCCCAGGCTGGAATGCAGGGGCATGATCACGGCTCACTGCAGCCTCAACAACCGTGGGCTCAGGTGATCCTCCCACCCCAGCCCCCTGAGTAGCTAGGACCACAGACATGTGCCATCACGCTCAGCTAATTTTTGTATTTTTTGTAGAGGTGAGGTTTTGCCATGTTGCCCAGGATGGTCTTGAACTCATGGGCTCAAGCGATCCCCCAACCTTGGCCTCCCAAAGTGCTGGGATTACAGGTGTGAGCTACCACACCTGGCCTTAAATTTTCAAAGAAAGCAGCAACACCACACAAGCTTGAGGTAGTTCACATTCATACTAAACATTAGATTGCACTACATACATTTCTTTTGGTGATGTCATATCTTTGCAAAGATAGAGTTTCATTGATGCGAAAATCAATGCAAACAAGAAATGAGGATGAGGATGGTAGTATTCAGCCTGATTTCGAGGTTTGTCAATAGGGCTAGGTGTGGTGGCTCACGCCTGTAATCCCAGCACTTGGGGAGACCAAGGTGGGTGAATCACTTGGTGTCAGGAGTTCGAGACCAGCCTGGCCAACATGGCGAACCCCCCTCTCTACTAAAAACACAAAAAGTAGCTGGGCCGTGGTGGTGCACATCTATAATCACAGCTACTCAGGAGGCTGAGGCAGGAGAATCGCTTAAACCCAGGAGGTGTAGGTTGCAGTGAGCCGTGATCGTGCCACTGCACTCCAGCCTGCGTGACAGAGCGAGACTCTGTCTCAAAAACAAACAAAAGCAAACAAAAGGTTTGCCAACAGGCACACAGATTCTACAAGTTAGTAACTACAATTAAGAATGAAATAAAGCTGGGTGCAGTGGCTCATCCCTGTAACCCCAGCACTTTGGGAGGCCAAGGCAGGTGGATCACCTGAGATCAGGAGTTCAAGACCAGTCTGACCAACATGGTGAAACCCCGTTTTTACTAAAAATACAAAAATTAGCTGGGCATCGTGGCGGACACCTGTAATCCCAGCTACTCAGGAAGCTGAGGCAGGAGAATCGCTTGAACCTGGGAGGCGGAGCTTGCAGTGAACCAAGATGGCGCCATTGCACTCCAGCCTGGATGACAGAGTTAGACTCCGTCTCAAAAAAAAAAAAAAAAAAGAAATTCAAATATTGGCTGGGTGCAGTGGTTCAAACCTACAATCCTACCACTTTGGGAGGCCAAGGCAGGAGGATTGCTCGAGCCCAGGAGTTTGAAGCTGCAGTGAGCTATGGTTACACCACTGCATTCCAGCCTGGGTAACAACAGAGTGAGACCCTGTCTCAAAAAAAGAAAAAGAAAAATTAAATAATTTAAAAAATATATTTTTTATTTCAATTTATGTGTATTGTTTTTCAAATGTCTACTAAATTATTAGGATATAAATACATATTAAGTTCTTTGGATAAAGCTACTTAATAAATGGATATGTTAGGTATTTCTGTTGATCTAGGGGCATCATGAAAATAAAATTAAGACACTAAGGGAACTGTGACCCAAGAAAGTTTGGAAACCTCTGTATTAGAGAACAGGGGTATCTCCAACTTAGAAAAAGACAAGGTCTCTGCTCTTAAGGAGCTCATTCTAGAGGTGAAGGAAAACGGACTCGTTAGCTATTGCTGTGTAACAACTTACTACACACTTAGACGCTTAAAACAACACACATTTGTTATCTCAGTTTCTGTGAGTCAAAGGTTCTGGCTTGTTTACCTGGGCCCTCTGCTTGTGGTCTCGAAAGGCTCCACCAAGTGAGATCGTGAGCACAACACCTAGGTAAGCTTTGGGCTGCAGTCTCAGCAGAGGTTTGACTGGAAAAAAATCTGCTTCCAGGCTCCCTCAGATCCTTGGCAGAGTTCATTTCCTTGCTTGGTGGCTTGATTCTTCAAGGCCAACAGGAGTCTTTCACCTCAAGGAGGGCATCAGTGCCTCTTTTAGGGCCTTTCCCCTGATTCAGTCAGGCCCACACAGTGTAATATCCATTTTTTATTAAATCAAAATCAACCGATTTTGAGTTGCTAAATCTCTTAACCTTTGACACAGTCTATGGACTAGGGGCAAGTCACAGGTCCCACCCACACTTGAGGGGAAGGGATTATACAACGGTATGACTCTCTGGCACAGGGTCACTTTAAAATGTGTCCAACCAACATGCCGGGAATTATGGAATTACAAGAGTGATCATCATTTCAGAAGGAAAAGTTCAATGTCCTGTGGGAGTGAAGAACCCAGTCTGAGTGGGGGCAGGTACAGTCTCATGAAGCAATAATGTCTGAGCTGAGACCTGAAGATCGAACAGGCATGAGACAGGCCACATGTGGGGGAAGAGTGCCCCAGAAAGATGAAATGGCATGTACAAAGGTCCTGTGGCCAGAGAAAGCTGAGTGAATTAAAGGAACTTAAAGTCTAGTTTGACTGGCATGTAGAGAGTTGGGGAAGGACTTGGAGCTGGAGAGAGAGCGGCTTCCCAGCCCAGGCTTTCCTCAGAGCCACTAAGCAGCCTGTTGTTGCCGCAGTTAGGACAAGTATCAATAAAGCCAAAGCCACACACAAAATATGAACAATGGTTACCTCTGCAGGGGCTATTACTAAGGGCACAAGGGCACCTTTTGAGGTGCTGGAAATGTTCTCCCTCTTGCTCGGAACAGTGGCAACGTGAATGTGTACATTTATAATATGTCATTGTGCTTAGACTTAAGATTAGAGAACTTTAACATCTATAAGTTATACCTCCACAAAGTGCTATTAAATAAAAGCAAATAAGACATAAACACAGAATAGGTCCATACATGCATCAGCTCCAGACTGTTATCCAGGCACCTCCAAAGTTACACGACTAGTACCCAGGGAGGAAGGACCTGAGATGCTTAGGAGCCAGTTCCATTTGGTCAACACATGTTTACTGAGCACCTTCCCTGCCCCATTTGCAACTAGCTCAAGGTTATAGAAGGTTATAGAAGGAGGAGGTTCAAGGTTATGGAATGCACTGCTCCTGTCTCCCAGGGCTTATAACCTAGGAGGGAAACCAACTCCAGAACTGACTGCAGTAGATGACAGAGAGATCTGGTAAAAACTGCAGATAAGGGCTCAGGAAGAAGTAGCTAATTCCATTTGGGGATCTGAGGAGGCACTGAAAGGAGGAGGCATTGGAATGGGCCTCTGTCAAATGACATTAGAGGCTTCTAGTTTTCCCTCATCTGCTCTCTCTCCTACCTTCGTAGTAATACAATCCCAGATCGGATTCTTAGCCAGGTACATGATTCAAAATAAAGACTAAATGTCACACCACTTCTTTGCGACTGGCCAGTGGGATGTATGTGAAAATGCAGCATGGTACCTTGGGTAGGTTTCCTTAAAAGCAGCCACACATGCCCGTGTCCTCTTTGATGCTTAGAACACAGAGTTAGGACAGGTGTGGTGGCTCAGGCCTGTAATCCCAGCACTTTGGGAGGCTGAGGCGGGTAGATTATGTAAGGTCAGAAGTTGGAGACCAGTCTGGCCAACGTGGTGAAAACCTCTCTCTCCATTAAAAAAAAAGAAAAAGAAAAAATTAGCCGGGTATGGTGGCAGGTGCCTATAATCCCAGCTACTCGGAAGGCTGAGACAGGAGAATCGCTTGAACCTGGGAGGTAGAGGTTGCAGTGAGCCGAGATTGCACCACTGCACTCCAGCCTGGGTGACAGAGCAAGACTCCAACTCAAAATATATAAATTTTTTTTTGAGACGGAGTCTCGCTCTGTCACCCAGGCTGGAGTGCAGTGGCCGGATCTCAGCTCACTGCAAGCTCCGCCTCCCGGGTTTACGCCATTCTCCTGCCTCAGCCTCCCGAGTAGCTGGGACTACAGGCACCCGTCACCTCGCCCGGCTATTTTGTATTTTTTAGTAGAGACGGGGTTTCACCGTGTTAGCCAGGATGGTCTCGATCTCCTGACCTCGTGATCTGCCCATCTAAAATATATAAATTAATTAATTTTTAAAATGTTTTAAAAAAGAACACAGAGGTAATGGCTGGAGCCCTAGCCACCATCTTGGATTATGAGGATGGGAACCATACCCTTGAGACAAATCAGTAAACTAGAATAAGCCTGGGTCCCTGAGGACTATATGGACTTTTATATGGAAGAGAAATAGCATCTATCTTAAGTTCTATTATTTGGGGTCTCTATTGCTGGCAGCTGAACCTAATGCTAACTAATAAAAGAGTAGGAATGGGATAGGTAGAAATCACAGTGGCTGAGGGACAAATGTATGCAGATGCCTGGTGTGTTCTGGGAAAGTTGCCACATGCAAGGTGTCTTAGTCCTTTTTGCATTGCTATATAAAGGAATACCTGAGGCTGGGTAATTTACAAAGAAAAGAGCTTTACTGGGCTCAAAGTTCTGCAGACACTAGCATCTGCTTCTGATGCTTCTACTCATGGCAGAAGGGAAAGAAGCAGGTTCGTGCAGAGGTCACATGGTGAGAGAGCGGAAGGGAGGGCAGGAGAAGGCGCCAGGTTCTTTTTAACAACCAGCTCTGGAGAAAACACTTATGGGAACGAATAGAGTGAGAACCCACTCATTACTGTGAGGATGGCACCAAGCCATTCAGGAGGGATCCATCCCCAAGACCCAAACACCTCCCATTACGCCCCATCTTCAACACTGGGGATCCAATTTCTACATGAGATTTGGAGGGGGCAAACACAGGGCTGATCCTGAGTGCAGGGCTTGGGGAGAGGGGAGTACTGGGAGATGAGGGATGGAGTTGGTTCGGGTCAGTCTTAGAGAGCTCACATCTGCCTTCCTGAGTGGTCTGGACTTGATACCCTGGTTAGAGTTTGAAGGGTGGATGGGAGGAGGACAAGATGAGAGGCAGAGTCCCTGTGAGATGTCTGAGACTCCAGCTGGGAGACTGCTCAGTGAGGAGGGTGAGAAGTGAGTAGAAGAAAGAGATATTTAAAAGCTGAACCCCCATGGTTATGGTGAGGACAGGTTGTGACTCCCATGTTTCTGGATTGAGAGACTGAAAGGGCAGTGGTGCTGGTTGAAGGCTTGGGGATTGCAGAAGGATAATCTAATTTGCAGAAGAAGAGTCTGACAAATTGATACAGACAAATTGAATTTGAGTTTCCAGCAGGACAGTTTAGTGGAAGTGTCCGGTACGCAAGGGGAACTGCTGTCTGGCGTCCTTGGAGAAAGATCAGAACAAGGGGTAGGGAATTATTTGGGTGTTGTCTGCTTGGTGATAATAAAAGACTTGAAGACAAGAGGATCAAAGAGATCACACAAGGGGGCATTGGTGCGGGAAGTGAACTCTGCTGAGGATGGAGTCTCAGGGGGCTGCCTGCATTTAAGGGGAGGACAGAACAAGGAGCTAGTAGGGAAGAGCCATCAAAAAGGCACGAGGAGAAGTGAATGAATTCAGGCCGGGTGCGGTGGCTCACGCCTGTAATCCCAGGGCTTTGGGAGGCCCAGGCGGGCAGATCACCTGAGGTCAGGAGGTCGAGACCAGCCTGACCAACATGGTGAAACCCCCATCTCTACTAAAAATACAAAATTAGCCAGGCCTGGTGGCACATGCCTGTAATCTCAGCTACTTGGGAGGCTGAGGCAGGAGAATTGCTTGAACCTGGGAGGCAGGGATCGCAGTCAGCTGAGGTCACACCATTGCACCCCAGCCTGGGCAACAAGAGTAAAACTTCGTTTCAAAGACAAAAGAAAAAGAAAAAGAAAAAAAGAAGTGAATGAGTTCGTGTCCACAAAGTGGAGGGGGTCAGGTTTTAACAAGGAAGAAGATGGATACAAAATACCAAAGCTGTGCAAAGGGGGTGGGCAAACCCAGCTCCTCGCCCATGAAAAGTGTGGCTTACCCAGGGTCAGGGAGACACTGGCTCCCTTGCCTAATCTCTCAAGCTTATTTGCCTGTACTCCCTGCAAATTGGCCATGGGAGTTCCCTGAGCACAGAAAACAGCTTGATTCTTTAAAATAAAGGCCATTTTTAAATTCTTTTGTGGAATTTAAGTTATTTTTTTAAATGCAGCTAGTCATACAGTCTCACCTATTTGACAGAGAAGTGTTTCTAAATTAACTTCTCATTATTTCTCACCCTGACAAAAGCTTCTCTGTGACAGGTGTTCCTTCATGATGTGTGCACAGGACAGCTCATTTGCAAGCCAGAAGTGTGAGTCCACGTGTGTGCATACATGCATGCACACACACGTGCACACACACGTGCACACACGGCATTCCCATGCTCAGGGGTCAGGGCCCTAGAAGGCCAGGTGCGGAAACGGACCTGGACAACCACACGCCGCCACATGATCATGCTCGTCTTGGTATAGATCGCTGCTTAACTCATTGTGTTCCAACCAGGTTGTGGGCTCCATGTGGGCAGGGGCAGCAGCTCCCATCATCTCTTTCTCATCTCCCTCATTACCCGGCAGTGTGCCTGGGAGCAAATATGACACAGCACCTCTAGCACTCCAGCACAAAGAGGCGCCCAACGGACTGCCCAGTTTCCCAACTCTATGCCGTGACACCCCCATCTGAGAGAATTGAAACTAGTCCCCTCCAGTGTCCCTGATTACCAGCCTATCCCTCATCCCTCAGTTCTTCAAGCCAATGAAGGAGAGCTAGAGATAAAGGAATATACATCATGAGCCAAATGGGGGCTCATAGCTCAGCTGTAAGGATGCAGCATTCTCCGTGATCATTCCCTTGGTCCCCCATCACAGCTCCACAGGTCAGCTCCATTGCAGATCTGAGCATGCAGGATCTCATTAAATCCTTGCAACAACCCACAGGCACAGAAAATGTTAATAACAATCACACTAGCCGTGCCTCTCTGTACCCCCAAGACCTATCTGAGCCACTCCTGCACCAGCACCTGGAGATTCTTGCACATGCCTGTGTAGGATTGTTCCCTGGGTGGCTTTGGACCAACCAGTTCTCTCCCCTTTCTTCCTCGTAGTTCTCAGAAATAACTGCAGAATGTGCTGAGAATGCAACATCCTGAGAAAAGGAGGGACTAGCTAGACCAGCTGGGTCCCTCTTAAAAACAGGATGCCCATCCTTGCTTAGCCCAGCGATTGCTACATCCTCCAGGATATAAAACCCAGGGCAGGCTGCTTTCTAGAATCTCTCAGTTATGGTGCAAGTGCGGCACACACAAACAAGACTCTATCCACCCAGGATAGCTTTCTTGGGTCTTGGGGGACCAGCTCGTCATGGCTCCTGGGCTTCTGCTGCCCCTGCTGCCTATCTGTGAGTAATAAACCTGCCTGACGTAACTTGTGTGTGTGAGCGCTTTGTCTCACCAGACTTGGGCAAGTAACCAGTGCACAGGATACCTGCTGCACACCCTGGCTGTCTTTCACTTTTCCTCTAGACCCTACAGATTTAAACAAGCAAGCAAACTAACACTCCCCCACTGCTTTAATAATCATAACCAATGCCTATGGAGTGTCTGTGTGCTTATGATCTGAGCATGCATGATCTCATTAAATCCTTGCTAACAGTCTTATGGGGAAGAGGCTCTTACTACCTGCATCTCATTTTACAGGTGAAATGATATGATGTCTGGGACTGGTTTTAAAATACTTGAATAACAAAAAGGACAAGAATGGAGGGCAAGATAGATTAAACAACATTAAAACAATGTGGATAACTTGAAACTGGGTGTTGAATTCATAGGAGTTTATTATTGCAATTCTCTTTTTATTTAAATTTTCATAATTAAAAACAAAATTTCAGTGGTGGGGGAGGGGCGTGGCAGCTCATGCCTGTAATCCCAGCACTTTCGAAAGCCAACGCAGGAGAATCTCTTGAGCTCAGGAGTTCCAGACCAGTCACTTGGGCAGCATAGTGAGACCTCATCTCTACAAAGTAAAATAAAATTGGCCAGGTGTGTTGGTGCATGTGGTGGCGTGCACTTGTAGTCTCAGCTACTTGGGAGGCTGAGGCGGGAGGATCACTTGAGCCCAGGATGTTGAAACTGCAGTAAGCTATGATTGCACCACTGCACTCCAGCCTGGTTGACAGAGTGAGACCCTATCTCAAAAAAAAAGGGGTAGGGGGAAATAAGATTGTAAAAGTGAAGCAGTACTGGTACATAGTATGTGAGCATTAAGTGTTTATTATTATTGCATAAAGATTAAATGAGGTCAGACACAGTGGCTCATGCCTGTAATTACCAGCACGGTGTTCGAGACCAGCCTGACCAACATGGCGAAGCCCCATCTCTACTAAAATTACAAAATAATTAGCCGGGCATGCTAGCGCATGCCTGTATCCCAGCTACTCTGGAGGCTAAGGCACGAGAATCGCTTGATCCCGGGAGGCGGAGGCTGCAGTGAGCCGAGATCACACCACTGCACTCCCAGCCTAGGTGACAGAGTGAGACGCCCTCTCAAAAAAAAAAAAAAAAAAGAAAGAAAAGAAAAATAGATGAAATGAGATAATGTATATGAAGAAATAGTACAGTTCCTCTACTCCATAAAAGGTGGGAATGATGCTATTTTGCTATTACTATTATTATTACTATCTAGAGCTGGACCCTCCTTTCGGCCCTATCACTCTGCCCCTTTATCAACTGCCCTTTCCTTCTGCTCCAGGACTAGTCTCCTTCCTGGTCTCCAGCTGCTGGCTTCATCCCGGAGGGAACCCCAGCACTTCCACCTGTCTCCCTTGTGTCCCTGGGAACCCCGTGCGGCCGGTGTACAGTGGGAAGAAACAGTATCCATACTCTCCCCATTCAGCAAACATTTCTGGAGCCAGCCAGACACGGGAACCGTGGTGTTCCCTGGCTCCGACAGCGGAGTTGGGACTCCCCTGCTGGTC
This sequence comes from Macaca mulatta, assembly GCF_049350105.2. NCBI lineage: Eukaryota > Metazoa > Chordata > Mammalia > Primates > Cercopithecidae > Macaca > Macaca mulatta. The sequence goes on along the minus strand of NC_133409.1, from coordinate 144,486,143 downwards.
CCGACAGTCCCAGACGCCCACAGCAGAGGGCGGCCTCCTTGGGCTCTAATTTTAACCCTGAGGAAGGTGCCAATCGTTCATTTTCAAAGCTGTTTCAAAGTGACTCTGATAAGCAAATCGCTGGCAGCCCTGGCGGGTGATTATTCCTGCATTAATCAGGGGGAAATTATGCCAGTTACTGATTAACTAATTACAGCAATCAGATCGGCTGGGAGAACAGTGCAGGGGGAGGAGGACAAGGTAAACACAACCTGGGAAAGGTGAAGGAGGCAATTTGGGTGCAAACAGAGGACAGGGGCCGGAGCCCCCTTCCTGCCTCCTCTTTCCCAAACCACCCCAGCCCAGCTGGAGGACCCCTGAGGCCAAGCTGGCTGTTCAGTCTGTTGGGGCAGGCAGGACTCATCCTCTGGGAATTAGTGTCCAGTGTGACAGGAGGAGTTGTCCTCTCCCAGCCTTTGTTGGGTTTCCCATCTGCCAGAGGACACAGGTGCTGGCTTTCAGGAGGCCCCTTTCAGGCAGAGGAAGCCGAGGTTCCTACACCCGCGCCACCCCCGTCCATCTGAGGGGGCACCCTGGAGGAACAGTTAGGGCTTGGCTGTTAAGATACAATCTCAGCCAGCGCAGTGGCTCACTTTGGGAGGCCAAGGTGGGCGGATCACCTGAGGTCAGGAGTTCAAGACCAGCCTGGCCAACATGGTGAAACCCTGTCTCTAATAAAAATACAAAACAATTAGCCAGGCATGGTGGCCCTTGCCTGTAATCCCAGCTACTCTGGAGGCTAAGGCACGAGAATCGCTTGATCCCGGGAGGCGGAGGCTGCAGTGAGCCGAGATCACACCACTGCACTCCCGGCCTAGGTGACAGAGTGAGACGCCCTCTCAAAAAAAAAAAAAAAAAAAAAAAAAAAAGAAAAGAAAAGAAAAATAGATGAAATGAGATAATGTATAGAATAGAATCGCTTGAACCTGGGAGGTGGAGGTTGCAGTGAATCGAGATTGCACCACTGCACTCCAGCCGGGCAACAGAGCGAGACTCAGTCTCAAAAAAAAAAAAAAAAAAGACACAATCTCAGAAGCTGGGAAAACAAGTGACCAAAGAGGGTGACAGCCAGGGCTTCCAAGCACAGAACCCAAAAGTCACCCAGTCAGCCCAGTGAAGGGCCACCTGCCTTAGGTCACTGGCTCCCCTCCCTCACCCACAAAGATGATGGGAGGAGAGGGGAGGAGATGAACAGACAATTTTCTCAGTACTCCCAGCTGCAAAGCCACAGTCCACCTGAGAGGAGGAAAGGGGATCCTTCCAGAATCCTTCATGCTCATTCCCCCAGTCCGGTCTCCCAGATGCCTCTGCTCATGTTTGTTTGGTGGCAGGGGGTGTGTGTGACCAAAGTCTGAACCTGGTTGCAGTTTGCTGACTGCCACTTCACCCAGCACAGAAAGTGCCACTGAATGAGAAGCTGGTTCCGGACACAGCCGATGCCAGAGGACAGCCATTTTTCTCGCCATAGCCTACAATGTATGTGAGGGGGTTGGGAGGCTTGGTGTCCTCTGGCCGCACAGGACTTAGGAGAGGAGCTAAGGGGTTCCCAAGAGGCCACTGCTAGCCTGTGTATATAGAGTCCAGTCACACATCTACAGAGCAGGTCTACGGGGTTCCTGCACGCAGACCTGAATCTCCCTCCTCCACTAAAGTTCCTCTGCATGGAAAACTCTTCTTGAAGGTGTCCCTCTTCCCAAAGTTCAGGATGATTTCTCTCTTCCTGGGGTGGCAGACCCAGTGAATGGGTACCTGAGGATGGGTGAGGGCTGCCCAGCCAGAGGCTATGGAGCAGGCTGCTGAGGAGGATGTCAGCCGACACTGGGGACTGTGGGGTAAAGGTCTCTCCCCATTTTGGGCACCTGTTCTCTTCAGGGTCCTGAAGAACTGTTTCTGCCCAGTGCTCATCCCATCCCAAAAGAATGATGTGACGTCCTGTGGGTAGGATGTCCCTTCTAATCAATAGGAAGGGAACCAGAGCCAGTACCAGGGACACTGCATAGGCTGTGCCCTCTGGGAGGATGCACTGGGAGAGGATTAGGTCACTTAAGGGCCATCAAACTTCCACCCTCCTCCTTCTTGCCTTGTACCTCCAGTTTCCACAACAGGGCTGGTGGGAGGATGGGCTGGGCCTGGCCTGACATGACCTGGGAACTGGCCGCAGGGCTGGGCAGGGGGTGTGGGTGACATGACTCTACCCAACTGGAAGAAGGGTAAAGAGTGCAGGGAAAAGAGAAAGACCCTAGCCCCAGGCATCTACTAGGAATCTCTACCATGTATTGAGTGCCTATGGCATGCTGACCTGAGCTCCAATTTATAAGCGGGGAAACTGAGACTTTAGCAAGTTAAGTAATTTACCTAAATATTATTACTGGAACCCAGGGCTGCTGGCTCTCATCTATAACCACTGCACAATATTGCCCCCACTCCTGTAAAATGGGGCAGTAATGATACTGACATCACAGGTTAATGTGAAGACAAATGAGAGAAATGCTTGCAGAGAGCATCAGGCAGATTCATTGACTATCTACTATATAACAGGTGCTATCATGAGTGCCCAAGCAGAGGAACAAATGGGTGGCAGTCCCTGTCCTGGAGGAGCCCCTGGCCTAGTAGGGAAAGTGGATGCAAAAGAGATAAACCACCGGACGGCACAGTGCGTGCTCAGAAAGAGTGCTGAAGGGCCGGGCGCGGTGGCTCACGCCTGTAATCCCAGCACTTTGGGAGGCCAAGGTGGGTGGATCACGAGGTCAGGAGATCGAGACCATCCTGGCTAACTTAGTGAAACCCTGTCTGTACTAAAAAAACAAACAAAAATATTAGTCGCCGTGGTGGTGGGCGCCTGTAGTCCCAGCTACTCAGGAGGCTGAGGCACGAGAATGGTGTGAACCCCCCCCCCAAAAAAAAAAACGAGTGCTGAAGACAGCAGAGGCGCAGGCAGAGAAGGACTGCCCAGACAAGGAGGGAAGATTTCTCCCGGGAAACAACTTTCGAGTGGCGTTTGTAAAGACAAAATGGGGAGCAGGAAGGGCATGTTAGAGACAGGAACCAGAATATGCAAAGTCACAGAGGCAGGGAGTTTATGGGGAAAAGTGAGGGAATCAGTGTGTCCACATTAAGACTGCAGGGAGGAAGGAGGAAGCTCAAAGGATGACCCAGACAGATCCAAGAGGGCCTTAGGTATAAGGCTAGGAGACTTAGAATTCCTACTAGAATAGTAAGAGCCATGCAAGAGGTTTTTAAGAATACATTTGGAATGGAGCAAAAAATAAATAATTAAAAAATAAGACTATGTTATTGGGGACTTTAAAATTTCAGAAGTAATACAAATAATACTCTTTTCTTCTCTCTGTCTCTCTTTTTTTTTTTTTTTTTTTTTTTTTTTTGACAGGATCTCACTATGTTGCTCAGGCTGAGCGCAAAAACTCCTGGACTCAGGTAATCCTCCTGCCTCAGCCTCTAATTTTTATTTTATTTTATTTTTTGTTTTTGTTTTTGAGACGGAGCCTCACTCTGTTGCCAGGCTGGAGTGCAGTGGTGCAATCTCGGCTCACTGCAACCTCTGCCTCCCAGGTTCAAGCGATTCTCCTGCATTAGCCTCCCGAGTAGCTGGGACTACAGGCTCACACCACCATGCCCAGGTAATTTTTGTATTTTTAGTAGAGACAGGGTTTTACCATGTTGGCCAGGATGGTCTTGATCTCTTGACCTCGTGATCTGCCACCTTGGCCTCCCTAAGTGCTGGGATTACAGTTGTGATCCATCGTGCCCAGCCTGCCTCAGCCTCTTAAAGTGCTGGAATTCCAGGCATGAGCTACTGCCCATGGCTTATGCTTTTTTTTTTTTTTTTCTTTTTGAGATGCCATCTCACCATGTTGCCCAGGCTGGAGTGCAGTGGCGCAATCTCAGCTCACTGCAACCTCCGCCTTCCGGGCTCAAGCGATTCTCCTGCCTCAGCCTCCCACGTAGCTGGGACTACAGGCGCGTGCCACCATGTCCAGTTAATTTTTGTATTTTTAGTAGAAACATGGTTTCACCATATTGGCTAGGCTGGTCTCAAACTCCTGACCTCATGATCTGCCCGCCTCCACCCCCCAAAGTGCTGGGATTACAGGCATGAGGCACCGCAACCAGCTGGCTCATACTTTTAAAATAATGATTCAAACAAGTAAACAACACAAAGGTTTAGGATGTAAAGAAATATATATTAATATTCAACTGCTTTTTAAGCCCCTTCCCAAACCCATTCCCTAAAGTGATCAAGATAATGCTTGTTTCCTTTCCCTGGGCAGAGATGATTAGTTGTCCCCTGATATCCATAATTTTTTCTAAGTAAAAGAAACTTATCTGGGCGTATGGCTACCTGGAATGAAGACTACATTTCCCAGACTGCCTTGCAGTTAGGTCATAACTATAGGATTAAGTTCTAGCGAATGAGATATAACCAAAAATAATATAGGAGACTTTGAGGAAGTGACCGCTTAAGTAGAGGGAACATGCTACTATTGGTGCCTTCCTCTTTCCTATTGGCTGGAATGTTAAGGTGATGGCCGAAGCCGAAGCAGCTGTCTTAAGCCATGAGGTAACCCTGGGAATGGAGGCCACTCATGGTAGATAGAGGGAACCTGCAGGATTTCTTGGAGTAGAACTACCACACCAGCCCTGAACCACTCACCTCCAGAAGGTTAAAGAAGAGATACGTAAGAAATAAGAAACATGTTATCTTGTTTAAACATTGTTGTTTTGTGGTCTTTTTTCCCTTTTATTCACAGCTGGCCCTAATCTTAATATGACTCTTCTCCATGTTTGTGCTTTTTCTTACCTATCCACAAACACATACTTTTTTTTTTTTTGAGACAGAGTCTCACTCTGTCACCCAGGCTGGAGAGTGCAGTGGCACGATCTCAGCTCACTGCAACATCTGCCTCCCAGGTTCAAGCGTCAGCTTCCCCAGTAGCTGGGATTACAGGTGACCGCCACTATGCCCGGCAAATTTTTGTAGTTTTAGTAGCGACGGGGTTTCACCATGTTGGCCAGGCTCATCTTGAACTCCTGACCTCATGTGATCCACCCACCTGGGCCTCCCAAAATGCTGGGATTACAGGCATGAGCCACCACGCCCAGCCACATACCGATTTTTTTTTTTTTTTTGAGACGGAGTCTCGCTGTGTCGCCCAGGCTGGAGTGCAGTGGCACGATCTCAGCTCACTGCAAGCTCTGCCTCCCGGGTTCCCACCATTCTCCTGCCTCAGCCTCCCGAGTAGCTGGAACTACAGGTGCCTGCCACCATGCCCGGCTAATTTTTTGTATTTTTAGTAGAGACAGGGTTTCACTGTGTTAACCAGGATGGTCGCGATCTCCTGACCTTGTGATGTTCCTGCCTCGGCCTCCCAAAGTGCTGGGATTACAGGTGTGAGCCACCGCACCCGGCCCAGATTTTTTTAATGGGACCCAAATACACTTATCATTCTGCAACTTGATTTTTTCATGTACAACTTTGTGAGTCAACAATTAGATATACGTCCTTTTTAAAATTTAATTCATTAATTTTTTTTGACAGAGTCTCACTCTGTAACCCAGGCTGGAGGGCACAGGCACGCCTCATCACAACCTTGACCTCCCAGGCTCAGGTGATCCTCCCACCTCAGCCTCCCAAGTAGCTGGGACCATAGGTGCATGTCGCCATGCCCGGCTAATGTTTTGTATTTTTTGTGGAGATGAGTTCTCATCATGTTGCCCAAGCTCATCTCCAACTCCTGGGTTCAAGTGATCTACCCACCTCAGCCTCCCGAAGTGCTGGGAGTATAGACATGAGCCACTGCAGCAAGCCTACTTCCTTTTTTTTTTTTTGAGACGGAGTCTCGCTCTGTCACCCAGGCTGGAGTGCAGTGGCCGGATCTCAGCTCACTGCAAGCTCCGCCTCCCGGGTTCCCGCCATTCTCCTGCCTCAGCCTCCCGAGTAGCTGGGACTACAGGCGCCTGCCACCTCGCCCGGCTAAGTTTTTTTTTTTTGTATTTTTAGTAGAGACGGGGTTTCACCGTGTTAGCCAGGATGGTCTCGATCTCCTGACCTCGTGATCCACCCGTCTCGGCCTCCCAAAGTGCTGGGATTACAGGCTTGAGCCACCGCGCCCGGCCCCGCCTACTTCCTTTTTAACAGCATCATGATATTCAAAAATTGGACCATAAAAACGTATTTAACCATGCCTCTATCAATGGACATTCAGGTTTCTGGGTTTTTGCTATCACCAGCAATGTGACAATAGATGTCAAGTATGCTGTTCCTGTGGGCTGGTGGTTTTGTTCTATTTGTTTTGCTTCTGTTGGATAAATTCTACAAAAATAGCCTGCTGCTTTAAAGGGAATATGCACTTAGGCCATTCTGTCTTGAAGGCAGAACAGGAAGCTCCTTGAGTGACTTTCCAGTCTAGGAAGGGTCTCTTGTCCACTCCTGCCCCCACTCCTCCTCCTCCTCTTCCATCTCCTGTTCCTCATTCTCCTTTCCCCCAGAGGTTCTCCTTTTATCAGGATATAAGCACTTTGACCCAACATGTGGAGAGAAGACTTTGGCCACCTCTGGGAGAGGAGGCCACTGAAACTCACTCGGAGGCACAAGCTTTGGAAGTAGATCATTTCCCCAAAGCAAACACTGATGGTGAAGGGGCCCTGGTCCCCTGCAGAGGCATAGGAAAGAGAGTTCAGAAAGGGATGCTGGGGGGCCAAAGACATAACCTTAAGCAAAAACCCAGAGGGCCAAAGCTGAGATTCCCGTCACCGCTTGCTGCACAAACTCAGGCTCACTTCTCTTAACCCAGGGCTTGTTAGCTGTGAAAGGGGCTAACATCCCCTGGACCTTTGGCTCAGGATGGACCTGGTCCAGGTCTTGCTTTTTTTTTTTTTTTGAGATGGAGTCTCACTCTGTCGCCCAGGCTAGAGTGCAGTGGTATGATCGTAACTCACTGCAACCCCTGCCTTCCAGGTTCAAGCAATTTTTCTGCCTCAGCCTCCAGAGTAGCTGAGATTACAGGTGTGCACCACCACACCTGGCTAATTTTTGTATTTTTTTTTTTTAGTAGAGATGGGGTTTCACTATGCTGGCCAGGCTGGTCTCGAACTCCTGACCTCATGATCCGCCTGCCTCCGTCTCCCAAAGTGCTGGGATTACAAGCGTAAGCCACCACGCCCAGCCTGGTCCAGGTCTTTCTAACCCAGGGCTTCCACACTACCCTCCACCCCTGCCACCTTGTTCTCCTACTGTCCCCTCTGTCACATGACCCAGAAGAGGGGGAATGCTGCCCCTGCTTCAGTTTCCCTCCAATTCAGGTTTGAGGCCATCATCCTCTTCCCTGGGTAGGTAGCAGAAGCACAGCTCTGGAGAAAAAGCTGAGCGCATAGTGGAAGGAGCCCCTGGTAGGGCTCTGGCGGGCTGTCAGGGGGCGATTTAGGGCGATTGCTTTCCACCAGGCACATTGTTTCACTGCAGCAAATATTTCCTCAGCGTTGCTACAAGACGTCTATTTGGCAAACCACAGAGGGCCTGCAGGCCTCACTCTCTACTGGTAAAGAGGCAGGCGGGCGCTGCTGATGACTGGAGTAAATCTGAGCTCACAATTAAAATCTCTTTAGAGATTGCAGCCAAGTGACTGATGGATAGGACCCCAGGCTCCATCCGTCCCCTCCACGCTCCTCCGCCAAGACAGATATCGACAGGGCATCATAAATAGCCTCGCATATCCAGGGCTTGCAGGCTGGCAGGAGACGAGGTGGAGGAATTTAAGGAAAGGGCTGAACTGGGCTCTGTTCGGCAGGGTCCAAGCTGGGGGCTTTGTGCAAATCATCTTGGGTGAGTGGGGAAAGTATTTTTATCACCTTTCTATAAATGAGGGAGCTGAGGCCCAGGCTACACAAAGGCAGACTTCCTGAAATTGAATTTTGGAACTACACAAAACTTTGCGTGGCCTCCTGGGGTCACCCCATATTTTGCCCTCGATCACACTTTCCACCTGTCTGGAATGCCCATCCCTTCCCCCAGCACCTGCCATAGCAGGTGATATTGGTGCCTGGCCCACACTCCTTCATTCTTATGGCTTCAGTGCACACTAGCCTGACTGCTACAACCTGCATTTCTTTGCTTGAAGGCTCTCTCTGGCCACTAGAGTCCATGTTGCCATCTGTGCAGCAGGCCAGAAGTGTGAGGTAATTAATGCCTCCCCAAGACAGCCCTCATCCGTGATGGATGGCAGGTGACAAGAGTGTAAATATCCCAAATCCCTCACCACTCAGTTAGGATAACTCTAAGGTATGTTCTACACACTATCCCAGAGGATCCCAGAGGAACTGAGCCCTAGTTGCTCAAAATGGCAACCTCTCACTGATGTACTCTGTATTGACTTCCTCCCTTTCTTCCAGGTCTCTCTTCCCCATTTTCCTGCCAGTGCTCCCTGGGATCCTCCCAAATTAACTACTTGCGCTCATTTCCTTGTTTTAGGATCTGCTTCTGGGTGGACCCAAGTCAAGACATCTATTCACGTTTGAATTCTAAGCCCAACTTGCTCTCCACCCAGGAAGCCTTCCCCACCCCCTTGCACCACATCCATACACCATACACATTGACATAGCAGCTCTAATATTTTCTGGCATGTCCTGGTGTCCAAATCAGTTTCCCAAGCTAGATAGGAGCCCTTGAGGGCAGGAATACTGCTTTATATTATCTCCACGTCCCCTGATATGGTTAGGCTTTGTGTCCCCACCCAAATGTCATCTTGAATTACAATCCCCATAATCCCCATATGTCAAGGGAGAGACCAGGTGGAGGTAATTGGATCATGGAGGTGGTTTCCCCCATGCTGTTCTCGTGATAGTGAGTGAGTTCTCACGAGATCTGATGGTTTTATAAGTGTTTGGTACTTCCTCCTGTGTTCATGCTCCTTCCTGCCTCCTTGTGAAGAAGATACCTTGCTTCCCCTTTGCATTCCACTATGATTTTAAGTTTCCTGAGGCCTCCCCAGCCATGCTGAACTGTGAGTCAATTAAATTTCTTTCCTTTATCAATTACCCAGTCTCGGGCAGTTCTTTATAGCAGTGTGAAAACAGATTAATATACTCCCTGAGTCCAGCACAGTGCCTGGCCCACAACTGGGGCTCTTACTGAATAATTTACTGAGTGAATAAACCGGTGAATGAATTAAGTGTTTTTGTCAATGAGGAGAACGTGGGTGAGGAAGCTTTTCTTCCTACAGAGAAAGAAATAAGCAAAGAAGAGCCACATGAACAAAGAACAACTTAACTTAGCTTTGTTTTGTTTTAAACAAGGAATATAAAGCATTTTATTGATCTGCCTTTTAAATTAAGAATAGGAAACGGAAAGTCATTCAATAAATAAAACATAATAAAAACACTTCTGTTCCAGAGTACTGCTAATTAAGGGAGACAGAGAGAACAAAGTGGGAGAGGGGAGGGGAAACGAGAGACAAAGAAGACAGGGACAGAGTCAGAGATAGTGAGACAGAGACAGAGGGACTGAGCAAGACTGCTGGGGGCAGTGGGTCATAGAAACCTGAAGGGGAGCGAGAGCATTAGGACAAATGCCTAATGCATGCAGGGCTTCAAACCTAGATGACAGGGCTGGGCACAGTGGCTCATGCCTGTAATCCTAGCACTTTGGGAGGCCGAGGTGGGCAGATCGCCTGAGGTCAGGAGTTCCAGACCAGCCTGGCCAACATGGTGAAACGCTGTCTCTACTAAAGATACAAAAATTAGTCAGGCGTGGTGGCAGGTGCCTGTAATCCCAGCTACTCGGGAGGCTGGGGCAGGAGAATCGCTTGAACCCGGGAGGTGGAGGTTTCAGTGAGCTGAGATCGGGCCACTGCACTCCAGCCTGAATGACAGAGTGAGACTCTGTCTCAAAACAAATAAACAAACAAACAAACAAACAAACAAAAAACCCTAGATGACGGGTTGATGGGTGTAGCAAACTACCATGGCACATGTATACCTATGTAACAAACCTGTAAGTTCTGCACATATATCCCAGAACTTAAAGTATAATTTTAAAAAAAAAGGAAAAGAAACTTGAAGCTGGAGGGCACCGTGCAGCTGGGCACCAAAGACTGGGCAGCAGGGGAGGTGCAGAGGCAGAGGGAAGAGAATCTCTGCAGACATTTGGGAGCCAGGAGTAGAGGTCTGCTGCTAAGAAGGTGCCCACTGCAGATCTAGAAGGAAAGAAGTGGGGAAACTTTTGAGCCCTTGGAAGCAGTATTCTTAAGACTGGCCAGGACCAAAAGGGATAGAAGCTTCTTTGAGGTTAGAGGTGAGCTCAAACTGGAACACACAAGGTGAGTCACAGGGGGCCAGTCACCTACATCAGCCATTCTAGTAACTAATGTGAATTGAGTACTTCCTACCTGTCAGGTCATGTGGGCTAAGTGCTTTAGGGGCACAAGCACATTTAAATATTTTAACAACTCTGTGGGGCAGATACTATCATTATCCCTAATTCACAGGTGACAAAACTGAGGCTCAGAAATATTAAGTCACTTGCCCAACACATCACGCCCAGCATCTGACCCCTTGTCATCTGACTCCACGGTCTGTGCCTTAATGCCTCCCCACTGTCACTTTGGAGGGGGAAAGGCCGCACCAGGAAAAGGAATAGCAGTTCTGGGGAGCTTATAAAACCCTGGCCTCTGAGAAACCCTAACATTTGACACTACTAGTTTGAGGGTATTGGGGGAGTGTGGACTGGGAATCCAGAAAGATGGGGGTGATGGCTTCTGTGAGTGCCGTCACGCTGTCCTTCCAGGCCAGCCCATCTATGGGACCTGCCTGGCCTGAAGTCACCAAGACCCCCAAAGCTTGCCTCTTCTGAGCTCAGGATCTCCTCTGCTCTCCCCACCCCCTTCAGGTCCTGCTCTGGGTCCTTCAAGATCTCCTTTCCTCTCCTTCTCCATCTTCTATCCAGCCCATAATTGGGTGGTCTAGTGCCAAGAGGATCAGACCCCAGGGCAGAGGTCCAGGGGCTCGGGACACTGCTGTTTCCTTGGAAAAGAAGTTGGGGAGGAGAGGACTGTCTATAGCCAGTGTCCCCAATGAACCTCATGTATTACAGCCTAAAAGAATACTTCTGAATTGGGAAGGGGAATAAAAGAGAAGTCAATAACTTGGAAAGGATTTTGTGATTGATCATCTCATTCCCCAGCCCCAAACTAACATCAGCTAAACACACGTACAACCCCTCAACAGTATCTAAGCCCGTCCTATATGAGCTCCAGCCCAGGGCCTTCGTCCAGCCTCCATCCCAGAGCTCGTTCTTGGCCCAGGCCAAGCCAAGCTTCCACAATCTCCTGGGACCTCAGTGACTTTCCCAGTGGATTTTAATGACCTGACAAAAGTAATAGCAATATTTATAAGGGAACAAACACAGATACCATAAATAAATACATTACTGACTCATTGAATTAATTAGTGCTTAATTACTTGAAATTACTGTCAGTTACTACCAATTACCTGAACAACAAATGCATTCTTTCTCTATTACGAATGGCAAGTTCCAGAGTGAAACCCAGAGACCTTGGGCTGTAGGAAGAGACCTCAGGCCACATTAGCTGTGACCTGGCCCCTCCCCACTACTGCCTCCCTCTTTTGGTCACTGATTCTCTCCTTGAGCATACATTTATCGAGCATTTATGATATACCAGACATTGTTCTAGGCACTGGGGATGCATTCATGAACAAAACAGACAAAAACCCCAGCTTTGTGGAGCTTACAATCCAGTGAGTAAGGAGAAAAATTATGGATATTTTAAGAAGATATTAAGTGATATACAGAAAAACAAGCAGGAGCTGGGCATGGTGGCTCACACCTGTAATCCCAGCTACTCCAGAGGCTGAGGTGGGAGGATCGCTTGAGCCCAAGAATTAGAGACCAGCCTGCACAACATAGCAAGATCCCATCTCAAACAAAGAGAGAAAATAAGGAAGAGGGATGGAGTACTGGGGGTGGTGGTTAAATAATGTGGTCACTATTCAGATGATGACCTGAATGAACATGCTCCCTTTGCCCCTCCAGACCCACTCTCTACCCTTCTTCACCCAGGTCTGTGCCCTGGGAGGCTGGCCTGCGCAGACTGCACCACCCAGCTCCCTGCCCTCTGGCTTCCATGAATTCAGCCAGTGGGGAGTCCCCGAGAAGCCCAGAAGCAAAGGGTTGGATGCTTCCCTTGACCAAGGATCTCAGCTTCTGTCTGGTCGTCCTTTCCAGAGAGCCCTTTTTATTTTGGGATTCTCTAACAGCTGCCTCCCACAACCTCCACATCCTGTCTGGCCTTGTGACAGCCGCACCCACCCTTCCCTCCGCTCCCCAGTCAATTGCCTGGGGGTCCTGCACTATCCCTGTGGGTTCCAAACCCCCCGCCCACACCTGTGTAGACTCTCCTCACAGGATGTGAATCTGAGTGGCCTTCTGCTTTCTGCTAGGACCTGGCAGACGGAGATGGCTTCTTTGGTGAGGTGACTCTGGAGTGGAGGTCTGAAGCAGGGGAGGCACAAGCATGTGGCTATCTGTGAGGAAGGTGTCCCAACCACAGGAACAGCAAGTGCCAAAGCCAGAGGCCAGACTGCTTGGCATCTTCGTGGCTAGAGCAGAGCATGAGGGAAGAGCCATGCAGGCAAAGCCAGAGAGCAGGCAGGGGCGCGTGGAGGACCTGGCCAGAGAGCGGGCAGGGGCGCGTGGGGGACCTGGCCAGAGAGCGGACAGGGGGGCGTGGGGGACCTGGCCAGAGAGCGGGCAGGGATCACATCGGGGGCCTGGCCAGAAAGTGGGCAGGGGAACATGGGGGTCTGACCAGAGTCGGGCAGGGGGACATGGGGGCCTGGCCAGAGAGCAGGCAGGGGCACGTTGGGGGCCTAGCCAGAGAGTGGGCAGGGGCACGTCAGGGGCCTGGCCAGAGAGCAGGCAGGGGTATGTGGGAGACCTGGCCAGAGAGCGGGCAGGGGGGTGCAGGGGCCTGGCCAGAGAGCAGGCAGGGGTGTGTGGGAGACCTGGCCAGAGAGAGGGCAGGGATCACATCGGGGGCCTGGCCAGAGAGCAGGCAGGGGGACATAGGGGTCTGACCAGAGTCGGGCAGGGGGACATGGGGGCCTGGCCAGAGAGCAGGCAGGGGTGTGTGGGGGGCCTGGTCAAGGAGCGGGGGGTGGCCTGGGAGACATTGCAAGGACTCAGGCTTTCCTCTGAGAGAAAGAAACCCCTTGTGGCATTTCAAATGGCCAAGTGACTTGGTCAACACACACTGAAAAGGGCCACTCTGGTGGCTGTGTTGAGAATGGACTATCATGGGAGAGACACCTGGGGACTGCAGTCATCTGGCAATGGATTGGACCGGGGGTGGGAGTCGTGGAGCTGGTGAGATACATAGGTTGAGGTGGAGCCAAAGGATTCACTAGTGCATTGGAGTGAAAGAAAGGAGCTGTGGCCCCAGAGCAGTGACTCACGCCTGTAATCTCAGCACTTTGGGAGACTGAGGTGGGCAGATCACCTGAGGTTGGGAGTTCGAGACCAGCCTGGCCAACATGGTGAAACCCCTTCTGTACAAAAATTAGCCAGGCCTGTTAGTGTATGTGTGTAATCCCAGTTACTAGGGAACCTGAGGCAGGAGAATCGGTTGAACCCAGGAGGTGGAGGTTGCAGTGAGCTGAGATCACATCACTACACTCCAGCCTGGGTGACAGAGTGAGACTCTTATCTCAAAAAAAAAAAAAAAAAAGAAAAAGAAAAAGAAAGAAAGGAGCTGTGGGCAACACCAAGGGTTTCGTCCTGAGCCACTGGAAGGCTTTACTGAGATGGAGAAGACTATGGGAGAGGCAGGTTTCATGGAAGATCCAGAGTTCAAGTCTGAACATGTCAACCAGAGGCACAGTCTAGACTGTGGCGGTGCATCCTAGGCGTCGGGAGGTCAGCCCACCACCTGGCCCCGAATGCACACAGCTCCCAAGTCTCCCCAGCTGGGCAAAGGCACTCCGCCTTCCCCTCCCGTCCTCCCCTGCCCCCTTCCCTGTTAGAAGTTCTCCCTTCCCTCTAACTGAAATTCCCTGTCTCCCTGGACCGGCCCCTTCTGCTCCCCCATTGAATGACCAAGTGCCCAGATACAGCTGCGTTTAGGAACAGGGAAGGAGAAGAAAATAAGGGACCCAGGAGAAGATTCCTGCCCGGGTAGAGTGGGAGGCAGTGGGGCTGTTTTCCTCTCCTGGCAACTTAAGAAGCTTGTACCAAAAAATAAATGCGGAGTGAGAGTAACCCCAATCTCACTTGGGTCAGAGTAATCAAAATGTAATTGGGTTTGTGAATAACTAATGTTTACCCTGATGTTGTCCTAATAGGACGATGAGACCTGTAGATGTGACTCTGCCATCTCTGCTCCATGAGACACATGGGTTTTCACAGAAACTGGGTCAGGCAGCAGGAGATGGGGAGAGAAGTCACCGTCCTGAGCTAGGTGACCAGGACAGCGGGAGGCTCAGGAGAGTCTCTGGGCAGAGGCAAGGAGGCCGCCATTCAGGGAACTGAGTGTCTAGGAGAGCAGTTTTGCCCTGGAATAATGATAACTATGATCCTCATTGTATGTGCCACTTACTAAACACCCACTATGTACCATATACTTAACACATATCCCTACAGTAACCTGGTGAGGTGAATTTCACTATCCCCACCTTACAGATAAGACTACTGAGGCACTGGCTCCGGGCATCTCATCTAGTTGGTGGCACAGAGGAGTCCAAGATCAGGTTGTCTAGAGTCCAGCTCTTCTCACGACCCTAGTCTGCCTCCACAGAACCAGGGATGCCAGACAAGGAGGACACTGCCTTCAGGACCCTTCTGTGGAGGTTCCCTGTGGTGCAGAAGTTGGGAGTGGAGGCAGAAACAGCTGTGAAAATTCTGATTTGTTTGTTTCTCTGAGCCAAGCTAAAGTGGATAATGAAGCCAGGCTGGCGATGACCTTCCTGTGGGTGATAATGGTGGTAGTGGTGACGCTGACTGCAGCGGGATGATGGTGACATCACCAGCGACACCACTGGTCTTATTGATAGCGGCAGTGCCCAGGGTGGTGTGGGGGTAACAGCATGAGTGGGTGTGGGGATGCTGTTATTGATCCTGCTAGGGCCAGTTTAGCTTGGAGGGGAGAGTGATGTCCATCACTACAGTGGTGGCAATGCTGCTAGAGACCTCCTAGGTAGTTGGACTCAGGCTGGCATTGCTGCTGGGACCTTCCCTCACCCCCACCAGGAGGGCCCTTCTGCCTCCTCCCTACCCTCAGTGAAGGGGGCAGGGCTCAGAGCCTCCCGTAGAACTGGCTTTATTGCGTTTCCTGTTCTGGACAGTGTAAGCGATGGCCCTGCCTCTCGAGAGAGACAAATGTGATAAATAACCAGGGAGGACAAGCGGGAGGAGGCAGTCCAGCCACCAGAAGTCATAAGTCTCTGTCCAGCCATGTGGCAGGCTCATTACGGAAAGCTTCGGGGCCATCCCGGGCTGCAGAGCATGGGGCTCGGGAGAGCCCCCCGATGAGGGGCTCCTGATGAATCTGCAGCTTAGGGCTCGTGGAATTACCAGCCTCAATCTCTCAGCCCCTTCCATACACCAGACCAGTCATGCCCAACCCACCCTGCAGCTGCGTCCCCTCTTCCACTCCCCTCCCTCCATCCTGGGAAATCCAGGGAGGCATCTGACAAAGGCTTTCCTGGTGTTCTTGGAAGTAGGATGGACAAATATGAGCTGGAGAGCAGTCCAGTTAGATGCACTGGACTGCAACAGACCCACAGAGGCCTGGGTTCACATCCCAGCTCTAGCAATTACAGGACATGTGGTGTTGGCAGTTGTCTTAACCTCTCCTCATGTGCAAAGTGACGACAGCACAAACTCTGCTTCGTTCAGTTCAAAATGTGAGATGATATAAGTAAGCTACTGATCAATAATTAACATTTGTGTGCCTTCTGTGAGCCTGGTATGGGTCAATACATAAATTATTTTTTATCTTTATATAAATTATCTCATTTAATTCACACAGATCCTGTCCTAAGGAAACTAGTGCAAAGATGCTATTTGCCTAATGACACACAGCTAACAAGTGACAGAAAGTGTATTTGAACTCAGGTAATCTGACATCAGACTCTCTATCACTAGATTGTTTACCTGGTATACCTAGAAACATAACAATGCATATTTATTGAGCAGTTACTAAATTAAGCCAGACTTCTGCAGTCCTCCCAACTGCAAGCTATATTTGACATTTGCATAAAATATTACATTTTTATAGGCTTTCTAATTTAACCCCAGAAAACCTTGTAAAATGGGTATTATTATCTATTATCCAGAATCCCCTAACAGATGCTTAAAAAGGCAAAGTGATTTATCCAAGATCACACATCTAGAAGTGGTGAGGCCAGGGCCTGAGCTCAGCATTTCTGACAACTAACCTCAAAGTCTTTCATGACACTGTGATGCCCTCCCCTGCCATCTCGCCCCACCAACTTATTGGGTTTGCCCTGTTACCCTCAACATGTTGTTTCTGGATTCTTGCGTCTTGCATACAGCCTCATCACTCTTCAAGAAAAACATGGCATCCTGATTATGAACAATGACAACTGGAATCACCAGCTCCTCCGTGATTCAGCTTCTCACTAAAGCAATGCTCACTCTCCAGCTGCCTCCTGCCATCAAATATACTCATTTGCAAAAATAATTGGCTGAGGTTAAGAGTAGAGTCAGTGCATATCCAGAATGTAAAAAAGAAACTCCTACAAATCAATAAGAAAAAGGCAGACAATCCGATAGAAAAATGAGCAAAAGATTTAAACAGACACTTCACAAAAGAGGCTATCCAAATGGCCAGTAAGCACATGGAAAGGGCCCTACATCATTAGTCATCAGGGAAATACAAATCCAGTGAGATATCACTTCTATCACTTTATGCTATAGAAGGGATAACATTTAAAAGACTAACAATACCAAATGTTGGTAAGATTCGTGTATTGCTGGTGGGAATATAAAATGGTGCAACTACTTTCCAAAACTCTGGCAAAGCTGCAAAATGGATACATCATGACCCAGAGATTCCACTCCTAGGTACAGACTCAACATAGGAGTACCTACGTGCACCACATTATAAATAACAAAATGGTCATAGCAGCATGACTCATAATAGCCCTAAACTGGAAGAACACTCATCACCAGTAGAATGGATAAATAAATTGTGCATATTCATATAATAGAATATTATGCACCCATGAGAGTAAGCATCTATGATAGCATACAATGAATTTCACATATAATGTTGAAAAAAACGCAAATACAAAAGAATACATTCCGTGTGATTTCATTTATGCAAAGTTCAAAAATGGGAGAAGTTAGTCTGTGGTGTTGGAAGTCACACGAGGGTTACTCCCGGCAAGGGGAGGTGACAGAAAGGAGAAATGAGGGCACTTTCAAGGGGGCAGGGTGGTATTGTTCCGTTTCTTGATCTGGGTGATGAATAGATGGTGGGTCACTTTGTGAAAAGTCATCAAGCTGTACAGTTATGATGTGGGGACTTTTCCAAATGCATTCTTCAGCAAAAAGTTGAGAAAAAAAGTTTGGTGTTGGTGACTGGAAAACAGAATCCACTCTTCTCTTGACAGGGTTGCCAGACTGACAAAAAGGAAACCATGTCAGATGTGATGTGTCTTGTCTTCACTGAGAAATGTGACAAGGACTCTTGTGATGTCCTTGAGAACAAATGGACAAGCATGCCTGGGAGACTGTGTAATTAGGTGGATTGAACCACTGTCTCCAAAGGGTACTGATTAAGGAATCTGTGTCCACCTGGAGGGAAACTCCTAGTGCCTCCAGGCTCTGTCCTCAGCCTGGGCAGTCGAACACTGTTATCAGGGACTGCAATGAAGACATAACAGGCAGGCTTATCACCTTCGTGGATGACACAGAGCCAGGAAGGAGAGAGAGGACAGGGCACGCAGAAACAAGATCCAAAATGATTTTGGCAGAATGGTCAAATGGAGCAAATCAAATAAGATGAAATTGAGTTGAGGCTCTGTGGAAGGCTCTGGGATTGGAGCTAAAAGCTAAGTTCGTGGGAACAGGATGGGGGCAGAGGGAGTCATGAGGTTATAGCTGCAGCTAGGCAAGTGGAAGGTGTAAGCTCCCCAAGGGCAGGGACTCTCCCGTTTGTCTCTGCATCCCGGGGCCTACCTCGGGGCCTGGCGCAAACGAAACACTCTGAAACTGTTGCCAGGTTAATCCATGAATGAAGGATGGGCAGTGCCTAACTGTGACACCTTGGTCCCAAGGCCATTTGAGGGAATCAATGGATGCGTGGAGTTGAATATCCTGCTCTGGCAGATGCAATCAGCAAGCTGTCACTCAGTTCCGGGCCCTTCTAAAGGAATGTAGACAAACTACCACCCACACCAGGTCAGACCAGAAGCAGGGAGCTATTTCTGAGGAATCACAGAAGGCACTGATCATATTTACCCAGCAAAAGAGAAGCCTGGGGATAGGGGCAGGGGTGAGGAGGATCAGCGTCAAAAACCTGCAGGGTGGCCCCATCCTCCACGGTCTCACAGTCCATGGACAGAGCTGGATTTGCCATGTAGCTAACGTAGCTTGTGCTTCGGGGCCACTCACTTACATAGGCCCCTTCCAAGATCCTCAGAAGGGCTTTAGCAAACATGTGCATGTGGTCATATGGCTTTATACAATTTGCAAATGTAGAAACTTGAACCACGATCAGCTAAGATCCCTGTCTCTTTTCCACTCTAACTTTCTCCTCATCACACTTTCCCTTGTGTTGGGTGGTACTGGAGTGGCCATGGGCATTTATGGGATCCAGCTCAGGGGAATTTGAGTAAGAGATCCATTTAGGTTGGGTTTAGTGGATATGTTTATTTGATCTGCAGTCACTTCCATGTTAGCTAAGGAATACTCCTGACACCCACTGTGCTGACTGACTCACTGGGCAACAGGACACAGAGGCAGAGGTCAGATCTCCGTATGATTGTGCCATGCCTGGCGCCAGAAGTATGTGTCCAGCAAAGAAGAAATAGTTTCAAATGTGCGGGGCTGGAAAACCAAAGCAAATCAAAAC
The DNA here is from genome assembly GCF_049350105.2 of Macaca mulatta. NCBI lineage: Eukaryota > Metazoa > Chordata > Mammalia > Primates > Cercopithecidae > Macaca > Macaca mulatta. The sequence continues at coordinate 144,466,977 of NC_133409.1, read as the reverse complement.
AAAACCCTGCAGGGTGGTCCTGTGTGAGGCGTTACTCATACTCCATGGTGCTAAAGGTTCGGAACAGGGACCAAGGGCAGAGTTTTGGGCTTCATACAAGGATACTTTCTTTTTTTGTTTGTTTTGTTTTTGTTTTTGTTTTGAGATGGAGTTTCGCTCTGTCGCCAGGCTGGAGTGCAGTGGTGTGATCTCGGCTCACTGCAACCTCCGCCTCCTGAGTTCAACTGATCCTCCTGCCACAGCCTCCCAAGGAGCTACATACGAGGAGACTTTCTAATAGAGCTCTGCAAAGAAGGACAGGCATCCTTCGTGTTTGTCTGTGTCTTCTAAGTATCCAGCACTATCTTGCATTACTTTTCAGCATGGATGGAGTGAGATCCCGTCACCAGAAGGGGTTTCCGCATAGGATGAAACACCCACCAGGGGTATAGGAGAGCATGCTTGCCTTTGCTGACTTCAAGAGTCTAAAGTTCTAACCAGTTCATTCAGGAGGCGAATCCCCAGTTGGTGCTATTGAAGACCAGCCATCTAATCTATTATCTAGTGCCTCTACTTCATGGAGCATCCCAAAGCAAGATTTTTAAGGATTTAAAAAAATTTTTTTAATTGTGATAAAATACATGTAATATATAATTTTTTATTTTTTATTTTTTGAGACAGGCTCTGGCTCTGTCACCCAGGTTGGAGTACAGTGGCGTGATCTCGGGTCACTGCAACCTCTGGCTCCTGAGCTCAAGCAATCTTCCCACCTCAGTCTGCCTAGTAGCAGAGATTATAGGCGTGCCACCATGCCTAGCTAATTTTTGTATTTTTTGTAGAGACAGGGTTTTGCCCTGTTGCCTAGGCTGGTCTTGAACTCCTGGACTCAAGCAATCCACTTGCCTCAGCCTCCCAAAGTGCTGGGATTACATGCATGAGGCACCATGCCTGTCCCATCTTAACCATTTTTATGTGTACGACTCAGTAGAGTTAAGTATATGCATATTGCTGAGCAACGACTTTCCAGAACTTTTTCATTTTGTAAAATAGAAACTCTGTACCCATTAAAAAACAACTCAGCCTTCCTCTCTCCCTACAGCTCCTGGCAACCACCATTCTGCTTTCTGTTTCTGTGAGTTTGACCACTGTTGATGCCTCAATAAGTTAAATAATATAGTATTTGTCTTTTTGTGACTGTTTAGGGTTTGGTTTCTGCATTTTAAAAAATGAAGTATAATTTACATACAATAAAATGCATAAATCCTAGGTGTAAAGCTCAGTGACTTTTTAACCTATGCATACAAGTGTGTTACCACAACCCAGATCAAGATATGGTCCTTCCAGTGCCCCAGAAGGCTCCTGTGTCCCTTGTCCCACCACTCCCCTCACCTGAAGGTTACCCACATTACTGGCTTCTGCCAAAATTATTTCTAGCAGAACACAGTAGCTGAGCTTGGATTCAAAAGTCCTGGTTTCTCTTCCCCTTATTTTATTTTATTTGTGTCATCAAAGCTCACTGCAGCCTCAACCTCTGGGGCTAACGCAATCCTCCCACCTCAGCCTCAGGAATAGCTAGAACTACAGACATGCGCCAACACGCCCGGCTAATTGTTGTACGTTTTTTTTTAGAGAGATAAGATCTCACTATGTTTCCCAGGCTCATCTAAAAGTCCTGGTCTCAAATAATCCCCCCACCTTGGCCTCCCAAAATGTTCGGAATCCAGGCATGAGCCACTATGCCCGGCCTCTTCCCTTGTTAACAGTGCCGCTTTAGACAAGTTAGTCTGAGCCACGGTTTCCTCTGCTGTGAAATGGGGATGCTAATGTCTACAACACAGGAGCTGCTTCAGAGAGGAATCCAAGACATAGCTTATAAGAAAGAGCCCAGAAGAGATTCAGAACACGTTGGTCAAAATATGAATGTCCTCCCCTCATAGTGGCACCACGGTGGGGTGTTGAGGGAAGGACACTGTACAATGGGTGTAAAGAGAGGGGTCCTAGGCTATAGATGACTTCAAGAATGAAGGTCCATGGCAGGAGCTTTGGGAGTATCCCACTATGTGGAAAACCTGGTCAAACTAGCTGAGCTACCGGTCACAGACCTGGGTCCACAAACCCATAAATAGCCTCATGTGCAACCTGCCGATCAGCCACTAGCTCTAAGTCCCATGAGCACTGAGACTGCGACTCTATTGCTCACCCTTGTACCCTGTGGTTCAGTGTTCTCCAAAGTGAGCAAGCACCAGAAGCACCTGGAGGGGCTGCTAAGAATAAAATAGAGCTCGTAGGGTCCCACACCCAGGGTGTCTGATTCAGGATTTCTGAGATAGGACTTGAAATTTTTCATTTTCCACAGGATGCGGATACTGCTGGTCCAGAGGCCACGCTTGGAGAACCACTGGTGTAGTGCAACCTGCTGATACCAGGCCTGGAGCCCCTGCACCCACGCGGTGCACCCACCCCTCAGCTACTGTGGATATTGGCTGCTAATGGCTCCCAGCTGCCCCTTTGCTGGGGTCTCACCATCTGCTGATGGGAAGCACCTTGCCCTGGAGGTTACCCACCCTCAACAGCACACAGGTAATGACCAACCGAGAAGAGTGCGAAGGGCTGGCCTTCTTCTTAAACGGGGAGAAAACTTTACAGTGTGGCGTATGCTCCAGAGCCCTCTGTGGATCAAGCCGAGGCTAGACTGTAGCTGAGAGCACATCCTTGCTCAGCCTCCTCCTCTGCCAGGGATTCCTGAGAAGTGAGCACTCCCTGAGGAAGCAAAGGTGTCTGAATCCCTGTCTCAGGTTCTGCTTCCAGCAAACCTGATCCAAGACATAGAGCCGGTGCTTAGTAGTATTTGTCGAGTGAATGAGCAAGTGTGAGATGCACCAGGCATGGGAAGACAAGCCCCTTCTTTCTACTCCCCCTACCCAGCTCAGACTGCAGGACCCGAGGTTCACGTGGCCTGGGTTGGCAGGGCCTCCCTGGCCGCAACCTGGTTGCAGTAGCTGCTGTCTCTGTCTGCTGTGCTGTGTCCAGGAGAGGCTGCCGTGGGCCTCCCCGGATGGATTGATTAATTAATTATCGCCATCCTGACAGCTCTGGGCTGCTGGCAGGGCCCTCGGCACCCCTCCCAGTTCCTTTTGGCAGGTGAGATCTTCATTTCCCAGCACTTGGCAGAGTCAGGCTGGGGAGGGGGTAGAACTGAATGTTGTGGGGTGGGGTTGGGGGGCAGAGGGGGCAGGGTGGGGAGTAGTCCAGAGGGAGAAGACACAGGCAGAAGAAAGGCCTGGAAAATTGGTATTTCTTAGTCTCTCATCTAGGGTCTCCATGTGGAGAATTTATCCCACTGTCCAGATTGAGAAACTGAGGGCTGGAGATTTGCCTAGATTCACAGGTTTGGCGGAGAGAGGAGCAACATCCCAGGCCCTTTGCCTCCCAAGTTGGCTTTTGGCCTGCTTTGGAGTGTGGGTGGTAAGGGAAGAGGGATTTCTAGTAACTTCTCTCCCCTTTTCTTCTCTCTACTGAAAATCTTCCCCATCAGCAGGTGCCTCCCCAGCTTGAGACAGACCAGGAGAAATGAAGAGATGCTCCACTTTCAGCTCTTTGAGTTTCTCCATGGCTCCCCCACCCCACTCTCCATCCCACCCTCTCCTGGGCTGAGCTGACAGCTGTCAGGCTAAGAGGAGTGACAGGTGCTTTTGTGATTAATCACTGCAGACCACACACCAAGGAGAAGGGACAGAGGGGAGGACTGGAAGGGCCCCCACAGCCTTCTCCAGGTGGGAGGTTTCCAGGGTGGGCATCCTCTCTGGTGTTCTCTTTGTAGCACTGTGAAAGCCTGGTTACAAGCCTGGCATTAGTGTTTGCAAGGCAGTCCATGGTGCTGGCCACTTTTGACGAGGAGATAAGAGTTCACCTCTTTGGCCAGGTGCAGTGGCTCGTGCCTGTAATCCCAACACTTTGGGAGACCAAGGCTGGAGAATCACTTGAGCCCAGGAGTTCGAGACCAGCCTGGGCAACATAGCAAGATCCGCATCTCTACAAAAAATAAGAAAAAATTAGTCAGACATGGTGGCACTCACCTGTAGTCCTACCTACTTGTAAGGTTGAGGGGAGAGGATTGCTTGAGCCCGGGAGGTCGAGGCTGCACTCGAGCCTGGGTAACAGAGTGAGACCTTGTCTTAAAAAAAAAAGAATTCACCTCCTGGTGCCTCAGTTTCCTTATCTCTAAAATGGAGATGGTAATAATACTTACCTCAGATGGCTGGGAGGACCCAATGAGTTAATACACATAGAGCAGTGAGGACAGTCACTGGTGTGTTGTAAGTACTATAAGCACAATTACTACCAATTTTCATTAAATCTAAACTGTCATGGTTTGGACACACCATGACTTTATGTATGTCTAAGGAAAAAAAAAACTGCTGGAAATATAACATTTGCTGCTTGTAAGACACTTCCTAGTTTCAGAAATGTTAAAATTGTGGGAAAAATATGCTTCTTAGAAAGAAGAAATATGGCATTATTCTCATTCTTATTGCTCTCTAACTGAAGCACTTAGCCTCCCACCAGCAGCGCAGCAAGTGCTGAATAAACATTTGTTGAACAAATGAATGACAGGTCAGCACAGGTTGGAGGAAGGCAAAGGGAGCCCAGTCCCTCTACCTCACACTGGCTCCCGACTCCCTCACCTAGGAGCCTCCAAGGACAATGGTTTTTCCATCTCTACCCCTTCCCCTTTTCCAAACTCCAGCACCCGGCACAGCTCCCAAGGGGTTACTTGGGTAGACTGGCTAGTGGCCCCTTCCCCACACCTACTCATCCAGTGCTCCGCCCAGATAAAACACACCTTCTCTGTGGGCCCCTCAAGAGTGACTGGTCACAGGGAAGGGCAGTTCGAAAGAAGGAAGGACTTCCCAGCTCCTGAACTGACTGCAGAGCAATGCTCTTGGGGTGGAGGGACGGGATGAGGAAAGGGGAACAATGGGTGTATCCCCCTCCTTTGCTTTTTCTTTTTTTTTTTTGAGATGGAGTCTCCCTCTGTCACCCAGGCTGGAGTGCAGTGGCACAATCTCAGCTCTCTGCAGCCTCCGTCTCCCAGGTTCAAGCAATTCTCCCGCCTCAGCCTCCCGAGTGGCTGGGATTACAGGCGTGTACCACCACACCCGGCTAATTTTTGTATTGTTAGTAGAGACAAGGTCTCACCATGTTGCCCAGGCTGGGCTCAAACTCCTGAGCTCAGGTGATCCACCCGCCTCAGCCTCCCAGAGTGCTGGGATTACAGGTGTGATCCACTGTGCCCAGCCTTCTCTCTCTTCCTTTTCTTCTCCCCTCTCCTCTAAAAGGAGATTCAAATCCCAGCTGACATTAGCAGCATGACCTTGGTCATGTCACTTAACTTGGTGAAACCTCAGTTTTCCCTATCTGTAAAGTGGGGCTAGCAATAGTGACTCCCTCCTGCACTTGCTGAGAGAGTTAAATAAAGCAGTAGACTGTCTGGCAGAGGACCCCACTCCCTTCCTCCACCCTCCCCTCACTCCTTGGCTCCCTCACCTGCTTCTTCTTTCTCTCTCCTCCTACCACTCTCCGGCCCTGCCATACAACCTACTTAATACAAAGACTGATTAATTTCCCCTCTTGCTGCTGAGATGCACTTTAATCCTGGGGGGAGAGAGGAGGGCAGCGGGCCCAAGGCCAATGGAAATCTGGGGCTGGGGGCAGCAGTGCCAGTGAGGGGCCTTCCTCACGCAGGGAATCGCACTCTGGCTGTTCCCACAAAGATTTAATTTGTGTCTTAATGGGCCTCAGCCTCCTCCGTAAAAGCCCTAAAGTGCCTTTTTATTTAAAAAAAATAAATAAAAGTTGCTGATTGTGTCTACTGCTTCCTGGGGGATGGTGGAGGAAGGGCAGGGGAGAGGGAAGATGGGGAGAGAAGAGGAAGGGGTGGTAGGGCCTTGGGGCTGTCAGATTCTGCTTTTCCCTTGGCCCCCCATTTCCCAGGACCAGCACCATGGGGAATCAGCCCTGGGGGCAGTGAGGATGTGGGCGCTCTCGGCTGACCTTTTAGAACAATTGTGATCTGAATTACTGGACCCTATTTCCCTGGGTCCCAGCCCCTGGTAGGTCAGGGAAGGTCTGGCTGCAGCCATTCCACTTAATCCAACCAACAGCCTGGCGGGACCCAGTGGCTCACACCTGTAATCCCAGCACTATGGGAGGCCAAGGCGGGCGGATCATGAGATCGGGAGCATGAGACCAGCCTGGCCAACATAGTGAAACCCCATCTCTACAAAAAAATTAAGAAAAAAAAAAATTAGCTGGGCATGGTGGTGGGCACCTGTAATCCCAGCTATTTGGAAGGCTGAGGCTTGAACCCTGGAGGTGGAGGTTACAGTGAGCCGAGATCGTGCCATTGCACTCCAGCCCGGGTGACAGTGCATGACTCCATCTCAAAAAAAAAAAAAAAAAAAAAAACAAAACCAGCTGATCAGACAGACATCCTAGACTGTATGAAGATCTGTCAGGGGCCCCTGGAGCTTTAGGGAGAAGGGGACGGATGGAAAAAGGAACTGAATATTTTGCCAAGTGCTTAGTTGGTTCTCACTGGAGAATTGTAGCAAGTTCCACCTCCTTCTCCCTCCCCCAACACAGCAACTGCTCAGTATCCCCTTTGAAGCTCCCTGGCAGACAGAGATGAGCGAAGACCCTGGCTTTGTCAAAAGCAAAATTACAACAGATTTATAGATTTCACTGGCTTCTATTCACAATTCATGAATCAGGGGAGCTTCCATTCTACAAAACAGAATGGGAGCTCCCACTGCGCAATGGCAGAACAGTGGGTTTGTAAAGTGGGAACAAGGAAACAGAACAATAGAAATAAATTAATTGATTAACATCAGATTAGTTCATGTTGCCTTTCTGTAAGAGGTAAAGTAGAAGGGGTTCCTTATTACACTGACTCAGGTAGACTGGAATTTCCTGTTTTCAGAAAAAGACTGGTATATTTTGGGATCTGCTTCCTTAAAGTTGCAGTTCGACTATATGCCATTTCGCATGAGTGACTCCATTTTGGTTTGGGCTGGTCTGCTGGGGCCTAGTGCAGGAGCTCAGTCCAAAACAATGGCCTCTCACAATTTCAACACCCTCAACCACCTCTGCATCTGTAGCTCCTCCTGGAATCCCTCTTGCTGCCTTTTGTCTCTTTCATAGCTGAAAAATTCCCACACTCTCCAATATTGGAGCAGATGAGTATGGGGACTGCTGAGGAACCTAGAGTGCGGTGGTCAGGTTTCCCAGCTGGAGACACCAATTCCAAAAACAGGACTCCGAAATCATTGTCTTTTAGTATCAAGATCTCTCCTTCCAACAGTGGAGCCCAGGTAGGTAGTTGCAATGGGGAGTAGATATATCTGAGCATCACAATTCATTGTCAATCAAGATAACATGTTGCACTGCAGATAAAGGTGAAAATAGCCAAGCACCAGCTTTCCTTCTGTTGAAGCTTCTTATGTCTTAAAAAAAATTACTTTTTGCCGGGCATGGTGGTTCACGCCTGTAATCCCAGCGCTTTGGGAGGCCAAGGCAGGCAGATCACCTGAGGTCAGGAGGTCGAGACCAGCCTGGCCAACATGGTGAAACCCCATCTCTACTAAAAATGCAAAAATTAGCCAGGCGTGGTGGCAGACACCTGTGATCCCAGCTACTCTGGAGGCTGAGGCAGGAGAATCACTTAAACTGGGGAAGCGGAGGTTGCAGTGAGCTGAGATTGTGCCGCTGCACTCCAGCCTGGGTGACAGAACCAGACTCTGTCTCAAAAAAATTTTTTTAAATTATTTGTAGAGACGAGGTCTCACTCTGTTGCCCAAGCTGGTCTTGAACTCCCGGGCTCAAGTGATCTTTCCACCTTGGCCTTTCAAAATGCTGAGATTACAAGCATGAGCCACTATGCCCAGCCAGAGGCTTCTCATGTCTTATTTCACTGTGCCAACCTCATCCCACTGGGCATTGATGATTGTGCCTATTAGTCAAATGGGAAAACTGAGGCAGTAGGAAAGAAAACAGGAGCCAGTAGATTACACGACTAAGGAATCAGAAAGTCAACCAAGCTAAGGGGAGCCAGCCTTATTTCCCTCCTCTCCTACCCCAATTTCCTAACTCTAATTCGTTCTACTTCTCTAGCCCAGTTCCAGGATATTTTTAATGGGAAGAATTAGGCAGAAGTTACATTGCCAAATACCCGCTTTGCCATGGTGCCATGGTTCTCTGGAATTCTGATCTCTGGAGGGTACCTAAAGCAGTGATAACTGCAGAAGGAAGCCAGGTAGAGAACATAAATGTGCAAATCAGACCTCGGGCAGCACTGCAGGGAGTTGGGAAGCCTGAGGCACGCTAGACAGTGCATGAGCTTCCTTACAGCAACCAATCTTAAATAATTAAAATTAAGAATGTGAGTCTCCTGATTAAAGTAATTGCGTATACTCATTTGTCTCTTCTCCTTCCTAAAACACCACTAAATGGCAGTCAAAGGTATTTTTAAATAAAGGCAAAACCACACAAAACAGTGAAAAATGATAGCAGATGAGAGAGATTACAATTTTGGAAGTTGGAAAGCTGATAGATGGGTAGCATGAAGGCTAATTTATGTGTTAACTTGTCTGGGCCAAGGGATGCCCAGATAGCTGATAAAACATTTCTGGGTGTATCTGTGAGGGTGTTTCTGGAAGAGATCAGCATTTGAATTGATAGACTAAGTAAAGATCCACGCTCACCAATGTGGGAGAACATCATTTCATTTATTGAGGGACAAAATTGAACAAAACAATGGAAGAAGGGCAAATTCACTCTGGTTTTTTTGTTTGTTTTTTCTTTCTGAGAGGGTCTCACTCTATCATCCGGACTGGAGTGCAGTGGTATGAGCTCAGCTAACTGCAACCTCCGCCTCCCGGGTTCAAGCAATTCTCCTGCCTCAGCCTCCGAGTAGCTGGGATTACAGGTGTGTACCACCACACCCAGCTAATTTTTGTAGTTTTAGTAGAGACAGGGTTTCACCATGTTGGCCAGGCTGGTCTCAAACTCCTGACCTCAAGTGATCCGCCCACCTCAGCCTCCCAGAGTGCTGGGATTATAAGTGTAAGCCACTGCACCCAGTCACAAATTCACTCTCTTGAGCTGAGACATCCATCCTCTACTGCCCTTAGATATCAGAGCTCCTGGTCCTCGGGCCTTGGGACCCCAGGGCACACACCAGTCCCCTCCCCTGACCCCTGTGCAAGTTCCCGAGCTTTCAGACTCAGGCTGAATTGTCCCATCAGCTTTCCTGGTCCTCCAACTTGCAGATGGCATATCATGGGACTTCTTAGCCTCCATAATTGTGTAAGCTAACTCCATAATAAATCTCCTCTAATGTATCTCTATATATATTCCATTGGTTCTGTTTCTCTGGAGAACCCTGAGTCATACAAGTGGTAATGAATTTTTACTGTATAAAAAGGAGAATCGTAACCCTGTAAGTTTGGGGGTCTGGAGGGGGTTTGCCAACAAAAAGCCAGACAATTCGCACCAGAGAACCTCAGCAAGGCCCATGTGAAGACACCAGGTACCACCGCAGGTGGGAATGAGGGGAAGGCTGAAAACTGGAATATTAGTTAAAAGCCTCTAGTAGATACAATGAGAGCCTCAGATCTCAGCCAATTACTCTGCTCTCACCCCAGTAGAAGACTGAAGGTTTATTCCCAGCAAAGGTTGAACCAAAGGGCCCCTGGTCACAGGACTAACAGGCTAACGGGAGGCGGGGTGCTATACAAATGCTCCTTAACTTACAGTGGGGCTATATCCAGACAAACGTATCATAAGCTGAAAATATTATAAGTTGAAAACGCATTTAATACTCTAATAAACCCAACATAAAGTTGAAAACATTGTAAGTCAAACCACTATAAGTTGGCAATCTTTTAAGGTATAAGATTTTTTTGTTGGGTTTTTTTATTTGGTTGGTTGGTTTTTGAGACAGGGTCTCACTCTGTCACCCAGGCTGGAGTACAGTGGTACAGTCTTGGCTCACTGCAACCTATGCCCCCTGGGGTCAAACGACCCTTCCACCTCAGCCTCCCAAGCAGCTGGGACCACAGGTGCACACCACCACACCTGGCTTTTTAAAAATAGTAGATATGGGGTCTTGTCATATTGCCCAGACTGGTCTTGGACTTCTGGGCTCAAGCAATCTGCCCACCTCAGCCTTTCGAACTGCTGTAATTACAGACGTGAGCCGCTGCTTAGGGCCTTTTTAGTTTTGTTTTGTTTTTGAGACAGGGTTTTTTGTCTGTTTGATTTTGAGACAGGGTCTTTTGTCTGTTTGTCTTTGAGACGGGGTCTTGCCCTGTTGCCCAGACTGGAGTGCAGGCGCTATTATGGCTTACTGCAGCTTTAACCTCCTGGGCTTAAGCAATCCTCACAAGCAATCCTCAGCTTCCCAAGTAGCTGGGACTATAGGCGAGCACCACCATGCCTGGATACTTTTATTTTATTTTATTTTATTATTTTATTTATTTAGAGACAGAGTCTCGCTCTGTCGCCCAGGCTGGAATGCAATGGCGTGATCTCGGCTCACTGCAACCTCCACCTCCCAGGTTCAAGCGATTCTCATGCCTCAGCCTCTCGAGTAGCTGGGACTACAGGCACATGCCACTGTACCTGGGCTAATTTTTGTATTTTTAGTAGAGACAGGATTTCACCATGTTGTCCAGGCTGGTCTCAAATTTCTGACCTCAAGTGATCCGCCCGCCTCAGCCTCCCAAAGTGCTGAGATTACAGACCTGAGCCACCATGCTTAGCCCCTGTATAAGTTTCCAAGAATGGCCATAACAAATTAACACAAATTGCGTGGCTTAGAACAATAGAAATGTATTGTCTCATAGTTCTGGAGGCAAGAAGTCTGAAACCAAGGTGTTGGCAGAGCTGTCCACCCTCCAGGAGCTCCAAAGAGATGCCATTCCTTGCCTCTTCTAGTTTCTGGTGGCTCCAGGTGTTCTTTGGCTTGTGACTGCATTGCTCCTGACTCTGGCTCCATCTTCACATGCCCTTCCTCCTCTTCTCTGTGTGTCTCTCTGTGTGTTGCTTATAGAACACTTGTCATTGGATTCGGAGCCCACCTGTATAATCCAGGATGACTTCATCCAGGATACTTAATTATATATTTAAAGACCCTTTTTCCAAATAAGTTCATATTAGGCCGGGCCCAGTGGCCCACACCTGTAATCCCAGAACTTTGGGAGGCTGATGCGGGCAGATCATGAGGTCAGGAGTTCGAGACCAGCCTGACCAACATGGTGAAACCCCATCCCTACTAAAAATACAAAAATTAGCCAGGCATGGTGGCACATGCCTGTAATCCCAGCTGCTCAGGAGGCTGATGCAGGAGAATTGCTTGAACCCAGGAGGCGGAGGTTGCAGTGAGCTGAGATTGTGCCACTGCACTGCAGACTGGGTAACAGAGCAAGACTCTGTCTCAAAAAAAAGAAAAAAAGTTTATATTAAAACATCCACAAGTTTCAGGGTTTATAACATGGACATACCTTTTTGAGGGTTGCCACTCAGCCCGCTGCAGATACTTTGCTGGAAAAGGTGATAAGGTGAAAGTCTATATTCTGAATAATGGAACTACAGCTCTCTCCCTCTGCTCAGTTCTCAGTATGCTGGCAGTCGGGTTTATACCCCCAGGCAGGAGATTGGAGAATCTCTCCTTGGAGAAACTGACTGGCTCAGGAGAAAGTGTGTATATACTGACACTGGGCATCTGCCAAGGAAGCAGCTGGGTCCCCACCTGATCACCCTTCTATGAGGCCCACATAGTTGACAGCTTTCCCATGGAGCTGTCAAATGATTTCCTAGTAACCCACTTTTAAATATGAGCAGACAGCAGGGATCATCACATGGGTACAGAAAGTCTCCAACTTGAAAGACAGAGACCAAAACAAACAGGCAAAAAGGAAATATGAGAAAACAGAAATTATGCAAGAAGCAGATTAAAACTTACAAAATAGAAAAGCAACATAAACATTATTTGTGGAGAGATGAGACTATGTTGTATCCATGAAATAAAAATAATATAAAAAGAAACAGACAACAAGTGCTCTTAACAATTAAAAATAATTTCAAAGGATCATGGCTTAAACTCAATATAAGGGTTGAAAGATAAAGTTGTGGGAATCTCCCATGAAATAGAAAAAAAACAAAACAAAACAAAGAGTGGGAAAATGTGAGAAAAAAAAAATCCAAAGATCAGTCAATTAAGTCTAACATAGGACTAATAGGAATATCAGAAAAGGAAGAACAGACTGGGGAGCAGTGGCTCATGCCTATAATCCCTGCACTTTGGGAGGCTGAGGAGAGAAGGCTGGTTGAGCCCAGGAACTCAAGAACAGCCAGGGCAAAATAACAAGACCCCATTTCTAAATAAGCAACTAAGAAAAAGAACTGAGACTATAGAGGGAAAAAATAGGTAAAGAAATAATAAAAGAGGCAGATGCAGTGGCTCACGCCTGTAATCCCAGCACTTTGGGAGGCTGAGGTGGATGGATCACCTGAGGTGAGGAATTCGAGACCAGCCTGCCCAACATGGTGAGACCCTGTCTCTGCTAAAAATACAAAAATTAGCTGGGCGTGGTGGCGGGCGCCTGTAATCCCAACTACTCGGGAGGCTGAGGCAGGAGAATCGCTTGAACCCAGGAGGCGGAGGTTGCAGTGAGCCAAGATCGTGCCATTGCACTCCAGCCTGGGTGACAAGAGTGAAACTCTGTCTCAAAAAAAAAAAAAAAAAGAAAGAAAGAAATAATAAAAGAAAAATTTCCAGCACTAAAATACATGTTTGAGATTATCTAGAACAATGAACAGAAAGAGGCCACTACAAAGCACACATCATTATGAAATTTCAAAACACTAGGGATAAAAAAGAAACCCTAAAAGCTTCCAGAGGGGGGAAAAATTGGTTACTTGCAAAGAAAAGGGAGTCAGAATGAACTCAGATTTTTTTTTTTTTTTTTTTTTTTTTTTTTTGAGACGGAGTCTCGCTCTGTCACCCAGGCTGGAGTGCAGTGGCCGGATCTCAGCTCACTGCAAGCTCCGCCTCCCGGGTTCACGCCATTCTCCTGCCTCAGCCTCCCGAGTAGCTGGGACTACAGGCGCCTGCCACCTCGCCCGGCTAAGTTTTTGTATTTTTAGTAGAGACGGGGTTTCACCTGTGTCAGCCAGGATGGTCTCGATCTCCTGACCTCGTGATCCGCCCGTCTCGGCCTCCCAAAGTGCTGGGATTACAGGCTTGAGCCACCGCGCCCGGCCTCAGATTTTTTTTTTATCCGTAACAGTGGAAACTAGAAGACAATTATCAATGCACTTTAAATTCTGGGGACATGGTTTTCTATCTAGAATTGTATACCCAACAAAATTATCAACCAAAGGGCAGGTAGAATAAAGACATTTCCGGGCTTGCAAGATCTCAACATATATGTCTCCTGTAGACCCTTTCTCAAATATCTCTTGGAAAATATACTCCACTCAAAGGAGGAAGTCAGCCGGGCGCGGTGGCTCAAGCCTGTAATCCCAGCACTTTGGGAGCACGAGACAGGCGGATCACGAGCTCAGGAGATCAAGACCATCCTGGCTAACACGGTGAAACCCCGTCTCTACTAAAAAATACAAAAAAAACTAGCCGGGCGAGGTGGCGGGCGCCTGTAGTCCCAGCTACTCGGAAGGCTGAGGCAGGAGAATGGCGTGAATCTGGGAGGCGGAGCTTGCAGTGAGCCGAGATCCAGCCACTGCACTCCAGCCCGGGCGACAGAGCGAGACTCCATCTCAAAAAAAAAATAAATAAATAAAAATAAAAAATAAAAATAAATAAATAAAAAAGGAGGAAGTCAATCAAGAAAGAGAAGATTTTATGGCCCAGGAAAGAAGTAATGCAACACAGGCGAAAGGTAGATGGCATTTGTAAGATAAGTGTAAAGGGAACTCCCAGGATGAGAGTTGGGCAGCAGTCCCAGAGAAGAATCCATCCAGATTGAGTGGAGGACAGGGCACTTCCAGAAAGATATCACTAAAGAAGAAACAAAATGGTTAGATCATCTGATGTGTTTAAAAGTGTTAAAGAGGGCCGGGCGCGGTAGCTCACACCTGTAATCCCAGCACTTTGGGAGGCTGAGGCGGGCGGATCACGAGGTCAGGAGATCGAGACCATCCTGGCTAACACGGTGAAACCCCGTCTCTACTAAAATACGAAAAAATTAGCCTGTAGTCCCAGCTACTCTGGAGGCTGAGGCAGGAGAATGGCGTGAACCCGGGAGCTGGAGCTTGCAGTGAGCCGAGATGGCGCTACTGCACTCCAGCCTGGGCGATAGAGCGAGACTCCCTCTCAAAAAAAAAACCAAAGTGTTCAAGAATTTGTCAGGGCCAGGTACAGTGGCTCGTTCTTGTAATCCCAGCAACTTGAGAGGCTGAGGTGGGAGCATTGCTTGAGCTCAGGAGTTGGAGGCTAGCCTGGGCAATATAGGGAGACCCCATTTCTGAAAAAAAATAAATAAATAAAACATTAGGCAGGCGTGGTGGTGCACACCTGTTAGTCCCAGCTACTCTGGGGGCTGAAGTGGGAGGGTCACTCGAGCCGGAAGATTGAGGCTGCAGTGAGCCGTGATCATAGCACTGCACTCCAGCCTGGGCAACAGAGCGATAACTTGTCTCAAAAAAAAAAAAAAAAAGAATTTGTCAAATTTGTGATCTATATAGGAAAACCTAAGATTTTTTTTTTAAATAGAGCCAGTAATTAACTCCACAGGAAGCAGGGTAATACAATTTTAAAAATGTAATCAGAGTCTACTTTTTGGCTCAACCATGAATAATATTTGCAAAACCATAATAAAATAAACAATGAATATTGATTTATTAAAATGTGAAAAAAACTGGAGCCAGGTATGGTGGCGCATGCCTGTAGTCTCAGCTACTCTGGCTGGGGTGAGAAGATCGCTTCGGTCCAGGAGTCAGAGGCCAACCTGGAAACATAGCAAGACCTTGTCTCTATTAAATAATTTAAAAGATGGAATAAAATGATAAAACTACATTGGCGGAGAAAGGTGGAGGGTTGGGTTTAGCAAACTTAACTTTTCATCTTCCATACTATAAAGTCAATAGTTAATACTTAAAACTGAAACATAAATAGGAAAATAAGTTTTTTTTTGCATATGAATCTGAAAATACTAGGAAAGAAACAAAAACAGTTGAAACTTAAAAGTGGCTGCGTCTCAGGAGCAGGACTGCAGGGTGGAGAAGGCCAGTGTGGAAATGGCTGTTTCATTATAAGCCTTTTCGTATTTGACTTTTTAACAGTGTCTATGTATAATTGTCATTTATAAACATTAGTGAATATTAATATAATACGAATATACCAGCCAAACAGAAATTAGTAAGATCTCTAATTTTTTACTTCTGCTTCCAGCTCTAATTCTCTAAGTCTCTCTTTTTCTGAGACAGAGTCTGGCCCTGTCGCCCAGGCTGGAGTGCAGTGGTGCAGTCTCAGCTCACTGCAACCTCTGACTCCTGGATTCAAGCGATTCTCTTGCCTCAGCCTCCCTAGTAGCTGGGTTTACAGGCACGTGCCACCATGCCTGGCTAATTTATGTATTTTTAGTAGAGATGGGGTTTCGCCATGGTGGCCAGGCTGGTCTTGAACTCCTGACCTCAAGTGATCTGCTCACCTTAGCCTCCCAAAGTGCTGGGATTACAGGCATGAGCCACCACGCCCGGCCCTCTGAGTCTTCTGTGTCTGATTCTAGCCGTGCCTCTGTGCTCTTTTGTTCCTCTATCCTCTTCCCACCTCTTTCCTGTCTTCACTCCCTCCTATCTCCCCACCCCCACCACACCCTGAGACCATGCCCCTGCCAGTCAGTCCATCTCGGGAGCTGCCATAGTGCCCCCCAACTCCCCTCTTAGCTCTGGCTTGTCGTCCCCGCCCCCTTGATCTCACCTGCAGTTCAAGGGCTGAACTGAGTGGGCATGAGCACTAAGGCTGTCGTCCCCAGGCCAGGGGCCTAGCATCTCCTGATCCTGTCTTTATGTAAAAGGTTGGTATTTGGTTCTTCACTGTATTAGTTTCTTATTGCTGCCGTTGTAAATTACCACAAACCTATTGCCTAAAACGACACAAGTTTATTAGTTCCCAGTTCTGTAAGTCACAGTCTGACACGGGTCTCACTGAGCTAAAAAGAAGGTGTCAGCAGGACTTCATTTCTTTCTGGAGGCTGTGGGGGAGCCTCTGCTTTCTCGCCTTTTCTAGTTGCTAGAGGTTGCTTGCAGTCCTTGGCAATGGCCCCCATACATCTTCAAAACCAGGCAAGTCTTTCTCACATCACATTGCTCTGACTCCACTTCTGCCATGACATTTCTTTCCCTGACTCCAATTCTTCTGCCGCCCTCTTCTGCTTTTAAGGACTCTTATGATTACATTGGCTCCACCTGGACAACCCAGGCTCCTCCCCCTACCTTAAGGTCTGCTGATTAGCAACCTTTCTTCCACCTGCACCCGAACTCCCCTTTGCCATATAATTTAGCATATTCACAAGTTTTCGAGCATGTTGACCTCTTCAGGAGAGGGGCATCATTCAGACCCCTGAAGGAGGGGGGACTGCCACAATCACAGATCTTGTTTTGCATTAATTTTGATTTTTAAAACTAGCTCATTCAAATATTAAGTCTCTTAATTGCTGAGTTTTTTGGCACCCCTAAAATTTGATGCCTGAGGTGAGCGAGGCACCCTAATCCAGGCCCTGTCTATCTTTCTTTCTTGGCCCACCCTTTCCATCCTCAAGCCCAGCCCAGCCAAGCATCCTGCACCTCAGGCTGCCCAGGATCCAGCCAAGTTCTGCAGGCTCTTTCCCAACCGCACACATTTCTCTGCTCCAGTTTCAGAAGTGGGGGCTCAGGCTCTCAAGCTGCCGAGTCAAAGATGGGAAGAGAAGATGTTCGATTTCTCCTGGGCCCCAGGGAGGAGTCAGGCCCCAGTCACTACACACCTGATCCTCCCCTGGTGGTTGCAGAGACAGCAGCCTTAAGGCTGGCCACGAGCAGCGGGGCCTGAAGCTGGGAGAACGAGGAGGAGAGTTGAAAGAGGATCCTAGCACTGCTTAAAGGTCAGGGGCAGCCAGCGGGTGTCTGGGCCACCACAGTGGGGGATACTGGAAAGCTGATGTGGCTCTCACACTGGAGAGGCCCCTGGGAGGTAGGGGGTCTGATTCCCAGCCATCCTAGCAATGTCACAAAGGACACTGCTGTGTTGTGGAGGGGGCAGGGGGAAGGCTGGGAGGGGAGAGGAAAACCGGGAGAGGAGTGGGTCTTCCTGAGGCTGTGGGGGAAGGGGAGTGGCTACCAAACATTCTGCAGAGACGGTGCGGGTACCTGAGTTCTCAGGAAGGTGGGGAGGGGGTGGTAGAAGGAGAAGGGCAGGTAGAACCAGCACGCTGTAACTTACACCTCTCCATGAACCTGCAAAGCCACCCTCATGGAGGGGCCATGCACTTGAGACCCTACCCTTACATAGCACTTTCAAGTCCCCAGAGCACCTCACCATTCTCACCTGATTCCTGCCTCAACCCCAGGAGGCAGGCAGGAGCACCCCCATTTTACAGATGCGGAGAATCCATGCAGTGACTTCCCACTTTCCTCATGGCTCAGAGAGCCCCACATCTCCCAGCTCCTCCTCTTTGCCTCCTGGCCTCTCTTCGTAGAAGGAAAGGGAGCATGATGGAGAAAACTGGGGAACAGGTGAGGGTCCCTGGGCCAGATAAGAGACAAACACCACCACCACTGTCAGTCAACAGTGTCTGACTCCAGGAGTTACTATGCAGGAAAATGCCAAGCTCAACTCATCCTGCTGGAGTCGGCACTCCACGGAACTGGCGTGAGGATTTTAGGGACTCCTCCCCTGCTGTCCTCCATTCATAACTGCTCAGAACTGCCTGGTGCCCCCTTGCTACCCACATCCACCACTACTGAGGGACAGACTGTGGGGTCCAGTGTCACTGGTTCGGGCCCCTGCCACCCCATCCCCTGGGGTGAAGGTTGGGCCAGATGCCTCCTCTTTCTCCCCTCTGGGTCTCCCTCACCATCTGCTTCAGGGGTCTCTCACTTTCCCAGATAATGCCCCAGAGATGGAATTCCCCACTCAGGCCCACAGGCTTACAGACCTCGTCTTGCTGGCAGGGCACATTGAGGAAGGGGGTTTCAGAAAAGGTGATTTCTCTGAATACATTGTACCCACTCCTTCACTTCATTTTATAGCACTGTACCCAGAACACTGCTGGCCACATGGCAGGGACTTGGCAAATATAGTATTGATTAATTTACTTCTCTCCTCCTGCCATGGCAGAGACTCCAGGAAGAATTTTCCCCCTCAAAGTGTCTTGGGGGCAGGCTCAGATATTCAGAAGGTGATGGGATCTCCCTGGGGCCTGCCAGCATGGAAAGCCCTCCTCATGTGCCCAGCATGGCCTGGTGGGAGGCAGCAAGAAGGACAAGCTGCCCTCAGAGGCAGGTGTGACTGGCAGCTCCCATCAGCAGCTGCAGGGATTCTCAATGAAGTGAGGTGATGGAGCAGGTCTCCCTTCTCCCTCCCCACCCCAGGGCTGGCTGGGCCCTCTGAATGTGTCACATGAGAACCAGGTGCAAATTAAGTGACCGAGGCACAAAGGCATTGAAGTTGGTACATTTCCCATCCAAGGTACTGAGGCAAGGTCACTGGGAATCATTAACAGGTGCAGAGAGGGAGGAGGTGGGGCTATTCAGACAGAGGCTGAGAGGCCAGAGGGAAAAGGGTAGGGTGGAGGGGGAGGGAAGCAGGGAAATTTGCATACCATGAAAGGGGAGGGGAGAAGAGACTTGGCCCCAGTACCCTCAGTGGGTGAGCTTGGCATGGCCACCTTGGGGCTGAGGGCTACCCAGGCTCTGGAGCAGGTGGGGCGGTTTGTAGCATGAACAGGGGTTTCTCTGATCCTCCAGCTGCCTGGATCCCTCATTGCCCAGGTGTGGTGGCCTGGGAGGCTGCCTAGAAGGGCTGGTGACCTGAGGGGCTGGAGGTCCTGGGCCAGGCCCCCGAAGGTCATGCCAGCTGACCCTCCCCTGGGCCCAATCAGAGGCTTGGAGTGCACAGCTGCCAACTTAGGACTCAGAGGACCTGAGTGATTGACCTGCAACTAATCACTAGTGGTTTGCATATTTTGCATTTACTTTACATTCTCCTGGGGGTCTCTCTGCAATCACTGCCTGCAGGCCCCTCCCTCTGCCCCCATTCCTTGTCCCTCTGTCTCCCTGCCATGTCCTCTAGGCCCAGACCCACAGACCCCCATCTCCTGTCCCTGCTGTCTCACCTGGGATACGATAGGCCAGGTCATGGGTGGGAACATCCAAACTCCATCCTCTCTGACTTGAGGGTGCAGCAAGGGCAGCTAGGGGCACTTTGGAAGGGAGTGGCCAAGATCTGTCTGGTGATTAATCCTCCTGCTAATGGAGGCTTCTCTGCCATCAGGGCTTTTAAGGAAACTCAGGGAAGCCCTTTAGTGCCATCAGGGCTGTCTCTGAGGTCCATAGGGGGCTCATTAGCGGCCCTCCACCTCACAGTTAGGGGCCCCTCCTCCAAATGGCTCCAGGAAGGGAGGAGAGCAGCCCAAGGCCCTGAGCGGAACTACTGCAGCCTGAACTGCTTCCTCACCAAATCTCTGAAGTGTAGTGAAGCGGCTCCTGCCTCTCTTCCACGTACTCCCCTTAGCTAGAAAGGACCTGTCCTAGACGAGGAAAGCAAGGTCCAGAGAGGCTGAGTGATTTGCCTGAGGCCACCCAGGCAGCGGGGCAAGCTGAACTTCAGTCGACTGCAGCCTCCTAACCCCAGGTCTCCTCTACCTCCATCCCTAACATGGGGAAAGGCAGCCCTTTCTCCAAGGGCTTTGGAAGGCAGGCAGGCCACTGATCCAGTTGGGACTGACCCCCAGCCCAGAGGCCAAATGGGATGACCCCTGGGAGTTTCCCATCATCCCAGGATGCTGGAGTTCTTTAGTATATTGGGCCAGACCCCTTTGACTTTCAGAACAGGCTGTAAAGCCCTCCATTGTTCGTCACAGCAGTTTAAGGCCAAAGAGGCTTCTCTCGGTGAGAAATCAGGTACAGAGTGGGGTGGTGGGCAGCAGCCATACTTTCCTGATAAAGGCTGCCCAAAAGGAAGGATCAGGCAAAGAGGCCTGCAGTTTTCACCTATTCTGCAAACAGGAGCACCCACTCTGAGCCAGACCCTCTGCTGGGTGTGAGAAGGCCCAGGAGTGAAAGAGACGTGTTTTACTTTCAGTAAATAACTGATCAAAATGGACGGAGTGATTTGCAGCAAATCTTTTAAAAGTATTCTGGGATTCAGTTTCCCCATCTTTTTTTTTTTTTTCTTTGAGACAGAGTCTCGCTCTGTTGCCAGGGTGGAGTGCAATGGCGTGATCTCGGCTCACTTCAAGCTCTGCCTCCCGGGTTCAAGTGATTCTCCTGCCTCAGCCTCCTGAGTAGCTGGATCTACAGGCATATACCACCATGCCCGGCTAATTTTTGTAATTTTAGTAAAGACAGGATTTCACCATGTTGGCCAGGACGGTCTCGCTCTCTTGACCTCATGATCTGCCCACCCTGGCCTCCAAAGTGCTGGGATTACAGGCGTGAGCCACCACGACCGGCCTCCAGTTTCCCCATCTTTAAGATGGGAATCTGATCTGATGCTGGAGGAAGCCTGAAAGGCCACAGAGAATCAAGTGTCAGGGAGCAGCCACAGATGCTGCCTACTGCCACAGATGCAGACGATTCACAGATTGTAGAAATGACAATACGATTCTGCAGCACAGTACCAGCTATGGGAGTGCTCAAGAAATGGTCATGGGTACTCTTAGTATTACTTTGTGGTGGTGGTGATTGCTTTTTTTTTTTTTTTTTTTTTTGATACAGTCTCACTCTGTTGCCCAGGCTGGAGTGCAGTGGTGCAATCTCGGCTCACTGCAACCTCCACCTCCCGGGCTCAAGTGATTATCTTGCCTCAGCTTCCCGAATAGCTGGGATTACAGGCACCTGCCACAATGCCCGGCTGATTTGGTGGTGGTTGCTTTTGAGACGTCTTTCTGACCTCAGGTCCCCTGCTGGAAATTCTATGTACCAACCTTCTTTCCCAGCTTCCCACAGATTATGGGGATAGAAGAAATGACATTTATTAAGCACCTATTGACACTGTGTTGGACACTTTGCATGTGTTATCCCATTTAATCCTCATGATTTCCTAATTCAATAGTTAATATATTCCCTCCCTCCCATTTTAGGGATGAGAAAATTGTGGCTCAGAGAAGTTAGGCAGCTTGCCCAAAGTCACACTGCTCTTAATGTGCACAATGTTACTGGTATTAGAATGTTCATGAAACTTTATTCATAAAAGCCAAAAACTTAAAAAAATATATCCAGCTACCTATCAACAGAAGGGTCGAATGGCTTGTGGAATGTTCATGTGACGGAGAACTCTATAGCAGTGAAAAATAATGAGTTATCAATACAAACAGCAGCACGGACAACAGACAGACATAAGTTGAGCAAACGAAACCAACATAAAAAGATACATACTGCATGATTCTATTTATATGAAGTTCACCAACAAACAAAACTAATTTGCAGTGGTAGGGGTCAGAATAATAATTACCTCGGCCAGGCGCAGTGGCTCAGGCCTGTAATCCCAGCACTTTTGTGTGTGTGTGAGAGACAGAGTCTCTCTCTGTCATCAGGCTGGAGTGCAGTGGTGCGATCCCAGCTCACTGCAACCTCCACCTCCTGGATTCAAGCGATTCTCGTGCTTCAGCCTCCTGAGTAGCTGGGATTACAGGCACACGCCACCACAACCAGCTAATTTTTGTATTTTTAGTACAGACAGGGTTTCACCATGTTGGCCAGGATGGTCTCCATCTCCTCACCTCGTGATCCGCCCACCTCAGCCTCCCAAAGTGCTGGAATTATTGGTGCCTGGCCAATCTCAGCACTTTGAGAGGCCTAGACAGGTGGATCACTGGAGGTCAGGAGTTCAAGACCAGCCTGGCCAAAATGGCGAAACTCCATCTCTACAAAAAATACAAAACTTAGCCAGGCATGGTGGCGGGTGCCTGTAATCCCAGCTAGCTACTTGGAAGGCTGAGGGAGGTGAATTGCTTGAACCCAGGAGGCGGAGGTTGCAGTGAGCCGAGATTGTGCCACACACTCCAACCTGGGTGACAGAGCAAACCTCTGGCAAAAAATAAAATAAAATAAATAATAATAATAATAATAGTTACCTTAAGGTGGTGAGGGGATGGCTCATGGTGATTGTGGCATGAGGGGTCTTCTGGGGGTGCTGGAAGTGTTTTATCTTGATCTAAGTGGTTAGTGTTACATGAGTGTGTGTATACTATGTAAAAACTCATCCCGCTATACCATTAAGATTTTTCTTAACAAAAGAGAAAGTCAACAAATAAATGTGTCATATATATCATTTTAAAAGATGCAGGTCTAAGACCAGGGTAGCTCTGTTAACTGGCTGTGCATCCTGGCAGGAAGTGGGGCTGGGGAGGCTGACCCTGCCCACTTTCCCTTTGAAGGGACAGGTCCTGAGTCTTTGCTCAGGGACGGATGTGAGTTTCCAGTCCCCAGCAGCACACGCTGCTAGCAGCTCTTCTTCCTGTGTCCACCCGGCAACGCGTGGGTAGGGGCACATTTTCTCCAAGCCGCCCCTGGTTTTGAATTGGGTGGGGTGAGTTCAGTGAAACCTTCTTAGGCTTCCCAGGGAGGAGGCCTGGGGCTAGCAGGAGGCTGGGAGGCCGGGAGAGAGATAGAGACATTTCTGTGCATTTTGATGGGTCCTGTAGAGGATTCGCCCTGAGTGCTCAATGATATGCCAGAGCATGTCCCAAATGCGGAGGATGGGGAGGCCAGCTCCCTGGCAGATCTTCATGGAGAAGCCGACTCCAACCGGCTTGTGTGCCCACCCCAGACGTGCGGAAGCAGAGCCGATGCCCACACCCCCAGGGCCCAGGTCCAGCCCTTCCAAGTCCGGAGCTCACCAGCCTGCCCACCCCGGTCCTTCATCCTCCTCCAGGCACCATCCCTTCCTCTGTCTCTGCTTTTCCGATCCTCTCCGCCCCTCCCTGTACTGCTCTGTCTCCACCTCCCTGCCCCTGTCTCTCCATCTCCATCTCTCATTTCTCCCCCAGCCCCCCTGTGCCCCCCTTCCCCGGGCTGTGCTTCCTCTCTAGCCCAATATAAATAATAGAAATTAATTTGTCAGCCAGCACACGCAGCCCAGGCGGCGCAGTAGCGAGCTGAGGAGGAAAGCTGGTCGAAATAATTATTCTTGACTTACGAAATCATTCTTTTTATTCCTGAGGGCTAATGGAGTGAGAGCAGCGCCGGGCCGGGCTGCGCTAATGGCGGACAGCGTGGGCCTGGGGAGGGCGCGCGGCCTCTTCTGTCCTCCTGTAATGAGCAGACCCCCCATTCACAGCCCACCCCACTCTTCATTTAAAAGGCAAATGAAGCGTGGAGAGGCACTCTCTCGGTTAATGCAGTCACAGGTGTGGTTTTAAACAGGATCTGTCCTCAGGAGCACTCCCTCTGTCCCGACGTTCCCGTCTCAGAGCGCGCGCTCTCCCCAGGTCAGCTCCAGGCTGGTGCGGGGAGGAAACCACTCCGCAAGGCGAAGGAGCCAACGGTTACCGAGGCTCTGCCATATGCCAGGCACTGTGCCAGCCACGCGACTCGTGAGCACGCATTGACTCCTTGCAACCATCCCGGGAATGAAGTCGCACAATTATTTCCACTTTTCCCAACAGAAAACTGAGAGCATAAGCAACGTGTGCAAGCTCAAACGGAGAATCACCAGTGACCAAGGGAGATGTACAAACTCCCTCGCCCCGCAAGAGGGTGGAGGGAGAGGGAGGAGGTGGGGGGTTGAGGAGCGTATCAGTCAGCCCTGGCAGGGAACACAGGAAACGCGCCAAGGTTTCATTGAAGGGGCATAAATGAAGAGGCTATTTATAGAGATGGGGGCAGCTTTAAGGAAACTATGATAAAGCACCCAGGGTGGCTACCATCCCAGGCGGAGGGGGAAAGAGCGGGAGCTGTGGCCATGGGAGCTGGCAGCCTCCGCAACAGGAGCTGCAGCCTACAGCCTTGGTAGAGAAATGCAGCCGCTGCCCAAACTGCAGCCTGGCAGCGAGGGAGTGGGTGGATAGACGCCCTGGGCTTTCTCTCCTCCTGCCTTCAGATCTACAGCCAGTGCCTCCCCTTGCCTGCACCCAACTAGAAGCCAGAGGGCAAGAGAGTCCAGTGATGCAGTCGTAGAAGGCAGCCTTCCACGCACAAAGCAAAGTGGAGAAAGACAGAAACCAGCACCAGTTAAGATGTTCTCCCGGAAGCTTTGGGAAAGGTCAACTCAGTCCCATAGAGACTGGAGACTTTAGGAAGACAGAGCCCCCAGTCTTGGAAAAACAATTCCTAATAGGAGAGACACCAGTTCCTGTTCATAAGAGGTACCAAGTTGGGTGTCCTTGGACCCAGACATAAGCTGGGGAGCCAGAGAAACCTGGATAGAACAGGGACCCTAAGAAGCGGCTGAATAACCACCAGGAGAGAGGGAGTGGCTTCCTGAACAGGAGTGGACCTGCAAGACTGGAAGAGGGAGGAGGAAAGGAGCTGGCTGAGTGATGACCAGGGGCCAGCACTGAAGTACTGGAAAGAGATGAGGGGCTGCAGCGTTTGGTGGCAGGGGGGCGCAGAGTCTGCATAATGAAGCATCCAGGTAGGAAAAGGTGTCGGTAGAGGTGGGCAGGCAGAGATGGACCCAGGATGACTCCTGGGTCTACCCAGCAGGAGGCGGGGGTCATGAGTGAGCTGTGGGCTGAGTGAATCCACCTCCCTGCTTCATTTTGGAGGTGAGACAATGTGGCCAGAAAAGGCTGTGATTACCCCAAGCCCATGTGAGAACGGCCTGGTGGGCTGCCGAGCCAGTGAGGTGAGCGGCAAGGCCTATGACTGGAGTGCCCAGCTGGCCTTCCTGCTGCTTCTGCGGCCCCTCATCCCATCCATCTTCCTCCCACACAGCAGCCACGGGGATCTTTCCAAAACACAAGCCCAATCATGTCAATCACACTTGAGCCCGCTGGATGCTCTCTACTGTAGGGATCAAGTCTAAAGTCCTTCACTCCTTCCGAGGCTGACAGGAGGGCCATCAGCCCCCCACACTCCCCCGTATTGAATCATAGCGTCTTATGTCTGCGCCTTGTGCAAATTCCCTCAACTTGAAATTCTCCTGCCTGCCCACTCGGGCCCCATCTGGCGGATTCCCAACCTCGCTGTACTGTCACTTCCCTTGGGATCCTTTCCCAACACTCCTCTGCCTTTCTAGTTCTCCCGTTATAAAACTTACCAGGAGATAAAGGCACCTGTCTGTGTTCTTATCTTTGTCTCCCTGACTGTAAACCCCAGGAAGGCAGGAACTTTGGCTGGTTTGCTGTTACAACCTCACTGCTCAGCAAATGCGCAGTGCCTGGCACTTAGTAGGTGCTGCATATACGTGTTATAATCCATTCAAGGGAATGAGCGAGGAAAGCTTGATATGTGCTGACATGGAACCACCACCAAGACACACTGTCAAGAACTCAGGACAGGCTGGGCACAGTGGCACATGTCTGTAATCCCAGCACTTTGGGAGGCCAAGGCAGGCGGATCACTTGAGGTCAGGAGTTCAAGACCACCCTGGCCAACATGGTGAGACCCCTGTCTCTACTAAAAATAAAAAAATAGCCAAGGGTGGTGGCGCAAACCTGTAATCCCAGCTACTCCGGAGGCTGAGGTAGGAGAATCACTTAAACCCAGGAGGCGGAGGTTGCAGTGAGCCAAGATCATGCCATTGCACTACAGCCTGGGTGACAGAGAGAGACCCTGTCTCAAAAAAAAAAAAAAAAAAAAAAAAAAAAATTTAAAAATGCAGGATAGTGTGTGTTTGTATAAAACAGAGTATACATGTATTTATGGATCTGTACATAATATCTTCACAAGCAGACTGAAGAAACTGATAAGGTGATTGTCTCTGAGAAGAGCTGGGTGAGTGGAGATAGGAGCGGAGAGAAAGACATGATTAATACTAAGTGAGACATATTTAATAATTAATTGGGGCCGGGCATGGTGGCTCACACCTGTAATCCCAACACTTTGGGAGGACGAGGCAGGCAGATCACTTGAGCTTAGAAGTTCGAGACCAGCCTGGCCAACATGGTGAAGCCCCTATCTCTACAAAAAAAGAAGAAAAAAAAAATTAGCTGGGCGTGGTGGCACACACCTGTAATCCCAGCTGCTTGGGAGGCTGAGGCACAAGAATTGCTTGAACCTGGGAGGTGGAGGTTGCAGTGAGCTGAGATTGTGTCACTGCACTGCAGCCTGGGTGACAGAGCAAGACTCTGTCTCAAAAAAAAAAAAAAAGTAATAAATAAAGGGGTGGCCTGGACACCCTGGAGTATGGAATTATGGGTTTGGTTTAGAGCAACTTGCCACTGCCACCCACTGCTCCTGGGATGTCCAGCCACCAGTCACCCTGGTTGAGATGCCCATATTGTCCCAGGTGCCATCCCAGATCTGAGGTGGACCCAAGGGGCTGGTGCGGACAGCAGCCAGGTGAGTCTTCCCTAAGTGAGGAGGGTCTGGTAGAGCTGTCTCGGGACTCAGAAGAAAGGCAGGGAGGTGGGGCCTAGAGACAGTGTCATTTACCTCCCTGCTCCACTGTACAGATCAAGTCTAAAGTCCTTCACTCCTGCCAAGGCTGACAGGAGGGTCATCCTGATGGCTCTCCACTTCCTCTGAGGACAGAACAAAAGGGCTGGGAAGAAACTCAAACAGCAGGGATGGAAGTTAGATAGCAGAGAGAACTTCCCAGAAGTAAAGTTCTCAGATCAATGGAATCACAGTGTATGTGATTTTGTTGTGCCTGGTTACTTTCACTCAATATCATGTCTGTGAGATTCATCCATGTTGTTGCATGTGGTTATAGGAATTCTTTTCATTACTGAGTAGCACTTCATTGTATAATAAAGGAAAGGGCAGAGCTATGTTTTCTCAGTGGTCTGTTCTCACGGTACCTTGGGGCTGGCTAGAGGGCAGGGACTCTGTTCTCTCTTTCCCACATAGTAGAGGAACTGTGTGTGTTCTTTCTCTTGAACTGGAACCAATAATTGTAGTTCTTTCTGCAGGGCATCACATCAAGTGCAAGCAGTCCACTCCTCCTTGCTCCCCGCTCTCTCCATTGCTGCCTCTTACCCCAGGTCTCCATTGCATTAACTTCTACTCTCTGCACTCCCGGCCAGCTACTAACATGGGAAATTGTCTTAAAGTAAAAACCACATGGAACATTGTACTGAAAGGGTTCAGCATTTCTCAGGGTGGTCAGCAGAGGTCTGTGGGGTGGGGGAAGGGTAAGGAAGGTGCTGTCATGGACACAGAAAAGAAGGAAAGCTTCCAAGTTTCTTCTTCCTTGGGGAGTGATGCGGGGAAAGACAAAACTTTCAAAGGACCCCGTACACCCCCATAACCAGCCCAGTGACTACACACATCTTCCTATCTTCCTTCCCATATGCGGGTACCCATGCTGATATGCCATGGCTTTGACCACCAGATTAGTGGAGAAGCCCGTCCCCAAACCAGTATCCTACTCCAACCTAGGCAGTCCAGGAGAGAGGAGGGCTGGCTCTAACCCCAGCTCCCAGCTAACTCACCAGGGGATCTTCTACAAGCTCCTCAATCCTCAGGACTTGTTTCCTCAGCAGTAAACCGCAGTAAACCCTGGAGGTTTAAACGAGATAAAGAGCCAGCAAGGGCCTCGAACACCACCTCTTCTTGAAAGAAATATGGCAGCTCATTCTTTGAATGGGGGCATGGGTGGTACCATTTGTTCAATGTGTCTGGAGAGAATCCCAGGGCACAAACCAGCATGCCCAGGGCAACATTCCTTACTGATGACTTAGGGGATGGTTGGGGGAAAAGGGCACCCACGTGCTCCTAGAAATGGACTGGAGTCTGGAACAAGTAAGTGTCCATCCTACCCTCTCTAAGAACCACTGATGTCCACCTGCTCAGCACTCCCTGCACTTTTCTTAGGCAAAGCTTTCCTTTACCCATCCTGCTTCAGGTGGCCATTGCTGAAAGTGTGCACAGGGGATCTGGGGGAGCAGCAAGACACAGGTAATACCCTAGGAAACATTGCCATTATTTTTTGTCTTGATATATAACATATATGCAGTAAAGTGCATAAGGCTTAACTGTACAGCTCAGTTAGTTTTAACATGTGTGTACACTCATGTAACCATCACCCAGATCAAGATAGAGAACATTTCCACATTTCCAGCACCTTAAAAGGTATATGCTTCCTAGTCAACACCCGCCAAAAGGTAGCCACAGTTAGGATTTCTATTGCCATAAATTAATATGGTCTCTTCTTGGACTTCATAGAAATGGAATCACACTGTATGTGATTTTGTTGTGCCTGGTTACTTTTATTCAATATCATGTCTGTGGGATTCATCCATGTTGTTGCATGTGATTATAGGAATTATTTTCATTACTGAGTAGTGCTTCATTGTATAAATATATATACATGTATGTATCACAACTTTTTCATTTTAACTTTTTTTTTCGAGACAGGGTCTTGCTCTGTTACCCAGGCTGGAGGGCACTGGCACAACCATAGCTCACTGCAGCTTTGACCTCAGCCTCCCAAGTAGCTAGGACTATAGGCACATGTCACCGCACCCAGCTAATTTAAAAAAATAAAAAAAATTGTAGGCCAGGTGCAGTGGCTCACGCCTGTAATCCCAGCACTTTGGGAGGCCGAGGTGGGCAGATCACCTGAGGTCAGGAGTTAGAGACCAGCCTGGCCAACATGGTGAAACCCCGTCTCTACTAAAAATACAAAAATTAGCCAGGCGTGGTGGCACGCATCTATAATTGTAGCTACTTGGGAGGCTGAGGCAGGAGAATCGCTTGAACCTGTGATACTCCATCTCAAAAAAAAAAAAAAAATTGTAAAGATGGGGTTTTTACTGTGTTGCCCAGGCTGGTCTGAAACTCCTGGGCTCAAGCAATACACCTGCCTCAGCCTCCCAAAGTGCTGGGATTATAGTGTGAGCCACTGTGCCTGGCCCAATCACAGTTTATTTATTTAACTTCTTGTTGGTGGACACTTGTGTTGTCTCCATTTGTTAGCTATTCTTTTTTTTTTTTTTTTTTTTTTGAGACAGAGTCTCACTCTGTTGCCCAGGCTTGAGTGCAGTGGCATGATCTTGGCTCACTGCAACCTCCACCTCCTGGGTTCAAGCGATTCTCCTGCCTCAGCCTCTCAAGTAGCTGGAATTACAGGCGCCCGCCACCACATCGGGCTAATTTTTTATATTTTTAATAGAGATGGGGTTTCACCATGATGGCCAGGCTGGTCTCAAACTCCTGACCTCAGGTGATCAACCCACTTCAGCCTCCCAAAGTGCTGGGATTACAGGCGTGAGCCACCATTCCTGGCCTTGTTAGCTATTCTTAATGAAGCTGCTGTGAGCATCCTTGTACCTGTCATTTGAATAATTCATTAACATTACTTTGAGACACATATTTGACTTTTAAAATAAATAGCAACATACCATTTCCACCACCTTCCACTGGGTTGTGCCATTCTGGGATGAGATTACTGCAACGCTGCATCATGAACGTATCTGTGGGAGGAGAGGACAGCCTCAGGACCCCCTGGACAGGCCTATAAATCTCCAACTACAGTCTTGGGTCTTTGTGCCATGCATGACACAGCTGAGACCAAGGTCTTCACCATGAACCTAGGGGCAGGGAAAAGCAGAAAGGGTTTCTAAACCCACTAGCCTGTACCTATCCTGGATTTTACGTACGGCACAGATTTATTTTACAGATGAGGAACAGGGGTTTGGGGAGGTGGAGTGACCTGGGTTCAAACCATGGCTCTGCCAGCTGCTAACTGTGTGGTCTCAGGCAAGTTTAACTAAGGTCTCTGACCCTCCATTCCCTCACCTAGAAAAATGGGGATAATAATATTTACCTTGCAGTGTTGTCAGGAGAATTAAATAACAGATGTAAATCACCTAGCATAGCACTTGGCATCTATAATAATGGTGGGTTTTTTTTTCTTGTTTGTTTTCTGCTCAAGGTCACATAGCTAGTAAGCTGAAAAACTCAGAAAGAGAGTTTTTGAAGGGAAGGAGGAAAGAGTAAAAAGGAACAGTTTTGGGTGCCAAATTAGGGACTATGACAATGCTTTGTGTCTTTATACCTCTAGTATCCCCCCTAATGCCTGACATAGAGGGGCCGCTCAATACATGCTTATTGAAGGGTTGAATGGATAAGTGAACAAATAGATCCAGAAATTCACACTAAGATTGCTTTGAAGCCTTGATTTAGACTGGCTACCAAGTGGGATTTATTGAGATGGAGAAACTAGCTTGCGGGGGACAATGGGGTTGCTGAGTATCAGTAATGCATGATCCGCTGACAGGCTCTCACCTCAGCCAGGAGGATTTGGGCCCAGTAGACAATCAGGTTGAGTTAGAGAGTACATGTCAGGCAGCAGGGAGAAAGGGGCTGCTGGAAGGAGAAAGAGGACTTGGGAGCAGGTGCCTAAGGGAGGGTAGGGGAACCATTTGGTCAATGAATGGAAGTCTCGCTGGGACTATCAAATGTAGGGGCTCTGGGGGCTGGGTATGGTGGCTGGATTGAGAGGTCAGCCAGGGCACCTGAGAGATAACACTGCCATCCCTGTTCTTCTGCAGACCCAGGGGCTGGACAAGCAAGTTTGCAAAGAATGTGCAGCAGCCAGGCAGGGGAGCCACTCTGGGATTCCTGCCCCCACCTCCAGAAGGCGGGGTTTGTTCTCCAGCTCATTCATCCTTTGGGATGACTCATTACTGAGTTGTCAGGGAGTGCAGAGTTACACGGAGGAGGGGCAGCCTGTCTCGCCCATGTGTGCACAGGCAGTCCTGGCAGCATTGCAACTGGAGAGTTCCCAGGCTGGCCACATGGGGGCGGGGGGAGCCCGGCCTGACATCCTGGCCGTCTGGGCGATTCCTGTTCTGGGAAGAGCACTGGACTGGGAGTCAGGGGCCTGGATGCTAGTCCTTCCCGGGCCTCCTACACCCTGGCCACCCTCTGTGCCTCAGCTAATTCCAAAACGGAAATGATGATACCTTTCCTGCCTAAAA
Organism: Macaca mulatta; assembly: GCF_049350105.2. Taxonomy (NCBI): domain Eukaryota; kingdom Metazoa; phylum Chordata; class Mammalia; order Primates; family Cercopithecidae; genus Macaca; species Macaca mulatta. The sequence goes on along the minus strand of NC_133409.1, from coordinate 144,435,685 downwards.
CCGGGAAGTCTCATCCCTCATTTGTGTTTATGCCTTAATTTGCATGTCAGAGAAGTCTCCCTGGTAGTCACACTCCAGTTTTGTTTCCCTGGAGGACTTAGGGCAACTACTTTTCTTGAGATTACATCTTGCAAATCCATGCCAGGTGCAGATAGGGGATGAGAGAACACCGTGGTGCCAGGCAGGCCCTGTGCAAAATGTTTTGCTCTCACCCGCCCTGTAGCCCTCATGATCACCTTTTAGGATGGACTTGAGAATGAGCGGCATCTTTTCTCTTTGTTAACCTTTTTTTTTTTTTTTTTTTTTGAGATGGAGTTTCCCTCTTGTCGCCCAGGTTGGAATGCAATGGCGTGATCTCAGCTCACTGCAACTTCCACCTCCCAGGTTCAAGTGATTCTTCTGTCTCAGCCTCACAAATAGCTGGAATTACAAGCATCTGCCACTACATATGGCTTTTTTTTTTTTTTTTTTTTTTGTATTGTTAGTAGAGATGGGGTTTCACCATGTTGGCCAGGCTGGTCTTGAACTCCTGACCTCAGGTGATCCACCAGCTTCGGCCTCCCAAATTGCTAGGATTATGGGCATGAGCCACTGCGCCTGGCCTGTTTGTTAACTTTTGTATTGGGCTATAACTTACATGTTAGTAAAGTGCTCTTATCTTAAGTGCACATACAGCCGGATGAATCTTTAAATGTATGTACACCTGTGTAACCGCCCTCCACATCAAGCTACAGAGCATTTCCAGAGTCCTCTATGCTTTGCCCCAGACAAGGCTGCCCTGTAGGTACCCTGTATTCCTACCGCAAAATAGTATTTTTGCCCATTACATAGATGAGGATACTGAGGCTCAGAGATGTATAGATGGATACTGATGCTCACGGTAAACTGCTGTGCCCAAAGCCACGTAGCTAGAAATACTACTGTTAATGCTTTTGGAGGCAGAGGGTAGTGGGAGAACTTGACAGAGGATGCAAGACTGCTGGAACCAAGACTTCCCATTCAGCAGCTGTCCGGCCTCGTCCTCGCATCCTCGCACCCTCGATCTTCAGCACCCACACTTCTCATTGCACCCAGCTTGACGCAGGAAACGCTTTTGCCTCTGCTGGCCTAGGCTACACCCTCCCTTGCTCTCTGCTTCTTGTCCTTGCTAGTGCCAGAGTGCCTCCCCTTGACTGGAGGGTCCCCTCGGGAAAACAGAACCGTGCTCAATCCCAAAGGACTTAAGCCTGAAAGCCTTTACTGAAGAAGTGATTGAGGCTAAATTCTAGAAGCAAAATGCAGCAGTTTCCTTTTTGCAGCTGATAAGCCCTCTCCGTAGCCCTTGGAGTGCTACGGAGCACTGGGCCACCTTGGAATGCTGCTGCAAACTGTCTTGTCACGAGGAAACTATGCTCCTTCTTAGGTCCTCCCTGGGGGCCTGACTGAACCTGGGCTATAAGATTCTGCCTCTTGAAGCTGTTGCCCAAGAAGTGACCTCGGTCTTTCTAGGAGACTTGCCCCAACCTCTTCATCTACAACCAGTGACATCACGGGTATTTGGCAGCCCCTCAAGGAGAGATAATCCTCCCCTGTGGGACCTGACTCAGTATGTGCATTTTGATGCATGAGTTCCTGTTGATCTTGACCTCAGAACTCTCCTATCTCCAACTCCTAGTATACTCTACCGTCTCTTTAAAAAGTTGTAAATACCTTGCCCTATCCTCTTGATTAGAAGAAGCAGCATGGCTTATCACAAGAGATACTGGCTCTGGTGTCTCATAGAGATGGGCTTGAGTCCCAGCTTTGGCGAATTCTCCACTGTGTGACCTTAGCTAGGTTACCGAACCTCTCTGTGGCAAAGACTGTTAGGGTTGCCTCTCTTCTTCCATAGCAATAGAACCTTCAAATTTGGCTGGGTGTGGTGGCTCATACCTGTAATCCCAGCCTATCGGGAGGCTGAGGTGGAAGGATCGCTTGACCCCAGGAGTTTGAGTCCAGCCTGAGCAACACAGCAAGATCCCATCTTTAAAAATATATAGGCGGCCGAGGCAGGTGGATCACTTGAGGTCAGGAGTTCAAGACCAGCCTGGCCGACATGGCAAAACCACGTCTCTACTAAAAATATAAAAATTATCTGGGTATGTTGGTGCACACCTGTAGTCCCAGCTACTCAGGAGGCCAAAGAAGGAGAATCACTTGAACCCAGGAGGGGGAGGTTGCAGCGAGCCAAGATTATGCCATTGCACTCTAGCCTGGGTGACAGAATGAGACTCCGTCTGAAAAAATATAAAATAAAAATAAATTAATTAATTAAAATTAAAATGAAAATTTAAAAAATAGAGCCTCCAAATTTTGACTTAGCACATGACCACCCAGAAGACATTTCCCAGACTCTCTTAGTGGGCATGTAACTAAGTTTTGGCCAATGGGACATAAGAAGAAGTACCATGTGGCAGCTTTAGCAAAGCTTCCTTAAAAGTCACGCACCTGGCCAGACGAGGTGGCTCACGCCTGTAATCCCAGCACTTTGGGAGGCCGAGGCAGGCCTCTTCACCACGAGGTCAAGAGATCAAGACCATCCTGGCCAATATGGTGAAACCCTGTCTCTACTAAGAATACAAAAATTAGCTGGGCATGATGGCATGCACCAGTAATCCCACCTACTCAGGAAGTTGAGGCAGGAGAATTCTTTGAACCTGGGAGTTGGAGGTTGCCGTGAGCCAAGATCATGCCACTGCACTTCAGCCTGGTGACAGAGTGAGACTCTGTCAAAGAAAAAAAAAAAAAGTCATTCACCCTTTGCTCCCTTCTTCATTCTCCCTTCATCTGCCTTCTACCTGGAACAAAGACATGATGGCTGGAGCTCTAGCCACCATCTCGCACCACGATAGCAAGGGTCACGTCCTAGAGACGATGGAGCACTAAGCCCTAAGGACTTGATACGACAGAGCTGCAATACCTGGACAGCTCACCTCTGGACTTTCACTGAAGTGAGAAATAAACTTCTCTCAGGGTCTTTGATACTTGCAATAGAACCTATTCCTAATATACCCTCTAAGTCTCAGTTTCTTGGTCTGTAAAATGGAGATAACATTTTAATAGTAATTCCCTGAGGAGGATCAAAGAGGGTAACATACAAAAAGAGCATGGCATTCATAACATGTGCTAATAAATACTTGTCCTCTCTCCCCACCTCAATGTCTGTACTCATTCAGTACAGTACTGAGCATCTGCTATGTGTCCAACACCATGCTGGGCACTGGGAATACAGAAATAGAAGGTGCAGTCATTACCCTCAAGCAGTGCCCAGGCCATAGGATTCAGACTGGCAAACTGTCAATATAACAGAGAATACGATTACACACACACTTAAGAATGTTTGTTAGAACTCTGCTTGCAAGCAATGGAAACTAACTTAAGGACAAAGAGGGAAATGTATTATTATAAAGACAGAGGAGTGTCTTGTGGAATCCAAAGGTACCATCACAACTTGGCCCCAGCATACATAGTCTTTGCCCAAAATGAGCTTTGATTATAGGACCAGCCTTGGATTTAGTCTGACTCAGGCCCCCTACAGAAGACAGCTTTCTCTTCTCTCTCTCTTTCTCTCCATTTCTTTCTTTCTTTCTTTTTTTTTTTTTTTTTGAGACAGGGTCTCACTCTGTCACCCAGGCTGGAGTGCACAGTACAACCACAGCTTTCTGCAGCTTCCACCTCCCATGCTCAAACGACCCTTCCATCTTTGCTCCAAAGTAGCTGGGACTACAGGTGTGCACAACCACACTTGGCCTTTTTTTTAGGCACAAGGTCTCACTATGTTGCCCAAGCTGGTCTCCAACTCCTGGGCTCAAGTGATCCTCCCACCTCAGCCTCCCAAAGTGCTAGGATTACAAGTATGAGCCACTGTGCCCAGCCTCTCTCAATTTCAAATTCCTAAGTAGAGCCTCTGAATGTCAAAGCTCTGGCCAGGTGCCCCCCGATCCAATCCCAGGGTCACAGTAAAGTAACTTGGTCCCTGGGAGACCATCCCTGGAGAAGGAAAGAGTGGGAAACAATTTAGGGAATAATAGAGGATTGGGTAATTAGCCCCACAGGAGGGTAGGTGATAAGGAGGAGGAACCACAGAGACCAAGATGAGATCAAGGTGTCCTTATTCTCAATTCAGAGTCTTACAACTAATAGTAGGAATAATGATGATAATGATAAGACCCATGCCATAGCCAGGCATGGTGGAGAACTCCTACAACCCCAGCTACTAGGGAGGCTGAGGCAGAAGAATCACTTGAGGCTAGAAGTTAGAGACCAGTCTGAGCAGCATAGCAAGACCCTGTCTCAAACAAACACAAAAACCCATGCCATATGGAGAACTTATTTGTTGCTGGGTACTGTTCGAAGCATTTTAAGTGTATGAGCTCATTTAGCCTTCAAAACAGCACTGTGAAGCCAGGCATGGTGGCACAAGTCTGCAGTCCCAGCTATTTGGTAGCTGAGGTGGGAGGATTGCTTGAATGCAGGAGTTACAGGATGCGGTCAGCTATGACACCACCACCACACTCCAGCCTGGGTAACAGAGTGAGACCCTATCTCTAAAACAACAACCAAAACAGCCCTATAATTCGGTATTATCATCACACTCGCTTGACAGATGAGGACACTAAGGCAAAGTGATTCATTAACTCAGTCAAGGTTGCACATTCAGAAGCCAGGATTTGAATCCAGGCAGTATGGTTTCAGATTACTTTTGTAACCATTGCACTGTTCTTTCTCACCCCCATCAGGTTATGGAGATTTTACCGTGTGTCCTAAAGCGAGTGTTTGAGCCTTGGCCCCGACCCCACACGCACGCACAGCATGACTCGGGTGTGTGCCATTTTCCATTTGGCTTCTAGCCCAGGTTCAATCACAGAAAAGTGTCTGGGATAAAATGCCTGGCCCTAGGCCGGGCACGGTGGTTCATGCCTGTAATCCCAGAACTTTGGGAGGCCAAGGCAGGCGGATCACGAGGTCAGGAGATCAAGACCAGCCTGGTCAACATGGTGAAACCCTGTCACTACTAAAAATACAAAAATTAGCCAGGCGTGGTAGCACATGCCTCTAATCCCAGCTATTCAGGAGGCTAAGGCAGGAGAATCATTTGAACCGGGGAGTCGGAGGTTGCAGCGAGCCAAGATCACGCCACTGCACCCCAGCCTGGTGACAGAGCGAGACTCCGTCTCAAAAAAAAAAAAAAAAAAAAAAAAAGGAAAAAAAATGCCTGTCCCTGGCTACATGAGGTCTCTGTCAGCCCTCACTTCAGGGCCAAACATACCCAGGCCGAACTGTCCCATACCCTTTTGCCTTCTCCCTTATCTGCTATAAAACCTGCTCTGGTGAAAGTAGTTGAAACTCATTCTCACAAGATGTAAATGACTGAGAAGAGCTTAAAATACTATCCTGCATTTAATAATCCTTAAAAGCCAATCCTGGCTGAGACAGTGGCTCAGGCTCTGTCGCCCAAGCTGGAGGGCAGTGGTGTGACCATGTCATCAACCTCACGGGCTCTAGTGATCCACCTCAACCTCACGGGCTCTAGTGATCCACCCACCTCAGCCTCTGCAGTACCTGGGACTATAGGTGCGCACCACCACACCCGGCTAATTTATTTTTATTTTTTGTAGAGATAGGGTCTCACTATGTTGCCCAGGCTGGTCTTGAACTCCTGGCCTCAACAGATCCTCCCACCTCAGCCTCCCAAAGCACTGGGATTATAGGCCAGGGGCGGTGGCTCACACCTGTAATCCCAGCACTTTGGGAGGCCCAGGTGGTTGGATTACCTGAGGTCAGAAGTTCGAGAGTAAGCCTTGCCAAAATGGCAAAACCCCATCTCTGCCAAAAATACAAAAATTTTTGGATTGCGCATGCCTGCAATCCCTGCTACTTGGGAAGCTGAGGCAGGGGAATCGCTTGAACCCAGGAGGTAGAGGTTGCAGTCAGCCAAGATCACACCCCTGCACACTCCAGCCTGGGTGACAGAGTGAGACTCCATAATAATAAAAAAAAACACCAAAGCACTGGGATTACCAATGTGAGCCACTAGGCCCAGGCACCTAGCACTGCTCCAGCACTTTAGGTATCTTAGCTCATTTGACCCTCACAATACCCCTATGAAGTAGGTACTATTATTGTTCCCATTAAATGCTCAAGGAAACAGGCACAAAGTGATAAACTCAGCCCTGTGGCTCCTCTCAATTGACCCTGGTCTCTGTTAGAGTCCCAGTTTGATTTTCTTCTCCTTCCAACCCATTGCTTTCTTTCTTCATCAGTCAACCTTTCTATCTGGGCCTCTCGTTCTGCCTCCTGTTTCTGTCTGCCTCACCTCCCCTTATCTGCTTAGAAAACACACACACACTTCCCGCTCTAGCCACTCATCATTCATCACAGTCAAAGAAGGGGAACTGGCACAGTGGCCAAGCTCTGTGCCATCAATAGAGTGCTAATGTCCCCATCTTGAAGGAGGCTGTTGGAGAGAAGGCTGGGGATATGGACACCTGCTACTGGTGGAGACAGGGTAGGAGGGCTCTGCCATGGTGGGCAGAGAGTCTTGCTTCGTCCTATTTATCCTAAAAGGGCTTTGGAGTAAAAATGGCATGGATTCAAACCTTAGCCCTCCAGCAAGGGTCTGGAAAATCTGGATTCCTTACACTCCCACAATTATTCCTGACCACGTCCTGGGACACGGTAGGGAGAGAGAGTCCATGAAGTTCACTTCGTATGCCAGGCCCAGCTCCTAAGGACGAGGCTCCATTTGGAGCTGGGAGGCTGGGACAACCCAGGGAGGGCTTCGGCAGGAGGGAGCGGGCAGGCAAGGGCCCAGGGAAACTGCGATACAAAAAGGGATTCTGTAGAGGAGGTGGAGGAGTCACTGAGGGTGGAACTTTAGTCCTTGCCACTGCACTTTAAACCCACTGCTTTCCATCTGTCCTGAGAGGCTGGTGCACAGTGTCTACCCATATGGAACGACCAAAGTGGCTCTTCTGTACACCTGGAAGGGATGAAGTCTGTACTTGGAAGTCACTGCCATGCTAACGGAGCGATGTGAAGATATGTGAAATGCTCACCCATCTGTTCTTATCACTGGATTCTTTATCATCTGCATTAGGGTGTCCTAGCATGGCAGAATTAGCAGGAAAAAAAAATAGTCCAAAGACTTAGCATAAGAGTGGTTGGATCTGGATCAGCACATTACAATAAGTTAATGAGCCCAGCAGCTGTGGGTCAAATAAACATCCTACTGACACAAAGCTGGTTGATGGACAGTTCTCCAGATTATGAATGTACTTTTAGACCACGGCTTTTTACTGACTTCCCAAAATCAGAAATTCTGCCAGGAACAGACTTTGGCAAGAAGTAGAAATATAGCCGAACACATTCACACAAATCAGATTATGAGGAATTACAAAGATGGGAGGTGGGATTTTAATTATTTTGTGATAATGTATCCAGTAGGAGGTGGGGATGCCTCCCCATCCCCCTCCCCTACTCCTGTGGTATGTCTGGCCTCAGGCTTTGTCCTGTGATTATAAACATTTTCTTTGATTTCCTCTGTGTAAACTGGAATGTTCTGCCCAGGTCTTCTTCTGGACCACAGAAAAGCTTTAGGAGATGTATAAAGAGAGTTAAAGTCACAGGATCATTTCCCCACAGTTTGTTCTCTAAATTGAGAAGCCTGAAGTGAGAGATGAAAGGACACAGGGGATGGGGACTTGCCTCTGTCCTCCCTCTCTCTGGGCAAATTCATTGTCATTGCCTTTGTCACCAGGACCTTTGAACCCTGGGAGATAATGCTCCTCATGTTTCCTAGCTTTCTCTTGCCTCAGCTCGAGGGAGCAGAATATGGGAGTTTTCTACCAGCCCCTGCCCTGCCCCTTCTGGGGGTGTGGGCAGTTGAATAGAGGAAGTTATTGACAAATTCTAATAGCCCACTCACTCAGAAGTGTTGGGCCCCTACTCCTGTTGGAAAATGGCCTCCTACTTGAAATTTATTTCTTTCAGAAATCTCCTCTTGGCAAGAAATTTCTTTCTCCTTGGAGAATCTCAGTGTATTGAAACCTCTTTCACCTAGGGTATCTCTGCTAATGGAGAATCCCAAAGGAATCTCCTTTCTTGGCTTTTTGATTCTTGAGGCTGAGCTGAGTACACTGGGGGACTGCAGTGGGAGAGAGTGGAGGATGTTGCTGGAGGGAAGAGTTCCTGGTATTTAGTCCAAAGGCTTAGATGGCCATTTATTACTTATGTTAGAACAATGTTGATGATTTTAGATGCCATCTTAGGGGCAGGCTAGATGAGACAGAGAGTGGAAAGACGTGCGTGTCTTGTAGGATTCTGTCATCCACTCCTCTCGTGCACCCTCCTTTCCCTACCTTCCCCGCAGGGCTATGGTTCTCAGTCAGAAGCAATTTTGGCACCCTGAGAGCAATTGGTAATATCTGGAGACTTTTTTTTTTTTTTTTTTAATTTTTTTTTTGAGATGGAGTTTTGCTCGTTGCCTGGGCTGGAGTGCAATGGCATGATCTCGGCTCGCTGCAACATTTACCTCCCGGATTCAAGCATTTCTCCTGCCTCAGCCTCCTGAGTAGCTGTGATTATAGGCTCCCACCACCACACCCAGGTACTTTTTCGTATTTTTAGTAGAGATAGGGTTTCACCCCTATCTCTACTAAAAAGAAGGGGTGGGCCAGGCTGGTCTTGAACTCTTGACCTTAGGTGATCCACCCGCCTCAGCCTCCCAAAGTGCTGGGATTACAAGCATGAGCCACCGCGCCCTGCCCACCCCTTCTTCTTCCGCCTCAGTTCAAGCCTACTGGGACCACCTCATTGTTTGCCATAGATACTCCCATTGCCGTTGCCCCAGCCCCCTCACTGTCCACATTTTTGGAGCTTTAGAACAGGGCAGAAGGACTTTTTTGAGCTACTCAGGAGGCTGAGGCGCGAGAATTGCTTGAACCTGGGAGGCAGAGGTTGCAGTGAGCCGAGATCAAGCCACTGTACTCCAGCCTGGGTGAAAGAGTGAGACTTCATCTCAAAAAAAAAAAAAAAAAAAAAAAGAAGAAGAAGAGGTGAAGGTGCCACAGCCTCTCGCCCCTCCCACTGATGAATGTGGAGAGTGTAGTCTGTCCCTCCAGAGCAGGGAGGATGGAGGGGTGACGGTGTGAGGGGGGCACAAAGCTGGCCACGCTGCTACTGTCAGAGCTTCCCTCTTCACAGCTGATCTCAGGGGCAGCATTATTGAAGCCCATTACAGCCCTAACCAGAGACAAATACAGCAGCATTAATTTAATTTTATTTACATTTCAGAGTCATTTAGAGGGAATAAATTGAACCAAAGTTGATTGAAAGTGTCCTGCAGGATGGCCCCTGAGCTTCCTCAGGCTACTGGGCTTTGATGAATGATGGCAGCAGCCTCTGCCCAGAGCACCAGCCCCGCTGGAAGGCAGGAGGGAGAGAAACCAGGGAGGGGCAGCCCACTCCGGCAGCCGGCATGGGGGCCCAGCCCCCTCTCCCTTCAGCACCCTCCTCCGACTCCTTAAACGATTTGTCCTCTCTCTGCTCCAGTTGTCTTCACGGGCCCAGGACCTCTTCGTCCACCCGCACCCGCCAGTCATCCTTTAATTAGATCCAAATAGGACACGCACTAATTGAGCTCTGACCATGTGTTCTGACACTTAGCTAAGTTCTGGGGCTACAGAGATGAACAAGCCAAACTTCATGGACTTTGGAGTCAGGATTCAACTTCCAGCATCACCAGTTATGAGCTTTGTGATCAGGGCAAGTAATTTAACCTTTCTAGATCTCAGTTTCTTCATCTCTAAAATGGAACAAAAGCAGGAAAAACAAAACTGCTATGTTTTAAGAAGCAGATGTAGTTCCTCCTACCTTCTGAGTAGATGTTTCTTTCATTTAGGAAAACACCTCGATGAGTCTTCATGGGTGATTTTGGTGAGAAAGAGGATAGGCTGTAGGCCCAGGCTGGAAAAGAAGACCAGGGCTAAGAGAAACTGAATTGCTTTGCATAGCAAAGGAGCGGGGTCGGAGGTCCAGAAAGGAGGAGAAGAGAGAAAAACCTAGGTTTCCCAGCACTGACTGATAGCACTGACTGGATGCAGACCTCAGGAACATTGGTTGGAGCGGAATATGGCTGTCCTTGTTTCACAGAGCCTGGACCCCACGGTTCATCCTAGTCCCTCCTTGCACCCAGTCCACTTCAGCCATGCATGGCTGCTTTTCTGTCCCAGGTAGGATTTAGAATTTGTGATCCTCATTGGGCCTAGAGTGCAATCACGTGCAATCACAGAGTCGAGAAGGAAACTAGGAGAGACCCCCTCCAATGACAAAGAGTGGCCAATACCATTGAGTGCCTGCTCTTTGTTCTAAGAACGGGCAACACTCTAACCTATAGTGATAGAAATCAGAATGGTGATTGCTTTTGTGAGGGGCTGGCTAGGGAAAAAGCCTTCTTGGATGCTAGAAATGTTCACTATCTTTTTTTTTTTTTTTTTTTGATGGAGTTTCACTGTGTCGCCCAGGCTGGAGTTCAGTGTCGGGATCTCGGCTCATGGCAACCTCCACCTCCTGGGTTCAAGCGATTCTCCTGCCTCAGTCTCCCGAGTAGCTGGAACGACAGGTGCCTGCCACCACGCCTGGCTAATTTTTGTATTTTTTAGTAAAGACGAAGTTTCACCATGTTAGCCAGGCTAGTTTCGAACTCCTGACCTCAGGTGATCCACCTGCCTCAACCTTCCAAAGTGCTGGGATTATAGGCATGAGCCACCGTGCCCAGCTGGAAATGTTCACCATCTTGATCTGGGTAGTGGTTATACAGAGGTGTGGTCTCTGTGTGTTTCTGTATGTAAGTCAAGCTGTACATTTTAGACATGCGCACTTCTTTGTATGTGTTACGTTGGTGCAAAAATAATTGCGATTTTGACATTGCATGTAATGGCAAAAACCGCAATTACTTTTGCACCGACCTAATACACTATACTTCAATAAAAGCAAACAAAAATTGGCTGGGCATGGTGGCTCACACCTGTAGTCCGAGTGCTTTGGGACGCCAAGATGGGAGGATTGCTTGAGGCCAGGAGTTTGTGGCCAGCTTGGCAACATTGCGAGGGCCTGTATCTAAAAAAAAAAAAAAAAAAAAAAAAAAAATTTAAAAATTAGCCAAGCATAGTGGTGCATGCCAGGAGTCCTAGCTACTCAAGAGGCTAAGGTGGGAGGATCCCCTGAGCTCAGGAGTTTGAAGCAACAGTGAGCCATGCATTCTAGTCTCCAACAAAGCAAGACTTGTCTCTAAAACCACAACACCAGCAAAAACCCAAACAAAAATTAAGGCACAACAGGAATGACTTTATAAAATTACAGAGTGGTGCAGCCCTTACCACAATCTTTTGCCCATTTGGCCTCATTTCTTTTCACACCCCCAGTCACTGGTAATCACAAATGTACTTTCTGCCTCTGTGGATTTGTCTCTTCTGGACATTTCATACAAATGGAACATACGATATGTGGTCTTTCACTAAGCATAGTGTTTTAGAGGTTCATTCATGTTATAACATGTATCTGTGCTTTTTCTCTTTTTTATTTTTTCTTTTGAGACAGGGTCTCACTCTGTTGCCCAGGCTGGAGTGCAGTGGCATGATCTCAGCTCACTGAAGACTCCACCTCCTGGGCTCAAGTGATCCTCCCACCTCAGCCTCCAGAGTAGTGGGAGCTACAGGTTCGTGCCACCATGCCCAGTTAATTTTTGTATTTTTTGTAGAGATGAGATCTCCCTGTGTTGCCCAGGCTGGTCTTGAACTTCTGGTCTCAAGCGATCTGCCTGCCTCAGCCTGGCAAAGTGCTGGGACCACAGGCACGAGCCATTGCACCCAGCCTTTTGTCCTTTTTATTGCTGAATAGTATTCCAGTGTATGGCTATACCATTCACAAGTTAATGAATGTTTCAGTTTTTTCCACTTTGGGGATATTATGAATAACACTGATATGAACACTTGTGTCTAAGTCTTTGTGTGGGATATATTTTCATATATCTTGGGGAGTAGATACATAGGAGTGAAATTGCTGGCTTGTATAGTAAACTTATGTTTACCCTATCAAGAAACTGCAAAACGATTTTCCAAAGTATCTGTACCATTTTATATTCCTATCATTTTACATTCCATGTGAAGTTTCCTACCATTTTACATTCTAGATGAGGGTTCCAGTTTTTCCATATCTTCACCAAGACCTGTTACTGTGTGTCTTTTTGGTAACAGTCATTCCAGTGGATATGAAGTGATATATCACTGTAGTTTTGATCTGCATTTCTATAATGACTAATGATGTTGAACATCTTTCCATGAGCCTAGTAGCTATTTATTTATTTATTTATTTATTTATTTTTATTTTTTTTTTTTTGAGACGGAGTCTCGCTCTGTCACCCAGGCTGGAGTGCAGTGGCCAGATCTCAGCTCACTGCAAGCTCCGCCTCCCGGGTTCACGCCATTCTCCTGCCTCAGCCTCCCGAGTAGCTGGGACCACAGGCGCCGCCACCTCGCCCGGCTAATTTTTTGTGTTTTTAGTAGAGACGGGGTTTCGCCGTGTTAGCCAGGATGGTCTCAATCTCCTGACCTAGTGATCCGCCCGTCTCGGCCTCCCAAAGTGCTGGGATTACAGGCTTGAGCCACCGCGCCTGGCCTACCTACTAGCTATTTATATACCTTGTTTGGTGAAGTGTCAATTCAAATGTTTTGTCTGTTTTTTTTTTTTTTTTTTTTTTAGACAAGGTCTCACTCTGTTACCCAGGCTGGAGTGCAGTGGTGTGATCACAGCTCATGGCAGGCTTGACTTCCCAGGTTCAAATGATTCTCCTATCTCAGCTTCCCAAGTAGCTGGGACTACAGGTGCACGCCACCATGCCTGGCTAATTTTTCTGATTTTTAGTAGAGACACTATCTCACTATGTGGTCCTGGCTGATCTCGAAATCCTGAGTTCGAGCAATGCTCTCCCTTCAGCCTCCTGAAGTGTTGTGATTACAGGCATAAACCACTGTGCCCGTCCCTTTCGTCCATTTTTAATTGTTGTCTTTTTATTATTGAGTTTCGTGTGTGTGTGTGTGTGTGTGTGTGTGTGTGTGTGTGTATACATCCTGGATAAGTTTCTCCCGGTCTCTGGTTTGTCTTTTCATTTTTTGGATGGCATCTTTTGAAGCATGAGTTTTTATGGGCTTCTTTTCGTTTTTTGCTTATTTATTGATTGATTTATTTAGAGGCAGAGTCTTGCTCTGCCACCCAGACTGGAGTGCAATAATGCAATCATAGCCCACTGCAGCCTCCATCCACTGTGTCAGCTGGACTTTTTAAAAATGAAACAAAAATAAACTGCTGTTGTGTTTAAGTCACTGTTTTTGGGGGTGTCTGTTGTAAGCAGAAAATAACTGATGCAAGGCTCTTTTTCGTGCACTAGTTCCCGTGGGCCATGTGATATGTACAGCATGGAACATGAACAAGAAAGTGCAAAATTCTAAGAGGAATATTGGGAAATAAACTTTCTTGGGGTATTTGGCATTTGAGTTTGGAGATGAGTCAGAATATGTTCTTAGGTAACTCATCCATCGGTTATCTTCAGGTTGCTGATACTCACTCAGTCTGGCCAAACCAGATCCCTTCAAGTTTTCAAAACAAATTATATCAGTCTCTGTATTTTCTGGGAAAAAATTGAGGGGTGGATCCTAAACAATTTCATAGGGGAAGAACTCGCACCCCCACAGCACATGGCTTCATAAGCCTCTATAAAATTAGACTGTTCTCCCCCAGAGTTCTCTCTGACTGGGCTACCAGCCTGGGAAACTGTCCTCACTCCCCTAAGCCCTTTTCTTTCCTGGGTCCCTTTTCTTGGATCTCTGTCAGGGAAACTTTCATTGTATTGATTTATTATTATTTTTAAATTTTATTTTTATTTTTTCTTTATTGAGACGGAGTCTCACTCTGTCACCCAGGCTGGAGTGTAATGGTGTGATCTCAGCTCAACTGCAGCCTCTGCCCCATGGGTTCAAGTGATTCTCCTGCCTCAGCCTCCTGAGTAGCTGGGATTACAAGTGCCCACCACCATGCCTGTCTAATTTTTGTATTTTTAGTAGAGGTGGGGCTTCATTATGTTGGCCAGGCTGGTCTCGAACTCCTGACATCAAGTGATCCACCTGCCTTGGCCTCCCAAAGTGCTAGGATTACAGTCGTGAACCACCACGCCCAGCTACTTATTTTTGAGATAGGGTCTCACTTTGTCAACAAGGTTGGAGTGCATGGCACCATCATGGCTCACTGCAGCCTTGATCTACTAGGCTCAAGGGATCCTCCCACCTCAGCCTCCTGAGTAGGTGGGACCACAGCTGTGGAACCACAGGTATGCACCACACTCAGCTAATTTTTTATTTTATTCATTAATTTTTTTGTAGAGATGAGGACTCACTATGTTGCCCAGGCTGGTCTTGAACTCCTGGGCTCAGGCAATTCTCACACCTTAGCCTCCCAAAGTGCTGGGATTACAGGTGTGAGCCATCGCACCCAGCCCAGGGACTTTCCTTGTAGAGCTGATCAGTTAGTCCCAGCTGCTGCCACCAACCTTGTGCCAGCCTGCCCGTCACAGACCAGGTCCCACCCCATGGGTAATGAACCACTTCGTTCTGGATACGCAGCTATCCAGTGTGACTGAGGTATCTTCCACCTGCCAGCCTTTCTGATATTTGAGGAAGCTCTCAGATTCCAGAGCATCTTTTCTTCCACTTTCCAAACACATCTTTACTTGAATGCCAGCCATGTACCATGCTCTGTGCCAGGTGTTTTAACTATATAGTTTCATTTAATCCTCAAAGAGCCTTTACTACCAGTGACTGCAATGCACAAGGAAGGTAACCAAGGTTCTGAGGGGTTGAATAGTTCTCTCTACTTCCCACAGGGAGTAGAGGATCCAGCTGGGGTGTCAATGCTGCTGTCTTCTCTTGGCCACTGCACATTGACCACCTCTGGTGGCCCGGTCTTTAGACTTAACTCTCCTTGTCACTTCTCATTCTCCTTGTAAGCTTCCCTGGAGCACTCAGCTCAGAGTTCACTGACCTCAAGACTTCCTGCTCCACAGCCTGGAAACTTCCTGAGGCTCAGACTATGTCCCCGTGATTAGAAGAGAAGCCAAGGCCCATAAGGGCAGGCCCAGTGGTGCTTTCTTTCTCTCAACTCCTCTCAGCACCTGGCAAGGTTTTTCTTTTCATTTTGAACTTCCTATTGAGAGGAAACATTTATATAGAAAAGTATATGAACCACACCTACACAGCTCAATGAATTCACGCAAACTTAATGCACCCGTGTAACTAGCACCAGATCAACAAATACAATATTGCCAACTGGATGTAGAATTGCTGGAGCCCAGGAGTTCAAGCCTGAGTAACATAGTGAGATCTCATTTCTAAAAGAAATTTTAAAATTAGCCTGACATAGTAGTGCACGCCTGTGGTCCCAGCTACTCAGGAGGCTGAGGTAGGAGGATCACTTGAGCCAGGGCATTCAAGGCTGCAGTGAGCCATGATTGTGCCATTGCGCTCCCGCCTGGGTGACAGAAAATATTACCCATTACTAGCCCCCCACAAGTCCCTCCAGTGTCCCCTTTTAGTCATTCCCTACCCCTTGCAAAGCTAACCATTCTCCTAACTCTTGACATCATAGATTAGTTCTGCCTGTTTTTGAACTTGATATAAATGAAATCATGTAGTAGGTATTCTTTTCTGTCTGGCTTCTTTTGCTCAACATTAGTTTTATGCAAATCATTCCTGTTGTGCGTAGCTCTAGTTTGTTTGTTCATTCTCATTGATAAGATTTAGGAGAGGATGAAAATTAAATATCATGCACTGTGGAATAAGAGACATGGTCTTGAAACCTGGCTCTGCCACTTACAAATTGAGTGGACAGCTCATTTAGCCTCACAAACTTTGGTTTCTCATCTGTAGCACAAGAAAGATAAAATTTCTTTTGCGTGGCACTTGTAAGATTTATATCAACTATAATAGCCAAAGTGTATAAAGCACCTACTAAGTTACTCCATGTGGAAAGCATTTAAAAAACAGAAACATTCACTTTGGGAGGCCGAGGCGGGCGGATCACGAGGTCAGGAGATCGAGACCATCCTGGCTAACACAGTGAAACCCCATCTCTACTGAAAATACAAAAAATTAGCCGGGCGTGGTGGTGGGCGCTTGTAGTTCCAGCTACTTGGGAGGCTGAGGCAGAAGAATGGCGTGAACCTGGGAGGCGGAGCTTGCAGTGAGCTGAGATCGCACCACTGCACTCCAGCCTGGGCGACAGAGCGAGACTCCATCTCAAAAAAAAAAAAAAACAAAACCAGAAGCATTATTAATTATTAATGACTTATTTGTTCAATGATCTCTGAGAAGGAAATTGAACCCAATAGTTTTGAATTATCAATGTTCATGATCCCCCCCAGTATGTGCGTGTGCACGCACATATACAAACACATCTAGCTTCACACCTGTGTACTCATACCTGTGTGTACACACTCCTCCTGCACATGTGTATACACGCACACACTCCTACCAGCATGAGCAGTATGTGGATTTTTTCTTCCAGCAGCCCTTTCAAGAACATACACCAGATGGGATTGGGTCTGCTACATGACTGAGCAGCCCCCACATCAGAAAGTCATCATCATTGAATCCATCATGTGGTGCAGCCTTGGCAAGGGCACGGCTCCTCGTCCTGCCCGATGGGCCGTGGAGGAATGCCTCCTCCTCCAGAGCAGAGAGCAGATATGGGCAGGCAGTTGCCAGGCAGTTGAGCCGGGAGAACAGATGGCAGCTGCACAGCCTCCTTCTAGCCCAGTTTCCTGGCTGCTGGGAAAGGAGTTGCAGGCGGCAAGGATCCTGCGGAAACCGCCCTCCCTGTAACAGGCCATCTTGCCCTCTGTCCTCTTGCTGGGCTTTGGAGTAACACAGACCAGGCCCCAATCCTGCCCTGGTTCACTACCTGTGTGGCTCACCAAGCTGTGTAACTCGGGGCGGGATGAATATCCTGAGTGCTCATACTAGAACTCTAATTCTTTAATCTCAGTTATAACCTCAAGTCTGCTCCTTAACTCCTAATCAGAAGATAACTAGCCTTATCTGATTAATCATGGCCTTAGGAAGAAACCCCTGAAAAATTTTAGCAAATATCACATCTCTCAAATCTACACACACACATTGTCTCCAGGTATAGAAGATGCTGTAGATGCCGGTCCGTATCCCTCAGCCCTTACCACTTCAGTGATCCACCAAATTCCAATGGCCCGTCTCTGCATGTCTTTGCCTGAGGGTTTTCTCTGAAACCAGAGAAGCCTGTTTTGCCTGCAAAGGCTGGCTGGAGTGCAGTGATCTATGTCAACTATTGATGGAAGTGGGTATATAAAACTCAGTGTGCCACCTCCCCCCATTCCTCAGATGGGATGGCTTTAAGGTGAGGTTTTGCACAGTCCCCACTAGGACTAGGTCCCCCCTGGGACTGAGCTGTAGTCACTCCCAATGATAACTGGCTCGATGATACACCCTTTATTGGCCACCTTGCCATCTCTAGCTGTGTTCTCCATACCCCTCAATCCTTGTCTCAGGCTCAGCTTCTAGGGGAACCCAAACGAATACACCAATCTTTTTTTTTTTTTTTTTTTTTTTTTTTTGAGACGGAGTCTCACTCTGTCGCCTAGGCTGGAGTGCAGTAGTGCAATCTCGGCTCACTGAAAGCTCCGCCTCCCAGGTTCACACCATTCTCCTGCCTCAGCCTCCCTAGTAGCTGGGACTACAGGTGCCTGCCACCACACCTAGTTAATTTTTCTTAGTAGAGATGGGGTTTCACTGTGTTAACCAGGATGTCTCGATCTCCTGACCTCGTGATCCACCCGCCTGGGCCTCCCAAAGTGCTGGGATTACAGGAGTGAGCCACCACGCCTGACTTTTTTTTTTTTTTTTTTTGAGATGGAGTGTCGCTCTGTCACCAGGCTGGAGTGCGGTGGTGCAATCTTGGCTCACTGCAACCTCCGCCTCCCAGGTTCGAGTGATTTTCCTGCCTCAGCCTCCTGAGTAGCTGGGACTACAGGCATGCACCACCACCATGGGCCCAGCCAACTTTTGTATTTTTAGTAGATGTGAAGTTTCACCATGTTGGCCAGGATCATCTCAATCTCCTGACCTCGTGATCTGCCCGCCTCGGTGTCCCAAAGTGCTGGGATTAAGGGCGTGAGTCACCGAGCCTGGCGACTAATACACCAGTCTTAACCTTTCAACTTCATCCTGTACATCTGAGCTTCTTTCCGTGTCACAAGCCTTTCCTTGAGCCACGAATTCTGTCTGGCATTCTAAATGTCTACTCCTGACTCCCAAGTCCAACCTCCCCAACTCTGGTTCCTTCCCTAATTTCACCCTAATAATGAATTCTAACCCTTTTCTCCTAAAACTCTCTTTTTCACAAACACCCTTGGTTCTTCTCATTGGGTCAGTTCTTGGAGTCCATCCCAGCCACACGTGGTGCAATCACCCCTAGAAATGATCTGTACAAACAAGCAAGGGACTTGATAAAAAACTTCAGACCAGTCTCTGGGGTCTCACAGAGTTACATGGCAGCCTGGCTGTGGCTTCTGGCTGCTTTTTTAAAACCTCTAGACAGGAACAGGGAAGGCTGGGGCACATGTCCTGGATGATTCACCCCAGGGAGCTCAGGGCTGGCATCAAGCCTGATGAGTTGGGTCAATTCATGAAGTTCTTGGCCATTTATTGGTCTCTAAGCTGAGCCCGCCTGAGATGAGGTGGGGTGGGGCAGGCTGAGGGGGCAAGATTTCTCTCAGCCGCCTGCTCCACAATCCCTGCAATATCTTGTCTTTCCCCCTTTAATTTTCTCTTTTTCTTTTTTACCTTTAAGTAACACATAGAGGACTTAAAAAAAAGTGCCCATGTAGGCAATTCAAACATTAGCCAAGGTTAATTCACATATTTCCTCAGCATTTTAGATATCTTGAAAATCAAAATTCCTAAATACAATTAAAAGACAAATGACAGAAAAATAATTTGCAGTGCATATGACAATGAGTTAATACTTTTTTTTTTTTTTGAGACGGGGTCTTGCTCTGTTGCCCAGGCTGGAGCACAGTGGTACCATCTCGGCTCACTGCAAGCTCCACCTCCCGAGTTCATACCATTCTCCTGCCTCAGCCTCCTGAGTAGCTGGGACTACAGGCGCCCGCCACCACGCCCAGCTGTTTTTTTGTATTTTTAGTAGAGACGGGGTTTCACCATGTTAGCCAGGATGGTCTCGATCTCCTGACCTCGTGATCCGCCCGCCTCGGCCTCCCAAAGTGCTGGGATTACAGGTGTGAGCCACCGTGCCCAGCTGAGTTAATATTCTTAAAACCAACATTAATGGCTGGGCGCAGTGGCTCATGCCTGTAATCCCAGCACTTTGGGAGGCTGAGGTGGGCGGATCACCTGAGGTCAGGAATTCAAGACCAGCCTGGCCAACATGGTGAAATCTGTCTCTATGAAAAATACGAAAGTTAGCCAGGTGTGGTGGTGGGCACCTGTAATCCCAGCTACTCAGCAGGCTGAAGCAGGAGAATTGCTTGAACCCAGGAGGCGGAGGTTGCAGTGAGTCAAGATCATGCCATTGCACTCCACCTTGGGCGATAAGAGCAAAACTCTGTCTCAAAAAATAAAATAAAAAATAAAATAAAATAAAATAAAATAAACCAACATTAATATCTTAATCTAAATAAGAAAAAAGCTCCTGTAGAAAAATGGACAAAGGACAAAAACAGATAATGCCATACAAAAGTACATTCAAATTCAAATGGTATATTTATATACATTAAAAAACCCAGACCTCATTAATAACTTCCAAAATGCAAATTAAAACATCTATTATGTGCCATTTTTTTTACCTTTGCATTGGCAACGATTAAAGAGAATGATGGTATCTCTAGGCTACTGAGGTATGGGGAAATCTGCTTTCTTGTTTACTATTGGAGGGAGTGTAAATTGGTATGAGCTTTCTGGAGGGAAGTTTGGCCATATACAATGAATGTTAAGTGGCATTGAAATTCTTTTTTTTTTTTTTTGAGATAGACTTGCTCTGTCACCCAAGCTGGAGTGCAGTGGTGCAATCTCTGCTCACTGCCACCTCCGCCTCCTGGGTTCAAGCAATTCTCCTGCCTCTGCCTCCCGGATAGCTGGGACTACAGAAATGTGCCACCATTCCTGCTAATTTTTTTTGTATTTTTAGTAGAGACAGAGTTTTGCTGTGTTAGCCAGGATGGTCTCCATCTCCTGACCTCGTGATCCACCCGCCTCAACCCCTCAAAGTGCTGGGATTACAGGCATGAGCCACTGTGCCCGGCCAGCTTTCCACGTTTTTTTTCTTTTGTAGGGGGTGTGGGGTTTTGCTCGTTGCCCAGGCTGGAGTACAATGGCCTGACCTCGGCTCACCACAACCTCCACCTCGTGGGTTCAAGCAATTCTCCTGTCTTAGCCTCCTGAGTAGCTGGGATTACAGGCACTTGCCACCCTGCCTGGCTAATTTTTGTATTTTTAGTAGAGATGGGGTTTCACCATGTTGGCCAGGCTGGTCTCGAACTCCTGACCTCAGGTGATCCGCCCGCCTTGGCCTCCCAAAGTGCTGGGATTACAGGCATGAACCACTGTGCCCAGCCCGAAATTCTTTTCCTAAAAAATGTATCCAAGACATTAATAGGACAAATGGACAAAGATGTTCATCGTACAATTGTTTATAAAAGTGGAAAGCTGGCCAGGCACAGTGGCTCATGCCTGTAATCCCAGCACTATGGGAGGCTGAGGCGGGTGGATCACGAGGTCAGGAGATGGAGACCATGTTGGCTAACACGGTGAAACACTGTTTCTACTAAAAATACAAAAAATTAGCCAGGAGTGGTGGCACATTCCTGTAGTCCCAGCTATCTGGGAGGCTGAGGCAGGAGAATCGCCTGAACCCAGGAGGCAAAGGCTGCAGTGAGCTGATTTTGCTCCACTGCACTCCAGCCTGGGCTACAGAGCGAGACTCAGTCTCAGGAAAAAAAAAAAAAAAAAAATTACCCGGGCATGGTGGCGTGTGCCTGTAATCCCAGCTACCCAGGAGGCTGAGGCAGGAGAATCGCTTGAAACTGGGTGGTGGAGGTTGCAGTGAGCCAAGATCACACCACTGCACTACAGCCTGGGTGACAGAGTGGGACTCCGTCTCAAAAAAAAAAAAAAAAAAAAAAAAAGCGTGGAAAGCTCACTCTTTCAGGACATTTTTTAAAGTGTTAATTGCTTGCTTGTACCACTAGAGGATAAGTACCACCCAAGTGGGGACCCAGGTGTCTCATTCACCATTGTATCCTTAATGCCTAAAACTGTGTCTAACGTATGGTAGGTGCCTAATATGGTTTGGATGTCCCACACAAATCTCATGTTGAATTGTAATCCTGCATGTTGGAGGTGGGGCCTGATAGAGGTGTTTGGGTCATGGAGGTGGATCCCTCATAGATTGGTGCTATTTTCATGATAGTGAGTATTGGCAAGAGCTGGTCACTTAAAAGTGTGTGGCATTCGGCCGGGCATGGTGGCTCACGCCTGTAATCCTAGCACTTTGGGAGGCTGAGGCAGGCGGATCACGAGGTCAGGAGATCAAGACCATCCTGGCTAACAGGGTGAAACCCCATCTCTACTAAAAATACAAAAAATTAGCCGGGCGTGGTGGTGGGCACCTGTAGTCCCAGCTACTCAGGAGGCTGAGCCAGGAGAATGGCATGAACCCGGGAGGCGGAGCTTGCAGTGAGCCGAGATCGTGCTATTACACTCCAGCCTGGGTGACAGAGCGAGACTCTGTCTCAAAAAAAAAAAAAAGAAAAAAAGTGTGTGGCATTCCCCTGTCTCCCAATTCTCTCTTGTTTTTGCTTTCACTATGTAAAGTACCTGCTCTTGCTTCACTTTCTGCCATAAGTAAAAGCTCCTTGAGGTCTCCCCAGAAGCTGAGCAGATGCTGATGCTATGCTTCCTATGCAGGCTGCAGAACCATGAGCCAATTAAACATCTTTTCTTTTTTTTTTTTCTTGAGACGGAGTCTTGCTCTGTCGCCCAGGCTGGAGTGTAGTGGCCGGATCTCAGCTCACTGCAAGCTCCGCCTCCCGGGTTTAGGCCATTCTCCTGCCTCAGCCTCCGGAGTAGCTGGGACTACAGGCACCCGCCACCTTGCCTGGCTAGTTTTTTGTATTTTTTAGTATAGACGGGGTTTCACTGTGTTAGCCAGAATGGTCTCGATCTCCTGACCTCGTGATCGCCTGTCTCGGCCTCCCAAAGTGTTGGGATTACACGCTTGAGCAACCGCGCCCAGCCCCATGTTTTCTTTTATAAAGTACCCAGTCTCAGGCATTTCTTTACAGCAATGCAACAATGGCCTAATACAGTGCTCAGTAAGTGTCTTTTGAATGAATAAATGAAAGCAAATGAATCAATGATGAGAGAAATGAATCAAGAGATTCTTTAATTCACCCATACAATAGTCAGAAACAAATAACAATGGTAAGTGTTTATGGAGCTTGTTTTTTGTTTTTTGTTTTTTTTTTGGAGACAGAGTCTTGCTCTGTGGCCCATGCTGGAGTGCAGTCGTGCAATCTCAGCTCACTGCAATCTCCGCCTCCCAGGTTCAGGCAATTCTCCTGCTTCAACCTCCCAAGTAGCTGGGATTACAGGCATGCACCACCACACCTGGCTAATTTTTGTATTTTTAGTAGAGACAGGTTTCACCACATTGCCCAGGCTGGTCTAGAAATCCTGACCTCAGATGATCCGCCTGCCTAGGCCTCCCAAAGTGCTGGGATTACAAGTGTGAGTCACCACGCCCGACCTGAGCTTGTACTATACACTCTATACTACACTAAGATTTCCTCACGGATTATATACTTTAATCATCACGATAAACCTATGAAAGAGGTAGATACTACTAGGGATGATCAGGACTTTCTCATGGAACATAATGAAACTCAATTTAAATTAGTGTAGGTAAAAGAAGGAATTTATTGGCCCATGTAACTGAAAAGTCCAGAGGGCAGCTTTGGCATCAGACTTAGCTGGATTCAAGGACTCAATGTCTTGATGATTTAGTCTCTCTCTCTCTCCATCTCTCCTTTCCTTCCTGTAGGCTCGATTCCCCAGGCAACCTCACTCCAGATGGTGGGTCCCTCAGCAGCTCCAGGCTTACATGGTCTTTGGGCCACTTGATCTCTCGGAAGACAAATCTTGCAAGTCAGCCTAGAGAGGGCCCTGCCTTTCCCTGAGCCAATCCCAATTCCTGTGTCCAGAAGGATAGGGCTCCCTGACGAAACCAGTGAGTGTGTGCATCTCTCAAGAGCAGGGAGAAGTAGGCAGATAAAAACCACAGCTCACTACAAATGCCTCCTGTTACGGATGAGGAAACTAAGACACAGACCAGCTAAGTAACTTCCTTCAAGTCTCTGAGCTAGTAGGTGGCAGAGCCCACATTTGAACTTAGGCAGCTTGACTTTTGAACTTAGGCAGCCTGAGTTTGGAGCCCATGATTTTAGGGTGATAGTTAATGTTATGTGTCAACTTGACTGGGCCGCAGAGTACCCGGATATTTGGTTAAATATTATTATGGGTATGTCTTTGAGGTTGAGATTAACATTTGCTACGGTCTCAATATTTGTGTCCCCCAACACACATAGTCCGCAATTTATATGTTGAGCTCCTAATCCCCATGGTGATGGTATTAGGGGGTAGAGTCTTTTAGAAGATGATTAGATCATAAAGGCACGGTCCTCATGAATGGCATTAGTGTCCAAGGGAGCTCATTTGCCCTTTCTGCCACATGAAGACATGGCAAGAAAGTACCATCTATGAGCCAGAAAGTGGGGTCTCATCAGATCAAATCTGCCAGTGGCTTGATCTTGGACTTCCCAGCCTCCAAAAGTGTGAGAAATAAATTCTTGTTCACAAGCTGCCCAGTTTATGGGTTTTTTTTTTTTTTTTTTTTTTTTTTGAGACGCAGTCTGGCTCTGTCGCCCAGGCTGGAGTGCAGTGGCGCAATCTCGGCTCACTGCAAGCTCCGCCTCCCGGGTTCACACCATTCTCCTGCCTCAGCCTCCCGAGTAGCTGAGACTACAAGCGCCTGACACCACGCCTGGCTAATTTTTTTTGTATTTTTAGCAGAGATGGGGTTTCACTGTGTTAGCCAGGATGGTCTCGATCTCCTGACCTCGTGATCTGCCCACCTCGGCCTCCCAAAGTGCTGGAATTATAGGCGTGAGTCACTGTGCCCGGCCCTTATGGTATTTTGTTATAGCAGTTTGAATGAATTAAAACAAAATGATAGACTGAGTAGATTGCCCTCCCCAAGTTGGACAGGCCTTATTCACTCTGTCGAAAGCCTGAACAGAAGAAAAGGCTAAGCAAGAGAGAATTTGCTCTCTGCCTGAAAGCCTTTGAGTTGGGACATCGGTCTTCTACTTCTGACTCAGACTAGAGCTTACACCATGGATTCTCCTGGTTCCCAGGCCTTCACACTGCAGATCTTGGGACTTCTCTGTCTCCATAATTGTGTAAACCAATTCCTTATAATACAACTCATGTAATTTCCCATTGGTTCTGTTTCTTTAGAGAACCCTAACTACAAGACTATACTGCAGAACTACATATGGAAGATGTCCGTGACATATTTCAAAATTAAAAAAAAAGTCAGAGTATACTATGTGTTACATGATTCCATTTATATGATCATACACAAATGAAAAGCCTAGAGGGCTATATACCAAACTGTTAACAAAGGGTATCTCTGGGGGACGACAGTATTAGTGAGGACTTCTGTTTTCTCATTGTTTGAATTTCTTTTTCCCCACAAAGGTCAATTATTTCTGGGAAAAACAATTATTTCCATTCTTGAAAATAAATTTAAAAGTCAGCAAAATCAAATTTCACACCAAGATGGGTGTGAGCAGCAGGGAAATCAGCAATTGCTTCGTGAACGTGAGGAACATGGGATGTGAAATGGCAGCATTTTCTCCCCTCCTCCCCTCTTTTCCCCGTTGCACTCTTCATTTTATTTAATTTATTTTTAGTTTCCTGAGACGGGCTGGAGATGGTATGCTTGGTTGCCCTTCTTTTCCCTTGGCTCTGAGAGTTTATCCATGCCAACTGGACCGTAAGTGACTAAAAGAATCAACTGCACATCAGAAAACTCAAAGGCCAGAAGGAAACTTAGAGAGGATCTGGTTCAATGCCTTTTGAAAGAAAATCTCTCACCCCCTTGGAAAACCAAACTCAAATGAAAGAGGAGAGCAAAACTCAGAATTCTTGCTCTCTGAGAACACAGTGTAAAAGCCACTTGTCTAATCTAACCATATTGTTTTGCAGAGGGGTCTCAGGTCTTCCACTGTAGGCCAACTGTACCTCACATTCCTGAGTTGACATAGGTGACTTGGAGTGCATGTATTCCAGACTTTCAGAGGCTTAGCAGTCCCTGAATCAGGCAACAGGAAATGTGATTGGGCAGGGTCTCTGCCTCTTGCTCTGGTCACAGATGCTCCACTTTCTCTTTTCTGGCAGTCCAAGGCCCTGGATCCAACCTGGATTACTGAAATCAGCTCTCATTCTCTCCAGGGGTCCAGGATGTTACAGGGTTCTCTGCTCTCATTAGTCAGTCAGGGTCAAGGGACACAAGAAAAAGGAGCTAGGGAAAATAACTCAGTGGCAAGGCAAAGAGCCTTTGTTAAGCTCTTAAAACTAGAGTTGGGATCTGAGATTAAATTTTACAGATAATATTAAGATTAGGATTAAGGCTAGAGTTTGGATTGGACAGTGGGGCTAATACCATGTTAGGATGGATTATAATGATGACAGGCTTTGAACTGAGAGCGAGTTTCAAGAGTAGGGATTAGAATTAGAGTGGAGGATCATCTGCTTTCTCTCAGGTCTCTACAAGCCCCTTCTTTTTGGTAAAGTCTTCCAGGGCTAAGTAGGTCTTTTGAATTCTTACCAAGAAGGCAGTCATTGTTTGCTCCTGACCTTGAATCACACTAGGCTCTTTTCCATACACCCTCAGTTTCTACTTCAAAAGCTCTGGCTGCTGAAGAATTAATATTATCCTTTACTAGACCCCACTGAGCACATAGATGGCTCCTTTTGGGCCAATGGTGATTGCAAACTACTCCCAGGAGTCACATCACAGGTTCATCTGGAACGTTAATACACGATAGAAAATAGTCAAGACAATTACGACAAAAGCACTCTGCCAATTACCCCCACACTTTGCTCCCCTAATTTGATGATGCCCTGAAATTTTATGTCCTCTCTGAGCTTTCAGTCAACTAAGTGGGCTTGTTATAGGAATTGGATCAAGGGCTCTATAGATAGAGACACTGGGAACTAAGAGTAAAGAGTTAGCTGGCTAGGAACGTCATAAGCAGCAGCTAAATACTGTCTCATCTTATACAACTTCAGTGTGACAAAAAAGCTGGCAGCCTTGTGATGAACGAGGTCAGGAAAAAAAAAAAAAAAAAAGCAGAGAACTTCAGTGTCTTCTAGGGAGGATGGGTTGGTAACTAAGACATTCCCCCAGGATTGTCTAACTATGACTCCAATCCATTTGTGGGTCTCACATTGACTAACAAATTATTGTGCCTTTTTATTCATGTAACAAATATTTATTGAATGCCTCCCAAATGCACCTTGAGTATTGTGTATATCACAGGAAACAACACAGACATGATCTTTGGAGACTCACAAATACATACTTAATTATAAAGTGTGATAGGTACTATAAAGAAAAAGAGTACCGTGTAAGATAATAACAGGGCCAGCTAATTTTGATTGGGGCTTGGGTCAGGGATGACTTCTTTGAAGGAGTTCCATTTAAATTCAGGCCTGAATTTGTTTAAGTAGGAGTTAGTCTGTTGAAAAACCTTAACGTGTCAATTGTTCTTTATGCTTTTGAAGTTCAGCTGCAATTTACTCCTTTATGGTCTGTGGTGGACATTTTTTGGAATCTTTGCCAAGTACATAACTTTCTTTGAGAAGACAGCGTTCAAAGATGGGGTTCTGGCAGCCACGTTTGCATTACAAAACAAAGAGACCTGACTACATATTGCCCTGTTGGTCAAAGGTGATTGTACCAAGAGTACATAAGCGGACATAAATTGAACCAATCAGTTTCTTGTTCCTGGGCATTGGGATTCATAAATACTAATTAGTCTCTGTTTGTTCCTGAAGTAAGGCTGGGTAAACCTGGATTATGTTCCCAAAAAAGCAGTGAAAACAGCTCTGCTGAGATTATAAAGCAGCTTTGTAGACAGAAGCAGAGATGGAAGAATATGTAACCATAGAGAAAAAGATACTGAAAAAAACCAAACACTTGGCTCCCTGTTGATGTATTAGGTACCTATTTCAGTCCTGGTGAATGCTACATTTTATTAATTTTCAGCTGGTGAATGCTGCATTTTATTAATCCTTTTAGTCTCCAGAGTGCTTAGGAAATTCCTTGTGTATACTGGGTACTCAATAAATGTTTGTTGAATAACTGGCAAACAGGAAAGCAGTTTGGAAAATGACAATCACTTTTTATGTTGAATTCTCTTTTTAGTTGTGGAGTTTCCTTTTCTTTGTCTTTTTTTTTTTTTTTTTTCCTTTTTGTGGAGAACGGGGTCTCGCTATATTACCCAGGCAGGTCTCGAACTCCTGGGCTCAAGCTATCCTCCCGCCTCTGCCTCCCTGAGAGCTGGGATTACAGGCGTGAGTCACCGCGCCCGGCCGAGTTTCCTTTTCTGTCCATAAAAGAAAATCATCAAGATGTCAAGAGAGACAGTCCCACTTAATCTTTGTTAAACTCAAAGGGTTTTAAGTATCTCACGTATCTGGGAATTTTATGTCGGTTTAAATGAAGATTTAAGGGTAATATGAATCCAGTGAGAGCAAGGTGTGCTGTATGGCTTTATCCTTTCTATGCAATTTTTTTTCTTTTCTTTCTTTCTTTTTTGTTTTTTTGAGAGTTTCGCTCTCGTTCTTGTTGCCCAGGCTGGAGTGCAATGGCATGATTTCGGCTCACTGCAACACCCGCCTTCCGGGTTCAAGTGATTCTCCTGCCTCAGCCTCCCGAGTAGCTGGGATTACACGCGCGCCACCATGCCTGGCTAATTTTTTGTATTTTTTAAAACTAGCGAAGGGGTTTCACCATGTTGGCCAAGCTGGTCTCGAACTCCTGACCTCAGGTGATCTACCTGTCTTGGCCTCCCAAAATGCTGGAATCACAGGCGTGAACCACAGCGCCCGGCTTTTTCTATGCACTTTCTTACACATATACTTATTGAAGGCTTTGGAAAATCCACAAAATTAAAACTAAATATTGTGCATAATAAATTATCTCTCACGTTTTGGGGTGTTTTGGCTTTAAGTGGCTTGATTTTTGCAATCATTAACTGCACCATCAACAGCATTTGTGGCATACTAAGATAAATGCGATCCTTGCTCTTTGGAGGCCAAAATAAACATCAATGTTAACAAACCCACAGAGAATGCACAAAACAGAAATGTTATATGGTATATAAAGAAATAAGATAGCAACATTTGGTAACCAGATTAATCTAGGTAATACTCTCTCTGAGGCTCTCATATACCCAACAGGCCGGGAGGGTGTACGGCAGCTATTCCTAAGAGCCAGGAAGTCTTCCTCAGCGATGGGTTTCCAAAAGGTCTGAAGGATGTTGCCTCCGTGTTGAACTTAGTTATCAATAATCGGTTTCTCTGTTCACGACTGGCTGGAGATCAGAATGAGCTCAGGAGCAAGGACTAGCAGCGTTAAAGGATTTATTTTCTTTTTCTTTTTTTTTGGCCGGATCTCAGCTCACTGCAACCTCTGCCTCCCGGGTTCACGCGATTCTCCTGCTTCAGCCTCCCGAGTAGCTGGGACTACAGGCGCCCGCCACCTCGCCCGGCTAGTTTTTTGTATTTTTTAGTAGAGACGGGGTTTCACCATGTTAGCCAGGGATGGTCTTGATCTCCTGAACTCGTGATCCACCCGTCTCGGCCTCCCAAAGTGCTGGGATTACAGGCGTGAGCCACCGCGCCCGGCCAAAGGACTCATTTTCTTAGTGTCTCAAACTTCTTTGATCACTTACCAATTTCCATTACTGATTCCGCCACAGCTCCCCTTTCCCCTCCAAAAACCAAACGTGTCAGCTGTAGGAAGAAGTGAGGCTCTCCTAGCCCAGGCACAGGGAATGGACTTGTGGCTCTGTGGTTGGGAGTGGAGAGACAAGGAACTTCCGAACACCGGTGGGGGAAGAGACTAGGAACTTGCCCCAGACAAGGGGCTGCGGGAGGGGCATTTCCCAAAAGTTCCTGTCAAGAGACCAGTATACCGGGTAGAACTCGAAGAGTTGTTTGGGTGTGGGGAGACCAGGAAGAGAGAGAGATTCCCAGGGAGTTGGCAAATTGGGGAGAAAGGCTCCGCGGCATCGCCTAGGAACAAGAGCTGCAGCTCCAGGGACCTTGACTCCGACGTCCCCGGGAAGTCCGAACTCCACTTCCGCGTTTGGCATTCCTCCCCTAGGCCCCTCCTCGCACTCGGTTACGGGGTCTGCGGGCGCATGCGCCGCCGCTCAGGGACTGGCCCAATTTACCCTAAACAACTAATCTGCTCCTCCCCCTCCCGCTTGGAGCGCACCACTCGCGTTTAGGGGGAGACACCGCGCCCCGGAGTACTCAGAAACCTGCTCCCCTTCTTCAGACAGGGGGAAGATAAGGTTGCTTCAGATTTTAAAAGTTCTAAGAATACGAAGGCCTCAGCCGCCTGTCGCCAGGCGAGAGCCCGAGGCTCTCACTTTCTCCCACAGCCCCGCACTCCGCCTTTGAGGCGCGGAACAAAGTGGCACGCCCGGATCCCAGCTGATCAGCTGCTGGGCTTTGGCGGTGGCTCCCCCGGGCGAGACCATTGTGACTCCTCGGAAGGGGTGCATTAGAGGGGAGGGGGCGGAGCGGCCATTGTCCGGTCAGCGCAGCCTCCGGGGGAGGGGCCGGTGTTACGGAGCCAGCAGGGCCCGGGGCTTCACAGCGGCCGCTGCGACTCCGGAGCCGGCGGGGACCTCTGGTCCTTCCCCGCGCCACCGCACGGGACATCGCTCTGGCTGGGGAGCGGCGGTGGGAGCCGTCGAGGGCGTCGGTGTCCCTCCTCCCCCGCGGTCCTCCGTGCGTCCGCACGCCCCTCCTCCTCGGCTCCCTCCTTCTCCTCTCCGCACCTCCCCGGCCCCCCCGTCTCCGCAGGCCGAGTGGTGCGGCCCGCCTCCAGCTGACCGGCCTGGAATCCCGGCTCCGAGCCCCGGACTCGCGCCCGCCCGCGCGCCCGCTCCCTCCCCCTCCCCCCGCCCCGAGCCCCCCGACGCCGCCGCCACCTCCTCCTCAGAGCGGGGCCCGGGCCCAGCCGCCGCCACCGCTGCCGCCGCCGAGCTCCGCCGCCGCCGAGCACCATGGGAGACGCTGGGAGCGAGCGCAGCAAAGCGCCCAGCCTGCCGCCTCGCTGTCCCTGCGGCTTCTGGGGGTAAGTGCCCGGCCGGGTGGGGGCGGGGGCCGGGGGCGCGGACGCCAGGGCTGCCTGGGCAGGCCGCGGGGCCCGGGATGCCGGAACCCTGGAGGCTGGGCCCAGCCCGGGCCTACGGGGAGGGGGTGGGGGTCGCGTTCCGGGGAGGGATGCCGGGTGGGGAGCTGGGGGTGGGCAGAGAAGGCCCTTCCGGGGGTGCGTTGCCACCCTTTGGGACCCGCCAGCCTGAAGCTCGGGCCCACGGGGGCCTCCTGGGCCACGGGTGAGGGGGGCAGGGCGGCGGGGAGGGATGAGGGGGCGGCGTTGACCGCTCCGGGAGGAGCAGGAGTGCCCCTTCCCTGGGCATGTGGAAGCCAGCCCTTCCTCCCTCCCGGGGCTTGAGTTGGTGCCCAGGCATTAGGAGGGTATTTCCTCTGACTTTTTCACCTCCCCTCCTCCCCGTCCTCCGGAGACTTGCATCATCACTTCCTAGATTATATCCCAGTGCCCCATTTGCTTTTAGGAAGCTATTCTCACGTCACCCGTTTGTAAAAACCGAGTCCAGAACCAGGCTGGGGTAAAGTTATAAGACTGTTGAGGTCTCACCTTTATGTAAAACACGTTTCAGGAGATTTGTAAAATTCCCTTGTCAAAAAGGAAGAAGAAAACCACACAAAACCTGAAGTCAGCCTGGATTGGGGAATATGAGATCCAGTTTCCTCAATTGGTTCTCAAATTCCCCTCTTTCTCAATTTAAGTAAAAATAATAAAAATGTTCACAGTGGATAGCGTATATTGTTTGGCCATCATGTGTTAGGGCGAAAAAAAAAGTGAGGTGGGAAATCAGCTCCCTCTTCCTCCCCCCATTACAGTTTAAATTCTCGTGGTAACACTTTAAGCTTCATGGATTGCCACCTAACAGGTGCCTCCATCATACCACATGACTGTAGTTCTGCAGTAAGAAAGCTGGAGACTTTAAAGGCCGGCTTTTGTGATTTGAGTCCTTTTTATCTTTTATCGTTTTGTTTTAGTTTTATTTTTTGAAAGATTCAGTATATTTGGAGACGCAGAGGCAGGAAGGAAGATTGTTTCTGGTGAGGACATCTTGGGAAGAAGTATGGAAGTGGTTTCCCTTTGCTATCTCCCATATTGTAGGAATGGTTAACAAATTAAGGGTAATTTTGGGAGTGCAGAGAAAGATTAGAAAGTGGATCTTAATGTGAACTTCTGTGGAAGCTGTCGTATCTCAAGGTTATGACAAAGAAGTGGATTTTCATTTTCTCATTTTTCTGACTTTCTTTCTCGAAAATTTCCCTGTGGAAGGATATTAGTCAAAAAGAAGTTATGGCATGTGTAAAGTCCTAAAAATGTGAAAATATTTCTATTCTTCCCTTCATTTTTATTTGAAAATAATTGGTTTGCCTGTGAAGTGCTTTCATGGACTGTCTAATTCCCACAAGAATCTTGCGAGGTAGGAACCATTATCTCATTATTAAATGGGGAAACTGAGGCTTAGGGTGGATAATTTGCCCCTTCACACAGGGAGTGTAGGGTGGAGCTGGTGAGCTCTTTAGAGTGCTTAGTACCATCATGTTTATGACATCAGTCTGCTGCCCTGGAAAAATCTTGTGTCACAAGCCTCAGATTGTAACTCATTATAAGACATGTGTCCTGAAGAAAGTTGCTGCGAGTGGCAGCTAATGCTCAGGATGTATCAGGTCTCTCTCCTGGCAACACGTTTATGCCCTTCGGACTATTATGAATGGAATCTTTATTGAAAGACTTATATCAAGGCTTAGAGATTAAGGAAATGGAATAGTGTTTTACATTTATTTATTTGTTTGTTTATTTTTGAGACAGAGTCTTGCTCTGTTGCCCAGGCTGGAGTGCAGTGGCGTGATCTCGGTTCACTGCAGCCTGCACCTCCCGGGTTCAAGCAATTCTCCTGCCTCAATCTCCTAAGTAGCTGGTACTACAGGTGCACACCACCATGCCTGGCTAATTTTTGTATTTTTTAGGAGAGATAGGATTTCGCCATCTTGGCTAAGGTGGTCTCAAACTCCTGACCTCAGGTGATCTGCCTGCCTTGGACTCCCAAAGTGCTGGGATTACAGGTGTGAGTCACTTCATCCGGCCAATTTTACACATTTTAAATAATGATGATGATTATCATCATTAATGACTGTAGGCCAAACAAAAGGACAAAGTAGGAGGATCACTTGAGCCCAGGAGTTTGAGACCAACCTGAGCAACAGCAAGATGTTGTCTCTAAAAAAGTTTTAAATTATCCGGGTGTGTTTGTGCATACCTGTGGACCAACCTACTTGAGAGGCTGAGGCAGGAGGATCACTTGAGCCCAGGAATTTGAGGCTACAGTGAACCATGATTGCGTGACTTGCTTTCCGGCCTGGGTGACAAAGTGAAACCGTGCCTTGAAAAAGTAAATCAGTAAACGAAATGATTGTAAATAATGAGTGACTGTAAATAGTAAATAGTAAATCATTTTTCTGTCATAGGGTAATGTTGAAAGTTTCAGAGGTCTTTTGTTTATAACAGGCATGAGCCACCACGTCCAGCCAGCCTTTTACCTTTAGCCGGTAGGGTTCTGATAATGCCCAGAGAGTTTGGTGGCAGCAGATAGGAAAAGTTACACTAATGTTGTACTTGACCTATAAGCAACCAGGGCTGCTTTTTAGATACTTTCACTCTGATACTTTTTATGAACTGCAATTTACCTAGCAGGAGCAGTGACCACAAAACTAATATTTTTATGGTGAAAAGTGTTCTTTTTGGTGCAATGTTTGAACCTTTCCTAAGGACTTTTATATACAATTGTGTAGTTTGTATTTTATACCAAAGCATAACAAAATTGCTGCCTTGTTTCCATTGTATCATAACCGACTTTGAACATGTTTCCCTTACTGCATGGGCCACATTCATATTATGTAAACTTAGAATATATTTAACAAATATTTGAATGCCTGTGATATAATGGTGGGCAAGGAGGTGCTGGCCCCATACTCTGGGTCAGGGGGCACAGGGAAGTAAACTGACAGTTGCAATACATTTTACAGGTGCTGTATGGGAGGGGCACCTACCCTAGCTGGGGTGGAGGTAGAGGAAGGTAGCCTGGAGAAAGTGACACTTTTGCCTAGACCTGCAGGAAGGGTAGAAGGAGAGTATGGAAACAAATATTCCTTTCAGGCAGTGGGACTAACGTGGGTGAAGGCCGGGATGTGAGTGAGAGCACTACGCATTTGAGGAACAGGTTTGTTGGGTCTGTTGGTAGATTGTGAAGGGGGATCACAATCTAGAGATAAGGCTGGAGGATTGAGAGGAATTGGTGATACAGGGCCCTCATAGGTA
Source organism: Macaca mulatta (assembly GCF_049350105.2). Taxonomy (NCBI): domain Eukaryota; kingdom Metazoa; phylum Chordata; class Mammalia; order Primates; family Cercopithecidae; genus Macaca; species Macaca mulatta. Next base: position 144,401,725 of record NC_133409.1, on the reverse strand, counting down.
ATGCTGAGGACTTTGGACTTTTATCCTGAGTGCAGTGAGGAGCTACTCAAGAACTTTGATCAGGGAGTGATGTATATCTTTAACGTGAAAGATTATTGGTTGTTCTTGAGAGTAGCCTGGGTGTGTGGGTATGATTCTGTGTGTCTGTATGAATGTGATGTATGTGTTTCGTGGAATGTTGCCAAGTCCAGATTTGCCATGGTTGTGGCATGAACCAGTGTAATGGCTGGGGAGAATAGAGAGCCATTCAGGAGGTATCTTTTGCCTTTTCCCTTCATGAAAATAAAGGTGAATATGTTCTAAAAAATTTTGTGCGGCATTGCACTCCTTGGAAGCTCTAGGTCTAAAATCAGCTAGCCAGGGCCCACACCCAGCCCTTTGCTGAGGAGCCTCTCAGCAGAATGTTCTGGCACCAGCAGACTAACGGCAGTTCCTTTAGGATTGCTGCTCTTTCCAGTGACTCAGGCTGCAGGACTTGCTGCCCAGCATTGCCCAGTCAGGACACTAATCAGTGGGGCTTGGTTGAATAGGAGAGCTTTAACTGCATTCTCTTGTGAAAATGCAGTTAAAGAAGAATGCCAAGAGGAGTGTACAATTCAAATGCATTAGTGCTTGTAACACTTAGTTTCCAGTTCTCTCCCTCTTGGCTTATGTTGTATAATTGTGTATAGGTAATTAAGTTATTTTATAGAGACCATCTCCACTGGGAAACTTTGCTACCATGGAAATTGTTGAATATTAACCAGTTGATAATGAAGTTGATAATAACGTTACAAGTTGTTTGTATTACATATATATTTTTTTGTTTTGTTTTTTTTGAGAGGGAGTTTCACTCTTGTTGCCCAGGCTGGAGTGCAATGGCGCGATCTCGGCTCACCGCAACCTCTGCCTCCCGAGTTCAAGTGATTCTACTGCTTCAGCCTCCCGAGTAGCTGGGATTACAGGCATGTGCCACCACACCCAGCTAATTTTATTTTTAGTAGAGGTGGGGGAGGCTGTTCTCGAACTCCCGACCTCAGGTGATCCGCCCCCCTCAGCCTCCCAAAGTGCTGGGATTACAGGCGTGAGCCACCACTTGTAGCCGGTATATATATTAACATCATATTTTTAGGATTAAAACAAATTTTTCCTCGAGACATGGACTTAAAACTTTCAGTGAAATATGAACATTTTCTTGGCTCATTTTAGGCATTCAGTACTCAGGCAAAAAACGTATTTGTTGATAATTGTTGTATCTGAAATGAAATAGTCAATTAGTACATTTTCTTTAGTTGAAATATACAGATACATGAAAACACTTAAACTATGCAGATATAACTGGTATTTGTTGAAGCTGCATTTTAAATTATTTAGACATTTAAAAAGTGCTGAGGCATGTAGATTCCTCACAAATATGAAGACCTAGACTATTACAGAAAAGATAGGAAGAAAAATAAGGATAAGAATATAGTATGTGTATTACAGGATAACAGGATAATTAGGATGGAAGACGAAAGTGTTTTCTAATTTTATTTAAGTACAGAAATATAATTACTATTGATATTTTGCTTTCACAATTGGAGATAACCTCATAATGACATACGGAAACCTTGGGAATTACTATTTTGTAAATAAGCTTAAAGCGTAGTAGATATAAGCATTCAGTCTGGTATTTAGGGAATAATGGAATAGTTAAATATGGGGCTTATTAGGTAAACTATTCATTGTTTTGATTTTAAAAAAGAAGGTCTTCTAACAAGTCATGACAGACATATCACATGGGTTCCTTTAGGGAAATAGATTTTGTTACTATTTCATTTTTATAATCATGTCTGTTGAAGCATTTTGCCTACAAACTATATTGGCTGGATATGAGATGTACTTTAAGATAGAGATGGGTGGAGATAAGGGTAGGGGTAATCTCCTAAAATAAATTTCATTTCTGAAATCGCTACTAGTAGAAAGTTGATTGAAAACATAACAGGATTTGTTTTATTCCGCCTTATTTTTGGCAGTCATAAGATACTGACTAGTTTAGAATCGATACATATATTTTTTCCCTCTGAGCCTAGCCTTAGTGAATTGCTGTAGAACATCAATTCTGTTACTGTCACTGTCTAAATTATCTAGCTAGTGTGCTTGGCTCCTCACAGTGTGTGGACTTCACATTCATTTTGCCTCTTCAGTCACAGTCACAATTGTAACATGTTGCCACACTTCAGCCAGCTTAACCTGGGCATTCAAGATCATGTGAACACAGTATGAATCACTAATCAGTAGAATGTTCATTCCATTGATGTCACTACTTATCCCTTGATTATAAAACCCCCTTAAACATTCTCTTAAAAAACAAAAAAGCTTGCTTGTGGAGTTTTACTTTGCATTTTTGAGTATTGTGTGCCTCTGAAGATAAAACATGATTTAAGTTAAGTATTCATTGTCGGTTCATTTATCTACTTGCCCTATTTTCCTGATTACGTTTGGGGGATTCAGAAAATAGGAAATTTGTGCCTTTGATGTGATGGAACACAGGGAAATAATTTTTTTTCTTTTTTAATTTAAACAAACATAGTCTTCTTTCTGTTGGTTTGAGGCAATAGCTTTTTAGAGTTAGGTCCAGTTAGCATATGGCTCTTTTGGTTTTATCATCTCTTCTCCATTTTCCATCTCCCACTCTTCCCCTCCTTTCCAAAATGGAAGAGAATTCTAAACTTTAAATCATACTGAACAGTTTTGACTAAGAATCTCTTTATAATCCTTAATAGTATCAAAATTAACATTAGTTTTCACAAATTAACCTTTCCTTGCTCTAAAAATCAGAGAACTAAGAATCATTTGAAAAGAATGAAGTCCTTAAAAAGAAACCAAGAATAGTATATAAAAAGATTATTTATTTAGAACAGAATACTTAGACAGTGAGAACTAATATCATTTGGATTTTTTATTAGGTCATAGGGAGGTTCTGTCCATGCAAAGTGATGTAATATTTTGAATTCCTGCAATAATCATAGATCAAAATTGAGGTTAAATATTCTTATTTTCTTTTTCACGCAGGCCTGTGACTGGCAGGGCTGCATGGCTTTGTGGCTGAGGCTGGAAGCAGAGCCTATCAAAGTTCCTTCCCCTGCAAAAAAAAAAAAAAAAAAAAAAAAAAAGGAATTCTTTTCTGTTTTTGAAGAAAGGTTAAGGTTGATATCTTAGCAAAACTACTTGAAGGAAGTGATTGGTCTTGACCCAGTACTTGTAATGCAATGCTTGCAAAATCGTTCAGATTCTGGCTTTTTGGATTTCGTGGGACTTTGTGTCAGAGTGGTTTTCAAAAGAGGGCCTTCATTCCAACTGTGGGGATGACACTGATGTTACTCAGTTTTTCTAGGGTTTGGGAGGAACAGTGATCCTGCTCTGGACTGGGTCCCTGTGTAACAAGATTACATTGCTGAGTGAGATATTTAAACATAAGACATTTCCTGTGTCATATGCAGAAAAGGAGGTTAAGGAACTTTGTTTAAAGTGTCTTGGCCGGGTGCTGTGGCTCATGGCTGTAATGCCAGCACTTTGCCAGGCCGAGGCGGGAGGATCACTTGAGGTCAGGAGTTTGAGACCAGACTGAACAACATGGTGAAACCCTGTCTGTACCAAAAATAAAAAAATTAACAGCGTGGTGGCACACACCTGTAGTCTCAGCTGCTTGGGAGGCTGAGGCAGGAGAATCGCTTGAATCCAGGAGGTGGAGGTTGTAGTGAGCTGAGATCGTGCCACTGTACTCCAGTCTGGGCAATGGAGTAAGACTGTGTCTCAAACAAACAAACAAACAAAAAAGGTGTCTACTAGTCAGAATCTAAAACTGTATTCTAGAATGGCACTGCCCAGTATGGTAAACAAACAAACAAAAAAGGTGTCTACTAGTCAGAATCTAAAACTGTATTCTAGAATGGCACTGCCCAGTATGGTAGCCATTAGCTGTAAGTAGCAGTTTAAATTCAGATTAAAGTTAAAAAATTTAGTTCCTCAGTCACTGTAGCTACTTTTAAGTACTCGCTAGCTCAGTAACTAGTGATTACCCTATTGAGGAACACAGATATAGAACATTTTCGGCCGGGCGCGGTGGCTCAAGCCTGTAATCCCAGCACTTTGGGAGGCCGAGACGGGCGGATCACGAGGCCAGGAGATCGAGAGACGATCCCGGCTAACACGGTGAAACCCCGTCTCTACTAAAAAATACAAAAAAAAAAAACTAGCCGGGCGAGGTGGCGGGCGCCTGTAGTCCCAGCTACTCGGGAGGCTGAGGCAGGAGAACGGCGTAAACCCGGGAGGCGGAGCTTGCAGTGAGCTGAGATCCGGCCACTGCACTCCAGCCTGGGTGACAGAGCAAGACTCCGTCTCAAAAAAAAAAAAAAAAAAAAAAAAAAAGAAAGTTATGTTGGACAGTGCTGTTCTAGAATATTGACTGATGGGCAGCCAGAGTTTTCAAGCCTGTTTTCTTGTGGGCTCTCTAGATCCCTTTTTTTCTTACATTCTGAACATGAGGCACTTAGCTAATTTAGCTCTAAATTTCTTTCCAGCCCTAACGTTGTTTATTTCCACTGGGAGAAGCAATGCTATTGTTAATCCAGAGTACTGGGAAGTGCTCCTTTGGTTAGGAATGGGAATTAAAATTTCAGTAATGGGAATTAAAATGTAGTCTGTAATTTGAACCTTTTTTGAAGTGTTACTTTTGAGTCAGCCATTTTAGCTCTTTTAGCACTGTTAAACTGGCAGCCTGTACGGCTTATACAGGGAGGTGTTGGTCTAACAATCAGTTTCTTTTTGGTTCAAAGAATTTTTGCAGCTACTCACCTTTTAGAAAGTTGATAGGTTGTAGATAGGCTCTAGTTAGCTTTTATGACTTTTGTGGAGGAAAAATATTTGTTTTCACAAATGTAAATCTCATGGCAGCTTTTTATATGTGATTAGGGATAAGTGGATTGGATTTTCTGGTAAATTCAGGTTACTATATATAGAGAAAGGTGGAGTGTATTGGAATTTCCAGCAGTAACGGGCAAAACCAAACTGATCTGTGATGCACCAGTCTAATAGAATGGCACAGGTGAATGAAAATGCATGTCGTCCATGAGGCTGAGGGACAGAGCTGCTAACAGTGCCGGGTACCTGAAGTGGCTACAGCTGTTAAGGAGGGATGATGTACCAGCTAACTACATCTGTTCATTTAGCTGTACCAGATGTCCCATATCATAGGCAAGTTCGAGTTTATTAGGGTAGAAGAATGTCCTGGGAGAGGTCATTGATGCTGCTTGCTACCACTCTGGCCTTGGATGGAAGAGGAGGGCCAAGCCACACCAGAGCATTTTGTTTCCAGGTGTGAATAAGCTCTAGTTAGCTTCATTGAAGCTTTAGTAACTACCTGGTAGAGTGAGGTTGGTGATGTACTTAGGACCTTTTTGGGAGTGTCTTTTCTCATTTATTTCTGCTGAAGTGGAGTGGTGTGGAGTAACAGCTGTTGATGTCTTATCTGCTTCTTGGACTCTTACACACTGACAAGTTGAAGTGCATTTGCATAAAATAATCACGCTTATAGCCACGCTTCCTGGAAGGGGAAGCATTCTGACCATTCAAGAATATCACAAATACTCTTCCCATGGTCAGCTTCTTTGTCCAGGCACTTGATTTTATTCATTTATTTTTTACAAGAAAGTAAAAAAAATTTTCTGTGGCTTATGGTACCTAACTGGAAGAGTGGAGGCAGGAAGTTGGGGAACACGGAGTGGGTGGTGGACTTTGCTGTCACTTCTGTGCTTCGAAAGCTTTTATCTATTTCAGATCATCATTTTTTTAAAGGCAGCCCTTTCTAGGATGCTTTCGGCAGAAAAAATGGGCTGGCAAAATCATCTCCTGAAAAGATTTACGAATGAGACACATAAAGTACATTGAATAGTATAGTTATTCTTAAACTAGTCATAAGAGTATTAACTAGCAATAAATAATAAAAAATAAACCAGAGGTAGGAGAAGGTATGGTGATTTCAATGTGAATTGTTTTTGGATTTATGATTTCTTGGTTTCTGTGCCTAGGGAGGCATGGATGGTATTACTCTTTTTCTTTTCTTTTCTTTTTCTTTTTTTTTTTTTTAAGATGGAGTCTCACTCTGTTGCCCAGGCTGGAGTGCAGTGGTGTGATCTTGGCTCACTGCAACCTCCACCTCCCTGATTCAAGCCGATTTTCCTGCCTCAGCCTCCCTAGTAGCTGGGACTACAGGTGCGCGCCACCATGTCTGGCTAATTTCTTGCGTTTTTAGTAGAGATGGGGTTTCACCATGTTAGCCAGGGTGGTCTCGATCTCCTGACCTCGTGATCTGCCCGCCTCTGCCTCCCAAAGTGCTGGGATTACAGGCGTGAGCCACTGCGCCTGGCCTGGATGGTATTACTGTTTTTCTTCAGTTGTTGCTGAAATCTAAAAAACCAGGTTTTTCAAGTCTTTATGTGTTCATGTGTGAAACTTTGCCCGTACATACAAAATCTTTACATTGTTTGACTTTACTGCATGCAGTTTAGTTTGCTTTTTCCTTTTAATATAACTTAAAGGTATTCTCTTACCTTTACAAGTGGAGAACTGTTCTGTGGACTGATTAGCAGTGGATTTGAGCCTGTAAATAGCCACTGCACTCCAGCCTGGGTGACATAATCAGACTTTGTTGCTTAAAAAAAAAAAAGTGGAGGATGCCAGACTTGGTGGCTCACGCCTGTAATCCCAGCACTTTGGTGGCTGAGGTGGGCAGATCACCTGAGGTCAGGAGTTCGAGACCAGCCTGGACAACATGGTAAAACCCCATCGCTACTAAAAATACAGAAATTAGCCGGGCTTAATGGCCTGCACCTGTAATCCCAGCTACTCGGGAAGCTGAGGCAGGAGAATCACTTGAATCAGGAGGTGGAGGTTACAGTGAGCCAGGATTGCACCACTGCACTCCTTGGCAATAGAGTGAGACTCCGGCTCAAAAAAATAAAATAAAAGTAAAATAAATAGAGGAGTGTTTTTGTATATTGACCCACAAAAATACTTGCACGTAGGAACTTTTAATATTTTTTATTGATTTGGGAGAACATGTTCATGTAGTCTCTGAGGCCTGAGTTCCCTGTTTCTGTGGATCAGTCACTGTTAACTAGCTCACCCTGTTCCCCCAACCCCATCCATGCTGTAGCACTTCCAATATGTGCTTAAACCATGCATTTTATTTGTAAGGCTAATCATCTTCTTCAGGGAATATTGAGCAGGATCTATTAAGGAACAGTTGCTTTGACTTAAATGAAAAAGTCTTTGCAAATGACAGATAAAATCTTGAGTGACAATGTGTGGAGTACTGCACTCTTGTATAGTAGGATCTCTTTAGGGGATCTCAAAAATCCTGATCTTTGGAAGTGTATGTCCCTACAGACTGCATTTTCTTACCCTTGGTTTTAAACTTTCTAGCATTATATATTCTAATCTGATAGTTGAAAGCCACCAAATTTGCCTGAGTAGTTTTCATTCTAAATAGATTAGAATTTTACATTGTGTGTGTTTTTGGTTGGAGTTAGGGACAGGAAAAATAGACTGTTGGGTTTGTGTTTAAAGTTGCGGTGCATTAAAGTCATTGGACAGAGATCTATTTACAGATTTGGAGGTGAGTTAGAAGGGAAAGGACACAGAAGGTGGTCAGAGGCAAAGACTGGGGCAAGGGGGATGAGGATGGGGACACGTGGAAGACAGTAGAATGGTGGCATTATAATTGGGAATGAAGTAGCTTTGTGGCCACCATTGTTTAGTCAATCTGTGAGAGGTGGTCTCATCTGTAAGGCTAGAGTAATTAATATGAAAAGGTGGTGGTTAGGGTTAATGAGATGTTCTGTCTTTTCTTGAAGTGTGGTATGTGAGTCCCCTGGGACCTTACAGGAACGTGCTAATGATCACAGGATGACAGCTGAGATACAGATTCCAAACTAAAGTTTAGTGGAAATAGCAGCAGTTTTCAGCAAAATTGGTGTTCCATCATGTTAGAACCCCATGGGCTCTTCTGCTAAGACCATAGGTACCTTCTTAGCCAGTTAAAGAAAAATGCTGTGTGGTTTCTCTTTGCAGCAGGCCATGGAGACTCAACCTACCTTTCTTTTATACCTTCTTAGCCAGTTAAAGAAAAATGCTGCGTGGTTTCTCTTTGCAGCAGGCCATGGAGACTCAACCTACCTTTCTTTTATTGGAATTGCCACAACCTGTTAATTCCATTGCTTGGGAATGATTTTTCTTCTCACCTTTTCCCCCCCATGCCTGGTAGGGGATTGAATAGTCTTGCCAATTGTCTGTTTAACTTGCTGTTCTTAGAAAAACAACTCATACAAGCCCTTCTCTTTTAAAACATTTTACAGTGAATACATATGGGGAAGTTACATTAGATCTTAAATAATTTAGCAGTAGTACTTCCTGGGGAATAGGACCTTTTCTTATTTGCTGAGAGGCTGATGAAGGGCCCCCTCTCTCGTCTATCCCAAACTCCTCCAAAACTCCGAAGATGAAGGGCATACTGATCTCTTACCTCCAGAAAAACCAACTGAGCTAAGTGGCTAGGCATGGGTTTTGGAATCAAAGATCTGGATTGGCACCAAAGATGTGAGTTTACCTCTCTGTCTCTTTATCTTTAAAAAAGTAATATCTTAGAGTTGGCTTTGCGATTTAGTGAGCTCTGATGCCTGTCAAGCCGTTGCCACAGAGCCTGGTCATGGTAATTACATTCATTAAAGGCCAGCTTCCCAACTTGAAAGAAGGAGCATTGGTGGCAGATTAGTAAATACACAACTATCTTGCCTTATATGGTCAATTTGCATTTATAGTGATCTCCAGACTGATGACACGTCATTAATTGGTGAAGTTTCTGACCAACCTTTGGCCATTTTCCAGAGCCAGTCCTTTTTCCAGCAAGTGTTAAGCACTCTATCTTGTGTCTTGAGCTATGCTAGGCAAGGGATACCTTGGTCTGGCTTCTGCCTAAGAAAGCTCACAGTCTAGAAGGGGAGGTGGATCAATATACTGACAAAACACTGTTAGAAAAGTGCTCTGGGAGATCACTGAGTATTATGAGAAGAACACTAATGGGCAGCTTATCTAGATGGGAACTGAGGGTGGCCAGGAGAGCTTCTCATGAGTTGGGCTTGAGCTAGGCATGAAAGATGAGCAGAAGTTAACCACATGAAGATGGTAAGGAGGGGATTTCTAGGCAGAGGGAACAGCTTGTACAGAGAGGCACAGAGGAATGGGAAAGTGTGCTGAATTAAGAGAATTGCAAACACAACTCAGTATGTTAGCTGCAGGGTATGGCAGGAGGCAAGACAAACCTAGGGAGATGAGCAGGGGCCAGTTATGAAGATACTTCATTGCTGTACTGTTGAACTTAAGGATCAGGAAGCAGCTGGGAAGCATTTAAAGATTTTAAGCATGGATAACATGATATTTATAATATATTTCAAAAAAGTTAATGTGGAGGATGCATTGGAGTGTATAGGCAGAGAGACCAGTTAGAGCAATTAAACCTTTTTGAACCATGGATCCCTTTGGCAACCTGGTGAAGTCTGTGGACCCCTTCTGAGAATAATGCATAAAATAAAACACCCGTGATTACAAAGGAAACCAGTTAGCTCATGGACCGTGGGAGCCTGTGGACCCTAGATAAAGTAACCCTGAAGAATGAAGCAGTGGGGTGCTGAAAATAATTGTAGGCTGGCAGTGGGGAATGAAGAGGGGGCTTAAATATAAGAGCAGCGACAGATTGGATGGTGGGGAGTGGTGGTAAAGGAGAAGAGAAGCAGCAGGGTCTGACGTGGACTGCAGATGGAAGATGATGTCGGTCACTTGTAGTGGGTGTAGAAGTTCCTTCGCTTACAAACTGTAGGTATGAAAGGTCATTTGTGAATTCATCTATTCCCAAATCCAAAGTGAAATTGGAGAAGCGACCAGTAGTGCCCTCTGTCAGTGGTATGCATTGTTTTGTTCAGTAGGAGAAAGTTTATGCTTCGGAAGTTCTTAAGTTGAAGTGATTCAGTGAATCTGTACTAGAAGATGGTAAGTGGGTGGTGAGAGGGATGATTTGTTTTAGACAGGTTAAGTGTACTTTCTGGCGAATTATAGACAGCTTAAGACAGTTTCTTGCTTTGCTTTTCTGTTTTCTTTTTTCTTCCTTTCCCGTCTCCCCTCTCCCCTCAACAGGGTCTCGCTCTGTTGCCCAGGAGGCTAGAGTGCAGTGACAGGATCATAGCTCACTGCAACCTCGAACTCCTGGGCTTAAGTGATCCTCCTGCCTGAGCCTCTGAAGCAGCTAGGACTACAGGTGCATGCCACCACACTGGCAAATTTTAAAGTTTTTTTTTTTTTTTTTTTTTTTTTTGTAGAGATGGGGGTCTCTCTATGTTGCTCAAACTGGGTTTGAACCTCTGGTATCAAGTGATCTTCCCGTCTTGGCCTCCCAAAACATTGGGACAGGCATGATCCCACTACTGATGAGCACAGGAGTTTTGACCTGCTCCATTTCTAACCTGGGCCAGTTCACTCCTCCTTTGGCAACCTGATGGTCCTTTGTTCATGGGAGGTTGCCATATTGATGCTGAATTTAGTGTGGACACCTGATCAGCATAATGCAGTACTGCCCAGAGCTCCTGGGCTCAAGCAATCCACCTCAGCCTCCCAAGTAGCTGGGACTACAGGCATGCTACCATTGTATCTTATTTTTAATGTGAATTTTTTATTGAAGTATAACATAAATAATGAAAAATACATGAATCTTCAGTGTATGGCTAAATGAATTTTCTACAAAGTGAATATGCCTATGTAACCAGAAATAGCTAACAAGAAATAACATTTCCGGCCCCCAAGAATCCCTCTTCCTATCCTCTTCCGGTAACTACTCCCTTCCTCTGTCAAGGGTAATCATTATCCCAATTTGTACCATCACAGATTACTTAAAAATTTTTTTCTTCTTAGATTTTTTCTACAATTGAAGTATGACTTAGTTTACTGTAAACATTTCAAGTGTGTACTTTGGTAGATTAACAAAAATAGACTTCACAGCTGGGCGCGGTGACTCACACCTGTAATCCCAGCACTTTGAGGTCAGGAGTTAGAGACCAGCCTGGCCAACATAGTGAAACCTCATCTCTACTAAAAAGTACAAAAATTAGCTGGGCGTGGTGGTGCACGTGTGTGGTCCCAGCTACTCGGGAGGCTGAGGCAGGAGAATAACTTGAACCTGGGAGGTGGAGGCTGCAGTGAGCCGAGATCGTGCCACTGTACTTCCAGCCTGGGCGACAGAGTGAGACACCATCTCAAAAAAAAAAAAAAAAACAAGACTTCATTTTTTAAAAAGGAGTTTTAGGTTTACAACAAAATTTACTAGAAGGTAAAAAGAGAGAGTTCCCATATACCCTTTAACTGTCTACGCACACAGCCTCTCCTGCTACCGACATCTCACACTAGTGTGGAACATTTGATAGAATTGATGAACATACAGTGACACATCATTATCACTCAAAGCCCATAGTTTGCATTGGGATTCACTCTTGGTGGTGTATATTCAGTGGATTTTGACAATGTGTAATGAAACTACCATTATAATATATAGAATATTTCAGTGTCCTAAAAACCCTCTCTGCTCTGCCTGTTCATCTCTCCCTTCTCTTCAACCTTTGGCAACAACTTTTCATTGTCTCCCTAATTTTGGCTTTTTCAAAATTTCATATTGTTGGAATCATACAGTATGTAGCCTTTTCAGATTGGCTTCTTTTATATAGTAATAAGCATTTAAGTTCTATGTCTTTTCATGACTTGCTAGCTCGTTTTTTAGTTCTGATTAATATTCCAGTGTCTGAATTATACTACAGTTTATCCACTTACCTACTGAGAGACATCTTGATTGCTTCCACGTTTTGGCAATTATGAATAAGGCTGCTGTGAATATCTGTGTGCAGGTTTTTGTGTGGACATGTTTTCAACTCATTTGGATAAGTAGCAAGGAACACAACTGCTGGATCATACAAGAGTATGTTTAGTTTTGTAAGAAGCTGCAAAACTTTGACAAGCGAGTGTACCATTTTGTATTCCCATCAGCAGTGAATGAGAGTTCCTGTTGCTCCACATCCTTGTCAGCATTTGGTGGTATTGAATGCTGACACTATGATATGTGATACATATGCATATATCATATGCATAATATGATATATGCATATATTATTATGATATGTGCATGTATGTGTGTATGTTTCAAAAAAACTAGATACTACCAGTTTTCAAAAATGATTGTATCAGTTAACATTCATACCACCAATATATGAGAGTTCCGGTTAGTCCACATTTTGTCAATACTTGCTATTGATGGTCACTTTCATTTTGGTTGTATCAAGTTATTGCATTTTTCTTTTATATTTGTCTGATGACTAATAAAATAGAGCATCTTTCTTCATTGGCCATTTGGCTAAACTTTGTTGTGAGGTGCCTGTTTAAGCATTTTGCTTAAGTTTCTATTAGGTCATCTGCTTTTTTCTCATTCATTTGTAAGAGGTCTTTTTTTTGTTGTTCTTGTTCGAGATAGAGTCTCACCACTCTTGCAGGCTGGGGTACAGTGACACAGTCATGGCTCTTTGCAGCCTCAACCTATGGGCTCAAGTGGTCTTCCTGCCTTAGCCTCCCATGTAGCTGGGACCCCAGGTGTGCGCCACCACACTCAGCTAACTTTTAAATTTTTTTGTAGAGACGGGGTTTCACCCTGTTGCCCAGGCTGGTCTTGAACTCCTGGGCTCAAGTGATCCTCCTGCCCCAGCCTCCCAAAGTGCTGGGATTACAGGCGTGAGCCACTGTACCCGGCCTGTAAGAGTTTTTTTTTAAAATGTATTCTGGATGAGTCCTTTTTTAGATAGCATGTACATGTACTGCGTGGTTTTGTATTTTCTTAAATCCTTTTTTAAAAAACTAGAAAATGAGTGTATTCGTATGGTAAAAAATTTAAACACACAAGTGGGTGTATTATGAAAAGGATGTCTCCTTCCTACTTTTAGTCCCTTACTGGGAGACCATAGCCTTAGTCCCACTTAGTTGTGGTTATGTTTTTTGAGTATGTTTCCTGTGCATGTACTGCATATGTTCTTTTTTCTAACACAAATAGCATACCACAGACTATTCCCCACCTTGATTTTTTTAGTTAACATATCTTGGAATTCTTTCCAAATGAGCATATACATTTCTAGCATCCTTTATAATAAATGGCAGCATAATATTCCAGTAGGTGCATGTACCAGATTTTATTTAATCAGTTTATCTAGTTCCTTCTTGATGAGTGTTGTTATTATGCTACAAAAGTAGCATGAAATATGTTGAATTTTAGGGCTTATGGACAATCTAAGTGTGAAAATGCCTTAGGTGTCTGAATTAGGAGAGAGGATAAGCTAGGGCTTTATCATTTAGGGTGACATGAGTGCGTGTTATCATAGCTGAAGCCAAGGGAGCAGGTAGAGTCACATAAGAAGTATTGTTAAATCAGTGATTCTCTGTGAGATAGAAATGGAGTTGTCAGAATCACTTTGGGAGTCTTTTCTAAGAAACACATTACTCTTGCTTTCCCTCGCCCCAGTTTAGTGGGTCCCTGATAAGGTCATCCTTGACCGTTTTTCTTTTATCCCTTGAAAAAAGTGTCACTGTCCTTTTGAGACCCAGTGGTATAGAGTGAAAAGATAACTAAGGATGGAACCCTGAGGAACACAGGTAGAAAAAGATGACTTTGGAAAGGAGTTGGATACACTGAGATAGGAGATAAATCAGGTGAGTATAAGGTTACTGAAACCAAAGGAGGTGGTATTTCAACGAAGAAATGGCAGAAGGGTCATGCTGCAAAGAGTGGTCAAGTTAAGATGGTAATTGGTACTTCTCTGCTTCTTCAGGGTCCTCGAAGAACTTGAGTAATACTTTTAAAATCATGTTTGTGCTTCTTAGCAGTATTCTGGCCCAGCATGGTACCAGGGTATGTTTTGTGAAAAATTGTTGTAACTACCTCCTACGTGTACCAGAAATTAACACCTTTCATTAATGATTCATGAATCTAACCATCATGAATTGAAAGAAACTTCTCTTGAATCTATATTTTCACTTCTATTAACACTTCCAATAATATATATGTTTTTAGGGTAGTTTTTAAAAAACCTTTGACCTTCAACTTCTTAGTCTTCTAGGTTCTGGCAGACAAGATTGCATTCACCTAATTTTTCTTGATATTTGACTTAATTTTATAGACGAACCATCTCTCTCAGCTTTTGTTTTTCTAGCAAGAAGTCCCTTTTATTTAGTCTGGACTTTGATTCCTGTAGATATTCATATGTCTTTTCTGAAATCTTTCCAATTGTATGTTATGTCTTTTTGAGGTGCATCTGTGTTGCTGAAAAGATACTAATATTCGTATTCCCCGTCTCTTCCCCATCCCCCATATAGATTGGGATGAGGTAGAAAGAAGGCATTCATATGGGAGATAACGAAATGTATTTCTTTTTTTTTTTTTTTTTTTTTTTTTTTGAGACGGAGTCTTGCTCTGTCACCCAGGCTGGAGTGCAGTGGCCGGATCTCAGCTCACTGCAAGCTCTGCCTCCCGGGTTTACGCCATTCTCCTGCCTCAGCCTCCCGAGTAGCTGGGACTACAGGCGCCCGCCACCTCGCCCGGCTAGTTTTTTTGTATTTTTTAGTAGAGACGGGGTTTCACCGTGTTAGCCGGGATCGTCTCTCGATCTCCTGACCTCGTGATCTGCCCATCTCTGCCTCCCAAAGTGCTGGGATTACAGGCTTGAGCCATCACGCCCGGCCAACGAAATGTATTTCTTAAGAAAAGCTCAGTGTATATATATTTAGGAAAAATTAGGTGAAGAATGAGGTAAGATGAGGGGACAGACTTCTTGGCTGATACTGGTTTATCCTATTTTATTCATGACATATGCTGTATGTGTCAATATGACACAAGAAGAAAGGACATACTGGAATTATTAGAGGAGACAGTGTGAGGATTAAGGTCACGTAGGGTTTTTCAGATATTCTAAAAATCTTATTTTGCTGTGTGTTATTTTCTGTAAACATTCTTCAGTGTATTTTGCTCTGTAACTGCTCTGTTGTGACTTTAGGGAATTTTAAGCATTTCAGCATTGGAACTGTATAATCAAAGACAAGGGATCCTTTTAATGTATAGGTAGGCTTTTTTTTTTTTTTTTTTTTGAGATGGAGTTTCGCTCTTGTTGTCCAGGCTGGAGTGCAATGGCGCAATCTCGGCTCACCGCAACCTCTGTCTCCCAGGTTCAAGCGATTCTCCTGCCTCAGTCTTCCGAGCAGCTGGGATTACAGGCATGCACCACCACACCCAGCTAACTTTTTTTGTATTTTTAGTAGAGACGGGATTTCTCCATTTGTCAGGCTGGTCTCGAACTCCTGACCTCAGGTGATCCGCCCGCCTCGGCCTCCCAAAGTGCTGGGATTACAGGCGTGAGCCCTCACACCCGGCTGTTAGGCTGTTATTAAAGAACAGCTTATATAGAGAGCAGTGTGCATACCAATATGGTAAATATACACAAAGATACACTTTGTTTGTTTAAAATTATACTGATACAATTTAAATAGTGTCATAAATATTATAGCAACTTGATGTTACTTTATTTTAGAATATCCCTGGAGGCCTTTGAGGTTGAAGCTGTTTTGATTTCACACCCTTCTGTTTCAAAACATAGGGACTGACAGGGAGGCCCAGGGCTGCTCTCTGGGTGGTGCTACATTTGTAGACAAGAACAGCTTGCTGTATTTTAACCCAGAAAGATTAGAAAGTTTGTTCTTGAACTTCTGGTTCAGATTTAGATGCATCTTTGAAGTGCTGATACTTGGCTTATCTGAAGCTTTGGGATTATCATTTTCTAATTACGAAGGGATTGAAAGTGTTTATAACATTTTTACAGGTGGAAGGTAAATTTGTTATTTTGTTCCTCAATTTTTTTTTTTGCTTAATTTAAAAAATATTGAGATATAATGCACATACCATAAATTTCATCCTTTTGGAGTGTATAACTGTGTGTGGTTTTTAGTCTATTCACAAAGTTATGTAACCATCACTACTGTCTTAATTCCAGACAATTTCATCACTTCATAATTTCAGACAATTTCATCACTTCGTAAAGAAATCTCATACCCAATAGCAGTCACTTCTCCCCTCAGCTCCTGCCAACCGTGAATCTACTTTCTGGTTCTATGGATTTGCCAGTTCTGGACATTTCGCATAAGTGGAATCATACCATATATGACCTTTTGTGTCTGGCTTCTTTGACTTAGCATAACGTTGTCAAGGTTTTTCCATGTTGTAGTGTACTGCATGTCTTTTTGTGGCTGTATAGTATTCCATTGTATGGATATACCACATTTTGTTTATCTTTCATCAGCTGATGGATAATGAGTTGTTTCAGGTTTTGGCTATTATGAATAATACTGCTGTGAACATTTCTTTACAAGTTTTTGTGTGAACACCTGTTTTCACTTGTCATATTTGAATACCTAGGAGGGGAATTTCTGGATCATATGGTAACTCTGTTTAACTTTTGAGTAAACTACCATCCGGTTTTCCAGAGTCAACTACATTATTTTACGTTCCCACCAGCAATGTATGAAGACTCCAGTTTCTTCATATCTTTGCCAATACTTGTCATTGCTGCTCTTTTTGATTATAGCCAACCTAGTGGCATCTCCATTGTGTTTTGATTTGCATTTCCTTAATGACTAATGATATTGAGTATCATTAAATATTCCTATTGACCATTTGTGTATCTTCTTTGGAAAAATGTCTATTTAAATATTTTGCATGTTTTAAAATTGAGTTATATGCCTTTTTAGTTGTAAATTGTAAAATTTCTTTATGTATTCCGTTTACTAGTTATCAGATACAGGATTTGCAAATTTTTTCCCCCATTTTGTAGGTGGTGGTTTCATGTTTTTTTGGGATGTGTCCTTTAGAGCACAAAAGTTTTAATTTTAATGAATTCTTATTTATATTTTTGTTGTTTTTGCTTGTGCTTTTAGTATCATATCTAAGAAAACTTTACCTAATTCAAGGTCACAAAGATTTACACTATGTTTTCTCTAATAGTTTTATAGTTTTAGTTCTTATTTTACATTTAAGTTGGTTATCTATTTTTTTTTTTTTTTTTGAGGTGGAGTTTTGCTCTTGTTGTCCAAGCTGGAGTGCAATGGGCGATCTCGGCTCACTGCAACCTCCGCCTCCCGGGTTCAAGCGATTTCCTGTCTCAGCCCCCAAAGTAGCTGGACCTTCAGGGACACACCACCTTACCTGGCTAATTTTTTGTATTTTTGGTAGAGATGGAGTTTCACCATGTTGCTCAGGCTGGTCTTGAACTCTTGAGCTCAAGCAGTCCTCCTGCTTCAGGTTCCCAAAGTACTGGGATTACAGGCATGCGGCCACCATGCCTGGCCAATTTTATTTCATTAATCTGTAATGTCTGTCTTTATGCCAATGTCACACTGTCTTGAGTACTTCCTTTGTGATAGGTTTTGAAACCAGGAATTGTGTGACTTCTACGATTTCATTCTTCTTTATCAAGAGTGTTTGGCTGTTTTGGGTCCTTTGAAATTACATATGAATTTTAGGATCAGCTTGTCAGCTTCTCCAAAGAAGCCAACTTAGAGTTTGGTAGGGATTGCATTGCATCTCCAGATGAATTTGGGGAGTGTCTCCATATTAACAATATTTAGTCTTCTTATCCTTGAACATGGGATGTCTTTTCATTTATCTGTCTTCAGTTCTTTCAACATTTTGTAGTTTTCAGTGTACAGTGATCTGGTCTTTTGCTTTCCAAAACCAGAAACTCTTTTTTAAATTGAAGGTTTCCTAAGACTTTTGGGGAGGCAGTTCTGCTAACCAAACACAAAAGAGACCATTTGGTTAGAAAAAAACAGAGATAACAGGAAGATTAATTATTTTAGTAATAAAGCAAAGAACCAATTTATTGAAATTTTTAGAATATGCTTTGTAATCATAATGCTTAAATCTGTTGTTACACGTTTGTCTCAGTCCAGAAGTTCTTCTTTGTGACTTCAAGATACTTGAGAAACAATCAGTAATCAGTTAATGGGTTGCTGGGTTATAGAAAAATCAACACAGAGGAAATTTAGAGATCTTGAGTAAATATTTTACTTTAGCTATGAAAGAGGGTAATGAATGAAAGAGGATATTTTAAGAAAGATTTCCGGATAAGCTTCAGTTCTTTGAGTAATAGCTTTTTGGAAAGAGAGACTGTTTCTCTAGTATCTGATTTTCTCCTTCCCCATAACATTTTATCATGAAAAATCAAGAATTGTACATCCATTTATTTACTACCTAGATTCTGTAATATTTTGCTTTATTTGCTTTCTATCCTATCCATCTATTAATCTTATTTTTTATTTTCCAAGTAAATTGTAGACTCAATACATTTACCCTTCTATACTTCAGCATGCATATCATTAACTAGAGTTTAACATTTGTTTTCAAATTTTGAAGTACAATTTATATACAGTGAAAAACACATCTCTCAAGTATAGTATTCAGTGAGTTTTGACAAATGCACATATATGTCTTAGTTTGGGCTGCTATAACAAAATACGTGGGTAATTTATAAGCAGTATAAATTTATTGCTCATAGTTCTGGAGGGCCAGGTCAAGGTACCGGCAGATTCAGTGTCTGATGAGGGCCCATTCCTTATAGGTGGCACCTTGTTGCTGTGTCCTTATGTGGCGGAAGGGTCATCTTCTTTTATAAAGGCACTAGTTCCATTGATGAGGGTGATGTCTTAATAACTTAGTTACCTCCCCAGAAGCCCCAGTTCTTTATACTATCACAACCTAACAGTATTAGGTTCCAACAAATGAATTTTGGGGAGGACACCAACATTGTAGAGAGTAGTACTCTGTAACCCAAACCTTTACCAGGAGATATACTACGTAATGCTACTCTTGATCCAGAAAGGTTCCTCATGTCCCTTCCTAGTCAGTCTGGTTCCTTCTGCTCTGTTTCTCATCCCCTATCAGGCAGCCATGGTCCTGATTTTTTTCCCATCATAGATTAGTTTTGCCTGTTTTGAAAGTCATATAAATGGAGTCATATGCTGTGTACATTATACTCTTTGACACAGTGTAATGTTTTTGATATTTATCAGTGTTGTATGAATCAGTTTGTTCATTTTTTATTGCATATTTTAAATAGTATTATTTAGTTGTATAACTATACAACCAGTTTCTCTATTCTCCTATTTATATATACCCTACTTTGCTTTTTAAATACTACTACTACTACTACTACTACTATAAAAATCACTTATCGGCAAACACCCTTACCTGACATCAAGAAAAGGACTAGAATAGATTGGAATTTTCTTAGATAACTTTATATCCCATCCTTGCTTTTATAGTTGCCTTAATTTTATTTTTAGATAGAGTTTGGGAGATACCCTAGCCCCATGAGCATCCTAATTTCAAATCTCATTCATGATGTTGTAATTTCTACTACAGGATAATCTTTTAAATCTTAATTTCTTTCTGGGTGTGGTGGCTCTTGCCGGTAATCCCAGCACTTTGGGAGGCCGAAGTGGGCGGATGACTTGAGGTCAGGAGTTTGAGACCAGCCTGGCCAACATTGCAAAACCCCATGTCTACTAAAAATACAAAAGTTAGCCAGGTGTGGTGGTGTGTGCCTGTAATCCCAGCTGCTCAGGAGGTTGAGGCACGAGAATTGCTTGAACCCAGGAGGCGGAGGTTCTAGTGAGCTGAGATCGTGCCATTGCACTCCAGCCTGAGCAACAGAGTGAAACTGTGTTTCAAAAAGAAAAAAAAAAATCTTAATTTCTTAAGCCCACTGTGCCTTGACTTTCAGGTGATTTTTTTTTTCTTTCTTTTTTTTAAAGTGTTCCTGGCTGAGCGCAGTAGCTCATGCCTGTAATCCCAGCACTTTGGGAGGCTGACGCAGGCAGATCACGAGGTCAGGAGATCGAGACCATCCTGGCTAACGCAGTGAAACCCTGTCTCTATTAAAGAATACAAAAAAATTAGTCGGGTGTGGTGGCGGGCACCTGTAGTCCCAGCTACTTGGGAGGCTAAGGTGGGAGAATGGCTTGAACCTGGGAGGCGAAGCTTGCAGTGAGCTGAGATTGCGCCACTGCACTCCAGCCTAGGTGACGGTGAGACTCCGTCTCAAAAAAAAAAAATAAAATGTTTCTGTCTTTGCTTGTTACACAGTTTTGTAAAATCCTACCTGTTTCTCTGAAGCTGAAATCAGATCTGAGAGCTAATAGGAGAGTTTTGTTTTGACAGCTATGCAGTCCACATTATTCCTGTTCAGAGACCAGTGTTTGTGTAATGAGTTGAGCCTGTTTTTGCAATTACTTAGCACTTTCCTCACTAAAAAAAACCTTTAATATACTCAACAATCATTGGTAAATAAGACCTCTTTTTCTTTTCTGGGTCAGACATTGCATATTCTTTTAACATTTCCAACAGTGATAGTTTTCTGTCCTTGTGGATCCTTGTAATTTCTAAAGAAAAAAAAAAAAGCTAATTTGAACATATTCCCAAAGTTAATAAATACTAACAAATGCTGAGTACAATAAGATTATTTATTTTCTATTTTTTTGTTTTTTGGTACAGAGTCTCACTTTGTTGCCCAGGCTGGAATGCAATGATGTCATCTTGGCTCACTGTCACTTCCACCCCTTGGCTCAAGTGATCCTCCTACTTGAGCCTCCTGAGTAGCTGGGACAACAAGACCCACCACGCCTGGCTTTTTTTCTTTTTTTCTTTTCTTCTTTTTTTTTTTTTTTTTTTTGGTGAAGACAGGGTTTTGCCTGTTGCCTAGACTGGTCTCCAACTCTTAGGCTCCAGTGATCTACCTGCCTCGACCTCCTAAAGTGTTAGGATTACAGGCATGAGCCACTGCGCCTGGCCAAGATTGATTGATTCTTTCTCCTTTCCTTTTTCCTTTCCCTTTTCCTTTCCCCTTACCTTTCCCCTTTCCTTTCCACTGCGCCCAGCCAGTTTTTTTCTTTTCTAAGTGAAACAGTCTTTAGTCTATTGGTGTAGTCTATAGGCCTAAGAGCTGGAGCTTTGTCTGCTGGCTGAGGTTCTGCTTACTTGTTGCTTCTTAACAAACCACTTTAATACTTAGGATGTTAAAAAGCAATTATCGGCCGGGCGCGGTGGCTCACTCCTGTAATCCTAGCACTTTGGGAGGCTGAGGTAGGCAGATCACGAGGTCAGGAGATCGAGACCACCCTGGCTAACACGGTGAAACTCTGTCTCTACAAAAAAAAATATACAAAAAATTATATATAATTTATATAATAAATTATATAAATTTATTATATATAATAATAAATTGGGTGTGGTGGCAGGAGCCCATAGTCCCAGCTACTCGGGAGGCTGAGGCAAGAGAATGGCATGAACCTGGAAGGCGGAGCTTGCAGTGAGCCTAGATTGTGCCACTGCACTCCAGCCTGGCCAACAGAGCGAGACTCCGTCTCAAAAAAAAAGAAAAAAAGCAATTATCTCTCACAGTTGATGGGCTCAGTTGGAGACTGGCATAGCATCACTTCTACCATATTCTGTGGTCAAAGCAGTTATGGAGCCTGCCCAGATTCAAGAGAAGGGGAACTGGACTCCATTTCTCAATGAGAGGAGTAGCACAGAGCTTGGGGCCATCTTTAATCTTCTACTGATGGTGTGACTGGCTCAGTGGCAATCTTGGGAGGGAGACGTAACTGAATTACAGACAGCAGTCGTTTTTAGGTGTTATAATGTGTTATATACACCCTCCTTATCACTCAAAAAAAATTTTTTTTAAAAATTTTCTTCTGGGTTAAAATTTACCATGCCTAGGCACAGCTCCAAAGTAAACCTGTTTTGTTGTCTTTGTTGGCAGAAGGGTAAACATAAATGAAATTTGGTTAGGGAAAAGGTTTTTAATGATACAGATAAGAAAATAAACTGAGAAGAATGTCAGGTTTCCTAGCCATTTTTCCTCAAAGGAAGCATGTATAGCTTAATCTTCCAAGAACGAACTTGTTTTACTGCTTTTTTGTACTGTGAACTATGGTAACTTGCAGCATTTAGGAAAATGGTTTTTGAAGCAGGTTGCATGTATCATCAGTAGAACAGAGTATGCCAGTCTCTACTCCCTCATAGACTTTCTAGGCTGGACTTGTCCCTTCCTTGTACTCAGCGTCCTTGGAACATATCCTCTTAGACGTTTGTAAAGTGCTTTGGAAAATAATGATGAAATGGGTTGAAATCAGCATGGTTCATAATTTTCCTAACTTCTGAGCTTAAAGTGAGCCTTAGCTTATCCTTCATGATGCTTACCTTTTAGAGGTCTAAAGACTAATGGTAAAGTTTTTCTTTTCCTGGTTAGATTTTTAAAATGAAACATTGTTTTTGGAATGTTAAAACTTACACTGCCCTGCATCCTGGGATTTGTGAAGTGTTCTCTCATCTCTGTACCTCAGCTCTTAGAATTGCTCTGTTACGACGTGTCTCCCATCACATACCCGGGCCCTGATTAAATACCTGTACAACTTTTCCTGATCCCATGGGACACTCAGGTTGGCTTTTGCCTGTTCCTATTACAGCCCTGATCCATCATATATATATGTCTGGGTTCATTTTAGGCTGTTTAAGGGTTGAGGCCATCTCAGTCATCTTTAGTTCCACCACAGTGCCTTACATTATGCTTTACTTAAATGTATTCGATGAGATATACTCCTAGGTGCACAATATTCCACTAAGAACCCAAGCCTTAGCAGAAACTAACAAGTGCTATTAAAAAGTGTGGAAAATTGAGCCAGGTGCAACTGTTTGAGAGGCTGAGGCAAGAGGATCTCTTGAGCACAGGAGTTTAAGTCCAGCCTGGAGAACATAGCAAGACCCTTGTCCCTTTAAAATAAAAGGGAAAATTATAGTATTAAAGTTATGAAGAAAGCCATTGAGCACCTAATAATGGCAGCTGATATTTCTGTAGCACTATGTAAGTTTCACATAAGTTTAATTGCACACTTTGACTACTCTTGGACCGTTGCAGATATTTTACTCCTTAACAGTAAAGAGTCTGGAACTTGGTGAAGCTCACTCATCTAGAAAGAGGCGGAGCTGGAATTCAAATCTAGTGTGTAAGTATCTGAGGCAATCCTATAATTTATACTTGTGTTTTTTTTTTTTTTTTTTTTGAGATGGAGTCTTGCTCTGTCGCCCTGGCTGGAGTACAGTGGCTTGATCTCGGCTCACTGCAAACTCCGCCTCCCAGGTTCAAGCAGTTATCCTGCCTCAGCCTCCTGAGTAGCTGGGAGTACAGGCGTGTGCCACCACACCCGGCTAATTTTTTTGTAGTTTTAATAGATACGGGGTTTCACCATGTTAACCAGGATGGTCTCAATCTCCTGACCTCGTGATCTGCCTGCCTCAGCCTCCCAAAGTGCTGGGATTACAGGCTTGAGCCACTGTGTCTGGTGTATACTTGTGATTTTTATTCAAGTAGGTTTTGCATTTGAAGATAAAAAATAGATTGAAAGATGATAGTTGAATTCTTGGCTTTACTAAAAGAATTTTTATTTCTGGTGATATATTAACCAGAGATTTAATTTGCACCAGTTTGATTTATATCACCCGTTGGCAATATACTACATGTGAAAGTTGCTTTTTATGTTTTTTATATTTTGAGAATTATTTTAAAATACCAGCTCACGTAAGGTTATTTGCTCAAGTTAACAAGTGCCCCAAAAAACCTCATCAGTCGGCTGGGCGTGGTTGCTCACGCCTGTAATCCCAGCACTATGGGAGGCTGAGGGGGGCGTGGATCGCGAGGTCAGGAGATCGAGACCATCCTGGCCAACATGGTGAAACCCTGTCTTTACTGAAAATACAGAAATTAGCTGGATGTGGTGGTGTGTGCCTGTAATCCCAGCTACTTGGGAGGCTGAGGCATGAGAATCACTTGAACCCCAGAGGCAGAGGTTGCAGTGAGCCGAGATCGCACCACTGCACTCCAGCCTGGCGACAGAGTGAGACTCTGCAGGATATCAGACACTCAGTACTATTGATACACAGAGTACTATTGATACACAGAAAGTGATATGAGTGATTATTTTCTCTATTCTCCATAATATGATGTATAATTGGTACCAGTCTAGATACATAGGAAAGAAGTTAATCTGTTACATATAAAGGATGCCTTGGGAATAGGTCAGTAAACTGCCTAGGGCCAGATCTGGCCAATGAATTCAGAATTTTTTTTATAAGAATGATGTTATGTTTTTATAACCTTGGAAAGATATTTTTGTGTGAAAATTACATGAAATTCAGTTTGGTGTGCTCATACATAAAGTTTTATTGGAACATGGTCATGCTCATTTACTTATTGTTGGTGGTTAATTTTGTGCTACAGTGATAGAATTGAGTAGTTGTGACAGAGATATAGTGGCCTAAAAGCCTAAAATATTTACAGAAAGGTTTGTTAATTTTTCTGCCTTAGGGTATTAGTGCCTAATTCTGCCTTGTGGAACCTCAGTTGAGAAAGGGCAAGGATTACCAGTGATGATCCCTTTTAGATTGCTGCAGTATTCTTTATATTTAATAGGAAAGTACAGTTATCATTACTGTTTTGAGAATTTTATCCTTTCTTTTTGCTCTTTGTCACTTGGCTTTGACAATTGCAGCCTGGATTGGGCACTCAAGTTTTATTTTGTTCTAACCTGCTGAGCTTGACTAGTCCATTTTATTTGGCACTTTGAAAAGTACTTTTTAAAAATAGCTTACATTGAGATTTGCTTTTGAGAAGCTACTAATTGGCAGTTCCAAACTGGACAGATTGAGGCCAGGTAAAGCCTGTAGGTGCCTGTCAGGCAGCAGTGAAGTTAAAAATCACCTGCTGTCAACACCAGGGAATTCTATAATCATTTTCATTTTTGAATAAATGGAGAATCATTAGATTCCTGGAGCTGCAGCACTGAATGGGGAAAATGGTTATTCTGCATATGTGCAGTATTTCCTTTGTCTCTGTAGCTTCATCATAAATTACTCTTTGTTAACCTCTTTCTGGCTTTGGTTAAAAATTATTTTTCTAGTAAGTTTTTAATTAGGAAATGCAGAAATAGAACTGCTTGAGTTGTCATAACTTAAACTAGCCATGAAACTTAAAAACTGGAGAGACAGCTGTCTCGCTTAGAATGTAACTGAGTTTATTGTTGAAGTTATGTTTAAAAAAAACTTGGGAGGGTTGTGTTTGCTGTCTTTGTTTTTTTCCTTCTTCCTCAAAAAAATTTTTTTTTTTTAAACCGATGTTTAGTGTCTCAATGCTGGTAGTCTGGTATTATATGATACTGAAGACAGTTATAGACAGGCATAAGAGAATTGTTGAGAGAGCTGTCAGCTTCTCCTTTAAACTTCTATTTTGTAACGAACTTTTTAAACTTTGATCTAGTTTTGACAAGTGAAGTTCTTTAAACATCATATTTTTCTGTGGAAGGGGATTTTGAAATAAAAAATCAACTCTAAGATTTCACAGAAGTCTTAAGGCCTATCAGCCAATAGTGTCTTCTGTTATTCTGGTAATTAAAATAAACTGCTTTGCAAGTTGAGATGAATTAGTTTGGATTCTATATTCCTGTTGCTCGTCAACGGGGGCTGCAGGGGACCAGAAGGCTGGAGTGAAGATGGAGGAGGATGGGAGAGATGGGGGAGGACCATAGATCCACTACATTCTCAAGCCAGAGCTCCCCTTTTAGAGTTGCATTATTCTATTCCATTTTTCTTTTTGACTTTTCCCCCTCTCCTCTTCTTTCAGCGACAGGGAGGTAAAGTAATTTATAAACACCTGTCTTCCCTGGATGAATTGCATCGTATAGTATTTTGTGCTTGTGCCATTAGTATTTTTATTTATTTATTTTTCTGCTTCTTCTTATTTTTGAGACAGAGTTTCTCTTTTATTGCCCAGACTGGAGTGCAGTGGCACAATCTTGGCTCACTGCAACCTCCGCCTCCCGGGTTCAAGTGATTCTCCTGCCTCAGCCTCCCTAGTAGCTGGGATTACAGGGGCCCGCCACTATGCCTGGCTAATTTTTTGTATTTTTAGTAGAGACGGGGTTTCACCATGTTGGCCAGGCTGGTCTGGAACTCCTGACGTCAGGTGATCCACCTGCTTCGGCCTCCCAAAGTGCTGGGATTACAGGTGTGAGCCACTGTGCCTGGCCTTGATTTTTGTTTAAAACTTCACTCCTTTTAAAGTGATACAGAGTTGTGATAATAGATGGAAAATGTCCTGAAGGGCAGCAGATGGACTTCCTGAAACTTGATTTAAGTGCCCTTTTGGGAAGGAATGTTGTGGTCCTGAGTAAGGGATGAGTGAGGCTCTGTGGGTTCAGCCACCATCTCCCGTCCTTTCCTTTGGTTTCACCTAAATGTGATTGCTTTCTCTGCTGTACCCCTTCTCTGTGCTTCCTTCTGTCTGTCCTTGCCGCTGCCACCACTGCTTGCTGCGGGTACCTATAAAATGGCTATGTGGTATCTCAACAACAAGTCGGAGCAGTGGACCATTCGTGAGAACATTACATTCATCCTGGGCACAGCCTGAGTAGGTTTATTACTATAGTAGGAGGTCTATCTTGTAGCCCTTGAGTATCTTATCTGAATTGGAAGCTAGAGAAGAACAAAACACAGATGATTGAAACATAACCAGAAGCAGGATGATTTTATTTCAGTTGAAGCTCTTTAGAGCCAGTCAAGAGAGGCTTTTTGGAAGAGATGAGGTTTTTCTATCTGAGGAAGGTTAGAATGGGATTAATAGACTTGTAAAAGCTGGGATTGGGAGTGAGAATCAGTTAGTCAACAAATATTCTGCTGTTTACTTTGTGCCAGACGTGGCTCTAGGCACTGGGCACACAGAATAAGTCACTGCCCTCTCGTATCCTGCCTGAGGATGACACATCTAATGAGTAATCGTCATGTCAGTCAGTGACAGACCACAAATACGAAGGTGGTCCTATAAGATTAGACTACTGTATTTTTACTGTCCCGTTCCTATGTTTAGATATGCAAATACTTACCACTGTGTCACAGTGGCCAACAGTATTCAGTACAGTAACACATACTGGTTTGTAGCCTAGCAGTGATAGGCCATACCACATAGCCTAGGTGTGTAATAGGATATATCATCAAGGTTTTTCTGAGTACACTCAATGATGTTTGCACAACAATGAAATTACCTAATGACATATTTTTCAGAACATGTTCCCATTGTTAAGCGATGCATGACTGTAGTTAACAGAGGCAGAGATGGGTCTTGCTATGTTGCCAAGGCTGGTCTCTGACTCCTGGCTTGAAAGCAGTCCTTCTGTCTCAGCCTCCTGAGTATCTGGGATTACAGGTGTGAGCCACTGCACCCGGCCCTTTGACTCCTTATACCTGCTCTGTTTCCCACTCCCATTGGTCACCAAATTGGTTTTCTTGGTTATATCTGTCTTGTCTCTCCCTCCTTGCCATCACTGCTACCCTAATTCAGTGAGCCTCTGCTTCCTGCTTGGCCTCTTGCCTCCTTTTTTTTTTCTTTTTTGAGACAGTGTCTCGCACTGTCACCCAGGCTGGAGTGCAGTGGTGTGGCGGGTACATGCCACCATGCCCGGCTAATATTATCTTTTTTTTTTTTTCCTGGTAGAGATGGGGTTTCACCATGTTGTCCAGGCTGGTCTCTAACTCCTGACCTCAGGTGATCCAACTGCCTTGGCCTCCTTAAGTGCTGGGATTACAGGTGTGAGTCACCACGCCCAGCCGTTGGCCTGTTGCCTCTTATTAGAACTTCTTGTTGGATTCCAGTCTTTTCCCACTCCATTTTATTAATTTGTGGCCTTTGGAAAACAGATCTGTTCATGTCATTTACCCACCAAAAAAGGGTAAGTTCTTACTCTTTGAAATAAAAATCAAACTCCTTAGTCTGCCTCCAAACTATCCTGTTTAGCCTCATCTCCCACCCTTTGCCACATATACTGTATTTGAGCTACATAAAAGTAATTGTTGTTCCCTACTTACAGTATTCTCTGAAGATCTCAAAGTGTTGTAGCACAGTTATGAATGGATTTCATAATGACCCTGAATCCTAAAATAGAGTTTAATTATTTTTAATATTCTTGTTCAAGAATGAAAGGCAGCATATAAAAGTAAAGATTTCTGTCCAAGAGAGTTAAAATTGGAAAAAAATACCTCGTATCTAAAGGGACAGATTTATAGCCATTAGGAAAATTTGGCTGCTTAGAGAAGATACTCAGATGCACAGAAATTTGACCAGCTGTTACAGTGTAAGTTGCACATTGCCTGGTTGAGCTTCCTCAGTAGCTCAGTTTCTGTTGTTGTTTTTGTTAATTAAAGATTGATTATTTAAAGGCACAGAAACAATAGCTGATACATTGTACATTGCAGATAAAGTGTTCATCTTAGGCATCAAAAATAATTTTGATCTAACTTGTAAAGAATTGCTGGTAGCCATTCTAACTATAATGTAGGAAGATCACAGAGCCTACTGTGACCAGTACTTTTGGGCTTAGTTTATATTCTGGCTGTAACAAAACCAAAACTAGGCTGTGCGACTGTAGCAAGTTATGTGACTCACCAGGAAATCAGTTTATTTATCTCATAAAGGGGGTTGGACTAGGTAAGTGGTTCTCCATGGTGGTGAGGAGGATGGATTTGTCTCCCAAGGGGGCATGTGACAATGTCTGGAGACATAATTTGCTTGTCACTACTTGGTGGGAAGTGGTGCTAATGGCATCTATTGGGTAGAGGCCAAGGATATTGCTAAACATCCTACAGTGTACAGGACATCCTCCACAACAAAGAATTACCTGGCAGTGACTCAGTTTTTTTGTCTCTTCAAATCTAACTTTTACTTGTTTATTTGAAGATACTTTTTTCTGCCTGGCCCCATAAGTCTACCTAATCAAAACCATGCTTCTGTCCTACTTTATCACATTGTGGTGTCTTTATCACCTCATGCACATATCTTGCCGTTTCCAAACTCCATGCCTTCTTATTTCTTCTCTTTTTGGAATGTGTTTCTGCCATCTTTTATATTTACAACCTCTCCAGACATAATTTTTGTGTTCCCTTAGCATTTTGTGTTAATTTAGACTAAATAATCATAGTTCTTTAGTTTCACACATTCTTATGTGTATTTCCTTTTTCTTTTCTTTTTTCTTCTTTTTTTTTTTTTTTTTTTTTTTTTAAAGACAGAGGCTTGCTCTGTCGCCCAGGCTGCAGTGCAGTGGTGTGATCTCGGCCCACTGCAGTCTCCACCTCCTGGGTTTAAGCAGTTCTCATGCCTCAGCCTCCCAAGAAGCTGGGATCACAGGCATGAGCCACCATGCCCAGCCTTTATGTATATTTCTTAAATTTTAAGTTTCTCAAAGGGTGTCCATTCCCTGCTGCTAATATTTTCTTCACTATAGATGTCTTTGTTGAGAAGGTTTGGTACTTTTCAAAACCTGTTGGTCTTAGAAAGAAGAAGTTAAGAATTGTGAAAAGCTGATTGCGACTGGTGCCCTTGTAGGTCAACAATGTCTATTTTGATGTGGCCTGATTATTTCACTTCATTTTATATGGTCAGATGCTCCACGTTAGGATTAAGGGGTAATTAATAGTAATGCATATGGAATTCAGTGTGAGTTGATTCATTCATCTGATTCTGTATTTAATATCTAAATGGGATTAGTGACACTGGTAGGGTGGGTGAGAGAAGAAAATAGGCTAAGATTGCATCATGGAAGATCACACTTGGATTGGGTGCCATAGGTGGCCTGAGGGGCAACATGAGATCACAGGAGCACAAACTTAGAGGGATGCTGAAAGATACCAAGACAAAGACAAACTGTCTAACATTTTGCCAACAGCCCTTCTGAGCCTAAAAAAAAAAAGATGCTGGATTCATTCTTGCTCTTTGGTGGCATGACCCTGGATTTCAGAATCTGGACCAGTAACTCTTACTACTAGAATTCAGTAATACTATGGTTAAATATTTTTGTGGGGTTAACTTAGGAACTTTAATCATACAGCATTGTTTTTAAGGGAAAATAAATTCTGAGTTCTAAACAGTTGAATTGCAAATGGATTATATTCTAAAAGGGAACTGCTGATATATAAAATATAATATGGTTTTAGTAAATGCATTTTGTTTGCACGCCTTTGCTCATAAGCAATGTAATAGGTACAGAAGTAGGAAGAAAATACTAAAACCCCTAAGAATCTAAACTATTTTATTAGGCACCTAAATAAGTAAGTAGATAAGAGGTGGCGGGCGCCTGTAGTCCCAGCTACTCGGGAGGCTGAGGCAGGAGAATGGCGTAAACCCGGGAGGCGGAGCTTGCAGTGAGCTGAGATCCGGCCACTGCACTCCAGCCTGGGCGACAGAGCGAGACTCCGTCTCAAAAAAAAAAAAAAATTCTTGATTGCCAGTAAACTATTTGGGGGGAAAACGCTAATCTTACAATGTCTATTGTATTTTCTGATTATAAGAAGAATGTATTTTCAGTAGAGAAAACTCAAACAGATAAAAATAAGGCTTTTGCCTTTAAAAAATTTTTTTTTTTTTTTAATTTTTGAGATGGAGCTTCGCTCTTTTTGCCGAGGCTGGAGTGCAATAGCACTGTCTAGGCTCATTGTAACCTCCCCTCCCGGGTTCAAGCGATTCTCCTACCTCAGCCTCTCGAGTAGCTGGGATTATAGACATGTACCACCACACCCGGCTAATTTTGTATTTTTAATAGAGATGGGGTTTTTCCATGTTGGTCAGGCTGATCTCGAACTCCGGAGCTCAGGTGATCTGCCTGCCTCAGCCTCCCAAAGTGTGGGGATTACAGGCGTGAGCCACCGCGCCCAGCTTGCCTTTCTTTTTAGTGAACTAACCCACTCTAAGTCTACCAAGGTAGGAGGAGGACAACAGATTAAACATTTTCATGAATGTCCCATCTTTAGGGGAGACATGAATTCAGGTGAAAAGCATATTATTGATTTAATTTCACATGTTTTGGACATTTGAAGACAAAGTTACAGAACTTTATAGCTCAAGTCCCTTTACTCTTTAGAGATTGTTGGAGGTGGTGATGGATCCAGGTCCCTAAGTTATTATAATGTATTTTAAAGCCTAGAGAAATGTTACTGATGATTAAAACATTTATTGAGCATTTTCTGTTTGCCAGGCACTGTTCTAAGAGTGTTATGTGTATTAATTATTTCCTTTCTTCCTCAAGAACTCTATGAGACAGGTATTAGTAATATCTTTATTTTATAGATGAGGAAACAAGTACCTTATCTGAAATCAGGCAGCCTTGATTATAATAGCTGTGTTTAATTCTAGAACTCTCTCTTAACTCTACTATATTTTATTAATGAGACTACATAGGCTAAAATGCCCCTTTTTTTCTTTTTTTTTTTCGAGTAAGAAGTAGGCTGACCTGAAATTGAGTCACTTAATTATGGTTGTTTCATGCTTAACAGAAGCTCTGCGGTTGTATATGTCTTTGGTCTAAAAAGCTAAAGCTAATAAGTTAGTAATGAGTACAGTCTAGAAAGCAAAATTTTTACCAGTTGAAAGGTTATAGGAGAAAAATAATAAGTGTTTATTTTTTTTTTTGGTGAGGCATTTGGGATCTTGCTGGATTATGATATGGGTGCTCACTAATTACCTCTTCTTTTTAATCTCTGTCAGAGGGTGATCCTCTCTGATACCAACAAATCTTTGCTTTCTAAAAAGCAAGATAGCGCTGAGGGAGTTATTTTGGATTTTGTGGCAATTGCAATTTTTTTTTTTTTTGAGACAGAGTCTCGCTGTGTTGCCCAGTACAGTGGTGCCATCTCGGCTCACTGCAGCCTCCACCTCCCGGGTTCAAACGATTCTCCTGGCTTAGCCTCCTGAGAAGCTGGGATTACAGGAGTGTGCCACCATGCCTGGCTAACTTTTTTTTTTAAGTAGAGATAGTGTTTCACCATGTTGGCCAGGCTAGTCTCAAACTCCTGACCTCAGGTGATCCACTTGCCTCAGCCTCCCAAAGTGCTGGGATTACAAGTATGAGCCACTGCGCCTGGCAGCAATTGAAATTGGTGTCCATAATTTAGTTCAGGGGTTGCTCCCTGTCCCCCGCAACGCCATATTCTTTGACAGAGGTTTGAACCTAATGAAAGAGGAAAGGACTTTAGTTTTGATGTTAGAGATTTTTTTTCTTACCAGGCACACTTGAATCAATATGTTAAAATTTGAAGAGAGAAGTGAGTACTCTCTCTAACATCTTCTCTTTTTGGGGGCAGGTGGTGGGACTGCGTTGATTTAACCATTGTGAAATCTGGGTTCCATTTTGAAAAAGAAGAGCATATGTAGACCTTCACGTACTTTGCATATACACAGTGTACTTTGGTGCCTGAGTCTTTAAAGATTAACTAGGAAGAATTTTCTTTCTGCATAGAAACTTTGTGAAATAATGCCATTGTTAATAATTCGGGCATAATAATTCGGGCATTATACCTTTCTTGAACGCTGATGTTGCACACAAGGGTGATCTGTAAACCGCCATCATTTCCTTGCTGTCGCTTTTAGACCTATTTCCTGACATAAAACCTTGGTGGTGGTTCTGGTTTTTTCTTCTTCTTCTTCCCTTTTTTTTTTTTTGAGACAGAATCTGACTCTGTCGTCCAGGCTGGCATGCAGTGGTGCTCAAGTGATGCTCCAGCCTGTGCCTCCTGAGTAGCTGGGACAACAAGTGCGAGCCAGCAGGCCTGGCTAATTTTTATATTTTTGGTAGAGACCCAGTTTTGCCATGTTGCCTGGCTGGTCTCACACTCCTGAGCTCAAATTGATCTGCCCCGCTCGGCCTCCCAGAGTGCTGGCATTACGGGCACGAGCCACTGTTCCTGGCTGGTTCTGTTTCTTCTCTAGTCTTACTTCCTGTCAGGTCACCTACCTGACTTCATGTAGAAGCATTCTTCTTGGATCCATGTTATTTTCTTTTCTGTTAGCCTGATATTCTATTTCTAGCTGTGCTAGATACTTGTTTCTTTCAGTGTTCAGCATATATAACTTTTTGTGACTGCTTCAGATTACACTCAAAATTCCACCTGCTCAATGAAGCAGATACCACCTATGGACTTCCACCTTCCCTTATTTCCCTTTCCATTTGGTGAGGGGCACCCTCCATTCTACCTGTGTACTGTTTGTATTTTTTAGGTTGTCTTTTAAGTTCTAAACTCCTCAAGGCACAATTTGATTTTGTTCTCTTGATATTGTGCCTAATACCTTTGTACTTCATAAATAACAAAATATACATACATATTTCTTATTTTTTATATACAGTAATTTTGTGAGGATATATTTAATAATGCTAATTAACATAGCAAATACTGTACATAAAACAAAATGCATGTTTATAATTGTCCGTTTTTAAAAAAATTTTTTTAAGAGAGTGGAAGTTTATTACAAATGAAGAAAGATGTGACAAATTATTAATTAAAAAAGTTGACAACCCACATAAACATCACAAAATCTAGATGATTAGTATATTATTTATTGCTTAACTCTTGACAAATCTTTTTTTTTTTAAGACAGGATCTCACTCTGTTGCCCAGACCAGAGTGCAGTGCCGCGATCAAAACTCACTGCAGCCTAACCTCTTGGGCCCACCTCAGCCTCCGCAGTAGCTGAGACCACTGGCAAACACCACCATGTCTGGCCTTTTTACTTTTTGTAGAGAGGGAGTTTCACCATGTATAGCTGTCCTTTTTATGTGTTTGTGCAACTATATTAGAAAATCCAGAATAATGGAATCATAAAAATAGCCCACCTTCAGATATGCTTTATAATAATCTGATTAGGATAAATATTATGTTTGTCAACACAATTGTTTATTTGTTAGGAATAAAACACTGTGCTAGGCTCTGTAGAAACATATAACGTGATAAATACCTTGTATTGGGGAGACAAATGAAGCAAATACAAGTGAGTCTGAAAAACATAGTACTGTGGAAACAATGGTAAGTAAACATACCAGGCAAACTATGTGGGAATAAAAGTATCTATTTTTAAAGAAAAAAAAAATTAAGAGGCCTAGCAAATTTCAAATACTATTTAGCATGGGGCATTTTTTTTGGATTTATAAATTGGATTGAATCTCAAAAATTCATTGAAATGATGTGTGATTTATGGAACAAACTAAACATATGGAGGATTTATAGAGTGAAGGAGTTTCATTTTCATCAGTTGTAGAAGTCTTCCTGAGGAGGTGACTTGTCAAGCAGCTCGAGATTATTATGGATTATTACAGTAAGAGAAAATTGTAGATAATAGCCTAAAATGGTCTAATAACTTTACCAGCCCCTGCCTCCATAAGAGTGCAGTAGTTTATATGATGGCTTGAATGCCAGGTGACCCGGTCCAGTGTGTCCAGTTTATATGATGGCTTGAATACCAGGTGACCAGGTCCAGTGAGGGTGTGGCGAGTGAACTTGTTGGTGTATCTAGAGAAGTTGGTCAGTTACATTAGATAGACCTTTTAGGGTTATGAGGAAGAGATGTTACCTTCAGGAATGGGCCTTTGAGTGTACAATAGTATAGGATAGTGTCTGCTTATTAATTGTGCATTCACTCTGGGTCCTCTTCCTTCCTAGACTAGGAGTTAGAGTAATCTTGATGGAGAGAGCTTAAAATCACTTGGAAAACTGTGTAAACTCTAGTAATCTGCCCTCTCTGTGCCATAGTGTTTGTGAGAGGGTCCTTTTGGATGGTTTGCTCTAACATTCCTGTGTAGTTGCCCCTGTTGAGCCAAGTTTGACCCTAGGTGTCCAATCAGTCTATGACTTCCTTTGCTGGGACACCAATAGCTGGTTCAGCCTGGCACAACCGGAATATCAGGGTTGTCTTCACTGATAGACACTGGCAGCTTTATGCTGGAAGAACTTCTTGGGACACTTTTCCTGGGGAGAGGATGGTAGATTGTAGGTGGTTTGTAGCAGGTACTAAGGACCTTCAAGACTTCCCCAGAATGCCAACGTGTGGTTGTGAGAAGGGTTTTGCTTGACGTACCGAAAGGTTAGAATAAGATTGAAAACTAGCATTTGAGTAGAGTGTGGAGTAATAGAGCTTTGAAATCCTTTCTGAGGCTTTATGCTCTTTCAAAGAGGATGGCTTCTGGCAGTGGAGAGTAGTTTTTTTCATAAAACATTTATTTTGCAAATATATAACAAAAGACTTTCCACCTAGATGACTGAAAAATGGAGCATTAACTATAAAACACATCCTGTTATGTTTTTCCTGATTTGAACACAAAAGACGTGTATTGCTCATCTCTCTAACACTATGTACTTAATATTTCCTGAGTATGAGTGAAACCTGTTTTGTTAAACAAGGTGAAGAAAATCTATAAAAGGTTAAGATGTTTTTAAAAACAATTTTTGGGGCAGCGTTTTGAAGACCAATGTGTTCACTCCTTGAGGATTTATTAATGCTTAATTGGCTCTTTTGTGTTTATAGTGCTCTGCTGCAAACACCTTTTTTGATTTTACCAGTAACTGCACTGCCATTTCTTTACACTAGAAGAGCTAGAAGATTTGCTGCCAGGGCTGGCATTGTGCATGTCATACTTCTGTGCATGTATTATTCTTTTAAAAAATCCTGTGTCTGTGGGAGCAGGTCAGCTACATTTCTGATACACGTATGTTTTAGCCCTGGCTTCAACAAGAAGCAGCGTGTTGTGATGCAAAAACTTTAACTTTGGAGCCAGAAAGCCCAAGTTAGCATTTTGGTTCTACTACTTATTAGCTTTGTTACCTTGAATAAGACGACCTCTCTTTATTTCAGTTCCATTACCTGCTTTACAGAAGGATTGTTGTAAGGATCAAGTATGTTAAGGTATATACTAGTACTTTTTAGCTGAACAGAGAAAATTTATGTTTAGATTCTATCCATCTCATTAGTTCTTTCTATTAAAGGCATTATAGCACTGTTAGGTGTTGAGGTGGATGTAGATGTAGATGATCCTGGCACACTTTTGTGTAAATTTTATTTCAGTGTTCTGTGTTTGGCAATTTGGACTTGGTCTGTAATATCTTCTGTTGCTGAACGCTTTCTTCTCTCCATCACTCCCATACCATTTGTAGCTATGATTGTCTGTAGTTGTCACCAGAGACTCTGCTGCTCCTTAAATAGTATATTACAAAATACATAATTTCCAGGGCCCTACCTATTTTCTGATCTTATTGTCTATTTTCATATCTTATGGTCATGAGCTAAAAATTATGTTTGCTTATTGGGGAGGGGCATGATAGCAGCAGCTTGGAGACCATCAGAAGAGGCTTTGATTTCAGTGATAGGTGAGGATTGAATTCATGAATGGCTTGCAGATATTGTGGGACTGGCCTTGTACCTCAATCAGTTTGGGTAGCATTTTAGAATGTAGTAGCTTTTCTCCATTGTCATTTGAATTTTGATGAATAATGATTTATTTTTCTGTCTTTAAAAAGGGTTTTTTTTTCCCTTTTTTTTTTTTTTCCGAGATAGAGTCTCACTCTGTTGCCCAGGCTGGAGTGGTTTTTTTTCTTTCTTTCTTTTTTTGACATAGACTCTTGCTCTGTCATCCAGACTGGAGTGCAGTGGCGTGATCTCGGCTCACTGCAACCACCACCTCCCGGGTTTGAGTGATTCTCCTGCCTCAGCCTCCTGAGTAGCTGGGATTACAGGATTCTGCCACCATGGCCAGCTAATTTTTTTTTTTTTTTTTGGTATTTTTAGCAGATACGGGGTTTCACTGGGTTGGCCAGGCTGGTCTCAAACTCCTGACCTCAGGTGATCCATCGGCCTTGGCCTCCCAAAGTGCTGGGATTATAGGCGTGACCCACTGTGCCTGGCGAAAAAGAGTTTTTTTTTTTTTTTGGAATATACTCATAACCCAAAAGGACCTGAGGTAAGAAGTGACAGTTTTATGGAGTATTTACATAGCAAAGAGGAATAATATTATAAAATATTATGATTTTAAAATGCATGGACTTTAGTAGTTTCTGTGGCTAATATTCAGAAGTTTGACTTAAAAAGAAATTCCAGAATTTCAAAAATTTGTTAGCCATGAGTATTTTGTGACTATGATGTTAATGAATTTGCACTCCCCATGACGGCTGACTTTCTAGACAGACAATGAGTTAGGAAAAGCAGAATCCTAATTCAGAGCTAAGAATATCTGTCAAATTTTTATTCTCTGTAGAAGTGGCTAAAGTTATAGGGGGTATCATTTTGAGTAAGAAATTGATTGCATTATGTCTTTCCTCATTTGTAACTTGTTTGCAGTGGTGTTCGGTGCCCGGGGGATATTCTCTTAGCTTTTTTTTTTTTTTTTGGTGAAGTAGATTTAGATTTTAGTTAACAGTATATACCATAGATTTACTCTTCTCTGTTTGTGAGGGCCACATCAGGTACCTTTTTCACCCAGTTTTTTTTTTTTTTTCCCCCAAACAGAACAACTTGTAATTCTGTTCCTTTATTTGATCATTTATTCATTTATGGGATGTGGCTTAGTTTCTGTAAAGCACTGATAGGTGTTAAGGTGGATGTAGAAGGATGAGGTATGGTACTCCATGAAGGCTTGAAACTTCTCTGCTGGAAATCTGTACCATATGCCAGTGAAATGTTAAATAAAATTGAGAGCAGTGTCTAGTTAAATATCATAAGGCGGGGTGTGGTGGCTCACACTTGTAATCCTAGCACTTGGGAGTCCCAGGCGGGCGAATCACTTGGCCAGGAGTTCGAGATCAGCCTGGCCAACATGGCGAAACCCTGTCTTTACTAAAAATACAAAAATTATCCAGGCATGGTGGCACACTCCTGTAATCTAAGCTACTTGGGAGGCTGAGGCTTGAGAATCGCTTGAGCCTGAGAGATGGAGGTTGCAGTGAGCCAAGATTGTGCCACTGCACTCCTGCCTGGGCAGCAGAGCTAGGCTGTCTCAAAAAATAAAAATAAAAAAATAACATGATGAAAGTAAAGTTTGATTTCAAAGATGAGAAAGGCTATCATAGTGTTGTAGATAAGGTGGGTATCAAGAGTGACTAGAAAAGGACGCTGAAGAAATGATGTGGTTTAGGTAGACAGGAGTGGGGAGGAAAAGGACAGGCATTCCAGGCTGAGGGAACAACATGATAAAAAAGATGAGTAGGAAATTCATGTGATTTATTAAGGGGGTACAGTGGAAAAAGAACTGTTTCAGGGGCTTTACATACTTACTTGATTTGATCCCAACATTAATCTTCTGGTGTGATATGAGTCTCTACATTTCACAGGTGAAGAAAGTAAGACTTACAGGGGTTAAAACTATTATTAGCATTTCTATTTACAAATTATGAAACTTCTAGGATTTCATCCTCCATATATCTGGCTGCAGATAAGTCTGTGCTCCTCTAGCAATAACTTCAGAGAGAGTTGGTTAGTACCACAGAGCCTTATGTATTATGATATGTGGTTTTCACACTTCAAAATTTACTTAGAAATACTTCTTTTTAAGCATTGCATATGGATAACTGGAGCTTTATTCTAATATTTCACCATTTTTAGAGCCTTATAAGCTTATTGAACTATTTCAAGTAGAAATAGAAAATACGTTGTATGTGTTTTGCTGCTCTGCATTCCCCCAGATGAAGTATACTTAAGCATTTTCTTATAATCTTTCCCCAGTGTTGTCACTGATGGAAATGGAATAATGGATTCGTAACATTCTTTCTAAATAAGTTGGGCTATGACCTCAGAATTCCTTTTTAAAAATGTGTTCGGCCGGGCGCGGTGGCTCAAGCCTGTAATCCCAGCACTTTGGGAGGCCGAGACGGGCGGATCACGAGGTCAGGAGATCGAGACCATCCTGGCTAACACGGTGAAACCCCGTCTCTACTAAGAAATACAAAAAACTAGCCGGGCGAGGTGGCGGGCGCCTGTAGTCCCAGCTACTCGGGAGGCTGAGGCCGGAGAATGGCGTGAACCCGGGAGGCGGAGCTTGCAGTGAGCTGAGATCCGGCCACTGCACTCCAGCCTGGGCTACAGAGCGAGACTCCGTCTCAAAAAAAAAAAAAAAAAAAATGTGTTCAAAGAGGAAATAGCCTAAGAAAATTTTATTTTTTGTTATATTTTCATTTCTTTACTTTATGTTTTACTTTTTATTGAATTTTTAATGTTAAAAATTTTAATTTTTAAGTTATATTTTGATTTCGTTGTTTTTTACCATATGTTTACTTTTTGTTGAATTTATTAATGTTGCAAAGTTCTTGCACTGCCAAACCATACCTAAGAATTCAAAGAAAGAAGTGGTACAGTACATGGCCTCTGACCCATCATACAGTATCTTAAAACTTGATTCATGTACATTTTGATATTTTCATAATCTTTTAAGAAGTTATAACAAGAGCTGGAATTTAAATCTGCTGCAGGGGCTGAGCACAGTGGCTCATGGCTATAATTCCAGCACCTTGGGAGGCTGAGGCTGGAGGATTGCTTGAGCCCAGGAGTTGAGACCTGGGCAACATAGTGAGACCCTATCTCTAAAAAAAAAAATACTGGCATGGTGGTGCTTGCCATAGTCTCAGCTACTAAGGAGGCTGAGGCGGGTGAGCTCACTTGAGCTGGGGAGGTCAAGGCTGCAATGAGCTGTGATCGTGCCACAACACTCCAGCCTGGGTGACAGAGCTAGATCCTGTCTCTAAATAAATAAATAAATAAATGTGCTGCGGGCCTTCAGATGTCTAGCATAGTATGGTATTACAAAACATCTCCATGTATTCGTGTCTGTTCATTCCTCAATAACATAACCCCTAACAAAATTTTTCTGGGAATAAAAAAAAAATTTCCTTGGAAAATATTTGGGTCAACTTCCAAGTGATTATTTGTTAACTTTTTTTTCCCTCAGATGAAGCCTTGTCTAACTAAGAATCCCCTCTTATTTAATCATCCAGTTTCCCCTTGGCTTGCTCAGCTACTCACCCAAATACATCAGAAGGCAGGTATCAAGTAATTGCTGTGGTTGGCAGGTCTTTTCAGGAGATACTGTAACCCTCCTAGGAGTCTGATTCCTGCACTGACACTTTGATCAAGACTGAACTCCAATAGGAGAATGCTCCCACATCAGGATAGGTTTATTCACCTATTTGCTTTATTTACTCTTGCCAGATTTAGCAAAGGAATTTATTAGAAGGAAACTCACATTTCACATAAAATGGTCACATACCACTTTGACATATTTCTATTGAATCAGATACAAAACTAGGAAATTGCCAGACTGTCTCATTAGGTGGAAAGAAACTTTTCTGTAATCCTGGGTAGGTTCCTCAAGTCCCTCTTAAGGACCAAAAACCACAATTACTTTTGCACCAACCTATAGATAGTTTAAACTGTAATTATTAAAAACAGAAGTGCTACATCACTTGTCTTTCAACCTGACCCTTCAAATGACAATAAAGACACACCAAAAGGCTGATAATAGAACTAATGATTTCTTTGATTTTTAATGACGACCTGTTTTAGTGTTATTGTTGAACAGTTTTAGCTTTCACGGATTTTTTTTTTCCTTTCCGATTTAACCAAAATGATTTCTCAAACGTATTTTCAAATGGGTAAGCAGTCGTGGCTTTGATGATAGTATCTGCTTAATTAGGGCCAGGCAGTCAATCATATGTTCTGGGAGACAAACCAGTCCAGGACAAGTAGCGTTTGGACAATTTGCCGAATCTGTCACATCACATTGTTGGTTTAAAATGGGTGGATGGATTGGGTTGATGGCATACGCTAAACTCCATGAGGGCAGGGACTGTGGCTGGACTAAGTCTAGTGGCAAATTAAATAGAGCTCAAATTAAATAGAGCTTTTGCTTTGAGGTCTGAATCCATCTCCATGATTTGGCACTAGACTGGTGACAAGTAGTGGCTGGGATAGCATATGTTGTTTAGACAGCTTTTGCTTGTTCTAAAAGTTTGTGAATTGGAGTTTGCAACTCACAATTTGTGTTTAATATTTACATCTTATGTTTAATGAACATAAAGTTTGTGTAGGGCATTTGAAAATCAGAGACTGTATATTTGGCTGAATTGCTCTGCAATACATATATTTTATTTGGGAGCTCTCTGTATTACGAGGACCAATATAGAGACTCTTACTGTTTCTGACCTGATCATTTAAGGGCAGGTTTTTGCCAGGTTATGAGATTGATGCATCATGCCTTGACCAGTTAAGATTAGTGACAATTTAAAAAATTTCTGCTTTTGATTTAAGTACAAATTCAAATGAAATAGAGCTTTTGGAATAATTTTGGATTAACCCCTTTGAGGGCTGAATCCATTCCATGATTTCTTTCTACATGCATATGTGTAGACAATTTCCGTTTATCTGTTCTTACAGATAAACTTCTCCATAATTGTACACTTACCTGGGGATCTGAGATAAGCAAAATGATGGTTTCTTAATTAAATATGAGTACTGTGCAGTAGTAACCGTAATTCTAAATGAGGATTATGGATTTTTCTGGGAGATTATTTTTTCCTGTGGAACATGATGAGAAATGTTTAGGAGAGGGGACATAGCAATTTTTGTGTGAAGACCAATTCAAGAAAAAAAAATATGTGTGTGTGTGTATATGTGTATATATGTATATATTTGTGTATGTTTATATGTTTATGTATGTGTATACACACACATACACTCTATATTTATTCTTCAGTATTCATGGGGGATTGATTCCAGGACCTCCTGTAGATACCAAAATCCGAGGATGCTCAAGTCCCTGATGTAAATAGCTTAATATGGCTGGGCGTGGTGGCCCACGTCTGTAATCCCAGCACTTTGGGAGGCCAAGGCGGGCAGATCACTTGAGGTTAGGAGTTTGAGACCAGCCTGGCCAACATGGTGAGACCACGTCTTTACTAAAAACACAAAATAGCTAGGCGTGGTGGTGGGTGCCTATAATCTCAGCTACTCAGGAGGCTGGGGCAGGAGAATCGCTTGAACCTGGGAAGTGGAGGTTTCAGTGAGCCGATACTGTGCCACTGCACTCTAGCCTGGGAGACTGGGTGACACTTTGTTTCAAAAAAATAAATAAATAAATAAAAAAGGTTAATATTTCCATAAACTTGTGTACATTATCCTGTATACTTTAAATCATCTCTAGATTACTTATAATACCTCATACAATGTAAATGCTGTATAAATTGTTATATTGTGTTGCTTAGGCAATAATGACAAGAAGAAAGATCTGTACGCTCAGTACAGGTGCAGTTTCTTTTTCTGAATATTTTCGATCTACAGTTGGTTGAATCCATGGATGCAGAATCCACATTAAATGGAGGGCTGACTGTATGTAAAATATGGCACACACAGATACACACACACACTTTTCTCTTGAGATTATGCCTTTTAAACTCAGATCAAACAATAGCTGTCATTGTGCTTAAGCCTTATCTCTGAAGAATTTCCCTTTTTTGAGGAAAAGTTAGAAACTACATATTTCACATGCATTGCAACATCTGTAATGCTGTACCTTTGAACAAATTCTATGTGAAATGTGACTATGTGGGTTGGGGATGTGTTTTGAACAGTTTGGGTGGACAAAATAAATTGACTTAGGAGTTAAGTTGTAGACTCAGGACATGAAGGACAGTTGGGTTAGAGCTTCGCAGGTGCAGAGGAAGTCAGAGGCAAGGGAGTTGCTATTTGGAATGGAGAGCTGGGTTAAATAGGAGTGGGTCACAAAGAGTGTGGTCCATAGGTAGGTTGCAAGTCGAATGGTAGGTGCAAAAGTGCAAAAACTTCTTTTTTCCAACTATGAAACTAGGAGTGGGGCTTTCACTCTTCAGTCTTCCTGAATCTTTAGCTGCTTTACTTCATTTCTGGTCTATGTGCCCTAATGCTGTATCTCTGGTGGCAATTCCTATCTTTTTGCCCCTCACCACTGTAGAGATGGAGGTCTCACTGTATTGCCCCAGCTGGTCTCAAATTCCTGGCCTTAAACTATCCTCCTTCGCCTCCCAAACTGCTAGGTGTGAGCTACCCCAGGCCCTGTGGTGGCAACTCCTACCTTAACCTGGAGATAGTAGCAGCTTTGTCTGTCTCAGGTGGGTGGATAGTAGGAGAGTTGATTGGAATTGTTCAGCTAAAGGGCAGCTTTTAAAAAAAGTGTGTTAGAATGTGGTTAGGTGAGATTATCGTTCTTTTATTTTCCAGTCTTTTTGTTTCTTCCTGAAATTAGATTTGAGGGTGGTATTGTGAAGTTAGGTGGTTTAGTCTATATATAGTTTGCCCAATATTGGTTTTTTTTTTTTTTTTTTTTTGAGACGGAGTCTCGCTCTGTCACCCAGGCTGGAGTGCAGTGGCCGGATCTCAGCTCACTGCAAGCTCCGCCTCCCGGGTTTACGCCATTCTCCTGCCTCAGCCTCCCGAGTAGCTGGGACTACAGGTGCCCGCCACCTCGCCCGGCTATTTTTTTTTTCTTTTTGTATTTTTTAGTAGAGACGGGGTTTCACCGTGTTAGCCAGGATGGTCTCGATCTCCTGACCTTGTGTTCTGCCCGTCTCGGCCCCCCAAAGTGCTGGGATTACAGGCTTGAGCCACCGCGCCCGGCCACCAATATTGTTATATGATGTGGTATTTGAGAGAACTCTAAATTACCTTGATAACCCCCACTTGTTTTTTTTCTTAGATGATTAATAAGAATAGAATTAAGTGAAAAGATGGCTTTTTAATTTTTAATACATTATTAGACTGTCCAAACATGTCCGAATTCTTAGAATTAAAGGGAAGTTTGAAATTAAAATATTGGCTTATCCAGAAAGTAGTCATGATAAGGCTGTTTTGTTGACTGCTTGATTAAAAATTTAGGTTACCAAGTGGTTTTCGTAGGACACTCCCAAAGATTGTTGAAAACAGACATTTTGAGTGTAGAAGTACCTGAGATACTGGTGCATTGTACTTGGTAGTGTATTATCCAGTGACCTTTGAATTTGCTGTGCCACTTAAAGAAAAG
Organism: Macaca mulatta; assembly: GCF_049350105.2. Lineage (NCBI taxonomy): Eukaryota > Metazoa > Chordata > Mammalia > Primates > Cercopithecidae > Macaca > Macaca mulatta. Next base: position 144,357,637 of record NC_133409.1, on the reverse strand, counting down.
AGGTTCTTATTTTTACTTCAATCACTGTAAATGTCAGTGAGAGATAGCTCTGTGGTCACTGACTTTCAGCTGTGGTAAGGTCAGATAAGAAATTCACGAAGCCTTTTAGGAATTTGTCTGTAAAGGGCACTGTGTTGTCATGAAACATATGGACTGCTTTACTAAGGACCTGGGATGCTTACACAGAAGGCAACTCCATTTGTGGAGAAGGCTTATTTTGTCTGAATTGTTTAATATCTTGTCTCAGACAAATGATGACTCAAAGTCAAATGTTCACCTTTAGGGGACCCAAAAGGATGCAAAAGAGAATGCATAGTAATGATTGGTCTATAGACAGTTGAGTGGCAAAGTTAGTTTAAAGAAGAAAAATCCTTCCTATCTTTTTTTGGTAGTTCCGTAAACATTATTTGAAGAAACTTGGATTTCCCTGTGTGCTTTGAAAAGTGAAGTGCATGTTGTGCAGTAAAGAAGCAGATCTAACCTCATCGTGGAACTTGCTTGCTGTGGTAAATCACAGAAGGAATGATGTGAAGGCAACATTTATATTTTCCTGCATGAAAAATTCATATGAATCACAGAAACTCAGAAGTGGCCATGTCACTCTGGTTTCTCTGTTAAGGAGCTATGGTCCTAAGCTTGCTGCTGACAGGTAGTGAATTAGAAATACATCTTCAAATTACCAGTTTTTCTGTTGCATCTGCTGCATTTTAGACTGGTAAAGGGAAGGAGCAGACCAGTGATTGTGTCCTTTCCTTTCTGTGGCACCCCTATTTAAGGAAAGGGGATTTGAGGTTGTTCTATAGGTCCTTAATGTGTGTTTAAAAAGTTTTCATTCCACATTAGTGGTACTTGTCCAATTTTGTTTTGATCAGCTAATGAAATATAGTAACTGTTTGTGTATTTTACTGCCTATTCACCATAGTTACCTAAACTAGTGGCATTGCTAGGAAATGTTGAGAATTGTCACAATAAGAACCAGTACTCAGTCTTTGATAAAGGTCCCGAAGTATGCTTTGTAGGAGGGACTAATTGTCCATTGTGACATGAACCTGAATATTAGAGATAGTGTACTATAGTAAAAAAGTTCTTTGGGTAAACGACTGGATTCTTGCCCTGGCTTTCTTACTTTAGTATATGATTTAATGTTTTTAATGTTTTTGACTGAGAGTTGCTATTATACCAGTTGGGACAATAACTTCCTCCCTTTTTTTTTTGTTTCAAATTTAAACAGGGTTGTTGTTAAGACCAGTGAGAGATAAATAAGCTCATGTAAATGTTGACACCTGCTACTAAGATTACTGATACTTGGAAGTTAAGAATGATGTTAATTGTTAGATTTTTCTTAGATGTCTTTACTAGGTTGAAATTTACTTTAATTCTTAATTTGATGAGTTTTTTTCCCTTCATAAATGTGTATTGACATGTGTCAAATGCTTTTACTGCATCTTTTGAAATGATGATACGGTTTTTCTTCTTTATTAATGTGGCATTCCCTGCCCTGTAGGAGTGATAGTTGAATAGAAAGAAAAATAAGTGGTAATATCTGTTGTAATTGAGAGTTACAAAAGATGCAGTGGGTGTGTAGAGAGAGGAGTAATGAAATCAACCTGATAAAGTTAGGAAAACTTTCGGGAAAACTGGGCCGAGATGGAGCTTTGGCATTTGTGATGGAGGGAAGGAGGGGAGTGGTATGTCTTGGGCAGAGGGCATGGCCATTGTAGTGGGAATATGGGGTGCATAGTGGAGGGTACTCCCTAGAGATGTGACTGCTGTGCGGGGCTGGGATTGTGAAAGGAGCGTTACATGTGGGTTAAGGTTTCTGTCTTGTATGTGGTTATGGGAAGCCAAAAACCAAGCCAAAGAGTTTTGAGAAAGTGAGGAATGTGATGAGATTTTTGTGAAAGATCTCTTCTGCAGTGTTATAGTGTGGGTGTTGATGAGTTGTTTTAACAACCTTATATTCCTGTGATAAACCTCACTTGGTCATGATGAATCATTTTTAAATATATTACTAGACTCCATTTGTGAGTGCAGTATTTTGTTAAAGATTTTTGCATATGTGCTCATGTTTTCTTTGTCACAATTTGATATGAGGTGTTATGCTTGCCTCAAAATCAGTTGTTAAATATTTATTCCTCTATTTTTCTGGAAGGATTTGTGTTCAACTGATGTTAGTTGTTCCTTAAATGTTTGAGAGAATTTGCCATTTGAGCCTGCGGTTTTCTTTGTGTGAATGCATTTGATAACAAATTCAGTTAGTAGAGTTAGGGCTATTAGGATTTTGTAGTCTATATTATGTCAATTTTGGTAAGTTGTATTTCTCATGGAATATGTCCATTTTGCCTAAGTTGTCAAATTTTTTTGGCATAAAGTTGTACATTGTATTATTCATTTAATAATTTAATATATGTATGGTCTGTAGTGATTTTGTCTTTATTTTTTTTTTTTCGAGATGGAGTCTTGCTCTGTCACCCAGGCTGGAGTGCAGTGGCGTGATCTTGGCTCACTGCAACCTCCACCTCCCAAGTTCAAGTGATTCTCGGGCCTCAGCCTCCCGAGTAGCTGGGATTACAGGAGCACCACGCCCAGCTAGTTTTTGTATTTTTAGTGGAGATGGGGTTTCACCATGTTGGCCAGGCTGGTCTCGAACTCCGGACCTCAGGTGACCCATGAGCCTCCGCCCCCAAAGTGCTGGGATTACAGACATGAGCCACCGTGCCCGGCCGTTATTTTATCTTTCATTTGTGATACTGGTTCATCTGTATTTATCAAGTTTGTTATTTTATATATATATATTTTTGAGATAGGGTCTTGCTGTCACCCAGGCTTAATAAGTGCAGTGGTGTGGTCGTAGCTCACTATAACCTGCAACTCCTGGTCTCAAGCAGTCCTCCCACCTCACCCTTTTGAGTAGCTGGGACTACAGGCGCACATCACTGTGCCTGGCTATTTAAACAAATTTTTTTTTGTAGAGATGGGGGGTCTCACTTTGTTGCCCAGGCTGGCCTCGAACTCCTGGCCTCAAGTGATTCTTCTGCCTTGCGTCCCAAGGTGCTGGTATTATAGGTGTGAGCTACTGCACCCAGTCTCAATCTTGTTAATCTTAAAAAAAAAAAAAAAAAACAGCTCTTGCCTTTGTTCGTTTTCTTTGTTTTTGTTTGCCCTGATGTTTGCTTTTATTTTTCTTTCTTTCCTTCTATGTTGGGTTTAATTTGGTCTTTTTCTAGTGTCTTGAGCCAGAATCTTGCGAGATTTTATAACTTTCTTCTTTTCAGATACTGACATTTAAAGCTATACATTTTTCTCTCAGTACTGCTTTAGTTGAATTCCACAAATTTTGGTATGTTGTGTTATTTAATTAAATTCAAAGCATTTTCTAATTTCATTTGTGATTTTTTTCTTTGAAGTGTGTTGTTATTTAGAAGTGTGTTGTTAGCTGGGTGTGGTGGTGCATACCTATAGTCCCAGCTGTTTGTGAGCCTGATGTGGGAGGATTACTTCAGCCTGCAGTGAGCTGTGATTATGCCATTGTACCCGTACCCCAGCCTGGGTGACAGAGCGAGACTGTCTCAAAAAGAGGAAAAAAAAAAAAAGGGCGGGCACGGTGGTTCATGCCTGTAATCCCAGCATTTTGGGAGGCCGAGGTAGGTGGATCACCTAAGGTCAGAAGTTCGAGACCAGCCTGGTGAAACCCCGCCTCTGCTAAAAATACAAAAATTAGCCGGGCATGGTGGCACGCACTCGTAATCCCAGCTACTCGGGAAGCTGAGGCAAGAGTTGAACATGGGAGGTGGAGGTTGCAATGAGCCAAGATCGCACCATTGTACTCCAGCCTTGGTGACAGAGCAAGACTCTGTCTCAAAAAAAAAAAAAAAAAAAAAAAAGGCGTTTAACATGACTTTCCACTGTCTTTTGGCCTTAGTTTTTTAAAATGAGAAATGAGTACTTATTTTATGAATGAATGAATGAGACAGGGTCTTGTTCTGTTGCTCAGGCTAGATTGCAGTGACGCGATTATAGCTCACTGTAGCCTCAAACTCCTGGGCTTCAGTGATCTGCTTCAGCCTCACAAATAGCTGGGATTACAGGTATTTACAGTGCACCACCACTCCTGACTGTAAATCAGTAGTTCTTATGATTGTTTTCTTATATGATTTGTCATTTTTCTCTGTTTTAGCAGTTGTGTCTTTTTCATTGTTGACCATTTGACTATGATGTGCTTAAGTGTTTTACTTGTATTTTGTCCTGCTTATGTTTCATTGAGCTAGAATCTGTAAATTTCCATCTTGTACTCCATTTGGGAAAATTTCGGTCATTATTTCTCCAAATATTTTTTTTCTGCCCCATTCTCTCTTAGTTCTGGTTATAGAATTCCAGTTATACCTGTTACATGTAGGTTTAGACCTTTGATGTTGTAATACACAGTACTCTTCAGTTTTATAATTTTTTCTTCTGTGTTGTTCAGATTGAATAGTATCTAGTGATCTTTCTTCTAAGTTTACTGACTCTCCCTGCCATCTGTATTTTGTATCCAGTGAATGTTCTTCTTTTGGTTATCGTAATTTTTGGTCCAGAATTTGTGTTCTTTTATGGTTTCCGTTTCTTTGCTGAAATTTCCTATTCATTTATAAGAGACTATTTTACTGTTTAATCCTTGAGCACAGTTATAGTAGCTGCTTTAAAATTCTTGTCTACAGGCTGGGCGCAGTGGCTCACGCCTGTAATCCCAGCACTTTGGGAGGGCGAGGCGGGCGGATCACCTGACGTCAGGAGTTCGAGATCAGCCTGGGCAATACGGTGAAACCCCGTCTCTACTAAAAATAGAAAATTAGCTGAGCGTGGTGACACTGGCCTGTAATCCCAGCTGCTCGGGAGGCTGAGGCAGGAGAATCTCTTGAACCTGGGAGGTGGAGGATGCAGTGAGCTGAGATCACACCATGCACTCCAGCCTTTGCAACAAGAATAAATCTCCATCTCATCAAAAAAAAAAAAAAAAAAAAAAAAAAAAAAATTCTTGTCTACAAAGAAAGACTGGGAAACTATCTCAGACTGGTGGAGACTGAGAATATGTAGCAACTAAATGCAGTGTGGGATCTTGGATTGGATCCTGGGCCAGAATAAAGATATTGGTAGATTGATTGGCAGAATTTACATAAGGTTTATAAATTCCTTGATAGTATTGTGTCAACATTAATTTCTTGGTTTCTGTAGCCATATTAGGGTTATGTAAGATACTAACATTAGAGAAACCTAAGTGAAGGTAGCTTAAAAAAATCCTTCTCTAATTACACATTCAGGTTATCATAGTGTTGGTCTGCATAGATCACCTTTTCTCTTTGAGTATGGGTCATGTTTTCCTGTTTCTTTAAATGTCTAGTAATTTTGAAATGCATCCTAGATGTTGTGAATGATTTATTATAGAAATACTGGTTTCTGTTGTGTATCTCCAAATAATATTAATTTTTGTTGTAGCAGTCATTTTACTTGAATGGGCTCAAAATGAAAACCATCTTTCCCACCATCATCAGCAGCTAAATTCTTTATTCAGATTTTAGTCTTACCTGGGCTGCTGTAGTCTATCCCATGCATATATATTTCATGGATCAGCTAGAGATTTGGGCCAAGTTTATATGTAGACTTTGAACCTCTCCATTTCTGGCTTTCTCCTTTTCTTGATTTCTCCGTCCACTTTCTACCTGATAGAATCACTCTGAACTCTGGTTCTTCATGTCAGTAAGACAGTAGTTTCTATCTGGATTCTATTGCCTAACCTGGCTTGCCTAGGCCTTCCCTCAGGCAAAAAGCCATTTAGGAAAAAAAAAAAGAAAACTTTCTCAATGCAATTCCCGTTTTCCAGTGCAGACTCACAGTTTCTGCCTGTTTTTGGTTGCTGTTCAGTGCCTTCAGGTAGTTACTTTTTATATTTTGTCCAGAGTTTATAGTTTTTACCTATGGAACAGTTGGGCCAGTAGGAACATATTCAGTTCCACTTCTAGTAAGGAAGTAGCTCCTGGAAGAGGAACTTGTTTTTTGTTAACCTTTTTTTGTTGAAGTGTATCATACACACACACAGTAGGGAGAGAAATAGGTTATTACCAAAACCTCAGAAACCCCTTTCATTTCTCTTCATGTCCCTTCTCAGTCATTACTCCCACTTGCCTCTCCAGAGTACCACTCTCCTCCTCTAGCACCATAGATTAGTTTTGCTTGTTATTGAAATTTATGTAAATGATATCTTTTGTAGGTTTTGCGTTTTGTTTGGCTTCCATCTTTGTGTTTATGAGGTTATTCTGTGTTGCATGTAATTTGTTCATTCTCATTGCTGAAAAGTATTTCATTGTGTGAATTTACTGTGATTAGTTTATCCCTTCTACTGTTGATGGGCATTTGGATTACTTCCAGTCTGGAGCTGTTCCAAAAAGTACTGCTTAAATATTCTTTTATGTGTCTTTTGGTATATATATGTATGCACTTCTGCAACCTTAGTACATGCTGCCAAACTGTTGGCTAATGTGGCAGAACTTAATTGTTTCATTGCATTAACAAACATTGAGTTTTTAGCTTTTAGAAAATTGGGGCTGGGTGTGGTGGCTCATGCCTGTAATCCCAGGGCTTTGGGAGGCTGAGGCGGGCAGATCACGAGGTCAGGAGATTGAGACCATCCTGGCTAATAAGGTGAAACACCGTCTCTACTAAAAAAAAAAAAAAAACAAAAAAATTAGCCAGGCGTGGTGGCGGGTGCCTGTAGTACCAGCTACTCAGGAGGCTGAGGCTGAGGCAGGAGAATGGCGTGAAACCAGGAGGTGGAGCTTGCAGTGAGCCAAGATCATGCCACTGCATTCCAGCCTGGGTGGCAGAGCGAGACTCTGTCTCAAAACAAAACAAAACCAAAAAAATTGGAACCTAAAGAGTTAATGCAAACACAATTAATCATTCTTTCTGTGTGCTACCACCAGGGTTTGGTCAATAAATTGGTATTTTTATAATAGAAGGTAAACATAGCCCTAATTCATACATAATCACTTGTTTGCTTGCTTGCTAGAGCTTATTGAATTTTATTGGGATCATTTATGTGGTTGTAATTCTTGGATCTATCATTGAGAGTTGTATGAGGTGTTTTATATAGTTTTATCAGTCACATAAGTTCTTGCTGACATTAGTGGACTTAACAAATTGATGGTCCAGGAATATGTAAATTGTCTGTTGACCTAATTTTTAGAAGAAAAGCAGAATAGTGAAGGTCAGCTGAAAGATGGAAAATGATAACAGATTGATCTTCTTAGGGGGAGCATCTACAATATAAGGTGTGATGCTTTGTAAAACAGTGGTTTTTCTCAGATTGGCAAACTTTTCTGTAAAGTGCCATATTTTAGGCTATGTGGGCCACAAGCTCTCTGTTGGCAGCTACTCACCCCTGCATTGTGAACACAAAAACAGTTTGTTATAGGCAATACATAAAGGAATAAGGAATAAATGTGACTGTGTTCTAGAAAAACTACACTGAAATTTGAATTTCATATAATTTCCATGTCTCAGAATAACATATTTTTTTTTCCAACCACTTGAAAATGTGGAAACCATTTGTATTCATCTGCCAGGGCTACTGTAACAAAGTATGGCAAACTAGATGTCTTAAGCAACAGGAATTTATTGTCTCACGATTCTTTCTGAAGGCTGTTAAGTCTGAAATCAAGGTTTGTTGGCAGGGTTGTTGTTCCTCCTTAGGTTGCGAAGGAAGGATCTTTTCCAGGACCTTCTTCTTGGCTCTTGGCTTGTAGATGGCCATCTTCTCCCTGTGTGTTCACATAATCTTTCCTCCGTATGTATCTGTCTATACAAATTTCCCTTTTTTACTAGGACACCAGTCATATTGGATTAGGGCCCACCCTGATGATCTCATTTTAACCTGATTACGTCTGTAAAGACCCTATGGCCAAATAAGGTCACATCTGAAGTATTGCGGGTTAGGTCTCCAACATGTCTTGTTTTTGTTGCCAGGGATTTAGGATAGGGGAGGGACACAATTCAACCCATAACACCATTTTTTTTTTTTTTTCCTTTTTGTAGAGATGGAGGGCTCGTTTTGTTGCCCAGGCTGGTCTCGAACTCCTGGACTCAAGCAGTCCTATCACCTCAGCCTCCCAAAGTGCTGGTATTACAGGTGTGAGCTACTGTGCCTGGCTCTGTAACACCCTTCTTAACTGTGGGACTGAAAAATACGGCTAGAGGGCTGGACTTTACCAGCTGGCTGTACTTTGTCAGCCCTTGGCTTATCTGATTGTAGGAGAGGTGATACCTGTAAATCTTACTATCTCCAAAGGCCTGTGTAAATGTATCTTTGAATGAGATGGCTAATCTTGTGGACCTTTCACATACACCAGAAGAACAATAATCAGTTTCATTTTTGAATATGAAGGACAGCAGTTTATACTGATATACCTGAGTATAGGATTATGTCTTCTCAGACATTTACAATTCAGGTTCAAATACCATTTTTGTGTTATTTTTAATTTTAGAAATAATAGACTCCTCCTGGCCCCCCAATTAAGATATATTTTTGGGAGTGGATTGGAGTTGCAGTGTAATAAAAGAAGGCTTAGAAAGTGATTTGAAATAGTTGTTCAGCATTTTGTAGAGATGCTTTTAAGGATTTTATAAGCATTTGATGAAAATGTTATTTTAGATGTTATTTAAAAAAATAAACTTAATTTTAGTATATGATTACCAATAATGCGTTATTTGTTGCTGTTCTGTTAATTCATTTTTGTGAAGATCTTAAAAGTAAATGATTTTTTTTTTTTTTTGGCCTGCTCTACTTAAAGAGCATCCCAAAACTCTGAGGTGAACTATTTAAAATAAAGATAAATCTGTTATCAGCAACTTACGTTCGTGAACAAGATTTTCTTGGTTGTCATCTATATATTAGTTCTTGTTTGTATAATATTTAATTTCTGTATATGATTCTTTTTTTTTAAAATAGAGATGAGGTCTCGTTGTGTTGTCAGGATGGTCTCGCTATGTTGCCCAGGGTGGAGTGCAGTGGTGCAATCACAGTTCACTGCAGCCTTGACCTCTTTTGCTCAAGTGATCCTCCCGCCTCAGCCTCACGAGTAGCTGGAACTTCAGGCATGCACCACCATGCCTGGCTACTTTTTACATTTATTTTATTTTTTTATTGGTAAAGATGAAATCTTACTATGTTGCCCAGGCTGGTCTCAGACTTCTGGGCTCAAGTGATTTTCTTGCCTTGGCCTCCCAAAATGTGGAGATTACAGGCCCAGCAGTAATTTGCTTTATAATATGTGAATGTTTTACATTTGAACTTAGGACACATATTTACCCTCAAATAACTTTTTTTTTCAATTTTATATTCATGTTTTTTGTAAGGTTTAATTTGAAAGAAAGTTTTACTGTTTGAAAATTTGGAAAATTGCTGATTCAATATATGTAACAAATTGGAAAAGGTGAAACAGGAAATAAAGGAAATTGGTTATTTTAAATCGAGTTAATATTCTGATGGGGAGGGCACAGCAGAAATGAAATCAGTTCAAATTTCTATTCCATGTTTTGTTTTCATTCCTTTGACAACTTTTAGAATCCTGTAGGCACTGATTTGTTTCTGCCTTCAACTTCAATAGATACAACTTAATTATTTCCTGTTAAGTAGAGTTACTGGTAGCTCCTAAAAAGGTGATAGAACTTCTTACCTACGTGTTAGTGGTAAGTGAAATAATCTCAGTCAGCATTATGGCAAAGCAGGTAAGTCTACTTTTTAGACTTTTGCTTTAAAGTAAAGGTACTTCTTGACTGCCAGTAAAATATAGAAAAAAATAGAGCAAAGAAAGAGCCCCTACTGTTGTAAAGGCTGCATATTTGGAATATGTTCTCATTGTAGCAGTTCTTGTATTTATTCATGTAGTTGAAATGGTCAGAGGTAATGAGATAGTTAATTTTATCTCTGGTCAGTCTTTCATATCAATCCATTCTCTAAGAACTTGTAAAGAATGGCTGACATGGTGTGTGTCTTAGGCTGTTTGAGAGGCAAGGGACATTTTGGAGTGTGGTTGAAAGAGCAGTAAGCCTCTTTTGCATATATTGATAGGAAAATATTGTTTATACCCTGTTGGCTTGGGACACTCATCTCATGATCTTTTTGCCTCTTGAGATTAAAATACACATACATATACATTGGCTAATTGAGATTATTTTCGATGTTTAGTTGTTTTTATGCTATCAAATTCTTTTGCTTTGAAGATATTCTTTGTCCACTGTGGAGACTCTGGAAATGTATCTATTAGTTCTGTGCCTGCAACAATCATTTCCTTGAGTGACACATAGATCCTGGGTTTTAATGTTTGTATATTTATGCAAGTACTTTATGTATGTGAAAGGAGGGCTGGAGGGTTTTGTATAGGTCTTCAGTTACATACACATGCATGTGACATTTTTAAAATTTATTTCACCAGTGGGAATCAATAAGGTGGGTGATTTATTGTTTATCCTGATTATGGACAAATCATACCACTTCTTTTTTGGGAGCATTGCTTTGTTCATATTTCTTCCACCCTTGTGAGGACAAAAAAGTCCTTAGTGCACCTTTCTCATTTCTTATCCTGTACCTCTTATCTGAGGTACATATTTAATGTGAACCTCAGATTATCATGGAAATTGATTGTTTCCAAGGTTGTGTAGTTTTTTTTTTTTTTTTTTAATTTTTTCCATGTAAAGAATTGAAGGGTATCAGAGAAGAAAGCAGGAGTCCAGGTGAGATAATGGTGGCTTGGATTAGAGTAGTATTAGAGGAGATGGTGAGAAGTACTCAGTTTGGGGCTATGTTTTTGTAAGCCTTGTGATGAACTGGATGTGAGGTGAAAGAAGAGGAGTCAGAGATAATGCCCAGGTTTCTAGTTTGAGCACTGAGCAGTCCAGTGGATGATTGTTTCACTTACTGAGGTAGGAGGATCTACTGCGTAAACATAATTTGTTAAGCACTTTACATGCTTGATATTGCTTACTTGTGGCAGGGCTGGGATTCAAACCCAGGGAGGCTCACAACAAAGCTAGCGTTCCAAACACTACAAAGTACTATGTATTAATAGCTTCTTCTGGGAACTACTGATATTGAGAGGAGATGCGGAGAGAGAATGAAGCGAGAGCCAAACCAAAGTCTTGGTCAAGCTAAGAAGTCTGAATTTTGTTTTAAGTGAATCAGACACTGGAGGGTTTTAAGCAGGGAATGACTTCATCAGACTTACACAGTGCAAAAAGATCAATCTGGCTGCTTTGTGGAGAATAGATTTTAGAGGGGAGGTAGGAACAACAACTGTATCAGTCCAGGCCGGAGATGATGGTGGCTAGAAAGTTGGTGACAGCAGTAGTTGGAGAGAAGTAGGCAGATTGGAAACATATTTGCAATACAGTGAGAGTTGTGTGAGAACTCATACAAATGTGGACAACCTGTGACACTGGATGGAAAGTACGATCCAATGCAATCCCTATTTGATTTATGGAGGTTCTCCACACAGTCATTCAGCTCAGCTTGAGTCACTCCAGGAGCTCACTGCCATTACTATCTGTAGGACAGTGGGAGAGACAGATTGAGGGCAGATCACTGGAGTGATGAAGGGGGCTTGATGCAGCACTATGTGTGAGCCCTATCCTGAATGAGCTTGGACAGACAGAGGCAGGCCGAGGTCAGGCCTTGAACGCCCTGCTGAGGAGAGGGTTGTGTTGTAGGCTCCCCAGTGCTTGATGTAGCTCTGAGAGGTGAGGTAGGGCCTAGATCCCTCACGCTTGGCATAGCCCTGCCCCTGTGACCTGAACACCCCACAGCAGTGCCCTGGGGCTGAGCGGCTCAGGAGTCCCACCACGGGCAGCTACAGCCTCCTCCTCTGCCTGGGACTGCTGGCTGAGGCAGTTTGTCCTGCTGGTTGTGTAGTTTCTTGAAAATAGGAGAAGTGAAACAACTTCAAGCTGTTAGATGGGAATTAGTTTAGTTTCTGAAAAGGATTTGTCCTAGCCTAGTCTGGCTGATCAGGTTTTTTAGTGGCAAGGAAGAGACACTTAGTAATCACAAGGATGGAATGAGAGGGAAAAATTTTGTGTCATTTATTATATAGGCACCCAATCTCCGTGTTCCTGGTGAAGTTCTTTTTTTTTTTTTTTTTTTTTTTGAGACGGAGTCTCGCTCTGTCACCCAGGCTGGAGTGCAGTGGCCGGATCTCAGCTCACTGCAAGCTCCGCCTCCCAGGTTTACCCCATTCTCCTGCCTCAGCCTCCCGAGTAGCTGGGACTACAGGCGCCCGCCACCTCGCCCGGCTATTTTTTTTGTATTTTTTAGTAGAGACGGGGTTTCACCATGTGAGCCAGGATGGTCTCGATCTCCTGACCTCATCATCCGCCCGTCTCGGCCTCCCAAAGTGCTGGGATTACAGGCTTGAGCCACCACGCCCGGCCGAAGTTCTTAAGTAGCTAGGAAAGTGTCTTTTACTCCAGGACAGGTCAGCTGCTCCAGATAACCTTTCCCAGCCCTGTGAGTTAATTCTAGAGTTGGATTGGATTGATTTAGCATTCTTGTGCCAGGGTCAAATATCCTTCTTGGTCACAACTGGAGTCAGGAATCTCAGAGGAAGAACCCCTTATCCCCAACCCATTTGTAGTTGAATATTAGCCTGAGTAAATTGATTTTTCTTCATCCAAACCCCTGTGACCTGTGTAACTGTTGGTTTTATGTTCCTTACAAAGTATACCTTGGAGAAATTACTGGAGAGTGGGATAGAGTGAGAGAATAGGTTGGGACCACCGTGCTCAGAACTATCTTTGTGTGTGGTGGGATGCTTTGTATATATCACTTCTTTGGTCCGGCAAGAACAGGTTTCTGCTTTACCCCTAATTCCAAATGCAGAAGTGTTGTTTTTGGAGGGTGGGGTGGGGTGGGGTGGTGCAGGGAGTAGGTAGGGGAAGATTGGTTTTAGAAAGGGGGGAAATTGCATGGAGCCATCTTTGTTATTCTTGATACCCACATGGACTTGCATACTTGGGTTAATTATTTATTGTGGCTATGAAAATGGAGTTTTCTCTCTGTGTAACTGACAAATATATAGGTATATCTGTGTACTAGAACCCAATTAAATGAATTAACTGTGATTAAAGGTACTTAAAAGTGTGTTTCTGAAACTTTATTTTGCCTGTATTCGGCGAATATTTTAAAAGAGCATTCAACTGGGATGAATGAGCATGTTTTTTCTCAATCTGGATGATAGTAAATTCATTATTGGTAGAAGATATTGTCCTGCCTGTTACAGAACTTTCAGAATGTGAGTTAGGATATGAAATACTGAGTAACACTGAAACCAGATATATCTGGTACTTACTTCTTTTGAACTAAATACTGCATTATTTTCAGGATAGCATGAAGATGTTGGCTTGGAACTTTTGAAGGGGCTGTGTTATAGACTCTGCATGGAGACAAACCATTAGTACTAACCACCTGGCTGTATTCTAAGGCTTAAAAGCAAAATCTTTGTGTGATGTTTTGTATATTTGGCTTAAAAAATTCACCAGCTTTTAGAGGTTGTGAGATATGGGTCATTTTTGTTCAGATAAAAGAGGTCAATAAAGCATTTACTAACATGAAATGTTTTTCTTTTCTTCTTTCTCAGTACTAAAAGAAAGGTGAATGGACAAAAAGCCAATAAAGGGCTTAATTTTAAAAATGTAGCAACAAAAACACACACTCTGGCTATCATGGTACTTTAAGCTTCATATTTCAAAAGTGTATTAACAGCTTTAGAAATAAACTCTCCAGTAGCTGCATGGTATTAACCAGTGCTTTTCTCCTTTGCTTTATCCTATTGTGTCAGCAGGGATGTTGCAGCAATTCTTTTTGATCTAAAAATTACTTTGTTCTGGAACTGAAAAAGAAAAATGTTCTAATCTCATACTAAAATTTTACCTGACAGTGAAGTCAGTCAAACAATGGAATAACTTGCTGAGGGAGTTCAGTGAGAATCTTTCACTAGAGATGTCCTGAAGTTAACTAGAATGAGCCACTTGGAATCTGAAGATCAAGTTGGAAAAGTCCTCCAGGGTGAGATAGCCCTTCTGAACCAAATTTTTAAAAAGGAGTTAAAAAGTGTATATTACAAGTTTTGAGAAAACAGTGCCTATTTATTCAGAACTTAGTTTCAGGTCTGTTTTGTACTTGACAAAACATCTTTCATGAAGGATATATTTGATAATGGAAAGTTGTTTTTTTAAAGTTGTATAGTTCTGAATCACAAATTACTGTGCTATTGTGTATATTCTGAAAAGTTCGTGATTCAGTCACCTACTGTTGTGTGCTAGCACCTCATAAAAAATACTCTTCAAGGGAAGGCTGATTATGGTAGTCTTTATTTTTATTTAGTTATGTTTTTTGTTTTTTTGAGGCGGATTCTTGCCCTGTTGCCCAGGCTGGAGTGCAGTGGTGCAATCTATGCTTATTGCAGCCTCCACCTCCCGGGTTCAAGCGATTCTCCTGCCTCAGTCTCCGGAGTAGCTGGGACCACAGGTGCACGCCACCATGCCTGGCTAATTTTTTATTTAATCTTTTTGTATTTTTAGTAGAGATGGGTTTTCCCTATGTTGGCCAGCCTGATCTCGAACTCCCGGCTTCCAGTGATCCGCCTGCGTCGGCCTCCCAAAGTGTTGGGATTACAGGCATGAGCCACTGTGCCCAGCCTATGATAGTCTTTAAATTAAAGACCTAGGTGGGTGGCTGGCATGACTCTCAGTCATTATTAATGCCAGAGATCTAGATTTGATGGTCTGTTCTGTCTTTCTGCTTAGGCCAGCAGGAGGTAGGATTGCTGCTGGAGGGGAGGCTGTTAGCTCTGGGGCAGGCTAAATCTTTAATCTCTCCACAGGTTCCTCTTTCACTAATTAGAAAAGAAAACAGCTGGGCTGCAGGGGCTTTTCTGTTTTCAGATCTCCTTAGCCAAAAAGTACATGCTATATAGGGTTTTTGAATATAACAATAGAGCACTAAAAATAAGAATTTTTAGTCTTTGGGGCCTTCATAGAGATTTTTGTTCCTTGCTCCTTAGGGTTTGAAAGAAAAGTTCAGTGTTGAGAGCTGGACTTCAGGGATAGGGGTAGGCAAGAGTGGAGTTGAATGCTGTTTGTATTTAGAATTTCAACGTTTGTAGTTAAAAAAAATCGTTCCTTTGGATGCTAGTATACGGTAAGAAGTACAATGAATTCAAAAACATCTATGTATAATCACATGAAGACTATAAGTCAGTGGTGCAGAGCTCAGCATGTCGTCTGTGTCATGACAATTTTGTTCTTTTCACTTCTTAATAGCCAATTTAATTTTGCAGCAGAATGTGTTCAATGTTGAATTTTCCAGGTTCTCTATGTCTCGTACAAAGATCGCTCTGATATTAGGGTTCTTTTCAGTGGTCCAGTTGGGTGGCCATGTTGCTGGAGTGGGAGTGGGGTGGGATTTAACTGTAGGCCTTGTGTTAGTAAAAGTATTACTCTTTGTTTGTTTGCCATGTAGGCAGTCCAGCCTCCCCTGAAATAGAAATGACTAGTAATGATTTGTTTCTTGTCAGTATGAGTTGGACCACATGAAGCCCCTCCCCATAGGCTTTTCAGATTCTGTTTATTTTGGGGGCAGTAGTCAAATCAGAAGCATGATATAGTCTCCCTGCCCCCCCCCCCCCATTCTCTTCCTCCTTCCTTTGCCCAAGGATAGGATACTTGTTAAGGTTAGGGCTCCCAGGCCTAGGGTCCCTTTGATGCTTGAAAAGATTGCTTGGCAAGGTATGTTTTTCTGGATTAGTCCTAGGGTTTAGTCCCTGCTACACACACTGCTGCTATACTTCCCCCTTGGAGAAGGAAACGAATGTAATTCCCATATAATTGAGAAATGCCAACCTCAGTGGTCTGTGCCCCTCCCAACCCCCGCCACCCCCATTTGTTTGGCTTGGAGTGTTTGTGCCCCCCACCCTTCCACCCTTTTGGATATTAGAGATGTGGGCCATGGCCGGACTAGGTTAGCCCACTACCTGGTCTGGGCTGCATAGAAAGATAATGAACAGGGAGTAGCTGGCCACTTCTTTTTGGCATTTCTTAACAGAAATCCTCTTTGTCTCTATGTCTGTTCACTGTGGTACTTTGGAATTTCTTTGTGTTTATCCCATAAACATTTTCTCTTGCTCAGGACATTCCAGTGGTTGCTTAATGCTTCTCTAGTACCATCCAGTATATGGTACTAGAGAACCATATATTTAAAACATGTAGCCTGGGTGCAGTGTCTCATGCCTATAATCCCAGCACTTTGAGAGGCCAAGGCAGGAGAATAAATTGAGGCCAGAAGTTCAAGACCAGCCTGGGCAACATAGTGAGACCCCATCTCTACAAAAAAATTAAAAAAATAATTAGCTGGGTGTAGAGTTGTACACCTGTAGTCCTAGCCACTTGGGAGGCTACAGTGGAAAGATCCCTTGAGCCCAGGAGTTTGTGGTTGCAGTAAACTATGATCACACTACTGTACTACAGCCTGGGTGACAGAGTGAGACTCTCTTTGAACAAAAACACAAGCAAAACTAAAACATTTTACAGTCCTGGTTAATACAGTCAATAACATGAGTCACGTGCTTGTACAAAGCACATCCAGAGAGTAAGTTTAGTATTCTAAGATAGTTTTATCTTTTTATACCAGCAGTATTATTTGTCACAGTAAAGAGAATTAATATTGGATGGCCCCCACCCCCCACCCTTTGCTGTTGAACGTGTAGAAAGTACCCAGACTACAAATGAGTTTTGTTTGCAGATATTTTTAAATAGCGAAGACTTTAGAAATCTACTCCATATCGGCTGGGCTCGGTGGCTCATGCCTGTACTCCCAGAACTCTGGGAGGCTGAGGCGGGCGAATCACAAGGTCAGGAGATTGAGACCATCCTGGCTAACATGGTGAAACCCCGTCTCTACTGAAAAAGTACAAAAAATTAGCTGGGTGTGGTGGCGGGCGCCTGTAGTCCCAGCTGCTTGGGAGGCTGAGGCAAGAGAATGGTGTGAACCCAGGAGGCGGAGCTTGCAGTGAACCAAGATCACGCCCTTGCACTCCAGCCTGAGCAACAGTGCAAGACTCCGTCTCCAAAAAAAAAAAAAAAAAAAAAAAATCTACCCTGTATCTAACTGATGCATACCTTTTCTTTTCTTTTTTTTAGACGAAGTCTTGCTCTGTTGCCCAGGCTGGAGTGCAGTGGCACAATCTCGGCTCACTGCAACCTCTGCCTCCTGGGTTCAAGCCATTCTCTGCCTCAGCCTCCTGAGTAGCTGGGATTACAGGTGCCTGCCAGCATGCCTGGATAATTTTTGTATTTTTAGTAGAGATGGGGTTTCACCATCTTGGTCAGGCTGGTCTTGAACTCCTGACCTCATGATCCACCTGCCTCGGCCTCCCAAAGTGCTGGGATTACAGGAGTGAGCCGCCTCACCCAGCCTGATGTATACCTTTTCATTATCTATTTCCCTTTCTCCCATCCACCCAACTAGTTCATTATGTATGTTCAGGAGATTCGCCAGGCCTGGGAACCTTTAGCCAGAGTTTCTCAAGATTATAGTCATCCTTGGTGGAGAAAATTTGGATGACCGAGAGCTTTACCAGGGCCCTAGAGCTCCTGTGTAGAGAAAGATATCTAGAATTCTGATGTATGTGTGGCTTTTGTAATACAGATTGATTTTTAACTTGATCACATGTAAGTGGGAGATTGGAATGGTTATGATATTGTTAGAGACTAATCAGGGCTTTACAAGTGATTGAAAATGAAATATACCTTGATTCAGGAAAGTGAGAATTAAGAATTACATCAGGGTGGCTGGACGCAGTGGCTTACGCCTGTAATCCCAGCACTTTGGGAGGCCGAGGTGGGCGGACCACCTGAGGTTGAGAATTTGAGCCCAGCCTGTACAACATGGAGAAACCTTGTCTTTACTAAAAAATACAGAATTAGCCAGGCGTGGTGGCGCATGCCTGTAATCCCAGCTACTTGGGAGGCTGAGGCAGCAGAATCGCTTGAACCTGGGAGGCAGAGGTTGCGGTGAGCCGAGATCCCACCATTGCACTCCAGCCTGGGCAAAAAGAGCGAAACTCCATCTCAAAAAACAAAAACAAAAAACAAAAACGAATTGCATCAGGTAAGGTTGCATGTCTTTTGAGAGATTGTTAGGCTGTAATTCCAATGTGGCTTCAAGCTCCAAACCAAAATACCAGTGAAATACTCTAGACCAAAAGACCAAATGAAAATCGTTTGTCATTTATCTGCTACTCTAAATATCAAGTGGGAAGTGGGAGGGCAAGATTACCAACAAGCACATTGGATTGTAAAGTCATTTCAGGTATGCAGTGATGTCACTCAGAACACTTTTCTGAGAGATGTGAATGAAGAAGAAAAATTATCAGTGGATTCCTCAAGTTGCTGTTACATAGAGAACATTTATCATACTTCAGTCACTCCAGCCCTTGACACATAGGACTAGTTTCCAAATCCACATGTGAATTTTTGGGATGGAATTTTGAATTCATCTATATTTTCCCTCCACCTTCAAATTCCATTTCTGAGATGAGTAAATCTATCAAGGCTCTTATAATGGACATCCACATGATTGTTTTCAGAAATCTAGCCTCTTTCTTCCAACAGACCATCATTGCTTAGAATGTCTGGGGGCCTCTTGAATCTGTACTCAGGGACTGAAGAACATCTCTGGTGGTCAATCATCTTTTGGAGCTTGTGTATGTCTTTGGGTAGGAGAAATGATTAACATGTTTTTTTAGAGACAAGATTGGGAAAAAAGGGGTGGGTAATTGTCAGCTTGAAGGATACTAAAGGTCTTCACTGAGGTGACTGTACAGAGCAATGAAAAGAATATTTCCAGAGATTTGGAGTCATAAGAATTGTATGACCTTGGTTTCCTCATCCCTAAAATCAAAAGCATATCTACTTTATAGGATTGGTATAAGAGATAAGAGACTCAGTGCCTGGTTTGTAGTTTACCTTCACATATATTAATTCCCTTTTATGGTTTATAAATGTAGATCTGGGCTAGGCGTGGTGGCTCACGTCTGTAACCCCAGCACTTTGGGAGGCTGAGGCGGGCAGATTACCTGAGGTCAGGAGTTCGAGACCAGCCTGGCCAACATGGTGAAACCCCGTCTCTACTAAAAATACAAAAATTAGCTGGGTGTGTTAGCATACGCCTGTAATCCCAGCTACTTGGGAGGCTGAGGCAGGAGAATTGCTTGAGCCTGGGAGGCAGAGTTTGCAGTGAGCTGAGATCGTGCCATTGCACTCCAGCCTGGCTGACAGAGCAAGACTCTGTCTCAAAATAAATAAGTAAAAATAAATGTAGATCTGAAGACAGTTCTGAAGAATTTCAACCTTATTTGAGTAATGGCGTTGATGTCCAGAATAATTTCCTTGAGATTACTGCTTTAAAAGACAGCACTTAATTGGGCATGCAGTTTGTTTGGGTGGGCAGAGGGGTGGAAAAAGTCAGTATACTTCTTCAACTCCTAGGCTCAAGTGATCCTCCTGCCTCAGCCTCCCAAAGTACTGGGATTACAGGTGTGAGCCCAGCCAGAAGTCAGTATACTTCTGAGCAGAAGCAACTGAACAACTGTTTTAAGTTTGAAGAGGCCAGGCGCAGTGGCTTAATGTCAGTAATCCCAACACTTTGGGAGGCTGAGGTGGGTGGATCACTTGAGGTCAGGAGTTCGAGACCAACCTGGCCAAAATGGTGAAACCCCATCTCTACTAAAAATACAAGAATCAACTGGGCATGGAGGCAGGTGCCCGTAGTCCTGGCTATTCAGGAGACTGCGGCAGGAGAATTGCTTTAACCAAGGAGGCGGAGGTTGCAGTGAGCCGAAATTGTGCCACCGCACTCCAGCCTAGGTGATAGAGCGAGACTCTGTCTCAGAAAAAAAAGAGTTGGAAGAATATGTTTTTATTCAACCTTGATTGATTACTACAACCAAACTTAATGGCAAGCAAACCAATGGTAAGTTTAAATTCAGTAATGTGATCTTAGATAAATCACTTGTGCATCTCTGGGCCTCAGTTTTTTGTGTGTACAATTAGGAATTTAGATATGATTTGTTAGAACATAAGCCTAGTTGGTTTGAAAGGCTGAATCTTAAAATAGCACAAGTTGTTTGGGTAGGAAGTAGTGATTTCTAATCACAGGAGATTTTCTATAGTCGTATAATGGAAAGGACCCTTGATTCCACATTGATCTCTTCAGCACTCTTGCTCAGTAAAGCTATTACCTTTTAAAGCTTAAGAAGGTACTAAGGTACATGTGCATGAGTATCCATGCATATGCTACAAGTGAGAATTCCATGTTTTGGATTTTGTAATTAAGAAGCTATTAATTGTCTGGACGTAGTGATTCATGCCTGTAATCCTGGTACTTTGGGAGGCCAAGGTGGGTGGATCACTTGAGGCCAGGGATTCAAGACTAGGTTGGCCAACATGGCAAAACCCAGTCTCTACTAAAAAAACAAAAAAAAACACCCCAGATTAGCCAGATGTGGTAGCACACGCCTGTAATCACAGCTACTCAGGAGGCTGAGGCATGCGAATTGCTTGACCTTGGGAGATAGAGGCTGCAGTGAGCTGACATCACATACACTGCACCCCAGCCTGGGTGACAGAGTGAGAGACCCTGTCTCAAAAAAAGAACCAAAAACTGTTAGTTGTATATTGTTGTATATCATGCTCCTATTCCTTAATCTGGTAACGTATTATCAATCTGAAAATTATCAAGCATAAAAAATGTTTTAATGAAGTAAGAAGTGTTGTGATATAATGAATAAAAGCCCCTTTGGCTTTTCTTTTGAATGTCATTCTAGGTATAAATTTTGCTCTTGGATTTGAAAGCAGTGAAATTACAGAGAAATGGAAGTAATTCTCTTGTAGAAACACATCAGAGTTACTTCTCAGTTTAAAAGAAATGCATTTATTGTTCTTGGCATATGTAAGAATGTGTATTAAATATGTAATAATCTTGACTTTCTTTTTAAAAATGAAAATCATTAGTACTTTGTACCAACTAAAGCATTTGCTTTATATCAAAATTGTTAAAATAAATATATTTGAAACAAGTTAGGTAACCTTAATGTATGTTATGAGGAAAGTCATAATCAAATCAGAACTTATGATGTTGGGAATTAACTTGTGATAAAAAGAAAAAAATCCACCTTGAATTGTATTCCCTGATGGGAAGAATCTTATCTAGGCTAAGACCGATACAAATATAAAATTGTATTTTAGTTTTGCTTCTATTTAGATCGGGAAACTTTGGTTTGGTGCTAGATGCAACTGTCGTAAATATACCATATATGCATCTTATCTGTTAAATGATTATTTTATGTAGTGGTAAGCATTTAACCAACAAGAGTTAATCTAATTAAGCTGTGAAGATGTTTGTTAACTACCATATATGTAATTTCTGGAGAAGTTCTCTTAGCCCCTGATTGTAGAAGGAGGAATACGGTTTATTCTTTGAGAAATTAACATATAGCCTTTTGGAAAACAAATGGCCTTGGCAAACACATTTACAAAGTCATGCTGTCTCAAGTGCAGTTGGGCTTTTCATTGTGTTGAGATTTTGACTTGTATGTTCTCATCTATCTGTCATTTTTGACTATACTAAGAAGGTATTTGTAGGCTCTTCTTCCTGAGCATTTTCTTCATTTACTAAGTAGAAAAAAAGAGAACAACTGTAAGGGGAACTGTAAGCTAAGGATTTTTTTCTTAATTGTGTTACATCTTTCTGGTAAGTACCTACGTCTACAGCTATAAATTTTTTTGTATGTATGTTACGGCTTCTCTGTATTAGAGTATGGTTAAAATTTTTGCAGGTTTGATTAGAAAAGTAAGTTTCAATGTATGAGTAAAAAGTTTCTCATTGTGCATCATTTGAATGTCATTAAAACCAGACTTGCAAGTTTCAATGTCACGTAGCTCAGTCTTTGATACTGTAATAGATGAGCTTGACTTAGCTCTGAAGTAGTTTAATGAAGTCAGATAATATTCTAAAGAGAATTAACATCTGAAATGTAGTTGCATAATGATGGCATTATCAGTAGGAATACATAATGGTTCAATCATTTATGCTTTATTCTTTTAGAGCTTAATTTTTTCACGTAATTTGGAGTGTATATGCAATCCAAATTATGTGAAATTGTATATGCGTTGGATTGTATATCCCTTTTCTTTTTTCCCACAGTGCTCTGGGATCCTTGTGATTAGACAGGAAACCAAAATCCCATTTTCCAGATCACGTTAGTTTATATTTTTGTTTAATTTCCCTGAATGTGTTTTACTGTTTGCAGAAAAGTTACCCTTAAAATGGGTGAGGATATAAGAAGACTTGTATAGATTTCTTTCTCTTTGATGTTGCTGAGACTTTGGATTTTTTGGCTGCAAGAGACTTACTACCCAACTGAAAGTGGCCTAAAAAATGCTATTTCTACTGTATGGTAATTGACCTTTTTAAAAAAAATTAAGGGCAAACTTATATTTTGTAAATACAATAAAAATGCTGCAGCAATATAAAATACTATAAAGTTTCTAAATGTTTGCTCTCTGTTCCTGTATTTATCCCACTGTGGACTGGAAGCAAACCTTTTTTGCAGGCTAGCAGTAGTCTATGGGCCATCTTTTGAGTAACACAAACATAAACTACACAATTATTATTTCACTTAACAAGAAGTCTGGATTTGGTGGTTCCAGGTTGGGTTCAGCAGCTCTGCAATTTGCTTATCTTTCTCCATCATGTGGTTAAAAAATGACCACAACACCTCTGAGCATGCCCTTCTCAAATGAGGACATCCAAAGCCAGAAGGAAGAAGGAGGAAAAAAGGGAGCTTTCCTTTTTTTCTCTTTTCTATATTAATGAGGAACAAAACTTTCCCCAGTGACTCATCTGCCACTTTGCCAACTTCCGACTCCCAGAAAACTTCCCTTTACATGTTATTTGCCAGATCTGGGTCACATAGCCACATCTACATCAGTTGTGTGCCAAAAGGAATAATGGATTGCTATATTGGCTTACACCAATTTTGATTCCTCCCTTGGCACTGTGTCTGGGGCCACCGGAAGAAAATGGGGATTTTATTAGTGAGGAGGATAGAGTAATAGCTAGGTATGTTACCAAGTATTAACTGCCACAATGACAAGAGAGGTCAGAGTGTCTTACCCATTGAATTTAATAACTTGTTTATTTGTGTTATAGTTAAGAAAGGCATACAAAGTTGATAGGAAAATAGTAAATGCATTAGCCTGTGAGACCCAGTGTCCTTGATACTGAACTATGACTCCTATTGGTGAGTCTGGAATGTGCCATTGGGCATTGCTGTACTTGGCTACTAGCTAGAGTATCTGATTTGAGCCATGGTTTAATAGCTGCCAGGCACTTTGAAACAATAGAACATTATTATTGTTACTGATATAATCTTTATTGTGTAATGTATATTATTAGGACTTTCAAATGTGTTTCATTTTTAGAAGCTACATAATATATATTTTAAGCAACGATTTATTGTTTCTGATTATTTTTGCAAGTGTGTTAGAAAAGTAAAATAATTTGGCATGTTAAGACATGTTCCATCCATCATCTTCAGGGTACTTCTCATGACATTGCATTTGAGCAACTAGGCTTTGTATTTTGTTACTGCTTGCATTTAGCACTCAATTCTTACTTTTAGATAGGAAGAAAAAACAGGTATTTTAAAAAAGGACATGTAGCTGCTCGTAACAGCATGAGTCCTATGGTTCCTTCTCTGTTCATATCCTAGCTGACAACACATACAAGCATTGCTTTGCTGGAATATTCTGAAATTAACAATTTTGAATGATAAGTTTATACATGTATGCTTATAAATCCTTTCCCAGTTAACAGTTTGTCTAATTTTGTGTTTTTAAGTAAATAGCACTTCAGTTTCAGTCCCTATTGTGTTGACTATTATCAGATTTGAGATGCTTACGTGAGTGATCCCCGATTGCTGGTATTTGGACATTTGGATCTCAATAGAGAGATTGCTGGTTGAATGGAAAGTCTGTGAACCTGAGAGCCAGAAGCCCTCAGCTCTCTTGTTCTGACACTGTTGCTATCTGAATGGCTGCGAAGAAGCCCTTTATTTCTTTGAGATGTGGTTGCCTTTTCTGTAACACCTGATCTGTATTGTTCTACCTCACTGGGTTGTGCAGATAAAGTTAATACTCTAAACAATTTCACAAATATATAGTGGATATTATTAATAGTAAGTTTTATGGAGTAAACATATTAAAAAGTACTCAAAGTATCTGAAGTATGGCCAAACTAACACTATTGGATTAGTTATAATTGTTGCTAATTCACAAAACCACATTGCTTTATCAGTTTATTTCAGGATAAGCACACAGTCCTGGTATTGCAGAGTTCTTGATAGAGATTTGAATATCAACATATAGAACAGCAGTAGTTATTCTAAATTCAGTTTTTATTTTGAAACAGTTTAAACTATCTTGACAATTCATCCTAGTTTTCAGTATGTTTAAAGTGACTTCAGCCAAATGGCAGAGCAGGCAGCTCCAAACACACTAATCTCTTTACAGAAACATCGGAAGATGAGCAGAAACTGTTAGAATCAACTTTATCAAAACTCTGGAAAATAGTCAAAGTGTTATAGTAACTAAATGTTTTCATCACCACACACTCACAACAACCCTGTATGTTTTAGCTATCACTTCTCTATCCCCCAAACCCAGAGTCCTCATATCCACTTGCTGTCTAAAATTTCCTTCTTTGGGACATTTCATATAAATGGAATCATACAATATGTGGTCTTTTGTGCCTTGCTTCTTTAACTTAGTATAATGTTTTCTAGGTTCATCTGTGTTGTAACCTGCATCATATCAGTGCTGCTCTCCATTTGATGGCTCAACATAATTCCATTATATGGTTGTTACCATTTTTTGTTTAGTCATTCATTGGTTGATGGGCATTTTGGTTGTTTCAACATAGAGCACCAAAATACATGAAGCAAAACGTACAGAAATGGATAATTTGACAAATAGTTGGAGATTTCAGTGCCCCCCCCACTTTTAAGAGACAAAAATTAGCCGAGTGTGGCAGTGCATGCCATGCCTGTAATCCTAGCTACTTGGGAGGCTGAGGCAGGATAATCACTTGAATCTGGGAGGTGGAGGTTGCAGTGAGCCAAGATCACACCACTTCTGCACTCCAGCCTGGGCTAAATTAAGTAAATAAATAATAGAACAACTAGACAGAAGATAAAGAGGGAAATAGAAGACTTGCATAATACTGTTTAAGCAGCTAGAGCTAATACATTTATAGCACATTTCACGTAACAACAAAGTATATACATTATTCTTTCTTGTTTTTGAGACCGAGTCTCGCTCTGTTGCTCAGGCTGGAGTGCAGTGGTGGATTTTGCTGGAGTGCAGTGGTGGATCTTGGCTCACTGCAACCTCTGCCTCCCAGATTCAAGTGATTCTCATGTCTCAGCCTCCCGAGTAGTTGGCATTATAGGTGCATGCTGCCATACACTGCTATTTTTTTGTATTTTAGCAGAGATGGGGTTTCACTGTGTTGCCCAGGCTAGTCTCCAACCCTTGACTGAGTTTAGGCAATCCACTCGCCTCGCCCTCCCAGAGTGCTGAGATTACAGGCGTGAGCCACTGTGCCTGGCCAAAGTATACATTATTCTTACAGGCACATGGGACAGTCTCCAGTATAGACAATGTAGTAGGCCATAAAATAAACCTTAATAAGTTTAAAAGGATAGAAATAATACACATCATTTTCTCTGACCATATGGGATGAAATTAGAAATCGGTAGTAGAAAGAAATTTGGGAAACTCAAATACGTGGAAATTACAACACACACTTAAACAACTAACTGGTCAAAGAAATCAGAAAATGCTTTCAGATGAATTCAAATGAAGACATAGCATATCAAAATGTATAGGATGAGCAGGGTGTGGTAGCACGTGCCTGTAGTCCCAGCTACTTGGGAAGCTGAGGTGGGAGGATCCCTTGAGCCCAGGAATTTGAGGCCAGCCTGGGCAAGCGATATAGTGAGTGAGATCCTCTTAAATTTTTTTTTTTAAAAAGTATTGGATGGAGCTTAGGTAGTACTTACAGATAAATTTACAGCTGTAAATGCTTATGTTAGAGGGAAGAAAGATCTCAAATCAATACCCTGTCTTTCTACCTTAAGACACTAGAAAAAGAAGAGCAAGCAAAACCTAAAGCAAACAGAAAGAACAAAAATAAAGACTAGAGCAGAAATTAATAGAGAATGGAAAAATAACAGTAAATCAACGAAATCAAAAGCTGGTTCTTAGGAAAGAGCAACAAAATTGACAAGCATTTATGTAGATTGAACAAGATACAAAGCGAGACTCAATTAACAGAATTAAAAATGAAAGAGGAGACACTACTATTGACCTTACAGAAATACAAAGAATGGTAAAAGAATACTAAGAACAAATTGTACACCAACAGATTAATTAGATAACTTAGATGAAATGCGTTAAGTTCTTAGACTCTAAACTTCTGAAACAGACAGAAGTACAAGAAAATTAGAATCGGCCCATAACAAGTGCAGAGATTGATTCAGTAATTAAAAAGCTACCCGTAAAGAAAAACTTAGCTCTAGATGGAATTCTGAGGAATTCTACCAAACATTTAAAGAATTGATACCAGTTCTACACACACACACACACACACACACACACACACACACACACACACACGTTTAGGAGTAAGCACTTCCCAACTTATGAGGCCGTTAATACCCAAATACCAAGACCAAAAGTATCATAACCACATTCCAATATCTGTTATGAATATGTATGCCAAAATCCTTAACAAAATGCTAGTAAACCAAATCAGTGAGGCATAAAAAGAATTGTTTCCCATGACTAAGTGGGATAATCTCGGGAATATAAGGTTGGTTTAACATCTGAAAATCAATTAATGTAATACATGAACAGAATGAAAAACAAATTATATCATCATTTCAATGGAGGCAGAAAAAGCATTTGATAAAACTCAACACTTTTTTGATAAAAGCATTCAACAAACTATGAATCGAATGGAACTTCCTCAATCTGATAAAAGACTTCTAGGTATTACTTTTTAACTGTGTTATTTTAGTGGTTACTTTTATCTTTCACTTATGACAGTCTGCCTTCAAGTGATACTATACAATTTCAGGACTGTTTTTTTTTTTTTTTGGAGGCTGAGTCTTGCTCTGTTGCCCAGGCTGGAGTGCAGTGGCACGATCTTTGCTCACTGCAACCTCCGCCTCCTGGGTTCTAGCGATTCTCCTGCCTCAGGCTCCTAAGTAGCTGGGATTGCAGGCACATGCCACAATGCCCAGCTGATTTTTGTATTTTTAGTAGAGACAGGGTTTCATCATGTTGGCCAGGCTGGTCTCAAACTCCTGACCTCAGGTGATCCACCTGCCTCGGCCTCCCAAAGTGCTGGGATTACAGGCGTGAGCCACCGCTCCCGGCCCAGGACCTTCTGTCTCTTCAACTTTGTGTTATTGTTGTCATGCACTTTCACTTCTCCATATGTTATAATACCATACTACACTGTTATTAATTTTGCTTTAAACATTTGTCTTAGGCTGGGCGCCGTGGCTGACACCTGTAATCCCAGCACTGGAGGCTGAGGTGAGTGGATCCCTTGAGTCCAGGAGTTCAAGAGCTGCCTGGGCAACATGGTGAAACCTCATCTCTACAAAAATACAGAAAATTAGCTGGGCATGGTGGCTGGTGCCTATAGTTTCAGCTACTCAGGAGGCTGAAGTGGGAGGATTGCTTGAGCCCAGGATGCAGAGGTTGCAGTGAGCTGAGATAGTACCACCGCATTCCAGCCTGGGCAACAGACCGTGCCTCGAAAAAATAAAGCAGTTGTCTTTTAAGGAGATAGGAATAATTAGAAAAGTCTGTTTACTTGTGCTCATTTCTTTGTGTAGGTCCATATTTCCATTTCGTATAATTTTCCTGCTCCTTGAAATCTTACGTTTCCTTTCCTTTTTCCTTTCCTTTTCCCTTTCTTTTTTCCTTTCCCCTTTCCTTTTTCCTTTCCCATTTCCTTTTTCCTTTCCTTTTTCCTTTCCCCTTTCCTTTTTCCTTTCCCCTTTCCTTTTTCCTTTCCCCTTTCCTTTTCCCTTTCCTTTTTCCTTTTCCCTTTCCTTTTTCCTTTCCCCTTTCCTTTCTCCTTCCCTTTCCCCTTTCCTTTCTCCTTCCCTTTCCCCTTCCCTTTCCCCTTCCCTTTCCTTTTCCTTTTCCTTTCCTTTCCTTCTTCTTCTTTTTTTTTTTTTTTTAAGTCTGTTGCCTAGGTTGGAATGCAGTTGTGTGATCATGGCTTATTGTAACCTGGAACTCCTGGGCTCCAGTGATCCTCCCACCTCAACCTCCAGAGTAGCTAGGACTTAGTAGATGTGTGCCACCATGCCTCGCTAATTTTTTTATTTTTAAATTTTTTGTAGAGACAGAATCTCTCTCTGTTGTCCAGGCTGGTCTCAAACTCCTGGCCTCAAGCACTCCTCCTACCTTAGCCTCCCAAAATGCTGGGATTATAGACAGGAGCCACCACACCCGGCTTTAATATTTCTCGTGGTGCAGATTTGCTCATGAGGAATTCCTTTAGCATTTATGTTTGAAAATGTCTTTATTTCTCCATTTTTCAAATGTATTTTTGCTGAGGATAGAATTGTAGGTTGATGGATTTTTCTTTCAGTATCCTAAAGATGTTGCTCCTACTCTCTTTTAGCATGCAACATTTCTAATGAGAAATCTGTCACTGTCCTTATCTTCTTTCCTTTATATATAATATGATTTTCCTGGCTGCTTTTAATAATTTGTCTTTATCACTGGTTTTAAGCAGCTTTATTATATGATGTGTGTTGGTGTAGTTTTCTTTGTATTTTTTGTGTTTAGTTTTGTTGAGATTTTTGGATCAAAGGGCTTATGTTTCCAATCAGTTTTTAAACGTTTCTGCCATTATGTCTTCAAAATTTTTTTTGCCTCCCTTCTACCTCTTCATAGACCTCAGTTATACATATATTAAGCCTTTTAAAGTTTCCTCACTCATACATCCTTTTTATTTTCTTCATTTTTTACTCTTGTTTTACTGTGACTATTTACTGCTAGGTCTTCATGTTCCCTTTTTCTTCTGCAGTGCCTAATCTGCTCTTAATTTCATCCAGTGTATTTATCATCTCAGTGTAGTTTACATCTGTAGGAGTTCTATTAGGTTCTTTTTCTTTTTTTTTCTTTGAGACGGAGTTTCGCCCTTGTCGCCCAGGCTGGAGTGCAGTGACGCAATCTCCGCCCACTGCAACCTCCACCTTCTGGGTTCAAGCGATTCTCCAGCCTCAGAGGTTCTTTTTATCTATGTATCTATCTGTCTGTCTGTCTGTTTGTCTGTCTGTCTTTCTATCTATCTATCTATCCGTCCATCCATCCATCTTGTAAGTCTAGACTTAATTTTTTAAATTTTATTTTTTTTGATTTAGTACAAAAACCATGAACATACGGAATACAGTTATATTTATTGTTTTAATGTCTTTGGTTACTGATTCTATCATCTGTTTCAATTCTGGATCACTTTAGATTGAGTTGATTTTTCTTGTCACTCTTGGTCATAATTTTGTGCTGCTTTGTATGCTAGTTAAAAGTTT
Source organism: Macaca mulatta (assembly GCF_049350105.2). NCBI lineage: Eukaryota > Metazoa > Chordata > Mammalia > Primates > Cercopithecidae > Macaca > Macaca mulatta. The sequence continues at coordinate 144,327,875 of NC_133409.1, read as the reverse complement.
AAATTGTATACCAGAGATTGTGAACTTTACCTTGTTTTAATAGATACTTTTGTATTCTTGTAAATATTCCTGACTTTATTTTGGCATGCTGTTAAGTTTCTTGGGCAGAGTTCAGTCATTTCATGTCTTTCTAAGTTTTGTTAGGCTGTGGTGTACCAAATCAACATTTAATCTGGGGTTCATTTTCTCCACTACAGAGGCAAAACCGTTTTGAGCACTCTACCCTGTGTCCTATGAATTGTGAGGTTTTCCATTCTTACTGATGGGAACAGGCACTATTCCAGGCCCTGTGTAAGCTATGGCATTTGTTCCCGCTAGTTATTTTCAGAAGTCTTTGTCCTTCTTCACGTTGAGTAGATTTACAGATGTCATCATAATGGTTATGGTTATACTTATTTTGTTTCTGATTTGAAGCAGAAAGCTCTCAGCTTTTCACCATTAGGTTTGATGTTCCATGTTGGCTTTATTTAAACCTTGTTTTCTTTTTCTTTTACAGTATCCTTTTTTTTCTGAAAGTTAGTTTCCTTCTGTTGCCTGTGATTTTTTTTTTTTTTTTTACAAAAAACTGTGGATGAATATTAATTTTTATCCAGTTATTTTTCTCCATCCATTGGATGCTCAAGTTTTTTCTCCTTTATTTTGTTAATGTGGCTTGTTACATAAATGTTTGATCAACCTTGGACTCCCATGAAAGAGGTAAATCAACCTTGGACTCCCATGAAAAAACCCAACTTTATTGTACCACGGTGTTTTATTGCCCATTTTGGTTTGCTAAATTTTATTTACATTCTTTGTATCTGTGTTCATGAATGAGCCTGGTCTCTTAATTTTTTTCCCTTTTTCTTTCTTTCTGTTTTTTTTTTTTTTTGGTGTGTGTGTGTGCGCGCGCGTGCATGTGTGTGTGTGTGTGTGTTTTAAATACCTATAATGCCGTTACTGAGTTTTGTCATCAAGGTTATGCTGGTCTCATCAAGTGAGTGGATGAGTGCTCCTTCTCTTGCCCTGCTGTGTTTAAGATGGATTTATTTCTTAACTCTTTGTACAAATTGCCAGTAAGGCCAACTGAGACTGAGGTTTTCCTCATTTCTAATGAAGTTTTAAATTATGGATTTATTTTCTTCTTCATTGTAGGATTGGTTAGATTTTGTTTATTCTTTTTTATTTTGGTAAGTTTTGTTCCCTAGAAGTTTAAAATTTAAAATTTATTAACATGATATTGTTGATAATATCCTCTTTTTAAATTTAGATATGACTTACATATAATAACATATATGATGTTAAATTTACAATGTAATGAATTTTCATAGATGTATATTTCTATCTGTATATGTCTATATTTGTGTAATCAGCAGCTAGAGCAAGGTAAAGAATATTTCTTTTACACCTCTAGGCTCCTTCTTGCCCTATTCTAGTTAAAGCCTTGTCTGTACATGACTATTATTTTGATTTCTGTCACTGTACTTTTAGTTTTACCTGTTTTAAACATCATGTAACTAGAATCATAGGCACTTCTTCATGTGTTTTGCTCAACATTATGTCTGTAAGGTTCATCTTTGTTGTTGCTTATGGTAGTAATTCTCATCCCATTGTGTGACTACAGAACAGTTTATGGATTTATTCACTTGTGGGTAGACATTGGGTTATCTTCAGTCTTTGTTAGGAATAATGCTGCTGTGAATGTTGCTTTATATGTCTCTTGGAAGAAATTCAGCCTCGTATTTCAAGAGCATATAGATGAGAGGGAATCGGTGAGTCAGAGGTTATCTATGCTAAGCTTTTGCGGTAGTGGCTATACGAGTTTACTCTCGCAGCATCAGTGTATTAGTATTTCAGTGTTCCACAACTTTGCCAGAACTTGGATATTTTCAGTCTTCTAGCCTCTGGTGGAGTTATATTGGTGTGGCATTTTAATTTTAATTTGCATTGTCAGATGTCTACGAATGTTGAACTGTTTTCCATTTTTTTATTGACCACATAGATGTCTGCATTTTTGAAGTACTTGTTCAAATCTTTTGTCCAATTTAAATTGGGAGTCAACAGTCAGCAAGCAGTCAGAAAAGAATAGCAAAAACACACAAAATAAATAAATAAATTGGGAGTCAGTCTTCTTATTGATTTATAGTTCTTTATTTTACACAAATACCCAGACACACACCCCATATGTGTGTATTGCAGCTATCTTCTCCCAATCTGTGGTTGACTTTTTTATTCCCTTAGTGTTATCTTTTGATGAACAGAAGTTCTCAGTTTTAATGCAGTAGTATCTATCATTGTTTTATGTGGTCAGGATTCTTTGTGTTTTAAGATATCTTTTCCTATTACAGAGTTAAAAAAGACACTCTTGAGTTCATTCTTCTAGTTTTATTGTTTTATATTTTGAATTTGGGTCTACTGTACACATTTACTTGTGATGTAAAGTAATGGTAAAAGTTCATGTTTTTTTCACACTGATATCAAGGTGACCCAGCTCCATTTATTGAAAAGACCATTTTCCCTAGTGGTTTGCTATGGTGGTGTTAAGCCACATGCGGGTCTGTTTCTGGACTGTTAATTCTGTTCTATTGGTCTGTTTGCCTGTTTCTACATCAATGACATGCTGTCTCTATTGCTGTCACTTTCAGATAGGTTTTCATATCTGGTGGTGTAAGTCCTTCAGTTCTTTTATTATTCTTCATGATTGTCTTAGCTATTCCACATCCTTTGAATTTTCATGTAAATTTTAGAGTCACACTGTCAATTTCAGTTAAAAAGAAATGCTATGGTTTTGATTGAAAGTCTGTTGAATCTGAGCATGCTATATATATTTCCATTTATGTAAGTCTTTAATTTCCCTCAGAAGTGTATTATAATTTTCAGTGTAGCAGCCCTGTACATCTTTTAGATGTGTTTCTTGGTATTTGATGTCTTTTAATGTAAGTACTATGATTTAAATTTCATTTTTTAACTTGTTTATTGCTTTAAATGAGGAAATAAAGTTAATTTTTGTATATTGACCTTATTCAGTGACCTTGCTAAATTTATTAGTTAATTGTAATGTTTTATACATTTCTTTCCATGATACGCAGTCATGTTATATATGAATAATGAGAGGTTTACTTATGCATTTCTTAAAATTTATTTATTTATTTATTTTTTGAGACGGAGTCTTGCTCTGTCGCCCAGGCTGGAGTTTAGTGGTGTGATCTCGGCTCACTGCAAGCTCTGCCTCCCAGGTTCACACCATTCTCCTGCCTCAGCCTCCCGAGTAGCTGGGACTACAGGTGCCTGCCACCATGCCTAGCTAATTTTTTGTATTTTTAGTAGGGACGGGGTTTCACCGTGTTAGCCAGGATGGTCTTGGATCTCCTGACCTTGTGATCCACCCACCTTGGCCTCACAACGTGCTGGTATTACAGGTGTGAGCCATTGCGCCCAGCTATTCATTTCTGATTTTTAAGATTCCTTTTTCTTTTGATGATGTGGGCACCACTAATCTTTATGATTTTTATTTGATTTTTCTTGCTTAATTCCACTTGCTAGAATCTCTACCTTAATGCTGAGTAGATGTGGTGATAGTGTACATTCTTGCTTTTTTCCTGCATTGGGGAAATGCGTGTGATATCTCACCATTTAATGTGATATTAACCTGTTATTGTTAGCCTTTAACAATAGTGGCTGAGTAACCACTATCATTGTTAAACTGTGCCCAGCCTGTTTACTTTTTTGTTGTGACTTTTTCTGAGGTTTCATGAATGCTTTAATGATCCAAAGTTATTGTTCATTTGTCCAATTTAGATGTATATTTGTATTTAAATTGTGTATGTAAACTAATACTTGAAATAAGCACTGTTTAAATAGGATTAATTGTAACCCTTATGTTTTAGACGTTAGAGATGCTCATTATTATCTTTGCATATTTCAAATACATTTTCTTTACAATTCTGTAATTGCCCTGTTCTGAAGAAATAATACAACCAATGCACATGGTAAAAATATGAACAGTTCAAAATGGTTTACAGTGAAAAGTAAATATTTTTACTTCCATTCACAGTTCCATTACCCTGAGGGCAACCTATGTAACCACGGTGTTTTTTGATGGGGGGTATCCTTCCATTTTGTACTGTGCTTAACCATTATACGTTTAAACAGTGTATGGTTGGGCATGTACTATACATGCTGTTCAGCTTCTTATGATGTGTTTTATTGATTGTTTTATATCAGTATATGTAGAACTACATCATTCTTTTGGGTAAGATTGTTTTATATCAGTATATGTAGAATTACATCATTCTTTTGGGTAAGATTGTTTTATATCAGTATATGTAGAATTATTCTTTTGGGTAGTGTCATATACTCAATAGATTTAGCATACTTTAGTCTCTTTATGGACATTCAGGTTATTGCTGATCTTGTTTTAACTGTTTAACTGTTGTTTAGTTATGTAACTATTTTAAACAATACTGCAGAAACCCTTGCAATACAAGTTTTTCTGCATATGTGTGGGAATTTCTTCCCATATTATCTTAATGTTTTTATTTATAACTTCTTTTATACTGTGTTCTGAGAAAATTACATAGCAAAGTACCCTTTCAGTACTCTTGAGAATTAGAAATTACTATTTAAAATTTTACTCTCTTGGAATAGACTTGCAGAAGACATCTCATTTTCAAGAGGAGAAACTAATCTTACAAATGGTGTTTGAGCAAACTTCCTTTTGTGTAGAAATTCAGTGTAAAATTTTAATATCAAATAATAGACAATATTGAGTTGTTGCAATTTTCATTACTTTTAAACTGATTTAGTTTTCTAAGTAGAGTACACTTGTTCTGTAGATTTTTTCCCCCTTTTTGGAAAAGCGCTAGTATTTTGTAAAGAATACATTACTTGCTTGTTGTTAGTATTTGTAGTAACAGGGTTATTAACTCATTTCAACAAATACTTGTCACAGGTCCGTTATGTTCCAGGTAGTGGAAATTCCATGCTTTGGAAATATATCAGTGAAGAGTTAATCGTGGAGCTTTTATGGAGTTGCAGATTCGGGTGGGGCAAGAATAAAATAATTGATTTAATTGTAAATAAAGAATGTATGTTGGCAGGCTTATTGGTGATCAATACTAGGAGAAAAATAAAGCATGCAGGCAGAATATGGAGTGCCGAGATTCAGAGTTTAAAATAGGATATGCCTTAGGGAAGGATCTACAAGAAACTGGTGGTTGCTTTTAATAGAGGGGAACTGAGTGTCTGAAAGACAGGGGTGGGAATGAGGCATATGGTACTTTTTTGTGCCGACTGAACTTTTTTAAAATATGTAATACGTTTATTGGAATAAATTCGATTTTATTGAAAGATAGGCTACTGTGGTATTAGAGTTGAGGGAGCAAGGGAGCAAGCTGTCCAATTTTTGGCGGTTCATTCTGGTGCTTTCACTGTGGCCAGCCCTTCTTACTCAGAAATGAGTAGTAGTGGTTCTATAATCATACATTCCTACCGATAGCACGTTAAGGAAGGAAAAGGGCATCCTGAGAAAGCAAGGGAGATTAGAGTGGTAAATGGGTAAGAGATGAAAAGTTATCAAATCCAGAAAAACCTTTTACGGCTATTTTAAATCGTGAACAAGGCTGTGTTGGCCAAGTGTGGTGGCTCCCGCTTGTAATCTCAACACTTTGGGAGGCCAGAGTGGGTGGATCGCTTGAGCCCTGGAGTGCGAGACCAGCCTAGGCAACATGGTGAAAACCCTTCTCTTGAAAAATACAAAAACTAGCCAGACATGGCGGCACACACTTGTTGTCCTAGTTACTCATCGGGAGGCTGAGGTAGGAGGAGAATTGCTTGAGCCCGGGAGATTGAGGCTGCAGTGAGCCGACACTGTGCCACTGCGCTCCAGCCTGGGTGACAGAGTGAAACCATGTCTCAATAACAACAAAAAAATGATGTGTTTGTCTTTCTAATATGGAAATGAAATCATCAATGACTAACTTCCAATATGTTTCAGTTAAGCCTTTTAGAGGGGCTTTAGCCTTTTGAATGAAAGCAGTGAGGCTGAGTGAAGGTCTGATACTTCCATGTGCTGGTTCACTGCATTTCTTGTTTCCTGCATCTGAACCACTAGCAGACAGACTTGAGGTTTCTCTCACAAAAGCTGAAAGGATACACAGGTTCTTAGGTTAAGTACTGGAGAGACCTTCCTGCCGGGGCCTTGAACAAAATTGTGAAAGATAAAAGTAATTTAATTCCCTGCTTGAATCTCTGGTGCTGTATATAAAACCAATTAACATGTAACACTTGTAGCTATTGAGGGTTAATTTTAAATATTCTGTTAGTTTGTTGAGTGTCCTCTGGTAATTCTGTTTTTAAATTCAGCGTTTATATTTGTATATTTGGAAAGTATAGATACTGCCTGCCAAGGGTAAAGGTGGGGTTAATTTGGAATCTGAATATAAAATATTTGTTATAAAATGAATATAATAGCATTATAGCCGGGTGCAGTGGCTTACTCTTGTAATCCTAGGACTTTGGGAGGCCAAGGCAGGAGGATTGCTTGAGACCAGGAGTTCAAGACCAGCCTGGGCAACATGGTGAAACAAAAAATACAAAATTATTGTATTTTATGTTTTTAATACATAAATTAGCTGGGCATGGTGGCACACCCCTGTAGTCCCAGGCACTTGGGGGACTGAGGCAGGAGGATTGCTTGAGCCCAACAGGTTGAGGCTGCGGCTGTGGTGAGCTGAGATGACACCACTGCACACTAGCCTGAGTGGCAGAGTGACACCCTGTCTCAAAACACCACCACCACCAACAAACAAACAAACACAACAAATATAACAGTAAAAATTATAAAAGAAAATTTTGTTCATATCTTTTCAGGTGTGTTAGACCCTTCTAGTTCTTGTCTGTTGCTTCCATGTCTTTCCAATAGCTGTAATCATGAATTAGATCCCATTTCCTTTGAAAAAAAATAATTTTAATTGAATGTAGACTTTTTCTTTTCCGATAGAGATGCAGCAACAAGCTTCTTTTACTTACTTTTTTTTTTTTTTTTTTTTAAAGGAGGTGATGTCTCACTATATTGCCCAGGCTGAACTTGAATTCATGGTCTCAGGTGATTCTCCTGCTTCAGCCTCCCAGGTAGCTGGGACTGTATATAGGCATGAACGACTGCACTGGCCATGTCCTATTTACTTAACATTTTACAGACATTACCCTATGTTGTTACTTAGTTTGGAAGTAGTTTCATAGATGATTTTAAATAGTAATAATTTCAGAGTAACATAAAGCTAAAAAATTGGCAAAGCATATCAAGCTGTGTGCAGTAATTTAGGATGGATCTTTACACTTCTCTAAAAAGTATTCATTTTTAAAAGGTTGCTTTGATCACCAGTCTTGAAAGTTTTGAGGGTCTTTATTGGTACATGATAAGAATTTTTAAGCTTAGAAAACCAATTTTATGTTAAAACTTCTTTATTTATTGGGTAAACTTGTATCAGAATTATAATTACCTGTATAATTGAAAAATCCTATAATTTAAGGTGTAAATAAGCTTTCCAGTTAAAGTCAACAAGAAAATATGTAGGAATATTTGATTTCTTCTTTGACACATGAAACATTCTGTCAAGCTTTCAGACTAATAGAACGGTTTCCAGAGATTGAATAAAACTGTTTATCACTAATTTACTGGTCATCTAGATTACCACATTTGTTTTCTGGGAACTTTATCATTCAGGGGCTAATCATCCATTTTCTGAATTTTCTAAATTATTTTCAAAGCTTCTTCTATCTGCCGTATCACCTTTCTTGCTACCAAGCTTTCGACAGCACATATTCCCTTTAACTAGTAGAGTAAGGTGGAATAGCGAGAGTATGTACATTCACCTTAGGTCAGTAGTCTGTGGTTCTTGGGTGGGAGAGAGAAAGGAGGTTTAACAATTGAGAATTTCAAAGTCATCTATTGATTTTAGTATCAGTGGCAGAGCATGCACTCTAATAGCGTGAATAATTTAATCATAACTAAGGTAGGACTGATGAAAATTTTAAACGTGAAGTTCATAAAAAATATGCTTGCTTTTTAGAAAATGTTTTCCATAAATAAGTTGGAATCTATGCTCTGTAACTTGTAAGTTGCTAGCTGCTATTCTAAACAATAGTCCCTTTATGAGGTGAGAGGTTGTTGTTCTGTGGATAGTCTCAAAGTTTCTGAAATAAAGGGACAGATTTTCTTTAAAAAGAAACAAACCACTTGGCCTATTTGAAAGGGAATAAACAACTATAGCCTACAGTTTTTGCTTTTCTGGAATGCCAAGTTTGAGCTCAGAGCAGATTCTTCAGCTGAGCAATAAACCTTTGAAAATTGCTTTATAATGGAAATGCTGACAGACCATTAACTATAGTGGTGCAGATGTGCTGCTCTGACATACGTAAGGTTGTCCCAAGTTGCTAAATAGAATAAACCATGTTGGGCAGTGTGCATCCTGTGGAAGCCTATGTGGGTGTATACAGTTTGTCATGTAATGCCACCTGATTATTAATGGGGGAAGTTCCATCATATCACCTTAGACATGCAGGAGAAGTACCATTTTAGAAGAAAGGAGTGGTTTAGGCTCTGCTGATGCTGATAGCTCATTTTATATTTGCTATACTGGAAAAGGCCCAGGGTAAATTTAACATGATGCATTTAATCACCATTCCAATTACAGTGCCACTGAAGCAAATCAGTGTTTTCTTACTACCAATTCACTGGAACTTCTAGGTCATAAAGTATCATTATTAGGCATATTGGAAAGTCTCAGCCCAATGGAAATGTGGATTCTGGGGCTTTCCAGTTGCTTTGAAATAGTGACAGAGGCTGCCTGGCTGTACATTGTCCCCATGTAAGATGAGAACTGGAATTTAAAGGGATTGATATGACAAAGCGAGAATTATATAATGACCCAGGGAAGGATGAAGCAGAATGTTCACTTCTAAAAGCAAAATAAGGAAAATGATGAAAAGGGGTGATTACTTTCATAGTAGCCTGCTTAGTGACTCATGCCCCTGCTAATAATAACTATTGTGAGAATATGTCTTATTCTTGGCTATATTCACAGCACCTAGAACAGTGCCTGGCACATAATGTGGATGTCAGTCAATGTTGGATTTACTTGTGTTTGTTTATTTAAAACCTATTTGGGGTTAGATTGTCAGGAATCCTCCTACATGTTGTGTAAAGCTTCTAGCGTGTACGTGTGTGTATTTCGTATAATACGTTTATGTATATGAGCAGTTGGAATTGATCACTAAAAGATTTCTTAAAGGTAATATAAATACAGTTTGATATGTTGAGTATCATGAATGAATCAATGCAAAGATTCAAGTATATTTGGGGTAGAATCATGTCCTTTGAAATGTCAGTGTACAGTAAAAAGGTCTGACATCATAACTAGATTATAAATCCTATACTCTTGTATTCCAAAATCAATATAATTCGACTGGGCTTATATGTCCTGTTTGACAGAATATAAATTTTACTTTCCTGTGGCAATTCCCAAACTGAGCTGCCCACTTGGACTTTTAAGAAAATGTAAGCATTCTTGGGCATTGACCCAACAATTTTCATTCTCTAGATCCTGGGGTGGGGCCTAGGAATCTGTATTTTTTAATAATTTCCTTTTTGTGGGTGTTTACATACAGTCAGTTTCTCTGCTACCCACCTTTCATGATTTACTTTGTAATTTGGTGACAATCACCTTTTGGGTTCTCTGGAAATGGTAACCAGTAAGGTAATTAATGTTTTATACTGGTAGAAGGAAAGAAATGCTAACATGTGTCGTACTAAAGATCTTTTAGGATTATTGTTGACTTTCTGTTCATATATTTCACTGGAAAGCTATTGTCAGGACATTTTGGGGAAGGTGATTTTTAAAATGTGGCATATTCATGGAGTTGTATTGCTGGAAGTTACCTTAGAAACCATTTAGTTTATTCCCTTTTATATTTGAGTTAATCTTAAAAATGTTAGGGTGTATTTCTTATTAGTTAAGTTGCCTCATTTCTCAGCCATGGTTTCTTAAGCATAAGATGGGGATAACACCTACCTACCTTATAGTTTTTTTAGGATTAACTGAAATTCAAAAAGTTCCTAGCTTGTGTCTTGTTTGTAGCAATGTAGCAAGTGTTCAGTAAATGTTTAATATTTTGACATACCTGTAATATGATCTGTGGTATACATAAAAGCCAAAAGAGGTAGAAAAAGTTATAGTAATTAAGTTCAAGTTAAAGATGTTGTACACCCACAGGCAGAGTTTTATTTTTAACTTACGGTATAATACTTACAAAATACACCATTTTAAATCATTTTAACCATTTTTAAGTAAACCATTCGGTGGTGTTTAGTATAGTCAGTATTGTGCAGTCATCACTGTCTAGTTTGAGAACATTCTTACTACTGCCAAAGGAAACCTGTACCCATTGAGGAGCCACTTCCTATTCTTTTCTCTGTATCCGCTTGCAACCACTGATCTATTTTTTGTCTTTATGGATTTATCTATTCAGTCTCTTTCATATGAGTGAAATAACAAAAAATGACTATTTTCACTGTATAATGCTTTCAGGGTTTATCTGTGTTGTTGTGTGTATCTTACTGAATAGCTTCCATTTTTTTAAAAATGACCAAACAACGTTCCATTGTATGGAGTTGATAGACATTTAGGTCCCTTCCAACCTTTGGCTGTGTGAGTGGAGCTGCCATGAACATGCATGTATAAGTTTTTGTTTGAACACCTATTTTCACTTTTTGGGTATACACATGGGTGTGGAATTGCTAGGTCTTGTGGTAATTTTATGTTTAATTTACTGAGGAACTCCAAACTGTTTTCCACAGTGGCTGTACCATTTTATACTCCTTTAGCAATGTATGAGGGTTCCAGTTTCTCCACATACTGGGCAACACTGACTTTATGGTTTTTTTTTTAAGTTAAATTTTATAGCCATCCTAGTAGATATGAAGTGTATCTTATTGTGGTTTTGATTTGCATTTTGCTGATGGCTAATGATGGCATCTTTACTTGTGATTTTTGACCATTCATATATTTTCTTTGAAGAATTGGCTGTTCAGGTGCTTTGCCCAGTATTTAATTGGGTTGTCTTTTTGTTGTTGAAAGCAGTCTTTTGATTATGAAATTAATTTATGCATTCTTCTCTAGGGGCCTTATTTGGAAATATATACTTGATAATATAAAAATTTATTTTAGGATATAAAATTAAGGACTGGACTTCATTACATTTTAAGTAAACTTTTATTGGATGCTTCCTTTTAATGTATTTTTTTAGTAGAAATGAAACTATTTTTATTTTGTAGCTTAGCCTGATGCCTGATTCCATACTTGCACTGACTGCCTGTCTGCACTAACAAATTACCAGATTTATTCCTTTCCAGAATATTGTTTTACATTGATTTTTTTTTTCAGATCATAGAATGTTCCTCTCCCAACTTTTTGTTGACAGCTTTACTGAGGTATAATTTACATACCATAAAACACACCCATTCTGTTTGTAATTCAGTGATTTTTTAGTAAACTTACAGCATTGTACCACAGTTAACACAATGCAATATTAGAACATTTCTATCCTTCTGAAAAGTTTTCCTCAGGCCTTTTGGAAGTCATTTTCTGTTCCCACCCCTTGGTGAACTCTGATGGTTTCTGTTACTCTTGATTTGCTTTTTCTGAGTATTTCACGTAAGTGGAATCATAATGTGTAGTCTTTTGTGACTAGCTTCTCTCACTGAACATGTTTTTGTGGTTCATCTGTATTGTAGGATGTATCTGTAGGTCTTTTTTTTTTTTTTTTTTTTTTTTTTGGTTACTGAGTAGTATTTCATTCTGTGAATAATACCGTGTTTTATTTATTCATTCACAAGTTGATGGGGGTTTGGATCATTTCTAGTTTTTGGCTATTATGCATAATGAACATTCAAGTACAAGTCTTTGTGAGGACATCCTCTTTCAACTTTTTATTTTGAAAAATTTAAACCCCACAGAAAGATTGAAGTAAATAGTATAACAAACACCTATTTACTCTTCACCTAGATTCACTATTAACATATGCCTACTGTACTTTGCCTTTTTCTATAAATATACCTTTTCCACCTGACAATACTAGATTTCTTTCTTTCGTTCTTTCATTCATTCGTTCTTTCGTTCTTCCCCTTTCCCTTCCCCTTCCTCTTCCCCTTCCCCTTCCCCTTCCCCTTCCCCTTCCCCTTTCCCTTTCCCCTTTCCCCTTTCCCCTTTCCCCTTTTTTTTTGATGGAATCTTGCTCTGTCGCCCAGACTGGAGTTCAGTGGTACTATCTCAGCTCACTGCAACCTCCGCCTCCCAGGTTCAAGTGATTCTCCTACCTCGTCCTCCCTAGTAGCTGTGACTACAGGTGTGCACCACCATGACCAGCTAATTTTTGTAGTTTTAGTAGAGTTGGGGTTTTGCCATGTTGGCTAGGCTCCTCTTGAACTCCTTACCTCAGGTGATCCACCTGCCTTGGCCTCTCAGAGTGCTGGGATTACAGGCATGAGCCATTGCGCTTAGCCTAAATGTATTTCTGAATGTTAAGAATTTTGTTTAGAATTTTTTTTGACACTTTGCTAAAGTTTTTGGTGGAGTTTCCTGTTTTATCCTATGCATTTCTGAAATTGCTTATACTATAGTTGTGCTGATTAATCATGGGTAGAATCTCAAAATGTTACATTCAAGCCTGTAAATACTTGTATTTCTTTTCCTGGGAAAAGAGAATATAGCATGTCAATAATATCAGTAATTAATGTGAAGCTCTTTGCTCTATCATTGATTTTTGACTGGCTTACACCAGAACATGGGAAATGTACTGCAGAAGCCTCTTATTCAAATTGATAAGACTGATAGGTAAGTAAAAAAAAAAATGTGTTAAAGCATGAAATCTTGAAAAGCAACTTGAATGTTTAATTTAAAACATAAATTTACATGATTTGCATTTTTCAGTGTAGGTCTATGACTTGTTCTTTGCATGTCATCAACTGATTTGAGAACCATACACCGTTTCTGCATAAGCCACACAAATAATACATTGTCTGTGATAGTTTAGCATAGTAGAAATGTGGCCTCTAAGACCAGGCCTCCTGGGCTGCAACCCTCATTCTCTCTTCTTACTAGCTTATGAACCAAGGCAAGTTACTTGACAGTTCTGTGCCTCAGTCTCCCCATTTGTAAAATGCAGATAATACCAGTGAGTCAGTAATTGTCAAACACATACTAGTTTAAAATGATTAACTCATTTATACCAGTGAGTCAGTAATTGTCAAACATAGACTAGTTTAAAATGATTAACTCATTTAATCCTGTTGGTAACTGGCATGTAAGTGCTTAAGTAATTGTTAATTAATGTCCAGTTTTGGTTTCATTAAGTGAAATGAGAGTAAAGACATTTATGAAGCAATCTGAAGGTACTCTTTCTAGATTTCAAAAAATATTTTAATTAAAACATTTGTAAATCTGACAGATATAAATTGTGTATGTTTATGGTGTACAGCTTGGTGTTTTGATATATGTATACATTGTAATGCCTAAATCAAGCTAATTAACACCTCACACACCTATCATTTTTGGGCAGTGGGAACATTTAAAATCTACTCTTAGCAATTTTCAAGTATACAATAAATTGTTACTAAGTATAATCACCATACAATGGATTTATTCCTCCTAATGAAATTTTATATCTTTTGATGAACATATTCCCAACCCCCCATTCTACTCTCTGCTTCTGTGAGTTGGACTCTTTTACATTCTGCATGTAAATGAGATCATGTGGTATTTGTCATTCTGTGTCTGGCTTATTTCACTTAACATGATGTCCTCCAGGTTCATCCTTGTTTTTACAAATGAAAGAATTTCCTTCCCTTTTAAGGCTTAATAGTATTCCGTTGTGTTTATATGTCACATTTTATCCATGCATCCATTAATGGGCACTTAGGTTGATTTCATGTCTTGGCTATTGTGAATAATGCTGCAGTGAACATGGGAGTGTAGATACCTCTTCAGCATCCTGATTCCATTCCTTTGGATATATACCCAGAAGTGGAATTGCTGGCTCAATTCCACTGGTAGTTCTATTTTTAATTTTAATACACTGTTTTCCGTATTGGGTGTACTAATTCCAATCAATAGTGTACAAGGGTTCCCTTTTTCCCCACATCCTTGCCAACACTTGTTATTTCTTGTCTTTTTGGATCATGGCCATCTAACAGGAGTGAGGTGATAACTATTCCACTGCAGTTTTAATGTGCATTTATCTGGTGATTATTAATGTTGAATACTTTTTCGTGTACCTGTTGGCTATTTGTGTGTCGTCTTTTGGGAAATGTCTATTCAGATCATTTGACCATTTTTTAAATTGGGTTATCTGTTTTCTTGCTATTGAGTTGAGCTCCTTGTATATTTTAGATGTTAAGTATGGTCATCAGAAGTATGGTTTGCACATATTCTCTTTCATTCTGCAGGTTGCGTCTTTACTCTGTTGACTGTTTCCTTTTCTTTGTATAATTTTTCCAGATTTTTATGATTTGTATCCATCCCAGTCTTTAAGTTATCTTGGCCATGCTTAGCAGTATGTCTTTGATCTATTCAGAGCAGTCAACGTAGATTTTAAAGAAATAATGTGTCCTTTTTGCACTTACTGGTTTGGGTTATAACTAATTAAATTATCTATAGTAATGGAACAGGCATAATTATAAGGCAGACTTGGAAACACAAACCACTGGTTCTTGTTAGACATTCAGTTCAACAGGTGGGAGTGGAGATGAGCTTGTATATTGAAAAATAGCTTTGCTGCCTGAGATGGCATCTGGCAAGCTGTGGTTATGTCAGCCTGTTTTATGGGGGCCTCACTACCATAGATTAGTACAGTCAGTTGAGTAGAGTGTTGCCAAGAAAACTTAATGCTGCTTTCTTTGAAGATGAGTATGATGGAGATGCACCATCTTAGGGTGCCTAATATAGGTTGGTTGCTATGGATCTGTTTTCTGCCAGCTTACAGTGTGTGTGTGTGTGTGTGTGTGTGTGTGTGTGTGTGTGTGTGTATGTGTGTGTGTGTGATGGTATAGGTAGCATATGTTTGTGAGAGGTGGCAAGTTTTATGGCTAAGAAGATAGACTGACCTAGGACTATCAGGATCCTCTGAGAACAATTACCTGTGGCTCAGCATCAGTCCCCAGCACTGAGGAGGGGGCCATGCACTCTGAGTTGAATTCTGTCAGTCGGATCCTGATCCCAGTGCTTTCTAATACTTCCACCAGAGTCTTAGATGGTAGCGCACAGTGTATGCTCATTAAGATTGTGAAATGGCCTCAAATTGAATAGGTGTCTCAATAGAAAACTTGATTAAATTTCAGAATACCTGATGGTTTAGGAAAGTTGGCGAATATACATATGGCATTTAGCTAGATCAGGGCAAGGTAATTTTCTTAAGGAAAGTAAATCGTTGTTGAAATTTGGTATGGGAGTAGAGTTTGTACTACACGTGATAGTACAAATTATCCCAAAGTGCTAAGAAAACCAGTTAAATAAGGGTCATTGATAATGCTTTTGTAGTTGGTCTGAGTGTTGTGGGTTATTGTTAAGCTGATAATGCCTTTGCATTCAAAACCATTGGTAAGAAGTCATATAATTGGAATGGTGCTTATGGAAGTTACAGGGCTTCACTGTACTTAGTCTTTCACCGTGTAAGCATATGACAGGGATATCAGAAAGAAATATTCTGAGTGAGAAAACTGTCTGAAAAACTAGTAAATAGTCCTGTAGCTGAATGTTATAGTAGATACTTAGCTTAGAAATACAAGGAAGTTTAGTAATTCTCTTAATAGATTATACAGGCATACCTTACAGATACTGCAGTTTTTGTTCCTGACCACCACAGTATAGCACAAGTTACACAGATTTTTTGGTTTCTGAGTACATATAAAAGTTACATTTACACCATACTGTAATCTGTTAAGTGTGTAACAGCATTATGTCTAAAAAATGTATATACTTTAATTAAAATATACTTTTGCTTAAAAATCTGCTAACAATCATCTGAACCTTCAATGAAGCACAACTTTTTGCTGTGGAGGATCTTGCCTTGATCAAGGTGGTGGTTGCTAAAGGCTGGGTGGGGGCTCTGGCAGTTTCCTAAAATAAGACAACAATGAAGTTTGCTGCATCAGTTGCCTCTTTTTTATGAAAAATTTCTCTATAGAATGTAATGCTGTTTGATAGCATTTTACCCACAGTAGAACTCCTTTCAGAATTGGAATCAATCCTCTCAAACCCTGCTGCTGCTTTATCAGCTGAGTTTATGTAATATTCTAAATCCTTTGTTATTTCAACAGTGTTTACAGCATCTTCAGGAGGAGATTTATCTCAAGAAACCAGTTTCATTCGTTGCTCATTCATTTAGATTTTATTATGACATTGCAGTGATTCACATCTTCAGGCTCTACCTCTGATTCTACTTCTCTTGCTGTTTACACCACATCTGCACTTATTTCCTCCACTGAAATCTGGAACCCCTCAAAGCTATCCATGAGAGTTGGAATCAACTTCCAAACTTCTGTGAATGTTGCTTTTTTGACCTCTTCCCATGAAGAGGTATCACAGATGTTCTTAAGGACAACTAGAATGGTCAGTCCTTTCCAGAAAATGTTCTGTTTACTTTGGCCAGTTTCATCAGAAGAATCACTGTCTATGGGAGCTATATTCTTTGTTTTTGGAGACGGAGTTTTATTCTTGTTGCCCAGGCTGGAGTGCAATGGTGTGATCTTGACTCTCTGCAACCTCTGCCTCCTGGGTTTAAGTGATTCTCCTGCCTCAGCCTCCTGAATAGCTGGGACTGTAGGCACAGGCCACCATGCCTGGCTAATTTTTTTTTTTTTTTTTTTTTGTATTTTTAGTAGAGATGAGGTTTCGCCATGTTGTCCAGGCTGTCTTGAACTCCTGACCTCAGGTGATCTCACCTCAGCCTCCCAAAGTACTGGGATTACAGGTGTGAGTTACTGTGCCTGGCCAGCAGCTATATTCTTATGAAATGTATTTCTTAGTAAGACTTGAAAGCTGAAGTGATTCCTTGATCCATGGGCTGCAGAATGAATGTTGTGTTTGCAGGCATGAAAACAACATTCATCTCCTTGTGCATCTCCATCAGAACTTTTGGGTGACCAGGTGTGTTGTCAGTGAGCAGCAGTATTTTGAAAGGAATCTTTTTTTCTGAGCAGTAGTTCTCAACAGTGGGCTTAAAATATTCAGTAAACCATCCTGTAAACAGATGTGCTATCTTCCAGACCCTGTTGTTTCGTCCCTGGAGCACAGGCAGAGTAGATTTAGCATAGTTGATGTTTTTTGTTTTTGTTTTTGAAACAGGGTCTTGTTCTGTAACCCAGGCTGGAGTGCCAGTGTGCAGTGGTGTAATCTTGGCTAACTGCAATCTCTGCCTCCTGTGTTCAAGTGATTCTCTTGCCTCAGCCACCTGAGTAGCGGGGATTATAGGTGTATACCACCACACCTGGCGAATTTTTGTATTTTTAGTAGAGATGGGGTTTTGCCATGTTGGCCAGGCTGGTCTCGAAATCCTGGCCTCAAGTGATCAGCCTGTCTTGGCCTCCCAAAGTGCTGGGATCACTGGGATCCCAGGTGTGACCCATAATTTGTCCCTCTTCTCCTTTCCTCTCCCCTCTCCTCCCCACTCCTCTCCCCTCCCCTCCCCTCCCCTCCCCATTCCCCTCCCCTTCCCTCCCCATTCCCCTCCCCTCCCCTCCCCTTCCCTCCCCATTCCCCTCCCCTCCGCTCCCCATTCCCCTCCCCCACTCTCCTCCCCTCCCCTCCCCACTCTCCTCCCCTCCCCTCCCCACTCTCCTCCCCTCCCCTCCCCTCCCCTCCCTACTCTCCTCCCCTCCCTACTCTCCTCCCCTCCCCTCCCCTCCCCACTCTCCTCCCCTCCTCTCCCCCCCTCCTCTCCCCTCCCCACTCCCCTCCCTTCCCCTCCCTTTCCCTCTCCTCTCCTCTCCTCTCCCCTGCTAGGATTACAGGCGTGAGCCACTGGTGCCTGTCTAGGTGTGACCCATAATTCTTAAGAGCCCTAGGATTTTTGGAATAGTAGCTGATCACTGGCTTCAACTTAAAGTCACCAGCTGCCTTAGCCCTTAACAAGAGAATCAGTTGATTCTTTGAAATGTTGAAGCCCGGCATTGACTTATCCTTTCTAACTATAAAGTCCTCTGTAGCATCATTTTCTAGTATAAGACTGTTTGATCGACATTGAAAATCTGCTGTTTAGTGTAGCCACCTTCATTTTAGCTAGATTTTTTGGATAACTTGTTCCAGCTTGTACAACAGGACTTGCTACTTCACCTGGCATTTTTGTTATGGAAATGGATTTTTTTTTTTTTTTTTAAACTTCGTGAACCAACTTCTGCTATCTTCAGACTTCTCTTCTGCAGCTTCCTCACTTCTCTCAGCCTTTATACAACTGAAGAGAGTTAGGCTCTTGCTCTGGATTAGGATTTGGTTTAAGGGAATATTGTGGCTGGTTTGATCTTCTGTCTTGATCACTAAAACTTTCTCCATATTCGTACGTTCACTGGAGTAGCATTTTAACTTTCCCTTCAGAACTTTTTCTTTGCATTCACAACCTGGCTAACTGGCATAAGAGGCCTAGCTTTAGGCCTATCTTGGCTTTCAACATGCCTTTTTCACTAAGCTTAATCATTTCTAGTTTTTGATTTAAAGTAAGAGATGTGTGACTCTTTTCAGTTGAACACTTAGAGGACATTGTAGCATTATTGACCTAATTTTAATATGGTCCCAAGAAAATGGTAGAGAGATGGAGGAATGGCCAGTTGGCAGAGTGATCAGAACACGCAATATCTATTGATGAAGTTTGCTGCCTTGGGCTTATCCATTGCACTCTGGATGTGCTGACCCCTGCAGTTTTCCACGAACGTGAGAAACCTGACTGCATAATTTGTGGTAGTGGGAGGCTGCATTTGCATTCTGCTCTGATGCTGTGTGTTTTTTAAAAATTTTTTGTTTGTTTGTTTTTTGAGACGGAGCTTCATTCTTTTTGCCCAGGCTGGAGTACAGTGGCACGATCTCAGCCCACTGCAACCACTGCCTCCGAGATTCAAGTGATTATCCTGCCTCAGCCTCCCGAGTAGCTGGGATTTCAGGCATGCACCACCACGCCTGGCTAATTTTATATTTTCAGTAGAGACGGGGTTTCACCACGTTGGTCAGGCTGGTCTCAAACTTCTGACCTCAGGTGATCCGCCCACCCCGGCTTCCTGAAGTGCTGGTATTATAGGCATGAGCCACTGTGCCTGGCCGCTGTGTTTTTTTAACTTACAAAAAAAAAAAAGTTTGTTGGCTTGTATGGGCATAGTTTATGGTGTCCCAAAACAATGACAGTAGTAACACTAAAGACACTCATCATAGATCACCATTGTAGATATAATAATAATGAAAATGTTTGAAATATTGCGAACCTTATCAAAATGTGAGAGAAGAAGTCTTCAGACGATCAAACTTCTCCAAGCTAAAGGAGGAAGTTCGAACCCATCGCAAAGAAGCTAAAAACCTTGAAAAAAGATTAGATGAATGGCTAACTAAAATAACCAGCGTAGTGAAGTCCTTAAATGACCTGATGGAGCTGAAAACCATGGCATGGGAACTACGTGACAGATGCACAAGCTTCAGTAGCCGATATGATCAAGTGGAAGAAAGGGTATCAGCGACTGAAGATCAAATGAATGAAATGAAGCGAGAAGAGAAGTTCAGAGAAAAAAAGAGTAAAAGGAAACGAACAAAACGTCCAAGAAATGTGGGACTATGTGAAAAGAACAAATCTACGTCTGATTGGTGTACCTGAAAGTGACGGGGAGAATGGAACCAAGTTGGAAAACACTGCAGGGTATTATCCAGGAGAAGTTCCCCAACCTAGCAAGGCAGGCCAACATTCAAATTCAGGAAATACAGAGAACGCCACAAAGATACCCCTCGAGAAGAGCAACTCCAAGCGAGACACATAATAGTCAGATGCACCAAAGTTGAAATGAAGGAAAAAATGTTAAGGCAGCAGCCAGAGAGAAAGGTCGGGTTACCCACAAAGGGAAGTCCCTCAGACTAACAATGGATCTCTTAGCAGAAACTCTATGAGCCAGAAGAGAGTGGGGGCCAGTATTCAACATTCTTAAAGAAAAGAATTTTCAACCCAGAATTTCATAGCCAGCCAAACTAAGCTTCATAAGTGAAGGAGAAATAGAACCCTTTATAGACAAGCAAATGCTGAGAGATTTTGTCACCACCAGGCCTGCCCTACAAGAGCTCCTGAAGGAAGCACTAAACATAGAAAGGAACAACCAGTACCAACCACTGCAAAAACAGGCCAAATTGTAAAGACTGTCCTTGGTAGGAAGAAACTGCATCAACTAATGAGCAAAATAACCAGCTAACATCATTATGACAGGATTCACACGTAACAATATTAACCTTAAATGTAAATGGGCTGAATGCTCCAGTGAAGAGACACAGACTGGCAAAGTGGATAAAGAGTCAAGACCCATCAGTGTCTGTATTCAGGAGACCCATCTCATGTGCAGAGACACACATAGGCTCAAAATAAAGGGATGGAGGAAGATCTACCAAGCAAATGGAAAATAAAAAAAGGCAGGGGTTGCAATCCTGGTCTCTGATAAAACAGACTTGCAGCCAACAAAGATCAAAAGAGATAAAGAAGGCCATTACATAATGGTAAAGGGATCAATTCAACAAGAAGAGCTAACTATCCTAAATATATATGCACCCAATACAGGAGCACCTAGATTCATAAAGCAAGTCCTTAGAGACCTACAAAGAGACTTAGACTCCCACACAATAATAATGGGAGACCTTAACACTCCACTGTCAACGTTAGACAGATCAACGAGACAGAAAGTTAAAAAGAATATCCAGGAATTGAACTCACTTCTGCACCAAGTGGACCTAATAGACATATACAGAACTGTCCACACCAAATCAACAGAATATACATTCTTCTCAGCACCACATTGCACTTACTCCAAAATTGACCACATAGTTGGAAGTAAAGCACTCCTCACCAAATGTAAAAGAACAGAAATTTTAACAAACTGTCTCAGACCACAGTGCAATCAAACTAGAACTAAGGAT
Organism: Macaca mulatta; assembly: GCF_049350105.2. Taxonomy (NCBI): domain Eukaryota; kingdom Metazoa; phylum Chordata; class Mammalia; order Primates; family Cercopithecidae; genus Macaca; species Macaca mulatta. The sequence continues at coordinate 144,306,699 of NC_133409.1, read as the reverse complement.
TAAGAAACTCAATCAAAACCACTCAACTACATGGAAACTGAACAATCTACTCCTGAATGATTACTGGGTATATAACGAAATAAAGGCAGAAATAAAGATGTTATTTGAAACCAATGAGAACAGAGACACAACATACCAGAATCTCTGGGACACATTTAAAGCAATGTGTAGAGGGAAATTTATAGCACTGAATGCCTACAAGAGAAAGCAGGAAAGATCTAAAATTGACACCCTAACATCACAATTAAAAGAACTAGAGAAGCAAGAGCAAACACATTCAAAAGCTAGCAGAAGGCAAGAAATAACTAAGATCAGAACAGAACGGAAGGAGAGACACAAAAAACCCTTCAAAAAATCAATGAATCCAGGAGCTGGTTTTTGGAAAAGATAGACTGCTAGCAAGACTAATAAAGAAGAAAAGAGAGAAGAATCAAATAGATGCAAAATGTGAAACAGATATGAAGTAAGCACATGCTGTTGAAACAAAGACTTGCTCAATGCAGGGTTTCCATAAACCCTCAACTTGTAAAAAGTACAATACCTCCAAAGTGTGGTTAACTATAGTGCTATAAAACCAGGTATGCCAGCCGGGTGCGGTGGCTCACACCTGTAATCCCAGCACTTTGGGAGGCCGAGGTGGGGAGATCACGAGGTCTGAGATCAAGACCATCCTGGCTAACACGGTGAAACCCTGTTTCCACTAAAAATAAAAAAAAAATTAGCTGGGCATGGTGGCGCGTGCCTGTAATCCCAGCTACTCAGGAGGCTAAGGCAGGAGAATGGCTTGAACCCTGGAGGCAGAGGTTGCAGTGAGCCAAGATCACACTATGGTACACCAGCCTGGTGACAGAGCAAGGCTCTGTCTCAAAAAAAAAAAAAAAAAGAAAAAAAAAAAAAAAAAGAAAAAGGATATGCCATGTATAATTACAGTGGTCTCCCTTTATCCATGTTTTCACATTTTGCAGTTTCTAGTACCTGTAGTCAACCATGTTGTGAAAGTATTAAATGGAAAACTCCTGAAATAAACGTAAGTTTTAAGTTGCACACTATTCTGAATAGCATCATGACATCTCATGCTGTTCTGCTCTATCGTGCCCTGGTGGTGAATCATCCCCTTCTCCAGCATAACCACACTATGTATGCACTACCTGCCTGTTAGTAGCTGTCTTGATTATCAGGTAGACTGTCATGGTATCTGTCATGGTATCTCAGTGCTTGTGTTTAAGTAATCCTATTTTACTTAATAATGGCCCCAAAGCACAAACATAGTGATGCTGACATAGTGTTAAAATTGTTCTGTTAACTATTGTTGTTAATCTTCTACTGTGTCGGATTTATAAATTAGGAAATCTGTATAGGAAGAGCACAGTGTATATAGAGTTCAGTACTATCCATGATTTCGGGCTTCTGCTGGGAGTCTTGAAATGTATCCCCCAAGGATAATGGGGGACTACTGTATATCATTGTGTGATCATAGATTTATAGAATGTTAGCAGTCACTGGTCTAAGCTCACTTTATTTTAATGGGTGACAAAACCCAGTTGCGAGGTCCCACATTCAAACTAAGCCTTTCTTCCCAGGTCATTGCTCTTAACACTACCCCTGTAGCAACTGTTTTTACCCTGAAGACAGAATTATAAAGGAGTTTACAACAGTGGGAGGAATATGTGTTGGACATTAGAAATTTATGATTACAAGGGCAATGAAATATGATACACAAGAAGCAATAGAATCTCTGGTTATTGTAGAACAGGAATACTTTAAGTCTTTTTGGGGCAGAGATAGAAAAGATGTACTCTTGAGTTCCCTTCTGTTTTTCTGCTGGGGGTTATAACCACAGAATTTTCTTTTGCAAACTCTGGTCAGTCTTGTATTTTGTGATGAATAATTAAAATAGGAAATGGATATTTTGAACTTTGAACTTCACTTGTCAGTGAGCATTGGACTGGGAATAAGGAAAGCAGTTTATTTTCTGCCGTCACCTTTCAACCATTCCTTATCTAGTTTCATTGTAGGTGTGGTATCCTGACTCTTTCACGAACTCCCTGAGAATGGCCTAGTTGATTGATGTAAGGTATAAAATGTTTGGAATTTGAACAAGTGAAAGATGTTGAAGTACAAATGACATTTAAAAAATATGTCAGTGACATTATGTATACATTAAAATTTTTCTTGTATGTGCATATTGCTAGATACTGCTTTCTCCTCCTCCATATTTTGTAGATGTTCTGTTGGTATTTTTATCTTTCCTGAATGACATGAACAGAAATGTTGCATCGTGTAGAAGTCTTTTTTATTTTTATTTTTATTTTTTTTTGATATGAAGTCTCACTTTGTTGCCCAGGCTGGAGTGCAGTGGTACAATCTTGGCTCACTGCAAGCTCTGCCTCCCGGGTTCATGCCATTCTCCTGCCTCAGCCTGGCAAGTAGCTGGGACTACAGGTGCCTGCCACCACGCCCGGCTAATTTTTTGTATTTTTAGTAGAGATGGGGTTTCACCATGTTAGCCAGGATGGTCTCGATCTCCTGACCTCATGATCCTCCCGCCTCGGCCTCCCAAAATGCTGGGATTACAGGTGTGAGCCACCGTGCCTGGCCTGTGTAGATGTCTTTGCTTGGATATCCTCCAGCTTCTATAAGTGCCTTGTGCTTGTCTTTGTCAGCTATACAGCTTCTTTTCTAGCCTGTTTAACCTTGTAGTTTGAACCCTTGTAACTCTATCATCTCCCAGGTTTATGACACATTTTCTGACAAAGATCTAATAATAATACTTCAGGTTACTTTTCATCTTTCACTAAAATTATCATGCCTTTGATTTAATTTACCATAAATATAGATAAAAGAATGCCTCTCTCTGCAAGCCTGAATTATCTTAATGAGAGTCGATGAGTGGATGAAGCAAAAATATTTGCCACTTGGGTAGGACAGGTGAATATTTAATTATTTTGACACACTTTGGGAAAAGTACTCTAAGCTCCATAAGTGTTGTTGTTCCCCCAACCCCACCTATTTTCAAAAGCAACATTGATAGCAAGAAGAAAAATAAGGCCAGAGAATAACTCATTGTTATCTCTCTTAAATTTGTCATTCTCAGTTTAATTCTCAGGTAATTGCTCTCATACTAGATGGTTAAGAAAGTTTTCTGTGTGTTTTCAAAACATGAAAAATGCCCTTTTTTTTTTTTTTTTTTTTTTGGAGACAGAGTCTCTGTCGCCCAGGCTGGAGTGCAGTGGCGCAATCTTGGCTCACTGCAAACTCCAACTCTGGTTCAAGTGATTCTTCTGCCTCAGCCTCCTGAGTAGCTGAGATTACAGGCGTGCGCCACCATGCCTAGTTAATTTTTGTATTTTTAGTAGAGACGGGGTTTCACCATGTTGGCCAGGACGGTCTCAATCTCCTCACCTCATGATCCGCCTGCCTTGGCCTCCCAAAGTGCTGGGATTATAGTTGTGAGCCACCTCGCCGGGCCAAGAGATCTTATATATATGTTCACCCATTTTGTCCTGATGGTAACTGCATGTATATTTAAAGGTCATAGATTATATAAAATTATATGTAATTTGTATATGCTCCTAATATAAATTTTAAAATGTTAGTTTTTCCACATTTATGAACAGATTTAAATTCTCCATGCTGCACAGACATTGGACTCAATATTTACCAAATTATTATTTAATATTTACCAAGCCATTTTAAAAGTTATTGACCATGGTTTTTCAGAAGATATCATATTCATTTTATTTTTCGGCCTCCAAGTTGTTTGAGATAAAGCACTTTGAAATCTGTAAATGTTATGATCACTGGAAAATTTATCCCAAGCCACAAGAATTCGTTCATGTAACATTAGGAGAGTTGTCATCATCTTGACGTCATTTATTATCTTCTTCACATTTCAAGGCTGTTACTGCACTGCTTTCTAGAAGATCTTCAGAGGCCTTCTTCAGTGGCAGCTACTATTTGTAATCACTCTCTAGAAATAAGTATTAAATCTGTGTTTAAAACTGTATCCTCCTTTTTATAAAACTAATTTGTTGTGGTAACCATGACAAAGTATCCAATATTAGAGTTGGCTTGACATCCTTCCATACCTCGGTATGTCTGACTAGTGTCTCTGACTAGTGATGAGAACTTCACTGTCTCAGCCTTTCACAGACTCTAACTGGAGAGATGCCTCTGGGACTGTGACTCTATATTCCTTTTTTGAAATCCCAAACACCATTCATTTCCCTGGGCATGACTGCATGCTTGGATTTCTCTTTCTCACTTCCAGGTTGTTTTTGAAGCCTTTTTTTTTTTTTTTTTTGGCCCTTGTTAGTACTTACTATAAAATAATTGGTGTCTGCCTCAAAAGTAAGGATTTAATTGTAAAGCAGTTCCTTCTTTCTGAAAGATAACTTTAGGGAAGAAAACCTTATCTTACATTTGGGGATATATAGTGGGACAGCTGCAATCATTGATATATATTGGGTGTGTTAGAGTTGATAGCCTCATTAAGTTTCTCGTATGTGGAAAAATTATTTGGCATTTTAATTCACTTCATTGTATTTTTTTCTCCTTTTCTACAGGGGCTTTCATTTGTATATTTTAATTTTTCTTCTTCTTCTTTTGACTAGTTTATTGATGGCCATGCCTCATCTTGTCTGTAATTGTTAGATGGTGCCGGACTAAACTTTTAGTAATATATACAGGGCCACAGATGATAATGTGACTAGTTTTACATCTATACACTATAACTTTTAGTGCAAATACTTGAAACACACAAAAATCGAGGCATTTTGCTCTGCTGTCCTTGAATTTAAAACCACTGCTAATTACAATAACCCACTTGGGATCTAAATTGTTACATTAAAATTAGTTTTTAAAGTGAGCAGGATCCATATTGTTATATTATAGAAACTAACACCCTTATTAACAGCTCCATCATTGTAATATTTCCTTAAAAAGAAAATTTGCAGACATGGTCTGAACGATTTAGAGTGATGTGTAACAGTTTGGACAGGCTGGTTGCACCGTTGAAAGCCTCCTTTGTCATTGCCAGCTAGAATGTCATCTGTTTGAACTGGTCTTTTTCTTGTTTGCCTAGGGTGAGTAGAGAGTGATGATTTAGTAGAGCTGTTGGCTGCTTCCTGGCTGCCATAGGAAGTTAGTTTTTCTGGCTATATGTGTATGAGGCGGGAAGCAGATTGTTAGTAGTCTTTAATCTAATTTTACCTCTAAGAAAACGAGGATGATATTTAGTATGTAGTAGGTATTGTGGTTTGTTTTTTCCTTCCTTTCCTTTACCACCCCACTACTCGCCCCCTTCTTCTCTTTGTCCTCTTACCCTTCCCTCCCCTTTCCTCCTTTGTCTGGACTATTACAAGAGGTTGAATTCAGAAATGTGACTAGTTTTTGCAGATTGTGTTTTTACAGACTAGTTTTTAGAAATGTGACAGTTTTTGCAGATTGATTCCCTTCATTGAAGAAGGAACTTTCTTTGTAGTCTAGATTTTTTTAGTTTTATGATACATGTCTAGTCTGGAGAAGTTCAGGGACCATAGGACTGGAAGGGCTTGGTATACTTATGTGCTGGTACTGATTTTTCTTTATACTTTTCTTTATTTTTCTTGTGCCCTAGGTTTTTCATTCCAGTTGGGTAAAAAAAAAAAAAAAAAAAAAAAAGGTTGTTGAGGAACATTGATATGGTGACAGAGTTTTTTAAAATTTCTATATTTATATTAAAATAGTTTTTTTGCATGTGTGTGTTTCTCCGAGTGGGGAGAGATAGTAGTCTTGTGTATGTGTCAGGAAAATACTATAAATAAGATGTTTCTAGAATTGCCAGAAATTAGGACTGTTACTTTAATTCCCCAAGACGAATTAGCATGAAGGCTAATTTATTTGTCATTAAAACATTGATATCCTTCAAAATTGAAAAAAAAATTCGAAGAAACATTTAACAATATAATCATTTCTGCCATCAAGTAAAAATTAAAAAGTACAAACAGTGTTGGCCAGGTACAATGGCTCATACCTGTCATCCCAGCACTTTGGGAGGCTGAGGCAGGTGGATTGCTTGAGCTCACTAGTCAGAGACCTGCTTGGCAACATGGTAAAACCCCATCTCTACAAACACACACAAACACACACACACACACACACACACACATTAGCTGGGTGTGGTGGCATGCACCTGTAGTCCCAGTTACTCAGGAGGCTGAGGTGGGAGGATGGCTTGAGCCCAGGAGGCGGAGGTTGCAGTGAGCTGAGATCACACCACTGCACTCCAGCCTGGGCAGTAGAGCCAGGCCTTGTCTCATAAAATAAAATAAAATAAATAAAATGTTGTTGGCAAAGATGTGTTGAAAATAGTATGTAGAACTTACCTGGAAGGTAATTTTGCAATACTTACCAAAATCATACTTTTTTGTCTAGTAAGGTCTCCTTCTCACAATCAGTGTTAAAGCCATTCAGATACAGATTTATGATTAAAGGTTTAAGTCCCAAAATGCTCATTATAGAAATATTTATAATAGAAAAAATTGGGGAAAAATGATTATACATCCAACAGTAGTAAGGGTGTGACTAAATTATAGTATTAGTATGTAATGGATTGTTACAGAGCAACAAATATGTTCTTGAAGAATAAGCAGTATAAATATTAAATGTAAATGTAAATTGAAAAAATGGTATCTGTAGATTTTCATTATGCATTTCTTTATGAAATTTTTATATATACACAAAAGAAAATAGTCATGCATTGCTTCATGATGGGGACATAGTCTGTTAGTCGGTTTCATTGTGGAAACAGTGTTGAACATCATAGAGTGCTGTTAGTGGGTTTCATTGCGGAAACAATGTTGAACATCATAGAGTGTCCTTACACAAACCTAGGTGGTATAGCCTACTCTACACCTACACTATATGGTGTAGCCTGTTGCTCCTAGGCTGCAAACCTGTAGGACATGTTACTATATTGAATACTATAGGCAGTTGTATTTGTGTATCTAAACATAGAAAAGGTATGGTAAAAATATGGCATGAAAGATAAAGTATACAGCTGTCCCAGGCACTTACCATGAATGGAGCTTGCAAGACTGGAAATTGCTCTGGATGAGTCAGTGAATGAGTAGTGAGTGAATGTGAGGGTCCTAGGACATTATGTTACTGTAGATGTTGCAAACACTGTACACTTAGGCTACCCTAAGTTTATTTTTTAAATTTTCTTTAATAATAAATTAGCTTTAGCTTACTATAACTTTTTTACCTTATAAACTTAAAAAAATTTTAAACTTAAGACTCTTTTGTAATCACACTTAGCTTAAAACACAAACATATAGTTACACAAAAATATTTTCATTATATCCTTATTCTATAAGTTTTCTTTATTGATTGCTTGACAGAGTTTCACTGTGTTGCCCAGGCTGGACTGAAAAGTCCTGGGCTCAAGTGATCCTTCTTTCTCAGCCTCCTGAGTAGCTGGGACTACAACAGGTGCATGCCACCAGGCCTGGCACCTTTATTTAAACAATATTTTATTTTTTGCTTCTAAAGCTTTTTAATTAGGCCCCAACATACAGACATGCACACAATTAGCCTAGGCCGGCACAGAGTCAGGAGCATCAGTCTTCTGCTTCCACATCTTTTCCCACGGGAAGGTCTTCAGGCGTAGTGACTGGTGTGGAGCTGTCATCTCCATGATAACAACGCCTTCTTCTGGATACCTCCTGAAAGAGCTGCCTGAGGCTGCTTTACAATTAACAACTGCTTCTTCCTCTTCTGTTTTTAGTGAACAGAAGAATTAAACAGTCTAAAATAATGATACAAAGTATAGTAAATACACAAACCAATCACATAGTTGTTTATCATTTTTTATCAAGTATTATGTACTGTACATAATTGTATGTACTAGACTTTTATATGACTGGCAGCACAGTCCGTTTGTTTACTGTGTTGCTCTAACACTACAGCAATGATGCCACTAGGTGATAGGACGTTTTTGGCTGCACTATAATCTTATGGAACTTCCATTGTGTATGTGATCTGTCATTGATGAAAGTATCATTATGCAGTACATGACTGTATGTAATGTGTATATATGGTATGAAGCATAATAAAATGAACACCTATGAACATACCATATAACAACCAATACTGTAAATATAATAAATTCTGAATTATGGATATCTATCTAAAAAGATAAGTATTTCTTATTTTGGGGAATTATAAATGAGTTTGTTTTTTTGTTTTTTTCTGCATTCTGTTCAAGGGGTATGTATTTTCAAAACCAGAACATACTATTAAACATTATTTATTAGAAAAAGAAAAAAATTTAAGCAGATTTCTCACTGTATCTCATTAGAAAGAAACTTTTAAAAGTGTTTGCCACCTGTTATCTCCTGAGTGACAGATCATGGCCAGATACATAGGGTGACGTTGTCTACCAGCCATAGGTAATGCATTGTGGCAGAGCTCCAGAAAGATGACAGGCTGACAGCCACAGGAATTGTGGAGAACCTGTCTTCTAGCTGGTGTTTGACCTCTACATAATACATTTCAAATATCTACTTAGGTGTTGTTGTTGTTGTTGTTGTTTTTTAATGGTTCAGGCCTGCAAAAGAGATTTCATTTCTTCATTTAACAAGCATTTATTGGGTATCTGTTAAATACCAACCAAGAGTGACCAAAGGAGTCTTTACTCTTATGGCACTTACATTCTAGTGGTGAAAGATAGCAGGCAAACAGGCATGTGGTGAGCTATCAAAGAATGATGTGTTGTGAAAGAAGAAAACAGGAAGAGGAACTGATTTAAATTGGGTAGTCAGGCCACAGGAGTTGTGGCTCACACCTGTAATACCAGCACTTTGGGAGGCTGAAGTGGAAGGATCACTTGAGCTGAGGAGTTTGAGATCAGCCTGGGCAGCAAAGCAAGACCCCATCTTTAAAAAAAATAATGGACTAATGCGTGCCTAGAGTCTTATCTACTTGGAAGGCTATAGCGGGAGGATGGCTTGAGCCTAGGAGGTCAAGGCTGCAGTGAGCTATGATTGTGCCACTGCGCTCTGGCCTGGGCAATAAAATGAGACCCAGTCTCAAAAAAACAAAAAATAAAAAAATAAATTGGGTTGTCAAGGGAAGGCAACTGAGGAGGTTTGAACTAGATTATGAGTAACAAGAAAGAGACAGCATTACAGTGATTTGGAGGTAGAGAGAACAACATGGGCACGAGCCCTGCAGCACAGTTGGGGAACAGAGAAAAGGCAAGTGTGGTTGAAATGTGGTGAGTGAGGGGGCAGAATGATAGGAAGAGGGGAAGTAGGCAGAGTCAGATCACAAGGAGATTTCCAGGCTTTTTGTTTTGTTTTGTTTTTAAACTTTCTCCAGGTAAAAAGTTTGGATTTTATACTCAATAGCAAATTGTTGGATAGTGTTAAGCAAGAAAATAACATGCTCCAACTTGTTTTAAAAGATGACCATGGCTGCTTCGTGGAAAAGTCAATTGTATAAGGTCAAGAGTGGAAATGAGAAGACCAATAAAAAGCTATTTACAGTGGCCTAGGTGAGTGTTAATGGTGGCTGTCATAGAAGCATTGAGGAAGGAGAGGAATACATAGATTTGAGGTCTATTTGTAAGTAGAACTAATGCATCTTGCTGAGTGTTGTATCTGTGAGACTACAGGAAGGATGGTAATCAAAAATGGTTTCTGCCAGGTGCAGTGGCTCATGCCTGTAATCCCAGCACTTTGGGAGGCCGAGGCAGGCAGATCACCTGAGGTCAGGAGTTTGAGAGCAGCCTGGCCAACATGGTGAAAACCTGCCTCTACTAAAAATACAAAAATTAGCCAGGTGTGGTGGCAGGCGCCTGTAATCCCAGCTATCCGGGAAGCTGAGGCTGAAGAATTGCTTGAACCCAGGAGGCAGAGGTTGCAGCGAGCCGAAATCATGCTATACTCCAGCCTGGGCGACAGAGCTAGACTCTGTCTCCAAAAGAAAAAAAGGTTTCTAGAATTTTGATCTGAGCAACTGGGAAGAAGGTTTCCCATTTATAGAGTGGAAAAGATGGGTCAGGCAAATTTGTGGGAAATATTGAGAATTCTAATTTGAAATACTAAGTGTGAGCCACATGTTGAGATGTCAAATAAGCAGTTAGATATGTGAGTTTGGAGCAAGGTAAAGAGATTTGGGATTGAAGGTAAACATTTGTGCATCTTTTGTGTATAGATACAGTATTTTAAAACCACGAGAGTGTGGGAGGTCACTACTAAATGAGAAGTAGAGGTAATGAAGACTGAGTTTCTGGACCTCCAGTTAAGGGTCTTTGCAGGGGAGGAGCAGCAGCAAAGGTGGCTAAATGGGAGCTGTTGTGGGGGAAGAGGGTTGTTTGATCTGGGATTTGAGTGACATGAAGGGATTTGAGTGACATGAAGAGTGTTCCGGAAAGAAGGATGGATCTGGCTGAATGCTACTGAGAGGGAATATGCTATGATCGAATACATACCCTTGTATATTAGTTTTCTGAGGCTATTGTAACAAATTACCACAAAGTTGGTGACTTAGAATAATAGAAATTTATTTTCTCAAAGTTCTGGAGGCTAGAAGTCCAAGATCTGGGAGGGCTTCCTTCCTTCCAAGGTGGCCCTGAGGGAGAATCCATTCCTCACCTCTTCCAGCTTCTGGGGGCTGCCCCAGCATTCATGGGCTTGTAACCCTGTTACTCCAGCTTCTGCCTCCATCTTCACGTAGCTGTTTACTCTGGGTGTCTTTCTGAATTCCCTTTGCTACTCCCTTATAAAAATGTTCTTTGACTCTCTCTCTTGTGATGTCATTTAGGGTTCACCTGGATAATCCAGGGTAATCTCATCTCAAAATCATTAATTAATTTGGAAAGGACCCTCCACCCCCCAAGTAAGGTAACTTCAGGATTAAGACTCGATATCTTTGGGTAGCCGTTATTCAGCCTACTACCCCTTGGTTTTAGAAACGTGGTATCCATTGGAGAGCCCCATAAGAGTAGTTTCAGTGGAGCAGTGAAGCTTTACCTTTCATGCTTACTGTCACAAACAGAGCTCTGTTGTCTGTTCCAAGACCACGCAAGTTGATTACATACATTTTCTTAGGTAGTGAGTAGTTGTATGCCTGTGGTTAGCTTCAAGTTTCACATGTTCAACATGAGAAAGGATCAGAGTTCCCAGAAGTCTCTGCCAGTTCCTTTGGATTCAGTGTTCTTGACCCAGGTGATCCAAGCTGGCATTGTTTAGAAGTGACCATTATCTCAATAGCCAAAATCTGGTTTATTTTAGATTTAAAACATCTCCATTTTGAGTAATAATATCAGTAGCTATATTATTTCTTTTATAACCTGATTGACAACCATGTTGCTGAAAAATTTCTATCCAGAATGTGTAATGGATGTCATTTAGGTAATATATAGGTATGGTGGGCATTTTAAATACATAGACTATCTGAAGAGAGATCAAGGGACTCTGAGAAAAATGCCATTTTGCCAATTTTAAAAAAAATTTTTTTACCATGTTTCTGAAACTCAGATGTTAAAACTGGCACACTTGTTGCCAGGTTGTTCTCTGAAGGCTTTCCATGATTCCTGCTGGACAATTGGGAGTAGCAGAGGTTATATGAGTTATATCTGGCTTTTTGTAACATTGCGTGGACAAGAGGTAGTGACCACATTAGAAGGGCACCTGCTTCTTTGGTGGGGAATTCTGGCCCCTTCAGAGAAGTTGAGTGGAGATGAGAGGGGAGGGGACAATCACAATATTCTGGCAATAGAGAATGTTCTGCAAACCACAGATGTGTGTATACTGCATCCATACTAGAGAGTCTCTTTAGGATGGAGAGGCGCCCCTAGTTCAAGTTCAATTAGTTAAAACAGGCATGTAGGATTTTCTTCATTCTCAATTCTTCGTTGTGTTGGAACTGAAATGACTGGGAATTTTAGGTTGTTTTCCATATGCCTGGAGGGTCAGGGAGGGCAGGAGTTGTGCTTCTTCCATATGAGAAGCTTACTGTCTCAGGGAGCTGACTTGATTTCCATAGACATTCTCACAAACCACCAGAGTGCTAGTTCTGGACTGGTATATACCCCTCAGCTTCTGTATTGGGGCAGAGGCCTAAGTTTGGCATGATGAATAGAATACAGGTGTTGGAGTTAGACCAGATTAATTCACTTACTAGTTCTGTAATCTTCGGCAAGTTACATACCCTCTTGGGACTTCTGTTTCCTCAGTGGTAAAATGGGGTTGAAGGTATCTGGTATTGTGCCTGCCACATTATGGGCATATAATAAATGTTAGATGCTACCATTAACACATCTCTTTATCCACTTACTCATCTTTTTCACTTATTGATACTTAATTTTCCTCATTGCTCTTGTGTTTATATTAAGCAGGATTCTAAAGGAATATCTACTTGTTTTTTGGGAAAGAAATAATGACTCCCTTTCCCCCATCTTGTGGCAGTTAACTGTTAGGTCTTCAGTTCCAGCACATGCGCAAACAGTCAGCATCAGAGAATACTTTCTGAGGGAGGCTTTCTTTAATTGTAAAACATAGTAAAGAGGGCAAAAGAAGGTTGGCTTATTCTATTTTTAGGGGCAGTTCTGGTCAAAGGCTCAAATATTGGAAATGGAATTGCTGAGGAATGAGGTTTTAAATAGGTCAGCTTGCCTAACATAGAGCATTCCAGGAGGTCTTTGGAAGGGAGAGCTATAAGAATGAGTCCTCTTGAGATAGGATCAGGAAGGGAAACAGCAGTCAGATGAATGTAACAGAAAAGTCATTATTATTATTATTTTTTGGAGACAGAGTTTTGCTCTGTCGCCCAGGCTGGAGTGCAGTGGTGTGATCTCGGCTCACTGCAACCTCTGCGTCCCTAGTTCAAGCGATTCTCATGTCTCAGCCTCCCAAGTAGCTGGGGCTACAGACATGTGCTACCTCTCCCAGCTGATTTTTTCTATCTTTAGTAGAGATGGGGTTTTGTCATGTTGCCCAGGCTGGTCTCGACCTCCTGAGCTCAGGCATTCCGCTCACCCCTCGGCCTCCTGTAGTGTTAGGATAAGAGGTGTGAGCCACTGCGCCTGGCCAGAAAAGTCATTTATTGATTGCCCACCATGTAATCCCTGGGGTGCTATGCTGCCAGGTGCTGTGTTGTGAACAAAGGATGTTGGGTTGGCCTTTGGAGTTTGCTTACACCCAAGGTCAGATATTTTTCTATAGTTCCTAGCTTTGTGACCTAGAACAGGCTGCCCACCTATGTAATGGGGATGAGACTGTATGTCTTTGATTTTTAAGATCGGCCCCCCCCCCAGTTGAATAATACCTTGGCAGAGGAGGGGGTAACATAGTGTTCCATTATTGGAACACTAAGCATGTGGGAATTATTTATATCTTGCTCAAGGTCATTGCCCTGGTCTCATTGCAAAAATTCAAAAAATTCCAACCTCTGGCATAAACAGGTTAAATTATTCATTGCTTGTAAACAATTCTAAGGTATTTCCTTGTTACAGAAATGCTAATGTGATTTTTTTAAAAAGTACATTTTAGAAGCAAAACAATATGGTAATACCCATCTTAGTGATGTTGGGATGATTAATAAGATAATGTATGTGAAATGCCCATCCAAGTTAGTATTCAGTGAATTGTAGCTATTATTAATGGATGAAAGGACATGAAAAATAATTTGGAGTATCTGAAGAGAGAATTTTAAACAAGAAGGTCATAATGTGACTAGGATCTGAAATAGGGAAGATTAAAGTTCAACTAATGTTATAGAGATAAATGACTGTGTATATGAGGAGAAAGTTTTACCCGTTTTCAAAGTCTTTGTTGTTTATAGTGATAACTTCGTATATTTTTCAGTATGAAAAGAGGGAATGTGGTAATCATGTGGTTTAAATGGACTCCCATACCATCTGCTGGGCATTTTAGAATGTTTCTGAACTTGTTGCTATATAAGCTGCTAACATACACAATAAATAAAAGCAAGCATTGGCTAACTTACAGGTAAAAAATAAAAATAAAAAACAAGTTTTTATATTTTTGTTTTTTTATTTTTATTTTGTTGAGGGGGGAGTGGTGGCTAGCTAGGGACTTGTTATTAATTTATCAGTTTATTAGTTCAGTTGCCTGGCCAGAAAGTTCTTTGCCTACATTTCGGACATCTTATGTTTTGATTAGAGTGATATGGAGTTTTTAGCTCTTCTTTCTTTCTTTTCTTTTTGTTTGCCCCAGGTCCAGCAAGACTATGAATCTCTGTTCCAAATGCTTTGCTGGTAAGTGCAGAAAAAGGGTTTTTACATTTACTTTCATTTTTCTTTCTTTTTTTTTTCGGTTGTTTTTAAGACTAAATCATTTGACCCTCCCTTGGATTTATGCATGGGGTTTTGTTTTCTTAGCTTGTGTGAGAAAGCAGTTTCACCTTACCAAGGTGCTTCATATATTTGCCTAGGACGGTTGAAACAGTCTTCCTTGAATGAAATCCTATCTCCTGTGTACTTGCACCAAACAAACTTTCCTTGGTTTACTGTTGTTGGTGTACAGTAGAACTGTAAAAAATGCGTGTATTGTAATAGGGTAGTAGATACTCATTGCTCATCTTGATTTGAATGATTAATGGTTAATGTTGCTTAATCAATGAGAATATAACAGAATATTTTCATGTTGGAGTCAGGAAGAGAATCATGCTGAGTTAGCCCCTCATCAAATCCATCATAGAGGCCGCCATGGTGGCTCACACCTATAATCCCAGCACTTTGGGAGGTAGAGACAGGAGGATTGCTTGAGGCCAGGAGTTTGAGACCAGCCTGGGCAACATGGTGAGACCCCGTCTCTATAAAAACAAAAAAACTCCTGCAGATCCCTCATTGAAATCACCTCGGGTAAGTCATGTAATCTCTTTGGACCTTGGATTCATCATTATAAAATGAAGGACTTGGGCTTGACATGTGCCAAGGTCCTTTTCTAGCCCCAGAGTGGTAATTGGTTAACTTCTAGAATTATGACTCCTTCACAAAGTTGAAACTTTTAGGTGTTTTTTTGTTTTTACTTTTTTAAAAAAGAACTTTATATCTAGCGATCCTATATAAATAAGTCTTTACTAATTAGGATATGTTTAACTTTCCTTCTTCATTTTGTCAAAGATAAACAAAGCTGCATACTAGCTAAAGTTCTAAGGACAGATTTTAGTCAGTAATACACTTTTGCAATAGGGAAGAGGGTCCAGTATGAAATGAAGTCAATGTCGATTTGCAGAGATGACTGGGAGTTTTAAAGGGAGAATGGCAGGGGACTTGGGGTGGATAAACAGGGGATCTGTAGAGTCAAGGAAGTGAAAAACTTAAAAACATTGGTAAAATATGGTGATTAGGCCAGCTGTGCCTGTTAGCTGCCACTGTGACTGGGGAATAGATACCCTGTTTTTCCTGATGGTTACATTTTAAAGGAATGGCTTTAAAAGACACTCCTGAGTTGTAGGAGTACGGCTCAAAGGGACAGAGGAAGGATTCACAGTTGTAAACCCTTTTTAGTAAATGATCTAAGAGGATGGTTAGGGCCTATCTTCAGATGCTGGCTAGAACAAACAGTAGATTCTTTGGCAGCCTTGAGCTTTGAGAGGCAGACACTTTAAGGGAGGCTAGGGTCATCCTAGGGAGGTAACCTTGAGCTGTTAGAAATGTTAGTGTTTAAAATTAGCCGGACATGGTGGCGCGCACCTGTAGTCCCAGCTACTCGGGAGGCTGAGGCAGGAGAATTGCTTGAACCCGGGAGGCAGAGGTGCAGTGAGCCGAGATCGCGCCACTGCATTCCATCCTGGCAACAGAGCGAGACTCTGTCTCAAATTAAAAAAAAAAAAAAAAAAAAAAGAAATGTTAGTGTTTAAGTCTTTTAATGTGAAAGGAGTGGGTGGACCAAATCATTTGTTTTGAGAGTCCGTAATTTTTAAAGGTCCAGGTTGAGGCCTGGTCCGGAAGAGGGCTCAGAGGAGCCTGGCTAGATTTTTATTAAAGAGATTTTTGTTGTTGTTGTTAATTTTAATCTATTCATTATGCTATTTGGGCAAGGAAGTAATCATAGTGTAAGCTTTAGACCTTTACATTTGGGCCTAAACTAGGGGATACGTGGGAAAGACTTGGGAGAATTGGGGAAGCTGACGGCTCTTACGTGTTCAAAATTTGGAATTTGTCAGATATTTAGGTTTTTAAAAGAAAAGAAATACTGGTGGATTTTTATTCAGCTTTTAACAGTATGTGTGCCATGTTAAAGGACTGTATCAGGCCAGGCACAGTGGCTCATGCCTATAATCCCAGCACTTTGGGAGGCTGAGGTGGGTGGATCACGAGGTCTGGAGAGCGAGACCATCCTGGCCAACATGGTGAAACCCTGTCTCTACAAAAAACACAAAACTTAGCTGGGTGTGGTGGCGCATGCCTGTAATCCCAGCTACTTGGGAGGCTGAGGCAGGAGAATCGCTTGAACGCAGATGGCGGAGGTTGCAGTGAGCCGAGATTGTGCCACTGCACTCCAGCCAGAGCGAGACTCCATCTCAAAAAAAAAAAAAAGGACTGTATTCTGCTTCTTACCTTATGTATCTGTAGTCATAGATATGAAGAAATGCTTCCTCACTGATGAAAAGTTAACTTTATAGTAAAGACTTTGAAAGTAGCAGTGAGACAAAATGTATACAGGTTGAGAACCCCAAATCCCAAGTCTGAAATGCTCCAAAGTGCAAATGTTCCAAAATCTGAGAAAAACAAATCCCAATACTTCTGGTCTCAAGCATTTTGAATTAGGGGTACTCAGCCTGTGTTAGATTGTATATTTGTCCCCACATGGAGACCCCATTGTAATTTAGTAAAGCATGGTTTTGAGAGAAGGCCAGAATAATAAGGCCTTTGAATAATAAGGTGGTTCACATCAAATAATCATAAGGAACTGTCTTGTGCCCCTAAATGAATACAAAGTTAAAAAAAAATTATGAAGTTACAGTTCAGCCATGGTCCTTGTGTTTCTTTGGACTTGTTACAGTTTTACTTTCTGTGTTTATAATTATCTGTCTCTAGTGATCTTTGTCTATTTACATTTTATACAACCTTGCCACTTTTGCTTTTATAAAAATATTAGAAAGACATTTTCAAGTATCTAAAGAAAATATTTGCTTATCTCCTCTATATTTTTTACCCACACACTATTGCTTTCTCCAGTTGCATTTGCGTGGCATGACTAGTTAATATCCTGCCTGCTGAAACAATTTTAAGTTCCTTTAGAAATTCTCTCTCTCTCTCTCTCGTTTAGAAGTGAAGCTTAAACTACACCCGATAGCCTACTACAGTGTTAAAATACATATTAAAAGTCAAGCATAGAGTCTAATGAGTCTAATGAATATTCCTGCCTCTTACAAAAGCAGAAATGATACTGCCTATGGTATTTTTTTTTATTTGAGTGCAAATCCAATTTATGAATTTGTGCATTTGGTTGACCAGTGTTTAATATTTAGGAATAGTTAGTACCTAATTCATGATGACCTCTTGTTCTAGCATATTGAAGGCCAGCTATCATTACAGCAGTGCTTTTCACAGAATGGTTTTGCTGACCTCCTAAATAGAAGTGTGGATGACAGAAGCATCAAAGAGGATGATCACAAGTGGGGAAGGCAGAAATTTTAAAAGAACTGACTGAAGTAACTCCTCTATTAATGTGACATCATCTCTATGCCCCACAAACCCTTAGAAATACTAGTTTTGGGAGAAGAGAGGAGTATGGTGACCAGAAGTAGCTTTATAAGGCAGTGAGTCAGAAGATATGTTTAAGGAATGGAAAGTTGTTGGAGTAGCACTGATAACAGATGCTTATCATAAAGCAAACAATACATGTTTCACAGTATACAAAATGCCACTTGGTTGATGGACTTTTAAATGTGTACATACTTAATTTTTAATAAACCATAGACATGGTATAAACATAGTTTCATTTAAGACTAACTTTTAAGAAATTTGCTATCATATGTGGTTCACATATGATGTACAAGTGTATGGTTGCATGAGATAAAGCTGGAAGATGCCACATAAAAAATTTAATTGTGGTAGTCTCAGAGTAAGAGTAATTGGGGAGCTTTAAATTTGAATTTTCTCTGTATTTTCAGATTTAAGTATTAATGTAATTGCACAAATTACAGATTTTTAAAAAGTGAAGTGAATTTATACAATCTCGAAGTGGTTTGTTTCTTTCTGGAATGAGCAAAATAAAATTAGCTGTAGTCTGCAGCATTGGAAATCTAAATGTTGACATCCAACGTGAGTGATATAACAATGCTGAGCACAGGGTGAAATCGTAGATAAACCAAAATGCTAACATCTTTCTTGAAAGTGACTTGAGTTTCATGATAGTTCCAGAAGAGGATAACAAATTCCCATTTCATACCAAGTAAATTAAAATATTTCCTTACGAACTTGCAACTTAGTGGTTGCAGTTACATACTAATCGCTTTTCTGCTTCCCATTTCCTGTTAGAATACCAGAGTAAAAGTGGTATGATTCTAGTCAGTTTTGAAAAGCGAAGAGTTGTAGGTTACAGCTGAATTTTGAGGCATTACAGTTGAGAGGTGAAGCCGGCTGGGCTTCTGGGATGGGTGGGGACTTGGAGAACTTTTCTGTCTAGCTAAAGGATTGTAAATGCACCAATCAGCACTCTGTGTCTAGCTAAAGGTTTGTAAACGCACCAATCAGCACTCTGTGTCTAGCTAATCGGGTGGGGACTTAGAGAACTTTTCTGTCTAGCTAAAGGATTGTAAACATACCAATCAGCACTCTGTCTCTAGCTAAAGGTTTGTAAAGGCACCAGTCAGCGCTGTGTCAAAATGGAATAATCAGCTGTCTGTAAAATGGAGCAATCAGCAGGATGCGGGTGGGGCCAGACAAAGGAATAAAAGTAGGCCACCCGAACCAGCAGCGGCAACCCGCTCGGGTCCCCTTCCACCTGTGGAAGCTTTGTTCTTTGGCTCTTTGCAATAAATCTTGCTGCTGCTCACTCTTTGGGTCTGCGCCACCTTCGTGAGCTGTAACACTCACCACCAAGGTTTGCAGCTTCACTCCTGAGGCCAGCGAGACCAGGAACCCACTGGGAGGTAGGAACAGCTCCGGTTGGGAGGAACGAACAACTACAGACCCACCGCCTTAAGAGCTGTAACACTCACTGTGAAGGTCTGCATCTTCACTCCTGAAGCCAGCAAGACCACGAACCCACCAGAAGGAAGAAACTCCAAACACGTCGGAACATCAGAAGGAACACACTCCGGATGCACCATCTTTAAGAACTGTAACACTGCGAGGGTCCGTGGCTTCATTCTTGAAGTCAGTGAGACCAAGAAACCACCAATTCCGGACACACAGTAAGAGGAACAGAGTGAGTCTGACAAATTCTTCTTATATATATTTCTTTTAAGAAATGTAGGAACTCCACAGATAATTTAGAAACAAATTACCAATTTTGGTATTGATAATTTTGGGGAAAAAAGCTTCTGAAGATGTAATTAAGTTAAGGATTTCCAGATCAGATAATCTGGGATAATCTGGCCAAGGACACTTATCCTTAGAAGAGACAGAAGAGGGAAAGACAGAGACTCACAGGGGAAAAGGCCATGTGGATCAATACCAAAAATTTTGCAGGATGGTGGAATTTGTAAGCTTGTCATACCTTGATTTTTCAAATTCACCTTTTTCCAAAAGAAAGCAACTGTTGGCCAGGTGCGGTGGCTCATGCCTGTAATCCTAACACTTTGGGAGGCTGAGGCGGGTAGATCATGAGGTCAGGAGATCGAGACCATCCTGGCCAACATGGTGAAACCCCCATCTCTACTAAAAATACAAAAATTAGCCAGGTGTGGTGGCACGTCCTGTAGTTCCAGCTACTTGGGAGGCTGAGGCAGGAGAATCGCTTGAACCAGGGAGTCAGAGGTTGCAGTGAGCCAAGATGGGGCCACTGCACTCCAGCCTAGTGACAGGGCGAGACTCCGTCTCAAAAAAAAAAAAAAAAAAAGCAAAAAAAGCAGTGTTTGAATAGAGTATTTCTGTTTTTGTAATCTTTCTGACTTGGTTGCTTTCGTATACTGTTTGATTTCTTCAAAGCCGAACACCCAAGAGGGATTTCTCAAGTGTAACACACACACATTTTGGTCATGTGTTTGTTAAAAGGGGACAGCTCAACTTACCAGGCTCTACTTAACCATTATGTGTCTGTTGGTAGGTACCTGTTGGATAGTTGGGTGTCTGACATTCAGAATATCCACAAACCCACCTACAAGTAACAAATGTTAATGTTTTGCCTTTTTCCTTATCACATTAAAAAGGGCACTAAAATGTCACAGTTTTCTTTTATCCTATTCATCATCTTCCCGTCTCAGAGACAACTGCTCTCCTTATCCTTGTATTTATACTTTTTATTATGAATGGGCATTTATATAAATATTATGATTCTGTTTTTAAAATGTTTAAATGGTATTTTGTACTAGTCAGTCTACAACTTGTATTCTTTTAAATAATGCTTTTAGAAACTAATCATGTTGACACGTTACTCTTGTTCATTTTAACTATAATATTCCGTTATAATTAATATCTAGATTAACCTAGAACAATCTCCGTTTATGCACTTTGTGCTAGTGAAAATGTTAATAGTACCTCTTTGTACCAAACTGGTACTCTTGTAAGTGTACCAATTTGTTTGATACATTAATTGGTCACCTTCATTATAATATGCCCTCATTTATTTATCTAGTCCCCTGTAGAGGGACATTTGTTTTCAGCGGCCATTTTTATACCACAGTTGCAATCCTGTGTTTTCTCTCTCTCCTTTTCTTCAGCACTCGCTTGACTATGTTAAAATAATGTTTCTGTAAGAAACTCTGTTCTTTACGGTGTAGCCTCACTCTGAAATGCAAGCAAGACTCGGGCAACAGGTCCTTAACAGATTAGCAGTGCTGGACTGTGGCAGCCTTTTCTGATCTCTTAGTCTATAGCAGTTTGATGTCTTAGTAATAAGCATTCTTAAATTGTGTGGTTAATTATTATGCTAGTCAAGATATATGAAGCAGTGTGTTAAAGATGATGATGTTATGGAAATTATGTCAAAAATAATTGTTGCATTTCTAACGGGAAACAAAGTGCTCAGTGCTGTGAAACAGCTGAGAGGTGGCTTCTTTTGGGCCTCAAGTGGGAAAATTGTGACCATGTATTAGAGTATGATAGGGAAAGTGGAAGAAATTTAGTAGTTACTAGGTCTTTTAAGGTAGTGTAGTCTGTCACTTGGCTTTATTTCTTCCTACACGTTGGTCTAAAGCTGTGGTCTCTTTATGGTAAGACAGGATTATCCTTTGTGGCATAGAGAGAAAATGTTAGAATTCCTACTTGTGTTTATTTCTGTCCTGTATACATAATCTCATTGGTATCTATATTAGTTTCCTAGGGTTGCCACAACAAATTGCCATACACTTGGTGGTTTAAAACAACAGAAGTTTATTCTCTCGCAGTTCTGGAGGCCAGACGTCTGAAACCAAGGTAATGGCAGGGTTGGTTTCCTCTAGAAAGGGAGAGGGAGAATTTATTCCATGCTGCTGCTTGTTTCTGGCTTATCAGTAGTTCTTGGCATTCCTTTGCTGATAGACATATCACTCTAGTCTCTGCTTCATCCACATGGCCTTTTCCCCTGTGAGTCTCTGTCTTTCCCTCTTCTGTCTCTTCTAAGGATAAGTGTCTTTGGCCAGATTATCCCAGATTATCTGATCTGGAAATCCTTAACTTAATTACATCTGCAGAAGCTTTTTTCTCCAAAATTATCACATTCACAGATTCTGGGTGAACATATTTTGGGAGGTGGGGACAGCTACAGGAATATGTAACTACTTTTAAAACAGACATGGAAGAGATGTGCACTCACGTTTTATACTGATGGTACACCTTTATCAAAGCTTGGAGACTTCTAGTTTAGAGAACTGTTTGGGTCAGAAATGGTTGGCCTCTTTTCATGTAATTAGACAACCCTCTGTGACATGAAAAGAGTTAAGGCCGGGAACGGTGGCTCTTGCCTGTAATCCCAACACTTTGGGAGGCTGAGGTGGGCGGATCACGAGGTCAGGAGTTAGAGACCAGCCTGGCCAACATGGTGAAACCCCGTCTCTACTAAAAATAAAAAAATTAGCTGGGAGTGGTGGCGCACACCTGTAATCCCAGCTATTCCGGAAACTGAGGCAGGAGAATCACTTAAACCCAGGAGGCGGAGGTTGCAGTGAGCTGAGATCATGCCACTGCACTCCAGCCTGGGTGACACAGCAAGACTTTGTCTCGGGGAGTGGAGTGGGAAGTTAATTGCTAATATTCCCTATGTTTCATGTCCTCAGTAGACTAGTGCAGGCTACTGTATCAGAATGACCAGGCTTAGGTTTATGGGCTCCCGTTTAGACTTGTCAGGAATATGGGTAACTTTCAGATAGACTCAGAAAAGCAGGAGACTGTTTTGTGCTTCAGAGGCTTTGGCTCCACCAAGTTTCAGATACTTAGTGTAATTCTTGTTCTGGCTGTTTCCTTTGTGTGTGAATTAGAAGATTATGATGAGGTTGCTTTTTGACATTTTTCCTGGATATAATAACCCCCTTATACTTAATTCTTAGTCCACAGCAGGGATGATGAGTAAAAAGATTGGACATTATTTTTGGGCCATTAATGTATGACTAAAATATCATCTTTCATGCTATAAAATTTTATACCATTTAAAAGCCTCAGTGCTTAGCTGGTTCTTGCAGTGTAAAGTAGATCTAACTATATGTTAACAGTCTTAACTATTTTTTTTTTTAATTTATAAAGAAAAGAGGTTTAATAGCATAGTACTGGCATCTGCTTCTGGGGAGGTCTCTGGAAGTTTCCAGTGATGGCAGAAGGCCAAGCAAGAACTTGCATATCACGTGGCAAAAGCAGCAGCAAGAAAGAGTGACAATCTTAACTATTATCAAAGGTTGTTTTACATTTCTTAATTTACTTTTAAACTAAATATTGGGGATAGAGAAGAAAAAATACCTTAGGACTTCTGGTTTGAAGAAAAAGAAAAATGGTACAAAATCTTAAATGGAGAATGCCAAAAGACAGACACTTTAGTAGTGGAACAAGAATTAGTTTTTGTGAAAAAAGAAAGATATAGACAATTATATGTTTTTCTTTTTAAGGCAGTAAAATCCTGAAATGAAATAACTGCAATTTTAACTAAGATTACTGCAGCCCTTTTATATTATGATGTCCTTTAATACAATAGTATCACATTTGATCCTCACAATGTTGGTGATTTTATAACTCCATTTTACAGATAAGGAAACTTTGACTCAGATGGGTTAACTCATGTTCCCAAGATTAAATAAATTTTAAACAACTGAGATTTGATCTGTGGGAGTTTAGACTTGATCTAATCTCCACTGTTTGATGTTATTAGGAATGAAAGTAGTAGACTTAGATGGGATTGCACTGTGAAAACCAAAGCTAAATAGATTAGTTGGGATTGTACTGTGAGGATGTAACAGTAACATTGTTTTGCATTTGTGTGTAGGAGTATTCTCTTTTCTTGTGCTCTTTTCTTTTAGCTCAGTTGTAGTTTGCCTCTAGATCCTGTCATAATTAGAGAAACAGTGCTGAAAGCTTCACAGAGTAGCTAATTTAGGAAAAGGTGTGCATGTGTGGTGGGGGGAGTGTTTTTGTCTAACACTTTTCTGTTTTGGTGGTGAGATCTTCATTTCTTAACATCTTTCTTGTTCTTGTTCATATGACTTTTAGCTCATTAACCTTGCTCTCTGCGCTGCATAGTGAAGCACCATTTCTAATTTAGTCTCCTGTGTTTAGCTTCTCAGAAGATTTTTTTGAAAATGTTTGGAAGTATGATTTAATTGCAAGGCTGTTTGCACATTGTCAGTGTGAAAGCAAAGATGAATTTCATATTTAGACTGTGCAACCTGCAGATTTCATTTGTTAAACCTTCCAGTTGGTACTGGCGTTCTCTCATACATGTGTGCATAATAGTATGGAAAAAACCTCCTGTTTTGTTGTATCCATATTTATCAGTTTGGTTGAGTTATGGAAAAGCCTGTCCTTTGCTTTGTGTATTTGCTCATTTGGAAACCTTGTATAGTTTATAGAGACACTAGTGATTTGTTCCCCAGCCTCCCTGTGGATTTTGTTCCATATTACAATCTAATTCCACCTCCCTGTCCCATACTCCTGAGCTGTTAATTTGTACATTTTGATGCAGTTTGTTTCATCCTGTGTTTTTGTAATCCAAACTGAATGTAACGAGCTGTGTGCTTTAGGGACCTGGCTTTGCTTTGCCAATTAGAACAAAGTGGTTACTGAGTAAGAGTATGTTTTAAATAAAACATGGCACCTCTGAGTGGTGTGATACTTATTTGGGAATAAAATAGATGGTTTTAACTCTTTGACTGACAAAGAAGAGCCATTCCAAAAGATCATTCATATGTATACACACACACACACACATACACACACACACATTTTTTTTAAAGAAGGGTAAAGTTTACCTCCATAAAATGTGGTTTTACAAGTTTCTTTAGGTAACTAAATAAATTTAAAGGTTTGTAATTAAAAATACACTTTTTTCCTTCATGAGCATTTGAGACATGTTAGCAAAATTCTCTAAATTTCTGAATATTGAACCAATGGCTGCTGCTGAATTTTGATTTTTTTCATGTTTAGAAAGGTGAGGGTATATGAAACCAATAGGTATGTTAGCCTCTTTTTATTTTCATAATGTATCAAGCCAAGTTTTCGATTTAATGGTGACACTCCTTCCCCCAGAGATACTTAAAAATTGTAAAAATTATGAAGGTGAATGTAAGCTTCTACAATCTTGTGGGAATATTATTTTCAGATAATTGAATTTTGAGCCATCAATGACTTAAGGCTATTTGGAAGTTTAGCTGCACTTGCATCAAACATTTACAGCACAGATGTTTCTGAATAGATCTTCATAGGCTAATAGTTTACTAATTCACGTCATAGAGAGACCCTCATAAGTTACTTCTGTTATTGTATTTGCATCTACCCTAAAAATAGAGTTCTTTTTTTAGCTGATATAGCAGATAAACTCTGTAATTCATCTTTTGCATAAGGAAAACATAAAACTTAACTTTGAAGAAAAAGTGGGACTGTATCAAAAACTTTGAAATAGAAACATCAAGGGAAAAGCTAGACGTAGAGACTTGGTGATGGGCTTATACATTATAGCATGTATAACCTATGCAAACGAGAGAACAAAAGGAATGCATTTCTGTAGAATAGTTCAATTAAAAAGTATGTAGCAGTATCATGTTGAAAAAAAAGTTTCTAGAAAAATGAGCTCTGTACTAGAGGAGGCCAGTTAATTGGACTAAGTGAAACTAAACATAGGCATTTCTAACATTGTACTGGTACAGGAAAGTCTTGCAAGCCCTGCTGATGGTTTGAAGAGACAGTCGTTTTAACAGTATTACTAAATACTCTGTACTTCAGATTTGAAAATTAACCTCCATATTGCTAGTACTTTAAATTGTCCAGTTTTCTGAGTAAAGATGTTAAAGTTTAAATGTGCTTCCATCTTCTCCTTAATGCTCTTTTAACCTGTTGCTAAACTGACAGTCCAGGAGATTGAATTTTGTTTAAAAATATTTGACATCTGTAGAGAACACTGAATTTTCCAGCTTTGCATAAAGTGACAGTGTTTTCCTCAACTCATATGGCTTAGGATCCAGTAGCTGTTAATTTCCATGCGTGAAGCACAAATTAATGTCAGGAAGTCTTTCTCAAAAATTATTTTCATTCAGGTCCTAGGCTTCCAATGGCAACTGAAAGCTGGGTTATTCATTTCCCCTATACCTGTTACTCAGTGTACATCATAAGTATTTGTAAACACTAATTTTGCTTTTAGGAAGTCTAGAAGTGCGAGTCCCATTAATCATGTGATACTAGGAAATGGTGATCATAGAATATTTGAGTGGAAAGATTTTTAGAGCCCTTTTCTATCCAAAACACTGGTACTTACTCCAAATGTCTACTGAATTAATGAGTTTCAAAGTAAACTGAGGTGGTGAGGGCAAAGTGGCTTATTATTTCATCTTTTATTTGCATACTTCAACCTCAGTTTCCTTTCTCCTTCCAGTGTTACTATGCTATATTAGTAATCTTGAAGATGAGACTAGAAATAAATCTATAACAAAGTTGCAACAACCCTTTAATTTGTAGATCCTGCTTTAGGATTATATGCCTTTTTCTGTTTACTGTCTGTAATTCATTTGCTGATAGCCTTGCAGGCAAACATTCATTGTTCTGTAGAGTTGGTACAGTTGTCAAATTTTTGTGTATTTGTGTGTATGTGGGTGCGTGCATATGCATACAGTTATTTAGATATGTTGATTATAATTTTTTAATTAAGTTTTTATTTAAGTATGACACTTGGATTTTATATGAGATTTTATAACATATAGCAATTAAAAGAACTAAAATGTCCAAAAACATTTTCTATATCATTAGTACCTTAAAGAAATTTCCCCAAACTCAATGAAAATCTTTGTTATAGATTTTTAAAAAACCCATAGTAAAGCGTTTCATGTTCTAAGATACATACTCTGTGGAAATGGATAATTTTTATAGTGTCCCTCTGTCAAGTAGCCTGGGTTTATAAAATATCACAGAGATGAAATTCTTTTCTCAAAATCCCTACATGGCCCTGCAAGAGGAGGAGCCTAAAAAAAGAAAAGAGAAAAGAGGAAAAACTGTATGTTTCCCTTGGGTCAAAATTTGTCTTCATTGAATGGGAAAGACAAAACTAATGAATCTGTTTTTCTTTTGTGATGACTGAGGTCTTGTGTTTTGACCTACAGTGTGTATCACGTGGAAAAATGTGCCTGTTACAACTTGGGTAGCAGTTTGAGAACTTAAGTAATGACAATACCAGGTACTTAATATTTTTTCTTTTGGGCTGATACCAGTGGACTGGGGGAGGTCCCCAAATGTCAGTGGGACCTCAGCTCTGATGAGTGTTCAGGCTCTTGACAGTGTCTCCAGTAGGAATTCAAGGATGAGTTGGAAAATAGTGAAATGTACTAAGATTTATTGCAAAGTGAGAAGTACATGCTCAGCAAAGGGGAGTGCGGGCGTACTCAAGACAGGGTTTGGCTTCTATCTTTATGGGTTTCTTTAATCAAGGGATGGAATATTCATGAAGATTTCTGGAAAAAGGTGAAAATTTCTCAACTTTAGTGCTACCCATTTTTACACCAGTATGGGTGCTCCTGGAACTGTCTTGGCATTGGTGGGTGTGATTTAGTATGTTAATGAGCATATAATGAGGTCCTAGGTGAGACCTGGGTCAAATCCAGTGCCACGTTGGGTCTACTTGGTCTTAGCTAGCTTGACCAACATTCTGCTTTTCAGGGTCTTCTCGGCTCCTAGCTTATATATGTATTCTAACAGTTTCCTTTTTGCTAGTCATGTGAAACTGCTGCCTGGAATTTTCTATTCTCCCTCGACCACCCTGTATTATTCCTGTCTCAGGGCTTGGGAGAAACTATATGGTATTCCGGAAAAATACCACGTGGAGGCAGATAATTTTGGACAATGGGAAATTTTGCATTGGAAGATCATTGACATAGTCTTTTTTTCAAGACAGAGTCTCCCTCTGTCTCCCAGGCTAGATTGCAGTGGTGCAGTCTCGGCTCACTGCAACCTCTGCCTCTCCGGTCCAAACAGTTCTTCTGCCTCAGCCTCCCTGCACCACCATGCCTGGCTAATTTTTGTATTTTTAGTAGAGAGAAGGTTTTGCCATGTTGGCTAGTCTAGTATCGAACTCCTGAACGCCAGTGATCCGCCTGGGCCTCCCTAAGTGTTAGGATTATAGGCGTGAGCCACTGTGTCCGGCTGACATAGTCTTATTTTAGTTATCAGTGGTAATTTATTTTTGGACACACCATATGGTTTAATCTTTACAAAGCAAAAATGAATGTCTTGTCTAAAACACTGTTTTATATAGTTGTCATATAAAATACCCAACTTTGTTTTAGCAGACTTTTTCCTTTTTTGGTGTCAATATTCTGAGCTTATGAAAAGCACAGCTCTTGCTTGAGTGCTTGTCAGACACCTGGATACCTGAGGCACTGCTGGTTACCACTTCTTGTTAAAATTTGGTCAGTGATTCTTGTTGCATTATAAATTAAAATTCAGAGAAACAACCCCACCCTAACATCAGAGTAGTGTTTTTGGTATCTTAAAGGGCTGGTGTGCTTTGTTTAGTGGCTCCATTGAAAGGCTGCCTGGGACTTCTGTCTGAATTTTAGATGGACATAAATACATCGTGGAGGTTCAGAGTGAGGGAATAATGGGGAATGTAAAGGCATACAAGTCTGTTTTTTAAAAACTGCAACCAAGGGAACCTTTTCAAAGTACTCTGTAAAGGTCAAGTGTCTTGTATTTCCTACCTGATCTCTGTGTGACTGAATGGAGGCTATTTCACTTCTGATTTATAAGATATATACCGTGAGTCAAGGTTTTGTGAACATCTGACATTGTTAGCGCTTTTGTCTTTTGCATGGCTCTACATTTAGAGAAGCCCTTCCCTATAGGCCTTTGTTGTACAACTTAAAAGAGCAACAACCTTAGAAAAGTAATTGGATTTTTCAAAACACAGAATTACGATTTCCCCCCCAATTCCTTCATGCACACTGTAAAGTTACCAGGATACCCTTTCCCAGTAGTTTAAAATTGTGACCTATTTTTTTCCCCCTTTTGGTGTCCTGAGGGTTCGGGGAGAGGGAAGCATTAATTTTTTACTAATTTCCCTTGAATTCACCAGTGCTTTAATTTCTCACAGCATTGTCAAAGAATTGATGTTTATGCTGTTTTGGAAACTGGCTTTTAGCAAGTGTTTTTGCTATAGCATGAATGAACCTTGACAACATTATGCTAAGTGAAATAAGCCAGTCACAAAAAGAACAAATACCGTATGATTCTGCTTACATGACAAACCTACAGTAGTCATATTCATAGAGACAAATAGAAGGGTGGTTTCCAGGGGCTAGAGGGTGGGGGAACTGGAGAGTTGTTTAATGGATAAAGAAAGTCAATTTGGGAAGATGAAAAAAAGCTGTGGAGATGGGTGTTAGTGGCAGTAGTTTGCACGACAATGTGAATGTACTTAATGCCACTGGAACTGTATGATTAAAAACGGTTAAGATGGTAAATTTTATGTTATGTGCATCTTACCCCAATTAAAGATAATGATTAAAATAGTGTTTACTTCTGAGTACAGTTTAGTTCTTTACATTTGCCAAAATCTTTGTTCAAATTTCTTTTAAAATTCTATTAACAGGAGGGGTTGAGTGTGAATATTTCATCTTGTTCTGTGACAATAAACTAGTCATCTACAGTAGAGAGCAGAAAATAAAAAATATTTCCAGAAATAAAACTGAGATTTAAAAACAACTTAATTTTTTTCCTTCTCATATTTATCTGTGTAGGTGATATCATAACAGGCATAATTTATATTATTTATATGATTAAGTTAAAAAAATTGTAGTGGCTTTCATTTTGGGCAAGCTACTTTACCTGAAATATTAGTTTCCTCATTTGTCAAATCAGGGGTTACTATACCTCCTTCCCTGGGGATAAAATTAGAAGATATAGGTGAAATCTCTTTAAAGGTTTTTTATTAAAGTACTACATGTATGTAGTTTGAAAAGTCAGAATATTACATGTAACAAAATGCTCTGCCCTTTCTACTCCAGGTTTCCCCACATGCAGTAATTGAGAGGAAGTTCCCCCACATGCAATAATGACTCTGAGTTCTGTCTGCTGTTTCTTCTAAACTTATACTTCTCCATATTTATGATTAATATACATATATTGCTGACTTTTTGATTTATCAGTTATACACTTTTTTTTTTACCTTGTTGTGATATATAAAGCCTTTGCTTTCTTATACCACCATCTCCTATTCCCCCCAACATATTTATAGTGAAATTTTGATTAAATAATTCTTCAGTATTTACCTTTTTATGGGTATATAAACATTATGACTTTGAAGTGTTTAGCTTAGTATTTCCTTTGTTTTTTCCCCTTCCTAGAGGATTTTCCAGAGATCTTTCTGTTACTTCTATTTTTATTCTATTGTGCTCAAGAAACATTTTGTATGATCCTCATTCATTTATTGAGACTTGTTTTATGACAAAATATGTCTTGGAAAATGTTTTGTTTGTATTTGAAAAGAATGTGCATTCTGCTGTTGTTGAGTAGTGTGTTCTTCAAGTGTCAGGTCAGGTTGGTTGACAGTGTTCAAGTTTCCATGTCTGTTGATTTTTTGCTTACTTGTTCTGTCAGTAACAGAGAGGGATAGTGAAATAGCTGAATACAATCATGGATTAAAGCAATTTTTTTCTTATATTTATATCATATTTAGCTTCATGTGTTTTGAAGCTCTGTTACTAGGTACATAAATATTTAGGATTTTTACATCTTTATAAGTTGATCCCTTCATCATTATGAAATGATCATTTTAATTACAGATAATGTTATTTGTTGTGAAATTTACCTTGAGGTTAATTTAGCCATGCTAGCTTTCTTTTGGTTAATGTTCACATGGCATAATTTGTTCTTTCTGTTT
Organism: Macaca mulatta; assembly: GCF_049350105.2. Taxonomy (NCBI): domain Eukaryota; kingdom Metazoa; phylum Chordata; class Mammalia; order Primates; family Cercopithecidae; genus Macaca; species Macaca mulatta. The sequence goes on along the minus strand of NC_133409.1, from coordinate 144,276,037 downwards.
TCTTTCCTACTTTTATTTTTAAGTTTAGGGGGTACATGGGCACATTTGTTACATGGGTAAGTTATGTGTCATGGGAGTTTGGTGTACAGATTCGTCACCCAGGTGATGAGCATAGTACCCAATAAATAGTTTTTTGATCCTCACCCTCCTCCCATCCTCCACCCTTAAATAGGCCTCCATATCTATATTTGCCTTGTGTCCATGTGTACTTAATGTTTAGCTTCCACTTATAAGTGAGAACATGTGGTATTTCGTTTTCTGTTCCTGTGTGTGTTTGCTAAGGATAATGACTTCCAGCTCCATCCATGTTCCTGCAGAGGACATGATCTTGTTCTTTTTTATGACCACATAGTATTCTATGGTGTATATGTACCACATTTTCTTTATCCAGAGTATCATTGTTGGGCATTTAGGTTGATTCCATGTCTTTGCTATTGTGAATATTGCTGCAGTGAACATATATGTACATGTGTCTTTATAATAGAATGATTTATACTCCTTTGGGTATTTATATTCCTTTAGGTATGTGAATCCAGCAGTAGATTGCTGGGTCAAATGGTAGTTCTGTTTTGTTCTTTGAGAAATCTCCAAACTGCTTTCTGCAGTGGCTGTACTAATTTACTTTCCCACCAGCAGTGTATAAGCATTCTCTTTCCTCTGCAGCCTCACCGGCATCTGCTATTTTTTGACTCTTTAGTAATATTTTGACTGGTATGAGACGATATCTCATTGTTGCTTTGATTTGCATTTCTCTAATGATTAGTGATTTTCAGCATTTTCTCATGTTTGTTGGCCATGTATTTGTCTTTTGAGAAGTGTCTGTTCATGTCCATTGCCCATTTTTAAATGGGGTTATGTGGTTGGTTGTTAATTTAAGTTCTTATTGTGTGGGGAAGACTCTCTGTTTTTCCTCTACTGTCATACCACAGCAATTTATGCAAAGAAAACTCCCGTGACCAAATGTGTGTGTGGGGCGGGTCTCTCCCCACCACCAAGCAGTGGACACCAGCCGGGTATCCTCCAATTAATTCTGACACTATCTACCTGGAGGTATAGTGCTAGATCCCACAGGTTAAGGGCTCCTTTCCCGAGACTGCTCCCTTCTTTCCCCACCAGTTGCAAGCCCAGGCCTCCGGAACTTCTGACACACACATCAAGTTGGGATTCCCACAACCCCCTTTGGTTTCGATTAATTTGTTAGGGCAGTTCACAGAACTCAGAGAAACACATGTACTAAGAAGGATATTTTAAAGGGTACAGATAAATAGCCAGATAAAGAGGTACATAGGGTGAGGTCTGGAAAGGTCCCAAGCTCTGGAGCTTCTGACCCTGAGGAGATGGGGTACATCACCCTCCCTGCTCATGGAAGAGTTCTTCTTCATCTTCCTCTTGGCCTACACATGTTCAGCTCTCTGGAAGCTTACTGAACCCTCTCTTCTTGGGTCTTTATGGAAGCTTCATGACATTATCATTTCTTCCCGCAGGGTATACAGTGGGACCCTCTCATGGGAGGGTCTTAAGGACCCACAATCAGAAAAGACAGGGGAACATGAGCGAGGAACTGTGGATTCTGGATATTGGACCTTTGTTGGGTGCATAGTTTGCAAATATTTTCTCCCATTCTGTAGGTTGTCTGTTGATAATTTCTTTTAATGTGGAGAAGCTCTTTACTTAGGTCCCACTTGTTAATTTTTGTTGCAATTGCTTTTAGAGTCTTCTTGAAATCTAGGTTTTCTTCTGGGTTTTCATAGCTCTAGGTTTTACATTTAAGTCTTTAATCCATCTTGAGTTGATTTTTGTATGTGGTAAAAGGAAGGAGTCCAGTTTCAATCTTCTAGCCAATTATTCCAGTACCATTTGTTAAATAGGGAGTCCCTTTTCCATTGCTTGTTTTTGTTGACTTGGTTTTTTTTTTTGGTCAGAGTCTCGCTCTGTCACCCAGGTTGGAGTGCAGCGGCGTAATCTTGGCTCACTGCAACCTCTGTCCCCCGGATTCAAGAGACTCTCCTGCCTCAGCCTCCTGAGTAGCTAGGATTACAAGCGCCTGCCACCATGCCTGGCTAATTTTTTTGTATTTTTGTAGAGATGGGGTTTCACAATGCTGGCCAGGCTGGTCTCAAACTCCTGACCTCAGATGATCCGCCCACCTTGGCCTCCCAAAGTGCTGGGATTACAGGGATGAGCCACTGTGCCCGGCCTGTTGATACTTGTTCATGGTTGTAGTTGTATGGCTTTATTTTGCATTCTCTAACCTGTTCCAGTGGCCTGTTTTGTACCAGTACTATGCTGTTCTGGTTACTATAGTTTGAAGGTGGGTAATGTGATGCCTCCAGATTTGTTCTTGTTGCTTAGGATTGCTTTGACTGTTCGGGCTCTTTCTTGGTATCATATGAATTTTAGAATAGTTTTCTTACTAATTCTATGAAAAATGTCTTTGTAGTTTGATGGGAATAGCATGGAATGTGTAAATTGCTTTGGGCCATATGGCCATTTTAACAATATTGATTCTTCCTATCCATGAGCATGGAATGTTTTCCATTTGTTTGTGTCATCTCTGATTTCTTTCAGCAGTGTTTTATAATTCTTGTAGAGATCTTTCACCTCCCTGGTTAGCTGTATTCCTAGGTGTTTTGTTTTAGTTTTATTTTTTTGTGGCTGCTGTAGAAATGGGATTACAGTCTTGATTTGGCTCTCAGCTTGGACATTGTTGATGTATGGAAATGCTGCTGATATTTGTCTGTTGATTTTGTATCCTGGAATTTTGTATCCAGGGAATGTGCCTGTTCCCACAAGGCAAGGTTGAAACTCTCAATTCATGGGACACTGTTGAGTACAGGAGACATCTTGCCTCAAAAGCATAGAATAATTAGTCCTAGACTGTGAATTGTGAGTACTGGGATAGGGAGTGAGCAAGGCTGGCACACTCATTCCCATGACCACATACTTTCTCATATTTTCTCATCAGGCCAAGCTGATCAAATGTATTCAAACCCTGCATTAAGAAAATTTAAGACTCCTTTCCCCTTCTCCTTCCCCTTCCCCTTCCCCTTCCCCTTCCCCTTCCCCTTCTCTGTGTTGCTGTTTCCGTCTCTGAACAGAGTTTTCAGTCACTGAACAGAGTAAGAAAATTGATTGCCTATGCTTGTAGGGGATGGGGAGGTTGGTTTAGAGTCGGGGTGGAGGGTTGTTGATGAACTGGGGTTTGGACTCAGCTTGAGATAATTTGGGAAGTGCATATATTCCATAGGTACTCAGAATTTGGAACTCTGTGAAACATCTAAAATCAATTTTGAAAAGTTGTCACATTAAGATGAGGTCCTTGTACATAGCTAGTATTCATTAAATGTTTGTAAAACAAAATAATAGAGTTGAAGCTTACTGTGCTCAGGGCGATATTTCTAAAACTTGAGCATGTACCTGGAGGGGCTGTTAAAACTCATATTGCTGGGTCACACTCCACAGAGTTTCTGATTTAGGAGGCATGAGGGTGGACTGGAACCATTTGTGTGTCTTAAAAGTTCCCAGGTGCTGCAGTGGTCTACAGATGACATGTTGAGAACCACTGGCTTACAGAAGTAAATAGAACACAAAGGAATGCTCAGATCCTCGGAGGAGGAAGAAGAAAAGGAGATAAATAAAGTCACGTAGGTCACCACCGTCAGTCGTTAGAGTTAGATGACACTAGTGACATAGATTATAGAAAGGGGATATTTTAGGATTTCAGGCTTGGGTAACAAATGACATCAAGTAAGGTAGGGAGATTAAAATGAATGAGAAATGATTATTGGATTTAATGAATACTGTTATTTGTGATCTTGGAGAGCAGTGTTTATCTTTTTGGGGTCACAGAACTTTGAAAACTGATGAAAGCTGTGGAACCCTTTAGAAAAATGTGCAAGTGCTCATAGTTTTGCATATATTTCTAAGGAGGTTCATGAATTTTATTGAGGCACTTGCATCTGAAGTAATTGAGGCACTTACATCTGCTTTAGGATGGATGGTCTTATTAAGAGTGCTAAAGTGTGGAAGCCAAATGTGAAGAGGGAAAGTGTGGGAAGAAGGAAGTAATTGTGGATATGAACAGTCCTTCAGGATTGCAAAGACTTTTGGGAGTGAACTGATAATTGTCCAGTTTCCTTACTTGGAGGTCTAAGCCTGTGATAGTCTTCACATCTCGCTGAGTTTTTAGGATACTATGAAAAAAAATGTACTCATTTATGAAAACTGAAATGACCCATGGCTTTCCTGACTTCCTGGTCACTTGTTTCTTTGCTGCTCTTCAGCTCTGGTGTGATCAGAGTTATTGACTGTTTTTGAAATGATTCAGTCTTTTAGTCTTTCTGTCATGTGTTAAGCAAGTTCCCCCCCTTTGTTTCCCTCTTTCATGAAAAACGCAAATTACCTTTTTTCCAAAAGAACTGATTATTCTATAACTTGCCAATTCTAGTGGAAACATATTACCATTTCTTATATCCTTAGTCTCATGCTCTGAACTTGGCATCAATTGTTTTTTTTTTTATTGAATTCCAGGGCTCTTTTTGTTTATTGTGTAACCTTGGACAAGTGACATAAATTTCTCGGAGTCTCAGTTTGCACTTGTTCTTGGTGGGAATGGTGATATAACCTGCTTTACAGTAGGTTTTTAAGGATCGAATAAATTAGGCAGTTACTAAACTTTCAACATATGTACATGTAAGTTATTTCTTATTAGGTACAGTGTAATAAAATACATTGGTAAGCAATGCTAGGGTCATCTAAATTTGTTTTTTTCTCAAACAGAACATTTGACTGTAGTATCTTGAAACTAGAAGCTGGTATGGAAGAATCGTTGCACAGATGTAAAATGATGGATGGAATGAAAATAGAGTTGCCAGCTACTTTCTAGCTAAGAAATGTGGTAGAACTCTACCCTTAGTTGTTTTCAAGGAGATATGATCTACTCTAGGAAACTTGTCAGTACTTTTATATGCTGGTTGCATATGGACCTAGACCGAAATTATAAGGAAAAGCAGCAGGACCCTGGTAAATATTCCTGGTGAGATAATTTATGCATATGCCTTTGGAGAATAACTCCAATATGCTGTGTATGTGACATATAGGGTGTTATGCTCTATGATTTGTTTCACTATATTTAATCCAAAAATCTTGTACACAAATCAAATAGACTGGACCAGATCAATGAGATCAATAATAAAAGTAAATTTGGATTTTTTTTTCTTCGAAAGAATTTATAATATGACTATGGACAGACAAGTAGTCATAAAATTTTAAAAATATTTGTGTTTATGCTTTAGTGGTGTCCATTCAGATCTATAAATTTTCAGTACAAAAATATGATTTAAAAAATTGCTCATTTAGGCTGGGCGTGATGGCTCACACTTGTAATGCCACCTGTAATGCCAGCACTTTGGGAGACCAAGGTGGGCACATCACCTGAGGTCAGGAGTTCAAGACCAGCCAGACCAACATGGTGAAACCCCATCTCTACTGAAAACACAAAAACTAGCTGGGCATGGTGGTGGGTACTTGTAATCCCAGCTACTCGGGAAGCTGAGGTAGGAGAATTGCTTGAACCTGGGAGGTGGAGGTTGCAATGAACTGAGATTGTACCACTGCACTTCAGCCTGAATAACAGAACAAGACTCCGTCTCCAAAAAAAGAATTCTCGTTTAGGTAGATTCTGAACCATTTTACGTAAATGAGATTAAAAAAATAATGCTATGTTTCTACCGTCACTAATTAGCAATCCTGGTAGCAAAACATTTGACTTAAGATAATGAGCACTTGAATTGACTTATACTTAGGAAAAAACGTGGAACTACATGGTCATAGCAGTTAAGCTTGGGACGAGTATGTATGCATCACCTTTTCTTCCACACTTAAGACTTCTAAAAAACCTTGCTTAGCTTTTCAGGACACCCCCCACCCCTAGCCCCACCGAGGGACAAAATGTACCTTGTGTTTACATTGCTGGTACTTGACAATTGTAAATTTCCATAGGGATAGATGTGAATTCTGGTAAAATTTCTCCCCAAAGCTTGCTTCATTTATTTTCCAAGCTTTAAGATGACTGGCCCCCATTAATGTGCCTGTAAAGTCTGAACCTTAGTCAAAAGTACAGAAATGGTGAAAGGGCTTTAGGAACCAAAATCCTGCCGTAGATTTTATCACCAACATGTTTCCTCTGGGTCATTACTCATTTGTTGGCTTCAGTGGAAGTATTGATGAAGTATTGGTGAAGAATGAAAGAGCTAAGTCCTTGGGGTGTAGAAGTGGGATAGTAAGCTGAGGTGTGGCATTCTCGTCAGCCCCCATTTCACCTTCTGAATTCGCTTAAATGCAAGACTTTGCTTTTGTGCTGGTTTTAACCAATGTGATGCAGCATAGCCTAACACAACACAGTGGTTTGTAAATCAGGCTCCAGTCTAGTTCTGTGACATTAATGTGTAACGACAGAAAATGTTTCAACATTATCAATACAATTTCTCTCCACGGTAGTGATGGTTTCCTGCAAATGCACTTAGTCTGATTTCATCAAAATGGAAATGTTAACACTGGAATTACATAGATGGCTCCAAATCCAGAAATTCTGTCCACTGTTGTTAAGTGAATGAACAGTGTCAAGAATGGATTTTTACTTAATTTTTTTTAGAGCCTAAAGTATTAATAGCATAACTATTTTCTAACGGTTGTGGTAGTATTCCATTTTTGTTGCTTTACTAAATGTCAGTTTGAATAACATGGATTCATATTATGTATAGAAATAATGATTTCACATAAATTGTCAAATATATAAATGTAATATTTGAATATATAAGAATTTGATGTGGACATTATTGGAACTTACTATAAAAGACCTTACACTTGTGATCTTTGCTTCTTATGGACAAGCATTTTCTGGAGCTATTTCCTGGTTGTATCTGTACTTTGAAAGTCTTTCCATTAAATTGGGATAACTTTCGTCTTCTAGATCCAGAATTAAATTGAGACTAAATAGAGGCTAGTTCCTCAGGCTTACAATTTAAACAGTTTTCTTCTTGAGAACACTTATAACCTAACCTGGGTGAAACTTGAGACGATGAATTCTGTATGGAAATAAATTGCATTTGTTCAAAAGATTTTCTTGAATATCTGCTATGTTTACTGCCTTACATTAAGCACTTTAGGGAGAAGTAAATATATACTTCTTACTCTCAAAATCCTTGAAGTCTAATTGGGGAGGGTAGCCATAAGCATTGAAATAGCAACACAGTATTTCAAGCAAGACCGCTGAAATGTGTTCTGAAATCTTCAAGATACCACAGTGTAGCATATATCTTTCTTAGCTATAAAATGGGGATAATAATAACCCTACTTATTTTTCTGAGAATTAATTGAAATCCTGTGTTAAATAAAATAGTAAAACCACACTGAGCTGGTCAGCTTTAGGCACACTGACCAGCCAAGTAACTCATGCCTGCAAAGCTGTCCTACAACCCAGGAAATTCAGATTCATACTTAGCAAAATCATATGTTATATGCAGTGAACTTTGAAACCTCAAATGTCAGATCCTTGAATGCCAAGTGTTTAGTGTGACAAACATTTCAAGTCTGTGTTGCCAGCACACATTCATATACATACACCCTTTACTCTGGACGGAAGGCAATGGGGAGTACCATCAGTGATGTTTGCCTGAGCATGGCAACTTAATTCCTTTGTGGAACTGCTCGCTTTCCATGAATTACATCCTCCTAGCACGAACAGATTCTGCTGATGTTCAGACAACTACCTTACAATCCTGTAGCTACCTTCCCGTGTGTGCCTTCCATTTATAAGTAAAGGGGAATAAAGGGAAGTTTAGAAAATGTGCTGTATTTACTTGTTCATTCATTCTAAGTACAGAAACTTCTCTCGTCAAAGTTTTTACTCATCTCCAAGTTAAATGACATTTATCAATTCTGAGAGTTCTTCCCCACGCCTTTCCCTACCCCTTGGGGAAAAAAAATTGGCTAGTTTCAGTGGTTCACACCTGTAACCCCAGCACTTTGGGAAGCTGAAGCAAGAGGGTCACTTGAATCCAGGCGTTTGAGACCAACCTGGGCAACATAATGAGACCCCACCTCTACAAAAAATTTAAAAAATAATCAGCCGGGTGTGGTGGGATGTACCTGTAGTCCTAGCTACTCAGAAGGCTGAGGTGAGGGGATTGCTTGAGCCTGGGATATTGAGACCGCAGTGTTCTGTGATCGCACTGCTACGTTCAGCCTGGGTGATAGAGTGAGACTCTGTTTCAAAAATTAATAATCAGTGCTCTTAGGATATCTGATTCCAGGACTTGGCTCTTGGATGTCGTTTCTGGGTCTGCTGCCTTGGGTCACCAGAGGGGAGCCCACTCCCCTGAAAAGTAAGTCACTGCTAGGTGGTAGTTGGGCAGTACTCCCTGTGGACCTGAGGTGTCAGTGGACACGAGGTGAGGCTCCTCTGCCTTTGGAAAGGGGAGAGAAGAGTAGGAAGGACTGTGTCTCGTGGTTTGGTTGCCAGCTCAGCCGCAATACAGTAGAACAGCACGTGGACATCTAAGGTTTTTGACTGTGGTCTCTGGCTCCAGGATAGCACCTCTGGCCCCACCAGGAGCCTGGGGGAGCTTGCTGTCCTGAAGGGAAGGACGTAGGTCTGGCTGGCTTTGCTACCTGCTGATTGTAGAGCCCTAGGACATTGAGCAAACAGAGGTGGCAGCCAGGGTGTGGTTACAGTAGGCCTTGGGTGAAACCCAGTGCTGTGCTGGCTTCAGGTTTGACCCAGCGAAGTCCTAGAGCTGGTGGCTACAGGAGTACTTGTGTCAGTCCACCCCCATCTCCAAGTGGCTCAGAGCAGAGAGAGAGAAAGAGAGATTCCATTTGTTTGGGAGAAAGTAAAGGAAGAAAACAAGAGTCTTTTTCTAGTAATCCAGAGAACTCAGTCCAAGACCCTCAAGGTGGTACCTCTTAAGAGTCTGCAAGAAACACAGTGCTCCTGGGCTTGAGGTCCCCCGTAAAGCAGATACAGCTTAGATCACCACACCTAAGTCCTTTAGAATGTCTAGGCCTTTCCAAGAAGGATGGGTACAAACAAGCCCAAACTGCAAAGACTACAATAAATACCTAATTCTTCAATGCCCAGACACAGATGAATGTCTACAGGTATCAGGATGATCGAAGAAAACATGACTTTACCAAATGAACTAAATAGGGCACCTGGGACAAATCCTGAAGAAATAGAGATATCTGACCTTTCAGACAGAGAATTCAAGACATCTGTTTTGAGGAAACTCCAAGAAATTTGAGATAACACAGAAGGAATTCAGAATTCTGTCAGATAAATGTAAGAGCGTGAAATAACAAGAATTAGGCAGAAATTCTGAAGTTGAAAAATGAAACTGGCGTACTGAAGAATGCATCAGAGTCTTTTAACGGCAGAATTGACCAAACAGAAGAAAGGATTAGTGAGCTTGAAGACATGCTGTTTGAAAATACACAGGCAAAAGAAAGGGTAACAATGAAGAATGCTTACAGGATCTAGAGAATAGATGTAAAAGGACAAATCTAAGAGTTATTGGGCTTAAAGAGGAGGTAGAGATAGTGATAGGCATAGAAAGTTTATTCAAAGGGATAACAGGAAACTTTCCTAATCTAGAGAAAACTATCAGTATCAAAGTACATGTGAGAGGTGAAGCCGACTGGGCTTCTGGGTCAGTGGGGACTTGGATAACTTTTCTGTCTAGCTAAAGGATTGTAAATGCACCAATCAGCACTCTGTGTCTAGCTAAAGGTTCGTAAACACACCAATCAGCACTCTGGAAAAGTGCACCAATCAGTGCTCTGTGTCTAGATAAAGGTTTGTAAACGCACCAATCAGCACTGTGTAAAAATGGACCAATCAGCGCTCTGTAAAATGGACCAATCAGTAGGATGTGGGTGGGTCCAAATAAGGAAATAAAATGTGGCCACTTAAGCCAACAATGGCAAACCGCTCAGTTCTGCTTCCGCAGGGTGGAAGCTTTGTTCTTTTGCTCTTCACAGTAAATCTTGCTGCTGCTCACTCTTTGGGTCTGCACTACCTTTAAGAGCTATAACACTCACTGCAAAGGTCTGCGGCTTCACTCTTGAAGTCAAGTGAGACCACAAATCCACCGGAAGGAAGAAACTCTGAACACATCTGAACATCTGAAGGAACAAACTCCAGACATACCATCTTTAAGAACTGTAACATTCACTGCAAGGGTCCGTGGCTTCATTCTTGAAGTCAGACCAAGAACCCACTGGAAGGAACCGATTCTGGACACACATGTAGCCTATAGAACACCAAGTGAGTTTAACCCAAAGAAGACTAAAGACATTTAATAATGAAACTCCCAAAGGTCAAGAAATGGAAAAATTTCTTGAAACAAATTATAGTGGAAACACAACATACCAAAACATGTGGGATATAGCCAAAGCAGTACTGGGAGGGAAGTTTATAGCTATTAGTGCCTACATAGAAAAGAAGAAAAACTTCAGATAAACAGTGATGCACCTTAACTAAAAAAGCAAGAGCAAACCAAATCCAAAATTAGTAGAAGAAAAAGTAAAGATCTGAGCAGAAATACATGAATTTGAGATGAGAAACAATACAAAAAATCCATGAAACAGTTGGCGGTTTAAAAGTTAAAAGAGACAAAACTTTAGCCAGAATAAGAAAAAAGAAAAAGATCCAAATAAATAAAATTAGTTTCTAGTTCTTCAGCTTCCATCCTGCTTCATCAATAGCACTAGTAGTCTTTATGATAGTTTCCAGTCTGCTTCTGAATGTCCAGTCTGCTTCTGAATGTAGAAGCCTTCTTTCCTCCCTTTCTTTCTTTGACTTTCTGCTGTTTTTTCCTCTGAGTCTAGAATTTAAAGATGTTCTATTGATCTAGGTGTCAAGCACTCCTAAGATCTCTCTGTTGGATATAGTACTCTATCATACTGCAACAGAGTAAGCCAATAATGCAGGGTACATAAGATATTATAGATAAATAGCTGTGCATTTTCCTGTTCTGTTCCCAAGATCTCAATTATGAGTCTGTTATTTTACAAATCCTACTTTCCTGGAAGAACGTTAACTGTTTTTGACTTGGGCTAGTGTTCCATATATTATAATCCTTTCCATAGTTTGTTCTGTTGTGATTCTATTTCTCCTTCTGTTTCATTCTTCCCCCACCCCCTCAGATTTTCCTTGTCCTCCCTTCTAACTCCTGTAAAAGAAAACAAATCTTTGAGTGCAAATCTTTCCTCAAGACTTCTGGACTATTGCTGTCTGTTCAAAGATCAGGTAATATAGTAAAAGAGATACGGACTTTGATGTCCTGCTCTGATGCCTAGCTGTTATAGGTGGATTTACCCAGTTCTGTATCATATGACTACCCTACCATGCTACAGGACCAGAAGGGGTGCTTGATTCATAAGGTAGCCAGTCTATAACTTCTGACCTGTGTGGCTGTTGGGGAAAATGTGAACTTCTGAGAGAGGCAGAGGAAGATTAAATGCTGGTGATGTGCAGGTGTATTGGGCTGGGCCATCTTTGGTTGTGCAGGTTAAAGAAGATGACCGTGGCAAAGAGAACAAAGCAGAACCACTCATAGTGTCAGTAAGTGCACAGACCCTTAGAGACAGCCAGCCATCTTTGGTTTCTGACATTGATTCAATCCCTGCCTTTGGATCCCTATGAGATGTATGTATGTATACAGTTTATCTTTACTTGAGCCTAGTTAAGTAGACTACTCTTACATATACCATAGAGCAAAGTCAAAATACCCATATTCAAAGAACACCAACTGGTCTATCATGCATTCCGGAATCCCTTCTTCCATCATTTCTCTGTAACTTTACAGTTTTCTTTTATTACTTTATGTGGTTTTCAGGACTCTATGGCTTAGTGATTAAGGGCTTAAGTTCATATCATTTACTGTGGAACTTAGGCAAGTTGTACATCCTCTCTGAGCCTTAGTTTTCTCATCTGGGGAATGAGGGTAGTAATAGGACTTAGATCCCTGTGAGGATTTAGTGAGATACTGTGTGTACAGCATACAGTACCGGGCATGTAGTAAGTGCCCAGTGAATATTAACTTATCGTGTATAAATGTAGGATATGAAAATTAGTGTATTGGTTTTTAAACTATCTGTGGTAAAAGACCAGTTCTTTTTTTCTCTCAACCTATGGCAATTCAATATTTTTGTAAAGTACAATAAAAATAACTAGATTTTTAAAAGCACCGATTGTAAAGACATAAAATATAAGTCCTGATTTTTAAATTATTATATTCAGCAAACTTAATATGTCAAATTATAAAATTTTCTAAGTTCTTACCCTTAATTTCTCTACTTACTTGTTTAGACCAGTAACTACTTATTGATCAGTTACTGGTCTACTTATTTAGACCAGTGACAATTTGCAGACTGGCACTGATCTGTGGACTGTGAGTAGCACTGTCCTGGTATATACAGACAATCTCGTGTATGTCAGAATATATATGCACACACATATAATTGGGAAAAAATACCCCAACCATTTCTATAAGGTTAATAGTAAGTAGCCAGAAGTTCATATATCCATTTCTTGACTTGGACAGTGTACAAGGGACATCTGAGACCCCTGGAATTCCTTTCTTATATGGTTGTTATTCCACTGCTTCCCAGGTGAGGGTTGTCCTTCTTTTTTTTTTTTCCTTTGAGTTGTGCTGTTCTTCCCTTCCTGCTCTTCACTTAATGAGGAAACTATACTCTCTGAAGGCCAGATAAATATACATTGTCTTAGACAAATCAGCTGTGATAAGTAGTTGAGAATAGGATACTGAATACTGCTGTCTTGTGGACTGCAGTGAAGCAATCACTGACAGAAGTTTTTAAATTTGAGACAGGATCTCTGTTACACAGGCTGGAGTGCAATGGCACGATCATGGCTCACTTCAGCCTCGGCCTCCCTGGGTTCAGTAACCTTCCCACCTCAGCCTCCTGAGTAGCTGGGACTATAGGCATGTGCTACCATGCCTAGTTAATGTTAATATTTTTTGTAGAGATGGGGTTTTGCCATGTTACCCAGGCTGGTCTTGAACTCCTGGGCTCAAGGGATCCCCCTGCCTTGACCTCCCTAAGTGCTGGGATTGCAGGTATGAGCCACAATTCCTGGCCCAGAAGAATAACTTTAATGATCCTTTACACAACGGCAAACCAGACTGCATGGTTTGTAGACAAAGGGGGAATGAATCATAGAAGAGGTTGGCATTTGCATTTTCCTTCTATGCAAAGACAGTGACAGACCATGATACAGAATTGCAAACAGCAGGTTCTAGAAATAGTAACTGTGATTGATGACTAAAAAGTCTATATACAAATGCTAGAATGTGACCAGGGTTGGGTATTCTCTTCTAAGTATTTTAGGGAAAACTAAGCCTTACATTATCAGATTTTATTTTCAGAGAAATTAGAATTTTCAATTAAAAAGCACATACAAAGTGCCAGACATTGTGCTAAGGTGCCTGGTATCTCTTACTTAATTCTCACCGTAGATTGATCCTCATTATTCACTGAGCAAACAACATTTAGAGAGATTAAGCAACTTGTCCAGGGCCTCGCAGTTCATAAGTGACTGAACCTGATTTGGAACCTAGGTTTGCCAGACTCATAGTTGAATTTTCTGGGTTTTCCCATAAGTGGATTTTCTGGATTTACCTTAAAAAAAAAAATCACAAATAACTTTGCTGGAACCATTGGAGAAGAAGTTGCCAGCCTGATGCTCTATCACTCCCAAATACTTCAGTGTTTATTTTCTACAAGAACATTTTTCTTTGTAACTAAAACAAAATGTCCAAAATCAGGAAATTAGTATTAATAGATTGTTACCATCTAATCCTCAGGTTTGATAATGTCTTTTATAGCACATGTCCCCATAATGTCCCTTTATTTCCTTCTAGAACAGTTCCCTAGTCTTTTCATGATTTTCATGAACTTGGCACTTTTGGAGATGACAAAGTAGTTATATGTTGTATTTTCCTTGATTTGATTTTATCTGTTATTTCCTCGTGTGATGCAAGCGATGTACCTTTGCAGGAATATCGTGTAATTATGTTGTTCTCATTGTACTCTGTTGTTACAGGGCATACATTTTCAATTTGACTCATTACTAATGATGACCTCTGTAACTGCCTTATTAGGGTGATATCTGCTGGGCTTTAGTACTGTAAAGTTACTCTTCTTGTTTTTGTAATAAATGTTTTGTGGGAAAGTATTTTAAAACTAGGTAAATCTCCATCTTTGTGACACTGTTTACTCATTTAATTTGTATCTACTTATACTCATAGTTTCCTGTTTTATTCAGTGGATTATGATCTTCTGTACCATTATCAGTTTTGATGCTAAAATTGTCCTAGATTTGGCCTGTAAATGCCTCTTCAGGCATTCTGTGTCTATTTTGAGTAGTTTCGATAGTTTCTTGCTTTCTGGCACAAAAAAAGATATTCTGAGCTCACCTTGTACTTTCCCCATCCTAGCCCTAGATAATCAGTCATTTCTCCAAGGAGCCTCAGTTCTTTTTAAGGGAAACAAGTATTTAGAAGCCAAGATCTGGGTAACCAGTGTGCTCATTACCGTTGGGGTTTTGCTACTTCCAGATCCTCTCAGTGGATACGTTTACATTTACCTATATTTTCTATGTTGATTTCTATGTTTAAATATACTGAAAATTGTGAATTAATACTGATAACTCCAGTTCCAACCCAATACCTCAGGGTTCAGTCTCGTTTTCTCACTTTCTTTTACAGTGTTCTCTTACAGCAAGAAACTTGGTTTCCATTATCCTTGATACACTTGCTAAATGATTGGTCTACTTGTATGTTACCAACCTCCCATCTTTGACCCTATTTTCTCCCCTTCATGGATGTCCTGTTTTTCCTTTTTGAGTGTTGACTCCACATTCCAAACACTTCTCCTTTTGATGTAGTCACCCTTTTCTCTCCACATGGGCTCTCAAGTAAATTTACTTGATGATTTTATTTTACTAACATAATCCTCTTGTTTTGATGTTGTTGCTGCCATATGTAAATGATAACATTAAAGGTTCTCTAAAATGATTGTCCTGCTGGTAGGAGAGCACCAACTAGAATATCTAAATGGGAGGAATTGAACATTAGAACTGAAAAATAACATTTTCTGGGATCATCTTGGGTCAATAATTTGTATTCTGCAAGTGATCACAGGACTAGAATTGTTCTTTTGACAAGAAATTGGGATTTAATGGGTTGTCTCTAGAAGTCTCATTAGAGATTTAAAAGAAAAACAAGTTTTAATATTCTGTAGAGGTTGTAGAATGAGATATGTTCCTGGGGTAGGCAAGAGGGCTAGGAATGGATGGGAAAAAAATAAAAGTTTTTATTGAAAGTACTAATTGGGTGAGGCCTAACCATTGATAGGATACTGTGTATTCAGAAAGCCAAAAAAGATACAGAGCTGGGTTAGCGAATACTGGATGCAGACTCCTCCTTGGAGGGGTGAAAAACCAGACCACCTGACGGAGGATCAGTAGGAAGCCTGAAGCTGGGTGTTAATATGGGGGTGTGGTGTTGGTAGTATTTGGTGTGTGCTGCTCCATGGGGAAAATAAGCAGTAAGGATGGCTAGCAGTTACTATGAGAGAGGCTTTAAATCTTTTCAGAGTGAGTACTGGGACAGGGCGTGAGCAAGGCTGGCATACTCATTCCCAAGACCACATGCTTTCTCATGTTTTCTCATCAGGCCAAGCTGATCAAATGTATTCAAACCCTGCATTAAGAAAATTTAAGACCCCCTTCCCCTTCCCCTTCCCCTTCCCCTTCTCTGTGTTGCTTGGGCTGGTTTTAAACTCCTGGTCTCACTTAAGTGATCCTCTCACCTCAGCCTCCCTAGTTGCTGGGATTACTGGTGCAAGCCACCATGCCCAGTTGACCTTGTGTTTTTGAAACATCCAAGTGTGTCCAGTAATCTGGGAGCATTATGAAGTCCTACCCCTAAAATTCTTAAATATATATTTCAATGCAATTAAACTGCAGTCTTGTGTCACTTAACAATGAGGACATGTTCTGAGTGAACTTCCTAGAGTGAACTTGCACAAACCTAGTTGGTGTAGCCTACTACACACCTAGGCTATATGGTATAGGCTGTTGCTCCTAGGCTACAAATCTGTGCAACATGTGACTGTACTGAATACTATAGGCATTTGAAACACAGTGTTAAGTGTTTGTGTGTCTAAACATAGAAAAGGTGTAGTAAAAGTACAGCATTAAAATTTTGTGGTATCAGTGTTGCATATGTGGTTCATCATGTACAGAAATGTTATGTGGCATATGATTGTTTATGCTATTTGCAGTATTTTTAAGCAAGAGAAAGGTATGTAGGGGAAGCAAATACAGATACTTCTTGATTTAAAATTAGGTTACATCCCGGTAAATCCATGGTAAGTTAAAAATACCGTAAGTCAAAAAGGCTGTTAATACCCTTAAGCTGCCAAACATCATAGCTTAGGCTACAGCCTACCTTAAACATGCTTAGAGCACTGACATTAGCCTATAGTTGGGCAAAAATCATCTAACACAAAGCCTGTTTTATAATAAAAGTGCTAAATATCTCATATTTTATTAAATAGTGTACCAAAGTGAAAAACAAAATGGCTGGATGAATACTCAAAGTATGGTTTCTACTGAATGTGTTTTGCTTTTGTACCATGGTAAAGTTGAAAGAGTATGTAATTCAAACCATTGAACATCAGGGAATGTCTGTATATGATAGTGGTCAGAGTTGTGAGTTACTCAGAAGAACTAAAATACTGTGTGTGTGTGGGAGGGGACTTGCTTCAGTGGTTATTGAAATTTGCTTTTTTTTTCTGTTCACCTGTGCCAGATTTGAATATTTGGGAGATGTTTACTCCCTGAAAATCTGAGGGGAACTGCTTCTTTGATGGGAATCTTGCTTAGTAGATTCTTGCTCAATGTTTATTTTTAGGAAACAATCAAATCCCCTTGTGGTTATTAAATTAATTTAGTATCAGGCCGGGCACCAGTGACCTCAGGAGTTTGAGACCAGCCTGACCAACATGGTGAAAACCCCATCTCTACAAAAATCCCAGCTACTTAGGAGGCTGAGACACAAGAATCACTTGAACCCAGGAGGTGGAGGTTGTCAGTGAGCTGAAATGGCGCCATTGCACTCCAGCTTGGGTGACAGAGCAAAATAAATAAATAAATAATTTAGTATCATTAAAATCAGAGAATTTAGAAGTTTTGTTAAGATGTAAAGTCCTGCCCAGAAGAAAAACATATAGGTCAGGGATCAAAAATGTGTCAGATTTTTCATAACAATATGAACAGTTGGTAAGTCTAGGTAAATGGTATATGGCAGATCATTGAATTATGCTTGCAGTTTTCGAAAGTTTGAAGTTAAGTAAAAATTAAAAGTAACAAAAGATTTTGCATGTCAAGGTTCTAGCCTGTTTCTTCTGGTGTACTGAGAGGCCAGAGGAACCCATTCTAGGGACTAAGTATTGACACAATTTGGTTCTGTGGCAAGAATTACCTAGTGTCCTCACTCTAAGGCCCAGTAGGTCAGAGCCCTTGACTCAGATTTCAGGACAAGAAACAGAGAAAGATTGGAATAGGATTGGAATGGAGCCTCCCAGTGATTTTAAAAAACACTTAGTATGGGACCAGGCGTGGTGGCTCACGCCTGTAATCCCAGCACTTTAGGAGGCCAAGGTGGGTTGATCACGAGGTCAGGAGATCGAGACCATCCTGGCTAACATGGTGAAACCCCGTCTCTACTAAAAATATAAAAAATTAGCTGACCGTGGTGTTGGGTGCCTGTAGTCCCAGCTACTCGGGAGGCTGAGGTAGGAGAGTGGTGTGAACTGGAGAGGCAGAGCTTGCAGTGAGCAGAGATCGTGCCACTGCACTCCAGCCTGGGCTACAGAGCGAGACTCCGTCTCAAAACAAACAGACAGACAGACAAACAAACAAAACCCACTAAGTATGCGTTGGTCTAGGACCATCATTTATTCTTCCTCAGTCTTTCTGTGAAGATCCTTGTTGAAAATTTAGATTGATGGTGTAGTTTGTGATGTTGATACAGGTGTATTTGTTCACAGAGATTTGAGTATATTCCTTTCAACCATCAGGAATAACTTTTAGTTTTTGTTTGATCATAATTTTTAGTCTCCATTCTCTGTAAAGTGCTTTACATTTAACAAAGTGCTTTTGTAGTTCTTGTTATTTTGAACCCATGAACTAAGATCTTTTTTCTGAGCCATCTTGTGCCCCAGCCCTTACTTACTGAACCCTCTTATTGTATATACTGAACACATTTTTAAATTGAAGAGATGCTATTCTGTGTATCTTTGCAGGGGAATGAGTCCTGGGTTGGCCATTGTCTTACTAGTTGAGATTAATTTTTTGCTTATACTTGTTGATTTGACTGATTTGACTGTAAATTTGTTGTTGGTGGCTGGATGAAGTTTTCCAGCACATTTCCTCATATTGCCAAGTTCTTCTACAATGACTGAATCTACTCTTCATTACTTCCAGTCAGCAGTCTCACACTTAATTCCAAGGTTTATTTAAGATTTTTTTTTTCTGAAAAAGCAATGCTTGCTTTCCATATTTGCATATTTTTCTCTGCCTGAAGAGCAGAAACAATGGCTTCATCTTGCATTTGTATCAAATTCTTCTCATTGATATATCTTGTCCTTATTAGGTAGTTGTTTCCCAGCTGGGTGCAGTGGCTTATTCCTGTAATCCCAGCACTTGGGAGGTCAAGGCGGGAAGATTGCTTGAGCCTAGGAATTCAAGACCAGTCTGGGCAAAATAGTGAGACCCCATCTGTACAAAATTAAAAAAAAAAAAAAAATTAACCCAGTATGGTGGTGTGTGCCTGTAGTCCCAGCTAGTTGAGAGGTTGAAGTGGGAGGATTGTTTGAGCCCAGAAGGTCAAGGCTGCAGTGAGCCGTTATCTTGCCACTGCACTCCAGCCTGGGCGATAGAGTAAGACCCTGTCTTAGAAAAAATAAAAATAAAATAAAAATCTTTGATTTCCAAAATGATTTTTGGTTGCATAGGAGGGAAAGAAAAAATGGAATATCAAAATTAGTTGTGTATGCTCAGTTTTTCTCCCACTTCCTTCGTTTGGGTTAAACAGCCTCTCTCCTATTTATTTTAACCTGTTTGCAATTTATTAGGCTTGGTAGGACCCAGCTGTTGTACCTCACTTAGCACATTACCCATTTTGCTTTTTTAAAGTGACTGAGGCAGCAGCTGTTCTCCAGCTGCACACAGAAGGCCCACATAAAGCTGGGTTTAGCACATAAGCCCCACTCTATAAGAGCATTAATTCACCAACCCAGTCTTTCTGTTTTGTTAGCCACTCAAAGTCTATACTTGCCTCTGTGAGGCTTCAGAAATAATGGATGAATCTTCTGTTAATGAAAATACACCTCCAGATATAATATACACACTAAGTGTGGTGTTAGAATAACAGATGTGGCTGCTCAGCATTTTTTGGACTCTTGTAGGTATATAGAATTGTGAGAATGTTAATTTTGAGGATCTATAAAGAGTTAGGACTTACCAGTTATGATTTGAAACACTCAAGATTATCTCTTGGAGTCACACACAATAGCTGTTATTTTATTTGAATGAGATCATTAGCAGATTGATAGTTGGACGAGGTGCTATACTTTATGCCTTCTCTTCCCTTTGTAAGGTTTTCAGGCCTATTAATTTTTTTTTTTTTTTTTTTTACAACATTGGGGTAAGATTTTATTTTGGCTGACGGTACTTAAAATGGGCGGATGAGTGATAGATAATATTTGTCTTCACTACTGGCTGTAAACTGGGATTAGAGTAGATTTATTTATTTATTTATTTATTTATTTATTTATTTAGCAGTCAACTAGAAACAAGTGCTGTGAAGTCAGTAATGTATGGCTTTAGTGAAGAGTCCACTTAACTGAAAGTAGACCTGAATTATTCATGCAATTTGCCAACATTTATATCCATTAATAAAGTGGCAGTTTATTTTGAAAAAAACTTTGCACTTACTGAATTTTTGTTGGCATTTCCCTCCCTCGAGTTCATTTGTCAAAGTCATCATGAGTATACTCTGTCAGTATATTCATGGCTTTTAATTGTTTCACTGCTTCTTCTTAGTTTCTGAGTTGCTGATTTGGTAAAACTGTCACGATTTTCTTCTCTGTCAGTTTTCAAATGTTGCAAAGCGGGCAGAACAACTTTGAGTCCCATAGATTATTGATGGTGCTTTGCAAGTAGTTAAATACACCTAAGGTAAAGGAAATTTTATGGGATTAAAAAAAATTCTATGCTCCATTCTAGGTTGATAGTATTTGAAGCAAATTTCATTTCATTGGTGGGTGGCCCCAGTACCTAAACTTTAAAAAGCATGGATTTATAAAACTGTTAACGCCACTTACGAAAATATCTGCAGAACTAAAGAGTTGTGAAAAAGCTATCATCTTTCTCTAAACTTGGTTACTGTGGAGTAGCACTGTCTAATGCAACTTTTTGTAATGATAGAAATGTTCTCTATCTGTGCTATCCAACATGGTAGCTACATGTGGTTATTGAACACTTCAGGTGTGGCTAGTGTGACTTACGAATTGCATTTTCCATTTTATTTAATCGTAGTTAAATAACCACATGTGTCTGTTGCTTTCTGTATTAGATAGCACAACTTTGAAGCATTACACCGAGTACCTAAGCTAGTGTTTCTGAGATAAAATCATCCTTTGTGATATTCCTGAAGCTGAAGAAGACCTATGTATGGCCTGGAGTCAGAAATTGTTGATGACTTGTCTTGATTTTTTCGTGAAATAATTTAAGGGCTGTCTTCTCTTTCAAATCTAGGAAAATTCTGAAATGTTCTTTCTCATCTACTTAGAAAGCATTTACTATCACCTTTTGATGAGCAATACAGTGGTCAGTATATTGTGTTGTAGGTTTGATTAGTTCTCTATCTCAGGGAGACAGCTTTAGTGACTTGAGAGTTTATTGCCTATCTGCAGGAAAATAATAAACTTTTGCTTTACTCAAAATTGTCAGACTTGGAAGTAGGAATAGCAGCTTTTGCCTTTCCACAACAAATAATTATTCTTTTGGCTACTTCACATACCTGCCACCTTTACCTTCATTATTTTCTCTGAAAAAGAAATCTTGGCTTATTGCAACCTCTGCCCCTCCCGTAAGTTCAAGCAATTCTCATGTCTCAGCCTCTGGAGTAGCTGGGATTACAGGAGCCTGCCACCATGCCTGGCTAATTTTTGTATTTTTTAGTAGAGACGGAGTTTCACCATGTTGGCCCGGCTGGTCTCGAACTCCTGACCTCAAGTGATCTGCCCTCCTCGGCCTCCCCAGACTGCTGGGATTACAGGCATGAGCTACTGTGCCCGGCCTGAACTCATACATTATATACTCTCTTTCTCTCTCTCTTTTTTTTTTTTTTTTTTGGAGAAAGGGTCTAGCTGTGTTGCTCAGGCTGGAGGACAGTGATGTGATTACAGCTCACTGCAGCCTCAGCCTTCTAGATTCAGGCAATCCTCCCACCTCAGCCTCCAGAGTAGCTGGAGCTACAGGCGTGTGCTCCAACACCTGGCTAATTTTTGTAGAGATAGGGTCTTGCTGTGCTGCCCAGGCTGGTCTCAAACTCATGGGCTCAAGCGATTGTCCCACCTTGGTCTCCCAACGTGCTGGAATTATATGTGTGAGCCACCATGACCAACTATATACTCTTTTGTTTGGTCTGGCTACTTTCACTCAGCATGTTTTGAGATTCATCTACGTTGTTGTCTGTATCAATAGTTCATTCTTTTCTTTTGCTAAGTAGTATTCCATTATGTGGCTAATACTACAAACTGCCTAATCCATTTATTAGTTGATGGACATTTGGTGGCTTTGAGCTCCTGAACTCATGTGGTCCTCCTACCTGAGCCTTCCAAGTAGGTAGGAATGTAGGTATGTGCCACTATGCCTGGCTATCACATAAATGTCTTTATATGGATGTATATTCCTTTGCTTCTAGGTAAATGCCTACAAATGAAATGTCTAGATCATATCATAGGTTGTATGTTTTAACTTTTTAAGAAACTGCCAGACTTTTCCAAAGTGGTTATATTGTTCAGCATTCCTACCAGCAATGTATGGAAGTTTCAGTTCCTCCATATCCTCACCAACACTTAGTATGGTCAGTCTTTTTAATTTTAGACCTTCTAATAGGTGTGTACTGATATCTCATTATGGTTATAATTTGAATTTCTCTAATGCCATTGAGCATCTTTTCATGAGCTTATCGCTATCCATGCATCTTTGTTAAACCATTGAAATTTTTTGCCTCTTTTTAAATTGGGTATTTTCTTTTATTACTGATATTATTAATATTCTTCTGGATACAAATCTTTTTCATATTTATGTTTACAAAGATTTTTTCTTGCTCTGTGACTTGTCTTTTTTATAACAGTGAGTTTTGAAGAGAAGTTTTTCATTTCAATGAAGTTCAGTTTATCCATTTGTTCTTTATAGATCATGCTTTTAAATATTTTTTCTATATTTTCTTCAGGAAGTTTCATAGTTTTAGGGTTTATATTTATACTGATGATTTATGTAAATTTTTATATATGATATGGAGGTATACATCTGAGTTTATTATTTTCAAGTACCAGTAGTTAAAAAGGCTATCTTTCTTCACACTGCAGTACCTTTGGGCCTTTGTCAAAAGTCAGTTGTCAATATATGTGTGTTGTTTTTTTTTTCCCTGGAGTTTATATTCTGTTGCATTGATCTGTTTGTCTGCCTTTATGCCAATACCTCTTTTGATTACAAAAACTTTATAATAATTCTTGAAATCACGTAATGTTAATCCTTCAACTTTATTTTCAGAGTTGTTTTGGCTATTCTAGGTCCTTTTTATTTCAATATGAGTTTTAGAATCAGTTTGTCAGTTTCTCCCAAAAAACCTGCTGGATTTGTGATTGGGATTGCTGTGAATGTGTGGACTAATTTGGGAGAATTTACATCTTAACAATGTTGAGTCTTTCAACCTATGATAGAAGTGATCTCTCTTTAGGCCTTCTTTAATTTCTCTCAGCAAAATTTCATATTTTTTGTTGTATAGGTCTTTCACATATTTTGTCAGATTTATCTCTAAGCAATTAATATAGTTGATGCTACTCTAAAGGGTATTTAACCATTAAAAAAAGTGTCTGATGGTTGATATATTGATGTTGTATCTGTAAACTTGGTAAACTTATTTGTTCTAGTAACTTTATTATTTATTCATTGGATTTTCTATAAAGATGTATTAGTCCATTTTCACACTGCTGTAAAGATACTACCAGAGGCTAGGCGTGGTGGCTCATGCCTGTAGTCCCAGTACTTTGGGAGGTCGAGGTAGGAGGGTCCGTTGAGGTCAGGAGTTTGAGACCAGACTGGCCAACATGGTGAAACCCTGTCTCTACCAAAAAAAGACAAAAGTTATCTGGGAATGGTGGCACACACCTATAGTCCCAGCTACTTGGGAGGCTGAGGTGGAAGAATCACTTGAGCCCAGGAGGTAGAGGTTGCAGTAAGCTGAGATTGTGCCACTGCACTCCAGCCCGTGTAACAGAGTGAGACACTGTCTCTAAAAAAAAAAAAAAAAAAAAAAAAAAGATACTGCCTGAGACTGGGTAATTTATAAACATAAGAGGTTTAATTGACTCACAGTTCTACATGGGCAGGGAGGCCTCAGGAAACTTAACAATAATGGTGGAAGGCAAAGGAGAAGCCAGGCGTGTCTTACATGGTGGCAGGTGAGAAAGAGGAAGGGCCACACTTTAACACCATCAACTCTTGTGAGAGCTCCCTTTTACTATCACGAGAACAGCATGGGGAAACCACCCCCATGATCCAGTCACCTTCCACCAGGTCCCTTCCTGGTGGGGACATGTGGGGATTTCAATTTGAGATGATATTTGGGTGGGGACACAGAGCCAAACCACATCACCAGACAGTCATGATGTTTGTGAATGAAGACAATTGTACTTCTTTCTCTCCACTTTAGATACCTTCTATGGTCATGTACTCTGAATTTTGAGGATACATTCAGAGAAATGCGTTGTTAGGCAATGTCATCGTTGTGCTAACGTCATAGAGTATACTGCACTAAATACTGTAGGCAATTGTAACACAATGGCTAATGTTATGAGACCCTCATTGTATATGTGGTCTGTCATTGACTGACATGTTGTGTTATGTCGTATTTCTTTTCTCACATTATTATACTGGTTAGACTCCTCAGTACGATTTAATTATTTATTTGTTTATTTTTGAGACTGAGTCTCGCTCTATCGCCCAGGCTGGAGTGCAGTAGCACGATCTCAGCTGACTGCAACCTCTGCCTCCCGGGTTCAAGTGATTCTCGTGCCTCAGCCTCCTGAGCCACTGCACCCAGCCTACGATGTTGAATAGAGGTAGTTAGAGCAAATGTCCCTTTCTGTTGCTGATGTAAGAGGGCAAGCTTTCAGTCTTTCACCATGAAGTATGAGATTAGCTATAGGCTTTTCACAGATGCTCTTGATTAGGTTAAGGAAGCCCCCTTTTGTTTCTGGTTTGCTGAGTTTTTTTTTTTTTTTCAAATGAAGAATGAATGTTAAATTTTGTAAAATGCCCCTCCCTCCCTCCCTCCCCTTCCTCCCTCCCTTCCCTTCCTCCCTCCCTTCCCTTCCCTTCCCTTCCCTTCCCTTCCCTTCCCTTCCCTTCCCTCCCCTCCCCTCCCCTCCCCTCCCCTCCCCTCCCCTCCCCTCCCCTCCCCTCCTGTTCCTTTTCTTTTCTTTTCTTTTCTTCTTTTTTTTGAGACAGAGTCTCACTCTGTCTCCCAGACTGGAGTGCAGTGGCTTGATCTCAGCTCATTGCAACTTCTGCCTCCTGAGTTCAGGTGATTCTTCTGCCTCAGCATCCTGAGTAGCTGGCATTACAGGTGCCCACCACCATGGCTGGCTAATTTTTGTATTTTTAGTAGTGACAGGGTTTCACCAAGTTGGTCAGGCCAGTCTCGAACTGAGACCATGCCTGGCTATAAAATGCTTTTTCTATGTCTGTTGAGATCATGTGGTTTTTTCCTCTTTTAATTCATTAATATAGTAAATTAATTACACTGGTTGGGTTTCAAATGTTAAAGCATTCATACAATTTTGGTATAAATTCCATTTGGTTGTGATACATTCTATTGTTGGATAAAATCTTGCTTAAAATTTTTGCATCTACATTTCATCATGGATGTTAGTCTGTAGTTTTATCTTGTAATGTCTTTCTCTGGTTTTGTTATTAGAGTACTTCTGAACTCACAGAATGAGTTGGAAAGTATTCCCTTCCTCTTTAATTTTCTGTTAGGAAGTTTGTTTAGAGTTGCTGTTGTTTCTTCTTTAAATGTTTGGTAAGATTCACTAATGAAGCCATCTACACAAGGAGTTTTCTTTGTCAGAGAGTATTAACTGAAAATGCAATTTATTTGATAATGATACAGGGCTATTCAGAATATCTGTTTCTTCTTGAGTGAGCTTGTCTTTCAGTGCATTTGTCCATTTCTTCTAACTTGTATTTATGGCATAAAGTTGTTTATAACATTTCATCCGTCTCAGCTCCCTGCAACCTCTTGCCTCCTGGGTTCAAGTGATTCTTGTGCCTCAGCGTCCTGAGTAGCTGGGATTACAGGCGCCGGCCACCACACCTGGCTAATTTTTGTATTTTTAGTAGAGATGGGATTTTACCATGTTGGCCAGGCTGGCCAGCATTTTATGCTTTTAATATATATAAAACTGTAGTGAAGACACCTCTCATTTCTGATACTGATAATTTGTGTCTTTTTTTTTTCCTAGTCAGTCTAGCTAGACGTTTATCAACTTATTGATCATCTCAAAGACCCCTCTTTTGGGTTTCATGGCTTTTTTCTGTTACATGAATTCTCACTTTAATCTTGTTTTCTTTCTTCTACTTTGAGTTTATTCTTATTTTCTTTCTTAAGGTGGAGACTGAGTTTATTGATTTGAAATCTTTCCTAATAAAGATATTTAATGCTAAAATTTTTCACCTCATTACTGCTTCAGTGGCAGCCTACAAATTCTGCTGTGGTGGTCTTTTAATATCCATCTCTGCTAATTTCAACATCTCTGTCAGTTCTGAATTGGCTGTGATTATTCTTTTCATGGGTCATGTTTTCTTACATCTTTGTGTATTTGATTATCTGTGTCTGGGTGGCAGATACTGTGAGATTTACTTCATTGGGTGCCAGGTATTTCTGTAAATGTACAAATTTTGATCTTTGTTCTAAGATGCAGTTAAGTTACTTGGAAACAATTTCGTCTTTTGGAATTGGTGTGTGTGTGTGTGTGTGTTTAAAAGTGGGTTTAGAGAGGTGCTCAGTGTAGAGTTAATTGTTCTCTACTTCCAAGATAAAACCTTCTTGAGTACTCTATGCAATGCCCCTGAATTATGAGTTTTTCCAGTCTGACATTGGGCACAGGCACAATTCCTTGCCCTGTCTGTGTGTCTCAAGCCCTGTCAAAACAATCCATTACGATGGTTCTTTCCCTGGTTTCAGATAGTTTTTTCATATGCATGTGCTGACCTGTACTTGGCTGAATAATCAGGACCCTTTCCTGAAATATAACTCTTCCTTGTGTGTTTTTCTGTTCTGTGAACTCCGAGCTGCTTTGTTCTCATCAGGCCTCTTAGCTTATTTCCTCAACTCAGCACATCTGCTAAGTAGGACCAGCAATATAATTAGCAGGGCCTAGTGTAAAATGAAAATGTGTGCCTTTGTTAAAAAATTACTTAGTTTCTTAAAATTCTAATTTTAATCAGATCATTAAACCAAGCACTGCACCCTTCTGAGCTGCAGCTGCACAGGTTACATGCCTACCAAGCCAGGGCTACTACTGCTGGACTCCACTTTGCATTCCCTTCTCTGTTCCATGGCCCGGTAATTCTCTTCAAGGCAATAAGCCGAGACAGTTATAGGGCTGGTCTTCGTTTTCCATCTCTCAGAGGTCACTGTCTTTTTTTTTTTTTTTTGCCAGATGTCCAGAGTCATGAAAATTGTAATTCTTGTCTGTTGTTTTTGTTTCAGGCAGGAAGAGAAATCCAGTCCCTGTTAACCTGCCTTGCTTGGATGTAGTTGTTTTTAATGTACATTTTGTTTGAGGACCTTGTAGCAGCTTTTGTGTCGGTACTAGGCAAAGATTTCCCTATTTGGCCTCTTGGCTTGGTGCCTTGTTTAGAGCTGTTTGGGTAATAATCTCTCTTGTATCATTTGCTGATCTGTTTTCCAATTTGTTTTCCTGGTAACCATCAACTCCATTTTCTGAATTGTATCACTTGATTTGAAGCAAGTGTTAGCTTCCTGCTTGAAACCACTCTGCCCTTATTCTTCTTTCTGCTACATTTAACTGCAAACTGCAATGGGTGAGGACAATTCTCTTCTTCTACCTCCTGCACAATACATCCCCTTGCAGTACAATTTGATCGGCATTTGTGCAGTAAGGTATTAACAGCTTTTCAGATATGCCCTGCCCTATTAGCAAGAATATACAGCAATACAAAAATGAATTTGTCAAGAGTTTTATGGCTTCATGATCTATCGTACAATATTAATCCTGCTGCAGTGTTATTAAGTCATTTTTCATCTCCCCTCAAATTAATGTTGACGTTCTATTACTGGATTTGTTCTTGTCCCCAGATTAAAACATAAAGGAAAAAAGTCTTCCCTGCTACAATATTAAAATTAATTGTAGGGTAAGCAGTACCCAGCTTGGTGAAGTAGATTCCTCTTGGAAAATTTATAACGGGAATTTATTTCTCTGCTTTCTTTTTGTTCTTGTGCACAAAAAAGCACAATTGGAATATACTTCTAAGGGCACCAGGAGAACATAGCAAGGATCAGGGGGTACATTTAAGTCACTGAGTTATCTAAAAGGGAAATGAGAAATCAGTGGTCTGAGCCTAAGGCAACCATACCTAGCTTGTACTTCCAGCCTAGAGGCTGATCGGGATACTTGTGGTAATAGATGTATAAGTAGAAGAATTTTGGCTGACTTAGGATGCTATTTTCTTCATAGGAATAGCTTGTTTCTTGTATTTGGAAACATTTGGGGCATTTAAACAGAAACTACAGCATGTTGAGGTCAACAGTTATAAATCACAGTACAACCTTGTTCAGGACTCTGGAATGAGAAGACAGCTGTTATCTTTGTCTCAAATTTGGACTAAGTGATGCTTTTCTGTGAAAATTCTTTTTTTAAAATAACTATTTTCACCCATATTGAAGCCAGGATCATCAGCTTCATGTCTGTGACCGCTATAATGAGATCTTAGGGTATTGTGATTTTTGGTCATGGTTAGGTAGGTACTTTAGAATGCTCATTGTTACTGTAGGAGGATCATGGAATTCTCAAGAAGTTTTGTTATAAATTCTAAATTTAAAATATGTAATATGTAAATATATATGTATATTTTTGATGTGAAACACCAAAATATATAGTGTTTGACTCTGGGTGGTGGCTTGTGGGGGAAATAATGTTATTTAAAAATTTTTTCCTTGTAGAAGATCAACATGAGTTGTGTAAACCGAAGAGTAACTGAGACAAGTCTCAATTTTGGAAGTTTATTTTGCCAGGGTTAAGGATGCACCTGTTACAAAGCCTCAGAAGGTCCTAATGACATGTGCCCAGCGTGGTCAGGGCACACACAGCTTGGTTTTATGTATTTTAAGGAGACGTGAGACATTAGTCAGTATATGTAAGATGTATAGTGGTTCAGTCTGGACAACTCAAAGTGGGGAGAGGGCTTCTGGGTCATAAGCAGGTAAATGACACTTTCATTCTTTCGAGTTTCTGATTAACCTTTCACGGAATACACCATTTACAAGAATGGTCACTTATGCCGTAGTCTTGCTTAGTGAAACAATAGTGCAAAGGAAGCAATCAGATATGCATTTGTCTCATATGAGCAGAGGGACAACTTTGAGTTCTGTCTGTCCTTTGTCCACGAGGAATTTCCTTGTGGGTAAATTGTGAGGGAGTTATGTAGCTTTTTTATCTTCATAGGTATCTTATTTAGGGATAGAATGAGAGGCAGATTTGCCATATGCAATTACCAGCTTGACTTTTTCCTTTGGCTTAGTGATTTTGGGTCCCGAGATTTATTTTCCTTTCACGGTTGTACAATAAAAATGTAGCCAATTATATATATTTTTATATTTGCAAATGACATAAGCAGTGGAGCAGCCTTCTAGAGGGTGAAAGATGATGCAAATATAGTCATGTGTAACAGTGTTTCCATCAAGGACAGACCACATATACAACAGTGGTCCCATAAAATTATAATGGAACTGAAAAACTCCTGTTGCCTAGCGACATGGTAGCCATCCTAACAGAATACATTACGCATGTGTTTATGGTGATGCTTGTGTAAGTATATCTACTGTGCTGCCAGTTGTATAAAAGTATAGCCAGTACAATTATGTACACCACATAATGCTTGATAATGACAAGAAATGACTGTGTTACTGGTTTATGTATTTACTATGCTATCTATCCTTAGAGTGTGGTATTTATTTTTTTAAAGTTAACTGTAAAATAGCCTCAGGCAGCTCCTTCAGGAGGTATTCTGGAAGAAGGCAGTGTTTTCACGGGAGATGATAACTCTATACCTGTTACTACCCCTGAAGACCTTCCAGTGGGAAAAGATCCTTGTGGAGGTGGAAGACGGTGATGCTGATGATCCTTACCCTGTGTTGGCTTAGGCTAATGTATGTGTTTGTGTTGCAGTTTTTAACAAAAAGTTTAAAAAGTAAAACTAAAAATGTTTTAAAGTAGAAAAAAGCGTATACAATAAGGATATAAACAAAATATTTTTGTACAGCTGTTACGTTGTGTTTGTGTTGTAGGCTAAATGTTAATACAAAAGAGTCCAAGGTTTAAAAAATTTAAAAGTTTTATAATATAAAAGTGACAGTGAGCTAAGGTTAGTTTATTATTGTAGAAGGAAAAAATATTTAAAAAAATAATTTAGTCGGCCGGGCGCGGTGGCTCAAGCCTGTAATCCCAGCACTTTGGGAGGCCGAGATGGGCGGATCACGAGGTCAGGAGATCGAGAGACGATCCCGGCTAACACGGTGAAACCCCGTCTCTACTAAAAAATACAAAAAACTAGCCGGGCGAGGTGGCGGGCGCCTGTAGTCCCAGCTACTTGGGAGGCTGAGGCAGGAGAATGGCGTAAACCCGGGAGGCGGAGCTTGCAGTGAGCTGAGATCCGGCCACTGCACTCCAGCCTGGGTGACAGAGCAAGACTCCGTCTCAAAAAAAAAAAAAAAATAATAATAATAATTTAGTGTACCATGTGTACAGTTTATAAACCCCACAGTAATGTGCTAGGCCTTCACATTTACTGACCATTCACTTATGCAGAGCACCTTCCAGTCCTGTAAGCTCCTTGCATGGTAAGTGTCCTATACAGGTGTACTATTTTTTATCTTTTTTTTTTTTCAGATGAACTTTTGCTCTTGTTGCCCAGGCTGGAGTGCAATGGCGCTACCTCAGCTCACTGCAACCACTGCCTCCTGGGTTCAAGCGATTCTCCTGCCTTAGCCTCCCAAGTAGCTGGGATTACAGGCATGCACCACCACGTCCGGCTAATTTTATATTTTTAGTAGAGACGGAGTTCCTCCATGTTGGTCAGGCTGGTCTTGAAGTCCTCATCTCAGGCGATCTGCCCGCCTTGACCTCCCAGAGTGCTGGGATTATAGGCATGAGCCACCCCCCACCCCTGGCCCCATTTTTTATCTTTTATATGGTATTTTTACTGTGCCTTTTCTATTTTCAGATATGTTTAGATACACAAATACCTTTGTTTTATAATTGCCTACAGTATTCAGTATACTAACATGCTTATACAGATTTGTAGTCTAAGAGCAATAGGCTATACCATATAGCCTAAGTGTATACTAGACTATACCATCCAGGTTTGTGGAAGTTCACTCTATGATGTTCAGACAACAATGAAATTGTGTTTTTCAGAACGTAACCCCATTGTTCAGCAACACATGACTGACTTTGGGCAGTGCAATGAAATTTATTTCATGATTGCATCATCTTTCAGTGGAGGTGATTCCATCATTTTTATTTTCCTTATTCTGTAGTCTTTTTGAAAGCATAGTTGGATATAATTGATGAGTAGTGGTAAACTAACTCTCTGGATGATGAAATGTTAACATGTTTCAAGATATAGGAAAAATAAGATCACTAAACTTCCGTAATGTGTATTATATTTATAAAATGAATCTAATGGACCAATATGGTAATTGCAAGATACAGCATGAAATTTCTTCCAGTGACTCAAAGAATAAAGGTAATGAAATGCCAATTCTTACAATTAGTTAGAACTGCTGAGAAAGAAACTAAAACAAAAATTGAGTCAGATGAACTAAGTGTTAAGAGCTTTTAAGGTAAAACTGTCCAGGTTTCCCATTGTACATATGAGAAGAGGGAGTATATTATCAGTGGCAGAGCCATGAGGTTGGAATGGGGGCTCAGATGTGTGGTCTTAGCTTTCACATTCCCCCAGGTGGTACTAGAAGCAAAGTAAACATTTGAACAACAATCACTCCCTTATGAGTTCCTCTATAGTTGATGGTAGGATGTAAAGATGGTACTTTCTGAAAGCATTTGAATTGTATTTGATTACATAATTTGAACAAAGCAGTGTATCACTGCGGAAAGCTAGTTGGCAGAAACTTTATCTTAAAAGTGATTTATTTAAAACTTCTACTGAAGCCCAGTGGACTTCCACATCCCAGCATCCAGGTGTCCAGTACTCTTATCTGTAAGAGTGAGCTACTCGTCCAAAGGCTAAGGCAAGTTTCAGCTAGATCCAACTAAGCTGGTCTGAACCAGTGGAATGGGCCAGTTGCAGTTGTCATTGCATCTCTATTTTGAGACTACAGAAGCCTAGGCCTTAGGCTGTTAATTATCAGAGAGGTCATTGCTGTATGTGTTATGTGTTCATGGGGCTACTGCAGCAGTTATACTTCCTTCAGCAGTCTCAAAAGTTGAATGTGAAAATTGTCTGAAAAAATTAAAAAGGGATGTTTTATTTCTAATTGTTCAACAATATAAGACTTCTAGTACTTGAGTTTTATTTTCTCTCAGTCTTTAGCTTATTAAATAAAGATCTGTAAACTAGGCAGTGAGTGTTTATTGAGCATCAGGTATGTAAGGTACTAGAGGAATGTGATACTCAAGGGGAATTCTTTTATAAAATAAAATTTAAGCTGGGTGTGGTGGCATGTGCCTGTAGTCGCAGCTTCTTAGGAGGTGGAGATAGGAGGATCACTTGTGCCCTGGAGTTTGAGGCCAGCCTGGGCAATGTAGCAAAATAAAAAATAAAATAAAACAAACATTTCTTTGTAATGGAATAACTCAGTTTAACAAATACTGATACATTAAGAACCTAGGCTCATGCCTGTAATCCAAGCACTTGGGGAGGCTGAGGCGGGCAGATAGCTTGAGCACAGGGATACGAGACCAGCCTGGGCAACATGGCGAAACCCTGTCTCTATGCACGTGCACACGCACACACACACACACACACCCACACACACCCCCACCCCGTCAGGCCTGGTGGCACATGCCTGTGGTCCCAGCTACTCGGGAGGCTGAGGTGGAAGGATTGCTTGCGCCCAGGAGGTTGAGGCTGCAGTGAGCTGAGATTGTGTCACTGTTCTCCAGCCTGGTGACCCAGTGAGACCCTGTCTCCAAAAAAATAAATAAATAGATAAAGTTTAGGTTGGTGTTATTACTTAAGGTTCACAGTGCCACCAACATAGCAAAGCACACGTAGTTGAGAAAGAAAAAAGCGGAACAGATAAAGGAGAATTAAGTTAGAAGAAGTAGATGAGACAGGAGAGGCAGATGTTTGTCAAGTTGTGAAGCTATGTGAGATTTGCTTTTTATTATTCTAGTCTTTTTATGCCTGAAATATTTTGTAATCTCAGATCTATCCATCTATCCATCTAACAAGTCTTTATTGAGCACCTCCTGTGCTAAAAGCATTTTGTTGCTGTCCCAAGACTGAAATAGATAACCAGCTCTCTCAGGGACGTTTGTATTTTAGAAGGAAAACACAAAAGTAGACATTGTCTGCAGATACGTTTGATTTGGCCTGCAGTGTTTTCAAAATAGGGGAGATGTCACATAAATTCTGAGTTTGGCTTCTCTTTACAAAATATACTTTTTTTTTCTTTTTACATTTCTTTGTGGCTCTGATTGGCAGGAGTTGAGTAGATATTGCCCTTTAGACTGGCAGGTATCCTTGAGTTTGCCAGTTTAAACTACTCCCTGTAGTCCTGAGCCTAGCTTACTTTACTCACTTACATTACCTGCCCTATCCTTTAGACATTGGAGTTTGTGGTCTGTTAAGTGACTAAGCTCCTATGGGAAGGTGAGGATTTAAGTGGATTTTGGGGGTGGTGGTAGTGGTTGCATGTTATGATAGGCACCAGAAATTACGTTCAGTAAGCCACTACCAGTACCTGCTGTGCAAAGAAACATCTTCCTTGGGGAGTGAAGAAATAACCACCAGTTTTCTTAAGTGACAGTTGTTGGTTTTTTTTATCCTTAGTTTAGTGGATAAAAATAAGCGTTTAAATTAGTAAAAACCTGAATACCTCCCAACCCTGTCTGTCCAGCTTTATGTTGACCTGGCTTTTAAAATTATTTATGTATTTATTTTTGCATTTTGGCAGTTCATTTACTGTTCTTTCTCTATTTAGGAAAGTTCAATCATTATAGCAAAGGATGAGTCTCTGAAGAAGGGATGAATGTTATATTATTTACCTATCCATACTTAACCAGGAAGGAGCGTATTTTCCCCTCATTAAGAAGCCTAAGTATTAAAAAGCAATTAATACTTTATTAAAACCACAATTACTTTTGCACCAACCTAATAAGTGACAACTATATCAGTGAAAAAAAAAAAAACTAGAATGTTTACTAAATGTTCCAGGCACAGGGAATACAAAGATAAGTAAGACATGTTCTCATTCAGATAGCCCACAACTTATCAGTGTCAGAATTTACATTTCACAAATATAGGGCAATGATTTATCTCTGAGCATTAAAAGCCTTGAAAATATTTAAGAATATTTAGGCTGGAATGGGACTTTACTTTGAATCAGATTGCGTTACCTGCTGTAAAGTGTGAAATTTAATCCCAGTTCTAGAAAACATTATAAACTCAGAGCAAACGAGTGGAGTTAGAAGTGAGTAACCAATGGAATTCTGAGCATGAGAGAAACTCATTTTTGTGATATGATGAGTCAGAGGTTGCAGGTGGTGATGTTCAGAGGAATACATTTCTAGATTTTGGAAAAAAATGATTCAGTTTTGAATTTGCTCAAAAAGTCCTCCTAGTAGCAATATTTAGCATTTCTTTCAATTGGTGAGCATTGCCAAAAATGTTTACAATCAAATGAGTTAGTAGTGGGCATAGAATTAATTTTATAGAAACTTTAGACCCTGGAGTGTATTATTCTGATAAAGATGATGATACCTATACTTGTGTGTGTTAGTGGGACTATAAATCTGAATCTGTAAATCTAAAAATGTAGTAGGCATCTCAATGAAGTGGTTGTACTGTTTCAAATGGTTGTTCCAACTCACCTGCAGAACCTTTGTAAACTTTAAATACCTTGGCCCTGCTCCAGACTTAGTGACTCTAAGTCTTAACCCCTGTGTAAGCACTACTGTTCTGCCACAGAATTTCTGAGATCATTTGTTGGCGCTTTGTTGAATCAGGATGGAGAGAAGGGAGAGGAGCAGGAGCCAGATACTCAGGTTGGGGTGACATTCCAACTCTCCTCACTGGAAAGTGGCACAGATGTAGTGACCCTCGGTCATACTTTGGTCTCAGCTCCCTTTCTGTAGAAAGTTGCATTATTACTGTTGGACATGCCTTCAAAATGAAACATCCTCTTTAAAATAATCTCTTGAATAGATTTAGTATTTTCCGGGAGTAAATTCTGAGTTTCTCAGGCAAGTCCAGAACTATTCTAATTACTTGCATATTCTTACTCTTACAGAGCTTGCTTTAAAAACTACTGGTTAAAGTTATTGGAGTTGGAAGTATTGTGTAAATTAAATTTTTTTAAAAAAGTTTTTAATGCTTCCTTAGAAGAAAATATTAATTTTGCCAATAAGTAGAAAAACTGGAAGCAAAGTTCCTATAGTAACTTTCTTTGCCTTTACATTATTATTACCCCATTGGCCTGTGATTAGTGCTTTTTCCTGACAGCTGTAGAAGTACATAGGATTCTTTCTGTATCACTGCATATGAACTTCGATGCTGCTTTCCTAGTAAGCTGTGTAAATATGTGGTCTCAATATGTATCTCCAGTTTGACCTTTATGCTTTTATTCCTGCCAAATTTTGTCCTTGCTGTGGTATCTCACTACATCTGTTGCAAACTTTTCCTCATTACCACCCCTGTCAGAAATGTCATTGCTCTAAAATTTTTTTTTTTTTTTGAGACGGAGTCTCGCTCTGTCGCCCAGGCTGGAGTGCAGTGGCCGGATCTCGGCTCACTGCAAGCTCCGCCTCCTGGGTTCACGCCATTCTCCTGCCTCAGCCTCCTGAGTAGCTGGGACTACAGGCGCCCGCCACCTCGCCCGGCTAGTTTTTTGTATTTTTTAGTAGAGATGGGGTTTCACCGTGTTAGCCAGGATGGTCTCGATCTCCTGACCTCGTGATCCACCCATCTCGGCCTCCCAAAGTGCTGGGATTACAGGCTTGAGCCACCGCGCCCGGCCTAAAAATTTTTTTATTTTGTCTTTGTCTCTCTCAATTCCTGACATTATGCATTGTTTTCCCCCATGTAGTTCAAGCTGTTCATTTTCTCTCAATAAAGATTCTGTTTACAAGCTTACTGTTTTTTGTTTTGTTTTGTAAAATTACAATATACTGCTTCCTAAATGCTTACTCGGCTCTGTATCTTTCAAGCCAGCCTCATTCTGAGTTAAAACAAATACCTAGCATTGATTTGTCTTCATAGTTCTTCTAGTTTCTCTTGTTCCTGTTAGTTATTTAAGGATGTGGATTAACTTAGATTCTTAGCTCCTCCTTTCCTCCCTCCTTCCAACATTATTAAATATTTGCTTTATGTTAGGGGCTCTTGGTCTCCAGAAATAGAGCAGAGAGCAGCTTCCTGAGTGTTGTGCTTGTTTGCATGTTTTTTAAAGGGTCTAGTTTTATTCATTTCACAAATATTTAGCTGAACTTTTTTTTTTTTTTTTTTGAGACAGAGTCTTGCTCTGTCGCCCAGGCTGGAGTGCAGTGGTGTTATCTCGGCTCACTGCAGTTTCCACTTCCCGGTTTCAAGCAATTCTCCTCCCTCAGCCTCCCCATTAGCTGGGATTACAGGCACCTGCCACCATGCCCAGCTAATTTTTTGTATTTTTGGTAGAGACGGGATTTTGCCATATTGGCCAGGTGGGCCTCCAACTCCTGACCTCAGGTGACACCTGCCCTCCTTGGCCTCCCAAAGTGCTGGGATTATAGGCGTGAGCCACTATGCCCAGCTGAGCTAAACATTTGAGGTATACCAGGTACTATCCTAGCATAGGGATATAGCAGAAAATAAAATTGGCAAAGTCTCTATCTTAAAATACCATGGTTTGGGTGGCTAAAACAATAATGTGCTGGCCATTGGGTTCTTTGTGAAGACCCTCTCCCTGGTTTACAGACACCTTCTTGCTGTGTCCACATGGTAGAGAGAGAGAAAAAAAAGAGAGCAGCTCTCTCGTTTCTTTTTATAAGGACACTGATCCCATTCACTAATCCCATTCATAAGAACTCTACCTTCATGACTTAAATAGCCCCACAAGGCACCACATTCTAATACCATCACATTGAGGAATAGGCTTCAACAACGAATTTTGGAGGGACACAAACATTCAGTCCGTAGCAATAAAGATCAAGCCATATAAGTTATCTGGGGAAAGAGTGCTAGGCAGAGGTGACACCAATTGCAAGGGCCATGAAACTGGGAGTGTTCCAGCATGGGTTCAGGAACAGCAAAGAAGCCAGTGTTGGCTGGCATGGTAGTTTTTGTGATTTTAGTTTTTGTAATTTTATTTGCATTTAAATCTGGAATCCATCTGGATATTAAGTGAAATGCTGTTTCTAGAAGAAGGTTGTTGAAGTGATACTCTAGAAAGTTGGATGCAGAGCCAGAGGCACAGTGCTCACCTAATCTGGGACATGGAGCAGTTTTCTTGAAGAGTTTCAAGAAAAGATAACCATAACGGAGACTAGCATTGTCTCATGCTTCTTATATTTATCCTCTGGGAGGATTTCGTTGGCTGTTACTGGTA
The DNA here is from genome assembly GCF_049350105.2 of Macaca mulatta. Lineage (NCBI taxonomy): Eukaryota > Metazoa > Chordata > Mammalia > Primates > Cercopithecidae > Macaca > Macaca mulatta. The sequence continues at coordinate 144,238,580 of NC_133409.1, read as the reverse complement.
TAGCCCAGGGCAGTGGCTCTCTAACTTGAGGGCTGAAGCAGCATCATCTGGAGGGCTTGTTAAACTCTAGACTGTTAACTAAGTCCCACCTCCAGAATTTAACTCTCTAGGTCCGGGTAAGAGCTGGAGAATTTTTGTTTTTAGTAAGTTTTCAGGTGATGGTGATAGTCCTGGACAATACTTTGAGAATCACTGGCCTAGGGGTTCTGAGCTTAAGCTCTGGAATCAGAGTTTTGCATTCAATTTCCTGTTCTGGTATTTACTAGGCTGTGATTTGGGGTACTTTTCTGTGTGTATTCCTCTTCCCCTCAAGCCACAGTTTGCTTTCCTTGAACCCAGGACATGTACTTCTTAGAGCTGCTGTGAAGAGTAAGAGAAATACTGTATTTGAAATAGCACATAATTGAAACGTGGCAAGTGCTCCTAATAAATATGAGTTGCTGGTGCTTTTACTGAGCTCTCTCTTTGGTCAGAGTGTCTGACCCAGTGCTGCTCAATAAAAATATGTAACATAATTTTAAAACTTCTGATAGCCATGTAAGCAAAATCAAAACAATGCAAAATAAATTATTTTAACACAACATACGTGAAATATTTTAAAATATAATCAGTATAAAAGTATTAAGGTTTTAAAATATTATTTTCTTTATACTAAGTCACTTAATTTGGTGTGTCTTTTGTACTTAAGCACATCACAGTTCAGACCAGTCACATTTTAAGTGCTTAATAGCCACATGTGGCCAATGACAGCTGTTTCACATGGTGCCAGTTTAACCAGCACTCTTTCTCATCCTTTCCTCTTGGCCACCCCCATTACAGATTCTTAGTCTAATTAGTTATAGACGTGGAAGTAAGCTTGTTTTAGTTAATGCAGAAAGAATGACCCCAGGCATAGCAGGCATCCTTTACATGCTTTTCTGTCTCTTAAAAGTTCAGTCAGGGATAAGAGTTTGTATTCCTGGGAGTCAGTTTTCAGTAAGGATGTCGTGTCACATATAACCCAATGTCCTTTGAAAGATCTCTTTTTTTAAGTTCTGTGGGTTTGAATATTTCCCACTGGAGGAGGGTCTCTGGAAATCCCAGGAGTGTAAGGAATAACTCCACCTGATTCTTAAAAGGTAGTCACGTGTGCTGACATTGGTTTCCAGAACTCAGCGTCTTGACTCATTGGACAGGCATTTTCCCTCTGTGTCTGTGGAGACTGTTGTGAAGGAGGATCCCCTTAGGATTTGTGATTATTTTTATTTATTTTAATTTTTATTTTATTAAAAATTTTTTTTTTCTTTGAGACCGAGTTTCACTCGGTTGCCCAGGCTGGAGTGCAGTGGTGCAATCTCGGCTCACTGCAATTTCTGCCTCCCAAGTTCAAGCGATTCTCCTGCGTCATCCTCCTGAATAGCTGGAATTACAGGAGCCTGCCCTTACGCCTGGCTAATTTTTGTATTTTTTTTTGTATTTTTAGTAGAGATGGGGTTTCACCATGTTGGCCAGGCTGGTCACGAACTCCTGACCTCAGGTGAGCCCCCTGTCTTGACCTCCTAAAGTACTGGGGTTGTTGCAGTTTTAAACAGGGAAGTTTCACTTGCCCCAGTGTTTCTGGACAGTGGCGTATTTCAAAGGCGTGTGGTGTACTTTTGTCTTCAATTAAGTATTCATTTAGCAAATATCTGAGTACCCACTATGTGTTTGTCACAGTTTTCTTATGCTTTAGAGACCCTATTTTGGAGTTTCATATTTTTCAGTGATTGTTTTTTAATCTTTTAGCTGTTATAAGCTACTCAATGAAATCCTACCAGAAATAGTTTTGGTTATTAAACTTTTATATTCGTTCAGCATTCTTTTGACATTTAACCCATTTGAAAATAAATGTATGAAATGTTAATGTTTTCGTGCCTATGGGGATAAATCATGTTTGGTAATACCTTTAAATTTATAAGTGGGCAGTGTGATTTGCATTTTTTGAAAATACTTTACTCTTGCTGACTGGCTTTTTAAAAAATTGGGACTTTTCTTGTTACTTATGTAACAAGTTTGGGAACTGTGTTGTTTCTTAGACTAGGCTTTTAAATTCACTCGCCCTTAAAGGGCTCTCTTTTGAATTTGTATTTCTAGACAATATTTCCTATGCTTACAAAAAAAGGAATTTTATATATTTGCTGCCCATCATGTATCAGCATTTAATTTATCGTTTGCTGCTGAGAGAAAATGATGATTTGGGTGTGTTGAAGCAATAGAAGCAAAACCTAGTAGTGCAAATAGATGAACAGTGGAGCTCCCACAATCATTCTTCCCCTCTATCATCTTTATTGTTTAAAAAGGTTCAAAACTACAGGAAAGTTAAAACACTGGAACAGTGAATTCCTATGTATCTTTCACTGAGACTGACCAGTTACTCTCATTTTTCCACGTATGCTTTCCCTCTCTTCTTCTCCCTTTGTTTTTTTTCTGTTTTGTAGCTAGTTGCAAACATTGACACTCCACCCTTAAATTCTTCAGCATATTCTCCCCAAGAATAAGGATATTATTTTACATGGCCACAGTATTAAGAAATATACCTAAGAAAAATATCAGTAATTCCATAGCATTGAATATATAATCCCATTCACATAGCTTTAATTGTCTCTCAGATGTTTTTTATCATAGTTTTAAAACTAATCCAAGATTAGGTTTAAGTGTTTGATTATGTCTCTCTTATTGTGTCCGGAATTGGTGGATTCTTGGTCTCACTGACTTCAAGAATGAAGCCGCTGACCCTCGCGGTGAGTGTTACAGCTCTTAAAGGCAATGCTTCTGGAGTTGTTTGTTCTTCCCAGTGGGTTTGTGGTCTCCCTGGCTTCAGGAGTGAAGCTGCAGATCTTCGTGGTGAGTGTTACAGCTCATAAAGGCAGCATGCACCCAAAGAGGGAGCAGCAGCAAGATTTATTGCAAGGTGCAAAAGAACAAAGCTTCCACAGTGTGGAAGGGGACCTGAGTGGGTTGCCGGCTAGCTAGCTTGGGCAACCTGCTTTTATTCTCTTATCTGGCCCCACCCACATCCTGCTGATTGGTCCAGTTTACAGAGAGTTGATTGGACCATTTTGACAGGGTGCTGATTGGTGCATTTACAATCCTCTAGCTAGACATAAAAGTTTTCCAAGTCCCCACTAGGTTACCTAGATACAGAGTACCAATTGGTGTATTTACAAACCTTGAGCTAGACACAGAGTACTGATGATTGGTGTGTTCACAAACCCTGAGCTAGACACAGAGTACTGATTGGTGTATTTACAAACCCTGAGCTACACACAGAGTGCTGATTGGTGCGTTTATGATCTCTTAGCTAGATATGAAAGTTCCCCAAGTCCCCACCAGACTCCTGAGCCCCTGGGAGGTTGATGGGACCCAGCGCACAGAGCAGGGGGCGTGGCCGGTCCGGGAGGCTCAGGCCCCAGGGGAGCCCACTGCGGGGGGTGGGTTGGGGGGGTTAGGGCATGGCAGGCTGTAGGTCACCAGCCATGCCCTGCAGGGAGGCAGCTGAGGCCAGGTGAGAACTCCAGTGCAGTGCTGGCGGGCCCGGCACACCCTCTGCAGCTGCTGGCCTGGGTGCTAAGCCCCTCACTGCCCTGGGCCTGTGGTGCCAGCAGGCCGCTCCATGTGTGGGGCCCGCTGAGTCGGCACGCACGCCTGCCTGCCGGAATTTGCACTGGCCTGTGAGCACTGCGTGCAGCCCTGGTTCCAGCCCTCGCCGCTCCCTTCACACCTCCCAGCAAGCAGAGGGAGGCGGCTCCAGCCTCCGCCAGCCCAGAGAGGGGCTCCCACAGTACATGGCAGACTGAAGGGCTCCTCAAAAGCGGGCTGAAGGGCTCCTCAAAAGCGCCGCCAGAGTGGACGGGCAGGCTGAGGAGGTGCTGGAGAGCAAGGGCTGCTAGCACGTTGTCACCGCTCATTATTTTCATCCACGTGGGTTCTTTTGACAATTTTTGGTTTGTTTCTTTGTTTTTCCTGTAATTTTTTTTGAAGAGTCTAAGCCTTGATCAAAGTTTGTTTTGTAGTGTCCAGCATTCTGCATTTATCTAATTGGTTTCCTCACAATTCAGTTCAGCCTAAACATTTTTTTGGCAGTAATACTTTATTAGATGACGTGCATTTGTTACTGCATCACATTCCATAACATCAGATTGTGCTTCTCTTGGTATTGCCATGTTTGATCATGTACTTAAGTTGATGACCACCAGATGATTTCATTGTACACATACGGTTTTCCATCTGTAATTTGTAATCTGGTGAGTCCAACCTCACTTTTGGATTAAAATTTTTATTGTTAAGAAATGTCTTTTCAATCTAGGAAAAAAAAGATATTTAATAGCCTATGTCACCTTTTTTTTGTCTCCTTTATGTGACATAATGAAACCGTACAGCTAAAAATACAACCTTTGCTGATTTCTGTTAGTCTTTAAAAAATGATTTTATTTTTATTTTATTATTTATTATTATTATTATTTTGAGACCGGGTCTCGCTCTGTCACCCAGGCTGGAGTGCAGTGGCGTGATCTCGGCTCGCTGCAAACTCCACCTCCTGGGTTCAAGCCATTCTCCTGCATCAGCTTCCCAAGTAGCTGAGATTACAAGTGCATGCCACCATGCCTGGCTAATTTTTATGTTTTCAGTAGAGATGGGGTTTCACCATGTTGGCCAGGCTGGTCTTGAATTCTTGACCTCAAGAGATCTATCTGCCCGCCTTAGCCTCCCAAAGTGTTGGGTTACAGGAGTGAACCACCGCGCCTGGCCTGTTTTATTTTTATTTTTATTTTTTTAATTTAATTTTTTTTTTTTAGATATCCTATGAAATTTATTATTAAGAGATTTCATCAAATATTATGTAATGGCATCTTTGTACAGACAATCTTGTTTTCAAGTTAAGTTATACTTTATGTAATATCATGTAAATAACTGTAAGAAATGCTTCTATTTTAAGAAACCTGTTAATTAGTCTTAAGGTCAAAAAGGAATTTCCCCATCCTATTGATAAATGTGTTATATTTGGTTAACTGCATTCTAATTTTTTCAATATGAACCCCCAGTTATGACTGTGCTTGGTCCATTCTCTCTCTTAAGGCATATCATGGACCTCTGCTGGGTGAGGTTATTGAAAGATTTGATGGGTGAATAGTCTGAATTGGTATACTAAATCTAAATAATTATAATAACTAAAATTATGATGTTACATTTAAAAAATAAATAAGACTGACAAAAGTATTTCTATTTCATTAGGTTAAAAGAGCACAAGCATCTCATTGAGTAAACATTGAGATGTTCTACAGCACATATTGAAACAAATGTTAAAGGGGAAATAATCAAAGTTTAGTTCTCATTTAGACTCTATTGCATTGCTACCTACTTGCTGTCATTCCTTCCTTCCTTCCTTTGCTCCATATTTCCATCCATTCTTCCTTCATTTTCTCCTTTCATAAACATGTATCAAGCATATGTCTACTCTGAAGGAAGGAAATACATTCATTTTACTTTCTCTACATCGGCCTGCATACATTGCTCTAAATAGAAAGGCAGGGTAGACTAGGAAAGAGCAACAGCTTGTGCAAGGCCCAGTCTCACTGCCTAATTCCCATTTGATATACACATCTGTCCCAGTGTTTATTTTCATAAATCTATCAGTTTTATTTTTAAAGAGACTTTTTCTCCAAATTATTGATAACATGAACTGTTTATTGTTACCAATTAAGTATGTGTGCACATCTGTCATTTCCTTTAAAAACTCAGGAATTTAAAGTAAAAAAAGTTTTCTAAAATATTTCATAGCTTGCCTTTACCTTACTCAGATCAAAATTGTCACGTGATAATGATTGGCTTAAATATATTTACATTATACAACACAGTAGTATTTTTGTTTTGTTTATTCAGCATGTAACTCTAAATTCTTTAGACTGTTTGTGATATTTTCATTTTTTGCAAAGATACTGAAATCCTTGAAAGAGTGAATGTTACCAATAAAGATAAATCATTATTGAACTACCATTCCAACAGAGTATATCATAGGACCAGTAAAAGAATTGGATTTCTAACTTTTTAAAAAAACATTTAGTTACTAGATTTTTACATTTAGTTACTAGAATTATGTGTCTGTGGTTCAAAGAACAAGTTCATGTAGAGAGACTGTGTGTGTGTGTGTATGTATGTATGTATGTATGTGTGTGTATGTTTTGGCTTCTGTTAGAAAAAATGTGATTACTTAACGATTGTAATGTTATGATCCTGAAGATGATGGAGTCACTGGAGGAAAAATCCTTAAGTGTCTTCCATAGGACAGCAGCTTATTTCCCCTCCCATAGTGGACCAAGGAACCGAGAAAACACTTACTCTTTCGTTTGGTTTTTGTTTTTCTTAGAATGGCTTCTACTCACAATCAGGTTAGGGAGACCACCTGGTGTCTGCCTGTGAATGGGAATATTTATGAGCAGTCTGAAGCAGTTCTTAAGTGTCCACTTCTTTGATAGAGAGAGACTGCTTATTCCAAGCTCAGACATTACTTTTCCCTCAGAAATTGCCTGCCAACACCCCCCTCGTAGTAGAATGACTCATTATGAGCTGCAGTCTTAACATTTTTCATTGTTTTGACGTTGTATGCTTGGCAGGGTGTAGGGTGGTTCTTTACTTCTTCAGGGTGTCTATATTTATCAAATACAATGTAGATGCCTTTATAATATTAAATATGTGATTTGTAACTCTTACTCTTCAATTTCTATCAGTAAAGCACAGCTGCTTAGTTACAACTCAGGCTGGATTAAGCAGTTTGTTTTATTTTGTGGCTCACTAGAGTAATTTGAAACAGTGAAGATTTACCAAAGATATAAGGCCAGATTTTTGCAGGTGCTGTTCTGTGTTTTGTAAACAAACATTCATCTTTAGTGGCTAGATGTCAGGCAGGTCCCCCCAAATTTATTGTGTACAGTAGAGATCAGCCCAGATGTTTCTTATCCGGGGTGGGGGTAAAGAGAGGGTGACCCTAATGATCATGCTCAAGAGTGTTATCTTTGGTTGATCCAGTGGTTCTAACTGCCTTTGTTGCAGGCAGTGTGTAGCAGTTTAACAGCTCCTTTGAATATGTCAGAATGAGAGAGTAAAAGTTGAGGATGAAAGCAGAAAGGTGATGGCGTGATAATGCTGGAGACACCTGCGTGAAAATATTATATGGATGCGGTATGCCATGTCAGGGCAGCTATTGACTCAGCAGATCCTGTTAACCCCATGTTTTTTTTTCTTCTTCTTTTGAGGTGATCTTCTTATTAGAAATGTAATTTTAACCTCTTTCTTGAAATGAGGGAAACTAATCTTGGGTGTCAGTCACATTCATAATTGTAGGGGCAAGCATTTTAGAAGAACTTACTGTTTTCAAGCATTAAATTCTCAACCCAAGTTGTCTTCAGCAACCCAAGATACTAATATGTCTAAAGAGCCCAGTCTCTTGGTTTCTTGTGCAGGTAGTTTTTGGGTTTATATTAATGAAAGGTTCTAGAGGTTCTAGAATAAAACAGGTTTACCTTTTTGGAAAATTGCATTATTAACATGCAATGATAATTATTTCTTTGCCACGTTGTTGCAAAATTTAATTTTGCAGTGGGAATAAAAAATGTTTAAGAATTCAATTGATACTTATTAATTGTTGCCTATATATGTTATGTACTGTGCCTGGGGCAGGGAAATACAAAGACGAGTAAAGCAGGTCCCCTTCCTTAAATAAAATTTTAGTTTTTAAAAAGCCTTTTAATGAGCACAAAAAGCAAAACAAACACAGTTACTAAGTAAAATGAGTAAAAGTATATTTGAAATATCAAAACGTCAGCATGTGATTTTTTTTTTAGAGGAAACTGTCAAATTATTCTAAATATAAAAATTTTAAATGAAATTTAAAACAGTGAGACTTGGCCGGGCACCATGGCTCATGCCTGTAATCCCAGCACTTTGGGAGGCTGAGGCAGGTGGATCACTTGAGGTCAGGAGTTTGAGACCAGTCTGGCCAACATGGTGAAACCCCGTATCTACTAAAACTACAAAAAAATTAGCAGGGCATGGTGGTGGGCGCCTGTAATCCCAGCTACTTGGGAGGATTAGGCAGGAGAATTGCTTGAATCTGGGAGGCGAAGGTTGCAGCGAGCCAAGATCACACCACTGCACTCCAGCCTGGGCTATAAGAGTGAAACTCCATCTCAAAAAAAAAAAAAAAAAAAAGATGAGACTCTTATCTTTCTTAGCTTACAGAAAAAAATGAATTTTAAGAGCAGATTTTCAGTGGTTATAGTTTCCCAACACTAGACAAATAATGAACACAAAATACGTGCTGCTGTAAGATTATATTGATAGTCTTCACAGTATTTCTCTTCAGCATTATTATCTGATCAACACATATATGAATGGAATAATAAAACTTACATTTATCATATACTTGTTATGTACTTCTTTTTTGTTATCACAAAAGTATAAGTATCCTCAATTTAAATGAGGATGCACAGAGATTAGTAACCATCCCACAGTTAACAGAACTAATAGTTTAGCAGAGCCTAGATTCAAGCCTAGATTCAATCAGATCTTTTATCCAACATTTCCTGAGTTCACTTATTCTTAGCTGCCCCTTTACCCCCTAATAGGTTTTTTCTTTTTTTTTTCTTTTTTCTTTTTTTTTTTTTTTCTGTTGAATATGGTTTGGAAGAAACTGCAAAACTCTTATCTAAAATAAAGGGATACATTAACTTTTCTCTAGGCTCATATTGTAAAAGAAAAAATTCAAGGAAAATTTTGGTTAAGTATATATTTTCAGGTTCTTTCTATATATACATATTTTTGCAGTGTATATATTTGTAATCTTATATTCTACAATATGGGACATTTCCCAAGTTTCTATTTTGTTTTCCAATTATTTTGAATTGTTATGTATTATACCACTGACCTAATTTATCCACGTTTGCTCATCTTTTCCTCTACTTTTGGGATTGTTTTTGTTGTTTCAATTTTTCACTATTATACATAACATAGTAATGAACATTTTCTGCATAGCATATTTTTCTTCTCTGGAATTACTTTTGTAGGATAAATTTCCAGGAGGGTCACATGTACTCTTGAACTTCATATGTTAGTTTGTGCCTGGCAGTACCTTGATTATGTGAATTAGGTAGGGAGAAATAAATTTGCAGAATAAAATGTGTTATATTCCTTGTAAAGTCATTTTGCAATATCCAGTCATTTTGCTTATAAATAGTAGAAAGGGGTTTAGTTATTTATACTATTTTCTTATTTCCATTGGGGAAAGTAAGAATTGGGGAGATACAGGCAATATTAAATTAGAAGTGCTTTAACATATCAGTCTTCTTACTTGGCTTAGTCTTTTAGTTCCTATATTTTCGAGAGTATAACTGGTATACAATTCCAGACCCTATAAGGAAAATGAAGATGGAGGAAAGAATAGTATTGTAATGGTAGAAGAGGGTTAAAGAACGCCTGTTGACTCTGATGATAAGAATTATGATGGATTTGTCATTCATACAGAAAGCGAGGAACTTAGCTCAGATGCATGCATAGTGTGAGAGACAAGACTCAAATAAAAATACACAGGCAGTTCATATCACTAGAGAGCCCCAAGTTAGTTTCTACTTGAGGTTAAGACAACCGCTGCAAGGAGGAAGGGACAGCTGTTGGGGTAAGCTTGTGAGCACTGTGAAGCACTTCTGTGGTCCCTTGTGCTCCGGGTGAATTAACTGGAGGTGCTTTGCTTTCCTTGTAGAGGGCCATGACCACTGTTTCATTCATCCTTTGAATCCTAGTATATACAGTGCCTGACACATAGTAGTCCCTTAGTAAATGTTTATTCCATTTAGTGGAATTCATAGGTGAGCTTTGAAAAGAGTGGCTAGCACATGTGCAATGAAAATTGTGCTAGAGAAATAGAGGCTTATTGGGCAGATGTACCAGTTTGGTGGGAAGAGACTTTGGTGACTTCAGTGGATGGGTAGCAGAATTGGAAGATTGTTCAGGAAGAAGAGATGGTGTTAACTGCTATATTGAAATTTCCTTTGAAAACTTAGGTTCACACAAAAACCTGCATATGAATGTTTATTACAGCAGCTATATTATGATCTCCAGAAAATGGAAGTAATTAAAGATGTTTTTCAATAGGGGAATGGATAAACAAACTGTAGAATATTATTCAACAGTAAAAAGAAATAGGCTGTAAAACTACAAAAAGACATGGATGAATCATAAATGCAAATTACAAAGTGGAACCTGATTCAAAAAGGCTACATTCTATATAATTTCATTATTATGACATGGAAGATGGAAAACTAAAGTGACAGTACAGAGATCAGTGGTTACCATGAGTGCAGGAATTGAGGAGGGTTGAATAAGTGAAGCACGGAGGAAGTTTTAGGGGAGTGGAACTATTCTGTATGATCCAGTGGAATAGTGGGTATGTGACAGTTGTCAAAACATACAGAACTTTTACAGCACAAAGAATGAATTTTAATGTATGAAAATTTAAAAAAAAATTGTTTAGGAGATCCCAGAATGGAATGCAGAATGTTTTTAAACAGACTGTATTACAGATGTATGAAACATCTGTAATGTGGCGAGGGGTAGGGGGGAGGAGAAAAAATGCTAAAGTAAGTAAATTTGGAAATAAGTGAATTCTGAAAGACTAAAGGCAAAAGGACCTGCATCTGAGTATTGTATTCTAGTTGATGAAGTTGTTTTTCATGGGCGTATAGGTTAACAGTTCTGATACTGTTATACATGTATACTGGAATTGAGCGGTTAAATAAATGGATGGTGGAAGCCAGATTTCTCATTGTTGGGGTGGGTATTTACAGAAGAGTAAGAGGAAGAGGCTAGAATGGTCCATGTGGTAATGAATTAGAGAAGGATATATCAGTAATGTGAATACTTAATGGGGATACAGATAGTTACATATAGAAATATTTACAGAGATGAATGTATACACAGATTGGTATACACATATATTTTCTTGCTGTGTCTCCTGAGAGGGCCTAGGTGCAGCAACAGTGATTATATGTAGCACCTAGATCCTGGTTTGTAATAACCATTCTCCAATAGAAGCAACCAGGGCTCTTGGAGAAGTGGTCAGTTCTAGGACTGCAGTAGGAAATATACAAAATGAGCTTTGAATGTATTATAGTGCTAAAAAGTAAAGAAGTGCTTTAAAAAACCCCACAATGAGGGGGGCTTTGTCAGAGGGACACAGGAGCCAACTGAAGAGCTCCCAGTGGCCCAAGCTGAAAGGAACTATTTGAGCAACAGAATAAAATACTAACAAGTTGTAACCCGAAGTATGAAATAAATATCCGTGAGTCCATACTGATATATAAGTAGTGATAGATAACTAAAAGGGGGAGAAAGAGATAAATTTGCCATGTAGCATTCCAAATAATTTATGTAGATACTCTCCCATTAAGGAGCAAGGGTAGCCTGACTCTCTTTTCCTTAAGTGTGGGCTGTGTCCATGATTTCCATGTGTGGAAAGGGAGGGAAAGTAACTTTAATGGAGAAACCTGACAAACACGGCCTCAGCCACGTGATCAAGATTAACATCAGCAGTGATAACTCATGTTGATTGCATATAGCCTTGATATGGTGTGATGAGAATGGCCTCTGTGATCTTCCTCCAATCCCGTTAATCCAGTTTAACCATGAGAAAAATCAGACAAACCAAATTGATGAGCATTGTACAAAATACCTGACCAGTACTCTTCATAAGTGTCAAGGTTATCAAAAACAAGGAATATCTGAGAAACTGTCACAGTTAAGAGGAACATAAAGAGACACGACAGCTAAATGTAATGTGGTGTCCTGGATGAGATCCTGGAATGGGAAGAGAACATCAGGTAAAAACTAAGGAAATCTGAACAAGTATGGACTTTATTATAGTTAATAGAGTGTCAATATTGGCTCATTAATTGTAACAAATGTACCATACTAGTGTAAGATGTTAATAATAGGAGAAATTGGCTCCTGAGTATATGGGAATTCTCTGTACTATCCTGGCAACCTTTTTATAAACCTAAAACTATTCTAAAAAATAAAGCTTTATAGATTCCATTGATTAGAAGGAAAAAATAAATAAAGCTTTTTTAAAAAAGGAAAATACTGGGTGGCACAGGTAGAATTGCTTTTACCTATCTCCCTAAAGGAATTTAAACAATTTTTTAAAAAATAAAAGCAAATTCAGATACCAAACAAACCAAAAAGCTTCCTGTGATGATCCTGAGAGGTTTTGAGATGATCTTGATCTCAGATTGATACTGATCATTTGCAAGACCCAAAGCACCTTCCATTAATTAATTAATTAATTATAAATTCTTCTCATCTAATTCTGAAATTGAGAAACAAACTGGATTTCCCATGCCCTCCAAACAAGTTTATGAAAGAGTGAAAATAGATCCTGACGGTATTAGTTCATTCTCATGCTGCTAATACAGACATACCCAAGACTGGGTAATTTATAAAGGAAAGAGGTTTAATGGACTCACATTTTGGCATGGCTGGGGAGGCCTCACAATCATGGCAGAAGGCAAAGGAGAAGCAGAGACACATCTTATATGGTGGCAGGCAAGAGAGCTCGTGTAAGGGACCTCCCCTTTATAAAACCATCAGATCTCATGAGACTTATTTACTATCAGGAGAACAGCCTGGGAAAGACCTGCCCCCATGATTCAGTTACTTTCCACTTGGTCCCTCCCATGACACATAGGAATTATGGGAGCTACAATTCCAAGATGAGATTTGGGTGGGGACACAGCCAGACGATATCACTGACTGAGTCTTGTGCCTACCTTCTGCCTAACACTTTTTTCTTTTTAGAAGTAGAAATATTCATGAATGAGAAAATTATAGGCGCTGGACCTTCCTCTGATGCACTGAATAAAGCTCAGAGTTCACTCTAATCACACTTGAAGGAGAATAGATTGAAGAATGCAGGGTAATTTAGAAACGCAAGAATGCTTGTTGTATATCCTTTGGCAAAGGAGATTTTTAAAAAATCTTCAAAATACTCTGACCACCCTTAGTGTAGAAAGTATTCTAACTAACTCATTTTCATTCATTCTTCTTAAATAAGTTACTCTCTCTCGACCTGGAGTAGGATAGTCCCAACTTCCAGTTGAATAATACTCTTAATTCCCTAGAAACAATGCTCTGTTATTTCTGAAACTGGTTCACTGCTCTCCTCTTCACAAGTCCATTACTACTAGTGTTTGACCTTCTGGAAGGCACAAGGTGCTCCTGAAATCATAGGGCTGGGAACTGAAAGGCTGATGCAAATGTATCTTGTAAGACAGTCTGTTCTGTTACAAATGATCTCCATCCTGGTGTTCTTTCCTGCTCATTTCATTTTGTGTTCCTAGGATCTTTGCACAGAGCAGAACAACATAAACTGTATTACAATCTTATCTTTTAGTGGGCTTTTGGCCAGAGGTTCAGAGCTCTAGGATTTAGAATTTCTTTTTACTTCATAAAATCACAGGGTTGATGTTAGCACTCGTTCTTTTTCAGCCATTAATTCATCCCTTGGTCATACGTAAATAAACTAAATTTGTATGATGTAGTTGGTGGAGCGAGATGTCTGGTTTATTCAGCTTGGAAAACCTTTTTCAGAACATGGATAAACTTGTATTTGTGCATTCCAATAGCTTCCGGCAAGCTCCGTAGAGAAGGTCAGAGGAATAAAAGTAAAGACAACTCCTTTGTCCCTAGGAGTAAAAAGTAGTTGCACACAAAAAAATTGAGTTATGACTGTTGGTCTGATACCTTTTCTTTTTTTCTTTTAGTCTTTTCTTTTAGTCTAAATATTGATATATTAGGTGAATACAGAGTTTAGCATCCTTGATCTAATTTATTGTATTACTAGAGAAGTACGTGTTTTTACCAGTGTGTTTTTACAGTCAAGTGTGAACATTTTAAATGCAGAAAGCCTGACATTTTGTCCTATTCAATAAAAAGCCTGATTTATAGAATACTCAAGTGATGTTGTTTTCCTTAAGAAAATATACTATAAATATTCATGTGTACTAAGCCTATATGAACATAAACTAGGCTTAATTCAACAATAAATTCCTGCCAAGCTCTATGAAGACATAATGGATACAAAGATGATACCCTCAGGAAGCTTACAGTTTAGTTCTAAATTATACTACTGTATATATATATTTTTAAGAAAACAGTTTAACATCAAATGTTTCCCAAGTTTACTTTTTGCATAGCGCATACACTTTTAGGAAAATATATTGCAAAATGATATTCTAGGCTAGATATGTTGGCTCACACCTGTAATCACAGTACTTTGAGAGACTGAGGTGGGCGGATTGCTTGAACCCAGGAATCCGAGACAAGACTGGGCAATATGATAAAATCCCATCTCTACAAAAAATCCAAAAATTAGCCTGGCTTGGTGGTGTGCCTGTAGTCCCAGCTTACTCAGAAGGCTGAGAGGGGAGAATCACTTGAGCCCAGGAGGTGGAAGTTGCAATTGCCACTGCACTCCAGCCCGGATGAAAGAGTGAGATGAGACCCTGTCTCAAAAAAAAAAAAAAAAAACCAACAACAATAAAAACAAAAGAAAACACCCCATGATAGTCCACCGTTTGTTCAATGCTACTTTAGATCATCTTAAAGGAAAAAGCAATCAGTATGACACCAAGTCTCTAGAATTTTGAGGATTGGTTGATACTGTCTCCCAGTGGATGAGAGAGCAGATCCTAATTTTTTTCTGTGAGCAGATTCTCTGACTTCATCTGGGCCTTCCCTATGCTAAGTTCAATTATTGATATTTTCTTTTTAAAAAGCCATGTACCTTGCTAACACAAGAAGAGAGCTGGGGAGAAAATGCCACTCTTGGATGGAATGATTGTAATTATCAAAACCAGAAGGCCATCAACATTGCCTCCAATGATGATAGGCGAAGAATGTTACTCTTCAACTTTCAGGAAGATGACAGTGATCTTAGTTCATTGGTTCTCTATATTCAGCCCCTCATATACAGATTTGTTGAAAGGATCCACAGTTCAGTTACATTTCTTGGTAACAGCTTAGAGTGAACCAATGAAATCTCTGCAGCCATGGTTACATTTTCTTTATGTGATGTGATGGCTTAGCTCACTGAATGCCATTCTTCCACATGCTGAACTAAATTGCTTTCATAAGTGTTTTTCTGACTTTGGGTGCACAAAGTATAGGCCTGAAATGAAAGCTAATGAAATGAAAGGATGCACTGCCATAGTCATTTGCCTCCTCTCCACTATATCACTGTATTTTAATTTAGTTTATAATAATTAAGACATCTTGTACATTGTATTTTATTATAAATGCAGTTAGTGAAATTTGAGTACATGAACCTTTAGTATTAAAAACCATCCCGAATCTTTTTTTTTTTTTTTTTGAGACAGTGCCTCACTTTGTCGCCCAGGCTGGAGTGCATCAGTGTTATCTCAGCTCACTGCAACCTCTGCCTCTTGGGCTCAAGCAATCCTCCTACCTCAGCCTCCCAAGTAGCTGGGACTACAGACATGCACCACCACACTCACCTAATTTTTGTGTTATTTTTGTAGAGATGGGGTTTTGCCATGTTGACCAGGCTGGCCTTGAACTCCTGAGCTCAAGTGATTCGCCCACCTCAGCCTCCCAAAGTGCTGGGATTACAGGCGAGAGCTACAGTGCCTGGCTAGTCCAGAATCTTAACATTGCTATTTGTGTATCTTTTTCTTTCTGCCTTCAGGGAACCCCTCAATCACTGCTTATTACTGTGAGTTCACTCTGACCTGCCATCGCCTTCTGTCATCTGAATGAAAAAACTAATTTATTTTTTCTTGACTCTAATATTGTTTAAGGGGCAACTCAACTTTTCTTTCTCTCAGCTTTTCTCATTAATATTGTTATCTTTTATATCAAACTGAAGGATGGCTAAGTCCCTTTATCCAGCTATCCAGGGTCAACTTTCTAGGTTTTACAGTGGTCCCTTGGAGGATTTTTGGAGTCCTGTATTTTAAAAATTTGGTCATATGGGGTTTGGTGTAAAAGATGCAGAGAAGCCATGGGAAGGGATTCCAGTTTGTATCCCAGAACTTGAGTATATTCAGGTTGAGATCTTGATTGTCAAAAACTTGTGTATTTTGAAGGTGATTTCCGATAGTACATATTTGGTAGAATCTTACCAAGGAGGCATTTGATTTCCTACACGTTTGCTCATAGCATTATATTGCTTGCCTTGGTGATACGGTCAGTGTTCCTCCTCTGTAGGATTTTTATTTCTTTTTAATTTTTCTTTTCTTTTTTCTTTCTTTCCTTTCCCCTCTCCCTCCTCCTCTCCCCGTTTCCCTTTCCCCCTCTCCCTCTCTCCATCCCTCTTTAGGACAGCAGTGTCCTGATAGAGGTAACACACTTGGAAATGCTAAAGCTGTCTACACACACACACCCACACCCACACCCACACCCATACCCCCCCACACGCACCAGTGAATAAGTAGGTCTTCAGATTGAATGGTATTAAATGTAACAATATTTTCATTTATACTTTGATCCTATATTTTCTAAATTTTGAATATTAGAATGTGCAGAATATAAATTTATAATCTTCAGACTTGAATTTTTAGCCCAATACATGATGTTATTGTAGAGTACGAATGGTATGGAAAAATGAAATCGAGAGATAATTCTCAATCTTTATTTTTAATCATTTAAAGTCAGAATTTTTGTCTCTTCCATTAAATGTCTAGCTGTAACACAGATGATCACCATGTGGTAAAGGTATGCCAGACTGAAAAAGAGAGTGGCAGTTCTTTTGGGGGCTCAGTAATTAGAGCTTACCTAAAACCCAAGATGTTGAACTAGAAAATCACTGTGGTCTCTTCTGATTCTAAAAGTTGGCGATTTTCTTGACATCACAAATTCATGCAGTTGCATGTGTGAATAGTGAGATGCTCAACCTGTAACAAGAAGAGATAGATCATCTTCAGTCAGATAATCAGCTTCTGGGTGGCTGCGAAGTTTTTATATGAGTAAGATCAAAAATGAGAGTCTGCTCAGCAGATATGCAGGGAGTCTCTGATAAATTTCTTTAGTGCCATTTCAAACCCCAGGAGCTCCACATATGATGGTTTTATTTTGGGCTCTGTTATGGACGTATTCTATATATCTACTCTCACTCTACAGATCTGTCTAAGCATGTTTTGATAAAGAGTATTGAAGTCTCAAAGATGGGTTTTAATATCTTTACCAAAAGATGGCAGACATTGACAGATGGTTTCTAAGGATAATTCCTTGCAATCAAATCTTATTTTCTTCATAATGCCAGTATATAAAATGAGTATAGGTGTGCATTATTACATTATCAGTAAGAACTAACAGTTGATTGCCGAAGTATACTTCCAATGGCATCTGACTTTTCTAGATCAGAATCATGTAATGTGGTAGAAAGAGTTCTTAAATAGGATTGACAAGCCTCTATCCTTCCCTCTCTGTTTTGAGCACTTGGGCAAGTCATTTGAACTACCTGAGAGACAGTTTACTTGTTTTTAGAATGAATCACTTTTCTTTTTTTTTTCTTTTCTTTTTTTTTTTTTGAGACGGAGTCTCGCTCTGTCGCCCAGGCTGGAGTGCAGTGGCCGGATCTCAGCTCACTGCAAGCTCCGCCTCCTGGGTTTACGCCATTCTCCTGCCTCAGCCTCCCGAGTAGCTGGGACTACAGGCGCCCGCCACCTCGCCCGGCTAGTTTTTTGTATTTTTAGTAGAGACGGGGTTTCACCATGTTAGCCAGGATGGTCTCGATCTCCTGACCTTGTGATCCGCCCGTCTCGGCCTCCCAAAGTGCTGGGATTACAGGCTTGAGCCACCGCGCCCGGCCAAATCACTTTTCTTATAATGATGGATTTTTAAAAATCATTTTAATTATTATAAAGTTATTACATTCTGCATAGTTAATAAAGGGTGACATGCCAAGAGAAGAATATTACAGCTGAAAAATCTTAATTTCATCAGGTTTTCAGAACAGTTTTAAAAACAGTATTGAAAACATTACTATGTTTTTATACTTCTTCACTGTGTATGAGGAAAAGCTGACTACTTGAGCGTTGTTATCAATCTACACTAAACTAGATGTACAGTTCAGGGGACATCAACACATATATGGACATTTGGCAGATTTCTTGAGCCGATAATTCTGGTCCTTCCCTTTTAAAAGTTCTTAATTAGGTAATCACGGATAATTGAAGCAGAAAAGTCTTCTTATGTGTGCTAAGTAAACACAGATGAAGACAGAGGCAGCTGACTTCAGCAACTCTCTGCATGGTGTGTCTCTGAGACTTACATTGAAGATGTATAATATGGGTTACTTTTACTTCATTTTCTTGTAGTTACAGCTTCTGCATGTATCATGCCCCAGAAAAAGGTCATCATCTTCCCATTATGACAAACAGTATACAATTGATAGTTTTTTTTGTGGGGAAGGTGTTGGGGAAGAAAGTGAGTTTAATGGACCTGAGGTAATGTTTAATAACAGGAGATGTAAGTTAAATTAACCAGCTGTTGTATGTCTCTATGTTTGCTGTAATAGAATGTGGGATAGTGAGAAATTTCACACCAATTTTATTCATACTAAACAATTCTAATTATTTCTTTTTTATAAAAAATATGTGAAATTTGTCTAAGAGGCTATCCTTTCTAAATTAAATATAAATTTGGTTTTCTTCTGGAATTCTGCTGTTTCCAGTGCTTTTTGTCCTCATTAGTATTATTAATGCAAGACAACCTGCTTGCATGCAGCTAAGCATAGCTTCTTTGTTATGTATAACACAGAGTGAGCAGGGTGTACAAAACTCGTCTGCATGCTTCTCAGAAAACTTCTGTGTAACACTGCCATGTGCTAAGCCTATGGAGCTGAGGAAGAGGGTATTTTTTTTGTTTGTTTTTTTTGTTTTTTTTTTTAAATTGATAGTTTTGGCTCAAACTTTGGAGGGAAGAAGAAATGGTGTGGATTCCGTGAAATCACAGGATGTCCAAGTTCCAAGGGCTTTAGGAATTGTCTCATATCATATGTCTAAATATTGCACCCCTGCCCCTCTTCCAGTCCAGACTCATCCAAGAGAGTCAGCACAATTCCATTAGTAAATGAAGTCACAACTTGGGGATTGATGGAGAGAATTAATAAAAAAGGTCACAAGTGGTTCCAGGTGCTCCTGCAGTCATATACACATACTCTGTTTAGCATCCCGAGTTCTCAGAGAAGGAAGAGGTGTGGAGAAATTATTTGAATTTGTTCTCAGATTTTTTTATCGGGTTAAAGAGTTTTTAAAAATTAGAGTGAACAGAAAGTGATGGACATACACTTGCCAACTTTTATTCATTTGGACATTTAAAAGGAAAATCATCACCATAGAGTTATAAATAAATTATAACAAATGTAACAATGTAGCATATATTTAGCTTTATGAAAAACTGATATTGTCCTTCTCATTTAACTATAAAAATTTCATCACTGACTGGATGCATGGTGGCTCATGCCTGTAATCCAACACTTTGGGAGGCTGAGGCAGGAGGATTGCTTGAGCTCAGGACCAGTAAAACTCTGTCTCTACAAAAAATACAAAAATTTGTCGGGCATGATCGTACATGCCTGTAATCCTAGCTCTTGGGAGGCTGAGTTGGGAGGATCACTTGAGCCTAGGAGGTCAAGGCCCCAGTGAGCTATGATTGTGCCTCTGCACTCCAGTCTGGGTGACAGAGTGAAAACCCTGTTTCAATTTCAAAAAAAAAAAAAAAAAAAAATTCACGTAGTTCATTGCCTAGGATTTAGGAATTGCTAATCGAGTAGTTATAACCTTAAGAGTAATTTAACAGTATAAATTTTAAATTTAAAACTATGATATTAGCCTATATCACCTCTAAGTGAATTCTTGCCTGATTCAAGACGTGATTCCTGCACAGCCACAGAAGGGTATTTTTAACTACTTTTAGGCTCAATAACTAAAGAAGCTTTTGGAAAATTTGAACACAATTGAGAAAGCAACCCACATCCATTTCCGTAGGTGCTCACAAAGCTGGGTGGTGGTGTACATTGTCATGTTGAGTTATTTACAAATACAATTTTTGTGAGACTGTGGAAGGGATAACTTGAAATCTTAAAGAATGATTTAGGGCCTTGTTACCCAAAGTCTGATCCAGGGACCAGCTACATTAATAGCACTTGGGAGCTGCTGGAAATGTGGGCCTCACCCCAGACCTGCTGAATCAGAATCTGCATTTTAACAAGATGCCCAGGTGATTCACATGCATAGCAGGTTTGAGATACTGATTTAGAGTACCTTTCTGAAAATTAGGTAACTTTCAATTAGGTAACTTTCACATAGCCTTTGCCTTATCTAATTAACAAGTGTTCCAAAACCAGGATTATTAGAGGAAATGGGTTGTTTAGAATAGCAATTGAGACTAGCCTTAAAAAAAGGTAATATAGAAAGGCCTTGAGACCTGCATTAAAGCTAATATAGCTTATAATTAGCTTATCAATTAGATATACATGGGTGTATCTAAAGAGCTTGAAAACTGTTTTTAAGGTTTTTCTTTTCTGTCTTGATTTTATATTTAGGAAAACCCAGGTAAAATCACAAATAGAGGAATATTTTTTTAAGCAGGAAGATATTTATATAACAATTTTTGGACCAAACAGTTAAGAAGTGAGAGAATTTTGAAATGGAAGCAAAAGTTGAAATCTGTTTTAGAATTAATCTACTCCATCCCTTCTCTCCCAGCAGTTTGAGTGCTCTGTTTAAAGCTAGGATTTTGAGCATGAGAATGCGACTCTGGACAACAGAGAGATTTTTTCTGTCTCCCCTCTTCTCTTTCTCTCCTTCTATCTCCCCCTCCACCACCATCTCTCTCATCTTCTTCCCTTTGTCCCCACCCCATTTCTTTTTTCTTTCTCCTTTTCCTCTTCCCTATCCCTACCCAGGATTGTTTTACTGTTAGCCAGGTTAAGTTTAAGCTTCTTGAGGACTTTAGTACTTAAAACTATGGCTCACTTTTAAGACTAGTTGAAGGGTACAGATTTAGATTTGTTCAACATGATATGATGTATAAAAAAATCACAGTGGGATTTCTACTAATGGATATGTAAATATATGATCATTCCTTTTATGCTTGCATCCAGGGTTTAATTAATCCTTTGGTAATTAAGAATCCCCTCAAAGTTTGCCTGTGAGCATATTGTTCAGACCAGCTGTTAGCTCTTATACTAAAATTGGTTGCCTTGCAGACCTGTGTTATCAGTAGTAAGTACCTCAAAAGTCACTCAGGAGGAAAACTGAATGGAAGACCTGAAGCAGAGGAATCTTCATTGTATACCTTTTTGTGCCTTTTGAATTGAGCCCTTCGAGTATATTACTAATCAAATAAATAGTTAAATAAAATTTAAAGAGAAAAGTTTCTAAACTTTTTCACTAAGAATATGTGAACTCTGATGTCAGGTACTGTTTGGTGGAAGGGGAGAAAATACCAGGTATGGGTAGCATCTTAACAAGTGATAAATGCTTTTGACTTTATTTCTCACTGACATCCTGTACTTTTGATGGTGTATTTCTTCTTTCTACTGACCAGCAAGTAAGTTCCAAAATACTGCTGAATATCAGGTTAGAAAAGAGCCAGTGTTTATTTCCCACCCTGCAGTCTTCAGCGTAAATATCTGAAAATGGTTACATTGGGAGAGACAAAAAGATCTTCCAAATCTCTCTTATACATCTGTTAGTCTACAAGAGCTTGCCAAAACTGTTTTCTGAACTTTTACAGGATCCTGCTATAACCCAGCATACACAGCCACCATCCAGATTTTGTTTTAAAAGTAGATGTGGTTTAATTTATATTGAAGGAGGGTTAGGTCTCTTCCTTCATCTTATACTCACATAGAAATATAGAAATCTGTCTGCTTTGATCTGAATATGTTTTAAGAGACAATATTATGACTGGTGGTTACCATTGCCTTTTAAGTTATAAACAGTATGTAACCACTTGCCAGAATTAACAAATAGGTTACAGTTACATTACATTGTTTTGAATCTGAAATTTGATATTTTATCACTTGTTTTCACCTTTCTGCTGAAATGAAAATTTGTGAGGAGTAGGGGCGCAAGACAAAAAAATGTTTATTCTATGTCTGTCGGATAACTGGCAGAGTTAAGTTCCTATGGCATATTTCTAGTCGCAAAAACGTCACTAAATGTCTAAATAAAGACCAAAACACTTCTAACATTGAATATTGACATAAATGTGAACCGTACATACATTTAAGACAGAAACTAAGCACAAGATATTTACGCATTTATTCCAGCTCAGGGTGCCAGGTGAGAACCAGCCCTGGAGAGGGCACCATCCCATTGCAGGGTGCACTCACACTCACTCATACTGGAACTGTTTAGACTCATCAGTGAACCTAGCATGCATAGCTTTGGGATGTGGGAGGAGTACGCAGAGAAAAACCATGCGTGCATGGGGAGAAGGTGCGAACAATACAGACAGTGGCCCTGGTTGGGAGTTGATTTTTTCCCCCGTTACCATCCTTCTGATGAAGTGATGTTGAAGGAAACAGTGTTATTTGAGGAGCTGTTGTACCGGACTTTAACTGGGATTTTGAAAGTTTATATCTAATACTGTCATTTTGATTAGACTAATTTCGGTTTGGTGATATGCTGCTTGCTTTTGTCTTCAGCTGTTGTCTTTTCATGCCCTTGTTAGAGCTTCAGTGAGAATATAGTAATGACAGATTGTGAAAAGTTTTAACTTTTCTGTTTTAGTTTGTTAATGTAGCTGAACCTTTCTCTAAATACTTTGTATGCAGAGTATAAAAGATAGCTGGTAAATGCTTAATTGCAAGGTCACATTTTAAGATAGATGTTCTCATAGGGCTATGTTTTACATGTCTAATAGTTTGTGATTGTGTCAGGACCCTGAAAAGAATGTGGACCTATAATTTGTGACTCCACTCTGGTGAAATCTGCAACTTGATAGCAAAGTCTTCCTTTACCAATTGAATTCAGTGTGAGTCACATCACTGGTATATTGGCTATGCCTAAGATTATATTTGCCTTTTGTAGTAGATTAAAAAAACACAACATTTTGTATATGTATAAAGAATCCTATACTTAAATGACTAAATTGCTTATAAAAAAGAATTATATACATAGGTACATGATTACGTGTTTTTAAGAAGTAATTACACCCTTTATGAAATTCATAGGTGATGTATGGTGGTGTATAAAATCAGAATTGGAGTAGATATCTGTTCTAGTCTATACTCTGTTTTTAGCTGGTAACCTTGAGCAAGTTACTTGTATTAATTTCCTTTTATGAAAATAAGAAAGTTGGCAATGTGTTATCTGCAGTCTCTCAATGTTCTGTGATCATCTAATTTTATGTAGTTCAAGGCAGTTTCATAGGATCAAGAAGTACATTGGCTAAGATACTTTAGTAAGTGATTGAAAAAAAACTGATGATAATGATGTTGGAAAGAGCAGAAGAAACAATATTAACGTTTATAGTATTTGTAGCAAAACAAATTTATATTAAGGACAATAGATGTTCAGAACCAGCCTGGAGTGTCTTCAGACGTCCTTTTAACATTCTTTCCTGAGGCTCACTCTTCCAACCAGGACCCAGTGCTCTCTCCTTTCTGCTCCTCCATATTCCTATCCCAGTACTCATTGAAACTCTGACACCTATCTTTTTCCCAGTCGTTGACCCATATCTTCTGCCTCCATGCTGCATTAAAAATTTTCTGGTTCCATCCAACTAACATGATAAACTATGTTGATTAAAAAAATAGTTTTATTGAGATATAATTCACGTTCCATAAAATTCACCCATTTAAGGTGTACAATTCAGTGGCTTTTAGTGTATTCTTAGTTTTGCACTCATCACCACAATCTAATTTTAGAATATTTTTATCTCGCCAGAACGAAACTCGGTACCTGTATACTATATTGACTTGATCATGTTTAATGTGGATCCCTAACCATGTGTTTGCACAACAATTGAGGACTTTTAAAAGACCATTTCATAACTTAAAAGAGTGACTCTACTGTGGAGGCTTAGGTACTGTTGTAAGGGTGTAAAACAGGCCATTTTGGTGCTTCCCATGCTGTGCTGCTCTGCCCGGTAATGAGGGCGGGTTCTGAAGTTGTAATGAATGAATTTCTCCATTTATATTTTATTAAGGATTAGGAGTCAGAGTTTGAGGGGTAGCTGTGCTTTTTTCTGAGGGTTCTATGGCTGGCCAGCATAGTGATGACCATGTGAGCACAATGATAAGGAGACATGTTCCAGACTTAATGTAGTAAGCAACAATGACTGAATGCTGCTTCTCTGTGTTGTGGACAGTAAATTAATAACCACCTATAAATGTTTCCTGCATGTGTTTATCTTTACATGTAGGAACCTGTAAATATTCATTATGGGTCCTTCAAGATCCAAGGGGGAAAAATTATTTGCTTGTATGTATGTCTTCATTTTAACTATCTTTTTTTCATTTTTCTTCTGATTTATTGTCTTGATCTATTAGGCATTAGAATCAGTTTATTTTATAGGTTTTAAATGAAATTTTAAATCAGCTCTTTTGAGATATATAATTTTGTAAAATAAAACTGATTAGGAGTATAATTTTTTGCCATATGTATACAGCTATATAACCACCACTGCAATCATTACACACACATTTCCATCTCCCTCCAAAGTTTCCTTGTAAGTTTCCTTGTACTTCTTTGTAGTCATCCCTTTCCCTCACCCTGGCCTATGACAAACAGGGACCTGTTTTCTGTCACTATCATTTTGCTTTTTCGCCCCCAACCTTTTTTTCTTTTTTTTTGAGATGGAATCTCACTCTGTCATCCAGGCTGCAGCGCAATGGTGCAATCTCAGCTCACTGCAACCTCCGTCTTGCAGGTTCAAGCAATTCTCTTGCCTCAGCATCTTGAGTAGCTGGGATTACAGGTGCCCACCATCATGCCTGGCTAATGTTTTGTATTTTTAGTAGAGATGGAGTTTCACCATGTTGGCCAGGTTGGTCTCGAACTTCTGACCTCAGGTGATCTGCCTGCCTTGGCCTCCCAAAATGCTGGGATTACAGGTGTGAGCCATCGCGCCCGGCCCAATCTTTTTTTTTTTGTTTGTTTAAATTAAAGAGATGAGGACTCATTGTGTTGCGCAGCCTGGTCTTGAACTCCGGGGCCCAAGTGAGCCTCCCACCTCAGCCTCTCAAGAAGCTGGAACTTACGGGTGCATGTCACTGCCCGGCTCATTTTGTTTTTTCTAAAAATTCGTATTAATGGATGCATACAGTTGTGTCTGGCTTGTTTCAATTCGCATAATACGTTTGGGACTCATTCATGTTGTTGCATGTATCAGTAGTTTGTTCCTTTTCATTGCTTTCCATTGCATAGATTTACCACAGTTTGTTGAGCTGATCTGTATGTGGGTTATTTCCAGTATTGGAGTATTTTAAATTGCTGTAGACCTTTGAGTACCGATCTTTGTATGAACGTATGCTTTTATTTTCTTGCATAAATACACACGGTAGAATTTTGGGGTTGTATGATAAAGTATAGCATAGCAGCTGTATGCTTAACTTTGTAAGAAATTGCCAAACTGTTTTCCAGAGTGGCCGTGCCATTTTACATTCCCATCAGTAGTATATGGGAGTTCCAGTTGCTCCGTATCCTTGCCAACACCTGGTATTGTCAGTCTTTAAAAAATTTTAGTCATTCCAGTGAGTGTGTGGTGATGTCTCATTGTAGCTTTAATTTGCATTTCCTTTTGGTTCATGGATTTGTACTTTGTGGCATTTATGCTAAAAGTACCAAGGGGGAAGAAAGTTGTTTTTTCTTCAGATTGTTATCATCTTGGTTTGTGACTTGTATGTTCTCAGAACATTATTTGATTCTCCACAATCAGTAGCACAGTTACTTTTATATTAATTGGTTTTGTAATAGAGTTGTCCAGAACTCTATTACACTTAAAATATGATCAAACACTATAAATTATTGTATCATTTATGATCACACCTGATGAATTAAGAGGATTCAGGGTAGGTAAAACCTTACGTAAATCTTTGGAAAATGGTTTTAACCTGTTTCTCAATTAAAACGTAGCTATATTTCTTGTCATTCTTTTTTTGGAAACTATAATATGAAAGTTCAAAATGTAAAAAAGAAGATATACTTAAAATTAGACATTTCATAGTTGGGATGTGGTATAGTACTTTGAAACAAATTCTGTATTAGTATTTAGAATTGAGATGTTTAGCACACACTGCGTCAGTTATGTTAAATGGTGGGGACGGGGTGTGGCAGGCAGTAGTGGAATGTAGAGTGCTGCTGTATGCTGTGTAATGTAAGCATCTCCATTCCTACTGGAGAAGTTGCATCTTGTTCTCAAGAAGCACAGAGGGAGAAATTTGGTAAAGTACCAAGTAGTTGAATGAAATACAGGACATAGCAGATAAATTTTGTATATACTAATCAGTGTAACTCAAATCGGTAACTGTATTTGATATCCTAACTGGGTAGCCATATTGGATATCCAAACTGTTAACACTTCATTACCCTGAAGAGCTTCCTCCTTTCTTTCTGATAGTTGTTTTTTTTTGTTTTTTTTTTTGTTTTTTTTTTGTTTTTTTGAGACAGTCTTGCACTGTCACCCAGGTTGGAGTACAGTGGCGCAATCTTTGCTCACTGCATCCTCCGCCTCCCAAGTTCAAGCAATTCTTCTGTCTCAGCCTCCTGAGTAGCTGGGACTACAGGTGTGCACCACCACGCCCGGCTAATTTTTGTATTTTTAGTAGAGACTGGGCTTCACCATATTGGTCAGGCTGGTCTTGAACTCCTGACCTCGTGATCCAACTGCCTCGGCCTTCCAAAGTGCTATGATTATAGGCGTGAGCCACCGTGCCTGGCGGATAGTAATCTTTAATCTTTATGTGATGAGGGGTCCAGAAATCTTAACTTGAATGGCAATTAAAGGCCTTTGAGAAAGTAGGGGAGGGTGATGGATACATCAGCCTTGGCCACCCTCTAGTGGCTGCTCTGACCATAGTGCAACTTCAGTTGATGCTCTTAAGTGTACAGGAGGGGGAATGACTGAGGGGCTTGTTGTTTATACAAAATTATTTTTTGTGTTACAGAGTATAACAAACATCTGGAGTAATCTAGAAGAATAACTTTAGTAAGGAGTTACCTTAAATATCAACATTGGTTATCTGGGTACTAGGATTATGGATGATTTTATTTTCGTAATTATACTTGAGTGTATTTTCTAAATCTTAGTCAACTTTTTGTTTTAAGCCAGATAAATAGAAAGGGAGACTCACTGATCATCTCTTTGTGCCAGATACTGTTATATATATCATTCCTAATTCCTAATACACGAATTTGAGTTACATTGATTAGTATGTACAAAATTTATGTCCTGTATTTTATTCAACTTCATTTGGAGTTTTAATGGAACACTATCATTCGCTAACATTTTTGTGGCACAGACTTCTTGCTGATGTTGTCTACCAGAATGTCCTTTGATTCTACTTCAGTCTTGCCCAGTAAAGTCATCTTTCTCCCTTAATGAATATCTCACCTTTTTTCGGGACCACTCACCAGTCTGTGAACCTTCAAAATAAATACGTTCCATGTTCTTATTCATGTTGACATATGTTTGATGTAGTACATACTGCTGTCTGTTGTAGTTATTTATGTGTATTGCCTATTTCCTAGCTTTGCATCCTACAGCCCCAGAACAGCACATAGAAAGCACACGGTATTTGCCTAAAACCATATATAGAAAGCTTCTACCTGCCTCAGTTTGTGATATAATGGTATTTTACTTATTTAATCAGTTGCTTGGCATTGTAGCACATTTTCCTAGAACCAGTATTTCAAATGGTGTGTAGGTGCCTAGGCCCTAAAATACTGGTTTTTAAACTTTGCCACACATTTAAAAACTGGAGAGTTAAAAAAACAAAAACAAACCTCCAATGTCCAGGTCATACCCCATACAAATGGAATCAAAGTATTTGGAATGGAAGCCAGGTATCAGTATTTTAAAAAAAGATACCCCACATCATTTGAATGTTCAGCAAAAGTTTATGAACTACCGCCCTATTTAATCTATACTGCATGGATACTGAAGTTAAACTCCTAACATTTAAAGTTTTGCTTTTGGGGAAAATACCTTTCTCTAGCCATGTGCAAGAGGTTTTGATGGCATAAGACCTACAGATAACTAGCAGGCTTAATGCCCAGGTATTTATTGTTAAAGGAGGTATTTGTCCCGCTTACTCTCAAATAGTTGCCAAAAAATGTTTACAAGAGGAGAAAGAGAGAATGAGAATGAGAAAGCAAATGGGGACAAAATGTAAATAGTTGTTGAATTCTATAAAGGCTATATGGGATTCACTAATACTAGTCTTGCAACTTTTTTATAAGTTTGTAAAACTTTTTTAAAGTTTTGTTAAAAAGAGAGAATTTGTTAGATAAATCTCTAATTGGTGAAATAGTAGAGTTTTTTTTGTTTGTTTGTTTTTGTTTTGAGAAAGAGTTTTTACTGTTGTCGCCCAGGCTGGAGTGCAGTGGCGCAATCTCAGCTCGCTGCAACCTCCGCCTCCTTTGTTCAAGCGATTCTCCTGCCTCAGTCTCCCGAGTAACTGGGATTACAGGCGCCTGCCACCATGCCCAGCTAATTTTTGTATTTTTAGTAGAAACGGGGTTTCGTCATATTAGTGAGGCTGGTCTCGAACTCCTGACGTCAGGTGATCTGCCCACCTCAGCCTCCCAAAGTGCTGGGATTACAGGTGTGAGCCACCACACCCGGCCCTAGATTTTTGTTTTTAATTTTTAAAAATATTGGAATGCACAGAGTACATCTGGCTTCAGTCATCTGTTTTCATTTGTGTTGCTGTTTGACTGAAATCCTCTTTCTCCTGGTGGGTGGGGTTGGGAGATGGTCCTATTTTCTAAAGGGAAGAGGCATTTCCTATTTAATCTTGAGGATACAGGGAAGATGGTATGGAGTTAAGCATCAACCCACTTCTCTTTCTGTCTCTTCTTTCTGCCTGTTTTTCTTTCTGCTTCGTTGGCGCAAAATACTGTTTCCATTAAGATGCTTAAAAGTGATGCAAGTGCAATTGTGCAAATTTAGAAGATAATCATTAGTTGGAAGATACGTTAGCTCATTTAATTTAATCTCCTGCTTTTTACCAATATGATGACTAAACCAAGACTGGTAGATGTAACCTTATACTTTATTTAAGGTCTACAAGGAGTAGTGTGTATTTTACTGTTTCTTTTGTTATCTAGAACTTAACATGGGATATTTACCTTTAGGGAAAACTTTTATATTATATCTGTGCCCTGGATGCTTAGTTAGTTAACTGTGCTGTTGTAGTTTAAGGACTGTGGCTAGTAATTATGAAAATATACTAAATCTCGTTGCTAATCAGAGAAATGCAAATTAAAACAAAAATGAGGTAATTTCACATCATCATATTGGCAAAAATTAAAATGTCTGGCACTGCCAAATGTTAATGAGGATGTGTGGGCTCTGCCATTGGTGGGTATAAGAATTGAATACTGCCTTCATGAACAGTTTGGCAATATTTGATAAAGGAGGCATTCCTTTTGGTCTGACATTTCTAAGTCTGTGCTCTAGAAATGCTTGTGCAAAGGAGTCAGGTACAAGAATATTCATCATAGCAGTGTTTATGTTAATGGAAAACTTAGAAACAAGCCAACTCTCCAGCAGCAAGTGAATAGATTAGTTGTGGTTTGTTCATACACTATGCAGCTGTTAGCAAGGAATACATCTCAAAAACATGATTGAATTTAAAAACAAGTTTCTGAATGATGTTTATGTATGATACCATTATATGAAGTTGGGCAACATGCAATATCTTGCATTTGCGGATGCTTATTTGTAGAAATAGTATTAAAACATACATTGGAATGCAAATCCTGAACCACATTTAGGATAGCGGTTACCTCTGGGAAACAGAAGGGTATAGGATTGGAGGAGTACACACAGATTTTCAACTTGACCTGTGGTGTTTTCTTTCATATTAAAACTCTGAAGCAAATATAGTAAAATGTTAAGATTAGACAAAGCTAGCTAGTAGGTGCAGTTGTGTTATTCTCTGTAACTTTCTGTATATTTATAAAATATGTGATTAGATACATTGAGGGTAGTATGTTTATAACGGGCCATACATTCAGTCACCAGTGGTAACATAGGACAGCAGACTATGTCTTGCAGGTGAGACCTAAGGCAGTAGTTCCTTAGACAATAGTTCAGAACTTAGGTTTTGGAGTCAAATATACCTGGATTAAATTACAGCTTATCCACTTGTTAGCCATCTGACTTTGGGCTTTAGTGTGCTCATCTATGAAGTTAACAGTCAAACTTACCTCTTAGAGGTGGGTTGTGAGATTTTCAAAAAAGTATGCTTCAAGTAATACCCACTCAATATATGATAGTTTCATTTAGCCTTTAACCACCTAGATTAAATAATTCTTGTTTCAAAGAAGCATACTTCAGAGAACCATGGGACAATGTGTTACAAGTACAATATTGCTTCTTTTCTGTATGACTGGCATAATTAAAAGTTTCTAAAAGACAAGTTCCATGCCAGAGCTTAGGGAACACACTAAAGTTGTGTTCCATACTGAGTTCCACCTACAAACGTAATTATGAAAGATTGTTGAGGTTAACTTTGTTATTGTGCTTTCCTCTTGGATAACCTTGCTTTTTAGAAGGAAAAAGCTCCTTTAAAAATAGGTTCAGTTAAACCTGCAATTTTGCAGCAATCCCAAATCCTCACTCTTAATGGATTTGTCCAGTGAAAATTGTAAACAAGAACACATGTGAGTATATAAAGATAGATGTAGGTACAACAAATGAAATGGTATTTTCCTGGACTGGAAAAATTCCTTTTTGTGAAGATTATATTTTTGGTGATCTTTTTCTTGATTTTCAGTGCAGAATTACTGTTAATATATTTTAATTGACCTTTGAGAGCTGTCTTTAGGGATCTCTAGAAATATTAATAAATATATTCATAAGCCAGGCTCAGATATTCATAATCCATAGTAAGGAAAACTCTTCCTTACTATGTGTCAGAAAGAGAAGAAGGTAGATGACCTCTCTCCCCCAAATGTCTTGAACTTCCCTTTTCTAATCTGGCATTGCTTGCTTGCCTTCTGACCAAATTCATCACATTGGGAAGTGGAAGAATACATTGATATCTGATGAGATTTCATTTTAAAAGTTCTCCCCAGTGAAAGGATTATAGGCACTTCCGAGTTGTGGGTGTTTGGCAGGTGTCTGCAGTCCAGGAGAGTGAGGGACAAGTGTTTGAAGCCCAGCTGTGTAGTAGAGATGGAGCATCTTCATCCAACATCTCCCAGTGAATGGATCATGTGTAGAAACACCAGTCCAAAAGGTAACTCACAGCTTATGGAGTGGAGGGACAAGAAGCTATGGAAGAAAGCACAGGAGAAAGAACCCGTGTGAGGAGGTTGGGCAGGAGCTGTTTGACATTCAGTTAGAAGCATTGCCTTTCCATTCCACGATGGCTTCAACTGGTATTTGAAGCTAGTTATTAGTGTGCCCAGTGAGCCATGCATTTCTGAGGTATCTCTGTGTTTTTAAAATAAAGTCTGAAAGCTTGATCTGCTTAGTTCCACCAAACCCTGTTCAAATTTTTCCTGAAGGCACTTTAGCAGAGCTTGTCTTTTCATTATGTGAATACTAAACTGCAAACGATGTTCTTAAAGCAGTAAAGGGAAGATACATTTTTAGAATTTCTATATTTGATACTTGAAAAGTTGGGGTAGAAGAGAGACTTGGTGTTTGTGTCGCACTGGAGAGGGAAACTCCTGCTCCCATTAAAAAAAAAAAAAATCATGTATTTCTAGATGTATATTTCAGTCTTCCAGGAAACTCCCTTTACGTTTTACCTTCCTAGGCAATGATACAGACCTGTTTGTTTTATGGAAATGGATGTTAACTATATTTTCTCAAACCACAGAAAGTAATATTCATGTTATTCATGTCAGCATTCTTGATCTCTAGTTTTGGGTATTGTCCCCTCCCCTAAATCTCTATCTCATTTTCTCAAAAGTATACTTTTTCCTGGGTTCCCAGAAAACTACTTATAATTTACCCCTCCCTCCTTTTTGCAGACTTTGAGGATCAGTTCCCTTTTGCAGTTGTTGGTGGACTAAAATGACATTATACTATCACAGTTGAGGAGCCAGTTATCTTAATGTAATATTAATTTAGCATGTTTATATGTAGCTTTCGAAATTAGATGGGTCAGGTAATATCACCTGTAACCTGACTCCTATTTTTATAAAATGGTCATTAGCCTCATCATTCATAATCTTTATTATAAAAGGGACCCACTGATACTACGTATCCCTTTAGTATCTTCTCATATTAATAAATGAAGAATATTTTAGTTAGGTTTGCATTTTGAAATGAAGTACAAAGACCCTAAAACTATTGTTTTGTAATACATAACAAGTGATTACAATAAAGCCATATCAGGTAGTGTTTTTCTCTTTACATTCTATTTTCAAAACGTATAATTTTTTTATTTTTTAAACATAAAAACGTATTAAGTTTTTGAAGAGGAAGTACACACATTCTACAGAATTTTTACAAAGGTATAAGGGTATACGCTGAATCTCCCACCTGCTCCTGATCCCCATCCACACATATAATACTCATTTTGTTTTTCATATTTACACCTCTGCTGTGCCCTTTTCTTTCTACTCAGAATGTCTTGGAGGTCATTTCCTATCAGTACCAATGCTCATTCTTTTTTCATGGCTGTATAGTTTTACATTATACTGCAATTTATTGAACCAGTTCTCTGTTTTGGAGTATTTAGATTACCCCCTCCCAGACTTTTACTAAAACAACTCTCCAGTTATTATCTGTGGATGTAGGGTACTTTATACATGCAAGATTATATCTGTAAGATGAACTCTTTGATGTAGAATTGATGGGTCAAAGTGTATGTGCACTTTTAATTTTGATATTGCCAAATTGCCCTCTGTAGACGTTGAAATAATTTACACTCCCACTGGCAGTGTTTGAGAGTCCACATTCTCCTGGCGGCAGAGAAGAAACTTTTTATTTTTGCCAATCTGATAGACTTTTTTTTTTTTGAGACGGAGTCTCACTCTGTCGCTCAGGCCGAAGTGCAGTGGTGCCATCTGGGCTCACTGCAACCTCCATCTCCTCTGCCTCCCGGGTTCAAGCAATTCTCTGTCTCAGCCTCCCGAGGAGCTGGGATTACAGGCGCCTGCCACCATGCCCAACTGTTTTTTTGTATTTTTAGTAGAGACAGGGTTTCACCATCTTGGTCAGTCTGGTCTTGAACTCCTTACCTCGTGATCCACCCACTTTGGCCTCCCAAAGTGCTGGGATTATAGGTGTGAGCCACCACACCTAGCCTGATAGACTTTTTTTTTTTTTAATGGTATCTTATTTTGCTTTAGTTTGTATATGTTGAGGTTGAACATTTTTAATACACTTAAAGAGTAATTCAGATTTCTGTGATTTTTGTGTTCATGCTCTTTGTCCATTTCTCTATTAGACTTGGGTCTTTTTTATTTGTGGGAGCCCTTTCACATTAAGAAAATGAGTCCTTTTTCTATACTGTGTGTTGCAAATATTTTCTCCAAGAATTTGTCATTTGATCATGTATAGCATATGTTGAAATACAGAAAGTTTTTGTTTTTACATAGTCAAATATTATATTAGTCTTTACTTGTATGGCTTCTGGGGTTTTTTGGGGTCATTTTGAAGGCTGTCCCTTATAAAAAATTTATGTTTTCGGTTTGCTTTTTATAGTTAACTAGGCTTATGTTTTTGATGAAAGACATCTTAAACATTAATATCAAAACACCATTTTGTGTTTGTTTGTTTTTTGAGATGGAGTCTCACTCTGTTGCCCAGGCTGGAGTGCAGTGTGGCACGATGTCAGCTCACTGCAATCTCTGCCTCCTGGGTTCAAGTGATTCTGCCTCGGCCTCTCCCAAGTAGCTGGGATTACAGGCACATGCCACCACACCCAGCTAAGTTTTGTATTTTTAGTAGAGATGGGATTTCAGTATGGTGGCCAGACTGGTCTCAAACTCCTGGCCTCAAGTGATCTGCCTGCCTCCGTCTTCCAAAGTGCTGGGATTATAGGCGTGAGCCACCCAGCCTCAAAACACCATTTTGGCCTTATAATGCCTTTGCTATTTTAATTGTAGGATGGACCTGTATGGCATAGACTGTAGATCTAGGCACATGGGCAAATCATAGCTTTGTTACCTAACTGCTGTGTGAGATAGACAGATAAATGTATCTAACCTTCTGTTTTCTCATATGTAAAATGAGGATAATTATACCTGCCTCCAGAGTAGTTATGAGAATTGGAAGATAATGTATATATTAATTATATTCTTAAAGCACAGTGTTATAATTCATAATCCAACACACATTAGTTTTCTTCCTTCTTCCTTCATCTTACTTCAACATCATAGTGATGGGAAAGATAATTAAAAAAAATTTTTAAAGTAGAATCACTTGGTGGTTAAAAAAGAAACAAACATGTTTCAAATTATCTCAAAAAAATACTGTGCTTTAGTAATACTTTTGTATTAACAAACAAGTCTCCAACATAACTCTATCCTTCTATTTATTGCATTATTTATAATTAAATGTTAGCATTTGCTTTCCAAAGAGGAGACAACTGCTGACTTTTGTGTTAAAGCGAGAAAACTGTGTAATGGCATGTGGATAAAAAATATTTTAAAAATTCTTCCTCCTTAAAGGGAAGTTTAGGAAAATACATCTTATTTTGCCTCTCTCCCCATTACACAGCCTGGTATTGTCCAGATTGCTGTGGATCTTCTCACCAAATGAGATTTGTATCTCTAAGTTAATTTTCTGCCAGAATCACTTCAGGCTGATGACTGTGGTGTTTGTGTATCCATTAAGCATACTGCCAGGCTATGTCCACTGCTTTCCACCTCTCCTGTTAAACAGCTTTCAGCAGGTTTACAGAGCTACTCCCTTGCTCTGCTTTAATTGTAGGGAGCCACAGGATGCTATGTAAAATGGTCTATAAGGAGTTACATAGAGCTGGCTTAGAAATCACAGAAGATAAACAAATTCTGTCATCAGCTGGGTCAAATTTATTAGTGTTTTTATGAAAGGAAATACATTTTTAAAATTCTGTTTCTTGGTTAACCTTTTCCTTCCTTCATTTAACAACCTCCAACTAGTAAAATTCAACAATTCAGAAAAAGCACATATTGGAGGAGTCTTGGGTAAGAAGCTCTCATTAAAGTTGTATATAGCACCCTGCTGAGCTTTACAATTGGTTTTGAAATGAAAATCTGTTAGATTAGAGCAAACATTATCCCAGCTGCCACGATAAGTAATGTGGAGAAGATTAATGATTTGTCTATGAAAGCCAGTGAGCGTTAAGTCTGCTGCTGTGCCCTTTTTAAAAGGTGGAGGTGAGAGAGGAGGTAGGGAAGAAGGGAGGACTATACTATTCATAGCTACATGGTTATCTTTTTCACATGAGTTAGTGCTTCCCTAGCTTTTTTTCCCTTGATAAAACCAAGGAAGCTTTAAATTTCAATGATACCCCCAGAATTTTTCATTGACTAGGGAAAGTAAGGTGGAACCGGAGGAAAAAAACGTTGCCCTTATATAACATTAAAGGCTCTCACTTCTTCCAGTCAGCAATGAAATTTTCTTCCTCCTTTCATGGAATTAATTGTAGTACCATAATCTGTTTTCTTGTGGTAAATGTCTGAAGATATACGGGTGAAAATTAGTGGTGGTAGAGTTAATACTTTTCCTCTTCACCCATTGCATGCATCATCGAAGGTAAAATTGAGCAGGGCTGCTGTTATATATTACCTTAGGTTTCCTGACTCGGTAGGGCTGTCCAAGACAATTCTTGCTTTTCCCATTCAACAAGTGCCCCTGTTTTCTGAGACCTTCAGTGTGAGGCAGGGAGAGTGACACCAGCACCACTGTGTGAAAATAGTGTCCTGACAGAGAAAGAATGGCTTAGATAAGTATTTAGGAATTAAATAGAGGGTTATATATCATAGCAGACTTACAGTTTTATTAGCACAAACCTAATCTTGTGATTTGGAAATCAAGTCTGATATCGGGACCAAAGTTGATTTTTATTGTTGTCTTTTTGAATTTGGTATCCTGGAAACTCTTGTCATTCAAAATGTGCTCCTTGTCACCTGAGAACTTGTAAGAAATGCGGAATCTCAGGTCCTGCCCCACACGTACCAAATACTAAATCAGAATCTGTATTTAACAAGAGCGCAAATTATTTGAATGCACATTAAAATTTGAGAAGCTCTGATATAAACCATGGCCTGCTTTTCTAAAATCAGCATCTATTATACTTTTTCTCTTTTCCAAAGCAGGCAAGAAGGCTTTAAAAAAGAAAGAAAGAAAATGCTTTTTGTTTCACCAACAGGAAGCCTGATGATGATTTTAATGTCATAGCAATGCCATGTTTTCTGGTGCTGTTTGTGCATCTTCCTGGAGACACTGTTTTAAAATGCAGCTATTTCTTCTTAATTCCTGCAACAGAAATAAGTCAGCTCTTGCTGGTCTTTACACCGGCCACCATTAGAGAGTTTGCTGTGTTTCACACACTATATGAAGTTTATACAGCACTCTAGTCCTTAAAATACCCTCCTCTCCCCACTCCTTTTTTCAAATGAGGAAATAGGCCCAAATAATTTTAATGTAACTTGCTTAGGTCATATAGTTCCTAAGTATTAATAGGGTTCAGACTTGATTTTGAGTTTAAAGACTTGCTTTTCTATCCCTTTGCCATTTGGTCAGAATTTATCTTAAGAGCAGATAGGTGAATTGTGTAATTTTTACTGACTTGTAATATGTACTTAACTTTAGGATTATCATTATTTTGATCCTGCAGGGCACAGCCCTACTTGATTGGAACAGCCTTATGCTGGAATAAGGACTCTAGTATAGTTCAGCCACTAGCTGTTTTGATGACTGTTTTGTTTTCTTTCCTTTTTCCCTTGTAAAGGTAAGGAACAGGCATGTGTGTTGGGAATGGTTAGCTTTAAGGACAAAGAATGCATAGGCTTTGAAAATAAGTAAAATCAAATTTGCTACTAGAATGTACTATTCTTTGTAAATTCCTCAATTTATAAAAATTACTTGGAGAAAAAGTGGTTGGTAATACCTTTCAATACACTCTAACCATGAATCTATAAGGCTACAAGAAGCTTTCAGAGGAAAGCTAGCCAGACACTGAATCAAGGAGGGTTTAATCCTTCTGATAGGTTTTTATTCACAAAACCTCTCTGGAGAAGGAGCTATGCATGTGTGTGTAATATGTATTTTAAGGTAGACATTACCCCTTTTCATTGAAGACCGTTGATCTGATTGAAGTATTATTGCTAACAGTTTAGCATGAGACATTTAGTAACATTTTAAGACATTTCAATAACAACATGGAAGTTTTGTATTTTAAAAAGATTTGAGAGATCAAAAAATGATAAGTATATGAAGTAATGCATATGTTAGCTTGATTTAGCCATTCCACAGTGTGTATGTATTTTGAAACAATGTGTTGTGTATGATGAGTATGTAATTTTTATTGGTCAACTTAAATAAGATTTGAAAGTTTTAGAATCTAGAATGTGCTGCCTCTAAGCTACCTGTAATCTAACTTTTTTGGCATAGGCAAGGAAGAAACATTTCATTTTGGCAAGAGGAAAATATTAAAATACAAGAGCAGTTTCATACACCCATAAGACAAATATCTTTTCCTTGTCTGGCAAAATCCAAAGCAATTGAAGAAAAAGAAATAGCTTTTAAAAAAATGTGAAGTATAATAATTTAAGTGGTATTTCCACTTCCTTACTCATTTTGGTCTCTGATACTTCCTATCACTGTCTAAATTACTCCATTATTAGGGGAAAAGGCCAATTTTTAAAAGCAGGTTGGGTGCAGTGGTATGTGTATGTAGTCCCAGCTACTCGGGAGGCTGAGGCAGGAGGCTTGGTTGAACCCTAGAGGTCAAAACTGTAGGGCACTAAGATTGAGCCTGTGAATAGCCACTGCACTCCAACCTGAACAAAACAGTGAGATACTGTCTCTTTAAATCAAACAAACAATTCAAAACCAGTTTACTGCTATTGACCAACTGTAGAAATCACTGGGTTCAGTATTCCTTTCTTCAGAAATGTATGATTCAACCCAGCAGTTCCAATGCTAGTTACTGAAAATTCAAAACAGGTGTATAAAAAGATAAATATATATATATATATGGCCAGGCGTGGTGGCTCACATCGTAATCCCAGCACTTTGGGAGGCCGAGGCAGGCGGATCATGAGGTCAGGAGATTGAGACCATCCTGGCTAACATGGTGAAACCCCGTCTCTACTAAAAAATACAAAGAATTAGCTGGGCTTGGTGGTGGGTGCCTGTAGTCCCAGCTACTCGGGAGTCTGAGGCAGGAGAATGGCGTGAACCCAGGAGGCAGAGCGTGCAGTGAGCCGAGATCGTGCCACTGCACTCCAGCTTTTGTGACAGAGCACGAGACTCCGTCTCAAGAAAAAAAAAAAAAAAAGTATGTATACATGCATGTTTGTTGCAGCACATTTCACAATAGCCAGTAGGTGGCAGGCAGCAGCCTATTTCATTGGATGAATGATTAAATAAATGGTGGTATATCCATAAAATGGAATATTACTCTGCCATAAAAAGGTATGAAGTACAGATGATACATGCTACAACATGGGCAAACTTCAAAAATATTTACGTCAAGTAAAAGAAACCAGACACAAGAGGTCACATATATGATTCTATTTGTATGAAGTATGCAGAATAGGTAAGTCCATAGAGGTAGACTGAGATTGGTGGTTACTGGGGCAATAGGAGAGGGAATGGGAGCAGTTGCTTCATGGGTATAGGGATTCCTTTTGGGTTGATGAAAATGTTTTGGAACTAGATGGAGGCAGTGGTCAAACAAAGTTTTAAATGCACTAAAGCCACTGAGTTGTTCATTTTAAAATGGCTAATTTTATGTTTGTGAATTTTTTATGTTCTGTGAATTTCACTAAAGTAGAAAATACATGTATTCATTATTTCTCCTTTGGTTAAAGCCTTTAATATATCTGGTATCCATTCACATGTCACATGATTATTCTGAGAGATACTCTTCTCAGATTTCACATGCCTAGTAGATTTTAATGTTGGAATCATTCATTACATTCCTTTGTTTTAGAAATATGTTTCCATTTTCTGATTCGGCTTAATCAAGTTGCTGTAAAAATGGCAACATTAAAAATCCATTTTTCCTATGGGAATTCACAAGTCACATACTCTTATTAAGGGACACTACTAAGGAGAGACAAAGGTCTTTTTTTTGGGGTCACATCAATACTTTTTCATAATTACTGGTGGTACTTTCACCTCTTAATTAGAAGTGGTGATTTGTTTTTACCCCCCTTTTTTAGGAGGCAAAATATCCAAGTAATTTAAGTGGTATTTAAATAGTATGGAAGAAGAGATAATTTCTCTGCATTTTGATTTTTTTGAAACTTGAATTAACATCAGAGTCAGATTACTACAAAAAGTATACATGAAAATATTGGATCTTGTGAACTTTTTTGGGGTCTTTTTTGTTCTTAATGGAATAGTTATGTTGAATTAGTGGTATTTATTACTATAAAACATTAGCCTTTAAACAGAAGACTAGTTTGGCAAATAGCTTGCTTACTCATCTTTTGGCCACTCTCATCCTTACAGGGAATATTATTCAGACATATAAAGGAATGAAGCACTGCTACATACCACAACATAGATGAATTTTGAAAACATTCGTGCTATGTAAAAGAAGCCAGTCACAAAAGACTATATATTGTATGATTTCATTTATACAAAATGTCCAAAATAGGCAGATCTACAGAGGCAGAAAGTAGATTGGTTTGCCTAGAGCTGCGGGTGAGAGTTGGTGGGAAAGTTGGAAGGGAATGAGGGGTCATTGCTAAAGGCTACAGGGTTTCTTTTTGGGGTGATGAAAATAATCTAAAATTGGTTGTGATGGAGGCACATTGAATTGTACACCTTAGGTGAGTTTTATAATATATGAACTATATCTCAATAAAGCTGTTACAAAAAAACCCTATTGCTTAAAAGATAAATTATTGACAAATTCTTTATCAGATCCATTTCTAAACCAAGTTCTTCAACAAACCTCTTAATGTCTCTGTCCCCTAAATACACTTACATCCAGTTTATACTGGATCATTTTATACTTGATACATTGTTTTATGATTTTTCTTCATAAATCCTGTTTCTCTAATCCCAGGGTCCAGAACTACTCCTTCTTTTGCCCCCTGTTTTAGCATTGCAATCAGGAAAATACTATATAAGATCTCAGAGGATGATTACTCAGCCTTGACATTCTGCATTACATTATGGATTC
The DNA here is from genome assembly GCF_049350105.2 of Macaca mulatta. NCBI lineage: Eukaryota > Metazoa > Chordata > Mammalia > Primates > Cercopithecidae > Macaca > Macaca mulatta. Next base: position 144,198,004 of record NC_133409.1, on the reverse strand, counting down.
TGCTAGCATTTATTATTTGTATTACTTTAGGATTTTTTTTTTTTTTTTTTTTTTTTGAGACGAGTCTCACTCTGTCACCCAGGCTGGAGTGAAGTGGCAGGATTTCAGCTCACTACAACCTCTGCCTCCAGGTTCAAGTGATTCTCATGCCTCAGCCTCCCAGGTAGCTGGGACTACAGGTGTGCGCCCCCATGCCTCGCTAATTTTTTGTATTTTTAGTGGAGATGGGGCTTCACTATGTTTCCCAGGCTGATCCTGAACTTCTGAGTTCAGGCAGTCCGGCCCACCTTGGCCTCCCAAAGTGTTAGGATTACAGGCCCAAGCCATCACGCCTGGCCAATCCAATTTTAGGATCTTATGTGGTAGATATGATGGCTCTTTGCATTTTAATAACCAGAGAGAGAGAGAGAGAGAGAGAGAGGAGTGAGTGAGTGAGTGTGTGTGTGTGTGTGTGTGTAACGTAATACTAGATATCTCCCTCAAGGTTTGGGACACTCTATTTGGAAAGCAAATTTAGTTTTATTTCCTGCCTGCACATTAGCTAATTTACTCTCTTACTGATAAAATTCCAGGTCTAAGTTTTTGAATTGATTAGTGTTTACTAAGTAAGGAATAGATTTACTGACTTTTTTTGGTGGAGGGAGGGCGGAACTAAGTAAATTCGTATTCCATTCCCTAAATTTTTTCCCAGTCCATGAACAGAGGTCTTCAAGAGCCTACCGGGCTCTAAGGACACAGGCTGTAGTGATGGATAGTGAACCGTTAGCTCAAGTGAAATGATGTTGTCTTGGGGATACAAACTTGTTCGTCTCTCATAAATAAGGAATAGTTACGAGAGTAGATTATAGTGATTTTCTTGCGTGACATCCTACATCTTGCTTTTTAAAATATTGCTCCCAAATATGAATTTGGCAAGTGCCTTTTAAATGCTTTATTGTCGACAAATAGTCTTTTCTTATTCAGTACATGTTCAGAAACCCCATGGTGGATCTATGGAATCTTTAAGGTCCTTCTCAAAAGAACCAAAGAGCTTTGACCAGCATATCGAGACAACCTTTTTTCCAAGGTTAACTTTTCCTTTTGTAGGTATATTTTAGTCTGCAACTTGGCTTTCCAAAGGCATCTTTTTTTTATAATAGAGCGTTTTTAATAGAATATATTGTTTAGCTGCCTTGGAATTAAGTCTATAAAATATTAATGAATGTACTAAGGCTTGAAAAACCCAGCGGTATGTGTGTGTGTAACTTATCTAGCTTTCAGAAGCTCAGAGAGAGTAGCAAGGAATCAAAGCAAAATTTTGAAGAAAAACTGTTCTTCACGGCTGGCTGCCTTGGTAGGCATAAAATATTAATATTTGTACAAAAGGCTGATGCTCTTAGCAGAGGCTTTGAAACCAGTCTGGATGTCTTAGGCGGATGGGAGGTATGGTTGGGTAAGTGGGAGACTGACTCAGCAGAACATCTCAGGGAGCCTGCAGCTACAGTTTGGGTAGGAGCACAGCTAATTTCATTTGAGCACAAGTGCTCCTGAAGCTCATGACTGCCCTGCTATGGAGCCTTTCTTTTGTTACTCTGTAATTTGTACAGGGACTGGGCAGACATTGCTGTTTCTGAGGCTGGGCTTAAATTAGCCAGTAATCCCCAGGGCATTGTTTGCTCTTGTTAAGTTGTCTGCCCTGTTTAAGAGAGCACATTTGCTACAAGAATATTTGGAATTTGTCTTCAGTTTCTTACATCATGGATGGTTCGTAAGTCTCCCTTCAGCCAGTATCCTAGAATGACCATCAGTTCCAAGAACAGGCTAAGACACTTCCTTCCTTTTCTCTGTTCTGTAGTTTGTGCCTCATACCGAAATTTAGATTTAAGAGTACTCATGTTATGCGGCATACTTATACAAGACAGTGATGTATATGAATTAGAAAACAAGTCTCTAGCTTGCATTGTAAATTTTGAGTAGGGTTTATAGGACCTAAGTGTTAGTGTAGTAGATACATTATTAAGAGAATTTTAGATACACATTACACCAAATTTTCTGTGTTGTATTACAGTTCTTAGAAATACTCTATTCCCCTCACATTATCTTTTCTTTAAGTGTTTCATCACAGCCTTGGTAAATTACAAATTTGAATGTACAGTGGTCTATATTTCATGCTTGTATTTATTGTCTAGTTAAGATGTACTTGTTTTTGAATTAATTTTCTCAGGCAACTGCTGATCTGCTTGGTTAGGTCCATGGGTAATGTCCCATTGCAGCTAAAGTCTGCCTGACCTAGGGTACTCTTGTAGTAAAGAATCCATGTACCTCTCCTTTGCAGTGTAGCAACAGAAGAAGCTCAAAATCAATGTGCCAGTGAGTAAATTTCAAGTTGTAGCTCTTCACCTTGGCTTGAAGTGATTCTGTGGGGTCTTGGTCTGGCTTCTGGTTTATCAGGGATACGTTTCCTGTATTCTATGTAGAATTCTATTTCAGAGTATAGCTAGGTGACTTGGTTTTTTCCTTTCTTTGTGAAGGAAGGCGTGGTGCATAATAGCCCACTCCAAATCAAGCTCTGTTTTTTGCTTGTAAGAAATTGTTTTAATGACTTCTGATTAAATGTGTTTTCAGTGAGGTTGACCTTGTATCTCATTACAGAATCATGTCTTTCTCTTGACTGTCTTGATTGAACTTTACATAATAACCAGTGGAAGAAAAATAAGTCAGTAGAACCCAAATATTCAGTCTTGGGCATGCATAGCTATTTTAGTTTTATCTGAACTCTCTTACCTTGATAAAATGAAAGTTTGTAGAAAAGCCATTTAAAAGTCCATCAAGCTTCTTTACTCATCTTATTTAAATAGTACAGCTTCTAAAACACTTTTGAAATGTCTCCATCAAGATATATCTACAAACGAGTACAGGTGGGGGGCCCTTCTTTTTGACTGCTGATCTCAGGGTGCCCAGAATAAATTGATGGTACAAATTTTCAGCCTTTGGAATTCAGGAAGAGTAGCTATTCTGATTTTAGTTTTATCTTTTGACTTTATTTCTACTAAATCAATTTCTGTATTACTAAATACCAACAAGCAAAGCATTTTTTTTAAAGTTTGGTAATGAAATGTCTTCCTTGTGATTTCTTTTCTTTGTCTTAAGTATTCATTTGGATCTCTCTAATACCAGTGAAACAGCACAGCATTTATGGTTGTAATTGGCATAATCTCAGGCAATGTCTAAAGTATGGACACATAGCCAAAAGATATAAAGAATACCTACATATTAATTAAAAGGAAGAGACATTCCCCTTCAAAAAACCCTTAAAAATACATAGGCAAAAATTTGCGCACTTTAAAAAGGAGAGATACTCATAAACATATGAAAAATATGTGTAACCTTTAGTCATCAGGGAAATAGAAAGAAAATATGAAGTGCTGGTGAGGATGTGAAGCAAAGGCAATCCTCACGCATTTCTAGTAAGCGTATAAATTACTGTCATGTATTTTATCTTTGCATATGCTATAAACACACAAAACATTGCTACTACTTTTGTTTTAAGCTTTTACTGATTAGAGCAAATACAAATAAGAAAAACATAAAGTTTATATTTGCCTTAAATTATTCTGTATTTAGTGCTTTTAATTTCTATGTGTAGATCCATGGTTCTGTCTGATATCAAATTTCTTCTGCCTTGAAGAACTTTCTTTAGCATTTCTTGATATGTAGTTCTGCTGGCTATATAAATATATATATATATATATATTTTTTTTTTTTTTTTGCCTGAGAAGGTCTTCTTTTCATGTCTAATTTTTCTTTTTCTTTCTTGCTTTTTTTTTTTTTTTTTTAAATATTGTTTTGCTTTGTAGAGACAGGGTCTCTCTCTATGTTCCCCAGGCTGGTCTCACACTCCTGACCTCAAGTAATCCTCCCCACTTGGCTTCCCAGAGTGTTGGGATTATAGGCATGATCCACTGCACCTGACTGTAAATATATGCATATGTTTTTAACACAGTAAGCACTGTTTTTTTTCTCATTGTAATTCAGTTTATTTTCTATAGTTGTATCATCAAAACTTATGAAATATAGAGCAATTTACACCAGTACTTATTATGGTAAAGCTGACCCTATGGGACCACAGATAATTGGGGAACAATCATAATATAGCTACCCAAAACTAAAGTATTCAGAGAAAAGGACACATCTCATTCCAAGAAGCAATGATAAATGATTGTTCAACAGAAACAATGAACTCCAAAAGGCAGTAGGAAGACATCTTTAAAAGGGGAGAAAGAAAACAATTGTCAAGTTATAATGTAAGCACAAGGAAAATACCCTGCAGAAATAAAGGAGAGAAGACATTTTTATGCAAACCAAAACCAAGGGAGTCTATGACCTACAGGTCTGCATTGAAAGAAGTACCAAAAAAAAAAAAAAAGAAAAGAAAAGAAAAGAAAAAAACTTCTTGGGGGTAGGAGGATGCCAGACAAACTGGTAGAAGGAATGAAGAACAGAGGATGAAGTAAAATTGTTGTTTAATTTAAATGAATGTTGATTGTGAAAACTAACAATTCTAGCGTCTTTGGAGTTGAAAATAGATGCAGAACCAAAATGGATGGCAGTAACATAATGGAAGGAGGGTAATAAATGGTGCAAAAGTTTGCTAGGGTTCTAACTTGTACCTGAGATGGGGCAAAAGTAATTTAAATAAGAATGTGATAGATCAAGGATACAACCAATGGAGAGAGCTAACCTTTCTTAAGGTTACATAGACAGGATAGGACCCAGGTCTTTCTGTATCCAAGGTTCTGCTTTTTCCACCACGTAGTTTTTTGTTTCTTCTCCATTCTTGGTGCTGCTACCTGTTTGTTTGCCTCCGTATTTTGGTCCCCTCTTTTTCAAAAATACTTAGTTACTCTGTAATCACATACCTGAATTTTGCTAGAAGTTTCTTTCACCTTCTGACTTATCTCCTCAATGCTTAATAAAGTTTCAGATTCATCTTCTATACTACTATTGTCATCAAGCCGTTCTCCTGCTCTTCAGCAGATCTGTGTTTTATGCCTTAAACTTTTATCAGTGACCCCACTATGCTCAGCCATTTTCTTACTTTGCCCTTCTGGAAACAACAAACTCCCTTTAGCATGTTCAGTCCTGTCCTCAATTCATTATACACTTGCAAACCTGTCTCAGTTATGGCATCTTTCTTTGGTGCTAGAGGAAAGTTCTCAGACTTTGGAGTCCAATAGACTTGAGCACTTGTATCCTGACTCTACCACTTCCTAGCTTTGTGATTCTGAGCAAATTTCTTAACCTCTAGGAGCCTTAGCTTCTACAATTGTAAATGAAGATATTAATAATTATAACTGCCTTAGAGTTTTGTTGGTTGAGATAACACTTAATTGCCCAATAGAGTACCCACATAGACATTTTAATACCTTTTAATGTATCTCATTTGTTACACATACGTAGACTCCAACTTACAGTTTCATATTCTGCCCCTCCGCACCACCCCACTGTCCCAGGGTCTTGCTCTATCACCAGGCCTCTGCAGTGGTGTCATCATAGCTCACTGCAGCCTCAGTCTCCTGGACCCAAGTGAACTTCCTGCCTCAGCCTCCCAAGTAGCTGGGACTACAGGTGTGTGGCACCATGCCCAGTTAATTTTTGGATTTTTAGTATAGATGAGGTCTGGATCATGTTACCCAGGCTGGTCTCTAACTCCTGTGCTCAAGTGATCCTCCCTCCTCAGCCTCCCAAAGTTCTGGAATTACAGGCGCCATGCCTTGCCTGTATCCTGCATTTTTTAATGTATTATGAGCATTTATCTATGTGAGTAAAAGAATGCTAGTAATACTATTATAGATTATTGTAATATAATCAATATGATAGTTACAATATTTATATTTTATAGTAAAGATAGTATTTGCAAGTGTTCTTAATGGTATAATCCTAGGCTAAAAGACGTATTATAATTTTAACTATTTTATCATTTATCAGTTGTTTGAAAGTTTCACCAATAGAAATAATTTTGTGGAGAACATTTTTGTCAAGTCTTCGAGACAGTTAAGTTGTGTCAGAAATGTCATTTGAACTCTGCTCAGTGGTCATGGAGCTGTGATGGGAAAGATCTTTAGCGTCAGAGCAGATTATAGGAAGACATGGACCTCATTACCCAAAAGAGAATAAAACTCTGAGCACCTACTTTACTTAAAATGTACTGAGGAACTGTTAGGGAAGGCAGAGGTCTAATTGTTTTCAAAAGGCATTTGATAAATATCTGCATCTCTTTATTAAAAGCTAGCATTAAGGGCAGCTGGGAGGAGTCGATTATCTAATAACTCTGGAGGGGAATGGTGATCAGGCAAAGCACAAAAGAGTCCCTGAACTTTATTTAGCTGAAGTTGTGCCTGCACAGTAGATGCCATGTCTTATCTTACCACGAACCTAGCAAACTTCTTTGCTTATAATCAGCATTTCATTGATTTGAGTGGTGACTTTGAAATTGAATTGTTATTATTTATTCAAATCTAGGAACTAAAAAGTAAAGATAAATTTTGGTTTTGTGCCTATGAATGTACTATGCAGAGTCCATGTTGCTACTCTGTGTAAGACCCAAGCCAAGCCTTCCCAAAATGCTAATACGAAGGCTGTCATAGTTACTTTGTGGGCTAAAGATGTATCCTTTAGGAAGCCAGTGAGAAACTTACTGAAAAAAAATGGAAGCCTGCTAGCTGAAGAATTTAAACACATTAACCAAAATGGCTGCAAGTAAACTCTTATCCAGGAACTAAATTCCTGAGAGCTGTTTGAAATAATTTATTTAGACCTGTAAGAAGATCAGAAAGGGGTTGGATTTAGTTTACTCTCTCTAGAAACTAAACATCATATAATATAGACTCTCATCTATAATGAGAAGGGATACTGTATTTAGGAATAGGCTGGAAAATATTAATCCAGCTTTTCCAATCTTCATTTTTTTTTTAAAAAAAAAAAAAAGGAAATTTTGCCTCTCTCTGTGTAAATCAAGTTGAAATGTTTCTCTAGCTAGAGTTGATGTCATTGCACCAGCCACTTGTTTGATCTAGTTAATAGAACATATATTTATTGCAGCCTTCCCCTCCTCACCTCATTGTAAGACAGGGGTTCACAAGGAGTAGTCTGCAGGCTGCTTTAGCCAGGTAATTAGAACAGCATGAGTGTGACAACTAGTAGTTTAAAGCAGTAATTCAGCTGTGTCTGAAAGGATCATTCACCCTTCCATTTACTCATTTCTCTATTTGCACTGAATTTTACATGCCAATCCACAGTTAGTTTTCTATGTCAGTGCCTATAATTGACTGTACTTGTTACATAATTAGCAACTGTGCCTTGAATTGAAACTCCTTCTATCGTTTATTTTACTAATAGCCAAGAAGCGGGTAGATTTTCATGTTCTCTCTGGAAGCTTTCAGGGATAGCTCAGTCAGTCAGTCAATCACAGGATATCTCTATGACAACTCTTGTGACATTTATTTAATGGCACTTGGCAAAACAATTAAAATTAATAGCTTATTTAAACAAGCAGAGTTAAAGCTTTACTTTGTTTAAAAGGTTACTTCTTACTGTTTCAAAATAAATGTTATTTTACAAATGACTTAAAATTCTAGAATTTAAAAAGACTTCTAATGAAAAAAATGTTTTCTAGCTTGTGCAGGGAAAAAAAAAGTGGTAGTACAATGTTGGGCTTCTTACTCAAACAATGATTTCCTCACCTTTTTTTTTAAAAAAAGCATATTATGTTTTACATTCAGTTTCATCTTTTGTGTGAACTTATATGTGCCAGATTGCATCTACAGTGTTTTTATTTAGTGAAGTAAACTAGTCTCTTCCTTTTCTGTTTGTATGAAGCTTTTACCTTCTCCAACTCTACTCCAACCCATGCAGGAAATGGAGATGTTAAAATACAAGAAAATAATGCAGAATAAGAAAGGAGAAAGTCCACTGGGGTTGGCCTAATAGACTGTTGCTAAACCTGCTTTACTAAAAAGCCACCCGATATATTGGGATGTATCACCTTTTGATAATTATTTTATTAGGAAAAAAGTATTTGCATTTCCAATTCAAGATGTAAGGAGCATCTAAGGAAGAACTACTGCAAAGCCAGCAGAGGGAGCACATCATGTGTTTGCTGGCTTGTCGTGAAAAATATGCAGTATCTTTTCAAAGATTCTTGACCAATGTAACTAAAAATAAACAAGATCATTTTCTCCAGTGTGGTTTCAAAATTAATATTTAAAAAAGGGGAAGAAAAAAGATTCTTTGTCAGAAGCTGATAATGAATCCTCTCCCCAATAGGGACTCCTACTAGGCATTTTAAAAAGTTGAACTAGACAAAAGAGGAATTAACTTGAGCCCTCAGCAAGAATTGTAGCTTGTTCATTGAATGGTATTTATTTTACCATGGGCTTTTTTGATTAATACTTCCAATTTGACTTTTAATTTGATAAATACAATTGTTCTCATACCACTTCCCAAAAAGGGTTTTTTATTTTTATTTTTTCTAAGCATGAAAGGAGCAGCACATAAGGGTTTTTTAAAAAAGCGTTAATAGAAGGTTCCTATTGTAAGGATTGTTGATGGTTGTCTTGCATCTAATTTGTGCTGTTAAATAGTAACAATTTACTGGAAATTTAAGTTTTTACGCTGCCTGGGCCTAGTGGAAAGTTGATTTCCTGTTGAGCTTTGGTGGTTCATAAAATACAGGTCTGCTTTTCTTTCTTGGTGGCTTTTTTGATGCACGGGATTATGGAAGTTTTATACATGCATTAAAGTTCTTTTTCCTTGGTGAACTACAGCTGAAGTGTGTAACTCGAGCAGTAAGAAAGACTTAAAAGTACTTTTGCTTAAAAAAAATCTTCACATGTGACATCCTGAATCTTCTATTATGTTTGTTTACTTTGCAGTCTCATTTTCAAAATATATGATCATAGCCAAGGCATTTTTCTCTAAACCTGTTTTTAACAAAGAGTTCCCTCCTTATGCTGCTCTGATTTTGCTTATTCAGGCCATGCTAATGGTTTCTAAGCAACCAAGATAATACATATATAATAATTGTGTATTTTAGTTTTGAAAGTCTTAAAAATAATCCTCAAAAAGGGAGAGAGGGTGATTTGTTTTCTTAGGTACCCATGTTCTGAGTTATCATATTGTTTATATTTAGACACTGACAAAATAGTAAACTTTTGTTGCTTAATTAGCATATGAGAGATCCTCATTAATGTTATTCTGTTATTGTACTTAATACAAATTCCTGCCTTTTCTTTTTCTGTAGTATGAACTGTTATATAAGCAGTATTGAGTCATTCAAGAACTCAGCAAATACCACTAATCTAAGAAAGGTGCAGATTCTATCTCATATCCATGTTTTAATTTTCTATAAATTGTTTAGGGTGAGAATTTCTAGACTGGTGTGTGGAGCTTGGTTGACCCTCTCCTAGGTGAAAAAACCTTTTAGTTAAACTTATTTAAAGCAAACATTTAAAGCCTCTGAAAATTGTCCTAAGGGCACACAGCAAATGGAGAAATACTTTCAAGAAAGTCTACTAAATCTCGGTGAGAACCGGAGACCCTGTGGCATTTGAGCCACAACCAGCTCACATCCATTACCTCTCCCAGCTCCATGTTATGGAAAGTCTACTCCAGGAGAGTGCAGCCAAGAATTCAGGATCCCCTCTCCCGTAGACTCTTGAGTCTGTTCTCCCTGGCTAAAGACAGGACAGAATAATATATTTCCTGAAATGTGATAGCAGTTTCCAAGCCCCATACACTTTCATTAGTAAAGGGTGAAAATCTAACTGGCTAAGGAAGCTTAAGGACTGTCTTTGACCAGTAAGAAGTTTATGTGAACCCAGGGGTGACCCCTAGGAAGCCAGGCTGAAAGATAAACACAAGGAAAAAAATCTGAACAGGGACATCAGAAGCTGCATACTGCAGGGTAAATAGACTTCACAAAATTAGTCCAGCCAAGCCACTAAACGAACAACAAGCAACACTAGAACCAGGGGTAGGATAGGAGGATAGAGGGTGCGTAACAAGAGTTGGTTATATTATCTAAAATGTCCAGTTTTCAACAAAACTTCATGCAGAAAAGCTAGAAAGTGTGACCGTCTACTGGGGATAAAAGCAGAAAACAGAAACTGCCTTTGAGGGGACCCAGATGTTGGATTTAGACCTAGACTTCGAACTATAAATACATTTCAAAATTAATGTAATTATAAATAAATATAAAAGAGGTTTGATTACAGACTCATCAAGTAGAGATTATCAATAAAGAGATTATAAAAATAATCCACAAAGAAATAGAGACTTCAGAAACTAAGTTGGCAAGCATGCTTTAACATGTAAATACTAAATATATGAGCATTTTTTTTTTTTATTAAAAATCTTTTTCTTTCAAAAATTTTAATAGAAACAGGGTCTTACTATGTTTTCCAGGCTGGTCTCAAACCCCTGGTCTGAAGCAATCCTCCTGCCTCGGCCTCCCAAAGTGCTGGTATTATAGACATGAGCCACCATGGCCACTCTTAAATACCTATTTTAAAAGGTAAACCATCTGAAGAGATATTCAGAAACTGTAAAATCAGAGTTTATCTTATATATCAACACTTTTTCATTTAGTTCTGCTTGTTGTATGTAACACACCAAGTTGCTTCAGAGTTTGTAAAAATGTCAGGTTGTTCTAAATAGGATCTAAACTCTAGTCATATATCCTGCCGACTCAACACATTCTTTGAGCTACTCAATCTTTTAGTGAATAGAGAATAGGTGTCCCTTGGCCGTGTCTACCTTAGAACCTCTTAAAGGTTTGTAAGGTATAATGAATGGGTAAGCACACACAACATAAAATAACAGGCCATCAGTAGGAAATATTTTTAGTGTTATCTGAGTGATAACCAATTCGTGATGTAGCCCTCTTGTTGTCTCCCTGATGTCTGATACAAGCTAGCAATCTGCAGTTCAACAGAATAGAATTTCTGGAAAGGGTAGTTGAGTTGTAAATTCAGATCAGAGTTTTGGTTTTAAGAGAAGTATAACTGCTAATTTAACAAGCATTTTAATTACCAGTTCATCACCATTTCAGAGGTAGATGTGTATGTAACTTCTTGATAAAAATTTTTCCGTAATCCAGATTGCCTGTGAACTTGGGTGACTGAAAAGCATTAATTGATTGAAAAGCCTCAGCTAACAGGTAAAAGGTATACATGCTTTAATGTAGATAAAGGAAACAACTTATTCATTCTCAGAGTAAGAGACACAAGCAGCACTTCCATTGGGATGGGGCCACACAAAGGGTGCCCATCCACGACTAACTCCTTAATTGGGCTGAAGACTTCTTGGACCCTTTCAAAAGGCCCACCTTTGTCATTCTAACAAAGGGTGGGTGTGTGGGTTATGCACTGTTCTGGAGAACAGCCAAGTGGTTGTCTCTTCACCAAGTAAAAATAATTGATAGCCCCATCATATTCCTGAATGTTTACTGCAAAGTTGTATGAATCAAAGATTAATTTTTCAGGCTGCAGATTTTTAATCCTTTCTTGCAGGAAGTGACTTTTCCTTCACATGATCTTAATATGTATTATATATGAGGGGGTTGTGTGGAAGAAGAACATGAGCTAATTAGCCAAAGAACAGAGAGATTGGAGCGTAAAAGCATTAAAGCCACACTCAGCTCCTTCGTGGCAGTCCACATGTAGGACCTCCAGGGCTGCTCTGCAGCCAAGCCAGTCAGTCTTCAGGGATTAATCAGCTGGCCCGAGGCCTCTAGTCTTTTGTATCTTATCCTGTCCTTCTCTTAGCCGTTGAGATATTGAAGATCCTAAAAGTAGAAATAGCTCTGTTAGAAAGGTTTGTTACCCTCTAGCATGTTGTCGATACATTTTGCTTCCTCCTCTGTGGTAAAGGCAGAGATGATAGATGCAGTGCAGCCTTTTGATTGTGGTTAAAGAGGAGATTCTGCTTAGCATGGTGGTCGATTAGCTCTTTATGAAAAGGATTCTGACTTTTTATTTCATACAGATATTTAAAAATACGTGAGCCTTAAATGAATCTTAGCAACTAAAACTGAAACAAATGTACGTACCTTTTAATTGGGTTTGGAAATACTGTACATGATACATTGTTTATAAAATGAGATATTTTTAAATGGCAGAGTTCACCTTAGGCCCCCAGGAGGATATTCTGAGGCAGGGTCTTTAAAGACATTCATATAGGAGAATGAAAGTCATTTCCCCCACCCTGGTGCTTTATTTTATTTTTTTAAGAGAGAGAAAGAATAAAAAGTTTCTGGCATGAGATGGAAGATTCAGAATTGTCACCTGTACCTTTTCATGATCCGTAGACTTTCATAGTCATTTGTCTTTACCAAATAACGTTAGTCTTCAGATGTTTAGATGTCATTCTAGATGCAGAGATCTTTGAAAGCAAGCCATACCAAAAAGGAGCTGAAGCTCTATCATATCAGCTGCTTGGGGCAGCACTATCTCTGAGAAGCTGTTAGATCCCATCCTGAAACCTGGTTCATTTGAAGCTCAAGCTACCTGGGATCTGGCCCTTTTGCTTTTGAGATGTAAAACTGTGGGGGTTGAAGTAAACAGGTTTTGTTTTGGTTTAAATATCAGATAGGTTGGAAATAAAACCTAGACCACATTTCTCAATCTGGGATGACCACACTATATTGTTAGTGTTCCAAAATTTCTCAAGTTTGAGAAACCTTGGCCTAAAGGAGTTTGCCAGTTATCTCTTCTCAGTATTTCTTTGTGTTTTGTTAATAAAATTTAAAAAGGTATGGGGTCTTACTTCTACACGGTATATCTTATTGCTCTTAAAATCTACTTAATTACTAAAGGACAATCTTACAGCATCATAAATATTCTTCGGAAAGAATGAGATGATCTGAGGGTGTATAGAATCTCAGTGTTTCGTCTCATGTCAATGATATTTAGCAACATGAAGATTGTTCTTAGCCAACTTTAAAACATACCTAAGGTCATGGAATGACCTAATTGGCCACTTTCTTCCTCTTTAACCTTTTCTATACACATTTGTATTCTAGGTTTGTCAAGGATTTACAGTTTTCCCAAGGATTTGCCTCAGAAGAAGACACAAGAGGAGTATAATATATTCATAAGATAGAGTAGTAGTCAGAAGATAAAATGCATAAATTAGATGCATATGTGTCAGCATGGTTATACATAAAAACTAGCATTGAGGAAAAGCTAGTTATAGAGTAAGACATGCAGCACAGTACAATTTACGTAAATTTTAAAAATCAGTACTCTATAGTGCATGGATAATACAAGTATGTGGTCTACAAGGAGACATTCCAAAGTCATGATATTGGTTGTGTTTACAGAGCAGAACAACACTAGGGAGGAGAACTGCAGCTTTATTAATAATACTTAAAAAATTTATATGCATACATATGCATAATGCAAATATGACTGATATTAAAGTAAATTCTGAATGGTGGACCAAATGGTTATTAGTAATGTTTTCTGTGCTTTGTTTTTAATATTTTAAAAATACATACTTACTGTAAAAGAAAGCTGACTGTTGTTTAGAAAACAATATTATCCTTCCTCATTCTCCCACCTGAATATTATTACTCTTAAACTTATGCATCTCTTGAGACATTGGGGAGAGAAATGGATTAAAAGCTAGAAAAAAAAAAAACGAAAAAACTTTATTTTTGTACAGTCAGTATATAAAACATAGTACTTTATAAGCCTGTGTTTTCTACTTTTTCTCATTGTCTATACATAGATACCCGCCTCAGCTCTTAAAGGACATTCTGGTTGTTAATACTTACAGAAAAGGTTGTAGTGACTATTCTTGCATACGCATCTTTAAAGAAATTTTTAAATTCATTATATATTTTTCAAACTTTTAAATTGTGGTAAAATTCACTTAACATAAAAGTACTATTTTAACAATGCCTAACTGTACAGCTCAGTATTTGTCTTTTTGTGACTGGCTTGTTTCACTTAATACTCTTAAAGTTCATTCATATTCTAGCATGTCACAGAATTTCCTTCTTTTTTAAGACTGCATAACATCCTGTTGCATGTATATACTACATTTTGTTTATATATTCATGTGTCAGTGGACACTTCAGTTGCTTCCATGTACATATCTTTTTAAAACTTCAGTTTTTACATTAAGTACAACATTTAAAAGCATAAATCTTTTTTTTTGTTCCGAGACGGAGTCTCGATCTGTCGCCCAGACAGGAGTGCAGTGGCTGGATCTCAGCTCACTGCAAAAAAGCATAAATCTTTTAATTTTGATACAATTTCAAACATATATAGAAAAGCAGCAAAAACTAATACAAAATCTCTAGTATATCCTTTATGCAGATTCAGGAGTTGTTTATGTTTTGCCTCATTTATTTTATTCTGTATGTATGTATGTATGTATTTATGTATGTTTGTATGTACACACACACCCCCACGTGCATATTTTTCTGAACCATTTGAGCATAAGTTGAAGACATCATGCCTTTTAATCCTTGAATATTTTCATGTATACTAAAACAAGGACATTCTCTTAATTTAACCACAGTACAATTATCAAAATTAGGAAATCTAATATTGACACACTTCTATTATCTGATCCACAGTCTATATTCAAATTTCATCACTTGTCTCAGTAATATCCTTTTTAAAGATAACTATTCCCTACTGCCCCCTGTGCCCCTGCCCCTGCCATCAAGGTCTAATTCATTTCTGGCATTTAGTTATGTCTCCTTAGTCACCTTTACTGTGTTCAGTCCCTTAGCCTGTTATTGTTTTTCTTGACCTTTGATATTAGTAAGGGGTACAGGCCAGTTATTTTGTAGAATGTCCCTCAGTTTGTGTTTGATGTTTCCTCATGATTAGATTGAAATTATGCATTTTAGGGAGCAGTATCACAAAAGTAATATGTGTCTGTAGTGCACAGTATCAGGAAGCATGTGATTAAGGTAGTGTCCTCATGTCTCTCCACTATAAATTTCCTACATTCCCTTACTAATTAATAAGTAATTGTGGAAGATACTTTGAGACTATATAAATGTCCTTCATGAAAATTTCACTCAGTAGTTTTTTAGCATCTATTGATGACTTTTGTTAACTGCATAATTTCTTCTGTGTTTATTAGTTTGCTTTCCACTGTAAGAGTTTTTCCGTCTCGCCCATTCTTAAATTATATCATCATAAATCCATGGATGTGTATTTTATTTAGTAAGTTATCCATTACTAATTTATATTGTTATTACTATTATTGATGCTTACATTGTCCCAGATTTGGCTCCTGGGCATCCCTTCAAACTGATTTCTGTTTTGTGATGTCACCACTGATTTTTTTATATACTTTTCTTTTTTTTTTTTTTTTTTTGAGACAGAGTCTCGCTCTGGGCTACTGTTGTCCAGGCTGGGGTATAGTAATGCAATCTCGCCTCACAGCAGCCTCTGCCTCCCAGGTTGAAGTGATTCTTGTGCCTCAGCCTCCCAAGTAGCTGGGACTGTAAGTGTACATATGACTGGACATGGCTTTTTTTTTTTTTTAAGTAGAGACAGGGTTTCGCCTTGTTGGCCAGGCTGGTCTTGAACTCCTGGCCACAGGTGATCTGACCTCAGCCTCCGAAAGTGCTAGGATTACAGGTGTGAGCCACTGCCTGGCCTAATATATATCTTTTGTACTTGTTTTGTTTTCCTTAAAATTATTTTCTTAAAATAGAATTTGCTGCATTAAAAAGGTTACACATTTCAAATAATGCATGGACTGAGTAAATCACACTTTTGACCAGTTTGGGGGAGGGGAAAGTATGCATGTAACATGTAACTCCTTCTTGAGCTTTTTTTTTTTTTTTTTTTTTGAGATGGAATTTTGCTCTTGTCACTCAGGCTGGAGTGCAGTGGCACTATCTCAGCTCACTGCAACCTCCACCTCCTGGGTTCAAGCAATTCTCCTGCCCCAGCCTCCTGAGTAGCTGGGATTATAGGCATCCACCACCACGCCCAGCTAATCTTTGTATTTTTAGTAGAGATGGGGTTTTGCCATGTTGACCAGGCTGATCTTGTACTCCTGAGCTCAAGTGATCCACCCGCCTCAGCCTCCCAAAGTGCTGGGATTGCAAACATGAGCCACTCTGCCTGGTCAAGCTGCTTAAAAAGCAGAATCTTTTTAAGGAAATTTTGTCATTATTGGCTCTAACAAGAAACATATGCAAGAAAGGAAGGTATGAAAAAGAAGAGTATGTTTTCAGTGCCATTCAGGACTAGTAGTTCACAACTATCTGAATGATTGAACTAGATTTATAGGGTGTATTTTTAAGAATAGATGGTTAACAGAATAGATCATTTATATTAAGTAATAAAAACCTACTTGGGAAAGTCATAGATTAGCATTCATGGTGAGAGACGTTTCCCTTTTCAGATTAAACATTTCTGTATGTTTCTCACTTGAGCTCCTGCCAAGGATGCCCAGGACAGGTTGGTAGCTTCCCTTCTGTGCCTCACTTTGCTCAGATAAAAAAATAATGTGTTAGATCATTGGTATTATAATCTTTTTGACTACAGCTTCCATTAAGAAATATATTTTCCATTGTGATCTAATATACACGTATGTGTGCATAATAAATGTATATTACAAAGTCAAAAGTTTTATAAGAGACAGTTTAACCTTACTATGTGTGTAGCAGGACAAGCAGCAGACAAAACCCCTCAGACACAGAGTTAAAGAAGGAAGCGGTTTATCCGGCCGGGAGCATCGGCAAGACCCGTCTCAAGAGCCGAGCTCTCCGAGTGAGCAATTCCTGTCCCTTTTAAGGGCTCACAGCTCCAAGGGGGTGCGTGTGAGAGGGTCGTGATGGATTGAGCGAGCAGGGGGTACGTGACTGGGGGCTGCATGCACTGGTAATTAGATAGGAACAAAACAAGATAGGGATTTTCACAGTGCTTTTCTACACAATGTCTGTAATCTATAGATAACATAACTGATTAGGTCAGGGGTCGATCTTTAACTGCCAGGCCCAGGGTGTGGCGCCAGGCTGTCTGCCTGTGGATTTCATTTCTCCCTTTTAGTTTTTAACTTCTTCTTTCTTTGGAGACAGAAATTGGGCATAAGGCTGTATGAGGGGTGGTCTCTTCCCTTACGTGTACTGCATGCTGATATTTCCTTTTCTGTTGTTTCTCTTGACTTGTCTAGTCTAGTCTTGTCTTTTCCTTCTTCCTCCCTCCCTCTCTCCCTTTCCCCTTTCTGCTGCCACCCTGTGAGCCACCGTGCCCAGCCCTCTATTCTGTTTCTTTAAAATGCTGGTAATACCATTGACCTTGATTTTAGATTAAAAAAAAAAAATTGTAGTAGATTTTTGCCTCTTCTCTTCTCTCTCCTCCCCCACTCCTCCCCTCCTCTTCCCTCCTCTCCACTTCTCTCCTCTTCCCTCCCCTTTTCTTCTCTCCCCTCCCCTCCCCTTCTCTTCTCTCCCCTCCCCCCTTTTTCTTTTCACTTCTTTTCTTCCTCCCTCCCTCTCCCCTTTTCTCCCCTCTCTTCTTTTCTCCCCTCCTCCTCCTTCCCCTCTTCCCCTTCACCTTCATCTCCTCCTTTCCCTCTCTCACTCTTCCCCTTACAACAGGGTCTTGCTCTGTCAGCTACCTGGAGTGCAGTGGCATGATCTTGGCTCACCACAGCCTTGATCTCCAGGGTCCAAGGACTCCTCCTGCCTCAGTCTCCTGAGTAGCTAAGACTAAAGGTGCAGGCTCATGTCAACACACCCAGATTGCTTGCTTGCTTATTTATTTATTTATTTATTTATTTATTTATTTATTTAGAGACAAAGTCTCACTGTTGCTCAGGCTGCTCTCAAACTCCTGGCCTCAGGTAATCCCCACCTTGACCTCCCGAAGTGCTGGGATTACAGGTGTGAGCCCCTATGCCCAGCCCAAGTAGCTCATTTCTCAAAGCCCTTCAGCTACAAAATTACATGAGTATATTCTGTGAAACTATTTTTAAATGACATAATAAAAAATAAAGATTCTGGGACAAGGTCTGTCAGGGCAAACAGTCAAAAATAACAGCTTCTCTTGTATACATAATTGTGGCCATCTCAACAAAAACTAATCCAATAAAAAGCCATTCCAAAGTCTTTAGTCTGTCCTTCTGAATACCGTCACAACTAGTATAAGCTAATTTTGGTGGTTTTTTTCCTCCCTTAAACTGACCCTTTTCACCCTTTTCTTTACACCCATAGCAGTACACTAATTACTGTCTTTGGTGCATTTATTTCTGGCCATGACTAGTTAATGGAGAAGATTTATTTAATTTAAAAAACTTATTGCTGGATTTTAATTTGGTTGAAAGTAAGTCTAGTTAACACTTACTTTTTTTTAGATTGGCAGGTTAACATTTTTAGTCTATCTGAAATGAATAACATTGGTCCTTTGGCCATCTTGCAGAACTTGAGCTCCTGAGTGCTAGAGCCACAGTTCATTCTTCACTAGGCATCTTTAATGTCTCAGCAAGAACTTTGCTGCAGAGATGGTAATTTTCCTTGTCACTCTTAGTTTTAGTTTTCGTTTCTAGGAAAAAAGGTGAATGGAATTTAACATCTATCAGATTGATAAACACAATATTAAAAGAGAAATTGAGAATGTGCTGCAGCCTTTCTTGACATGCTAGTTTTTTCCCTTGAGTTTGCACTACAGTGTTATTCACATACAGAGCTAAGCGAAGTGGTAAATCACTTTCATGAAATGGGAGTTTTGGGGCTGGTTGTGCGGAAGATGTTTTTGCTCTTGATAAAAGTACATGAGAAGATGCAAAAGTAATTAGTTTCTTTTTTGAGCCAGTCTTTTTAGATGTGTATGATTTCTGGTGAGACAATTGAAGTATAAAGTGTTAAGGAAATTGTACTGCTTTTGTAATATTGTAGCTAGCCTCCTAAGCATCTTCTGTTGATTTTTGTTTGTCTATGGTTTTTCAACTCCTCCTATTTTAGACTTGACATGTCTTGCCTTAAAATCTGTTTAGTTATAGCTGTCATCTCCCCATGTAGAAATTCTTTTATTTATTTATTTATTTATTGAGATGGAATCTCACTCTTTCGCCCAGACTGGAGTGCAGTGGCGCGATCTTGGCTCACTGCAACCTCCGCCTCCTGGGTTTAAGCATTTCTCCTGCTTTGGCCTCCCAAGTACTTGTGATTACAGGTGCGTGCCACTACGCCCCACTGATTTTTGTATTTTTAGTAGAGATGGGGGTTTTGCCATATTGCCCAGGCTGGTCTCGAACTCGTGACCTCAAGTGATCCACCCAGCTTGGCCTCCCAAAGTGCTGGGATTGCAGGCTTGAGCCACAGTGCCCAGCCATTCCTGTGTAGAAATTCTGATACATTAGTTGATATTTCTTATGCATGCAATCTTTACCTTGAAAGATAAAATGAAATAAGAATCTAATCATAGTTCCTTATATAGGAATTCTAATGCAGTTCATGTAAAATTTTGTTTCTAATTTCATATACATTTTTCTAGCAATTTTTCTTCCTTTGAATCAGTAGCCTTCACTTAAATATTGATACAGATATAAATATATATTGTCTCAAATATTTATGAAATCTCCCACTTAAAAGGTAAGATTATGGTATTTTATTTAACACTACCTATTTCTAATAAGAGTAGTTTAGTAAAAAAATATGTAGATTACAATAGTTTTTTCTTTTTAAATGTTGGTATCAGGACAAAAGGAAAATACAGATTGAGTAGTAAGACCAAGATAAGGAATTTGAACACAGAAATCCATATAAACATCTGTATAATCATTAAAGACAGTGCAGATTGAAATCTGAGCTTCCTAGGGATCAAAGCAAAAATGGAAATACTTTATAAGCAGTTTAGAGATCATTGTATTATGAACTCTAAAGTGGTTAGCGAGAAGAGTAGTGAACAGTATTCTCAGTAACAGCTCTTCAAAAAGTGTTTTTTACATGGCTTTTTCTTGTAACATCCCTCATTATAGAAGCCAAGGGCATTATATATGAAAAGTAAGTTCCGGTGATGATGACTAAAATGTATCTCATTTTCCTTTTGCCCATTTGTCTGAATTAATGGTAAGCACCATCTCTCAGACTAATGTAAGATCTAAGCCTAATAAATTGCCTAAATGAGAAAATTATCAAGGATTTTTGATCTGTAAGACTTCCTGTTGAGCCGCATAGAATAAGAGTAAGAGATAATGGGAGTTGTTATCTACATAGAACACAATCATTTAATTTGTTTAGTGCAATTTGAAGAAATTTACCTATATCACATGCTATTAAATATTTGAAAGATAATTTCAGAATGGATAACTTCTACCTCTTCCTCTATTCCATTCAATACATACTTACCCATGCTTGCAAGTGAAGTAAAAAGCATATTCCCAAATGAAAAATATTTTAAAAATGTGTTAGTTATACCAAATTTCACTTGTCTTAAGTGACATTTAGACAAACCGGTTTGGATTAACTAGGTATGAGGCAGTTCATTCCTAAGAAGGACTTTGTAATAATTTGTTTTCTCTGTTTGATAGGCAGCTATAAATAAAAAATTTAATACATTGACTTAGTAACCGGTGTCCATTTGAGAATCAGAAATGAGCCTGACTTGTAATCAGTAAAAGATAAAACCAACATATCGTGGTCCTATTAATTTAAAACACAAAATTTTGAGTTAGGGTCGGATTATCTGGTATTTTATGAAGAACAAGGATTTTAGTTGCTTGGAAATACAGTTGTTTCAGACGAAACTTTCTTTTCAATAAGCCAGTATCTGCTTAATATGGTTTTATGGCATTCATACATTCAGATTTTTATTAAGACTATTACAGAATTTAGTACAGCCTGGTAGAAAGTTAGTTGATATCTCCAGCCCATATTGTCTAGTAATCAGCAGCTGGGAAAATCAGAGTTAGAACTAAAGTGTACTGATCTAGTATTATAATTAGTAATGGCTGTATGTTTGAAATATGACTTCTGGCCAGGTGGCTCATCCCTGTAATCCCAGCACTTTGGGAGACATATAGATCACTTGAAGTCAGGAGTTCAAGACCAGCCTGGCCAACATTAGTAGAGATGGAAACCCCATCTCTACTAAAAATACAAAAATTAGCTGGATGGTGATGCACGCTTGTAATCGCAGCTGCTCGGGAGACTGAGGCAGGAGAATCACTTGAACACAGGCGGCGGAGGTTGCAATGAGCCAAGATCGCACCACTGCACTCCAGCCTGGGCAACAGAGGGAGACTCTGCCTCCAAAAAAAAAGAAAAAGCAAAAAAGAAATATTACTTCTTTCAAACCCAGTGTGACTTTTTCTTTGGCCCTTTTGGTCTGTGATCTGTGATGCTTTGCAGAATATAGTATCTTTATTCCTTTATCTGAGAGGGAAAATGTGCCTATATACATATACAATATTGCATGTAATTTAATAAGATTACTCAAAATTATATGCAAAAGTTTTCTGTGCACACACATTATGTATCCCAGATTATTGTCTCCACATATTTGGTGCCCCTCCCAGTGTGAGGCTCATACTTCCCTGTCCTGATCATCAGGCTGAGCTATGTGACTTATTTTAGCCAATAAAATGCTAATGAAAAGTTTATTTGGCTTTTATGACCAGAAACGTTAAGAGCTGTTAGGTGTTTCCATTTCTCTTTTCCCTTTGCAGTGATACCAGTGGTATTCCATTTAGGGCCACTCCTTCATTCTGGGTTCCTGGAATGAAGATACATGGAGCAGAGCTGCTTCCTACCCTCAGTAGACCTATAATGTGATCAAAACAAACCATTGTTATAAAGCCTGTAGATTTTAGGGTCATTTGTTTTTGCAGGTAAATTAGCCTAAGCTGACTGATAATAAGAACCCTAGCTTAAGAAGATCTTTTCTAGACCTAGGTTTTTTTTTTTTGGGGGGTGGGGGGAGGTTTTTTTAACTTTTGTGTTTGTGGGTTTATTTGTTTGTTTATTTTTGACACAGGGTCTTACTCTGTTGTCCAGACTGGAGTGCACTGGTACAATCATGGCTCACTGCAGCCTCACCCTCCCTGGGCTCAGGTGATCCTCCCACCTCAGCCTCCTGAGTAGCTGGGACTACAGGCGCGCACCATTACGCCTGGCCAATTTTTGTATTTTATGTAGAGACAGGGTTTTGCTATGTTGTCCAGGATGGTCTTGAACTCCTGAGCTCAAGCTATTTGCCCACCTCAGTCCCCCAAAGTGCTAGGATTACAGGCATGAGCCACTATGCCTGGCCCCAACATTTTTTTATGAGTCGTTAAAAAATACATTCAGGCCGGGCGCAGTGGCTCACTCCTGTAATCCCAGCACTGTGGGAGGCCGAGGTGGGTGGATCACGAGATCAGGAGATCGAGACCATCCTGGGTAGCACGGTGAAACCCCGTCTCTACTAAAAATACAAAAAAAATTAGTTGGGTGTGGTGGCGGGCACCTGTAGTCCCAGCTACTTGGGAGACTGAGGCAGGAGAATGGTGTGAACCTAGGAGGCAGGGCTTGCATTGAGCCAAGATCATGCCACTGCATTCCACCCTGGATGACAGAGTGAGATTCCGTCTCAAAAAAAAAAAAAAAATTCAATGCTTGTTTTATGAGGGGCACCTGCATTATCTGCTATCCTCACAACAATCCTACACAGTAGGTTTTAACATTTTTGCAGTTGAGGAAACTGAAATAAAGTTAAGTAACTTTCTTATGGTCATGCAGTTTCTAAGTAGCTTAGGCACGATTCATACAAGTCTGTCTGATTCTTTGTATTATACCTCTAAACTTTCCTGTTTGTTCTTACATTGATTTCACATATATCTGATCAGTCATTTCTTTACTGATAGGCAGAATCAATAATGCAGTTTTCAAAACTTTTATATAATAAGTGCATTTGTCTCTGTTTAAATCAAGGGTCTTACATTTTTGGCTTTCAAAGCACAGATATCTTGTATTTGGAGGTTTTAATTTTTGTTTTACATTTGAAATCACATGCCTTTAGGTGAGACTTACACTTGCCAGTTAGCCACAGTAACTAGCACTCCCTTTTGTGTTAGGCTCCCTAACTTCACACATTTATGATACTCACCTGGTCTCTGAAAACTTTTGTATTTGTATCCCCAGGATTGGCTTGTTAGTGTACATTGTTAATGAAGCCAAAGACTTCGCTATAATTCACACCAGAGAAATTAATTTCATTGCCTTAGTCTCAAGCTAGCAACTTTTTAAATTGCATACAAGGAGTCGGAAGAGAAATAGCAATCATAGTTACTTCAAGATTTACTTTTATGTCAGGCACCGTTCTAAGACTTCCACATGTATTATCTAATCTACAAAATAACTTTATTAGGTAGATAGTATTATTATTCTCATTTGTGGGGAGAAAACTAGAGCAAGAGAAGTTAAGTAACTTGCCCAAGATTACACAGCTCTTAAGAAATAGAGCCAGGATTTGAACTCAGGCAGTCTGGTTACACACATCATACTGCGACAGAGGATATGTAGGTTAATTGTCCATGGAGCTTTTCTCACTAGTGGAGAAAGCTTTTGTATCAGTAGTTGATAGCCTTTACATGAAGATAGATACCTTTTAGGAATTGTGAATTATATAAACATCGTGTATTCTGATACCTTGGATTGACTGGATAAAAATTAGTAAATTAGCCCTAATCTTGTGAAGATCATTGCCATCTTCTCTGAACATCCCCCTGATATGCTTTAATAGATGTAAGAAGAAAGTATTAGTAAGCCCATCATTTCATCCTTCAAAAAAATATATCTTAGAAGTTTGAACCACTACTTGGTCTTTTACTCTTTGGGAAAGAGATTGACTCTCTTCGCTCCCCCCACCTCCACCCCCCTCTTCATTCACCACTTTTGAGTAGGCAATTCATTTTTTTTTTTTTTTTTTGGAGACAGAGTCTCACTCTGTCTCCCAGGCTGTAGCACAGTGGTACAGTCTTGGCTTACTGCAACCTCCACATCCCAGGTTCAAGCAATTCTCATGCCTCAGCCTCCTGAGTAGCTGGGATTATAGGTGCATGCCACCACGCCCGGCTAATTTTTGTAGTTTTATTAGAGATAGGGTTTCACCATATTGGCCAGGCTGGTTTTAAACTCCTGACCTCAGTTGATCCACCCACCTCGACCTTCCAAAGTGCTGGGATTACAAGCGTGAGTCACTGTGCCTGGCCAAGAAGGCAATTCATTCTTTGCTTCTTTTTCCCCTCCTAGAGATGGAGTTTTGAGATGTTACTTAGGCTGGCCTGGAATTCCTGGGCTCAAGCAGTCCTCCTACCTCAGCCTTTCTAGTAGCCAGGTGATATGGTTTGACTGTGTCCCTACCCAAATCTCATCTTGAATTTTAGTTACCATAATCCCCACGTCATGCTGGTGGGAGGTAATTGAATCATGGGGGCAGTTACCCCCATGCCGTTCTCGTGAAAGTGAGTTCCTATGAGATCTGACGGCTTTATGAGGAACTTTCCCCCTTTGCTTGGCGCTTCTCTCCTGCCACCTTGTGTAGAAGGACATGTTTGCTTCCCCTTCCGCCATGGTTCTAAGTTTCCTGAGGCCTTCCCATCCATGTGAAACTGTGAGTCAATTAAACCTCTTTTCTTTATAAGTTACCCAGTCTTGGGTATTTCTTCATAGCAGCATGAGAATGGACTAATACACTGGGACAAAGGCGTGCACCACTGTGCCCAGCTGACATTCTTAAAATATAGCACATTGTATTGCTTGAATTTGTGCTGAACATTTACAAGTTTTATCTTAAGGGAAAATGTGTCTCAAAAGTTAATATCACCACTCTAAGTTGAATTTACTGAAACAGATGGAGTGGTCGGCTTAGTAGCAGAGCTTAAATGAAGGAGACCTGAAGACTGGTGGTGTGTGACCCTGGTATGAGATGATAAGACTGAGAACTGAGTAGAAATACTCAGGAAATATTGAGGGAGTAATTAGGGGTAGGAATAGCTCATTAAGTCAGGAGCTGCCTTTGTGGATGGAGGGAAGGAAGAACGAATAGGACCAGATTGTAAGAGCGTAGGTGGGCAAGAGCAATCCCACCTACGCTCTACCCAGTCCCACCACCTACGCTTTTCCCAGTCCCACCACCATCGTCTCCCTCAAAAGAGAGGTGCCAGTGGGAGTTATTCTTTTGTCTTTTCTCCTGTTACATCTGCACGGTAAAATGAAAGGCTAGTAGCATTAGGACTGTGGATACAATTATAGAAATAATCAGTGATCTAAAAAGAGGGGTGGTAACCTGCTGTTTTTGCTAATTTATTCCCAAATGCTTTTCTACTTTTCTATTCTGTTGTCATTGAAGTCTTTATGGGACATTTAAAGCCTTTGATCTGGGGTAAAATATTCCAGCCTCCAGCCTCTCCAGCAATTACGTTCATGCCACTTCTGTGCCATTGGAGTAATTCATGAATGACACTAAGGACTAATGGCTTGAGGGGAAGTCTTTAGATGATACCAAGGGTCAACTAGAAACAAATAGAAGTTTTTTGTTTTGTTTTTAGGCTCCAACTTGCCTGTTTTGTCAGCTTTACCCAGTTTTTCCACAATATGCCAAACCCTATCAGTAATTTTGATGGCTGAACTGTATGTGTATATGCACACACAGCATAAAGTGCATATTTTGTTAGAGCTAGATTAATGTCACAATATTCAGAAAACTTCTCCCTGTGTTTTAAAAAAATTGACGTATTTTGTGGTTAGACTGAAATGATGTAAATGTACATGTTATTGTAGTACTAATGAATTGTTAGATATTTGCTGTAATGTTAACATTGCTAATTTATGCCCTGTAAATGAATATTGAATATGAAATACTGTTACAGGGAAAACTATAGTCTGCACAATAAATGCTGTATAAGAAACAAGCCTTACTCCAAATAATTTTTTTTTTTTTTGCTAGTTCACACCTCTGAGTAGTTGGCTCTATAGGTGTGAAGAATCTAGAGAATGTTTAATTTCAGTGATAAACCAGATTATAAAGTAAGTTTAATTGATGAAAAGAGTAAGCTTTGTCAGCTTCATATATTCTCTTGTTGCCTGTTTTTTGCAAGACACATTTGAGAATATGCTTTTGGGAGCCAGTCTAATGTTACCTGTATTTGCCTCACGTAAAAATCTTAAGCTCTGTGGTTTAAATCTAAGCAAGCAGGAAGTGACTTGAGAGACCTTGTAAGTCCTGTTAGGACCAGTTATCCATGATGAATAATAAGAAATTTTTATATGTGCAGAGATAATTTATGAAATCCAAACATCTACTTATTGACAGGGTGCTTAATATTTCTCTTGTAGGTAGGAGCACTCTTGCCTCCTATAAATAAATTTTGTAGCAATTTAAAATCCATTAATGTCTGTAAGAGAACTAATATTCTTCAACTTTGTGTGTTCATCAGTATCCAATACATTAAATTCAAGAAATGTATATTGTGTATTATGTGGCAGGCGTTTTGCTAGGGGCTGAGTCACACTGTGAATAAGATATTCATTTATCCAACAAATATTTAATAAAGTGCCTTCTATGGATAATCTTAAGGACTTCCCTTAGGAAGTAGTGCTTATATTAAGAGTTCAAATATGAGTAGGATTTACCAAGGTGAATATGAAGATAAAAAATCTTCCACATGTCATGACTAAAGTACTCCATGTTGACAGCCGGGTGTGGTGACTCACGCCTGTAATCCCAACATGATTACAGGCACGAGGCTGAGGCAGGGAGATCATTTGAGGTCAGGAGTTTGAGCCTGGCCAACATAATGAAACCTTGTCTCTACTAAAAAGTACAAAACCTAGCTGGGTGTGGTGGTGCATGCCTGTAATCCCAGCTACTCAGGAGGCCAAGGCAGGAGAATTGCTTGAACCTGGGAGGCGGAGGTTGCAGTGAGCCAAGATCGTGCCACTGTACTCCAGCCTAGGCGACAGAGCGAGACTCCATTTTGGGGGAAAAAAAAGAAAAGAAAAGAAAAAAAATAGCACTCCCTGTTGAGAAAGAGCACGGAGTGTCTGAAAAACCAGGACTGCTGGAGAATGGCTAAAGCAAGGAGAGGGAGAGGAGGAGCAGTGGCTGAAGAAATAGCCAGCAGCCAGTTGTAAGTTCTAAGCCATGGTTAGGATTCTGGATCTGGTTGTAAAGGCAGTGAGAAGCCATTCAAGGGTTTAGGCAGGGAGGTGATGTTATCAGAATTTGTTTTCTTACAGGTTTTTTTTTTTTTTTTTTTTTTTTTTTTTTTTTGCAATCACTGTGGTTGCACTATGACGAGTGGATTACACTGAGCCAAGAGAGAACACAAAGATATCAATTAAGATGTTATCGAGTCTGGACATGGTGTCTCATTCCTGTAATCCTAGCACTTTGGAAAGCCAAGGCAGGCAGATTGCTTGAGGCTGGAAGTTCGAGACCAGCCTGGCCAACATGACGAAACCCTGTCTCTACTAAAAATACAAAAATTAGCCACATGTGGTGGTGCACACCAGTAGTTCCAGCTGCTCGGGAGGCTGAGGCACGAGAATCACTTGAACCCAAGAGGCTTGAACTCAGGATGCCAAGGTTGCAGTGAGCCGAGATTGCACCACTATGCTCCAGCCTCAGTGGCAGGGTGAGACTCTGTCTCAAAATAAAAAAGATGCTATCAGAGGAATCTTACAGATGATGATGGCTTAGACTACAGTGGTAATGGAAAAGTAGGTGGATTCAGGAGATATTTAGGAGTTGTAAATGACTAGAATGGTAATTTGGGGAATGTAAAATTAAGAAGGGAGAACATGAAGTTCAAGATAATTCCTGTCTTCTGACTTTATTCTTTTAAGTGAGTGTTGATACCGTGTCTTGAGATGGGACGGAGGGTAAAAGACAAGGTCTATTTTATTTTTTGAGATATTACTCAAATTGCAGATTCATGGACATAAATAGGGAACATAGGATAGGAGTCATTTATCATCATTAGGAGGATATATACATGTAGGGGTGTGTGTGTGTGTGTATGTATATGTGTATGTATTATACGTATATATTTTTAACTTACTTGAAAGGACACAGGCTGGGCATGGTGGCTTACACCTGTAATCCCAGTGCTTTGAGATACCAAAGTGGGAGGATCTCTTGAGCCCAGGAGTTCAAGACCAGCCTGGGCAACATAGTGAGGCTCCATCTCTACCAAAAAAAAAAAATTTTTTTTAAGGTAGTTGGGTGTGGTGGCACACACCTGTAGTCCCAGCTACTCAGGAGGCTAAAGTGGGAGCATCACTTGGGCCCAGGAAGTCAAGGCTGCAGTGAGCCATGTGTATGCCACTGCACTCCAGCCTGGGTGACAGAGCGAGACCCTGTCTCAAATTAAATTTTAAAAAAAGAAGGAAGCACACAAAAACTGAGCAGTGTTATTCAGTCTGTCTATTCTGAGATCAGTGAAGAGAGTCTGATTTTTTTCAATTAATAAAAATGATTTTTGAAAGAAAACAAAAATTAATAAAAATATTTTTTAAAAAAAGAAGATAATCTGATTTTTAAAGAGAAGGAATGGCCATGAGAGGTTGGGTAAGAATCTGATAGGGTAAAGGTGTTTTGCTTTGCTTTTTAAAGAAGCTAGAAGATATACTATTCATGAAAAGACACCTAAGTAGACTTAGCCACATTCAATAGATCACAGTTTGCCCCTAAAGCTACAACATATGCATAAGGTGACCAAGTCCGTAAGTACATTGGTTCTTGCTCACTCCTGTTTAAACAGTTTATTCTTGCTGAGGCTGTTAACCCAGATTAACATCCAACTACCAGAATTTTATTGAGATTTTAATCAGAAGGCTAGAAGTCTGATTTATGAATTGGCTGGCTCCTAATGGCTTTGTAACTTTTTAAAATAAGCTATTTAAGTTTTGTGGTTGAGATGGGGGTGGGGGACAATGCAGCTTTAGAAACCTAGAAATGTTTCTATGAACGGAAGCTGTAGCCTATTATGGATATAAATTGGGCAGAGAGGGGATGGTGAGCAGAACCCTGTTGTGTTAAAGGAGACCTTTATACAGTGCCTTGTATGAACCAAACTCTTGAGATATGGGAAGTGAATTTTTATTTTTAAGTGGGTTGAGAAACAAAACCTCTGGCAACCTTTTCCGTTTTTTAAAATTTGACTACTTGAAACATGAAGTATTTTATGGTGCGAAATATCAAACTAAAGCTTCTGGTGGATGCATGGATTTGTAATCTGTGATATGTAGTCAGATGGGGTTTGGAGACTGAGAATGGAAATGTGCGAACCAGCAGCGTACCAGGTGCAGGCTGCGAGCTGTTGCATTTTGGGGAGCTGGGAGGTGGTTGCTTCAGTGGTGCATGCTGTAGTGGGAAGAGCACAAACATTAGAGTCAAATAAAGCTGAGTCTCAAAACCTAGCTCTAGCATTTGTTAAGGAGGGAGCAGGTTGCCCAACCTTGCCATACACACTGTCCTCTGCTGACATGTGGTGATGACATCTACTGCCCAGTTTATTCTGAGGACTAAATGAGAAAATGAATGCAAAGCCCCTGGCAGAGTGCCTGACTCATAGGAGGCGCTTAACTCTTAGTTCCTCTTCTACTTCTAATTTGATTTCCTATATACCTGGCTTTAGTGTTTGCAATAATGATAGAAGCCTTATTAGTGATCCCAAGTAGTCTTAATGAGTGAGTTGGAACAAATGCAGTTGAATTTCTCATCTCTACTTACTGATTATGAAAATAGAAATTCACAGGTATGAAACTCTATCTTTTAGAAATGCCGACCCACATGATGCTAAGAGTACCCTTAAAGACACACAAAACAGTTTATGAAAGGTTTAAAGTAACAACTGATAAATACTTTTAAATGTAATCCAGTGATGGACTTTCTACAGGAAAACATTGGCCACTTATTTATCAAGTTAATGTTTATTGAGAACCATTTTTTGTCCTGGATCCTGAATAATGTAGGAGACTGACAAGTGAACAGATGATTCTTATATACCATAGTAAGTCTTGTGCTATGGGAAATCACAGAGTGCTGTGCCAAGAGAATTTGGTAATACATACCAAATGCTTTAAAAATGTACGTCCTCTCTTACCAATTGATCTACTTCTATTATATAACTTAAGGAAACTCAATGAAATCTTGTTTATAATAGTGAAAGGTTGGTAAATGAAAATGTGTAACACTAGTAGATTGGTTTAGTTCATGTATCTATGAATGAATGAGACCATGTACTCATTAGTGATCACCCATTTATATTTTACAAAGAAGAAACATGATACCTTGCTAAGAGGAAAAAAAATAGGTTATGGAACAGGATTAGAAAGAATGAATTTGTTTTCAGTGAGAGAAAAAGTTTAGCAAAATAGCCGAAATTCTTTTTAAATATTTTGAAGAAATCATTCTGAAAGACATACTATTGTAATAATCTAGAAGTGGGGTTGTGAATCTAAGCATCTTGCCTAATCGGCATTGTACATCTGAGAGATAAACAATGGGGCATGTGCATATCAAAATGAGTATTGCATAGTGGCTAGATAGGGTGTAGTTCTAGAGAGACTGCCCAGGTTAATGGACTTGTGAAGCAGGACAGGACAAAGTGCTTTCACAGTGCTTCCAGTATTTTAGGTGCATTTTGTAGTAAGAAGATTGACATGTGAAATATCATTCTGAAAACAGTGGAGAAAACTATGCCAGTGAGTATGTGAGTAGCCAGTCCCAGGGACTTCACTGGTTATTTTGACTTTGCTAGCACCATTAGGTCACTTTATCTTCTGGAGACATTCCGTTTCTGGGTACTAAAGGATTCAAGCATATCTTTGTTGAGAAATTGTTTTTTCCTTTAGATGATAATAAGGTAAGTTGCCAAGATCTGGGCTGCGTTCACTCTTAACAGTAATCCCATTAAAGTGCAAAGGTTTTTAAACTCAGTTTTTACAAGTGACAGTTTGCTTTGGAAAACCTTTATTCACATATACCTCTCTCAGACTCACAACTTTATTCAAGGACAAGTTTAAGACCTTTGGATATACCATTAACTCAACTAAGTTATTCCTGAGTTTTTTTCTCATTTAGAGAGGTAGATAAGCTTGGAGATTTCTAGTTTTCTCATTTATATGAGAATTATACAATATATCAAGGGAACAGACCTTTACTTTGTCTGAATCAGATGAAGTGGCTGTTTCTGGACCTTTCATCTGCACTGCTCTCTAGTGTAGAATGCTGGGAGGCAGGCTCTGTGCCTCATGTTTTGTTGTTTACTTCTTTACATGTAATATAAATCTGTTGCCCTTCATTTTCGGAGTAGACTTCCGAGAGATTCTTTCTTTTTGGCAGTAATCAGAAGTTGGATGCTGGATGATTCAGAAAGAAAGGCCTAAGAGAATAAGAACTGTGATGCAAATATCAGGGCCAAAACGAAAAGATAACTCTCACTTAGTGCCCCTTTCTTTCAGTTTGGAAAATACCTTTTCTTTTTAATTCTGTCATTTGTTGAGTACTCATGTGCTAGGTCTTCATGTATATTATCTTATTTAATCCACATTTTCCTGAGAGGTTTAAATAACCACCTCCCTTTGTTTTACAGAAGGCCCCAAAAGATTAAACAATTTGCTTTTAGCTGTATGCCCAGTAAATAGCAAGGTCAGGATTTGAATCCAGGTCTCACTCTAGAGCTCTTTGTATTGCACAGACTTTGGTATGGAAGTTAGAAAGCTCCCAACTCAATTTCTGGTGAATTATAGTAATTTTCTCAGCTCTTGCTTTCTCTGTCTGTAAAATGAGACGATTGAGCTGAATTTCTAAAGTCATTACTGGTTGTAACATTCTGTGATTCCTGGATGCTTTTTCAGATTCAAGCAGAGAATATATAGAGCTTCTACTCTTCTCTTTGTGAGCAGCCAGTTGGGTTTGTATGTTAGCCTGATGATGTTATGACACCATCACCCTGTGCAGGTGTAGAAAAGGCATAGAAGGAGTATGGGTTAAAAGAAGGTACGCTGTGTCAACTGTTGATTTCTAAAAGAAAACCTGAAGTTTTTGAACTGCCAATTCACAAAAGAAAACTTGAAAGTACCTGAGCATCAAAGCAGCATGGCAAGCTTGGGCTGGAGAGTGTGTGGGTGGAACCTGGTATTAATTATTGTCTTTAGACACCAACATCCTTCACCTTCAAAGGGCTCTTGTGCCTGAGTGAGTGAGTTTCTGTGTGTGCATCTGTCTCCAAGCATCGGGGATTGTGCTAGATGGTACAGTGATGACTCAGTTTCAGTTCTTTCAGGGTCATATAACATTTCCAATTAAATGGTAGACAGATGGTTATGGGAGGGACACAATGATTATTGACATAGGAGAGCTAATGAGATGACATGACATAAAAAAGAAGTATCATTATTGCAGTATTTTTATTCCATTGATATAGTACCTTTTTCTTGAAGGTGCTATACAAATAACACTGAGATAATAAGCCATTTTAAAATGTCAAAACATGGAAGAACGAGAAAGTGGCTAGGAGAAATAAATACACAGAAAAGAAGCAGTGGGGGCTGTAGAGCACTGATCACCTTAGCAGTTACTAACTGGCTACATTCATTGCACTCACTAGTGGTGCTGGAAACGGCTGGGGGCTTGACATGGAGGTCTCTTCCTTGGCCCATCCTGGTGATCACAGTGCCACATCCTGTGGTTGTGATTGAAGACCATGGGCGTGGTTGTGATTGAAGACCATGGGCTTTGTTGTCAAATGGACTTGTCCTTGCTACTTATTAGCTGTTGACTTGGAACAAATTACCTAAACTTTCTGAACCTCAATTTCTTTATCATTAAAATGATGTTATTTATACCTTCGTTGTTAGGGTTTTCCTGAGGACTAACATAAATACGTTATACACATAAAGTATTTAGTTCAGTGCCTGGCACATAATAAATGCATCATAAATGCTAGCTATTCTTACGTTTAGAATATGTCAAAAGGTAGTGATTCTGATGAAGTTATAGAGTATGATAGCAACACTTCCCTGTGGTTTGAAGGCCATGTCAAGTTATAAGAATCTTGTACTTCTCTGAATTGATATAATAAACTGTAATCTGTATTTCACAGAGTAGCATTAGATTTTTAAAATATATAGGGAATATAGACAATAATCACACTCAGATACTTACCAACAGCTTAAGAAATAAAAAATTACAAAACAAGGTAGAAGACCTGTTTTTCTCCCTATCCCTTGGCCTCAAAGAGGTAATCACTATCCTGAATCTGGTATATTATTTCCTTGAATGTTTTTATCTTGTAATTATTACCATTCATGTATCTATAAACAATATATGGTATTCTTAACATATTTTAAATTTTTGTATAAGTATTATTATACCATGTATATCTTTCTGTAGCTTGCTTGCTTTTCTCTCTCAACATTCTTTTTGAGATTTTTCTATTATACTTGTAGCCTTATTCATTTAATCACTGTAGAGTATTTTAAGATCAATTTTCTGTTAATGGACATTACCTATCTTTGGATATTTTTGTGTGCCTCTCACCATCACACCACCCTCCCTCAATCTAAGATGTAACTGCTCTTCTGAATTATGCTAATATTTGGGGGCTTTGAAAAGGTTTAAGGCCAGGTGCTGTGGCTCACACCTGTAATCCCAGCAATTCGGGAGACTGAGGCGGGCGGATCACCTGAGGCCAGGAGTTGGAGACCAGCCTGGCCAACGTGATGAAACCCCATCTCTACAAAAATACAAAAATTAGCCGGTCGTGATGGCAGGCGATTGTAATCCCAGCGACTTAGGAGGCTGAGGCAGGAGAATCACTTGAACCTGCGAGACAGAAGTTGCAGTGAGCTGAGATGGCACCACTGCACTCTAGCCTAGGTGACAGAGTGAGACTCCATCTCAAAAGAGAAAAAAAGAAAAAAAATGAGTTAAGCATACAAATCCCTAAACAGTATATCTGAGTTTGTACTGTTTTTAAGGTTTATATAAGCACAGTACAATCTACTGTGATTTAGTGGCTTACTTTTTCCCCTCAGCGTCATGATTTTGAGATTCATTCATGTTGATACATATGACAATAGTTGTTTCCATTATGTACATTATTCCATTGTTTGTTTGTGCCATTATTTATAGACCTTAAGGTTGTTGCTATCTCCTTGAATATGTTTGTTGAGTTTCTCTCAGGTATATATCTAGGGATTAAATGACTGGGGTGTAGGTAATATACGTGTATTTTTATCTTCACTGGATATTGATATGTAGTAATTTCATTATTGTAAGTATTTTGTAATTTTATAATTTGATTTCACTCACGAGTTTAAAATTTTCTTTTGTATATTTCCAAATATAAATTTTTTTCTCAGCAGTTTTTAACTCAGTTGCCCTATGATCAGGTAATATTGTCTGTATCTTAGTAATTCTTTGGCATTTGTTGAGACTTTTGCTTTGTGTTCTGATATGTGGTCAAGATTTAGCCAGGTTTTAATCAGCTTTTATAAATATTCCATGTGTTTGAAAATAATTTATTTGGCCGGGCTTGGTGGCTCATGCCTGTAATCCCAGCACTTTGGGAGGCTGAGGCGGGCGGATCACCTGAGGTCAGGAGTTCGTGACCATCCTGGCCAACATGGTGAAACCCCATCTCTACTAAAAATACAAAAATTAGCTGGGCGTGGTGGCACACGTCTGTAATCCCAGCTACTCGGGGCCTGAGGCAGGAGAATTGCTTGAGCCTGGGAGACGGAGGTTGCAGTGAGCTGAGATCGTGCCACTGCACTCCAGCCTGGCCAATAGAGTGAGACTCTGTCTCAAAAAAAAAAAGAAAACAAAACAAGAAAATAATTCATTATCTAATTGTTGGATACTTGGTCTTTGTATGCTTATTAATTATTTTGTGTGAGAGTTATATTAAAATCATCCCCTGTAGGAAATTTGTCAGTTTCTTGTGAATATAACCATTTTTACTTTAAGTACAGTTGGCCCTGGAACAAAATGAGTTTGAACTTTGTATGCCTGCTTATATGAAGCTTTTCAACCAAACCCGGATTGAAAATATGGGATGCTAAACCTGTGTATATGGAGGACCAGTATTTAATATACGTTGGTTCAGTAGGGCTGACTGTGGAACCTGAGTATATGCGGGAGCTCTGAAACCAATCCCCCTTGTATACTAAGGGAGGGCAGTATTTTGTGGCTTTGGAGAAGACTCTTTTACTATTTTATAATGATCCTCTTCACCCCTAATAATGCTTTTGACTTAAAGTCTACATATTCTGACAGTACTGTAGCCATACTAGCTTTCTGTTCATCCCCTCCCCTCCCGTTTTTCTTTTCCTTTCCTTTTCCTTTCTTCATTCTTTTTTTTCCTCCTCTCCTCTCTCTCTCCCCCTCCCCTCCCTTTTCTCCTCTCCCTCTCCTTTCTCTGTTCCTGTCTTGTCCTCCCTTCCCCTTCCCCTTCCCCTTCCCCTTTCCATTCCCCTTCTCCTGCCTTTTCCCCTTCCCTTTCCTCTTTCTTTCTTACTCCTGGACTCAAGAGATACCACCAAGTAGCTGAGACTACAGGTGTGCGCCACCACCCTCAGCTAATTTTTTAAAACTTTTTTAGAGATGAGGTCTTGCTGTGTTGCTCACGCTCGTCTCAAACTTCAGGCCTCAAGTAGTCCTCCCACTGCAGTCTTCAGAAATACTAGGATTATAGGTGTGAGCTACTGTGCCCTGCGTGTTCACTTATTTTTTTTGCCAGGTACATTTTTTTATATATATACAATTGTGTTATACTTGGGGGATTGGCTACAGGACTCCCTTGCATATACCAAAATCTGTGCATACTCAGGTTCATCAGTCTGCACTGCAGAACCATGGTATATGGAAAGTAGGCCTTCCATATATAATTTTTGCATCCTGTGAACATTGTATTTTTGATCTGCATTTGGTTGAAAAAAATCCGCATATAAGTGGACCCACACGGTTCAAACCCATGACGTTCGAGGACTAACTGTACTTTAACATTTTGTTTATCCTCTCATATTTGTGTTTTTAGTATGTTCCTTATAAATTGAATATAACTGGACTTTAGTCCAAATATTCTTTTAGCTGAAAAGTTCAGTCTGTTTATTACCATTACTGACATATTTATACTTATTTCTACCATCTTGTTATGTGTTTTCTGTTTACTCTGCTGTTTTCTCTGCTACCTTTTTCATGACCTTTCCTTCTAAAAAGTTTGAAAAACTGTTGTTTATTCCCTTTTTCCTTCTGATTACTCTTAAATATTTAACATGCATCTTTGGCTTTGCACAGAACGTTAAAATCAGTATGTTTGCATTCTTCTAAATAATAAGGGACCTTGGAAAACTTTTAACTGTAGTCACCTTCCACTAATCTTAAACGTTTTTGACCAGTGTTTTACTCCCATGGTTTTTTAATCACCCAGATCAGTCTTTATTATTGCTGTTGTTGCATTTAATTTTTGTACCAACTTCCATTGTTTTCTAATCCTCAGAGACTGTGAACTCCTTAATTAAGCTCATTTTCTATTTTTCTTCAGATTTTCAAAAGAAACAACCAGACGATGATTCCGCTCCAAGTACAAGTAACAGCCAATCAGATTTGTTTTCCGAAGAGACCACCAGTGACAACAACAATACCTCGATAACCACGCCAACTCTTAGTCCCAGCCAGCAGCCGCTTCCGACAGAACTGAATGTAACTTCACCGAGTAAAGAGGAGTGTAAGTGCCTGGCTTCTTAGGGGTGGTAGAGAGGGCAGCCTAAGAACCTTAGATGAGCATCTTGGTAATGCCTAACCCCAGAAAAAACAGCACTTCTTTTAATTCAAGATAAGTGTTCACATACAAGACCCAAGCTCAGCAAGTTAGAGAGTAAGTTTCAGCCATTCCTGAAGAAATAGCCTTTTATACTGTCAAAGTACATGAAGTTTTGAACCAGTCTAGAGAGCAGTGGCTCTCACCTATGTCTGCACATTAGAATCCACTGGAGGTTTTTAAAACAATTTTAATCTTTAGCATCATTCCCTCATTCTCATTTAATTCATCTGGAGGGAGACCCAGGGATCTGTTATTTTTAACTCCGCAGAGGATTTCTAATGTGCAGCAAGGGACCAGTAAGGGATTCTAACCCTAAAACCCTAATTTAGGAGCCTTAGATTGAAACTTTACCTCTTGTCACTAACTGGACCTTGACTGTTTCTAAGCATTTAACTGAGAAAACACTATACTTCATAGGACATAGGATATTTAAAGGAAGAAGGAGATGGTATTACTCTTCTGTAAGTCTTCAGTGTTGGAATGCTATTTTGTAGGTGATATAGAAGTTCACTGTCTACTTAATTTTTTTTTTTTTTTCCCTTGAGATACTCACTCTGTTGCCCAGGCTGGAGTGCAGTGGTGTCATCTCAACTGACGGCAACTCTAGCTCCTGGGTTCAAGTGATTCTCCTGCCTCAGCCTCCTGAGTAGCTTGGATTACAGGTGCCTGCCACCATGCCTGGCTAATTTTTATATTTTTAGTAGAGACAGGATATCGCCATGTTGGCCAAGCTGGTCTCGAACTCCTGACCTCAAATGATCTACCTGCCTCGGTCTCCCAAAGTGCTGGGATTACAGGCGTGAGCCACCTTGCCCAGCCCATTGTCTACTTAATTTTTATAATGTCATAACATAACATCTCTTTCCCTCCATCCCCCATCCTTGGTGGTACATGAAACATACATCTCTTTTAGGGCACAACTATAACTGATAGTATTTGTTGAAAATTATAGGGATATTATGACATAGCAATTTTTGCCTTTTAAAAGCTCTGCTTGGCCAAGGCAGGAGGATTGCTTGAGGCCAGGAGTTTGAGACCAGCCTAGACAACATGGTGAGACTCTTTTCTCTACCCCCCCCAAAAAAAATTAGCCAGGTGTGGTGGTGTGTGTTATGGTCCCAGCTGCTTAGGAAGCTGAGGCAGGAGGATCTCTTGAGCCCAAGAGTTCAGGGTTACAGTGGACTGACTATGGTCTCACCATTACACTGCAGCTTTGTGAGACCTGGTCTTTTTTTTTTTTTCTCTCTAAAAAAAAAAATAAATAAATAAAAGCTAAGTTGAAATTTAGTATTTCAAGTTTCATGAATATCTAGAAACACAGTAGGTTAGAATGTTGTGTGTTCTGTATACTAACTTTGGAAAGGTTAGCAGAAAACAAATATCTAAATCTATCATAAACTACTGTATTTGGTAATATTGAGAATATAAAATAAGCAAGGTCATAGTCCTTGTCCTCAAAGAATTTGAAGGGGAAATTGAATATATTTGTTATAGTTTATCGGTGGTTATCAACCAGGAGTGATCTCCCACCCCACAGCCCCAGAACATTTGATAGTGTCTGGAGGCCAGGGATGCTGCTAAATGTCCTACATGATATAGGACAGTCCTCTGCAACAAAAAATCATTCATCTCACAATACCAGTAATGCTGAGTTTGACAAACCCTGATACATGTTTGCATGCACCCATGTTGGTCCTTATATATTAAAGACAGCAACTGTTGAAGGACATTGACTTACTGAGGAAGTGGTAAAGATGGATAGAAGGTGGTGAAGAGACACACTAGACAGAGTAGAATGAGCTGTGGAGGGAAAGCTGCATGAAGTTTCTCAATGGCAAATGACTGTCTTAGTGCCATTTATGGAAGAGAATGAAGGACAAGGCTAGAAGGGTAAGTCGTGGCCAAGACATAGAGGCTTAAATGTCCAGCTAAGCTATTTGGACTTGAGACAGTAGCCATATTTTTGAGCAGAGGAAGTGATATTATTACAGTCCTTTGGAGAAGTAACCTTGGTTGTATTGAAAGTGGAAAGGATTAAACAGGAATAACATTGCAAGGAGAGAATTTTTAAAATGTTATAAATTATTGAATAGAGGCCAAAGCAGGTGTAGAAATCATGTAAGAGGAGAAAAAAAAATGGGGAAAATGGTAGTGGTCATGCTAAGGCAGTAGATTTTGTTTTGTTTTCAAAAATCTGTTCAAGGTCATGTACTCATTGAGGAGCTGATGACAGCTATGGCCCCTTGTCTTAGAAAAATATACACCATCCATTTATACCCAATTTTGCATAGAATTTCTCTACAGCTTATTATGGCCCTTGGGTTAAGAACCCCTGGTCTAAGGAAAAGGTTGGTCAGGATCTCATCTGATGGAAACTGGATTGGATTCGTGCATACCAGGATCAGGCCATCACAAACCAATTCAAGCCGCCAAAATGCATGTGAGGCTGAGATAACAGCAGCTACTATTTATTGAGCACTTTATATATGAGCCATTATTCTACATGCATATTTTCTCATTGTTTCTCGTGATAACCCAATGAGGTAGATACTGTCATTATACTCATTCCATAGATGAGGAATTAGACACAAAAAGATTAAATAATTTGACTGTGGTCACAAACTAGTAGATACCAGAACCAGGATTCAAAAATTTAGGCATTTGGCTTCAGAGTTCATACTTTTAATCAGTTAATTCACAATGTGAAACACAACTGTCACAGAGAGTAGTATTTGTGTGGGCAAGAGGGATGCTTTCTCTTCCTGTCATTAAGATATGTGGAAATCCACATCATAAGCAAAAGTTACTAGCCAGTTTCGGCCACTGTAGACTGCTATGGTTTTTTTTTTTCTAAATATGAATACCTTCAGCCTGATTAAGGATGTCTAGTTCTACTAGCTTCATTTCCTTTCTCTCTTTTTGGTGACATCATTGCTTTGAACCATTGTATGTTTCTCTTAGACTTATACTCTCTGAAGCTAATCTCTTTCCTAATTCCTCAAGTTTCTACAGATCTAGGGAAATGAGATTTGCCAATTGGAGATATGGTGATGACTTAAGTTTGTATTATATGCAGCTGGGCAGGTTGAGTTGGAGCTCAGAGGAGAGAAGTCAAGATTGGCTTTATCCACATGGAGATGATAGTTTAAGCCATAGGTGTTAAATGAGTTTGCTAAGGGTGAGAGTAAAGAAAAGCAGGGAGGGCTGGGCACGGTGGCTCATGCCTGTAATCCCAGCATTTTGGGAGGCTGAGGCAGGCGGATCACAAGGTCAAGAGATCAAGACCATCCTGGCCAACATGGTGAAACCCTATCTCTACAAAAAATACAAAAATTAACAGAACATGGTGGCATGCGCCTGTAGTCCCAGCTACTCGGGAGGCTGAGACAGGGAAATTGCTTGAACCTAGGAGGTGAAGTTGCAGTGAGCCGAGATCACGCCACTGCAGTCCAGCCTGGCGACAGAGTGAGACTCTGTCTCAAAAAAAAAAAAAAAAAAAAAAAGAAGAAGAAAAGCAGTGAGAATAGACCTGTGAGTGAAATTTCTGCACTTAAGGAGCAAAAAGGATAGAGGAGGCAACTGAAGAAGTCAGGAGGAGAATGATAGTGGGCAAGGTCACAAAAGCCAAGGAACAGATTTCAGTTTAGATAATAATAATATTAGCTCATATTTATGAAACATTTGCTATATTCTAGACAGTCTTCAAAATTCTTTAGATGTGGTAACATTTAATTTTCAATACAGCCTATTAGGGTAGGTGCTTTTATTATACTTGTTTTTATAGATGAGGACACTAAAGCTTAGAGAGGTTCATTAACTTTCTCCCCAAAGTTATAGAGCTATTGCAAGGCAGTGAAGCCCATGCTGTAACACACGAATTTGGATCCAGAGCCTATGTTTTCAGTCACTATAAGATATTGTCACAATATTATGAAAATGCTACTGAGGCTGTAAACTGACAAAGAGGCACTTGGATTTAGTGATCATAAGATGGATTACCTAAATAAACTATTTAATAAACGGTTTCAGTGGTTTGTATATTCATTTAGCAATCTTTGCTGAGTGCCTGCTGTATGTTAGACACTAAGTTAAGTGCTGAGTATAGAAATGAATAAGATTAGTCTTAATGCACAAGGAGGTCACCTTTTTGACTACATGTCTGTCCCTGGGAGTCTGGTTTATTCTCCCAAACAAGTGCATAGGAATTTTGGGGTGGAAGGGAGGAATTAGCAAGTAGTGGTTAACAGGCATGTCATTTGCAAAGCTTTTTCAGGTCAGCTTTGCTCCCTCACCTAGGTTGAAAGCAGCTGTGCTAGTGTGAGGAGATGTGTGCCAGATTTGGGGGTTGAGAATATGGGGTAAGAAAAGTACCCTGGGTTTGTTAAGAGCTGTCAGGGTGGATGCTTTAAAAATCAGTGGGAGTTAAAGTGATTGCCTAGTAGCAGTGAAGACCCAGGTGAGACACTAGACAGCCTGATCCATCTACGTCTTGCAAATTTTTTTAGCTGTGATCTGCCAAGGTGGCAAAGGATGGTGGAAGAGGCAGCAGGAGATTGCCTATGTTGATATTTTAGTATCCTCAAGGGACCAGAATTTCATCTGTGGATTTCTTCTTAGCTTCCCCTAAAGAGATGTGGAGAAGTAACATGTAGCAGTTGTTGGAAAATGGATTTGGGATGCTAGATCCAAGTACCATGAAATTTGTAAACTATTGAGTAGTTATGGATCCATTGTTATTGCATAGAGCTAGAAGTGCTACATTTTGTTGGGGGCTTGTGAAAGGGTTTTTTTTCCCCCTAATATACAAGAAAATGGATATTGCTTAAATCTATTTTCACCTTCTTACTATCAACATGAACTTGAACTATGAACATATCAACAGAAAGTAGTGAGAGTCTGGATACATTTTCTTTTGAAAAGACTGCAGATAGAGCAATAACTATTGACGGAAGTATGTAAAACTTAGAAACAGGACTAATTTTTACCCAAAAGAATTTCTTAATACACTTCCCTGCAGATAAATAAAGCAGATATCCAAAAGCTCTAAGTGATATTTCTCTATCTGAACATAAACATATGTCTCCCTGTCCCAAACTGTGTGTGTCTGCAGAAGAGTGCATGGAGCTTAGCCATTGGAAGCCTTTTCCAAAAATAATGTAAACAAAATTCAAATAGTGACTAAAGGACTTGTTACAGCATTTAAATGCTATAATATAACAGCTCACAACAAGTATACTTAGTACCAGGCACTGTTCCAAGTACTTTATATGCACAGTCATCCCTCATTATACACAGGGGATTCGGCGCATACTCAAGTCTCACAGTCAGCCCTGTGGAACCCACTTACATGAAAAGTTGGCCCTCCATATATGTGGGCAATACTGTATTTTCCATCTGTATTTGGTTGAAAAAAAATGTGTGTCTAAGTGGACCCACACAGTTCAAATTGGTCTTGTTCAAGGATCAACTGTATTAACCGACTTCATCTTCATAATTACCCTGTAAGGCAGGTACTCCTATTGTATCTATTTCACAGGTGTGAAGATGGAGGCACAGGATGATTATCTTGCCCAAGATCACAGAGCATTCTGGCTCCAAGGGCCTGACTCTCTGCCACCACACCATAGCTGCCATTCTCTATCATGATTTATGGTTAAAGGACATTACATGCAAATT
This sequence comes from Macaca mulatta, assembly GCF_049350105.2. Lineage (NCBI taxonomy): Eukaryota > Metazoa > Chordata > Mammalia > Primates > Cercopithecidae > Macaca > Macaca mulatta. The sequence goes on along the minus strand of NC_133409.1, from coordinate 144,155,494 downwards.
AGGCTATACAGTGGAAGGTGTGTTGGACAAACTCTTAAAAAGAAGAAAACATTTCTTTCTGCTTTTGCCACTGCCTATTTACTGTTCTTCCAGTTTCCAGTTTTTTTTCTAAGGGAGAATAAGTGTGGTTTGTAGTTATGTTTTTTGACCTAACTTTTGCAGAGAGAAAGGATAGTGCCAGGTTGTAGTTAGAACACTGGAATCAGTTGTTGTTTTGTTGTTCTTAAGTACAGACAGATGACTTCTCACAAGATGAGGAAATGCCCTCATCTCTTTATACAAGTCAGCTTTTCTGTTGTTACGCTTTTAAAGGCTTGAGCATCCCTATTTATGACCTGTTTGGGAACCTTCTAATGTACATGTCTACCTGAGTTTTTGGATTTTTCTTCCCAATCCCACTAGTATAATGGATGGAAATGGAGGTGTTGGAGGGGTCATGGCTGATCTATTTCTTTCTAGGCAGGAGAGGAAGAGAACTGATACCTGTTGCTAGGGAAGACTAATGGCAAGAAATGGACTTGTTTTCAAACAGTCCGATATTCTAAACTAGCAGTTGGAGAGTACCTGTCTCATACAAAGCAGTCTTCTGAGCTCTGTGGAGGCACATACTAAGAATTAAATAGCAACCAGCTGTTACATGAAAACTATAGTTTACAACAGGGGTTGACAAACTATAGCCAACAGGCCAAATCCAGCCTGTCACCTGTTTTTATGCTGCCCACAAGCTGAGAATGATTTTTACACTTTTAAACAACTGAAAAAAATCAAATAATATTTTGTGAAATGTGGAAATTACATGAAATTCCAAATTCAGTGTTTATAGGTAAAGTTTGATTGGAACACAACCCCACTCATTTGTTAATGTATTGTCTGTGGCTGCTTCTGTGCTACAATAGCAAAATTGGCTAGTTGCTGTGGAGACTCAATGGCCTATTACAGAAAAAGTTTGTAAACCCCTGTTTTACGGAGTACTTTGATACACATGTTCCTAGGATCATCTTGACAGTGTGCAGCATAGGTAAGGCAAATATTCTCCTTCCTATTCTGTAGATGAAAAGGGGAGGTTTAGATAGTGACCCTCCTGAAGTCCCAAGACAGGGCCACAACTCAGCTCTGGGCCTTTTGCATCTATAATACGGGACTCTGGTTTTTTTCCTACTCTTCTCTACTGCATCCACCCGAGACACACTTTTGTTGTAGCAAAATAAAATATACAGAAAAAGTGAGAACCATATTAACTGGCATGTTAGTGAGGATTTTTAATGACTAAAGCTTCATTTCCAGGTGCTGACTGGATTTTCCTTTAATGTGACACTGATTCCCAAAATAGAAATTTGAGAACATACTCCACCTCTGGTTAAATTAATTTGGTTGAACAGAGATTTCCATCGTTTCCTTGGAAACTGGTTTCTGGTGATATCGTAGCTCCCTCAGGGATTTTTAAAAAATGGTAGTGCCTTTTAACAGATGTCCTTGCTAGACTGCCCCGGGTCTTTGAACATCCATTGGGTGTCATTGGCTACATATCTTCATTTCTGTCTGACAAGCCTTAATCTGTTCCCTGGAAATTTAGTATCACTGCCACCAAGCGGCTAAACTTCTGATTTGTTTGTTTTTACCAATTAAATTTCTAATAATCTCTAAATGAAACCAGTGTTCCCTTTTTTAGACTATGCCTACTTCAGGAGGCCAGATATTGGGTAAAACAGGCTGGTTTCTTCTAGTAAAGCATTTAGAAAATATTGCCTATTAAAAAATATTTTATGACTTCCTGCTGGGCTGGTTTTAAGTGAAATATGGTGGGGAGATTTATTTACAGTTCTCTCTGTGTGTGTCTTTCTCTTCCCTTTTCTCTAATGAAGCTCAAAGCATCAGGCCGTTTATCAGAGATAATTATACAACAGATGGAGTTTTTCTGATATATAATAGTCTCAAAGTGGAAGATTCTTTCCCATAATGAAGAATGCCCAAACTTTAAATGTCTCTTTTGATTTTAATTTAACGGTGTTTTTTTTCCCAGTGCATTTATTTATTTATCCTGAAACTGGTTCTGCAAAGCATGCTGCTTTCATTAGGGCTGTGTTCTGAAAAGATTGATACTTTGCAGTACAGTATGATAATGTACAGTTATATGCTGTTTTGAAGAGCCATAATTTATCAAAAATCATTGTGTGAGATCATTAAGTTAATCTCTGTCAAAATACAGGACTTGAGCAGTTCAGAAGTGTTTTCTTATAGAAATTCTTTCTGTTCCATAATGTCAGTTGGGTAGGAACTTGTTTAAGTACTGGTAGTGTCATCTGACCTTCCATTTGTAGTCAAAATACGAACCAGATTAAAGCAAAACCATGATTTTTAAGTTACTCATTTTCTGGCTTGCTTTTCTTTTTCATAACTTTTAGTCCTATTTTTAAGTATGCAAGTAAAGCATGACTACATTCTCAGTTTTTGAATTACAAAGACACAGGTTTAGATAGACTAGAATATGAAAATATTCTAACGTCACCACCATCAATCACCACCACCCAATTCCTACTTTTTACAGGAATAACCACTGTTTTTTCATTTTGGGTTGTATTTTTTCTATGCAGCTGTGTACATGTTTACATACAATATTTTATTTTGGCCGGGCGCGGTGGCTTGCGCCTGTAATCCTAGCACTTTGGGAGGCTGAGGCGGGCGGGTCACCAGGTCAGGAGTTCAAGACTAACCTGGTCAACATGGTGAAACCCCGCCTCTACTAAAAATACAAAAATTAGCCTGCTGTGGTGGCAGGTGCCTATAATTCCAGCTACTCGGGAGGCTGAGGCAGGAGAATCACTTGAACCCGGCAGGTGAAGGTTGCAGTGAGCTGAGATCATGCCACTCCACTCCAGCCTGGGCAACAAGAATGAAACCGTCTCAAAAAAAAAAAAAAAAAAAAAAAGATTTTATTTTTATATAAATGAGAGCATACTATATATATTGTTTTCTAACTTGCTTTTTAACTTAACATATTTCAGAGATCTTTCCAAGTCTACGCATGGAGATCTGCCTTACTTCTGCATAATATTCCATATTGCCCTTATCATCCTTTTCTCTACTCTCTCCTCTGGAGGCTGTTTTTAATATTTCACTATTATAAGCCATGTCAAGTAAACATTTTTGTACATGGCTAATGGTGCATATGTTATTTTACCATGATAAATACATAGAAGAGGAACTAACAAGTCAGAGAATATGTATATTTAAAATTTCGATTTGCATGGCAATATTAACCTCCAAAATGACTGTATGACTTTCTATTCCTAAGAATGATGTTTGAGAGTGATTGTTTACCACAGCATTACCAACATTAGGTGGATTGTTATCTTTGTTTGTTTGTTCCTTTTTATTTATTTATTTTGGTAAGTTGGGCAAAAGAATAGCTCATTTTAACTTGTGTTTTCCAGACATCTCCTGGTGGTGAGATTGAGCATTGTTTTATATGTTTGTTAGCAATTGATAAGTCTCCAGTGATTGGCCTATCAGTGTTGTTCTTTGCTTATTTATTTTTTATTAGCTATTTTTTTCTTACCGATTTGTACGAATTCTTTATTTTTTTAAATATGTAACAAATTCTGGATGAGTATTTGTTACATATATTGCCAGTTTCTTTTGGTATGTTACTTGGCTTTTAATTTTCATTTAGGTGCCTTGTATTCATGAAAATTTTTTAAATTTTAATTTAAATCTGTTGGTCTTTTGTCTTCTAGCTTTCTGTCTTTCTTAGAAGGCTGTCTGAATCATAGTTATAAAAATATTTTTCTATATGTGTTTAAATACTTTCATAGTTTATCTTTTTCTATCGTTAGCTCTTGAGCCCATCTGGGATTTATTTTGTATTTAAGGCATAGAGATTTACCTTTATTATTTTTTTTCCAAGTGGATAACCAGTTATGCAAAAACCATTCATTGAGTAGTCCTGGTTTAAAATGCTAATACTATTACATAAACATACACCTGTTCCTAGGCTCTTTATTTTGTTTTATTGGTCAACCTGTATATTTCTGAAACTGAAATATAGCTTTATAGTATGTATCAGTATCTTCTGATTTGGATTATATTGAATATATAGATTTATTTAAGAATAATTGACATTTTGATACACTTTTGGGTCTTCTCATAAAGGAATATAGTTTGTCTTCATTTATTCAAATCTTCTTCTATGTTTTTGATAAGACAATGTCATCCCCGCACAAGTTTAGACTAAGCACCAAATTAGCAGTCTTTATTTTATGCTACTTTGCTCTGTCTCAGAACACCTAGCACACTGCTAGCATAGTACTCAATAAATGGTTACTGATTTAAATATTTAGGAAAAGTTTTGTTTTTAATTTTTCTTACTTTTAGAAACCTAGTTTATGTGTTTTGATACATTAAAGAAGGGGCCTCTCATTGCCTGTGCCTGATTTTTGAATATTCTTTTATAATTTTATATTCTTTTATAATTTTCTGTGCCATACAATAACCGCAAGACAAAGCAACTCAAAAAAGGCAGTATCCCTACCAAATTTTGAAAATTTGGATGCTTTGTGGTGGTAACAATTCATCTCAGACTTTTGGAATAATGGGAGTCTTTTCTGTTTCTCTCTCTCTCTCTCTCTCTCTCTCTCTGTCTGTCTCTTTCTTCTGTACAAATAGACACTTGCCTGTTGTAAAATAACCATTTTTGCTTGTTGGTATTTATCACCTAAATTTCCCTCTTCAAGATTCCCCTTTGCAAGACAGAATACTAGCAAGCTTTTAATACTTATTTTCAAAGGTCCCTTAAGAAATCTGCAAATCTAAAAGGTTAGTTTCCCAAAAGATTACCTCAGTCACATGTGAGATTATACAATTACTGATACTCAAACTAGGTTTTGAAGCAACATCATCACTGGCCCCCCTGCACCCAATATGAATTTCTTTAAATGTTCTTATTAAATTAAATGCTCTGTCCTTCTCTGTGAAAGTAAAGGTCATGGTAAACAACCACACTTCACACAGCTTTAGCTCTTGCACTTGTCATATTTTTATTTTGTCTAGTTACAAGTAGTATGTGACACTGTGCTGATTTTAAATTAAATCTAAGCTTTATTTATGACAAAAATGTTTGGCTGGAAAAAAAAATAATGACATTTATGTGAATGTGTTGAAGCAGCCATTTTAAGCTTACATAAATATATTTTAATTGTGCTTGTGAACTTCTTTCTGAAAATTCAGAGCTGCCAATGCCAAAAAATGACTATGTAACTGTACATTTTGTATTCATGGCCTCTGTTACTTTATAAACCATCTCACTTTTTGATCCATCAAAAAGATGATTATAGATTTAATAAAAACAATAGGATGCCACCTTAGTGAGGAGTTTTTAAAATTCTAAAATATCAGTATAACCCCTTCACTACGCAACTGAAATTGTGACATTTTCAACTATTAGTTGCAAAGAGAGATCCTATTATTGAGACCTGACAGTGTTCACTTCTGTCTGTAAAGCAAGACGGTTGGACTAAGGTAATTTCCATTTAGTGTCACTCATCATGTTCCAGCTGTGGTACAGCTAACTATGGGAGAGGCTCAGCAGAGAGGCAGAGGAGAAGGGCACCTGTGTTCCAAGTTGTTTTTACAAGTCCATGGAACAGTACCTGTGGCCTGAATAGATGTCTTTTTTTTTTTTTTTTTCCTAAAGCCTCTTAGGAAGAACATGCACCAGTCATTTCCCTTTCTAAAGAAAGCATTGCAGCCTTCTTTCAGTAGCTGCTGCAGGCTGAGATTTATGAGAATACTCTTGCTAGCTGAACTGTGTTTGAAAAAACAAAGAAAAAAAATCTCTTCCAGTGCTGAGTGGTGTCTCCATTAATGTTATGAGAATCATGGTTGTGTTGATGGTAAAATGCAAATGATGCAAATGTAGAAATTGGAGTTGGGCCTTAGTTAAGCCTGTAAATAGTCAGAAGTGAAGCCTAAATTGGAGAGGTGACAGCCCCTGATTTTGTGTTCATATTAAATATGCTTTGTCACAAGAGAAAAACAAAACAATGTCTAAAATTAGTAATGATTTTATTAGCCAGGTGGTATTTTGACCTCTAACAAAATGGGGATTATTCTATTTTTATCCCCAAGAGGGTGATGATGTCTTAGAATGTCACTGTTAATTGCTGTTGGGCTTTATCACATTTTGAAGTATTGGTGGTAAGCGTTTGTCAGCATCTTAACATATGGAAAGGTATAGGATTCTAAGTGAGAGATTACATCTGAAAAATTTAAATTGAACATATGTAACTGCTGACCCAGAATCCTTTGAGAGTTCCATGAAACATGTTTTTACTCTTCTTATATACATAGCAGAAATGGAATGTCTTGGTTTGAATTTTTGACTAGTTTATTCCACTATCCCTTGCCTTTATTTACTTAAATATTCACATTTTGTTGAGACTGGGAAACCCTTTTACTGTTATTTACACTTAGTACATCAGTTGATTTCTGCAAGACTAGAAATAAGTCAGTTGGCATGTAAGGAGTATGGGGAAATTGGATCTTATATTAACCTTTAGATTCACTGGTTCTGTACCAGTGGTTCTCAAATGTGGTCCAGAGACCTATAGAGGTCCCCAGGTCCCTCTCAGGGCATCCATGAGATCTTTCCTTTTCCAACTACATATTTATGTAGTAGTGGGCTTTCTTCGTATTCATATAAACAGATTAAATACAGATATAGACATGAAAATCCAAGTATCTTCCTTTAAGCCAGGCCACTCTCACTATTTTTTAAGTTGCAGTTATTTTTCATAAAAGAAAAAGTTTTTATGTTGAAGTGTAATTATTTTAATTTTAAATGAAAACATAATTTTTGTCAAGTTGTAATTTAATATGGGATAAATATCAATGATATAAGCCACATAAACAAAAGTTTTTTAGTGTCCTCAGTAATTTTTAAGTGTTAAAAGTTCTCAAGACAGAAAAGTTGAGGACTGCTATGCTGGTAAAGAAGTTACAGAAGAAAAGCTTGGAGTTAGCAGAGATTGGTTCATGAGGCTAAGAAAAGAAGCCGTCTCCATAAAAGTGCAAGGTGAAGCAGCAGTTGCTGATGTAGAAAGCTGTAGCAAGTTACCAAAAATACCTAGCTAATATCGCTGATGAAAGTGACTACACTGAACAGCAGATTTTCAAAATAGCCGAAATAACCTTCTATTGGAAGAAGATGCCATCCAGGACTTACAGGAGGAAAAGTCAGTCCCTGGCTTCAAAGGACAGTATGACCCTCTTTTAGGAGCTAATGTAGCTAGTGACTTTAAGTGGAAGCCAGTGCTTATTTACCCTTCTGAAAATCCTAGGTCCATTAAGAATTTTGCTGCATCCACTCTGCCTGTGTTTTGTAATGGAACAACAAAGCCTGGATGACTGCACATCTGTTTATAGCATCATTCACTGAATATTTTAAGCCTACTGTGTAGACCTACTGCTGATAAAAAAAAATGCTCCTTTCAAAATACTACTGCTCATTGACAATACACCTTGTCACCCAAGAGCTCTGATGGAGAGGTACAAGGAAATTTATGTTTCCATGCCTGGTAACACAGCATTGATTCTGTAGCCCATGGATTAAGGAGTCATTTTGACTTTTAAGTCATAATTATCTAAGAAGTACATTTTACAAGGCTATAGCTGCCATAGATACTGATTCCTCTCATGGATCTGCCAAAGTAAATGGAAGATCATCTGGAAAGGACTCACCATTCTAGATGCCATAAAGACCATTTGTGATTCATGGGAAAAGGTCAAAATATCAACATTAACAGAAGTTGGGAAGAAGTTGATTCTAACCCTCATGGATGATTTTGAGGGGTTCAAGACTTGGGCAGAGAAAATAATTGCAGATGTGGTGGAAATCACAAGAGGAGTAGAATTAAAAGTGGAGCCTGATGAGGTGACTGAATTGTTGCAATCTCATTATAAAACTTTAATGGACGAGGAGCTGCTTCATATGATTGAGCAAAGGAAAGTGGTTTCTTGAGATGGAATCTACTCCTGGTGAAGATGCTGTGAACATTATTGAAATGGCAACAAAGGATCTAGAATATTACATAAACTTAGTTGATAAAACAAGAGCAGAGTTTGAGAGGATTGACTTCAATTTTGAAAGAAGTCCTGTGGGTAAAATGCTGTGAAACAGCATTACTACAGAGAAATCTTTTGTAAAAGGAAGAGTCAGTTGATGTGGGAGAGTTGTTTTTTTGTTTGTTTTGTTTTGTTTTTTGAGACAGAGTCTCGCTCTGTCGCCCAGCCTGTAGTGTAGTGGCACAATCTCGACTCACTGCAACCTCCACCTCCCAGGTTCACGCCATTCTCCTGCCTCAGCCTCCCAAGTAGCTGAGACTACAGGTGCGTGCCACCACACCCAGCTAATTTTTTGTATTTTTAGTAGAGATGGGGTTTCACCGTGTTAGCCAGGATGGTCCTCAATCTCTTGACCTTGTGATCTACCTCCCTCGGCCTCCCAAAGTGCTGGGATTACAGATGTGAGCCACTGTGCCTGGCCTCGTTTTCTTTTTTTAAGAAATTGCTGCAGCCACCCCATTTTTCAGCAGCTACCACCACCTGATCAGTTAGCAGCCATCAACATTGAAGAAAGATCCTTCACTAGCAAGAAGAGTATGAATCCCTGAAGACTCAGATGATCATTAGCATTTTTTTTTAGAAGTAGAGTTTTTTTTAAATTAAGGTATGTACATTTTTAGACATCATGCTGTTGCACACTTAATAGAGTCTATAACATAGTATAAACTAATAACATATATATGCATTGAGAAGCCAAAAAATTTGTGCAACTCGAACTTTATTGCTGTATTTACTTTATTGCGGTGGTCTGGAACCAAACCCATAGTATCTCCGAGGTATGCCTGTAATTGTTTAGGAGAGTTAAGGTGGAGTGGTAATAAGATTTTGTTGAGAAAGAAGCCCTTATTAACAAAATAGATAAGCTACCAATTGCAACTTCTGACCCACTTTGAAAATTCCCTTCTCAGAAATTACTAATTTGGATCTAAATAGTGTGAAAGATCATGTACTGAGTTAGGATTAGAACTTCTAACTGGGAGATTAACACTTAGATTCTGTAAAAAGCTTTGTAAATGGTTTAATTTGGAAGTTTCGTTTGGAGAAATAAGAGGGCTATTATCTGTGTTGAAGAATTTCTGTAAACTTGGATTACAATTCACTATATCTTTATGTATCCTTGTTTTTAATCAATGGTGCTTTTCAAACTCAATTATATTGACAGATAGGTGTGTCCTTTCTGATTAAAACAATTCAGGAATTCCAGGTTTAGGGTGAGGTTGGAGATTAGGGTTTTCTGAAGAGATGACTTTTCTTGTGCATTCTACTATGTACTGGATACTCATTAAATACTGTCAGTTCTTTGCTATTTTAAATCTCTGTGTTTATATTGAAGGCTAAAGAAGGAATATTTTACTGCTCAAGAAATATATATTATTTGAATTTTTTGAAGATAATTTTACATTCTAAACATGGACATATCAGGAAACAGTGTAGTTTATTTCACTATCTCCATTGCATAGATTTGTTGAGGTTTATTTTGTCCTTTTTTATTTTTTTAAGAAGCCTCTTCAAGAAATTCTTAATAAGATATCCGGAATCTCTCTCTGCCCAGGGAGGCTTAGGAGGAAAAGAAAAGACATTCTGAATCTCTACAGAGAGGAGAGAATTGCAGCTCTTTAATTTGTTGTCCAAAATTACCTTTAGAACTGTGAGCTTGGAAAAGTGAGATGCTGCAAAGGAAAACAGTGTACAGATTATGATAGAGTGGAATTGACAAGCTGGTTAAAAAAGGATGGTGCATTTTTAATTAGCCCACAGTGCCTTTAAAATAATTAGATACTTTTATGTAAATGTCATGTTAATTAAGAAAATTGAAGTGTTACAAATCTACAAAAGGAATGGCTATTTTTGTGTATTAATGTTTTGCAGTTACTGTGAAAGGACTGATAGTAGAATATTTGATTATTGCACTTCTGGCAATTTTTAGCTGACCAACTCCTTGATAGTCTTATTTTTTCTAATTGATGTGCTATTATCTGTGTTGAAGATTTTTAGCACATGATTTAACTGCAGCCAGTGAGGGCTAGTGAAACCAGAAGCCAAAAATAACCAGTCATCACAGCTGGTTTAACAAAATTTTTCAGAGTAGATTGTTGATCTCCATTTCAAGGTTAAGAAGAAATGTTATTTTTCTGTATTTACTCAGCTGTGGAGTTTGAAGTTTGAGTGCATGAAAAGCTAAATGCAGCTATCCTCCAAACCACCATTCTCGACTTCCTCCTCGAGTTGTAGTCTTCAACTAGCCGATGGGATTGACCACTACATGAGTAGGTAGACCTGAGTTTTTTGACATACTCAGTAACTCTATAGGAGACTGGAAAAATACAATAATTCTGGTACTTCATTTTGAAATGTGTGTGTTGATAGTTAATGGGGTATCTTCATCTACTCCTGTTTTTGTAGGTTACAGTGAAGTGAGTATGCAGATTTGACCCATGTCTTCAACTTTATAGGGCTGCAGTCAATAATACTGTTTCCCTGGGAAAATCTACTACCATATTGCAAATGCTGTAACAATTTCTACTTGTTGGGAATACAGCTGAAGAATATAGTTTCATGGCTTTCATGTGGAATTGTAAATGTGATCCGCAGTGCTGCATTATATATGACACCTTTAATACAAGAATAGAAACATCCCTAGAAGAAGAGGTAGAATATTCACTCTTCTCTAGTCACAAACCACAGTTACCAGAGGCTTTATTCACTCGCAAACTCCAAACATTAAATTGTTGAAACTTGATGTTTTTTAAGGAAAAAGTCCTCTGAATGTAATATGAAATGCAAAATGTTAGTCTGTTAATAAATATCTCCAGATAATGAAGAAACTTGAAAAAATTCAGTTATTTAATTTGCTTTAGTAAAAGAAAGCAAAAAGCATTCATGATGATTGGCTAAAAGTTATTTCAGGTTGGTTAATCTTGATATCATCTGGCTCAGAATCCCAAGAACCTGTCGTATTAAGCAAGGCACTTTGTAATTTTTTTAGACATTAATAAACCCAAACTCAATTGCCACTGATACAGGCTAGAAGATAATGGTTTGAATTGTTCTGTGCTTAGAAATACATTTATTGTCCCAACCTCAGTCCTAGTCAACACATACACATACACACTACATTCATCTATAGAACACACAATCATGAAGAGGCTTTCTCATCTGATTCTTTAGTTACTACCTCTGTCTACCCTGTTATTTGGAAAGAAGAAGAAAGGTAAAAAGTGGGAGTCAAGTTTACAGTGATTTATGGGGACTTACGCCAGCCACACTCTCAGGCATTAGAAAGTCCAGAAAAGGAACTTTGACCCTCACTGTCAACTCTCAAAACTATTTTGTTTGCTGTAACCAAATGTTACCCATGTTATATTTTTATTGTTGTGGGCAGAAACCTGAAAACATTTTCTGTGAGTGGCCCTTAATTTCCTGCATTGATTTTAACAGAGTTGATTTGGAACTAACTGTAATTGTGTGGATGACAGTGCAATTAGTGTAGAATATATGTGTGGTGCTGATATGTTCCTGTTCTTGGTTTTGGTGTTTCATAGGTTGTAGTTTGCCAGACCAAATTTAACTCTAAGTTCTCTGTTTATAACATTGCCCAATTATCAAAGCTGGGATATATTATTACTGCCAGGTACTCTTGCTGTCAGTTTGTCTTGGTTCAACTATGGTTCCATTTGTACTTTACTGTAATATAGTGAATACATTGGATTGGGTTGTTAGTTTAACAAGCTCTCTGGAGAACACCTTCATGATGATGCATGTTGAGATATGCTAGGCAGCCTTAAAGTTATTTGCAGAAACCTACAGAAATTTATTCACTAGAAATTTTTAAAAGAATAAACTCTCAAGCTAAAGGCAAGGTAAAGATTCTCTTATATGATAATCTTCTAGAACATTTGTAAATACAGGTGTTAATTCATGAGTCTCAGCCAGATTTCTTTAGGGTTTTTGATTTGACATTTCTCCTTTCTTATATAATTCTACTGGATGAGTTATTTTATGTCCTTTTAAAAAAAGTATTTTGTTAGTTAAGCTGTTACTGACCCTTATGCACTGTGCAGCTCATGGTGTTATGGGAACTCAGTGATCTTGGCCAGATACTGAGTTAGGGGTAATCAGAAATTAGAACTGACTGGACTGTTAATATTTACATTGTGCTCAGCTAGTTTAGAAAAGTACAGTAACTTCCTCCTATGTCCACCCCAATCTACTACATCAAAATTTCCAGAGTCAGGGTTTGGGAACTTATATTTTTAAAAATGATCCCCAGGACTTTCTGGATGTTGGGAATGTTCTAATATTTTGATCTATGGCCGTTACACAGTATGTATGTGTTAAAATACCTCAGGATGTACATTTAAGTTCTATACACATCATTCTAATATTGCATTCTCTCAAATGTTACACTCTAATTTTAAAATTTCCTTGAAAAAAAAACAAACACCGCATTTTCTCACTCATAAATGGGAGTTGAACAATGAAAACACATGGACACAGGGAGGGGAACGTCACACACCAGGGCCTGTTGGAGGGTGGGGGTCTAGGGGAGGGATAGCATTAGGAGAAATACCTAATGTAGATGACGGGTTGATGGGTGCAGCAAACCACCGTGGCACGTGTATACCTGTGTGACAAACTTGCATGTTCTGCACACGTATGACAGAACTTGGTATTATATGTGTGTGTGTATCTGTATACATATACACACGCACACACATATATAAACTGTTACTCTTCTGATTAAATAGTTTGCAGTAGTCGCTTGATGAACATTATTAAGCATTCACTGTCTACATAGCAGTGACCCAACAGTAGATAACAGTGTGATTCTTGATCCTTGGGAACATAAAATCAAGTGGAAGAGAAAGTGATGATATATAATATAAAGTTTTATGGTTTATGATACCTTGCTGTACAGATGGTTCATCAAAAGTCACTTATTGGCAATTTTACTATTTCCATTTTTTTGTTTGTTTTGTTAAAGAAACTGAGGATTATTTATCCAAGATTACTCAGCAAGTAGAGAGTAGTTGTCAGACTTAAACTCAGTCTTCTAAAAAGCCTATACTTTTCAAGAAATAAGAAGGCTTCAATTAACAAAAACAAAGAAGCCTTACATGGAAGCAGAAGTTACAGCATTTTATGGAGCTACAGAAACCAATCCCAGGAGGGTTTTTGAGGATGTTGAGGCTGTGTTAGCTTTGCATGTCTCTCATTGTCTCTTCATGTTGCCTGTTTTCATGTCACAGTTTACCTTTTGAACCTCTGGAATTTTAATTCATGACACTTTTTCTGGTGAATGTGACATTTGTAGAAAAATGTTCTGTTGAAATACTCTGCTCTCTGGTCTGACTTTCGAAACTGCAATTTATTCTTGCCTTATTTTCAAATTCTTGTATTTCCAAGTAATACAAGCCAATGATGAATGTTCTCCTTCCTCATTACATATAGCATTTATTACCTGTTTCTTGTTCTTTGACACTTGGCCACTTTCCGTCTAGCTATTTATTGCTGTCATGTATTGTTCTTTATGTACAGAGGTTTTTTGGGTTTTTGTTTGTTTGTTTGTTTTAAGAAAGATTATGATCTCCCTGACTGTGGGACTAACCTGTGTGGTGACACGTAGTAGGTATTTGCTAAGTGTTCTTTGAAGTCAACAATGCACTTACTTGGTTTTTCCTCTTTCAAAATTTCCCTTCTGTGTCTTACACTAACTAAGGGTTGTTGCTATTGTGGCCTTGTTATAGTAAAGAGTAAGCTAAGAGTGAACTTCTTAGGTGGGCTCTCCAAGTCCTTAAACCCATGAATCTCGGCACTGTGCACTCTAGGAACAGGTCTCAGAGCTCCTTCATCTTTCCCTCCTTTTCAGTGAGTAACTTACATGAATTCTTGTTGTAGGAGATACACAACTCTGCCAAGTAACCATGTTTTCCTTCTGCTAGTCACAGTCACCTGGGGACCCTTTTTAAAATAAATGTGTAACAGTTGCCTATGTGTTCTATTCCTTTATGATCACCACTGCCCATCCCAGGGCATGTCAGTGGAAAGTGTTGGGGTGTGTATCAGTATCAACCTCAAAATGTGTTGAAAGTCTTGATTTTGCAGAATGAAATTATTGATTTTCAAGCCTTCACTCACCCAACAACTGTATCTCTTGCATACTCTTGAATTATGCTTATGCATCAGATCTCTGGGCCCACCAAGATTGCATAAAGGGCCTCTTGTTATCATATTTCTTATAATGAAACTAGATGTTCTTCCTTGGTCAGCAATGCTTTCTTCTATGTGAAAATGATTCTTATTTCTTTTGACAAGCAGTTTATTGTTTCTTAAGGCCCTCCCTTTCTTACTATGTAAGGCTAGTTTTTCTGTAAATTCCAAGGTAGAGTGACTGCTGAGATACCAACCTAAGAGAGAGAACTCCTGCTCATCGTTCTGTGGAGGAATGCATCTTTCCAAACTTGTGGGTAATTTCCTCTCACCTAGATCTGAATTCTAATTAAATTTTTATTCTTTAACTTGTTAACGTTATGTGAGACTTGGCTGTTTTTTTGGGGTTTTTTGTTTTTATGAAAAGCATGTTATAATGTAGAAAGACTATGCATCTCTATAGACTAAACTGCTGAACTAAAATTAGGTCCTTAGAATTAACCCACCACCACCACCGTCTTTCCTACTACTTCTCGTCATTGTATTTGCAGGTTGATCTTTTCCTTTTTAAGTTTCTCTTTACTCAGGAAAGCAACTATATGGACATGTAAAGGATGTGTCCTGACTGATGCACCTGCCTTTCTGTTTCTAGGTGGGCCATGCACAGACACAGCTCATGTCTCATTAATCACACCAACAAAAAGATCCTGTGGTACAGGTATGTACGTCATTCTTATGTGAATTCATCCTTATTTGAATTCTTCACAGAAGTTAGCAACTGGTTCTAACTTGGTGTGCTTGTCAGGGTCTCTGATTTCTTCCATCAGTTGTGAGGTGATATATTATGTGCTTAGTATTGACAGTGGAGTGTCAGCAGAGGTCAGGGTCAGAATGATGTTTTTGGGGAGTCAGACTGACTGAGTAAATGCTGGCAGCTAGATCCAAGAAGGTGGACATCAATATATACATAATTTCTAATATCTGAAGAATGTTATTAAGACATAACAGAAATGCACATCATTGCCCAGTTTGTAGCATGTAGCTAATCTGAGGGCCAAGACTGAAATTTTAATAGTTTTAATGTAGAAAATCAGTGTTTTAAATTGACTATTGTAGTATCCTAGTATTTTTGGAAAATTGTTTTCTGTCATTTGATTTAAAGCCATGGATATACTGAGATTTCTCTTTTTAGATGCAGAGTCCCAAAAACATCTTTGTGCATCTGTGGCATTTTTATTAAACATAAAGTCATGAATCTTGTGTCACTCTAAAGAGCAGTCAGAATGCCCATTGTTCCCTTCGCCTATAGCTTAATTTATTTTAAGCGATATTTACCTTTTCTAATAATGCTGTCTGCTATTTAAAATATCTCAAGGATTATATTTGGAAGAGTCAAAATAATTGTATTGTTTTCCTAAAGGTCACAGTCAGAGTATTTTTCATAACTTAAAAAATCCTTGTAACTTAAAAAACCCAGCAGAAATAGCACAAACTATTTCCATGTACAAGCTTAACACTGAAACCTCAGCTCCTTTAAATGCTCATAGTTTGATGCTAGGCCTCAGTCAGGCCCATGTTTGCATAGTTTCAAAGTAACATCCAGGCACTGAACTCTAAGGAACTCAATTGTACTCTTCTCTTCCAAATGACCAGCTTTGAGGTAGGGTAGGGGGTATAAGATAGTCTTGGCATGCTCTTATCCCTCCTGTGCTCAGTTCCCAAGCTCCACTAGGTAGAGTAGATTTATCGTTTTTCCTGAGGTAGAAAAGAGCTGTGACTGAAGTGAGATAGACCATCCTGATTTTAGCCTGTGGGAAGTCAGAGAGCCAACTACCTGCCCACTCCAGCCAGAAGCTTGAAAACATTCAGAGTCCTTTGATTTGAGGTCCAGCACTTCAAATGCACAGTACTTTAGTCTTTGTCTTTCCTTCTAATCTTGGCCCTCAGAGAAGGTTTTACTGTTAAGCACTACCACTGTGTTCAAGTAGCAGTCAAGGAGTTGAACCTTGAACACAGTGGTCATCCTGAGAGGTTTGGGAAGGAGACTCATATACTCAGATGCTGAAACTAGCAGGAAACTCTGATGAATATCATTTACTTGTGTCTGTCTCCTAGGTAGATCTGTTTCCTCCTCTCTGATCCCATACTATTTTGTGTATCTAAAACTAATAATGATATTTCTTATATGCTTACTACATTGCCAGGTACTATTCTCTATATTTTATATACACGGTGATTTAATCTTCAGAACAGTTCTGCAAGATAGTTATTATAATTCCTCTTTTACAGATGAAAAAAAATGTGGGCACTCATAAACTTAAGTATATTTTCTGAGGTAATATTGCTAGTAAGTGATGGAGCCAAGACTTGGACACGGATCTTTAAGACACTAAAGCCTGCATTGTTTTCCGCTATATCATGCTATTGCTTTTCATATTTTGTAATTGTTTCTTCTCCTAACCAGATTGTGGAAAAGCAGACTGTTGAATGAAATATGGAAAAAACAAAACATATATTTGGAAGTATAGCATACAGTCAAGTAGTTTGAAAATGTGAGTTCTAAAATCACATCTGGTTTCAGATCTAAGCTTAGCCACTTACAAGTTGTGATTTTAAGTAAATAAGTCAACATCTCAAAATTTTGTTCTTCATCTGTAAAATGGGATGATAAATCTCCCAGGTTTGGTGTAAGAAAAAAAGAGTATGCTCACATAGTAGACCTTCAATTACTGGTAGTTTCCATTGTCTTAATGAAGATTATGTCTTTATAGTGAGCCACCCTTTAGATGGTGTTGATAAACACATCAATGGGTATCTTAGGCAGAAGAAAGAGTAAAGTAGAAGTACTGGCATTCTTTGCTGTACTCAGTTTTATGACCTGATTTTATATTGATCATGTTCTTTGTTACGTGTCGGTATTATACTGGCAATTGAAGGTGGTAATATTTAGATCTCCATTAGTGAAATGATAGGCATTGAGCTCTCAGTCATACCTTTGTAGGCCTTCATTTAGGTGAATACATACCTCTCTTAACTAGAAAAAGATTGAGAATTTCTGACTTGGAAGGAAATTAATGCAATGTCCAGGTCATCTCCTAAAAAGCCTGAAGGAAAGTTGAGATTTCTCAGCAATGGACATTAAAGGTCGTCAAGTTAAGCCGTCTGAAGACTGTTCTGTGCCCTCTTAGGCTAGCCAGACTGCCTCAGCCTTAAATATTGGCCCTGATTCTAAAGGACAGAGCTTCCTGATTTTGAGAGGTAAATTAAAGAATTTATTTTGAGAACCACAGGTTGACTGTCTTTGTCTCCATCTTTCTCTGTGTCCTGCAGTCAACAGGTTGCCCGTGGTGGGGATTTCAATCATTTTTCTTCTGAACCACCAATTATTACTGTTATTTTGCTGGAATGTTCCTTGTAGCCTTTATGTCTAGGTTCTTCAAGTTAGGATTCATGTCTATGACATGTGCTGTACAGTGCTTCTATTATAAGGGGGTCTCCCAGACAGAAACCACATGGGCCTTCAGGCATAGATGGTAGTAAATAATTACTTTACAGTGGTGTCATTTCTTCGGAGACACAGAGTGACACCTTAAGTGAGATCTTACCTACCTCCTCCCAGCCAGTCTATCCATACAAGTTTGGACCTAAAGCAGCCTTGAGCTTCATAAATGATGTTTGTTAGAAAACGGATACTGATATTAGACTAAGGTGATTCTTTAAGTCTGCTGTCTCTGACAAAGGGCACACAATGTACTGTCTGAGGTGTGTGGAGACAATAGCAAAAGCTCTTTATCTCAGCCTTAATTTATGTTTTGCAAATTCACTTTATTATATGTGTATGTGTTCATACATTTACTTTTATTTATTTATTTTTATTTTTTAATAGAGACAAGGTCTTATTATGTTGCCCAGACTGATCTCGAACTCCTGAGCTCAGGCAGTCCTCTCGCCTTGACCTCCCACAGTGCTGGGATTACAGGCATGAGCAACCTCTCTCAGTCTGCGGTTTATAAACAGTTTATAAACAGCAAATACACCCACAAATATATACATATTAAAGGTACATGGCCAATTAGATAGGACTATGCAGTTGAAAAAGGTTAGTGACTTCTTCAGTAAACAGATCATTTTCTTCTTAGTACTTTGAAAATTAGCTCTAAGAATTAGCATTAGACCCATTATTATGTGGTTTAGTAAGTGAAGACCTCAGTGGTTGATTAATCAGTCACGATTTGTATTTCAAGCAATTACAGTTTTGATCAGGTAAAGGGTATTGTCATATTTTAGAGGTGGGCAGCAGTGTAGCATGGTTGGTCTACAGCTATCAAAAGGAGAGAGGCAACTCTTTTTAAGAAATTGTTTTGTCATCACTGTGAGTCTATGATGCAGATTGCAAAAAGTAGCTATAGTAGCAAATGAAAGATCAGTTTGTCTTTGTGAGATAGATGGGAAAGACTTTTCTTTATATGATGGCTTTTAGCCAGACAGAATTATTACCAGTTAAACTCTGTAATCTTTAGATTTTTTTTTTTTTTAAAAGAAGCAACACCATGATCATTTTGGTATTTAAACAGAGAACAATTAGATAGATGAAGGGTGTGTGGTTGTCCACTCCACCCTACCCCTACCATCTTTGTGGAGTTCTAGGATCTCCACAGTCAATGAAGAGTTGAAAAGTACTGCCAAGTCCTAGGTTGCTTTTGGTTAGAATGTGTGAGTTAAAGCACATCACACCTTAAGATTACTAGACAGAGTTTACATTTCTTCAGAGAGCTCAGAATTTTTCCACATGTTCTCTTGTTAATTCTCGCAACATTCCTGTCAAGAACAAGTATTTTGTGAAGGAAAGAGATCACTTTCCTTGGCAACAAACTACCAGAAGTTTCCCTTTTGTCCTTCATTTCTAACCATCAAGTTATACCTTCAGCTAATAAAATACTGTAACCGGAGTTATAGTCATCTCCTTTAGATAATTTTATTTGGAAGGTGTTTGGATATTTAGCTGGCTATCTTCATGACATTATGTTTTTATGTTTAAAGTGGGCACAGATTCAATGCAATCCCTATCCAAATACCAGTGACATTCTTCACAGAAATAGAAAAAAATCCTAACATTTATGTGGAACAACAAAAGACCCAGAATAGCCAAAGCTATCATAAGCAAAAAGAACAAAATAGGAGGAATCACATTACGTGACTTCAATTTATACTGCAGAGCTATACTAACCAAGACACCCTCAAACTGGCATAAAAAGATACGTAGACCAATGGAATGGAATAGAGAACCCAGAAACAAATCCACAGTGAACTCATTTTTGACAAAGTTGCCGAGAACGTACACTGGAGAAAAGAAACTCTCTCCAATAAATGGTGCTGGGAAAACTGGACATTCATGTGCAGAAGTATGAAACTAGACCCCTGTCTCTCTCCACATACAAAAATAAAATCAAAGGGGATTAAAGACTTAAATCTGAAACCTCAAACTATGAAACCTACTACAAGAAAACATTGGGAGAAACATCCAGCACATGTAGATAATATTCTCTCTGATAGACTTGAAAAAGGATGGTTAAAACATGCTGTGTGTATGTTTAAAATGTGATTATAATTAGTAGAGCAGCAAATAAAATAACTATTTGTGAGGCCATAGGGGAGCTGTAGAACTGTTGAGGTTAAAGCAGATGGGACTAAGAACAGTCCTGTTAAATATCAAGGCAGTTTTTCCAGAAACTGTCATCTTTCCACCCTATAAGAAGCATGTTAATTCAATTTTACTTTATATCCCTCCCTCCCTATTTTGGGTTACCTGTTTTCCTTTCAGTGTGATAAACAGTGACATGAACTAGAATAGCTTTGTATTGTTCATTGTTTTTTTTCCCCCCCAAAAAAGAGAACAGTTTTCCCCTTTACTTGACTCACTTTTTTTTTTTTTTTTGAGACAGAATCTCTCTCTGTCACCCAGGCTGGTGCAGTGGTGCGATCTTGGCACACTGCAATCTCCCTCTCCCGGGTTCAAGTTATTCTCCTTCCTCACCCCGCCCTGCCAAGTAGCTGGTTTTACAGACATCTGCCACCACACTTGTATTTTTAGTAGAGACAGAGTTTCACCGTGTTGGCCAGGCTGGTCTTGAACTCCTGACCTCAAGTGATCCACCTGCCTCGGCCTCCTGATGGCAGGATGACAGGCATGAGCCACCGCACCCAGCCCTGACTCACTTCTTTTGTATGGCCTGTTTATGATATTGTTTCTTCTTGCAAAGATGAGAAGAAAACCCCTTTCATCTGGAAGTTAAGAGAAGACTGATGTGCTGAACACTTTCACATCGGTGCTCAGAAGCCAGTTAAAGGGAAATGTTTCCTTGTTGTTAGGTTACCGAAAAGTTTATATGAGATTTTTAGAATTGATTCAGAAGCTAAAGAGTGTTGGTGTTAAATCAGAAGTGGCCTCGTAAATATTAGAAAGACCTACACTTGTGTGTTCTATCTGCTGGTAGAGTCAATATTCATTGAAACATTTCAGCCAGTACATTTAATCCTAGAGAGTTGTGTCAGTGGCTACGAACTGTATTGTTCAATATTACACACTATAGTTGGCTTTTCGAAGGAGGACTTCACATCTTCCTCTGCTCTGTGGAGTTTTGTTTTTGCTTTTGTTTTTGTGAGGGAATCTCAGTCTGTCGCCCAGGAGTGCAGTGGTGAAATCTCAGCTCACTGCAATCTCTGTCTCCTGGGTTCAAGCAGTTCTCCTGCCTCAGCCTCCTGAGTAGCTGGGACTACAGGTGCGTGCCACCACACCCGGCTAATTTTGTATTTTTAGTAATGATGGGGTTTCACCATGTTGGCCAGGCTGGTCTTGAACTCCTGACCTCAAGTGATCTGCCCACCTTGTCCTCCCAAAGTGCTGGGATTACAGGTGTGCTCTGTGGCATTTTAAAGGGAGGTAGCTTCGGGTGTGAGTTCAACTGTGTAATTCACTTTTCAAATCTTTCTTGTTGGTCCTTCAGGTATAGCTCTTCCCTCAGGTCTGCAGTATCAGCATTTGAGGCAGAAAATTAGAAATTTGACCTACTTATGTAATATGCAAGTTCCCATCAGGAGAGTATTAGGGAAGATATAAACCTTTCATTTTTTATTAGCGTTTAATGTAATCATTGAAGAAAGATCAAAACAGTAAATCTGTCATGGCAAGGAAAAATTATTTAAAGAAATGTTTTACCTTGTGCACTCATCATCTTGGGTCCTGAAGGAGTTCATTTGATTCCTGGGGCAGGGGACAAAAGGAATATCAAATATTTGGCAAGATTGCAAAAATTTCTCTAATCAAAAAGTGCCATCTGACCATGTTTTGCCACAGAAAGCAGTTCTCACCAAAATTTTATCATGGCATGTCATAGTGGCTGTTTGCTGACAGTGTGTGAGTTTTGGCCATTCAGTGGATGACTGGGAAAGGGAAATAATCTACTAAATGCTTTCCCTTAGGTTTTTTGTTTCCCTGGAAGAACTTTAATCAGTCTGCTTCAGTTGTTTATGTTGAAGAATAGAATGAAGGAGTGAGATAAAATATACTAATAATTAGATGATTTGATACTCAATATAGAGATAAATTAGGTGGGTTTAAAGGCACCTCACACAATGTATAAATTTCAGATAAGAAGAGGGAAATTTTACTGTTTTGTAATTGGAGCCCTAAATGAGAGTTAGGTCCCATTGCCACCTATGTTTATGTTACAGCACAACATATAATGTATCAGTTTGCTGTACTTAAAGTCAAAAACTTATTTCCAAGGCCTCGTTCGGGCTTTACTCAGGAGAAGCAGGGGCTCCTCTTCTGATAAAAGGCTGAATATAAGTGAATAAGTGGAATATCAA
The DNA here is from genome assembly GCF_049350105.2 of Macaca mulatta. Classification (NCBI taxonomy): domain Eukaryota; kingdom Metazoa; phylum Chordata; class Mammalia; order Primates; family Cercopithecidae; genus Macaca; species Macaca mulatta. The sequence goes on along the minus strand of NC_133409.1, from coordinate 144,133,357 downwards.
GCCAGGATGCAGTCTCGTCAAGAGGAATTTTTGCACTTGAAAAGTAAAAATGCACTCTAGTATAAAAAGGAAAGAGAAGCGTCATGTGGTTTGTTGCTCTTTTGGAGATGTGTGTGTGTAAGAAGTCCAGGCTTTGCTGTTGAGCTTTTCGTGATTCACATGCTTTGCACAAAGTCAGTTTGCATCAGTCCACAAATGCAGTTACAGCTGTGTTGTTTTTTTTTTTTTTTTTTTGGAATAGTTATTTATTTTATCATAGCTTGCATTCTTACCAAGGAGAAAGAGCCCTGAACTTTCGTTAATTAGCTGTTCTGTTGCTCCACTGGGGCAAAATGCCTGAGCCAATACTATTTAAAAAGCATATCGGGAATTTAATTCTCCTCTGCTCCTTTGAAACTTTAGGAATTTTTTTTTTTTTTTTTTGGTGGAGGTGGATAGGTCTGGGGGAGTGCCTTTCAGGTGCTGCTCCGTAGCATGTGTGTGCCCGTTAGAAGGCAGCATGTTAGAAGTGCAGCCTTCCCAAAGCAGTCTTACCAGAAGAAGTGGGATGGAACAGCCACAAAGCAGCATTATAAATCATCTGAGCCTTGCAATGATACTGCCCATTAAGGAGCCTTTTTTTTTTTTTTGCCCTACTCAGTTCCTGGCTCTACTAATAGAACAACACATCAAGCAAGGCTGTAAATAAAAGTTATTGCCTAATAGGTGGGTGCCGAAGTGGAACGGACGGAGCCGAGGCATGGAGGCCTTATTACTGCTCATCAGCAATTATAAACAGGATAAAGTGTCTGGGACTTGCGCTGATGCAGCGAGGGCTAATAGAGGCTGGGGATGACACTAGGTGATGATAGGATGATGTATGCTGATGGGTTTTACTGCCTCATCTTGCTGCTTGCTTCCAAGACAAGTTGTATTCTCCGTTTTCCTGCTTGCTCATCTATCTGAAGAGATGGTCCCATTGCCTTTCCCGCCAGCAGGTGGGCTGGCATTTATTCCTTATACTTGTGTCTGCTTCCAAGGCACCACCCTTGAGAAGGATCTTCAGAAATACTTCATAATCATGGCCGATTAAAGTTGTGATCTTATTGTATTGTCTGCCATCATAGTTACAGATCACACCCTCAGAAGGAGTTGCTTACGTGGATTATAGGACCAGCTAGACACTGTGGTTAGGCAGCCAATCCAGCACTTTACTAAAAGACTGCTGTGACAGAGTCCTGTAGTAGATTCTGTAGGAACATACAAAAGAAGTGATAAATGTGTATCTTGCCTCTGGGAGCTTACACCATAGAGAGAGAGAATAAGTACAGAAACAAGTACAACTAATTCCAGCTTTTGCGAGCAAGAGATGTAACTTGAAATATAGATTATGCCAATCATTAGGAGCAAATATAATACTACTGTTGTATTTTTCTTTTCACAAATTACCTTCCTTCTGGAATGACTTTAAAGTCATGGGGAATGATGAAGGGATACTAGAATGTGGAGGGAAAGTCTAGGAGTAGGACTGTGTTTTCTTGTGAATGGAAAACTTCAAATGTGACTTGGCAATGCTTTTGAGTAGCACATAAGCATCTAGTACTTGGAAAAACTGAGCTACAGTTCTGTTCAACTTTGAGTGCTCAACTTCACTAAATCACAGTAGTGAGACCTTTAAGATAGGAGAAATCTGTAACGGAGACACAGAAGAATACTTCTGGAAAGGGCTTTCCAGTTTGATCCAGGAGTTTAGCAACATTCTGATACTTCATTTGTTTGTCATTTGTGCCTTTAAGTAAATACATATCTTTATGTAGTACCCTCAAAACTAACCTATCAGGAGACTTCCTAATGTTAGAGATACTGTAGTTTTTCTCTGATGCCTTAAGGTATGCCTAGGTGTATCTGAGTTTTGAAGAAGCCTGATACATGATAATCTCAGTATTATAAGCTACATAAATTAAGAATTAATGTTATAGGAGGGTCATTCAGTCTATAAAATGCCTTGCCATTGGGTTAGTGTAAATAGGTTTTTCCTTTTGCATGTAAAGTAATACTTGCCAAAAAAATCAATTCCTACTTATTCAGAGAATGCTCTGTGGGTAGTGGCCAGTGGAATAGAGAAAGAGAGATAAATCTGATTAAGGTATGTTTGAAAAGAATAATTGACAGGATTTGATGGCTGATTAGAGGTGGCTGAAGACTGCAAAGTACAAATCTGGAGAACTGAGGGAAGAAAGATGTAACTGACAGGGAAGGAGTAGGAAGAAAACTTGATTGAAACTATTTTCAGTTTCTGATGAGTTAAACTTAAATTAGTGTAGTCCTATAGAAAATTATAAATATGAGCCTATTTTGGAAATTGCTAATTTAGAAGCAATGATTAAACCTGTGCAAATGAATAAAGAAGAAGAACCAGGGGGTAAGCACTGTGTTTCAGGGCAGGAAAGAGAAAGAGGAGCCAGTGAGTTAAGGAAGCTAAAGAAAGGAGAAAGGTTCCCACAGGATCATGAAAGATGCATGAGAAGAGGGGTCAGGAAATGTGAGGACTAAGGAAAGCTATGACTATGGCTAGAAGAAGATCATTGGAAAACCTGAAAGAAGTTTGTGTAATGTGTGGGAAATGAAAGCCTGAAATCATTAAAGAGGGCCTTGATAACAAGGAAATAAAGGCAGCAGACAGAAATCATTCATTATGGAGTTAATTGAACCATTAAAAACCAGCAAATAGTGGTGGTTGGGAGAGACAAGGTCAAGCATTTTTTGGTGTGGAGGTGGTTAAAATAGTGAAATATTTTGCCCCTACTAAAATACAAAGAAAAGGGATCCAGGAAGAGAAATAGAAAAGATTAGAGGAGAAATGGAAGAGGCATACAAGCAAGACTCAATAGCAGCAGAAATCCAGAAGCATTATTTCTCTCTAAGAGTATAAAGAAGGACATGCAGTTAGAGATTTTCTCATTAAATGAGTAGATGGTTAGCTGAGACAAGATTAACTAGGGAGTTCCTCCTAGAAAAGGTGGTCACCATGTTCTGAATAAAGAAAAAAAAAAAATACCATAAGCTGTAAGTAGCAGCAGAGAGCTGAGGGTATAAAGAAGGAACTGTCGTAGACTGAGGAGGGAAGACAGCATCTACAAGTAGTAGCTAACTCAAGCTGTCATTAAGTAGTTTAAATTTATAGTGGGCCAAAGTAACACTTTCCCTGGATACTACATTTAATCCAGAAGAAAAAAGCAAGGAGAACAAGTGGTGCTCTCTTTGTTTTTTAATAAGATTTCATTTTTATAAAAGTAACATATGGTAGCACACCATATCACAGAATAGCTTAGAAAAGAAAGTAATAACTTGGATATGATCCTACTCCACAAAGTTTCTCTCTTGGCAGTTTTAGTACCTTTGTTCTGTAGGTTACCTTGTAATTATGAGAGGAAAATAATGCTTAAAGTCCTACTTTTCGAGATGTCAACTGGCATGAAATAGGAAGATTTAGCTTATACAACATGTTCCTCATCCCAGTGTTCGGTGTTTTATTACTGATTTTCATTCTTTCTTGATCCATCAACTTTCAGCACTGTCTCTTAATGAGGATATTAATACATCTGATTGGAAATACTTATTCATCATATCCTCTGTTGGCTACACTTGTAATTTTTATATGTCATGGTTGTTAGTTACAGGATGAGTATGCCTTATCCAAACTGCTTGGGACCAGAAGCATTTCAGGTTTCAGATTTTTTAATATTTGCATTATACTTACTGGTTGATCATCCCAAATCTGAAAATCCCAATTCTGAAATTCTCCAATGAGCATTTCCTTTGAGCACCATGTTCCAGAGCTCAAAAAGTATCGGATTTTATAGCATTTTGGATTTCAGATTTGGGGATTAGGGATACTCAACCTGTATTTACAGTCAGGCTGTAACCAGCAGCAAATCCTCCATGTATGTTCATAGGTTGTTCCTAAAAAATTGAAAGCCCAATATATGACATTTACATTAGTATGACTCTGTAAACATTTCCTGTCAGGCCACCAACCTGATATATGCTAAGAATATATTTCTTTCTCTATGGGTCTGATGAAAACAGTTAATGGTGAACTATTTAGAAAGCAAGCTTTCATTTACTTTTCAGAGCTGGAATCTGTGAGCCATTGCAAAAGAATCTCTGAGCCATGGAAAAAGAATGTTCCTACAGCAAAGCCAAATTGATCCTTTGTTATATTCCATCAGTTGCTCAAAAATCATGCCACATCTTAGTTTGCTTTTTATTTGCATTATAGCTCTTTAATACAGGTCCCCCCACCCCTGGCATTTATAATTGCCTTTCTTTTTTTTTTCTACAATGTTTGGTTTTACGTCACCACTTACTTCCTAACTCTGTATTTAAACCTTTCACCTGAAACCTTTTTCCTAGAGCCTACCCATCTTTCCTCTCCAAGCTGGACTAGATTCTGTAAGCCCACGGTGCCATCCTAGAATTTCCTTTCATTGCTCATGCTTTTATTCCCTCATTTTTCCAAATGCACCCCCAAGTTAGTGCCTAAAAGAAGCAGTGTTAGAGTTCTTGCATATCTGAAAATTTTTTTCTGCTTCCATTATGGTGGAAAGTTTGAGTAACGACTTTTGGAAGAAAGTCATTGCTTCAGCCAGGCACGGTGGCTCATATCTGGAATTCCAGCACTTCGAGAGGCGGAGGTGGGTGGATTGCTTGAGCCCAGCAGTTGGAGACCAGCCTTGAGCAACATGGTGAGACCCTGTCTCCACAATCAATACAGAAAATTAGCGAGGCATAGTGGTGTGCATCTGTGGTCCCAGCTACTTGGGAAACTGAAGTATGAGGATCACCTGAGCCCAGGAGGTCGAGGCTACAGTGAGCCATGATTGCACCACTGCACTCCAGCCTGGGCAACAGAGCTGAGATGCTGTTTAAAAAAAAAAAAAGTAATTGCATCCTTGTCTTCTAGTATTCCATGTTACTACTAAGAAGTCAGATGCCACTGACTATCATTTTTATAAGTAATATACCTGGATTTTTTTCACTTTTAGAAATCATTAGCATTTTTTGTTGTTGTTGTTCCCCGTGCCCCATCCCCTACTCCCCCGCCCCAGATGAAGTCTTGCTCTGTCACCCAGACTGGAGTGCAGTGGTGTGATCTTGACTCACTGCAACCTCCGTCTCCCAAATTTAAGCGATTCTCCTGCCTCAGCCTCCCAAGTAACTGGGATTACAGGCACCCACCACCACATCTGGCTAACTTTTGTATTTTCGGTAGAGACGGGGTTTCACCATATTGGCCAGGCTGATCTCGAACTCCTGACCTTGTGATCCATGCACCTTGACCTCCCAAAGTGCTGGGATTACAGGTGTGAGCCACTGCGCCCAGTCAGGGTTGTGTTTTTATAAACTTAGTGCTAAAATTTGTAGTGAAGTGTGTAGTAGGCATCCCTTTTTTCCATTCAATTTTCCATTCAAGATGCTGAATACTTGCTAGGTCCCTTAGATCTGGAGACTGATGCCCTTCTTCAGTGCTGGAACTCTTTTATTTTCCCCTATCAACTTTGTTTTTTTTTTTTCTGGGATGCTTGTGATTTAGATGTTGGAAGTGCTATTTCGATGATCTTTCTCTAATTCTTTTCTCAGAGTTTTCATTTCCTGTTTTCTGGATGATTCTGTTGACTTTGTTTTGTAACCCTTTTATTTCAACAGTCATACTTTGAGCTCACTTTTGTTCTCTGAAGATTTTTTTTTTCATAGTGTCCTTTACCTATTTATGTATATAATAATTCCATAGTAATGTCTTCTAAGCATATTCATTAGCGGTTAGATTTGTCATTGTGCTCTTCTGTTTTCTGAATTACCAGTGATTACCTTGAGACCAGGTTTTCTGTTTATCTTGGTCTTCTTCATGCTCTGATTCTCCTCATTTACCTGGCAAAGCTTGGTTTTCTGTTGACTTTTAAGAAAGACGCCCTGGGTGAGTGGGGAAGATAGGACTGTTTTGGTTTGTGGGAGTCTCACTCTATTCACCCAGTCTGGAGTGCAGTGGTATGATCACCGCTCACTCCAGTCTTGACCTCCTGGGCTCAAACAGTCCTCCAACCTCAGACTCTTGAGTAGCTGGAACCACAGTCTTACAGCAGCACACCCAATTAATTTTTAATTTTTTTTTTTTTTTTAAGAGACGGAGTCTCGCTTGTTGTCCAGGTTAGTCTTGAACTTTTGTTCAAGTGATCCTTCCACCTCTGCCTCCCAAAGTGCTAGAATTACAGGTGTGAGCCACCACACCCAGCCTAGGACTGTTTTCTACTACGTCTCTTTGTTAAGTGAGAATTTTAACTGGGGGTTCTGTGTGGGAAGGAGTGAGTATAGGTGTTAACTGGCAGAATTACTGGTAAGGAGGTTGAGAACCTGCTGTTAGGCTTTCAAATTCAAGAGGAGAATTCAACTGTAAGAGACCATAGAAACAGCTTTGCCTAGACAGACGATTCAGTTGCTTTGAAGAAGAGCTGTCTAGATGTTTGCCAGGTGAACGTGGACTGGCTGCCAACACTGAGAGACAGGACTAGTAGAGTTCTTGTAAATACAGTTTTAGTGGATCCCCCTGCTTTCTGCCTTGCTGCTGCTTCTGCTTCTTCCTGTTCCTGCTACTTCTGAGCCCAGAGCCTAGTAAGGATTTTCCTTGCATATAGTGGCTTGCAGCCACCAGATTTCAGCCTCAACCTACTCTGGTTCTCTGTCAGTTTCTAGAAATGTGTTTAAAATCTCATATTCATTGATTATGTTAAACCTATAATTATTTTTATGAAAGTTCTTCATGTTAGTTTTGTGCTTTTATTTCAGTTGGGTCTGGGGAGGAATAAGGAAAACAGGAGTATTCAGTAATTTCTCTGACACTAATAAATGTTATCTGGGATAAAATCAGGGCCACGATTTCTGATTTAATCACTGGTGAAAGACAAAGGAAAGGGTAGCCTCAATGAAAATGAAGTGGTTCTTAGGAAATCTGGAGGGGTGAGAATATACCCAAGTTAAAGCCCCTGATCTTAAAGAGAAGGATGTGGAGGGTAGTGGTTGAGAATGTGGGCTCTAAAGGTGGATTATGTGGGTTTACATTCCAGGGTTCCCTTTTACCAGCCTCATAACTACAAGAGTTATTGGACCTCTCTATCTTGGTCCCCCCCCCCCGGTAATATAAAATGACTAATAGACCCAGCTGGGCACGGTGGCTCACACCTGTAATCCCAACACTTTGGGAGGTCGAGGCAGGCAGATACTTGCGGTCAGGGTTTCAAGACCAGCTGGCCAACATAGTAAAACCCCATCTCTACTAAAAATACAAAAATTAGTCCAGCATGGTGGTGTGTGTCTTAATTCTAGCTACTTGTGAGGCTGAGGAAGAAGAATCACTTGAACCCATGAGGCAGAGGTTGCAGTGAGCCAGGATCATGCCATTGCACTCCAGCCTGGGTGACAGAGTGAGACTCTGTCTCAAAAAAAAAAAAAAAAGACACAACCATAAAGTTATTATGAAGGAAGTGAGATAATTTATCTAAAGCACCTCACCTAGCATGATGCCTGGTAAATGCTCAGTAGATAATAGAGATGTAGACAGATGGTACCTGACAATCTTGAATGAAATGAGACTGAAGAGAAACTTGAGGCTCGAGTAGAGAGGAAAGTGAGAAAGAACTTAGAGATGGAATCCGAAGCTGGTAATAAGCACCTGAGGCCAGTCAGATTGGATAATGCAGATATGGAAAGGAAGTAGAAGTCAGTGGAGATAGGGAAGGAGGGAGAGCCATAGCAGCCCTTGTTTGAACAGGTGAGGGCTGTGAATGACAGGAAGCTCAGAAAGCCCCTCTGTCCTTCCTTAAGAAAACTGAGAATTAGAATTGGGAATATCAGACTTCCTTTTTTGTTGTTTTGCTTTTTTCTAGCCTGGCCCCACTCTGCTTTTGGAGATGGAGTCTTGCTCTGTTGCCCAGGCTGGATACAGCAGTACCATCACAGCTCACTGTAACTTTGACCTCGGGCTCGAGCAATTCTCCGACCTCAGCCTCCCAAGTAGCTTAGGACTATAAGCATGTAGTTGTCTCACTGCCACCCCCGCCTCTTGGGTTCAAGCAATTCTCCTGCCTTAGCCTCTGGAGTAGCTGAGACTACAGGTGCATGCCACCACGCCCGGCTAATTTTTGTATTTTTAGTAGAGACAGGGTTTCACCATGTTGGCCAGGCTGGTCTCGAACTCCTGACCTCAGGTGATCCACTGGCCTCAGCCTCCCAAAGTTGTGGGATTACAGGCATGGCCAGAAGTTTAACTTGTAAATAAATGTTCTAAGCAAATGAAAACAGTATTGCCCATTGCCCATCTTTTTTTTTTTTTTTTTTTTTTTTTTTTTGGAGACGCTGTCTCGCTGTGTTGCCCAGGCGCGATCTCGGCTCACTGCAACCTCTGCCTCCCAGGTTCAAGTGATTCTCCTGCCTCAACCTCCCGAGTAGCTGGGATTACAGGTGCGTACCACAATGCCCGGCTAATTTTTTTTTTTAATTTTTAGTAGAGACGGGGGTTTCACTGTGTTAGCCAGGATGGTCTCGATTTCCTGACCTCATGATCTGCCCGCCTTGGCCTCCCAAAGTGCTAGGATTACAGGCATGAGCCACCATGCCCAGGCCAGTATTGCCTATCTTAAACACAGTTAAAGTAAGTTCTCACTTAACATTGTTAATTGGTTCTTGGAAACTGTGACTTTAATACATACATAAATACATATATATGGTTTTTGGTTTTGGTTTTGGTTTTGATAGAGATGGGGTTGCTCGGGCTAGTTTCAAACTCCTGATCTAGGCCTTGGAAGTTAAATATTTCTGTATGTATTGGTGGAAAGTAATTCTTGCAGATTTCACAAGCTTGCCTTTTAAAAACATAAATACTTCTATTTCCTGAGGTCTCTAAGCTTTTATACTTATAACTGAGAACTCCTTTCTAGGGCACATCACAATTTAGGGGCCACAGAGAGTTAATAGTTTCTTGTGATTAAAATCTGGGTAAGAAAGACTGGCTGTTGCATCCAAACCAACAACATGAGAAGATGCTTTAGCCAATAAATTCACTGGTTTATGATTAAAAATCAGGCAGTTTAACCTTGGAGGCATTTTTGTCATGGAGGGCTTAATACTGTGATTAGTTATCTGAACAGCCAAGTGCCTCTGTGGGTTCAGTTAACCGGCCTCCCACTCTGTATGTATAATTATTTCTAGTGCATACACATACTCTGCCGTAAAAGCTTACTTGGCCTTATGCGCCCCGTCATTCTGAGTTCTCTGTTTCATTACCAGTATCCACACACAGAGTTTCAGAAAGCCATTACCAAATAGCAGAACCACAACTCAGAATTTTAAATAAACTACACCTCTCTTAGCTCAATAGGACAGGGGACTTAGTTACATGCTATGCATTTCCCACACCCATCCACCCTTTCAAAACTTACTAAAACTGTATACATATATAAGCAAGAAAATAGGGCATTTAACTCAGATTGTGTTAATTTTTCTGTTACTTTAGCAAGGGGTAAAGAAAAAGACTATAGCAGACAATCTTTAAAATTTTTACCTTGAATATGGGTCCCAAGGTATATATGTATTTATTTGAAAAATGTACTGGTTGCTGCTGCTTTTTTTCTAGAGGAACTCTCTTCAAAGATAATGTTATTACATTACAGCTTGAATTATGTGTCCAAATATGCAGATGGCTTTTAAAAGAAAGCTGTATGCAGGGAGAGAACTCATGTAGTACCATTTTGAATGAGAGGTGTTAGCTGTAGCAGAATTGTTTTCCAGCTTGGCATTAACTGATAGTTCCTGTAACTGACAAGATTCAGCTCCACTTTTTCCTTGGCATCCTGTTGATAAACCTGTTTCTTTTTTTCTTTTTTTTGAGACGGAGTCTCACTCTGTCGCCAGTCGCCAGGCTGGAGTGTAGTGGCATGACCTCGGCTCACTGCAACCTCCGCCTCCCAGGTTCAAGTGATGCTTCTGCCTCAACCTCCCAAATAGCTGGGACTACAAGCGCACCCTACCACGCCAAGCTAGTTTTTGTATTTTTAGTAGAGACGGAGTTTCACCATGTTGGCCAGGATGGTCTCAATCTCTTGACCTCGTGATCTGTCTGCCTCGGCCTCCCAAAGTTTTGGAATTACAGGCGTGAGCCACCACGCCCAGCCGATAAACCTATTTCTAGAAGATTAAAATCGTATCTTAAGGTCTTGGTCATCATCCTTCCTAGAATAGCCATTGCAGTAATTAATGCAATGAAAAATAAGTTCATATTGGTGTTGGAGGAAGTAAGGACCAAGAGATGACAAGTGAAAGTCTGTGAGTAATCACTGAAGTGTAACTACAGGTAAGTTTTTACTTCACTGCAAACCAGGAGAAGCATGAGTTCTGACCCTACTGTTGATTACCAACTACAGCCATGTTGTCATGTACTTTCCCATCAGACCTAAGCAGTGTCAGCATTTCTGGGAAAGAATTCAGTAGGCACTCTAGCCACTTATCTCTAAGGATAGCTGCTCTGGAATATAGTTAGGGATTTTTCTTCTTTTAACATAATTTCAGACTTTAGAAGTTATAAGAATATTTCCTAAAATTCTTAGGTACCCCCCCAACCCAGATTTTCCTAATGTTAACATTTTATCACATTGGCCTTATCCCTTTCCCTCTTTGTGTCTGTCTGTATACATGTATGTATACGTATTATATCCATATCCCTGACCATTTGAGTAAGTTGCAGACATGATACCCTTTTATACCAAAACTTCAGTGTGTAATTCTTAAAATCAGGGAATTATTTTACATAGCTACAGTATAATTGTCAGAATTGCAAACTTAACACTGATATATAGTTGATTTTTAATATGGTGGATCACAATGGTGGACATCTTGATAAATAATAATTCTTTTAGTGAAGATAGTTGAATTGAGGTTACATTGTTAGATAGTTGCTTCTCTCATGGTTCAAATACATACTAAAGACAATTTTCATAATAATGGTTTTTATGCCGAATTCCTTGCTTCTGATTTTTCAGCATCTCATCTGGGCACTCTTTGTCATAATATACCAGAAGAAATCTAACTTTTGGTTCATTTAGCATCATATCACATGAGGTGCTGAAGTTATTTATAAGCTTAAGGATTTGTCTTGAAAGCAGTGAGTCAAAAGACTAAATTTTACCAAGGTGGGCAGATCACATGAGGTCAGGAGTTCAAAACCAGCCTGGCCAACATGGTGAAACCCCATCTCTACTAAAAATAACAAAAATTACCCAGGCATGGTGGCAGGCACCTATAATCCTAGCTACTTGGGAGGCTGAGGCAGGAAAATTGCTTGAACCTGGGAGGCGGAGGTTGCACTGAGCCTAGATCGTGCCACTGCACTCCAGCCTGGCAACAGAGCAAGACTCCCTCTCAAAAAAAAAAAAAAAAAAAAAAAAAAAAAAACCACCTAAATTTTGGGTGAAAGAAACTAAATGATAGGTAGGGAGAGGAACTGAATTAAGCTGATGCTAAAAATAGTTTAAAAACAAATCAGCTATTTAATTTTAGCATCTACTCAGTTATGCATTCAGGCTGAGTTTTTTAAACAGCAAAATATAAACGTTCAAACATTTCCCCCTTACATTAAACCTGGAGCACATCCCACAGGATGACAGTCTCTCACTGCTAGATTGCCATCATTAGCAGCTTGTCCTGTTCCAGAAATCATCTTCCTCCTTTCTTCTTTCTTCTTCCTTCTCATCTTCTTCTTCCTCCTTCTTCTCCTCTTTCTCCTCCTCCTCCTCCTCCTCCTCCATCTTCTTCATTCTTCATCTTCATATTATTGTTGAGTGCCAGTAGAGTACTGAACATAGCTGATTCTGCCCCCACCCAGAAAGCTTGCATTATAAATCAGACAGGCAAAACATTTGGAAGATCAGAAACACCCACGAGTAGGGTACTTAGGCTTCATAAGGGTGGGATAATTTACATGGGAATATCTTGACTTTTTGTCTGTATGTATGTTTTTAATAAAAATTCAGAAAATTTACTTGAATTAGTGTCTCATTCATCTTTACCCATTTCCCCACCTCACCCCTACACTCAGTGTTTCTCCATAAAGGAAATCTATTTTCAGTCTTTTTTGCAAAGGACCCGAGGCCAGATTAGGTTAACCCCTGGGAAAGTCATCTATACTTAGAGACCAACGTGTTGGGGTACAACATTATTTGAAGACTTCTGGCCTGTCTCTTCCCTCCAGACCTGTCCAAATATAAGTCACCAGTAGGAGGAAGTGGCCACAGTTACAGGTACTGTCCAGCTGCCCAAAAGTTGTATAATTTTATAAGGCAGAATTTAAATACCTCTAGGCTTCATGTAACTACAGAGTAGGCAGGAGACTTACTCTGTATTTTTAGAAAGTTTAACTTTTTTGTTTATTTTTTTGAGGCAGAATCTTGCTCTGTCCCCTAGGCTGGAATGCAGTGGTATGATCTCGGCTCACTGCAACCTCCGTCTCCTGGGTTCAAGCAGTTCTCCTGCCTCAGCCTCCAGAGTAGCTGGGACTACAGGCATGTGCCATCATGTCCGGCTAATTTTTGTATTTTTAGTAGAAATTGGGTTTCACCATGTTGGCCTGTCTGGTCTCAAACTCCTGACCCCAGGCTATCCACCTGCTGCAGCTTCCCAAAGTGCTGGGATTACAGGCATGAGCCACTGCACCCGACTGGAAGTTTAACATCTAAATGAATGTTCTAAGAAAATGAAAACAGTATTGCCCATCTTAAACACAGTTACAGTAAGTCCTCACTTAATGTTGTTGATTGATTCTTGGAAACTGCGACTTTAAGGGAAATGACAGCAGGTCCTTAGGTAACATCATTTGGTTATGACGTTATGAGAAAAAATGTTGGCTTTATTATATGTTGTTTTCCTTAAAGTCACAGTTTCTAAGAGCCTGTCAGCAACATTGAGAACTAAACTGTATATGAAAATAAATCTGGAGATATATATACTTCATGGACTTCTCAAGTTTCTCTTTCGGCAGATGAAAAATCTTGGCTGATTTTGCTTTTCTGATAAATACTGGAAAAGATAGTAGAACTGAAGTTCTGTCTAGTCTTAACACTGTAAAAATCTTTGCATTCTCATGGTCATAGACTGACTTGTGGCCAAGGAGCAGATTAAAATTAAGGGACTTGGGCATGTGGACTTTGAGAAGTAGATTTTTCTGTTAGGTTTTTCAGGTTTGCCTTACCTTAGAGTACTACCTTATTCGGTACTCCACTGATGCTATAAATGTAGTATGTTTAAACGTCAATGCATTGTAACGTTGAATTCCAAAATGTCCAAGCATGCTATAAAAAGGAAAGGTTATCTATTGAGGATCTTTTGTCAGTTACAATGAGAACTGAAAAATTGATGAGAAAAAAGTAATACAGTTGGACAGGCAGGAGAGGTCTTGCTAATATAGAGAAGCTAAAACAAGGAAATGGTGATAGGCTACGTATCAGCCACAAAGAATGACTGCTGTTTTGCTAGCCTGACAGGTTCCACTGACCAGACACTTCTTTGAGGAATTTAGCTCCTGGTAATGCCCTTTCAGTAATTAGTGCAGTGGAAATGGCACTTAACAAGCAGGGATGGTGGCTGCAGTTTTTCAGATGAACCCATCCTCATCTGTGCCTTTTTGGTAAAGAGACCTCGCATATGAGCTGTAGGAATACTCTCAGGGTGGTTGAGAAGAGGAAGCTTTGACTTCTGTGTGTGGGGCCTATATAAAGCTGAGACAACATGTTTTGCCTTATCTGATTATTAAAAGCAATAAAATTTCAAATGAAAATATCTAGGTTTTCTTGTGCTAATGGTGAGAAATTTTTTTTGTATCCTACAAGTAATCAGTAAAGAAACTTTTGTAGATGAAGTCTTTAAAAATAACATGCAAGTATGTAAATCCAAGATTAAGCCTAAGATATGACTGGTGGAATGATGTTGTATGTCAGAAAAGAAAATAATGAATAACTTAAGTACTATGAATACAATCCACAGAAATCCAGAGAGTTAGCAGGAGTGGAAAGAAAATCATATGAGAAGTCTTATAAATCATATTCTAAGAGCAGAGGGCAAGTAGAATTATTCAGCAGAGAAATATCCTAGATAAATTGATAATCATATTTGGACAAGAGGATTTTATGAAATCGAGGAGCTTGTTTTCATTCCTTTATTTGCCCCACGATCTGTCCCCTGCCCTCATCTTGGAGACAGCTGGGTCTTTGTATATGCAGAAAGTTGCAGAAACTTGTCTTCGTAATAAGGTACTCTGATGGGAAAGCAGAAGTAGCATGTTTAAGTGTAGCAACTGTTGGAGACAGGATATATAGTAGTTAACAGCAAGGACTCTAGGCCAGGCTACTCTTCACTTACTAGCTCTGTGACTATGGGCAGTTCACTTAACCAGTGCCTCAGTTTCCTCATCTGTGAAATGCAGGTAGTAGCTACCCCATAGCCTTGTTATAACACCAAAATGAGTTAATATATGTAAGAGCATTTAGAAAGTACTGATAAAGAATATGTGCTTTGTGTTAGTGGTCATTATTGCAGTTACTAGGAAGCTTAACTTTAAGGAATCCCTTTTGTCATATCCACCTTCCGTGATAAGTGGCCTTAAAAATAGGCTTGTACAAGTGCAGGCATGGTGGGTCATGCCTATACTCTCAGCTACTCCAGAAGCTGAGGGGAGGATCGCTTGAGCCCAAGAGTTTGAGGCTGCCGTGACCTGTGATCATGCCACTGCATTCCAGCTCAGGTAACAGAGTAAGACCCAGTCTATTAAAAAAAATTTTTTTTTAATGAGTTTGGACACATGGGTTATATACACACTGTATGATTCCATGTATATATTCACATATGTGACATTCTGGAAATGATAAAATTCTGGAAATGAAGAACAAATTAGTTTGTCTGAGGTTGCCAAGGATCAGTGGGGAAGGGAGGGAAGTAGACATGGCTATAAAGAGGCACTAAGAAGGATCCTTGTGGCGATGGGAATGTTGTGTGTCTTGATGGTGTCCATATCAGTATCTTGGTTGTGATGTTGTTCTAGAGTTCGGTGAGATGTTACCCTTGGGGAAAACTGGATGAAGAGGGTGTGGGATCTCTCTGTATTATTTCTTATAACTACATGGGAACCTATAGTTACCTCAAAATAAAACATTTAATAATAAAAAGAAAATGGGCTCGGAAGATTCCTAATAGAGAAAAATTGGCAGTGAAAGCCATGTGTATATCTGAACAGACTGACCAATATTAGGTAAATAAGGCAAATAAACATCACGGAAGGAAAACTGAGCTGACCATTGACATTTTAGTGAGATGTTCATGGGCCCCCAAGAAAAAAATGGAACCCTGTGGGTTCAGAGGGAGGGAGAAGACAGACAACAGCTTCATTTCCCTGAAAACCCATCAAACTGGTGTTCTCTAAGGGCCTTTGCTTCCCGTACTGTGAAATGTTCTATTTAATTGATGGTTTTTGGTAAAGAGAAGAAGGTAGATGAGTAGCAACTTAAATACAAATGACGTTCTTTTTTTTTTTTTTTTTTTTTGAGACAGAGTTTTGCTCTTGTTGCCCAGGCTGGAGTGCAATGGTGCAATCTCGGGCTCACTGCAACCTCCACCTCCCAGGTTCAAGTGATTCTCCTGCCTCAGCCTCCCAAGTAGCTGGGATTATAGGCATGCACCACCATGCCTGGCTAACTTGGTATTTTTAGCAGAGATGGGGGGTCTCCATGTTGGCCAGGCTGGTCTCGAACTCCCGACCTCAGGTGATCTGCCTGCCTCGGCCTCCCAAAGTGCTTTCATTACAGGTGTGAGCCACCATTCCTGGCCTACAAATGACATTCTTAAAGGCAGGCCTAAGAGAAAAAGAATATGGGGATGACAGGTATGAGCTAAAAATCATCTGTCTATATGCCTGTAAATATAGTAATTAAATCCAGGAGGTACCTTGTCTGACTTTTCTCTCATCTACTTCTTAAGCACCCCATCCGCCAGAGTTTATCACTTTTACTTTGTGTGTTTATAACACTCCCCTCATACCACTTACTATGGCCCTAGTTGTATTTGTGTGTGTGTGTATATATATATGTGTATATCTTTTCTTCTGGATTGTGGCTCCCTTGAGGGGACAGCTCACTACTGTACTTTGTTTTGATTTGTTAGTTCAAAGCTCAGTGTCTGTTGCACAGTAGGCACTTAAGAAATAATGAATGAGATATTGACTGTTGTCATGGCCCTGGACAGAGTATATGTTAATGTAGAAGCCTATATAAATTAAACAGATCAAAAAACTGGTAATATTATTGCACTGAATGAAATTGTGGTTATTTTTACAAATGAACATTCCTGGGCTTTTCTTTATGTTTTTTAGTCTGGCAAATTTTTTCCTTAGGTTTAAAATAAGAATTTTAGAGAATTGAGTAATGCAGCTATGAAGAGATGTCTTATAGCAACTACTGACAGTAGTGTGGTGTCAGTTAGGAGGTAAAGGGCCATCAGAAAAAGACAAGGAGACCATTGGAAAGGAGATAATTGGAAGAATGACTTGTGTGGCCTGCTGGGTTCAATTCAGTCACAGAGAATGCCATCAGACTAAAACAAATCATGATTGAAAGCACTAGTAACAAGCTTATCTCTTAATGTTTGCGTAAGCATCTTCTCCTTGTCAAGGCACACATGAGCCATATTCTGATGTCCAGTATGTGAAAGAGGTGAAGTGGAGGCATTCTTCTCCCCAACTGCAAGGTGCAGTAGAAACTGGGTTGATTACACAGTATTCTTCTCCCCAACTGCAAGGTGCAGTAGAAACTGGATTGATTACACAGTGCCTGCCCTTCACCTTCTCTACTTGTGCCAGTCCTCCAGCCATGCCATGTGGGCTTGTCAGGTGCCTAATGGAAATTTTACATTTCTGGTTCTGAATATGTAACAGAGAAGGTATGCAATTAAATATTCCCTTCCTGCCAGGCACAGTGACTCACACCTGTAATCCCAGCACTTTGGGAGGCCAAAGTGGGCAGATTGTTTCAGGCCAGGAGTTTGAGACCAGCCTGGGCAACATGGCAAAACTCTGTCTCTACGAAAAATACAAAAAATTAGCCAGGCATGGTGCCTCATGCCTGTAGTCCCAGCTGCTCAAGAGGCTGAGGCAGGAAGATCACTTGAGCCCTGGAGGTTAAGTCTACAGTGACCCGTGATTGTGCCACTGCACTCTAGCCTGAATGAATAAGTAAATAACCACCTCCTTAAAAGTTACAGGATACCATTGATTGCTTGATTGATTGATGAGAGGAAAGAAAGAATAAATCTAGGTGGTGGTACATTCCACAGGAAAACTGAGAAGGATTGTAAAAAAAAAAAAAAAAGCTTATATTATTTGAATGAATGAACAAATAGTTTGAGGGACATACTGTTGTAAGTTAAAAGAGATTTCGACGTAAGAGCCAAATGTAACACATGAAACTTGATTGGACATGCCTTTAAAAACAATGAGGGTATTTCACTATACACTGAATATTAAATATTGTGTGACACTGGGGCATTCTTAATATTCTTAGGTATGATATTTTGGTCATGTAAAGAAATGCCCTTATTATTAGATATCTATGTATTCCAGGATGAAGTATTTTGATGTATGTAGCTTATTTTCAGACAGTTCTGGGAGGAAGAAAGTATAAATATGGAGGGGCGAGTGTATTAGGATTCTTCAGAGGGACAGAACCAATAGGATGTATATATTTATAAAAGAGAGTTTATTAGGGAGAATTGGCTCACATGATTATAAGGGGAAGTTCCATGATAAGCCTTCCATACACTGGGGAAGAGAGAAGCCGACAGTGGCTCAGTTCAAGTCTGAAAGCCTCAACACAAGGGAAGCTGACAGTACACCCTTTAGTCTGTAGCTGAGCTTGAGTCCCTGGGAAGCCGCTGGTGCACCTCCAGAGTCTAGAGGCTGAAGATCCTGGAGTCTGATGTCCAAGGACAGGTGGACAGAAGCAAGCATCTGGCGCGGACCAAAAGACCAGCAAATAGACTTGTCCTACCTTCTTCCTCCTGCTGTGTTCTGGCTGTGCTGGCAGCTGATTGGATGGTGCCTCCCCACATTGAGGGTGGATCTTCCTCTCCCATTCCACCAACTTAAGCGTCACTTTCCTCTGGCAGACACACCCAGACACATCCAGAAACAATACTTTATTAGCCATATAGGCATCCCTCAGTCCAATCAAGTTGACATCTAGTATTAACTATTAAAGTCAAGTTAAAGGAATGGGATAAAACATTAATTGTTGAATCTGAATGGAGTGTACACAGGCGCTTAGTGTATTATTCATTCACCTTTTCTGTGTTTGAAATTTTTAAAATAAAAAGTTGGGTAAAGGCTAAATGCATTTTTCCTACAGCTGGCAACAAACCAAGGATGTTCTTTCTCAACACTCATATTCAGCATCATACCAGAAGGACTAGGCAGCACAGGCAAGAAAAAAAAATAGAAGGCATACAGATTAGAAAGAAGAGTTAGAGGAAAAACCTTGCCCTCGAAAACTGTTGGACTTGCTGCCATGACTTTTTTTTTTTTTTTTGAGACAGAGTCTCGCTCTATTGCCTAGGTTAGGGTGCAGTGGCGCAATCTTGGCTCACTGTAACCTCCACCTCCCAGGTTCAAGCAGTTCTCCTGCCTCAACCTGCTGAGTAGCTGGGACTACAGGGTATGTGCCACTATGCCCAGCTAATTTTTTTATTTTTAGTAGAGACGGGGTTTCACCATGTTGATTGGCCAGGATGATCTTGATCTCTTGACTTCGTGATCCACCCGCCTCGGCCTCCCAAAGTGCTGGGATTACAGGCATGAGCCACCGCGCCCAGCCTGCTATGACTTTCATTTAAGATTGTTCAATTTGATGGAGAGCTGCTCCCCCATGGCCCATTAGCTTCTCCTGCTTGATCTTTTGATGAATTCATAGTCACTTGTTTCTGGTATCATGATGTACCACCAAAATCAGCTTCCAGGTTCCTGTGCACCAGAAATGGGAAGGGAAGATGGGCTGTGAGGAAGTGAAAAACCTAATCTCAGTCTTAAAAACATACCTTTGGGGTTTGTGGGTACTCATCTCTTGAAGGGCATATGATAATTTTATCATGACTCCTGACTTCTGTGTGTTCTGCTGCTCTTTAAGCTGTCTTCCAGTCAAAAACGTCTCCACAGAAGCAGCTTCTGCATTGCTATCTGGAGGACCAAAATCTGGTAGATGATAAGAGTTGGCCCCAAGAAGATTTCTGATGCCGTATGTTTTTTTAGCATACTAAGGATAAAGACCTCAAAGCTCAGGTGTACTCCCAAGATGGTCAGCCTTCCTGATCAGCCATTCCAGATCTCCCAATCTTGTGTTCCCAGGAGGAGAAGGAGACTAATGCTTAGGAATTATACTGCCTGGCAGTTTGTGAACAACTGACTTTTTAAATGTTTATGATCTAGGACATGGCATACTAGGAGTATTTCAAGCTAGATTCATCTCCATATCGAATGAAGATGGTGGCATTCTCCACAAAATTTTAATAATCAGCCTCTTGAACCTCATTCTCTGTCCACACAATGGCTTTTCAACAGATGTGTTACCCCACAATTATTTTAGAGTCATTAGGAACATTAAGAAAGGAAGGGAAATTTTCAGTCAAACGAGGTGGGAAAATTTTTTTAATGGGTAGCAAGGTGTTTTCTCTCTTAAAGTCTTTCGTGGCACACAGAGTAGAATGTCAGGAGAAGATGAATCTAATCCCAGCATATACCCTGAAAGCAAAGCATGAGGGGAAACACAGAGAGAAAGTACCTTTAAAACAAGTTTTTTTCAAGCCTCTTTTATCAGTTTTTCCAGTGAGAGTGTGGTATTTTTCGTGGACAAAGGTTTTACCAGCTTAACAGCAGTGATGTGTGAGGGTTTGTTAATTATTGCTCTTACTGATGTTTGCACAGGCTGTTGGGATCATAAATGTCAATCTGTCAGGAGACTGTGATAGGTTCCAAAAAAACTGATTGAGTACCTCAAAAGCTGTCATAGAGCCTGAGATTAAACAGATATGTCTTTCGTAGAAGTAAGGGAAGGTGTGGGTGAAGGGAATAGCAGAAGGCTTTCTTCTCTTTGTTGCCACATTGCTTCTCCCACTCTCCTATTCTGTATTGTGAGTGTTGGCTTGTACAGAGGCCTAAGAGCCTGCCTGCCTGAGATGTCAGGAAGCCACAGCCGTGGTTAGTGCACGGGGTGTGTGCAGGCTGCCAGCTGCAGGGTGACAGGAGATTAAGAGAGATTGAGATTCAGCTTTGACAGGCCTGACACAATTTATTTGGAAATTTTCAGGAGAGAACATGAGTAATAAAGACAAGAACAGTGACAGTAAGGAACAAATGTGAATTTCTGCCAGAGACAAAACAGAATTTTAAAAGAAGTGGCTGTTTGTTGTCTCCAGTTAAGCTTTCCAGTTAAACTGTGTTCCTAATTGAAAGTCTTACCACTACTCTCTGAGATTGGCTAGGAAAGTACAATTAGAAGAATTCCTCTCTTCAGAAGATTCCATATATTTAAAATCACTGTACAGCCAGCCTACCATATCCATGAGTTCCACATCTGTGGATTCAACCAACCATAGACTGAAAATATTTGGGAAAAAATGGATGATTGTTTCATACTGAACATGTAGATTTGTTTGTTATTATTCCCTAAATAACACAGTATAACAACTATTTACATAGTGTTTATATTGTATTAGGGATTATAAGTAATCTAGAGAAGATTAAAGTACAGTTGACCCTTGAACAACATGGGTTTCAATTGTGCAGGTGGGTCCACTATGCGCAGATCTCCTTCTGCCTCTGCCATCCCAGAAACTGCAAGACCAGCCCCCCACTCCTCCTTCGTTTCCTCCTCCTCAGCTACTCAGCGTGAAGACCACAAGGATGAAGACTTTAATGATCCACTTTCACTTAAGAGAAACTGTGTTTTCTCTTCCATATGGTTTTCTTAATATTTTTTCTTCCTGTAGCTTACTTTATTGTAAGAATACAGTATGTAATACATAAAACATGCAAAATATGTGTTAATTGTCTGTGTGTTATCAGTGAGACTTCCGGTCAGCAGGAGGCCATTACTAGCTAAGTTTTGAGAGAGGCAGAAGTTACATGAAAATTTTCAACTGTAATGGGGGGTCAGCACCCCAAACCCCATGTTGTTCAAGGGTCAGCTGTATACAGGAGGATTATGTAGCTTATATGCAAATACTATGCCATTTTATATAAGCGTCTTGAGCATTTGTGGAATTTGGTATCCTTGAAGGGTCCTGGACCCATCTCCCTTAGATACCGAGACACAGACTGTGCAGTACTTGTCTCTCTGTCGAAAATTAAGCAGCAGTTACTTTCAAACCAAGGAAACTAAATAGGCAAAATCCTTCTTAAGATTTTCCTTCCTTATTTAATCACATTATGATTCTTGATCAGACTTTACTTTGACTAGTTCTGATGTGATATCTTTCTCATTCTATTAAACATTGGCAGAGAAAGCAGGGGTCTGGTGACTACCAAGAAGTGTGAACCTGGAATGGGGGAGTGGCCGCTCTCCATGGGTATATCCACACTAGATTATGTTCTCAAGAAGAAGCATACTGGAAAAAAAAGAATCTGCTTTGTTGGCCCTTTATGAAGGACCTTAATTAGAAGTCACTGTTAACTCCTGGGGTGGGAATGGTTTCCAGCTTGGCACGGGAGTTCCTCCTGCTGCTAATGAGCATACTCCTTGCAAGGACTCGCTTCTTCTGACAGTTAAAGCTGCATGTAAGAGTTATTTCTCTTCACCTCTCTCTCCACATTTAACTGTTACTGCCCAAGTTCAGAGTAGGCAAGTAGACTGTTAGGTGTTTTCAGGAAATTGGCAGTGCCTCAGGGTAACAAGCAATGATACTTGTGAGCAAAAGTAAATCATTAAAGTTTAATTTATTCAAATATGGGCAGTAGATGATTCCTTTTATGTCAGCCATGTTTGGATCTTTTTTTTTTTCCTTCCTGGTAGTCTTTTTCTAATTGACCTAAAACTTATAAATAAATAGTTGAATTATTTAATTCATTATCATGTCATTAGAACCCCTGCCCTGGACATCTGTTTCTCTTATTTAAGCAGCTCGCCCCATGGCACGAAGGTTTAGTTAACTAATTAGCAGAGGAAATGTAAATTTCTTTTTTTTTTTTTTTTTTTTTGAGACGGAGTCTCGCTGTGTCTCCCAGGCTGGAGTGCAGTGGCGTGATCTCGGCTCACTGCAAGCTCCGCCTCCCGGGTTCACGCCATTCTCCCGCCTCAGACTCCCAAGTAGCTGGGACTACAGGCGCCCGCCACCACGCCCGGCTAGTTTTTTGTATTTTTAGTAGAGACGGGGTTTCACCATGTTAGCCAGGATAGTCTCGATCTCCTGACCTCGTGATCCACCCGCCTCGGCCTCCCAAAGTGCTGGGATTACAGGCTTGAGCCACCGCGCCCGGCCGGAAATGTAAATTTCTTATGCAAGGAGGATGATTCTATAGATTACTATTTATTTCATTAGCTTCTCATTAAAAGTTGACTTGTGAGAAAATGCCAGAGAATGGTTTGCTTCTCCAAGAAATTACACAGACATAGTCACCTTCTTGGACAATAGCATGTGGAGGATACTGAGCAGTTTGGGAAGCTTATTTACCCTCGCTGTTTGTGGGAGGGAGCATTAGAGAGCATCTAACAGATCTTCATCTAGGGAAGAGTAAGTGGGGATATTCCAGAGCTTCAAAGGTGTGGATCTCTGACTAGCTGGAATAGTTCCTTGATTCTAAAACATAACACATTCTGTTAGACATTTTTTCTGCCTTGGTTTAGAATCATCTAGGACTGCTTCCTGGGGCCCAGACTTTCTATATACATGGATGCCTTTGGTCATAGACTTTACAGATGCTGGGATATTGTCAGAGGACTGACTAGGGCTTAATGGTGTTCTTTTAGGATGACCAGTATATCATACCAGAAGCTGTGGCAGCATCAGAAACCTCCTTTAGGATTCATTGTTCAAGAATGTTCCATGCCTACTGCCTACCAGAAGAAATAACTCAGTGGTCATTTTATTAATGTGGAATAGATCAAGGAAAATCTCAGCATGGGACCATGTAGATATTCCTTAGTGTTGCTGTTGAATGCCCATTGGTCAGATAAGGTGGGGAATTAAGAGAAAAAGAGGTGAAAACTGCACAGGCCTCCTAACTTTGCAGGGCAGGGGTCGGGGGGACCCATCAAAGTGGGTTGTTTGGTGATGACTAACGATTGTGATTATGTAAATATGAATTCTATTTCTCAGCCATAGGACTCATACATTAAAAAAAAAAAAATTTCTTCACATATCTAACTCCCTTACTTATTTGGACATAGTTAGCTTATGGATAACATTGCCACACTCAAATTCTTTTTGTCTTTTCTTTATTTTTTTCCCCCAGTTTCATTGACACAGTGAAATTAAATTGTCTTCTCCTTGCAGCAAAGGTTTGTTTTAGAAATGGAGGTGGGTGCTTTGCGAATGGACAACGTGTTTGACAGTTTGGGATAGATTCATGTAGAAAGAGCTCTAAATGTGAACTCTTCATTTTCAGACACAGAGGTGTGAAAGAAAGGGGCTCAGGGTCTGAGCAGTTCTCTGTTAGATTAGAGGTGTGCTGGCATTGTGCCAGGGCCCTCCAGATTTTAATCATATTAATAATGAAAAGGCTTCAGCTGCCTCCCCATCTTGTGCTGACACCTGCCTCCCAATGGGAGTAACTTCCTATAAGGATGCTTTGAATTTAGGACTTTGTCTCAGAAAAAAACATTTTTTGTTACAGTTTTTACTCTAGAATTTTCTCGTTACAAAAAAAAAAAAAAGGTCTAAATAGAGTTATTAATACAAATAGAGCCATTGCTGGTTTGTGTAAAAGGACATCCCCAGAGAGCAGTGTGGCTCATACAAGGTGAATTTCTTTCAGCTGACTGCTTTGTAATGATTTACATTTAAATTGTTGCTTGTTGCTCTTGCAGAAGAAGGGAGAGAGCCTGCCCTATCTGCGGCCACCTTAGTCACCACATTGACTGGGCCTAGGCCTAGATGGCTTTGCTCAGCAGAGCTGGGAAATAGGCTGAACTTGCTTTCGGTTGTTTTCATCAGAGGTCTTATTTAGTTGGTTTGTATTGGGGCAAAATGTCATGTAGGACTGGAAGAATTAAATGAGATGAAAAATGAAGTCTGTAGTTGCTAAGAATGGTGCAGGGCCTCCATATGCCAGTACAGCACAGCAGGGCTGGGCGACTATGAGCAAACTACCAGCATCACCATCAGGGTCCACTGAACAATCTTGGGTGAAGTGCAGCATCTTCCTCACACACAGGGAGGCTAGGAAAGGGCATACAGACAGCCTTCACTAAAATACATCCTACAGGCTGTGGCTTCTCACTCGACCCACTTTAAGTAGAACATTAGGACTGCCTAGGAGACAAATTCATTCATTCAAGAAATATTTATTGAGCATAGGCATGGAGGGAACATCAGTGAACAAAGCAGGTGAAATTTCCTGCCCTCTTGGAGTTTATTTTCTTTTAGGGCATAATGTTAAAGATAAGTGCTGTGGAGGAATAAAAGACAAGGAAACAGAGGAGGGGAAGTGCTAAGAATGGGGATTCAATGATCTAGAAGTGATGATCAGGGAAGAAGCCTTCAGTGAAAATGTGACTTTGCAAAATAAAATTTAAAAGAAAATGTGACATTGGAGCAAATATATAAAAGAGATATAAAAAATGGCATATGCAGGGCCTTCATATGCCATTACAGTGCAGCAGGGCTGGGGGACTGTGAGCAAACTACCATCGGGGGCCTGGGTGATAAAAGAGATAAGATCCCATGTAGATCTGGGTGAAGATTGTTTCAAATAGAGGGACAGAAGGTACAAAGTCCCACAGGTAGGGGACAATAAGGAGGCTAGTGTAGATAAGTAAAGGAAGGAAAGCAGCAGGAGCTGAGCGTGGGGCAAGTCATGCAGGGTATTCGACAGTCTAAGTATCTGGACTTTTACTCTGACAAGAGGAGCTATTAGAGGGTTTTGAGCAGGGAAGTAACATGATTCTAACTTGATTTTTGACAGAGTCACTTGTGTGCTATATGGAGAATAGATTGTAGAGACAACGGGGTGAGCAGAGAGACTAGTGAAGAGGCTCTTGTAGTAGGCTTGATGAGTTGGTAATGGCTTAGACCAAGGTGGGAGTGACAGAGGGGTGAGAAGGTGTGGCATCTGGATTATTTTGAGGCAGACTGTTTAGGAGACTCCCTTCTAGAGGTAATTTAGCACGAACAACTTTGGAACTTGGTAAGAGGTACGTCGTGGGTATGCAGGCAGCTATTTCAGGAGTACAGAGCCCGAGAGAGCTGCCCAGTTTGTTGAAGGCAAGAGTCATTTATAGCCTTGCCTGTGATAAGAACTTTATTGCATCTTAATTACTTTTTTGAGGTTATGTAAGACACAGTTGTCACAGAGTACACCCCATTTTGGCTCCACCTCAAGGTGGGGTGCCCAGTGCTGCTGCTGCACCACACCATAGTGGAGGTCATAGGGCAGCTTGCATGTGCACCAGCAGAGGTGCCCCTTCATTCATTCTGAATCAAATTGAACTACTTGTCAGTATTAGAACCTGACTTTTGTGTCTTTAAGAGTAGAAACATGAGTAATTTTACTATAAAAGATTACAGATCACTCATCAAACACTGGCTTTGGGAATGGAATTGTGAAAGCATAGTGATACAGAGATAACATTAGACATAGTCCCATCTTTAAAGAATTACAGTCTACTTGAGGACAAGCAAATACCCAAGAAAAGATACCTAACCAATACAGGCAGCATCTAGGTCGTCCCAGCAAGGGGATACAAAGACAGGACCCCATTTCTAGCTGGAATGGTCTCTTCATAGAATCTCAGCTTTTTTAAAAAAACAACAACATAGAACTGTTTTCGTTGAGCCACCCGCACTCTCCTCTCCAGCTCAGGCCTAGCTTGTTAGAAGTCAGCACTAAAGGTACATGCTTGTCATGGTTTGTGCAATATAAACCAAGCAAGTCAGAACTGGCTCTCATGGGTCTGATTCCTTACTGGACAAGGGCAGTAGCCCGGTCAGGAGAATGCCTGGAAATACATTAATCAACTGTGCTTGCCAGGCCAAGCACTAATCCTGATCCCCAAATATGTTGTTTTGGTCAGATTCACACTCTGAGAATGAGGCTTCACCAGTAAAACGGCCACGACTACTGGAGAATACGGAACGGTCCGAGGAAACCAGTCGATCTAAACAGAAGAGTCGACGTCGGTGCTTCCAGTGCCAAACCAAACTGGAGCTGGTGCAGCAGGAATTGGGATCGTGTCGCTGCGGTAAGCATCTCCCCCAGTGGCATGATGGAGACTATATCCCTTGGCCCAGCTTTGGGAATTAAGTGGCTGAAGTCTTTTGTTCTTCTGAGTACTGTAAGTTTGCTACAGTAGTGCCTGCGATGTAAGTTTGGGGCTTGAGAAATCAGGAGTACAGGATGTTTGCCTCTAAACACTCTTTATTCTCGTGCATGCAAAAAAGACAAAAACATCCCCCTGTTCTTATGCATCTCTCCTTAGAGCTACATCTCACCGCTTAGTGCTTTCAGCTTCCCCCCACCACTTACTACTTTGGTTTCTTCTCACGACGTCAGAAATTTACCAAACAAACAAAATTCCGGAGTATGTACCATAAAATTCAGATATTAAGTTAATTTTGAATGAACTTACTATTTATGGAAGACTTTTTTCTCCATCTCCCTGTTAAATTAAGCTTTGATTAGAAAGTTTCCTTTGAACCTTAGTTCATCTAGTCAGTTAATACCTTGAAATCGCCTTTTTTATTTTTATTTTTTCTGGGCTGAATTCATCCTTCTGCCTCTGCCTCACAAAGTGCTGGGATTACAGGCATGAGCCACCATATACCCAGTCGGAAATAGCTTTACAATCACCTTTCCTTCTGTATTCTGTAGTGTAATACCTTTTAGAATTGCTGCACAGGGATGCCTACCTGCAGTGGAACAAAACTTAAGTCAGCCTTTTCTCTCTTCATGACCACATGTATCATGACACATAGGAATAAAATTGTGTAGCGGCATTATTTTAGGCTGATTTAGTTTCCTGTACTTTTGTTTATTCCCTGGTTTTAAAACATAATGTTATAAAATTGTTTGAGGACCAGTTCAGCTGTCATCAGGCTGACTGTGAGACCTGACTGTAGCCTCTGAGAATCCTATTTCTTTCTTTCTGAGAAGTGAACTTTAGAAGCCCCCTTTCACTTCTGGGACAGCCGAAGATATCCCACAAGTACTATTGCCGACAGTCAGGACTAAATAGTTCACTCAGCAGTTATAAAGTAATAGTCACTGGAAGTTTACCATCTCCTGAAGCGGCAGCCTCTGCTGCTACGGTTCCTCAATTATCTGCCCTATTGGAAATGGGAAGGAAGAGAGAGGATATTAGCTTTTCATAGAAACTAAGTCAGAACTCCTGTTCCTGTTATGACCAGATACCTGTTTGTTACACATTCTGGTGTATGTGTTACTCCACAAGATTAGAAGTGCATGTTCAACTGCAGAAACCGGAACCAGCATGGGGAGTCTTAAATGTTACCAGATAAGGTTTTTAGGGCATTTTGGTTATAGTACTAAGCATTTTTGGGAAACCGTAAAGAAGGTTAGGATAGGTGGTGGGAACAGAGGCTGACAGCAGTTTTCAGACTTCTGTGTGTTCATGCATGCAGTATGGCCCAGGCAAGTTCAGAACCTTATTATTAGGCTATTTCGATCAACCCTGCCAGACAATTTTAAATTCTTGGTGACATAA
Organism: Macaca mulatta; assembly: GCF_049350105.2. Lineage (NCBI taxonomy): Eukaryota > Metazoa > Chordata > Mammalia > Primates > Cercopithecidae > Macaca > Macaca mulatta. Next base: position 144,105,368 of record NC_133409.1, on the reverse strand, counting down.
GGCAGGTGTACTGTGGTTGGCTGAGGAAACTCTGGGCTCTGCTGGCTAACTAGCTTCACTTCACACTGAAGAGGCTGCCTCATCTTTTGTGATCTGCAGTTTCTTGCTTTGGTCTTCATGTGAACTCAGGGAATTTGAGCAGTTCAGTCTGTTACCAGTGTTGTGAGCCTACTTGGTCATTTTAGCTGTTGATTTTATAACATAGGCCTTTGGTTGTCCCTCAGTTAGAATTGTGGGATGTTCCTGAACCATCTGTTCTTGTTTCTTCCTTGAAAGTAACTAAATCCGGGGTATTACACAGGATTTGCCATAGCGGATCAAGCAATTGGTCTATCAAGTATGCTGTCTTGCCCCCGGCAGTGGCTAATGCTTCTTCTCCTTATCAGGCAAACAGGAGATTGCACAATTTAGCACTGAGATATAAAGATATTGTAACCAGGTCTCCCAGTTTACCCTTCAGCTTGACACAAACTACCTAATTTCCTAAGGTCTTAGCATCCACCTGAAAAAAAAAAAAACAGTAATACATGTTAGATGACTTCACATTCACCCAAGTAAAGCCCACATGTCTAATCTCTGGTAAATATAGATTACTCTGCCATATTCTTAACCTTTGTGGGCAGGAGGCTGAATTGCTAAATGCGTATTGGGTTTGTTGCAATATGCATCCTTTTTAAATGTTCTGACATGTAGTCTCTGGGCTTGTGCCCAATTCTGAGAGTCTACTTATAGGGAGATTTGACTTTTTCTGTTGGAGAAGAAAGCCCTGAGCTTTCTGAAGTCTCAACAAGATGTAACTTTCCTAGAGACAGCTGGGCATTCGATTTGACCCACTGAGAGTATTCCACTTATGTGCCCAGAAAAATTACTGAGTCAACTGCTACCCTTCAAAAGATAAGGACAACAATGGGAACATACCGTTAAAAAAGTCTGGGACTGTCTTTGACAAATAGCTCTTGTGTTCCTCCTGCCTGCTTGGATCTCGCTAGGAAAGGGTGAGTTGTACAGTTATTTCCTTGAGGATGCATGGATGTTGGAGAGATGTTTAACTGCCCTGAAAGGTTTTAGTAGGGGGATAACACGGTAATTTACTACTGAAAGTGAAGACTCAGGAAGGTAGTTTGAACTCAAACAGAACACTTCTTCACTGCAGAAAATCTTTTTTTATATATATATTTGCAATCTTTTCTTCCATTTGCCTTCCATTCTGTACAGGTTATTAACTGCTGACAAGAAATTCACATCTCATAAATAATGCTTAAGAGCCATTGCTATATAAATTGAATGTGTTATGAATTGTGATGGGCCTTTTTGTAGCATTCGATGCCTAAAGCAGGAAGAACAGAGGATGTCATTTTCATTAATTTCTAATGAGGTGCCAATTAAAGGCAGGGAAGACCTCCAAAGGGAACAGTGGCCAAGCTCCCCTGAATCCTCTGCCCCAGGGCTGTCATCCAAACACTGCCAGTGAAGCCTTCTCTAAAAATTCCATTAAATTACAGTCTCATCGAGAGCACACACAGACACATTCAGCTTCCCTTTGATCTTCAAAAGAGCAATTTGTAAGGCGAGTTCTGAGCCTTCTTACATAGGGAACAGCTAGAGGTGATAGGAATTGTTAATTGCCAAGACACTCCATGGGCTTTCAATAAGGAGGAATTTTGAAGAGGAATTCTCCTCTGCCTCACTGTGACTAGATAACCTTTAAATCGACAATACCAAAGTAACACCCTTTTCTTGTGAAATCTTTCAGGGTGCCAATTAGAAAAGGCATGTGGTTGTGAGATTGGGATGATATCCTGCATCTTAGAGCATCTTCAGTAGTTTAACTTCTCAAGATAGAAAACAAGTACCTGAAAATGGATCTTTTTGTTTCATTTTCTACCCAGTAGGCAAATTGATCAGCTCATTCTCATTGCAGGAGTCTTGTCTCCTGAATTGCCACCTAGAGGATGTTCTTCTGAAATCTGGCCATCTTCATCAAATCTGGGTCACAGCCACAAGAATGCCGTCTTCTCTGAGCAGATCTTGCATGATACACGTAGCTTGGCTTCCTTTTTTGGGGGTTGGGGGTAACAGAGTCGCCCAGGCTGGAGTGCAGTGGCGCGATCTCAGCTCACTGCACCCTCTGCCTCCCAGGTTCAAGCAATTCTCCTGCTTCCGCCTCCCGAGTAGCTGGGACTACAGGTGCACGCTGCCACGCCTGGCTAATTTTTTGTATTTTAGTAGAGACGGGGTTTCACCGTGTTGCCCAGGCTGGTCTTGAACTCCTGAGCTCAGGCAATCCACCTGCCTCGGCCTCCCAAAGTGTTAGGATTACAGGCATGAGCCACCACGCCTGGCCTTCGTGGCTCTTAATCACTGTGCAATGCTTGCTAGAACTGCAGAACTAATTTTTAAATACCAGTCGAAGAGTCTGTGTAAGTTTTAACATATTTTCAATTGGTGGTGCATTAACAGACTAAGTGGATATGCTCCCTTTGGGGACAGTAGTGCTTTTATTAACCTCCCGAGTAATCTGACATCCTTTATTGTTTTCAAAATAAGTTTTCTATTCACTTTAGAAACCTGAAGTGATGTGTTAGCTGGGGCCTCTGGAGTAGTTGATCATCTCCAAGTGTCTCGGTGGTCATTACTGCCTTATCATTCACTGTCAAACCAAATTCATCAAGCATTTATTGAAATCTGAATATGTAGAAAGCATTTTTCTGTTAGGTTTTATGGGGAATATAGGAGCTAGAAATGCAGAATCTAAGAGCTTACAGTCTAGATCTGTGGTTTCAAACTTGAGTAGGGGCCTGGTGTTGTGGCTCACACCTGTAATCCCAGTACTTTAGGAGGCCAAGGTGGGAGAATCCCTTGAGGCCAGGAGTTCAAGACCAGCTTGTTGCCCATCTCTATTTTTTGTAGAGATGGGCAACATAGTAAAACCCTGTCTCTAGGAAAATTATTGCCAGGCAAGATGGTGCACACCTGTGGTCCCACCTACTTGGGAGGCCAAGGTGGGAGGATGGCTTTCAACCCAGGAGTTCGAGGCTGCAGTGAATCTTGGTCACACCACTGCACTGCAGCATGGGCGACAGAGAAAGACCATGTCTCTTAAAAACTGAAAAACAAAAACAAAACTTAAGCGAGCATCAGAATTTACCTGAGAAAATGTTAAAACCACAGATTGTTGGGACCCACCCCCAGAGGTTCTGATTTGGTAGAACACGTTCCCATGGAGTGTTTTCATAGCCTGTCTGTTTTTTATGATATTGACATTTTTAAAGAATACAACCCTCTATCCCTCCTCTCACCTATTTTTTAATAGAACACTCCTTATTTGGGGTTTTAATAGAACACTCCTTGTTCTGATATTTCTTCATAATTAGATTCAGGCTACGAATTCCCACCCAGTCTACTACATAAATAATCATGTGTCCTTCTCAGGGTTTTATGGGAGACACAGATGTCCATCAGCCCTCACTGTTGATGTTAATTTTGATACACCCACCTAGTCGAGGCATTCCCTGGTTGCTCCACTAGGTAGTTACTATTTTTCCCCTTGCACCTATAAAGCAGTCTGTGGGAAAACAGGTTTAAGACCAAGTAAATGCTCTGCTCCTCGTGAAAAATTTCCCCTAGATTCATCATCCGTTGATGATTCTTGCCTAATCCAATCTCTGCTAGGAGGGTTGCAAAATGATGATTTACTAACTCTAGCACTCCCTCAGCATTTACTATTTGGCAGTCAGCATTCTTCTGAAAGTGAAGCCACCTCCTCTCCCCCATTTATTTATCTGTTACTGGTATGGACTCATGGGCTCTTATCTTTTTTTAATGGTTTATGATTTGTTACGGTACAGTTGTCCCCTGGTATCTGCAGGGAATTGGCTCCAGAGCCTCCCATGGATACCAAATTCAAGGATGCCTAAGTCCCTGATATAAAATGGTGTAGCATTGCACATAACCTGTGTACCTCCTCTCATATACTTTGTCATCTCTAGATTACCTATAATACCTAATGCAATGTAAATGCTATGTAAATTGTTACGTACTATGTTGTTTAGGGAATAATGACAAAAAGAAGAAATCTGTATGTGTCAGTGCAGACACAGCCATCATAGGCCTAACTACATTTTTGATCCGTGGTTGTTGAGTGCGGAACCCATGGATATGGACAACTAACTGGACTTAATTATTTTGATGCTCAAATTGTCCCGGATTTAGCCAGTGGAAGTTACTTTCTGCTCGCTCCTTTGCTCTTATGACATACTTCACATCTTTTTTCAGTGGTGGGGGGAGGGGTTGGGAACATTCCCTTATTCTTTGGCATAACAGCATGTGTCCCTAAATTTCCCCAATCCTGGAATCAGCCACTTCTCCACGGACCCCCAAGGTGATTTTAATGTGCACTCAAGTAGGTATTTGCTGGACTTCCAAAAGGAAGGCAGACATACATAAAATAACTGACACCTGGAACAGCCTACCATAAGCATTTCTCAAGGTATAAGCCTATGTTATAGTGATATGGAGAGGGAGAGATTAATTCCAACTCAAGATTCTGGACAAGCTTTTACAATTGGGGCTTTAAAGGAAAGTTGGGACTCAGATATGGGAAATGAGGGGATGCTTGGGCAAAGCTGATGTTTAGGAGATGACCTCTGTTCAGCTGGCTGAAGTCTTGGGGTCAAATGAGGACAGACTGTTAGAAAGGGAGGAAAAGGATTCCAGATTCCAGGCTGAGGAGTTTGGATGTTAGTTTATAGTGAGAAGCTGTCAGTAGTTTTGAATACAATCAACATGATCTAATGACTTTTAGAAACATTCAACATGTTGGAAAGCCATGGAGGTTGTTGAATCTTTTTAAGGGAATGATCTAGAGAGAATGTGAACTGATTGAGTGAAAAGGAATGTGCATGTGTCACAACTGTTGCTGCCACTGCAGGGACTGCAAAGTGAACAGTGATATCCATAAGGTCTTGAGTGGAGCAAGGAGCTGCAGTGATTAGGACACATGGGGACATGCAGTTACCAGGCTGATCCATTTCACCAGCATCTGAAATCAGCCCACGCGTCTGTGCCTTAATTTTAATCCTCATCCAAGTGTGAACCTGTCAGGAACATTTGGCATTCTGTCCTATGTCTCTAAAAGAAAGTGAGGCAATATGTTCTTTTAAAAAGCCTTATTCTGTTGACAGTGTTCTAGCGTAGATCCACCAGAAAACCCTGCTATGCAGAAAAACACCTGAGATCTTTTATTATGACCAAAACCGATTTGACTGGTGAAGTGTTATCATTATTGCTGTTGTGTGGAGCGTCCGTGCTCTACCATGAGTTGTAGGGATAGAGCATGGTTCAGCAAAAGACCCCAGCCTTCAGGAAGTCCTATTTATACGCTGAGTCTGGGTGACAAAAGACTAAAGCTTCTCCGGTACTCCTAAGACAGCAACAATTGGGGTGTATGTTATGTGTGACTCAAGACAAGGAGGTGTCCCATCCATCCTCCCAAAAGGAAAAAAAGTTCCACAACCTTTTGATGGGAGTTATTATATATGTGAGAGCTAAGGGTAATTAGACATCTTGAGGCAAATTCTGAGAAAATTTTCTTCCTTTGCTATATTCTTCCCTTCACTCTCACTCTACTTTTCACCTAAGCATAAGTATGCTATCTGTATTCCTCATTTAATCTTTGATGTGTAAGTGTTCCAGTCTAAAACCAAATAGATTAGTCCCTCTGCTGCTTCTCTGCAAATTGCAACTTGAGATGTTAGAACAAAACAAATGAAACCTTTTACTGAACACGAACTCCATGTATTTAGCCCATTAGTGCAGTACTGTCCCAGAGACCCAGCCTACCATATGTCCTTTGACAGGGCTGTAGAGAGATGTCAGAAACATGAGGAACTCCCCCTCCCTAAGCAAAGGAGTATCAAAGACTGAGCTCTTCTTACAAGACCAAATGTGCAGGGCACATTCATTGCAGCCTGTGTCACATCCGCACCCATCCCTTACTGACAGGTATGGCAGAAGACCCTTATCCCATGGCATGAGATAAGTCTCCATCTTTTTAGCAGACTTGCAGCTACTTTATAATCTAATCTTAGTGGCAGTAACAGCACAATAATAATGTTCCCAGCCGGGCGCGGTGGCTCAAGCCTGTAATCCCAGCACTTTGGGAGGCCGAGGCGGGCGGATCACGAGGTCAGGAGATCGAGACCATTCTGGCTGACACGGTGAAACCCCATCTCTACTAAAAAATCCAAAAAGTAGCCGGGCGAGGTGGCGGCCGCCTGTAGTCCCAGCTACTCAGGAGGCTGAGGCAGGAGAATGGCGTAAACCCGGGAGGCGGAGCTTGCAGTGAGCTGAGATCCAGCCACTGCACTCCAGCCTGGGTGACAGAGGGAGACTCTGTCTCAAAAAATAAAAAAATAAAAAAAATAATGTTCCCAAAGCTATTTGATAGGTTATCCTGCTTAGAATACCTTTTTTTATGGGAAGAAAGATTATTATAAAAGGAAGTGAATTATTAGTGTCTTTTATTTTAGTTCCAGTAGTAAACAGTTTTAGTTAATTCTTTGTTTAGTAAAGTTTTTAAGACAGCTTTTTGAGAAATAATTTACATACCATAAAATTCATCCATTTTACAGTTGAATGAGTTTTATTACTTTTTTTCTTTAATCTTGTTTCAGACCCTGATTTTTTAGTTCTTATTACATTTTTTATTTCTTTTTAAAATCTGTTTTCAGAAGTTGAATGAGTTTTAATAGATCTGTGTAAGTTGTACAGCCCTCACCAAATTCAGTTGTACAATACCTCCGTCGTCCCAAAAAGTTCCCTCATGCCCCTTTTTAGTCGATCCCTATTCTCTTCCACCCCAGCCAACCACTTAAGATCTGCTTTCTGTTGCTATAGTTTCATCTTTTCTAGGATTTTATTATCAATGGATTCATACAGTCTGTAGTCTTTTATCTACATGGTATGTTGTTTTTGAAATTCATCCATATTATATATCAGTAGTTCATTCCTCTTTATGCTGAGTAGTATTTCATTGTATGGATATACCACATGTGTTTATCCATTTGCCAGTTGACATACACTTGGGTTGTTGCCAGTTAGGGGCCATTATGAATACAGCTGCATTTGTTCTCAAGTCTTGTGTGGACATGTGTTTTAATTTCTCTTGGGTATATACATAGGCATGGAATTGCTAGGTTAAATGGTAAGTGTGCCTTTAACATTTTAAGAAACTTCCAAGATCTTTTCCAAGCTTATACCATTTTATATTCCCATTAGCAATGCATTAGGGTTCCAGTTTCTTCCTATTCTTGCCAGCATTTAATATTGTCAGCCTTTTTAACTTTAGGTATTCTAGTGGCTGTGTAGTAGTATCTTATGGTATATTAATTTGTATTTCCCTAATGACCAATGATGTTGAACATATTTTTTATATGTTCTTTGGTCACTCATAGTATCTTCTTTTATGAAGAGTCTGTTCCCACTTTAAAATTTTAACCATGTTGCAAAAAGATTCACAGAATTGCCATCTTAATATTGTAATTCTTTATTTAGGTGTTTAATTTCTCGGCCACATTTTAAATTTTCAATGCATATCTTGTTAAATTTATTCCTAAATATTTTAGTTTGTGATGATATTGTGAGTGGAATTTAAAAGTTTTATTTTTAGATTTTTTTTTTTTGCTACCACTTAGAAATACAATCTTATATCTTTTTTTTTTTTTTTTTTTTTTTTTTTTTTTTTTTTTTTACTGCAGTCTTGCTAAATTTAACTTGTTAGCTCTCAATTCTTTAGGATTTTCTACATCCATGATCATGTCATCTGCAAATACAGTTTTACTCCTTTCCAATCTGTATGCCTTTTCTTTTTCTTGCTTTATTGCACCTCCAGCATGATGTTGAATAGAAGTGTTGAGTCATCTTGCATTTTCCTTGATCTTAGGTAGAAAACATTGCATTTCATCACTAAGTATGATTCAGCTATAGATTTTTCATAGCTGCCCCCCACAGGTTGTAGTTGATTAACACATTCTAGGAAAACATGGGAAATGTTCAAATATGTTCACCAAAAACAGATGATGATTTAACTCATGGTAGGCTACCATGTAGCCTATAATTGGTCAACAAAGCTGTGTTTTAAAGAGTTTTGCCATCCCATAGACTCTTTTCTGTTTGCAGATGAAGCATATTCCTGTGTTGTTAGTCATATGTCACGTGTGTGTCTAGCTAGAGTGGTAAAAACCTGCACCCTGAGCTTGGCCCTCTTATTTTAAACCAGTATCATAAGAAACACCCCAGATAGCTGTCCTGGGCTGTACTCACTTGAGTTGATGAAAGCAAGCCACACTGAGAGATGGTTAGAAATGCTTTGTTTGAATTAAAGGCTAAATCATGAAAATTTGTGTGTAGATAATAGAAACACACACCACCGGAATTAGAAGGAGCCTTAGTAATCATTTAGTCTCATCTCCTTTTTTTTTTTGTTTTTTTGTAATAAATGAGAAAACCAAGATCGGAAAGGTGGTCCCTCACCTCATATCACACCTGTGTGCTAAATAGTGGTATTCCATGTACTAAACTTCAAGGCCTGCTGAAGAGTTTCTGCCCAGGGACCCCTCATGCCAGTACCTTCTCCTCCCTTCCTTCAGCTTAGGTTTCAGGCACACTCACTGCACCTCCCTGTCACATCTTCCTGCCCTGTATTCTCCATTGAACCCAGAATATCTCTTCTGAAGTACCCATATTTCTTGGTCTTTCTTCCCAATTCACCAGACTCTGTTAACTTCTTCTTGTTAGTTCAGTTTCTAAAACCTTGCCCAGGACTTGGGGACCCTGTATGGAGCCTTTGCAGTAAAACCAGCAGTAAAACCACCAAGTAAGGCCAGTTACGGCAAACACACACACACACACACACACACACACACACACACACACACGCGCGCAAAGTAGTTAGTAGTCAAAATAATCGGATTTTTAAAAATGTTTTCTTTCAGATTAATAATAAATTACTCATGAAGTTTTACCAAAGACATGTCCTTTCCAAAGCCTTTAATGTGTAGTTAAAACCAATTTATGTTAAGCACATTGTATGCAAATACCTGCTACTAGGTACTGTTAGTCACCCTAATAGATTCTTCCTGTAATTCCCCTTTTTTTAAGTTTTTATTTCCATAGGCTACTGGGGAACAGATGTTGTTTGTTTACATGAGTAAGTTCTTTAATGGTAATTTGTGAGATTTTGGTGCACCTATCACCCAGGCAATATACACTGCATCTTATTTATAGTGTTTTATTCCTCACCCCCTTCCCAGTCTTTCCCCCTGAGTCTCCGAAGTCCATTGTGTCGTTCCTATCCCTTTGCATCCTCATAGCTTAGCTCCCTCTTAGGAGTGAGAACATCCGATGTCCTGAGTTACTTCACTTAGAATAATAGTCTCCAGTCTCATCCAGGTTGCTGCAAATGCCATTAATTCATTCCTTTTTATGGCTGAGTAGTATTCCATCATATGTATACACACACATATATATACATACACACCACAGTTTCTTTATCCGCTTATTGATCGATGGGCATTTGGATTGGTTCCATGTTTTTGCAGTTGCAAATTGTGCTACTATAAACATCTGTGTGCAAGTATCTTTTTTGTATAATGACTCCTTTTCCTCTGGGTAGATACCCAGTAGTGGGATTGCCGGATCAATGGTAGTTTTACTTTTAGTTCTTTAAGGAATCTCCACACTGTTTTCCATAGTGGTTGTACCACCAGCAGTGTAAAAGTGTTCCCTGTTTACCACATGCACACCGACATCTATTATTTTTTGATTTTTTTGATTATGATCATTTTTGCAGGAGTAAGGTAGTATTGCATTGTGGTTTTGATTTGCCCTTCCCTAATCATTTAATGATGTTGAGAATTTTTTCATATGTTTGGCCATTTGTTTATCTTGTTTTGAGAATTTTCTGTTTTGTTCTTAGCCCATTTTTTGATGGGATTTTTTTCTTGTTGATTTGTTTGAGTTCATTGTAGATTCTGGACGTTAGTCCTTTGTCAGATGTATAGATTGTGAAGGTTTTCTCCCACTCTGTGAGTTGTCTGTTTACTCTGGTGACTGTTCCTTTTGCTGTGCAAAAGCTCTTTAGTTTAAGTCCCAGCAGTTTATTTTTGTGTTTATTTCATTTGCTTTTGGGTGCTTGGTCATGAAATCCTTGCCTAAGCCAATGTCTAGAAGGGTTTTTCCAATGTTATCTTCTAGAATTTTTATAGTTTTAGGTATTGGATTTAAGTCTGTAATCTGTCTTGAGTTGATTTTTGTATAAGGTGAGAGATGAAGATCCAGTTTTATTCTCCTACGTGTGGCTAGTCAATTATCCTAGCACCATTTGTTGAAAAGGGTGTCCTTTCCCCACTTTTTGTTTTTGTTTTGTCAAGGATCAGTTGACTGTAAGTGTTCGGGTTTATTTGTAGATTCTCTGTTATTTTCCATTGGTCTGTGTGCCTTTTGTTATGCCATTACTATGCTGTTTTGGTGACTCTGGCCTTATAGTTTAGTTTGAAGTCAGATAATGTGATGCCTCAGGATTTGTTCTTTTTACTTAGACTTGCTTTGCATATGTGGGCTTTTTTTTTTTTTTTTTTTTTTTTTTGTGGGGGTATCCATGTGAATTTTAGGATTGTCTTTCTAGTTCTGTGAAGAATGATGGTGGTACTTTGATGAGAATTGCACTGCATTTGTAGATTGCTTTTGGCAGTATGGTCATTTTCACAATATTGATTCTACCTATCTATGAGCATGGGATGTGTTTCCATTTGTTTGTGTTGTCTATGATTTCTTTCAGCAGTGTTTGTAGTTTTCCTTGTAGAGGTCTTTCATCTCCTTGGTTAGGTGTATTCCTAAGTTTTCATTTTGGTGTGTTTTGTTTTGTTTTGTTTTGTTTTTGCAGCTATTGTAAAAGCAGTTGAGTTCTTGAGTTGAGAGCTACTGATTTGTGTACATTAATTTTATATCCAGAAACTTTGCTGATTTATTTAATCAGTTCTAGGAGCTTTCTAGAGGAGTCTTTAGAGTTTTCTAGGTGAACAATCATATCATCCATCAGCAAACAGTGACAGTTTGACTTCTTCTTTAACGATTTGGATGCCCTTTATTTCTTTCTCTTGTCTGATTGCTCTTTCTAGGACTTCCAGTACTATGTTGAAGAGGAGTGGTGAGAGCGGGCATCCTTGTCTTGTTACAGTTCTCAGAGGGAATGCTTTCGACTTTTACCCATTCAATATTATGTTGGCTGTGGGCTTGTCATAAGATGGCTTTTATTATATTGAGCTGTATTCCTTCTATGCTGATTTTTGTAAGAGTTTTAATCATAAACTGATGCTGGATTTTGTTGAATGCTTTTTCTGCATCTACTGAGATGATCATGTGATTTTTGTTTTTAATTCTGTTTGTGTGGTATATCCCATTTATTGACTTGAGTATGTTAAACCATCCCTGCATCCTTGGTATGAAACCCACTCGATCATGGTGGATTGTCTTTTTGATATGTCGTTGGATTTGGTTAGCTAATATTTTGTTAAGGATTTTAGCATCTATGTTCATCAGGGATATTGGTCTGTAGTTTTCTTTTTTGGTTATGTCCTTTCCTGGTTTTGGTATTAGGGTGGTACTGGCTTCATAGAATGATTCGGGGAGGGTTTCCTCTTTCTCTATCTTGTGAAATAGTGTCAATAGGATTAGTACCAATTCTTCTTTGAATGTCTGGTAGAATTCTGCTGTGAATCTGTCTGGTCCTGGACCTTTTTTGTTGATATATTTTTAATTAGCATTTCAGTCTTACTGCTTGCTATTGGTCTATTCAGGGTATCTAATTCTTCCTGATTTAAGCTAGGAGGGTTGTGTCTTTCCAGGAATTTAATCATCTCGTCTAGGTTTTTCTAGTTTATGTGCCTAATGGTGTTCATAGTAGCCTTGATTGATCCTCTGTATTTCTGTGGTGTCCGTTGCAGTCTCTCCTGTTTCATTTCTTATTGAGCTTATTTGGATTTTCTGTCTTCTTTTCTTGGTTAATCTTGCTAATGGTCTATCAATTTTATTTAGCTTTTCAAAAAAACAGCTTTTTGTTTCATTTATCTTTTGTAATTTTTTTTGTTTGTTTCAATTTCATTTAGTTCTACTCTGATATTGGTTATTTCTTTTCTTCCTCTGGGTTTGTGATTCCCTCTTAAGAAGTACTTCTAAGAAGTGTGGGCCTCAGCCCAGCACTTTAGAGTTCTTCTTTAGAGAGTAAAAATGCAGTTCTTTAGGTAATTTGAATGTACCCCCAAGTTAGACCATACTACCTGTACATTTAATAGATTCATTTGTTCATAGGAAACACCAAGGTAATTTAGAACCAAAGAGAATTACTGGAAATTGCAAATGAGTAGTACCCACATCAATGAGGTTTCATATCAGTTCCAGTCACTTCCATTCTCTCTCAGAGATTTATACCTTGTGGGTGTATAACACATGCCTTCCTCCCACTGTTCTCCCCTTCCCTGCCAGACAAAAAATCCTCAGCAGGCACGAGTACATGATGGCTCTGTAACTTACCACAGCCCCTATTGGAGTATGTGGCCTGTAGTGGCTGTCCAGTCAGTGGTGACCAATAATGTACAAGAAAAAATTGAAAGTCCAAGAAATGTGGTGTTCTCATGAGCCTGCTGGTTATGATTAGCGGAAAGCCTTTTTGGAATAGTGTTTGAAGGCAGACCCAACCACAGCTGACTGGGAATATTTCTGGGCCAGTAGCCATGTAAATTCTTGAGGTCCAGGGTACACGTGCAGCCTCAGGATTTCCCAGTGAATTATGGCTGAACGAATAAGATCCAGATGGATTGTTTCCCCCTTTACCACTAAAAATTGGTAGAGGAGGAAAATAAATCAGACTAGACATATATACTGTCAGATAGGGTAGTGTGCTTGCTTGCTTGAATTAAAATTATTTGGTATGCTTATGAGTTTAATTAAATAATTCAACTTTGGGGAAGGGTGTATTTGCACGAATAAAACCTGTGTTTTTGTTAGTACTTGGACATGAATAAGATGGGTTCTGTGAGCCAGGTGTGGTAGCTCACACCTGTAATCCCAACACTTTGGGAGCCAATGTGGGAGGATTGCTTGAAGCCAGGAGTTCAACACCAGCCTGGACAACATAGCAAAAATCCATCTCTACAAAAAAATAAAATTAGCCTAGTGTAGTGGCATGTGCTATAGTCCTAACTACTCAGAATCTGAGGCAGAGGAATTGCTTGAACCTAGGAATTTGAGACTGCAGTGAGCTGTAATCATGTCCCTACACTCCAGACAAGGTAACAGAGTGAGACCCTGTCTCATAGAAAACAAAATATATGGGTTCTTCGGAGGTCACAGACCTACTGTGTGTAACCACACTAGTCTCTGATTCCTGCATAACAAACCTGCCATTCCTTGACATATAATCCAAGCAATTAAGGGATATTAGAAGCCATCCATCCGGTGCCAGTCCAGACCCGTAAACTGGCGCTGCATAAACCCCATCATCAGCAGTTTCCTGGCAGGAGCCCCACTGTGTACATCTGCATGGAGGGAGTATGGCATCTCCTGTTGCTGGGCAGCTTAGATTGACTAGATGCTTCCTCTACTCAGCTTAAACTGGCCTCCCACTAGACCACATACTCATTCCCCTCACTCTGCCCTCCAGAGCAATCTGTCACAAATCCTCTTCTTCAAACCTGTTCACAGATTTGAGCACTGTGGTGTGAACTTTCCAGCATCCCAGCTCCGCCAGTAACAAATTCATTCTCGAGACCACAGAACTGATATTGGAGCATCAAGGACAGGGTCAGAAACAGGATTGCCGGGCTGGGCTCAGTGTTTGTCTCCACAGTTTTTCTCAGCTGAGGCCCTCACAAAACCTGTTGTCTTTTTTAACAAAATCTTTCATCTGGTGATCTCCTCTGAGACAACTCAACAGTCTTCTCTTTTGTGGAGTCCATGATTGGCCTCTGTTTATAATACATGTCTCAGAGCATATTGAAATTATCTGTTTACATGTCTGTCCGTTCTCCAGACCATGAGCACTTAGCGATACTCTTCTGCGGTTCTCGGCTCTTACTGCAGTGCCTGGTGTGTGGTGATACTTTAATAGACACTTGAATACACTGTGAGATCCCTGCATCTTGCAGTTGTGATCTTCTGGGTGAAGGAAGAAGAGGAATAGCTGTATTGAACAGCTACTATATCCTGGGTACCTGTACTTGAGTTATATCATTTGACTCTTAAGAGCATTGTTGGACAAATGGTACCTCCTTTTTTACAGAGTTGAAAACTGAAGCTTTGAAGCTTAGAAATACGAAGGTAGCACCTGGGATTTGAGCCCAGCTCTTTTGAGCTCCCAGAATCCCACCCCTTTCTCATATCCCCAAGCTGGCCCATGGGGTCCCCAAAACAGTGAGGAGAGGACTACAGCATTAACTGTCCATATTTTCACCCATATAGAATTTAGCCCATTCCTTAACCACTTTCCCATTTCAGAGATGCTTTTTATTGAATGGTAAAAATGTATGCACCTGACTGTGAGAACCACTTAAGATGGGGTAATGAGTCATCCAGTGCACTGTGTTTTGTTGTGTCCCATATGCCACATCTAGATCAGATGCTTCTGGAAAACCGGCTCCACAGCATGGCCACCTTTTGGTCTCCTGCTGCACCTGGGTAATACGAGACACAGTGGCATTTAATTCTGTTGACATGCACATTCTGTTCTCCTGAGTGCTAATTCATATCCTCATGTTCCTTGAAAAGTTACCTCCTCCAAGATCCCTTATTGGAGTTGACTTCCCCTTGGTGCTCCCGATTTATTACACATCGCTGAATTATATTGATTTTATTTGCAGTTGATATCTTGCTTTGCTCTTGGTGACCTTCAACTATTTTTCTCTGCATGTGTCTCCAACTATCTCAAAAGGCAGAAACTAGTGACTTCTTTTTTTCCCTTCTCCTCCACCCAGTCCCTAGAATAGAGCTCTGTAAACAGTGCACAGGTGACCAATAAATATTTTTGACTCCTTGAGCTTGATAGCTTCTTTCCCTTGCTGGACTGACAGCCCAACACTGGAGCCTGCATCCTTTATTTATTAGATGAGATTTCTATAGCACCTTTACTCTGAGAAGATCAATATCAATGAAGTTTGTTTCTGCTTCTGGAAAGTGCTTTTTACCTAAGCAGACCAAAGTCCTGATAAGATCACATGACAGCCCTTACTCCTCAGCTGCTGGGGCCTGGAGACGCAGACTAAGAAAAGCCTCACCACTTCACGTTTTGCCATCTTGTTGCCAGCCACGAGCCTGAATAAGATTGTGTGCCAGCATAAACTCTAGTGTTGGTGGATACTGTAGTCAGTGTTACAAAAAGAGAGTTTGCATTTGGAGAGCATTGCCATCTTTTGGAAGGCAGACGTGGAGAAGACTGCCTTAGAGGTCAGTATATCTGCCAGTAACCAGATCCCTATGAATGAAGCTTTCATGGGTTGTTGGCTTTCACCAACCTGCCTTATGTCAGGGGGCACTAGAACTGTTCCGTCTCTCAAAGTCATGTTGCTTAGCGAGCTAAGGTTCCTGGGACAGGACCCATGAGGGGCGTGACAGGTGGTACATTCCCAGAGACTCAAAAGGAACAAGCTCTGGATAAGTTGGGAATAAGTGCTGAGAGGTGGCACTCTTAACTATTTGGAAAAGGAGCTAGCAGACTTAAGATCTGGATAGTTGAGACTGACCATGAAATGCTACAGCAAAGTTCAGAGGCAAAAAAAACTGAAAAAGGTGGATGCGTTAGCCCTATAGTTCATTGGAGAACTGCCTAAAATAATTGGATCAACTGGCTTCTCTAAAAAATTTCTCACCTTTCTACATCTCTGTGTTTTGTGCAGGCATCCCCATCCCTAATTCAGGGTTAGACAGAGCTCAGTTAAGAAATGAACACGTGAGGCCGGGCGCAGTGGCTTACGCCTGTAATCTCAACACTTTGGGAGGCCGAGGCGAGCGGATCACCTGAGGTCAGGAGTTCGAGACCAGCCTGACCAACATGGTGAAACCTTGTCTCTACTAAAAATACAAAAATTAGCCAGGCGTGGTGGCACGTGCACCTGTAATCCCAGCTACTCAGGAGGCTGAGGCAGGAGAATCACTGGAATCTGGGAGTTGGAGGTTGCAGTGAGCCACTGCACTCCAGCCTGGGCAACAGAGCAAGACTCCATCTCAATTTAAAAAAAAGAAAGAGGCCGGGCGCGGTGGCTCACGCCTGTAATCCCAGCACTTTGGGAGGCCGAGGCGGGCGGATCACAAGGTCAGGAGATCGAGACCACGGTGAAACCCCGTCTCTACTAAAAATACAAAAAATTAGCCGGGCGTGGTTGTGGGCGCCTGTAGTCCCAGCTACTCGGGAGGCTGAGGCAGGAGAATGGCGTGAACCCGGGAGGCGGAGCTTGCAGTGAGCCGAGATCGCACCACTGCACTCCAGCCTGGGCGACAGAGCGAGACTCCGTCTCAAGAAAGAAAAAAGGAAATGAACACATTTCTGGTGAGCTGTGTAGACAGATGAGAGGTACACACGTAAGAGTTGCTTGGTGTGGACACTTACCAGCATTGCCAAGCTTGGCCTGCCCTTGAGCCTGCAGTCCAGAAGGCTGCCTCCTCTGTGGAGCAGGTATTAAGGCAGTCATAGCTGTGGATTTCCGTTTCCTTTTACTTTTTTGAGAAACAAAAATGGTCACGACAAGTAAAAAGAAATCCATGTGTTGGAGAGAAAAGAGACACAGTAGAGAAGGACTAGAAATGTCTGGAAATGGAGGAGGAGCAAAAATGGAGGTGTGATGGTGGGTGTGGGAAGTCCACTGGCATTGACCTGAGAGTGGTGTTTGGCCACAGCTGCCAGCGCCTGAGGATGCCACTGCTTATTTCCTCTTGAGATTTGAAGGGTGTTCCCTTTCTCTGTTGTTGCCTGTGGAAATGAGAGGTAGAGCCACCTGTACTGTCTAGTGTATTGCTGTACCCCATTACAGTGCCTGTGACACAGTCCAAAGAAGATTACAGGGAAAGTCCCATGTTGCTTTGGATACTTCCTTGTTCATGATCACAGGCCACACCAACTGGTGCACATGCTAAAATGTACAGTGCCTGGGTGGGTGACTGGAAGACAGATGACTCTGGCCTGTGGGGAGTACTGTCTTCCACAGAAGACAGATCTTTGCATGATCCAAGGCAGGCCTGCTTCATTTGCTCTGATGGCTCCTCCAGAAAAGTACCTTGGGGCCGCAAGGGAGCTAGGGATAAGTGTGTTCCATGCCGATATTAGATTTCTTTATTAGTAGTAAATACTTGCTTTCGCTCTAGGCCATAGGGTGGGAGGTGGCAGGCAGTGGCTTCCACAGGCGAAGATGGGTCCTGTGGGTCCAGGAGACAGGCTGGCAGCCACCTGTTTGTGCCCTGAGGACTCTTAAGGGTCACGAGGACACATGCTGTGCACAGCCAGCCACTGTTGTCCACACACTCAGTGCTGTTCTTTCTTGGACCATGGCAGCTGTGAGTCAGCGCACAGTAACATTTGTTTCCCTGAGCTCTGCACTGTATGTTCCAGATTCACCCAGGAAGTGGGGGTCCCAGATTTACAAACTAAAGGGCTAGGTTTATGTTAATACTCTTGCATCAATTAAACTGCTCTTCCCTCGAACTAAGGATTAATTTTCCATGGAATCTGGAGTAACTGGACAAAATACCAGGGTGGAATAGGAAATGGATGTCAGTGGGAATTGTGTGGTTACATTCAGTTCTGCATTGTGTGTACTCCACTCATTTGTAATTATGAGCAACTGCAAAGTTTCAGTTCCAGGAGAGGATCCAGTGCCATCTTGGACGTTTCTGGGTTACTCTAAGAGTGAGCGCAGCAAGTGCAGGCTCCTGTGAATAACGGCAATAGAAAGGCACTATTAGGAAAGTAAACGTGCTACTGCAAAAAACGGGATACACCACAAGCCAGACAGCAGTAATTTTTCAGTTGTGCCCGTGCACTTGTGTTCACCCAGGTAACTGGATGAACTGCATGGTGACGGTGTCCTCTTGTGACGGGGAGGGGCACAGTTACTAGCATTAAATATTGCTAGAAGTAATATTTTTCTGTTTTTCTGTCTTATTGCTAGAAGCAATATTTTTCTATTTTTAATGAGTCAGATGTTTACTCAAATTATTTATTCATTCTGTTCATCTTTATTGAGTTGTAGAGGAAGAGCAAGGAATAAAACTGACAAAAGTCCCTGACCTCTTGGTGCTTTTATTCTTTGGGGGAGAGATGCAGTAAGCAAGGGAACAGATAAACAAGGTAATTTCTGATGGGAGTTGGAGATACGATGTAATAAAATGACAGAGTGATAAGGGAAAGGGGGAGCCGCAAATAGGGAAGGGGGAGGCCAGCACCTGGGAGGACATGAAAGCTGAGCTGAACATAAAAGCTGGGAGAGCCAGCCATTCAGAGAGCTGGGAGAGCAGTGCCCTAGACAGAACAAAGGCCCTGGAGGGAGGAACAAACTTGGTGTATCTGAGGAAGAGAAAGCTGGCCAGCCTGGCCGGAGCACAGTGCAGGAGGAGAGTGGAGACGCAGCAGGCATCAGTCAGGGGCTTGCATGTCTTTGCAAATAATCTGATTATTGTAAACATAGTGAGAAGGCATTGAAGGGTTTTAAGCAAAGGAGTGATCTGACTTAAACTTTAAAAATATTCCCCTGGAGAGCCAGGCACAGTGGCTCATGCCTGTAATCTTAGCACTTGGGAGGCCGAGGTGGGAGTATCAGTTGAGCTCAGGCAGTGGAGACCAACCTGGGTAACATAGTGAGACCTTGTCTCTATTTAAAAAAAAAAAAGAAAGAAAGAAAAAGAAAAAATATATTTCTCTGGGAGAGAAACACATGCTTGTATATGCATTGATGCATGGGCTCTCAAGAATACATAAAAACAGGCAGTGGTGGTGGTTGCTGGAGAGGGTAACTGAGAGAATGGGATGGGAGACTTACTTTCTACTGTATATCATTTTAGGCAATTTGAATTTTTTTTTTTTTTTTTTTTTTTTGAGACGGAGTCTCGCTCTGTCGCCCAGGCTGGAGTGCAGTGGCCGGATCTCAGCTCACTGCAAGCTCCGCCTCCCGGGTTCACGCCATTCTCCTGCCTCAGCCTCCCGAGTAGCTGGGACTACAGGCGCCCGCCACCTCGCCCGGCTAGTTTTTTGTATTTTTTAGTAGAGACGGGGTTTCACCGTGTTAGCCAGGATAGTCTCGATCTCCTGACCTCGTGATCCACCCGTCTCGGCCTCCCAAAGTGCTGGGATTACAGGCTTGAGCCACCGCGCCCGGCCTTGAATTTTTATTATATTCATGTATTACCTTTAAATAGGCAAAGTAAGAATAAACAACTATAAAACAAGTATATCTCAGGTCAGTAATTTTTTTTAAAAAATCCAGAAATTCCTTCCAACTGCTGGGAGGGAGACGGCTTGGAGGGCAGCAAAGGCAGAAGCAGGCAACATGCCTGAGCTGTAGCAGCCTGGTGGAGCCGTTGGCCTCACCGCACTCCAGCCCAGCTGGCTGCCTTTCTCTTCCATCAGCATGGGGAGCTTATTCCTGCCACAGGACATTCGCATGAGAAGAGATGCAGGGCCGATTCAGGACGTTGTTTAGATCTAACCAAACCTCTAATAAAGCCAGTGTGAGAAGTAAAGAGAAGAGAGGAATCAAGAATGAGCCCAGAGTCTGACTCGAACAGCAGCTGGGTGGATATATTGCCACTCACTGAGGCAGAGAAGATGAGGAGATAAACTAATGGAGAGGTCAAAAAGATGAAGAGTTGTTTCGAACATGGTACAGTTGAGATTCCTAGCAAACATTATTCTAGTCAGAAGTGTTTGTCAATTAGGCCATTGGATATCGGGATTTGGATTTGAGAGGAATTCATGGATGGAAATGTAAGTTCAAGAGGCATTAGCATTGATACCCTACTTGGACCTGGAAGAAATTACGTAAAGGAGAAAATGCAGGAGGATGTCATGCTGGGTGATTTTAGAGGAGAAGCCATGAAGGATTCCAAGGAGCAGCAGTTGGTCAGGTGGGAAGAAAGGAGTGTGACATCACAGAAGACGAAAAATAGAAGTTTTTCAAGAAATGGAAAAGTGGACAAATGCTGTAGAGGTTGAGGTGAGGATATTGGATTTGGCCCCTTGAATACCCGATTGGCCTTTGCTTGCTCCCTAAGGTTCAGAGAACACAGTCTTTCTGTACCTAACCTGTCATTCCTTTACCTGACCAAAATATTTTGAGTGAACCAAGCAGTATTTTAGGGATAGAGGATATGTGATAAATTACAGAAGCATGGTACTTGATTTTATGAAATCTAGCCAAGGAGACAAGTTAAATGAACAAATTCCACAAATGACACTAAATTAAAATTGTGACTAGTGATTGAAGGGAAAGTTCAAGATGCCTTGAAAGCATCCAGCTGGGCCCTAACCTAGTCTGAGGGTTCAGGAAGATCTTCCTGAGGAAGTCATTGAAGCTAAGGCCTGAATAACCAAGAATTTCATTTGGAAGTTGGTGTGTCTGGGACACAGAATGCAAAGGAATAAATGGCACAAGGGGAAGCGGCAGCCAGTGTTGAGATCATGCTTCAGTGAGGAAGTTTTTACTGTAATCAGTGGGGAACCATTAAGTAAAGGAGCATGGTAATCACAGACAGGGCTGGATCTCATCATCTCATCACGTTGGCTGCCCTGAGGAAGGTGGATTTGATGTGGGGGCGGCCACCTAAAGGAGGCTATTGCAGTAGCCTTGGAAAAAGATACTGGTGGCTTTGACTAGGTGGTGGCAGTAGAGAGGGCAAGAAGTAAATGGATTTGATTTTTGGAAATCATATCCACAGGACTCGGTAATTGAATGTGAACAGTAAGGAAGATATCAGTGATGACTCCAGGTTTGTGTCATGAGCCACTGGCTGCATGGTGGCCCTATTCTCTTAGAATGGGAGACACTGAAGCAGCAGCAGATTTGTGAGGAAGTAGCAAGTGTCCTATGTTAGACATCTCAAGTCTGAAATACCTGAGATGCCAAGTAGATAATTGAATGCACAGATAGGGAGCTCCAAAGAGAGGTCTGGGGCAGAGAGAGAAATTTCAAAATTGTTAGCATACATAGTTAGAATTTTAACCTTGAGGAAGAGTGTAGGATTAAGACAGAAAGAAGGTCCAGCACTGAATAATGCTAATATTTCAAGGACAGCAGACGAAGAGCTATCAGAGAAAGAGAAGGAAAACAAGGTAAGCAGGTGTCACAGAGCCCACGGGAGTAATCAGCTTTCTAGAGGTTCTAAGTGAGAATTGAAAAGGGTCATTAGATTTAGCGATTTTCAGGCTCCATTTATGGGGTGTTTTGTTTTCTGTTTTGTTTTGAGACAGGGTCTTGGTCTGTTGCCCAGGCTAGAGTGCAGTGGCTCGATAACGGCTCACTGCAGCCTTGACTTCCTGGTTGCAAGTGATCCTTCTGCCTCAGTGCCACAAAGTGCTGGGATTACAGACATGAGCCACCATGCCCAGCCGTTCATGGGGTGTTTTTTATACCCAAATTGTAACCATTAGGTGAAGTCGTCATATCTGAGCCCCCTCTCCTACACCCCCAGTGAAATGGAGCTGGGCTATGGGGTTATTAATACCTTCCACACAGGAGATCTGTAGAGTCCTTTAGTGGGCTGTCCATTCAGTAGGGCTTTCACTATAGTGTGCAGTCTGACTTCAGATTTGAACTCATGTCTGCAGAAAATATTTTTCTGACACTGAATAAGCCTCTTCCCCTTCATGGGAGTTGTTTGTAAATAAACTAACTTTATGGAGAATCAAGAAGCCAGCTTCTCTGCCCGTCCCCACCCCCACCCCCACCACACAGTCTTATAACAGTGGACAGCAGACATTGTAGGACTTGTGACTTTGCAGTTCAGATTTTGTGGAAACGGCAAAAGCATGCTTGTACTTTTAACTCCTCTGAATGACCTTTTTGAGTTATCGTGGTGAAAACAAGAAGCCCTTAGAGAAACTTCATTCTTAACACAAGCACATAAAACAAGTGCATGTAACGCTGGCACAGTTTGGGTGAAAACGTAGATTGTTTGCAGAATGTCTACAGCCCATTCCTTTCTCCTGCTCTTCCTTTCACCACAGCCCCCGGCCTGACAGACTCGGGGAAGTAGACATGAGGCTTTTCAACAAATAGTCAGTACACGACCAAACTGGGCAACACATGCTCTGCCTCTGTTTGTGACAGTCTTGCAGAACACTCAGCTGTACCTGTGGAGATGCCTCTGCCAGGGCAGAGAAGCTCCTCCCTGATGTCCTTGGAAAGTTTCTGTATCCCTTTCATGGTGTCCCTAACCACTGAGTGCTTTCCAGCCTGCACTGTGTAGTCTTCGTATATTTAATTCACATTTCTCTGAAATTTGCATATCTTCAGAAATTTTTACTGAGCTTGTCACTTAGCATGCATTATAGTCTGTAAAAACAGGCTTGTGGAGGGGGAGAGAGGAAACTTGTACATCATATGTTCAGAGGAAGATTTCCACGTTCATTCTCTTTTGTCAGCAGTGACTTCTCAAAGGAGAATGGAACCAGAATCCAGATGGGGAGGTAAAAGCAAATGGGGCAGAAAAAAGGCTGTGTGAATGGAGGAGGAAGGAACAGACATGATGGGGGAAGGGGGTCTGAGTCGTAATGCCAAGCATGTCAGCTGCACCAGGTAGGGCAAGATGGCAAAAGGGATGACCACACTCTGAAGAATCATCCCAGGACCAACCAGTCTTCCTCGAGCACATGCCGGGTGCGTCACAGGCACGGTGTTCTTTTATGCCCATAACAACCCCATCTTATAGTAGACACAGCTGAGGTTCTTCAGGGTTAAGTGGCTTGCCCTGAGCCAGTAATGTCAAAGCAGCCCTCACTTTACCTGACATAACTGTCAAAGCAGAGCAGCGGGAACCTGAATTCAGTACTTGGGGTCCAAAGCACACACTCCGTGCTGTATTATCCTGAAAGAGAATGTATAGTTCAGCTGTTAAGGGACTTGCTGTGGAAGCAGGGTTGGGACTAAGCTACAGGTCTCTCCTGATTCCAGTTTCTTATCTGTGTACACCCTGTGATCCCAGCGTGTTGATTGAAAGGTCAGTTGGGAAAGATGGGGAAAATGTTCCTTTCTTTTCCAGGTGTTTCTCTGGAGAGAGATGTATGGCATTTATAGTCTGATGCCCCCTGACCACATTGCCACTCAGACATTCTGTGCCTTGGATGAACTGACTCTTGCCTGCAAAGGTGCCTTCAGGGAGGCTAAAC
This sequence comes from Macaca mulatta, assembly GCF_049350105.2. Taxonomy (NCBI): domain Eukaryota; kingdom Metazoa; phylum Chordata; class Mammalia; order Primates; family Cercopithecidae; genus Macaca; species Macaca mulatta. Next base: position 144,081,949 of record NC_133409.1, on the reverse strand, counting down.
TGGCCACAGCTCCGTGGCGAGCCATGTGTCAGGAGCTTGGCAACTGAGTTACCCCCACGGGCCCAGGCTGTGTCCTCAGCAGCTCCTGGATAGAATGTGTGCAGCCTCTTTTGTCATCTCTACTTTAACTTTGGAGCTGGTTTTTTAGGAGACTGCTCTGTCTGAGAAGATAATGTTTTAAAAGATTGGGAAATGCTGAAAGAGAAGGCCAAACAAATCAGGAGCCTACTGAAAGGAGAATAAGATCATTCCCAAAACCGAAGTTTCTTACCAGCACAGCACTCTTCCCCTGAGAGCCGCGTAGGGGCTGGAGGAGGTGGAGGGGCCTGCCAGGAGTGCAGGTGCCTCCTTATGGGGTTTTGGACCCCAAAGACTACCCCAGGTACCAAGTGGTTAATGCCACCTGCTTTCAGCTACTGAAATGAAATGATGTTTGAAAGAGCAAGTCATTTCATTATTCTTGTGACAAAAACTGCCTTGAGCCATTTTCTCTTAGTTTTTAAATATATGTTCATCTCCAGATAAAACAGACTAGCATATGAGCCTGCAGCCAGCCCCTGTCTCCTCGTATGCTGGGCATTGAAGGGCTTGCTTGGAGGAGAGTTCTCATAAGTCACAATATCTTTCATGGTATGGGCCTCCTAACCCCCTACCCCCTGGGTTGCAAAAATAGCTTTTCCTACATGGAGGCAAGAGTGAGCGATGGGAGGCGTGTTCTCTGGCTGTCAGGTAAAGTGAGAGCTGCCTGAGCTGGGTGATAGAAGGAGACATTACTGGGACGAAACCGATATTCTCCACAGAGAGGAAAGAGGTAATTAGAGCTTTTGCAAGAATGGGGCTGTCTGGAGAAACAATAATAAAGGACATGAACAGTGGTGAATTTTTTTATACTTTTAAAATGGCATGTGTACAAACTGCATGGGGAGCTTCGTTAAGCTGGACTGTGGCACAGTTTTCTTGCCTGCACTGCTGACGGCTTTCTGAGAGTGATGTGACGGCACATGCCAAGGGAGGGCTCTCGATCACCGCTGACGGCGCACAGCTGCCTTATGAGTTCTTTGCACAAGGCTTTTGTATCTTTGCCTCTATCATACTGCTTTTGGTTCTAACATTTAGCTGGCATGTAACTGATATTTTAATTTATGTGGAGGAAAGCAGATGATTGCTTCTGTTCTAGAGCTGTCTCGATATGATTTAGTGTTTCTTATGAAATTGTTGAGGAGGAGCGTGGGCTTTTCTAAATTGCAAGTTTTCCTTCTCTTTGAAAAGCAGACAGACCGATGCCCAGCTTGTTGATTCACGGTGGGTTTGGTCCCAGCACCCCGGGCAGCTGACTTCTGTCCATCCACGGGTTCTCTTCTCAGCCCAGCAGAGCACTATGTCAGCCAACTCAGCAGGCTGGGATCCAGTTCTGTGTGTTGGAGTCTAATGATTTTCCCCTTACCATGCAAAGCCAGGGATGGAGGAGAATGTAAAGCAGATGCATTCCATTCCCGAAACACCTGCAGCTGCTTTGCCTGTACCCTGGCCTGATGAAATAAAATGCATTTAGATCCTTTAATATAATACATTTCTGTGCTACAAATTCTGCCTTGGGCATTAGGTCAGCGGATGTGGTATAATCCCCAGATTGCTGCTGGTGGGAGTATAAATGGCTAATGCTTTACAACAAGCTTCCCTGTAACCACCTGCTGTTCCCAACGTGTACTTACATAAGAGCTGTGAGGCCAGTGAGCTGTCCTGACCCAACACGTGTACTTACATATGAGCTGTGAGGCCAGTGAGCTGTCCTGAGCTTTAAACAGTTGTTACTTTGCTGGAAAAAAATGATTTTTTAAAAAATACGGTTGCTTGATCATTTAAGGAAGATGAGTCAGGGATATTTGTCATTTATTTTTGAAATAGACACTTTAGATGCCAAGTGGTACCTATTAATGAGTTGAGATTTGGAGGGTCAACTCAGGATGCTTTGAGAGGTCTTGGTAGCTTCTATCTGCTGGAGCTCATGTGCATCCACAGGAATAGTCTCTGATTTACCACAGAACCAGATATACCTGCCGGGGCCCCATCACTGTGCTGCCCCCAGCACAGGCTGGGGGGTAGGGAGCAGGTGCCTCTGTGCAGACAGCAGCATGCTGCCACCTCAGGCTGCACACCAGCAGAGCGTGTTACAGTACCTCATCCCCAAGGCTCATCAGCATTTTTAGGTCCTCCTTCAACTTTTGACAATTTGAAATTTAAATGAGCAAGGAAGTGTAAAACATTTGCAAATGAGGTAAAAACACCTGAGCAGCTGGAGCTGCAGCCCTCCCTGGTCTATGGCTGTAATAAAACAGCCACTTGAGGGAGCTTCCAAGTGAAGGGATCTGCAAGAAAGCAAATGTTTAATTAATTATAGTCCAAAAGTATCCAGAGCTGCCCAGTTTTGCCAACTTGAAATAATTATTTTTACTTCAAGATAAAGCCAATAAGCAACATTTCTGTCTGGCACCGATTGAATCAAAATGTCAAGGGCTCAACTTTTGTGACTTTCAGCATCACCTTCTTTGTCTCCCTCAGGAAATTCTGTGTAAATGGACAGTTCTAACACCTACCCAATTCTTAGGAATTGGAGGGAAATGCTGGTCTGTAGGGTCCAGGGGCCTCAGCCAAGGGTAGAGGCCTCACCTCAGGCAGGATGTAAGGTGGGCTCCTTCCCTCTGCCCTCCAGCTCCTGCTCCACCCGCCTCCCCAGGCCCCTTATAGCAGCCATTCCCTGTGGCCACTGGGGGAAGGGAACCCGCTGACGCTACTTGACTTGGTTCAGCTGCCCTCCGTGCCTAGCCTGCCAGCATTGCGAGAGGTAAAGAACGCAGAACACAGCCCCACCTTCTAGGTTGAGTTACACCTTGGAGTGTTCCTTTTGATTGATGTTGATTTTTGTATATAAGTGAGTGAGATGTTGTTACAATTTTCACAGCACTTAGAACAAGGTGTTGGATGTTGTGGCACCTTTGCCTAATGATGGCATTTGTGCAGATTGTTCTCAGTCACGTAGGTTTAGTCTCAAAACACCCACACCTACTCCCTGTGTAGACAAAGGTGAGGTGTAGCTGTGGATGAGAGATCTGAATGAATTGTATCCACTTCACATGTTAGCTTTAAAAGCTGTAGGGTCATGTTAGAAGTTTGGTTCCCGCCAAATGAGCAGTTTTAGAGCTCTGCGTGTCAGATTTTTATGGGTCTTGGGAAAATGCTCCTCAGTTCCGTTTTCTGCTGGGAATGTGTTTCTAAGGCCCTTTAGGTGTTGGGCATCTTCAGGTTTCTGTGGCACATGGGTCTTTAGGGCCATAGGCCCCATTTCCGCATCAGGAGGGCTGAGTCCAGATGTGCTGGTTTAATATTTTACGAGTGGCCTCCATTGAAATACCTGTTCTCCCGAGAGAGGTGTCCCTACCCCCCTGCCTCTCTGTTTCTGGTGAGTGAGCTGAAAACTGCCTCCTGCATTTCTCATTCACATGGGATTCTTTCAGGACAGAGCTTTAGATAGGTCTTGAATTGTGTTTTTGCCTTTTGCTATGATCTTGTGTCTTTGGTAGTGACAGTCAGGGAAGTGATTGCTCTACCCTCGTCACTTGCTGTCCACAGCCACAGGCTTGGGCAGGGCCCCAGGATCATAGCCTTAGGTGGTTCAGCCACTGTGACTATCTGGACAGGCATCCTCTTCTTCCGTTCCAGTTCCATGTGCCCCCTCTCGATGCTGTCTGCTCACTTGAAGGAGGTCTTCTCAGATGGTAGGTGTAGCTGGTGGAGACCCTGGGGAGACCTTCCCCTCAGATCACAGGGGGTGACTGGTACTACCTGCTATGGTTGGGCCTCACTAGTCCTGCTCTCCTTCTTCCCATGCTAAGGGCGGCCTGTAAGAAGCCAGGATGGTGGCAGGCAGAGAGGCCTCAGTCCAGAGGGCCATGGAAAGTGGAGTCATGGAGCACAGTGCCTGCAGAGCTGCTGTTTCACCCTCCCTTTGAAGTCAAGGGCTCATCCCATATTGCTCTTCAGTGCCAGAAAGCAAAGGGACGCCCATACAAGTTCTTGAGTGTTTTGTGCAGCTTTACTGAACACAACTCAGGTATCCTTAAGGAAGCTCTGCAGCTTCCTCCTGGACCAGTATTTCATGAAAATCCAGTAATCCTGCGCTCAAAGGAGCAGGGTAGCCAGTCATGTGACTTGGCAGGGGAAAGGGATATGGTTAAACCACATTTAGCAGGCAGATTACATTTTCAACCACTTTGCCATGACTCCCCCTCTCTTTTTGGGGGGTGAGCATCCTTTTAACCATATTCCCCATCCCTTATCGTCCTTTATCCCTTCAAAGCACCAAATGATATATAGCTACAGTAAGCAAAAATCTGTTGAAATGTTTTTAAAATTACATGCTACTGAACAATAGGGGCCATAAGGAAAATATAGATATGGGAATGCATGTATGTAAATGAGTCGGTGAATTTGATTTTTTTTATTTGTACAAATTTATGGGGTACATGAGAAATTCTGTTACATGTATATAATGCATGTGATCAGGTCAGGGTTAGGGTGTCTGTCACACGAGTACAGTACATTTTTGCTAAGTATAGTCATCCTACTCCACTATCTAATATTGAATTTATTCCTTCTGTCTTACTATATGTTTATACCCTTTAGTCCACTTCTCTTCATCCACCTCCCTCCCCACACTCACCCTCCCAGTCTGTGTCTTTTCACTCTCTACCTCCATGTGTTTAAATTAGTTAGCTCCTGAATATAAGTGAGAACATGGGATATTTGCCTTTGTGTGCCTGGTGTATTTCACTTAAGATAATGACTTCCAGTTCTATCCATGTTGCTGCAACTGACATGATTTCATTCTTTTTGACTGAAGAGTACTCCTTTGTGTATATATACCACATTTTTTTAATCCATTCATCCCTTGATGGACACTGAGGTTGATTTCATATCTTTGCTTTTGTGAATAGTGCCACAATAAACATGCGAATGCAGGCATCCCTTTGATGTATTGATTTTTTTTCCTTTGGGTAGATATCCTGTGGTGGGATTGCTGGATCAAATGATAATTCTTAGTTTTTTGAGAAATTTGCATACTGGTTTCTATAGTGGCTTTCCTAGTTTACATTCCCACCAACAGTGGGAGTTCTTTCTTCTCTGCATCCTCACTAGGATCTGTTATTTTTTTTGTCTTTGTAACAATAGCCATAGTGACTGGGGTAAGATGATATATCTCATTGTGGTTTTGATTTGTATCTCTCTGATGATTAGTGATGTTGAGTATTTTTTTCATACACCTGTTTACTGTATATCTTCTTTTGATAATTGTCTATTCATGTCCTTTGCCTAATTTTTAATAGGATTTTTTTTTTCCTGTTAAGTGCCTTATGTACTCTGGATATTAGTCCTCTGTCAGATGAATAGTTTGCAGATATTTTTTCCCATTTGGCAGGTTTTCTCTTTGCCCGGTTGATCATTTCTTTTGCTGTGCAGAAGCTTTTAGTTAGTTAAGTCTCATTTGTCTGTTTTTGTGTTTGTTGCCTGTGCTTTTGAGGTCTTAGTCATAAATTATTTGCCTAGATCAATGTCCATAAGAGTTTTCCCTAGGTTTTCTTGTAGTATTCTTATAGTTTCAGGTCTTGAGTTGAAGTCTTGAGTCCATTTTGAGCTGATTTTTATGTGTGGTGAGAGATAGGAGTCCAGTCTCACTCTTCTGCATGTGGCAGGCCAATTCTCTGAGCACCGTTTATTGAAGGGGATTTCCTCTCCCCAGTGTAAGTTCTCATTGACCTTGTCAAAGATCAGCCAGCTGTGAATATGTGACTTTATCTGATTTTGATTTTAATATATAACTTTTTAAAATCTGGGGAAAAAAGAAATACATGATACGCTGGGTAATAATACCAGAGCTGCTGTCATAGTTCAGCAGGTCAGTTCTGTGTCCTTAGTGTCTTCATCCCTTCTGGAGGCCCCTGTCCTTGGCCCTCTCTGGAAAGGCCCTTATTGGTTTCTAACAAATGATGTAGAGGAAGTGTTAAGGCTGGCCTAGCTAACACGACTATAAATCCTCTGTGCTCTAAAACTGCTCATCATTGAAATTATGGAAAACAATCTTCTGTAGCAGCCTGGACTCATCTCTCTCCATACCCAGCTTGGATCCCAGAATTCAGTCAGAGAGCAACCCAAAGTCATGACGCTTGCAGCAGTTTCTGGAAACATCTGTGAGTACCAAGAAAAGAGGATAAAGATTCATCCCATCCACCAGTCACTCCCACGCACCTCTGCCTGCCATCCCCTGTATCCAGGACAACCCCCTTCTGACACCAAAATGCATTTCACCATTGGCTGCTGTCAGTAGATAATACCTGCTCAGCATTTGGGACAAGTTCCAGACATAACTTCCTCTTAGTGAATGATCTGACAGGAGAAGGAATTGAGCTTAATTTATGCCACCTAATAACTTCAGTGCAGCTACTTGGGAAGTTAGCCCTCCAGAGTTTCCCCCAAACTTTTCTCCAGTGAATTACAATACCGTATATTCTCATTACTACCAGCGCTGCTCCCAAAATCTATCTGCTGTTTAATAGTTTTTACCTTTCAAAAATACAAGCTGGCTGGGTGTGGATTTTTGAAAACATTCCTCCTGCCTTGGCCTCTCAAAGTGCTGGGATTAGAGGGTGCCTTCTCATCCCAGCAATCCCAGCACTTGGAGAAGTCGAGCCGGGAGGAATGCTTGAAGCCAGGAGTGTGAGACCAGCCTAGGCAACACAGTGAGACCTTGTCTCTACAAAAATAAAATATAAGAAAATAGCTAAGTGTGGTGATGTGTGCTTGTAGTCACAGCTACTGGGGAGGCTGAGGCAGGAGGACCTCTTGAGCCCAGAAGGTTGAGGCTGCAGTGAGCTAGGATCGCACCACAGCACTCCAGCCTGGTGACAGAGCAAGACCCTGTCTCAAAAAAAAAAAAAAAAAAGAAATCTAAGCCAAGTGTCAAGATGTGTCTAACAGGTACACAGAACCTGGGCAGAGAAATAAGGTGTTTTGGGCTGGTAGAGGGAATATCAGGGTAGCTACTGTGATAGAGGGTAAAGGGAATATCAGGTAGCTACTCCCTGGGCGGTAAAGGGAATATCAGGGTAGCTACTATGGGTGTCACTCCCTGTTCCTTCTTCCAGAGGCCTGGGGCTCTCACATCCACCAAGTTGGCTGCTCACTAGCTGGCGGAAGGCAAGCTAAGCAAACATGGAGAAGGGGGGCCAGATGTAGCCTTTGCCTTCCACCCCAGTCCGTCTTTGACTAATGAGGTGTTAAGCTGAGCCAGGAGCCAAGTTAATTCTAGTGGTAATCCATTTCCTGCTGCTTTTATTCAGCCAGCACCATTCATCAGAAGGAGAGGAGAGCCCCTGGGACCTTCTGAATCATCCTAGTATCTTGAAGAAAGGGAAGGGAACGGGCAGCAGGGGTCCACCCACCCCTTATTATAGATGCTGAAAGAACAGAAATATGTCAGGACTTGGTGACAGAAATGTCTGCAGACACATCCTGATGCCATCCTGCTGGTGCCCCTACCCTAAGCCCTGACTGGCAGCAGGTTCTCCCTCACCAGGTAGGCTTTGCTACGAAAAGATGATTTTGCTTGTTAGATGGAGGATGCATATTGAGGCCATCCACGCCTCTGCTGCAAAATCCTTTAGGAGAAAGACAACTGGTATCCAATATCTTCGAGTAATGAACTTATCAGTAAATATAACACATGAGCTCATTAATCTTAACTTTGCTTTTGGACCAAGTGGGAGCTTGGCTTCTCAGGAGACAAAAATTTCATCTCTGTTCTTTTCCTTAAACCCAATCCCAATTTAGAGTCAAACATACTGCCCTGCTCTCCCTGGGAAGCAGTTAATAATGTGTTTTCTCACACAATGGATGGCCCAAGCTCAGCTGGGTCACTCCCAGCCCCCCAGGCTGTGTACATGTCCCCTGCACACAGCCTGGGCTCCAGGCTTCCTAGTAGGGTGTGAGCACCGGCTACATCCTTGAGGCTGGTTGGTCCCCAGCCATTGAGGACACCACACACTCTCCTTCCTTCAGGCTGAGGAATATAGGTGAAGTTAATCTTAGAAGTTAAGGCTATTGAATATTAATCTTAAATCTTAAGGCTATTGAAACTGTTGTTCATCCTGGCCACTTCTTCCTTGCTTGGGCGCTTGCTGCTCTTCTAAAAGCACAGCCTCTCCATCTCTGAAAAGAAGTTGATGTGAGGAGGGATGAGTCAGTTTGCAAGGGCTGTTCTTTATGGCCTGGATGAGGGCTTAAAAGAAAGAAGTCTGAAAAGAGCTGCCGTTGGCTTGGAAAACAAGTGAGGAGAGTGTTTGCCTGGGCAGGCTGCTGTGGGATGCCTGCTGCAGACAGGGGGAGCAGGTTTAGGAATGGATCTGGACTCACCCAGAAGCTTGCTCCTGTGAACCTGATCTAGGCTCACGGGGCCTAGAGGTGTGGTGAGTTAATGCTGATGGGATAAGAAGGTGGTGAGGAGCCAGCCAGCACTGGCAGGTGTCTTCCTAGCCCTGATCTTGTTCTCCCCAGTGTTCCTGAAAGAGACAGCCGGCAGACCCTGGGGACCTCAGACGTCTGTGCTCCACATGCATATCAGCCGCTCTAGAAATTGCCTGGGAAGCGGGAGGGAATGGGTGACACCCTGGTGCAGCTGTGCACCCTGTGTTCTCTGAGCCTGGCTCCTGGCTCCCTGCAGCCCTCCCCTCCTTGTTCCCGGCCCAGAGTGACGTTACCTGTACCAGCTCCCTGCTTGGTAGGCCTCTTGATCTTTCATCACTGGTCTTTTTCTCTTATTTACCAGACCAGTGTCTCCTTCGGATTTCTCTGCTTCAAAAAGAGCCTTGCAGCATCGTGCACTTCTGGGAGGGAAGGACAGTTGGGAGGCCCTGAGTGTGGGGATCTCAACCTTGCCCACCTACCTGGTGAAGTTAGAAGTATCAGGTTCTGGCCGGGCACGGTGGCTCATGCCTGTAATCCCAGCACTTTGGGAGGCCGAGGCAGGCAGATCACAAGGTCAGGAGATGGAGACCATCCTGGCCAACACGGTGAAACCCCGTCTCTACTAAAAATACAAAAAATTAGCCGGGCGTGGTGGCCGGCGCCTGTAGTCCCAGCTGCTCAGGAGACTGAGGCAGGAGAATGGCGTGAAACCCGGGAGGCAGAGGTTGCAGTGAGCCGAGATCACTGCACTCCAGCCTGGGTGACAGAGCAAGACTCCATCTCAAAAAAAAAAAAAAAGAAAAAAAAAAAAAGAAGTCTCAGGTTCCTTGGAGATGGCAATTCGAGCCCAGCATTGCTGTCCTTTCCTCTGTTTCTATCTAATACCTTTTCTAGCACTAGAAATAATCCACTTTCCTTTGAGAGCCCCCACTCATTTGTGGATTGTGGTTTGATCACTCCCACCATCCTCTCTAGCCCCGGCTGTACAGGAGGTGGAATGTCATTTAAGACATAATCATTTCTCCTGCCTCCTAGAAATGGTGGGCATCCTGTGGTGGAAATCACAGTTTTCCTGAGCCAAGCAAAGTGCTGAGCTGACAGCCTGTGCTCTTCCGCCTGCGTGGTGCTGGCGGGGGCGCAGAGCCCACTCATTTCCAAGGAGAGGGCTGTGTCTCACTGCAGCCATCAACTTAGGGTTCTACCCTCAAGGGTCCAGGCAGGGGCAGCCTCTGAGCAGCCACAGCTTGTGAGTTCGGAGGGCATCAGACGGGCTTGAGCAGCTGTGGAATGCGAAGTGCTGACCCTCTTGCTACAGGGTGTGGGTGTTGGAGTGAGCTCTCTGCTGCATCAGGAACCCCTGCAGTGACTGTTGTCCACCCACTGGGATGCCCTTCCATCCTCTGGACAAAGGCAATAGTGAGGCTCTGTGCACTTGGAGGCCACCCTAATACTCTGTTTCCTCTGCTTCTCCCACTGCTGCAGGTTATGTGTTCTGTATGTTACATCGCCTTCCCGAGCAGCACGACTGCACATTTGACCACATGGGCCGCGGCCGGGAGGAAGCCATCATGAAAATGGTGAAGCTGGACCGGAAAGTGGGGCGCTCCTGCCAGCGCATCGGGGAGGGGTGCTCCTGAAGGCCAGGCATGGCCACCACATGACGCTGTTCTTAGTTCACTAATGTTAGCCTTATTTAGGACAAAGTCAGCCAGACACCTTGTACTGGGCACGCGTCAGACTGCAGCCAGTCCGTTTCCTTTCTTTAGCCAGCCATCCTGGTACTGTAGTTTAGGGGTTGATGGTGGTTGAAATTGATTTCTGGCTGGTTACTAAGGTGCCTGCTAGCCATTGTATAAAATTAAAACATGAAGAATATTTTTTTTTGAGCATGGCTAGTGGATTTAAAACAACACATACCTGTCACTGCTGGAGTCAAACTTATAAAAAGCCTTAAGTGGAAAGTGTTCCAGACGGAGACTCTGAGTTAATAGAGGAGTAGAAGCTGGTGTTAAAGTTCCCACGACGCACATGGCTTTGCCAGAAACTCTGTTTAATGTTCGGCCTTTCACCTCTTCACTTATCCTTAGTCCCAGTAGCCAGGATACCTGATGGCCATGTGTGCCTTGGCCACAGGAGGCTGCTGAGATTGGCCACATGGCTGGGCTGGGTGGTGGCCTCACTCTCCCACAGAGCTGGAAATGGGGGGTGGGGGACAGATTCTTATGGAAATTTTTTTACCTGACTTGCTATGAAAAAACTCATCACACAAGAAGAGAAACAGTAACCTCACTTTGAAAATTAGTTCCACTCAAGACTAGTCCACGAACGAGACCCGCCTTTTCTACACAGGATCCAAGGCCACGAGAAGCAGCCAGAGTGCCCTGTCCCCGCCGGCTCTGGTCTGCCATTCGCCAGTGCAGGGATCTGGCACGGACCAGATGCGGCAAATGGCAGCACAGTGCGGTGGCCGGGTCTGCACACTGGCCTCTGCAGCCAGATTTCTATATTGGGAGTTTTTTAAAAAGACATTTCATAGCCAACAAGAATCAGTAGAAGTGCTGGGAGCAGCTAGGGAAGCTGCCGCCCACGGGCTCTGCCCCTTCCAGCTGGAGCCGCCTTTCCTCCAGGGGCCAAGAGGATGATGCCGTGGCCTCCATTCTCGTTTCTATGCAGCCCCATAGTCCAAGGACACCCAGTCCACATCTACCACATAGCAAGTTTAGTGAGGGAAGGCAGCATACATCCCAGGGACAGTGGGTTTGGATCTGTCTAGAACAGCGGTTTGTGGCTGTGGCCCAGCTCCGAGAGTGGTATTTGCTCTGGTGGGTGAGGGCCTGAGGGTGCATTTCTCCACCTGTGCCCCCTCATGTTCACAGAGGAGTTCAGTAGCTGCAGCTGCTCAGGCCAGGTGGGGAAGGGTGGGGGTGGGCCTCATTGCCCCATGTTGGGAAATCACTACCAGTCAGGTGGGGCTGGGGCTGGGGCTGGGGCTGGGGCTGGGGCTGGGTGGACAGGATCAGGATTCTCTTGAAAGCCCAGGCAGGGTGAGCGGTCCCAGTGGTTCTAGGTCCGCATCTGATCCAGGTGGGTGAGGGCAGGAGGCCCCTGCAGAGGCAGCGTGGATCTGCCCACACATAGGCTACTGGAATAGTTTAACCCAGCAACTTTCCTTTTATAAAACAACAAATGGTTCAACTCTGTCTGCAAATTAACAGCTGAACACCTGCAACTGCAAATATTTTTTTGATCCGACGTACTGAAATAGGAAGTCATGCTCTTCCCACCCTCCACCCACCAGAGTGGAACCCGCTGCAAAATCCCCAGCCTTAATTCTTGCTTCAGGACCCAGACCGGTGTCTTGCTCTAGGGCAGCCCAGGGCAGAGGGGCCAGGTCTGCCCAGCGTTTACCACTGCTGTCAAGCCACAGCCCTTGGCCACCATATGGGCCATCCTCAGTGAGGCAGCCCCGCCTAGGCCTCCGCCAAGCTCTGGTCCCGAAGAGGCTGTGCGCTCCCTTCCCGGCTGTCCCCAGGCCCTGCCCACTGCCTGCTGCGTGGAGGCAGCCGTGGGAAGGAGCCCTGGGGAGCCGGCCCAGGGGAGCGAAGCCCATGTTCGCTTCCTGACTTAGAGCTGGGGGGGTGGGGGGTGGGGCTTGTTCCCCTGCAGTATCTGTTCTGTGAAGTTTGTTAAATGTAAGGAAAGCTTAAATTCTTGTATCTTTAAAAGAGAAAATCTTATTTAACCCTTTTGTGTTCTAGATTTACTTACACACATAGCCTAGAGCTCAGTTTTAGTTTTAACATTGTGAAAATATTAAAAGAATCTTGTAACTTTATTCTTTTTTCTCCTGCTGAAAAAAAAAATTAAACCAATCGTATGAAAGTTTCGCTTCCTTGTTTCACCCATTCTCCTAAGTGCCCCCTGGGTTGCTGGGAAAACTGACCCATCTCCCTGGCCAGGGCTGGAAAGAGATGGGGGCCTTGTGTGCAGAGTCCGTCTGCAGTACTTGGGGGCACTCGTCCGGTTAGTGTCCAGGCTAAACAGCCACTTCCTTGCTTTTTGTTGGGGGCCTCTGCCCTGGGCAGCTGCGGGGCTGGCCTTGGGGTAAAGGTGGGTCTGCAGGGCCAAGCCTGTGCCAGCAGCCAGGAGGTTACACACTGGGGGAGATGAGAAAATGAGCCCCAGCCCTGAGGGCCCCAGGCGTGAGTGGAGCGGGTGCTGAGTCTTGAGGGAAGGCAGCATGCCCTAGACCTGAACCCCACCCTAGGAACGGCCTCCAGGATGGATGACGAAGGCTCCCAAAGGCTGGCTTGGAGGGAGGTGTGTGCTGTGGCACTCTTTAGTGTATAGGATGAACTTACTACATTTTTAAATGTTTAAAAAGCATTTGGTAGGATGGGCGCAGTGGGTCACGCCTGTAATCCCAGCACTTTGGGAGACAGAGGTGGGCGGATCACGAGGTCAGGAGATCAAGACCATGGTGAAACCCCATCTCTACTAAAAATACAAAAAGTTAGCCGGTGTGGTGACAGGCGCCTGCAGTCCCAGCTACTCGGGAGGCTGAGGCCAGACAATGGCATGAACCCAGGTGGCAGAGCTTGCAGTGAGCGGAGATCACACCACTGCACTCCAGCCTGGGGCGACAGAGCGAGACTCCCTCTGAAAAAAGAAAAAAACAAAAAACATTTGGCAGGTCAGGGCCGAGGCCCAGGGGTGGGAACTGTCCCCACTACTTTTAGGACAGAGATATTGACCACATAGTTGTCATGAAAGTGCCTGGTGGTGGTGAACAAGCATGTGGGCAAAGGGCAAGAGAGGGCCTTGGTGGCCCGGGTGTGAGGCAGGCCTGCAGGGAGCAGTGGGCTGTGCTCTGCCCACTGGTCCGCAGGAACTGGGTCTGCGTCAGCTCCCTCCTGATTGCTTCACAGAGGATTTTATGCCAACAAAAATCCACAGCAAGAAGAGGGGATGGTGGGAAGACAAGAGAAACCTTCCTGCTGGGTGATGGGAGAAACAGGAAACCATGGGTGGGAGGGGGCCGTGGTCTTCAAGGGAGCCATCAGCAGCACATTCAGGGAGCTGTGAGCAGCCCCTCTAGCCCCAAGAAGAGGGTCTCCAGGAGAGAGGGTCCCACAAACACCCAAGAGAGGCCTGCAGGAGTCTCAAAAACTGGCTTCCTCTGCAGCCATTCTCACAACTACGTGTGGGAAGGCTCCAGGGAGGGGAGGGAGGAGCGACTGGAGAAAGACATGGAGCCTTGGGACCCGGGGCGGACTCGGGGGAAACTCAGCACAGCTCTAGGCCTGCAAGGTGGCCCCATGTCTTGTGAGCACTGGGTCCTGTCAGAGGGCTTGGAGAAGGTCTAAGAATCAGAGATAGATACAGATAATTAAATAATAACAGTGTATTAATGCCTACCAGAAATACGCAGGAAGAGGAGCCGCAGACCCTGCATGACTCAGCTGTGAATAATATTTACATACAAATAATGTGAACACAAATACTAGTGAATATTGCTCTGGTAAATATGTACGCTGGATCTCAGTGGGAGACTGGGAGAGGGAAAGAATGTGCCTGTGTATTGGTGGCAGAGGGTAAGACAGCCAAGTTCTTGTTCTTAGCAGGAAGTCAACAAAGGATGTCCAAAGCTGAAAGCTTGACAGTAGTGTGTTGTTTAGAAGTACGGAGGTAAAAGAGGAAGAAAAAGCTTAAAGTTCACATTGGTTTTCTTTGGGATAGGAGATAGGGATACAGTAGGCCTTATATTTATGACTACAGTTATACGTGTAACATTGATTGAAAAATTGAAACGCTTAATAAGGGAATGATGGAAGCCCTTCCTGGGAATTGAGGGGCAAAGTCTTCAGAAACCCGCCTCACTGTTCTCGGAAAGTGGGTTTCAGGGAGTTCAGGTCTCTGAGATGCAACATAGAGTGTTGGTTTTGATCAGAGCTGCTGTGGAAGACGCAGGCAGCTGGCACATCACAGCACAGCACATGTTTAAGACTCCCGAAGGCTGAGGGCGGTGGCTCGAGCTTATAATCCCAGCACTTTGGGAGGCCCAAGGTGGGAGGATCCCTCGAGTCCAGGAGTTCAAGACCAGGCCACGTGGTGAGACCTCATCTGTACGAAAAAATACATATTTTTTTCCTTTTCAAACCCTGCATGTGGCATGTGATGCAAAAAAAATTTTTTTAAATCACTGCGGGGAGGGGGTGGTGGTACACGCCTGATAGTCCCAGCTACTCGGGAGGTGGAGGTAGGAGGATCGCTTGAGCCCGGGAGTTGGAGGCTGCAGTGAGCTAGGATTGCGCCACTGCACTCCAGCGTGGGCAACAGCCTGAGAGCCCACATCTAAACATACATATATGTATGTATATTTGTTCTTTTTTTAATTTAAAAACCCTGGGAAAGGTGGCTCTGGCAACACCAAGCTTATTTGTTACCAAGAAACCTTTTCTTAATCAGCACACCTTGGGAAAAGTTACCCTGGTTCATTGAGCACCTACTGTGTGCCAAACACCCGAACAACTCTCCCTCGATCCCATGTGATTCCACTTGGAGGCACCTAGAGCAGTCAGATTCACTCCCTTCATCAGGTCAGCCCGGAAGCTCCCGTCTCCAGGCTTCTGTGGCATGACGTCCAGCAACCCAGATGTCTGGCTGGGCGGATGCATGGAACGTCACCTTGCCCTTGGCTTAAGTGCTGCGTCCAAATTCACACAGAAACAGAAGAGTGTTTCCTGCCTGTCACTGGAGAGTCTGGGATGGAAAAAGTGCCTGGAGCAGGAGGGTGGGCGACACTGAGTACGTGCTGGGCCCAGGCCTGGCCCTCCCACTGCACACCCTCTGGGGCATCACACAGGGTTAGGTGATCGAATTGTTGACAAATGAGAGCCCCCCAGACCCGGGACCTAATAAAAGGCCTTTTGAGTTTTTGACCTGGAAGGACCCCACACCTAGGGCTCCCCTCCTGGCCGCCTCTTCCAGGCAGCCCCACCAATCCTTGCAGTGAGGAGTGTAGCTGAAGGGGCCTGGGGGACACGTCACAGGGTTCGATGGGAGAACTCGCTGACAGGGAGTGTCTCTGGAGTCCTCAGGCCCACGCCCACCAAGCACCAGGAGGAGCTGAAGAGGAGGGAGTCCCAAAGTAGGAGGAGAGGGATCCGCTCTGTGTGACAAGGTCCCCAAGTTTGAGGGTGGGGTGGGGACCAAGACATAGACCCCGAGGTAAACTCTGGGTCTGCACTGTGGGAGGCCCATTAGGGGCATCTTCCAGCCCACAGCCCACTGGCTAGGGTGACCTTCATTCAACACCTGCTATATGCCAGGCTGCGTCCCAGGCACTGGGGATATGGTGGTGACCCAAACTACAGCCTACAGCCAGAGAGCACAAAATAAGGGCAGTGCAAAGAATATTAGGGGGGTGACAGGCATACACGGTACGCAGCAGGAAGAGAGCAGGGAGAGAAGCATAGGGTCTGAGGGCCTTTCTCTGTGATGGGCGTGGAGGGCCCTGCCTGCCGCCTGGGGGTTCAGTCAGGCTGCCACTGTGCCAGGAACAGCCTGCAGGGAGCGAGGGAGGACGCAGACCAGAGGACCGGCTGGCTGGTCCGAGAGACCAGCAGGAAGGTTCAGTGCAGGGAGGTGGCGAGAAGAGCCGCATCCTGGACTGATTTTTGAGGGTGGAGATAGCAGGAGTCACTGACAGGCTGGGTGTGGGTGAGAGAAGAGAGGAACTGTAGGCAATTTCTAGTTTGGAGTGTGAGCCACTGGAAAGACAGATATGCCGTTAATGAATGACGGGCAGGCGTGTGAAGGGGGTGGGATGAGAGCAGACTGCTGAGGTGTAGACAAGACACCCAGCTAGAAGAGGGGTGTGTGTGTGTGTGTGTGTGTGTGTGTGTCTGTGTGTGTGTGTGTGTGTGTGTCACAGTTCCAGGGCTCAGTGGAGAGGTCCTGGCTGGAGATGGGCATTTTTTCCCCAATAATTTTTATGGTAGTAAAACATACAGAACATGCAGTTTGCCATCTGAACCATCTTTAAGTATACAGTTTAGTATTATTCAGTCTCATAGTGTGGTGCAACCATCGCCCGTGTCCACCTCCAGAACTGGAAGGAGAATCACATAGTACTCGTCTGTCTGTGTCTGGCTGATTTCACCCAACACGATGTCCTCCGGGCTCATCCACGTGGTAGATGTGTCCGTGTCCGTCTTAAGGCGGACGCTCCTGCCCCGTATGATGGAACACACGTGCTTGCCCAGCCCTCTGTCAGTGGGCACTGGGACTGCTTCCGTATGGTGGTTACTGTGAATGAGGCTGCTGTGGATGTCGGTGTACAAATGAGATACAGAGTTTCGAGTGACCTGCATACAGCTAGTATTTAAAGCCACAAGCTGGGCCAAGGACACCAAAGAAGGGAGTGTAAATGTAGAAGAGACGGATGGAGGCTGTGCCTGGGGACGCCATCCAGGGAGCTGGAAGAACCTGCAGAGGAGACTGAGAAGGAGCTGCCAGCAAAGCAGGAAGAGACAGAAAGACGGAAGTCCCAGAAGCCAGGCGGGAAAGGAGCACTTCGAGGAGCAGGGAGTGGCCACTTCCGTGAGCTGCCGGTCAGGCCCCAACCGTCCCGGCGCTGGGGACCGATTCCTGGGGAGGGAGACTGGGAAGGCCGCCCAGCTGGACCTCTTCTTTAAGCAGTTTTGCTACAATGGAAGCAAACGGGCAGGAGAGTGGATGTGGGGGCGAGGGAGTTTATTTTTGAATAAGGAGAAGTCGCTGCATGTTTTGATGCTGTTGGAATGATCCCGTAGCGAGGGGGAAATTTGGGATCGATGCCATGATGGGGCGTAGAGCGCAGGGTGGCAGGTGTGGGCACAGGCCCAGCAAGCGGGAGTGGGATCCTTCTGCTCTGTGTTCTCAGGGACATACGGAGCAGGGTCGCAAGGAGTGAGTGAGGTTGGGTGAGGGGGTAGCAACAGTTTGGTGGGGCACTGGCGTGGATTTACCGGGAGACAAAGCCTTAGCTTGAGGCCCCTCACTCGCGATTGGGCCTCGGCAATGTGTTTGCATGCTCCCAAGATTTTATAACATTTGCAGAAGTGAGATACTTGAACTGCAGTTGGTTAAAACTGTTCCCTCCTTCCATTCTAACTTCCCTTCCTTCATACTTCCTCTTCTGTTGGGTGATGTCGAGGCCATATGGTACTTTTGGGATCTGGCAAAGGGTAAGCAGAGTTAGGGACACGATTCGTTTGAGGTTAGTGGGATACACTTGTGCGGTTCACAGTCACTTCTGCATTTAGTAGGTCATTGCCAGTCATCCTGGGGTAGGGCTGGCTTCAAGAACATGCTTCTTGTCCGCGCCTGACACCTGGTGTCGTAACCAGAAGGAGCAAGGCCACGGTTGTATTGTGCTAGGAACGTGTCCTTCGGGACCTGGAACAGGGAGTACAGATTGTGGAGGAGAGATGAGGCTTGATATGTTGGAGCCGGAAGTCTGTGGAAAATTCTTCCCGCCAGCCGGTGTGTGAACGTAAACCAGGAAGACTTGATTCTCATCAGTACCTGCTCGATACAGACGTTCGCTCTTGTCAGGAACACGCTCGACGATGCTGCACGGTCAGAAGCGCACCACACTCCTGTCAGAGCATTAAAGATGAGTTTAGGAACGCTGGGCGTGTTCTAGAATCTTACAGCTCAGACATGAAAGAAACTTGAGAACAGTTCCCCCACACTTGACTACAGTTCTAAACATTTCCATGACTGTGCCAATAAGAGTTGTGAAGATGAAAGAGACTTTTCTAAAGTAGCAATAATTCAAAACAGAGATCAACCACACTCGAGGAAAGATTGAGGGACCTTTCTATTCCTACATGATACTACAAGATCATCATCACGGGAAGGGGTGATGAAAGAGGACACAGCCAGGCAATGTAGGAACAAAGTGTGACAGATGTGTCACCACCAGTGAGGGTGAACTGCAGACATCTAGGGATTTGTCGACTTTAAAACGTGTAATTTGTTGTGAATTCTTTTCCCATTTTGTACCTAATTTGGGAGTCAGAATTTTTACTCTTTTTCTTAAAGGGGGGGCTCCCAAACTGTGTAACCTTCCGGCCCTGTGTAACCTGGGGGAGGCTCAGAGCGCCACCCCCGCGGGGCACAGGCCTTCCGCTGTGTCCCAGGACCCTGACTTAGAGGCAGCGCAGTTGGGTCAGCTGACAAGACTGTCCTGGCGCAGGGGCAGGTGCTGATGTCTCTTCTGGTATAAGCTCCTTATCTTGTCCCGAGATGACACGTTGAGTGGCACTGGTCTGAGAGAGCGAATGAGAAACGTGGAGATGTCGTGATTGTTAAACGTTTTTCCCCTCAATTCTCTGGCGCTCCTCTTGTGGAAAAGTGGAGCTTCTCCCCTTGGACATGGGCAGGAGCGCATGTGGTGGAGGTGACCTTCCTGGCCATGAGGCCACATCTGAAAGTGGCTTGAGAAGGCCCACCTGGCGCTCTCAGGCGACATGAGCCTTGGGAACACAGGCTGACGCGTAAGAAGTCTGGCCATTCACATGAGTAGGTTGGTGATAACCAAAGAGCGGAAAGTGACAGCGAGGATGTGGAGAGGCTGGGACACTTGTGTGTCGCTGGCGGCCGCCGCGGTAGACCCTCTGCCAGCTTGTCAAAAAATCCAACAGGGAGTTACCACGGGACCCAGCAATGCCACTGCTCGGCACACACTCGAGAGAGCTGAGAGCAGGACGCACACACGCCCCCAGGTTGCAGGCAGCCCCGTTCACGACAGTCCAAAGTAGAAATGACGCAAGTGTCCGTCACGGGGTGGAGGGATCCACAAAGCCTGGCGCAGTCCTGCAGTTCAGCCGTGAACGAAGGAAAGTGCTGACCCGAGCGGCAGCCCGGGAACCTCGGAAGCGTTGTGCAAAGGGAAAGGAGCCAGCCGCCAAGGCGAACGTGCGTTCAGCAGCAGGGTGGCCAGCGCCGCAGGGACAGACAGCAGGTGGGCTGGCACCAGGAGCTGGCGGAGGAGAGGTTAAGAGCAACTGCCCAATGGGTGTGGGGTTCCCTTCTGGGGTGAGGAACGTGGTGATGAGAATGTTCTGGCAGTGGTGGTTGCGCAACACCATGATGTGCCAAATGCCACCGAATTGTTCATTTTAAATGGTGAATTTTACGTTCTGTGAATTTCACCTCAATTAAAGAAAAAAAAATATTGCTCCTTTGAAGCCTCCATGCTGAAGAGACCATGTGGCGAAATCAGACGGAGGCAGTGGTGCCCAGGTGCCCAGCCGTGCACCAGCCGTACCCGTGGCCAGTGAGCAAGGCTCCAGATGACCCACCCCAACCTTTGGGCTGACCTGGTGGTGCCAAGCGGAGCAGATAGGAGCCGCCCCTGCCAAGCCCTGGCCAAACTACAGGTTCCTCAGCAAAACAAATGTTGTTTTAGGCCACCAAGTCCTGCAGGGTGGTTCTGCGATGTCAAGAGGACTTGCAGGGAGCTCTCGGCCCCACGACGGTCATGGGTGGAGAGTGGGCGCAGTCAGCCAGGTTCCAGAGGGTGTTGCTGGGCCTCCCGGGTGGCTGTGCCAGGTGAGGATGGGACTAGAGAGCTGTGTGAGGACCGGATCGGGGAGAAGGCCCTCCTGGGGGGCCTGCCATGAGCAGGGACAAAGTGTGTGACATCAGCAGTCCTGGTGGACTCAAGGCAGGAAGTGCAGGTAGGGCAATGGACGCCAGGAGGAGGGAGGGTTCTGGCACCTTCCATGAGACCCTCAAAGGAAGACCTGCCTTTTCCAGGCTCCGCGGCTCCCTCTCCACTTGGTCAGCTCTGGCAGCAGGGAAGGGAGCCCCGGGCTTGGAGTCAGGATGCGGTTCTGGGCCAGCTCAGCCTCTACCAGGCTGGCAGAGCTCTAATGGGGCCCCCGGCCTCTCGTTCCCCAGCTGGGGAATGTGGAAGGTTCCACAATCTCAGACCCTTGCCTGGTGGCTCTCGGCCATGACTGCCTTCAGAATCACCTGCGGAGTTTTTAAAGATTTCCGTGTCCGGATCCACCCCAGACCAAGACCAAGTCAGTCTCAGGGGTGGCCGGTCAGGGGTGGGTTCTTACAAAGCTCTGCAGGCAGTTCCAGGGTGCAGCCGGATCAAAGCCACACCCTAATGCAGCCTCGCAGCTGCCCTGCCGCACAAAGGCACGAAAGCCTGAATCTGGAACCTTGCGACACTCATTCTCCAACTGGAGCGCCCCGGTGTGCAGATGGAGCAAGTCCTGGGTGGATTTTCTCAGAAATGGCTTCCCATTTTTTCCCCTTAAATTTGCAGAGCCCATGGAAGCTGGGCGATGGTGTGTGACGGAGGACATCGGGCTTGGCCCCACGTGGTGTCATTGTCTTCTGTGGGTGTTTGGTGCTTTTCTTTTTTTTTTTTTTTTTGAGACGGAGTCTCACGCTGTTGCCCAGGCTGGAGTGCAGTGGCGCGATCTCGGCTCACTGCAAGCTCCGCCTCCCGGGTTCCCGCCATTCTCCTGCCTCAGCCTCCTGAGTAGCTGGGACTACAGGCGCCCGCCACCGCGCCCGGCTAATTTTTTGTATTTTTAGTAGAGACGGGGTTTCACTGTGGTCTCGATCTCCTGACCTTGTGATCCGCCCCCCTCGGCCTCCCAAAGTGCTGGGATTACAGGCTTGAGCCACCGCGCCCGGCCGGTGTTTGGTGCTTTTCATAGGCTCCTGGGCACCTCCCTCCAGGCGGGGCCCTGGGGCACACCTCTGCCCTCCAGCAGCTGTGAGGAGAAGCTCGGGTTTGCCAGGAGCAGCAGCCCCCTACTTCTTGTGTCCTTGTCTCTTAGTGATCTGCTGCCCCAGGAGGGCCGTGGTGACAGGCGGTCGTCAGGGCATCACCGGGAACGGCACAAATACAGTAGACGTCTCACCACGTCTGTGCCTCGCTCCCACTGGCCCAGCTGTCAGGAGTGGCTGGGCCGCCACTTCCCTCTTGCGTTTCTGTCCCCCAACCCCTGCAGGCTCCTGAGCTGCCCCTGCCCACCTCAGGGCATCTGACCTGTGCCCTTGGCCCTTGGTCACATCTGCAGTGTCATCGGTTGGGATGGGCGCTTGTGGTCCCATGGTAGGGCCTCCTGGCTCGGGCCTGTCGCCCTGTACCCAGCGCTGCTGCCCGTCAGGCTTCTCTGGGTATCTCCCCAACAGCTTCCGGAGGCCAGCAGGGTTCCCCAGGGCCCTGCCCACTCCCAAAGGACCAGGCCTCTAGAGGTGACTCCAGATACTCTGAGGAGCCCACATTTCCAAAGGGGACCCAGATAAGACAGGCGAATCAGCTGGGAGGAATGCCCAGGAGTGGAGTGGACGGAGGCGCCTGATGGTGAAATGCAGTGTTAGGACTATGTTGTAATAAAAATGCGGGCAGAAAGGGCCACTGGTGTAGACCCAGAGAATGTTATCATCAGAACGGCTGGCGGCTCTCTCTCTCTTTCTCTCTCTCGCTCTCTCTCTCTCTCACACACACATACACACACACACACACCCACACACTCACCACCTCCCCCAACGCCCACCCCAGGCTCATTTAATCCTCACAGTCCCAAAAGGTGTTACTGTTAGCTCCATTGGACAGACGAGAAAACAAAGACTGCTGAGCAGGTGCAGGGAAGGAAGGAAGCCCCATGGCGTTCTTTGCCCTGGAGCAGGTGGGGCCTGCCCTGGCGGAGGCGCGGCCACTCTGAATTGCTCGTGGGTCCGAGGAGCACTGTGTCATCTGTCTGTTGCGTGCTGGGTTCGATATGGAAACGTCCAGTCCAGCCTGCCTGGGGCTTTGGGTCACCCTCTGTTTCTTGGCTTCCACCATTTCCTGAGCTGCTGGCACCTTCTTGTTTTCCATTCTGTTTTTGTTTTGTTTTGTTTTAAACGATTGGTCTTTTTGGTCATTGCTTATGATGGGGAGAAGGGGGTGTAACATGCTCATCTTACCTTCTGCACACATTCCATTTTAGTCAAGACTGTCAACTTGCCCTCCAAACTGGCAGTCTGCCACCTGGAATTCGAAGTCCAAGATCTTTAAAATTAAACTAGGTGAAACAAGTAGAATGTTCTGGAAGTTTTGAGGTCTCAGCTAGGTGAGGAGACAATGAAATGTGGAGCTGCTTCAGAAGAGTCTATCCTTCCACGTCCTGGCCCAGTGAATCCTGGTGTGGGAGATGCAGGGTGGCTACGGGGCGCTGGGGGGAAATCCTGTCAATGGAAGAAATGCTAAGACTCTAGAGGTGGGCAAAGGGTGTCTTTAGAGTCTGTCGTCAGTCCCTACCAAAATGAAAGACCAGTGTGTTGGAAGGCTTGTAAACATCAGAAAAGGAAAATGGGGTCCCAGAGCCCACACAGGAGCTTACAGTGAGCCTCAGGGACGGTCCCAAATGTGGGCAACGCCAAAAACCACGTGAGGACCCACCAGAGCCAGATGCTGCCTGTGGGCCTGGCCAGCCCTCAGCCTCCTCTTGCTCGAGCCGGCCCTGCCTTGGGCTGCACTGCCAGCTGCGGGGACAGCCTCGGAGCCCTCAGCCTCCTTTGCTGTCCCCTTTCGCCTCCCCAGGCTCCAGCTGCTTGGCTGCCCAGGGCTCAACCTACGACCAGCCCCTCTGCCTGGTCCCCTCCTCTAGGCTGTTGGTTCTAAACACCGGAGATGCCGGTGACCCCCAACCCCTCCTGCTAGCTGGGACCTCACCCATCCCCGGACTCAGGGTCCTCGCTGCTGACTGCGCATCTAGTCCAGCTGTCCTCAGCAGCACTGGGTGGGTTGTCAGAATCAGAACCAAGGGGGGCACTTAAGAATGTGACCCCTGGGTCCACAGCAGCCCCCCTGAATCAGAACCTGTCGGGGCGGGCGGTGAACACATGTCACTTGGTCAAGTTCTCACCCACCACAGAGTTTGAGAACTACTGTTCTAGTCATCGAATGAAACAGAAACACATTACACCCTGAGGCAAACCAAAACTATCAGGTCATCCTGACTCGTTCTGGAGTCCAAATAATAAAATCTTAATGAGTCCTACAAACTGGGGCTCCCGGTGTTAACATGGTTTTACCCTGCTGAGGTCTGAAGACAAGGCATGATCCTCTGGCTTGGGATAACGTGAGGAAGTTGCTGTTTTTCCATCACAAACGGACTAGTGTGAACTTTAATTTGTGTCATTTTCTTTAGCTGCTTGTTGGGGTCTGTGTTTGGGGTTTCTAAGTCAGGCTCCCTGGCCTCCTCACTCTCTGGTAAACCCAGCATGTCCAAAACCGACCACCTCCAAGCGGCTCCTTCGCAGCCTTGCAAGTCCGGAAAGGGCAGTCCCATCTGGGGGTCAGCCTTGCCTCTGCTGCTTCTCTCAGGCTGTGCATGCAGCAGTCCTGCAGGGACCCCGCACAGCGGAGCCCTCCACCTCCCCTGCTCACAGCCCACTGCCGCCATGCTCCATCCTCCCCACCCCCGCCGGCGCCAGTGCACTCTCCAGGCAGTGGCTGGTGAGCCTGTCCCAGGGTGAAACTGATTAGGGCCTCCTGTGCTCAGCACTTCCCACTGGTTCCCACCTCAGAGACAAGCCTGACATTCCAGAAGGATCCATGAGGCCTCCTCACCCCCCAACCCTGGCCCGCCACCCCTGCCCCTCCTCCCCCACACCAGCCAGGAGGCATCGAGCCTTCTTCCCCTGGCCCCCGTCCTGGAAGTCTCTCCCAGAGGGCCACGGCTCTTGTCCCCACCCCTCAGGGCTTTACTCAGCTGTCACCTTCTCTGGAAGCCTCCCTGGGCCACGGACTTCAGCCTGCACGCCCAGCCAGGCATCCTCTCCCTCTGCACATGGGCTGAGCCACATTCACACTGACGCTGCTGTCTGCTCCCTGGAAGGTGAGGGAGGGCAGGAGGGGCAGCCTCCCTGCTCCGTCCCCAGCACTTGGGAGGCCGGGTGTCTGTGACCTGGGGCCTGGGGGGTGCGGTGGCAGGACAAAGCCCAGTGCTCTCTGGATTGGGTTTTGTCTTGTTCAACACTCACGTCAGCCAGTTATTGGCAACAAGTTGTCAGTTCTGGAAGATCGAAGCTAGGAGGGTGTGCTCCCGGGAGGATGCCTGCATCATTTGGAAATGGAGCACCTGACTTGGAGCCCCAGTGCTTGGCTAAAGTCACCAGGTGGAAGTTAAGTAAAAACATGGAGAGTCCCTAGTTTAGGTTCCAAGAAGAAATTTCACTGAGAGGAGCAGACCCCTGCCTGGTTTCCACGTGACAACAGCTCAGGAGGAGGCCAAGGGCCCGGGTGGCCGGGGTCCCTCGCGTTCAGCGCGTGGAGTCTCGGGCCCCGGGTGGCTGGGGTCCCTCGCGTTCAGGGAGTGGAGTCTCGGGCCCCACATGCACCAGCAGAGTTGCTGGAGACTCAGGCCCAGTTGTGGGGCCACAGACAGAGGAGAGGGCACTGGATCCCAGACGGCAGGGCCCACAGCGTTCACACACCCAGGACGCAGGGTTGGGGCCAGGGAGAGCGGCAGCACCTGCAAGGGGCCGCCTCCTGGCTCACTGGTTCCCTTCCCCATGTCTCCCCTGGGCAGCAAGACAAATGGGGGAAGTTGCTACCAAATACTCATGGGCTCGTCAGGTAGAAGCAGCAAGACATGAGGAAGAAAGCAGCTGGGGCTGAGCTCAGAGCAGGAGAAATGACAAGGGAAGGGGTCTGGGTTCAAGGTGGTATTTCCTAACCCCCTAAAAAGGGCATCGAATAGGCCATGGGGTGGGGTGGAGAGGGTGCCACAGGAGGCGGAAGGGAGCGGGACGGCCCCTCCACGGAGGGAAGGCCCTGCAGAGCTGGTGACAGTGCTGGCCTGAATCCGCCCGCCCTGCCGCCCTGGAGCAAGCCCGCCTCTCGGTGCCTGCTTTGCTCCAGGCTGTCTGCCTCCCTCCACGAGGCAGAGGAAGCCAGCAGAGGCCTGGGCGGACCCCCCTGAGTGCCTGGGCCTGCAGAGAGGGCTGGATGGCAGTGCCACATGAGGGCACTGGGGCAGAAGGGCTGACCCCGGCCTGGGCCCCCTGCTTGTCCCTGGGTGCCGAGAGGGGTTGCTGCAGAGTGACGACTCGAACACAGCACAAATCACCACTTTATTTCTAAGAGAAAGCCTGCATTCTCACACACACCGACTCGGGGGTTTCGAACACACATGGTTTGTACATCTGCCCACTTAGGTTGCTCTGCAAAATGAGGAAGAAGCCGCATCGTGC
The DNA here is from genome assembly GCF_049350105.2 of Macaca mulatta. Lineage (NCBI taxonomy): Eukaryota > Metazoa > Chordata > Mammalia > Primates > Cercopithecidae > Macaca > Macaca mulatta. The sequence goes on along the minus strand of NC_133409.1, from coordinate 144,056,170 downwards.
TCACAAATAATACACATTCCACACAGCAGCACAGCCTTTTGGGCGTCTTTGGAGTTTTGGGTGAAGCTTCTGGGGTTGCAGAGCCATCCCCAACCCAGGCCTGGCCTGGTCCCTGCCCTTGCGTCAGCGTGGCCTGGGAGGCACACACATCTTTACAGGCCCGGAAACCCCAAAGGCTGGGAGGTTTTTGTCCTCTGCTGAATCCGGATTTGAGACAGGCTTCACAAAAGCAGCTTTGGGCTGAGCTCCGGGCCTAGCCCTGAGGACCCCTGGCCTCCTGGAGCCCCTCCAGAGGCTGCCCGGCCAGTCTCTCGATTCTCCAGGCACTGGGGGTTGGGGAGGGGTTGGGCTCAGGGACACAAGGACCAGGGAGAGTGTGATGGGGAGGTTTCTCGCTGTTCTTCCGAGCCGGTGCAGCCTCTCTGAAGGTCACTGTGGAGGGCGCCCCAAGGCCTGAAGTGCCTTAGGGAGAGGTCACGCCCCACAGACCTGGAAGCTCTGCCCCAGTTTCCCCCAGTCTGGGCGGCTGGGCTGTGCTCCCCGCAGTCTTTACTGGCAGCACCCTGCCCTGCTGATCCCAGAAGCAGCTGATTGAGGGGACTGGGAAGACCCCATGGCCTCCAGCAGGTCTCAGAATGACTCCTGTAGTGGTTAGGACTAGGGCACTGGCCGCACCCTCAGGCCTGGGTGGGAGATGTGGGCTGGGAGTAAACCCAGGAATTTAGGACTAGCAGCAGCCATCAGGGGCTGTGGTGCAGGAGCAGCCATCAGGGCAGCACTGGGAGGCAAAGGCCCTGAGGGAGACCAGCTGGTGCCGTCCCCTCCCAATTCCGCTCAGATGGGCACCCTCGCCTTCCTGGGACATAAACCCCTGGGGCTGACGTGGTGGGGAGCAGACAATTTGGCAGCAGACGGATGGACTAGTAACGTCTCCAGTGACGCAGGGCCCAGTCCCTGCCCTGAAGGCTGCTCAGCCCCTCCAGCCCACGTCCCGCCTCACGATGCCTCCTCTGTGCCAGGGCCAGGGCCTCTGCTTCGGTGCCTTCCCCCTAGCGGGCGACTGTTCGCTGGCTTTCAAAGGTGGCACTTCTCAGCTGTCAGAGCTGCAGTGACAGCCTTGGGGAGGCTGAGGGGGCCCTGTCAAGCAGGGGACACTAGTGGGGACAGGTGTGTGGCCCCTGGCTGCAGGGCCTCCTCCACCCTCCCCACTCAGGACTATAAATACTCATGATGCAAATGGTAAATGCTCCCAGACATTTATCATAAATTACAGGTGGATAATTGTGAGTCTTTAGGCCATGAGGCCTCTTGGGGAATATTTCCGTTCTTTAAAAAAAAGGAGACACCAAGCCAACGGGGCAGGACGGCCGTTCAGCCTGGCTTGTGACTGGAAGCTCGCTGGGTGCAGCAGACTGGCGTGGGAGAGGCCAGGGTGCTGGGTGAGTCGGAGGCTGGGCCAGGGAGCACCGTGACCAGTGGTGGTCACTGAGGAAGTGAAGGATGACTTGGGCCCAGGTCGGAAGCAGCCAGAGCCAGATGAGGGGCACCTGGCCCCTTCTGCGAGGTTGGAGCATTATGCCAGGAACAGGTGTTCCCTGTATACTTTTTTAAGTGAGTAAAGAGAACAGTGATTTTCAAACAAGGGTGTGTTGGGGAGGGTGTGGGGGGCTCTTCCGTGCACCTGTTCCCTGCCTCTGCATGAGCCCGGCACAAAGTCCTAGCTGGAGGGCCGTGGAAGCCTGGGGCCGGCACTGTGCAAAGGCTGGGTAAGCATGCTGTCCCTCAGAGCGTCCTCAGTGGTGTAGCCAAGAGCCAGGAAGGGCATAGCCTCCTCCCTCCTCCCTGCTGGAAGCCAGAGACCTACCACAAAGACAGACCTGCTGCCTCCACCCGTTCTCTCTCTGCCTTGCCTCTGCAACTGGTCTTTCCTCCAAGCAAACCTTTTCTGCCCGCTTCACCATTCACTCTGCAAATGACCGGGCCTCCAGATCCCATCCAGCCGCAGGATCGACTGGGTCCGTGTCAGCGAGAGAGATGGGGCATTCCAGTTGTCCTGCATGTCCTTTCAACCTTCTCCTTCCCTCTCTTCTGGAAACTGAGCAAACACCAGGCACTGGGACAACTTCTAATTTAATATTATAATAATAAAAGCCACGGTGGCACAGAACCATGAACTGCATTTTACATTCCTAACTGAACTTCCTGCTGGGGCTGTTGTCAGGATAAACATGCAGAATCAATGGCTGCAGTTGCCAAAATAAATGGAGCATGCCCACCTCTGCTGCGGCATCGCTGCAGACCTGCCCGGCCCAGCCCGCGCCCGACCTGGGCGTCGCTCGGAGGAGCTGGTCACCACACAGAAGGCAAGATTAAAATAATAACACTGACAAGCAAGCTCTAATGAGGAAAAACTCCTGGAAGGAGGCAAATTTAATTTTCTTTTCCTCTTTTGACACCTTTCTTCCCTGTCCAAAGGGAGGTTCTTAATTGAAGTCTGTGAGGGGGACGCTCTGTCTCTTTATTACCAAGTGGCCTCAGTACACAGAACGCTCGCTTTTTATTGTAGATTATACCTTCCTTTTCCCCCTTGGCTCTGGAAAGGATAAGTGATTACAATTTTGTTATCTTCTAAATTAAAAAGAAGGTGAAGTTGACTGGGCTGGAGCCGTCTGCACAGCAGTTTGACAACTGGGGTGACAGCATAACTACTGGGCAATTTTTTGCACAATTCAAAAGCTTTTTTTCTCTTTTTTGCCAAGGAATCAGTCTAACAAACACATCCTACCCTTGCTGAAAATAATTTCTTTTCCCAACTCTTCTAGGAATAAAGCACTTTTAATGTATTTGTCAGGAATCGACACTTCATTTAATAAGGTTTAAAAAGTGACAATTTAAAGAGCAATTGAGAAGAGTCCCACATCCATCATGGCTCGCGCTTCTAACTAAAATCAAAAGAATGAAAGCAGAAAAAGCACTGAGAAAATGGCAAAACGTGTGAGGGAGAGACGGGGGGCGGGGGGCTGTTCAGAGCTGCTTCAAGTCCAACAGTGCTTGCAGCGGCTCCTGTGACACTGCCCTGCCGGGTGCTGGCTGCAGGGACACAGCTGCTGTGAGGCACACGCCCTACCCGCCCGACACTCTCAGTCCACCCCAAGTGACCCTCCCCAGAGCTGCTGGAAGGTGACTTTGAAGGCTTTTTCCCCCAAAAGCTCCAATGAAGTTGCCTTTCTACTCTCAAAAAAAAAAAAAAAAAAAAAAAAAAAATCATGATGAAAAGTGAAGGGTGGGGGTGCTGGCCACCTCCCATTTCTTTGCCTGGGTGGTGGTGACCATGACGCCCTTGTGTCCTTTCCGTTGGTTACTGAGGACCATTGCCCTCATAGGCCTGGGCCACAGGCACCCACCCGTCAGCCTCACCTGCCACCCCTCCTCATGTTGGCTTGTTGCCTCTGGGGCTGGCCCGGGCATGGGGGAGCCTGTCTCCCCGACCAGGGGCTTGGCCATGTCTCCTTCACAAGTCCCGCTTCCCACGGACTCAGCCTCCACTCTCTGCTGGGCTGAGGGCTCTGTGGTGCCCAGGAACCCTCCCAGCCACGTGCCAGCCCATCCCATCATCTGCACTTGCTTTTAGCTTCAAGTTTTTAGGTCGCTTTGGTCCAGGTGGCCCAGGGGAGAAGTGCTCTGCAGGACCAGCCAGGCTCCGGGGAACTGCAGGCTGCCTGGGGACTTTCTGGTAGCTGCTCACCTGTCCCTGTTCCCTGGAGATGAGCGCCTTGCCCTGGTGTGTGGTGTGACACACCTTGACTTGGCCTCCAGACCCAGCTGAACACACGAGAAGAGTTCCTGCCCCATTCAGAAGGCCCCCTGGGGAAGGGCAGTACCCCTCCAGCCCGGGAAAGGAGGTGGACCCCAGCCCGGTGTCCTTCCAGAGTCCAGGGCAGGCTCCTGGCAAAGTGAGGGGAGGCGAGCTGGCAGCGCGGCTGTAGGGGAATGAGACTTTGCCCTGAGTCCTCACCAGGGACATCCGCTGTTAGTGCTGCCCCATCTTCCCCTGACTTCTCTTTATCTGATGATAAGGGGCATCTTTAAAGTGCTGGAAGCAGGAAGGACAGAGATCTGGAAGGGCATGCCCCAAAGGAAAGAATTGCCACAGGCCAGGGAGCTGCAGATGTGGGTCTAGGGCCGAGGCTTTGAAGCGTGTTCCTTTTCCGACGCGAGGCCGAGCTGCCAAGCTGCTATCTAGTTCCCGGAGCACAGGAGGGCTCTGCGTGCTCTGCGGGCAGGGGACTGGAGGGTTGCAGATGCAGGGCTGGGTAGCTCCTCCAGCCTCCCACCAGCCCACCCTCTCTTCCCAAGGTCAGCAGCACGCTGCTCCAGGCCAGGAGCCTCTGGACAGGGGATGCCCATGTTTAAAAGGAAGCATGTGAATGGTTCTTTCAAAATGTTTGAACTCTGCCCTTGATATGACTGATCTGGCTCCTCTGTCCCCATCTGGGTAGAAAACACACTGGGAAGGAAGTGCTGAGTGCGCAGGAGCTCTCTGGCTAATTGGCAGCCTGGGGCTGGGGGCTGACAGCCAGCGCCCCCACTGGGAGCGGGCGCCCACTGTTCCTTACAGGAGCCTCCTCCCATTAGGAAATGCCTGGCACCCCAGGGTGTTCCACTCACCCACACAACAGGGAGTGGCAGAGAGCAGAGCTGAGGGCATAGGAAGCAGCTCAGCCCTGCAGCCGGAGCCACTGAGGAGGACGGAGAGCGGCAGAGCCTGGCTTCTCCCCAGGAACGTGTCCGCCCTGACCCAGTGGCCCTCTGATGTCTGCTGTCCTGTGTTCACACGGAAAGACAGTCTTCCAATTTAATCATGCAATTTGATGCTACCCTACTATTTCCATATGGACAAATAACTCAAAACCAAGTTAAACTGGGAGGAAGCAGCTGACCCGTTGGCTCTTTTTGGAGCGCAGCTGATATGTCTTTGACACACTGAAAGGAAACTCCCACGCCCTCACCCTCCTCTGATGAGGGTTGCAGGTTGGCGCCAAGGACCCAGGGACCGCGGTGCTGCCCATGTGCCATGCCGTCCTGGGGAGACTCCCAGGCTGATGCTGATGGCGACAGAGGCCGGAGCTCTGGGGACAGCAGAGGCGCAGGCAATGATGTGTGCAGTTACCCAGGGCAGGCAGCACTGGAATGGAAATCACTAAGTAAGAGACGGAGCCAGATCAAACCACCATCATCAAATGAGGTCCTTTCGATGAGGATTAGGAGAAAAGCTTCTTAGAACTGCTATTTTTCAATCCCCAGTTGAGTACTGCGGGGTGGGGGAAGCACGGAGTCCCAGATCTGCATTCCCGACGCTGATGGGCAGGTGGCTGCCTCTCCAATGCTCCACTAAACACAACTGGAGGGGCGGCTAAGCCATGGCAGTCCCCGGCAGGTCTGGCCATGCCAGAACTCGGTATATGTTTATCTACATAGACTTCTGAATAGTGAATTAGCAGCGCACATAGTAACTATTTCCTTGTCAGCCTCCCAAGCTTAAAGGCTGGATCCGTGTCAGGAATGACAGGTGAATAACTCAGCCACGTGAGTGACTATTAACTCCAGTGTCCACAGGTTGATTTGCTCGTGTGCATTTGCGGAACTTCCTCTGTGGCCCAAGTGCCAGGATGAGCCACATCCGTGTCTCATGTAGGAGACATGCATGATGGGCCTCTGTTCCCCCAGGCTGAACCGTTCAAAACCAAGGAAGGAAAATTACAGCATCAAAAGGGATTAAAACTAGTGATTTGCTGCTTGAGCATTTCAAATAGATCTGGAACACGTATGATTCACTGAATGGAGAATAACTAAGAGAAAAACAAAATCATTTAGTTGCCAGGGCAATGTTTTCCAGCAGAACGAGCACTCTAAGGAAGCCCGTTCCTAAAGGGCGCCTCCAGGCAGCAGAGGCCCGATGCTTTCTCCTCCGCCTGAGTGTGTGTGTGCCATTTCTGTATCCAACACGGGCCTGTCTATGACCCTCCTGTTCCCTGCGCCTGGGCTAGATGAGAGAGGTAGGGTGTTAATGGTGGACTTGATGAAGATTGAAGACCCATTTTTTCCCCCTCGAGACCAGCTGATTTGGACAAATTGAGAAGAACAAAGCAGCCCCTTTCTGTCCTTGGGAGGAAACCTGTTCGGTGTCTGCTTTCGCAGCTCCTCGCTGGAAAGGGGCAGGGGCGGGGGCAGTCAACAGAGACCCCTGCTCAGGGAGGAGACCGTTTCCTGCCGTCGCCCAAGCCCACCAGTCACACCAGGCCCGCTGCCTCCTTTATTGGTGCTGCCGGTTGGGGGAGCGTGAGTTGGAGCCTGGGCTGGAGGGTAGTGAGCTGCCACTGGGCGCCCGCAGGGCATGGGAGTCGAGCTGCTGACCGGCCAGACTGGTGTCCCCTGTCCCCGATTCCTCGCTATTTTCCTCCTTCTGGCTGCTCTGCTGCTCTGGACACTCAAAGTGGACACAGTGGAACACCTGGGAGAGAAGAGGAAAAGGCCCATGAGTGAAGGGTCAGCATGCGGCCCTGGAGCTGCCGCAAGTCGGGATCCTGCCCTGCCCAGCTTGGGGGCTCCCACGAGGGAGTCAGAGGAAGTCCTTCCCGCTGCCCACGCCGGCCCGGCGCAGACACCTGATGGCACCGAGCATGCCGTAAAGACATTTTCATCAGTCAGGATGAAAGGAAATGAGCCAGTGGCCCCAAAGTTACAGACACCATGACATGGATTCCTACAAAATGTTCACACTGGATTATTCCGTCTTTGCTAACCTTTGTCTAATGGGTTTTTTTCTTTTTAATTAATTTTTGTATTTGGCAGTTGGGTTATAAGTCAACAGGAGCTGACTGTGGTGGTGGTGGTGGTTCAATTCTGTGAGGTTGTGGAAAGCAGGTCCGTAGATAACGTCCACCCTGTGTGGGGTCTGCGCCTCTCCCCGTGCCCGCGTGGGCTGTCTCTGGATACTCTGGTTTTCTCCCGTGTCCCGAAGCCGTGCACATGAGGTTCATGGGTGCGTCTGCAGGGCCCTAGTCTGAATGCGTGTGAAGGTGTGTGAGCGTGCCCTGCAGTGGGACAGTGTCCTGTCCTGAGTTGGTTCCTGATGCATAATTCTCCCTGGTCCTGCAATGGTTGAGCACAGACCCTGCCAAGGCAGCTGTGCTGGGGAGTGGACTTCAACCTCATATGGCTCAAGCCAGCCTGGAACAAACACCCCCAATGTGTAGCAACCAGCCACCTGGCCGACAGTCACCCTCTAGGAGCTGAGAGAAGTTTGCGTACCTGACAGCAGGTCAGCCTGGAAGCACCATGAACTCTGTGCCAACACCGGGCCAGCACCGTGCAGACAGGGCACAGCACTGAGCTCAGCGCCCCGCAAGCAAGGGTGAGCCACGGCCCTGACCTGGAGAGTAGACAGTGTGCTTCAGGGGGGACCTGACGTGCATGTGTGAGCTGAGGGGTGCAGGAGAGAAGGGCGGGATGGGGGCTCTCGTTGCCACAGCACGAGCATGTGTGCACACGCATACACACGCCCTTCTACCATGGAATCAAGTTCACAGAGACAAATGTAGTATCAACTGCAGAATTATATTGAAAATATAAATTCCATGCTTACCTCCCTGCATCACTATCTTTTCCATATTTCCACTTCAATTCATTTACTGACCACTGTTTTACATTTCACATTTCCTCATGTGAACACTGAGACCGTGTCTTCCTGGTGTGTCCACTCTGTTTTGGAAGCTACCATTTTCTTTTAGAGGGAGCTGATTTCTCTCCTTACCGGGCAGGGTCTCAGACCCGGTCCTTGCCTCCCGCAGAGCCCTCACTGCCTCACGGCTGCAGCTGCCCCTACTTAGCCGATGTCTCCCTCCTTTTCCTTTCTTTCCTTCCTTTTTTATAAAATCTCCTTCTGTGGGTCCATCTGCAGGGCTTACCAGTCAGCAACCGGAGGGTCTAGGTCCTAGGGAAGGCCTTATGTGGAGATCTGAACACTACTTGGGCCATCAGCTCTGCCCTGGGCTAGGCCGTATGAATCTGGGAATCATCCTCTAGGTAACAACCATTAATCCACTCCTCCATCAGCTGCACATTCTTGCAGTTTTTCAGTAACAACACCGCCCTGGGCATGTTGGCCACTCGTGAATCACTTGCCTTATGAGTGCTTCTCCTTCCACGCCCAGGGATAGGTGAGGTCAGGCTCTGCAGGTCCAGGGCACACCCTGAGAGTGCAGTCCTGGTCCTCAACACACCCCCCACTAAAGCTTCTCGTAACCCAGCAAATACGCCGTTCTCTTTTGCAGTATGACCCAGAGCCATATTCTGTTCCCACGCCCACGCACAGGACTTTTCAGGACAGGCTGCGTTTTACTGCTCCTTCCCCCTGCTGACACAGGAGCTCTTTATCCTGCCCCATCATGTTCTTTAATCGGTTATTTGTGTAATCCCTGCTCTCCCTGCTCCGTCAGTATCTCTGGAGGCCGCTCCCCAGAGCCTCAGGCTGACACTAATCCTAGAATTGACTTACATTTGTCCTACTCCTTATTACCTTTCCTCAAGCTCGCTCCTCTGGCATTGAATGGTTTTTCTCTCCTTTTGCTCTTGCAAGGTTCTCTACAGTCCTGTTAATTTCCAGGCCAGCTCTTCCCCCCTCCCCCGGCCCGCACGCCTTCAGGGTGCCTCCTGCTCCGTGGCCCACCCCGCTGCCTGCCTCCTTCTACTCATCTGTCAGCTCCGATCTGACTCCAAGACCAAGACTTAGTCGTCCTTCTACCGACTCGGGTTCTTGCACAAGAATAAACAAATCGATAAAAACCCTGGATTGAGAAATAAAGTTAAAAAAGACCTCAGAGTGGCCTAGTGTTCCAGCTTGCTCTTCAGAGCCGGCCTCCCACCGGAGGAGGGATCAGGGCGGGTCTCTGCTCCGCACTGTGCTGGTAAGAGCCTGGGAAGAGATGCTGTCTGTGGTGAGCATGTGATAGACATTCCACGACCCGACCTGTCGGTGCCCTGCTTCTCACTCTACTTCTCATTTCCAGCTGCATTTATCTCTTGTCTAACTTGGGCAGTGGTAAGGGCACAACTGTGTTTAGCCCATTAGCCAATTTGTTTTCAGTTAATAATGCAAATGGCTGTTACTCCCAACACACCTAACAAGACTGACAGCCAATCTCAACTGTTGCTGTGTTTTCCTATGGATATTTCTCCTAAAGAACTCCTAACTGTCTCTCTCCCTGATGCCACTGAGCTCACAGCAGGCTCTGCCATCAAGTTAGGGGACTCTAGAAGCCCCTGGAAGCCCTAGGCCTTAATTGCCTGACTGAGCTCCCTGTGGCTCTGCAAGTAACTGGGGCCATCTCAGAGCTGCGTCCCAGTCTGTGGCCCCAGAATCCCAACTAAATGAAGTGCAAGTGCAGTCTCCCTGAGCATCTCCATGAGGCCACGCAGGTGCTGCCAGATTCAAAGGCAATACACAGGCAGGAGTTAACTGTATTATATCACAAACTGTGTGGCGAAGATTCTAAGTGAAAAAAGAGTGTTTTTACAAATGGATAGGCGGGTGAAGAGGCAGAGCATGCCATGGGTGGGAGTGGGCAAGCTATAGGTGACAGGTGGGGAGGGAACAGCCTCTGCACACAAACAGAGCACAGGATGAGCGTCACATATGCAGCAGACACGGCCAGAGGATGACGCTGCACGCGTAAGCAGGGTCAGGAGGTACACACATACCACAAGCATGAAGCACCTCCTACGTGCCTGACTGGGCGAGGTCCCAGCTGCCCTCAGAGGGTGTACAGTCCAGTGAGGCCAGCAGTCACATAAGCCAGGGAGAAGGAGCCCCAGGGGCATAGAGGAGTGGGACCCAGCCAGGTAGGGAGTCAGGGAAGGCTTCCTGGGGGAGGAGACATCTGAGGTGAGTCTGGAAGGAAGAGGCAGCCAAGCTAGAGAGGATGGAGAAGGGGGGACTTGGTGTGGAAGGAAAACAGGAAGAACTACACAGGTTCTCGTGGCGACAGAGCAAGGAGGGCCTGGGAGCAGCAGGGTGTGGGTTGGAAGGGTGGGAGCAGGGGCCACACCCAATGGGATAGGGTGAGGGCCTGGCCTGGAGCTGGGCAGGGATCCTGATACTCTTGGACAAAGGAGACTATTTATTTATTTATGAGACAGAGTCTCGCTCTGTCGCCAGGCTAGGATGCAGGGGCGCTATCTCAGCTCACTGCAACCTCCGCCTCCCAGGTTCAAGTGATTCTCCTGCCTCAGCCTCCTAAGTAGCTGGGACTCCAGGCATCTGCCACCACACCCAGCTAATTTTTGTATTTTTAGTAGAGACGGGGTTTCACCATGTTGGCCAGGATAGTTTCGATTTCTTGACCTTGTGATCCGCCCACGTCGGCCTCCCAAAGTGCTGGGATTACAGGTGTGAACTACCACGCCCAGCCTAGGAGACTCTTTAAAAACGAATCTTTCTTAAACTAAAAAAGTTATTTAAAAAGGAATATACGTTTGTGGCGACAAATTCAAATAACAAGTATTTTAAAAAACTAGATGACAACAAACCTTTAAACCTTGGAATCCCCTGATTTAGCAATTTGGAAGCAATAGGAAGGAATCATTTTCAAATTAAGAAAGAACAGAATCTGGTAACAGACTAGATGAGATTGATAAAGAAAAGAAAAGGGCCCCACAGTGACTGTCGGGGTTCCCTGGAAGGGACGGGGACGGGCATACTGTGGTGCTACAGAAGGTGGCCAGCAGCAGGTCCAGGGCTCCCGGCACAGCAGCGCAGACCTGCACTCATGCCAAGGACTCTCACAGACCCTTTCCCTGCGATGATTTCACTGAGTGCAGACTCCAGCAGGTGCGCCCACAGTGCGGCCCCTGCCCTCAGGACCTCTCGGGCAGATGGGGGCAGAGGCACCTCTGTGCTGGGACCTGTGTTCACTCTTCTGCAAATAGCGAGTGGGCAGGCTGGGAATGAACCTCAGGGCTGTGCATCCCTTAAGCCTGGACCTTTCCACTGTATCAACATGCCTGCCTCACACAAACAATTCTACCAGCATGGGGTCAGTAACATTCCATACATCAGAGGCGAGGGAGAAACTGATTCTGCCTGGAAGAGAGGTCAGGGCAGGCTGCAGACAGGAAGGTGTGCACAGGTGAGGTCCTGAGGGGTTGGGAGGCAAAGGGAACGAGAAGATTTCCACATAAAGATCTGGGCCCTGGCACCTCACTCCTGGCAGCCTGTCTGCAATTCACTCTGGTCACCCCTCTATGGAGCAGTGCCTGGCTCAGTCATCTCTGTCGATGGTTTAAGCCTAGCAGCCTTCAGCCAAATGTGGCAACTGTGTAAGCCAACCCCCAGCCAGCTCCTAGACCACTCAGATGCCCATCAACGTGTACGAGGCTGGGGTTACTTCTCCTGGGACCCCAGAAATCCTCAGATTTGCATGCAATGCAAATGGGCATTTGGGGGGGGGGGTCTGTGGGTGGTCCCAATTCTGTTCTTGGGAGCAGTAGTGAACAGCAAGCCTGTTGTGGGGAAACTGGCACCTTCACTGGTGGCCACGCTGCTGGGGCTGGGCGTGAAGCTGCCTCCGGCCCTTGGAGAGGAGTGTGAGGGAAGGGAGGCGGCAGTGCTTTTTATACACAGGAGCTGGAGGAGGGTGATGGCAGCTTGGAGGAAGTCATCACTGCCACGGTGGAGGGAAATCTGGAAATACTGGGCAAGTGGCTCCCTCCATCCCACCGTAACCCCAAGCTCCTCAGCCCACTTCTTTCCACCAGGCACCTTTGGGCCTCCCTCGAGGTGGAACAGCCAAGTTCTGAGTCTCTCTTTGCTCTGAGTCTCTCTTTGCTCAGAAGCTCATGTGATTCAATTTCTTTTCTCCAACCTTTCCCAAGACTGCAATACCTCTTGGAAAGGATGTGACCAAAAGTGGCTGAGGCATACTGGGCAGAGCCGCACTATGATTTATGCAAAACCATTACTCCGGCCGCCGCATCATTCTCCCTTCCCCTTTTCAGCAATCATGTATCCCATTAGCCTGTTTGATTGCCGCTGCTCGCAAAGGGGCACCTTCGCTGAACCGTCTTCAATGGCCTCTGGATCTCTCCCCCGAGGGAAGCCGGCTAATTTGGAATGTGGTCGTGTGTATGAATCCGACACAGCCCCAGTCACAATCGCGTGTCCTTTTCTGTAGCTGCTGTTTATGATCACTTTGCCTTGCCTCTCTGGGAGCCGTAATTCACAACACACTGGAGAGAGCCTGGGTGTTCTTTTCTCCATGAACCCGGGACAGGATGTACACAAATGTGCTAGCCCCTTCTTGGTGACCAGGCTAATTCCTCAGCTGGCTGGTGGCTGCTGCCTCTCATTAGAGGGATTCCCTAAGCACTATTTGCTTGACACATTTTCAAGGTTTTTAAAAGCAGAAGCCTTTGCTAGTTTTCCCAAGTTGGCCTAAGGGTCCGCTGTGAACTGCGGCAGAAATTGGGGAAATTTAATAAATGTTGATCAATGACTCTGCCTTGCTTTCCTGGTTCCTCCTGAGTAATTTCCACAGACTGCTTTCATGCCAACCAATGCAAACAGGATTTCGGATCCAAGCTTTCAACTTACAAAGGCAAGCTGACAAATCTTTATAAAACAGACACCTACCTAATGATGTCTGTCCACAAGTCAGATGCAAAGCCATGGCTTCTAACTTGCGCTCCCCTAAAGATCCCCTATTTCCCTTTCACAGTGGCTGGTGTGGTGGCATCACACGCCCACCCAGCGCTCAGTGACATAACAGATCCTGACGATGGTCAGCATTAACACCTCTGTCATGCTCGCCGCAGAGCAGAAGTTAACAGCCCATCTACAGACCTCGGAGATGTTTTGTTTTTGTTCCTTTAAAAATGAAGACGAGTGCCTCCAAAAAAATATCCCTTTTTATAAACCATGGTTTTTTATGTGCATCTGAAGAGCCCAACACATTGTTTTCAGTTAAGGAATCATTTCATAGGGGCCAGGCGCGGTGGCTCACACCTTGTAATCACAGCACTTTGGGAGGCTGAGGGAGATGGATCACTTGAGGTCAACAGTTCGAGACCAGCCTGGCCAACATGTCAAAACCCCGTCTCTACTAAAAATATAAAAAGTAATCAGGTGTGGTGGTGCACGCCTGTAATCCTGGCTGCTTGGGAGGCTAAGGCAGGAGAATTGCTTGAATGTGGAAGGCGGAGGTTGTAGTAAGCCGAGATCATACCGCTGCACTCCAGCCAGAGTCTCACAAACAAACACACACACACAACAAAAAACAAAACCAGGAATTACTTCATAGGGAGACATTTCCAAATTGTGAGCAACAAATTTTCAGTATTGCTTAGGGTGATAGGATACCCAAATATTTTTGCACCAGTACTTATCCCTACTAGGTATAGAAGTAAGTTTCTGGGTGACAGTGCAACAACTTCTTTAAAAAACTTTACAACATCCTTTTCTCATATTCACATAGGCCAGGATACCCACAGATAACTGGAATGCTGATGCTTGGAAGGTTCTGGAAGAAGAGCCCTTCCGATCCATACAACTAATTCTAGGCAGCCCTGGAATTCCTGCCCTGTTTTTTACGTGTGTACACCCCAGAGTTCCAGGGAGAGAGTTACTCTTGTCTCAGTGGATTCGGCCACACAGTGGTAGAGGTATCTTTCGGTTATTTTTTTTTTTTTTAAACTAAGAAACAAAAAAAGGGAAGTGTTCTTGTTTGCAGGCTTCTGGGATGCCTGAATCTCCCCACCTGGTAGATTTGGCCTCACCAGGGCCCCCTTCCCACACTGGACAGGCACCAAGAGAGCCTGGCCATGGCCCTGCTCTCCCCACAGGGCTGGCCCATGCGTCCCCAGCTGCCTGGGCGGTTCTTCACTGTGTGACCAGGCTCCTCATGTACCTTCTGTCTCAAAGGGCTCCAGCTGCGTGGAGGCTTCCAGCATCACCCCTGGGACCCTCACAAGCTGCGGTTTTCATGCGTCTCACTGCTGGGAGGCTCCTGGGTACTCATCTGCCCAGGGGGCACTTTCTCCCAGGCCAATTGAGGATGGAGAATTATTGCTGCTCCAGTACGACAGGTCTAAGGATTGCGCAGGGTCTGAAACAACCACATGTGCTCAATGTTGTCCTGCTTTTCCTCTCTTTTTTCCAATAAAATCTTTCATAACAAACATTTAAACATAAAGAGGCCCACAAAAGGTCTTCTTTTATAATTATGAAACAAACTAAATATTTTTCTGCCTTTTTTCCTGTGTTACTGGGAAGGAAGCCTTAAGATCTAGTTTACTCTCCTCATTTCAAAGGAAGTGTCCTGAGAGGCAGGGAGGTGAAATGACACTGGGGCCACACAGCTGGCTGGAGGTGAAGCTGGCACCAGTGCCGAGGCCCTCTCCCTTCCTTCCACTCACTGCTCGCCCTCCTCAGTGCATCCTCCGCCTCCCTGCCTGCCCAGTGCTGCTTCGTGGAGCCAGCTTCTAGAGCCTCTGAGCCCCTTTCTTCTTAGCCTGGCTCTTCTGAGGCACCTGGCTTTGATCATTATCTGCAGGTATAATCCTTAAATCCAAGTTTTTGTTTGGATGGCTCAGCTTTCACTGCCTCTCCTCTAGCCTATATTTCTGTGCAACCGAATGCTTCCACAGTCTCTTACACCCATCAGAGCTCTGCCATTCTCCAGGGCACGGCAGTCACAGCCTTGGTGCCGTCTTCAGTTACTCTTTGATCTGGCTTCAGGCTGTCACAGTGATTCTGAGAGCTCATTCCCCTTGGAATCCTGCACCAGGGCTCTGGCCCGTGGTCTGATGTATGGAGGGGTTACCGTGTGCTAGGCACTGGGCTGGGTGCTGAGGACACAAAGATGCCACAGCACAGTCTCTGCTCCCAAGAACTGCAGTGTGGTGGGGACCCAGTCAGAGCCTCCTGCTAGGACTATTATGCAGATTCACAGGTGCCCGGCTACCCGCTGGGCCTGACTGTCCCGGCTGTCCCTGCACTGCCTCCTCTCTGGCCCAGTACCTGGCATACATCATACAGGGCCTCTGTGCTGCCATCTGAAACCTAAGTTTGTTTCCATTATTTCTATTCCCAAGCAGGTTTTCTTTGTGGGCATCCATTTCCAGTTGCTGGGACATGAAGCCCCTGGAGGGCCAGGTGCTCTCCCGCACAGAAGTGGAGTCTGAAGGCTGGAACTGGTGCTCTCTGCAGACCAGGAGCTTTTGTTGGGAGGGGCCTGCTTCTCCATTTGCTCTCTCTGCGCTCTGCCACTGGGACGTCTGCTTCATGCTGCTGCTGGCCCACTGGGAGTTCAGGCCCTGCAGCCAGCATGTGACTGCTTTGAAGTGCTTCTGGGCTGAGATGATGGTCCTCTGGAGGATGCTGCAGAGGAAGTCCTCGGGGAGCCAGAGAGAGTGGAATCAGACCTGGGCGGGGGACCTGGGAAATAATTATCACCATGCCAGGAAGGAGCATTTCTTTCTTTTTTTTAAGAGTCTATTTCCTTGTTTTGTTTTTTTTCCACTAGAGCCCCATGTTGCTATGGGAACGGGTGGCATGGGAGCCCAGAGCCACTCACTGGCCTGGCCGAAGCCCGTAAATAAATTTTGCCTCGCTCTAGGCCCTGAGCTGAGTGGTCCTGGAGGGCAGCTCAAGCAGCCACTTGCAGACTTTCTGTCCTGCTGTCGGCTCCTGCAGATGCTCCTCTGACACGCTCATGGGCTGATCACTCTCCCTGGATAAGGAGCGGCAGCATGCAGAGTGGTCTGCAACCTCCCACCCTCCCAGGTCCTTATATTTATAAGACATAAACTCATTCATGGCTCCCAAACTCCAAGGGCCAGGATCACTAGATCCATTTTACAGATCAGAACTCACCCTCCTCCTTCAGGGCTGGCTGCTGTTTTCATTCACTGATGTCTCCACCATCAATCAGGTAGAGCCATTGGAAACCTCACCCAGAGTGGAGGGGCTTTTTAAGGGGATTCCTTTCTATCAAGTGGTGCAGCTGCCATCCCCTTAAGGAAGGGTCCTGCCTCAGTTTCTCCCCAAGATCTAGCACAAACTGGTGCACACAGCATGCTCAGAGCCACCTGCTTATCAATGCTTGACTCATAGAGTTCTGAGCCGGGGTGCAGCTGGGCTCATTTTGCACCTTGCCATCTATTATGCCTTTGTGGGAGACGCAGGGGCCTCGATGTTGCCGCCAGACTGCCTGGATTCACATTCTGATTCTGCCACTCAAGACTGGGGTGATCTCGTACAAATTAGTTAATGTCTTCAGCCTCAGTTGCCTCTTTGCTTAAAACCAAACTTTTTACTGCCAAAACTGTATGCTATAAGGCATAGTTTTCCCATAAAAATACCATGTGGGGCAAGAAACAGTGGTGCCTCCCCCTCACTGAGGAAACCCCAATTCTGGCTCAGATAAGATTCATCCCCTTGCCTTCTTTTTCTTAGCAGTTTTATCACTTGTGTATGCATGAATGTTATAGTTAAACTTTGCCTGCTTTGGAAGTTTCCATGAATGTAATCCTAGTATACATACATATTCTTTGGTGTCTGGCTTCTGTCCTTCAACACGCTGTTATGTTCATCCACCTACATTGTATGAGATGCTGTGCTTTGCTCATCCATCCTCTGTGGATGGACGTGGTGTCCCGTTGGGTTCAGAATGAACAAGGCTGCGGTGAAAGCATCCTCACTCTTGCCTCCTAACCTGGTACAAGAGCTTTGTCGGAGGATACACATAGGAATGGAAGTGAACGCTCAGCCAATGGGTGAATGTGTGCACACGCTCCTTTAGGACAAAACGCCAGACTCTTCTCCAGAGTGACAGGGTCAGTCCATCCGCCCACAGCACCGGAGGAGAACTGCCCACTTCTCCACAATTTTGCCAACACTTAGTATTGAGTTTCCTCATCTTTAAAATGAGGGTGAGTGGAACCTACTTCATATATGAGGATTAAATCATGTAATAAAGGGCTGGAAGAGAACCTGGCACACAGTAAGTGCTCAGCAAATACTAGCTACTATTATTGTAATTAATACTAATGATTATTATTATAAGGGTCCTAAGCTAGGAGATGCTGAGATATCTGGTGCACATACTTTTCCATTTACAAATGTTTCTGGTTTAAGAAAATCCTCCATATGACTACAGAAACTCTGTCTTGGAATGCCACGGCCTCTCGATAATGAAAAGTTGGTTTATTACATCTTTTCCTTTATTGCTTTCTTTGATTGACTGGGAGAGGGAGAGACGGGTGTACAGATCAGATCACTCACCCATTCATTCAGCTAACAGGTCCTCTGTGCTTACATGTGCCAGGCACCATGCTAGGTGCCAGGGATACAAAGATGAATCTAACACAGCCTCCCTCCTCACTATATAAATTCAGTAGGTAAAATGGAACCTGAGAGCTGCCTAAAGCCTGTCAATACCATCCTCAGTTTCTGTTATTGACTTGGTAAAAGCTTTCATGTAGGTTCTTGTGAGCAGAAGCCCTGTCTTTCCGAACACCTTGCAGAGTTTCCTTTCCCTACAGTCCTTTTTAACCCTCAAGACTGCTTGTGGGCCCCTGAGCTCCCTGCGTACGGAGAAAAAAATCACTCCAGAACTTTCAAACCCACGTTTTCATAAAAGCCATAAAAAGAAACAGGCATAACTTCTATTTCTTGAATACCACTGACTGATTTTCATGGGTGCATAGACTTGATCTTATTTACTCCCAGCTGGGTTTCTTTAAGGAGGTAGGTATGTGCCTTTGTTATTTGCTCAGATAATTAATAACATGAAATGGAAGAGTTGCTGGAGACCCCGCACATCAGAACCAGTGCGGTTCTGAGCACAGTTTTGGGGGCTGAAACTAAAGAGTCCCTCGATGTTTGTAATGTTGTTGACAAGGTCCAGTTTATTTTAGACACAGGAGACTTAGAAGAGGAGCAGCGTCTGTCTCCCCAGTGGCTCAGAGTTGATTAGCATTGAAGGCAGGTGGGCAACCACACAGGAATGACCAAGAGCTTGCTAAGCTGGCACCGGAGACCACCATAAAGTGACGGAGGAAATGGTCGAGAAGGACCTCCTTGGCCACAGGCAGTAGGGAGAATCAGGTGCGTGGAAACAATGGAAGCGGAGGGTGGATGTGCTGAAAGACACACCAACATCGTCTGCCATCTAGTGCTGAGCATGGGAGGAAGACAAAAGAGTGGGGGGAAGCGTTCGAGGGTGAAGAAGAGACAGGCGTGAGCACTGGGCCAAGCACAGGGGAGCGTCCAGAGCCAGGCGAGCAGGCAGCAGAGGACGACAGAGGCACACACTGGGGGAGTGAAAGTGGAGTGCTCTGAGGAGTTAAGATAAATGATAAGGATGATGCTGAGTACACAAGGAACGGGGGTCACAGAAGGAAGTGCTGGAGTCTTTAAGCGGTAAGCACTGGGGGAATTTATTGACAGAAGTTGTAAACGTAGCTAAAAAATTAAATGAATTCGTTGCTGCAGTGCTCACAAAGGAAGATGAGAGACAGATGCCAGTAGCAGACGTGCACTTCCCAGAGGAGAGGGACGGAATGCCACAGAAAATCAGAAGCGTGCCAGAGCAGGTGATCAAGAAATCTAAACTCACAGACTACCGAGGCCATGGTCGCCTGAGAGCTGGACGGATCGGAGGGAAGCGGGGAAAATTAGCATGCAGCAGACGGAGGCTGAGCGTTTGGATGCAGGAAGGCCTGGCCGACTGGAGCAAGACAGATACACACCTACAGCGGGCAAGAAATCCCAGTCCGCCTTAGCTCAGACAGGCCAGCCCGGGGGGCCTGCTTCCACGCACTGCCTGCTGTCTGCCTTCTCCTATTCCAGCAGCCGTCCGGGCGTTTGGAGTTCGGGGCAGTTTCCATGGTCACTGTGCAGAGCCCAACTCACTGGGCTCCTGCCCCCCAAAACGACTTCAGGTCTCTCTAAACAGCCGGCCGCTCTGCTAGCTGCTACTTACACACTGTCCAGGCCACTTCCCGCCTTCTGCCGAACTGCCCAGCCACCGTCTTCTCTTGAATGCTCTTCACAGGAGCCTCCATGCTGCGCTTCCCTACCAGTCCCTGCTCTGCCTGCCCCTCTCTCGATGGGGAAGCACCTGCAGAAGACAGGCCTACCTGCGCCATTCGGCAGTGTTTGTTCACCCAGATTTCCCTGTATCGTACGTACACAGACAGACCTTTCCACGCCATAGACCAACTCCATCGATAGTCTTTGAAGCTAGCACAAAGTCTCTGGGTTCACAAACACGGAGTAGCTAAAGGGACACAGTGTTTCTCTGGCTCTGAATAAAACGAAGGCCACTGTTATGGACTGATGCTTGTGTCCCTCCCAAATTCCTCTGTGGAAGTCCTGACCCCTAATGGAATGGGATGGAAGTGGGGCCTTTGGGAAGTGATCAGGTTCAGCAGAGGTCATGAGGGTGGAGCCCCCATGATGGGATTGGTGTCCTTATAGGAAAAGAGACTGAGCGCTTGTGCCTGCGCCCTCTCTCCCTCTCTCGTGGAAGTGCACACACCAAAGAAGGCCGTGTGAGGACAGAACCCAGAAGACGGCCCTCACCAAGAACCAGAGCCTGCTGGCACCCTCACCTCAGACTCCCAGCCTCCGGGACTGTGAGAAATCAATGTGCTACTTTAGCCAGTGGAATAGCCAGCCGAGACAGCTGCTGATGTTACTTAGCAAATAAGTAGGGACAGACGGAGGAAACCCTGCATCCTCTGCCCTCCAGGCCACGCTCCGTAGTGAGGGAGGTGCCCTGACCCCTGTTTCTGATGGCACAGTTCTGGCTCCCATGGGACTGTGAATCAGGATGGTGCCGCACACTCATCTCCAGCCTCCTGTCCTATGCTGCCGCCTTCCCCAGCTCCATGAAGTGCTCGCGTCCATGCGGTCATGTCCTCTAGAGCCGTCTCTCCCAGGAATCCTGCCTGACCAGCCCAAGTCATCCTCCTTCCCTGATGTGACCCCTGTCCCTCATGCCTCTGAACTTTGCCATACTGGCTTACACACATTTCCACTGTTCTCTGTTAAGACTTTTTTCAAAGAATGTCCCAGAACCCAGTATGCTGCAGTAAAGAGCATTCTCTGAGGTTTGCTATATTCTTGATGCCCAGTAAAGTTCAGCTTTATTGTACATTTTTTGTTTTTTGAGTCAGGGTCTCACTCTGTTGCCCAGGGCTGGAATGCAGTGGTATAATCATAGCTCACTGCAGCCTTGAACTCCTGGGCTCAAGCCATCCTCCAGCCTCAGCTTCCTGGGTAACTGGGACTACATGTAGGTGCATACCACTGTGCCTGCTAATTGGTTTTCTTTTTTTCTTGCTTTTTTTTTTTTGAGATGGAGCCTCGTTCTGTTGCTGAGTCTGGAGTACAGTGGCACGATCTTGGCTCACTGCAACCTCGGCCTCCTGGGTTCAAGCGATCCTCTTGCCTCAGCCTCCCATGTAGCTGGGATTACAGGCATGTCCCACCATGTCCGGCTAATTTTTGTATTTTAAGCAGAGATGGGGTTTACCATGTTAGCTGGGCTGGTCTCGAACTTCTGGCCTCAAGTGATCCACCTGCCTTGGCCTTCAAAAGTGCTGGGATTACAGGTGTGAGCCACCACGCCTGGCCTTTTTTTTTTTTTTTTTAAAGTAGAGACAAGGTCTCACTATGTTACCCAAGTTGGTCTTGAACTCCTGGGCTCAAGCGAACCTGTGGCCTCAGCCTCTCAAAGTGCTGGGATTACAGGTGTGAGCCAACGCACCTGGCTTATTGTGCCTTTTTGTGTGCTCTGAGAATGAGATCCTGTTCATTATGTATTTTATGACTTAAGATGTTTCCTGGCCCAGCATGGTGGCTGGCTCATGCCTGTAATCCTAACACTTTGGGAGGCTGAGGCGGGTGGATCACCTGAGGTCAGGAGTTCGAGACCAGCCTGGCCAACATGGTAAAACCTGTCTCTACCAAAAAAAAAAAAATACAAAAATTGGATGGGTGTGGTGGCAGGCACCTGTAATCCCAGCTACTTGGGAGACTGAGGCAAGGGAATCACTTGAATGCAGGGGCAGAGGTTGCAGTGAGCTGAGATTGCGCCACTGTACTCCAGCCTGGGTGACAGAGTGAGATTCTGTCTTTAAAAAAAAAAAGTTTCCCAGTTGGCAACACTACTTTGAGGCTTTTTTCCCCCTGATCAATAACTGATTCAAAAAGACAACTGAGCAAGTTATTCACTAGCCAAATGGGATGGATTACAAGTTAACTAGTGACCTACTATCCAACCCATTTAAAATGGCTGGTCCAATCTCCACCAAAGTGGTCGGGGCCCCTTGCACAGATATTTTTGGGAGACTCATCATGAAAGAGAGGTCTTACACTCCAACTTCAGAGCTCTGTAATGGGAAATCATTCGTCATCTAGAATAGCTTTGAAAAAAAAATGTCCAAGATGCTTTTCTTCTTCCTTGGTCACTGAGGAAACAGGTTTGGGACCGAGGCAGCCCTAGAAGAAGGCTCTGAGCAGACTCGCCTTGCTGCTTCTTAGCCTTTTCTGACTTGAGAATTCCTTCTGTTGTAATACAAAATTTCAGAGTTCCATTTAGGAATTAAAGAAAAAAACCAGTCTAAAATTTTGGGGGGGATGCACTGTATAAAAAGCAAGAACTGCAAATGAAACATAGTTCATTCGATTTCAATATGTTACTATGTAAAAATTTCAATTGTTTATGACCTGGTGTTTATAATTCTCCAATTTTTCTTTAGAAAACATCAGTTGGTTTACTTTTATAGTTTTCAGGTTTGTTTTGAAATAAAGAGGCAAGAGGAAAAGTTCCAGGTTTCTGTTTACAAGCTCCTCTCTGCAAGAAACACATTGTAGATGTGGACCATTTTTATTCTAAATAAATACAAAGCCAAAATGAATTTAAATTATCACAATATTTTCACATTTATAAATGCTTTTTGAAGTACCAGAAACACCTTGATGTGTTCTGGGGAAATTTTAATTCCATAAAGACAATGCATGAATCCTGAGCACAGGGCCCATTTGCTGGACGGAAACGAGGAGCCCTGTGTTCAAAAAGCACAAAGAAACCTTTCTGCTTTCATCTAGGGTCTCTCTCTCTCAAGCTGTCACGCTAGTTATCATTTGCTACTTAATGACGTGCTACCTCGGGCACAGGGACTGCCCCCCCCCACCACCCCCAGCCAGTGTAGCCCCTCACGGGCACCCAGGGCCCTATTCTGTGACTTGAGCTCAGGACTCACACCAGACTCTGGTCCCGTCCATCCCTGTGCCAGGGCCCCTGCTGGGGGTGGAGAGGGCAGTGATCATGCGTGAGATGAGGGGGGGGGCAGGCCAAGCAGAACCCAGGCATCCTGGCTCAGGGAGTGGGTGGCTGAGAGCTCATGGCAGGAAGGTGGGAAGGGGCAGGAGGCGGGATTGCGTGTGGGCTGAGGCTCCAAGGTCCTGGTGTGTGTTCCACTGTGCTGTGGAGCTTCATTTATAAAACACAATTCAAAGGTAAAAAGACCCTAAGCATTTCAAGATGGTGCCACAGAGCATTAAACCTCATGTACTGGGTCCCACGCGATTGTCGTGGTGGCACACCATAGAGCCAATCCTGCATAAATCTGAGAAAGATCATGGAAAAGTAGAATTGCAGAAATGTTACTACTTTTATGTTTCTCATGTACCTCTTGCATTTCGACCCATCATTCCCTCTGCTGCCTCTCTTAAACCAGCGGTTCTTTGGAGGTACACGCTTGACACAGTGTGGCGATGAAACAGCAAGGGAGTGACAGGTCAGCAGCACGGCCGCCTGCTAGACACCATGCTCAGAGGGGCAAGGAACCTCACACAATTGCTGTCATTTGGGAGGGCTGAGGACTCAGAGACAAGGGATGAGGTGTTTGACCTCTCAAGGCGTCTGTGGTTGGCCGATTCCACAGAGAGCTGTAGGAATTAGCAAAGCAATAGGAGCTGGCTTTCATTTGCCAGTGAAGAGATATGAAAAAATGATAATGATATCCCCACTGTGCAATTCCAGGACTTTCTCCTTACCAAGCTGTCTGAACAACAGGCCATTAGCAGGCAGAACAAACAATTCCACTTAACTCAGGAGGTAGCATTTACCTGTATATCAGGAAATCTCATGGCACCTCTCATGAAAAGAGACCCTTACCTCATTTGCTGTGTTGTGTGTCCCAACGATACGGATGAAGGAGGCAGGCTGCCTTTCAAAACTCACTGACTGCCAGGACCTGGGAGAGGAAACAACCATTTGCCTGGTTAGACGGTGCAGTTAACTGACAGTGTGGCTGATGAAGTCATGTCCACTGAGGGAGGGCTTCCTGTCCTCGGAGACTTGCACTGTAGGAGGGGCTGGGGGCAGGGCTGCACTTAATGTATGGCTGAGAGAGGCGGGACATACACAGTGTCCCTATTCAGACGCTTACAACCCCATCACAGAAGGCACTCCTCCCCATCTGTGAAGGTCACTTAGGGTTCTTACAAGCCCTCCATAAACAAGCACAAAGTGCAGACCAGGCTCATTAAGACAAGAGTGTGGACAGAGATGTAATCACGGTGGCAGGAGTTCATAAATACATTTCCCCATCTATAAAATGGGGCCATGATGGGGCCCGCCTCAGGGCTGTTGGCAGAATGACCTCAGTCATTCGTCAGACACGCATCTGAGGGGGAGCAGTTACTCAGCACGGGAGGCTTCTGGGAGGAAGAGAGTTTTGAAGAGGGCAGGGATGTGGGAGGGCTGCGGAGTTCCAGCACTTGGGTTGGGGCAGCGGGGGTCCTGCACTACCCTCTGACCCCACCACGTGAGTGATGGCACATGGGGGTTTTGGCAAGTTCTCCACAGGCCTCTACCCCCGCCTTTCCCTGCTTCCAAAATGCCACCCCCCACACCATCTATTCTCAAGACT
The DNA here is from genome assembly GCF_049350105.2 of Macaca mulatta. NCBI lineage: Eukaryota > Metazoa > Chordata > Mammalia > Primates > Cercopithecidae > Macaca > Macaca mulatta. The sequence continues at coordinate 144,032,167 of NC_133409.1, read as the reverse complement.
GGCCTGGCTCCGTCTGGGTGGTTTCCAAAGCATCCCCGATATTTTAAAGGCAGTTCCTCATTGATCGGCACGGGCCAGGCCAGCTCATTGAAGACTCGGCAGAGCAGGCCTGAGCGGACCCTGAGAGGAGGAGTTTTGCTCTTGGCTGAATGCTCAGCAGCTCATCAGAATGTACCGGAGGAGTGCACGGCACCCACGACTGTAAACTCCAATCATATTTTCTGTAATAAATGTGAGGAGTTCACAGTTGTTGCCATCCCTCCTCCGCTCTCACAGTGGAAATGCCAGCTGCTGAGAAGCTGTTTCCTGTAATTGTCTAATTACCAAGTAATGTTAGCAAAGAAAATATCTATGTATTTGCAGTTTGCTTTCCCCCTTTGGTTTCAGGTGTTCCATCTTCCCTCTCACTATGAACCTCCCACTGAGATTGATTCACTGCCGCCTGGACACCCGTCCCCTTAAGGTCATTAAAAAGTCATTACCATCTTGTGTGCAAAGTCTGTGCCCCTGAAACCAGTGTTCTGGAAACAGAGTTAGAAAAATCACTCTCTCCGTAAAAATGCTATTATTCATACATGAAAGTGACGCCATCTGACCATGCCCAGGGCTTGGGCTGGTGCCCTATTTTCTTGGTGAGCGACTGCTGTCCTCCCAGACCCCCAGCTCTCTTGGAGGGTCTGCTAGATGGGATGCAGCCCGTGGGCCGGCAGGGGTCCTGCAAGACCCTGTGTGGTTTCCACAGGCCTAGCTCTCTCTTGCCAGCCAAGCACTGGAACTGACCACACACTCATGTCCTTCCTCCAGCAGGTGGGGGGAAGTGAAGGGAGCGGCCCCTGGCCAAGGTTCACACTGGGACATCAGAGTCCCATCCCTGTCCCTAAAGGAAGCTAAAGAGTACACTAAAGCTGGCCCACTGGCTGCTTCTCAGGCCACGCCTCCAGGAAAGAGAAACAGAAATAGGATGAGTGACAGTAGCTGGTGACAGCTATTAGGTTCCAGTCACAGTTTCACAAAAAGGACTGGCATAGGGAGGTGGCAGGAGTGGAAGAAACTGAGCAAAGATTTTATTCTTCTCAGCCTTCTAGCTCGATGCCTGTCAAATATCCAAGTGATTCTGGACAGTTGGAAGCTCTTGGTCCTCAACAACTGTGTGTAGCTCTGAGGGTGAAGGCAGGCCCAGAATCATGGCCCTGTGGTCCCACGTACTCCTCCCACCATGATGCAGAGGAGGTTCAAGGAACCCAGGCAGTGAGGTCTTGCTGGCAGCCATCCTGGGCAGAGCCGGCCTGAACCTGGGTCTCCCTCCCCTCTCCCTTGCTGCTCCTCTTGCCTCCACTCCCCTCTCCCTATGCCAGGCTTCTGTAGCGGGTTTAGGGCTCTGGGCTCTGGCCCCACTGCCCTTGCTTCTGCCTGGGGAGGCAGGGGAGGTAGGGCTGGCAGGGCAGCAGCCTGAGCGGGAGGGAACATTTGAGGAGATCAGAAGGTCTCAATTTAATACCAATCCTCCATTACACTGCATTAATATCTAATCACACTGGACTTCAGCCTGAGAGTTGAATATATGATTTCATTTTCAGCAGAGCTGGATACCAATTCCAAGACCAAAGTATCAGTAGTAAGGGAAGCTGGTTAGGATGAGGAAATGAGCATCTCTCTCTCCCCATCAGATTCCATTCCCCCGGAACTTCTTCAGAATAACTTGCCACGGCTGCTTGAAGGGGAAATGACAAGGTGGCACTGGAGTGGTCACCACCACGACTGTGCCACATTTGCAATCACTGTGAAACCTCAAAGGAGCTGCCTCGGCTGAGATTTCACAGGGCCAAAAAACGCCAGCATTGTTTAGTCAATGCAGAAGCTTGGCTGCCATGTTTGTTGGGCTTTATTGATAGCTGCATAAATATTCCAGCTCACCAGGCACTCAGAATCTCTTCTCCAGTAGGCAAAACGTGCAGGAAAGACAACAGACCACTAGAGGCATGGCAGCCTGCCCAGTTCAGAGCCAGGGCTGGGCGCTTAGAGGAAGGTGTTTGAACAGGAGCAATGAATGTCAAAAAATAACTGTGGTCTTAATAAAAACAAAACAGCTTAATAAAAACAAAAAACCCACACAGGATTGAAGTCCCAACCCCATACTGGCTCTGACTGGATGGACTGTTACCCTCCCCTGAGTCTACTTTCCTCATTTAAGCAATGCTAACAGAAATAACACCGGTCACCTGCTCACAGAAACACATGTAGAATGAGATCCCAATTATGTCCAATTGTAAATATGTCTCTATACACATAGGTATTATTTTTAAATTTTAATTATTTTTTATTTAATAAAAATTTTAAACTTATTTACTTTTTAAATTTTTTATCTTTTGTTTATTCTTCACCATGCACACAAGTGCAGAACTATACACACATGTATTAAAACATAGGTGTCTGTAAGAATGCTTGCTAAAATGTTGGTCTGGATTTTAGCTTTGGATGGAAGAATTTCAAGAGCCATTTAGTTTACTTTGGTGCTGTTCTGTACTGTTTGAACTTCGTAGAATGTATAATCCATTTAAGCAGTAGACAATGTACCTATCTTGCCTATTGTCTGAGGACTTAATAATACAGATCACATGGCATGGAGCCAGTGAGAATGCCAGCGCTGCATTATTATGCCAAGTACTCCAGTGGAGAGGACCACGGGCGACAGTCAAGACGGCAGGCTTTCCTCCTGGTCTCTCAGGACTCGGGGCAATGTGGCACAGGGGTGGAGAGCATGGGCCCTGGACCCTGGCTACCAGTGTTTGAATCTTTGTTTTGTGCTTTTAACAGCTCTAGGACCTTAAGCAAGTTGCTTAACCTCTCCAGGCTGCAGTCTTTTCATCTGTAACATGGGAATAATAGGAATAACTACCTAAATTTTTTGGGTAAAGATGAAGTACATTAACAAATGTAAAACATCTAGAAAAGTATTGGCATACATTAAACACTAAAAAAAAAAAAAGTTGATAGTGTTACTACTACTATAATTACATTTAGCCAGTGAGTCTGGACAAGACACACTGTGTTTCTGGGCCTCATCTGTGAGTTGTCAGGTTTGACAGTATATGATTCAATGATTACCACAGAGGTTCCTGGAGCACCCCAGGCGACTCCCATCAGCACCCATGTCTTGGAGGCAGACAAGAAGCTAGGCTTTGGAAGAATTAAACAAGTATGTTTTGAATACATCCTTGCACTTGGCACCTGCTGGGTGTTATGGAGGACGTGCAAGATGTAGTGCCCCTTCCTTAAGAAGTGTGTAATCTCACCAGGGAGATTAGCTCTCCTTCCACAAACTCATTAGAGAACAATGCAAACAGTACAGTGGTCCCAACTTATAAACCGGTGGTGTTTCAAAACTTGCCTTGTAGTTGGTTGTTTGATGCTTGGAAACAATTTTTCCATAGATATAAGGCTATAAATTTTGAGAGGGTGCCCAGGCCCACCCACAAAACTCAATTTAACCCATAATGAAGCTAAAATACTATGTATATGAAGTTTAAAAAAGGAAAAAAAGAGATATTGTTGCCAGAGTAGTAATTAAGCAAGCCAGATAAACAAGGGATTTAAAACAATCTTTCCAAAGCTGCTGCTTGAGGAATGAGGATTAAATTCTGTAATGCAAATGAAATCATGGGGATGTAGCTGGAACATGGTAGGCGGTCTGTTAATAGGGAAAGTTAAAAAACGGGCCAAGTTTGTCATCCTAAAAGCCTTTCCCATCCACACACCACTGAGTGGTTTACAAAGTGTCTTAGAGTCGTGATCTATCTCATTTGGTTCCCAACACCATCTTTTAGGTAGGCAGTCAGGCAATCTGAATCCCATCAGAGGCGAGAAAACTGAGGCAAAGAGAAGTAATCTGTGTGACATCCTAGAGCTGTCAGGATAGAGTCAGCAACAGAAGCCAGATTTAACGACTGTGAGCTGAGGTTCTTTCCACCAAAGGGCAAGATGAAGACACCAATCCAGAGGCCAAGGCACTGTCCCCTGGGTTTTATTTTGCTGGCTCCCAGAACATTACTGACACCTCATTTATGTGTTTGTGCCATGACTCCGGGGCCAGAAATCCCAGTGGCCAGAACCATATGGATCATACACACGAGTGGATCATAAGGTGGCCTCAGGTAAGTGATCATCCGCTAAAGTCTCCGTTTCCCAAGTGAAGTAGGGGTGGTAACAGTACTTACCATCTGGGGTTGTGAGGACTCAAGGAGAAAACACAAAGAGCATGGCACGTGGTGAAAGCAAATTAACTGTTGGCTATTACTCTCACATCTTTACATTCACACGTATGGCAAACTGGAAAGAAAAGAGGCTCAGCAGGTGCTCTCTCTACAAAAAGATCAGTATGGAAAAAGATCTCAAACAGAAGGCTTGCTCAAAAGCACGTTAGAGGACAATATGTACAATATGGGATTACACACACTAAACTGTATGCGTGACTCAGGAAAACATACAGGTCTGTAAAGTAGTGTGAAATATTCCGGAAGGATAGATGCTAAATTCATGACAGTGATTGTTCTCTGAGGAGAGGGCGAGGACTGGGACTGCTGATGGGGAACAAAGGAGATTTCAACACTAAGTAGAATGTTTCATTTCTTTGATTAAAATAAAGAAGACTTGAAGTATATGCAAAAAATATTAAATATGGTCAATTCTGGGGATAAGTATGTGAGGAAATGTTATGTTATTTTTATTCTCTTATGTATTTTAAACATTCTCTTATGTATTTATTGAAATAAATAAAAAGAAAGAGACAGAAGAGGAGAAAGGGATTAAAACAGTGTCTGTGTTCAGGTGGGCAGGAATTTGCCAGAGATGGAACTAGCTAAATTACAAATATAAAAATTAGGGGGAAAGTGGAGTTGGTCCTGCAGTAGCAGTGTGGATCTGGCAGGTGGTGCTGCTGGCTCCAGCCAGCTGTGTCACCATCGGAAGGAAGCAGAGGACAGGAGAGCCACCGGGAGGGAGGAATGTACGGTTGCCATCAGCAAGGGCAGGGTTTGCGTGAGTGGTTCTGGATGACAAGGACACTGCACAGGCCCATAAGTGATGAGAGAAAGGGTGACTGTAGTGCTCAGTAGAGAGCAGCTCTCTGTCCTGAGCCTTGATCTGCCTCCTCTGGAGATTCAGGATCCTGTGGCGAGGGTGAGGGTGCCTAGTGTGCTTGAATCTGGAAAGTCATGTGACTCTACTGCACATGCTATAAAGAGAAAGCACTATCAGAACTTTCCTGCAGCAGACCTGCTGAATACTGGGGCGGCAGAGACAGGAAAGTATTTGGCCAGGGCCGGACTGGCAAGTAAACACAGCAAACTCAACACATGGCATAGTCTGCATTCGCTCCACTAGAAGGGCAGTAAAGAAATACGTTTCCCATCAAATATATGTGTTATATATTAATTAATTAATACATGCAGACACATGCATGACCGCAAAACAAAGAGGAAGAATGAGGAGGTGTGACCATCTCTCTGAATCAGCACCTCAGAGAGAAGGCACACAGAAAGCAAGTGGATTCACACCACAGAACCCTAGAAAGGCTCAGGTCCTCAAGTGACCAGCTACTTTTGAGGGTGGAGGTGTGCAGGGGGCTGAACCAGGAAGACTGGTTGAAAGAAGGAAAAAGAAGCAGGTGCACTCCTCAAATCCCTTCCCCTCCTTCCTGCATAGTGGGGACAACCATCCCTTCACCTTGATAGGAGACACACATTTCCCTCTGGAGATCATGAACAGAGAAGATCTGAACTCCAGGGCCCTAGGCACAGCAGATGGTAGAATCCTGTAGCAGCTGAGAGCAAAGGAGTTACATGGAAGTCATATCCCAGATGGTGAGACCCCCCCCAGTTCCCTTCCCTCCCTTGGCTTTCAGGCCACTGTGATACAGTCTTTTTTTTTTTTTTTTTTTTGAGACGGAGTCTCGCTGTCGCCCAGGCTGGAGTGCAGTGGCCGGATCTCAGCTCACTGCAAGCTCCGCCTCCCGGGTTTACACCATTCTCCTGCCTCAGCCTCCGGAGTAGCTGGGACTACAGGCGCCCGCCACCTCGCCCGGCTAGTTTTTTTTTTTTTTTTTTTTGTATTTTTTAGTAGAGACGGGGTTTCACCGTATTAGCCAGGATGGTCTCGATCTCCTGACCTCGTGATCTGCCCATCTTGGCCTCCCAAAGTGCTGGGATTACAGGCTTGAGCCACCGCGCCCGGCCTGTGATACAGTCTTAAATCCCAGGCAGGAGACTGCAGAGTCTCTTTCGGGAGCTGCTGACTGGCCCAAGAGGAAAGAGTTACAGATACTGTACGACCTTCCCTCTCTCTGTCCCTCTCTCCTTTGTTCCATAAATATCAATCAAGTCCTTACTATGGAATAAGCCCATTTTTAGACCTTGAGGATTTAGCATACAACAAAGCCCCTGGCCTCAAAGAGCTCATGTTCTAATGGGAAGGAGACAGAAAAAAAAAAAACAAAAAACCCAAATTTATCAGTGTTAAAAAGGGGCTATGGAGAAACACAAAAGAGTGTTAAGTAGACTGGGAGGAAGGCATTGCTTTAGTTAACATATTTAGGGAAGGTCTCTTCGGTAAGGTGACAAATGAGCTAACACCTACACAACTAGAGGACACGGCCATGCAGATCTGAAAGGGCATCCCAGGGAGAAGGCACAGAAAGCACCAGTGTGCTGGGCAGGGGTATCCAGTGAAACGTCTAATCCCTGCCTGACAGCCCTCAATGAAGCCCACAAACCCATCCGTATACTGGAAGCTTCCAGCCAGCTTTCACAATGCCTAACATTTAAAAGGGAATGATGGCAAGAAAAGCCTGGGCTGCTGCCCCTAAAATGTAGGCAAGGGTGACCATGGGTCCTCCACCTTGGGGTGGAGGCACTAACAAAGCTCTATTTTAGGGCCCGCCCCTACAGACTGCACACTGTCCTGGAGCCCTGTGGAGCTGGACCTGAGGTCAGGAGAAGCATGGCCTGCTGTCCTCACGGCTTAGATGTGCACAGGCTATGCACCCAGGGCTGAGGAGCAACCAAGGTGCTGGCTACCAGAGCACGGGCTGAGGTAAGAGCACCACGGACATTTCCCACCTGCAGGTCTAGGCCACTGTCACTGAAGGTGGCACTGCCTTCTCCAGGGAAACAAATGAAAATAAAAACAAAATAGACCAAAACCTGCAAAAAACTGCAAAAGCAGTACTCAGAGGGAAGTTTACAGACTTAAGCCCCTATATCTGTAGAGGACTACGTGCTCACAAACAGGGTGTTCCCATAAGTCCTGCTCTCGCAAACGAAGCAGGGCGTTCCCCATAAGTCCTGCTCTGGCAAACGAAGCAGGGCGATCCTTCCCTGTTTACAGGGAGGACTAAGGAGCCAGCTGCTAACAGCAGATCCTGGGGGCTTGTTTATGTGTAAACATCTTGAAAATCCAGAAAGTCAGGGAAAGGTCAGAAAAACAACAATGTGTCTTGTGACTTGGCAACATTCCACAAACGACTGTATAAAATAAAGCAGAGCGTGCCATTCCAGGCGGCCACCATGTTTGTCTTGTCTTGTGTTGTCTTGTGTGTTCATTCCTTTGTTTAGGAAACACGTGGACCCCAACATCTGGTGCAGCGAGCAGGGTCTGTGGTTCCATGAGAGCAAGGAACCGGAGGGGGAACAGCCCGGGCAGGTAAATAAAGAAAGGGGGACCCATGGGAAAATTATGGGGAATTCCACCTCTCTGGCCTCTGAATATTTGCGGTTACTCCAGGGACTGTTGATGTCTATAGCAGTAGAAGTTAGTTAAGGAACATAAGACTTTGAAGTGATTGTTTGCCCATGTTGAACAACATTGTTATTGGTTTCAATATCAAACCAAAGTGCAGTTAAATCGAAAGGAATGGTTACAAGTGGCTAAAGTCCTGCTTCGAGCTCATCAGCGAGGGCAAGCGATGCCTCTGACTTTGTGGACTTTGTGTAGTTCCATTACTCAGGCATTAGAGTTACTTGAAACTGACTCAGAGCATGGCGATACTGCCACAGGAGGTGAGGCATCTGAAGCTTTAGAGAGGAATGATCCTAGAGAGGAACATATTTATGCCCCGGTTGTTGAGGACAAGGAATTGGAAAAAGAGCTAATGCCTCCTTCATCTAAAGGAAATTCTGATTTGCAGCGTATTTTAGAGATGTTACAACAGTTGTTAAAATTGCAAGGTACCGCTGCTCCTGTTTCTCCTATCTCTCCGCCATGAGCCTTCCCTGTTACCTTCCCTTCTGCTCTTTTGGAAAAGGATTTCCCTTTGCCTCCACCTCCAACCTCTTTGCCTATGTCAGGTCAGGTTTTCTCTGTGCCTCTTCCTCCTGTAGGAGAAAAGGACTCGAAGGAAAAGGATGATTTCGAGGAATTAGATTTATTCCCAATAACACGGGCTGCTTTCGGCCCCAATGCTCAGTTCCCAAACAGTGGCCAAAATGTGACTTTTACAGCCCTACAATTTAAATTTTTGAAAGAAATGCTAATTATGGACCTCAGTCACCGTTTGTTCTTGGCCTTCTCGATTCCTTCTCTTTAGAACATATGAGGATTCCTATTGACTGGGAAACGTTGGGACAGGCTGTCCTTGATTGTTCGCAATGGCTTCAATTAAAAAGTTGGTGGTGGCAGGAAGCAAGAGTACAAGCTAGAAAAAATGCTACCCAAAATCCCCCAGGACCTACTGAAGAGCAGCTTATGGGTTCAGGACAATACACCACTCTTAATGCTCAGGCAGGCCTAGATGATATTGCTCTCACTCAGATTAAAGCCTTGTTTATAAAAGCATGGACTAAGGTTAAAATAGCGGGTAAAACTTCTTTATCTTTTGTAAAGATCCTACAAGGAGCCACTGAGCCGTATCCAGATTTTGTAGCCTGTCTTCAAGATGCTGTATTAAAGACTGTAGGTTCAGGCTCTGCTGCTAAAATTCTTTTGGATACCCTGGCTTTTGAGAGTGCTAATCCCAAGTGCCAAAAATTGCTGTGTCATCTAAAAGCTAGTGGAGTTGATTTAGTGGAATACATTCGGGCTTGTGCAGGTGTTGGAGGAGCTATTTACAATGCTCAATTGTTTGCTGGGGAACTTTCTAAGGCTTTAAAAGGCCATTCTAAACAAGGTATATGCTATCAATGTGGGAAACTTGGTCATTTTAAAAAGGAATGCTGGAAAAAATTAGGCTCTTCTGCTCTAAAAGAAAAAAAGGTTACCATCTGATATGTGTAAACGATGTGGCAAGGGTCGACCTTGGACCAATGAATGCCGTTCAAAAACTGATAAAAGTGGGAATGTATTGTCACCCCTCCCGGGAAATGGGAAACGGGAACCGGGGCCCACAGGCTTGGGGCCCCAACAACTACAATGCAGGCCTACCCCAGTACCCAGTGAGCAGTGGCTTACAACATCAAGGAATGACCTTGAGTCCTCCTTAAAGACATCTTACCCTACCCGTTTCTCAGCTTTATGCTACCACTAAGCAGAGTACCGCTGCTGACCTAGCTATTGTCCAACCTTATACTTTATCTCCTAATGGAGAAATATATAAGTTGGCTACCAGAGTGTGTGGTCCTTTGCCAAAGGGACATGTAGGACTTTTACTAGGTCGAAGCAGCAGCGCTATGCGGGGGTTAATGGTGGTCCCAGAAATTATTGATCCTGATTTTACTGATGAAATCCTTATTATGGTACAAGTCTCACAATTTATGCACCTAGAGGCAGGGGAACGTATTGCACAATTGCTTTTATTGCCTTTTTTTCCTTTCTTATCTAGAGATGTGTCTCATCAAGGAGGTGTTGGTAGTACTGGGAAAACTGTTTTCTGGGAAACTTTAGTTTCTGATCAAAAACCTTTATGTTCATTGCAAATTAATGGGATACTTTTTGAGGGATTAGTCGACACAGGAGCGGATGTATCTATTATATGTTTGGCTCAATGGCCTGATCATTGGAAAAAGAAACAAGTATCGGTTCCTCTATCTGGCCTAGGTACTGCTTCTATAGTCGACCAAAGTGTCGAGCCCCTGAGCTGTGTAGGACCTGAAGGACAACAAGGAAAAGTGTTCTTTTATATTGTTCCCATTAACATTAACCTTTGGGGCCATAATTTTTTTACAACAATTTGGTGCCTTTTTAACCATTCCTCATATTTCTTCAGCTGCCAAAAATATGATGTTCAAAATGGGCTACAATCCTTTAAACTCTTAGCCACCGTCCACAAGTCTCAAGCTTTACAATTAAAGTGGAGAACTACAACTCCTGTTTGGGTGGAACAGTGGCCATTATCTAAAGAAAAACTTAAGGCTTTAGAGAATTTAGTTAAGGAACAATTGGCCGAGGGGCATATTGAACCAAGTACTTCTGCATGGAATTCCCCTATGTTTGTCTTGTCAAAAAAAAAAAAAAAAAAAAAGGGAAAATGGCACTTATTAACTGATCTTAGAGCTGTAAATACTTGTATTCAACCTATGGGGACTTTATCCCCTGTAGCAGAAGAAGAATTGTCATTTGTAAAAAAAAAAATTAGTGAAGCTCACCTTGATTATATTGCATCCAATCTTCCACTTTCGTTGTGTCTTTTTCAGACTCCCCATTCGCCAATGGCCGTTTTACACCAAGATAATAATATTCTGGAGTGGCTGTTTTTGGCTAATAAAGCCATTAAGAAAATTCACCCATATATTGATAAATTGGCTGAATTAATTATTAAAGGACGACATCGAGCTCGTCAGTTGCTTGGTGCTGACCCTATAAAAATTATTACCCGATTATCTAATCTCTGTTGGAAATTCATAAGGGTTGACAAGTGGCTTGCGCTGAGTATACTGGTTCTTTATCTCAGCATTATCCTAGTAATAAATTATTTGCTTTTCTGCAACAATATTCTTTACTGCCATATAATCCTATCTCTTATACTCCAGTTAAAGGTCCCACCTTTTTTACTGATGCTTCAAGCAATGGAAAGGCTGGATACTGGACTTCAGACAATTCAAAAATTTCTCACTATCCATTTGAATCAGTACAACAAGGAGAACTTTTTGCCATTCTTATGGTTCTACAAGACTGGCCTCAAACCCCTTGTAATATAGTTAGTGATTCCCAATATGCTGTATATGTAACTAAATATATTTCTCAGATTTCTTTACCATTATTTCCTCAAACTCCTTTACAAAAATTATTTTCTTTATTATTTGTAACTCTTACTTCCCACACTGCCCCCCTTTTTTATCACTCATATTCGTTCTCATTCAGCTTTGCCAGGACCTTTATCTTTTGGCAATAGATTAATTCTTTACTTACTGGCAGTGTCCAACGGGCTCAGGATGAGCACCAACTACATCATACTAATAGTTTAGGATTACAACGGCCATTTTCTATAACACGCCGTCAAGCCCGAGCTATTGTCAGAGCCTGCCCGTCTTGTGCTCCTATTATTGCACCTTTTTTAAGTCCAGGTGTTAATCCTCGAGGCACTCAACAAAATCACATTTGGCAAATGGATGTAACTATGTTCCTTCCTTTGGTCGTTTAAAATATGTTCATCATACTATTGATATGTGGTCACATTTCCAGTGGGCTACACCATTACCCTCTGAAAAGGCTGACTCTGTTATTACTCATTTACTTACTTGCTTTGCAGTTGTGGGAGTCCCTGCTGAATTAAAAACTGATAATGCCTCTGCTTATTGCTCTCGCAAATTGGCTGCCTTCCTCTCTTTATACCATACTCATCATTCCACTGGTATTCCATTTAACAGTCAAGGTCAAGCAATTATTGAAAGAGCCAATGCTACCTTAAAATTACAACTTTTAAAACTAAAAGGGGGAGATGGTCGAGATTCCCCAAAACATCAAATTCTGAAAGCCCTTTTTACTTTAAATTTTCTCAGCCATTGGCGCCAATTACAGCAGTCTGCAGCGGTGAAACATTTTCAACAGCCTTTAGAAAAGCCACAAAACAGTAATCTTTGGGTGTATTATCCTTCATTACAAGGGAAATATTTAAAAGGAAAAGTTTTACAATGGGGCCGAGGCTATGCTCTTGTCCGTACAGGTGCCGGAGACGAGTAGTTTCCATCTCGACGGTTGAAACAGTGCCATGGCGAAGAGGAGCCGATCCGAAGAGTTCCTGAAGGAATTCCAGGAGCTAAATCTGAGCGCTCAGAGAACATTCACCTTCGGAACTCAACGTGCGGAGCCCCCGACATGGGGACAACTGAAAAGGTTAAAAAGCTGAAGGGGTTGTTCAACAAGCTGGGCAGCCCAAAACCCCACTAACTTTATTCCTGGCTATGCTGGCCATAGTAAATTGTCAGGTAACAGCTGGAGAATTTACATACTGGGCTTATATTCCTTTTCCACCCTTATATCAAGGTGTGGCCTGGGGAGACAGAGAAGTCTCAGTATTTACTAATGATACTGCTTGGATGCCATCGCCTTTTTAAAACCAGGATCCTGAATTAGACACTGGCACAGTAAATAGTTCATATCAATTTGGGGTTGAAGGGTTACCTATATGTCCGCATTGTCTGCAGTTTTCTCATGAGGCTTGGGCTGTTCGCTATAACCATAGTCATATCTCTGCCTTTACTATGATTATTGTGGCTCAAAGTTTTAAGTATAATCATACTGCAGTACTTAATGAAACTCTGCCAAGTACATTATCTTTATGCCCTATCCCTGATGTGTCCAGAGGTGTTTCCCAACTAGAGTGGACTAGATGTAGAAGTAGTGGGCCACGATTGTTGTTAGAAGTAAAAGGGAAGAGTCATAAATACCTTGTTACAGATTGGAGTGTACATGGAGATTTTCAGACTAAATTCAGCCATGTCAACCTGCATTGGCATAAGGTAATCACAGCATTTCTGCAGATGGCAATGAAACTATTATTTGGCATGATGGTGGTCTATCACCCCCTATGCCACATTTGGCTAATACCTCACAAATACAAGGTCATATTTGGAAGTTGCTAGATGCTGGTAAACCAATGTTCACTTTCACAGGAAACATGTCCTTAAATCTTACTAATATTGCTAACCCTTTCCATATATCTTTGCATCGAAATAGTTCTAGATATGTTATTGCATATGTAAGAAAGCCTTACTTGTTGTTGACAGGAGTTTTTAAATGGGATAATAATACAGGGGTAGTTAACTGTACCAACAATTGTACATTCTTAAGTTGTATAAATACTACTTCGTGGAATAATAATTGGAATGAGTCTCATTCCGATTTATATATGCTAAGAGCCAGAAAAGAAACCTGGCTACCTGCAAACTTAACACGTACTTGGAGTGAATCTGCTGGGGTTACTCAAATTTACAAGGTTATGCAAGATCTTGTCCACCGCAGTCGGAAAATGGTTGGAATCGTCGTGACCGCGGTGATAGGACTTGTAGCAATTGCTTCCACTGCCACTGTTGCTGGATTAGCTCTACACCAGAGTATACAAAATGCAGAATTTGTGCAACAATGGCATGAACAATCACATTTGTTGTGGCAGCAGCAACGAGACATAGATGCTCATTTGACGGAACGAGTGGATAATCTGGAGCAAGTGGTTTCTTGGTTGGGAGATCAGCTAACAGTGTTAAATACCCGAGCTTTGTTGAAATGTGATTGGAACACGACCCAATTTTGTATTACTCCTGTTCCTTTTAATAGCACTGTACATAACTGGACTGAGATAAAGAGACTTTTAATTGGTCATAATAATCTTTCCCTAGAAATACAAGAATTAACACAGAACATTTCTGAAACATTTCGCAATCAGTTACCGTTGCTGACTGGTGCAGATTTGATGACTGGTATTGCACAAAGTTTGACGTCTTTGAACCCTATGAGCCCTGTAAAAACTTTGCTGACCTCTGTTTCTAGTAATGTATTGGTTGTTGTTCTTGCCTTTGTCATTTTCACAGTCTGCTGGAGACGGTACCAAAGGGCAAACACCGAATCCCAGCGAGCCCAACATGTAATGACGGTTTTAAAAGAAATTCAAACTTGTAAATAAGGAAAGGGGAAATGTAGAGGACTACGTGCTCACAAACAGGGTGTTCCCGATAAGTCCTGCTCTCTCAAACGAAGCAGGGCGTTCCCCATAAGTCCTGCTCTTGCAAACGAAGCAGGGCGATCCTTCCCTGTTTACAGGGAGGACTAAGGAGCCAGCTGCTAACAGCAGATCCTGAGGGCTTGTTTATGTGTAAACATCTTGAAAATCCAGAAAGTCAGGGAAAGGTCAGAAAAACAACAATGTGTCTTGTGACTTGGTAACATTCCACAAACGACTGTATAAAATAAAGCAGAGCGCACCATTCGAGGCGGCTGCCATGTTTGTCTTGTCTTGTGTTGTCTTGTGTGTTCATTCCTTTGTTTAGGAAACACGCGGACCCCAACATATATCCAAAAGTAGAAAGGTTTCAAATAAACAATATAAAAATGTACCTCAAGAAACTATAAAAGGAAGAACAAATCAAACTCCTAAATTAGCAGGAGGAAAGAAACAATAAAGATCAGAGCAGAACTAAATGAAATAGAGACTAAATAAAAATACAAAGGATCAATGAAATGGAAAATTGGTTCTTAGAAAAGATAAACAAAATTGATAAACTGCTAGCTAGACTTACCAAGAAGAGAGAAGACCCAAATTAACAAAATTACAAGTGAAAAAGGAAACATTACAACTGATGCCACCGAAATACAAAAGATCATCAGACACTATTCTGAACAACTATATGCTAACAAACTAGAAAACCTAGAAGAAATGGATAAATTCCTAGAAACATGCAACCTATCAAGATTGAATCAGGAAGAAATAGAAAACCTGAACAGATCAATAATGAGTAGTGAAATGGAATCCATAAGAAAAAGTCTCCCAACAAAGAAAAGCTCAGGACCTGAGGATTCACTGACAAATTCTACCAAACATATGAAGGGAACTAATTCCAATCCGCTTCAAACTATTCTAAAAAATTGGGTGGTGCATGCCTGTAATACCAGCTACTTGGGAGGCTGAGGCAGGAGAATTGCTTGAGTCTGGCAGTTTAAGATTACAGTGAGCTATGATTGTGCCACGACATGCCAGCCTGAGTGACAGAGCAAGACCCTGTCTTTAAAAAAAAAAAGTAAAAATGAAAAAAAAAAAAAAATCCCAAAACTGAAGAGGAGGGAATATTCCCTAACTCATTCTGCAACACCAGCATTACCCACCACCAAAACCTGATAAGAACAAAACAACAAAAGAAAACTATAGGCCAATATCCTTGATGAACACAGACACAAAACTTTTCAATAAAATACCAGCAAACCAAATTCAACAGAACATCAAAAAGATAATACACCATGATCAAGTGGGATCTAACCCAGGGATGCAAGGATAGTTTAACAGACACAAATCGATAAATGTGATGCATTAGATCAACAAAATTGAGGACAAAAACCATATGATCATTTCAATAGACACAGAAAAAGCATTTAATAAAATTCAACATCCCTTCATAGTAAGAAGTCCCAACAAACCAGCCATATAAGGAATATACCTCAAAATAATAAAAGCCATCTATGACAAACCCATAGCTAACATCGTACTGAATGGGGAAAAGTTGAAATTCTTTTCTGTAAGAACTGGAACAAGACATGGATGCCCACTCTCACCACTCCTATTCAACATAGTACTAGAAGTCATAGGCAGGGCAATCAAGCAAGAGAAAGAAACAAAAGGCATCCAAATTGGAAAAGAGGATGTCAAATGTTCCCTCTTTGCAGATGACATCTTATATTCAGAAAGACCAAAGGATTCCACGAAAAAACCCTTAAGAGTTGATAAGCAAATTCAGTAAAGTTGCAGGATACAAAGCCATCATACAAAATTCAGTAGCATTTTATACACCAATAATGAAATAGCCAAGAAAGATGTCAAGAAGGTAATCCCATTTACAATAGCTGCCATGGAAAAAATTCCTAGGAACAAATTTAACCAAGGAGGTGGAAAATCTCTACAAAGAAAACTACAAAATACTGATGAAAGAAACTGAAGAGAATACAAACAAATGGCAACTCATCTAAAGATCACGGATTAGAATAATTAATATCATTAAAATGACTGTGCTGCCCCAAACAACATACAGATTCAATACAATCCCCATCAAAAATACCAAAAATCCAAAAATGTCTTTTTTTTTTTTTTTTTTCTGAGATGGAATCTCGCTCCGTTGCCAGGCTGGAGTGTAGTGGCACGATCTCGGCTCACTGCAACCTCTGGCCCCTGGGTTCAAGCGATTCTCCTGCCTCAGCCTCCCGAGTAGCTGGGACTATGGGCATGTGGTACCACACCCAGCTATTTTTTTTGTATTTTTAGTTGAGATGGGGTTTCATCATGTTGGCCAGGATGGTCTCCATCTCTTGACCTCATGAACTGCCTCGGCCTCCCAAAGTGCTGGGGTTACACATGTGAGCCACTGCACCCAGCCCCAAAATGTCATTTTTTACAGAAATGGAAAAAAAAAATCCTAAAATTCATGTAGAACCAAAAAAGAGCCAGTATAGCTAAAGCAATCCTAAGAAAAAAGAACAAAGCTAGAGGCATCACACTACCTGACTTCAAAATACAGTACAAGGCTATAGTAATCCAAACAGATGGTATGAGTATAAAAACAGACATAAAGACCAACAGAGTATACTAGAACATCCAGAAATAAATCCACATATTTACAGCCAACTGATACTCGACAAAGGAACCAAGAACTTACACCAGGGAAAGGATACCCTCTTCAATAAATGGTGCTGGGAAAATTGGATATCCATACACAAACTGGACCCCTATCTCTCATCATCTACAAAAATCAACTCAAGATTGATTAAGGACTTAAATGTAAGATCTGAAACTATAAAAATAATAGAAGAAAACATAGGGAAATCAGTTCAGGATATTGGTCTAGCCAAATGGGACTGTATTAAATTTAAAAATTTATGCACAGCAAAGTAAATAATCGATAGAGTGATAAGGTAATCTGTTGAATGGGAGAAAATATCCACAAACTATTCACCCAACAAGGGACTAATATCCAGAATGTACAAAAAAAAAACCTCATTAAAAAGTGGGCAAAGGACATGAATAGACACTTCTCAAAAGAAGACATACAAATAGCCAAGAGGTATATGAAAAAATGCTCAATATCACTTAGCATTGGGAAAATGTGAATCAAAACCACAATGAGATATCATCTTACCCTAGTTAGAATGCTATTATTAAAGACAAAAAATAACAGATGTTGGTAAGAATGAAGAGAAAAAGGAACTCTTATATACTGTTGGTGAGAATGTAAATTAGTACAGACACCATGGAAAACAGTATAGAGTGAAGATTTCTCAAAAAAACTACTACTATTTTTCAAGGTGAGAAATAAATTTTTAAAAATCTAAAAGTACAACTACAGGAAATGGATAAATTTCTGGAAACATGCCATCTACCAAATGATCCCACATTTTCACTTCTGGATATCTACCCAAAACAAAAAAAGAAATCAGTATTCCAAAGGGATACCTGCACTCACAGGTTAATGTGGCACTATTCACAACAGTAGAGATATGGAATCAACCTAAGTGTCCATCAGTGGACAGAAGGGTAAAGAAAATGTGGTATATTTACATAATGCAATACTGTTTGGCCATAAAAACAATGAAATCATGTCATTTGCAGCAACACGGATGAAACTGAAGGTCATTATGTTAAGCGATATAATTCAGGCCCAGAAAGACAAATCCCACATGTTTTCTCTCATACGTAGGAGCTAAAAAACTTGATCATGTGAAGATAGAGAACAGAATGATAGATACCAAAGGGTAGGAAGGGTATGAGGGTGGGAGGGGGACATGAAGAAAGGGGGGTGAATGGGTAGGAATTTACAGCTAGATAGAAGAAGTAAGTTCTAATGTTCCATAGCAGACTAGGGTGACTATAGTTAGCAACAATATATTGTATATTTCAAAGTAGCTAAAAGGACTCAAAATGCTACCAACACATAGAAATGATAAATACTCAAGATGATGAATACCCCAAATAACCTGACTTGATCATTACACATTCTATGCATGTAAAACACATTCACATGTAGCCCACAAATATGCAAAACACTATGTATCAATAAAAGAAAAAATTAAAAAAAGATAGTAACAAGTGTTGATGAAAATGTGAAGAAACTGGAACCCCTATATACTGCTCGTGGGAATGTCCAACGGTGTGGCCACTTTGGAAAACAACCTGGCAGTTCCTCAAATGGTTAAACAGAGAGGTGTGATACAATCCAGAAACTCTACTTCTAGATACACACCCAAGAAAAATGAAAACACATGTCCACACAAAAACTTGTTCATGAATCTTCACAGCAGTATTGTTCATAATAAAAAGTGGAAACAACCCAAATGTCCATCAACTGATGAATGGATAGATAAAATGTAGCATATCCATACACTGGAATACCGTTCAGCAATAAGATTTTGATACATGCTATTAATATCATACTGATGAACCTGCTACGTGAAAGAAGGATCATGTATTGTATGATTCCACTTACAGGAAATGTATAGAATATTGAGACAGAAAGTAGATCAGTGGTTGCCTAGAGCTGGGGAATTAAATGGGGGGATTGGGAGGTGATGGCTATAGGGTATGTGGTTTCTTTTTGGAGTAATGAAAAAGTTCAAAAATTGATTGTGGTGATGGATGCAAACTCTGTCAATATACTAAAGCCATGCAATTGTATACTTTCAATGAGTGAATTGTACGGTATATGAACTATATCTCAATAAAGCTGTTTAAAATGTTTAAAAAAAGACTGTAACATGAAAGATGACCAACAGCAAATAGAGAAAAATAATAACTCAGAGGACATGGATACAGTTCAGTAAGCAGAATAAAGCTTCAGGAAAAAAAAAAAAGAACCTAAATTATCCTCAGAAAGATAAAAGGAAGCATTATTACCTCTTTGAAATAAGAATAAATAAAATGATATGAAAAAGGAACATTTAGTGAACAAGAAAGTGCTCTTGTAAATTAAAACTAGGAACGACATAAAACAATTCAACAAATGGGTTAGAAAGTTAAGTTGAGGAAATTTCCCAGAATGTCAAATCAAATTACAAAGATAAAAAAATAGAAGAGAAAGTATAAGAGAATAAAAGAATCAGACGAGGAGTTCCACCATCTAATTAGATGTTCCAGTAAGAAATATGATGTTCCAGAGAAAATATGAGCTAGGAAATTGCCAAAGTCACACAACAAATTTTCCCAGATATGAAGGACATAAGTTTCCAAGTTAAAGACCCCACTAAGTAGCCATTACAGGAAATGAGAAAAGATCCACACCAAAGTATATTATTAAGAAACTTTAGAAGATCTTAAAAGTTCTGGAGGGAAAAAAAGCAGGTCATCCCAAAGACCTGGGAATCAGGGTCACATGAATTTTTCAAAAGCAACATTGGGGGTCAGAAGATAATAGATCACTTCCTTCCAAATGCTGAGGGAAAAATTAGTTCCCAGCCATGGGACCATTCCCAGCCACAGGACTATTCCCAGACAAAGTAAATCAAGTATGAGAACAGAATAAGGAAATTTTGATTCAGGCATAAAAAAAATTCACCTGCAACCTCTCTTTGTATTTATGTGAAGAAAAAATAATAATAATAATAAAAACTTCACCTCCAATGCATTCACAAGAAACTACCAGAAAGTGTGTTCCACCAAAACAAAGGACTAACTTAAGATAAAGAAAGTTATGGGATACTATTGCTTGAGGCCAGGAGTTCAAGACCAGCCTGGCCAACATGGCAAAACCCCTTCTCTACTAAAAATACAAAAATTAGCCAGGCATGGTGGTGCACACCTGTACTACCAGCTACTCAGGAGGCTGAGGCATAAGAATTGCTTGAACCTAAGAGGCGGAGGTTGCAGTGAGCCAACACTGTGCCACTGCACTCCAGCCTGAGTGACAGAGCAGGATTCTGTCTCAAAAAAAAAAAAAAAAAAGCAAAGAAAAAAAAGAAAGTTATGGGATCCACAAAACAGAGAATGTGACATGGAATAAAGGCAAAAGGAATTCCTAAGATAATGGGGTGGGAGGTCCCAGGATGAGAGCCGTAAAACAGGCCCACAGAACAACTAGTCCAGACTGGAGAGGGAAGGTGAGCAGCTCATGGGAACATCTCAAGGGAGACAAAGAAACTAATTGACCAGATGTGTTAGGCCAGGTTATGAGAATTTGTGTTGCTCTACAAAAGTTAGGGGGAAGAATCAGTGATAGTACACAGAAAATTAATGAATGATACAGAAAACTAAGCAATTTTTTTTTTTTTTTGAGACGGAGCCTTGCTCTGTTGCCAGGCTAGAGTACAGTGGCACGATCTTGGCTCACTGCAACCTTGCCTCCCAGCTTGGGAGGCCTGAACCCGCCTCCTGGGTTCAAGCAATTCTCTGCCTCAGCCTCCCAAGTAGCTGGGATTACAGGTGCCTGCCACCATGTCCGGCTAATTTTTGTATTTTTAGTAGAGATGGGGTTTCACCATCTTGGCCAGGTTGGTCTTGAACTCCTGACCTTGTGATCCACCTGCCTCAGCCTCCCAAAGTGCTGGGATTATAGGCATGAGCCACCGCACCTGGCCACTTTTTAACTCTAGGAAAAACAAATGATTTAAAAAAGGTGATTGTAGTACACTACATGGCTTGGCTCTGGACAATAGTTACATAGTCATCCTAATGCCAACAAGAAATCTGATACAAAGAAAAATTGTGATTTAACTAAACAAGAGGATGGAGCAGACAGGAGCATGTGTGTTCTTGCAAGGGGGGAGGGCAATGAAACTAAATCCTTATATCCTTATCTTTCAAAATAGGAACACAATAGATAACTCTAGTAATGTAATTAGGAAATAGCAGAATAAGCCTATAGTTTAGAATATGAAGATACAGCCAAAAAAAAGTCTAAAAGAGATGAATATGTTTACCTCAAAATCTAAAAGTCTGATCATGTGTTATATTGGACAAGGTGGGATGACACAGGCACTCTGACACATTGCCAGAGGAAGTACAAGTTGACATACCCTCAACTAGCAAAGTGTTAAATGCACATACCCCTAGAGCTAGCAATTCCCTTATACTACTTTAATATATGATGTGTTTGCAACATAGGGAAGAAGAAGGAATAGGGATTACACTGCAGCATCATTTGAACAGCAAGAGAACAACCTAAATGCTCATCACTGGGGACTGGCTAAGTAAATTATGGTAGATCCTTATCCTTATAATGAAGGACTATACGCTGGGGGGTGGGGGATGGGGAGAGGGAGGAAATGCAAGAGATCTCCCAGGTACAGAAAAATCTGTATTAACAGAAAATGGGGTCAATGATGTAATGGCATGTATTAACTGAACCCAAAGTTGATATGAGTTCTAAAATTACACTGAGGCTGGGTGCAGCAGTTCATGCCTGTAATCCCAGCACTTTGGGAGACCAAGGAGGGAGGACTGCTGGAGCCCAGGAGTTCAAGAGATCATCCTGGGGCATATAGTGAGACCCTGTCTCTACAAAAAATAAAAAATTAGGTAGGTGTGGTGGCACATGCCTGTAGTCTCAGCTGCTTGGAAGGCTGAGGTGGGAGGATCACCTGAGCCTGGGGGATCAAGGCTGCAGTGAGCCGTGACTGCACTGCTGCATTCCAGCCTGGGCGACTGAGCGAGCCCTGTCTCAAAAACAAACAAACAAACAAACAAACAAACATTTAAAATAAAATAAAATTACACTGAGACCTTGGAGGAAAAACAAAGTAAATGGGGAGAATATATATACTTGTTCATGCATCAACTATCTCTGAAGGAAAGGTAGGAGGGAAACATTTCAGTCTACAGTTTTAGATTTGTAAATCACATTAAATATATTTTTTGGAATATATGGTTTTTTTTCAAAAATTTTTTTAAAAGAGGAAAAAGAAAAGCAGTTGCTTTTGGAGAATGGGACTCAGGGTAGGGAAGGATGAAGCAGAGGACTGCTGCTCTTTGTTAAGTCTTGTGGTTTTACTTCATTCTCAAAACTATGTCCATGTATAACTTTGATAATTCTTTTCAATTACAATTAAAAAAAAGCAGAGCCTAAGAAAGGCAGCAGAGCCTGTGGTGATGAGGAGTGGAAAAGGTACATGGGAAGCATATGTATTTACAGCCTTTGGGAGCAGGGCTGGAAGGCAGGCATGAACCTTTGGAACAGATTCTCGAGAAGGGAGGAAATAATAAAACCTGTACCCTGTCAACTGAGCTTATGGCAGTGACGGCAGTGCCCTCTCCAAGCCGTGTGGCACTGAGACGTGACGGGTATTAAAGGCCTTGAGTGAGCATCGAGACTTGACTGAAGATCCCTCTGACAGTTCTTTACGACTGAGCCTCTTGTGCTGACCCCACAGCTGCCCGCCGTCCCTCCAAGCATGCTGTTCTTATTGTCTGGCGCATTGTAGTGATGGGCCAAGGACCACATTCATCTCTTTAATCATATCTAAAGATGATCTATGGACTGGGGATATGAGAGAGAGAGCATTTTCCAGAACACTGGGTGAAGTGGGAATTACAGTGTTTTAACAGCCCTTGAGCTGGGCCTGCACGTCTGTCCCTGCTGGGTCCCCAAAGGCAGAGCTAGAGAGGGTGTCCTATGTGGCAGACTCAAAATCAGCCCGGATCCTGTTTATTCCCTTCTGAAGAGCTTCCTTGGCCCCAGATCTCTGATACCAGTCTAAAGTGAAGACTGCGCAGGCCTCTCTAATCTGGCACCCCAGGAGTATGTTCTTTTGTTCTGCATCACGCTTAACTGGATTTTAGAGCTGTCTTGCCGCCCAGACTTACAGGGAATTCTGGGTTCGCTCCATTCACCCTGTTTGTCCATTCAACAACTATTTATTGAGACCCTCTATGTGTCAGGCTTAGGAAAAATGGGGCCACGTTGGTCTAACCTGACTGCCAACCTGAGGCAGCAGAAAACTGCGTTAGGAGCTATGGGAATTTGTGATTGTTTGGCCACATGCTGACTAGCCAAAGGCTCACTAAGTTCAAAAGTTGCACATGGGAGCCTCACAGACATACTTTGCTGGTTTACTGAGTATATTTTTAAAAGTTGAGTTAGCTTCCACTTAAACATTGGGAGATTTCACAGCAAAACACAGATGCCTCACTTCTCTTGGAAACCAGAAGATCTGGCATGCGTGAGTCCTCTTCCCTGTCTGACAACAGCTGGAGATGAGGAGAGCTTTTGGTGGTCTCTCTTACTCCCTGCAGCCTGCCCTGGCCTGCTTTGCTCCCTCACATCACCCATCTGGTCCAAGGAGGTGGCCAAGTTTCTACCCCAGCCTTAGATAGAGCTTGTTGTTAAAACGGACTCTTGTACAGTAATCTCACCAAGTTCAAAATTCTTTGGGGATTTAGCACCAGAACTGACATAAAAATTATGTTTCAGGATTAAGAAAAGTAAATCCTTATACTGTTTTCTTCTTGGCCTCGAGACAGGTACAGCTGAGGTTCGTGGAAGGACATAAGAACTAACTCCAGTCCTCACTTCCTGCTGCCTGCCTTGCCCTTGGTTGTGGTTAGTGGAAGTCTGGTTATAGCTGGACCAGTGGGTCTGAACCTTGGCTGCACATCAGAAACACCCGTGGAGCTAAACTTTTGAACTCCCAGACCACAGCCCGCACCAATTAACGCTCAAAACCTCTGGGGGGTGGGCCCTGCTTGAGTCCTTTTTAAATTCCTCAGGTGATTTCAATGTATGGCCAAAGCGGGCCCCTTGCCCAGGTTAGAGATTGATTGGTAGGAGCAGCTTGCTAGCATGGACATGTGGCATCTTCTGTCCCAACTACAGTCCACTTCCACCTCCCTGCCTGACTTCCCTCCTGGGATTCCTTGATCTGGGTAGGTGAGCATTTGATGCTTTCTGGCAGAGGAGGAACTTCAGACTTCTGTCTGGTAAAGGCACTTGCATCTACTGCTCTAACATAAGCCAGTCTTGAGTTTGACCTTCTGTGTTCACATTCCCTTTTAGAGGGGTTGCCTCTCAAAGAGAGGTGCAGGACCCTCCCACCAGCTCCTCATATTCTAACGCTGTGGCAGCTACAGAAAGGGATGTGTCCCAGGGACATCCATGGCGGTTTGAATGACTACGTGGGGAGACAGGGGAGGGGGAGTTTTAATGCTCAACGTCTCACTCAGTCCCCCAGCCCCAAGCCGCTCTGACTCTGCCATACAGCCTCCTTGATTCCCCTAAGGGGATGCAGTAATTGATGATTAGCATTCCAAAGCTTGGCTTACATCCTGCCAGCCCGTCATATTTAATTACATTTTAACTATATTCGTCTTCGATAATAGCACGAACATAATTTAGATAATTATCTCTCTCTCTCTCTTATTCTCTGACTCTGTCTCACTTAGAGCTTCTTGCAACAAAAATCGCTTTCTCGGCTCAAACACATAAACAGACTCTGGGGCCAAGTGCTTTTCTCTCTTCTGCAGCAGCAGCTGTGCTAGAAACTCAATGGTTTTGAGTATCATGCAGAAAAAAAGCAAATTCGTGTTTCTTCCTGTCTCTGCATTCATGTTTGTACACAAGTGGTGGTGGAAGAGTGTGTGTGTTGTGTGTGTGTGTGTGTGTGTGTCTGCATCTGGGCAAGAGCTTTTGTGTAGAACAGAAACAGCGGACGCCTAGTCAATCAAATTAGTGTCTATGAAGCACCGTCTTGGTCTGGCATTTCTTTCTTACAAGGTGTAATGGTTTCGCTCCCAAATTTAAACTCTATTGAAACAGTTTCTAAATGTCTAGTAAGTCTTTTGAAGAGACGTGTTCTTTCCAATAGGGTTTCTGTCACATTGGATCTTATAATTAATGACCTTTACCCTTGTCTATTATCCGCCTTCTCCAAGAGACCATCAGGTATGAGAGAGAAACCGGGGCTCTTTAGGGCGAGTGTGTCTTGAACACACTGCCACACATTCCCAGGAGTCCCAGGCCCTCCTGAACACCAAGGGGGTCACACACATCTGAGTTCCTCGGCCTAACAGCTCCTCTCCCCTTCCCCATTCTGGGCAAAAAGTATTAGAGCCTTTGTTGGTTTTCACAGAGAAGCTGGCCATTGTAGCCGAGCTCTTTAGGTACAAAGATTTTTATGTTGCAAAGTTCAGGTCTCGGAGAAGATTCTGAACAAATAAGCCAATAAGAAATGGGTTAATAAATAGCTATTATCCAAGCTAATCTTGCTCAAAGTTTGGGGACCCAGAGCCTAAAAGAACAAACCAATTAATACAATACAGTGTGGAGATGGGAGGTTACGAGGTCCTCATCCCCAGATTATCCCAGTTTGGTCTGTGTCCTTGGAGCTCTCAAAGGCTCCAATAAATATGGATTTTGT
Source organism: Macaca mulatta (assembly GCF_049350105.2). Classification (NCBI taxonomy): domain Eukaryota; kingdom Metazoa; phylum Chordata; class Mammalia; order Primates; family Cercopithecidae; genus Macaca; species Macaca mulatta. Next base: position 144,006,709 of record NC_133409.1, on the reverse strand, counting down.
ATAAAAAATTCACTCTGGGCCGGGCACGGTGGCTCATGCTTGTAATCCCAGCACTTTGGGAGGCCAAGGTGGGCGGATCACCTGAGGTCAGGAGTTCGAGACCAGCCTGAACAACATGGTGACATCCCATCTCTATTAAAAATACAAAAATTAGCTGGGTGTAGTGGCGGGCACCTGTAATCCCAGCTACTCGGGAGGCTGAGGCAGCAGAACCGCTGGAACCTGGGAGGCGGAGGTTGCAGTGAGCCGAGAGAGCGCCACTGCACTCCAGCCTGGACAATAGAGTGAGACTATGTCTCAAAAAAAAAAATTCACTCTGGGCTGGGTGCAGTGGCTCACATCTATAATCCCAGCACTGTGGGAGGCCTAGGTAGGTGGATCACTTGAGGCCAGAAGTTCAAGACCAGCCCGGCCAACATGGCAAAAGCCCATCTCTACTAAAAAATACAAAAATTAGCAGGGTGTGGTGATGCATGCCTATAATCCTAGCTACTTGGGAGGCGGAGGCACGAGACTCACTTGAACCCAGGAGGTGGAGGTTACAGTGAGCTGAGATTATGCCACTACACTCCAGCCTGGGCAACAGAGTGAGACTCTGGTTCAACCTTGTCTGATGTTGAACAGAGATATGGGGCTATATTTACGTAGTTAACAAACTCTTGCTGTCACTTGCTTGGGAGGCCAAAATTCCTAGCTTTTCTTGGAAAAAAAACACTCAGACCAGGTTTCAGGAGCTGAGCAAAGTATCTAGACCAACATTTTGCCACTACTGTGTTGAGTCCACCAACTGACCCTTCTCGTGTGACTGACCCATGGCTGGGTGATGTGGGGAAGGGAAATAAGCAATTTGCTGATTCTGGCAACTGCATAGTAACCTGTTGACCCACCGGAAAAATTATTATAGAAACCACTTAATGTGGTGCCAGGAGAGGCTGTGGGGTCCTGTCCTTGGTGAAGTTAAAGACGGGCACAGGAGTGGCCCTCCCTTGGTAGCCAGGAGAACATTAAAGCCTGGAACTCTTTCTGAGCAAGGGCTCTGGGCTTGACGCAGGCTCTGGGCTAATCACTCCCGTTCCTCAGCAATGGCTGCTGGTGGATGCAACACTGGGCAGCACTGGTCTGTGCTGAAAGGCCTGCCTGGGGCTGTGGTTTCATATGTGTGAAATTCCTATAGAGAACAGGCTGGGCTACTCTGGGCCAGCCTGCGCTGGGGGATAGGAGGATTGAGAAGGAGTGACACAGGACTAGGGGACATGGCCCTGCACAGGCTTCACAAACTTTGATTTGCTCCCTGTTGCTCAGAAGGTTGTTCCTACTTTTGACCTCTCAGTACCTACCTTACGAGCTTGGGAATTTTGCTGAAATTTGCCTGAAAAATAACAAACACTAGGGTGTAGGTCTCCACTAAATGGCAATGGCAGAGCCAGGAGCTCCACCACACCCCCCGCCAGCAGGCATCTCTGGAGGCTGGTGAGGGGAGGAAGAAAATTCAGTCTGCTGTTCCCCAGAGGATTTCCTGCCCCCCAGGAAACACAATGCTAAACAAAGTTATTGATTTAATGACGTCAGCAGCTCCTTTCAGCCTGTGAGGAGGGCAGGCGAGCTCTGAAAAGGCTGCTACCTCCAAGGAGACAGCCTCCGCCTCCTGGCTCCGTGTGGCTTTCCAATACCACCCCCTCCCTTCTCCCCCAGCAGCGCATTCCCTCCCAGAGGCACCCTGGAAATGTGAGGACTAGGCATGGGCAGGAGCCAATTTTCAAATGTTAAGAATTTGGCAATTTCATTTCCTAATGTTTTAAATACCAAAGGGAGTTAGAACACAATGAGGACTAGCTGGCCCCTGAATTTCAGGTGTTTTTTTTTAAGGCTGTTTCTGTGGAAATCAATGTCAAAAGCCCAGGCAAAACAAAGCTCAGCCCTGACCTGTGATGTCACACACAGCTAAGCAAGCGAGCGGCCTTCCAGAAGGATCACCAGACAGTCTCAGAATCAAACCTGATCAATTTCATACCTAAAAACTACACTAAACCCCTGTGGGTATTTTAGATCTGATGACATGCCAAATTCGTCCAGCACCTGACACGGGGGAGATATTCAGTAAAAACTTTAAAAATAGACTCTCCCTCTCCAGCCATTAAGGGCCTGATATTCGCAGCTGAACAGCTAAGAAGTTGGGAGCACTGGGGAGAGCTTAAAACAATCTCTGGAGTAAAAAAAAAAAGATGTTTTTCTATGATGAAAACTATTGCCCTTAGCATGGAGCGGCCCAAGATTAGCCTAGAGCTATTTAACGCACTGGAATCTCTGAGTATGAGTTCTGTAATGAAAAGGTGACAAGTCTTCGAGGCAGCCCCATAAAGGCCCTTTCCAGGATCTGCATTAACTGTCGCATTCAACACAAAGCACTGCATTCTGTGTGAACATTCAAGACAGTGAACGATCTGCAAGCCAATGTGAGGCAGTGTGTGGCAACAATCTTTCTTCTGGGACAGTTTCTGTGAATAAAAAAGTTGAATTTAAAAAAAATCAAAAAATCATGGCCGGGTGCGGTGGCTCACCCCTGTAATCCCAGCACTTTGGGAGGCTGAGGCGGGCTGATCACGAGGTGAGGAGATCGAGACCATCCTGGCTAACATGGTGAAACCCCATCTCTACTAAAAATACAAAAAAAATTAGCTGGGCGTGGTGGCAGGCACCTGTAGTCCCAGCTACAGGCTGGGACTGAGCTGCAGGCTGAGGCAGGAGAATGGTGTGAAACCGGGAGGCAGAGCTTGCAGTGAGCCGATATCGCACTACTGCACTCCAGCCTCCAGCCTGGGCGACAGAGCAAGACTCCGTCTCAAAAAAAAAAAAAAAAAAATTTCATTTATCCCTCTTTTCAAACATTTTCTTGATTTAAAAAAAGTCACCACTAGCACTCTCTGGTGTTGATGACTTTCTGGGTCCATTTGTGTTGGCCTAGACCTCTCTCAGGCTTATAAAAGGTGCATGTTCTCTCCAAGGCCCCTCGCTCCCCACCAGCTGGTTCCAAGTCACTCTCTGGCCCCACCCTCAGATTCCTGCCATACACTGGCCTAGATGCAGGCAAGGATGGGCTTTCTCTGCAACCCTGCTTTTTCCTGCACATCTTGGCACCATTAGGCTGCCATGTGGCATTATGCCAGTGCCAGAGTGTAGCAAGGACTGACCTAGCCCGCTGGCTCCCTGTGAGCTCACAAAGAAGGTGGACAATGAGACAGGACAGGTGACAAGGGCATATGTTAAGTACATATATTAAGTTAAATAATTTAAATCATTTGACACAAAAACCAGATGCCAAGACAGGTAGGGTGTTCAGCTGGGCACTGAGAGAGGCTAAAGGTGTGACAGGCCAGGGAGAGTCTGCAGGTCACTTTAATTGGCCAGAAGAGCAAAAACAGGAAGAAGGAGGCTGCAAGGGAGGTCCCATGCTCTTTGTGAGGAATCCTAATTCCCCACAAACCAGCAACCCTAGAGATTCCCAACCCATATTTTGCCAGCCTGGACTTCCTGCATGCCCAAAGTTTGATGCCATGTATTCTTTACACCTGCTTTGAATTTTGTTCATGCCGTCAGGGCTAAGATATCAAGCAATGACTTCTTTACTACTTCATAGTAAACAAGCAGCCATGAGACACCAGAAAATATGGCTTCCTTTCAGACTGTGTTTCAGTCTATCCCTAGCTATTCACCGTACTAGTCCCCTGCCCTGAGGGTTTTGCAGAGTTGAAGGCAGATGCCAAGAAGTCAAATTGCATTCAACAAGGTTAAAAGTTATCCTTGGCACATGGAAATCTCCCGTAATAAAATAACATAAGGCACTCGCTGAAGCTACATCAGCTGATTTTTCTGTATTATTTCTTGAGGAGGAAGGTTGCTGGGTGAAGGGGATGGGTGAAAAAACTGACCAGTAACTCTTTCTGATTCTACTGTCAGGCTTTAAAATCAGATGGATCAGCCAGTCATCTCAGAAAGGCAGCAGTGAACGTGTGCAATAAATTTGTCATCATTTTATGAATAAGCTCTCGGTCATGAGGGCTTACTGTCTGGCAATTCACCTTTTCCATGATATTTTCTATCACTTGTATTTTGGAGCAGCTTAGAAAGAATATTATTTGTGTTCCTGCAGATCTGAACATAAAAAGCCCTTAGAGTGATGGAGACGAACAGTAAAGCTTCAATGTCAGCCTCCGGGCTCGCTAAGCAAATAGTTTACCCATGCTCGAGTGAACAGCACCAGGGGACAGGAATCACTCTTCCAGGCCAGGAGAGCACTCATCCCCTCAAGAGCTGCTAATGAAGGCCCTGTTAGCGCTGGATGACGTCGCACATGCCCATTGGCTTTCTGTCAAAGGTTGTCAAATAGAGCTGTTGGTAATCACAGCTGGCAAGTTGTTTAGTCAATATTTTTGAAAAGTTCAACGGAGTGTGTGAAAGCACAAAGTAGATTTTCCTAAAGTTATCAGATGATTTACTCATCTCCCCACTTTGTGATGGCTTGGTTGCCATCAGAATCACACTGGTGTCCTGCTGGGCAGCCCTGGAGGGGTGTGGGGCAGGAGATGTAGAGACAGATGAAATTTCAGCTGTTTTATCATTCAGCTGTTTTTTTCCCATCAAGTCAGCAGAACTCTAGATCTGAAACTATATACTGAGGAGGCTTTAGAGATTAACCAAAAAAAAAAAAAAAAAAATCAGACCAATCCCTCCCCACCTGCGCCCCCCACACCACTGCCACTAATCATTCCGTTGTTCCATCCCTTGCCTAAATACTGCCCCAGGGGAAAGGCCCTCAATATCAATTTTCAGGCTCTGAGGAGGATATCTCTATTTTCACTTTTCACTCCTTGTGAAGCAGCACGGCTCTGTTCTATAACTAGAGATGACAAGTATTCTTTTGGGGCTATTTCTTCTGGATGTAACAAAACATCACAAAGGGGAAACACACTCAATTAAGAATGCAACTCTGCCGTTGTACAGCTTGTTGACTCAGAGCATGTGACTGAGCCTCTACTCTGAGCGATGGTACGTACCCTTGGGGTATCCATCTTTGTTTTTATGATTTTCATTTTCTTATCTTCAATTTTATAACCTTCATGAGAAAGAAAAACCATGACTCCCGACTTTGGGTCAAAATGTCCTAACTAGCAGACAGACCTGTGGACCAGCAGCCTGGTACAGGATCTGTGGAGCACTCCTGAGAGTCCTTGGCTAGGACTATAGTGGCCAATCAAGTCTATCAAGCCTTCTGCAGAAATGGAAGCATTTGGGAAACATAGGTTCCCTCTGAAGATCTTAGATGTTAGAATTCCCAAGTCTGAGTCCCCGGAGAAGGGGATTTTCTGCATGTATAATGGCAGGTTTATGTCCCATCTCCTAAACTCTATTATTTCCGTGTGGACCAGGAGGGGTTGGCAGCTGGTAAAAGCATCTGAAGGATTTGTCATGGTAGTGAAATTCTCACTGGTCCTCATAATAGAATCACTACACAGTGAACTGTGTTGCAGCTGTCACTAACACCTTCATAGTCAGTGAGGAATATAGCAGCCACCAAGTGTCCTGCTGGGACATATAGCACACCTCCAAGGCTTCCCATCGATGGGGGAGGGGTGTGCATCCATAAGTGATTCTGATGCGCTGTTCCAGGGGTTCTCAAACATGAAGTTCAGCATCGCCTGTGGGGGATGCTAAACACAGACTGCTGGTCCACCCTTGGAGTTTCAGATTCAGTAGGTAGAAGAGGTGGGGCCTGAGAAGTTGCATTTCGAATATGTTCCCAAGTGATGTTGATGGCCTGGGAGCCACACTTTAAGAATCCCTGTTCTGGGCCAGGTGCAGTAGCTCACGCCTGTAATCCCAGCACTTTGGGAGGCCGAGGCAGGTGGATCATGAGGTCAGGAGATCAAGACCATCCTGGCCAACATGGTGAAACTCTTTCTCTACTAAAAATACCAAAAAAAAAAAAAAAAATTAGCCAGGTGTGGTGGCAGGTGCCTGTAGTCCCAGCTACTCAGGAGGCTGAGGCAGGAGAATCACTTGAACATGGGAGACAGAGGTTGCACTGAGCCAAGATCGCGCCACTGCACTCTAACCTGGGCAACAGAGTGAGACTCCATCTCAAAAAAAAGGGAAAAAGGGAATCCCCGTTCTACAATAAAGTGGTCAAGCCTATGCCCCATTAGGTAGAAGGCAGCAAATTGGAAAAATCAAGGGAGGCTTTCAGAATAAGAAAGTAAGCAAGACTTAGGAAGATAATTTTAGTGGCAGTGAGGATGAGGGACTGACATGGAGATAATACCATGGGCAAGAAGGTTCCAAATGCAGCTCTCAAAAAAGTATTCCACAGGTATCCCGGTCAGGCGGAGAGGTTTGTAGGTCCAGGATTACTAGGATGGAAGAAGGGCTGTGATGGAACAGAATGTCTACCAGACTAGGAATCACAACATCTGAGTTTGGGCCCAGCTTGGTTTTTTAAAAATTATTTTCTTCTCCTTCTTCTTTTTTTTTTTTTTTAACTGAGAGAGACAGCCAACACATGGGCCCAGGTTTTGCCCTTCACTGGCCGCATGGCCTTGGGCAAATCACTTGATCACTTGAGTCTCTGCTGTCACACCTGGAAAACCCTATGCTGCAGGGAGCTGTGCAGGTCAAACGAGGCAGAGGCTGCTGTAAACTATCCCTATGAAGGTAAGCCCTGCTGCTGCTCCAGTGTGCCCAAGGGATGTCCTACCTGTTGCAGGACCAACTGACCCTCCCTTGCATGCTAAGTCTACCCTGGGCTCTGCCTTCAATCTACTCCTTAGGAAGGAGGAATATGGGAGCTGACTCAGCAGTCACGTGAGCCTTGTTCTGGATCCTGTTCTGGTTGTGTAGTTGGGTCCTAGGAACTGGCTCTTACTGGTTCCTGATAATTCACTAGTATGTCACGCCTCTGGTTCCAGTGATTATTCTATATTCAAGTCTATGCCTATCCCCAGGGGCGACAAATGTTTTCTGTAATGAGCCAGATAGTAAATATTTTAGGTCATGCAGGCCACACAGGTCTCTGTCATACATTCTCTTTTATTTTTTCCGATTTTTAAAAAATGTAAAAACCATTCTTAGCTTTGTACTAAAGCAGACTGCGGACAACTTTGGCCCTAATTCCTGTTCTACCCAAACCTCTGAACTTCTGAAAGGCCTAAGTTCCTGTTGTAACCTTTCCAACCCTCTTTGTACTGCAGTCTGTTTTCTGAACCTGCTACCGCTTGCCTGGAACACTCCCTAAGCGCCAGATTCTGTGCTGTGCTATTTACCTGTTGTCCTCAACAACCCAACCCCCTGGACCTGCCAGACGTCCTCTGGGATTTCTTATCCTGACTTTCACTCACTTCTACTTTAGATCCTTCCCAAATATTCCGTTCCATTCCAGTAGGTGTGGCCCATGTCCAGGCCCTGACTGTCCTGGTCTGGAATGTCTACCACTAGTTGCCTAGCTTCTAAACCCTGAAGTTGAATGTGTGTGTGGCATAGACAGAAGCTCACAAGAAGGACAGCCATACTGAAGCTATCACGGGGCAACTTCATAAAGGAAATGCTGGTCAGCTTGACTTAATTTTCTTTATTCTCAAATCCCAACTGATCAACTGACTGTATATTTCTCAGGCATAACAATTTAATGACAGTTTCTACTTCTACATGGCATTTTATCTAATGTGGAAAGAAAAATCCATTTATTGAGGGACTTTTAGAGAGACCATCTCCAGTACACTTTTTTGGAGTGCCCGCCGAGGCTGTGTACCAGGTTTGGTGATACTGACAGCTACTGATGATTGACTAGCTCTTTGTATAGGGTCTAGAAAGGAGCAATATATGCCCAAGTGCTGCCCAGTCTATTTCTTCAGAAGGAGGATGAGGAGAGGGACAGATAGTATTAAGTCATTACTATCACTTTCTTTTTTTTCTTTGAGACCGAGTCTTGCTCTGTTGCCAGGCTGGAGTACAGTGGTGCAATCTTGGCTTGCTGCAACCTCCGCCTCCTGGGTTCAAACGATTCCCCTGCCTCAGCCTCCTGAGTAGCTGGAACTACAGGTGTGTGCCACCATGCCTGGATAATTTCTTTTTTTTGTATTTTAGTAGAGATGGGGTTTCACTATGTTGGCCAAGATGGTGTCGATCTCTTGACCTCGTAATCTGCCCACCTCGGCCTCCCAAAGTGCTGGGATTACAGGTGTGAGTCACTGTGCCCAGCCTCACTTTTTTTTTTTTTAGACTAAATCCTCTCTCTTTATTAAATCGCCCACCTAGGTTCACTTCTCCACTTTCATTTTCTGAGCCTCTGACTTAAAACTGTTCCATTGTGTCATACGGCCTAGATGCTGGGTTGTCACGCATCTTACCTGAGATAACATGAAACAACACAACAGCAGAGTTTGGTGAGTCACGAGAATAAATAAAGCCAGACGGTCTGAAGATGAGTGTGTGTTCCTACAGTGAAATGAACTCAGCAGTCACTAAAAAGATGAAAAAGCAGATACTGTTGGCCTTATTTGTTACACTCTTCTGCAACATGATGACCTAAAATACATATACAATTGTAAATCATTTCAAACACTAAGGAAAGCATCTGGCTATCTCTGCCATCTTTTCTTTCCAAAGAGCTGGATAACTAGACCCTCTTTGGTGGATACATTTTTAATATGGTATATCCGTAATATTTCACGTTATTTAATATGGCAATATGGTATATCAGAGTCATGTGTTGATGTGGCTTTCTGTACTGAAAATAACCAACCAGGTTATTTTAACTATCAAGATAATGAAAAAGCACGTCTAGCTCTTAGGCTGATGTGTTTTGTGTCTCTGGGCTGGTGGCAATGGAGGTGGGTACAGGGAGCATGAGGCTGAGAATGCGGCAGTGGGTGGTGGTGTTGGCAGGCCTGCCCTAGACGGTGAGTGCGCCCCCTCAGGGCATGGCCCCACCTTCCTCAGCACCGTGGGTCTGTAATACTGACATTCACCAGTCCCACTGCAAAGCAGGCTGTGTTCTCACAGCTCCAAACTCAATACAAAGGTCCTTTGAATGAGAGTTTACTCTTGGCTTTCTTTGAATAAGCTACTGACTCACTTTGGCAGTGAAAAAAGCTCCATCCCACCCCAAAGTAGCTTGTACTTGAAATACAGCTTCTAAGAAACGGGTATAACCCTATCGGTGTTTTCACTAGCACTTGAATCCTTTCTGCATAGTTTGAAAATATACATTTGTACTCGCCAACAGGGATCTTTTACTCAACTCTCGTAAAGTTTTACAATGTATGATTCATTTTAGAAATGAGACTTGATAATGCAGATTTATCACAATGAGAAGGCTGCCTTTAAAATGTGATTTAATGATGCCTATACTTATTCGCTGACATCTTTATAAAACTGTTAGTGTGGAAATATATTTGTCTTTTCGAAAATAATTCTTCCTTTTACAAGTGTCGTGCAACACAAGAGCCATACATTAAAAATGCAGCCGAAAGAATAGCAGTGGTCTAATTATGCAAAGGCAATGTCACACCAAGCACCATCACTGCCTTCTTGAGATTCTGGGGACACTACCAGGCCTGGCAAATATATTCTCCTTTCCAGCTCCCTCCACCCATGCATGTGAGTCTAGGTTTGGGGCTGCTACTGTAACCAGAGGGTAGAGAAAGGCTCTCCAAGGTCATACAGATGCAAGAATGCAGTAAATAAACAAGCCACTGATTATGATTTAGCACTGCTTTTCTTTCTACCTTAACCAGGTTTATGAGCAGATTTGATGATTTAACCTTTCAGCCAATTAGAACAGAAGGTTTGATTGACAGCAAATGAATAAATAACATTTTAGTGCAGGAGACAGAATCATCCTCCCCTATTAATCAGTCCCTCTGCCCACGTGCAGGTAACACAATATTTATCACGCCACTCTGTTACAGTCCCTTGGGGTATCATTTCATGGCCTACCAGTAAAAACTTCACATCTACAGCAACTGCCCCTCTATTACTGTCGATAATATCTAATTGATATGTCAAACCTCCAAGGAATGCAGTAAATCGAAACACTGCCCCCAAAAGAAAATAAACAGGCAAAAAGGTAAATCAGCACTTGCCTTCCTGTAATCACCCAGCCACTTCCTGTCCAAAAGCCTCCCCCCAGGGAGCCACTACCACCATCTTCCCTTCAGTCCGAGACATCCCAGCATCCCGGATAAACAGACACATGGGCCAAGAGTACCACTAAATTCCTGCCCACAAAATGTCACAGTGATGCCTGAGGAGTGCCGCCCATCAATGAACCACTGCATTGAAATAATTTTGCCAGGGGAAGCCCAGCTAGACTGTGAATGCCACAAGCATTATGTGGGGTATAGTTTGGAAGAGAACAGTAACAACAACCCAGTAACAATATTACAGACTTCCCTCTGAAGAGTAAGCAATGCTGTAAGAGATATGATCTCAAAAGGCCGGGTGTGGTGGCTCACGCCTGTAATCCCAGCACTTTGGGAGGCCGAGGCAGGTGAATCACAAGGTCAGGAGTTCAAGACCAGTCTGGCCAATATGGTGAAACCCCACCTCTACTAAAAATACAAAAATTAGCCGGGTGTGCTGGTGCGTGCCTGTGGTCCCAGCTACTTAAAAGGCTGAGGCAGAAGAATTGCTTGAACCTGGGAGGTCGAGGTTGCAATGAGCTGAGATTGCACCACTGCACTCCAGCCTGGTGACAGAGAGAGACTCTGTCTCGAAAAAAAAAGAAAAAAAAAAGAGATATGATCTCATTTATCTTCCAAATATCCCTACAGGGTAGGGAGGAGCTGGAATAATTATTAATTGAAGTCCAGCCAAGGAAGAGACTAGTCTAAGTACTTACCATGAATTGGGTATGTTTGACTATGAAATATAAGATTTGTCTTAAATCACAGGGCTCTTAGCTACTCAAATATAAAAATCATATAGGTGAAGAAAGAAAGGACTAAATTAGCCTTAATAATTCATTCAGTTTGTTTACTTAACAAAGAACCCCGATTTTAATAATAGACAACATGAAATGTATGATATATCACTATGTGGGGAGGGCACCAGGGATGGCACACCTGGCTAATTTTTTGCATTTTTAGTAGAGACGAGGTTTCACTATATTGGCCAGACTGGTCTTGAACTCCTGACCTCAGATCCACCTGCCTCGGTTTCCCAAAGTCTGGGATTACAGGTGTGAGCCACTGCGCCCGGCCTATGGGAAGATTTTAGATTATCATGAGAAACAACTGAACAGCATCTTAATAGTCAATCCCGTGAAACTAGAGCATTAAATAATCACCCTTCTAAATATGGAAAGATTTTCCTGCACAGGAATTCTAAAGTTATTTTTATTTTTTTAGAGAAAGGATCTCGCTGTGTGTCCCAGGCTGGAGTACAGTAGAGCAATCATAGTTCACTGCAGCCTCAAACTCCTGGGCTCAAGCAATCCTCCCACTTCAGTATCCAAGTAGCTGGGACTACAGGCACAAGCCACCATGTCTGGGTAATTTTTATTTATTGTTTTTGTAGAGATGAAGTCTCCCTATGTTGCCCAGGCTGTATTCGAACTCCTGGCCTCAAGTGATCCTCCCACCTTGGCCACCCAAAGTGCTGGATTATAGGTGTGAACCACTGTACTCAGCCAGAGTTCTGAATTTACATCAGTCCCCTTCCTCTCTGCTCAATTCTGCGCCCATCCACGGTCTGCTCTCACGCTGTCATACTCAATTTTACCATTTCTGCCAAACATTTTCTTTCATTTCCTTTTTTGATTTTACTTTTTTTTTTTTTTTAAACAAAAAATTGGTTATATCCAGCCCTAAACTTTTCCAATTTCTCATCTTGCTTTAGAAATCCGTATTCTAGGTTTACTTCTTTCTACAGTTTTTTTAGAGTGACTAGAAATTCTTTAAAATAATGAGGTATGGCCTGGTGCAGTGGCTCACATCTGTAATCCCAGAATTTTTGGAGGCCAAGGCAGGCTGATTGCTTGAGGCCAGGAGTTCAAGACCAGCCTGGTCAACATGGTAAAAACCCAGTTCTACCAAAAATACAAAAATTAGCCAGGTGAGGTGGTGTGTGCCTAGAGTCCCAGCTACTTTGGGGGCTGAGATGGGAGGATCACTTGAGCCTGGGAGGCAAAGGTTGCAGTGAGCTGAGATTGCGCCACTGCACTCCAGCCTGGGTGACAGAGCAAGACTGTCTCAAACAAAACAAAACAAAACAAAACAAAACAAAAACAAAAAAAAACTTATGAGGTATGGACAATTCAGTAACAAGATTTGAGTCTCATAGTCTGCACGACCTCTTTTCCTATGTTTTCATTCCTCTTGGATTTGTCTATTTTCCTGGCTCAGTTGGCAAGCGCCTGGCCTGAGCAAAATGCCTAATCTCAGATATGGCCATGAGCATATTTCTGGATGAGGGCCATCTCATTATGATGAGAAAGGAAAGGATTGTCCAAATCCATTGCCACTGCCTTGGGGAAGAAGACCCTTGGGGTAAAACCAATGTTGGACGAAAAATACTTAAAAACCTCACACAAAGGCTTTTTAGAGATTACCATCCAAAATACATACAATGGAGAAGCTCTATCAACTGAAAGGTCTGAACAAGAGTAAGGAAACCATACATGAAGAGTAAAAATACAAAAGAAAAAACTTGTATAAGACCAAGATCTACAAGAGAGAGAATGATCCCTTATTGAGCCAAAGATCAATATGTAGCTGGTTCAGGTACAAAGGTAACTTTTTTTTCCACTTCTGATTTTCATAATTTACATATTTAATCAGAGCTATCCAAATATCACCCATTACAAACCCACGCTTAACGTGGAGCTTGTTTCAGAATATGTGTGTTAGGTAGTGCTTACATTGTTTACAAGGCTTGGTCATTCAGAACAAAAATGTAATTTCAAGGTAGTAAGTATGATGCTGCAGTTCTACAATCTAATTGGGTATATTCATAAATGTGAGTCAGAAAGTCACAGTTTAAGGTAACTAACTTCTGATGGAATTCTTGCTGGTAGATGGTGAATGTAGGTCTTAATGAGCTCTCCTACGAGAGGGGCACTTACAATGGACAGGAAGATATGAAAAAGCATGCTCTCTCTGTGGGTGTCCCCCAAGGCAGCCTTTGCATTTGTACCAAAATTCAAAGGACAAAAATGCTCAGTCAGAAGTTCTTTTACCTACCTCACTCCAGCTAGGGAACCAAGTCCATCTATCTCTTTTCCCACAATGCCATGGACAAATGGAATAGAAACAAATCGGCAAAGGTAGCTGCCATGTCTTGCCCAATGATGTGTCCTAGAGGCTCTGAGATTCACTTGAATGAAGTCACCAGCAGTGAAATTCACAGTTAATGGGAAGATGCAAAATGCTCAGGAGCCATTAGAAAGCTAGCCCCTTAGACCCTGAAGGTGGAGGCCAAAAGCTTCCCCAGTGGTAAGATACAGGAGAGAAGGGACATTCTCTGGCCCTAAACTTACTAATGTCCTCCTGGGGAACCATTCCTTTAGTAACTATTAATAAAAAACTGTTAATATGTGCCAGGCATTTTATAGGTGCTAAGAATGTAGATATGAACAAAGCAGACATGGTCTCCACTTTTAAGGAACTTAAAGCCTAATGGAAAAACATAAGTTATAAATAACTTAAAATTATAATTGTGACAGGTGTTATGAAGGAAAAGAATATAGCGCTATGAAGGAATAACAGGGGAGGCCAACTCTAGCTTGCCTGGAAAGGGTCACTTAACCAGCCAGCCAAAGGGCAGAGGGATGAGGGACTACCTATGAGAGGAAAAAGAAGCATCCGGGGCAACCCGGGACTTCAAGGTGCTTACAATCTGGTCAAAGAGACCTAATGACATCTGATGTTTGTATAGAGTTTTACCACTTACAGATGACTTTCATTGCATCAGTTTATTTAAGGCAGATGTGACACACACATAGAGAAGACTAACAATACTGGTACTCGATGACTGAGCACATTTCATTGGCAAGGCTGAACTATGAGGCCAAAGGCCAAAGGTGGATTAGCTGCTCTACTTTTCAGGGTTCCCAAATCCTAAGGCACACTAGCCTTTTTTGCTCCAAAGTACTTAGCTCTTCCTGTGCCTTGCTTATTTTCTTATAATACTTGCCCCACCTGCCCTCTCTGTTTCTCTGCTCCATCCATAGGAATGTTAGTTAGGCTTGTTCAGGTTACTAGGATAGGTCACCTTAGGTTTCAAAGAGGGGGTGGGAGTGTGAAACTACCTCTTTTGTAGAGAACTGATGAGATACTGATCCCCATGCCTAGGTGGTTGGACTGCACAATTCAAAGCATGGTAACCTATGTATAAGCAACTGTCTGTGGCCACCCTTCTCAAGAGGAACAGGGGAACAGGCAGGACTCAGCAGCTCTTACAGTAACTGAGCAGAGCACTACAGTGATGACAGAGTGGGGGCAGGAGTTCCTTGCTGCTACTCCAACTCTGCAAAAGGAGTCAGGAAATGGGGCTTGGATGGCATGCAGCAGCCAGCAAGATGGCAGAGGTTTGCACAGAATCTCCAGCTCTGTGACTGCAGATGAGACACAGGCTGAGATGAATCTGGCTGTTCTGCTCCAACTGCCCCTAAAACAACACAACTGAAGAGTAGGCAAGGAGAAAGGTTAAGAATCTAGGGGTGATGGCAAGATTTTTGACTCTGGGAAAACAAGTATGAAAAACCTCCAAACCTGAGATTTGGGCACAGGAACACTTAAATCTCAAGGTGCTTGCTCAGGGGTGAGGACCTGTGTGTACACACACACACTCTCACACTCACAGAGTTACCGCCACCGACATAACAGGCTTCTAAAGTCATTTGTGGTACCATGGGGATCCAATTAACTACAGTCTCTCACAAACATTAAAACCCTAGTTAGACATGAAAACCACTGCTGCGGCCTATCAAAGGCAAGCCTACAGCTGACAGAGCAGCCTTGAATAAAACAAAAGATCCAAAGACAGCAGGTTTACTCTGGAAGCAATCAACTTTATAACCACAATTTGACCCAGGATTTTACAGTGGTGACAAGCAGAGGCTGGGGCAATGTGAGGGTTACACTTAACAAGTGTGTCCAGGAGAGGCTTTCTCACCCACTGTGTGCCTCAAGTCCCCTTAGTGCGAAGTCACTAGAGAGGGAAACCAAATGCTATACTGAAAGGAGATGCAGAACACTGTTTAGGGGGAGGTCAGAAATTTTCTTTGGAGTTTTCTGAGGATTCTGGGATTCTGATTCGCCTCCAAATGAGACCACTTTTGGGCTTTGTACTTTGAAGTCCTGGCGGTCAGCATGAGTGCTGCCACTTGGTCTTGTTCAGGGGCGCATATTTAGTAGGTGGTTACATTCTTCTATATGCTGGATTTGAATTCCTTGAATCTCTAATCCAAAGATGCTTGAAGGCCTAAACAATGAACCTCTCAAAAATAGGAGAATAAAGAGGCACACAATGAGGTCCAGCAAAGTGCTACAGAACCCCAGACAAACATGTCAGTTATTGTCCCTGCCCCTTCCGCCTGATGAGGCTGGGAAGGAAGGTGATCAGAAGGTGGCTGGGACGGCAGGGCTTGCTGACCACAGTGGCAGCCTGAGAAACAGGTTCAAGAGTGCTTCGGAGAGGCCATAAAGACTCCTGCAGAAGGTCACAGCTCCATATCTAGGAAGAAACAAGGGATCACTTTCCTTTGTGTGTGCAGCTCTGCTGCTGACAGAGCTCTGAGAGTATAATGGAGAAGGTGGCCTGGGACTGGCGGTCTTTCCTTGCCAAGAACTCAGGGATCTTGTGCTCTGATTAGCAGCCAGACTAGAGAACAGTGAGTTCTGTGGCAATGGGCACTTCTGAAATGCTGTGTGGTATTTTCTTCTGAAGAAATTCAGAAGTGAATCCTAACTTACATGACATTCTGGAAAATGCAAAACTATGGAGGTAGTAAAAAGATCACTGGTTGCCAGAGGTTGGTACTGGAGCGTTGGGGGTAGGAATGAATAAGTGGAGCACATACTCTGTATGATACTATAACAATAGATGTCATTATACATTTGTCCAAACCCATAAAATGTATAACACCAAGAGTGAACCCTGGCCAAGCACAGGGGCTCAAACTTGTAATCCCAGCATTTTGGGAGGCAGAGGTGGGCGGACTGCTTGAGTCCAGAAGTTTGAGACCAGCCTGGGCAAAATGAGGGAACCTTGCCTTTACAAAAAGTACAAAAATTAGCTGGGCATGGTGGCCATGCCTATAGTCCCAGCTACTTGGGAGGCAGAGGTAGGAAGACTGAGGCTACAGTGAGCTATGATAACACCACTGCACTCAGCCTGGGTGACAGGGCAAGACCCTGTCTCAAAAAAAAAAAAAGAGAGAGAGAAAGAGAGAGAAAGAGAGTGAACCTATGGACTTGGGGTATTCTGGACTTTGGGTATTATGATATGTCAATGTAGGTTCACCAAATGTAACAAATGTACCACTCTGGTGGAGGATGTTGATAAGTGGGGAGGCTATGCATGTAGAGGGGCCGAAGGGATATGGAAAATCTCTGTACCTTCCTCTCAACTTTTCTGTGAACCTTAAACGGCTCTTAAAAAAAAAAAAAGTCTCTAGGCTGGGCGCGGTGGCTCAAACCTGTAATCCCAGCACTTTGGGAGGCCGAGGTGGGTGGACCGCGAGGTCAGGAAATCGAGACTATCCTGGCTAACATGGTGAAATCCCGTCTCTACTAAAAATACAAAAATTAGCCGGGCATAGTGGCGGGCACCTGTAGCCCCAGCTACTCAGAAGGCTGAGGCAGGAGAATCGCTTGAATCCAGGAGGTGGAGGTTTTAGGGAGCCGAGATCACGCCACTGCACTCCAGTCTGGGGGCAGAGCCAGGCTCCATCTCAAAAAAACAAAACAGAACAAAACAAACAAAACCAAAAAAACAAAAAACAGTCTCTAGGCCGGGCATGGTGGCTTATGCCTGTAATTCCAGCACTTTGGGGAGGCTGAGGTGGGCGGATTGCAAGGTCAGGAGTTCAAGACCAGCCTGGCCAACACAGTGAAACTGCGTCTTTACTAAAAATACAAAAAATTAGCTGGGCATGGTGGTGGGCGCCTATAATCCCAGTTACACGGGAGGCTGAGGCAGGAGAATCACTTAAACCCGGGAGGCGGAGGTTGCAGTGAGTGGAGATCACGCCACTGCACTGCAGCCTGGTGACAGAGCAAGATTCTGTCAAAAAAAAAAAAAAGTCTCTAAAAATCCTGAAAACATATTAGGTACTTCATCTGATACATACAAAAAATAGTAACTGGCAAAGAGCAGACAGATGCTCACTACATGTGTGTTGAAGGTATGAATTAAATTTTTGTTAAGTGCAAACCTCTGGGTTAACAGAATGTAGGTTCTCACAAGATAGCTCTTTAAATTATATTTAAAGATAATCATTATGACCCTACAGCCCCTTTGATGGTTTACCTGGATCTTGTTTTATCCCTAGTTCCTTTAATTGGTCCCCCCATGAAACAGTTTCCTGAACTCCCATCATCTGCTCTTGCACAGGTGCCCAGGTGTGTCTTGACCAGCACAGAGCACAACAGGAAGGTCATATGGACATATGAACACTGGGCAGACAGTGTAGACTAAGACTGCTCAAGGTTTGTAGCAGCCCCACCTAACTATTAGCTCATATTGAATTTGTGGCCAACCAAAACCACAGTTCTTTTTCCCATAGACTTCTCTCAAGCTTGACTGCTCCCATCCTGTACTTGTAGAATTGATTTTCTGAACCTAAATGGAGAGCATCACATTTATCCCCATTAAATTCCATCCTGTTGGTTTGGTCTCACATTAGGGCCTGGAGAGATCATTCTGAATTTCATGTCTGTCATCTATCACATTAGTCATCCCTCCTAGCTTTGTCTCATCCAGAAATCCGAGAAGGATGCCTTTCAGGGCATTGATAAAAAGGGTGAAATGTTCAGGACCAAGGACAGAGTCAGAAACACTAACAAGACCTTTGTCTCCTCTCCCTCATTTCCACCCTGACCCCCAGTCCATTCTACCAGCAACACATTTTCCATAGCCAGCTGCTTCTCATCATCCCCACTGTAACTGCCCTAGTTCAAGTCATCTCTCATCTGTGTTATAGCAACAGCTTCCTTACTAATCTCACTGTTCCGTATTTACCCACTTTCTGATTTGTTCTTCACACAGCAACCAGAATGAACTTTAAAAAGCAGACATAAGGAGCTGGGCATGGTGGCTCACACCTGTAATCCCAGCACTTTGGGAGGCCAAGGCAGACAGATCACCTGAGGTCAGGAGTTCGAGACCAGCCTGAACCAACATGGAGAAACCCTGTCTCTACCAAAAATACAAAATTAGCTGGGCATGGTGGCGGGTTCCTATAGTCCCAGCTACTCAGGATGCTGAGGCAGGAGAACTGCTTGAACCTGGGAGGTGGAGGTTGTGGTGAGCTGAGATCATGCCATTGCACTCTAACCTAGGCAACAAGAGCAAAACTCCATCTCTAAAAACAAAACAAAACAAAAAACCAGACATAAGTTCTTACTACTCCCTTGCCTAAAACCCTCCAATAACTCCCCATTGCTCCTAGAATAAAATTCACACTACTTACCAAACCTAAAGGTCATATATGATTGGAGATCTACTGGCCTCTTCGTCCCACCTCATCCCATCCTCTGCTTCCTTCTCGGCTTGAGCGGCACAAGCCATCTTTCTGTTCTGCACACATACCATGTTAATTCCCTCTTCAGGGCCTTAACTATTCCTTAGATTCTCTTTTCCCAAGCCTTTGGAAGGCTGGCTTCTATCTATCACTTATTTCAGTTCAAAGGTCACTTTCTCAGAAAGGCCTTTCTGGACTAAAGTAGCTGCTTCTTGCCTACCACAGCCTAGTCACTCTCTACCTCTCCATTTCATTTTCTTCATAGCATTTATCAGTAGTTGAACCTTCCTTATTTATCTGTTATTTCCCCCTACTAGGATGTAAACTGATGGAAGTAAGGATCCTGTCTGCCCTTGTTCAGTGCCTAAGACTTCGTAAGTGCTCAATTATTATTTGTTGAATGAATGCATAATGGTGAGAATTATAGAACTGGGAGAAATCAAATACATTTGCTATGACCTAACTTGCATTAATAAAAATGGCTCTTGGTTCCATTTTTATATCACTATTATTATCTTCTTTGTTATCAATATTTTATTATTATCTTCTTTGTTATCAATATTTTATGATGCCATCAAAGAATCAAATTGAATTACCAGCATTGAGTTAGGTCAGACAATAATTGGTAGTAGAAATGCATTATGTGGGATAACACAGACATGCTACTTAAAAACCATGCACTATGAGAGACCTCCACATGGCTGGTGCAGAATTAACATCTCACATGCAGCTGTGTGGCTACAGGATTAGACTGTTTTCACATGAAAAGAACCACTTAAGAGAGTTGCTGCTCAATCAGGTAAAGTTCATGCCAATGTCTCTAACTCCTGCATTTATATATACTTTTGCCCAATATAACATTACGAGCAAGAATAATTCTGATTTCAAAAATCTGAATTTTATTTACTTAGAATTCCATCACAATGCCAGCAAAAGACTCTATTTACAGTAGGAACTCATACTACTGACCTAGTGGTCAAAACATAAAGTGGACCATAAAAGAGGCTAGAATGGCCCATCAACAGCCTGGTAGCTCATCAACCCCAAGCCATCGGGTCCACTCACCTGAACCTGCACTGGCACTCAACAGTGCTGTGGCCTAGCCACATGGGAGAAAGACAGGACCAAATTTCCTACTATGACAGCAGGGCATTCCGGTTTGTGTTTTGCCCTTCTCTCACCCATAAAATGAAATCTTTCCATTTGAACACATAAATTAAAATGCATTTCAGATGTAATCCCTGATCCAGTCACGTATTTGTGGAGAGACAACCATGAGAAATAAGGAAGGGGTGGGCAAGGGCAGGAAACAGAAGAGAAGGGAAAAGGGAATCTGTTTACCACACCTCTCTTCCTCCTCCTCAAAGGAATTGTAAGGAAAAAGCAGAGAAGAGTTATGTTTCTCTGCTACAGTTTCAGTTTAGCCCCATGAAAAGCATGTGGCCCTTTTGCCAGCCAAAAGCTGTAGGGGTTCTATAATCTAGAGTATTCATGGTCACAAAATAGGACAAAGTGAGGGCCTTCTGACTGCAGAGAGCTGCCCTGCTCCCTGGCATGGACAGTCCTTCTTGTAAGGGTAGTTTTAGCCCTGGTCTGGGAATGTCCCATAGTCTCTGTTTTCTTTTCTTTTTTTTTTTTTTTTTTGAGGCGGAGTCTCGCTCTGTCACCCAGGCTGGAGTGCAGTGGCGCGATCTCGGCTCACTGCAAGCTCCGCCTCTCGGGTTCACGCCATTCTCCTGCCTCAGCCTCCCCAGTAGCTGGGACTACAGGTGCCCGCCACCACGCCTGGCTAATGTTTTGTATTTTTAGTAGAGACAGGGTTTCACCGTGTTAGCCAAGATGATCTCGATCTCCTGACCTCGCAATCCGCCCGCCTCGGCCTCCCAAAGTGCTGGGATTACAGGCGTGAGCCACCGTGCCCGGCCCAGTTGTAACTTTTAAATTCTAGATTAGGAAATAGATGATCTCCTGGGTCATTCACCCACATTAACATGTATTGAGCCTCTAACGAATGGCAGGAAAGCAGTGGTGAACAAACCAGATCCACCTACTACTCTTATCACCAGAGAAGAGATATGCAATTAGAATGCTTTCCCTCACTTCAACCCTTTCAGTGGTTTTATCATTTAGCCAGACCTGAAACCCTCCTTTCTCCCCTCTCCCCAAGTCTTTGGGTTCAATTTCTAGATGGATCAGACTCATTTAGCCTGAGCCAGGAATTATATTCTTAGTCTGGAGGTGTCAGGATGGGATTCATAGAAGAGGTAACATTGAGCTGGGCTTAAAGGATGACCTCCTGGCTGGATGCGGTGGCTCACACCTGTAATCCCAGCACTTTGGGAGGCCGAGGCAGGTGAATCACTTAAGGTCAGGAGTTCGAGACTAGACTGGCCAACATGGAGAAACCCCGTCTCTACTAAAAAATACAAAAAACTAGCCGGGCGAAGTGGCGGGTGCCTGTAGTCCCAGCTACTCGGGAGGCTGAGGCAGGAGAATGGCGTGAACCTGGGAGGTGGAGCTTGCAGTGAGCTGAGATCCGGCCACTGCACTCCAGCCTAGGTGACAGAGCGAGACTCTGTCTCAAAAAAAAAAAAAAAAAAAAAAAAAAAAATTAGCCGGGCATGGTAGCACATACTTGTAATCCCAGCTACTTGGCAGGCTGAGGCAGAAGAATCGCTTGAATCTGGGAGGCAGAGGTTGCAGTGAGCCGAGATCACGCCACTGCACTCCAGCCTGGGTGACAGAGTGAGACTCTGTCTAAAAATAAATAAATAAATAAAGGATGGCCTAAAATTCACCAGTCACAGAAGGTCCAAGGGATGGGGATGGGCAATAAAGACCAGCATTCCAGGTAGTGGCATATGGAGGTTTCTCAAAGATACAAATGTGCAGACTGTTCCTGAGAACAAGATGTAGTCCACAGCAGAGGAAGCAGAGGGTAGATATGGAAGCCAGAAGAAATGAGGTAGCTAGGGTGTCTGGGGTCAGACCGCATAAGATCTTACATCTTATACAGTCAAGCCGAGGCACTGGAATTGTGAGCAAGTGGTGGTATGATAGTTCTGTTTTATAACAATAACTCGAGAGGCAGAACAGAAGACACTGGAGGTAGAAACACAGGCTGAGGAGAGACCAGCTGAGAGTCAATGGGAGGACAGAAGCAAACAGAATTGACCTGAACAATGGAGAGAACGGAGTTGAGAATGACTAGATGTTTCTAGGTTAGGCGAATACATGGATATGAATATAGAAAAAGGCACTGGCTCATGTGGGAGGGTGGGGGATGGAGGTCAGGATGAGTCCAGGGTCCTGTGAGATGGCTCACTGAAGGCTTCATGCTAGCAGACAGTGTAGGTCATCCCATGAAGCCAGCCATGGAGTCTCCTCATTCCCCTTCTCTGGAAATGTGGAGCCCCATAGGCTGCCACTGTCACTTGGTGATGGAGGCCCCCCTCGGGGGCAGGTGTGAATGGGGAACACTAGTGCTACCTCTCTTGGCTTGCAGCCACCAGAGTGCCTAGTCCTAAAGGAAACCAGTACAAGATCTTCTCCTTCACCACTCCTACACAAACCAGACTTTGAGAGATACAAAGATGTATTAGTAGGGCTGGCATAGTTTCAACTTCCTAACAGATCAGTCTCTGCACATCTGGTAGGTACACTCCCAGCTTCTCCACCCCACCTCTTTTTCTTTCCTGATTGGCTAGGCTATTATGAAAGCTAGAGAAGATTTCTTACTGTTTTTTTTTTTTTTTTGGTAAAATCTGACTTTTTTGGTTTGTTGATAGGCTGCTGAGTGTCTTGCCTCCAAAGGTGTCCTGGCAGGGCCTATGATGTAGAAAGTCTACTTTCCAGGATGCAGGAGTGAGTTCAGTGAATTCTCAACCTGACCCAGGACACAGGACAAGTACAAATGTGGTGCTGACTCTGTGCCTTGCATGCAGTGGCTGTTCAAATGCTTGCTGAAAGAAATCCCTTTTATAATATCTGATATTACAGCTTCAGCCTGACGTATTCAGAAAAACTCGGGGAGCCATCAGCAGCAGCACAAAACCAGAGGTGACTGCAGTGTTGTCTGCGCAGGCTGAGGAGAGTGCTAGGAGAAAGCAGCAAGGGAATATGAGCTCCAAATGGAACAGACTTCTTGCCTGATCTGAATCCTCCCAGCAAGAAAGGAGGGCGGAAACTGGAACAGCCCAGAAACGTTTTCAGCACATTCCCCAAAAACCTGACACAAAGACTCAAACAGAAAAGAGATTAAAAGATACAAGAGAGATGTAGTATAGCACAAAGATCTTCCCAAAAGATTTGTCATTGGACTTTCTAGCTACAGTTCACTTTTATTTATTTTATTTTATTATATTTTTTAACATGAACCTTTCGTAACTTTCTTTTTTTGAAGATAAGGTCTCGCTATGTTGCCCAGGCTGGTTTCAGGCTCCTGGGCTCAAGCGATCTTCCCACCTCATCCTCCCAAGTAGCTAAGATTACAGGCGTGCATCACTGCGCCTGGCTGAGGCCTTTTTAAATGAGTCTCTCTGGATCACGGATTAGTAACACATAAGAGGCCAGGCTTCCTCCTGTAGCCCAGGCTAAACCTTGCCGATTCCAGCAAGCTCTTCCCGGAGGATGCTGTGTTCAACCTGGGTAACCATCCCTTTCCAGAATCCACCCACTAAGGAGCTGGGCCAATTGTATTTTTAATTCAAATTTTAGGCAGGATGGTAATGCTTCCTTGGTGGGAGACCTTTTCTTTCCAGATCTGTGGGAGGGCTCAAGTGTTTGATCTTCAGGATAGTGAGCAATAATTTGATTTGGATTAGTTTAAATCTCATTTTCTGCCCTTCCCTAGTGATAACCTTTATCTAATAAGATGGATAAAATCTGTGTTGCGATTCAATTTTTTAGAAAAGACAAGTTGTTCCCAAAATATAACTACTTACTCCTTCATTCCTAAATTCATTCACTATTTTTTTAAAAAAATAATGAAACCATTTTTAAGCTCCTACTACATGTGAGACTCTGTGCCAAGCTGTGGTGATTCAAAGATGAAGAAGCTATGGTCCCTGACCCTTGAAGAGATATCAGATAAACCCATAATATATCAGAGTAGTTCTTTGCGCCACATATTAACTTCTGTGACCATAGCCTCCAAATTCTCTAACAGCGCAGTATTCTGGAAAGAGCACACACCCCTTATGCCCATTCTACTGCATCCAGCACAAGGCTGGGTAGAAAGCAAGGTTCTCTGCAGCAGGCCTACCCTGGAAGTTTCAACACAGTCACTGCACTATGACTGTGGCCTTACTTGGCCTGCCAGCGCCTTTCAGTGCTTACCTTTTGGCAGGTAGAGTTTAACAGGAAGCAAGAGCCCTGTTACCAAATGACAGAAGAACACAATCTGAGGGTTGATGACCTTTGTATTAATTTAAACATCTCAACCTTTCTCAACCAGAACAGGCATATACCTCCACTTGTGAACCTGAATTCGGCTGCCACAATTTGCATGCATAATGTACTGAAAAGCCTTCTTTATAATGTTTACTTCTCTGTTTCTTCCAAATGAAATCACTGAAGGGCAAATTTGATTTTCAAATCAGTTTTAAAACATCTGCCTTCTAAAAAAGTAAGAGTAAAGAGATAAGGCTTTTAGATTACAGGCAAGGGCTAATTATTTTAACTGATACCACTGTGTCCATGCTAAAAATACAAATGTGGAGACATTTTTAATGCACACCCAACATCTAATGGATGTTAATATTTCATTAGGAAAAGGCTTCCAGTCACGAGGTATGTACCTTGTGATTTTTAGAAAGAAAAGACTAACTTCCTGACCCTTCTTTAAATATAAACTCATCTGACCTTGTGCTTCAGCACCTCTATTTGTTGTTCTGTATGACTCTATTTCTTTCAAATGTATAACTATGTCTGTCACAGCCTTCATCTCCAGGAAGCTCAAGGTGTTTAATATATTTCAGTTTGTTATTTTGTTTTCTCACTTTCTGCAAAGAATATCTGAGGGTGCAGGCTTTGCTCTAGAGGTGGAACTATCACGCTGCAGCTGCTTGGGCCCAGGTATGTGACAGTTAGTGACAGTTTCAAAGGGCTAAGGAGGTGGGGAGAAGCAGTTACAGGGGTTGGTTCGACCCCATATGGAAGAGCTGAATGCTCACACATATATTTTATACATATAGCATTCATGCCTGTGGGTGTCTGTACATCTGTCAAGGCAACACACAGTAGAAGAAACTTTAGAAGTAAATCCATAATATTTTATGTCTTACGTAACTATTATATACTTTTACTGATAAAATAACAATAAACGGTATTATTTTAATACAAACAGCCCTTGGAGCGCAGCACCAAGCCTTGTTTTAGGAATGACATCTTACAGATGTGGAGACAGAGGCACAGAGGGAGTAAACGCCTTGTCCAAGGATGCTCGGCTAATTGGCGGTAGAACCATGGCTAAGAGCCAGGCCTCCTGATTTTCAGCCCAGGGATTTTTATTTTGCCTTTTTTACTTCACTCATGTACAGATGATGCTGCCATATTTCACACTTTTCTTGCTGGTGGCAAGATACTAGCAAAGAGTCCAAGAACATAATCCCTAGTATAAAGGCTAAGATTGAAATAATTTTACATTAAACACAAACAATTCCAACATAGATTTTCACTTTCATACATGCACACCTTATTCCAGCGATTAGCCTGTACTTCTCCTGGGGACAGGCTCTGAGCCCTCCACCAAAGTTCTAGTACATAGTGGGTGCACAGTAATTGCTAAACCACAGGGGGTTTGCAGCCCCTGTTCCACAGCAAGCCTGCACTTTACACTCTGACAGTCACCATGGGCTCTTTAATTTTGTGGTCAGGCAGATTTTTGCCTGCCACAGTACTGAACTCATACTAGGTACTTGATAGAAATGGGTTGAATGAGTGAAGAAAGGTCTGCATATGCTTCCTGCAGGTAGATACTACATTTTCTTATCAGTAAAATGGGTGTCTTGAGAGAAGGTAATCAATATTGGAGGGTCAGAGCAAGGGCTAAAGAAAAGCCAAGGGGGTGGTCACATTTCCCAGACCCAATCTTTTAGAACAAAGCTTCAGGACTGATGTGCAAACAAAGCTACAAAGAGAGAAATGATTCTGAAGCCTGAGCTGGTGAGGAGGGCTCAGGTTTTGCTGCAAACTCCATTTGGCTCCCAGTACCACTGGCTGAAGTTTAACAAGTGAGATCACCACATTTCAAGGTTTAACATAGGGAGGGGTCAGTGACAAAGATGAGCTTGACGTGCTCATCTTAGCAGCTCATGGCCCCAGATGTAGGGTGTACACCAGATGCAAAAGGTCACAGGAGACCAACAGAAATCAGGTAAAGGAATGACACAATAACAGAGATATGTGTAACTGACACTTCCTATTTTCACTGAAATGTCTGCTTCACTCAAAGGTTTTCACATGTGAGTATTCAGCTGACCCCTGGATCTTCCCTTTTTTGTGCCAGGGATCTCTCTGGCATTCTGTGAAGCATATGAATCCCTTCTCAGAATGTTTTCAAATGTATAAAATAGAACACACAAAGAAACCAATGTTACTGAAGTACAGTTGTGTCCACAGACCCCTTGGGCATAGTGACAATGAAAGACCCCTGGCCCGAGGCAGAAAGGGTTGGCTTTATCAGCTGGGAAAACAGGGCTGCATATGGGACAGAACATCAGTCAGGAAACTGAGACTCTGGATCTCTTTACAGCCAGAACTCTTATTTTTTCAAGAAAACATAAATTAGATGTTCTTATGTAGGAAAGGAATGCCTCAAATAAAAACAGCAACAGCTTTGACACTACTTTTCTATACCCTCTTTTAGGTGCTTTTCTCCTCTTCATCCCTTTTTCTAAATACAATGGACACCAGGAACTAGCAACACTAATACAGATTTTAGGTCCTCTCTGAAAATACAATTCTCAGTTCTCCAGCACTCCCATTTCCCACTTTACCTTTCATTTGCAGTAAAATTAACAAATCATATGACCTAGACATTTCTAAAGACTACTGGTCTGTGACATCATTTCAAACCATCCCCCAAACCTGAAATCCAAATAGCCAACATCCTAACAGAGGCTAAAGAATAAAGCACAAATCCAGTGTAGGGGAAACCACTTCTCTTTTGAAAGAAAGACTCTCATTTGGATTATAACAGTTAGCCAACACACATAGGTCTGTAATGGGGGATATCTCCATATAAAATTCCTAAGTAAAAGGGTCACAAGAACTATCAATCCTAATTTAATTCAGCCAATCTAAGTAAATCCCAAAGAAACATGCTGGGCTAGAAATGAAATCCCAGTAAACAACTGGAAAATGTGGGCACAGTAATATGAGGACTCCAGAGATTTCTGTAGCAAATGGATTGTTCTAATGACATTTGATTAAAAATCTGCTTCCACCTGGGTCAGTGCATTTCATGTGCAGAGTGGATTCAGTTCTGCACGCAGAATAAACATTTCAATGGAAGGCACAGTGGGAGGAAGAAAACAATAGCTCCCCAAACCCACAGTCATTGAATGGTGTGTCCAGGTTCAGATCTGGGAAACAAAGAACTGTGAGATGAGAGATGGCTGTGCCAAATGGACAGGATGCATTTTCCCTGAGCATCACTGCACAAGGGGCCCAGGGGAAGGCTGGTCTCAGGCCAAACACACACTTCTCCTACACCTCACTGCTCAGTAGTTGAACTCTATAAAGGTGCAACTTGCTTGCTTTTTAGTTCTGTTTTCATAAATTGCACACTTGTCTGTGACTTGGACAAATTTTGAAGCAGACACAGAAAGCAAACAATCATTCAACTTCAGTTTGCTTTGTAGGTGACACTTAGGAAGAGTCAACATATACCTTTTTGAGGTATATGTTGTTTTCAAATCAGACTACAGGCAAGTAGTCTATCTTTTCTTTTCTTCCTAACTTCACACAGAGTTCCACATACAGAGGGGATCTATCATTCTGATCAACAAATCCAACTTTTTGTGCCAAAAGGGCAAAATAATTTCTTAAATGTAAGGTCAGTTCAAACAACTCCTGCATCTTAGTTGCCACCATTCACAAATATCCTGGTTTTAGCAAGTCAGATGCACCAAAGTACCAGGAAGGCCACCTGTGTGGAGATAAACAGCAGTTCCCAGTGATCATGGAAGAACTAGGGCTCCCATCACCATGATTCATAAAATCACATGATATCACAAAATCAACAATTTCTGGTCTTGCTTAAGCCATCTGACAGGAGTAAATGGTTACCAAGATGCCTACAGAAACTAATGAGTGAATAGATAATGCCAGCTATATCTCAGAAAGAAGAAAAGATAATCTGATGAAAAAACAATCTTAATTCCTTACAAAAAAGTGCCGAATCTTATGGTGTTCCAAGTGTCAAGAAAAAATAAACAGATGACTTTAAACAGAGGTGGGGAGGGTTACAATGTAAAGCATTTGTCTGTTTCCTTCTCAATGGTATTTTCCAATGTTTTAAAAAAAAAAAAAAAAAATCAGCCAGGTATGGTAGCTCATGCCTATAATCCCAGCACTTTGGGAGGCTGAGGCAAGAGGACTGCTTGAGGCCAGGAGTTCGAGACCAACCTGGGCAATAAAAAGACTCCCTGTCTCTATTTTTTAAAAAATTAGAAATATTAGTTGAGCATGGTGGCATGTGCCTATAGTCCCAGCTACTTGGGAGATGGAAGCAGGAGGATTGCCTGAGGCTAGGAGTTGGAAGCCTAGGTGACAGAGCAGTACTTTGTCTCTTATGAAACAAACAAAACAAAACAAAATCAGCAAGCACCTCATTCAATCTTTTTTTAACAAAAAATTTGAAGAAATCGATTCTGAGCCAAATATGAGTGACCAACAGCCTGCGATACAACCCTCAGGAGGTCCTGAGAACAAGTGCTCAAGGCGGTCAGTTGGGGCACAGCCTAGTTTTATACATTTCAGGGAGACGTGAGACATCAATCAAATACATGAAAGATTTACATTGGTTCCATCTGGAAGGGCAGGGCAACTTAAGGACAGGTGCTTCCAGGTCATTAAAAATTTTCTGATTGGCAATTGGTTGAGAGTTATTATCAACAGAAAGGAATGTATGCTTCGTGGAGACCAAGGTTTTATCATGCAGGTGAAGCCTCCAAGTAGTAGGCTTCAGACAGAACAGACTGTAAATGTTTCTTATCAGACTTGAGATCTGTGTTGATGTTAATGCTGGTCTCCTTTTCCTGAATTCTAAGAGGGAAGTGGGTATAATGAGACATGTACGACCCCCACTTCCATCATGGTCTGAACAAGTTTTTCAGGCTAACTTTTTAATGCCCTTGGCCGAGAGGAGGGGTCCATTTGTATGGTTACTCCATTCAATTTTAACAGAGTGGGACTCAGGAGAAGAGTACAGAACATAAAAGGCCCTCTTCCTCTCTCAGGTAAGGACACCAAGTTATCTAGGGCGAGTTCACTTTACACTTCATATGTAATCTCTTGGCCAGGAGTGGTGGCTCACACCCGTAATCCCTGTAATCCCAGCACTTTGGGAGGCCGAGGTGGACAGATCACGAGGTCAAAAGATCGAGACCATCCTGACCAACATGGTAAAACCCCATCTCTACTAAAAATACAAAAATTAGCTGGGTATGGTGGCACATGTCTGCAGTCCCAGCTACTCAGGAGGTTGAGGCAGGAGAACTGCTTGAACCCGGGACATGAAGGTTGCAGTGAGCTGAGATCGTGCCACTGCATTGTAGCCTGGTGATAGAGCGAGATTCCGTCTCAAAAAAAAAAAAAAAAAGATATAATCTCTTATAGGAACTTTAAAACAATAACTTGAGATGTGACAGTTTTATCACCCAAGCTATTGGGCTAAGCTTCAAGATACCAAACCCTCGAGTAAAAGCACAGCTAGGAGACAGCTAAAAGGAGCTTAAGACTCTATATAGTCATTTTATTATAAATGGCTACTTCAGAGCCAATATATTTGACTTTGGCTTTAAAAAGGCAAGATTAACCATTACACATTTTGGTCAAGCTTAGGAAACAACTTGCTAATAATCTATCTTGTGAAAAAAGATGCCTCTGGGAAATTCATCGTATTGGTGGAGGGAGAAAACACCTACATTTTTGCTGTCACTAAAAGCCAAACAGAAACCTCCTGTTATCAAGGACCAGTGGAAAATTACTGCTTATTATACAGCA
Source organism: Macaca mulatta (assembly GCF_049350105.2). Lineage (NCBI taxonomy): Eukaryota > Metazoa > Chordata > Mammalia > Primates > Cercopithecidae > Macaca > Macaca mulatta. Next base: position 143,976,744 of record NC_133409.1, on the reverse strand, counting down.
TTACATTTACAGAAACTGCAAGTGCTCATCACAAACTGAACGTCACACTTACCTTATCAGAAAGAGCAGCCTGGCACTGGCACAGGAGTGTAACAAAACACGGTCAATTTACTAAGCCTCCCGATAGCCGAGGGTATTGTTGGCAATACAAAAGGTAACAAAGGAGTGGACTGGCTGAGCGTGCAGGCTGCTATCCTGCCATCTCTGGGAAGATCTGAGCTCAAGGCACACTTGAACTTCCCTCCAGCAGGCTGAAGAGAGAAAGAGTGATTTTCACGTATCCACCAAGGCTTCCAGATTTAGCATGCTGCCTACTCCCATAAATGTTATCCCTACTGAGTCACTCAGAGAAGAGATGGTCTAACTACATGTGTCAGAATCCACAAGTGCCTCTATTTGCATTTGGATCAAGGCCCCTTAGTCTCAGCTGGTCCTGAGCCAATTGGGAAGGCTTAATTAGTGAGCCCATGAGAGGAGGGAAGTGCCCAGCACAGAGCCTGACCTAAAGCAGTGGCTCAAAATATGTCCACTAAATTAATGCCTAGATAAATACCAGACTTTTGAGTTCGCATAAGCCCATGCCCTACAGTTTAGGGTTCCTGGCAGGGAAATGATTCAACAGTAGTTGAATGATAATTTTAATTAAGGAAATAGCAAAAGAAGAAAATACTGCCTGAAAATATCAGTGGTTCTATCCCCAAAAATGAAAAGCTTAGAAAATTGTGCCCTGTGTTCCCTTCTCATCTCCTCAGAAATTTATAAAGTTAATTAATATTAATGTAAGAACACCATATTAAAGCAATGTGAAGGTATAAATTTGAAAATCAGACTAGAAATTAAAAAATGAAGGCATCTGTAATTGTAGATTCACAGTACGTGCCATGTCTAACTAAAAACTTGATTACTTCTTAATGTTATTGTGGCTCTGTCTTCACAGGGCAATTGGGGCTTTCAATTAGCCTACTAGATTCACCCTCAAACAGGCAGAGGCTGTGATATGAGGGGCTCAATGGTGCTCTGAGAACACCAACCCTGAAGTCCTGTTGGTTTAAATCTATGACCCTGACACTAGATTAATGTAGATTTGGGTTTTGATTTTAATTAGGAAAAATGAATTCTGAAGATTCAGAAATGTGAAACCAACAAGTTTCCAGGAGCCCCTCCTTCTCCCACCCTCAGCATACCCTAGAGAAAAGACTATACATTTCAAAGCCCAAGCATCAGAATTTCTATTAAGCTTATATGTCCACTGCTAAATCCTACAGAGAATTCAGTAACTCCCCAGAGAATCAGGAAGGAAAAAAGAACAATATAAACAAGTTACTCTCCTCTAATAGAGCAGTACCAACATGTGCTATCTTCCTTTGCCTGAGAATCACCTAACAGCAGAAATTTACACTACGGCTCTGAGAACCGGAGATGAGGAGGCCAGCGGTAGTATCCAGTCTTCCTCATCTGAGGAAAACCACGAACTCTGGGACAAATTTAATGTGCAACATTGCCTGGAGGTAGAAGGCCGAACAAGATGACCACTCATCAGGTCAAGACTGCTAAGCCACATTACTAGGAATACAAACATTCTTTCACTCCATTTAGGTTTATTACATGGGCTCCATATTGTTGTATAAATTTGGAGAAAGAAGTGAAAAGTGTATGAGCAGAAAGCACTCGCAAACTTCCTCCAAAGCAGCTGGTAAATGTGTGCAATTCCAGATGATCACCACTTTGAAACTATACTTTAAAACTTTGTAAGAAATGTTTATTACTGATACTCAGTACATAATTTACAACACCATGGTGAAATTCACTTACATTCCATTTCAAGGGATAGTGAAAAGAAAATGTCAACTGTGGGGAAAATATGCTTTATAGAGCTTGGCTTAAAACACAGGGAAAAAAACCACATATGCAAGTCTCTTTTCATGGAAGGAAATAGTCTAATAAATGGCCTAATGAACAGCGTAATGATTTTTTTTTAAGTAGGCAATAGGAAGGAAAAGGGAAGAAAAACAGGCTAATATACTCTACAACCTGAATAATGAACCCCTAGATAATCTAGATTTGACCACTGGTGTAGAAGCTATACTTTTAAAACCAATTTTAAAGTATGAATTATGATACAGCTAATAGGCTGGACAAATTAATATTCTGTGGAAGTAGTAGTGACAGCAAGGTAGGAAATCATATAGAAATAAAGGTGGATTTCTCTGTAATCCGTAGTCTTCATCATACCTCTGGAAGGTGGATATTTGACTTGTACCTTTATGTGATTTTAAAATCTGAAGTTTATAGGCTCCTTGGGTTGGGAAGTCACCAGTCATTCCAGCCACAACATGAGCCAGTAGCAGATGGGCAGGCTCAAAATGCATCTTTTCAGAAGGATTTCCCTAACTCCATCCCATACTCTGATAATGTTTATATACTTACAGTACTTATACATCTGATTTTGTATGTTTACTGTGGTCTTATAGGCCATGCAAAATTCTGGGGAAAATGGACTCAGAATCAGGAGACCTGGGTTCTAATCCAGGGCTTGCCACTAGATGAGAACTTGGGAAAGGCACCTGTGACCGCTGTCTTATCTGTAAAATGGGAGGCTTGAACTACGATTTCCAAGGTACTTCTATCAGTTATAGTATCGTTTGATTCTAGGATCTTGTTTTGTATTTTACATTGTGTGTGTGCATATGTATGTGTGTACACATGCAAAGTGGTTCCCAAATGTTCTGTATAACCTATAAGTTCCTTCAGAGAAGAAATGTCTTCCTGTCTCCTCAGAATTGTCCTTCACAATGTATTAATAGTATGAGCCTCTACCCACTAGGGTCACTGAACAAATATTAGACTGAATCAAAGTTGTGCATTTGATTACAGACCTACAGAGATGACTCTGGGAAAAGCTGGTCCTATACTTCCAAGGGGATAAATCCCAATGTACCTTGAAAAATGGCCAGATTTTTAAAAGTAACCTTTCTCCTGGACTAGGCCCTTATTTCTTCCCTTTTCTGAAACAAACCCAAGAAACAGTAAATGTATCAAGTTATATGCATGCCAATGACAGTAGACATTCACATAATGGAGCGATCACCTGTGTTTGGGAGGAGAAAGATCAAGAAGAACTCATAGAGCATTTGGCTGGGTCTTCAAGGGAACACTGAATAGGTGGAGACCTGAAGATCAGCCAAAGCAAATAAAAATAATCAGCTGACCTAAAGCATGGGCTCATTTAACAGTAGTGATTAGGCCAGACTGAAAGGAAAGTAGGAATATAAGGACTGTAAAGAGAGAATTACAGAGATAAAGGTTAGAAAGTCTGGTTAGAGTCAGAGAGATATGGTAATTATATATTTGAAGTCTGGACATGTGGTTTAACAGGAAGCAGAATATTTAAAACCAAGATGTTTAGGGAGAGCTGGTCATGTAGAGATAGAAGATGATCCAGGTAAGGATCTGAGGCTTTCCTTAGTGGATCACTGAAGGTCCCTGTACAGGGATTAAGGAATCACAGCAACGACAACCTAGCAATAGTGTTCTAGACTCTAGAATAGCAACAGATGTAGAGTATAGAAATTCTCTGCAATAGTATTGAGGGAAACTCACTAGAAGCTACCATAAATACTCCAGGAAAGAAGTATGAAGGTCTGAATATGGAGGGAGGCAATGGGAATAGAAATAAAAGATGAAAGGATATAACAGAAAGGATATAGCACCTGACTGACTGTGTAGGGCAAAGAAGAAAGACTCAAAGAGGTAAGTGACGCCCAGGGGAAGGGAGCTACAACAACAAAAGCAGGGACACCAAAGGAGTGTATCTGCTTTATGGAGAATGACAATGATGACTTTAGTTTGAGACAAGTTGTGTTTGAGAAACCATTCTAGAAGGAGCCAACGGAAAATATGAATGAAAGAGACAGCTGAAGCCAAGAGAATGAGCTAAATGGTGACTCTATGTGCATGCTGGACCCCTGAATTCATAAAAATGCCTTTTTCCTTCTTTTTTAAACTCTGGAAGAAAACACGAGCCTCTTAGTGCTCTAGGATAGAGCTGAGCAAGCATCAATCATGGCATAATTACCAAAACAGAGCCTTCTCATTAGATCCAGAGGCTGGCTGCTGACTTCTGATTACAATTTAGTAAACTGAGGCAGGTCATTTTAAGAAGGTAAGATCGAAACTCCCATGCCTTTCCTTTCTATTATCTTTATTCACTGACCAATAAATAGGCTCTACTTTCCTGTTTTTGCAGATGCCCATGCTGACTGTTACTGTGGTATCTGCTGCTCCGTTTGCTTACCTACCTTGGGATTATGTGACTGACAGATTATGTGCAGCAGGTCCCTTGTCTGTACTGCCCATTTCAGGGAAGGGGTTAATCAAGGCTTTGTCATGGTAAGGTTGCTGACTGAGCACCTCACTGGGTGGTGGTGGGCTGGACCCTCTGCAGCCATCCTGAGACCATGAGAGGTACAGCGAGCTCTAGGATTCCAGAGTGAGGTCTGTTCTATTGAACAGACTCTTTCCTGCTGGAAGAGGTACATGTGATGCTCTGGCAAGCAGTTTAGAGTCCCTCTTCAGAGTTTAAGGTTGGGCTTTTTTTTTTTTTTTAACCTTTTACTCTAAAAATCCAGAGAAGCAACTGAAACATTAACCAGACAAACTCGGGATTTTAAATCAAATCAATTTCTGAATTGAAAGGGGCACAGCTGGCAAAGAGTTTTAAAAGCACTTGGCCCCTCCATAAAAATAAATTTTACTCTCTCTATGAGTGGTTAAAAATAAAGGTAATGGACTTCCAGCCAGTAACCAACTTGAAGTGATAAACTGTTACTAGGGGATCCAAGTCATTAACGTGAGGGGCAATGATAGATGTAAAAACCAAAGAAAACTGAGCCTCTGGCAATACTGAATTAAAACTTGTGGAATAATGCTATAAATGAGCCAAGGATGACAGATCAATAATGGGTTAATACAGAGAAGTTAGGAAGACACATGTGTAGTTTACAAGGACTATATCATCAGGGGCAACTGTTATTCTCTCCCATAAACTCTTCCTTGCCTCATGTGACAGCATCTGAGCTGGAATGGACAAACGTCCTGATTGGGCTTTGTGACAATGATACCTCCAGACAGTAACAAGACAAACGAAACCAACATGCATACATGACTGGAGACAGAGCAATGGCATGCATGCTTCTATTCATTCAGATCAAGTACATACTGACCCCTACAAGTGTTAGGTCCTTGCTAGGCTACTACTATGGATCAAAGAGTGAGTAAAACACCAAATCCCTGCTCTCCTGGAGCTTACCTTCTGGTGGAGAAGAACAGTAACTTAACAGCCATGCTATGGAATGGGGAATTGCAAACGGCAACAAGGGCTATGAAAAAAAGTAGCTTGGTTTTATGAGAGGGGATAACACAGTGATTTGATCAAGATGGGTGGTCAGGGCAAACTTTCCTGAAAAGTGGCCCTTGAGCTGAGAAGAAAAGGGTAAGTGGGGGTGGTTAATGAGACAAAGGGCCGAGGGTGGGCTCCAGAAAGAGGCCAGCATGGCATATGCAAAGGCTCTGTGGGAGGACAGAGCATGACGGATGGTGGGAAAACAGAGGATGCCAGGGAGATGGGAACAGGGAGAGGGATGCAGGGAGAGTATGGAGAGGCGGGGGGCCAGATTGTGTAGGGCACTCTAGGCCACACAAAGAATTCTGGTCTTGATTCAGAGAGCAGCAGGAAGCAGTGCAGGGTCCTAAGCAGGACGATACTAGAGTTGTGCTTGAAATGTGCCACCTGCCTATAGTGAGTATACTCATGGGAGGGCACAGAGGGAATGTGGGGAGGTCAGTAGAGTGGAGTGGAACAGCTGAGTGATGATGGTAGGTGAACTAATGTGATCTTGATTTATTTTTAATCATTTGGAATATAATATTAATAAGAAAGTTATGTCCATAGTAAAATAAAAAGTCTTTCTGACCATGTACATTTTGTGTGCTCACACAGCTCACTGAGAAAGTTTTATTGAGCTATGTTTCATTTTTTTTTTTTAACAGGCATGGAAAAAATTATTACCCTCACAGAATAACGTGGCTCCTGGGTTAAGTAAGAAAGAGGGAAATGGGAGCTCTCAGATTTTTCTTCCTGATCATTTGCTACCCAAGAGGACTTCATTTCCTTCTAGCTCCTTTAACTTCCAAATGTTCTGGGTGGAGAGGAGCCTCCCACTGGGGGTCCACAGGATCTGCTGACCGCTCTAAATTTAGAACTCAGGCAATTCACACACTTAGCATCAAAATCTACTTTCCACATGCCTCCCAATGTTTGGGTAAATTTTTAATAAAAACTTCCTGTAATACCAAAGATAAGTTCCCTTTAAATGTGCAGGTATGACTGGCTGACTCCTTATTGCTATTTTCTATTCTAAAATAATCATCAGCTTTAGGTACTTCATAACCCCATAAACAAGTGTAACCGGTGTCTCCAAGTGTGGCCTAACATATAGATGACTTCTATAGGGCAAGCCTGCTGATCTCTCATCGTTAACACAAGGATCTGCCTAGGGTCAGACTTGACGTGTGTGCACGTGTGTGTGTGTGTGTGTGTGTGTGTGTGTATGTTGTCTAAATTCTGCTATTTTCTTCATTTTTCATTTTTTGAAACCATTCCTCTTACAGGTACATGTTTCTTCATTGTTCAAGTTCTAAAACTCTTGACAAAATTAACACTAATGTTTGCCCTTTAAGAAAAAAAAAACAGAAAAGAACATGACTGGCTTTTTTCATTACTGTCAAATGCTATGTAGAAAAATGAATTAAGTATGAAAAGAGAAAAATAAAATCTTCATCGAGCATTTCAAAAGTGACAATTACACAACCAGAGCTCATTAATTGGCTCACACTTCTCGAAGGAACAAGCAAACACACTCCTCCAACCTTGTAGGGCAGAAAAATCTCAGGACAACAGCCCTGTCTGTTATTACCAATATGGGATCTACGCGACAGTCAAGTGCTTCAATCTTCTTGGAAACTAACGTGTCACCCAACTATGAACTATGTCTCATCATCATTAGTATCAATGAGGAAGACATTTCCTCCTTTATATCCTGCTGTCTTTCTGTTGCATCTTATTTGTGACATCAAGTTCTTTACACAAACCTCCAAATCACATGGTTAGCAGTGACCTCCTAGAACCACCCCAAAGTTTTTGTTAAGTGTTAGATTAAGAAAGAAAGCAGGCAAAAAAAAAAAAAAATAACAAACCTTTCTCAACATTGTCACTAACAATGGCAAAGAAGATGCAAAAAAAAAAAAAAAAAAAAAAATCACAGGCAAAGTAAATTGTCTCTAGGTTTTAAATGTATCATTTTTCAATCTTGCTATATTTTGGAAGACTTTACTGAGGCTATAACTCTCCACCTTTAATTTATACTGTTGTCCTCAGCCACTGCAGCACTTAGAACAAGAAACATGTTCCTTTTTCTAAGATTCCTAGAGAATAAATAGCAGATACAGAGACAGATCCCAGGACTAAGCGGCAGTGCATTTAGCAAGGGGACACACAGTGCTTCTCGGATGTGAATATAATCATGCTGGAGACCAGGCAGCAGACGGGTCGGCTCCACACAGGTCTTCCCAGGTGGCACACAGACAGTCAAGGTGCTTCTCAGGGAAGGCACAGGGGAGAAACTTCCCAACATTAGGATGCTGTAGAGATTGCCTGCTCCAAGGAGGTGCTCCAACCCCCCAAGTAGGCCAGGGCCCTTTGAGAGGGCAAACTCAGATGGGAATGAACTTTGGGTGTCCTGGGGAAAGGCAGAAGAAAGTACTCTTGGAGAAGTGGGCTTTAAGGAGCCCATGGAGAGAAGCATAAGGAAAATGTGGCTGGAGTGTCCTTTCCGGGGAAGCACAACTCGTGCTTGGGCTAAATGGCAAGGTTCTGAAGAGCCGCTGGGATATTGCTATGTATAGCACTTAATTTTGTTGATTTACTGCTGGCAGCGAATAAACCATGCCACTCTGCCCGCATCTGCTACTCAAATAATGGCAAGGACAAGCATCTATAAAACACTTATGGCTCTAGCAAAAAAAAAAAAAATTTTTTCAAATAAAGTGTTTTTAGATTTTAAAAGAAATACATGTAAATTGGTCAGAAAAATGTTGAAAATTAGAAATAATTCCCACAATCCCCTATACAAAGTCAACCATTATTAATATTTTGGCATATTTCCTTTTGGTTTTCTTCTTCCATAATTCTTCCTATTTATGATAATACTTCTATAATTTTGTACACTGCTTTTAAAACAGCTTACTTATGTATTTCCTTAAGTTATTAAAAAAACTCTTTGCAGCATCATTTTTAATAAACACCTAGATTGGGGGAAAAGTTTATTCAGAAGGGAATTTAGATGGTAAATCTGGCAGGATATAGAAAGTCTGTGATAAAATTAGAATCTAAAGGCTAGAAAGACTAGGTAGTTCCATATTAGGACTATAGAATTCCCCAGTGGAAAAAAAATTTTCATTACCTAATTCTTTTTATCTAATCATTTGTATTTGCCAAAATGTTTGGGAAGGGCACAGTTTTGGATAGATGATGGCTGGGGTCACTAATACTTTGGCAGACAGAATTACTATCCAACAGGACCATGACAAAACAAAGAAATTGTTTAAAAAATGAATGCAAATGAGGTCAATATGTGAGGGAGTACACTGGCAGGAAACACGACAGCTATATAACATGGCAGAGGCACAGCCAAGCACATGAAAGGTAAGGAAAATGACTTGGGGTCACTGGGGACTATCGACAGCTGACTACAAGTCAGCCCATGCTGCAGTGGTTTTGGGACTTCAGATCCAAGATGGCTGACATCGTAGGCACAGTTCGCTCTCCCTTCCTGGAAACCACTGACATGCTACCACAGAAATGCAAAGAGAATACATTCAAAAAGGTTGCAAATTGGAGAGGACATCAGTAAATGAAAAATTTTGGTGAATTTTGAGAAAATGATATGCACATGAAATATTACTCATTTATAAATCGAGGAGAACTGGGCAGATTTCCATACCGAAGCAAACTGAGCAGGATAATGACAAATGACCCACATCCAGCCATGTCATTGTGAAATTTGAGACTACCAGAGGTGAAGAGAAGATCCTAAAGGCTTCTATAGAGAAAAATAAATTACTACAAAGAATATGAATCAGATTGACATCAGATTTCTCATCTGCAACATTAGATACGAGATAGCAATAAATCCAAGCTGTTAGACTTCTGAAAAAAACTGAATTCTATACCCAGTCCAACTATGATTCAGATATGCTGGGCTTCTGAAAATTTGTATTCTATTTCCCTTTTCTGAAAAAAAAATTACCCATAGATTTATTCTGTGCAATGGCCATGAGTGATCTTTCTTTCTTTCTTTGAGACAGGGTCTTGTTTTGTCACCCAGGTTGGAGCGCAGTAGTGTGATCTTAGCTCACTATAACCTCGAACTCCTGGGCTTCAGCAATCCTCCCTCCACAGCCTCCTAAGTAGCCGCAACTACAGGTGTGTGCCATGATATCTAGCTTTTTTTTTTTTTTTTCTCACATTTTATTTATTTGGTAGAGATAGGGTCTCACTATGTTGCTGGGGCTGGTCTTGAACTCCTGGCCTCAAACAATCCTCCTGCCTCAGCCTCCCAAAGTGCTGGGATTATAGCAATCTTTTTAACTAAATGTTCAGGCTCAACAGACCCAAACAAGCCATAATTGGCTTTAGATTCACCTAGGAGACAGAACGGGAAACACAGCAAGCTCCCAGCACAGCACCAGGTATTTCTTCCCTTCGGCAGTCTTTGTAGCAGTCAACACAACCGTCTGGGGGCTATTCTTTTTGGCCTGCAGGTGACACCTCAAATAAGAGCATTAAGAATCAAGAAAAAAAAAAAAAACAGAGAGTATATAAGACTCAAGGAAAAAAAAGAGTATATAAGACTCAACAACTGGTGACTGTGGAGCTGCTCTGGCTTAGAAGCCTCACATTCCAAATAGAAACTAATACTTCTTGTGACAGCTCCATAAGCACAGATCCCAGAATCGCAAGGAATAAGCCCAATTACAAAAGTCTCTGCACTCAGGGAAGCACAAGGATCTATAGTTTCTGACCAGATATTTACAGTTCTCCCAGGCCACATGCAATGTACCATTTCAGGGGTAATTTTTAAAATCATAAGCAATGTTGCTTATAACGCCACAGACATTCCACTACAATCAGGTTTTCAGGGGGACAGGTCTAGAAAACTAACAGAGGCCCGAGGTCAATATCTCAAGCAAAGGGAAAGGGTTTTTTGTTTTGTTTTGTTTTTTTAAACCATTTACCTACATTCCACAAAAAGAAAATGAAATTGAGGAAACAGTGTTACCAATGATAGGAAAGAAGAAATTTTAGGATCGCAGACATAAACAATCTGTTCAAAATCAACCAATGAACAAACAGTATGCTTCAGAAGATTCTGCAACAGGAAAAAACTAATCAGAAACTTCCAGAAAACAAAAAGCTGTCTAACAGGAAGCTACTTAAAATGTGGAATAATTTTGAGCACTTGTAAGGAAATCTAATCTGCTTTATCAGAACAGTACAATTCTTCCAAGAGGGGAACAGGTTTACTGACATAGAATAACATTTTCCTAACTCTAGATCCAACCAATTACTAGATCTGTCATGAACAATGTTTATATAATCATTATATTATAATGAGATCTTAGTGCTTTTCCCTTTTCAGGATCAATTTATAGTTAACACATAGATGATTTAACTATAAGTTACAGAACAAAAAATAAGTATCACAATGTCAATATAGTAAAGCAGCTAACAGAAGATGAGAAGTAGAAAGGGAAAAATAGAGGGAAATGTAGTGGGTGGCAATTTTTTCATCAACGTAGTAAAGAGTCAAGAAATATTGTTTATAACTGATGGATCAAAAAATAGAGGTTTAGGCCGGGCGCGGTGGCTCACGCCTGTAATCCCAGCACTCTGGGAGGCCAAGGCGGGTGGATCACAAGGTCAGGAGTTCGAGACCAGCCTGACCAATGTGGTGAAATCCCGTTGGTGAAACCCCTCTGCTAAAACTACAAAAATTAGCCAGGTGTGGTGGTGTGCCCCTGTAATCTTAGCTACTCAGGAGGCTGAGGCAGGAGAATCACTTGAACCCAGGAGGCACAGGTTGCAGTGAGCTGAGACCACGTCATTGCACTCCAGCCTGGGTGACAGAGAGAGACTATGTCTCAGAAAAAAAAAAATAATAATAGAGGTTTAGCCGGGTACGGTGGCTCACGCCTGTAATCCCAGCACTTTGGGAGGCCGAGGCGGGAGGATCACGAGGTCAGGAAATCGAGACCATCCTGGCTAACACAGTGAAACTCCATCTCTACTAAAAATATAAAAAATTAGCCGGGCGTGGTGGCGGACGCCTGTAGTCCCAGCTACTCGGGAGGCTGAGGCAGGAGAATGGCGTGAACCCAGGAGGCGGAGCTTGCAGTGAGCCAAGATCACGCCATTGCACTCCAGCCTGGGCGACAAAGCGAGACTCCGCCTCAAAAAAAAAAAATTATTATAATAATAGAGGTTTAAGTATATTATTTAATTGTAAAAGATAAATACTAACAGAACTAAAAAACATAACTAACAAAAATGAGGGATGGTTAAATGAGCTAAATTTCTCATTTGTTTTATATCAAGGAGTTAGTAAAGTTGTTAAGAAAAGAGGTGTGAATTTTTTTTTTTTTTTTAAAGATGAGCTTTCGCCCATCTTAGCTGCCCAAAGTGCTGGGATTACAGGTGTTAGCCACTGCGGCCAGTCTGCTTTTGACCATTTTTTCAGTTTTTAAAACTTCTTGACTATAAAAATATTTCAGCCAGGCGCGGTGGTTCACGCCTGAACTTTGGGAGGCCAAGGTGAGTGGATCACCTGAGGTCAGGAGTTCAAGACCAGCCTGGCCAACATTGTGAAACCCTATCTCTACTAAAAATGCACAAAATTAGCCAGCCATGGTAGCATGTGCTTGTAATCCCAACTACTTGGGAGGCTGAGACCAGAGAATCACTTGAATCTGGGAGGTGGAGGCTGCAGTGAGCCAAGATTACGCCACTGCACCCCAACTTGGGTGACACAGTAAGACTCTGTCTCCAAAAAAAAAAAAAAAAGTGAGAGCTTTTAAAATAAAGGGTACAGGTCAAAGGGTACAGGATTAGATTGTATGAAGAAAGAGGGGTAAAATGTAATTTTAAAAAATTAGTCACTATAAAAACAGAGTTATCTATAATAGAAAATAACTGCTTATCCCGAAAACAAACCAAGAGACTTAGGAGAGCTACTATGAAGGAAAATATCCCACTCCTGGTGCAGAGAAACTAACAGAGACACTGGAGAATCTCATTCCCCAGGGATTTTTCAGAGGACAGCAAATATCTTATGTTTTGATTTCTTTACTAGGTAGAATGCTATCAAGAGGTGGAGCTATGATCTTTGAAAACTCCATATAATTTCATTTATAAACTCACGTACTCTATTTCAATAAAGAGCAGACTACAATTCTTGAAACTAACAGAATCCTCTCTTGAGGTCTGCTCTGTAGCATATTAGTTAAAAAGAAAAACATTTTGCCTTTTATCATTTACATATCTTCTACATTTCTTAAGGCCTAACTTGAAAAAGGGAGGTACAATACATTCAAGTTACGCTTATAAACATAAAATCATAACCTCTGGTTCCATTGATTCTTACAAGGTTAACAGGCATTTGCCTTCTTACTACTATTTCTCTTCTTCTAATGTATTATTTATTTAATAATTTGTAAAACATTGCTATCCCATCTAAGTGCTAAAATACAAAGTTAAAAACATATAAATTATTTAAATCCACCAATAAAAAAGTTTAAAAAGAGAAAAATATGTTGATAATTTAATGCAAAGCTACTAGAAGAGGATCTAATGAGTGAACGAGACTTTGAAACCAGAAAAGTCCCCATTTAACTAAATACAAAATGAATATGACATGTAACTGATCAATAGTCAGTCAATTGGCTCTTGTTAAAAACCCACACTGGGCCGGGCGCGGTGGCTCATGCCTGTAATCCCAGCACTATGGGAGGCCAAGGTGGACGGATCACCTAAGGTCAGGAGTTCAAGACTGGCCTGGCCAACGTGGTGAAACCCCGTCTCTACTAAAATACAAAAATTAACCTGGCACAGTGGCACACACCTGTAATCCCAGCTACTTGGGAGGCTGAGGCAGGAGAATCACCTGAACCTGGGAGGCAGAGGTTCCAGTGAGCTGAGATCACACCATTGCACTTCAGTCTGAGTGTCAGAGTGAGACTCCGTCTCAAACAACAACAACAACAACAAAACACCCACATTGTATAGCACCTTTGTGTTAGTCCATTTTCACACTACTATATAGAAATATCTGAGACTGAGTAACTTATAAACAAAGAGCTTTAACTGACTCACATTTTCACATGGCTGGAGAGGCGTCAGGAAACTTACAATCATGGCAGAAGGTGAAGGGGAGGCAAGCACCTTCTTCACAAGGCAGCAGGAGAGAGAAGAGTGAAGAACTTCCAAACACTTCTAACACCATCAGATCTCATGAGAACTCACTCAATATCATGGGGACAGCATGGGGGAAATTGCCCCCATGATCCAGTCACCTCCCTTAACACATGGGGATCACAGGTCCCTCCCTCGACACATGGGGATTATAATTCGAGATGAGATTTGGGTGGGGACACAGAGCCAAACCATGTCAACCTTTAACAGAGGGACATAAAAGAGAAGAGGAATCCAGTTTACAACAATAAGTGACAAAAGAGACCCGTGGTGGGTAAGACACGTACAAGATGACAAGCTTTGAGGAAGTACAAGGTCTGGTCTGGGAGCTGTGGACCCAATTAGCAAAGACTCTGGGAAGACAAATGCATAGTTGTTCACGGGCCGTGGAGGCCCTTCTATTTTATAAAAAGGGTTCCAGGAGCTTGGGATACATTAACCACTTTGTTTCCCCCTTTTCATCATCTAGCTTGGTACAGTCTTCTTTAGCAGTGTTTTGAGTCCAAAGAGGCAATGTGGTATAGTGGCAAGAACCTGGATTTAAAACTTAGCTCTGCTTCTGGAAGAAGAGGCTGGGATGGTTATAAGATCTGTGCTCCACTGGGAAGTGGCTACCCAACCAGGAACTGACTACATTTCCCAGCCATATCAGCATCTAGTATGGCAATGTGACTAGTTTATCTCAGTGGCATGTTAGTGGAAGTCATGTATGCTACCCGTAAAGCACGGCTTTTCAGAACTAGGTGTACCCTCTCTATTCTTTCTCCTGCCAGCTAAATGTGGCTGATGCTGAGGAGGAACTAGATGGCAGAACCACAAGAAAGAAGCTGCCTGGGTTCCTCAGTCACTTCTGGGAAAATCACTTAACTATGAACACACACACGGGCTGTCCCATGACAGAAATAAATTATTGTGTTAAGCCACCGAAATACTAAAGCTTATTTGTTACAGTAGCAAGAGTTAACCTAACCAACATATATATATATGCTGATAATTACTAAAATAATAATGGCGATGGTGTCAGACACTGCATTAAACAAGTCATCATTAATACTGTTAAGAAATCTTGGCCCAGCCTAGGCAACAAGGTAAGGTGCTATCTCCACAAAAAAAAAAAAAAAAAAAAAAAAATTAGCTGGGCACAGTGGCACGCAGCTACAGTCCCAGCTGCCTGGGAGACTGAGGTGGGAAGATCACTTGAGCCCAGGAGTTTGAGGGTACAGTGAGCCTTGATCTGCACTCCAGTCTGGGCAACAGAGTGAGACGCTGCCCCCACCCCAAGTAAGCACATGAAAAGATGCTCAACATCATTAGCCATGAGGAAAATGCACATGAAAACCATAATGATATGCTACTTCATCCCCACTAGGATGGCTATGGTCAAAAAGATGGGCAATAGCAAGTACTTGTGAGAATGTGGAAAAATTAGAACCCTCAAACATTGATGGTGGGAAGGTAAAATGGTGCAGCTGCTGTGAAAAATTTTGGCAGTTCCTCAAAAAGTTAAACGCAGAGTTATCCTATGACCCAGCAATTCTACTCTCAGATGTAGACCCAAAGGAATCGAAAATATATGTTCACATAAAAACTTGTACAGAAATGTTCATAGCAGCATTATTCATAATAGCCAAGAAGTGGAAACCATTCAAATGTTTATCAGCTGAAGAATGGATAAACAAATGTGGTATATGCATACAATGGAATACTATTCAGCCATAAGAAATGAAATTCGGATATATGCTACAACACGGATGAACCTTGAAAACATTATGCTAAGTGAAAGAAGCAAGGAACAAAAGGTCACATACTATACAATTCCATTTATATGAAATGTCCAGAGCATGCAAATCCATAAAGAAAAGACAGAAAGTAGATTATTGGATGCTGGGGCTGGGAGAGTTGGAGGGAAATGGGCAGTGACTGCTAATGGAGAAAATGTTTCTTTTTGGGGTGATGAAAATGTTGTGGAATATTAGATAGCAGTGGTGGTTGCACAACACTGTGAATATACTAAAAACCACTCAATTGTACACTTTAAAAGGGTAAATTTTATGGTATGTGAATTATATCTCAATTTCAAAAAGAAAAGAAAAGGAGAAATGCATTTGCTCCACCTTGCCTCTTAGAGATTCTGGCTCGACACAAAGAGGCACTGAGCTCTTTTCATGTACCATGATTCTAGGCTGCTCAGAACCCGCAGACTTCTTCCTATCTTCTGCTGCAAGCAGACAAGTCCAAACAGCCCCAGTGCCATATGCATTAAATGCCTCTGTCTGCATGTGGAGAAATAAGGTACAAGGCTTTCCTTACTTTGAGTAACAGCATAGTTAACAACGAGATGAGATAAATAAACAGTGACGCTAGCCCTGAGAATGCTATGAGTGTGGGGAATAGGATAGAGCTCCATAATAACTACTAAAGTATATATTGCTTCAGCAAAGTTCTCTAAGGAAGAAAACAATCCTAAAAAATGTTCTCACTCATAGGTGGGAGTTGAACAGTGAGAACACTTGGACACAGGGAAGGGAACATCACATACTGGGGCCTGTTGGGGGGTGGGAGGCTGCGGGAGGGATAGCATTAGGAGAAATACCTAATGTAAATGACAAGTTGATGGGTGCAGCAAACCAACATGGCACATGTATATGTATGTATCAAACCTGCACATTGTGCACATGTACCCTAGAACTTGAAGTATTAAAAAAAAAGTGTGGTGTGTGGTGGGTGCTGTGGCAGGGTGGAGCGGAAGGGTTCTGAGAGAGGATTGCATAAGGAAAGTATCCTTTTTTCCCCTATTTAGGCACACATGCCATTTTCAAAAGTGTGAGTCAAATTCACACCACAGAATAGAGAACATCAAGTAAATTTCATGTAAGTATTTGGTGACATCAAGTAAATTTCATATAAGTATTTAATAGTCAAAACTGAAGAGAAGATCACTGGAGTGTGTTTTCAATCTCCAAGTAAGAATGTAATTTGGTGATTCTATGATTCTTCTTTGGAGCCTCCCAATCCACTGGGAAGACTGTCTTTTCAATAGGAATAAATTCCTGAAAAGACACAACTTACTTGCAGGAGACTTTAGTTCTGTCAGCAACCATGGTCCACTGTTGCTGGTTGGTAGAAACCTCAACGTAGTAGCTATAGCTTCGATCATCACAATCCCACAGTAGTAACCTGAACAAACAGAAAAACGTAAGATTGCTGTAAACATTTTAACTGGTTGTTTCCTTAGGCTGCGGGCATATCCCTCCCACCCACCTCCTTTGTCCAGCACATTTCTAAGACTGGACAAAGTGAATCCCAAAAAAGCATGAAGAGAACAGGCTGAGTCAGTCTGCAGTGAGAGGCTTTTAATCTTTAGTTTTTTTTCACAAGTCCCCCAATCCCAGGTAGCCTCTGCCCCACTGGTGGCAAAGTTCTTTAGACTGGTTTAGGAGAGAAATGTCCCCAGATCACCCTTCCAGTTTCCTCTAGCTCTCCTCTCCAGCTGGTTCGGCTGACCACTGCTCATGGGAGAATCTGTAACTTCAAATAGATTTTTATTTTTCATTTCTATTTTTAGAGACAAGGTGTTTCTCTGTCATCCTGGCTGGAGTGCAGTGGTGTGATCAGCGGAGTAATCAGGGATGTAAACAGTGGAGGCTCACTGTAGCCTCCAACTCCTAGGCTCAAGTGATCCTCCCACCTCAATCTCCTGAGTGGCTGGGACTATAGGTGCACACTATATATTTTTTGTAGAGGCACAGTCTCACTATGTTGCCCAGGCAGGTCCTGAACTCCTGGTCTCAAGTGATCCTCCTACCTTTGCCTCCCAAAGTGCTGAGATTATAGGTATGAGCCACTGTGCCCAGCCTAATTGATATTTTTATTTTTATTTTTAGAGCACATTTTCACTCTGCTGCCCAGACTGGACTGCAGTGGTGTGATCATAGCTCCTTGCAGCCTCCAACTCCTGGGCTCAAGTGATCCTTCTACCTCAGCCTCCCAAGTAGTTACAAGCATGCACCACCATGCCTGGCTATTTTTTAATTTTATGTAGAGTCAGGGTCTCACTATGTTGCCCAGGCTGGTCTCAAACTTCTAGCCTCAAGTGATCCTCCCACCTCAGCCTCCCAAAGTGCCAGGATTACAGGTGTGAGCCACTGTGCTGGTCTAATTGATATTTCTTATAGTATTTTCTAATTGGTTATAACCTCATCACCTTTATTATCATGTTTTAGCTTCCTTCTTATTCTCACCAGGATTTTTACATAGCTGTAGTAGGATTATCTGATTTGGAGATATAGGCAAACATACATTCATTTGCAAAACTTTCATTATTTAGAAATTGATTACCTTGGTCCTGTTCTTAACCCCCTTTTCTGCCCAGATAAGAACTTAAGCATTAACTGTGTAATTCCATTTACATGAAGCTCAAAGCAGACAATTTATCTGTTGGTGACAGGAATCAGAATAGTGGTTAGCTCTGGGGGAGGTATCGACTAGGAAAGGGTCAAAGGGAATTTTCTAGAATCCTGGAAAAGTACTAATTTTGATCTGAGTGGTAGTTATGCATGTAAATAATCACTGAGCTATACATAAAAGATCTGTTCACTCTGTGTGTGTTACTCCCCCATTTTACATATATATAATTTTTTTTTTTTTTGATATGGAGTCTCACTCTGTCTCTCAGGCTGGAGTGCAATGGCGTAATCTCAGCTCACTGCAACCTCTGCCTCCCGGGTTCAAGTGATTATCCTGCCTCAGCCTCCTGAGTAGCTGGGATTACAGGTGCCCACCACCACGCCCAGCTAATTTTTGTATTTTTAGTAGAGATGGGGTATCACCAGGTTGGCCAGGCTGGTCTCAAACTCCTGACCTCAAGTGATCCACCTGCCTCAGCCTCCCAAAGTGTTGGGATTACAGGCGTGAGCCACTGTGCCCGGCCTAAAAAATAATTTTAGAAAAGAATCTGAGCATTGCAGTACAGGATTAGTATTTTGCTTCTGACAGTGCCACAGGGGAGACAGATATTATTTTCTATTACTTCAGCCTTAAAAGTCCTTCTCATAAAAACTATATATTTTACTGCTTTATAGTTGGTCATATGTGTTTGCTTCCTCTACCAGCTGGCATAGATAGTAAGCTCCTTGAAGGCAGTGTCTATGTCTTACTGATTTTTTCTATACCATTGACAGAATGTCTCACATGGAGCTTAAACTCAGTCAGTGGTTGCTGAGCAAATACACTCTTGTTAACAACAACAATAATGGCTGGGCGTGGTGGCTCATGCTGTAATCCTATCACTTTGGGAGGCCAAGGCGGGCATGGAGCTTAAACTCAATCAGCGGTTGCTCAGCAAATACATTCTTGTTAACAACAATAATAATGGCTGGGCGTGGTAGCTCACGCCTGTAATCCTATCACTTTGGGAGGCCAAGGCGGGTGACAGAGATCTGGAGATCGAGACCATCCTGGCTAACATAGTGAAACACCATCTCTACTAAAAATACAAAAAATTATCCAGGCGTGGTGATGGGCGCCTGTAATCCCAGCTACTTGGGAGGCTGAGGCAGGAGAATAGCTTGAATCTGGGAGGCAGAGCTTGCAGCGAGCTGAGATCATACCACTGCACTCCAGCCTGGTCGATAGAGGAAGACTCTGTCTCAAAAAAAAAAAAAAAAAAAAAACCAATAATAATGATCATGATGGCCAATATTTCTTTAATGTTAACTGTGTATCAGTCCCTATGTTAAGTGCTCTATACAATTTGTCTTATTAAAATCCTTCTAAATATCCTCTTAGCAAGCATTATTATTATGCAATTACAGACATTGAAAGTGTAAGGATTAAAGCATGTTAAGTAACCTGTCTAAACTCATACAGTAACTAAGTGATGGAAATGATACAAGCTTCTCACCTGGTACCTTCACCAAAAGCCCATTTCTGTAATCCCACTGTCAAATGTTTCCATTACTCTAGTTTATATATCTGGTTCCCAATTTACAACCTCTAACCTATCACTCTATAAAAGTGGTTTGTATTATTTTCCCTTAATCTTATGATTATAATCAGTGAAAATCCTTTGCACAAGTTCACTTTAGTGTCATATATAAAGCTATTACTGAGGACTAGGATTGCCTGTATTTTCTGTTTTCCTTTACCCTTACCTTTTTTTGTTGTTGTTGGAGGAGGTTGGGGGGACAGCTTCTCTCTCTGTTGCCCAGGCTGGAGTGCAGTGGTGCAATCATAGCTCACTGCAGCCTCAAACTCCTGGGCTAAAGCAATCCTCCTGCCTCAGCCTCCCAAGTAGCTGGGATTACAGGCACACACTACCACACCCACCCAGCTAATTTAAAAACAAACAAACAAAAAGATTATTTTGTAGAGATAGGGTCTCACTGTGTTGGCCAGGTGGGGTCAAACTCCTGGCCTCAAGCCACCCTCTTGCCTGGCCTCCTAAAGGGCTCGCCTTCCCTTTCATTCCTTATTTTCTATTGTAATTCTGTTTGCTATCCATAATACCTAATATTTTTGAATTCCTCTTTGAAGTAGAGAAAACTGGTAAATGGGTTTGGAAAGCATTAGCAGATGATACCTACTGATTCTCTTTAATACGCCTGAGTGTTTAATCTCTCAAAGTACCCTGAATGAATCAGAAAGGATTCCACTCTGTTGTTCTTAAGTGTCCCAAAATCCTACTCTTATATTACACTAATTTGCTTATAAGAATATGAATCATTTCCTTCATTAGTCATTTCCTCAAATATTATCCTAGTCTCTAAGCACTTTTATGCAGTTAGCCTATGCTAATTTATATTTATTTTGAGTAACTTTTAAAAGTGTATTTTTTGCTTCTATGTTTGGCTCTCATTTTGATTATAAGAACTTTAGAAAGATGTTTATCTTTCTCTTTTTAAAAACTCTGCTTCAAACATGTGGGCTCTGTTCATGGCATATGTTCCATGTATGCTCTGGATTGAAATCATTCATAACTCTGACACAGTAGAGTAAAACTAGGGGAAAACTTAAAATCAATTAATAATTCTCTTCATTTAACAGTTCTGGCAACAGAACTGTTGTTGGAAGATAATGTTGAGGTTACTTTCCCCAATGGAATTTTAAATTATTTATGGAGAGCCAGGTTTATCATATTCCCTATCCTTCTAGATAATCATAAGCTAGTGTTTCTACAGAGGATTAAAATGAAAACAGTCAGTCCCTTTTGGGATAGAACCTAACCAGATCTCAAAATATTTCATGGAAAATGACTGCCTTGAGGATATGGGATATGGAGAAGATAAAAAAATGGAGGATAAATTATGAGTATCATGTATGTTCTAGTAGATATTCTTGGAGTGATAATATATTTGAGGAAAATTTTAAGGTGTATATATCATGCTCTGTAAGTAGCTTATTCTATAAAAGTCCTCCAATTTGTTTCAAGGCAAATTATTATTTTAAAATGAAGGTAATCTGAAATTCCAGTAACTTTTAAAACATACACACACAGTACATATGGTTTGTAACTGGCTACTTTTGCTTAATGGTCTATTACGAATATCTTTTTGTATCATCAAATATTCTTCTACATCATATGTACTGAATAGTATTTCACTGTATGGATGTCTCATACTTTATTTAATCAATCTATTATTATTAGACACTTAAGCAGTTAATATTTCACTGTTATGAAAATTCTTTTCTTTTTCCTTTGGAAACAGGGTTTTGCTCTGTTGCCCAGGCTGGAGAATGAAGTGGCACAGTCCTAGCTCACTGCAGCCTCGATTTCCTGGACTCAAGCAATCCTCCTGCCTCAGCTTCCTGAGTAGCTAGGACTACAGCTGCATACCACCACGCCCCGCTGATATTAAAAAAAATTTTTTTTGTTGCCCAGGCTAGTCTCCAACTCCTGGCC
Source organism: Macaca mulatta (assembly GCF_049350105.2). Taxonomy (NCBI): domain Eukaryota; kingdom Metazoa; phylum Chordata; class Mammalia; order Primates; family Cercopithecidae; genus Macaca; species Macaca mulatta. The sequence goes on along the minus strand of NC_133409.1, from coordinate 143,955,259 downwards.
TTAAGCAATCCCTCCACCTCAGCTTCCCAAAGTGTTGGGATTAAAAGCATGAGCCACTGAGTCCAGCCTATTATGAAAATTTTGCAATAGACATTCTTAAGCTAAATCTATGATTATTGTTTTTGAATGATTCTGTAAGTGGAACTCCTGGAGCAGGGCATATAACATCTCGAGGCTTTGATATATATCATAAAATAGCTGTATTCTTCTATTCCCCCCAACCCCAAGCAAAAATCTATACCAATTTATATTAACACTACCAGCATTGCATAACAAATGCCTGTTTCTGTGCATCATCACCAATATTATGTATTATGTTTAAAAATACTGCTAATTTGATAGCTGAAATATCTCATTAATCTGCAATTTTTAACTTATTGAGCTTGAACATTTTACCCATTTTCTACTTACATTTATCTTTTTGTTAATGACTTACAAAATGTCCTCTATATTTAAAGATATTAATCTACTGCCTATCATAGTTTGCATGCTGAAGGTATTAATTTTTATTAGCCTAGTCTATCGATCTTTACCTCAATAATTTATCCTGGCCTAAATTCTTTTTTTCTGAACAGCAGCCAAGTGCTCATACTGGTTAAGACATCCTCTCTCTATTCCTCTATTAAGAGTCCTCAGGGACTGGAGATTGGGGTCATGGTGACTCCTGAGCGGAAAAGGGACACTGATGGATCTCAGGTCATCGAGCCTAGAGCTCAGACTCAACCTACATGCTGAAGTTTTAAAGAGGACTTCTAACTCATGCCCAGGACGCACATTTGCTTGGAATTTAGGCTTAGGCAGGAATTAAACCCCTTTGGTGATTTGATTGAAAAAGGCAACTGCAGCTGAAGAACACTAAAGGAAAAACTGATTCAATCTCTGCTTTGCCATTGAGAGGAATTTTGTTCTACCAGTTCCCTTCATTTCTTTGGCTGCCTGAAAAGTGTATTCTTATGTTTTTGTGCCTGCAACAACAGAGAGCTATTTCTGACTTGTAAACTAGCTGGGAATGTTTGCATGGTGAGCTCGCCCAGGACAGACACTCTCTATGACCTTAACTGAGATGAGCTCCTTAAACATATACCGCACACTTCCACCCACAGATCAGAAGCCATTTTCAAAAGGGGCTGAATAAAGGAAGTTGCTGGCCAAGATTTATCGATGCAGGTCAGGCCGGTGTTTAGCTGTTGCCACAAACCTCTCTAACTAATGAGCCCAGCATGAAATGCCTGGTGATATTATATATGTTGTCTCCTCCGTCTTCCCTTATTCTCACTGTGAAGTTTCCCTAAAAGCAGTGAAGAGCTGGGCTTTTTTTTCTTTTAATTGATTAGCAGATGTGATTTTGCTTACATCTTCCATAAATGCTCTGGCTGGCTGCATACCATTGATTACCAGGGGTTCAGTTTACAGCAACTAATTGCTTTCCTTGCTGGTATTTTGATACAAAATTCAATAGCGAATATGTTTTCAAAACTCTTGTCTTTGTGGCTTGAGTCAGAAGTGACTCAAGGCAAACCCAGTGGACTGAGTTTTCCCGTCTTTAAAACATTTGTTCTCTCATCAGTCTGTGAAGAAAGTTTCCAAGTTGTAGCATTCTAATTGGAAGGTCTGCATTATGCATGCGATGACAAACTATGTTGTGCTGAATGGCACTTTTTTCATCCTTTTCTTAAGGGATTAATACTGTGCCAGATTGTGAACAATGGCTGAGGTTTAACAGTTGAGGTCAACAGCTTCTCCACTGAATTGGTGCCTTTTAGACCAGAAGCAAGTGCCTGTTGTGCCTGTTTCTAACTGTCCATCATTTGTGGGAAATTCCACTGGAAGGCCTGGGACCACAATGCCACTGTTGCTAAATTTTCTCATTTGGGTGAAAACAAACTAAAGGAAGATCAGCAACCAGGATATTAGTGATAGTGCAATAACTTCTGATCAAATCCATTCCTAATCTTTCAGTTAAAGTCAAAGATACTCCTGACCTCAAAAACGTATACAGTATATTCTTTGGTAAAGATCCTTTAAGTTCCTCAGAAATAATTGTCCTCCATTCAACAATTCAAAAAATATTTACTGAATAACTACTAAGTAACATTAGGCAAGTCACTTAACTTACTTATACTTTGGTTGCATCCTTTGTGACATTAAATGTCGAGATCTGATGGCTTCTCAGCACTCTTCCAGTTCTAACATTTAATAATTCCGTTATAGCATATGCAGAGGTTTTTTTGGTATGTCTGTATGTTACACAGTAACTCCTGTCTTTGACAACTATTTCCAGACCAACCTCAAGGTGGACGTGGGAGATTCCTGAGCTTAGTTTATCCTCTGGACTTGGAAGCTGGGCTAATCAGATTTTCTTTCTCAAAAATTTAGAATTATGTGAGATTCCAGCTTAATGTGCTCTGTTCACTTGAAATGAGATGATGAAAATATAGGCATTCTGGGGGTGAGTCTCTTTGATCATAGGCATACAGAAGCAAAGAAAGACATCTGCAGTGAGAAGCAGAGACCACAGGTTGTGCAGTCCAGGGAGAGCTACATGGGGTCCTGACAGATTCCAATGTCTGGTTTCAAAACCTACTAGGGCCCTTCAAGTTTCTGCCCTAGTAGTCCATGAAAAATCTTCTAATCACTTAAATAAAGTTACCATTTGTGGCTTAAGATATCTTTACTTGGTTTCTGTTACTTGGAACTAAAAGGGCCAAAGATAAGCTCCTAGTGGAGTGCACTGGACAGAAAAGGTACTCAATAAGAGTAGATGTTATGGCAATGAGGATGGCAATGATACCGTGATGGCTACAGAACCAGAGACACACTGAGGTAAAGTGCAGGGGTGGTGGGAAACCTCCCTTACGATGGCAATCTTTTCATTCAATTATGAAAGAGGATTCTATGCAGAAACCGAGAGCAGTAAGACTGTGGTGTACGGTGGCAAGGCAAAACAGGCTTTGGAGTGGGCTCAGTGGCATCAGTGGAGCTGTAGGGAGAGAGCCTTGCAAAGATGGAACGATCAGTGTAGTTTATAACTCTCCTCAGCAGTGGCACTGGGGAAGCAGGGCCAACAGTGACAAGAAGGAAACAGGCCAGGGTCAAGGAATGAAGGGCCAGGAAAGGTAATGACCACTTGTAGGCTGCTGAGGAGGTAAGTGGGATCAGAGATGGTAGACTAATGTTCAGAACAGAGAGAGACTGGAGGTCATGATGCAAAGAACAGATGCGACAGCTGGAAAGGTGAGGGAGAGAGGTAAGGAGTTGTGGTGACAAAGGGAAGCTTCAGCACTTTTACCTAAATCGGAAGAGTTCCGTTTCCCGCTCCTCTGGATGAGAAGCAGAAGACAAACAACACATTAGGGGCCCTATTCTAATCTCTGCTACTGAGGGGCAGGAGGGAGCCTGTAACAGCTTCCAGAAGGAATTAATACAGCTTCAGATAAACAACTTTGCTGGTGAGAAAGAGGGACTTTCCCAAAGATGAGAGGGCTCCTTATTGTCAGCTGTCACAGGGTTCGATGATGTGGCTTCGCCCTCAGGTGGAGAGCAAGGTCCAGCTGAGAAGAGCTGCTGGAGGATGCCAAGTCCAAAATGAGATTCTCAGCGGGAGCCTAGAGCCCAGTAACAATGTTTTCTCAAAAGTGTGTGAAGTAGACCAGGCGGCTGCCCTGAAGATTCCAGACATGAGAACTCCTGAGGTGCTGCCACTGCAGGGGCCTGCCTATGAATGGGCCACGACCTTTCAGGGCAAAGGGAACACCAGTCTCCTAATAGCAGGAGGAGGGAAAAACCGGCTGCTCATCAGATGGAATGGGTTTTTGGGAAGTGCATTAGTCAAAGGACGTCAGAGAGTCTACCTACTGTCTCATAGTGTTTAATCTCTCATATCTGGGACGTGGAGGGTGATTTCTCTAAAAGGGGATGAAACAATGGCACTGGTTAACAATATTCTCTTGCAGATAGCCAGAGAAAAGGCAAGCAGAAGTTCTCGGGTGTCTGGCATATGTAGTTTCTGTGTTAGTCAACTGAAGCCCAGGATTACAAACATGTGAGGAGGTGGTAAGTATACACGTTGGCTCCACCGTGTAGGCTGGCTCACTGAGAAAGGGATAGGAGGGGTTTTCCTTCTCATGAAATCTTACATTCGATATAGTATACTTTTAAAAATTTATTTAAAGCCCACACACCATGAGAGATATAGTACAATCTAGGTAAGTTATCTGAAAGTGGTAAAATACCAATGGAGAATATGCCTGGAGGATATAACTGTGGATAGCTAGATGGGGCAAAACTTGCCAAAACTTGGAGACAATACAAAACTCCCAATCTTTTTTTTTTTTTTTTTTTTTCTCTTTTTTTTAAGACAGGGTCTCAATCTGTTGCCCAGGCTGGAGTTCAGTGGTGTAATCTTGGCTCACTGCAACCTCTGCCTCCTGGGTTCAAGTGATCCTCCCACCTCAGCCTCCCAAGTAGCTGGGACTACAGGCACTCACCACCATGCCCGGCTAATTTTTTGTATTTTTTTGTAGAGAAGGTGATTTGCCATGTTGCCCAGACAGGTCTCAAACTCCTGGACTCAAGCGACCTGCCTGCCTCAGCCTCCCACAGTGCCGGGCTTACAGGCATGAGCTACCACGCCTGGCTAAAATGACCAACTTTTAACAGCTAACTAAGACCATCTTTTCACATCTTAGAAGGATTAAGTTTTTAATTTCAAGTTTCAGGTGATAACATAAAAGCTAATACCATATTACCAAATAGCATGGCTGCAGCTGCAATATTCATTAGATACTGAGTGTGGAATGAATGGTGAACAATTAATCATAGTCCCACCTCACATTCACACAGACCTCACTAGTTTCCAAATGTTTTTGCATACATTATCACATTTGGAAAAAAAAAAAAAACAATTTATAATCAGCACATTTCCTGCTTTCAAAGCAAATCTATTTTTCTAAGTTTCCTGGTTAATTTTCTTACATGGGCTAAACACTGCCCAAGCAATCTTTTACAGATTATTTAATCACTTGACAAACTCTTTTTCTTTTAACAAATAAATTTTGCCCCAGGCTTATGATCTAGACTTCATACTACACAGTCCAATTTAATGAAAATTCTCAGCCGGGCATGGTGGCTCACACCTGTAATCCCAGCACTTTAGGAGGCCAAGGTGGGTGGATCACCTGAGGTCAGGAGTTCAAGACCACCCTGGGCAACATGGGGAAAACCCATCTCTATTAAAAATACAAAACTTAGCCGGGCGAGGCAGCGTGCACCTGTTATCCCAGCTATTCAGGAGGCCGAGGCAGGAGAATCACTGGAACCCGAGAGAAGGAGGTTGCAGTGAGCTGAGATTGTGCCACTGCATTCCAGCCTGGGCAACGAGAGCAAAACTCAGTCAAGAAAGAAAGAAAAAGAAAGAAAGAAAAGAAGGAAGGAAGGAAGGAAGGAAGGAAGGAAAGAAAGAAAAAGAAAAAAAGAAAATTATTTCATTTTATGCTTTCAATGTGGAAATACGATAAAATTTGTCCAGGCCAAGCAGCCCTTGAGAAGAAAAGCATTCTTACATTTTGGAAAGTGACTCTAATACAGCCCCTTCCTTAAGCAAAATGTTGGCATCAAAAATACTGGGAACCCCTCAAATGGTTTTATGATATTTTAAAAGGTGAAGCCACAATATGTTACAGAGTTTTTGGGCAGTGACACATTAGGCAGGTATGCAGCTTTTACAGATCTTCCCCCGTGTTTAAATTTGGCATCACCAATTCCCCTCTCCAGCAAGGCCATCTGCCTTGCTCCTAGCAGCTTCCTCCTCATGATGAGTATACACAATCAGTGAGATCAGCCTGATTTGGCTCACCCGTGTAAGAGGCAGAAACGCCGAGGTCCTGCCCAGACCATAGGGCTTAGCTCCCAGGCATCAGGTCCAGCTGGCTTTTAGCTTCATTTGCTAGGAAGGCTATTATGGGCTGTTGTGAATTTAAAAGGCCAGAATCAGTTTCTCCTGTTAATAGCTGAAGGCAATATGCGTTTGTGTGAGCTTTTCTGTTCTCTGTCCTCAATTCTATGAAATGATTAGAAGGGCGATAAGAACAGACAGACATATTAAAAGAGCTCAAAATGTACTAATCTACAGCTGAGTGTTAAGAATTCTTGGATTTTTACTTAACATTTACGACTCCTGTGAAAAAAATGGCCCCATCGTAGGCCTTCATTCAACAGGTAGGGGAGTAGAATCACCTTGGCTCCAGGTTCCCTGCATAACACCATCCGGTGGCCCCTCCCTTCAGCTTTTCAAACCAAGTCCATTCAGGAGAGCCCACTGGACCATGCTCTACAGTGCAGGGACCATGCATGGCTATTGACCTTGGTATTTCCCAGCACAATGCCTTAGGCATCATAAACTCTACTGAGTTAAACCGAAGGAGAGGGCCCGGGCGCATTGACTCACGCCTGTAATCCCAGCACTTTGGGAGGCCGAGGCGGGAGGATCACGAGGTCAGGAGATTGAAACCATGCTGCTTAATACAGTGAAACCCCGTCTCTACTAAAAATACAAAAAATTAGCTGGGTGTGATGTCGGGCGCCTGTAGTCCCAGCTACTCGGGAGGCTGAGGCAGGAGACTGGCGTGAACCCGGGAAGCGGAGCTTGTAGTGAGCCGAGATCGCGCCACTGCACTCCAGCCTGGGCGACAGACTCAGACTCCGTCTCAGGAAAAAAAAAAAAAAAAACTTAAGGAGAAATGGGGAGCGGAAGAGGCGACTTATGATGGAAAGAGGAGAGGCAGAGAGGCAACTATAGATATATCACTCCTCAAAAGACTCAGGTCACTTATTCCTGTACAGTATCTTCAGTGTTCTATAGACTGAATTATGTTTCAATGCAAAAATAACCTCCCCCAGCCAGTACTTCACCCCTAGTCCCAACACCATTTTGGAGAGTCTCACATAAGTGAAAGTTTATGAAAAATATCCATTCTGACTGCTATTTCATCCACTGAGCTTATTCTCCTGCCCATCCTCTGACCACATGCTAATATGTGCCTGCATGCATGGCCTACAACGCACCAAAGAAGCAGCACCAAAGGGAAATTTAATAAGTGCCATGGCTCCTTCCTGTTCCTTTGGGTCGAGTTTTCTTTTTTTTTCTTCTTATTTTATTTTATTTTGAGACGGAGTCTCACTCTGTTGCCCAGGCTGGGTTGCAGCGGCGCAATCTTGGCTCACTGCAAGCTCCGCCTCCCGGGTTCCCGCCATTCTCCTGCCTCAGCCTCCCGAGTAGCTGGGACTACAGGCGCCCGCCACTGCGCCCGGCTAATTTTTTGTATTTTTTTTTTTAGTAGAGACGGGGTTTCACTGTGTCAGGCAGGATTGTCTCGATCTCCTGACCTCGTGATCCGCCTGCCTCGGTCTCCCAAAGGGCTGGGATTACAGGCGTGAGCCACCGCGCCCGGCTCCCTTGGGTCAAGTTTTCACAAGAATTTGTGTCTATGGGATAACTCATAATTTAGCTACATGCAGATCTTTGTATTCTCTTGACCTGGTGACAAAGGGAAAGAAAGGAAGGGCAAACAGGTGGGAAGGCTCAACTCTGAACATTACAGTCAGGAGGATGTTCCAGCATGAACAACTGGCAAAACTCTTCCTATTCAATCATGTAATTTCTCCATTTTTGTTCTTACCAAATCTCTTCTCTGGTCTCTCTTAACACAACCAGTACTATTTTCCCACACCTCATTCACTTTCTTATCAGACTGACCTTTTCACCCAAATCAGATCTGGGTTTCAATCTTTGCTCCAGCTTTAAATCATCTTCTTTTCCCCACAGAGCACAATCTACAAAGTCTTGAGCTCTTGCTAGAAATGATTTTAAAACACTTGCCTATCCAATTCAGACCTCCTTCAGCCTTACCACCAGTGTGAGCTGCGACTCCTTCCTCCTTCAGGTTCTCGCTCGGCGAGTTACTACTGCCCTCCTCTCACGGCATTCCCAAATCTGTTTATTCCGCTGGGTCATGGACAATGATATGCTATCTGTCTTTCTATCTCCTTGTTCTGGAATTCCCTGTTAGTCCCTTCTCTAATGGACTTCTTTCATGAAATAGTTTGTGAAGGCTCTCACATGAAAACAACTACCCTCTAAAACACAAAAGAAAACTATAATAAGTTGCAAGTGCTATACAATTTAAACACTTAGAATAAGTACATTGTTCTGTCTGAAAGCTGAGGTGTGTGATAAATCATAATTCTTTATGTGGTACATGACTTACCATTAAAAAAGACAGCATTAATGAGAAAAATAATAGCAACATCTCCACCAGTATATAAAGGTGAAAATCCTAACTACCAACTATAAATTCTTATAAACAAAAGATAATTAATCAATTTAATACGTAACTGTGTGATAAATCTTTTGAAGAATGGTGAGAAGCCAGAAAAATAAAGCAATATTTTATGTATTTTTTTGTAACAGCTAGAGGAAAAAATGGCTCATTAAGTTTTTCAGTGCAATTCTTTTGATCACTGGCCACTCAGTATAGTTTTCTTGATCCAGGTCTTCAAAGCTGGGATCACAAGTTTTAATTGAAACGTTTTCAGCCGAACATTAATAACGCTAGCTTTCCTAACTGCTGAACAGCTGTAATTAAACCAAACTGGTGTGGGTTTTAGGACCAAAGGCTAAATGGGCAGTTGCTTTTTTTTTTTTCTTTCCCCTGCGATCACCTATACTGAACAGGAGGCCCAGGCAAAGGCTCTGCAAAGGGAAGGTCTGCAGGTCTCCCACTGTTGCAGAAGATGTGAGGATGTTGTTTCTGTCTCATGAATACTCCCCAGAACTGCAGAGTAGCTTCCCCTCTTCCACATTTGTTTGGTTGAAGGAACATCAGACAGGAAAAGCATTCCCTCTTCGGAATGTATTCTGCAAGGATTGCCTTTCTAGAAATAACCCTCCCAGGTGCCGACATGAATATTCACCAGAGTGTACTGGGCACAGAGGCCAGTCTCCGTGCCATGTACACTAATCCTTCAAAATGTATTCCAGGCAAGCTACTAGGGTAAACTCCTCTACAGAAACCAGGCTTTCCGATGATAGACACTGGATGACTGAGAGAAGGAAATCTGAGTGATGGAAGCAGAGATGAATAAATCACTCCTATCTAGCTAAGGCCCTGCTGCAGCTAGACCTTGCGACATTGACTCAAGCACAGCATGAAGCTTCATTAGAATATTGCACTCTGCAAATTCAACTGTTTCTTTTGTTCAGCCAGCTCACTCTTCCTCATCAAGAACAAACATTTATGCCTTATAATCCTATGCCTTATAATCCTATTTCTGGACCCCTTTTAACTTTCTTCTAATTTTGGCTGATAGGACCTACATGGGCATCCCGAGAACACGGTCCTTGTGCCATGCAGGCATCCAATGCTCATGCAAGCACCCCCCGCACCCCACTACCTCTCTGCATCACTGCCCTGACTCCCATTCAGGAAGGTATAGACAAAAAAGATCAGGAATTTTCACAAGCCAGGAAAGAAATCATGCCAAAGGTGGGTGAGATCTCAGATTTCTCAGGATCCTCCCCCTCTGGCACTAGATCCCCAAGAGCCAGCATTGATAGTTCTGCAGTGGAGCAGAAGAGGACCCCAGCCTATCTGAGTCACACATGAGACTGTTTGGGTGTCAGGGGCTGGGAAATATCCCTGAGGTAACCTCCAAGAAGCTGGTGCTGGAACTGTGTGCAAAGGATACACAGGAGTAGCCTGGGGGGACTGAGGAGCTTGGAGGCTCCTAGCAGCCAAAGGGAAGAGGTAGCATGAGCAGATAAGAGGAAACCAGTGAAGTTACTAGTTATTTCCTTAGCCTATTAGGACCACAAAGGGTTCCAAGGACTCTCCTTGAGCCTCTGATGGACAAGGCTCCTGTCCACTCCCTGGAATGTGTAATGAATGGCAGTGGCATCAGATAGGAGGCAGGAGTCCCAACTCTGCCTCTGTCTTGCTCCACAGCTGTATCCTCTCAGATTTACAATCTGGGAAGTGGGTGGCAGGGGGAGAGGGGAAAGGAGGGAGACGGATTTTAATGTATGTGATTTGTGATTCCTTTTTCAAGTCTGTTTTTCCCTTTTAATTACAAAGTGATATATGATAAATCTTTGGCAGTTTTATGAAGTATCCATTATCAAGAGGCATTATACAACTTGCAAAGAAATATAAACCAATATTTTAAAAAATATTCTTTAGCAGCAGAATCTCTTTTACAAACAACATCTTGGCAGAATCTCCGTATCTAAAACAGATAAAAGTAGAACTGCTCTTCTGAGGTCAGAGTTGGGGACTGAAGCCTCATCTGCCAGGACTTCCTATTGGCCCCTCCTTGTGGCAGCCCACAAGGCTCATTCAATAACAAAACACAGTAGGAAGAACCCAGTGGTCATGGTATTATATCTTGTCCCCAAACTAAATGCTGATTTTTAATATTCCTACCTTTCAATAACAGGCTTATTATTATTCTTCACATTCTTTTGAAACCATGAGGGGCAAATGAACTTCCCTAACTCTTCACTTTTACCTGTATGGGCCAGAAATGTTAGTGAGGAAAGGAGCTGAATGGATTAGGCATTGGTAAGTCACGGCCTATGGATGCCTATTTTTGTAAATAAAGTTTTATTGGAACACAGCCATGCCCCTCAGCAGGGTTGAATAGTTGCACCACAGAGACTGTATGGCCTGCAAAACCTAAAATATCTACTACTTGTCCCTTTATGGAAAAACTTTACCAACCCCAGGCATAGACAGAAAACTAAAGCTGTTCTATTCGAGCAGTAAAGAGTTATGGCACCAAGGTAAGAAATAAAGATGCAGTTTAAGGTTGAGCTTAGCCTAGATATGTCTAAAGTCTCTTTCTTCTGTTGTTTCAATAGATTTTAATGCAGTGAATTCTACATGGAACTTTTAGATTGTGCTGTAGTCACAATCTCATTTTTGTTACTGTGACAACTGCAGTGGCAATTCTTGGCTTGCCTTTCACCCTAAATTTCTGGTATTTCTCCTAAAAGAACTACAAAGAAAATGCGGGGTGATGGCGGGGGGGAGGGGGAGGCGGAAGGGGAGGGTGGGGGGGAGGGGGGGAAGCAGCAGCAGCAGCTCCAATTAAAAATGAAAACCATTCCCATTCCCAAACCCTCCTTACTCCCTGAACTGATAAAGTACCCACGAGCTACATTCTCAAACTGATGAGACAGTCATTGACCACTACCCTCTAGATCCCTACTAAAGGGGATGGAAGCAGTAGGATAGGGTGAAGAAATTACAGAGACATTTAAAGTCAATAAACAATATGTCAAAAAAATAAAGTTTTATAGTCATTGATAAGGCAGTTAATATGACAGTAGTAAAATAATACTACATCAGTTATAGAGGAAGATGACACTACAGACTAAAATACATCAATTAAGTACACAGTGCTGAGTTGTTTGTTGGTCACCAGGAGAAAATGGATTTGTACAGATCTATCCTGTTGCCAGCTCTGTCCATTGTGATTATAAAAAGCATTTTACAAGATAGCTGGCCAGGGCAGTCTCTGGCCACAGAACAATAAAAACCTTATAGTACTTGGCATTTTAACAGAACTACTCATTTAGACTGTTTAATGAAACCAATTTGAAATGGATGACTCTGTTTAACACGTTCTTCCCAAATAGATGCAACTAATCTCCATGAATTTTCTGCTTGTCTCTGAGTCTAATGCATACAGCTAAAATCTCACTACAGTGAACACAATCGTGACAAAGCCATTTTCCTATTTTACTAGTAGGGCTATTATCAACAAGATATTATTTATCTGGTTACCACCAGTTCTCAAACAATTCTTTATAGATGATGGTTTATCTATTTCTAACAGGGTTACTATGAACTTTCTAATAAAAACAGTACTTGATTATATGTTCTTTATTATCTCTTAATCTCAGAGAGGAGATGAATACAGAAAGGTCAGATATCAGGAAAAGAAATGACAAGAGGTTTGTATTGAATATCAGGACAATTAAATGGTATATAATTGTCTAAAGGAATTAGAGCTATCGTTCTAGATTCCAACCAACCCTTCTCACAAGGTTCTTGAGGTAAGTATATGCCAAGGAAAGTTCCAGCAAATGAGAAGCAAAGGGATACTTTATTGTTGGTACTTGTACAATTTTTGGCCCAAAACCCTAATGCAAAGGGTATAGGACATGGAGCACTCCCTGTTCCCAAGTTGCTTACGCCTGAACAGCTTCAAACCAAAGCAAGTCAGGAGGCCTTCTCTGTCCCTTTGTCAACATTCAAAGCTTATTCTTGGTTCTTACCACTATAATGTAAGGAAGAATCAACCCAGTACACTTTGTAGTACAGTAATGTCCTTTTATCCATGTGGGGTACATTCCAAGACCCCCAGTGGATGGCTGAATCCACAGATAGTATACAACCCTATATACTGTATACTATGTTTTTTGGATCTGATAACTGAGATGGCTACTAAGTGACTCCTGGCTGGATATGCTGTACTTCTGTCCAGCTGCACATGTCAGACAAGGGGATGCTTCACATTCCAGTCAGGATGGAGCAGGTCAGTGTGAAATCTCATCACACAGTCACGCAATTCAAAAGTAAAGATAATGACATGCAATTTAAAACTTTTCAATTGTTTACTTCTGGAATTTTCCATATAATACTGTACACCACAGTTGACTGCAGGTAACTAAAACCACAGAAAGCACAAGCACAGATAAAAGGGGACGACCATGCCAGAGAATCAGAGTAAATATAAGGAGACCATTGCCCCCGCACTGCCTAGCACTGAGCTGCCGCTGAGCTGAGTTAGAAATTGGTTTCATTAAAGATTCTTACCCTCACTGCCCTAGGAAAGAGAAACTAAGGGTATCCAAGGAGAGAAAAGGATGGATCTGCTTACCACTTTGTTGTAAAGAACAGAATAAAGGAGAAGAGTCAGGAGAGATGGAGGAGAGGGAAGTATAAAGCGGGAAGGCGGGGCCTCCTTCTAGGTTGTAGTGGTCCTAGCTCATGCCTCTTAGGGCCCAGAGGGAGACCAAAGACACAAGTGATTCCACTGAACTATTCTGAGCCTACTTTGAGTGCTGCAAACAAACTAATCTGATCATCTTCTTGACCACAATTTTAGGAAGGAGTGAAGATGGATATAGGGGAAGGCATGAAGAAATGGTGGAAGGAAAAGCAGAGTGTATTTGTACTTCTTCTCCCAAGATTTAAAATTGTCCTATTGCTATAATTACCCTCCCATGGACTGTACATCTTGTTTCAAATGTCTCCAAAGTCAGAAATACTCATTATAATCCTACCAAAAAACCAACCACATTAACCAAGAAGTTAGAAAAGGAAAAGACTGGAGGTAGTATGACAGTCATTGCCTGTATCTTTTTTGAAAGTAAGAGGTCTTTTTAAAAAAAAAAATCTATCACTTCATTCCAAGACAAACAGACTTGACTTTTTCAACTCCAGATCTTAAAGACTGAAAACACCATTTCTAGCGGGACTTTTGATATAATTAATCTGTCACTACAAAATAATATAGATATGCAGTGAAATTTCTGATATTGGAATTTTGTATGTAAATAAGAATAGTCAACTCTGCTTTGGTTGACCAAATACAGATCTGGTTAACAGACTCCATGTAAACTGACAATTTAGATAAGAGTTTGGATATGATAAACTATATTTTACTAAAGTAAAATGAAACCAAATAAAATTTCTTCTGATTTTGATTAATCAGGAGGTACTGGTGATCTTGCCCTGCCTCCCAAATTTCATCACGGCATGAATTATCACTATGCTGGCAAAGCACAGGAGATCAGTTACAGAAAGTCAGTATATTAAGTGTTTGCAACAGAAACTTGAAGTTTTTCCAAGAAGTAAGTGTCATGAATATGAAATCAAACATATATAATCAATGAAGCCTCTCATTTTGGGTCAGAATTGTGCAATAAGCAGACATAGGCTTTTATTTACAGAACTTTTTATTTTTTATTTTTTTGAGATGGAGTCTCACTCTGTCACCCAGGCTAGAGTGCAGTGGCGCGATCTCGGCTTACTGCAACCTCCGCCTCCTGTGCTCAAGCGATTCTCTTGCCTCAGCCTCCTGAGTAGCTGGGATTATAGGCACCCACCACTGCACCTGGCTAATTTTTGTATTTTTAGTAGAGACAAGGTTTCACCATGTTGGCCAGGCTGGTCTTGAACTCCTGACATCAGGCAATCCACCCACCTTGCCCTTCCAAAGTGCTGGGATTACAGGCGTGAGCCACTACGCCCGGCCAGCTACAGAACATTTCTGAAGCTGAGAATAACAGAAAATATTATTATTATAGTACTGTTTTAGATACATCCAGAAGCTGTGGACTCTAAGGGAAGCTTTTAAAAATAAATGAGAAAAAGCCCCACTGAATTATATACTTTAAATGGGTGAATTATATGGCATGTGAATTATATTTCAATAAAGTAGTTTTAAAAAATAAACAGAACACATGAAATATGGAGATGTGTTAAAATTCCAAAGCACATGTGAAATGTCAAGCGGGAGGCAGTGTTCTGTGGCAGAGCTGTTGGCGAGATAAGCCAACCCCCTTACCATGACCCTCAGTTTCTTAGCCAACCTTGCTAGGGCTGACCGTATAACATAGTTCTACCTAATAATTCTAAGTGAAAGTTGGCTGGGTAGAGCTTCAAATAAAGCTTTGGATTTTCCTAACAAAAAAGGAACAAACTTGGCTGGTAGGCTTTTATCCTTGTATCCTTTTGTCCTTCTTTTTCCTGCCTAAACACAGACATGGTAGCTAAAACTTTCATCCCTATCTTGTTTCTCTGGGGCAAAATACACATGGAAAAGACCAAGAAAATTGTAGAGATCACTGAATTGCAGAACCAATACGGGCAGACATGCCCCTGTGGACTTTCTGTTATGTGACACAAAAACAAACAAAACAAAAAATAAAACTGAAAAAAAAAAATATCTTTCTCAGTGAGATTATTTGTTATTTGCGGCCAAATGCAAGTTCCTTTGGAGCAAATGACCGCTAGTAAAACAAATGTAAAATCTTAGTTGCAACATATAATGGAAGTTTCTACAATTTATGACCACAGAAAACAAGGGTGGATTGAACCATAAGATGTGATGGCTCCTCTCACTTTTGTTTTAAGGCTATAGGAGGTTCTGCAGGATCATGAAACAAATTAGAATCTTTGGAGCTGGAGTTTTACCATGGGTTGTGCTGTCCTACTCCTGATGGAGAGAAAGGGATGAAACTCAAACTATGATTTAATGTCTTCATCTTGTAAATATAGACAATGAGAGCAGCTAAAGCTCCAGAACCACTGTAAGACATGGCAACTAAAAGAACCATTAGCCATTTCTAAACATTAAACTGTACAGAAGGTCTAAAGACTCTTGGCTGGTGTTTGGTTACAGTAAAAGAATAATGTGGCAAGGCAGGTAATATCAAAACCATTGAGGGATATGGTTTCAGGCATAGTAAGGTAAAAGGAAGAAAGAAGATCCTGACCATTAAGTCTTAAGGGCAGCAAGGAAAGTAAATCCAGGGAGAAGTAAAAGCATACTCTGCATTTATCTATGTAACCGATCCCCCTTATACTGAATCTGATACATTGCTGAAAGAGGCAATGCAGCAGGCAAATAATGATTCCTCAGCTAGAGCTAAGACCCTGAGTGTCCAGGAAAGTTGCTGAAAGGAGTCCTTGACGGGCACCAACCAGCCTGTCATCATAATCATCTTTCCTAGAAGAAGAATGTGGAAATGGAGGTGGACAGAGAGGAGAGGCAAGAAGAGGAGGTGGAAGAGTTTTTCTTGGTCTCAGTGCTTCTGCTTGTTCTTAAGTAGATATACAAGTATGTGTTGGTCAAGTGCCTCTGTGGTTACCAATGTACAAAGGGCTAAGCTTTTTAAAAAGAGAGATACGCTGACATCAGGTGCTATCGAGATGTACCAAAAGTATCTGAACAAACTGACAAAATTGGGCTCCTGGGAAAAGACTCTCTGATGTAAGCGTACTTGGGGAAAGAATATGAAGATTTTCAAAGGTAGATTACTGCTTTGAATTAATTCAAGAATTAACCTTAAATGACTGTGACCCTTCATCAGTTTTTGCAGAATAGCTTTATTCATTTAATACTCAAAAGCTGTATTAAAACGACTTGATGTATTAAATGTGTAGAAATTTCAGTTTGCTCAAAGTCCTACGCTTCTGTTAGCCCTCATGAGAATAGCTGCATTTCTGTGACCCCGTGTGGCCTATCCTGGGGCAGCAGCATGTAAAACATCTGCCACAGAAGGAGGAGGCTGATGCTTTCTACTCATTTCGTTTTCCAAGGTGAATAATTCTGGTTTTTAAAATGATTGCTGAAATCACTACTGGTGAAGTATTTGTTTTAAAGAGTTCTTAACAATTCTAGATAATTATTAAATATGAGTGTGCATGAAATAATGGGTCAGATGGGGCCGAAATCCTCTGTAAAAATGTCTTCTAGATGGGTTAAAATCTTGGAAAGCTAAAAGGATTCTTTTCATATATCCAGCTATATCTTATGATGACTACTTGCCAAGTTCTCCAATCACTCAACAGAGGTAAATGGTTGACATGTGAGGTAAATCACACACATGAACACACAAACATATATATATATATATATATAGGCATTTAACTTTTCCTGCTTTTCCAAAGAACATCTGAATTCTAGTGCCCCTCCTGTATTTTTAACACACAACTTAGTTGCCATAGCAATACTTTCTGGTCTTGAAATACCTCTAGGATGAAACTGGCTGAGGCATATTTACCATGCCCCCAAACTATCCTGCTATCTGTTTCCAGGATCCAGGATTTCTGGCCCTCTAAGCATTCACACAATTCAGACTTCAGCACCTACTGGGAACCATAGATAAAATTATTTGCTCTATGATTTTTCTGGGAACCAGAGCTCTGAGGTCTGAGGGTGATAAAAGAAGACTTTACTGTGATGCAGATAGGCTCAGAGAGAAACAACACTTAGTAATAAATCATGGATCAGCGAGACAAGGAAGAATTCCTTGGTTCAGGGCTGTGACAGACGATATTCAACATGACTGATATGAAGCAAATTTTGTAAAATATCTTTCCAATTTTGACTAGAATGATAGGCAATCTTAATCCAAGCCAGAAGAGTCATATATTTAGATGTTTGCTGTATTCTTCAGACTATAAAAAGGAAATTTCTAGCTCTCTAGGTTGCAAAGAAGGCTGTCTTAATGTAAATAGATGCACTGCTTGCCTGTGCAGTACTCAGACAGAATGAAATGAAAGCGGCATGAAACAAGTGAGGCATTCTTACCTGTGCTAATATCATCACCTGTGCTAATGTCAGAGCCTATCTCCAAAGCTCAATCTCAGTCATTTGCTGGATATGCCAGATCTTTAGCAGTTTCCTCACATACACTTAGATGAGACACACTGAGCAAATATGATGTCCAATTTAGTTGATAGATAGAACTCCCTTTAGTTGCACTAGCATCTATGTTGTCAGTTTAGTCAATGAGTGTTTATTGAGTACTCACAGCACAGAGAACCATACTATGCATTTGGAAACTGCTGCAAAGACTCAAGCCCATCACAATATTAAAAAAATCACTATCTTCAACATGAGATTATCCGTGGTCCTACTAGAGATTGAGTGCAGCACAGATGTAGAAAGTACTCAAATAATTACAAAACATTATTTGAGTCATTAGCCCCAATTCCTCTACCCACCCTTATCGACTAAGCCTTCATTTGGCTATTAAGCAGGAAAAAAATGGCATTTTTTGCAGTTCCTCTCCTTTTTCTTTTCTGTGCTTATCCTTCTGGAGGGAAGTGGATGAGCAACAGTTAGGCAGGGTGGTAAGCAGCAGGAAGAAGAAAAAATAGCAGTCTAAAGGAGGTCACGGTAATTTACAAACTGAATAGATAATCTAGAGTTGGTTGTAGCCACACAATAGTGAAAGGACAATTGAACTCGGCATGGGCTTGACAGTTCACAGAGGAGGTAAAATATACCAGATGAATAAGGACCACAGTGGCATATGTAATTCTTTTTTTTTTTTTTTTTTAAGGATCAATTCGCTATTACTTCTTTTTATCTACTGAATAACTACAAGGCATAAACTGATTTGTGGTTCAGACATTATGTGCCAGATTAACTTTTTAAAGTGGTAGAATTGTTTTTTCCTTCTGCAAAACAAAAAGAGCTTCACCCCACAGTCTAAAGAGATTATGAATACCCATCAAGAACCTACTTTGGGCTAGACATCTTTTGTCCTAACATACTGCATTTATGTAACACTTTCAAATTGAAGAACTCAAAATATTTTTGTGTCATTAACTTCTTAATACTCATAATACCCAGAGAGACAATGGGTTTATTTAGCTGCATCTATCTACACAGTCTTATCTTTTGACAGCCTACGTACTTACTATTAGGTTTGTTATTTAAAAGATTTGGGGTAGTTCACTTACACTATTGCACATATCAATTGCAAAAACATCATTCAAGTCAATGTAAAAATTGTTAATTTAATTGACTGTCTTATAATTAGGGTTTCAACAAAGTGCTGTCATTAGCTGGAAAAGACTGGATGATAGGTATACTTAATGCACAGCATATTTGAGTTCTCATACTAGCCTGAAAATACGAAAAAGGATATCACAATTAGCAAGTAGAAAGATAGTAAGTCCTAAACTAAGGTGACAGAGGGACTATAAACTAAGACATTAGGTGGATTTGGTTAGTTATTATGACTCGACTCTGCTCTTTTTATGTGGTCAAGCCTCTGAAGATTTCCTGTTATTTAAATTTTAATGTTTTTAAAATGGCATGAAAATGATATAATTACTACTCAATTATCCACTTTTAAGACACATTTCAGGTAATTTCTCTCTCTTTTCTTGGAAATAAAATGAGTAACTTTTGCTGTGCTTGTAAACCTAGCAACACCAAGGACAAACCCCTTTATTTCCCAGTTGTGCTACGTCGGGAATGAGAAAGAAATTCAAGAGATGAGAGAGCTTCCTGTGAAATGGTAAAAGTTAGGGCACCTCCTGCTGCTTCTTTTCTAGGAGCAGACTGGGTCAAGGAAGGTCAGGAGCAGAGAAGGTGGCTTTATGAGGGCCTCCCCATCCCTGCCCCTCCTCTGCTCTGATGGCGCTGAAGAAACACTGAAACGGGGGTGGTGGCGGGGGCGTGGGATGGAAACATCTCAGGCTGTCACCTCTCAAAGCTATCACCCGGCTGGCCGTGCTCTTCCCTCCCTCCTGCTCCAGCCACACTGGCCTCCTAGCGGCTCCTGTGGCCTGCCAGGCAAGCTCCACTCCAGGGCTTGGCACTGCCTGTGATGCTCATCCCCAGAGGGCTTACTCTCCCCATCCTTGGAGATCTGCTCACACTTCACCCTTCTCAGTGAGGCCTTCCTGACCACCCAATCTAAAACTGGACTGCATCTCCAACCTGGTTTTTCCTCCCGATTTCCCCACGGCACTTCTAAATATCAGCCATCTTACAAATAGCATTTGTTTATTATCTCCCCTCAACCCCACTAGAATGTCAGTTCCATGGGGCCACCAATGTTTATTTTGTTTATTCAGTGCTGTATCCCCAGTGCCTACAATAGTGCCTAGCACATAGTAAGAGGCTTAGTAATTTTTGTTGGATGAATCAACGAAAATGCGGGTATAGCGAGAGGGTCAGAGATCATGTATGGAGTCCACCCTCTCTAGTATACCACAGGATATTGGTATCTGACTCACTAAGAGGATTAGACAGCCACTGACCATGCTTAGTTAAGTCCAAACATTTTCTGTCAAGAAAGAAGGCTCTACTTGCCTACCCAACTACAGAGTAAACTCTCAGAAAAGGAAGAAATAGCTCCTGGGGATGAAAACAGCCAAACAAAAGAAATCCTTATTCACAAAGCAATTACGTCCTTCACTTAGCAATAGCAAATGCAGTGACTAAGATAATTCATGTTTGGCCAGGACTCACGCCTGTAATCCCAGCACTTTGGGAGCCTAAGTCAGTAGGATCACTTGAGCCCAGGAATTCGAGACCAGACTAGGCAACAAAGCAAGACCCTGTCTCTACAAAAAAAAATTTATAAACCAGTCAGGTGTGGAGGTGCATGCCTGTGGTCCCAGCTGCTCAAGAGGCTGAAGTGGGAGGATTGCTTGAGCCCAGGAGGTCAAGGCTGCAGTGAGCCATGATCACACCATCATGTTTGAGACCGTTGCCTTTGTAGTCACCAAATATAAAGGAACCTGAATATTTAAAACCAATATATCATTGATAGTACCCTACCTCAGCTATGGTAAGAGAGGGTTTCCAGGATTTCCAGATCTCCTCCCTCCTAGATAGGGAAACTGTTAAGTCACTGGGCTCTGTAATACTCTCCCTCTGGTGTTGATTCAGAATCACTGGGTTTCTTCAGATACAATGTCTAGGAAAGCAAGTCAGCCATCACAAGCAATAGAAGCTGGGGTCAAATGTCACTGACTAATCAACCTGTCATTGGTCAATTACTCATCCCTATGAAGGGGTACCACTCATCTAGTTTCCTGTCAATAAATGTCTATCTGGCTACATCAACTGTCGCTAACTGCAGCCTGCCAAGATCTCCAGCATTGTCCACAAGCATTGGTGGCTAATAAATCTCTCTCCTTTTCCTTTTAATAATGTCACAGAAGAGGCAAATGCAGTTCCTGACAACATAACGTTAGTTTCACAGAGACGTGTCTCTTTGAAGGCTCAGCCAGTTATACAGAGCTTCAATTACATGGATTTTTTTTTACTGGGGGGAAAAAAAAAAAAAAGCAGACTTAAGGAAGTTGGAGGCTTCATACTGTGCTGAGATACACAATGCTGCCTTTGGTGTGTCCATGCTCATCATCCCCGCTTTGAGTCAGGAAAAGAAAAATTGTTTGGGAGAACCACTTTCAATCCACATTAAAAAAAAACAAACAAATGGGCACTATTCTCTCTTGCCTTAGACCCCAGTGACAGCCTTTTCTGGAGTCAGATTCAACATCTCTGATTCTTTGGGTAGAGCTAGAGGCCAAGGTGGCCTTGCCACATGAAGAGCCTGTTTGTCTCTCTGAGTTGTCACCCTGATAACAACCTCATGCAGTCCACAATAGATTTTAGATTCTAGATTTCCCACTGTACCCCCCACAGCTTCCTCTTCTTTCTTGATAGACTACCTCATCAGTACACTGAATCTTTCAAGGGAAGCATATTCTGAGTTGCCACAGGCTTTTATGTATCAGGTATGGCTGGGAGGAGGCAGCAAATGAACATTTATATTACAAACGCTCCAACAGAAATTGTATACAAAATATATGTGATTACTGAAGAGGGATCTATCAATAAGTTCAGGAGATAATGGATGGTTAGCAAAGAATTCCCAAAGGAGTGGAGCCTAAAGGGGGGAATAAAAAAAGAGCCAGGGAAAAAAGGAGGTAATGAGAAGGTAGTGAGAGATGCAAACAATGACGTCAGCACGATCAAAGAACTGGAGGTAAAAGGGTAAGAGAGGGCAGGACCCATGTGCAATGCTTTTAATCACTGGATAGGCTGTGACAGAGTCCAGAGTAGCACAGGGTTGGGGAGGGCGGGAAGGGGTGCAGATGCAGGACACAAGGCTGTACAGACAGAGGTAAGTCAGATAGTTCTTAAAATGCCTCAGTCTGAACTTTCTCCTGAAGGCAAGTATTAACCATGAATCCTCTGAGAGAAGGATGTATGGGAGGGATGGCTGTGGGTGGGGAAGTGGGGGGCCCAGTGGAGGTCTGGAAGATTGGGTAGAAAAGTGAAACAAATATTGTGCAACTATGGTGACGTGGTGGGACACAGAAGAGGGGAAGGATTTGTGTGTTTAGGCCATACTGACAGAACTTTATGGCTGACTGGATGAGAGAGGAGGGTGAAGGAGAGGAAGGAAATCAGGAAGATTCGCAAGTTTTTGGCTCAAGTAAGGGACAAATGGATGGTGCCACTGAATGAGATGGGGAATCATGACATAACGTGACTTGACCAGGGAGGGAAGGATAATGGAATTCCATTTTAGACATCTTGGTTTGAGATGTGCATAGAACACTGTTAGATGGTGGCGGTGGTGGAGAGGGAAGTGTGGGGTACCAGGTAAGCAAATGGAAAATGGAGAACATTAAAAGAGAGTGGGCAGAGCTACTAAACTTCCCGTTTGCTTCAATCTTCACTGGCAAGGAGACTGGTCTTCAAATTAGAAATGTCAGAACAAACATAATAAAGAGAAAATTGAAGTCCCAAATAGGTGAAGTGAAAGAGAGTATCTAGTCAATTTAAATGATTTCAAGTCTCCTGACTCAGATGAGTTACACCCCGAGCCTGCTGAAAGAAATTGCAGATGTAATCTCAGAGACACGATTGGTAATCTTCAAGAAATTGTGGAGGCTATCAGGAGTGCCAGAAGACAAAAGAAAGACAACTGTTTTCCAGATTTTTAAAGTAAAAAGGGATAGATTGTAATGGAAAATATAGAGGTAAGTTTCACATCATCTTTAACAAAAATTCTAGAATACCTTATTAAATAGATGGTTTACGAGTACTTTAGTTAATGCATACAGATGAGAGAAAGGAAGGTGGGGTGTTATTTGCTATTCGACGGAAGTTTATTTGTACATGTAGCTGATGTGGCTTGTCTCTTTCCCTTCCTAAGCACAAAGTAAGCTGATCTGGCCTGTGGTACGAACTCGAGGCTTCTCTATCTGTGATTTGTTGCCTATGCTACTCAGCCTTTAATGTGGCCCTTTATAAAAAAGGGTCAACAATTTTAATGAAGAATCCACAGTCTGAATTCTCCAAGAAACCCAGCATCAACTCCTTAGGGTGCCCTGGGGAACCAGCAAGCAGCATCAACTTCTGTGGCTATTAGCCTAAACATCAATAAACCTTTGCTTATTAGAATATTAGCACCTTATTTTTTGTGCTATTTCTTTCTTTATATATACTGACTTTAAAATGAGAACAGGAAACAACAAAGTAAATGTGGTGGAACATTATGGGGGAAAGGCAGTCATGTCTTGCCAACACCTTTACTCCAGGAGGGCTAAGATATACATATACATATACGCATACATACACATATACATATACATATACACACATACATAAATATATAAACATTATATGTTTTCATTAGCCCTTCGGAGACCTTCTTAGAATGTTAAAAAAAAGAAAAGAAGAGAAAAGAAAAAGCAGCTTAAGACCCAATGGCAATCTTGAACTAAAAGTATAGTCATGCACTGCATAATGAGATGTTTCAGTCAAGGACGAACTGCATTTATGATTGTCTCATAAGATATAATGCAGCTGAAAAATTCTTATCGCCTAGTGACACCATAATGTCGTAGCACTATTACTTTATTTAAAAAATTCAGTGTTGGCTGGGCGCCGTGGCTCATGCCTGTAATCCCAGCACTTTGGGAGGCCGAGGCAGGCCGATCACTTGAGGTCAGGAGTTCGAGATCAGCCTGGCCAACATGATGAAACCCCGTTTCTACTAAAAATACAAAAATTAGCTAGCTGTGGTGACAGGCACCTATAATCCCAGCTACTTGGAAGGCTGAGGCAAGAGAATGGCTTGAACCTGGGAGGCAGAGGTTGCAGTGAGCCAAGATCACACCATTGCACTCCAGCCTGGGTGACAAGAGTGAGACTCCATCTAAAAAAAAATATATATATATATATACACACACACACACACACACACACACACACACAGAGTAGCCTAAGTGTACAATGTTTTCAAGTCTACAGTACAGTAATGTCCTAGGCCTTCACATTCACCCATCACTCACCAACTGACTCACCCAGAGCAACTTCTTGTCCTGCAAGCTCCATTCATGGTAAGTGCCCTACACAGGTGTACCATTTTTTATCTTCTTTTTTTTTTTTTTTTTAATTGAGATGAGATCTTGTAATGTTGCCCAGGCTGGTCTCAAATTCGTGAGCTTTCAAGCGATCCACCCACCTCTGCCTCCCAAAGTGCTGAGATTACAGGCATGAGGCACCATGCCCAGCCACCATTTTTTATCTTGTATATTATATTTTTATTGTACCTTTTCTATGTTTAGACATGTTCAGATACACAAATACTTACCACTGTGTTACAATTGCCCACAGTCTTCAGTACAGTCACATGCAGTACAGATTTGTAGCCTAGGAGCAACAGGACATATCATCTAGTCTAGATGTGTGGTAGGCTATATACCATCTAGGTTTGCATGAGGACACTCTATGATGTTTCCACAGTGACAAAATTGGCTGACAGTGCATTTCTTACAATGTATCTCTGCCATTAAGCAATGCATGACTATATATCCTCTGAGGGATATCACCAGTCTCACGGTTAAAAATTATATAATCCTATAAAGCAGGCAAGGTTAAAGTTCCCTTCTTAAAACAAAAAGGAACAACAAAAAGCCTAAGCGCAAAGATCACTAAGATTGTTCAGAACCAGATCTCGAATTCAGATCTGTTTTGTTCATATGTAATTCATTAAAGTTGAAAATGATTTTTTCATTCTATATAACTATCTTGACATTATCCTGTAAGTCTCTAACCAATACAAATTGAGACTGGAAAAGGACATAAGTCACCCAGGGAGAAGCCTCTTGTCTAGTTCCTTCAGTGTACTGCCCCAGCGGAAAATCCAAACAAGCACCCCATATCTTGTTGTTGTCCCTTCCTTCGGCTCCCACTCCTTTCTTGATATTTAGAGCAAAGAACAGTACAATGTCTTCACTGAAGTTATTAGGATTATCATTTTACCAAAATACGATCTATATGTGTATCTTCCATTTTAAAACTTATGAATGAGGAGGAATCTTCTTACCGTATTGACCCAATCATGTATGGCTGTGCTAGTTGAACCACAATCGCACCACTTCCTAGCTGGTGACATGTGTAGCCAGAATCCCAATCATAATTCTTAGTGTCCCCATTCAGCAAGGCATTTCGGCTCCGACTGACTCCTTCAATCACGCTGGCACAATCAGCAATTGTTGCAACGTTCTCCATGGGAACTGTGAATCCAAAAACAAGATTTGGCATCAGGATAAGAGAAGCCAAATATATCTCGATAGTGTGCTCAGAACAAAATTAATTAATTGCTATCTCAAATCAATGATAAAAGAAAAATTAGAACATTTGGATTATCTTCAGATATTAATACATTTTCCATGCCAAGTAGCTTTAAAAAAAAAAAGTTAAGCCCAGTGGGCATGGTGGCTCACACCTGTAATCCCAGCACTTTGGGAGGCTGAGGTGGGCAGATCACTTGAGGTCAAGAGTTTGAGACCAGCCAACATAGTACAAACCCATCTCTACTAAAATAAAAAAAATCAGCCAGGTGTGGTGGCATGTGCCTATAGTCCCAGCTACTTGGGAGGCTGAGGCAGGAGAATCGCTTGAACCTAGGAGGCAGAGGTTGCAGTAAGCCAAGATCGCATCACTGCACTCTAGCCTGGGTGACAGAGCGAGACTCGTCTCCAAAAAAAGAAAAAAAGAAAAAGCAAGGCATAGAAAAACACAGGCTATGTATTCATTTATACAAAGTTTTCAACAAAGTCAAAACTAAAACATACTTTGTTTAGAGCTATATACATAAATGCAAAACTAAAAACGGCATCTAGGAAATTAATACAGAAAATTAAAAATAGCGGCCGGGCGCGGTGGCTCACGCCTGTAATACCAGCACTTTGGGAGGCCGAGGCAGGTGAATCACGAGGTCAAGAGATCGAGACCATACTGGCCAACATGGTGAATCCCCGTATCTACTAAAAATACAAAAATTAGCTGGGCGTGGCAGCACGCGCCTGTAGTCCCAGCTACTCGGGAGGCTGAGGCAGGAGAATTACTTGAACCCGGCTGGGAGGCAGAGGTTGCAGTAAGCAGAGATGGTGCCATTGCACTCCAGCCTGGCAACAGAGTGAGACTCGGTCTCAAAAAAACAAAAGAACAAAAGAAAAAAAGAAAATTAAAAATAGCTTGGGAAGAGGGAAGGGGAAATTTTGGAAGGGTCCCCTTCCCACCCCGCACCAAAAGGTCTAAATATTAATTGGGTCAGGCACAGTGGCTCATGCCTATAATCCCAGCACTTTGGGAGGCTCAGGAGGGCAGACTGCTTGAGTTCAGGAGTTCAAGACTAGCCAGGACAATGTGGTGAAACCCCATTTCTACCAAAAATACAAAGAATTAGCCAGGCGTGGTGGTGCACGTCTGAGGTCCCAGCAACTCGGCCTACTGAGGTGGGAGGATTGCTTGGGCCTGGGAGGGAATGGTTGCAGTGAGCTGAGATCATGCCACTGTACTACAGCCTTAATAACACAGTGAGACTCCCTCAAAAAAAAAAAAAAAAGCAAAAACATTTTAATTGATTTTATGTCTAATAAATACTGGTTTTATTCTATATCTTAAGCTAGCTAGTAGGTACATAGGTATTTGTTTTATTAGTAGTTTCTAAGCTGCAGATATTTTATCTATTATTCTGAAAGTCTGTTTAAGGAAACATGTTAAATTCAGAATTTTGAAACTCACATAATAGGAAAGCGATGCAGGACCTGGTACCAAACCCATTTCAGAATATACAGTTGCCCTCAGCCATGATTCATTTCTTTTTTTGTCTACTATTCTGTGCGTTGCAGCATATATGCTCTTCCCATTGTTCATGAACTGCTGCATCTTAAAAACCCAGCTGTTCTGGTTTTGAGTCTCTCTCTCTCTATAACTCAAGTCTACATCAACCTGCTCATTTATAAAAGTCAAGAACTTCCTCAAAATGATGGATGCTCACTATGATGTAAATTCTCTAAACACTGAGAAGAGAATAAAAGGTAAGGGCCTTTTAAGTCCCCTGGGACCTTTTCTGTGCATTTAAAATAAAAACCTATAATTTTCTTCAGACATTTAAGCTATTTAACCAAAACCTACTTACATTCAAGGTTTGTAGCTTACATCAGATAATTTAAAAGTAGACTGGAAAAGAAAAAAGTAATTTTACATATATCTTCTATGCAACTCATTTATTTTCCAAAGTTGGACATGTTTGTACTTAAGCCCTCATCTCGTATGCCTTCACTAATTGCTTTGCTCTCTGTAGCTGAGTAAAGCCACCCACAGAGAAGAAAGGAAGGGAGAGGAGGGAGAGAGGATGAATTTTTCTGGTGATGAATTCCTTGATTATGAAGCTTAATTCCAAAGCAACAAGCAAAAACACTGGTGAAATTACCTGTAAGGACAGTTTCCTGGCAGAGAAGGAGCTCAGAGAGAAGCTCCCTGTGACTTTGGAAAGAAACAGAAGTGGACTATATTTAGAAGGTAAGTTATGGTACTTCTATCTCCTGGAAAAAGGGCAGTATTTGATTTCGAAGAGAGAACGAAAGGAAGTGGTATAAGATGTACAGTAAATTGGGCGGAGACATAACACTGTAGACAGGTTATGCTGCAGCAACTTACAGGCCCCTACTCTCTCAGTGGCTTAACACAGCACACATTTATTTTTTCACTCACCCTATGTATTCTACAACGATCAGCCAGCAGGCTCTGCTCATTGTATCACTCTGGAATCCCAGTCACAGAGGCTTCATATTGACATGTGCTTCCCAAATCACAGCCACAGTGGGAAGAGAGTAAGCTGGGCACAGGCTCTTAAAACTCTTCCCCAAAAGTAATACATGTCACTTTGCACATATTTCATTGTCTAAGACAAGTCACATGGCCTTACCTAACTTCAAAGGGGACTAGAAAGCACAACCCTGCTGTGTGCCTGGGAAAAGCTCCAGGGAGAAAAAATGGAGTATTTGGTGAACGACATTTAATGTCTACCACAAACATTAAGCCTGGATGAAAGAGCATTCAATGGACAGGTACATCTGGTCATCTGTTTCAAGTACATAAAGTATTTCAGTTTATGAATATTCTAAGAGTTATATATCTATTCTCTTGCTGAGGGACATTTAGATTGTTACCATTGTTTTCTTTGCCATTACAAAGATGTCTTCTTATATTCCGGGTAAGAGTTTCTTAAAGGAATACTTAAGATTTCTATGTATGTGGAAGTGGAATTAGACTCATGACTATGAGTTAACTTCAACTTGCCTAGATATTGCCAAATTATTCACCAAAGTGGTTGTAAAACTTTATACTCTCTCCTTGAAGAGGCCCTTCACATCCCTTGTAAGTTGGATTCCTAGGCATTTTATTCTCTTTGAAGCAATTGTGAATGGGAGTTCACTCACAATTTGGCTCTCTATTATTGGTGTATAGGAATGCTTGTGATTTTTGCACACTGATTTTGTATCCTGAGACTTTGCTGAAGTTGCTTATAAGTTTAAGGAGATTTTGGGCTGAGCTGACAGGGTTTTCTAAATATACAATCATGTCATCTGCAAACAGAGACAATTTGACTTTGACTTCTTCTCTTCTTATGAATACTCTTTATTTCCTTCTCTTGCCTGACTGCCCTGGCCAGAACTTCCAACACTATGTTGAATACAAGTGGTAAGACGGCATTCTTGTCTTGTGCTGGTTTTCAAAGGGAATGTTTCCAGCTTTTGCCCATTCAGTATGATATTGGCTGTGGGTTTGTCATAAATAGCTCTTCTTATTTTGAGATACGTTCCATCAATAACTAGTTTACCGAGAGTTTTTAGCACGAAGGGGTGTTGAATTTTATCCAAAGCCTTTTCTGTATCTACTGAGATAATCATATGGTTTTTGCCATCGGCTCTGTTTCTGTGATGGATTACGCTTATTGATTTGCGTATGTTGAACAAGCCTTGCATCCCGGGGATGAAGCCGACTTGATCGTGGTAGATAAGCTTTTTGATGTGCTGCTGGATTTGGTTTGCCAGTATTTTATTGAGGATTTTTGTGTAGATGTTCATCAGGAATATTGGCCTGAAATTTACTTTTTTCTTTCTTTTTTTTTTTGTTTGAGATGAAGTTTCGCTCTTGTTGCCCAGGCTGGAGCGCAGTGGCGAGATCTCAGCTCACTGCAGCCTCCACCTGCCCGGCTCAAGCAATTCTCCTGCCTCAGCCTCCCAAGTAGCTGGGATTACAGGTGCCCACCACTACGCCCGGCTAATTTTTCTGTATTTTTAGTAGAGATGGGGTTTCACCTTGTTGGTCAGGTTGGTCTCAAACTCCTCAGGTGATCCACCTGCCTCAGCCTCCCAAAGTGCTGGAATTACAGGTATGAGCCACCACGCCCGGTTGAAATTTTCTTTTTTGGTTGTGTCTCTGCCAGGTTTTGGTATCAGGATGATGCTGGCCTCATAAAATGAGTTACAGAGGAGTCCCTCTTTTTCTATTGTTTGGAATAGTTTCAGAAGGAATGGTACCAGCTCCTCTTTGTACCTCTGGTAGAATTTGGCTGTGAATTCTTTTGGTCCTGGGCTTTTTTTTTTTTTTTTTTTTTTTTTTCTGGTTGGTAGGCTATTAATTACTGCCTCAATTTCAGAATTTGTTATTGGCCTATTCAGGGATTCGACTTCTTCCTGATTTAGTCTTGGGAGGGTGTATGTGTCCAGGAATTTATCCATTTCTTCTAGGTTTTCTAGTTTATTTGCTTAGAGGTGTTTATAGTATTGTCTGATGGTAGTTTGTATTTCTGTGGGATCAGTGGTGATATCCCCTTTATCATATTTTTTTTAATTGTGTCTATTTGATTCTTCTCTCTTTTCTTCTTTATTAGTCTGGCTAGTGGTCTATCTATTTTGTTAATCTTTTCAAAAACCAGCTCCTGGATTCATTGATTTTTTGAAGGGTTTTTCGTGTCTCTCTCTCCTTTAGTTCTGCTCTCATCTTAGTTATTTCTTGTCTTCTGCTAGTTTTTGAATTTGTTTGCTCTTGCTTCTCTATCACTTTTAATTGTGATGTTAGGGTGTCGATTTTAGATCTTTCCTGCTTTCTCCTGTGGGCATTTAGTGTTATGAACTTCCCTCTAAACACTGCTTTAGCTATGTTCCAGAGATTCTGGTATGTTGTGTCTTTGTTCTCATTGTTTTCAAAGAACTTATTTATTTCTGCCTTAATTACATTATTTACCCAGTAGTCATTCAGGAGCAGTTGTTCAGTTTCCATGTTGTTGTGCAGTTTTGAGTGAATTTCTCCACTGCTCAAGGAAATAAGAGAGGACACAAACAAATGGAAAAACATCCCATTTGTTTTTCATGGATAGGAAAAATCAGTATTGTGAAAATGGCCATACTGCCCAAAGTAATTTATAGATTCAATGCTATCCCTATCAAGCTACCATTGAATTTCTTCACAGAATTAGAAAAACCTACTTTAAATGTCATATGGAACCAAAAAAGAGCCTGCATAGCCAAGACAATCCTAAGCAAAAAGAACAAAGCTGGAGGCATCACTGCTACCTGACTTCAAACTATACTACAAAGCTATAGTAACCAAAACAGCATAGTACTGGTACCAAAACAGATATATGGACCAATGGAACAGAACAGAGGCCTCAGAAATAATGCCACATATCTACAACCATCTGATCTTTGACAAACCTGACAAAAACAAGAAATGGGCAAAGGATTCCCTATTTAATAAATGGTGTTGGGAAAACTGGCTAGCCACATGCAGAAAACTGAAACTGAACCCCTTCCTTACACTTTATACAAAAATTAACTCAAGATGGATTAAAGTCTTAAATGTAAGACCTAAAACCACAAAAACTCTAGAAGAAAACCTAGGCAGTACCATTCAGGACATAGGCATGGGGAAAGACTTCATGACTAAAACATGAAAAGCAATGGCAACAAAAGCCAAAATTGACAAATGGGATCTAATTAAACTAAAGAGCTTATGCACAGCAGAAGAAACTATTATCAGAGTGAACAGGCAACCTACAGAATGGGAGAAAATTTTTGCAATCTATCCATCTGACAAAGGGCTAATATTCAGAATCTACAAGGAACTTCAAGAAATTTACAAGAAAAAAAAAACCATCAAAAAGCAGGCAAAGGATATGAACAGACACTTCTCAAAAGAAGACATGTATGTGACCAATAAACATATGAAAAAAAGCTCATCATCACTGGCCATTAGAGAAAAGGAAATCAAAACCACAACGAGATACCATCTCATGCCAGTTAGAATGATGATCATTAAAACGTCAGGAAACAACAGATGCTGGAGAGGATGTGGAGAAATAGGAACACTTTTACACTGTTGATGGGAGGGTAAATTAGTCCAACCATTGTGGAAGACAGTGTGGCAATTCCTCAAGGATCTAAAACCAGAAATACCATTTGACCCAGCAATACCATTACTGGGTATATACTCAAAGGATTATAAATCACTCTACTATAGATACATGCACACATATGTTCACAGTAGCAAAGACTTGGAACCAACCCAAATGTCCATCAGTGATAGACTGGATAAAGAAAATGTGGCAGATATACACCATGGAATACTATGCAGCCATAAAAAAGGATGAGTTCATGTCCTTTGCAGGGACATGGATGAAGCTGGAAACCATCATTCTCAGCAAACTAACACAAGAACAGAAAACCAAACCCCACATGTTCTCACTCATAAGTGGGAGTTGAAGAATGAGAACACATGGACACAGGGAGGGAAACATCACACACCGGGGCCTGTCAGGGGTGGGGGTCTAGGGGAGGGATAGCATTAGGAGAAATACCTAATGTAGATGACGGGCTGATGGGTGCAGCAAACCACCACGGCACGTGTATACCTGTGTAACAAATCTGCATGTTCTGTACATGTATCCCAGAACTTAAAGTATAATAAAAATAAAATAAAATAAAATTTTGTGCCAAAAAACAAACAAACAAACAAAAAAAACTTTATACTCTCATTTAATTGCTCCACATCCTCACCAACTCCTGGTAATGTCAGACAAATGAGTGTGAAATGGGATCTCAATGTGATTTTAGTTTTTAACTTTTTTGTTAGGTGAACTTGAACCTTTTTTTCCCTCTGGAATCATTCTCAATTTCTCTTCTGTAAACTGTCTATTTTTATCTTTTGCCTATTTTTCTATTATCTTTTTAATTGATTTTCAGGATGCCAGGCTTTTATAGGTCAATTTATTGAGTTGAAACATTTAATCTTTTTATGACTTGTGCTTTTCCCTTTTCAAAAGAATTTGATTATTGTTGTTGTTGTTGAGACACGGTCTCATTCTGTCATCCAGGCTGGAGTGCAGTGGTACGATCACAGTTCACTACAGCCTTGAACTCCCAGGCTCAAGCAATCCTCCTGCCTCAGCCTCTCAAGTAGCTGGGACCATAGGCAGGTGCCACCATGCCTGGCTAATTTTTTAATTTTTTTATAGAGACAAGATCCCATTTTGTTGCCCAGGCTGGTCTTCAACTCCTGGGCTCAAGCAATCCTCCTGCTTCAGCCTCCCAAAGTGCTGGGGTTATAGGCATGAGCCACCATGCCTGGCAAACTTTTCCTTTCTTGTTTATAAGTTCTTTCCTATACCAAATTCATATTTTCCTAATTTTCTCCTAAAAGTTCTCAATTTTTTTCCTTTTATGTTTAGTTCTTTAATCTATTCAGAATTTAGTTTTAGTATGCTTTGAGATGGGGATTTTCATCTTTTATTTATAAATATGACTACTTTCCCCAATAGCATTTAATGAACAGCCCATCCTTTCCCCCATTAATTTATGTTACTTTAGTGACATATGAAGTTTTTGTATATATTTGCATCTCCATTTAAGATCTGTATTCTGAGGCTGGATACGGTGGCTCACACCTGTAATAATCCCAGCTCTTTGGGAGGCAGAGGCAGGAGGAGCACTTGAGGCCAGGAGTTTGAGATCAGCTTGGCAAACATGGTGAAACCCCATCTCTACTAAAAATGCAAAAAATAGCTGCATGTGGTGGTGCATGCCTGTAATCCCAGCTATTGGGAGGTTGAGGCAGGAGAATCGCTTGAACCCGGGAGGGTAAGGTTGCAGTGGGCCGAGATCACGCCACTGCGCTCCAGCCTGGGCAACAAAGCAAGACTCTGTCTCAAAAAAACAAAAACAAAAAAAGATCTGTATTCTGTTTCATTGGTCGATTTGACTAGCCTTGTGCCTTTACCATGCTGTCTGAATTACCATAATTTTAAAGTAATTGTAAATCTTAGTTAGCTGTCTCCTCCCCCTTCTTTTCCTTCTCTTTTTTCTTTTACATTATCATATATTCTTGGCCCTTTCAGGAAAATTTTTCATTTTGTTTAAGTTTTCAAACATACTGGCATCCATTATTTCACAGTATAGCTCTTTTTCATTCAAAATGTTGTTTATTATACTTTGCCCTTTTTTTTGTCCAGTTCTATACAGGTTTGTCTATTTTATTAGTGCTCTTAAAGAACCAATGTTGGTTTTGTTGATTCTTTTCTTTCCTATTTTACTAAATTCCTCTCTTCTCTTTATTATTTTCCTCCTCCTGCTCCTTTGGATTTATTCTATTTTTTCCTAACTACTTGAAATGAATGTTTAACTCACTAATCTTTTTCTTTTCTAAAAAATGTATTTAAAGCTAATATAATATTTTACTTCTAACTCCTGTTTTACCTTTATAATTAAGTTTTGATACTTAGTGTTTTGAAGAGTACCAGTCAGGTGTTGTGTAGAATGTCCCTCAATTTGGGTTTGTCTGATATATAGTATTTTAAAAGTTAATCATTTCTAAATATTTTATAATTTCCTTTATCATTTTTCCTTTGACCCACGAATTATTCAGAAGTACGTTTTCAACTTTCTAAATATCATTTTTCAAGTTATCTTTCTGTTACTGATATTTAATTAAACTGCAATGTGGACAAAAAACTGTGGTGTGTCTGATGTGACTTCGTAAAATTTTAGATTTACTTTGTGATCTAGTACATGGCTAATTGTTATTAATGTCTTTTTTTTTTTTTTTAGACAGAGTCTCGCTCTGTCGCCCAGGCTAGAGTGCAATGGCGCGATCTCGGCTCACTGCAACCTCCACTTCCTGGGTTCACACCATTCTCTTGCCTCAGCCTCCTGAGTAGCTGGGACTACAGGCGCCCGCCACCACTCCCGGCTAATTTTTTGTTATTTTTAGTAGAGATGGGGTTTCACCATGTTAGCCTGGATGGTCTGGATCTCCTGACCTTGTGATCCGCCAGCCTCGGCCTCCCAAAGTGCTAGGATTACAGGCGTGAGCCACCACGCCCAGCCCTTATTAATGTCTTATGTGTGCCTGAAAAGAATGTATGTTCTCTAATTTGGGGGATGTATGGTTCTATATATATTTATTAGATCAAACTTCCCAATTGTATTATTCAAATATTTATATGCTTACTGATTACTGGGAGATGTTTGTTAAAATCTCCTGCGGCTGGGCGCGGTGGCTCACGCCTGTAATCCCAGCACTTTGGTAGGCCATGGTGGGCAGATCACAAGGTCAGGAGTTAGAGAGCAGCCTGCCTGGCTAACATGGTGAAACCCTGTCTCTACTACAAATACAAAAATTAGCTAGGCATGGTGGCGGGCACCTGTAATCCCAGCTACTCAGGAGGCTGAGGCAGGAGAATCGTTTGAACCTGGGAGGTGGAGGTTGCAATGAGCTGAAATTGCGCCACTGCACCCCAGCCTGGGCGACAGAGTGAGACTCCGTCTCAAAAAAAAAAAAAAAAAAAACTCCTGCCATGACTATCACTATAGATTTGTCAGTTTTTCCTTACAATTCTGTTGATTTTTGCTTTATGTATTTTGAGACCATATCATCATGTACATCATTTTAGAAATTATATCTTCCTGGTAGCTTGAACCTTTCATCATTATGTATTATTGTTCTTTATTCTTAATAATGTTTTTGCCCTAAAGTCTATGTTGTCTGATGTCAAGTAACTATAACACCTTTACATTGTCTACTATTTCCTTAGTATCATGTCACTTTCTATTTTTCTGGTCTCTTGTAAATAACATATAACAGATTTTTAAAAGATTCAGTGTCCTTAACTGGCAGTGTGTCTTTTAACTGGCAGATTTACATGACTCACATTAATTGTTATTACTAATTTATTTGAACTCGCTTTTATTTTCTATTTACATGTTTTTTCTTTGCTGTTTCCCTTACCTTTCTGCCTATTCTGCTCCAGTTTTCTAATGAATGGGTAGATTATTTCATTTCTCCTACCAGTTATCCCAACTGATTTGGTTTGGAAGTTATATATACATATTACATTTTTATCCTTTTACTTCTCTTACATTTTAGGCAAGCATACCAGATTTAGTAATGCCTAAAATTAGTAATTATATATCCCTTCTCCTGACCAAAAGACCTTAACACATGTCTGCAATTAAAAATATTCTTGACACATAATATTTGTACATATTTGTGGGGTACAAGTGATATTTTGTTACATGCATAGAATGTACAATAATCAAGTCAGAGTATCCCTCACCTCAAGTATTTGTTGTTTCCATGTACTGAGAACATTTCATGTCCTCTCTTGAAGCTATTCTAAAATACACAATACATTGTTATTAACTGTAGTCACCCTACTCTACTATCAAACATTAGAACTTATTCCTTCCATCTAATTGTACGCTTGTACCCTTTAACCAATCTCCCTTTATCCCTTCACCCTTCCAAGCCCAAACACACAAAACCTTCCCAGCCTCTGGTGCCTATTATTTTACTCTCTACCTCCATGAGATCAACTTTTTAAGCTCTCACTTATGAGTAACAACATACGATATTTGTCTATCTGTGCCTGGCTTATTTCACATAACATAATGACCTCCAGTTCCATCCATGTTGCTGCAAATGACAGGATTTCATTCTTTATTATGGCCAAATAGTATTCTGTTGTGTATATAAGTAACATCTTTATTCATTCGCCTATTGATGGGCACTTAGGTTGATTCTATATTATTGCTATAATTGAATTGAACTATAGAACACCCTGCTGTTGTCTGCTGGAGAACTGCTTAATGTGGGGGAAAACACTTGCCCTACACACATTTTGGTGACTGCAAGTGTGTATGTTAACTATTTAAGAAAAGAGTAAATGTTTGTTGTTTTTCTAATACATATATCAACAAATGTCAATCTCACAAAGAAAACTGGTTAAGAAGAACAAGTGACAGAAAAATACATAGAAAACAATGCCTTTTATATTGTTTAGTGACACATACATATGTGATGAATTAGAAAGGAAAGCTAGGGAACAGTAGACACTAAAATTCAGATTAGTCGTTACCTCTGGGTAGGAACAGAGTGGGGATGCAATTGGAGGAGGAACACACAAAGGGCTTCAAAGGTTTCGTGATGTGCAGTTTCTTTTCTTTTTAAACTGACACATAATTGTACATATTTATGGGGTACAGTATGATGTTTCAATATATGTATACACTGTGTAAAAATCAAATCAGGGTCTTCAGAACATATCATCTCATACATTTAACATTTCTTTGTAGTGAAACATTCAAAATCCTCTCTTGTAGTTATCTTGAAATATACAGTACAACACTGTTAACCACAGTCACCCTACTGTACAACAGAACACCAGAACTTATTCCTCCTCTCTAACTGTAACTCTGTACCAGTTGACCAGTTTCTCCTTACCTCCCAACTCTTCTCAGCCTCTGGCAACCACTACTCTACTGTCATAGCTATGAGATCAACTTCTTTACACTTCACATATGAGTGAGATCATGCAGTGTTTGTCCTCCTGTGCCTGGCTTTCTTATTTCATTTAACTGTCTCCAGATTCTTCCATGTTGCTGCAAATGACACATTTCATTCTTTTAATGGCTGAATAATATTCCGTTGTGTGTGTGTATATATATATATCACATTCTCTTTATACATCCATACACTGATGGACACTTAGGTTGATTCTATGTCTTGGCTATTGTGAATTATGCTGTAATAAACATGGGAGTGAAGATATCTCTATCACAGATTTCATTTCCTTTAGATATATACCCAGTAGTGGGATTGCTGGGTCATATAGTAGTTTTATTTTTAGTTTTCTGAGGAACTTCCATACTGTTTTCCACAATGGCTGTACTAATTTACATTACCACCAACAGTGTACAAGAGTTCCCCCTTTCTCCACATCCATGCCTGCATTTGTTATTTTTTTGTCTTTGATACCACCCATTCTAATTTGGGTGAAGTAATATATCACTGTGGTTTTTATTTGCATTTCCCTTATTAGTGATGCTGAGTATTTTTTCACATACCCACTGGCCATTTGTATGTCTTCTCTAGAGAACTATCTATTCAGATATTTTGCCCATTTTCTGTTGGATTATTTATTTATTTTGCCATTGAGAATATTCCTTATATATTCTGAATATTAACCCCTATTCAGATGCATACTTTGCAATAGATTCTCCCATTCTGTAAACTGTCTATTCACTCTTTGACTGTTGCCTTTGCTGTGCAGAAGCTTTTTAGTTTTGTATAATCCCATTTATCTATATTTGCTATTGCTGCCTATGTTTTTGGGGTCTTATCCAAAAAATTCTTGCTCAGACCGATGTCATGAAGCATTTCTCCCATGTTTTCTTCTAGTAGTTTTATTGTTTCAGGTCTTACTTTTAAGTCTTTAATTCATTTTGAGTTTATTTTTGTATAGGTAACATTCTATTTCTTAGGCTGCATGGTGAGTAGGCGAGTGTTCCTGCTCACCAAACTTTACATGTATTGTATTTATGTTCTTTTGCGCATATGGAATATTGGTTTTTAAAAAGTTTCATACATCTTAACACTGTTTTTATGAAAACCAGAAAGATGGCAAGCCTCTGAAAGTATAAAACCTTTTATGATTATGCTGAGTGCTGATATCCTCTGTAGACAGCTTGGTCTCACCAGTTGTCTCTGTTGACTCTGTGTTAGTTTGTCAGTTTCCACCTACGCTATGCCTTACTGCTTCACCATTTTATCTCTAGGTAATCTAATTCAATTAGAGCATCAATATCACAGACTATCACAAAATCATTACTGATATGCTTTCAAGCTCTTTGGGGAAAAACGGCTGGGATCAGCACTCAGAATTCCTTTTCTGCAGACACATTTACAAATGGATTTGTTAAACAGATTATTTCTGTCTCTAACGTATTTTCTAAGTTGGTAATATCTAGTAATATCATCCTTTGGCCCTCTGGAATCTTGAGGTGGTCTAAAATGCTGCTACATTAAAGAATGTTGTGGCTGGGCGTGGTGGCTTACATCTACAATCCCAGCACTTTGGGAGGTCAAGGTGGGAGGATTATTTGAGGCCAGGAATTTGAGAACACCCTGGGCAACAAAGGAAGACCCCATCTCCACAAAAAATACAAGACATGGTGGCACATGCCTGAAGTCCCAGCTACTCAGGAGGCTGAGGCAGGAAGATCACTTGATCCTCGCCTGGGCAACAGAGTGAGACTCTGTCTCAAAAACAAACAAACAAAACCAGAATTTTGTCTTTTTAAGAAGGAATTCTTACAAAAGTCTTATGGCATAAAAAAGAAGGAGATATATATATATATATATATATATATATATATATATATATATATATGCTCATGAATAGCATACCATTGTTTCTACTTTGATCTCAATGTAATTATTCATTAATGTTTATTAGTCAAAGTATGGATCTACAAAAGGAGCCCAACAGAGACACATACAGACACACTCCACACACTCACACATATGTATATATATCCATGATATATATGCATATGGATATGTGTATATCAGTGAAATCTACCCCAAGTCCTAAATTTCCTTTCAAGAAACAGCTTTTACTAGAAATCAACTAGCAATTTGATAATCAACTCTACTATCTAATTCATAAGGCAAAACATCAAAAGGCCAGGCATGGTGGCTCATACCTGTAATCCCAGCACTTTGGGAAGCCAAGGTGGGTAGATCAGGAAGTCAAGAGTTCAAGACCAGCCTGGCCAACATAGTGAAACCCCATTTCTACTAAAAATACAAAAATTAGCTGGGCATGGTGGTGGGCACCTGTAGTCCCAGCTACTCAGGAGGCTGAGGCAGGAGATTCACTTGAATCCGGGAGGCAGAAGTTGCAGTGGGCTGAGACCATGTCACTGCACTCCAGCCTGGGCGACAGAGCAAGGCTCCATCTCAAAAAACAAACAAACAAACAATCAAAAACCAAAAAACCAACATCAAAAGAATACCACCTCTCTTAATTCTTTTTTTTTTTTTTTTTTTTTTAAATAAAGACAGGGTCTCGCTATGTGGCCCAGACTCCTGGGCTCAAGCAATCCTCCCACCTTGGCCTCTCAAAGTTCTAGGACTACAGGCATGAACTACCGTGTCTGGCCTTCTCTTAATTCTGATTCCTACTTTTTGCTAATAAGTCAAATTAACAGTATAATGACCAAATGATGCTGACACCTGGAAGAAGAAAAGAACCTAAAGCACAAGCCCAGTGGATTTACCTTCTGTAAATCACCAAGATGAGACCATCATTCTAGCACTGTCCCACTTCTTAATATCCAAATCAGTACTTCAAACTGACCTGACCTGACAACCAGAGATTCAGAATGTGAGTTTCATAAGGGAAGGAACGGTTTTGTTTTGTTTTGTTTTCCTGCAGCTGTATTCCCATTGCCAAGGAACAATGCCTAGCACATGGTAGGCGCTCAATAAATATTTGCTGAGTAAATGAATCAAAGCTAGAAAACGATGCCTATGTAAGGTTGTGGTGCTTAACCTTCCTTAACATAGTTCCTTACCAAAGCTAAGAAAATCTAAAAGTTACTGAATAAAGCAGAAAAAAATTGCTTTATCAGTGGAAGTTTTCTTAGAAAAGTAAAATATGATCAATCTCTGGGTTTGACCTAAACATTAAAAAGAAAATAAATATGCCCATGGTAGAAGAGTTGCTATCTAAGCACTACCCACACTTTGTTTCTCAACTTCTCCCCTAAAAGTCTGCCCCACATGCAGAAAGTTTGGTCACTCATGGTAGACTAAACTATTTTTTGATGGAGAAAACATTTTGGGGGGCAAAAGTGAGAAGAGTGTAGATAACAGTGTAGCTTTTAAAGACTATAAAAGGTTATCGTTTTTGTATGTTTTGTTTGTTTTTGAGATAGAGTCTCACTCTATTGCCCAGGCTGGAGTGCAGTGGCATGGTCTCGACTCACTGCAACCTCCGCCTCCCAGGTTCAAGCGATTCTCCTGCTCAGCCTCCCCAGCAGCTGGGACTACAGAGGCATGCCACCACACCCGGCTAATTTTTTTTACTTTTAGTAGAGATGGGGTTTCACCATGTTGGCCAGGCTGGTGTCAAACTCGTGACCTCAAGTGATTCACCTGCCTCGGCCTCCCAAAGTGCTAAGATCACAGGTGTCAGCCACCGCGCCTGACCCTTAAAGACTATAAAAGGTCTTTTATGCCCAAGGGGGAGAAATGTCTGATTTAGTCACACTTACAATAGTTGTGACAGATGTTTGTCCCATTGTCACCATTGGTTTACTAATATACATAAGCCACATCCTCCATTTCAGCAGGGAATAATTTTGTTATGAATTTTTCTTTCTAGAAACACAAACCTCAGCCTACCTAGTTGGACTGCCTTAAACAATTACTCAATGGTTTGAATAAGTTCTGTGGTCTTTTTCACTGGGAAAGATTAGAGAGTGATTCTATATCTGAATGCAGCACACAGAAGGTTTCATACTGTTTTTCTTCCCAGAGGGACTGGGCCACTCCCCATTTTGAATGTTCATTATCATCTTTCATATGCGTCTGATAAATTTATTAAAAACACCATCTGGATGGGACTCAGCTTTCTGCTGTATTTCTAGTCTTCTAGTTTCCTCCCTTGTCCCACTGGAATTTCTGCCCCAATTTGTGTCACTTTGTTTACAAAATCATGCTGCCAAAACCCAGTGTCTTGCGTCTGTCACTTTCTGGTGTTCCTTTGCCATCCTTCACCTATATCCCTATTACAACAGCCTGTGCTAGGAGCAAAAGGCAAAGGGGAACCGCCTGGACAGAAATTACTTTTCCCCCTCTGTACACATAGCAATTCTGCTCAGACAAATTTAATTTGCTGCTTCTGAATGCAAAAGTTGCATGTTAACAAAGTGTATACATTTTGCAAAGTGTATGAATATTGGAATGATTCAGACTGCAGGGAACTGCAGAAAAAGTGATCTGAAAACAATTTTACTGCTCTCTGTTCTTACATAGCACCAGGGGTGGCCAACGACTTGCCAGTAAATTTAATTCAGGAGTAATAAATTTTTTAAAAGGCAGTATTACTTCAGTAGGACATGACCTGAGGGCCACCTGTACCAGCTATATTTAAAGATAAGACTGATATGTTATTTAACTGTCTCCAGAGATCACCTTTGAGAGGTGGGGAAAAAAGCCCACTCGAAGCAGATTTTGTAAAAGGAAATAACACTTAGCAGTTACAGAGTACTGTCATCTTCAACAACTGTGCTCTGTTGGGCTTTATTCAATGTTTCCCTGGCTGTTTTCACTACAAAATTGTTTTCTAACAGCACAGTGGTTCATGCTGCAAACGAATGGTTAATAATCTCAGAGTAGATGATTCTCTGTTGCCAAGATTTTCATAGAGATACAAAGCATTTCCTGTTTAAGAAGATAACCATTAGCTTAAGCTCCTACATAGATATCCTCCCACAGACACTCCTTTTTTAAAAGGGGAAAACACACTAGTGGCCTAGCCCCAGGCCTACACAGGAGTTTGTTGCTGATCAGGCAAGCTTCTAACCCAACTGTAATCCAACCTTCTGTCAAATTATTCAAAAGGAAAAAATATCCACAGCTGTTCTGTCTTAACAGCTGTAAAAGAACAATAGCTAATTAGAGAACAAGCCCATCTTTCTTGGAAACCATCAAAAAGCTGTAAAAATGTACTCTACAACACAGGCACTTAAGTTACATTAATTCCTAGTTTTATCTATCCGGTTAAGAAAATCACTTTTCAATCATATATCACATTATCAAAGAAAAACCATGGGTTATATATGGCATATAATTTTTAAGCTTTTCCTTTCCCAAAGTTTCCCTCAGCTGCTTCTGAGAAGGCTGCTTCTGAACACACTTCCAGAAGATTCAGTCCTGACCACCTCTCCACACCCGTGGGTGAAGCCCATGGGTAGAAAACAGGCCATGCCTTTTGAAAACTGGAGCCCCTTTCCCCTAATTGATTTTTCCTTCTTTTTTTGCTTTCTATTTTGTCTGTTTAATTAGCACTAATCTCAGTATTCTAATCTTTCCTGTTCTAGCTCCAATTTTTACATTGCCAAGGTTGCCCAAATCACATCTTAAGATTATAAGGGCTCCGAAAATCATGCTGAGTCCATTTTACCCAGTGATAAGAAGAGGTTAACACCTCCCTAAACTTCAGATATGTTCCCCTCCACCTCTTGCCCCTCAAACACATGCAAATTTTAGGAAGCTATAGCTCTAAACACTTCAGAGGAAGTGGCCTGCTTTCTAGAAGATGAGAAATCAGAGATGGTTAGGTGAGGTGATGTGGCAACAGTAGATCTCAAATGTACAAGTTCACCAGGATCAGTGAATTTTCTCTCTCTCCTCACACTGAGGCCTTTGAATGAAAGCACATTCCAAAAATAACTGTATGGTTTACTCTCTTATGTGTAGTTTGACAATCCTGTAGTTTAAACGCTGGAGGTTTTAGCTGAGAAAATCAATTCAAAGGCCTTAAAGAATCAAGCATCAGATGTTAGCAGCAATAACCACTGCAGTGTATCAAAGAGGGATTCACTCTGAAGGTGAGGCCTTGAAATTGAGGACAGAGGCATTTCCAGGTATAAAGAAAAAAGATACCCCAAACATCCAATTCTGTGTTTGAACTAACAGGCAATATCTCTGTGGGTGATTTTTTTATTCTTTCCTCCGGACATAACTTGTCAGGGAAGAGACTTTATACCCGCACTGTAAACATACAAGTGATTTATACAAACACAGGAAAAGGAATAACCAACATACAAATAGTCACTTAAACTGGTTTTGCAAGTTTTCAAAACGATTTCTCAAAAAAATTAAGAAGTTTTAATATAAAGGGCATCTTTTTCTGTGAGTAGTATCGTAAGTTTCACATGAATTTATTTTTCCTTCTTCCTTAAAAGATGTTCAAATTGTTGCAGGATTCCTAGTTAAAATCAACAGAGTTTTGTTTTGTTTCTGTTTTTTTGAGGCGGCTCTCGTTCTGTCGCCCAGGCTGGAGTACAGTGGCATGATCACGGCTCACTGCAGCCTCGACCTCTCACAGCAATGAGGTGATGCTCCCACCTCAGCCTCTGGAGTAGCTGGGACTACAGGTACACGCCACCAAGCCTGGCTTTTTTTTTGTAGAGACAGGATTTTGCCATGTTGCCCAGGCTGGTCTCAAACTCCTGAGGTCAAGCATTTCTCTTGCCTCAGCCTCCCAAAGTGCTGGGATTACAGGCCTGAGCCACTGCGCCTGGGCCAAGTGAGTTATTTTTGTACCACACTACAAAATAAAGGGCCGTTTAAAGGGTCGTCGGGTCACAACAATTTCATGACTCAAATCAGAGATGTCACCACAGCTTGGGAAATATTTCTCATTCACATTGAACAGAGAACAAAGGATATGCAAAAGG
Organism: Macaca mulatta; assembly: GCF_049350105.2. Classification (NCBI taxonomy): domain Eukaryota; kingdom Metazoa; phylum Chordata; class Mammalia; order Primates; family Cercopithecidae; genus Macaca; species Macaca mulatta. The sequence goes on along the minus strand of NC_133409.1, from coordinate 143,911,532 downwards.
TTGTTAAAAATTCCACAAAAAGGCCAGGCACAGTAGCTTACACCTGTAATCCCAGCATTTTGGGAGGTTGAAGTGAGTGGATCACCTGAGGTCAGGAGTTTGAGACCAGCCTGGCCAAAATGGTGAAACCCCGTCTCTACTAAAAATACGAAAATTAGCTGGTCATGGTAGTAGGTGCCTATAATCCCAGCTACTTGGAAGGCTGAGTCAGGAGAATCACTTGAACCCAGAGGTGGAGGCTGCAGTGAGCCGAGATCATACCACTGCACTCCAGCCTGGTGACGGAGTGAGATTCCATCTCCAAAACAAACAAACAAACAAACAAACAAAACAAAACAAAACACACACACACACACACACACACACAACCCACAAAGAAGTGGTGGTTTATTTAATACCATTTTTTTTTTTTTTTGAGATGGAATCTCTCTCTGTTGCCAGGCTGGAGTGCAGTGATGTGATCTCGGCTCACTGCAACCTCTGACTCCCTGGTTCAAGTGATTCTCCTGCCTCAGCCTCCCAAGTAGCTGGGATTACAGGTGCCTGCCACTACGCCCAGCTAATTTTTAGTAGAGACGGGGTTTCACCATGTTAGCCAGGATGGTCTCAATCTCCTGACCACCTTGGCCTCCCAAAGTGCTGGGATTACAGGCATGAACCACTGTGCCCAGCCTATTTAATAATTTTTTAAAAACGATCCTTTAATAAAGAATAAAGTAGTAGCCTTTCTTTTTTTTTTTTTAAGCTAGTGGCTGTATCTGGTTCAAACATTAACATTTCTTTAAAACACATCAATAACTATAAAATTTGATTTTTTTCTAAAAGTAGTACCAACAGTGAGATGTTTAACATTAAATGGAGCTGGGTATGTTACAGAGAAAATGTCCCCATCAGATCTGTGGCAAGTATGCTCCTACAATCCCACTTTGGCCGAATCTTCCTGCCAGAGCCTTTAGAGGCAGAGAGAAAAAGGTGAGACATTAACAGCAAATCAAGTATGTTTGTACCCTCACAAACCATCCTGGATTGAGAGAGAGCTGTGAGAAGCAAAGAATCTCTGCAGATCTCATGAAAGTAAGACTGGAATGTAGAAGAAACACACCAGGCGGGGAAGGGAGTACGAACTTCTGAATACTGCATTCAGAATTGAGACTCCTTAAACCACAAAGGGTGCCTGAGGGAACAACTTGTCCCACTGAGCACTCTCAGTTCTACCCTGCGGCACCAGTCCAGGCCTGTGGGTAAATTGGGCAAATCCCTGAGTGTGAAGGACGCCTCCTGAGCTGTGAACTTGGAGACCTGGGGCAGTTCGGCTTCAAAGGCAGCCAAAGTCTGCCAAGTCACCCGGAATGACCTTAATCAGACTTCTGAAGTAGTTATCAGAAAAAAAAAAAACTGGGAAAAATATACAATTTATAACTACCTTCTGGTAGGCCGGGCGTGGTGGCTCACGCCTGTAATCCCAGCACTTTGGGAGGCCGAGGCAGGCGGATCATGAGGTCAGGAGATCGAGACCATCCTGGCTAACACGTTGAAATCCCGTCTCTACTAAATATACAAAAAATTAGCCGGGCGAGGTGGCAGGCGCCTGTAGTCCCAGCTACTTGGGAGGCTGAGGCAGGAGAATGGCGTGAACCCAGGAGGTGGAGCTTGCAGTGAGCTGAGATCACACCACTGCACTCCAGCCTGGGCAACAGAGCGAGATTCCGTCTCAAAAGAAATAACAACAAAAATAACTACCTTCTGGGGGCCAAAATTAATCTAGATTGAGGAAACAAAATCATGCTATGTTTTTCAGTAGACTTACTGAATGTGTGATGAAAAAGTACAATAAAAGGTAATTTTAAAAGAGCCTTTTACTATTGTCTTAATTTCTTTTAATGATTTACTTTGTGTCACAAACAATCCAATTATACCCTTCTAGTTCTTTTGTTTTTTTGTTTTTTTTTTTTTTTTTTTTTTTTTTTGAGACGAAGTCTCACTCTGTCGCCCCAGGCTGGAGTGCAGTGGTGCGATCTTGACTCACTGCAACCTCCCCCTGGGTTCAAGCAGTTCTCCTGCCTCAGCCTCCTGAGTAGCTGAGTTCACACGCAGGCGCCACTTCGCCTGGCTAATTTTTTTTGTATTTTTAGTAGAGATGGGGTTTCACCATGTTGGCCAGGCTGGTCTGGAACTCCTGACCTCAGGTGATCTGCTCACCTCAGCCTCCCGAAGTGCTGACTGCTATATCATATGGTAGTTCTATTTTTAGTTTTTTGAGGAACCTCCAAACTGTTTTCCACAGTGGTTGTACTAATTTATATTCCCACCAACAGTGTACAAGGGTTCCCTTTTCCCCACATCTTTGTCAACATTTGTAATTGTCTGTCTTTTGGATAAAAGCCATTTTAACTGGGGTGACATGATATCCTATTGTAGTTTTGGTATGCATTTTTCTGAAGATCAATAATTTTGAGTACCTGAGCACCTTTTTCCCTCCCTCCCTCCCTCCTTTCCTTCTTTCCTTCTTTCTTTCTTTCTTTCCTTTCTTTCAGATGGAGTCTTACTCTGTCGCCCAGGCTGGAGTGCAGTGGTGTGATCTCAGCTCGCTGCAACCTCCCAGGCTACAGTGCAGTGGTATGATCTTGGCTCACTGCAACCTCCACCTCCCAGGTTCAAGAGATTCTCCTGCCTCAGCTTCCCAAGTAGCTGGGACTACAGGCAAGTGCCACCACGCCCGGCTAATTTTTTACTTTTAGTAGAGAAAGGGTTTCACTATGTTGGCCAGGCTGGTCTCGAACTCCTGACTTCAGGTGATCCACCCGCCTTGGACTCTCAAAGTGCTGGGATTACAGGAGTGAGCCACTGTGCCCAACCAACCTGAGCACCTTTTCATATGCCTGTTTTCCATTTCTACGCCTTCTCTTGAAAAATGTCTATTCAGATATTTTGCTCATTTTTAATTGAATTATTTGATTGTTTTCCCTATAGAGTTGTTTGAGTTCCTTATATATTCTGGTTATTAATCCCTTGTCAGATAGGTACTTTTCAAATATTTTCTCCCATTCTGTGGAATGTTTCTTTGTTAATTGTTTCTTTTGCTATGTAGAAGCTTTTTAACTTGATGTGATCCCATCATCCATTTTTGCTTTGGTTGCCTGTGTTTGTGGGTTATTACTCAAGAAATCTTTACCCATTCCAATGGCCCGGGGAGTTCCTTCAACGTTTTCTTTTACTAGCTTTGTAGTTTGAGATAGTAAATTTATGTCTTTAATCATTTTGATTTGATATTTGTATATGGAGAAAGAGAGATAGGGGTCTAGTTTCATTCTTCTACATATGGATATCCAGTTTTCCCAGCATCATTTATTGAAGACTACCTTTTCTCCAGTATATATTCTTGACACCTTTGTTGAAAATGAGTTCATGTAGTTGTGTGGATTTATTTCTGGGTTCTCTATTCTGTTCTATCGGTCTATGTGTCTGTTTTTATAACAGTACCGTCCTGTTTTGGTTACCAAGGTTCTGTAGGATAATTTGAAGTCAGGTAATGAGATTCTTTCAGTTTTGTTCTTTCCGTTCAGGACAGCTTTGTCTATTCCAGCTCTTTTGTGGTTCCGTATAAATTTTAGGATGGTCTTTCTACTTCTGTGAACAATGTCATTGGTATTTTGATAGGGATTGCATTGAATGTGTAGACTGCTTTGGGCACTATGGACATTTTAACGATATTGATTCTTTCAATCCATGGACATGAAATATCTTTACTTTTTTTGTGTCCTCTTCAATTTCTTTCATCAATGTTTTATAGTTTTCATTGTAGACATCTTTCATTTCTTTGATCAATTCCTAAATATTTATTTGTAGCTATTGTAAATAAGATTACTTTCTTGATTTCTTTTTCAGATTGTTTAAGCATATAAAAATGTTACTGGTGATTTTCTATCTTACAACTTTACTGAATTGATCAGTTCTAAATTTTTTGGTGGAGTCTTTACATTTTTCCAAATATAGGATCGTGTCTTCAAACAAGGGTAATTTGGCTTCTTCATTTCCAAATTGGATGCTCTTTATTTCTTTCTCTTGTCTGATTGCTCTGGCTAGGACTTCCACTGCTATGTTAAAAGTCCTAAGTGGTGAAAGTGGGCATCCTTGTCATGTTCCTGATCTTAGAGGAAATGATTTCAGTTTTTCCCCATTCAGTATGATACTAGCTGTGGGACTGTTTTATATGGCTTTTATTATGTTGAGGTATGTTCTTTCTATACCCAGTTTCTTGAACTTTATCATAAAGGGATGTTGAATTTTATCAAATGCTTTTTCATCATCAATTGAAATAATTACATGGTTGTTGTTCTTTATTATTGATATGATGTATCACGTTGATTGATTTGCATATGTTGAACCATTCTTGCATCCTTGGGATAAATTCCACTTGATCATGATGAATTATCTTTTTTTTTTTTTTTTTTTTTTTTTTTTGAGATGGCGTCTCACTCTATCACCCAGGCTGGAGTGCAGTGGCGTCATCTTGGCTCACTGCAACCTCCGCCTCTTGGGTTCAAGTGATTCTCCTGCCTCAGCCTCCTGAGTAGCTGGGACTACAGGTACATACCCCCACATCTGGCTAATTTTTCTATTTTTAGTACAGATGGGGTTTCACCAGGCTGGTCTCGAATTCCTGACCTCAGGTGATCCTGAGGCCTGCCTTGGCCTCCCAAAGCACTGGGATTATAGGTATGAGCCACTGTGCCTGGTAAATTATCTTTTAATGTGATGTTGCTAGTATTTTGTATTTAAAACATTTATGCATTTCAAATACAAAATACTAACAACATCGCATTTGTTGTTTGTTAGTATTTTGTTGAGGATGCTTGCATCAGAGATATTGACCTGTAATTTTATTTTTTTTTATGTCTTTGTCTGGTTTTGATAACAGAGTAACATTGACCTTGTAGAATGAGTTTGGAAGTATTCTCTCCACCTTTATTTTTCAGAATAATATGAGTAGAATTAGTATTATTTCCTCTTTAAGTATTTGGTAAAATTCAGCAGTGAAGCCATAGGGTCCTGGGCTTTTCTTTATTTCTTTCTCTTTCTTTTCTTTCTCTTGGGAGACTTTATTACATCTTCAATCTTGTTACTTGTTATTGGTCTGTTCAGGTTTTGGATTTCTTCATGGTTCAGTCTTGGTAAGTTGTTAAGTGTCTAGGAATTTATCCATCTCTTCTAGGTTTTCCAATTTATTGGTATATATATGCTTATAGCAGCCTCTAATGATCCTTTAAATTTCTGCAGTATTGGTTGCAATGTCTTTGTATTCATCTCTGATTTTCTTTTTTTTTTTTTTTTGAGACGGAGTCTTGCTCTGTCGCCCAGGCTAGAGTGCAGTGGCACGATCTCGGCTCACTGCAAGCTCCGCCTCCCAGGTTCACGCCATTTTCCTGCCTCAGCCTCCCAAGTAGCTGGGACTACAGGCACCCGCAACCACACCCGGCTAATTTTTTGTATTTTTAGTGGAGACGGGGTTTCACCGTGTTAGCCTGGATGGTCTCGATCTCCTGACCTCATGATCTGCCCGCCTCAGCCTCCCAAAGTGCTGGGATTACAGGCGAGAGCCACAGCGCCAGGCCTCGGATTCTCTTTATTGGGGTCCTCTGTTTTCCTAAGTTAGACTGGCTTGTCAATTTTATTTTTCAAAAAAACACAACTTTTTGTTTCGTTGATCTTTTGTATTGTTTTCTTCATTTCAATTTCATTTACTTCTGCTCTGATCTTTATTCTCTCTTCTACTAACTTTAGATTTGGTTTGCTCTTGCTTTTCTAGTTCTTTAAGATAAATAATTAGGTTGTTTATTTGAAGTTTTTCTTCTTTTTTTTTTGATGCAGGCACTTATAGCTATAGACTTCTCTTTTAGTACTGCTTTTGCTGTATCCCCCAGGTGTGTTTTTCTTTTCTTTTCTTTTCTTTTTTTTTTTTAAATCCCACAGGTTTTGGTATGTTGTGTTTCCATTATCATTTGTTTCAAAAATATTTTTGATTTCCTTCTTAATCTCTTCCTTGACCCACTGGTCATTCAGAAGCATACTGTTTAATTTGCATGTGTTTGGATAGTTTCCAAAATTTCTCTTGTTATTGATTTCTAGTTTTATTCCATTGTGGTCAGAGAAGATATTTGATATTATTTCATTTTTTTAAAAAGTTTTGAGACTTGTTTTGCGGCCTAAGATATGGTCTGTCCTTTAGAATAATCCATGTGTTGAGCAAAAGAATGTGTATTCTGCAGCTGTTGGATGAAATGTTCTGTAAATATCTATTAGGTCCATTTGGTCTATAGCACAGAGTAAGTCTGATGTTTCTTTATTGATTTTCTGTCTAAATGATAGGTCCAATGCTGAAAGTGGTATGCTGAAGTCTCTAGCTATTATTGTATTAGAGTCTATCTCTCTCTTTAGCTCTAATAATATTTGCTTTATATATCAGGGTGCTCCAGTGTTGGGTGCGTATATATTTATAATTGTCATATCCTCTTACTGAGTTGACCCCTTTATCACTATATATGACCTTATTTGTCTCTTTTTATAGTTTTTGTCTTGAAATCTATTTTGTCTGATAAAAGTATAGCTACCCCTGTTCTTTTTTGGTTTCCACTCGCATGGAATGTCTTTTTGCATCACTTTAGTTTCAGTCTGTGTGTTTCCTTATAGGTGAGGTGTGTTATTGGTGGACAACAGATTGTTGGGTCTTGCCTTTTTATCCATTCACCCACTCTATGTCCTTTGGAAAGTTTAGTCCATTTATATACAATGTTATTACTGATGAGGAATGACTTACTCCTGCCATTTTCTTATTTGTTTCCTGGTTGTTCTGTGGTCTTCTCTTGCTTTCCGTCGTCTTCTTAGTGACGGTGATTTTTTTCTGGTGCTATGCTTTAATTTCTTGCTCTTTATTTTTTGTATCTATTGTATGTTTTTAGATTTGAGGTTACCATGAGACTTGCAGGAAATATGACCCATTATTTTAAACTGTTGACAACACTGATTACATAAACAAGAAAAAAGAAAACTAATAAAAATTCTATAATTTAACTTCATCTCCCCACTTTTTAACTTTCTGTGGTTTCTATTTATATATTATTGTATTGTATATGTCTTCAAAAGTTGTTGAAGTTATTTTAATCAGTTCATCTTTTCATCTTTCTACTTAAGATATGAGTGGTTTATATACTACAATTTCAGTCTTAAAATATTCTTTTTCTGTGTACTTATTATTGAGTTTTGTACCTTTAGATGATTTCTTATTGCTCATTAACATCCTTTGCTTTTGGAGCAAAGAAATCCCTTTAGCATTTCTTATAGGACAGGTCTGGTGTCAATGAAATCCCTCACCTTTTGTTTGTCTGTCAAAGTATTTATTTCTCCTTCATGCTTAAAGGATATTTTTTCTGGATATACTATTCTAGGATAAAAGGTTTTTCCTTCAGCACTTAATTTTTAATTTTTTTTTTGAGTTGGAATCTCGCTCTGTTGCTAGGCTGGAGTGCAATGGCATGATCTTGGCTCACTGAAACCTCCGTCTCCCGGGTTCAAGTGATTCTCCTGCCTCAGCCTCCTGAGTAGCTGGGATTACAGGTGTGCACCACCATGCTCAGCTCATTTTTGGTATTTTTAGTAGAGACAAGGTTTTACCATGTTAGCCAGGCTGGTCTCGAACTCCTGTCCTCGTGATCTGCCCACCTCAGCCTCCCAAAGTGCTGGGATTACAGGTGTGAGCCACTGTGGCTGGCCTTCCTTCAACACTTTAAATATGTCATGCCACTCTCTTCTGGCCTGTAGGCTTGCACTGAAAAGTCTGATGCCAGACATATTGAGCTCTATTGTATGTGATTTGTTTCTTTTCTCCTGCTGCTTTTAGGATCCTTTCTTTATCCTTAACCTTTGGGAATTTGATTATTAAATGCCTTGAGGCAATTTTCTTTGGGTTAAATCTGCTTAGTGTTCTAAACCTTCTTGTACTTGAATATTGATATTTTTCTCTGAGTTTGGGAAGTTCTGTATTATTATCTCTTTGAACTGACTTTTTACCCCTATCTCTACCTCCTTTTTAAGGCCAATAACTCTTAGATTTGCCCTTCTGAGGCTATCTTCTAGATCTTGTAAGCATTCTTTATTCTTTCTTATCCTGTTTTCTTTTGTCTTCTCTGACTGTGTAATTTCAAATAGCCTGTCTTCTAGCTCAGGCTTTTCTTTCTTCTGCTTGATCAATTCTGCTAGTAAGAGACTCTAATGCATTCTTCAGTATGTCCATTGCATTTTTCAATCCAGAATTCTGCTTGCTTCTTTTTAATTATTTTCTTTGTTAAATATATCTGATAGGATTCTGAATTCCTTCTCTGTGTTATCTTGAATATCTTTGAGTTTCCTCAAAATAGCTTTTTTTTTTTTTTGAGACAGAGTCTTGCTGTGTTGCCCAGGCTAGAGTGTAGTGGTGCAACCTCGGCTCACTGCAACTTCCATCTCCTGGGTTCAAGCAATTCTCCTGCCTCAGTCTCCTGAGTAGCTGGGATTACAGGCACTCGCCACCACCCCTGGCTAATTTGTGTATTTTTAGTAGAGACAGGGTTTCACCATGTTGGCCAGGCTGACCTTGAGCTCCTGACCTTGGGTGATCCACCCGCCTCAGCCTCCTAAAGTGCTGGGATTACAGGCGTGAGCCACTGTGCCCAGCCAAAACAGCTATTTTGAATTCTCTGTTTGAAAGGTCAAATATCTGCCGGGCGTGGTGGCTCAAGCCTGTAATCCCAGCACTTTGGGAGGCCGAGACGGGCGGATCACGAGGTCAGGAGATTGAGACCATCCTGGTTAACACAGTGAAACCCCATCTCTACTAAAAAACACAAAAAACTAGCCGGGCGTAGTGGTGGGCGCCTGTAGTCCCAGCTACTCAGGAGGCTGAGGCAGGAGAATGGCGTAAACCTGGGAGGCGGAGCTTGCAGTGAGCTGAGATCTGGCCACTGCACTCCAGCCTGGGTGACAGAGCGAGACTCCGTCTCAAAAAAAAAAAAAAGAAAGGTCAAATATCTCTGTCTCTCCAGGATTGGCCCCTGGTGCCTTATTTAATTCGTTTGATGAGGTTGTTTTCCTGAATGGTCTTGATACTTGTAGATATTTGTCAGTGTCTGAGCATTGAAGAGTTAGGTATTTTGTTTGTACCCACCCTTCTTGGGAAGGTTTTCTAGGTATTCTAAGGGACTTAGGTGTTTGATCTAAGTTTTTGGTCACTACAGCCATATCTACACTGGGGCACCCCTGGCCCAATAATGCTGTAGTTCTTATAGACTCATAGAGGTACTGACTTGGTTGTGGGTAAGATCCAGAAGAATTCTCTGGATTGCCAGACAGAGACTCTTGTTCTTTTCCCTTACTTTCTCTCAAACAAATGTAGTCTCTCTCTCCCTCTCTGCTTTGTACTGGGGGAAGAGTGACACAAACATACCTGTGGCCACCACTATTGGGGGTGTGCTAGGTCAGACCTGAAGCCAGCACAGCACTGGATCTTGCCCAAGGACCACTGTAACCACTACCTAGCTACCACCTATGTTTGCTCAAGGCCCTAGGGCTCTACAACCAGCAGGTAGTGAAGCCAGCCAGTCATGTGTCCTTAACTTCAGGGCGGTGAGCTCCCCCAGGCCCTGCAGGTCCAGAGATGCTGCGTAGCGGCCAGGGCCTGGAATCAGAAACCTTAGAAATCTACCCGGTGCTCTATTCTACTGTGACTAAGCTGGCAGTGAAACCACAGACAAAGTGCTTCCCACCCCTAGCCCCATGCAGAGGGGTCTCTCCTCATGTCCACTACCACCACAAGCCCACAGGGAGTACTGCCAGGGCACCACTGATGTTCACTTCCGGCCCAAGGGCTCTTCAGTCAGTTTGTGGTGAATGCTGCCAGGCCTGGCATTCACCCTTAATGGCCGTAGGCTCCCCTCTGGACCAGAGGAGGTCCAGAAATGTTGTCCAAGAGCCAAGACCTGGAATTGGGGACCTAAGGAGCCCACTTGGTGCTCTTCCTCACTGTGGCCAAGCTGGTACCTAAGCTGCAAGATATTGCTCTACTTATAAAATAAAGATAATAATCCCTTTATTATTCCGTCTCCTTTTCTTTTTCTTTTTTTAAATTACTATTATTATACTTTAAGTTCCACGGTACATGTGCACAACGTGCAGGTTTGTTACATATGTATACTCTTCTCAAGCAGTAGGAGCCTCTCCTCACATCCACCACAGCTGTGAATATGCGGGGTCACACCCAAAGCCAGCATGTCTTAGAGTCTCACTCAAGGCTCACAGTGTGTACTACCTGGTCACCACTGCTCATTATTCAGAGCCCAAGGGCACTGTAGTCAACAAGTGATGAATCCTGCCAGGACTGGGTCCTTCCCGTCAGGGCAGCAGGTTCCCTTCTGGCCCAGGGCGTGTCTAGAAATGTCATCTGGGAGCTAGGGCCTGGAATGGAGGCCTCATGACTCTGCCCAGTGTCCTATTTTACTGTGGCTGCACTGGTATTCAAGGTGCAAAACAAAGTCCTCTTTACTCTTCCCTCTCCTCTCCTCAAGCAGAAGAAAAGGGTCACTTGCATTGCTGTGAGCTGTGCTGCCTGGGGTTGGGAGAGGGATGGTGCAAACATTCCCTTAGCCGCCCTGGTTGGTGTCTCACTAGGTTGCATACTCCCCAAGTCACTGGCTCTTAGCCCAGCACAGCACAGCACTAGGACTTGCCCAGGAGTTACAGTCCTTGTGGCCTAGACTGCCTTTCAAGTTTATTTAGAATCCCAGAGCACTGTAGCCTATGGTGGTGAGCATGCTGAAACTCAAGTTCTGACTGCTGGGATGGGAGATTTCCCTCTGGCAAGGGCTTGTCTAAATGCTCCTTCCATGGGCATTGGCTGTGTTTTGCCCAGTGTTGGCAGCACTGAGTTCCAATGCAAAGCCCCACAATCGCAGCACTATCCCCCTCCCCCAAAATGCACAGATTCTCTCTCCACGCCATGTGGCTACTAGGGGAGAGGTGGCATCAGCAATTCAAGGCTGTCATTCCTATCCTTTCCTGTGCCTCTTTCAGTGAGATTGAGTTAACCAGGTACTGTGACCACTCACCTGATTTTTCATTCTTATTAAAGTGCTTTTTTGGTAGATACTTGTCAAATTTGGTGTTCCTATGGGGAAGATGACCAGTGGAGGCTTCTATTTGGCCATCTTACTCCGCCTCCTTCTCAATACAAGTATTTTTAAATGACACTTTACTACATTTTCGTATCTGCCTTTTAAGGAATATCTTATTTCTACATTTTAACTCTCTTTCCATTATATCTACATATTAATTATGTGGGAGGAAAACAGTTGCTCTTCCCTTCCCAGCTTCTGCTTGAAAGTCCACTGGACACGGCAATAGACTAGAAAGCAGGCATTCAGAGAACGAACCTCAGTTCTGTAAACAGCTTCCTAGAACATCAAGGAAGTCATTTAACCATTCTGTGAGTCTGTTTTAATACCTATAAAGATAGTAGTCCCTTCTTCCCCCTATCTTTTTATGAATATTGACAGAATAAGTTAGATAACGTTTACAAAAGAATTTTGAGAGTTTCAGAGAAGCATAAGACCTAGGCTTGGCACTTCCCCAGACACAGAAAGCCAGATTTTTTCCCCATGTGGAATGGGTAGGTGGGACTATTTCATAAATCTGGGTATTACACAAGATGGGAGACAAGCCGTCTTAAAGGATAAGAGGCAAAGGAAGAACCAATAACAATTCTACTGACCTGCAAAAAACTATGAGCACCTGCTAGTGTAATATGCAGCTGGCAGTTTCAGAATAACTGAGAAAGCAGTTCCTTCTGGTCGATATTTGCTGGGGACAGCAATTTCTGACCTACTGAATCAGATCAAGATCATCTGAGTCATCTGACCAAAGTCGCCTCTTTGTGCTAACAGTACAGTGGCTAGGGTAGGTCTCTTTTCATTAAACAAAGGGGTCTTCCCACAGTCTGCCTTTTACGATTGTCACTGCTTTAAGGTTTCAAGAGCTATCACAAAAGAATGAGCAAATCAAAATATAGTAAATGAAGCACAGACGCAAACGGGCTTATAATTTATCAGTGAGACAGACAGTGACATGGCCATGTGGCTGCTCCATTCTTCCTGGGGAAAGGCAGGAGGGAGAAGAGGGAGAGAGGAGAGAAAGAAGGAAAGGTTCCCTACAGTATTTAGATGGTCTTCAAATGTTCGTAATTTCCTCAGGGTGTGCTTGTTGCCAAGTTGACAGATGTTGTAGGAAAAACCTGTACTATTCTGAAGAAAGGCTAACCTTTCAAGAGAGGAAGAGGGGGAGGGAAGCAGCCCATCCATTCGGCGAAGGGATGACATTAAACCGGACAGCAAACCACCCTTAACATGCTGGATCTTTGAAAGGCTGTGTGATAACACTGCCAAAGAAAACTGTTCTGGGAGAAATCTCATTTCACTGTCGTTTTCCTTGTCATGAGTTTAAATTTGTTTTTAACACTAAATATTAGAACTCCTTAGACAAGTAAATGATGATGATTATTATTTTTCATACCACCATGACTTCAAGTGATAAGCTGCACAACACTCCTCTAAGGGAAGCCATGGGTATGCCACATTACACTTTCTCCTGTCTGCCTACTTTCTTTTTCATTCATTCTTTCTTGTTGTTTTACACACACACACACACACACACACACAAAACAAACAAACAAACAAACAAAAAAAACTACGCACCACACATATTTCCATACATATAAAGAAAAACAGTTTTTTTTCCAAGCAGTCACTGTCAATTCTTTCATCCCAGTTTTCCTACTGGGTGCAAACTTACATTGCTCTTCTCCTTGCTCAGTCTTTGACATTTCCTAAAAAGAGCCTTCTAGCAAAGGATTGAGAATGCTGAGTATTAGTATATGAGACAAAATGGTAGTTTTGCCAAGCCCTAGCCCTTTTCCACCAAATGAGAAGGAAGAAAGCACATTAAGGCTTCCTTGTTTAGGATCCTCAGCCTGTAAGTCAGTCAGCGCAGCAAAATCAGCATTCTGGCTGATGAGGAAGGAGAAGAGACAGCCAAGCTGTACCCCTTCTCACTGTACATTGCCTTGGTCCTCTTCCTGGGGAGGACTGCATCTCCAAGATATTCTTCTGTTATTTCCAACTCTAAACCTCCCGCTTAAAAATCCACATGCTCTTGCTCACTAATGTGACTATTAGTCATTTTTTCCTGTGCCATAGTTACACCTAATGTTTTTGTCAGCTGTGACTTACCTAATGCATTCTTGTGGAAGGCAGATTAACTAACCTACCCCTTTAAAGATTAACAGCAACGTGCCATAAGGAAAATTATACCTCCAGCATGAAAATCTGCAATTGGGGAACTATTTTACAGCATCGCATTCATTTATATCAATTATCTTGTTTATCAAAGACAATGAAACACCAACGGGTAGTAAAAGGTACAGAGGGTACAGTGAGGAATAATTAGGTCTTACCCGCCCAGAGGCCAATAGCCATTTACCTCTCCATTTTGGGACATGACGTTTACAGCGTCTGTTTTATAACTCACTTCACATTAACTTTGAAATGTCAAAAACAGGCAGTTAATTGTTTATTATACAAAATGTCACAAATGTAAAGCACTGAGATTTAAAATTATTATAACTGATTTGCCACAAGAAATACTGCCTTTTAGCTTTCATAGCTTGTTTGTCAGTCTTTGGATCTCAGCTTAACTACATAATGTAGCCTGTGTGTGCCAGACAGTTACTGTCTGATAAATAATCTTTTCTTCATGTACTATATCCTCAAGACAATTGAAAAATAAAAATAACGTGATATGAAAATTACTAATATAGTTTAAAGTAATACGTACTCAGAAGAATGGGAGATGTCTGAATAGTAACGTCATGTGTTCTGATTTCATTCTAGCTGAGACTGAGATTCAGAGAATCATGACAAAAAGCTTATCGAAGTAGTTTAACAAGAATGGGTGTGCACTGCCCAAGTTCTCCAAAGCTGCTACGGGTCTACAATAACATTATGTATCTACTCTAAAATCTTTGGGTCATGAAATTACACAGCAGCATGATAATTTTTTCCCATCACCTGCCAAATTTACAGAGACCAAATCCCCTCCCTCTGCTACCCACTATTTCAATTTTGTAATTTTGCCAAACCTACCCTTTCTGGAAATCCCCTTGTCTTTAGGCTCAAAGAACTCAGTTTTCCTCTAGAGCCATAAAAATCAAACAGATGGGAAGAAAAAGGGTGCAGAGGGACACAAGGGATACAGTAGGAGTAAAACAAAGCAGTGTGTCTCCATGGGGAAGGAAAGAAGAGCCAAGAAGTCAGCTGGGTGGGGGTGAGTATGAGGTCAGGAAAGCTCCTTAATATTCTATTAGATACAACGTATACATCATATGTTTTGTGGCAAAAATTTAGTAAAACAAATAAATGAGTGACAACAGGTATCAGTGGACTACTGAACTTCTGTTTACAGTTGTCAATTTGCATATGAGAGAAAACACACCATTTTCTACTTATAGTAGGTTAACTCTCTCTCCTAGTATTGCTGAGGTCTTAGATATATGTTAATTTGCTTGGCTAATTCACACAACTGGTGAAGGCCTACTAAGAATCTCACAAGCATGTGATTCACCAAATCATAAAATGAATAGTGAAAAATAACTTTGTAAAGGAAAAAATAACTTTGTAAAGGCCAGGTGTGGTGGCTCACACCTGTAATTCCAGCACTTTAGGAGACCAAGGTGGGAGGCTGCTGGAGCCCAGGAGTTCAAGACCAGCCTGAGCAACATAAGGAGACTCTGTCTCTACATTTTTATTTTTCTTAAAATTACCCAGGTGTGGTAGCATGTGCCTATAGTCCCAGCTACTCAGAAGGCTGTGGGAGGATTGCTTGGGCCCAGGAAGTGGAGGCTGCAGTGAGCTTTGATCAGGCCACTGAACTCCAGCCTGGGTGACAACCTGTTTTGCGGTGCGGGGAAGGGAAGAAAGAACTTTGAGGAACATTTAGTTCAAGAAACAGATAATTTACATCTTGTTATACATTGGTCCAGAAAACAGAAAAAGAGGGAAAGCTGTTCAAGCCATTTTAATATAGCTTTGTTTATAAAAACAGCTTAGAGACAGGCCAAGAAAAGAAATTTATAGACCCATTTTATTTAAGGAAACAGATGCAAAAATTCTAAAATACGTATTAGCCAACCACAGCCAATAATTACTTACAGAAAATGTCATGTCTAGGTAGCAAGTGTCCTAGGAATGCAAGTATGGATCATCATTAGAACATCTATCATTTCAATGGATTAAAGAAAAAATGCTCAGTGATTTGAGCAAAACAGCGTTCTAGTAAGATTATTCTGACTGAAGTGCGGAGAAGGATGAGAAGGACCAGAGAAGATGCAGGGCCCGCTGAGTAGACAGACTATGGCAACGGGGAGAAGAGGTGATGGTAGCTTGCACTAGGGTAATAGCAGTAGTGGTGGTGAGAAACTGACCAGGAATCACAGCAGTGATATACTACTTTATGGCCTTCATAATGGCAAGGAGTACGTGGGAGGAAAAGGGCTCTTTTGTACTCCTGGCCCTGGGAGTATGAACTGGCAGGAAGACAATCTGGAAGTATGAAGCAAAATTAAATATGTGCATACTTTAGTACTCAGGCATCTCACTTTTGGATAAAGGTCCCAAAGAAACTATCACACAGGTGCAAAGGAGACAGACACAAGGAAATTCATTGCAGTCCTGTTTTTGAGAACAGGAAGCTGAAGACAACCTAGGTTTCCATCACCGGGGCAATCAATGAATGAAACGTGAGAAAAATAATGGTATCTACCTTGCAAGACTGTTGCAAGGGTTAAATGACTTTATGTAAATTGCTTAGAACAGTGATGACACACGGTAAGAACTATATAAATTTTCTAATAATACATTTATAATTATTATGATGGAATATTAAGTAACATTAAGACACATGATATATAAATTTTAAAACTGGGTGAGAAAGTATAAAAAAGAATAAGATCTATAATATAAAAACATTTCTGAAAATTAAAACACATATATAAAATTGCCCAATATTATAGATTTTTACAAGAATAGGTATATATTAAGGAAATAAACATACTAGAGATGGTATCATAAAGAGAAGGGAACAGAAGCAGGGTTCAAAGAAGAAAAAATATGAGTAAAAGAGAAGGTAAAAAAGAAGGACCACTAAGAATGGCATATACAATTAACACAGTTCTCTATACCTAATGGATACCTGTTTAAAAACAACAAAGAGACCGGGCGCGGTGGCTCACGCCTGTAATCCCAGCACTTTGGGAGGCCGAGGCGAGCGGATCACGAGGTCAGGAGATCGAGACCATCCTGGCTAAAATGGTGAAACCCTATCTCTACTAAAAATACAAAAAGTTAGCCGGGCGTGGTTGCGGGCACCTGTAGTCCCAGCTATTCGGGAGGTTGCGGCAGGAGAACGGGGTGAACCCGGGAGGCAGAGCTAGCAGTGAGCTGAGATCGTGCTACTGCACTCCAGCCTGGGCGACAGAGCGAGACTCTGTCTCAAAAAATAAAAAACAAAACAAAACGAAGAGCCCCAGCTCATTAGGTTAGTTTTTTTCATTTTATAGCTGAGAAATCTGAGGCTCAGAAAGATTGTCTTATTTATTACATAGTAAATCAGCTGCAGAGTGGAAACCAGGATTTGGGTTGATCTTCTGGTCCTCAGAACGCAACACATCATTCCACTTATTCATTCATTCAACACACACTGAGTATCAGGGTTCCAAACGCTGGGAATATAGCAGTGAACAAAACAGACAGTCTCTTCTATTATCAAACCATGTAAATAAATGTATAGTTACAAATGAAACTAAGTGCTCTGAAAGAAAAAAAACTCCACATCTATAAGCATCATACTAAGAAACTTTACCAAGACTAGGGGTAGGGGGTCAGGGAAGCCTTTTCTGAAGAAGTGACATTAATCTGAAATTTAAAGGTATAATAGAAGGTTATCTTAAATAAAGGGGGTGGGGTTTGACAAAGTGAGAGTAAGGATGAGGAGAGGGCGAGGGGCATTCCAGAGCAAAGAGCAAGCACAAAGACCCTGTGGTCAGAGAATGAATGGTGTATTTTTGGAATGGAAAGGCCTGTGTGGCTGGAATATAGAAAGCTAGATGAGAATTGGTACAAGATGAAGCAAATAAGTAGGCACCATACCATGCAGGGCCTTGAGCACCAGGGTGAAGAGTTTGAGCTTTCTCCTAAGGGCACTAGAAAGTCTCAGTGATTTTGCATAAGAGAGTGTCCTGATAAGGTAACACTGGCAGGAGGGTGGAGAACAGTGAAAAAGACTAGGCAGTGTCGACGTGAGACCAGTAAGTAGACAGAAATGACAACGGTGAGGAGAGGGGTGGTGGCTTGCACTAGGGTGGCAGTAGCAGTGGTGACAAGAAGGAACAGATTTGTCATTTGGAATACAGTATCAACATAAAAGTTATTTCTATAATTAGAAAATATATCTGATCATGTATATTTTACTTACGTTTCCACAGCTTACTGAGGTTTTATTGAGATGTGCTTCCAACTTTTTATAACGGGGATCTACTGAACATTAACTCCTCAAAGAATCACCGCAAAAAATAAGCTGTTGTTGCGGGTAGGGGTAGCTGCCTCCTCCTCTACTTTCCCCACAGCCGTGGGGCCTGCCTGTACTACTGACAGTTCTGAATTGAGAACTCAATCAATTCATGTTTGATATTTTACAGAATCATTTCCTGAGGATTCCAATTCAAACATTCTAGCAGCTTCTGCACTTTTACACCTTACTTGAGTCCCTCACATTTACACTCTGCTTTATTACCACTTTAGTTGATTTCATCACAGCTTCATGGAAAACAACTTCACCAAGGACCATTTCCTGTCATTACAGGGGCAGAATTGAAGCAATCCCCTGCTTGAGCACTAGGTAGTTTTTATGATAATTTTTACCACAGGTAATGTTGTGATTTTTAAGTATATTTCCCTCTTGTAGCACTGTACCAATTCCTGTCTTTAAAAAATCAGCATCCAATGCAGCTGTAAAAGAAACATCCCCATCTTCACAATATTAACGAGCCAATACATTTAAAGAGATTGCTGTGTCTCAGACTGGCTCACCCACCAGGCTTCCACTCCCATACACTCATTCCTTTTTATGCAAAACAGTGACAAGCCCAAGCCCTGTTATATTGGATTATGAGGCAGGAAGGGGCCAGCAGGTTTAGAGGCCCCTTCCCAAAACTGTACACAGCAGTCTGCCCCCATAGCCTCCAAATCCTAAAGGTTTCTTTTGGTTTGCAAAGCCCAGCCCCACATCACTATTTTAATAAATAAGTAATAGTGTAATGCCCCAAAGGCTGCCAAAATCTTTTCTTCCAGTGCCCTCTCCCATTTTAAACATCTTTCCTGAGACATAACTGACATATAATAAACTGCACATATTTTAACTGCGCAGTTTGAGTCCTGATATATGTAGACACTCATGAAACCATCAGCACAATCCAGATAATAAAGCTTTCCATCATCCCCTGCCCATTTGTAATTCCTCCCCCCAGTTTCAGAGATCTGTAGATCTGCTTTTGTTGTTACAGATTAGTTTCATTACTTAGAATTGTACACAAATAGAATCACACAGTACATACTTTTTCATTTGGTATCTAACATCTAGATTCTCAACTCTTGGTTTATTCAGCAGAATCATCAGGTGTATCACTACATTTCATGAAGAAATTACCCTATCTCATCCAGAAATAGGACTTTTCTTAGTTTAATGGCTGTATTTGGGAGCACATGGAGTGCTGAGGCACACCAGAAGGCACTGCTGCTGGCCCCGCTCATCCTGCCTTTTCCCGCACTTAGGATAGGCAATGTGGAAATAACTTTTTTTAAATTAACTTTTCTCTGATTATAAAAGTAACACATGTTCACTGAAAATATGTAATATTTTCATTCATAGAAAATATATAAATACAGGAAATGTAATAAAAGCCCAATAATCTCAGGTAATGCCATCATCTAGAAAACATGTGAACATTTTGATGTTCTTCCTTACATTTTTATGCACTATTATGGACTGAACTGTGTCCTCCCAGAATTCATATACTAAAGCTTCACCCCTAACTTAGAATGTGACTGTATTAGGAGACAGGGGCTTTAAACAGGCAATTAAGGTAAAATGAGGTCATAAGGGTAGGGCACTAATCCAGTATGACTGATGTCCTTATAAGAAGAGGAAGAAACACCACAGGCCACTCAGAGAGAGGAGGGGCTATGTGAGGGTACAGCAAGAAGGTGGCCATTTACATGCCAAGGAGAGAGGCCTTAGAAGAAACCAAACCTGGCAATACCTTGATCTTGATCTTGGACTTTCAGCCTCCAGAACTGTGAAAAAATATATTTCGGTCATTTAAGCCACCGTGTGTGTGTGTGTGTGTGTGTGTGTGTGTGTGTGTGTGTTTTATGGCTGTCCTAGCAAATTCATACATGCAATTAAAAATACATATATTTAGGGCCGGGCGTGGCGGTTCATGCCTATAATCCCGGCACTTCGGGAGGCTGAGGCAGGCGGATCACGAGGTCAGGAGATGGAGACCATCCTGGCTAACACAGTGAAGCCCCATCTCTACTAAAAATACAAAAAATTAGCTGGGCGTGGTGGTGGGCATCTGCAGTCCCAGCTACTTGGGAGGCTGAGGCAGGAGAATGGCGTGAACCTGGGAGGTGGAGCTTGCAGTGAGCCGAGATGGTGCCACTGCACTCCAGCCTGGGTGACAGAGTGAGACTTCATCTCAAAAACAAAACAAAATAAAACAAATCATATACTTAATTTAAAAATATTGGCATCAATCTGGCTATAAAGATGGCATCCTACTTCTATTTTATATTCTATTATGGTTATTTCCCTATATTATGAAATACATGAATATTCAGAAATTTTGATGTGTTGAGTGTGCCATAATTCATTTTGTTATGCCATATTATTAGACATTCATAATCTTCCTCTTTTGGGGTTATTATAAATAGCACTGTGCTGAACATTTATGTAGAAGAAACGCTGTTCCTGAATATTCTTTTAGGATGAATTATTAAAGGTCAAAGTAGTAGATCAAGGAGTATTTTAAAGACTTTTTTTTTTGAGACAGAGTCTGGCTATCACCCAGGCTGGAGTGCAGTGGCATGATCTCGGCTCACTGCAACCTCCGCCTCCTGGTTTCAAGAGACTCTCCCGCCTAAGCATTCAGAGTAGCTGGGATTACAGGGTCGTGCTACCACACTCAGCTAATTTTTGTATTTTTGGTAGAGATGGAATTTTGCCATGTTGGCCAGGCCAGTCTCGAACTCCTGACCTCAAGTGATCTGCCCGATTCAGCCTCCCAAAGTGCTAGGATTACAGGCCTGAGCCACTGCGCCTGGCCTAAAGACTCTTAACAGATATTGCCAAGTTGTCTTCTATAAACCATGTACTGGCCAGGTGCAGTGGCTCACACATGTAATCTTAATACTCTGGGAAGCTGAGGCAGGCAGATGTCTTGAGGTCAGGAGTTCGAGAACAGCCTGGCCAACATGGCAAAACTCCCTCTACTAAAAATACAAAAAATTAGCTGGGCGTGATGGCGGGTGCCTGTAATCCCAGTTACTTGAGAGGCTGAGGCGGGAGAATCGCTTGAACCTGGGAGGCTGAGGTTGCAGTGAGCTGAGATAGCGCCATTGCACTCAGCCTGGGCAACAAGAGCAAAACTCCATCTCAAAAAAAAGAAGATACTCAGTATTACTGAGACTGGTAAGAAATAGGCAGTCTCATATGCTGCCAAGACTTGGATGGTACATGTTTCTTTTTTTTCTTTTCTTTTTTTTTTTTTTTTTTTTTTTTTTTTTTTTTTTTTTTGAGACAGAGTTTGGCTCTGTCACCCAGGCTGGAGTGCAGTGGCACGATATTGGCTCACTGCAACCTGCGCCTCCTGGGTTCAAGCAATTCTCCCACCTCAGCCTCCTGAATAGCTGGCATTACAGGCGTGCCACCACACCTGGCTAATTTTTGCATTTTTAGTAGAGATGGGGTTTTGCCATGTTGGCCAGGATGGTCTCGAACTCCTGACCTCAGGTGATCCACCTGCCTCAGCCTCCCAAAGTGTTGCGATTACAGGTGTGAGCCACCGCGCCTGGTCAGTATTTTCATTTAAACTACCTTTGCCAACAGAATTTTAAAAATGAAACTTGAGCCAGGCACAGTGGTGTGCACCTATAGTGCCAGCTACTTGGGAGGCTGACGTGAGAATATCACTTAAGCCCAGGAGTTTGAGAACAGCCTGGGCAACACAGCAAGACCTTGTCTCATAAAAAATAAAATACCATCAAATTATTAGAGACGCCATCTCTAAAAAAAAAAAAAAAATTTAATGAAACTTGACAAGCCGATTTTCAAGTTCATTGGAAAAGAAAATTGGAAAGAATAGCTTAGAAAACTTAGAATAACTATGGATGTAGATTTGCAGCACTAGGGAGCAAAACAGATGACGAAGATGCTGTGATTTAAATGATACGATGCAAAAGCTAGAATAGACATACAAATCTATGATATATGTTATTTTAAATCAATGAAACAAAGAATAAAACAAGCAAGAAAGAATTTCAAGACAATTGGCAACAAAGTTTAGAAATAAAAGTTAAACCCCTACCTCAGACCAAACACAAAAGAAATGTTAAATGGAGTAAAAAGCTAAATGCTTACACACATATAACAATAACAAAAAAATAACAAATCGTTGACAACTACTGCAGAAGAACATGTTTTTATATTTTGAACTGGGGAGGGAGTTTCTAAGCAAAATCAGACGACAAAAAAAATGACTGATAAGAATAACTCAAAATTAAACATAAAGTTAAAAGGTAACAGTCTGAGAGAAGATATTTGCAATGTATATAATAGGCAAGGAATAAATATCCATAATCCACAAATCAATAAGAAAGAAGCAACAGGCCAGGCGTGGTGGTTTATACCTGTAATCCCAGCACTTTGGGAGACTGAGGTAGGAGGATCGCTTGAGGCCAGGTGTTTGAGACAGCCTGGCCAACATGGTGAAACCCTATCTCTACTAAAATTACAAAAATTAGCTGGGAGTGCTGGCACATGCCTGTAAGACCAGCTACTTGGGAGGCTGAGGCATGAGAATCACCTGAACCCAGGAGTGGAGGTTGCAGTGAGCTGAGATCACGTCACTGCACTCCAGCCTGGGCAACAGAGTGAGACTCCCTCTCAAAAAAAAAAAAAAAAAAAAGAAAAAAAAAAAGGAGTGGGGGGACCAAGAAATATTTTAAAATACTCAATTTTAGCAATAACTAGGCTAATGCAAGTTGAAACACAAAACATTTTATTTTGGCCAGGTGCAGTGGCTCACACCTGGAATCCCAGCACTTTGAGAGGCCAAGTTGGGAGGATAGTTTGAGCCCAGGAGTTCAAGACCAGCCTGGGTAAACATAATGGCACCCCTGTCTCAACAACAATAACAAAAATAGCTGGGTGTGGTGGGGCATGCCTGTGGTCCCAGCTACTTGGGAGGCCGAGGCAGGAGGATCACTTGAGCCCAGGAGGTCAAGGCTACAGGGAGCTGTGATTGCATCACTACACTCTAGCCTGGGTGACAGACCCTGTCCTGAAAAAAAAAGCAAAAAAAGAAATGTTTTACTTATGTACTTCTGTATTGTTTGATTTTTGATAAGACATGACTTTGTCTTATTTATATATATATAAAAAAATCTTAATGAAAAATATTTGCCAAGTAAGCAAAAAAATTGTTACTGCGCTTATTTAATTATTAGCGAGGCGAAATACTTTCAAGTTTATGGACTATTACGGCTTTCTTTTTTTTTTTTTTTTTTTTTTGAGACGGAGTCTTGCTCTGTCACCCAGGCTGGAGTGCAGTGGGGCGGTCTCGGCTCACTGCAAGCTCCGCCTCCTGGATTCACACCATTCTCCTGCTTCAGCCTCCCGAGTAGCTGGGACTACAGGAGCCCGCCACCGCACCCGACTAATTTTGTTTTTGTATTTTCAGGAGACGGGTTTTCGCCATGTTGGCCAGGATGGTCTCGATCTCCTGACCTCGTGATACACCCGCCTTGGCATCCCAAAGTGCTGGGATTACAGGCGTGAGCCACAGTGCCCGGCCCTTTCTTTTTAAATAACTGCTGTTTGTATACATTTTCTGTAAGGGAATCATCTTTTTTTTTCGTACTTATTTTGTCATGTATGTTGCAATTATTTTTTTCCAGTTTGTCAAACACCTTTGAATTCTGTTTATGGTTTCTGCCTTTGCTTTTGTGCTGAGGAAGTTGTTCCTCACCTTGAGATAAGATAAATACTTATTAATACAGTTTCCTACAGCTCTTTTGGAGTCACATTGTAAAATCTACCTCTTTAACAAGAAAATGCTTTTGTATCTAGTATGAGGAAAAAATTTCATGTAACTGTTTGCAATTGTTAACTGTCTCAGCATCATTTGCTGTGTTATCCTTTGGTTCTTAATTGATGTGAGATGTCACCTTTATCTCACATTACATTCTTACACATACTGGGATATAATTCAGAGTGTAGATGATTGCTTTATTTATCTACCAGTTTGTTCTTGCATTAATGCCACATTACTATGCAGTACTAATTTTAATACCTGCTGGGAATAGACCCCTCATTCATTTTATTTTTTTATTTTTTTTTCAGGCTTTTTTTAAGGAGTGGGGAGAAGGAAAAGATATTTCTACTTATTTATTCTCTTGGAAAATATTTTCAAATAACTGAGCAAAATATTAAAACACACACACACACAAAACTGAGATTTTGAGTAGTAGTACTATATTAAATTTATACATTAAAATGGGAAGAACCAACATCTTTACAATATTAAATTTTCCTATCCAGGAATATTTCTTTCCATTAATCAGTGCTCTTTAAAGATTTATAGTTTCTTTACATTAAAGCCTGTGGATTTATTAACTTTATTTCCAGGTAGGCATTTGTTGTTTGTGGGAGAAAAAGTTTAAAAACTCCAGCAGATCTCCTTGTCATGCTCACTTAATAGCAACCGAATTTATGAGCGCACATCATCCTACTGCCCCCACCATTGTTCCAGACCATTATCCCATCTCTAATGGCATGAGGTAGGCCAGGGGTGGATGGTTCTTGGTAATATGGCTAGTGATGAAGCAGAAGGAAGGCAAAGGCATTTCAAGAAGCACCAATGACCAATCTCAGATGCAGATGCTGGCCATGTAAAGATGTTCCTGCTTCTATCATATCCTTTTTCACTCTTGTTATTACCTTGTATTAGCCAAATACACATGCTGAAAATAACAATGTAAAAAGAAAGGGAAAGACAGGGCCACCCATAGGTCCCTTCCCTTAAGTCCTTCCTTATTCATCAAAAAACCAAAGGTAGAGAGTATCAGTAAAATGTGCAAGTATTACAAAGTGAAAAAAAAAAAAAAAAACAGTTAAGTTAGTTTTGTGCAGTATTTCCACTCTTCTGGTAAAAACTTATATACATGTATGATATGGTTTCAATCTGTTTCCCCACTCGAATCTCATGTCAAATTGTAACTCCCAGTGTTGGAGGAGGGGCCTGGTGGGAGGTGACTGAATCACGAGGGCAGACCTCCCCTTTGCTGTTTTCATAACAGAGTTCTCACAAGATCTGGTTGTTTGAAAGTGTGTAGCACCTCTTCCTTCACTCTCTCTCTCTCTCTACTGCTGGCCATGTAAATATGTGCCTGTTTTCCCTTTGCCTTTCACCATGACTGTAAGTTTCCTGAAGCCTCTACAGAAACAGAAGCCCATACAGCCCACAAAACCACGAGCCAATTAAACTTTTCTTTATAAATTACCCAGTCTCAGGTATGTCTTTACAGAAGTGTGAAGATGGATTAACACAAAAAAATGTGTACCAGAGAAGTGTGCCATTGCTACAAAGATACCTGAAAATGTGGAAGCAACTTTGGAACTGGGTAATGGGTAGAGCTGGAACAGCTTGGAGGGCTCAAAAGAAGACAGGAAGATGAGGGAAGGCTTAGAACTTCTTAGAGACTTGTTAAATTGTTATGACCAAAATGCTGATAGTGATATGACAATGAAGTCCAGGTTGAGGGGGTCTCAGATGCAGATGAGGAACTTACTGGGAACTGGAGTAAAGGTCACTTTTGCTATTCTTTAACAAAGAGACTGGCGGCACTGTGCCCCCTGCTCTAGGGATGTGTTCAGCTTCAAATTTGAGAAAGATGAGTTAGGGTATCTGGAGGAAGACATTTCTAAGCAACAATGCATTCAAGATACGTACTGGCTGCTTCTAAAAGCATATGCTCATATGCGTGAACACAGAGATTATCTGAAACTAGAACTTATATTTAACAGCTGGGCATGGTGACTCATGCCTGTAATCCCAGTACTTTGAGAGGCCAAGGTGGGAGGATCACTTGCCGTCAGGAGTTCAAGACAGGCCTGGCCAACATGGTGAAACCGTCTCTACTAAAAATACAAAAATTAGCCAAGTGTGGTGGTGCACACCTGTAATCTCAGCTACTCGGGAGGCTGAGGCAAGAGAATCACTTGAACCCAGGAGGCGGAGTTTGCAGTGAGCTGAGATTGTGCTACTGCACTCCAGCCTGGGTGACAGAGCAAGACTCCATCTCAAAAATAAAATAAAATAAAATAAAAACAAAAACAAACTGTACACATTTACATTTACCTTCACACACACACATCCGTACTACTATATCTATCTATCCTTATGATAATAAGGGAATATATAAGTAGAGCCCAAAAATTCAATCCTGTAAAATGAAGTCAATCCTATAAAACAAGAGCAGTAAAAAATTTTTTTCAGGCAATCTTTATTCTTAAAAAAAAAAAAAAGGAAAGGATAATAAGATACATAATTGATATGGTTTGGCTTTGTGTCCCTACCCAAATCTTATCTTGAATTACAATCCCCATGTGTTGAGGGAGGGACCTGGTGGGAGGTGACTGGATCATGGGGGTGGAATTTCCCCATGCTGTTCTCATTATAGTGAGTGAGTTCTCATGATATCTTATGGTTTAAAAGTGTGGCACTTCCTTGCTCTCTCACCCTCTCTCCTGCTGCCATGTAAGATGTGCCTTGTTTCTCCTTTGCCTTCTGTCATGAATATAAGTTTCCTGAGGCCTCTCCCCAGCCATGCACAACTGTGAATCAATTAAACCTTTTTTCTTTATAAATTATCCAGTCCCAAGTAGTTCTTTTATTTTATTTTAATCTTACTTTTTTTTTTTAAGACAGAGTCTCACTCTATTGGCCAGACTAGAGAGCAGTAGCGCAATCTCAGCTCACTGCAACTTCCGCCTCCTGGGTTCAAAGGATTCTCATGGCTCAGCCTCCTGAGTAGCTGGAACTACCGGCGCGCATTACCACACCTGGCTAATTTTTGTATTTTTTGCAGACACAGGGTTTTGCCATGTTGGCCAGGCTGGTCTTGAACCCCTGGCCTCAATCAATCCACCTGCTTTGGCCTCCTAAACTGCTGAGATTACAGACGAGAGCCACTGTGCCCGGCCTCCAGGTAGTTCTTTTTTTTTTTTTTTTTTGAGAGGGAGTCTTGCCCTGTTGCCAAGCCTGGAGTGCAGCAGCATGATCTTGACTCACTGCAACCTCTGCCTCTCGGGTTCAAGCGATTCTCCTGCCTCAGCCTCCCGAGTAGCTGAGACTACAGGCGCGTGCCACCATGTCCAGCTTATTTATTTATTTATTTATTTTGAGATAGAGTCTCACTCTGTCTCCCAGGCTGGAGTGCAGTGGCGCAATCTCAGTTCCCTGCAATGTTTGCCTTCCGGATTCAAGTGATTCTCCTGCCTTAGCCTCCCAGGTAGCTGGGATTACAGGTGCCCGCCACCATAATTGTATTTTTGTATTTTTAGTAGACATGGGGTTTCACCATGTTGGCCAGGCTGGTCTCGAACTCCTGACCTCAGGTGATCTGCCCACCTCAGCCTCCCAAACTACTGGGATTACAAGTGTGAGCCACAGCACCCGGCCTCCAGGTAGTTCTCTATAGCAGTGTGAAAATGGACTACTACACAGACATACACACTGACCACATACTAAGCTGAGAACCCTAGAAGGGAAAAGTAAAAGACTACAGTTAACTGTAACTTCTACTCCAATTCCTCCATCAGGTGCAAGGTGGTCCACTAGAAGGGGCTCTGCCTGTGGAATGGGTAGGAGATAAGCTTTTGCACACACTGACCATTTTGTGTGATTCTCCCCTGAGCTTCCCTACTCTTCCCTTCCTTAAGGACTGACTGTATTATTCCATTCTCATGCTGCTATGAAAAAATAACTGAGGCTGAGTAATTTAGTAAAGAAAAGAGGCTTAATTGACTCATAATTCTGCATGGCTGGGAAGGCCTCAGGAAACTTACAACCATGGCAGAAGGGGAAGGAGAAGAAAGGCACCTTCTTCACACAGCAGAAGGAAAGAGAAGTGCCAAACAAGGGGGGAAAGTCGCCTTATAAAACCATCAGATCTCGTGAGAATTCACTCACTATCACAAGAACGGTGCTCCCACCGGGTCCCTCCCACGACATGTGGGATTATGGGAATCACAATTCAAGATGAGATTTGGGTGGAGACACCGCCAAACCATATCCCTGACCCAATTCATACCCTCCACTAGTAGGTCTTCCTGATACCATTCCCTCAGCTGAGGTTAATGCCCCCTGTTCAGCATTCCTACAGCATCTGCTGAAACTTCCGGATACATGACTTATTTTACTGAGTTCTCACCTTCTGTTTAAGTGTCTTTCTTCTCTATTAGCTCTTAAGATCCTTCAAGGCAGAAACTACACCCATGTGTCTTTCTCTCCCCTGTGTCTAAGATACACTCAGCAGCCTCTTAATAAATGTCTGCTTAATGCCAAGAAATTTACAATAGCTAAAGAAGTTAAGCTTTACTGACAAGCAGAACCAGCCTTAATATCTGGTTAGAGAAATAGGACTTGGAAAAGCACAGCCTCCTGGTCTACACTAGTTCAGACTCACCAGTGCCACTGTAGGAAACTATCTGCATTAAGGCATTTAAGGCCCCTCTGCCAAGCCAGGACATTTGCTTCTTTGCCACATTCTAACACCTTCATCTGCTACTGAACTCCCTCACTACCGAATCTCTGTTTCTGCTCCGGAGGACATTCACTTTACTAAACATAATTGTGAAGCACAGAAGTCGTATTATATTCCTAGGCCACTGGATGCCAAAACCCTTCACAGCCCAGATTTCCAACTCTGTTTACTTTCCCAGAAATTTTACAGCATTCTAAACATACTGTTACAATCTCAAAATAGTTTTAAATGACAGTAGCAACCACAGACAACCTATTTTTATTTACTAGCTTCAGCTCCTCTGAAGGAAACAGTATTATTGCTATGTAAATTAGCACTTCTGTAATGCCCCTTAATATTTACTGAATCTTTCAAGGCCGAGCTCAAAATACCATTCTTCATGAAGCCTTATCTTACTAGGCAAGAGATATGTTGGGTTCCTTTGCAGCCCAAATCAATACTTAACCTTTCTCCATGCCTGTTTATGCCTTTGTCTGTTGTTCTCCACTCCACTTATTTCCATACCTTGCCAGTGTGACTGTCCGGCTACTTTGAATCAGATGGTAAGTTTCCTGTTGGAAGGAGCCTCCTTTACACTGCCTGTCTTCCTGTCTTTGTGTCAGTCATCTGTTTGCTTTCAGCTTTCTTCCTTCCCTTGTTCTACACTGGATCTCAGAGGCTAAACCTTTGAAAACTACAGTCACCCAGACTCCCCTTACCAGGCTGTTTTTTTGTTCTGCCAACAGAAGAGTCTGGCGGGAGATTGAAATATAGGAGGAAGGAAAAAGACATGTTCTTGTCTATTTGTTTCTAGTGGTACTGAAGGTAGCAGCAGGTGAATATGGACTCCAGCGTTTCTGTTCAGATAGCACAACTCCAGGTGTGGCGGCAGTAGTGAGTGTACCGACAGCTTCAGCAACAGAGTTCTTGTACTTATGCTGCTGATTGTGGTTGCCCTAGATCAATCCCAGTAGTCCCCCCTTCCCGCAGGGGATATGTCCCAAGATCCCCAGTGAATGTCTGAAACTTCATGTGGTACCAAACTCAATATACACTATGTTTTTCACTACACAGTAACAGGCAGGTAGCATATACAGCATGGATACACTCAACAAACAGATGATTCACATTCCTGGTGGGGCAGAGTGGGATAGCACAAGATTTCATCATGTTACCAGGAATGGCATGCAGTTTAAAACTTACAAATTGTTTATCTGGGATTTTCCATTTCATATTTTTGGACCATGGTTGCTTACATGTAAATGAAACCACGGAAAGCAAAACCACAGATAAGGGTGTCTACTGTACAGAACAAAAAGCTACCAGTCTTCCTGGATCCAAGCTGGTAAGACACAAAAGTAACACTTTAATAGCCTAAAGCTGATAATAGAATCTTATTCCTATTCTTTGAAAGGGTTAATGAAACCATAATTTTGAACCTAGAGCTCTATGCTCTAGTTATTATCTCTCTCTTTTTTTTTTTTTTGTTGAGACAGAGTCTCGCTTTGTCGCCCAGGCTGGGGTGCAGTGGCCAGATCTCAGCTCACTGCAAGCTCCGCCTCCCGGGTTTACGCCATTCTCCTGCCTCAGCCTCCCGAGTAGCTGGGACTACAGGCGCCCGCCACCTCGCCCGGCTAGTTTTTTGTATTTTTTAGTAGAGACGGGGTTTCACCATGTTAGCCAGGATGGTCTCGATCTCCTGACCTCATGATCCGCCCGTCTCGGCCTCCCAAAGTGCTGGGATTACAGGCTTGAGCCACCGCGCCCGGCCTCTAGTTATTATCTCTTAAGCAGAGAGGTTGAACCAGGGACAAGGATGGAGGGGGACATATGAGAACTTCTATTTTCCAGGAGAACCAGGAGACCTTAGGAAGCACAAACAGACTTCTGTAATGCTGAATGTCACACTCCAATCTGAGTGTAAAGTGTTTACTGCTCCCCCAAGTCTTACTAAAACCATATTCTCTATTCATCTAGAAGACTCATAAGAGGAGAAGAGCCATTTAAAAAAGAAAAAAGGGAATGTAAATGGCCCTTAAACATATGAAAAGATACTCAATTTCTCTCATAAGAGAAATGCAGTTAAAATTGCACTGAGATACCATTTCTCACCTATCAAACTGGCAAAAGTCCAGAAGTTTGACAATATGCTCCACTGGCAAGGCTGTGGGGAAACAGGCTTTATCATACAATACTAGTGAGAATTTTAAAATGTTATAATCCCTATGAAAGTGAATTTGGCAATATCTAGGAAAATTCTATATGCATTTACTCTTTGATCATACAATCCCTTCTCTAGAAATCTATCCCAAAGATACACTGGCAAAAATAGGAAAAGACTTATACACAAGGCAATAGCACTATTTGTAGGAGTGGAAGATTGAAAACAACCCAAATGGTTCATCAATAGAAAACTGTTTATTTAACATCAGTTAAATAAACGATGGTATATCTATACTAATGAGGACCATGCAGCTACAAAAAGAAACAAATAATATCTTTCTCTATAGCTAGCTCCAAAATAAGTGTTAAGTACAGAAAAGCAAGGTGAAACCAAGTGTGGTGGTATGTGCCTACAGTCCTATTGGCTACTCAAGAGGATGTCTAGAACCCAGGAGTTCTAGAACAGCCTGGGCAATAGAGCAAGACCCTGTCTCAAAAAAAAAAAAAAAAAAAAAAAAGAAAGAAAGAAAGAAAGAAAAAGAAGCATGGTAAAGTAAAAAATATATAATATGTATGGTATATAGTGTGCTACCAATTGTTTAAAGACATTGGGAAGATACAAAATATAAATATAGAAATAAATATATTTTTCCCACTTTTAAATGGAAGGATAATAACAACAACAAACTAAAGGAGGAAAAAAAAGAGATTATTTACAGAGGTAGAGAGGGCAGGAATAGAAGCTTCATTTATCTGAATATAGCTCTTTTGTAGATTTGATTTTAGAATAATGTAAGTATTTTACATAGTTAGGAAACAAAAGTTTTTTAAAGGCAATCCCTAAATATTGAAAGCAAAATGGAACAGATGAACCTAATTGTATACTGAACTAGTGGCATAACTACACAGAGAATCATTGCAAGTGACTTTAAAACATTGTCATTTTACTGTATATTTCTAGAGATAGAAGGACCTGAAAATCAGTAACAAAAATCTTAAAGCTATTTTCAGTAATCATATGGTTCATAGCTATTCTGTATGTACTGGCGACAGAGCAAATGAATATTGCACTGTATCATTGATAACCAAGATTTTACCTATGAAGAAAAAGAGATGAAAGAAAGATCAAAAGCTTAAACAAAAATCTTATAGTACTGAATTTGAATTAGAAGTGTCACTATATACTCATGATACATTTCATCTGCTAAATATATGTCATATAAATAATTAAGTGTATGTACATGTATTTCCTAGTTCTGTCTACTAAAGGGTCTACAAATAGCAACAAACACAGTAGCAAAGATCATCTACAGTATCTACACTGAGGTTTCCAAATGTAATTTTCCTCTATACAGTACCAAGCCTTCATGAAGAAATGGCTGATTCCAGATCAAGGGCAGGAAACGTACAAAATAAACCTAGTACATCTTGTTATGCCAGAAAGCACAGAGCTATCAAGGACTACTAAAGTCTTATCAAAAGACTCAAAAACCAATTTGAAGAAGCTAAAGATACAATGATTTGAATATCGTTACTAATAACCGCAAGTGATTAAAAGATTTCAATCGTGTTTATTCCCACAAATTCAAAATGATATGTATTTACCTCCCCCTAACAAATCCCAAAACAAACCTTTGTCACCCTTGAAGGATGCTAGGGAACCACCTCTTTATTTTGAAAACTGGTGAACAAAGGGAAAGAATGTAATATTTATCCTTCTTTTCCTGAGCGAATTGTATCTCAGGGTTACTAAATGAGTGTTGAAGAAAATTTTCTCTTTCAGGGACTAAATGAAGAAGGAATGACATACTTGGAAAATAACCATTTGTAATCCAAAATTACGAAATAATGAATCCAGAAAATAATCATCAATGGATGTGAACATCCAAAAGAGAGAGACAACTAGAGGTTTTCTCTACTTCTGGATAGATACACACAACACTACCTATGGAACATTATTACCAAAAAATAGTAGTTGAATCTGATTAAGGCTCTATCCAACCACCAAGTTACAAGAAGTGCAAAAGATAAACATGCTAAATATTACCATGGAAATTCAATGACCAAAATCTAGACTGGTAGACACTCTATACGAGAAAAGCCTAGTTTCTTAACAAATAAATAATTAGAGAAAAACAAAGATAGACAGATAATAGAAGAGAACCTATAGATTTAAAGAGATTTAAGAATCACAACAGTTATTTGCATAATATGGACCTTATCTGAATTCTGATTTACTCAACCTATAAAAACACATTCTGACTCCAGACTTTGAAACAATTAGGGAAGTTGGAACATTGACTGCATATTTAATGCTCTTAAGGAATTACTGTTCAATTTTAGGGTAGTATGATGGCATTGTGCTTATGGCTACAATAAGGAGGCCTTACTTTTAGATTTGCATAATAAAGTATTTATAGATGAAATGATAAAATGTCCAAGATTAATTTCAAAATAATCTGATAGGGACAAAGTAGATCACATACAGATAAAACTAGGTTAGCTGTGAATTGATAATTCTTTAAAGCTGGGTGATAGGTACTGCTCTCTCTACTTGGATAACTAGTAGGGCATTAAAAAGTGAATTTAAACACAAGATTAAATGAAAAGGCAGATTTGGAAATCATTACAAAAAAATCAGAAGGACTTGGCAAATGCTATGCAAGTATCACCAAAGTGGAGTGCTAAGGCAAAGTAAATACATTGTTTGGGAGGTTGAACGTTTATGAAATAGCAGTCACATCTCTTCTAATTACTTCTTCCATGCCTCACTAGTAAGACAGGTTAGGGTTTCTTACAAATGCCTCCTAACACAGAGGAGACAGTCATCACAGGCTGACTCTCCCAGGAAAGAATACATTCCAACAAGATCCAGATGCAGCCACCAAATGAGAAGAGGTCATAGTGGCAACAGCAAAGGTGGGAGAAAGGCCCGGCTCCAGGCAACGCGGTTGAACTAGGGCCTCTTCCTGTGGCTATGTGAACCCGAGGACTTCAAAGCCTCCCATGAATCTGTGCCAGTGAAGCTGTATGAGGCATGACACAGTCATCAAAAATGGGAAAGAACCCCTTTGGTGGGAAAAGAAGACTAAAATCTCGTATACTGGGTGTGCTTATTTTTACTTATGTTATTTCCTGTCATCATTATATATTTTAAATAATAACATTAGAATCTGACTTTTTAAAATTAAAAATATTATAAAAGTGATTTCTGAGGCCTACAGAAGAATAATTATAGGAGCTTGCACTATGAAAAGAAGACCAGGAATTGTGAAAGAAAAACATTCTGAATCTAGAAACATAAAGGTAGGATTTGAGAGCCAGGCGTAGTGGCTCACGCCTGTAATCCCAGCAGTTTGGGAGGCCGAGGCAGGTGGATCACCTGAGGTCAGGAGTTCAAGATCAGCCTGACCAACATGGTGAAACCCTGTCTCAACTAAAAATACAAAAATTAGCCAGGCATAGTGGCACACACCTGTAGTCCCAGCTACTTGGGAGGCTGAGACAGGAGAATTGCTTGAACCCAGGAGGCGGAGGTTGCAGCGAGGCAAGACCGTGCCACTGCACTCCAGCCTGGGCAACAGAGTGAAACTCTGTCTCAAAAAAAAAAAAAGTAGGATTTGATACTCTAATTACTTATGATGACATTATCTTAGTTTTACTTTTTTTTCCCCAAGAAATCATGGAGTTCATATCAGTGATTCTCAGGAGGGGACTGCATATTTCACAGGATATAAGAAAGTGTAAGAAGTAAGCATCTGCAATTTAAAAATAACTCCAGGTGATTTTGACATACCTGTACCCCCGTAGAGGACCTGTCAAGGACCAGCAGGGTGACTGGCCAAGGCCTGTGTGTTGCTAAAATGCACCTGAGATAATCAACATGGAAAGCTGGAGATTACTGTTTTAAACACCTCTGGAAGGTAAGCAGAGCTGCAATGTCAGAGGATAATGAAATCCCCCTGAACTTCCTTACCACTCACACCACTGCC
The DNA here is from genome assembly GCF_049350105.2 of Macaca mulatta. Classification (NCBI taxonomy): domain Eukaryota; kingdom Metazoa; phylum Chordata; class Mammalia; order Primates; family Cercopithecidae; genus Macaca; species Macaca mulatta. The sequence goes on along the minus strand of NC_133409.1, from coordinate 143,877,163 downwards.
GCGGATGAGCAGCTCTGAACTGTGAGGATGGTTCAAGGAGGGTCAGAGGGGGTTCCACTGCAGACCATCTTCTGGCAAGCGCGTGTATATATCTGCCTACCTGCACCACTGCTCCCATTTGGCTGAGGGACAATAACAGGCAGATGATTACAGTGCTCTTTGCAGTCAAACTTGTGAGCATCATGGAAGAGTGCTTGAAGAGTGTCTAATTGATGTCTGGCCACATCAATCTGGCACCTGCACCAAAAACACTTTTTGTATCTCTGTAATTTTCTTTCATCACCAACATATCTGAGACTGTTACGGCTTCTGATGATGCTGACTAGTTCAATTTGGACAAAACATGCATACCAACAGCAGCACCCCTCATGACAACCAATTCTGAGTTTCATGCCAGACAGGTTTGTTTCTTTCATGATTACAGTGTCCACAAAACTGTTCTTCCTCCAGTAAGAAGAGGGGGCTGACTGATGTAGATGGTGCCTTCTATGCAGCATATTCAAAAATGCAGTGCACTGAGCTGAAATAAGTAGCCAAATGCTACACATCTTGTAAATAAGAAGGGTCTTGGTTTCTAAGATCCTTCTCACTGAGGGCTCTCCTAACTACACAGTCAGATATACAGTGAGGCCTACAGTCTGTAGAAGAGCCTGAACAACAGGTGAAAAAGAATGCCCTCCCAGCAACCCTCCATCACCACAATTCTGTACAGCCTACAGAATTAAAATACAATAATATCAGGTAATGCTTCAAACTTGCTAACTTTCAAATTCAAAAGTCACACAAATTATTAATATTTATATTTAATGTTAAAAGTATATTCATAACAAAATTAAAAACAAGGCAGCTATTTCAGTTGAGCTCCAATACTCTCTATATTGGAAAATTTTCCACTCCTGCTACTTTATTAATATTATTCTCCCAAATTTCCGTAAGTAAAGGATTAGGCTTTAGACTCAGCAGATGTTAGGAAAATTTAGGCTATGACCATTTAAAGAGTTAATAAACATTTGCAAGTTACACTCATCTTTCTCATTATAGTTATTCCCATGCTTTTAGGTCAATATGGACATGTGTACCAACATGAACAAAACTTGGGAAGGAGAGGTGACATGAGTCCCTTTGTAAAGGTACAGAATTCTATTTTAGACCACAAGGCAAGGTCATCTTATCCCCACACCGGAACATACGAAGTCTCTTCTCAAAGGAAACTGCAATAAAGGGACAGAATCGAGGAGCTAATTGATCTAAGCATGATCTTTGCAGCAGGTGAGTGAAAACCTATGGGCATGGGGGGGAAAAAAGCAGAATAAGCAGTCTGGATGGGCAAAGCTACTCATGAATGTCAAGACCTGGGATGGACTGTGCACAATGCCCAGACTACCCATTACTGAAAATAAAAACAAAACAAGACAGAAAACAACCAAGCAAACAATTACACCAAAATTTAAAATCCTCTTTCCAAATATCAGTCAGGCAGTATTTCCCATCCAATCACTTGACTTTTGCAATGACAATTCAAAAGTGACAATTCAGTCGCTTTGGTCTTATTTAAATTATATGGAGGCACGTTCATGAGTTGAACTTTCTTGAGGCTACATCGGGCAAATATGAATTTATATATCCATGAAAAGAAGATACCTCCACAGCTAAGCATACCACTCCTATCAAATCAAAGGCCAAAATACCTGCACAGCCATGGAAAGTCTGAACATCCAACCAATATCATACAGACTTCTCTTCAAACTCACCTATCATTAAATCCCTTCGTGTGAGGGGCTTCACCCAACCATCACAAACATTCGCTACATAGCAAATCTGAATGAATTACCAAAATATTTTCAACTCTTAAGCACTAGTACAACATTTACATTCATTCTTTAAAGTTCATTGAAATTGCTATTTTGAATACTTCTAAAAAAGGTAAGCCATTCCCTATGTCACCCAGCAATAAGGCATTTAAATCAACCAGAGTCCTTAGAACTGATTAAGATAACTTAACAGAGTAACAAAGTATTCGAAGATAAAATACCTAAATATATATATAAAAATGTAATTGTGATACTTACCTATCAGCCCCTTCTCAAGAGTGAAGGTTTTGTTTGTAAACATACATTCAAAAGCCACAATGTGAAAAATCTTGTTCACTGTGTTGTGAGTCCCAACAATTCGAATATACCTGATGGTAAAAAGAAAAGAAAATCTGTTGAAAATGAGCTCCCACCACAACCAATCCAAGGATACCAGAATAAGACACGTCACTTAAACATATAGTACACCAGGATATAGACCAAAGAAAGGATACTCTAAGCTTGACCTCAGACCCTGTATCTGCTCCTTATGGGTAGCTCCGATTGAACCTAGAAGAATTATAGCAAAATAAGGGAGATGTCATTTTGCAGAAAATTAAGTAGAACTTAGATTGGATTTACCCAAAAAAACCAAACCAGGTGCTGTTCAGTTCAACCCCTGAATGTCAGTCAGGTACATGACCTGAAGACATTTTTACCAGATAACACCAAGTAGCTTCTGCTCTTGCCTTGTGGTTAGGAATGTGCGGGAGCATATGTGCACAATCAGATGCTTTCCAGCTCAGTGGAAGATTTCATCCATTGGAGATGAATGCACGAAATCAATATTGCTTTCTTCTTTAAAAGGAAAAATCCAGAAACTACTGAAAACTCCTCACAGTTTCTTTTATTTTAATAATGCTCCTAAATCTTTGTTAGGAAGTTAACCTTATACACTGATGCCAGCCTCCCACTTGACTGCTGGGAAGTCTCCTGACCAGAGGAAGTGATCTGCAGAGATGGCCCAGCCTGCTCTGCAGCCTCCATCCTGGCCACATCAATCTGGCACCTACACACAGTGCAGAGTTTCACTGGGCAGCCCTTGAGCATCTTGGCCTGTTCATCCTCTTTAATTCCCTAGAGATGGCCGGGCGCGGTGGCTCAAGCCTGTAATCCCAGCACTTTGGGAGGCCGAGACGGGCGGATCACGAGGTCAGGAGATCGAGAGACGATCCCGGCTAACACGGTGAAACCCCGTCTCTACTAAAAAATACAAAAAACTTGCCGGGCGAGGTGGCGGGCGCCTGTAGTCCCAGCTACTCGGGAGGCTGAGGCAGGAGAATGGCGTAAACCCGGGAGGCGGAGCTTGCAGTGAGCTGAGATCCGGCCACTGCACTCCAGCCTGGGTGACAGAGCAAGACTCCGTCTCAAAAAAAAAAAAAAATTCCCTGGAGACTTCATCTCCGACAAACAAGCATTAACCTTGGAGTAACTTGCTCTCTTCACTCTCCAAAGGGACCTGACAGTTCACAGGTTAATGAACAGATAAACTCACTCTTCTGAGTGTCACATGACTCCACGAGGGATGTGCCACACACCATCTTACTGGAATTCAAAGGAAGAACCAGGAAAAGTAACTAGATTAACTGATAACGCCTCCCAAATTATGAACTATGCACTCTGAAGGATGGGGTATATTAAATGAACAGATTTCAATTAGGACATGACACACTGGACAAGGTTTTAGTAATCTCCACCCCTCTGCTGTGTAAAACAACCTTCAATTTAGACGATATAATTTTACTTCTGAGTTAATCGCTATTCACTAATTCAGTAATTTCCTTACATTTCTCATCAGTCCAAGTTAACTGTATAATGTAAATGCCGATTTAGAAAATTCACATTAAGGAGACTATATTTGGGGTTTTTATATCATGGGCTATTTTCCCTCCTGATTCTTCAAGCCTGACTCTCATGGCATTCCCTGTGCACCTCATTTAGCCATCTGCTCCTTGACATGAGCTGATCACTCATCTTTATAACCAATATTAATGCTATCTCCTGAACTGCCTGTCCAGTGTGCTCACACCTACTGCAGGGAGACACCACTCTTCCTGTGTTGAGAATCAAGGCAACTGCTACATGTACCAGAGCCCACTGGTTAAGCAGGAATTTGGCCCTAATCTGTTCCTTCAAACCCTCAGGGCAGACAGAAAGTACTGCTTTTACTGGGTTTGGGTGGATGGGTAGGTTCATTCAACATAAGTTCTTACTGGTCTGGGTAGTCAAGACTATATTGTCCTTCACTTTGGCAGTGACAATCTCCCTGATGCTTTCTGGAAGGGAAGGAGTGTATTAATTCTGGCACCTTGGCCTGAATCTAATTTTGTCCATTTCCTTAAACCCACAGGAACTCAACCAGCATAGCATTTTCAACTGTATATGGCTGTGACAGCCTGAGTGCTGCTGTCTGCAACCTTGGAGGGAATAGAGGGAATGTGGTTTAGTGGAATTTGATCACATCATTTTGCTACTCTCTAGCTCAAATCTCTACCAAAGGAGAGACAGCTCTCCTTCTGTGCACAGAAGAGCCAGGAAGTGACTAACAGGGTCTTTTCCCAATGGCGGTTCTTAAGGTTAATATATTCCAGGCTAACCTAAGGGGATTCAATAACCTTCCTTCCCTCCTGTTCTTTCTTTTTAAAACAATATATGGAATCAGGTTTTCCAAGTTTAGACAACTTATTTCCCAAATTTTACCCAGTGCAAACATTAGGAATGCAAGAAAATACGCAACCCTCCCCTCTCTCGCCCCGCAGTTATAAGCAACTGAGAATAAAAAGTTATACTGGAATACATTTTATACCCTTATGATAGTATTTGTGATAACAAACAAAATAATATATATGGTGGGAAACGCATTGAGAGATGCCTCCAGATAAAAAGTTCTGTGTAAATGAAGATAATGTTATCTCTGCTGCATAATCCTGAAGTCAAATGAGCAATTCACCATTATATATCACACCTTCTGATCAGCCTGTTATATGCAATGCTCACAACAAGTTTAATTATTCTACTTCTACAATGCTTTCTACGTCTCTAGAAAAAAAAATTATAGCATAATTTGCAAAAATGGTGTAATGTCCCTACTCAAATACATATTTTAAAAAATGTGACATCAAAAGAAAGAAGCCAAGCTCCTTTTTCTCAAGCAAAAAGTTGCAAACATCCTGGACTTTCCCCATACTAAAGATCTAGCCTAGAAATGGCAAAAGGCTTCAACTAATGGCCCAACATCAATGACTGGAGGAGCAGCCTGAAACTCTACATTAAGAATTCAGGGCCAGGCGTGGTGGCCCTGTAATCCCAACACATTGGGAGGTCTGGGTGGGTGGATCACTTGAGGTCAGGAGTTCAAGACCAGTCTGGCCACCATGGCAAAACCCCATTTCTACTAAAAATACAAAAATTAGCCAGGCGTGGTGGCATGCGCCTGTAATTCCAGCTACTTGGGTGGCTGAGGCAGGAGAATCGCTTGAAACCAGGAGGCGGAGGTTGCAGTTAGCTGAGATCGCACCACTGTGCTCCAGCCTGGGTGACAGAGTGAGATTCTGTCTCAAAACAAACCACCACAACAAAAAAGGCCCTGTCCAGCACAGGAGTAGTGCCTTGATCCATGAGCAACGACTGAAAGGGGGAGGAGACAGCACAGGTACCATCCTTGACCACCAGCATATTTCCTTAACGGTGCTCACAGTGGAGCACCCCAAGGTAAAAGAAGTTATCACTACCCAAGTTATTGAAAAATCCAAGGGATAGGAATGGGAGAGTCCTCTCTCTTTTTGCTTTTTTTGAAAAACAAAACAAAACTTGGTTCTGGGTCATAACACCAAAACTGGAGAAGTAGGTATCACATTTTCTCTGTCACAAGAAATCCTGAATATAGGTAAAGTTTAAGATTTATTTCTTTGCCTTTTCAGCGCAAGTCAGACTCTGATTTAACCAGATAATAAGGGCACTGGCAGCCAGTGACTTCATCAGTGTGCAGAGAGGAGAACTGCTGAAAAATAGAATATCCTTTGTTCTTGCTGAGGTCCTCAACAGCAGCTCAGACAGTTGGAAGATAATTAAAACTTAAACAGTGCAGAGGAAGGCAGATATGCAACAGATTGGCCATTTCTGATGAGGGTGAATGCTGTCCACGTGAACCATAGTGTAACAGTCTGTTTCCAATATTCTCCTCCCTTCCCTATGTTAGCTGTCTTCAAGTAGCTGACAGAGACTGGATACTGAACATAGTTCAGAACAGAATGTTTCAATACAGAAATTTCTAGGAGATATAAGATTGTGGGTGAACGAGATTCTGTCTTCTTTAATAAAATAAAACTGAAACCTCCAAGGACAGCACTCTAAAACTGAAAGGCACTACAGAGTTTTGACACAATGTGGCTTTTAGTGTTCAACAGAATCAGGTTTGTAGCCCAGTTTCATCACTTAATTAAGTGTGTCACTAAAGGGAAAAAAAAGAAAAAGAAAAAAATATATATATACACACACATACATACACACACACATACATACATACATTTTTGAGACAGGGTCTCATTCTGCTGCCCAGACTGAAGTGCAGTGGCACGATCATGCCTCACTGCAGCCTTGACTTCTGGGCTTAAGCAATTCTCCCACCTCAGCCTCCCAAGTAGCTGGGACTACAGGCATGCACCACCACACCTAGCTAATTTTTTATAGAGATGTTGCCCACACCAGTCTCAAACTTCTGGGCTGAAACAATCCAACTGCCTCAGCCTTCTAAAGTGCTGTGATTATAGGTGTGAGCCACCGCACCTGACCCCCCCAATTTTTTTTTTAAACTTACTTTCCTCCTCTATAAAATGAGGTCAATAACACGAACTTTACAGGGTATTTAAATGAGACAAGTATTTAAAATATCAGATGCAGTGCTTGGCAGAGGAGGATACCATTAAACAGAAATTCAAAGAGGAGATTACAGGATGCAGAATTTCTTGGTTAGGACGTTGAGAACGCTGGTTGTCTTGGAGAGTATAGTAGTTAGTCCCCCCTTACCTGTGGTTTTGTTTTCTACAGTTTCAGTTACCTGCAGGACGGTATCATATTTGGAGACAGCAAGAGGGAGAGAGACTGCATTCCCATAACTTTTCACAGTATATTGTTATAATTGTTCTAATTTATCATTAGTTATTGCTGTTAAACTCTCACTGTGCTTAATTTATAAATTAAACTTTACCATAGGTATGTACGCATAGGAAAATGTACAGTATATATAGGGTTCAGTACCATGCATAGTTTCAGGCACCCACTGAAGGTCTTAAAATTTATCCCGAGGATAAAGAGGGGATTACTGTGTTACTGACTTGAGATGTTAAAATGGTGCATCTATGAGAGGCAGGCCAAGGCAAAGACTTCAGGAACACAGGAAGGGGCTTGTCCTTCCTCTTAGGGCACCACAGTATGGGGACTATGGGCCATAGACATTCAGAATGCAAGCAACATTCAGAATGTAGATTTCCTGGCTCTACGGCACTTCTCGCTTTAATCCTCTAGCCTTTAAAAAAATGTTCTTGACCTGTCTTAACTAAGCATGAGGAAGCAAGGGAACAATCTTTTGCCCATATTTGGGTTTAAAGTTTAACGTATCTTCTCCCTTCCTCCAACCCAGGATCCCTTCTTGGCAGAGAACGTGAAATCCAGGGAGACTGCTCAGGGCCATGTGGTCCAGCTAAGTATACCCGGTGACGTGGTTCTTTTTTTGTAAGCCCTGGAAGTTAGGAATTTGAATTTGTTAAGAAAAAAATGCATTTCTTTACAGAGAGACGGCATAGTATTATGACCTAAAGACATTTTGCTTTGGAGATTTCACGGCATTCTCTGCCTGTTCTGGGAAGGTAGGAGTTCCTTTTCTTAATCTAGCTTTCCATCATTGCTTATGAGGATGCTACCAGATTTAATTTCTAAGGCACATATAGTACATCTTTAACATACTAAAGAAAATACAGAAAAACAGCAACTTGTGCATTCCAACTTTAAACCCCTAGTATTTTGCAGTCTTCAGCTCTAGTGGAGCACAAGCCTACCTGTGGTTACAGTTAATCCTTAACCTTTGCCTTAGTTATGTGATCACCTAACTTCTGTACTGAGCACGTTTTATTAAAACATAAAACTGAATTTGGCAAGAAATATTTAAATGAGCTCTCAAGGGATTAACTAAAGCTAAAATCCATCTGAATTCTATTCTTTGGTAAACAAATATTTATTCTCAATTTGAACTTTATATTCTCGGATTGAACAAAGAATCCTGAAAACGAGAGTTAGCCTCAGATTGGTACAAAAGAAGGGAACCTTAACATTTTGGCTCTTCCTTCAGTAACCACAGAGGACTCTGCGGAGAAACACCGTTCTTTGTTGTGGCCAGAGGCAGGCACCTAACAAGAACATAAGCTACAGCATTCACTCCAGATTTGAGATCACCCAAGGTTCAGATGCACCATTTCCAAGATTCCTATTTGACCTTTTCCTTTAAGGAGATACTAAGAATATACATAAATAATTCTCTAACCCAAGAAGCAGGTAATGCCTGTGGGTTTCCCCAGTATGGAATTTTCTTCTAGTTCTGTGTATAATGTTAGTGCTCTTATAATCAAGCCACTGACTGGAGGGGGAGTGACTTCAGGTCTTGTTGCTAAGGCAGCAAGTGGAAAACAAGTTTACTGCCAGAATGACAAAAAGCTTCTAGAAAAAGCATGTTGCAAAAAAAGATTTGTTACTCTTAGAAAACCTTCCCTCTGGCTGATCTGTGGAGCTATAGATTCTCCTGTACTGACTTCAGCAAAGGGACCCAGCAGCATTTGCTTGTTTGGGAGAGGAAGGATTATTGAAAGGTTAAACACTGCACACAGGGCTAAGCAGAGGCTACTGTCTCAGAGAGCAGCCCTGATGCTATCTGACCATTTGCCCTGCAGAGGGAGCAATCATGTCCTGGCACCTCCACTGTTCAACCCGAAGGGCAAACAAAACAGGAAGTCCTGTATTTGAAAGAAAACACATACTACATAGAATCAAGTACATGGAAGGGATGAGATGGGTAGAAATAATTACTAATACAGAAAGTCATTCCAATACTAGAGATAAATATTCAATTTTTTGTTTGTTTGTTTGTGACGGAGTCTTGCTCTGTCGCCCAGGCCAGAGTGCAGTGGCCGGATCTCAGCTCACTGCAAGCTCCACCTCCCAGGCTCACGCCATTCTCCTGCCTCAGCCTCCCGAGTGGCTGGGACTACAGGCGCCCGCCACCAGGCCCGGCTAATTTTTTGATTTTTAGTAGAGACGGGGTTTCACCATGTTAGCCAGGATGGTCTCCATCTCCTGACCTCATGATCTGCCCGCCTTGGCCTCCCAAAGTGCTGGGATTACAGGCATCAGCCACTACGCCCGGCTGTAACTGTTGTTTTTTATTTAGGGGAAAAGTGAATTTTGAATAGTAGGCTCTTCCTGTTCGCCAAATATGCACAATCTAAAACTTGCCATGATGTGCCTGATGTGCCTTCAGTGTATGAAATTATATTTTGAATTAATATCAAAAATAATTAAAATATTTACATAAATTATATAAAATGACATAAGATCTAAAATGTATTTAATTCATGTACATTTTTTTGCTTGCAAATATACCATACAAGGTATACTGGGTAAATTTGCTATTATCAAAGATTTAATAAACATCTACTAGGGGCCAGGCGCTGTAGCTCATGTCTGTCATCCTAGCACTTTAGGAGGCCAAGGTGGGAGGATCACTTGAGCCTAGGAGTTCAAGACCAGCCTGGACAACAGAGGGGGACCCTGTTTCTACTGAAAATTAAAAAACTAGCCAGGCATGGTGGTGCACGCCTGTAGTTCCACCTACTCGGGAGACTGAGGTGGGAGGATCAATTAAGCCTAGGAAGTTGAGGCTGTACTGAGCCATGATCACATCACTGCACTCCAGCCTGGGTGACAAAGTGAAACTCTGTCTCAAAAGAAAAAAAGAAAAAAGTCTACTAGACATAGGAAATAATGCTAAGCCCCATGAAGAATCGGCCAGAAGCCTTGATCAGACATAAGCCTTGATCTGGACAAATTTATAATACAGTTTGGAAAGCAAGATGAAAACATATCAAACTATATGACTTGATAGAACTGAATCAAAAGAAAGGCCTAGGTTCCAGTCAGAGCTTCATAATGCATTAGCTAATACAAATGGGGTAAGTTCCTTAATTTTTCTCAATCCCAGGCTCCACATGTGTAGTAGTGGTAGAGAGAAGGACGTAAGAGTTTATTACCTATTCACATATGGTAGCTTAATCTTGAAACACTGAATTTAGCAACATGAATATTAAAAGTCCTCCCAGGAACTACTCTTGCTTCAAAGACCAAAATAAAACAAACATAGCTAAAGGAGAATTAATTACCTTTCTACCCACTCTTCCCAACTCATGATCACTGATTCATCCAACAAATATTAACTGAGCACTTACTATGTGGTAGCTATTGTTGTTGGGTGCTGGAATATGGTACTGAATAATACAGATAAAATCTCTCCCTCACAGAACTTACATTTAAAGTTGAGATAAACAACAAATTAAAAAATCAAATAATTATCCAATGATTGATAGGTGATCTATTTAGCACTGAACTTTATAGACAAAGTTGCCAAATTAGAAGGATAAACAGACATAAAACTCCTACCTTCTGGAATAAAAGAAGAGTCAAATGGAAAAGTACAACTAGCTCTGTCTAAGAACATGGCTATAATGTAAATGAGTCTGAGGTGTCGACATAGGACACCTATTACAGCTATTTAGCAGGATACAGGCAAAAACCTAATTAAGTAGGCTTCTTAGCATCTGGAAAGAGGAACTGATTTGAATTTCAAGCAATGTCTTGCTTATTTCATGGTTTAGTTTACTTTTTATTCTTTCCATTTTTTTCAGATTGTAATTTTCAAGGGATTATAGAGAGAGAAAATGAGATGTAGAGTATATAAAATGAAAAATGAATAAGGGAGAGGGGAAGAAGAGAGACGGGGAGAAAAAGGGAGGGGGACAGAGAAAGAGAGGAGCAAGGGAGAAAGAGAAAAATGAATATGAACAAACCAACCCCTTCTCTGTCTCTGTTATGTGCTAATGTGAACAAATTCCCACATGGGAATAATTTTAACCAATTTTATTACTCAATAAAACATTTGAAACCAACATGAAGTATACTTTAAGAAACAGAACTAATTTACCAAAAGTTCAACATTTGCATTTTTTCATTAACTTTTCCCCTAGCCCAAGATGCTAGGGGCCGGGGAGAGAATTTCACTAGTTTTATCTTCAAAATGTCTGCATTATCTTTTCCAGTTTATCCAATAAGCTATGCATTTCCATGAATGGAGACAAATGAGTCTAATGGAATTGTGAACTAGAGAAAAAGCAGGAGAAAATTAAAGTTGTTCGTTTCCCTATGAATCTATAAGAACTCATTTGGTGACTATGACCTGTAACATGCCTGCTATTTAGTGTCAGGGCAAGGAAAGTTTCTCCTTTTTTTTAACCTAAGACTAGGGTGGGCATATGCCATTAATTGTAACTTAAAAGTTTAAGGTTTGGAAGAATCTATTTTTGTCCTTTTTTTTCTTTTACAGTAGAGGATTAAATAGAGGAGGAAGAGAAGCAAAAGAAGGAAAAAGAATTCGTCTCTCCCCAAAGAAAAATCTAAGAATCCTTCTAAGAATGTAAACATTATATACCCTGATAAATCAGACAGGAATTGCCCAAGATGGCTTAAAAAACAGAATTGAAAACTAAGCATCAAAACCAAGAGAGTAATAAAGAGAGCATAGGGAGTGAGGAAATCACAAATCCTTACTCTAGACTCCTGAGAAACTAGCATTGGAATTAAAATAAAAGCTAATCACTTCTGCATATTGTACAAACAGCCTCTGCAGGCATTATTTCTTTTCATGGAAAACCCATACTCTGTACACTCATACAACCAGTTGTGTTATATATTCATATATATAATATATCTAATGAATATATATAATGTATACAGTATTATTATATATGACAATAATATAGGTTCATCTTCAAAAGCTCGACAGAACATATGGCCCTTGAAACCTCTGTATTTTCTACAAGCTATGTAAAGAAACCTGTGTTCCAGGCAATTGCTTCTCAGAGAACTAACTGAAATGTATTTACAGAAAACAAGCCCAATGCATTGAAGTCCCACCTACTATCCCTAGACTGCTTCAATGTTCACAGAAAATTTCAAGGACCCTCCTTTTCCCCTTGGGAAATTCTGAACCTCTACTTAGTGAAAGAATCATTAAAGAAAAAAATCCAGAGATTTACTTAGCATGCAATTTGAGCATCAATAAAATTATGCATAAAGCTACCAAAAAGAATCAGAATAGTCAAAGTAAATAAAAATAATACTGCAGAAAACTTGAGGAAAATGCTCACCACAGCACAGAAATGCAAACAATAACAGGAGAGAAAGAGAGAGAGAGGAGACACACACAAGTATTTTTGTGTTGAGTGCCAAAACTAGTATGGATATGTATAATACACTATCTCAGGGATTGTTAAAGCTGGAAGTGCATGACCATTTTCACTGTGGAAGCCTGTACTCCAGTTTCCAAATAGCATGAAGGATTACTAATTTCAGCACTACTGGTATAAGAGATTTTGCTGCTGAAATCTGTCAATGTGTTAGAACTTTAATGCAAGTAAAACAGAAACCAAAATAGCAAGACGCTCCAAGTGGCACTATTTGGTGGTCTACAGAGTCTGCTTATAGTAGGGGCTGAGCAGACATGGGATTCAAACCTAACAGTCTGCCCAATCATTTAAAAAGACATCTCCCCATATGTACACTTTATGTGTTAGGAGTCCTATGCACTGTTGAAGTTCAATTTTGAAGCCTGTCTCCAATCCATATTTCTGGTGGATTAGCAAGCAGGTTGGGAGGGGGAGTAGTTTGGCAAGGCTGTTTTTTGCCCCTCCCCAAAGCTTCTTGAGAGTTCAACCATTCATGACCTAGACTCTGCTGGTAGAGCATTAGTACTAAGCCAGTGATCAGAAAGAAAATGTCAATCCTCACACTTGTTTCAGAAATTCAGGAAAGGAAAAACTTAATGAGCGGAAAGAACAGAAAGTAAACTGTGTCCTTTGTAAGAGAGGACTTCTTTTTAATATGCAAGAAGATTCTATCATATTACTAATAGTCGCTGCTACTGCTGTGCTGCTTGGCCTCTTCATTAAACCAAAACAAAGCTGGTTTCACTATTTCTTTTTCTTCTTTTACATTTTTAAAATAAAGTTATATATAAATGTAGTTTAAAAAGTCCAACAACCTATAAGGCTTATTATGAAAAATATTCCTCCATGCTCCATTTCCTCTCCACCTCAGAGGCAATAATTTTTACCTGTTTAAATTTATTATTTTAGGATTTATCTCACATCTATAATTAACATGCTTCTAGTGTTATATCTTGACCTTCAATTTTAGGCTTTATTCACCAACCTACTACTATAGAAGATGAGGATTTAGCTTTCCCTCTCCACGTGTACCCTTTCCCATCCCCCCAAGTTAGACTGTACTGTAACTTTGTTGGATCAATATTCAGTGCTTACATTATGACTATGTAAATGTTATTCACAATTAATATGTGGAGTACTTTTCTTTCCTGCACAATTTTTTTCCCTGTGAGAATTAAAAATAATCTTGGTTTTTATTTTGCTTAGTTTCGTATGAGCGCAACACTAATTCACCTCGTTCCTCTAACTCTCCCTTAACCGACTGAGCTCCTCTCAAGACATTCTGACACATCAGGCATTTTTTGAAATTTCTTCTTCTTGAAGAAGTCTTCTTGGGCCTTCTGAACAGTTTCAGTCAAGTCTAGCTGCCCTCTAATCCTGCAGCAAGCTATCATCCCGGGATCCATCTTCACCATCATTGTAGGGATTCTTTAATCTCTCTCGGGTGTTAAACAGCCTGGACCTGTATCCCACACTTTCTTCTTTCTTGGTCTCCTCTCTCATTTTGGTGGTACATTTACAAACAGTTTCCTGAGAAATGGTTTCTAGGAGATAACATTTTTAAGATGTTGTGTTAACATTATCCTTAGACCACCTTCATATATGATTGGTCTTGTGGCTGGGTACAGAATCTTAAGTTGGAAATAGATTTCCTTCAGGACTCTGAATATATTGTTTTACTGCCTGTGAAGCTTCTAGTTTTGCTTTTGAGAAGCCACTATGATACTGGATCAGGTTATTTTCTTCCTTTTGTCTTTTTTTTTTTAAAAACCATGCCCTGCTCTGGGAGCATGTAGATTTTCTCTACATCCCTTATATTCTGAAATTTCATGACAATGATGATGTGACTTGCTGTGGGTCTATTTTATTCCAGTGGGCTGAGCACTCAGAAGGCCCTTGCAATTCTGAAACCCATGTTCTTCAATTTTAGCAAATTTTCTTGAATGACTGTTATTAATTTATTCCCCTGGATTTTTTCTAATTTTTCCTTATGAAACTCTTAGTTTTGAATATTGGACTCCCTCATCTTGACCTGCATTTTTATATTTTCTCTATTTGCCATATTTTTGTCATCTTGTTCTACTTTCTGGGAGAGTTCCTCAACTTTATCAGCTATCATGCCTCCTGAGTTTTCCATTTTTGCTTTAATATTTTAAATTTCTAATTATACTTCTTATTCTCTAAATGTTCCTTTCTTTTTGGTCTAGGGTTGCCATATGTACCTCAATCTCTTTAAAGATAGCAAAATTTTTCTTAAAGTTTCCATATCCTTATATAGGTTCCCTCTATTTGGTGTTTTTGTTTCATATTAGTTTCCTCACATGTCTGGTTGTCAGGAGGGAAACTAGAAATGCAGTGAAGATTCTAAGAATATAGTGAGGCTCACAGACTTTTAGCTTCATGTTAGGATTACCTAAATGGGTTCACCATTAGGAAAATCCTACTTTTAGATTCTTTAGCTCTTCCATCTCAAGATGGTCAGATTATCCCAGGAAGATGTTTCTAATCCTTGCATGGAAGACATGGGCCTGACTACCAGAGTTCTCGAAGCTAAGATGGGGGTGCTGGGGAGGGTGGTTATGTGTGTTGGAGGTGTGACTGAGTTACTGAGAGGTAGGGTCTCCTCCTATGGTATGACCTTTCTCAACTATGCACGTTGTCTCTCCTGTTTTAGAGACACTCTGTTTTATCTGCCTCAGAGAATAAATTTCCAATTTTCCATCACGATGAGGGAGAAACGGTCAGACTTCTATAAAATAGGGGAGAGGATCTAGAGCTCGATTGTTTCATAAACATGTAGTTAACCAATCTTCCTCACAGTAGCCCTTCCCTACCCACTTCATTCATCACAGTTTCAGAGGTACCTGGTGCCTTTATTCCTAAGCCTTTGAGGATTTGATAGCTTAGGAATCAGTTTCTTGGGGGCCTGCTAAGTCATTTACCACTTGTTCATCTGCTTTACATCTTTCTCTTCCACGTTTTTGCCTCCTCTTCCCGTTTTCTTTATCCTTGTGGGTTTACACCTAAAAGAAAATCTCTTTACTTTATTTTAGTGGAGTTTTGTTCTGAAGCGAGTGAGAATTGATGTGTTCTGAAGGGAGTAACAATCTGCCATCATAACCTGAAACCTTAACTATTTTTCATAAGAGCAAAATGGATTATTCTGGCTCTCTGCTCCACTCTCCCCATCCCTTTGGTTATTCCTGTAAAAATAAAAATTTGAGCAGGGATCTTTGCTGGACTTACTGAGTCTGAGATCTTGGCCTTTCCAGGCTGCTATCACTTGGGTACAACCACTGAGACTGTCGGTACTAGGACAACAATACAGGAGACGATAACCATTTCTCCTCATTTCCTTTCCCATCTTCAGCCTGAGGGCTACAACTCTTTATTCCTTCTTGTCTTAAAACAATATTTCACCTTGTTGCTGCTCCTCCATCCCCCTCCTTATCCCATTCCTTCTACCAGGTCTTCAAATGGCTATCTCAGATTACTTAGCTATATTATCTTCTGAACTTGTTTTTTCACTAATTAAGTTCCAAACAAGGATATGTCCAGACATTCCCATAAATTATCACCATTCTGCAGAAAGATTCAAATCACTGAGTAATTTTGTTAGCCAGTCTCTCTCTCTCTCTCTTGAAAAGAAGGAGGGTGTGTGTTAATTCCTACTGAGTAAAAATAAAATAACTCAGCTCATCCTCACACTGAAACAGCTGCACAGACGGCACTGGCTGCTCTGTTTATCTTGATAACTGTGGAAAAACACCATCTCCTCCCCTTCTCGCTCTCTCCAGAACAATCACTATATTCCACATGCAGATGGGGTGATTTAGATCCTCTCAAGCAGAGACAGGCTTGTCTGGTGTTCTTCCTGCACATCCACACTGCACCCTTCCTTTGCTTCTGTTGGCACAGCCCAGTTGCTTCAGATACCAGCTGCTTCAGGAGGACCTGATAGATTCAGCTGTGGATCCCCCGGAGGCTTCCTAATGCCCCAGCTCAGCCACCTGCATCTAAGCAGAGCTACGGGAATTGAGTGCCAAAGTAGGAGAAAGTACATACTGTACATCCTCTTTAATCCATGGAGTTACTGCCACAGCAGCAAAAGGGGAAGGGAAGGAAAAACAAATAAATACCTCATAGGTATGGGGAGCAGGGTAGCCAAGAGTTCTAAGTCAAAGGAGTAGAGAGCAAAACACAGGTGAGTAGGGAGAAAGCTTTCAACAAGGGTCCATTCCATTTTACTGCTTACTCCAGGGAGGTCAAGGAAATCCTGTTTGTTTGTTTGTTTGTTTGTTTACCTGAGTCATTCAATGAGTCAGACAGGATTTAAAGACAATAATAAATGATTTCAATGGATTGTGACCTTTTTGTTAAGCTAAGGAAAGTTAAGTTAAATATGCAGGATGGCCAACTATCCAGGTTTGCCTGGAACCGTCCTGGTTTTCGCACTGAACATCTCCTATCTTAGGAAACCACTCAGTCTCAGGCAAACCAGCAGAGTTGCTCCTCCTACGCCACCACCAACAGCCATTTCCCATTCCGGGATCTATGTGAAACTGGGCAGCATTCAAATTCTACACAGCACCTTCCTTTTCTTCCAGGGCCGCTCCTGCCACACAAACTCTCCTCAGCCTTAACACTCTTCAGTCGAACAGACGAGAGCATGAAAAGGCCATTCTGTGCTTGACTTTCAGCAGAAAGGCAACTGTGTCATTCTGAGTTCTCCCAGCTTGTCTTCTGGAGTCCCTGTCAGAAGCACAGGCCATCTAGCCCGATAGAACTGAATCAAAATGATCATGGCAGAAATGTCTTACTGCCTACAGAAACAGTGCATCCCTCAATAACTTTAAAACGCTGAACTCTGAAAAGGAAGCCAAAGAAAACTCAATTACACAGGGGCTGATAATTCAGTGTGTGGATTACTCAGGCTCTCTGTTCTGCTCTCCCTTCCCTCTGGCCCAAGTTGTTAGGCCATTTCACTGCTCATTAGCAGGGAAGAGGAGGAAGGAAAGGTGGGGGAATGTTGAACCAGCCAATTTTTCTATTTATGAGCAGGTTTCCTAGGAAAGGTGTTCAAACTATTGGCTCAAGAGGTTCTTTGGTGGGGATAGAAGATTAAGCTTTGGGGGTTGTGGCATGATTTGTTGATTTTCATCACTTGATCTCTCCTAAATTCTCAAATAGAATGAACTATTGGACCTCTGTTTTCATTGAAAGGCTAGCAAAATGACAAATGTTAGACAAAAAAAAAAGTTACTAGTTAAACCACACAAGATCCTATCTTTTTAAAAAGTCACTTGACAAACTCTAGAAAGAACTGGTAATGCTAACAATTTAGAAGATAAATATAATTGGATGATTATATACTGTGCTTTAACATTTTTACAGCTTAAATTAAAGAAGTCCCCCAATCCAGATTAAGTGTGAAATACTAATTTGGGAAAGATACCAGAAAGAGCAATTTGGTTTTGGTTTATTCACTTAACTTCTCAATTTCCTCATCTGTAAGAGGGAAAATAACAGTACCTAACTTTGTGGGATTAAATAATACATGTGTTAAGTGTTCAGCACTTTACCAGGAACATCCTAAGTGCTCAATAAATGGTACCCAGCATATAGTAGGTACTCAAAAATGTTAAATAAATATATCATAATTTATTTAGCATTTTTATTGTGCAACTACTATATGCTGAGCACTTTTAGGCACTAGATATGAAAACGTATATGAACAAGTCAATCTCTAAAAAAGGCCCACCCTTTTAATGCAGGCAGGAAATTACAATACATATTAATAAATGCTGTTATACAAACTCCACACAAATAGCATGGCAGCACACAGGAATGGTACATAATCCAGACAGAGACAACCAGGACAGGCTTCCCAGATGTGACTGCTAAGTATTGAAAGATGAGGGCCGGGCGCGGTGGCTCAAGCCTGTAATCCCAGCACTTTGGGAGGCCGAGACGGGCGGATCATGAGGTCAGGAGATCGAGACCATCCTGGCTAACACGGTGAAACCCCATCTCTACTAAAAATACAAAAAAAAAACTAGCTGGGCGAGGTGGCGGGCGCCTGTAGTCCCAGCTACTCGGGAGGCTGAGGCAGGAGAATGGCGTAAACCCGGGAGGCGGAGCTTGCAGTGAGCTGAGATCCGGCCACTGCACTCCAGCCTGGGCGCAAAGCGAGACTCCGTCTCAAAAAAAAAAAAAAAAAAAAGAAAGATGAGTGGGGGTTGGGGGGATGCCAGGAAAAAATGTATGGGGAAGGAAAATGCAGGCAGAAGAGTAACATGTGCAAAATCTAGGAATGTGACTCTAGGACCTTAGGAAGACAGCGGAGCACAGTAGGACTGGAGTCTACACTCAACTGGGATGGAGAAGTAAAGGCGGAAACACAGGGTGTGGCTGTGAAGAGAACAACAGGATGGAACAAGATAACGGCTAGAGGGAGACTGTAGAGTCAAAAGAGGGATTTGTAGGTAAAAGTGATTTTAGTAAGTTTAAATGCTGCAAAGGGAAAGAGCCAAGAGCAAAGAGATGAAGTTTGTTGTTTCCTATCAGTGTAAGGGAGGAACAGGATCTGACCTAATGGCAATTCTTTCCGGTTTCAGTGAGGGTCTCCTTGCCTCTGTGAATCTCTTCAAGCGTCGAGGGGTCTGGATCAGTGTTTCTCGCCCCTGTTTGGAAATATATGGATGCTACCCTTAGAGACTGTGATTTAACTGAAATGGGGCAGAAAGCCTAATATGTAGCTAGGGGGTGGGGACTATTAGTCTGAATCATAATAAACACCCATAGTCAGACATAAATATAAACACATATTTCAGTTGGGAGCAGTGGCTCATGACTGTAATCCTAGCACTTTGGGAGGCTGAAGCGGGAGGACTGCTTGAGGCAGGGAGTTTAAGACCAGCCTGGGTAACATAGCAAGACCCTGTCTTTACAAAAACAGAAATTTAAAAATTAGCTAGGTGTGGTGGCACAAGGCTGTAGTCCTAGCTACTCTGGAGGGATGGGAGGATCACTTGAGCCCAAGAGTTGGAGGCTGCAGAGAGCTGTGAGCATGCCACTGCGTTCCAGCCTGGGTAACAGAACGAGACCCTGTCTCTTAAAAAACAAACAACAGCTTGGCGCGGTGGCTCACGCCTGTAACCCCAGCACTTTGGGAGGCCGAGGCAGATGGATCATCTGAGGTCAGGAGTTCGAGACCAGCCTGGCCAACATGGAGAAACCCCATTTCTACTAAAAATACTAAATCAGGTGGGCGTGGTGGTACATGCCTGTAATCCCAGCTACTTGGGAGACTGAGGCAGGAGAATCACTTGAACCTGGGAGGCAGAGGTTGCAGTGAGCCAAGATTGTGTCATTGCACTCCAGCCTGGGCAACAAGAATGAAACTCCATCTCAAAGAAAAAGAAACAACAAACAACACCACCACCACCATAGAAGAAAACTCCACATGTATTTCAAATGCAAAGATGAATTACTTTGAGGTTAAAGGTCCTTTGGATTAACGGACTGCTGGTCTACTTTTTCAATGGAGAGGACCCAACATACCTCCACTTGCTTTTCTGGCTCTATGACTAACTACTTCTATCATATGCTCTATGTTTGAATCATGGGTAATTCCCCAAAAGTACTTCAGGTGTCTTGCCTTACAATTCTGCTCCTGGGTATGTCCTTCTCTCCTTACTCCCATAGTGAACCATAATCTTCACCCAGTTCAAATGACACATATTTATGTAATTTCTCATGAGTACTGATTCATCCCAAGAAGCATTAATTTCTCCCTCATCAGTGCTCACATAACTTCTATTATGGTGTGTCTCACGTTGTATGAAAGTTAAGTGTCTACTTTTCAGCTTCTTCTACTGGACTGTGATCTTTCTGAAAGCAGAGACCATTCCTGGTTCATTTTCCTTTTCAAAGTACCCATACAGTGTCCAGTAGAGTACATGGAATGCACTAAAATGTTAACTAAATGAATGAATCAATGTGGGTAAACAAATGGTAATCATTGTAAAAATTGGATTGAAGAATACAATAATTTTAAAAGATTGCTAAGATTCATCACAGAAAATAATATTTATGTGAAATTATTTCTTAGAAGAATATAAATTACTCCCAAACACCAAATAATTTTCCCAGTGGTATAGAGTATGAAACTTGATGCTTAAGGCTTGGTACATATAAATCTCAATTAGACAGTGTTTCTTTCTTCAAAAATCCTTTTTATAAGGTAGCCAAATACTGGTGGGATAACATTACAATGTACAGTGGCAGCAGGATTTGAGGAGTATAGCAGAAGAAAGGAAAACCACCAGTAAGGTTTCTAAGTGACAACTGTCAGCAGGCTGGAGAACTGCTTATAAATACAACAGAATTAAATAACCATGGTATCATGGCAGAGTTGCTCAGACATAATCACCAAAGAGATAAAAATTCCTCTCTAGAAGGATAATAATATTGCAATCTGGCTTTCACTCATGGGAATCTCAGTAATAGGAGAGAGTGGCCTGGAAACGACAGAACCACATGACAGAAGAAAACGGGAAAAAAAAAGAAGCTGAAAATAAAAAATATCCCAATTATTGCTATAAGAAGGTGTATAGTGCCTGCTTTCATGGAATTCATCAGCATCAACTTTTTATTTATTTATTTCACTTTATTTTTAGAGATAGGGTCTTGCTCTGTTGCCCAGGCTGGAGTACAGTGATGTGATCATAGCTCACTGCCACCTCCAACTCCTGGGCTCAAGGATTCCACCTGTTTCAGCCTCCAGAGTAGCTGGGACTACAGGTGTGCACCACTGTACTGGCCAGCATCAACTTTTTAAAAAGTTTCTCTAGGCTGGGAGCAATGGCTCATGCCTGCAATCCTTTGGGGAGGCCAAGGCAGGAGGACTGCTTGAGGTCAGGAGTTCAAGATCAGCCCTGGAAATATAGTGAGACCCCTGTCTCTACAAAAACAAAAACAAACTAACAAAAACCTAAAAAATTAGTTGGGCATGGTGGTGCACACCTGTAGCCCCAGATACTATGGAGGCTGAGGCGGAAGGATGGCTTGAGCCTAGGAGCTGGAGGCTGCAGTGAGCTATGATTGCACCACTGGGTGACAGAGACCCTGTCTCAAAAAAAAGTTACTCTAACTCTGAAGAGCTTGCATGTAATACACTCCAATTCTATCGGCAGTATTATATTTATCGTAACTACTTTGGGAAAAATAGAAAGGGAAGAGATAAAATTATTTATGTAATCAGAGAAGTACAAAGAGAAGAAAATAAAATGGCTTGAGAGGCATATTATAGGAGTAATGGGAAGAAATTAAGAAAATGGTGAAATTAGGTTACATATCAGAATTCTCTCAGCATGATTTTTCCTGTGGTGTGAAAGCATCTTCTGGACTAATAACACTAATTTTAAATGCCCTCCTAATAAAATGTTCAGGTTGCTACAGCCTATTAGACAGCAATTTAAACCTTGTGGGCTCTACTTCTCCTGTCTTAGGTCTGCTGCAGTATGGCTGTCACAGGGAATGAGGCCTTGAGAATCCTGGGCACGTGGGGGTTACACTAGCCAGGTAAAAGATGGAAGGTCCATCATCAAGTCACTTAAAATTGGACCCAACATTAGAGAAAATGCAATGGAGCTGAGTGGGATGAATTAGAGAACCTAATGTAGCATCAAAAAAAAAAAATCACATTCATTGATGCCAAGGGACATTTGGAGGACACTGTGTTTAAATTTGGGGCTCATTTTGTAGGAATGAGTGTCAACTGTCCTTGATCTTGCAGCTGACGCTACACACAGGAACTCCCTTGCAAAAATATTAAGAAAAGCACTGCCAAGCTGACAGGGAATAGTTTAAATCCCTAGTTCCCAAAATGATTTCCATTGCTTCCTTCTTTGGTTCAGTGATGATGATGTCATCATGCATCTGCAGTTTTTTATTTTTATATGAACACAAAAACAGACAGAAAACACATTAAAGTGATATGTAATTTTCAATGCAAATGCTTTCAGACTAACAAGAGTTGTGTTTTATGATTAAGTGGAAATTGGTTATTTGCTTTAAATATTT
The DNA here is from genome assembly GCF_049350105.2 of Macaca mulatta. Taxonomy (NCBI): domain Eukaryota; kingdom Metazoa; phylum Chordata; class Mammalia; order Primates; family Cercopithecidae; genus Macaca; species Macaca mulatta. The sequence goes on along the minus strand of NC_133409.1, from coordinate 143,854,686 downwards.
ATGATAAAGTATTTAGAATTAACACTTAAGTAATTCAATCCAGGAGATTAAAAAAACTGCAATATTCCTTGCCTGACCTTGGCAGCTAAGGTGATATAGCCCCTGTTACCTTAGCTGTGGAGGGACTTTATATAATAAATCACATCCACAAATAGTAATCAAAATGGTTTTGTGCCTAGTTCTGCTACCAAACCCAGGTAACCTAAAGCAAATTCTTTAACCTTACTCTTTTTTAGTGTGCCTAACAAGATAAAATGGAAAATACTAACATAACATACACTGGAGAAAAACTAAACCAACTAGATTGATGAATAAGACAAGACCCTGTAGATCTTGAGAAGAGAGATCTTTTCTGTTCTGAGACTTCTGGAAATCCTAAAAATCATTCAGCAAGGCACTAGTTTTGTGTAAATGAATCACATCCTAGGACATGGGAGTCCTATGACAGCAGATGTTCCAAAGTGCTTGGGGGAGACTGTGAGTAATCCAGTCTCCAAAGGTGTTTTTAGGACTAGACTAAATAGTAACACTTTTAACACTAAGGCAATGTTGAATGGTTTGTAATAATATATTATAATGTTTATGACATGTTTTAAAAAAGTAATTAACATGTATGAAATACTTAGTCTATGCACTAAGTATTTAGGCACTACACTAAGCACCTTACCTGTTTAATACTTAGTCTATGCACTAAATACTTAGTCTAGGCACTACACTAAGCACCTTACCTGTTTTCACTCATTAAATTCTCTTAACTTACAAGGTAGGCATTATTACTATCCACATCCTACAGATGAGTAAAGTGAGGCATAATCAGAGTGTTTAACTAACTCGTTTAGGCTCACAAGCTGGGAAGTGATGAACTATGCTTTGGGCCTGGCTGAACAGCAAGGCTGTATTTCAGAACATTATAACTGAAGTAAAAATAACCGGAGGAAAAAAAATCTGACATTGCTGGTTCCATCCATACCAGCAAGAGTAACAGGCTGCTGAAGACACTGAAGATATAGGCTGGATGTGGCGGCTCACACCTATAATCCTAGCACTTTGGGAAGCTAAGGAGGGAGGACTGCTTGAGTCCAGGAGTTCAAGGACCAACTTAGGCAACACAGGGAGACAAAATTTTTGTCTCTACCAAAAATTTTAAAAACAAGAAAATTTGCAGGGTGTGGTGGCACACGTCTGTAATTCCAGCTTCTCAGAAGACTGAGGTGGGAGGATTGCTTGAGTCCAGGAGGTTAAGGTTGTGTTGAACCAAGCTCATGACACTGTACTTCAGCCTGGGCAACAGAGCCAGATCCTGACTCAAAAAAAAAAAAAAAGAGAGATACTGAGGGTACAATCTCTCAAGGCCAAATGTTACCCATAAGTAACATTTCTACATGGCCCACAATAAATAATCTGAAGATAAATAATGAAAAATAATTTCTGGGCTGGACGCGGTAGCTCAAGCCTGTAATCCCAGCACTTTGGGAGGCCGAGACAGGCGGATCACGAGGTCAGGAGATCGAGACCATCCTGGCTAACCCGGTGAAACCCCGTCTCTACAAAAAATACAAAAAACTAGCCGGGCGAGGTGGTGGGCGTCTGTAGTCCCAGCTACTCGGGAGGCTGAGGCAGGAGAATGGCGTAAACCCGGGAGGCGGAGCTTGCAGTGAGCTGAGATTCGGCCACTGCACTCCAGCCTGGGCGACAGAGCAAGACTCCGTCTCAGAAAAAAAAAAAAAAAAAAGAAAAAGAATTTCTGTATTTAAAAATTGGAAGGAGAGACTACTCACAAAGTAGACAACTGCTGGTTTTCAAAAACAAGGTTCAGAAGAAATAACAGAAAACAGAGATTTTCATTTCTATGTTAACTGGATACAAGGAAGAAATTATATTGAACTCTGGCTCTCATCTTTGCTTCCTAAAGGTATCTAGTTCTTCACTGCTTCAGCGTAAGAAATACCAGTTTTACTAACTCAGAATTAAAAGAAGAGTATGACCTGCTTCATAAGTATATAGGTCTGATTTCTCAAAATATAAAGAACTTACAAGTTAAATATTTTAAAAACTCCATTGAATCTGATTTTCACTGTCTAGATAAGAGGGTCATGATTTTAATTTGCAAAATAAGTACCCCCTTCCTTGCTTCCATCATAGCCTAAGTGTCCCCTTAGAATGACATACACAGGCATTGCCCTGCCTCTAGCTTCCTTTCAAGGAAAATCTTTTCTTCTTTTTTTTTTTTTTTGGAGACGGAGTCTCGCTCTGTCACCCAGGCTGGAGTGCAGTGGCCGGATCTCAGCTCACTGCAAGCTCCGCCTCCCGGGTTTACGCCATTCTCCTGCCTCAGCCTCCTGAGTAGCTGGGACTACAGGCGCCCGCCACCTCGCCCGGCTAGTTTTTTTTTTTTGGTTTTTTTTTTTGTATTTTTTAGTAGAGACGGGGTTTCGCCGTGTTAGCCAGGGTGGTCTCGATCTCCTGACCTCGTGATCCGCCCGTCTCGGCCTCCCAAAGTGCTGGGATTACAGGCTTGAGCCACCGGGAAAATCTTTTCTTATCTATAGATTAATTCTGACAGCTATCTGGAGTCACCAAGAAACCACTCCATTTCCCCAGCACTGCGAGTACCAGCCAACTGACACAAGAAGCAGGTTTTGAAAAGGAAAGCTGTCCCCTAAGCAAGTCATACAAGGCATGTATATACTGTATACTTTATAACAGGGCAGAACCCAAGAGTAAAACAGAGGCCTGGGCTTTCCTTAACAAAAGAGAATTGTTGGTTTATGAATTAAGGCCAAAAGACACATACTTAAAACCAAATATTTTGGAAGCTGCTAAACATCGAAATGCTTCTAAATAGTTGCAAGCACACAACTGTGATTGGTCCCATGAAGGAAGTGGAAAAGAATGATGAATGCAATGGTGATTGATCTTATGGGGCCTTTTTGGAAGAATAAGAAACGGAAGGCTTTCAGCTTTATGACCATTCACTAGGAATGGAAAGAAGAATGATTTTTTCTTCACATGATATATGCACAATTTCTTCTAGCATCCTTGTGTTGTTGCTATTGCAATTTCACTGCATCTGGTCTTTGGTTAGGTAAGGTAAGCACACAAAGTGTGCTCTCAATGTCCTGACTAGAGACCTGATGAAGGCTCCAGTTATGGTAATAAGACTTCAAGATGAACACAGATTCAAAAGGCCGAGTTGTTTTTCATGAAGTTCACAAAGCAGACACCCTATGAAAAACCTCACCCAAAATTGTGAACACTGTAGAACAAGAGTTACAGATAAACGATTTCTGACTTAATGAACCACAGTGGCCAGAAACCTGCTGATCCTGCTTTCCCCTCCCAAAACTTGCTGCTCTCAGCTCTGGCCCTAAGGGTGGCCTATAATTTACATTAAAATAAAATATGAGAAAGATTAGTAAAATTTGGTTAATTTGTCCATCTTTTTTCATAAGCAACATACAAAAGAATTAAGATTAGAAATATACATAATACATTACACAGTTAAGTGGTAGCCTCTTGATACTTTATAGTGACTTAGGTTTTCTTGAGAAGGAGGACTCAGGGCACGATTTCTGACAGTTACACCATAGCAGCTGCGTGCCTCTGAAAGGAACTGCTGTTTCAACTTTTAGGGGAAGAGAAGCTCCTCAAGGACTGGACTGGGCCCTCTTTGAACTCTGTAAAATGACTCAACGTTCAGATCTGGTGTCACGTTTGCAGTGAGGGCTCAATAATTATTCAGAGGAGAAAATTATTAACTATAGAAGAAGAGACAGAGAAAAAACCCTGGAGAGTACAATCCGTGGAAGTTTCAAGCCCTCTCAGACCACAAATGGTGCTTTCTTTATCAGTGGGCAGATGGGGTAACTAAACATATCTATTAACGTGCAAGACTGATTTTAAAATGTGCTCCTAACTGTAGATATTCATAAAAGCAATTATGTACATCATCTTGCAAGAGTGCTGCACCAGAAATGGCAAAAAAAAAAAAAAAAAGAAAGAAAGAAACCACCCTGCCTGCCTGAAAAGCTCCATGTTTTCCCCTTATTCTATGTATCCATAGTAAACTCAATTCACTGCAATAAACTTTTCAGAGAGTATATGTGTGTGGTGGTGGTAGTGATGGTGATGCGATAATAGAAAGGAGGAAAGGTGTGGTATAGTAATAGTGCTGTCAGCAATAAAAACTACAGATTCTTTATGTTCTTAGCTTTTAGACACTAATAGTAAAACAGAAGAGAACCCACTGCACCTCTTGCTCCACACCAATGTTTTGCACCTCTTTCTTCATTATTACTGCCCTAAGGAAGCTTTTAAGACATTTTTAATCACGCCCCACTTTGAAATTTTAACACCACAGATATATTGTATATCTGCTTATGTACCACATGTATATCTGCACTTTATACATAAAATAAGAGGGAGACTCTTCCCCCCAAAACCAATTTCCATCCCTTTGGGGGAAAACATTGCCCCTTTTGATGCATGCGCTATACTAGAGCTCCTTTGCCCCCCCCCCCTTTTTTTTTTTTTTTTTGAGACAGAGTCTTGCTGTGTCGCCCAGGCTAGTGCAGTGGCATGATCTCAACTCATTGCAACCTTCACCTCCTGGGTTCAAGTGATTCTCCTGCTTCAGCCTCCAGAGTAGCTGGGATTACAGGTGCCTGCCACTGTGCCCAGCTAATTTTTGTATTATTAGTAGAGATGGGGTTTCACCATGTTGGCCAGGGTGGTCTCAAACTCCTGACCTCACGATCCGCCCACCTCAACTTCCCAAAGAGCTGGGATTACAGGTGTGAGCCACCGTGCCTGGCCTTTACCTTTTTTTTGACTCATGTATTCCTTTGAGACTCTGATGAAAGTTATGACTCCCTTTCTTGCCCCCTGTTCAAAATATGTACAAAATTTTATATACAATCAGAGCATTCACTGGATCCCCTGGAGCCTACCCATGGACCCCAGGCTGAGAGTCCCTGCTCTGCATGCTCTCCTTAGGTGACTACATACATTTTCACCTCTCTAACTTCTGAGTATTCTTCAATCACAATTCACAGCTCAATCACTGAGTTTCAGGCTCAGATGCGTAGGGTGAAGACATACCCATTTAGGTCCCACAGATACTTCAACTTCAACTGTCCAATTCTGAATTCATTGTCTTCTACTCAAACCTGCTTTCAGATTCCAGTTTAATTCATGCCGCCATACCTTCCTAGTTTCTCAGGGAGAATTCTGGGTTATCTTTGATTCCTTTCTCCTCACTTCATAGCCAATCAACAAGTCCTTCCCACTGTCTTAACTTAATATTTCTCAAATCTGTGCCTCTTTTTCAGCACTCTGCCCTAGTTCAGGGCTTATCATCTCCCACCTGAAACACTCAAATGATACCTCTGCCTCTACTCTTGCCCTCCTCCATCAAATCCATTCTTCAAACTTCTCCCTAAGGAAGCTTCTGAGAATACAAAATCTGACTATTTCTGCTTAAAATACTTCAATGACCAAGCCCCTGAAGAAACGCAAATATACAAATGGCCTTCCAGGTAAAATGGGCTTCCTAGATTCCTAATAGAATCTCTAAATCACCTGCCCCTCAAGTCTTTTCATGTCATCCCCCTGCCTACCTGATGCTCTGCTAATATCCAGCTGAGAACAGTTCACTCTAGACGTTGTGCAGCTTCACATTCCCACCACTTCCTCTACCTAAAACAAACTTCAGCACCTTTTCTTCCCTTCCGCACCTTGTGAAGTGATTGCTCTTGTGAACAAAGCTTCTCTGAAAAGTAATTTCAAGAAAAGATGTTTGTAATACTCACAGAAGAAGAGAGGTAGGTAAGGAGGGGAAGAGAGAAGGAATACAAGAAATATCTTGGGCAAAATTGGAGCTTTAGCTCTGCTGCCCTTCTGGTGCTGGGCTACCTGTTCTCTTGGCCAGGGCTCTTCGGGTACCTGACTAAGTTGGGCCAATCAGGTTCTATTTCCAGGAATTTGGAATTAGCAATCAGGATTCCAGCTAGTTGGCTGGTGTTTCTTGAATTGGGAAGTAATATAAATCTGAAATGAAGGCAACTACCATTGGCTATGTATTCTCACTGAAGAAGAGGATGTCTGTGGATAAAACAGTAATGAGAGAGAGGAGACTATACAGCCCTGGAAGGACAATGAAAATAACATCAGCTCGTGACCATTTTCCAGTCCCTATTCTGGTTTCTAGTAAGGCCTGACCATCTTTCCTTCCTTGGTTCCACCAACAATCTCTGTATCCTGATTGTAAATTCCAGTTTGTTTTGGCCAGTCTGAGCAGATTTCTGTTCCTTGCAATATAAGGGACTTGACTATGTCAGCGTTAGTAGAGAAGTGACATCCAGTATGGAATCCCGATCGCCTTCTTTTGTTTCGTAGCCAGTATTACTCACTCAACCTGCCTCTTTGAATATAATATATTACTTTTTGTGTAAATGGTAGGGCAATCATATTAGAAGTCATAAATGTACCTCATTTAAATAAACTATCCAAGCTTCAATGCTCCAAAAAACATAAAACAGAATTGAAAACAAATGAATCTTTGCTTTGGGCTTTAAGGCTTATGAATGAAATGAGCTATTAATCAGACGTGGAAAGATACTGGCTTCTTTCCCATGGTCGTCGTTGTAAAATTATTTTAAAGAATCAATAGAACTCACTAACCTACATGACTTTCTGGTACTTTCGCTCTCCAGTTTACTCCAGAACTTATTGCTAATTACTGTAGGTCTAAGAGAATCCACACACAAGTGACAAAAGACATAAATTATTTACACAGCTATTCATCTGCAGTGGACATCCCATCAGATTCAACCTTGTAAGTGTCACAGGACCAGTTATTTTTAAATCAGATTGTATTTTATAGGAAATAATAAAGATGCTATAGCAGCACAATAAATTCACACTAACAGCAGATCTGCATTTCATTGCAACAAATGTCTCTACTCTACTAAGCCAGTACTGAAATTTGCCCTTAACATGTCATGGAGTCATGGGCTTCCCTGGAGATGTCTGCAAACCTGCAGGTATCTGAGGCTGAGGGCTTGGTGCGGGACATTTTTAAAATCTTTTTTTCTTCCAGTTTCCACATGGAAAATGAGACTCTCTTAGATCTCAAAGAACTTGCTCTCACCTAAAAGGACCTTGCTCCTGGCATTTGTTTTTCTCATCTGAGAATTTTTTCCTTTTCTGCTGTGATCCATTTTGTCTCTGCAACAGAACCATGTTTATCATCCAGGACTTATCACATTGCTCTTGCTGACTGAGTGGTCAGCAAAAAAACAAGTTGATGAGTCTGGGATGTGAGTACTTGGCAGCCCCCCATTGCTTTAATGGGTCTCAGCAGTATTAGTTTACTGAAAGACGATTCAGTCCGCCTGGGACAATTTACCATTCTGTGTATTGTGCACAGATGAGACCTTTTATTTTGTTAGAGTTTAACTTTGGCCCTCTCTCCAAAAGACAGAGAAATTTAAACTCTGAAAGTGTTTCAACAAATCAGGCAGCAATGAATAAAATCAGCCCAGTGTGATTGTGATGGATGCTAAGAACACTTAGGATTACCAGATGATCACTGGCTGGAAGGACTAGGGAAGATCGTGAGCCTTGCTTCCCAGGATCTCATCCAGCACATGACAGACAGGCCCATTCTGCCCAGGGGTGTTTGTGAGACACAGCCCTGTGCAGAGGCATGGAGTGAACGCGACGGATGACTTCTCAAGGTCACTGCCATCGCCATGATTCATTAATGTCGGCCAGGCTGCTGCTCTGAGCTGTGTTTTCCTAAAGCAATAGACTCTACTGTCCACCTTCTGTAAATAATAAATCTCTCAGCTTCCCAATCTTTCTGTAATCTGCACACCAGCACATTGAGAATAATGTAAATAACGTCAGCTCACAAAATAAGGCATGGAGCCATAGTGAGTCCAATAAGTCTGGTGTGACTGTTTTCGTTAATGTCTCCAAACTGTTTATATCAATATCTAACCTATGATTACAACTGGGGACATTAATAAAATTTTAAAATTCTTGTACCTTTTATGGCCTCGGTGTCAATTTCTAATTTTTATAAAACTGAAGGGAAGATGTGTACGTACTAGTTTTAGACAAGCTAAATAAAACAGTGGAAGGCAATTTTACCCACAGAGTAACAACTATAACAAATCACAACACCTCAGTGTAAAAGAAGTAGTTCAGTTAGATGTTCTCCTCCCACTGCTCCTCCCAGGGTCCCATGGGAATCACACAATGCACGTAATTCACCATCTCCTGGACCATCAGTCACATGTGCCAACAATGAAACAAGTGTCTTTGGGCCTTGAATGACAGAATTTTTAGATACACCTCAGCTCGCTCATAAACCAAAATCTAAAGTGATTAAAATTTAAGTATTACCCCAATTCCTGGGAGATAATATCTTTGTACAAACTGCTAGTTTATTCTCTTGCCACGTGGAGTCACACTCATTATTAAAAAGACGTTAAGCCTAATCGCAGTATGATGAGGTACACTAATTTGTCACTTCCTCAGGCTATTTCTGCAACTGTGAGTTGGGGTTTTAGTGGGTTGGTGTAGACTGACATAACACATTTTCTAAAAATCAAACAGTGCTACAGCAACTAGAAGAAAATCCTGCTCCATCAATCTACACATCCTTCAAGAAAAAAAATAACACTTTTAAGTATGAAGCAGAGCAGGATAAAACCCTTTTCATCCATATTTTCAGGAACAATAAATTAATAATTTTCTGTGTTTGCTTTCCCTTTTTAGGGGCTATGTTCTTTTCGTTTTCAGCATTGAGACCGTGGCCTACCCGTCTGGTGCTAGAAGGTCCTAGAATGGCTGTTCAGACTCCCTGACTTTTCCCTCTGTACCCTCCAGTCAGACGACATGAGCCTCTCTCCAGTTTTCATTCCAACAATTTTTCCAAATCTGACACAATTTCTACCTCTGACACATCCAAACGCCTTCCACTCCAACTATAAGGATCTTCTATGTGCCATGAACATATATAGCAAAGGTCCGTCGAATTCTATACAAACTCTTGGCTGGACTTACTTTTCTCCTTGTTTCCTTCTCCTTGTTTTTCTCCCCCATTCCTAGTTTCTCTGTATGTCCTGCAAGCATGCATTTCCTTTTTTTATGGGGGAGGAGCAGAGTGAGGTCCTTTTATTAACTCTTCTGCAGTTTGAGGGCTGCTGGCTGTGTGTGTGGTAACCAGCAGCAAGCACTTAGGGACCACTGTTTGACAAGGACCATGGTCCTCGGTGGCTACACATTCACAAGAGATCAAAAGAGTAAAATGTGTCATTTGCTCTTTCCAATGATTCCCTGAACAGCATCAAAAATCATCTAGGATTCAAAATAATCCCCGATGAAGCTGATTAGCAGGCAGACTGTACATTTCAAGTAGTATTATAAATAATTAGTCATGGACTATTCATCCCAGTCTGCTGCTTTTGGGACATATTATTCTGTGCACAATCTATTTTTCTCTACTGAACCTGATTTTAAGTTAACTGAATATAGGAATTATGATTAAATCATCTCTGTATTTCCCACGTTCTTAGTATATTACTTAAAGCCCCATTATATATTGAAGGAAACTTATTGTGACAGTTTCCTTTGTAATAAAACCATAAAACACACACTTCAGAAGGCATTCTGCTATACCTAGGGTTGGGAGGTGCATAGAAACTTGTTTTCTGAAGACAAGGTTTCACTCTGCTCTGTCACCCGGGCTGGAGTGTAGTGGTGTGATCACAGCTCACTGCAGCCTTGACCTGCCAGGCTCAGGCGATCCTCCCAGCTCAGCTTCCAGAGGAGCTGGCGCTGCAGGTGTGTACCACCACATCCAGCTTTTTTATGTTTTGTAGGGACAGGGTCTGATGCCCTGGCTGGTCTCAAACTTCTTGCCTCAAGCAAACCTCCTGCCTCAGCCTCCCAAAGTGCCAAGAGTATAGGTGTGAGCCACCACCTCACCCAGCAAAACTTGTTAATTTTGGTTTAAAATTCAAGTTTAAAGGTTTATATCATTAAAAATCAAGACTGAAAAAGGAATATACAGATGTTAAGACAAGTAACATTTAACTCTGCTTCCATGCCTAGCATCTTTCTGAAAAATTAGCTTTTTAAATATCTACACTCAGCTGGGTGCAGTGGCTCACACCTATAATCCCAGCCCTTTGGGAGGCCAAGGCAGGCAGATCACTTGAGGTCAGGAGTTCAAGACCAGCCTGGCCAACATGGTGAAACCTATCTCTACTAAAAGTATAAAGATTAGCCAGGCGTGGTGACATACACATGTAATCCCAGCTACGCGGGAGGCTGAGGCAGGAGAATCACCTGAACCTGGGAGATGGAGGTTGCAGTGAGCCAAGACTGTGCCACTGTACTCCAGTCTGGGTGACAGAGCGAGGCCTTGTGTCAAAAAAAAAAAAAAAAATATATATATATATATACATATATACACACACACACACACACACACACACACACACTCGAACTACGTAAGAGTAAGGAGAGACAGCACAGAAAAGTTATATTCTGTAAACTTCAGAGGTAGATTTACTAATATTCAGAAATTTCTAAAGAATCAAACCATTATTTTTAAATCAAAAATTTTAACTTACTGTGTCCTAATAAAACAACTGTCTTTCTGACACTTCAGGCTCCCAAAGTTCTGGGATTAAGGATGTGAGCCACTGCGCCCAGTTGAGACATCTCTTTTTTAGTATAATCAATAAAATGAACAAATCAATTAATGAAGTGTTTTCAATTTAAAACAAATTATTTGGGGGAAAAAAGTTCTGCATACATTCAGACATTACCCACTCCCCAGCTCTTGCACACACACAATAGACACCTTCAGAGACAACTAACCCTGCATAGAAATCAGCACAAAATCAATATCTTTTACGTGGCCCTGAAAGCACTATAGACCTATGGATACCCTACTGTGTCTTAGAGAAGTATCATTGGCTTTTTTCCCCCGACTATAGTGGCAAGGAATTGGAGTCAGAGTTGGCAGCGACATTTTAGTGATCTTTGGAACACAATGTCCAGAAAACAGAAGGCAGTCACTAGGCGTAGCTGAGATGTGATAGTCAACACTCTGGAGATTTGAGGGGGGAAAAAGAAGCTTACAGTTGTCTTTCAGATGTTTCTGCCTTTAAGGTAGGAGTATATACTGAATCATTCTCAATATTCTTTCCATCTATAGAATTCTAAGTCCCTTGATAAAACCAGCATTGAAGAAGTCAGGAGGCAAGATGTGCCAGGACTAGGTAATGCCAGGACTAGGTAACTAGAAAGTTAATGCAAGAAATACTGTTGAGTTGTCCACATGATTTTTTCCTCGGAATGTAAAGCACTGACAATTAATATAATAAGAAAACACAGACTTGGTAAAAATCATGCTCAAGGTTTATCTGGACAACTAAATTGCTTGTATCTTGCTTTTTATCACTATCAAATATTTTTTCTTCTCTCCCTGTCCCCAGCATCAAATATTTACTAATCAATCATAAGATGCATGCTATTGTGTTAGGGGCTTGGCATTAAGAAGTTTTAGTGTGAGTTAGAAAGTCTGCACCCTGAAGATGTTTACAATATTCAGGACCAAATTCTAGTCATTGCATCCATTAACTACAGAGGATGAAAAGTCAGCAAGTATTAAAGTCAGACAGCTGAGTCTGGGAACATCTTCCACATTTTTGTCTATCACTTGCTAACCATAGTATGAAGGGTTACCAGATATTTGAACTCTGACAACAATATCAGATCTTTTCTTGCTCAGAGGAATTTAACTATCTGAATTATTGAATAGATTTCTTCAAAGAAGACAAGGTCTGTGGAAGAGGGCAAGTTGGAAAATCCAGCTGTGGTTGGGTTGCTAAGGATAAACACACAAACACTGCATACTGTGCAACATTAATTCTTTTAAAATAGAAGTAGTATGTTCTGCACATCAGTTTATTACTAAAATAAAAATGTAAATTTGGACTTAACTAAAACTTTCCCAAAGCAATTAACCTTGAGTCTACAAACAAACAAAAAAAAAAAAGAAAAAATGTGTAGGGGTAACTATGACGAGAAAATAAAACTAAGTCTGCTGTCTTACATGTCATGTTCAATATAACCAGAAACCCTATCCAAAATTTAGGAGCAAAGAACTAACTCTGAATTATCCCTTGCTGCTTAGGAATAGGAAGCCACAAAAGAAAAATTCCCCATGTGGCTTTTTTTCCTCCAGAAAAGAAAGATGTTATACAAAGAAAAGAAAATTTAGGGGAAAAATGCATGTGAAGAAAGGCTCACAGGGAATGATTTAAGCTGAAAGATTGCAAGAGTTCAACACAGACAAGTGGACTAAGGGCCAACTAAATATGGACCTGCTCTCTACAAATAATGCTGAAGAGTATTCCAAGGATGAAAATTAATTTTAGGGGTAATATATATTAATGTGGTAGGAAACAGGGAACTGAGAAAAAAATACAAATAAAATTAAAAGAAGGAAAATATATCCTAAATGCTAGAACTTTCTCATAATCTATGTGATCTCAATGCCACATAAAGAGGTTAATGTATAAAATACACATATCTCAAGTGATAAAGGCATGTATGCAGATAAACATTCAAGTTAAACAAAATGAAAACTATAATAAAATTATTCTAAATCAGGAAACAAAAGCTGTGTTAACTTTCTGATAAAAGAGAAATCATTATATAAATCATTAACCACTAAGAAACCTCCTAACATCCAGCAATGCACATCAAATTTTACTGTAATTATGTACAAAGAAAATTGGAGACAAGCTGATGTATTCTGATATCATTCATTTTGGCTAGTCTATGTACTCTGGGTACTCAAGAACTCCGTATGCTTATTATGTTATATTTGTCCTTCTTGGAGTGGTTATACTTGTAAAAAGCTATCCAGTACCTTGAATAGACTGGATAATTAGAATTGCAATGACTGCCATTTGAATATACGATGTCATAATTTCCTTTAAGTGCATTATCCTACTTGATGATACACTTGCCCTCTCCCTGGCCTGAGATTAAAGACTGCTTTCCAAGGCAGGCATAGGTTCCTTGAGCAAAGTTAGGCTTATCTAAACCAATTTTTTTAGTTGACAGATGAGGTCTCCAGTATTTCATCAGGTTCACTTACCCGAACCTACTGTATTTCATTTATAACCATCTTATTCTGTTCAGAAAGTACAAGTTTCTCATTCAAAGTGTTACCAGTCGATTTCCATTTCTAGATAAATAAAAAGTAAACATTTTACATAATGCTTTCATACTCCTTTGTAGAAGTTGAAGTTTATTATATAACTATATACTGCTACCTAATACATCCTTCTTGGAAGAAACCATGTCAGTCACAGCAAGGAAGCTACTCTGGGGCTAGGACTAGTGTCTCCATTGGAAACAATTACTCATAACAGAATGAAATCTTCTCTATTTAGGCATGAAAGGACAGACATTATTCATTATGATACATTTGAAGAATATCAGAAACCAATGATAGTACACAACTGTTACAGCTGAGGCCAAAGCAATCTATTACCCAAATAAAAGGAACAATATATAACGTCTACTTTGGTATTTCTCAATTTACTGTGCATTTCACTCTTGGGTTCTTACAAATTAAGAACATGCATGTGTGCACACAGGCGTGCATACACACGGACACACACACACATACCTTCTAACAGACCTACCCAGAACTATCCCTCACTCACGTAACTCTGGACTCTCCTTGGAATTCCCAGTTGCAATATTTGAAACGGTTATTTTTTAACTAGATGTTCCTATCTTCTTTTTCATAATCATATTTATCCAAAATATTAATTTTCCACATAGTATTTTTTTCTTAATAGAATTACTACTTTTTCTAATATAATCAAGAGGGTGGTATAAGAAAGGAATGTCCCAAGTTCTTCCTAAAAAAGAAATCTTTAGATTCCTTGTTGAAAAAGATCTTTTAAAAGATATAGGTATTGCAGAATTTTGCCCCTTAGTTCAGCTAAAATCCTGCTCTACTCCCCCTTCTATATGTCTGCAGTGTCTAAATTTTCCTGGTCATGTGATTCTCCCCCTGGCAAACAGTGTGAACTTCCGAACTTCCCGTGGCTCCACCCCATCCTCCCAGTGGAGTGCACAGGCTGGTCGGAGCCTCTCAGGGAACCCTCCCCCTTATCTGCCTACCGCATCTATCATTGACAGGATTTCCTTATACAGTAATATAGCTAACTTATGTGCAGAGAAACCCCTCCTCATGAAGAACATCTAAAAATAATAGGCAAAACTTTTATTTTATTTATTTATTTATTTAAGATGGAGGCTTGCTCTGTCGCCCAGGCTGGAGTGCAGTGGTGTGATCTTGGCTCACTGCAACCTGCGCCTCCCAAGTTTAAACGATTCTCCTGCCTCAGCCTCTCTAGTAGCCAGGATTACAGGCACATACCACCATGCCCGGCTAATGTTTGCATTTTTAGTGAGATGGAGTTTTGCCATGTTGGCCAGGCTGGTCTTGAATTCCTGACCTCAGGCGATCTGCCCACTCGGCCTCCCAAAGTGCTGGGATTACAGGAGTGAGTCACCACACCTGGCCCTAAACAAAACACTTAAACTTAAATTCTCTTAAAAGTATGGTTAAGTTGGCAGTAAAGACCAGGTGCAGTGGCTCACGACTGTAAATCCCAGCACTTTGGGAGGCCAAAGGAGGTAGACCGCTTGAGGTCAGGAGTTCCAGATCAGCCTGACCAACATGGTGAAACCCCATCTCTACTAAAAATACGAAAATTAGCTGGGCATGGTGGTGGGTACCTGTAATCCCAGCTACTCGGCTGGGACAGGTGAAGAACCCAGGAGGTGGAGGTTGCAGTGAGCTGAGATCACACCACTGCACTCCAGCCTAGGCGACAAAGCAAGACTCGATCTCAAAAAAAAAAAAAAAAAGAAAAGGTGGAGGCAAGAATCGTTGAAAAGGAACCATTCCCCAGGGATGAGAAGGCCTAAAGATGGTGTTTGCTCTGATGTAGGGTGACCATATAATTTTTGGCCCAAACCTGGACATTTTTGAGTATGAATAACCAGGCTGCAGCAAATTAATAATTTTCCAGGCATACCAAGATATATGATCACTCTACCCTGAGGTCATTTGCTCATCCCTGGTAGCAGTTTGGATTTTAACAGGCCGCATGTAGGTTTGGGGAAAGGAGATAAAGCCTGGGGTCTGAATAGGAAGAGATGCTGAAGCAGAGGCTCCTGAACAAAGTCCAGACTCCCCAAAGGCAACATTTTTAGTGGCTGACTTTAAAAAAAGAAAGAAATCTATCTTGCAAAAGGAGATAGGGTTGAAATACAGGTGAGAATACAGGGTGATAGGGTTGAAATACAGGTGAGAATGGGGTGAAAGCTTAGAGGACAGCCAGTTCAGACTGAAGCAACTTAATTCAAAAGACTTGAACATTAAAGGCGCTCATCACCATTGTAATCTCTGTAATCTGACAAATCTTCTAGGGGGTTTGTTCTACTAAAACAAGGGATTGATTCAAGAAATGGAAGAGAAGAAATCAAAGAAGTATGAAATTCAATTTGGGAGACAGGCAAAGATAATTCCAAGGATAGCAACAAAGGAGAGGCTGAGATTGACAGCTGTGCATAAGGCTGAGAAAGCAAGAAGGGAAAGAAGGTTCTAGAAAGGATATTTCTAAGAAAAAAAATAAAACAGAGTGCTGGAAGAAAACTGTATTTGGATGCTACCAGGTGTAAAAAAGATCATCAATAGGTATAAAACACTTACTTCAAGAAAAACAATCAAACAAGAAGGGGAACAATCATACTACATATGCTTGGATATGAATAACATTTGCATGACCACAGTGAAAATTGCTTTTACTACAAATTGTAACATAACCATATTGGGAGGATAGGGAAGGAATGCACGGGAGATGGCAGTGTAAAAGAGCCAAACAGTCATCTATTGTCATAATAGGAAATTAATAGAAAGTGACTACAATTGATTAATCAAAAGAAAGATGTCCCACATAGGAAATTATAGGTATGTATAAATACCCAAAGAAAGAGCTAAAAGAGTGGTAAGTCATTGCCTTTGGAGATGGAGACTGGAGTAAATGAAGAAAGGTGAGTGTGGAAATTGCTGTATTTGTTATATACTATATGCTCTGTAGTACTATTTGACTTTTTAAACTATATGCCTTATTACTTTAATACAAATAAAAAATTGTAAACATATATCAAATGAAATTATTTTCAAGAATAAGGGTGAAATAAAGATAGAACTTTCATGATTTAAAAATAAGGAATTTCCAGACAAAGAAAAATAAAAGAATTCATCACCAACAGATTCTTACTAAAGGAAATTCTGAAAGATATACTTCAGGAAGAAGAAAAATGATCCCAGAAGGAAGATCTGAGATGCAAGAAGGAATGGTGAGCCAAGAATAGGAAATATTTATGGATAATGCTAAACACACATTGACTAGATAAAACAATAATATTGTCCCGCTTGTGGGTTAAAAATCAAATAAAATTCTAGGAAAGAACAGCATATAGGTCAGATCAAGGGTAATGGGAAATAACTCTCTTCTAACATCCTTATTGAGTCTAAGAAGAGGGTAGGCTGGGTGAGATGGCTCATGCCTATAATCCCAGCATTTTGGGAAGCTGAGGCAGGAGGATTGCTTGAGGCCAAGAGTTTGAGATCAGCATGGGAAACACAGCAAGACCCTGTCTCTAAAAAGGAAAAGGAAAGAGTTTTTTAAAATACAGCAGGGAGTGGTAGTGTGTGCCTGTAGTCCCAGCTATTCAGGAGGCTGAGGTGGGAGGATCCCTTGAGCATAGGCGCTCTAGGCTGCAGTGAGCTATGATCATGACACTGCACTTCAGCCTGGGCAACAAAGCAAGACCCTGTCTCTAAAAAGGAAAAGGAAAGAGGGTAAAGAAATGGTTTAACTTTAGAATAGTAAATTAAAAATGCATGTTAAAATTTCTGAAATCTAGGATAACCACTAAAATAGAAACCGAATGTATAACTTCCAGTATAGTAAGTGGGGGGTCAGAAACCAGAATGAAGAAAAGCAACAATACAAAAGTAAACATAAAAGGAGGAAAGAATAAGAGAAGTAAAATTAAGAAAAATTCAACAAATAGCAAAAAATGATATGGGAGAAACAGATCAATTGTATTAGGAATCACAATTAACGTACATGGACTAAATTCTATAGTTTAAAAGACAGATAACCAAACTGAAGAAAATTAAAATCCTATGACATGCTATTTACAAGAAACAATAAAATATAAGGGCAAAGGAAGCCTGAAACTAAAGGATGGAAGAAGATATAACAAGCCTAGATGCAAAAGTTAAAATAATATCAGAAAAAACAGACATTAAAGTAAAAAGCATTACTCAAGAAAGAGGGTAACTATATACTGATAAAAGATTCATTTAATTAGAAGTATATAACAATTCTAAGTGTGTATTCAGCTAATATGGTTTCGATACACACTAAGTAAAAAGTAACAAACTGAGAAACTGGGAAATCCACTATCAGTGGCAGATTTTACTGCTTTCTCTCAGCAACTGATAGATCAACCAGACAAAAAGTCAGAAAAAATATAGAATATTTGAGCAACATAATTAAAATAACATGAAGATAAAGAGAATACTGTTCTCAACAACTGAAAAATATACATTCTTTTCAAGTATGCAAAGGATTTTATTTTTAAAGACTATGGTCTAGGCAAGCAAGTGTCAACAACTTTTAAAGGTTCAGTTTCACACAGATCACTTTCTTTGATCACAATCAACTGGAAAACAATAACAACTCTACATACACACAAGCATACACACCTTAAAAATAACACCAAAAACACATGTACAACTGCAAGCTAAATCATCTTCAAAGAATCCATGGGTCAAAGAAAAAATAAGTATGGAAATTAGAAAATACTTAGATAACATAAGAATAATAATGAAAATAACAATTACTAAAACTCGTGGGATGACATCACTAAAAATAGTATAGTAAGAGACTCCAGGGTTCCATCTCTACTTTAGATTCAACTAAAGTACTGACAAAAACTGTCAGAATCAACTTTTGCAGAACTATGGAACCTAATTAAAACCCTCCAACAATTAGGGGAAGGCTTGGTGAAGAAGGAAGCTGCTGCAGTAAGAGAGCAGTGTGGTGTTTTAAATTGCCCACATACTATCTCCCACAACACCTTAGATTTGTGGTGGCTGTGAGGACAGCAGCCCACACTGCTGGTGCAGGTGTCCAGTGCCAGACGGAACAATACGAACCTTATTCTCAACTAATTGTGGTTATGGATTTTGAACCTATCTGGTAGCTCCCTTAGGGACCAGCTCAAGAGTTTGCTTTGTTCTGCCAGCCTCAGATCCTTCCCAGGAGTGGGGTGGCTTCTCAAGTAGCTTTTACAGGACACATTTAAAGGCACAATTATTGGTCACAGCAGCCTGGGGAGGTTGCAGTGAGCTGAGATTGTGCCACTGCATTCCAGCCTGGGAGCCAGATCTTGTCTCAAAAAAAAAAAAGAAAGAAAGAAAGAAAAAAAAAAAAGAAAAAAAACCAACTGCAGTAGAAAGAAGAAATAATAATGATAGGAGCAAAAAATACTGAAACAAGAAACAATGATACAATACAGATAATTTTAAATCCAAAGAAGGTTCTTTCAAAAGGCTGACGAAATTTAAGAAAGATGGATCAATAAAAGAGAGAAAGGACAAACAATTTTAGGCATGAGGAAAACAAAATAACTACAGATGCTAAAGGGATTAAAAAGATAAGAAATTATGAATAACTTTAAGTCGATAATTTGAAACCCTAGTTGAAATGGACAAATTTCTAGAAAAATATGAATTATCAAAACCAACTCATTAAGAAATAGAAAACCAGTGTGGTGCTATAAACATTAAGATATTTAATCAACAGTTAATAGTCTTCCCACAAGGCCCAGAAGGTTTTATAGGTGAATTCTACCAAACATTCAAGAAACAATTTTAATATATACAAATTCCTCCAGGGAAAGAAAAAGAATACTCCTCAACACATTTTATGAGGTTGATATAACCTGAAAACAAAATTAGACAAGTACAAGAAAATTCCAGCTGTCCTCATAAACACAAATGCAAAATCCTAGAAAAATTTCAGCCAAACAAATTCAATGATATATAAATAATCATTATGACCAAATTAGGTTTATTCCAGGAATGCTAGGTATATTCAACATTAGAATATCTTACAATGTAATTCACACATTAAATGAGAAAAACTCTGTCATTGTCGCAATATTTCCAGTAAAAACATTTGCTAAATCCAACCACTATTTAAAAATTTAACAAACACTCAGCAAACCAGGAATATAAGGCAATTTCCTTAACTTGTTAAAAGGCATCTATCAAAATCCTATAACAAATGTCTTTCTCACTGGTAAAATGATAGAAGCATTCCCCTTAAAATGAACGAACAAGCAAACTTCAGAAGGATGATCACCATTGCTCCTTCTGTTCAGTTGCGTTTCTACACATTTTGTAGTAAGCAAGCAGAATACACTGAATTAAAAAATACTGTAAAAAATGGCAACAAAAATAGATGTTACATCTAAAAATAAACCTAACAAAAGATGTGGCAGATATGGAGAAAGTTATAAAATTTTGTTGAATGACCGCAAAGAAGACCAAAGTAAATGGAGGAACACACCATGTTCACGTATACGAGGATCCAACCTTATAAAGGTGCCAAAAGAACTGGTAATGTTCCATCTGTTACACTAAATGGTGAGTAATGGGTCCTCATTTTATTGAAACTCGTTGCTATAGATCGAATGTTTGTGTCCACCCCTCCTCCAAATTTATATGTTGACATCTTAACCCCTTGAAGCTGATGGTATTTAGGAACTGGGAGGTGATTTTGGATAGAATTTTGCCCAAGTCCAAGGATGACTGAGTGGGCTGTGGCAGACAGTGCCTTTTGTATTGGATAGCTGACAAGCTGCCTGGGAATATGCACTCCTCCTCAGTCATACATTATCTTCCTTTGGCAGGCTGGCAGCACAGGGCTTGACAGGAAAACCTTAAGCCTCACTTTAATAATGGTCGCACATTATAAAGACACAGTGATTCTGACTCAGTTGCAAGCTAAGTGCAAAACTGGAGTATATTCTACCCTTAAATCTCACCTTTAAAAATTTCCTTTTTCTTTTAAGCTTGCAATTGATTCTTTCTGTGAAGTGTCTTGTGATACTGTGAATTAGGCTATATAAATATAAAACACACTGCATTATATAAAGTTTTACTGCTTCTCTGCTATAACATCAAATATGCTTGATTCTCTAGACCTAATTTGTATATCTTTAGACTCACTGAGTAGGTTTTACCTGATGAAGAATTCAATAAAATGGTATTAAAAGAGACAAAGATTGCTATCAGATATAAATCCCTTTTTATCTTTCTTCTGAGCTTAGGCCTTTGGCAAATGGTTCTTTCGGATATGCAAAATATATCCCACCAACAAAATCCTGCTTAGTTCATACAGAAGTTAGACTAGTCAGCACTTATAAACTGCAATAACCCATCTCTGTGAAATACATATTAGAAGGTCTTCACAACTAGTATTTCGTAAGAGTCACATAATAAGGAAAACCACACCGGTTTCGGGCCTCAGAAGACTAGAAAACAATTTGATTGGGGTAATATGTGATAACTCCTGAATAACCTAACATTTCACAAGAAGACAATGCTTAAATACGGTGGCCTAGAAAAACATTCCCAGGGTAAAAGGCCTCTAGGTGCACAGGGAATTTTGCCTCACCCTGTATGTAATAAGCTGACAAAAATATACTTGCTCTGTATCAGAAATGTTCAGGATTCTTTTACCATAAATAACAACATAGGGAAGCAAGTTCTGTCCAGTGTTAGTGTAGGAATATAATCAAGTTCAGCTTTAACTGCAGCTATCCGTCATTTGGCTTCAGGCTTGGCCTTTGAAGGGGCACTGAGAGCCTAAGGTCTGCTTCAGTGTCAATTCTGGTATCCCTGAATGTATTCAGGATCAGTGATCACGTGGTCACATAGGTTCCTACCATATCTAACTAGCATAATAACTACAGAAATATGAACAAGGTATGCCATTTGAATCTAGTTTATCTAGAAAATATCTGCTTATTTCACTTACTTTTGCAAGTATTCTAGATACAACTTGGTGTGAAAATCTTCTGTACTTTTTTTCTTTTGAGATGGAGTCTTGCTCTGTCACCCAGGCTGGGGTACAGTGGCTCAATCTCGGCTCACTGCAACCTCTGCCTCCTGGCTCAAGCAATTCTCCTGCCTCAGTCTCCCAAGTAGCTGAGATTACAGGTGCCTGGCACCACCCCTGGCTAATTTTTGTATTTTTAGTAGAGATGGGGTTTCACCATGTTACTCAGCCTGGTCTCAAACTTCTGACCTCACGTGATCCACCTGCCTCGGCCTCCCAAAGTGCTAGGATTATAGGTGTGAGCCACCGCACTTGGCCCCTTATGTACTTTTGATATTAAAATCTTAACAGTCAGCTGAAGTCTGAATGTATATTTATTACTGCAAGAGTAAAATGTTACAATAATCATGGTGACTATATAAAAATTATTAACTTCTGTACAAAGTTAATTATTAAAAACTAGAGTGTTCAAATAAATGGGGAGACAGGTTAATAGAGCAAATATTAAGAAACAGTAGATTGGCTAGATATCTTTAAGAAGAACATTATGTTTTCTGAATCAACATGCCTACAAAATTTTTTTTAAAAACAGGCAAACTATTAGAGATTAAATAATATCATACTTTTTTTTTTTTTTTTGAGACAGAGTCTCACTCTGTCACCCAGGTTGGAGTGCAGTGGTGCAATCTCAGATCACTGCAACCTCCACCTCTCAGGTTCAAACAATTCTCATGCCTCAGCCTCCTGAGTAGCTGAGACTACAGGTGCACGCCACCATGCCTAATTTTTGTATTTTTAGTACAGATGGGGTTTCACCATGTTGGCCAGGCTAGTTTCCAAAAACTCCTGGCCTCAAATGATCCACCCAACTTGGCCTCCCAAAGTGCTGAGATTGCAGGGGTGAGCCACCGCCCCCAACAATAAGATCTTACTTCTAATCTTTATAGTATTATTCGGTGACAATATTGTTACTTGTAATCCTAAACGAAAATCCTCTATTTAATTTTTGTTATTTCATTCCACATAGGCTACAAGTTTCAAGAAACAATTCTGTTTCAGAAATCTTCATGTCAGAATAAATTTAGGGTAGGATATCAATTTTGCCACCCCAAAATTTCATAAGAAGGAAAAACTCCAAGGTAATATATAACAACATCCATGATAAATTATCTTCAATTTAAGTGGAATAAATATAAGAAGAATGAAGAAAATAACATAAGATTAAAGAAATGTGAGATGCTCCAAAATATAATATATTGCTCCTGCCAAAGACTTCAGTTGAAAGTGAATGTCTACTGTCACAAATGTGCAATACAGCGCTCACAGGCTCATTTAGCAGGTGCTGAGTGCTGAGAATTCTGGTTCCTGCAATATAAGGTCAAATTTTAAAATTCTGATCAATATAAATATAATAAAATTATAGTGATATTTATATGTGGGATACATTTTGCAGCTTACTCTTTTTTTTGGAGTAGGGGGCCAGGGTCTTGTTCTGTCACCCAGGCTTAAGTGCAGTAGTATGATCTTGGCGTTCTGCAACCTCCACCTCCCAGGCTCAAGCAATCCTCCTACCTCAGCCTCCCAAGTAGCTGGGATTACAGGTGTATGCACAACATCCAGCTAATCTTTATACACTTTTGTAGAGACAAGGTTTCACCATGTTGCCCAGGCGGGGCTTGAACTCCCGAGTTCAATCCATCGGCACACCTTGGGCTCCCAAAGTGCTGGGATTACACGCATAAGCCAACGTGTCTGGCCCAATTCACTCTTGTCTCCCAAAAGTCCCCTCTGTGTTGATAATATTACTGGTCTCAATTCTCCATCTGGCAAAAACGTTTATTTGATGCACCTCTAAAGTGACATTCTATATTGTGTAGTAAGAAAGGATGCTTACAGACAGAACAAGGAAGCACTTAAGGATTTACTCTTGGACATTCACCTTCCTAGAAATTTTAAATTAAGCAATCAAATCATGTTTCTTTTTCAACCATAATTATGTTTCTGAATATAAATCTGTACATATTTGTTTGTTATAGGGAGAGACTATAGTAAGTCTAGAATAATAAGACAAAAGTTGGTTGGCACAGTGGCTCATGCCTGTAATCCCAGCACTTTGGGAGGTCGAGGAGGGCGGATCACCTGAGGTCAGGAGTTCAAGACCAGCCTGGACAACATGGTGAAACCCCGTCTCTACTAAAAATACAAAACTAGCTAGGTGTGGTAGTGCATGCCTGTAATCCTAGTTACTTGGGAGGCTGGGGCAGGAGAACTGCTTGAACCCGGGAGGCAGAGGTTGCAGGGAGCTGAGATCATTCCACTGTACTCCAGCCTGGGCGACAAGAGCAAAACTCCATCTCAAAAAGACCCAAAACAACAACTATAATAATAATCATCATCATCATCATAAATAAGACAAAAGCCATATGAAGGCATCATGTATCTAATATGCATGATTCAGCTGTTGGTATCTAGTCAGTATGACAGACATGGTGAGTAACGGCCACAAGATATAATATGGATTTGGGAGAAACCTTCTAAAAGTGTTATCATTCATTTTGTTCCATTCATGCCCAGAGGAGAAATCAGCCAATAGATAAATTCTTGGGAAAAGGACTTGCCCAGATGCCAAATACATCCATGCAGAATCACAAAGGAGAAGAGCTAATTCACAGGGTGTCAGACATTTGCAGCAAAGAGGCCTGAAAACCAAGAGAGAAAAATAATGGCCCGCTTCATTAGCATTCCATGTTCTCAGAACTAGGTAGCATCAATTTGAAATGCATGTACTCACTTCACACTGATAGGATACACCAATTCTACCTTCTCAGATACCCTTTCTAATCACAGTCCCTGGGACTGTAGTCTGGAGTGAAATGTAATCTCCAAGTGAAAAATAAAAAATGATGGAATAAGTATTTTCCTCACTCAAGTGAAATCTGGTTTTACGATGCTCTTGCTCAAGAGACATCTGTTAGCATATCTGGATTTAAATGTTCAGATGTGCACTTTGTTCCAAGAAAATGCTTCTGGTATAAATGCCCCTGACCAAAAAAAAAGTCTGCTTTATTACAACAGCTTTGAGGTTCACAATTTAACTGGCTGGAGCCAGACCATGCTGTTGGTAACTATGGCCCCTCTCCTATTTGACTTGTACAGTAACAGCAGCATTAGCTCTCTAACATTAGGGGCTGTTTTGTTCTATTTTTAAAAGAAAAAAAGAAGATGGTGTAACTTAGTGCCTGTATTAGCTGTTAGGATTACAGTCTACTTAGACTTTTATAATGATTTGTTTTCAGCTTTATGTGTTCCACTGAAGAGAAGGGAACTAAAATGCTTTGGAATAGGGAGCTATTTGTGTATTTTCTGCACATGGTATATTAGATTTTCCTATCTCCTCACTGTATTACCAGAGTTCATATTGACTGAAAGAAAATATATCAACTGAATTTAGTGTGTTTATAGATTCAATATGGCCATTTTTAAATGAACTGTGTTGAAAATGACAGTGTCCATCAATCCTTTGGCCAGCAGTTTTTTGTATATGTATAAAAACACCTATTCTGTTTC
Source organism: Macaca mulatta (assembly GCF_049350105.2). Lineage (NCBI taxonomy): Eukaryota > Metazoa > Chordata > Mammalia > Primates > Cercopithecidae > Macaca > Macaca mulatta. The sequence continues at coordinate 143,829,853 of NC_133409.1, read as the reverse complement.
TAAGCTTTAACCTTGAAACACTAATACCAAGAACCTGAGGGTCATTTAAACTGAAATCTAAAGTTAAACCTTCAGGAATTCTGAAATATTAAAGTGTCATTATAAAAGCTACATTTTAAAAGAGGTTAACAAATTGTGCTTTATGATCCATTGTCTTATCCTTTCTCAAGAAAGAAATCTGAGTATTGTTATACCACAGGTTTTATACTAGCAAGAGAGCTTTTTAAACAAAGGGGGAAAATGACAACAGTACAATAATAATTTATTTTTAGCACTATGTAATGTACCAAACTCTCTACTAGATCTTCTAACTGTCTTTAACTGGCAGGAAATCTGTGATAATTTATAGTATAGAGATTAATTAATAGAGGTGAGGATTTAACAAAGACTCTTTTAAACTTATTTTCACCACATTTTAAAGACATATATTATATCTATGGCCAAATTTCTTTCTACTAACCCTTGCTGGGAAAGTTTCATTTCCTTTAACTCAATACATAAAATCTGCACCTTTGTCTGTCAGAGAAATATGCTCAGATGTGGTCTGTTTCATGGCTTGATACACCACAATAAATTGTTAATGATACATTACTGCATCAAAAAACAGGCAAATGCAATACTGTCTTCTTTGTACATTCCAAAAAGAGCCAGGAAGTTTCAAAATACTCTCTCTTTAACCTTTCAGCATCAAAGATGCCACCAGTAAACATATATGAAGCAAGCACCTGCACTACACATACAGCCCCGTGCTGGATGGCGCTGGGCATTCACTTTCATTCACAATTGACTATGCTTTACAGTCACTTCATGGTATACAAATATTTTTACAACAAATGTGCTGTAATTTTTTACCACCTTTTTTCAAGAACGAATTACTCAAATGCGTATATATCTAAGTTGATTATTGTCAGCTGACATGACACAGAAATGGCACAAAGGATCAAGAAGACTAGCTTACCTGAAAAAAGAAAATAGTGAATAAATAAATTAGCTATCTTAATTTGGTATGTCATTGCTTTAAAATCCTGGGAACCGTGAATATTAAACTACACCAGTATTGTACATTTTACAGGTTATATTTTCTTTCTGGCTTCTGGTGTCTTAAGCTTTATGTTGGTGATTTATGATTTACATTGTCAGTCAAAGCTCTTAATAAAAATACACCTTTATGTTATGCAGCTGGAAACAGAGTTTTTTCCTTTCTCTCTCCGTAGAGTCCCACAGACATATTGAATATATTCGAGTGGTAATTATGAAATACGAGCTTATAGGGCCATCACTGATTGTCATCATATGCCACTCAAACTTCTTCCTGATGGTACAATGAAGTGCCTGAAAATGCCTCTCTGCTGGCGCCGTCACATATCTCAGAGTGCGCTGGGCTACAACACAGAAGGCTTTCATTTTCCTCAGGATATAGAGATACTTCCAAAGAGTTTCTGTCTTTTTTTTTTTGAGACTTCTTCAGCCTCCTGAGTAGTTGGGATCACAGGCATCTGCCACCATGCCCAGCTAATTTTTGTATGTGTAGTAGAAATGGGGTTTCACCATGTTGGCCAGGCTGGTCTCGAACTCCTGACCTCAGGTGATCCACCTGCCTCTGCCTCCCAAAGTGCTGGGATTACAGGTCACCCAAAGATTTTCACAGTAGCAACACATCAGGCTCTTTAGACTTGGCAAACCTAGCTTACCTACAAAGGCTTGTTTCACACAGACTAATCTCTATCATGTGGTCAAAGAGAATGGTTTCCAAAGTGGGGTGCATACACTCCAGGGGTTTGTAAGATTCTGATTCATTGGTTATAAAAAGAAAATACTAGAATCTATCTTACCATTACTTCTTCTTTTTTTATTTTTTTGACGGAGTCTCGCTCTGTCGCCCAGGCTGGAGTGCAGTGGTGCGATCTCGGCTCACTGCAAGCTCTGCCTCCCGGGTTCACGCCATTCTCCTGCCTCAGCCTCGCAAGTAGCTGGGACTACAGGCGCCCGCCACCACGCCCGGCTAATTTTTTGTATTTTTAGTAGAGACGGGGTTTCACCGTGTTAGTCAGTTAGCCAGGATGGTCTCGATCTCCAGACCTTGTGATCTACCCGCCTCGGCCTCCCAAAGCTCTGGATTACGGGTGTGAGCCACTGCGCTCGGCCCCATTACTGCTATTGTATACTTTTAAAATGCCTATATTTTTGTATGTTTTATAATGTACATATTAGTTCAAGAGTACATGTATATAATTTGTAAATGAATAAATATGTCAGTGGACCCCACTCAAAAATCTTCTTTGTAATAGTTTTAATAAGATATAATTTATATACTATACAATTCACCAACTTAAGTATAGGATTCAATGGTTTATAGTATAGTTACAGAGTTTGACAACTATCACAATTTAGAACATTTTAATTATCTCAGAAACACCTGTATCCTTTAGCTGTCACCTCCTCATTCTTTCAGACCTAAGCAACCATTAATCTATGTTCTGTCCCTATAGATTACCTATTCTAGAGATTTCATATAAATGAAAGCATGTAATGTGTGATATTTTGTAATTGACTTCTTTCACTTAGCATAATCCTTTCAAGGTTTATCTACATTGTAGCATGTATCAGTACTTCACTCATTTTAATGGCTAAATAATATTCCATTGTATGGATATACCACATTTTATTTATCTATTCATCAATTGGTGGACATTTGGATTCTTTCCATTTTTGGTTATTATTATGACTAGTGTTGCTATTAACATTCATGCTGAGTTTTTATGTGGATATATGTTTTCATTTCTCAAGTATACAGCTAGAGGTGGAACTGCTGGCTCAAGTGGTAACTCTATATTTAACATTTTGAGGAACTGTCAGACTATTTCCAAAGTAGCTGTACCATTTTTACATTCTCACCTGCAGTTTATGAGGGTTCTAATTTCTCCACATCCTTGCCAACAAGGATCACTTTTTGATTCTAACCGTCCTCCTGGGTTGAAGTGGTATCTCACAAGCTTTGATTTGCATTTTCCTCATGACTAATGATGTTGATCACTTCTTCAGGTGGAATTTTTTTTTTTTTAATGGAGTCTCACTCTGTCACCCAGGTTGGAGTGCAGTGGCCCGATCTCAGCTCACTGCAACCTCTGCCTCCCATGCTCAAGCAACTCTCCTGCCTCAGTCTCCCAAGTAGCTGGGATTACAGGCGCATGCTACCATGCCCAGCTAATTTTTGTATTTTCAGTAGAGACGAGGTTTCACCCTGTTGGCAAGGCTGGTCTCGAACTCCTGACCTCAAGTGATCCGCCCACCTTGGCCTCCCAAAGTGCTGGGATTATAGGCATGAGCCACCTCGCCTGGCCCATGTGTACATTTTTTTACTAATGGGTACATGATCCAAAAAAGTTGTGAGACCCCTGGCATAAAGTTCTCTAGCAATTTCAGGAGCAGTTATCCAATATAAACCCCAAAAAGCATTCTGAAGAAACAATAACAGCTAATGTTCAAGATACTGAAATATTCATGAACAAGAAAAAAGAACACTGATAGGTGAAATGAAGACAAAAAGCATAGGAAACCAATGGAGGATCAAAGATCAACCAGACATGGATGTCTAGACAGTACCTCCAAATTCAGGACATTATACAACTCTAAGGAACATGCACAGTATCACCTACATTGTCACCACTGCTTAAACTGATACATGGCTCCACTCTCATTACAAAGAGGTAGATGGTGATGCTTTAGTCACTTCCTTAATACAAACATAAGCAATTTAAAGAACTGTCTTTTTTTGCCAAAATTATATCCACTCTACATTTTGGTGTTATAGAACAACAGTGACAGTCAACATCTTTACTTAGCAAAATTCCTTTTGGAAATTGCACTGGCCTGTGAAATCCAAAGGTCTGGGAACTCCTGCTTTAGTACATACCTTCCACTCTAGAAAAGACCTCAGGTCTCCCTAATTTACTCTATCATTCCTGCTTTTATATGCTTATACTTATTGTCTCCCTAATCCTGGAATATCAAAGCTTCAAACCTTACCCATTTTTAAAGACTTCACATCTTATTCATTCATTCAGTCAGTTTACTCAAACAGTTACTGAGCATCTAAGAAGGCATCAGGCTGAGGGGAATGGAATTAGGGTGAGGAATGTATGCCAAGATGATTAGTTCATGAACATTACTCTCAAGGGTTTTACATACTATCCTCTTTATCAAGTCTTAAGTTATAGACTTGGTTAACAATTTCCTAATCACATCATCTGTTAATAGAATGATGAGGGGCCAGACTATTTTAAATCAGAGCTGCTTTGGAAAATCTAGCACATATAGGTCACAGTACTCATTACACGATACACAGTCTCTTGGAGAAGGCTTTTTGGATGAGTCACAGCTTTAAATAGGAAAGAAGGCAATGACGAAGGTCATACCTGAAGTCAGATCAGTGAAGCAGAGCTTCCTATCTTCTTACATCTAAGAACTAATGTCAACAAATCTTCTGATTATTTTACCAAGAAAGAAAATGCTGTAATGATTAATTCTTTCTTAACTAATCTTTTTGATACCTCAAACACCAGAGTGGTTGTTTTTGAATAAAAACTTGCTTCTCTCTTTTTTTTTTTTTGTTTTATAGCTATTCTCTCTCTAATCCTTACCCTGCTGAATTTAATTGCCTTGGCAATGCCAAAACAATGTCTGATCCTAATAGGTCAGCATTGATCGCTCTAAACCAATTGGTTCCTTCATTAGCAAGAAAATGAAGTAAAGAGAAAAGACAGGTGGCACCCGAACAGGCAGCTGGGTTTTTGCTCCTCTTACAGTGCCTCTCTCTCATTAAACAGTAGCTGATCGATTGGCAACTTGCTCAAAATCTACAAAAACTATACATCACTTTTGACACAGAGCTGTTTTAACAGGCCACACAACTCAAGATTTGGATACCCCAGACAGTCTATTTGTGGGGTCCATCACATTCTTCCCAGACAGATGTCTCTTTAGATCATATGGAGAAAAAAAAGGGGAAACATCATGCAATAGACCACTTTCTGGCAAGACACCAAGTAAAGTCCAGAACGGCTAATCCCAGCTCTGAGTTTCTGGAGCAAAGGCTTCCAAGAGGAGAGTCCTCCTCCCAGAGTCTAGACTCTACGGCACAGACCAGCAAGAGGAAGCAAGGAGGGTTAAAAATATCAATCATCAACAGAGAGAGAAAAACAGAGTCAAAGAAGAAAAGGGAATGCAAAAAAAGAGAAAAAAAAATCACAGGAAAAACACAATATATTCAGACTGCGTTACCTTGGTTAGTTGGAAAATGACCCAAGAAAGAGAATAGACTAGGAGTTTTGAAAGATGGCTTAGGGAACTGCCTCTCTGCTAGAATGGGTGAGTCCCTCACTCCTGGGGCAACAATCACATGACCAGAGAGACACAGCAACTCCTTTTCAAGCTGGGGAATACAGCATAGGAAAAGGGGGTGCTACCCAATCTTGATTGAGCACCTACTGTATATCAAAAACCTTGTTAGGCAGTTTACACTGAACCTGATGACAATCTTATGAAGGAGCTAATTTTATCCTCATTTGCCATACTAAAAAGAAAAAGTTTCAGAGATATAAAGTAATCTGTCCAACAACACACAGCAGGAAAGAAATGGCAGTCAGAATCTGAATGTAGTTCTGGTTAATTCCAAAGACCTTGCCCTTTTAATGAACCTCTAGGAGGGAAACTGAAAACAAAACAAAACACCAAAAAATATAGAGTTAATTTATAAAGCACAAAAACAGAGAAAAATACAAAACAAGACACTGATTTTTAAAAATTTATTTATTTTGCTCATCCTTAAGACAATGATTTTTTTTTTTTTGAGATGGAGTCTTGTTCTATCACCCAGGCTGGAGTGCAGTGGCATGATCTTGGCTCACTGCAACCTCTGCCCCCCAGGTTCAAATGATTCTCCTGCCTCAGCCTCCCAAGTAGCTGGGATTATAGGCATGTGCCACCATGCACGGCTAATTTTTGTATTTTTTAGTAGAGACAGGGTTTCGCCATGTTGGCTAGGCTGGTGCTGAATTCCTGACCTCAGGTGATCCATCCGCCTCAGCCTCCCAAAGTGCTGGGATTACAGGCATGAGCCACTGCGTCCAGCCAAGACAAAGATTTGTAATGAGAATAAAAAGAGTAGGAGAAATATGTAGCCATATTGAAGGTTATTGCTTTCATTCTGGAGGTTCTTGCAAATTGACTCTGGGTTCTGCATATTCTGAGGGGAGGAGGCAGGGCCAACATTGTCGACAAGTTTCCCTTTTGCTTGCTGCCTTTCCACAAAGCTAGCCGAGCTAGAAGAGAAATGGCCTAAGAAACAACTGAAGCCACAATAATAGGTGAATTTTCTCTTAAATTTCAAATCCGGAAACAGAAAGAACTTATCAACTTCTATGCCATGAATTCCTTGGTCTAAAAAAAAAAAGTCTAAGAAAAACTTTTCACTTCTTATACTAAGCCACAACATAGTTACTCAATAAAATGCACTTAGCAATATGTGGAATTTATTCATCAATCATTCACAAAACACCTTTCATGGTCAAGGTACTTGCTAAAGCCCGAATGAACACTGCTAGGGCTATTATACCCTCTCATTACAAATACAAATTATCTGAAATCATATTACAATGTTGACTTCCAGGGGAATATCTGCAATATTTGACAATAAAAATAACCAAAAGGTGAATTTTTGACATAATCAGATTTACCACTAATGACAGACAGACAGAGATGTGGAGCCTCTCAAAATCTTCACTCTATTAAGAATTGGGAGAAAGAGAAGAAAGGAGAAAGGGATATTTAATAGAGGCCTATTATCTGTTTGGGCACCATGTAATATCCTGGGGATACAAAAACAAAAAGATGAGGGCACAGTTCTCTAGGAGTTCAGAGTCTAGTAGAAAAGACAAGATATTTGGTCATTCATCCATCCATCCACTCACCCATGTATCCCTTCCTTCATTTTTAACAACCAGCAACTATTTATGGAGAACCTATGATGTGTTGTCAAGTACTATGCTGGGTACTGAGAATATAACAATAAACCAGAAGGATGTAGTCCTTGCCCTCATGAACTTAAGAGTCTAGTGGGGAAGTCAGGCCAGGAAATAGGCAACTATAATAAAATATAGTAAGTACTATGAAAGGAGAAAGACAGGGCATTCTAATAGCATAGAATAAGCAGGCCATTGGTGTTGATGGTGATGATGGGGTGGGGGCTGTTCTGGTAAAAAGAATGCTTCTCACAGAAAGACATATCCGAATTGGAACTTGAGGGATAAAAAGAAGTTAGAAAGACAAGCAAGAAGAAAAGAAACAGAAATTTTTTGTGGTAAGAAAGAACAATATGTAGCAATATCCAGAGACAAGTCAGGGCATGCCAGAGGGGCTAAAAAGACATTTTACAGATGCATCATACAGTGATAGCCAGCCTCCAAAATGACACCCAATGGTTGTTTTCTGTTATTCATATCTTTTTGTGGTTCCTTCTCATACTAATATCCTATTGGTTACAAAGGTCAGTTCCAAAATGACAATGTCTGACTTTCAAGTCTAGGAAAAAAAAAGCAAAACATTACAGTTTCTGCTTTGCTTTCTCTCTTGGATCACTTTCTCTGGAGGATGGCAGCCACCATGCTGTAGGGACACTCGAGCAGCCCTCTATATAAGAAAATGTGGAAAATCTGCCAACAGTCAGTGTCAACTTGCCAACCATGCAAATGGGCCACCTTGAAAAATGAAGCTGTCAAACCTATTCATAACTTCAGATGACTACAGCCTTGGCTGACATCTTGACTTTAATCCTATAAGAGATTGTGATGTAGGTATGAGCTGACAGAAGATAAAATCAAAAAAGAGAGGAAGAAAAAAAAAAGAAGAGACTGTGAGGATCTGAATGTTTATTTCCCACCCCCAAAATTCATATGTCGAAATACTAACCCCCAATGGACAGAATTAGGAGGTGGGGGCTTTGGGGAGGTGATTAGGTCATGAGTGAGGAGCCCTCATGAATGAGACTGGTTCCCTTATAAAAAGAGGCCAGAGAGCCAAGTGTGGTGGTTCACACCTGCAATCCTAATACTTTGGGATGCTGAGGTGGGATTACTTGAGCCCCAAAGTTACAGACCAACCTGAGCAACATAGTGGGACCCTGCCTCTACAAAAAAAATTTTTTTTTAATTAACAGGGCGTGTTGGTTTGCACCTATCGTCCCAGCTACTCAGGAAGCTGAGGTGGGAGGATTGCTTAAACTCAGGAGGTTCAAGGCTGCAATGAGCCATGATCGTGCCAGCCTGTCTCAAAAAAAAAAGAGGCCAGAGAAAGCTTCTTCGTCCCTTCTGTCATGTGAGGCCACTGCGAGAAAGTGCCACCTATATATCAGTAAACTGCCCTCACCAGATGCCAAAATTGTTGGCACCTTGATCTTGGACTTCTCAGCCTCCATAACTGTGAGAAATAAATTTCTGTTGTTTATAAGCGACCCAGTTAATAGTATTTGTTAGTAACAGCCTGAACAGACTATCACAGCGACCTCAAGCCAAAACCACTCAGCTAAACTACTCTCAAATTCCTAATCCCTAGAAACTGTGAGATAATAAATGTTTACTGCTTTTTTGTTTTTTTGAGATGGAGTCTCACTCTGTCGCCCAGGCTGGAGTGCAGTGGTGTGATTTCGGCTCACTGCAACCTCTGCCTCCCGGGTTCAAGTGATTCTCCTGCCTCAGCTTCCCAAGCAGCTGGGATTACAGGCATGTGCCACCAAGCCCAGCTAATTTATTGTATTTTTAGTAGAGATGGGGTTTCACCATGTTAGCCACGATGTTCTTGATCTCCCGACCTTGTGATCTGCCCACCTCGGCCTCCCAAAGTGCTGGGATTACAGGCGTGAGTCACCGCGCCTGGCTTTGTTTTAAGTCACTATGTTTGGGGTCATCTGTTACACAGCAATATAAAATTAATATACACAGCATTTAAGATGAGAGGAAGGTGACTGAGGTAAGAAGCTAAAAAGACAGGGCCAGATCAAGTAAAAATTTTAATGAAATGATATTGGCCTTTATCATGAAAACAATGGAGAGTCACTGGATGTTTTAAAAGACGGAAATGACAGAGCTACATTTAGCAGAGTATCTGGCTACATTGTTCTTGTTTGGGAACTGAACAGAAGAAAGATAAAACCAAAACCAAAAAACTGAGTTAGTGTATTGAATGTGAACCTGCTATGTCTCTAAGATTCCCTCAACCTCTACCAACTTTCTTTTTAACATATACTGAGTCATCCTTCTACCTGTGAACTTGGATAAAATGTCATACTGCTTTCTGAACAGTTGCCAAGGGGTTGGAGGAAGTCAATGGGAAACAGAAAATTAGGGGGAAGTCATGTCTGAAAAACCTGCTATTTGTCTTGCCGTGGCCAAGAAGGTAAGGTGCTATATCATACTTTTCCCTCCTTGATTTTCCTTTATCCTTTACCCTTGCCACTTCGGGCTGGAAGTTACCAAAAAAATGTCAGCACTTTAATTCTTGCTTCAGGTTCTACCTCCTACAGCTGTTAATGCCTACTGCAGTAGTCACTGCCCATAGTTACCTATATAGAGGTAGAAATGTGGTTAATCTAAATTAAGATGAGCTCTAAGTGTAAAATACACACTGGATTTTAGTATTTAAAAGGAAATTTTAAACACGCCGCTTTTATGTTGATTACATGTTGAACTGATATTTTGAATACATTGGTTTAAATAAAATACATTGTTAATTTCACTTGATTCCTTTTTTTTTTTTTTTTTTTTTTTGAGACAAGGTCTCACTTTGTCATTCAGGCTGGAGTGTAGTGGCGCAATCTCGGCTCACTGCAACCTCTGCCTCCTGGGTTCAAGTGATTCTCATGCCTCAGCTTCCCAAGTAGCTGGGATTACAGGCATGCACCATCACACCCGGCTAATTTTTGTATTTTTAGTAGAGACAGGGTTTGGCCATGTTGGCCAGGCTGGTCTTGAACTCCTGGCCTCAAGTGATTCACCTGCTTTGGCCTCCCAAAGTGCTGGGATTACAGATGTGAGCCACCACACCACCTCACTTGCTTCTTTTTATCTTTTTTAATATAGCTACTAGAAAATGTAAAATAACATAATATTTCTATTGGACAGCACTGTTCTAGAGGACCTAGAATAAGACAGTACACAAGTTAAGCAAGAAAAGGGCAATTAGTTATTGCAATGGAGATGTAGAAAAGAAGACTGAAAAGAATTTAAGGACAAAGCATTGCCAAATAGAAATGACTGGCTGTGGAAGAGGGGAGGAATGAAAGACGACGCCCAGCTTTGTGGCTGGGGCAACTTACTGAGATGAGAACTTCGGAAGAAGAACATGTTGGAAGGTAGGATTGGTTACCTTGAGGCATTCTGTTGTGAATTTCAGGTGCATCACTAGTGAAGCTATGCAGTGGCCATATTTCAGCGTGCTAACCACAAGCACAGGAGAGAGAACTAGGCAGGAGATGAAGATGTGTTATTGGCCGGGCACGGTGGCTCAAGCCTGTAATCCCAGCACTTTGGGAGGCCGAGACGGGTGGATCACGAGGTCAGGAGATCGAGACCATCCTGGCTAACATGGTGAAACCCCGTCTCTACTAAAAAATACAAAAAACTAGCCGGGTGAGTTGGTGGGCGCCTGTAGTCCCAGCTAGTCAGGAGGCTGAGGCAGGAGAATGGCGTAAACCTGGGAGGCGGAGTTTGCAGTGAGCTGAGATCTGGCCACTGCACTCCAGCCCGGGCGACAGAGCGAGACTCCGTCTCAAAAAAAAAAAAAAAAAAGAAGATGTGTTATTAACAGATGCCATGTGAACCCATGAATTTGCTAAGAAAGAGTGTGCAGAGTGAGAAAAGTGGAGGACACAAACACATTAAGAATATCATTCTAGACTGTGATAGGTGTTATACAGAAAACAGAGCAGAATCACAAGATAGTGAGTGACGGGATAGGGCTGAGGGGTTAGTTAAGCCTGGGGATAAATGAGATGGGAGCAAGGAAGTCCACTGGACAAACAGAGCATTCTTGTGGAAGAAACGTCAAGTGCAAATGCAGAAGTTATAAATAGCCTGACAGGTTTATGGAAGGAGCACGGGTCTGGTACTACTGGAATATATAATAGAGCAGGAGGAATGGAACAGGAGAGACTGCATGGGCACAGAGTGGGCAGATCATGAAAGGCTCTGCATTTTAAGCTGTGGAACTTGGACTTTAGGCCACAGGCAAAGAGGAGCCCTGAGAAGTTTTACTAGAGGAGTGACATGACTTCATTCGATTTTTACAACTTTCTTCAAGGTACATGTTCCTAACTACAAGGGGCCCCACCTACTTGGTTCTGACATATCACTGGGTTCCATGAAGCACAATTTTAAAAACACTATGTTAAATGACTTCTCTAGGCTTTAAACCTGAACAGTCTATGGTTAAAAGATCAGTGAGAGAAATATAAAACTATACTTGTGCCAGGTTCACAAGTTTCTCTTTCTTCTCTGTCCCAACCCTCCCCTCATTCACACTCAGATAACCGTGTGCATGGCAAGCCTGAATGTTAGGAATATGAGGCCATACCAAGGAATCAATGTCACATATTCAGACAAAATACATGGGCAGGAGGAAGTAAATACCCTCTTGAGGGCTGTCATTAAACCATCCAAACTAAAAAGAAACAATACAAGTCACAGCCTGATTATTCTGCAGTGGCCTCATCCAGACCCTTTCACCATCCTCTATCTACCTGCTCATTGGCTCTTAATGACTCCATTGCCCACTCACCCTCCCCTCATAGGCACACAGGCCCAGAAACGAAAAGAAGGAAACCACCAAAGAAGTTAGCTATGACAACAAAGGAGAAGAAAATTAGCTAATGGCTGAAACAGAGTTTAACATTATCTGTTTATTTCAACTTTATTTCACCAAAGCACTTACCATTTTTTCCTAATTTATTCTTATACCCATTTTAAAATGTAATTATTTAATTTAATTTAATTTGTGGCCAGAAGAAGTGAATTGTGGAGATATACACTCCCTGCCCTCAGTTCAGAGCCTTTTGCCATCACACTACTTTTCATTCCATCATGGGTTTTCTAAGATGAAACATTTCATAACACTAAGAGGGAGAAACATTTGTTTTTACTAGGAAAAGGTTTATTTTTAAAATAAACGGTGTTCAGGAATAGCTTTCACCAGTGTTCCTTATGATATAATAGCAGGTCCTATGGTGAGAAGAATTTGCAAACACTTTGCAAAAACACTGAGAAACGACTGTGTCTCAACAGCCAAATGGGTTTCTGAACAAAAACTAAATTAAATCCATTATAAAAAGCTTTTCAGTGGACTACATTTAAATCCCACTGACTTCTTAATCTTTCTAGACTTTAATATAATGCACCTAATACTACCTAGATATCGAATATTTAGGATATCTGGAAGTAAATCTCTAAATCTTAAAATTGTCTACTAGATCAACTACAAATACTATACACACACAATCACATGAAAGGCAACAGTGCAAGTGAAAGAATGCTGGACTTGGGAGCATAAAGACTTTTGTTTCTGCTATGTTTTCTACTCGCTGTATGAATTGTGGAAGCTTACTTAACCTTTGGGTCAGTTTATCTGTCAATAAAATGAGGTTACCGGTAAATAATAAATAATTTAAATTCCCTATATAGGTTCACCAACCACTCTAGATGAGTTTGGTAATCTATGGCAGAGACTGTGAGTTGCCTATCCAAGAATCCATCTATTCTCTTTTTCCTAAGTAAAACAACCTAGTTTTTTTTTTTTTTTTTAAAGCTGAACCCATAGCTGCCTAGAATAAAGGTTGTATTTCCCAAAGTCCTTTGCAGCTATGTTCTGATCATTTCTTTCTTTCTTTCTTTCTTTCTTTTTTTTTTTTTTGAGACAGAGTTTTGCTCTTGTCGCCCAGGCTGGAGTGCAACGGCGTGGTCTCAGCTCACCGCAACCTCCGCCTCCCGGGTTGAAGCGATTCTCCAGCCTCAGCCTGCAGAGTAGCTGGGATTATGGGCATGTGCCACCATGCCCAGCTAATTTTTTTTTTATAGTTTTAGTAGAGACAGGGTTTCTCCATGTTGGTCATGCTGGTCTTGAACTCCTGACCTCAGCTGATCCGCCCACCTCGGCCTCCCAAAGTGCTGGGATTATAGGTGTGAGCCACTGTGCCTGGGCTTGTTCTGAACTTTTCACTATTTTCGCCTTTCCTGTCACTCTTCCTTTCCAAGGCATACCTCTGTACCTGGGTTCCTGACCGCATCGGGTCCTGTTTCCTTCACCAGTTCCTTCTTCCACCTGTCCCAGCAGCTGTTTCTTCTCTGTAGTATCTTTAATTGCTCTCTCACTGCTAGCCACTTCCTCTCAGCCCAGATCCTTAAAAAACACACCTGTTTTAAGTAATCAGTCCCTCTTATCTCCCCTTTCTTATCAAACTTCTAGAACCCATAGTTCATACACCAACCTTCCACTTTCTCATAGGCTTACTGTCGCTGTTCCTTTTCTCCTTTGCTCTACTGAAACTAATCTTAAAAATCACTCAATGTCCTCTAAGGGCCAAACCCCATGGCCTCTTTTCAGTCTTTATCCCATTTGACAGCCTTACAGGTATCTAGCATGATTAACCACCCTTTCTCCTCAAAAGCCTTCTTTCCTCCGCCTTATGTAACATCTTCCCCAGGTGCTTCTAATGCCTCTCTGACCAATCCTTCTCAGGTTCTTTTGCACCCTTATCCTTTTTATTTACTCCAATGATCACTCCCTAGGATACCAGCCCAGATTCCCTCTTGTCTCAGCAAATACACAATCCAAGGTAGTTTAGTCTCTCTCAGAGTATCAACTACTTTTAAATGTTTATTTGTCTTCCTGATTACAAAAGTATTCATGATCACTGTAACAAGTTTAAAATAATTTTTTAAAAGAATTTACTTTGTGCCTGGTGTAGGTTAGGAATTCTCATGTGTATTATTTATTTAAGTTTCACCATAATCCTATGAGATAAACATCTCCTATTCCTTCAGCTACAATGCTCCTTCCGCCACTTTAAACCAGGCTAATTACTTCAGGCCAGGTCATGGCTCAAGAGTCATTTCCTTCCCTGACCTTCTTTCCAGATCAGGACATCATATTACTCTCTGTCATAGCATCCTGTTCTTCCCTTCCATAATATGTATCACAATTGATATTTGATATGGTCTGGCTCTGTGTCCTCACCCAAATCCCATCTCAAACTGTAATCCCCATATGTCAAGGGAGGGACCTGGTGGGAGGTGATTGGGTCATGGGGACTGTTTCCCCATGCTGTTCTCATGATAGTGAAGGAGTTCTCACGAGAGATGATGGTTTAAGTGTGGCACTTTGCTCTTTCTCTTCTACTCTCTCCTGCCACCATGTAAAATGTGCCTTGCTTCCCCTTTGCCTTCTGCCATGATTGTAAGTTTCCCAAGGCCTCCCCAGCCGTGCAGAACTGCCAGTCAATGTTAAACCTCCTTCCTTTATAAATTATCCAGTCTCAGGTAGTATCTTTATATCAGTGTGAAAAAGGACTAATACAGTATTTATATACCTTTTGTTTACTATGTCTGCCTCCAGGCTCTATAGTGGCTCAAACAGTCTCGCTGAAGGATTCTTTGAAATTAAAATTTCCCAAAGGAGGAACAGAATCACTGTTGTACAAAAGTGAAATGATCAACCCTGGCAAAGGGACAAGCAGTAGAGACCTGGAGAATATTTCCATGTTGCTTAATCTATTGTCTAGGTTCCAGGATAGAGCTATTATGAATTATTCACAAAAAGGCAGTATGTATAGTCAAATGGTTAAGAAAACAGGTTTTGGAGTGAGTGACCTGGGTTCAAGTTCCAGCTCTGCCACTGATTTATTGTAGGACTGTGGGCAAGGATTCTTCATTGTAAAATGAAGACAAAAGTTAGCATTAAATGAGAATAATTCATTGTAACATACATAGCAGCTTAATGCCTGATACCTAATAAGTGTTCAACAAATGTTAACTATATATATTCTACTCTTTAAAAGAATCCCAAGGGTGACTACAAGTGGCTTTCTATATTGGTTCCAATATATTTGAAATTATAACCAGAAGATGTTCTTTAAAATTGCTAATATAATCAATATACAAAAATCAATCGTATTTCTATAAATAAGCAATGAAAAAATGAAAATAAAATTAAGAAAATAATTTCATTTACAATCACATCAAAAAGAATAAAATATTTAGAAACATATTTAGCAAATATGCAAGACTAGTACATTGAAAAGTATAAAATATTGTTGAAAGAAATTAAAGGACTCCTAAATAAATAGAAAGACATCCTGTGTTCATGGATTAAAATATTTAATATGTTAAGGTGGCAATACTTCTCAAAGTGATCAACAGATTCAATGCAATCCTTTTCAAAATCCCAACACACTTATTTGTAGAAATTGACAATCTGATCCTAAAATTCATACGGAAAGAACCCAGAATAGCCAAAACAATCCCCCATCCCCAAAAGAGTTAGAAGACTCATATTTCCTGATTTTAAAACTTGTGACAAACCACAGTAATCAAGATAGCCTAACACTGGCATAAGGATAGACATATAAACCAACAGAATAAAATTGAGAGTACAGAAATAAACCCATACATCTATGGTCAACTGATTTTTGACAAGGCTGCCAAGACAATTCAATGGGGGAAATGTGCCTGGGACAACTGGATGTCCAATACAAAAGAATGAATTTAGACTCTTACCTCACACCATATATAAAAAGTAACTAAAAATGGATCAAAGATCTAAACATAAGAGCCAAAACTATAATATGTTTAGAAGAAAATACAGGTGTATATTATCATAACCTTAGATTAGGCAACAGTTTCTTAGCAATGAAAGCTAAATCAGCCAGACTTGGTGGCTCATGCCTATAATAACTGCACTTTGGAAGGCCAAAGAGGGAGGATTGCTTGAGCTCAGGAGTTCGAGACCAGAGTGGGCACCATCGTGAGACTCTATCTCCACTAAAATTAAAAAAAAAAAACTAGTTGGACTGTGGTGGTGTGCACCTGTCATCCCAGCTACTCAGTTGGTTAAGGTGGGAGAATTGCTTAAGCCTGGGACACACAGGCTGCAGTGAGCTATCACTGTACTTCAGCCTGGGTGATAAAGTGAAACCCTGTCCAAAGAGAGGGGAGGGGAGGGGAGGGGAGAGGACAGGAGAGGAGAGGAAAGGAAATGGGAAAGGGAAAAGGAAAGGGAAAGGAAAGAAAAGAAAAGAAAAACCTAAATCACAAGCAACCAAAGAAAAAAATAAATTAGACTTCATCAAAATTTAAAACTTTTGTGCTTCAAAGGACATTATCAAGAAAGCAAAAAGACAACTCACAAAAAGAGAGACGATATTTCCCCACAAAATTAAATCATATATCTGATAGGGGTCTGGTATTATATACATATATATATCTTAAAACTCAACAATTTTAAAAAATCCAGTTAAACAATGGGCACCTAAACAAAAACCAACTTAATTTAAAAAGGGATTGGCCGGGCGCGGTGGCTCAAGCCTGTAATCCCAGCACTTTGGGAGGCCAAGACGCGTGGATCACAAGGTCAGGAGATCGAGACCATCCTGGCTAACACGGTGAAACCCCGTCTCTACTAAAAAATACAAAAACTAGCCGGGCGAGGTGGCGGACGCCTGTAGTCCCAGCTACTCGGGAGGCTGAGGCAGGAGAATGGCGTGAACCCGGGAGGTGGAGCTTGCAGTGAGCTGAGATCCGGCCACTGCACTCCAGTCTGGGCGACAAAGCGAGACTCTGTCTCAACAACAACAACAACAAAAAAAAAAAAAAAAAAAAAGGGATAAAGAATCTGGATAAGACATTTTCCCAAAAAACCCCGTAAATACTCAATAACCATACGAAAAGACACTCAATGTTATTAGCCATCAGGTAAATGCAAATGAAAACCACAACTGATATACCCACAAGGATGGCTATAATAAAAAATGTCTGATAATGACAATGAGTGTTGATGAGGATGTTGAGAAATTAGCACCATTCCATACTGCTATTGGGAATGTAAAATGGTACAGTTTCTATGGAAAACAGTCTGGTAGATCCTCAAAAAGTTAAAGATAGAATTTCCATATGACCCAGCAATTCTACTCCTAGTTATACACCCAAGGGATCTGAAAACATATGTCCATACAAGAACATGTACGTAAATGTGTATAGCAGCATTATTCATAGCAGCCCAAAGATTAAAATGGCCCAAATATCTATCAACTCATGAATGGATAAGTAAAATACTGTATATTCATACAATGGAACATTATTCAGCCATAAATAGAAATGAAGTACTGATATATGCTATAACACAGATGAACCTTGAGAAAATTATGTGAAGTAAAAGAAGCCAGACACAAAAGGCCACATATTGTATGACTCCATTTACATGAAATGTCCAGAATATGCAAATCCATAAAGACATAAAGTAGATTAGTGGTCGCCAGGGGATGGGGGGAGAAGGGATTGGGGAGTGACTGCTTATGGGTACAGGGTTTCTTTTTGGGGTGATAAAAATGTTAGTGGTGATGGATGCACAACCTTCTGAATATACTAAAGACCAGTTAATTGTACACCTTAAAATGGTGAATTTATGGCATATTAACTATATCTCAATTTTTAAAATTCCAAAACAAGTAGCTAATATGAATCTGCTCCTTTAGCACACTAGCGCATTTTCTTTCCTCAGCAGACTTAGAGAACAAGTACTCTTCATTTACCATAGCATGATTTTGTCTTTAATATCTTAAAACAGTGGTAGACCCAGTTAGGTAACTTTACTTGATAAAGAAGTAGAATAGACAAATGTGCATCTTATCTGGCACAGTTCCAAAATAGAGGATGCATTCATTACTGACAGCACAGCTCGGACAATAGAAGACTCACACATTTAAAAACTGAAAGCTTCCGCCCAGAGCAAGTCAATAAAAAACAAAGCCCCAAACTACTAACTCGACATCCCTGAGCCTGCCTGGCATGCATGGGATCTCATTCTGCCAAAAACCAAATTCAAAACAAATATCAAGGTTCTAGGGAAGGCAAAGCTCAGACAAGCAAAAGCATTTCTAGTTGTTACTGCAGATAAGGGATAAAGAGACGTGTTTCATTCTGGGCTTGTTATTATGAAATTGACCCTGGCCAGCAGAGGATAAAATTGGGATGGTTTAACTCCAGGTAAAAAGGTAGAGCTCAGTTCCAAAGTGGCCCGCACTTGAAATAGTTTCTACTTCAGTTAATTCTGTCAGAAAAGAGGCAAATTCAGAAATCTCTTCAGGTTAGAGCCCTAGCCCTTTTCCGCATTGTAAAATTCATACTGGGAAGAGGCTGAGGTAGGAAATATTACTGTAATCACTGAGGCTTTTAGTGCTTATTGTCGATTGTTACGAAACGATCCTTGTTTGATTCATACCTCTAAACAATCAGAAGAAATCAAAGTCACAATGTAAGAGTTTCAGGAACACATACAAAACTTGCCTGATGGTTGTAGCTTTGAGTTGTGCAATTTTAGGAACGTACCATGATCTCTGGCTTCTGTCCAGAACGTTAAATAGACAGTCTATCTGAGGAAGGGCCTGACCCCTCATACCTGACCTGGGCAGGTCTGTGACTACATGTGTATCACTAGCTTTGAACCTGATACCCTGTAAGACAAGGGAGGAAAATCTGGAAACTGGCAAAACAGTTAAAAAATAAACAAACTAAAAACAATTGGACAGTCATTGTAGGGCTCCTGCCAACTTCTGGTTTCTTGCCATAGAGAGTAATGATTCCTGCCAGTCACTTAGAAAAAGAATAGCTTCTAGAAAAGCCAAATTGCTATGACCTAAAAACAGCAACTCTGCATCAGCACATAAAAACTTATAGGAAGCTGGAAGTCTGAAAAATCAGATTCATACTCAGAAATTTAATCTCTCCTCCAATATTGAAGCTATAATGAGAAATAAGCTCCTGCAAAAACACATATTAATCATTTTATTGGTTCTGTTGTTAAAAAAAAAAAAAACAATAACACCCAGCTAGTGTTACATTCTCAGCGCAAATGATACATGGTTTTGTGATGGCAAAACCGTCAAATTATTTTATCCATATTTGTTCTATAATTTTTTAAAACTAAATATTTCCAAATAAATAGAAGTCAATGCAATCAGGAAAAGTAGCCATAAAGCCTATTTGAGTTTCCATACTAATCACAGATATTCTAGTGTTGGTCTAAATATTCTAGTGATAAACAATTCGGCACTTAGAATAATTCTCCATGTCATCTGTGCACAACAGCTACAAATGAAATTTTGAAAAAGTCTTTGGGGGAGTAAAAGCTCTGTGAAGATGTTGGGGGAGGGGCAGTGAAATGTGGATGCTTCAGAGGTCAACAACAGTGGAGAGAATGTTAAGGAGCTATGACATCAGCAGAGACGTGTATTGGTAAGCTACCATTCAAGTGGGCTCAACTTTAGGCCTCTCAACCCAAAACCTGAGCTTAGATCCAACACACATTCATAGGTCCTTAGTTGTAAAAGGCAAGGGAAGATAAGGAAAGAGATTCTTCACAACTCTGAGGAGAGGGACCTAGCATCTTCTTATACATCATGGTTCCTACACAAATCTAACATTCTGGAGTCTCAGAGGAGAGTAACCAGAAGGAGCATCAGCATAGGCCAAAGGCAAAATTCTTTGCCAAGCTGTAAGTGCTTTTGAGATTTTGATCTAAAGCCCGAGAATTGATTGTGGTTTCGTTTTTTTTTTAATCTCCAAATTCTACTGACTGTCAGCAAGTTTAAGCAAGCCCCACATCACACTGTATAGGAATATACATACATTACCATTCCATTAAATTTCTTGTCAGAATTGGTACTTGGAATAGACCTCTTAGATTAAGGATACATTTTCATTTACAGTAAGGACTTGGCATTCCCAATTCCCAGTGGTAGTACTAGAAGAAGTGGAAAAATAATTTTCTGATACTCTTACTCTCAAAAACAATGTCAGAAGATTAAAAGACTAGTCCTGGATATGCAATTTTAATAAGAAGAATCACACTGGGAGAAATGAAAGTTTCTACAGGTATCATATCATCTGAAATCAACAATCACCCTGGTGAGGAACGTAGGACAAAGTACTTTCTTATTATGATTTTTAAATGGGGATCACGCTTTGCTGCCCAGGCTGGAGTGCAGTGCCTATTCACAGACACGATCCCAGTGCACTGCAGCCTCAAACTCCTGGGCTCTAACAATCCTCCTGCCTCAGCCTCCTGAGTAGCTAGGACTACAAGCGAGTGCCACTATGCCTGGCTAGGATTATCACCATGCTCAGGGAAGCTCAATGACCAGTCTGAGAAGGATTCACACGGTAAGCAGCAGAACCAGGTCTGGAAGTGAAGTCTTCAGAGTTCAAATTCCTTGTTCTGTTTCCACTACCTGGCTGTCTTCTGCAATTAACATGCAAACGTAAGGAGAATGGGAGGCAGAAATGGGAGTGAACAAGAAGAAAGCAGAATAAAAATCTATGTTGCACCTGAGTATTTCTCAAATAGATTTTAATTTTATTTTCCTGCAGGTTTGGAAAAGTGTTTGATGACCACATTTTAACTGTTTAAACTTTTATTTTCCTTCTGAATCCGACTTGCATCACATCTGTTGATCACATATAAAATAAAATTGCCAGAGATTAAGCAATGAGTTGTTTTCAATAAATTTCAACTTTTGTTCCCAGTCCAATTCAAATGGCAATTTTCAGAATGAGCCAAATTGAGAGATCATTTCAGAGCAATAAAAGAGGAAGCTCTTTCAGTAGGGAATCACTTTTGAGTTCTAGTTCTTTGAAATGTTATGTTTAAGACCAATTACTTATCTGGTATGCCTGTATACAAGACTGGCTATGCCCAGATCAGGACGAGAAGCAGACCAGCCACAGTTCTTCCTGTGTGCAACCTGCAGCAGCTCCTTGCAGAGTCTGGCCGGGGTTTTGAAGAATTTTAGTCATGCATTTAATAAAAGTCATTTTCCCAATGTGCTAGACTTCAGTTCTAACTTGGAAAAGGGGAGCTAAGTTGGGTAAAGTTCAATGTGGGGAAATACGTGAGACAAAATCAGCTAAGTGACTGCTTTCAACGAAAACCAAAAACTATTTCATTTTCCATGGGTATTTTCACAATGTTTTCCTATGTCATGACTATAAAATGATCAATAGTAAATTCTGAAATAGCTATGGAAATAATTATCAAAACTGGATTCAATTAGAAGACTAACAAAATCTATCAATCATACTTGCCTTTCCATCCAGATAAATTCAAGAATTCCTGCATTCAAGGTCCTCAATGGACAACTCTGATGTATAATCAGATCAAAGGAAAGCTGTTTTTGCTTTCTTTTTGGAGATAATTTATTTTTCCTAAAAAAGGAATCCCAATGAAACAGCTGATATATAACCTAAATTAGGCCACTTTACTTACTAACACTTGAAGGACATTGATTTAAAATTATGGCATTGGCAAAGCATGGTGGCTCATGCCTGTAATCTCAGCACTTTGAGGCCAAGGCAGGAGGATCACATGAGGCCAGGAGTTCGAGACCAGCCTGGGTAACATAGTGAGACCCCCATCTCAAAAGAAAATAGAAAAATTAACTAGGTGTAGTGCCATGCGTCTGCAGTCCCAGTTACTTGGGAGGCTGAGGCGGGAGGATCAGTTGAGCCCAGGAGTTCAAGGCTGCAGTGAGCTATAATCGTGCCACTGCACTCCAGCAACAGAGCAAGACCCTGTCTCTAAACAAAACAAAACAAACAAAATCCAAAAAACAGTTCTCATATTCTCTTACTTCCTTTGCCAACTATTCTAATGCTCAAAGGTTAAATACATTGAAGAGAATCCAAAAAGAATCCAAAGCTTTGGGATATGGATAGGGGATGAACCCACCAATGTTCGGTTTTCCTTTGCTCGGGTGGAAATAATTCCAAGACTGCCACATTGACACCTTAGCCTTACATCATGAAAGATAGTTGTTAGGGTCACTATATTTGCATGTTGGCTTAACAAAAAAAATCCCTGAAAAACTACTGAACATACAAACTATAAATACTCCAAAGTAAACAGTTGCTGTGTAGAATCAACACAAAAAGAATGTATGCAAAGAGAGAACATCTTTTATTATTTCCTAAGTCTTACCAACAATAGGCTTCCAAATTAATTTTGTCTTTACCCCTCTTTGTCAGAAAAACTAAGGCTAAAAGCAGTAGCATTTCTACCATCCCTCCCTCACTCAGTCCATTCTCAAGAAGCATAGAGCCCAAAGAAAGTATCCAAAGGAGAGTGATACGAAATTCTAATACTTAGGTACTAGTTCAGTTACCAGTGCTATAGAAAAAGATCAAAGAGAAATGATTGGTACACAGGCGCAGTAGCTCATGCCTGTCATCCCAGTACTTTGGGAGGCCGAGGCAGGTGGATCACTTGAGGCCAGGAGTTCGAGCCCAGCCAGGCCAACAAGGTGAAACCCTGTCTTCACTAAAAATACAAAAATTAGCCAGGCATGATGGCAGGCGCCTGTGATCCCAGGTACTTGGGAGGCGGAGGCAGGAGAATCGCTTGAACTAGGGAGGTGGAGGTTGCAGTGAGCTGACATTACATCAATGCACTCCAGCCTGGGTGACAGAGAGAAACTCCATCTCAAAACCAAACCAAATCCAAGAGAAATAACTGGTGGCCTACAACACAATGTGAATTAACTTAATTCCTTAAGCAGGCTTAATGGGCATACTTTTCTGAGATATTCTATAAGGGCTTAATAAGTGTTCATTAGTTTTGAAATGGGAGAAAAGATGTAAGATAGAGTAGCCTGTAGTTGTTTTTGAAATACTTATTTCTAATCTATATTTCTAAAATTCAGGAAAACAGATGTTCATAAACTCCTGTTCACTGATTAAGAATTTCTTGAAAAGGCTATCTCTAAAATATGTGACCTGGCCAGGTGCGGTGCCTCACGCCTGTAATTCCAGCACTTTGGGAGGCTGAAGTGGATGGGTCACGAGATCAGGAGATTGAGACCATCCTGGCTAACACAGTGAAACCCCATCTCTACTAAAAATACAAAACATTAGCCGGGTGTGGTGGTATGTGCCTGTAGTTCCAGCTACTCAGAAGGCTAAGGTAGGAGAATGGCTTGAACCCGGGAGGCAGAGGTTGCAGTGAGCTGAGATCATGCCACTGCACTCCAGCCTGGGCAATAGAGCAAGACTCTGTATCAAAAATAATAATAATAATAATTAATTAATTAATTAATAAAATACGTGACTTTATGGGTGGTTGTACAAGTGTGTGATTTCCTGAGTATAAAACCAAAAACAAGGCATAATTCAAACTAATTCATCCAGTCAGTTATCTCCCTAGCATGAACCCAATTCTGTAATCATTTTTCTAGTGCTAAACCATTATATTTTCTGGGCTATAGCACATCAATGAGTTTTTATTTTTAAAAAAATCATTCCACTTGCTCAAGAAATTAATGACTTAAACAATATCAAGGGTTTTTACTTGAACATTTTTACATAGTTGATACAATCCAAAACATCTATCTTTTTATCTTAGAATTAGAAACAAAAATCCAGTTGTCCAGGCATGGTGGCTCACACCTATAATCCCAGCACTTTGGGAGGCTGAGGCAGGAGGATCCCTTGAGCCTAGTAATCACTTGAGACCAGCCTGGGCAACTGTGTGAGACCCCCAAATCTACAAAAAAATTTTAAAATTAACCAAGCATGGTGGCATGCACCTGTAGTCTCAGCTACTTGGGAAGCTGAGGTGGGAGGATCACTTGAGCCCAGGAGGCTGGGGCCGCAGTGAGCCGTGACCACACCACTGCACTCAAGCCTGGGTAACCGAGTGAGACCTTGTCTCAACACAAACAAACAAACAAGGAATAAAAAATAATGTTAATGGAATAATCTCAAAAACTTAGCATTTTTTATTCCATGAAACTGAAGAACTGTGCTATGGAAGATTTTTTTAAATGAACAGCTCTAAAATAACTTTCATTGATAAGAAAACATGAAAATGTTACCTGGTCATGTAACACGTATGAATTAAACATCTTCAGTGAGGAAGTTCCTTAGAGAATGATATTGAATGACTAACTTAACAATGCAACAGTGTGCAATGTCATGTCATGAGAGCTGGGTACAGTGGCTCATGCCTGTAATCCCAACACTTTGGGAGGCTGAGGTGGGAGGATCACTGAGCCTGGGAGTTCAAGACCAGCCTGGATAATACAGTGCGGTCCTGTCTCTATAAAAAATAATTTTAAAAAAACAAGAAAATATCATGTCATGAATTCACATATTATTCATGAAAGTGGTTCCCTGCACATATCTCCAGCCCAACCTCTCTCTCTTGTGACCTCCTGTCCCACATTCTGATTGCTGACCAGGTGGTTGAACATCTACTTGAATATCCTTACCAACTCTTTGAACTCAACCTGGCCCAAACTGAGGGGCAACATGCATAAGAAAGAACATGGCATAAAAGTAGACTTGCACGCTATGTTCTTGGAGAGGAAGACTAAAGATCATAGGATGCCACTACTCTCTAATTCTAAACTTAATAACATCTCAGTAAAAATACTATAACCCATTCCCCACCAAAATTAGATAAGTTGATTATAAGGCTAATTTAGAAGAGCAATCATGCAAGAATAGCCAAGAAAACCCTGTAAAAGAAGAGCATGTATTAAAACACATTATAAAGCCTCTATAAATAAAATAATGTGGTATTGCCACATGAATTGACTGCTCAGTGGTGTGGAGTAGAAAACCCAAGATATAGAGCCCAATTACATTTGAAATTGTACGATTATTTAATAGAGGCAACAACTCAAATCAGGGATGGACTTTTTAATAAGTATTGTTGGGTTAACTAGATAGCCATATGGAAAAAGATAAAATCAGATACATTCTTTCTCAATGTGCTTTAGTTCCAAAGCAAACAAACCAACAACAACAAATCAGATCCATCTTCATACTGTACATGAGGATAAATTCCAAATGAATCAAAGACTTAAATATAAAACATGAAAAAATATTAAACATAAAAAAAATGTGCCAGGTGTAGTGACTCACACCTGTAATCCCAGCACTTTGGGAGGCTGAGGTGGGCAGATTGCTTGAGCTGAGAAGTTCGAGACCAGCCTGGGCAACATGGTAATATCCCATCTCTATAAAAAGAATATTAAAAATCAGCCAGATGTGGTGGTGTGTACCTGTAATCCAAGCTACTCAGGAGGCTGGAGTGGGAAGATCAATAGAACCGGGAAGGCAGAGGTTACAATGAGCTGAGATTGTGCCAGTTGGGCAACAGGGCAAGACTCTGCCTCTGCCTATATATATGTGTGTACACACACACATACTCACACACATATACACATATACACATATACACACACACATACATACATATATACACACATACACACATACATATATATATATAGTAAAATTATTTAAAAATGGGTCCATTCCTCTATATTCTGAACGTAGAGAAACATTTCTTATGTGACTCATTATCCAGATGCAAAAAGGAAAAAGACTGGTCAATATGACTACATAAAAAACAAAATTCTGGCCGGGCATGGTGGCTCAAGCCTGTAATCCCAGCACTTTGGGAGGCCGAGACGGGTGGATCACGAGGTCAGGAGATCGAGACCATCTTGGCTAACATGGTGAAACCCCGTCTCTACTAAAAAATACAAAAAAAAAAAACAACTAGCCGGGCGAGGTGGCGGGTGCCTGTAGTCCCAGCTACTCGGGAGGCTGAGGCAGGAGAATGGCGTAAACCCGGGAGGCGGAGCTTGCAGTGAGCCGAGATCTGGCCATTGCACTCCAGCCTGGGTGACAGAGCAAGACTCCGTCTCAAAAAACAAAACAAAACAAAACAAAACAAAACAAAATTCTACATAGTAAAAACAAAGAAAAAAAAGCAACACAAAAGTACAAACAACAAACAGAAAAAACATCTGCAACTTCTATCACAGAGAGATTAATATTCCTAATATATAAAGAATTCCTAAAATAAAGAGCTAAAGCCTGCGTAGAAAACTGGAAGACAGAACCAAATGGAGTTCACAGAAAAGATCGGCAAGCATCCCCGAAACACACGAACATATGCTCAACTTCCTTCCCGATAACAGAAATGAAATGCTCTCACCAACTAGAGCTCTCAAAGTTTGAAAAACATACTCTGTTGGTAAGAGTGTGAGGAAACAAGCCCTCTCATACATTGCGGGTAGGAACTGGGGACATCTGAGTGGGCAGCTGAAGTCTTATGACTATGTAACAGTGTACAAAGAAGCCAGCAGCCATTTGGACTACCTTTAAAAAAAAAATGTCTGCCTGGACGCGGTGGCTCACACCTGTAATCCCAGCACTTTGGGAGGCCAAGGTGGGCGGATCAAATGAGGTCAGGAGTTCAAGACCAGCCTGGCCAACATGGTAAAACCCTGACTCTACTAAAATTACAAAAATTAGCCGGGTGTGGTGGCATGTGCCTATAATCCAAGCTATTCAGGAGGCTGAGGCAGGACAATCACCTGAACCCAGGAGGTGGAGGTTGCAGTGAGCCAAGATCAGGCCACTGTACTCCAGCCTGGGTGACAGAGTGAGACTCCATCTCAAAAAAAAAAAAAAAAAAAAAAAAATCCCAGTTGGAAATTTTGTCAACTGCCTTAGAAATTCCCAGTCTAGCCCACTGTATATAGTTATGTATGATGAGTAGTTGCACATGAAGTATAGAAAGTGGTACTTACTAGAACTGTTCAATGTGTGGCCCTGCTGTCAACCACCTAACCCTCAGGAAATCATTTCTTCCTACCAAACTCTTCTTTTCATTCAAATTAAGCTTGATCCTTCTGTCTCCATCCTTTCCTTCTCTCCTTCCTTCCTTCTTTTTTCTTAACTATGTCCTCAGGGAGGACAATAACATCCCTCTTAAAAGTATTCTTTCCCAAACTTAGACTCCTCTTCAGTAACGTGGCTTAAACTAGGAAAGACAAACTGAAATATCCACGTGGGTGGCATGCGAGCTGGATGAGGGTAGATTGGAGAACATATGCTTATACTCACTGCAGTGAGGCAGCGGGGGCTGGGGAGCTGATGTTGAGAAGGTTTCCTGTTTTTCAAGAGCAGCTGGTGATTTGGATATTTTTATGAGAAATTTCCCAATTTTTATGAGCTGGCATCCAATTTTGATTTCCTTACACTGTATAGGCCAAACAAAAATGCCACTGTTTAGACCTCTAGTTGGTAAGGCCTGTTTTGAATCTTTTCTCAGCAGGCTTATTTTTTAACCAATTAATCATCTAGGTTGCTCTTCTCGAGACCAGCCAGTTACTCATCACCTTCAAAATACAGAGAAATAAAGGGACATAATTTTCTAAGAATGTGATGTGACTGCTACATCTCTGTTTTACATGTCATTTTCCTGTAAAGCATTCTAAGACCTCGTGCTTTTTTTAAAGAGTAGTGTATCCCATCCTATGCTAGAACTTGCCCACGGTCACACAATTATTATTATTTTTTAAACAACATTCTAATTAGAAACCTATTACTTTGATGCCTGGTTCAGTCCTTCTGTCTC
Source organism: Macaca mulatta (assembly GCF_049350105.2). NCBI lineage: Eukaryota > Metazoa > Chordata > Mammalia > Primates > Cercopithecidae > Macaca > Macaca mulatta. The sequence continues at coordinate 143,802,109 of NC_133409.1, read as the reverse complement.
ACTGACCTACTGTGTAACCTTCAAGTTCCCCATCCATAAAATGAGAATAATAATAATAATAATAATAATAAAATGGTTGTAATAAGGTGTCTATTGATGGTATTTTTGTGAAGATTGAATGATTTGTTATGTGTAAAGTGTTCTGCATAATGCCTGGCACCTAGATACACTTTCCAGACAAACTGACAAGTGCTGTTATTGTAGCTATTATGCAGCTATATGCTCATTTAACACAGTTCAGAGTACCCCCAAAAGTTTCACAGAAGTTTAGGTGTTACATTTATCACCTTATCTTTATGTTTGCGGACTGTCTATCACTAAAAGAGACTGAACTGACAAAATTCGCCATTTAACAAAATCATTGCTATTCAGTACCTTTGCTTGTCAAGGTGCTTAATCTAAGTGGACTGCTTGATAGTATGTTGTAATATCCTCCCTGCTATGTGGAATAGGAAGACATCCATAACTACTGGAGTCATCCAGAAGGTATTCTCTCATTCTTACAGCTGTCTTTTGTGTTCCATGGCATCTCATACATAATAGCTAATAGTGGCTCTCCCAATAAATTGTACTTATTCTCTGAATAATGAAGGATGTAAGTCACAAGGCCCTGATGATTTGAATTCATCATTTTCCCCCCAACCATATATCATTTTTAAAAAAAAATCACCAAAAAGACCCTTTTCTCCCTCTGGCTACTGCCCTTTCTCTTTTTTTCTTTTTCCTTCACATCAATCTCCACTTTATTTCTTCCCACTTATTCCTCAGCATGCTGCCATTGGTCTTCTGCCCCCACTAGTCCATGGGATCTGTTCGGATATTTTTCAGCCCTGCTGACTGCTATGCACTCTTAATGTGACTGACTACCCCGTTCTTCTGTGATATCACTCTTTCTCTTTTTTCTTCCTGCCTCTCCTATGCTCTTCATCAGTATCCTTCTCTTTTATGCATGGTCTTCTCCCTTTCTGCTGTCCCATAAACATGGGTGCTATTTAAGAGTTGTGCCTGGCTCTCTCCTTTAACTTTATATACCTGTCCTAGGTATCTCATCTATATCATGATTTTAGCTATTCTCCTTAAGCTACTGACACCCAAATTACTAAGCTCCAGACCCATGCTTTCAATTGCCTACTAGACACTTCCCCTAAAAGGTTCTACAGGTACTTTAAACCCTAAACATCTAAAATAAAAGTTATCATCTCCATGCTCCCACTCTAAGTTACTTCTTTTCCCTTTCTAACCTAGCAAATGGCACCATTATCAACATAGGCCTAGCCATCTACAAATGCATACCTTTCATAGGTAGCATAATGACCTTCCCCAAACATATCTGTGTCCTATTCCCCAGAATCTGTGAGTATATTAGATTATTTGGCAAAGAGAATTAAAGTTGCAGATGGAATTCAAGTTGCTAAAAAGCTGACTTTAAAATGGGGAATTATTTACCCTGGATTATCTGGGTGGGAACAATGTAATCACAAAGACCTTTAAAAGTGGAAGAGGAAGGCAGAGATTGCTAGCTTTGAAGAGGGAAGGGAGCCATGAGTCAAGGAACATGGGCAGCCTCTAGAATCTGGAAAAGCAAAGAAAATGCTTTCTCCCTTTAGAGCCTCCAGAAAGGAATGCAGCCCTGATAACACCTTGACTTTAGCCCAGTGAGACCCATTTCGGAATTCTGACTTCCAGATCTCCAAGATAATTATTTCGTGTTGTTTTAAGCCATGAAGTCTATGGTAATTTGTTACAACAGCAGTAGGAAACTAACACAGCACCCAAGGCAGAAGGTGGAGAGTTATCCTCTACTTCTATTCAATTACTCTCTAAGCATTGCAGCAGTTATTACCTAAATAACTTTCAAATCCAATTCCTCTTCTTCTTCATCCCCATTATTGCAACGTGATAATATTTTATCTAGACTATCACAACCTCCTACTGGTTTTTGTCTTTAGTTTGGCACTCTCATCTATCTCCATTCCTATCCGTTGATCCTCCATTCTTGCCAGGCTGCCTGGGCTGCAGGCCTTTAAAAAAAAAAAAAAAAATCTGCCCCACTCATATTTCTTCAAATGGCTCCTCACTGACTTCAGGATCAAGTTCAAACACCCTAACAGAGCCTATGAAATCCTATCAGAGCCAGAGAAGTTGGCCAGAACCAGACAGATTGGCTAGACATAGCATCAAAACATTGCCGAGGCACTATACATTGCTAGAAACGTAAAGAAAGAGAGGAAAATTACATTTAACAGAATTCCATACTATCAAGTACTCTATGACGCTGGAGAAAAACCACTTCTGATTAGCCACTGGGAGGTGGGGAGGGGAGGGTAGGGTGGAATGAAAGCCCCAAAGAGATTCTTCAGTGGCACAGTAAGATGTTGAGTTGTAGATAGTTGGGATAACAGGCATGAGCTACCCTGCCTACCCCAACCTCTTTATTTGTAAGGGTAGCTCCTAAGAGGTAGTGCTGTAGTTAGCTCTGTGGAGGAGTCAGATGTCCCCCTCGGTACTCTTACATTGCCTGGGGCCACTCTCTAATGTCACACTTACTTTATTCACATCTTTCAGTCTCTGCACATGGCTGAGGAGGTTCTGCAATTTGGGGCACAGTCACCAAAGGGCTTAGCCCTTGTCCTCTCCGTCAGTATCTCTTAAGTACTGTTAAACAACACATCCAGAAAGGGTGTCAAATTACTGGTTCTGCCCTAGATCTGGAAGCTACATTGCTCTATGTGTGACATGCAGGTCCCATCCTTTGCCCAAGGACCTCGTGGTTTTGTTTTGTTTTTTTGTTTGTTTGTTTTGGGACCGAGTCTTGCCCTGTTGCCCAGGCTGGAGTGCAGTGGTGCGATCACAGCTCAGTATAACCTTGTCCTCCTGGGCTTAAACAAGGTGGTCTGCACCTTAGCCTCCCAAGTAGCTAGGACTACAGGCATATGCCACCACATCTGGCTAATTATTCTTTTTAATTTTGTGTGTGTGTGTGTGTGTGTGTGTGTGTGTGTGTGTGAGCGTGTGTGTGTGTGTGGAGACAGGGTCTCACTATGTTGCACAGGCTGGTCTCAAACTTTTGGCCTCAAGGGATCCTTGGCCTCCCAAAGCACTAGGATTATAGGCATGAGCTACCCTACCCACACTGACCTCTTCTATTTGTAAGGGCAGCTCCTAAGAAGTAATGCTGTAGTTGGCCCTGTAGACAAGTCAGGTGTCCCCCTCTGTACTCTTACATTGCTTGGGACATGCTCTAATACTGCACTTATCTAATTCACATGTAACAGTTAACTGTTTTTAAACCCATATCTTCGCCTAGAATGTAATCTCCTAAAGCGTAAGGCTTTGTCTTATTCACCTCTGTGTCCTAGCACTTAATAAAGTGTTGACACATAGGTCAGTGCAGTGGCTCACATCTGCAATCCTAGAACTTCGGGAGGCTGAGGCTAGTGGATCACTTGAGTCTGGGAGTTTGACACTAGCCTGGGCAACATGGCAAAACCACGTCTCTACAAAAAATACAAAAATAAGCTGGGCATGGTGGGACGTGCCTATAGTCCCAGCTACTTGGGGGCTGAGGTGGGAGGATCACTGGAGCCTGGGAGGTTGAGGCTGTAGTGAGCCGACTGCGCCACTGCATTCCAGCCTGGGCGACAGAGCAACACTCTGTCTTGAGGAGAGAGAGAGAGAGAAAGAAAAAAAAGTATTGACACGTAAGTGGTACTTTTCAAATAAATAAGTATATGAATATTAGTTTTGGTTGACTTTCATTTTCCCATAATATGAAGCAGTCTTTGTTTTGGATAGCCAATCATCATAGCTAACTTTTTCCCAAAGGGGAAGATTTTTTAAAAGGCATACCTTTTAAAAGTCATTCATTTATCAGCTTTCTACCATGGGAAGGAAAGCAGCTGAACAATGTACCCTAGAATTCTTGCCTCCTGTAATTGAAGAATGCTTTTTTCTATTATCATTTATGTCTTGCTTATGGCCCATAAAAAGTCAGATTTAACCGCACTGGAAATTTAAGGGAAAAATATAAAGGATCTTGATGAAACAGAAGCGTTGGTATGAGATGAGCCTTTCAAGAGAAATAAATTACACAAAATCACTCTTTCTGACTCTAAATACAGGGATAAATACGTTTAGGGTTGCACAACTACCATGTAAACGTGTTAAGGTTCAGATGCAGAAATTGGCCTAATTGTATATAAAGCTGTCCTTTTATGAATCAGACAGTGTGGACTTATCTACCCAAGTGTATGCTGGCCATTTCTCCTCTTTATCCCTACCACTTCCACTCTGCTCCTCCCCCACCAAAGAGGAAAAAAAGGATGCAGAGAGGAGAAGAGGTATGTGTGTACCAAAGATGAGTGAGTGAGTGAGTGAGTTTGCTGGTTGCTATAGGAGAACCTTAGGAAAAATCTTTTTTTTTTTTTTTTTTTTTTTTTGAGACGGAGTCTCGCTCTGTCACCCAGGCTGGAGTGCGGTGACCAGATCTCAGCTCACTGCAAGCTCCGCCTCCCGGGTTTACACCATTCTCCTGCCTCAGCCTCCCGAGTAGCTGGGACTACAGGTGCCCGCCACCTCGCCTGGCTAGTTTTTTGTATTTTTTTTAGTAGAGATGGGGTTTCACTGTGTTCGCCAGGATGGTCTCGATCTCCTGACCTCGTGATCCGATCCGCCCGTCTCGGCCTTCCAAAGTGCTGGGATTACAGGCTTGAGCCACTGTGCCCGGCCCGAAAATCTTCTAATAGAACCTGAAATTTCTCAGGTCCCTCTAAAGTAATGAGTTTTCTCATGGCAATATTGTTCAACCTGTTTTTAATTATGACAACCCTAAGGAGTTTTTTAAAACATTTTTTCCCCGACTGCTCCCTACCCCCCAAGAAATTTTAGTCCCACAGCTATACTGTGTATCTGTTTGTGTACTATATGTATATCTGTATTTTATACATAAAAAGAATAAGTTATTTTAGACCTCAGGAATGAATTTTTACTCCCTTGGGGTGATACCACCTTGGATGAGAATGCATGGACTAGAATAGCAACTGGGCACAGTGGCACGTGCCTATAGTCCCAGCAGCTCTTTGAGAGGCTACGACAGGAGGATTGCTTAAGCCCAGGAGTTTGAGTACAACCTGGACAACAAGTAAGACCCTGTCTCTAAAAATAAAAATAAATAAAAAGGGAATGCATGGACTAGAAGATACAACTATGATAACCACTGTTGTGAAGCAAGGTGTGCTAAAGATCACTAAACCCATTCTTACAAAATAGCAAGATAGGCAGGCTAAAGATCAGTAAATAGCTGTATGTTTGTATTTAAGGAAAATAAATAGCAGATGAAATTACAGTAAAGAATTTACCTTTATTTAGAATACTGCTATTAATAGTTTACTATTTTAATGCATGTATTTTATAATCTTTCTAGGTGTTGATCCTGTCTCTTTACTTAAGATCTACTGAAATAGTGGCTCAGAGGACATGGGCCACTATTATATCAAACCTGTGAGGGTGCTTTCTGAGGGAATGAAAATGTTCTAAAATTTACTCTGGTACTGTAAATCACTGAATTATATACTTTAAACAAGTGAGTTGTATGGTATATAAACTATATCTCAATAAAGCTGTTACAAAAAATAGTGCTAATAATTAAAAAATATTTGTACATTTCATTTATGAGACCTGTCTGTCAATCTCTTACTTGATCTGAAAATTCGTTGTGATTAAAAGAATCCGAATATGATCTATTTATAAAAGAAGGGAAAATGCTAATTTAGGAAGACTCTAAAATACTCGCTTAAAAATACTAAGGGAGCTGGGTGCGGTGGCTCATGCCTGTAATTCCAGCACTTTGGGAGGCCAAGGCAGGCAAATCACCTGAGGTCGCGATTTCAAGACTAGCCTGACCAACATCTCTACTAAAAATACAAAATCAGCCGGGTGTGGAGGCACATGCCTGTAATCCCAGCTACTCAGGAGGCTGAGGCAGGGGAATCACTTGAACTCGGGAGGTGGAAGTTGCAGTAAGCCGAGATTGCGCCATTGCACTGCAGCCTGGGCAAAAAGAGCAAAACTCCATCTCAAACAAAACAAAAAAATTACTAAGGGAAACTATTTTAACACTTTTTCTGGTATTCAAAGCAATCTTCCTTTCAACAAACTAAATGTGTAACAACAAGGGAATATAAATAAATGATACTAGACCTGAAATAGTCAAAACTGATTTATCCCAAGGTACTCATAAATCTACAAATTCTGAAAAAAACACTCACATCTCATTTCCTGACAAACAAGTAATTAAAAAAAATCAATCCTTCTAAGCTTTTAATTATTCTGTAAGTAGAAGACTACAACAATTTATAATACTAATAATGCCAATTTTGCCACTAAAATGAACACTATTCTACATCATTACTATGATGACTGATATCCAGGAACTTATCTAAGTCTCTGAAGAGATTTTTCTTTAATGACTTTATAAGAGTTATTGTGCATATTAAGGACCAGTAGAAAACAACAGAGTGGCAATGAAACGCTTAAACTGGGCAGGGAACTATACTCACAAGCTGAGAAATGCATTTGGCACACATGGGGTAATACCAGCAGTGACTCAAACTTGTGCATCAATAAAATCCCCGGGTCATGGATCTTTGTGAATGTTTCTCACTTGTTAAATCCAAATCCAACAGTAGGATTTCTCGAAATAACCGAATATCATGCAGTCATTAAAAGTGGTACCTGTGATGGCTACATGGAGAAGGTTTAAAAAAAAAAAAAATCCTAGGCCAGACACAGTGGCTCACCCCTATAATCCCAGCACTTTGGGAAGCCGAGGCGGGTGGATCCAAGGTCAAGAGATAAAGACCATCCTGGCCAACATGGTGAAACTCCGTCTCCACTGAAAATACAAAAATTAGCTGGGCGTGGTGGCCCACACCTGTAGTCCCAGCTACTCAGGAGGCTGAGGCAGGAGAATCACTTGAACCTCGGAGGCAGAGGTTTCAATGAGCTGAGATCATGCCACTGCACTCCAGACTGGCAACAGAGCAAGACTCTGTCTCAAATAATAATAATAATAAAAACATCCTAGAATAACACAATTTTAAAAATTACATAAGAAAAAGAAAAGCACAAACTTAAAAAAAAAACTGTATACATTTTATAACATATGCATTTTATAACTGTCAAATACAGTAAAAAAAAGTTACAGTGATAAGATTGTCTAAAGCTTTTAAGGTCCTTTCTTTTATGATGTCTTAAAGAGTATTTAATAATAAAAATGTTTTAGAAAACAGTTACAGGGCTGGGTGCAGTGATTCATGCCTGTAATTCCAACACTTTGGGAGGCCGAGGTAAGTGGATCACTTGAGGTCAGGGGTTCAAGAACAGCCTGGCCAACATGCTGAAACCCCATCTCCACTAAAAATAAAAATAAAAAAAATTAGCCAGGCGTGGTGGTGGGTTCCTGTAATCCCAGCTATTAGGGAGGCTGAGACATGGGAATCACTTGAACCCAGGAAACAGAGGTTGCAGTGAGCCAGTATCGTGCCACTATACTCCAGCCTGGAAGACAGAGCAAGACTCCATCTCAAAAACACAAACAAACAAACAAGAAAACAGTTATAGGAGGCAAGATTATTTAGAAGACAAGATTATTTTATTCATTTGTTTTTAAACATGTGTTTTGGTTTCAAAATTTTTATCTACTAATAATTTAATAATTCTTAAGCCTGACTTCAGTCTTCCTTTGTACATATATGTCTAAGGCTGCTGACAGCCCATCTCAAAGATGCCTGCTTGTGTATATTGGCCTCAGGACAAAAGCACATGGAGCAGTGGATTTTAGTGGTTCATAGTAATATAGCTAGTCATAATCATGCTGTATGTCTAACATTTCATCCATGACCAGATAAATGGATGAGAGGCAGACTCCACTGAATTTTGAGATGACAACAAACAGTAAGGCATTAGCCAGACACTAGAAGTTCTGACCAAAGTTAAATTATCAATGAAATAATTAAGTTCATTAATGACAAGTACAGGGTATATCAGTAATGCAAAAGAAACAAAGAAAGAAAAGTAAATGGAGAGTATAAATATGAAATGCAGAAAACTTGGCAAAAAATATGCATGTCTGTGACTGAAAGCAATGATCAGTTACTCTTGGATTCCATTAGGTTCACTGATAACAGGTTCAGAATGAAGCATAAGGGATTTAGGATAACTAATTAAAAACAGTTTTTCAATTCATTAAACAAAAAGCCAGTGCCTTCAAATGCAATTGTAAACCTCCATACCAAGTTAATTTTCTAAATCAGGGGTTTTCATTGGGGGTAGTATCATTCTGGGGAGCATTCTGGATTCTGCTGGAGCACTTTACCCTTCTAGTCTAATTATTTCCTTTCATTTCTCCTTTATGGCACAGCTAAAGCATAATATTGATTTATTTAAACACTCTTTCTGTGATAGAACCAATATATAAAAAAATGGATAAAGTATAAAGGAATAACTTAGCAAGCTACTGTAAAATGAACACCTACCCAGCATCTCAGAAGCCCTCGTGTGCCCCTTCCTACACCCTGTTCTTTTCCTTCATAGGTAACTTGGCTACTTTTAATCTTTATACTTTATACATTTTAGAATAAACCCATTAAATTCCACTAAAAACAGTTGGGGTTATATCGACTTTTTAAAAAAAGTTTGTGTGTGTGAGCAGGTTATACTTTCTATAAATTTTATTTCAAGACAGAAAGGGGCACTGGATAATATTTCTTTTAAAAAGGGAATATTGGTGCAGATAGGGATAAGAACCAATATTGTAAATGAAATGAAGATGTAGAATAGAGATCACTGTAGAATGGGGATCTAACATTCTAAGACTATATCTTCTATGAAAAATAAAACTCAAGATGATCACTCAGAATATCTCCATTTAAAAAACTTTCTCAGATGTCACGATCTGCCTCCCTATTACACAGAGTTTTCTAGGCACTGGTATATTTTGACGTCCTTTATCAAAATCCATTAACTCCTTTATAAATCTTCTTTTCGGCCAGGTGCAGTGGCTCACACTTGTAATCTCAGCACTTTGGGAGGCCGAGATGGGAGGATTGCTTGAGGCCAGGAATTCATGATCAGCCTGGTCAACATAGTGACCAGGTAAGTCGGATACACAGTGAGACCCCATCTCTATTTAAATATTTTTTTTAAATGGGCTGGGCATGTGGCTGAGGCCTATAATCCCAGCACTTTGGGAGGCTGAGGTGGGCAGATCACATGTGGCCAGGAGTTCGAGATCAGCCTGGCCAACATGGTAAGACCTCGTCTCTACTAAAAATACAAAAATTAGCCAGGCTTGGTGGTGCATGTCTGTAATCCCAGCTACTCAGGAGGCTGAGACATGAGAATCGCTTGAACCTGTGAGGCGGGGGTTGCAGTGAGCCGACATCTCTCCAGTACACCCCAGCCTGGGCAACAGAGAGAGACTCTGTCCCCCCAAAAAATAAAAAAAAAATACTTAAAATTAAAACCAGCCAGGCGTGGTGGCTTACGCCTGTAATCCCAGCACTTTGGGAGGCTGAGGCAGGTGGATCACGAGGTCAGGAGATCAAGACCATTCTGGCTAACATGGTAAAACCCTGTCTTCACTAAAAATACAAAAAAATTAGCTGGGCGTGGTGGCGGGTGCCTGTAGTCCCAGTTACTCGGGAGGCTGAGATAGGAGAATGGCGTGAACCTGGGAGGCGGAGCTTGCAGTGAGCTGAGATCGCGCCACTGCACTCCAGCCTGGGTGACAGAGTGAGGCTCCATCTCAAAAAAACACAAAAAACAAAATAAAACAAAACAAAAAAACAAACAAAAATTAAAATCTTCTTTTTTTTTTCTTTTGAAATAGAGTGAGATAGGGTTTTGTTCTGTCACCCAGGCTGGAGTGCAGTGGCATGATCTCAGCTCATTGCCACCTCTACCTCCCAGGCTCAAGTGATCCTTTCACCTAAGCCTCCCTCAAAACTGGGACTACAGGCATGTCCCACCACGCTTCGCTAGTTTTTAAATTTTTTGTAGAGATGAGGTCTCACTATATTGCCCAGGGTGGTCTCAAACTCATGGGCTCAAGCAATCCTCTGCCTCGGCCTCCCAAAGTGCTGGGATTACAGGTGTGAGCAACTGTACCTGACCAACTCCTTTACAAGTTATCGTAAGACGACCAAAAGACACAAATATTAATGCCAAACAGGTTATTATAAGTAAATCCTTCATCTTGGGAAGTGGACCCAAAATAATTAACAAAATGTGAAATCCACCAGGTCAAAGCATAGAAGTTAGTATTGGGATTTTGTAGTTAAATCATATAGTAAAAAATTTTAAGTCAGATACAATGCGTTAAAAGAATGTCTTCAGAATTAAAAATTCAATTCAGTCTTGGTGGTCTAAGATGAATAAATGACAATATTTTTAAATAGTTTACGACAAGGCCCGTGCCACGTTCAGCGTTTTCATTTCCTGTCTACAAGACCGTGGGCAAGTTACCTGACCTTTCAGAGGCTTCGTTTCCTTCTCTGCAAAATGAAAATAATACTGGCATCCAACATTTTGTATGAATTATTGGAGATATGTATTCAAAGAATCTAGGGGCTAGGTACCCAAGAGGAACTAAATAAGTGATGGCTATTAGCATGAATTTTACACTCATTCATTGACTAATGAAAACTTGTGAATGGCTGAATGAGTTTCATGTGGATTATATCTCCAAGGCATCTGCGTTATAGGCTTTTACTTCTCATTGAGGAATAAAAGTCTCTGGTTACTTTAAAGAAACTTCAGGTATTGGCAAGCAGACAGCATAGTTCATTGAAAATTCATCTCACAAGGTCATATGGTCCACTCAGTTTATAAGGAACAAATTTGGAAGCAACTGAGAAATTCTTTGTGATACAGAAAAAATTATAATACCACCCAACAACTGGCTTAATGACAAGGCTCCAGCTCATTGTAAATTTTTAGCCAACTATGGGCCACAAATATTAGGTAGAGCTCTCAACTTACTAGGTGTGAATCTTTGTACTTTTTGAGATGGAGTCTCGCTCTGTCGCCCAGGCTGTAGGGCAGTGGCATGATCTCAGCTCACTGCAACCTCCGCCTCCCGGGTTCAAGAGATTCTCCTGCCTCAGCCTCCCAAGTAGCTGGCATTACAGGTGTGCACCACCACGCCAGGCTTATTTTTGTACTTTCAGTAGAGACAGGGTTTCACCATGTTGGTCAGGCTGGTCTCGAACTCTTGACCTCAGATGATCCACCTGCCTCAGCCTCCCAAAGTCCTGGGATTACTGGCATGTGCCACTGCACCCAGCTTATTTATTTTATTTTTATTTTATTATTTCTTTTTTTTTGAGACACAGTCTCACTGTGCTCCCCAGCCTGGAGTGCAGTTGCACAATATCGGCTCACTGCAACCTCCACCACCCAGGTTCAAGCAATTTTCCTGCCTCAGCCTCCCGTAGCTGGGATTACGGGCACACGCCACCACACCCAGCTAATTTTGTGTTCTTAGTAGAGACGGGGTTTCACCATGTTGACCAGGCTGGTCGTGGTGATCCATCTGTCTTGGCCTCCCAAAGTGCTGGGATTACAGGCGTGAGCCACCATGCCCAGCTTTTTTTTTTTTTCTTTCTGAGTTTGAGTCTTGCTCTGTCCTCTAGGCTGGAATGCAGTGGTGCGATCTCAGCTCACTGCAACCTCCGCCTCCCAAGTTTAAGTGATTCTCCTACCTCAGCCTCCTGAGTAGCTGAGATTACAGGCTCGTGCCACCACTCCCAGTTAAGTTTTGCACTTTTAGTAGAGACAGGGTTTCACCATTTTGGCCAGGCTGGTCTCAAACTCCTGACCTCAAGATCTGCCCACCTCGGCCTCCCAAAGTGTTGGGATCTCACTACTCAGGCGGCATAACCCACCGAGCCCGGCCCTAGTTCTAACACTTATAACACTAGTGTGACAGTAAGCAGCACATTTGATTTCTACCAGTTTCAATATCTTATCTAAAAATTAGAGGAATTATGTGGGATTCATTTTAAGCTCTGAGATTCTACGTGTAAGGTGCATACAGGGAGAAGGAATAGGAGATGGAGTTCTAGTTTGTCCCTTGCAATCACATATTATTTAATGATAAACCCAGGCAGGACATGATAGCTTACGCTTGTAATCCCAGCACTTTGGGAGGCGAAGGTGGGAGGATCTCTTGAGCACGGGAGTTTGAAATTAGTTTGGGCAACATAGTAAGACCCCATCGCTACCAAAAACTGGAAGAAAAAAAAAAAAATAGCAGGGCTTGGTGGTGTGTGCCTGTAGTCTCAGCTACTCGGGAGGTGGAAGTGGGAGGACTGCTTCAGCCATGGAGGTCAAGGCTGCAGTGAGCCATAATTAAGCCACTGCACTCCAACTTGGGTGACAGAGTGAGACCCTATCTCAAGAAAAAAAAAAAAGAAACACAAAAACCCACAAAACAAAAGCAAGCCCAGTCCAGAAGCTACGTGTGATACAATTCTTGACGTCTTTACAAAAAGCAGGATCAGGATAGACCTCCAGGTGGAGAGGAGGGGATGTCCAGAGCTGCTTCAAGCCTGTTCCCAGGGGATGCAGTAATTAATGAAGAATGTTTGGTGTAGTATCATGTCTGGACTAAGAGAGAGACCATCAAGCCTCCAGTGTCCCCTGAAATGCCTGAATGAAGCTTCAATTCCCCATCTCCCCAGATTCCCAGGTAGAGACTCTACGTTCTGTATCCTACATCCTAGGGCTGTAGGACCTCTCTGCCCTCCACAGCACCCTGATACCCACGTCCATTCTCCTGGACAAATAACCAAGAAACCACTGTACCTCTCTATCTCTTTACGGCAGTGCAGTTCAGCCATAGCTGAATATTAAAATCACCTGAGGAGCTTAAACAAACAAACAAACTAACAAACAACAACAACAAAAAACTGATGCCATGCTGAGTATGGTGGCTCCCACCTATAATCTCAGCTACTCAAGAGGCTGAGGCAGGAGGATTGCTTGAGCCCAGGAGTTTGAGACCAGCCTGGGCAACACAGCAAGACCTCCATTTCAAAAGAGAAAAAGAAAAAAGAAATACCGATAGCAGATTCACCCTGGACCAATTTCATTAGGTTCTCTGTGAGGTGAGCTCTAGGCACTGGGCTTTTGTAAAACCTCCCCAAATGATTCCAATGCACAGCTGGAGCTGAGCAAAGCACACACCAGGGAGCTAGAGCAACCATATACTGCATGGGCTAGCCATGCACAGAAAAGATGCCTCCCTAGAAAGGAAAAGAGGAAACAAATGCTGGAGTTTTGTTTTTCTAACCTGTGTTTCAAAGTATTTGTGTGTGTGCTTATCAGTGAACAAAAAGATTAAATTATAGTGGTCTCAAAAAAAAAAAAAAACCCTATCAACAATAAAGATAATTATAGGTAATGGAGAACTAACAAAAAGAAGGGAAAACCCACAAAGATCTGTTTTCACCATATAAAATAAGTACTCATTGCATTCTCTTAGGTCAACCATTCTCTACTTGACTAATTACAATGCAGCACAATAACGATGAAGTACGTTATTACCTGTACTGCGTTAACTAGAGTAAGTTTTATTTGACTGCAAGATTAAACTGTTCCTGTACGCTTAACCTTCATAGGTGTTACTCCTGAACAGTGTAATGTTTGAGGGAACATTGCTCCTGGGCACTAGGAAGTGTTAATGTTCAACATTTGCATAAGTGAAGGTACTTTTCTATATTTGCATAAAAAGAGGTAAGCAGGCCCCCTCAAAGGAATGAGGAACAAAGAGCAGCTACTCTGAGGGCTGGAGGTTCTAGGAAGGGAGTTCTTTGGGTGATGGGGATAAAACAGTGGGGCAGAACAGGCACCAAAGATTAACGAGATACATCCCTGACATTTAAACATCAAGAGGTGTTTCATGAAGGACTTTTTAAAAGGGGACTGAGAAGTTTGAAGTGGCCATCCATGCTTCTTCAGGAGCTGGGCACTTGAAGGGAAAAGCAGCATTGCAATAGAACAGCACCCTGGTTGAACGGACCACTCCCATCTTTAGGCCCCCAAAAACCTTTGTACACAACTCTATGTTAGCATGTTAGCACTTGCTCTGTTATGTCCCCCACTCCCCTGCTCCCCACTAAAACTATGGTCTCTGTTGCCCAGGCTGGAGTGAGTGGCATGATCGCGGCTCACTGCAGCCTCGAACTCCTGGGCTTGAGTGATCTGTATTAACGCATTATTTTGGCACGCTCTATAAGGTCCTTGAAGACACAGGGTCCATGACTTGTTTCTTTGTTTTCTCATGTATTCCCAACACCAAGAACAGTGTTTGATACAAAACTCTCAATAAAAATGAGTAAATGAATGAACCAATGAATGGTTCCCAAATAATACAGCTTATTCAGGCATTGGAATGAGTTTTCATTTGACTCTGTCATCTACTGCATTAGTTCTTTCCACTTGCCTATTATATTTTCTTCTAGGTTTCTGGTCAGGAGAGAGCCAAGTGCAAAATCCTGTGATACCCCATTAAATACCTCATGGGTGTCACTGATTCAAGAACCAACAACTGGGCTGGGTATGGCGGCTCACGCCTGTAATCCTAGCACTTTGGGAGGCTGAGGCAGACAGATCACTTGAGGTCAGGCGTTCGAGACCAGCCTGGCCAACATGGTGAGACCCCCATCTCTACTAAAAATACAAAAATTAGCTGGGCATGGTGGCAGGCACCTGTAATCCCAGCTACCCGGGAGGCTGAGGCAGGATAATCGCTTGAACCCGGGAGGCGGGGGTTGCAGTGAGCCAAGATCGCACCATCGCACTCCAGTCTGGGTGACAAGAGCGAGAATACATCTCCAAAAAAAAAAAAAAAAAAAGAATGAATATAATTTTACCACCTTATTGAGCACCGTGCACACATACGTACTTAAATGTTAACCTATCCTTCCTCTTATCTGCAAAACGTCATAAGAAACTCCATCAAATACTTGGCTAAAACCAAGTTACACTGCATCTACAGTGTTGCTCCAATTTTCCAACAATAAAACCCTAAAGGAAAATCTATTTTGGAATGACTTATTTTCAGAAAATTCAAGTTGGTTACTAGTGTTACACATTTTTTTTCTCAAATGCTCAGAAACTATGGGGTTAATCACTAGTTCTAGAATGACTACCAGGAATAAAAGCCAAGCCTCTTTGCATAGAGAATTTCTCCTTTTGGGGGAAAAAACAATCACATGTAATATTAGCCTTCTTGCTAAAAATTATGCTGAATGAAAATTCCAAGATCAGATTTGAAAGTTCTCTGAGCTTCCTGGGATGTAATTCAACAGAACCTAGAGATCAGAATTAATTTAAAGTGGCAGATACTCATTTAATCGCCCTTTGATTGTCTTACCTACGCTGGGCTCCCATATCTTCTCAAACATGTTTGTTTTTTCCTTTTCTGTTTGAAGACCAAACTCCTTACTGAAGAAAAGTAAAGTAAGGTAGGAGATTATAATTCTGTTTTGTCATTGATAGCAAATAACATCAGATGATTTTTCCTAGGTAGGGACTATACTTTTCCTTACTTTTTTTCCAATTATTCTGAATGCAGCTTTAAACTTTTTTATTTTATTTTTTTAGAAATAGGGTCTCACTCTGTTGCCCAGGCTGGAGAGCAGTGGCATGATCACAGCTCACTGCAGCTTTGAACTCCTGGACTCAAGGGATCCTCTTGCCTCAGCCTCCCAACTAGCTGGGATCACAGGCTTGTGCCACAACCACACCCAACTTATTTTTTACAGGTTTTGTTTAGAGACAGGGTCTCACTATGCTGCCTAGGCTCATCTTGAACTCCTGGCCTCAAGCAATCTTCCCATCTTGGCCTCACAAAGGGCTAGGCGTGACCCACCGCAGCTGGCCAAAAAAAGAAATTTTTTTTTTGAGACAGGGTCTTGCTCTGTTGCCCAGGTTGGAGTGCAAAGGCATGATCACAGCTCATTGCAGCCTTGAACTTCTGGGCTCAAGTGATCCTCCTGCCTAGGCCTCTTGAGTAGCTGGGACTACCCTAAGTAGTCCTGGCTAATTTTTGTTTTTTAAATTGCTTATAGAGACAGAGTCTCCCTATGTTGACCAAGCTGGTCTCGAACTCCTGGCCTCAAGTGATCCTCCAGCCTCAGTCTTCCAAAGTGCTAGGATTACAGGCGTGAGCTACTCCAATAGGATTTTCATTCCTATCACTCCAGTGAAATGCTTCCTGTCAAGGCTGCCATCAATTAATCCTTTGCCAACCCAACAGTCAGGTCTGTCCTGATCTTACTCTTCTCAGCATCATTTGATGTGGCTGACTTCTGTCTTTTAATGCTTTCTATACTTTGCTTTCACGATGCAGTACCATTCAGGTTTCCCTCCTGTCCCTTGACAGCTCCTTCTCATTTCCTTGTTGACTCTACCTCTTTGTCTTGACCTCTAAAGGTGGAGAGCCCTACTCCTCAGTCCTTTGCTCTCTTCTTTTATCTCCTCTCTCCGTAGGAAATCTCATCCAGTCCCATGGTTTTCAATACCCATCTGTATGCTAATAACTCTCAAAGTCCTGATTTCTCTCCTGAGTTCCAGACTCATAAATCCTATTGCCTCTTCAATATTTCATTTGGATATACACTAATATTATACTTATGGGTTATAGTAATAATATTATTAATAACAGTAGCAGCAACAATACCTAACATTTGCTGAGAACACAGTATGTGTCCAATTGTGTTTTAAGTGCTTCAGGGCATTAATACATTTAATTTTCATGTAAACCATAGAGCATACATACTAGTACCAACCCCGTTTCACAGATGAGGAAATTGAAATAATTTGTTCAATATTCCACAAGTAATAAATGTCAGAACCATGCATTTAAAAATTAAGATAGCCTTAAAAAACCCTAGACTCCCATCCCTCAAACCTGCTCCTCCCCATTGTCTTATCTACCATCAGTCATACCCTCACTTAAACAAAAAATTTATCTCCTAATCTCTATCTACTCTGTCAGCAAATTCTGAATATAACCTGACTGTGACCACGGGTCTTCGTTTCTACTGCTAGCACCCAATGCACATCACCTATCACTTCTCTAGAGTGATAAATGATAAATGAACCTCCTTACTGGTTTCTCTGCTTTCTACTCTTGTCTGTCTATATCCCCATTACAGCAAGAGTGAAACACTTTTCGTTTTTAAAAAGCTGTTTAAAATCTAATGGCATCCAATCTCATTTGGAATACAATTTAACCCTGCGACATGGCCTATGGGGGTCTTGCTATGGCTTGAGTGTGTCCCTCAGAATTCATGTGTTGGAATCTGGTGCCTGGTATGGTGGTGTTGGGAAGTGAGGCCTTTAAGAGGTGATCAGATCTTTAAGAGGGACTAATGTTCTTCTTTGGGACTGGGTTAATTCTGGTGGAAGTAAGTGAATTATTCCTCTCACAGGACTGGATTAGCTACCTCAAGAGTAGGTTGTTTTGAGGCGAGGCTATCATGTTTTGTCTCTTTTGCACAAGCTTTCTTGTCCTTCTGCTTTTCACCATGTTATGATGGGGTCAAAAAGCCCTTGCCAGAAGCTGCCACCATGCCCTTGGATTTCCCAGCCTCCAGCGCTGTGAGCCAAATATAGTTCTGAAACTGCCTTTGCAAAGATCATGACACTGAGCGAAATCTCACATGGCTGACTTCATCTTGCCTCTAGCCTCACAGGCTGACCGTCCTCACTCACTCCTGAGCATAGGCCAAGCCAACCACGGGAGGAATTTGGAATTAAGTATGATAACAGTCCCTCCCTAAAACATCCCCTCCTCATTTGGGGCTGAGACAGTGTTTGTAAGACTAATCAGAGGCCACAAGATTGGGATTATGGGAGGGTCCTGAATTCTGCTAAAATGTAGGCATAGTTTCTATAATCCCATTACTGCTCAGAATCATGCGGACAGAGGTCATAAGATATGTGAATTCTCCAACTGATCCTATAGAAAACATCACTATTGTAGAACCTAAGATTGGTCTTCTGAGATGTTTTTCAGACTTTTGCATTCTGGCGACCCACTGACCTCATGACTAATGACTTATGATTCAATAGGTCCTGTGGCACCCACCCTCCCCACCTAGAGGCAGATTCAGTGTATGAGGACCATTTTCCACACTCCTATGATTACATTCCCAATCAGCAGCATCCATTCCCTAGTCCCCCGCCCACCAAACTATCCTTGAAAAACCTTAACTTCTGCTTTGAGTGATACCTACAGTTCTGTTGCATGGCCAGCTTCACGTTAATAAAACTCTTCTCTACTGCAATAGCACAGTCTCAGTGAATTGGTTTTCTCTGTGCAGCAGGTAGAAAGAACCCATTAGGTGATTACATTTCTTTTCTTTATAAATTGCCCAGTCTCAGGTATTCTGTTATAGCAACAGAAAACTGAATAAGATAGCCCTATATGATCAGGCTCTCAGCCATATCTTCAGCCTCACATACTACCACTTGTGCTACCTCTTGCACAAACAGACCTTCCTCTGTGCCTTGAGTATACCAAGTTCATTCCATCCTTGAGGATTCTGCAAAGTTCTCCCTTTGCTTGGAATGCTTCCCCTTGAGATTTTTACTTGCCTAATTCCTTCATGTCAGTTCAGATTCGGCTCAAACTTTACCTTCTATGATGATCCAACTCAAAGTTTCTCATCCCTCTACCATCAGGCCTCTGAGCCCAAGCTAAGCCATCATATCCCCTGTGACCTACATGTATACAACCAGATGGCCTGAAGCAACTGAAGATCCACAAAAGAAGTGAAAATAGCCTTAACTGATGACATTCCACCATTGTGATTTGTTCTTCCCCACCTTAACTGAGTGATTAACCTTGTGAAATTTCTTCTCCTGGCTCAGAACCTCCCCCACTGAGCATCTGGTGGCCCCTGCCCCTGCCAGTAAGAGAAAAACCCCCTGTGACTGTAATTTTCCACTACCCACCCAAATCCTATAAAACAGCCCTACCCCTGTCTCCCTTCGCTGACTCCTTTTTCAGACTCAGCCCGCCTGCACCCAGGTGACATAAACAGCCTCATTGCTCACACAAAGCCTGTTAGTGGTCTCTTCACATGGACACACGCGACATTTGGTGCCAAAGACCTGGGTCAGAGGGACTCCTTCGGGAGACCAGTCTCCTGTCCTCACCCTCACTCTGTGAAGTGATCCACCTACGACCTCAGGTCCTCAGACCAACCAGCTCACCAATTTC
Source organism: Macaca mulatta (assembly GCF_049350105.2). Taxonomy (NCBI): domain Eukaryota; kingdom Metazoa; phylum Chordata; class Mammalia; order Primates; family Cercopithecidae; genus Macaca; species Macaca mulatta. The sequence continues at coordinate 143,782,812 of NC_133409.1, read as the reverse complement.
AAATCAGGTAAGCGGTCTTTTCACTCTCTTCTCCAGCCTCTCTCGCTACCCTTGAATCTCCCTAAACTTCTTATTTTCTTCTGCAACACTGCTTGGCCCCAACAAAAACTCGAAAATGGTTCCAAATGGCCAGAGAGCACTTTTGATTTCTACTTCCTACAAGACCTAGATAATTTTTGTTGAAAAATAGGCAAATGGTCTGAGGTGCCTTACGTCCAAGCATTTTTCACACTTAGTTCCCTCCCTAGTCTCTGTTCCCAATGCAATTCACCCCAAATCCTCCTCCTTTCCCTCCCGTTCCAACCCCAAGCGTCGCTGAGTCTTGTGAATCTTCCTTTTCTACTGACCCATCTGACCTCTCACCTCCTCCCCAGACTGCTCCTCCTCAGGTCTCTCCCTGCCAGGCTGAATCAGGCTCCAACTCTTCTTCAGCCTCTGCTCCCCCACCCTATAACCTTTCTATTACCTCCCCTCCCCACACCCGGACTGGTTTATAGCTTTGTTCTGCAACTAGCTCTCCCTGACCTGCCCAACAATTTCCTCTCAGAGAGGTGGCTGGAGCTGAAGGCACAGTCAGGGTACACGTGCCTTTTTCTCTCTCAGACCTTTCCCAAATCAGCCAGCGTTTAGGCTCTTTCTCATCAGACCCCACTAAATAGATACAGGAATTCCAATATCTAACTCTGTCCTACAATTTAACCTGGAGTGACTTAAATGTCATCCTAACTTCTACCCTCTCCCCAGATGAATGGGAAAGAGTTTTTTCTCTAGCCCAATCTCACGCTGATAACCGCTGGCTTCATGAGCCAGACCTCCAGGAAGGCATTACAGCAGTTCCCGAGAAGATCCGCAATGGGACTATCAGGCAGATTCCCCAGGTATAGCTAGGCGAGATTACATGGTTTCCTGCCGACTTGAAGGGTTTAAAAAGGCAGCTTACAAAGCTGTTAATTATGACAAACTTAAAGAAACTACCCAAGGTAAAGATGAAAACCCAGCCCAGTTCATGGCCTGTTTAGCAGCAACCCTTAGACGCTTTACTGCCCTAGACTCAGAGGGGCCAGAAGGCCGCCTTATTCTTAACATGCATTTTATCACCCAGTCAGCCCTGACATTAGAAAAAAGCTTCAAAAATTGGAATCCGGCCCTCAAACCCCACAATAGGAATTAATCAACCTTGCCTTCAGGGTGTACAATAATAGAGAGGAGGTAGCTAGACAGCAAAGCATTTCTGAGTTACAACTACTTGCCTCCGCTGCAAGACAGCCCACAACCACGTCTCCAACATATAAGAACTTCAGAATATCTAAGACACAGCTCTCAGGGGCTCCTTCGAAACATCCTCATGGACCTTGCTTCAAATGCCAAAAGCCTGGCCACTGAGCCTAAGAATGCCCGCAGCCCAGGATTCCTCCTACGCCGTGCCAGTCTGTGTGGCCCCCACTGGAGGTCCGACTGTTCAACTTACATCGCTGCCACTCCTGAAGCCCCTGGAACCCAAACCCAATGTTCCTCGGCCAAATCCTTCCCAGATCTCCTCAGCTTAGCAGCTGAAGACTGATGCTGCCTGATCACCTCGGAAGTCCCCTGGACCATCACAGACGCCAAGCTTTGGGTAACTCTTACAGCAGAGGATAAGTCCGTTCCCTGTTTAATTGATATGGGGGCTACCCAATCCACATTACCTTCTTTTCAAGGGCCTGTTTCCCTTGCCCCCATAACTGTTGTGGGTATTGGTGGCCAAGCCTCAAAACCCCTTAAAACTCCCCCACTCTGGTACCAACTTGGACAAAACTCTTATATGCACTCTTTTAGTTATCCCCATCTGCCCAGCTCCCTTATTAGGCTGAGACATTTTAACCAAATTATCTGCTTCCCTGATTATTCCTGTACTATGGCCACATCTCATTGCCACCCTTCTTCCCAACCCAAAGCCTCCTTCGCGTCATATCCCCCCACCTTAGCCCACAAATATGGGATACCTCCACTCCCTCCCTGGCAACTGATCACACACCCATTACTATCCCATTAAAACCTAATCACCCTTACCCCACTCAACGCCAGTATCCCATCCCACAAGCCTTGCCCATGCCACAAGGCTTCTGGGACAGCCCTCAGTACTTCAGCCAAGCTCTTTCTCATGATTTACTTTCCTTCCACCCCACTGCTTCTCACCTTATTCAATATACTGATGACCTTCTACTTTGTAGCCCCTCCTTTGAATCTTCTCAACAGACACCCTCCTGCTCCTTCAACATTTATTCTCCAAGGGATATTGGGTATCTCCCTCCAAAGCTCAAATTTCTTCTCCATCCATTACCTACCTTGGCAGAATTCTTCATGAAAACACACGTGCTCTCCCTGCCAATAGTGTCTGACTGATCTCTCAAACCTCAACCCCTTCTACAAAACAACAACTCCTTTCCTTCCTGGGCATGGTTGGATACTTCTGCCTTTGGATACCTGGTTCTGTCATCCTAACAAAATCATTATATAAACTCACAAAAGGAAACCTAGCTGACCCCATAGATCCTAAATCTTTTCCCCACTCCTCTTTCCGTTCCTTGAAGACAGCTTTTGAGACTGCTCCCACACTAGCTCTCCCTGACTCATCCCAACCCTTTTCATTACACACAGCCAAACTGCAGGGCTGTGCAGTCGGAATTCTTACACAAGGAATGTGACCACATGCCGCAGGCTTTTTGCCCAAACAACTTGACCTTACTGTTTTAGGCTGGCCATCATGTCTCCTTGCAGTGGCAGCTGCCGCCCTAATACTTTCAGAGGCCCTCAAAATCACAAACTATGCTCAACTCACTCTCTACAGTTCTCACAACTTCCAAAATCTACTTTCTTCCTCACACCTCACACATATACTTTCTGCTCCCTGGCTCCTTCAGCTGTACTCACTCTTTGTTGAGTCTCCCACAGTTACCATTGTTCCTGGCCCAGACTTCAACCCGGCCTCCCACATTATTCCTGATACCACACCTGACCCCCATGACTGTATCTCTCTGATACACCTGGCATTCACTCCATTTCCCCATATTTCCTTCTTTCCTGTTCCTCACCCTGATCACACTTGGTTTATTGATGGCAGTTCCACCAGGCCTAATCGCTACACACCAGGAAAGGCATGCTATGCTATAGTATCTTCCACATCTATCATTGAGGCTACTGCTCTGCCCCTCTCCACTACCTCTCAGCAAGCCAAACTCATTGCGTTAACTTGAGCCCTCACTCTTGCAAAGGAATTATGTGTCAATATTTATACTGACTCTAAATATGCCTTCCATATCCTGCACCACCATGTTGTTACATGGGCTGAAAGAGGTTTCCTCACTATGCAAGGGTCCTCCACCATTAATGCCTCTTTAATAAAAACTCTTTTAAAGGCTGCTTTACTTCCAAAGAAGCTGGAGTCATACACTGCAAGGGCCACCAAAAGGCATCAGATGCCATCACTCAGGGCAACGCTTATGCTGATAAGGTACCTAAAGCAGCAGCTAGCATTCCAACTTCTGTCCCTCACGGCCAGTTTTTCTCCTTCTCATCAGTCACTCCCACCTACTCTCCCACTGAAACTTCCACCTATCAATCTCTTCCCACACAAGGCAAATGGTTCTTGGATCAAGGAAAATATCTCCTTCCAGCCTCACAGGCCCATTCTATTCTCGTCATTTCATAACCTCTTCCATGTAGGTTACAAGCTGCTAGCCCGCCTCTTAGAACCTCTCATTTCCTTTCCATTGTGGAAATCTATCCCAAGGAAATCACTTCTCAGTGTTCCATCTGCTATTCTACTACTACTCAGGGATTATTCAGGCCCCCTCCATTCCCTACACATCAAGCTTGGGGATTTGCCCCCGCCCAGGACTGGCAAATTGACTTTACTCACATGCCTCGAGTCAGGAAACTAAAATACCTCTTGGTCTGGGTAGACACTTTCACTGGATGTGTAGAAGCCTTTCCCACAGGGTCTGGGAAGGCCACCACAGTCATTTCTTCCCTTTTGTCAGACATAATCCATAATTTGGCCTTCCCACCTCTATATGGTCCGATAATGGACCAGCCTTTATTAGTCAAATCACCTAAGCAGTTTTTCAGGCTCTTGGTATTCAGTGGAACCTTCATACCCCTTACCGTCCTCAATCTTCAGGAAAGGTAGAATGGACTAATGGTCTTTTAAAAACACACCTCACCAAGCTCAGCTTCCAACTTAACGAAAAGGACTCTGTCAAGAATAGAGCCCAAAAACTCACCAACCAAATAAGTAATTACACCGAACCTCCTTAGACACTCTCTAATGAGATGTCCTGGGTCCTCCCAATTCTTAGTCCTTTAATACCTGTTTTTCTCCTTCTCTTATTCAGACCTTATGTCTTTCATATAGTTTTTCAATTCATACAAAACCATATGCAGGCCATCACCAACAATTCTGTATGACAAATGCTCCTTCTAACAATCCCACCATATCACCCCTTACCCCAAAATCTTTGAATCTCTCCCACTGTAGGTTCCCATGCCACCCCAATCCCACTCAAAGCAGCCCTGAGAAACATTGCCCATTCCCTCTCTATACCACCCCCAAAATTTTTTGCCACTCCAACACTTTGCCACTATTTTGTTTTGCTTTTCTTATTAATATAAGAAGATAGGAATGTCAGGCCTCTGAGCCCAAGCTAAGCCATCATATCGCCTGTGACCTGCACGTATACATCCAGATGGCCTGAAGCAAGTGAAGAATCACAAAAGAAGTGAAAATGGCCGGTTCCTGCCTTAACTGATTATATTCCACCATTGTGATTTGTTCCTGCCCCACCATAACTGAGCAATTAACCTTGTGAAATTCCTTCTCCTGGCTCAGAACCTCCCTCACTGAGCACCTTGTGACCCCTGCCCCTGCCTGCAAGAGAAAAACCCCCTTTGACTGTAATTTTCCACTACCCACCCAAATCCTATAAAATAGCCCCACCCCTATCTCCCTTTGCTGACTCCTTTTTTGGACTCAGCCTGCCTGCACCCAGGTGAAATAAACAGCTTTGTTGCTCAAAACCTGTTGGTGGTCTCTTCACATGGACATGTGTGACATCTACCACGTTTTATTTTCTTTTAGCATTCATCATATCTGAAATTGCCATGTTTATTTCACTGTTTATTTATTGTCTTCCCTTCTTCCACCATAACATGTAACAACAGAGACCACGTTTGTTGAGTTCACTGCTGTATACTCATGACTGGAACAGTGCCTGGCACTCAGTCGGTATTTGCTGAAAGTGAGAACTAAGCTCTGATTTTCTTATCCTGGCCAAATTCTTCTCTAAGGGGTCTGGGGAGTCATGCCCTACAAACCATATATTCTCAGCAGATGAGTTTTACTTAACACTATATATTCTGACTTACTTTCCAATCTGACTCTGGTATAGCATTATGTGATAAAGAAGAAAATCAAAATATTTTACCCCAAGTTTCTTTGCCATATTTTGAAATGGCCCTGCAAAAAAAATTTTGTGGGGCAAAATTTGCATCTGTAAAGACTCTCTATTAACATAGCTAGATCTTTTTCTTCCAGGCTCTCCCAATCTGAAGAGATTAACAGAGACTCTAGCACCTTTCAAAGGTCTGAATAGAAAACATTTGTCATCTATTGTCTCTAAGGTCAGCCACTACTAGACTTCAAAGGAACCCTGGTCTCCACAATCTTTTATCTTAACCTGAACATCTCCTTTCTATTGATCCCAGGTCTTTAGACAAACTCAACCAACGGTCAGCCAGAAAATGTTTAAATGTACCTATAGCATGGAACACCTCCCAGCCCCACTTCGAGTTGTCCCACCTTTCTGGACCAAACCATTGTATTTCTTAAATGTATTTGATTGATGTCTCATGCCTCCCTAAAATGTATAAAACCAAGCTGCACCTCAACCACCTTGGGCACATGTTCTTAGGGTCTCCTGAGGGCTGTGTCACGGGCCATGGTCACTCATATTTGGCTCAGAATAAATCTCTTCAAATATCTTACAGAGTTTGACTCTTTTTGTCAACAAAAGACTGAATTCAAATTCAAGCAGCTTTATCTTACACACTCTCCCTAGTAGTAGTCTATCATTCAGGAAATTTGTGATTATACATTAAATTTTTAGTTGTTTTATATAGACAGATATATGTATACTTTAGTCCCTCAGTATCCACTGGAGATTGGTTTCAGGACCCCGGCAGATAACAAAATCTGCAGATGCTCAAGCCCCTTATATAAAATGGTGCATTTGGCTGGGCACGGTGGCTCACGCTTGTAATCCCAACACTTTGGGAGGCCAAGGCAGGTGGACCACCTGAGGTCGGGAGTTCGAGACCAGCCTGACCAACATGGAGAAACCCTGTCTCTACTAAAAATACAAAATTAGCCAGGCGTGGTGGCACGTGCCTGTAATCCCAGCTACTTGGGAGGCTGAAGCAGGAGAATCGCTTGAACCCAGAAGGTGGAGGTTGCAGTGAGCTGAGATTTCGCCATTGCACTCCAGCCTGGGAGACAGAGTAAGACTCTGTCTTGGGGGATGGGGGGGAAAGTTAATTGCTAATATGCCCTATGTTTCATATCCTCAGTAGACTAATGCAGGCTACTGTATCAGAATGACCAGGCTTAGGTTTATGGCACAAGACCAGACTGGCCAATATGGTGAAACTCATCTCTACTAAAATACAAAAATTAGCCCAGTGTGGTGGCAGTGCCTGTAATCCCAGCTGTTCAGGAGGCTAAGGCTGAGAATCACTTGAACCTGGGAGGCAGAAGTTGCAGTGAAAAAAAAAGAAAAAACGAAAAAGCAAAGCATGGTTAAAGTTTTGTTCTTAAAAAAAAATCTAGAACACACTAGAAAAGAAAAAACAGCCAGCTTTTGCACCAAAAATACTCACAGACCGACCTTTCTTTCCTTTTTTGGAGACTGAGTCTCACTCTGTCGCCCAGGCTGGAGTGCAGTGGCGCGATCTTGGCTCACTGCAACCTCCATCTTCTGAGTTCAAGCGATTCTCCTGTCTCAGCCTCCTGAGTAGCTGGGATTACAGGTGCCCACCACTGCATCCGGCTAATTTTTGTATTTTTAGTAGAGACAGAGTTTCATCATGTTGGCCAGGCTGGTCTCAAACTCCTGACCTCAAGTGATCCGCCCGCCTTGGCTTCCCAAAGTGCTGGGATTACAGGCATGAGCCACCACACCCAGCCCAGAGAGTATCCTGGTATAACCACAGACCCATGGGGACATTCAATATTAACATTCTAAGTACAGGGCCGGGCGCGGTGGCTCAAGCCTGTAATCCCAGCACTTTGGGAGGCCGAGACGGGCGGATCACAAGGTCAGGAGATCGAGACCATCCTGGCTAACACGGTGAAACCCCGTCTCTACTAAAAAATACAAAAACCTAGCCGGGCGAGGTGGCGGGCGTCTGTAGTCCCAGTTACTCGGGAGGCTGAGGCAGGAGAATGGCGTGAACCCGGGAGGCGGAGCTTGCAGTGAGCTGAGATCCGGCCACTGCACTCCAGTCTGGGCGACAGAGCGAGACTCTGTCTCAACAAAAAAATAAATAAATAAATAAATAAACATTCTAAGTACAAAGTTAACAATTTGGAGCAAAATCATTAAATGTCATAAATTCCTTAAATATCTTGAAACTGAAAGTTATACAGAATCTGCCTAGTACTGATAAGTAGATAAACAGAAAGTACCATTTCATTAAACGTAAAAAATGAAGTTAAGAGGTAAAGATTCCTGCCCATAGTCAACATAAGCAGTAGAATGAAGAACACCCAAAAAGACACATTCCAATTTCCTGTCTGAAATCCAAATTTCCCACTCTACTTCCTATAAATACTTTATTGTCCAACACTGAGAAGAAGGGCTATAGAATCTTCTGTATGTGAAACTAATGAAGCAATAATATCTATCCCAATTCTAATTTTTTTTTTTTATTTTTTTTGAGATGGAGTTTCACTCTTGTTGCCCAGGCTGGAGTGCCACTGGCACGATCTCGGTTCACTGCAACCTCTGCCTCCCACGTTCAAGTGATTCTCGTGCCTTAGCCTCCTGAGTAGCTGGGATTACAGACGTGCGCCACCATGCCCAGCTAATTTTTGTATTTTTAGTAGAGATGGGGTTTCACCCTGTTGGCCAGGCTGGTCTCGAATTCCTGACCTCAGGTGATCTGCCTGCCTTGGCCTCCCAGAGTGCTGGGATTACAGGTGTGAGCCACCACACCTGGCCCCAATTCTAATTTGAATATATGTTGACATCAACTTTCTCATTCAAGGAGTTTTTCATAAAAAGAAGAGAGCACACAGGTTTGAATGCCTTGCTTGCGCTCCCGACTCCTCGGCTTTACCCTCAGTAAGAACAGCATCTCTGACTGATGGTTGTCAGCATTATTCAAGTCACAGAGTGAGCTTCTCTCAGTATCTGTAAACAGGAAGTGCTATAAATTACAAGTCTACAATGATGATAGTTGTAGTCATAGGAATATGTATATGTGTACCACTCTTCAATCACTCAGCTTTTTCCTGGCTTTCTGTGATATCTAAAGCAAGCCAGTTTTTCCCTTATCCTCCTAAAGATGCAGAATCAAACACAGTACCAAAAAAGGCTGGGTTGGTGATAATGCATATTAAGCATCTAATTAATACAAATTACAATAAACCCAAGGCTTAAGGAGTATGAATATATAAATACAGAGTCAACTATGACCACGTGTATATGTTTAAAGATTGAAAGGTCAACGTGACACGAAGACAGGGGGAGACCAAAGATGCTAATGACAAAGCTCCCCTGGATGTGCGCCACTGCCTCAGGGTAGCGATGGGAGGGTCACAGCAGCTGGTAACTGCTGACGATAGAGAAGTGGGGTGGTCCTAGTGAGTATCTTACCCCTGTTCCCCATGGCTCTGGAGTTTATCAACTGCAGGATTTGCCAGCTCACAACCGTTTTTAGAGGAAGAAATACAGGACGATGCAAATACCTTATCTGGATTCATGTTCTTTTCCCATTATTATTAATTTTTACTTCTATTCACTGAAAAGTAGATGTGAAAATAATGTATGTCTTTTTCTGGGTTTATTGTTATTTCTTTGAAAAAAAAAGACATTTTGAGAAAGACTGTGAAAACTGTAATGCCCTTTCCACATGTTTTCTGATGTGTTTCATCTTTCATCTTATACCCAAGACATATCTGTCTTACTTTGTAATGCTTGTAAAGATTCCAGGCTTTCTGCTTAGTACAGAGTTCATGTAGAGAACAAGGTTTCATGAATGATAATTAAGGTCGAAGATTATACTGAAATGTTCAACAGTAAACTAAAATACAATTTTTAAGCAGGGGACAGTGTCCAAATAGGATCTCTGTATTTAGGCTTTGAAAAATCCAGTGGTCAAGTCTCTTTTCTGGGTGGGGAATGGGAAAACAAAACGAAAAGGGGAAAGAAAGGAAAAGGAAAGTAACCTATGTTGAAAGGTAACATGTCAGACTCAGTCTCAGATTTTAAGAAATCTTTTCAAGGTCACATAGAGCTATGTAAGTATTGAAGATGCAATTCTCATTTAAACAAAGCCTACTGGTTCCAAAACCCAGGGAACTCCTGGGATACGAAGGGAGGATATTTTCACCCACATCAACAGCACTGACTGAAACTTGAAAACATTTGTAGAAAGGATCTAGCTTGAAGAATACTACTACTTGATTCAGTATGGCCAAACAGGAAAAAAAAAAAAAGGAAGGAAGGAAGGGAGGGATGGAAGGGAGGGAGGGAGGGAAAGAAGGAGGGAGGGAAAGAAGGAGGGAGGAAAAGAAGGAGGGAGGGAAGATGGATGGACAGACTACTATTGGATTGCAGCTTATGGCAATTTAATACATAACAAACGGCTTTCACATACTTTGGGTCCTCAGCATAAGCCTGGGCAGCAGAAAAACCGTTGAAGTGGAGAAATTGTACAAGGTGCAAAGTATAGCTGATAGCCTTTCAGAACTAAGATGGCAAGTAGATAATTCTAATTCTGGCAGAGGCATGGGAGTGATGGGACAGTGCATGAGTTCAGTGGAGGAAGAAATAAAAAGTAGTAATCAAAACATCTCCTGTTTCTACCAAAAAGGCAACATTTTCAAACATAAACACTACTAGGAAACAAACCTTTCAGTCATTTAGGTCTCAATTAAATGGACGGATTCCTTTCCTTTGGAAACTACAAAGATTGAAAGTTCATCCTTTCAATCTTACAAGTATATTTACTGAGCATTTACTATGTACCAAGTACAGTTCTAGGTGCTAGAGAGCTTCATTTTAGTGGGGAAAGATAGAGACAACAGATTAAAAAGACAAAATAAATTAGTAAAATATATTTGGTTATGTGGTGATCAATACTATGAAGAAAAACAAAACAGAAGGAAGATGGGTGTTTGGCCTTACTGAGAAAACGGAATAGAAGTGGAGGCCTGAAGGAAGTGAGGAAACAAGCTGGAGAAAAAAAGCTGCCAACAGAGGGAACGGCAAGTTTACAGGTCCTGCAGCAAAAGTCTATCCCTTGTGTGTTCAAGAACAGCAAAGCATGTCCTGGAGTGAAGAAAACAAGGAAGAGAGTATATAACATAGTCCAAGAGAAGATAGGGTACCTGATAATGTGGGGTCTTGTAGGCTCGTGTAGCAACTGTGACTTTTTTTTTTTTTTTTTTTTTTTTTGGTGACATGGAGTTTTGCTTTTGTCACCCACGCTGGAGTGCAATGGGGCAATCTCAGGAATTCACTGCAACCTCCACCTCCCAGGATCAAATGATTCTCCTGCCTTAGCCTCCGAAGTAGCTGGGATTACAGGCGTGTGCCACCACGCCCAGGTAATTTCTTTTTGTATTTTCAGTAGAGACGGGGTTTTACCATGTTGGTCAGGCTGGTGTCAAACTCCTGACCTCTAGTGATCCGCCCACTTCAGCCTCCCAAAGTGCTGAGATTACAGGCGTGAGCCACCGCACCCAGCCTGTTTTTGTTTTTTGTTTGTTTGTTTTTTTGACAGAGTCTCATTCTGTTGCCCAGGCTGGAGTGCAGTGGCACAATCTATGCCCACTGCAACCTCTGCCTCCCAGGCTCAAGTGATTCTCCTGCCTCAGTCTCCCGAGTAGCTGGAATTACAGGTACCCACCACCATACCCATCTAATTTTTGTATTTTTAGTAGAGACAGGGTTTCACCATGTTGACCAGGCTGGTTTCGAACTCCTGACCTCAAATGATCCGCCACCTCAGCCTCCCAAAGTACTGGGATTATAGGTGTGAGCCACCGCACCTGGCCGCAACTGTGACTTTTAATTTGGGCTTCAATTTTAACAGCTCACTGCAGTCTCAAACTCCTGGGCTCAAAAGATCCTCCCTCCTCAACCTCCTGAGTAGCTGGGACTACAGGTATCTGCTACTGTGCCAAGTTCTGGAAATATTCTGAAGGTGAGAACTAACAGGATTTGCTGGCAGACTAGATGAGGGATATGACAGAATGATGGCCTAAGCAAAACATTGGAATTACTATCTGGCAAACTCCTGAAGACTGCAGAAGATGGGTGATTGTAGAGGCTAGCTCAGGAGTATGGCTTTGTTTATGTTAAGTTTCGGATTCCTGTTAAACATTCAAGTGAAAGTGTCAAGTAGGTCACTGAATTTATGAAGCTGGGGTTCAAGGAAGTCCAAACTGGATATATAGATTTGGGAGTGTTCAGCATAGAAATAGTTTAAAGCCCTTGAGACTTGATTGAGATCACCAAATTTGAGCATGCGTATGTATAGAAAAGAAAAGAGGGTCACAGATGAAGGCTAGAGCACTTCAGTTTTAGAGGTTGGAGAAGGAGGAACTGGCAAAACGCACTAAGTAGAAACAGCCAATGGAGTAGGAGGAAACCAGAGAAGACAAGTGTCCTGGAAGTCACGTAACACATCTTTCAAGGAGCAGGGTGTTAACAACTGAATCCAGTGCCGCTGCTAAGTGAAGCAAGACGAGGACTCGGAACAGACTACCGGGTTCAGCACTGGGGTAATAATTGGTGACCATGACAAGGGCAGTTTGAGGGTGTAAGATGAGGGGAGGCCTGTTTGGAACAGGTTTCAGAGAGATCACAACCATTTCTGGACAACTTTCTTTTTCAAACATTCTTAGATAAGCTTTTTAAATTCTTCCATCAAGACCCCTACAATTGTAAAAAGTAAGGAACGTTAATGTTAATTAAATGTTTAGTGTATATTATAACAACATATTACTTTTAGGTATGTCAAATTTATGGCATAATAGACATATTTTAAAGTGTTGAATGTCTACTTTATAATGCATTAGGGTCTTCTGTACCACATATACTAATTAAACATTTATGTGTATTTTATAAAACTTTTAAAGCACAGATAATGAGCTATAGTAGATACAACACTGGTCAGGGAGCCAGCAGATCTGGGTTTTCTAATACAGTATTGGCCCAATCTAGAATTTTTTTTTTGATACTGAGTACTATACTTTGCACTTATATTTTTCCTCTAGGAAAACATAATCCATTTTATCATATGCTTCCCAGAAACACCCTGTGGAGAAGTGGAGAAGCTGGGTGACTGCCTATGAAGGCAATAAAGAGAATCACTACCCTGAGGGTAAATTTCATAGAACTCAGAGCCAACACTATGGTAAAAGAGAAACCTAAGGAGGCCAGAAACACTGGATGACACAATTCCAGGCCCAAAGTATTGTGGGGCTGCTAGCCAAGGTAGCCTGTGTCCCCAAAAGGGCCAGTTTAGAGGTCCTGCTTCTAAGTGAAGGGCTAAGAATGTGTTCTCTTGGGTGGTAGTAGACCCTTTGGAGGGACCTAGCCCCTCCACATTTGTTTGCCAATTCCTACAATTTTGGGGGTGGGGAGGTGGTTGCAGGAGGCTTCTGAATACAGAATCCTATATGAGATGCTATAGAGAGTTACAGAGAAGAAAACTTACCACCTTGTCCTGGGAGATGTTTTTGTTTTAGAGACAGGGTCTTGGTCTGTCGCCAGGCTGGACAACGTGAGCCAATCATGACTCATGGCAGCCTTGAACATCTGGGTACAAAAGATCCTCCCACCTCAGCTTCAGGAGTAGCTAGGAATACAGGTACACGCAACCATGCCTGGCTAGTTAAAAAAAATTTTTTTTCATAGAAATGGATCTCATTTTGTTGCTCAGGCTGGTCTTAAAACTCCTGGGCTCAAGTGATCCTCCCACCTTGGCCTCCAAAAGCACTGGGATTAAAGGCATAAGCCACCACACCCAGCCTCTGGGAGATATTAAGAAAGCAATAACAGCTGATATTTATTGAGCTTTTACTGTGTGCCAGATACTATTCTATGTGCTTTACATATATTACTTCATTATTCCTGACAGCAACCTATGAAGTAGATGTTATCAACAGTCCAATTTTACATATGGCACAAACAAAAGTTAAAGTCATACAGTTATACCTAAAGTTATACAACTAGAAAGTACGGAGCTGAGAGATAACCCCGTCTGGTTTTACAGTCCCTCTCTTATGCATGAAGCCTTCCTCCCAAAATATCTGAGATGGTAAAAGTTTCTATTTTAAGGGACCAGGCAAAACTGCGGCAAGAGAGAATAGCTTCCCAGTACTAGATTGCATAGAAATACATATGACAAAATCACGGTGCCTTCATAATGCTGATGTTGGTGAGACGGTTTTTGTTAGACTCCATTGCTATTGTGCGGGGGCAACATTTTGTCTATAAATTCATACAATAACAGAGTCTGGGCCGGGCGTAGTGGCCTGTAATCCCAGCACTTTGGGAGGCCAAGGCAGGTGGATCACGAGGTCAGGAGTTTGAGACCAGCCTGGCCAACATAGTGAAACCCCATTTTATATACTAAAAATATAAAAATTAACCAGGCATGGTGGCTCACGCCTGTAGTCCCAGCTAGTTGGGAGGTCGAGGCAGGAGAATTGCTTGAAACTGGGAGGCAGAGGTTTCAGTGAGCCAAGATCACGCCACTGCACTCCAGCTCGGGCGACAGAGCGAGACTTCATCTCAAAAAAAAAAAAAAAGTCTTATTATATATATATATTTAAAATAAAAACAGAAGTACTAAGTACATGGAGAGGAAGAATACACCCAAAGAAGTTAATATGATGCCCCCAGAAGCTTCACCCAGTCCACACTGTTTAACAACATATGTCCCTCCTGTGAAGAAGGAAAGTTGGAGGTCATAGTCATATGGAACAGACTCATTTGTGCTTTTTTTTTTTTTTTTTGAGGTGGAGTTTCGCTGTTGTTGCCCAGGCTGCAGTGCAATGGCGCAATCTCGGCTTACCGCAACCTCTGCCTCCCAGGTTCAAGCCATTCTCCTGCCTCAGCCTCCTGAGTAGCTGGGATTACAGGCATGTGCCACCATGCCCAGCTAAATTTGTATTTTTAGTAGATACGGGGTTTCTCCATGTTGGTCAGGCTGGTCTCAAATTCCCAACCTCAGGTGGTCTGCCCGCCTCAGCCTCCCAAAGCGCTGGGATTACAGGTGTGAGCCACCACGCCCGGCCCATTTGTGCTCTTAAACATAAAAGGATCGAGGATTTTTTTAAAAAACATTGTAAGAAACTCAAGCTAGACAGATGTATCTTAATTTCTGCTATGTTTGTGAAGCAAATATTGACTTAGCAGGCAAATGGATTGTGGTGGTATGACTTTGTAACACAATGGACCACATGAAAAATTTAACAAACAAAACTAGAATTCTATACTAACTTTATCAGAGAAGAAAAATTCAGGTAGCTGTGAGGGGAATCAACAGAGACTGAAACCCTGACACTGACAGACAAATGTCTTTTGTGAACAGAAAAGCCAATAAGATTTAACACACTTAAGATTAGTTTAGACTGGTCCTGCTTCTAGGTGAAGGGGTGAGAATATGTTTTCCCTGGCTCAACTTCCCACACCTCAATGCCTACAGATGTGTTACCACTTAACTGTTCACTTGTTTCTATCATGTGTTTTCATGTTCATTTCATAATGCATGCCCTGCCCCTGTCTCACTCTCCCCTTATTCTGGCATATCCACTCATATTTCCCAATTTCCCACTATAAAGGGCATACAGTGCAACCACCTCCTCTCTCCTCCACAATAGCTTCTCCACCATTCTCTCTCATTATAGGGATTAGCAAGCAGTTAGCTGCTCAAGCCAGAAATCAGGAAGTTGGCCCTGAACACACTCTCTTTATCTCTCTCTCTCTTTCTCTCGCTCACTCATTTCCACCTCTTACCCACATGCACACATCCAATTAATCGCCAAGTCTAAACTGGCTTCCTTCTCAATCTCTCAAATCTATTTACATCTCCTGCCCCTGTTGCTACCACCTTAGCCCCCTAGCTAGCATCTCTTCTCTCACCAAAATTACTAAATAGTTTCCTTACTGGTCTCCCCATCCACTCTGAGTTCCCTCTAATCCATTCCACACATCTGCCCAGGGGCATGATTCTTCACAATAGAGCACTTTTGAAAGATACAAATCTGCTTCTGTCATTCCCCTGCTTAAGTGGTTTCCTGCCTCTACAGGCTGCATCAGTGTGACCTGATCTGCTCTTGCCTTTGGTCTCTGTGCTCTGTTCTTAACAGGCTTCTCCCAGTTCTTCACACTGGGTACCTGCTCACTAAGTGCTGGGCCTTCTTTGTCCATACCTTTTGCCTTTCCTTATCTACCTCAGCTCTAATGACAAAGAGCCAGCCTTAACCATCTAGAAGAGGTTAAATCCCCAGGCCATATGCCGTCATTGGACATTTTGTACTTTCCTTCAATGAATGTCTATTTCATGGGAACAAAAACTCTGAGAACAGAGATCAGTCATGTCTATCTTATTCACTACAGTAAATTCCTAGAGTCAGCACAGTGTCTGGCATGCTTGATAAATATTTTGTGAACTTACTCTAGAATCATAAAAGAATCATATGGCTAGATGGAAATTTCCTCGTTCCTTAGTCCAGCCCACTGCTGATACTTCAATTCTCCTCCTCTAGAGAACTAGAGTCTTTCTTACAGCATATAGAATAATCAGTTAACAAATATTAATAAGGAAAACAGTCTGTTGTGAAAAAATGTAACGTATCCTACAGCCTAGTGATTATGAGCTTGGACTCTGGAGCCAGACCACCCGAGTTAAAATCCTGGCTTTGCTACTTACTAGTCATGTGATTTTGGGTTTCTTACTTAACCCCTCTGTGCTTCAGATTCCACATCTATAAAATGGGGATAAAAATGGTACCTTTTTCATAGGGCTTCTACAAGGATTATACAGACTGCTATGTTGGTGTTAGCTACTATTACTATTACTTGGTTTTATATTATGTGTATGCCACAATTTAAATGTTAAAACAGCTTTATGGAAATGGGTTGACTTGTCAAATACAGTGCTAAAAAGCTACTTGCCCCCATGGTAACTTTTTACTATCTAAAAGAAGATTTATTCATTTATCCATACATAATTAGAGTCAATATTTCTACTTACTGATATCTAGATCCAGTTCTCTTCCTTCTGGACACATGGAAGACTGAATTTCCTATTCCTCTTTGGCTGGCTGGGGCCATGTAAATTGTGAGTAGGAGTGGCAGGAGTCCTGTCTGAGCTGGAATATTGAATTGCTAGACTGAGACCCTCCAGAGCTCTTTTTCCCCTGACTCTGTGATCATGGAAGCATGTGTTGAGTCTCTGTCAGCGTAGGTACCTGAGTGATTATAATGAACAAAGACCCTACCAGTTCTCACTGAATTCACTGTATGAGTGAGAAATACGGCACTACGATTTTTAGAGTTGTCTGTAACTACAGTATAAACTAGCCTATTCTGACTGATACAATATAATAACATCTGCAGGCTATTACTTTCTTAATCAATCCATAGGAGAGAAAACCTGAATAGGATTCTTTGGTCTTAACTACTTTTCTGTTGACTACCCTCATATTTGACCTGAGTTAAGCTGAAGAGTTTAATAAAAGGCTGGAGAAAGTCAAAGTCTACCAGGAAGGGTACTGACCAACCAGTGGCGATCAAGTTAATGTAAGATGTGTCAGTCTGAAAGAGAGTTAGTGGGATCCAGCGACGTCTCCTCCAAGTCAGACTGTCTAGTATTATCATTTTATTATTCTGAAGTATTACACATTCAAAGAATATGGGAGATTCTATCTGTTTATGAAAGACATTCCTAAAATAGACTTGTTAAAAAAATATTCTTTATGGGTTATCTGTATCATCACAGTTTTTTCATTAAATACAGACATGAATTGAAAAAGAAAAACATCAAAACGACTACATATTGAAATAAAAAATGTCATCATCAGATCTTAAAAATGAGTGTGTGGAATTTACAATTCAAGAAGACATTTGTATTGATACTGTTACCATATAATCTGGCAAGATGAGTATGGTGGGAAGGACAAAAGGCCACATGCTTATTTCTTGGCTAATATAAGTTATTGAGAAGCTAAATATAGAATATCATGCCAAGTACTGCTGAAAAGGAAAAGAAATTAGAAAACTCATTTCTAGAAGCACATAATTTAGACAGTAGTGGAAAGAGTATATTAAATGTTTGTAATGCAATTTCTATTGCCCCTAGACAGAGGCCTTGCTGATCCTCTAAGGAAAGTTCTCACTGAACCCAAGGGTAAAACATCAGAGCAAAACAAAAAGTGAGACACATGAATAGTGAGGGCTCCACTCACATGGCTCAGATAACTGAGGACTTGCCACTTCCTAGCAGTAGTATGTGGGCAGCTGAAGACAGCACATTCAGTCAGTATAAACCATCACAAGAGACTGACCACAGCAAGGTGGCCTCTTTAAATGTACTCTGTACTTCTGCCATGTAGCATAGGTAATCATAAGTAAACAACTAGTTTTTTTTTTTTTTTTTTTTTTAAGAGTGAGGTTAAGAGCAGAAGTTCAATAGGCAAAAGAAAGAGAATAGCTCTCTGATGCAGAGAGGGGTCCCGGAGAAATGGGTTGCCCTAAACGACTAGTTTTATAAGGATTTGTTGAGTCTGTCTCTACCAGTGGACTGTGAGGTAGCTGTTCACTTTTGTTTCTGTCATGTGTTTTCACATTCATTTCACAAGGCATGCCCTGCCCCTTTCTCCCTCTCCCCTTATTTTGGCATGTCCACTCCTGTTTCCCATTGTTTCATGGAACGGCCCTAGTCAGCACTGATACTTGACATTTACTGAGTGGTAACTCTATGCCAGGCACTGATACAAATTTTTACATTTATGATTTTACCTAATCCTGGCAATAATTATGAGGCAGGGTCAAGCTTTAGCTATATTTTACAGACAGGGAAATCAAGGCTTAAACAAGTAGCTTATCTGGCCGGGTGTGGTGGCTCACGCCTGTAATCCCAGCACTTTGGGAGTCCAAGGTGGGTGGATCACCTGAGGTCAGGAGTTTGAGACCAGCCTCAACATGGAGAAGCCCTGTCTCTACTAAAAATACAAAATTAGCCAGGCGTGGTGGTGCATGCCTATAATCCCAGCTACTCAGGAGGCTAAGGCATGAGAATTGCTTGAACCTGGGAGACAGAGGTTGCGGTGAGCCGAGATCATGCCATTGCACTCCAGCCTGGGCAACAAGAGTGAAACTCCGTCTCAAAAAAAAAAAACAAACAAGTAGCTTACCTAAGGTCATACAGTTTTACTTGAACTCAGTTTGTTGGACGTCAAAGCCAAGGCTCACTATACTACACTAAATAGCTAGGCAGAGCAGGATCAATCTCTCTAGCACGTACTGCAAAGTCCTAAAGTGAAACCCTGCATACAAATCTAGGCAAATCAAAGCAGGGCAGGCAACATTCCTGTACACATGGCTAACTAGAAAGTCTAAATGATCCTCAAAACTCCTTGGTTTAAAAAAAAAAATCAGTACTAATAATTCTTCAATGCAACATTCACATTTTTCTTCTTTAATGGCATTTCACAACTCAATAAACAACTGTCATTGCCTAGATCTTGCCAAGAGTACTTGACCACAGTTTTTGTTGTTTAGCAAGTAAATGAAAATACATCAAGATCTGTAAATGTTGGCTAGTACTGAAAGAAAATGCTGCAGTAGAGTGAGGACTCAAAAAAATCCTGCTGGTTTGTCAACATGGAAACATGCATGACCCATCCATTAGACATACAGAATTTGGGTCAGTGTATACAGCAATTTGTCACAATTTGGCTGTCAATTTTGGGATTAGGAACATGAGAAGAGGCTCAAGGGACTTTTCAATCACCTGATGTAACAAGCAAAGAACAAAAGATACTGCAAATAATTCAGCAAAGTCAAAAAGAACCTTAAACATTAGTAATATTTGGAAACTGTGACTGAGTTCATGTAAAGTCCACTGACATCCTTATTCTAGAAGAAAAACACCAGCAGGAGAAGAAACAAGAGCTCTAACAGTCATCAGCAAATTTAGCATGTTGCTAAAGAGCGAGAAAGTGGAAAAATTCAAGGATGTTATAGTACAGACTCTGTGCAATCATACTGAACTTTGACACAAAAGAGCTAATTACTAGACATCTTTTCTCAATAACTAAGATTACAAAGCAAGAAAAAATACAGAGCTGCCTGCCTCAGGAAGAAGAAAACACCGTGTATCTCTTCCTTCTTTTTCCCTATTCACCAGCCTCTTTACTGGAAGAAGGCCATACAATGTAGTTTATCATGTCAGAAAAACATCCCATCTTAACACAACTGATATATAAGCTTTTCCAGGGTAAAGTTAAAGAAGCTGGTGGGATACAAAAAGTAAATTAAAGTTTTAGTCATAGGATGAGTGAAGACTGAAGGAAGATACGTGAACATTCTTTGGTCCTCATTCAATAGCTTGAAAACGGACCTCTGGACCTATATTCACATAACTCTCCAAAAGGCAATTTATGGTTTAAATTCAGCTTATTCAGTTGCAGCTCTGGTTAACTCCAGAGCTCAAGCCTTATTACAGTAATCAGGGTGTGTCAAGGGTCATACGGGAAGAACCAAAGAGACAGAAATGGCAAACTTTGCTTCATCTCCAGCCAAAGCCCCTTTTCTGCAACCAAAATTCTCCAGAATAGTGTATCATTTTGTCCCACCTGAAAGTACCTGGAATGAGGGGAAAGCACAGATAATCTCTATCCTGACACATGCCAAATCCTCATCAAATGAGGAAAGGAAAGGAAAGGAAAAAGAAAGAGAAGGAGAGGGGAGAAAGAAAGGAATGTAAGAGGGAAGATGAAGATGGGAGATAAATATTTTTGTAAGCAAAGAAACAGAGTAAATTTAAACATGGAAGGAAAAAGGACAAAGACAGTATTCTAGCTCATTATATTCCATTCTAAAATTTAGTAGCTGACAACTACCAAGCACACTAAAGGCCAATTCCTATCCCATTCTTTTTTTGCTGGCATATTCTCTCTCTCTCTCTCTTTTTTTTTTTTTTTTTTTTTGAGACAGAGTCTCTCTTTGTCTCTGCACTTCAGGCTGGAGTGCAGTGGTGCGATCTTAACTCACTGCAACCTCCACCTCTTGCGTTCAAGCGATTCTCGTGCCTCAGCCTCCTGAGTAGCTGGGATGATAGGCATGCACCACCATGCCCAACTAATTTTTGTACTTTTAGTAGAGACGACAGGGTTTCACCATGTTGGCCAGGTTGGTCTCGAACTCCTGGCCTCAAGTGATCCGCCCACCTCGGCCTCCCAAAGTGCTGGGATTACAGGAATGAGCCTCCCTCCGCACCCGGCCCCTTTTGCTGGCATATAATCTCTTAATAAAAGTTATTCCATTCAGCCCCTTGTCCCCAGAGTTCCATTATAGCATTTATGAGCACCATATGAGAAAATAATTGATATAACCACATGGCCCATCTGGGTACTATTCACTTACAACTCAGAAACCATGCAGTAATAGTGTTTAGTTCTGGGTGCTACACTTTATAAAGGTCATTAAAAAAACTGGAATGCACTCAGAGGCAAGTGTTTAGGACAGAGAAAGAACTCAAAACCAAAACAAGTGAGGACCTGCATCTGTTCAGCTTACAGAAGAGAGCCCTTCCAACACTTGAAGGGCTCTCATAAAAGAAAAACCTTGTTACTGCTTTTCAAGCGGGGAGAGCTAAAATCACAGGTAGAAGAGACAGAGAAATTTCAGCTCAATAAAAGGAAAAAGATTTCTAAGCAGCAAGTCTACTCAAATAAAGAATAGCCTGCCTCAAAAGACAGATTCTCACCTGGAATAGACAAAGAAATCTTGAGCAAAACAAAGCTGAAGGCATCACACTAGCTGACTTCAAAATATACTACAAAGCTACAGTAACCAAAACAGAATGGTACTGGCATAAAAATAGACACATAGACTACTGGAACAGAATAGAGACTCCAGAAACAAATCCACACGTTTACAGCCAACAAATTTTCAACAAAAGTGGTAAGAATATACAATAGGGAAAGGGCAGTCTCTTAAAAAAAAAAATGATGCTGAGAAAACTAGATATCCACATGCAGAAGAATGAAATTAGACCCTATTTCTCATCATATATAAAAATAAACTCAGCCGGATACAGTGGCTTATGCCTGTAATCACAACACTTTGGGAGGCCAAGGTGGGAGGATTTCTTGAGCACAGGAGTTCAAGACCACCCTGGGCAACATAGTGAGACCTCGTCTCTGTTTTTTTAAAAAAGAAAAAAAAAAAGATAAAAATCAACTCAAAATGGATTGAAGACTTAGATGTACAATCTGAAATGGTAAAACTACTAGAAGAAAACATAGGGGGAAGCTCCATGACATTAGTCTGGGCAATGATTTTCTAGGTATGGCCTCAAAAGCATAGCCAACAAGGTATAGACAAATGGGATTACATCAAGCTAAAAAGCTCCTTCTGCACTCCTATGTTCATTCTAGCAGTATTCATTTTTTTTTCTTGAGACGGAGTCTTGCTCTGTCACCCAGGCTGGAGTACAGCGGCCAGATCTTGGCTCACTGCAAGCTCCGCCTCCTAGGTTCACGCCATTCTCCTGCCTCAGCCTCCCGAGTAGCTGGGACTACAGGCGCCTGCCACCTTGCCTGGCTAGTTTTTTTGTATTTTTTAGTAGAGACGGGGTTTCACCGTGTTAGCCAGGATGGTCTTGATCTCCTGACCTCTTGATCCGCCCATCTCGGCCTCCCAAAGTGCTGGGATTACAGGCTTGAGCCACTGCGCCCGGCTCCAGCACTATTCATAATAGCCAAGATATGGAATCAACCTAAGTGTCCATCAATGAATGAATGGATAAAAAAAGTGATATATATATAGTTATATAAATGGAATACTATTCAGCCATAAAAAGAAAGAAATCCTGTTATTTGGATATGTCTGAAGAACATTATGTTAAATGAAATAAGCCAGGCCAGAAAGACAAATACTGCAGGATCTCACTCGTGGAATCTGAAAGAGTCGATCTCATAGAAGTACAGAGTGAAATGGTGATTACCAGAGGCTGGAGTATTTAGCGGGGAGAAGATAGGGAAATGTTGGTCAAAGAACACATATTTACAGTTAGACAGAATAAAGTCAAGAGATCTAGTGTATAGTACAGTGACTACAGTTAATGACGATTTATGGCATTCTTGAAAAACGCTGAGAGAGTGGATGTTATGTGTTCTCACTACAAAAATAACTATGTGAGGTAATGTATTAGTTAGCTAGATCTACTATTCCACTAAGTATAATACTTCAAAACGTCATGTTGTACATGATACACACAATTTTATGGGTCAATTAAAAAGAAAGAAAGAAAAAAAGATGATGACGACAAAGTCCCCAGAGATGCTTAGAGAGAGATTTAAGTACTAACTGAATGTCCAGGATCAGGTTAGTGCTTCTCTAAGAGCCATTCAATGACAAACTGAATTAGAACTACTGGCTTATAAAAAAATTGTAAATTTAGAAAATAATAGAAGTTTAGAAAATAATGCAAGTTCCTGAATCACTCTCTGGGATCCGTGACTTAGAAGGGGATAATGCTTGGGAATGTGCATTTTAACACGGTCTCCAGGTGATTCTAATGTACACTCAAGATTAATAACTAGACTAGTTGACCTCTGAAGCTTCATCTATCACTTATCCTCTAATATCAATGGGCTGTCCAAATAGTTTCCCTGGTTTCATCACTTTGCTTGTTGCCTCTGTGAGAAACTTACTCTCACTCAGGTTTCACTAACCTCTTCTCTATTGAAAGTCTACCCATTCCCTCAAGATGAACTAAAATGAATAAGTGATTCTTTTCTGCTTTTCCAATCACATATGATCCCCGACTACTCTAAACCTCTGTACCACTACTTTGTACCACACTGATGGAACTTGTTACTGCACACTGGAGTTAATAATAGTCACCTATCACTATAAATACTTTGAGGGAAGGATTTCTGTCTTATTCCCCATTTTATTCTCATTGCCCAGCCACATACCATATTATAAATATAACTTGACAAATATTTGCTCAATGAATAAATGCAGATATTTTGTGCTTACTAAAGCATAAGTTCTTTGAAGACAGTTGCTCATCTCTATCACTGTGGTCCTAGCACAGTGCTTAGACAAGAAGGTCTGATAAACCTTGACTCAAACTAACTGATGAGGAACTGACATTTTCTTTCAGGGTTCTCAGGTAACAAGCAATGTTTACAGTTGTCTCATATAGTACCCACTGTTACCTCTTAAAACCTTCAGTCGCCTGGATGGGCGCGGTGGCTCACGCCTGTAATCCCAGCACTTTGGGAGGCTGAGGCAGGTGGATCACGAGGTCAGGAGATCAAGACCATCCTGGCTAACACGGTGAAACCCCGTCTCTACTAAAATTACAAAAAATCAGCCGGGCGCGGTGGTGGGCGCCTGTAGTCCCAGCTACTCAGGAGGCTGAGGCAGGAGAATGGCGTGAACCCAGAAGGCGGAGCTTACAGTGAGCCAAGATCATGCCACCGCACTCCAGCCTGGGCGACAGAGCGAGACTCCATCTCAAAAAAAAAAAAAAAAAAAAAAAAACCTTCACTCACCTTAAATGCATACCTTTATGCTGTTTGAAAATGGCAAACATTGTTGCAGAAGAGAGGCAATAGAGTAAAGACTCCTCTTCCTTCTATAGAACAAGGATGGTGGTGATCACATATGAAGATGATGATAGTATCCAAGTGCCATGTTTACTCTACTACTGGTATTTGTTGCCAAATCTTGACTCATCCTTGATAATTTCTGTTCCATTCACCTCTCTTTTTCATTCCCATCTGACACTGACTGTTCTATGAACTGCACTCTGGAAAGTAACCATCAAGTTTCTAATAATCAAAACCAGTGGTCACTGATCCTTGGGTTTGCAAAGTTTTAGTTCATGTACCTGAAAAATACTGTCTGTAGTATACTTGAGGACAGAAGACTCAGATATATTTTACAATGTAAGCATCTTAAGAACTACAAATTTTTAAAAAGTCCTCATTCTTTGAAAACTTTAAAAAGTCCTCAGCCCTTCCAATGTAGAAGGGCTCTTTTACCTTATGCTTTTAATTGGAACTATTCTACCTGAAGGTTCCATCCTCTACTCTCTGTTCCCTTTCTCCATTTTGTCCTCACAAATAACAATAACAGGAACAACACTTCTACTAATAATAACTATCATTAATTGATGTCACTAAACTATGTATTTTACAAACTGTGGCTACTTTTTATAAGACTATCGTATTATTCTCCCTATTTTCAAATGAGGATTCCTATGCCCCAAAAAGGTCAAGTAACTCAGTCCCCAAGAGTACACCACTACTAAGGGATTAAGCTAGGATTCCAACCCATATCTATTTAGTTCCAAAGCCAATACAGTATACCACTATACTATGCTGTCTTTTAATAACATTAATAACTTCAATTACTATTGCAATCATTTTGAAACTTTGAAATTGCTAAGTTTAACAAAAGCCATGTTTTAGTAAGATAAATCTAGTGGTGATGTTCAGGATGGATCGGAAGGAAATTAACTGGAGGTTGGAAAACCAATTAAAGATGTAATAATTTAGGCATGAGTCCATAATGGTCTACATTAGGATGCTGGCAAAGAGAAAGGGAAAAAAAGATGAATATAAGAGAAATTACGAGAGGTGACTGAAAAGAACTTGGCAACTGCTTAAACATATGAAGAGAGGAAAGGAATCAAAGCTGATTTAAATTGTAAGTCTGTGTGACTAAGAAACAAAAAGGGTGCCATGAAGTGAAATAGGTAAAAAAGGATAAGATCAGAGTTTACGGGGAGAAAAATGATAAATTTCTTGTTACTGTTATTGAAAGTAAAAGAATGATATGACTTAGATGTAGGAAGGTGATCACTTTATAAATACATCTATCTTTAAAATCAGAGTAAAAACACCATTCTGCCTTTTCCTTAACGTGATACTGAAACTGAGGAAAACGACATCAATTAACATTAAGAACACAGATCTCTGACTGGAGTAAATACTCATGTTTTCCTTGTATGCAATCTCTTGCTCTTCCTAACTTGTAAAAAGTGCAGTGCCTGCAAATTCCAACACCATTCATTCAAAGGAGATAGCTAATAGGTCTCATCTGTTTAGCTAGAAAGCGTATAACAGATCCTTCATAAGAAGACCACAGACAGTAGTCTGAGTGAAAATTTATGCAAAGTAACAGATTAGTAATAGTTTTACACCACCAGGGCTTCATGTCTCATTATTTTATACAGACCACTAATAGAGTTTAGTATTAGAATTTGAAAAGGAACAGAAAACGGAAAGCTCTCCCTGTAGAATTTATTGTCATCTTTCAGCTATTATATGGGTTTCATTATGGATTTCTATTCCAAGGCGTTATTCTTTGTTTTATTTTCAAAATGTGGCTCATACTTTTAAAATGGCTTTCTGGGAAACCTCCACATTTGCATGAATTCAAATGAAACTCCGTTCTCTGTTGTCATCATTCTGTTTAGCAGCTTGTTACTTATTTTATAGGGTTAGGACGTGATTAACAATGGACTCCTCTACAGCATTCCATAAAACAACAAAATCACCAGTAAGGCTCAGCAAAGTAAACATCAGAGTGCTTTTAAGTATTTAGTTTTATCGTTTTTAAATGACAAAGTCTTTTAAAAAATGCTATGATGTAGTTGAGGATGTAGCAACAGCAACACCCCTCCGACTGAGGACAGCCTGACAACTGGATAGATTATGTATGAAGAATGCCCCTTAGTTACTTAGCTCTTCAACGTTCTCTTATGATACCCACCGGAACATCAAATGTCCCTCTGCATATCATCCCAAATGGAGAGAGAAGATGATAGAGGGAATTAAAATGCTACAACTGCAATAACTGCTGTATAAATCAATCAAGCTGCTTTTTGGAAGAAGACATTGGACAAAGGGATAAGTTTCAAATAGTGGACGAATGTTGAAGACATTCCAAATCCAAACCTGTATATTCTATATATTCAAGAAATAGAGCGATACACACCCAGTCATGCATCAGCAGGACAAAAGTGGTTCCTTTTTATTGAGGGAGATAATAGAAAAATAAATGCTAGGAAGTTTTCAAAGGAGATCAAAAGGTGCAGTGATTAATGACTCTGATGTACTTCAAAATGAAACTTCTTCAAGCAAGTAGGTTTGGGTTTCAAGTAATTAACCTAACACTTGAACAATGGATTGTTACAAAATATAATGAAGTTAAGTACAAAACACTGTCTGATAAATGTTAACTCGATGTTCGTGTCCTCTGGCAGACACAGCTATTTTATTGTATATGAGGACAAACTTTTAAAAAGTGGGGGAAATATATTATTATATACCTTATTAGTTGAATTACTTTTGAGGTTAAAGAGTTTAAAGCTTACATATGGAATGTTGGGTCATAAAACGTTGAAAATTGTCCCACTCTTAAGAAAATTCAAGTTTAAAGACATCTTTTCACAGTGGTTTTTAAGAAGCATCATTACCATAATTAAATATTGGGCCAATATTTAATTATCTTAAATATAATATAATTAAATATTATATGTGGTGGCTAATGCCTGTAATCCTAGCATTTAGGAGGCTGACACATGAGGCTCACTTGAGACCCAGAGTTCAAGACCAGCCTGGGCAACACAGTGAGACCCTATCTCCACAAAAAATTTTAAAAACTAGCTGGGCGCGGTGGTATGTGCCTGTTGTCCTGGCTATTGGGAGGCTAAGGTGGAAGAATTGCTTGAGCCCAGGGGTTTGAGGCTGCAATGAGCTATGAATGATCATGCCACTGTATTCCAGCCAAGGAGACAGAGCAAGACTCTGTCTCTTAAAAAAAAAACTTAACTTAAATTTTAGAAATAATAATTCAAGTTCATGATAAAATGAAACCTAACTCATTTAACAAAAGCTAATATAAATGAGGAGAACTAATACAACATTATCAGCTTAAAGAAAGTCATTGCAATCTGGACTGTCCAAGAGGAACCAACACTTCTATAACCAGACACCTCTTTTTTGAAAAGAAGAATAAAACTGATTTTTGTTGGCCTTCCAGCACAACAAGCATTATAATGAAACAAACAAACAAACAAACAAAATAAATAAATAAATAAATAAATAAATATTTACTCAACACCTAAAGAGCATTGTCCATGATCTTTTTGTTTTCATTTTATTTTAAAATTTACAGATAGTAAAAGTCCCCTTTTGGTGTACTATTCTATGAGTTTTAAAAATGCAAAGACTCATGTACTTACCACCACGATAATCACAAAACAGATGCATTATCCCAAAACTTGTGCTGCCTTTTTGTAGTGAAATTTGCACCTCACCCTTAACCCTGGCAAACACGGATCTGCTTTCCATTGCTATCATTTTCCCTTATTTTTTTTCTTTTGAGACAGGGTCTTGCTTTGTTGCCCAAGCTGGTCTTGAACTCCTGTGCTCAGGTGATCTTCCTAACTCAGCTTCCAAAAGTGTTGGGATTACAGGCGTAAGTCACCATGCCCGGCCTCATTTTGCCTTTTATAGAATGATATATAAATGGAATCATACAGTATGTAGCCTTTTGAATCTTGCTTTTTTCACCCAGCATAAAACATCTGAGATACATCCATGCTGTTGTGTCTGTAAGCTGCTCATTCCTTTTTATTGTGAATAGTATTCCATAACATGGATATACTGTAGATTCGTCATCCATTTATTGATTGAAGGGGTGTTTGGGTTACATCCAGTTTTTGTCAACCTTTTTGTTTGTTTTTTTGTTTTTGAGAAGGAGTTTTGCTCTTGTTTCCCAGGCTGGAGTGCAATGGCACGATCTCGGCTCACCACAACCTCCACGTCCCAGGTTCAAGTGATTCTCCTGTCTCAGCCTCCCAAGTAGCTGGGATTACAGGCATGTGCCACCACACCTGGCTACTTTTGTATTTTTAGTAGAGACGGGGTTTCTCCATGTTGGTCAGGCTGGTCTCAAACTCCTGACCTCAAGTGATCCACCCGCTTTGGCCTCTCAAAGTGCTAGGATTACAGGCATGAGCCACTGTGCCCAGACCTTTTTTTTTTTTTTGAGACAGAGTCTTGCTCTGTAGCCCAGGCTAGAGTGCAGTAGCACCATCTCGGCTCGCTGCAGCCTCTGCCTCCAGAGATCAAGTGATTCTCCTGCCTCAGCCTCCTGAGTAGCTGGGATTATAGGCATGTGCCACCACGCCCTGCTAATTTTTGTATTTTTAGTAGAGAGAAGATTTCACCATGTTGGCCAGGCTGGTCTCAAACTCCTGACCTCAAGTGATCCACCCGCCTCAGTCTCCCTAAGTACTGGGATTACAGGCCTGTTTTGATTAAGAAAATGAATCCAGCTGGTTTTCTGAAAAGATCAACAAAATTGATAGACCACTAGCAAGACTAATAAAGAAGAAAAGAGAGAATATTCAAATAGATGCAATAAAAAATGATAAAAGGGATATCACCACCGATCCCATAGAAATACAAACTACCATCAGAGAATACTATAAACACCTCTACACAAATAAACTAGAAAATCTAGAAGAAATGGATAAATTCCTGGACACATACACCCTCCCAAGACTAATCCAGGAAGAAGCTGAATCCCTGAATAGACCAATAATAGGCTCTGAAATTGAGGCAATAATTAATAGCCTACCAACCAAAAAAAAGTCCAGGACCAGACGAATTCACAGCCGAATTCTAGCAGAGGTACAAAGAGGAGCTGGTACCATTCCTTCTGAAACTATTCCAATCAATAGAAAAAGAGGGAATCCTCCCTAACTCATTTTATGAGGCCAACATCATCCTGATACCAAAGACTGAAATTATCAGTTTACATGTCTCTCCCCCAACTGGTCTGTTAGTTCTTCGGATCCACAGATCATGTCTTTTTCATATTTGTAATTAAGAAATCGTATTGCCTGATACTTAACAAGTGCTTACTAAGTGTTGTGAAACTCACACAGGCATGATATGTAAGGGAAGATGACATCATCACGTATATGGTGCATAAGGATCGGTGAAGACAAGCAACCCTAAGGAGACTGTAGTCCCAGAGAGCAAGCTTTACGTGCCAGATTTTGCCATATCCATGGTGGGCAACTAGTCTCTCAAGCAAAAAGGAGCCCTTCAAAACAGCAGATTATTGTTTCCTATAACACGACTGGAAAAAAACAAAACAGATTAAAATATTTGTTTGCAGTAAAAGAAATCATTTTTCACCTGTAATTATTCTGAGGGTTCTCTTTTCTACTAATTTTAAATTCCTACCTGG
The DNA here is from genome assembly GCF_049350105.2 of Macaca mulatta. Lineage (NCBI taxonomy): Eukaryota > Metazoa > Chordata > Mammalia > Primates > Cercopithecidae > Macaca > Macaca mulatta. Next base: position 143,753,020 of record NC_133409.1, on the reverse strand, counting down.
AAAATGAGTTCTTTCATTAGAGTTTACAAGCTGATAGTTCAGATAACTGGGGTAAACTGAGACTGAATATTTTCGATTTGATGATCTGAGTATGAACAAGCCCTTGTGTTCCTAAAAACACAAAAGGACCCAGTAGTCCCTGCACTACTGCCCTATATTCCTTCCACATTTGGTTTGTTCTCCCAAAAGACTCAGGAAATAGCCTTCCCTAAAAGGCTTAGAAAATAGCCTAAACAAAAGCTCAGGATAATCCTATCATGATATAAGATTCTCCTCCTTAACAGTTTAGCTTTATTGGAAGGAAAAATGTAACCTAATAACTCAGCAAAAACTAGAATAGACAGATCCCTAACATGAAAAACTCCTAACCAAAGATACTTGAAATCACTCTAGCAGTTTTCAAAATATATTGTGAGTTTTCATTGTAGCAACATATTTCTCTACAGACCACACACACAAAATCTCACTTTGTGGTCAGAAGCAAGGTCATCTGGATTATTTGGAAAATGGCAAATGGCAAATTACCACTTATATGAATAATGGTAAATTGAAGAATATATTGATTCTCTTTTCCCCCTCCTTATAACAAATGAGAATACACAAAAAATTTAAGTATGACATAAAAAGGCCATTTTATGAGCATCTTTGCCAGTTGAATACTTTAATTATATGACATTAAATGTTCTATTAAAGGTATTATTTCAAAGATGCCAGGCAAAGTGGAATTCATCCTATATAAAAGTCTGACCATGCTTTTATTTTTTATTTATTTTTATTTCTTGGAGACAGAGTCTCACTCTGCTGCCCAGGCTAGAGTGCAATGGCACGATCTCAGCTCACTGCAACCTCTGCCTCCTGGGTTCAAGCGATTCTCCTGCCTCAGCCTTTCAAGTAGCTGGGATTACAGGCGCCCACCACCACGCCTGGCTAATTTTTGTATTTTTAGTAGAGACGGGGTTTCACCATGTTGGTCAGGCTGGTCTCGAACTCCTGACCTCAGGTGATCCCTGGCCTCAGCCTCCCAAAAGTGCTGGATTATAGGTATGAGCCATGCGCCTGGCCATGACCATCCTTTTATAACAAAGACATTTATCACCGAATATCCATGAGCTCTCCCACAATTCTCCAGCTAGCTTGCAGTTAGGTGAAGCCATGTTACCGGTTCTGGCCAATGGGTTGTGAGTTAAAGAACATATCACTTTTGTGCTGAAAAATGTAAATGCTGGTATATGAATCATCAACTCTGGCTTCCCATGCTGCAGTGCCCAAGGAAGCTACACGTTCCAGATAGTACAGCTATAAGAGGGTAGAATCTCAGCCTGGGTCCCTGAGAGACTATGAGGAAAAGAATCCTTTACCTATGGCAGATGTGTAGTGTAAACAAGAAGTAGACTTTTGTTATGCTAAGTTACTGAGATTTTGTTTTTGCTGCTGTTATTACAACACAGCTTAGCCTACCCTTACCAATACACCTTCACAGTTAAAAATTATGTTCATAATTTGCTCAAAAAACCCACTTCACACTGCACACATGTACATTTAATTTGCAAGTATAATTATTTGCAAAGACCATTTATTTTAAAGTAGAAGTCAATATGTAGCCTTTGATTTTAAAAGAGCCATTTTATTTCTTATTGTGACCTCCAGAATTGATTTGTCTATCGTGGTTTACAACATTACGTGAATAGAGTTTTAGCTTTGTATTATTTCATTTCTTTCATCATTTTAGAAGATCATCTCAAGCCAGCTTATGATATAAATTTCAGTTAGAAAATCCTAGAAAAACAGTCTATTTAATAGAATATTAGTCAATGCTAATACAATTATTTCAGAGAGATAATCTGTTTGCTTATATTTTAACACATAAGTTAACAGACTTCTCTGTTACAACACTAAACTTCCAAGGATCTGCACCTAAATCTTAGGCAGTAAGAAAATGTAAACAATCACATTTCTGTAATACATGAGTTTCTCTGTACTGTATATTTAAGTTCTGTGTTTTCTTCCTTTCCAGTTTAGCAATATCACAGCAATCATCAAACAGTTGGATCCGAGAAATGATAAAACCAGTCTGCCCCTTATGTCATTTCTACCCGGGAATCTGACAACACATTCCTATTTGTTTTTTGGTTAGTAACAACATTAGTCTGAACATCATTATGCACACTGCAGTTGCGTATTTATTTCCCCTTTCAAGAGAAAAAAGAATTTACTAGTGTAATATAAGAACAATAGGACACTCTAAACTAATAGCTAGCAAATTTATAAACAAAAAGAAATGCTTCTTCACATACCATATAGACACTCAGCCAACCCATGGAATGTGTCACTAATCATTTCACAGTTAGGGCTTTTTTTTTTCTTTTTTTTTTAAAGACAGAGTCTCGCTCTGTCGCCCAGACTGCAGTGCAGTGGTGTAATCTCAGCTCACTGCAACCTCTGCTTCCCAGGTTCAGGCAATTCTCCTGTCTCAGCCTCCCTAGTAGCTGGGATTACAGGCACCTGCCACCATGCCTGGCTAACTTTTGTTATTTTAGTTAGAGAGACAGGTTTCACCTTGTTTACCAGGCTGGTCTCGATCTCCTGACCTCAGGCGATCCGTCCGCCTTGGCCTCCCAAAGTGCTGGGATTACAGGCGTGAGCCCCCATGCCCAGCCCCACAGTCAGGATTTTTTAAAAGGCTGGATAACTCAGTAATTAATGAAATATTTAATGTTTGTCACCTAACTATAAAAGTAATTAAATTTGGTTCTTCAGGAAATCACCTCCCTGGTTCTAACCAGGCGTTTCATGCTCACTCTGTTTACCCTCTTGGGGTAAAGGGAGTGGCACAGTTTTATAGTTACAGACTTCGCATTCCCTTCTTAAGGAAAGTGAAGTTTTTGTTTGCTTTTAACAATTTTATTGAGGATTAATGGAAACAAACTGCACATACTTGAGGTGAACAATTTGTTAATTTTTGACCTGTAAAACCATCACCACAATCAAGATAATGAATATATCTGTCACCCCAAAAGTTTCCTTGTGCTATTTTGTAATGGTTCCCTCTCATATCTCTCCACTCCCTGCCTCTGTTTCCAATCTGTAGTGCTTTCCAACACTATAGGTTATTTTGAGGTTTCTAAAATTTTATATAAATGAATCATACAGTATGTATTTTTTTTGTCTGGCTTACTTCGCTCAACATAATTATTTTGATTTCATCCATATTGTTGCATGAATCAATAGTTCATTCTTTTTTTATCATTTAGTATTTTATTGTACACAATAAATTATAACACAACTCATTTTATCTGTTGATGAACATCTTGGGTTGGTTCCAGTCTTGCATATTAAAAATGAGGCTGCTGTGAACATTTATGTGTAAGTCTTTGTATGGGTATATGCTTTCTTTTTCTAGGGGTTAAATACCTAAGAGTGAAATGGCTGAATCATATGTAGGTGTATGTTTTTTTTAGGAAACTGCCAAGCTGTTTTCCAATGCGGTTACACCATTTTAGATTCCCACCAACAGAGCAGCCAAGTGTTAAAAGAGTTACAGTTGGCCGGGCGCGGTGGCTCAAGCCCGTAATCCCAGCACTTTGGGAGGCCGAGAGGGGCGGATCACGAGGTCAGGAGATCCAGACCATCCTGGCTAACACGGTGAAACCCCGTCTCTACTAAAAAAATACAAAAAAAAAAAAAAAAAAAAAAACTAGCCAGGCGAGGTGGCGGGCGCCTGTAGTCCCAGCTACTCGGGAGGCTGAGGCAGGAGAATGGCGTGAACCCGGGAGGCGGAGCTTGCAGTGAGCTGAGATCTGGCCACTGCACTCCAGCCTGGGCGACAGAGCGAGACCCCGTCTCAAAAAAAAAAAAAAAAGAGTTACAGTTCTTTCACATCCTCTCCAACATTTGGTATGGTCAGTTTTAAAAATTTTAGTCAAACTAATAGGTATGTAGTGGTATCTTATTTTAGCCTTAATTTGCATTTCCCTAACATCTAATGGCATTGAGTATCTTTCATCTGTTTATTTACCACTCATATATCCTTTTGTGTGAAGTATCAGTTCAAACGTTTTGTCTTTTTTCCCCTGAGGTGTTTTTGCTGTTGTTGTTGAATTGTAAGGATTCTTCATATGTTATTTATTAGATATATGATTGCAAATATTTTCCCCCAGTTTGTAACTTATCTTTTCATTCTTTTAAAAGTATCTTTAGAGGAGCAAAAGGTTTTACATTTGAAGTCCAAGTTTTCAATTTTTTTCTTTTATGAACTGTTCTTCTGATGCTATATCTTAAATACGTTTGCCTAAACAAGAGAAAACAAAGGTTTTCTCTTATGTTTTCTTTTTCCTAAAGAAAGTTTATGGCCGGGCGCGGTGGCTCAAGCCTGTAATCCCAGCACTTTGGGAGGCCGAGACGGGCGGATCACGAGGTCAGGAGATCGAGACCGTCCTGGCTAACACAGTGAAACCCCGTCTCTACTAAAAAAAAAAATACAAAAAACTAGCCGGGCGAGGTGGCGGGCGCCTGTAGTCCCAGCTACTTGGGAGGCTGAGGCAGGAGAATGGCGTGAACCTGGGAGGCGGAGCTTGCAGTGAGCTGAGATCCGGCCACTGCACTCCAGCCCGGGCGGCAGAGCGAGACTCCGTCTCAAAAAAAAAAAAAAGAAAGTTTATAATTTTAGGTTTTACATTTAGATCGATAATCCAGTTGGGGTCAATTTTTGTCTATAGTACAAGGTATGAATTTTAAGTTCATTTTTACATACGAATACTTTGCACCTTTGTTGAAAAGCAGTTGTCCATAATTGTGTGGGTCTACCTCTAGGTTCTCTATTCTGTTCCATTATCTTTTCATATGACTACTATACTGTTTTGAGTAAGGTAGGTTTATAATAAATCTTAAAGTCAGGTAAACGTTAAGTCACTAGTTTGTTTTTTTTTTTCAAATCTGTTTTGACTAATCTGGCTTCTTTGCATTTCTATATGACTTTGAAAATAAGCTTGTCATTTTCTTCAACAATGCCTGCTGGGATTTTATTACAGTTGCATTGAATCTATGGATAAATAAGGCGGAGAACCAAAAACTTTACAATATTGAGTCTTCTGACCCACACACAATCTCTCTCTCCATTTATTTCTCCAAGACTTTTTTTTTTTTTGAGACAGGGTCTCACTCTGTCACCCAGGCTAGAGTACAGTGGCACCATCTTGGCTCACTGTAACCTCCACCTCCTGGACTCACACTACCCTCCCACCTCAGACTCCTGAGCAGTTGGGACTACAGGCGCACACCACCACACCTGGCTAATTTTTGCATTTTTTGTAGAAACAGGGTTTTGCCATGTTGCCCAGGCTGGTCTTGAACTCCTGGGTTCAAGTGATCTGCCTGCCACAGCCTCCCAAAGTGCTGGGATTACAGGCGTGAGCCAATGCGCCTGGTCTTGCACATCTTTTATCAGATTTTTCCCCTAAGTATTTCAAATCTTTTGAAGCTATAATAAATGAGTTTTAAAAATTCCAATTGTTGATTGTTTGTGGGCCGCATACAGAAATACAATTGATTTTTGTACAATGATTTGTATCCTGCCAATTGCTAAATTCACTTATTAAGTTTTAGTAGCTTTTTTGTGGATTCCACTGGATTTTCTGCATAGACAATGATATAGTCTGAGAATTAAAAAGTTTTACTTCTTCCTTTCTAATTTAGATGCCTTTTATTTCTCTTCCTTGCCTCCCTGCCTTAGCTAGAACTTCCAGTACAACGCTAAATGGAAGACATTAAAGTGGATATCCCCAACATAGTCCTGACGTTAGGAGGACAGAGTATTCAGTCTCTTGACATTAAGTTAGCTATGGGATTTTTACAGATGCCCTTGATCAGTTTTAGGAAGTTTTCTCATGCTTCTCGTTTGCTGATATTTATTGGGAGTAGGTATTGGATTTTACAAAATTCTGCCTTTATTAAGAAGATCACATGATGTGGAGTTTGTGTTATAAGCTCAACTGTGTTCCTTCTACCCCCTAATTCATACATTACAGTCTTAAACCCTGGTACCTAAGAAAGTGACTGTATTTGGAGACAGACTTTAAAAAGGTAACTAGGCTGGGCATAGAGCTCACGCCTATAATCTCAGCACTTTAGGAGGCTGAGGCAGGTAGGTCACTTGAGTCCAGGAATTTGAGACCAGCCTGGCCAACATAGCGAAATCCCATCTCTACAAAAAATACAAAAATTAGCCAGGCGTGGTGGCATATTATTCCTGTAGTCCCAACTACTTGGGAGGCTGAGGCAGAAGGATCATCTGAGCCGGAGATGCAGGGGTTGCAATGAGCTGAGAGCCCACCACTGCACTCCAGCCTGGGGAACAAAGTGAGACCCTGTCTCAAAAAAAAAAGGGGGGGGATATTGAGTTAAAATGAGTTCGTTAGGGTGGGCTCTAATCTGAGAAGTGTCCTTGTAAGAAGCGATTATGACACAGACAGTCAGACACAGAGGAGTGACCATGTGAGGGTACAGGAGGAAGGCAGCCATTTGCAAGCCAAGGAGAGAGAACACAGAAGAGATCAAACTTGCCAATGCCTTGATTTTGGACTTCTAACATCCAAACTTGTGAGAAAATAAATTTCTGTTGTTTCATCTATCTAATTTATGATATATTGTTATGGCAGCCCTGGCAAACTAACAGTTTTGTTAATTTACTAAGTTACATTGATTGACATTTGAGTGTTAAAAACCAGCCTTGCATTCATGGGAAAAAAAAAAAACAAAACCCACTTGGAAGAGCTGTCCTTTTTATCGATTGTTGGGTTCAATTTGTTAAAATTTTTAAATTCTGTCTTCCATGAGGAATATTGTCTATAATTTTCTTTTTTTTTTTTTTTTTTTTTGAGACAGAGTCTCACTCTGTTGCCCAGGATGGAGTCCAGTGGTACAATCTTGGCTCACTGCAACTTGCGCTTCCTGGGCTCAAGCAATTCTCCTGCCTTAGCCTCCTGAGTAGCTGGGATTACAGGCACCTGCCACCGCACCTGGCTAATTTTTGTATTTTCAGTAGAGATGGGGTTTTCCACATCGGCCAGGCTAGTCTTGAACTCCTGACCTCAGGTGATCTGCCCGTCTCGGTCTCCCAAAGTGCTGGGATTACAGGCAAGAGCCATTGCACTGGGCCTATAATTTTCTTTTTGTATAGTATCTTTGTCTGGTTTTGGAAGTAGGGTAATGCTGGCCTCAGAGACTGAACTGGGAAATATTCCCTTCTGTTCAATTTTTCTAGAAGAGTTTATATAGAATTGATAGTCATTTCTTCCTCAAATGTTTAGCAGAATTCATCAGCACAGTCATCTGAGCCTGGTGTTTCTCTGTGGAAAATCTTTTAGCTTTAAATTCAATTTCTTGCCCATGTAGGGTGGCTCATGCCTATAATCCCAGCACTTTGGGAGGCCGAGGCTTGAATTCAGGAGTTCAAGACCAGCCTAGGCAATATAGTGAGACCTCATCTCTGCTAAAGTTAAAAAAAAAAGTAGCTGGGTGTGGTCGCATGTGCCTGTAGTCCCAGCTACTTGGGAGGCTGAGGCAGAGGGATCACTCGAGCCTGGGAGATTGAGGCTGGCTGCAGTGAGCCTTCATTGTGCCACTGCACTCCAGCCTGGGCAACAGACAGAGACTGTCTCAGAAAAACAAAAAATCAATTTCTTTAATATATATGGGTATTCAGGCCGGGCGCTGTGGCTCATGCCTGTAATCCCAGCATTTTGGGAGGCCGAGGCAGGTGGATCACGAGGTCAGGAGATCAAGACCATCCTGGCTAACAGGGTGAAATCCCGTCTCTATTAAAAATACAAAAAAAAAAAAAAAAAAAAAAATTAGCCGGGCATGGTGGCAGGTGCCTGTAGTGCCAGCTACTCAGGAGGCTGAGGCAGGAGAATGGCATGAATCCGGGAGGTAGAGCTTGCAGTGAGCCGAGACTGTACCACTGCACTCCAGCCTGGGTGACAGAGTGAGACTCCATCTCAAAAAAAAAAAAAAATTATATATATTTTTATATATATATGCATGTATGTATGTATGTATATGTATATATGGGTATTTCAGTTATTTCTTCCTGAGTGACTTAGGTAATTTTTATCTTTTGCTTTTTTCTTTTTTTTTTTTGAGACAGAGTTTCACTCTGTGGTCCAGGCCAGAGTGCAGTGGTGTGATCACGGCTCACTGCAGCTTCAACCTCCCAGGCTCAAGCAATCCTCCCATCTCAGCCTCCAGAGTAGCAGGGACTACGGATGCATGTCACCATGCCCAGCTAAGATGGGGGTCTCACTATGTTGTCCAGGCTGGTTTCAAGTGATTCTCCTGCTTCAGCCTCCCAAAGTGCTGGGATTACACACATGTGAGCCACTGTGCCCAGCCAATAATTTTTATCTTTTAATAAATCTGTCCTTTACAACTAGGATGTCTAATTTATTTGCATAAAGTTGTTCATATTACTCTTTATTAGTCTTTTAATATCTATGGAAACTGTACTGATGTCAAATTTTCTAAATTTGACTGAAAATCTGAGCTCCATGCTTCCTTTTCCCTTTTTTTTAAGACGGAGTTTCGCTCTTGTTGCCCAGGCTGGAGTGCAATGGCACGATCTCGGCTCACTGCAACCTACGCCTCCCGGGTTCAAGCGATTCTCCTGCCTCAGCCTTCCTAGTAGCTGGGATTACAGGCATGCGCCACCATGTCCAGCTAATTTTGTATTTTTAGTAGAGACAAGGTTTCTCCGCGTTGGTCAGGCTGGTCTCAAACTCCCAACCTCAGGTGATCCGCCCGCCTCGGCCTTCCAAAGTGCCGGGATTACAGGCGTGAGCCACCGCGCCCGGCCCCTCAGTCACATTTTTAAGACAACTATATTATCTGGAACATCACTCATGCCTAGAGAAGCTCTATTATTGATAAAATAAAAATCCCCAAATTCAAGAGCAATTAACAGCAACGAATCTATGCATAACCAAACATACATGGAGAATCCACTAAATTTCAGTCAATAAGTCAGGGAACACTTACATTAGAATGTGCTAATGAGAGAGCTAATTCAACAAAAATTCAAATGGCAGATTTTCCTATTTGTGGTTCTGCATTAAAACAAACAAACAAAAAAGAATTACAGAATTAAAAGAAATTATGAAGACCATTTCCTAAAACCACAGAGAAAGAATGCTATAGAAAAGGATCTCATTCTATTTTTGTCCCTTTTAGCTTTGGTTTTCAGAAACTGTCAGACCCTTCTTTTCCTCAAAGTTTCTTCCCTTACACCTAAGAGAAAAGATGTCTGTCATTTTCAACTGAACAAATACAAAACTATCTGTTTCTGAATTTATGTTCTGTTAGAGTCTATGTATACAAATACCTTAGAAATAAAACCAATGTAAAAATCATAGAAATGACCTCCCCCCATATTAGGCCACAATACCAACTTATGTATTATTCAGGTATACTAGAGTTTAACTCAGGTCACAGAAAGCTAGAATTACAAGAAATTGCTGAGCAATTTATTCCATCCATATCCATTGCTTCAGCTTGTACAGCATCAACTGAGAAGGTGATCTAGGCCATGTACCACCATTCCACATTTTCACCTGCCTCTGGGACAAAATCACTGATATCTTGCGGACACTTCAGTTACAATGTGTCCAAGAGATTCATCAATTCATCAAAATGCTTTCTCCTCCTTCCTCTTGACTTCTCTATTTCTATTCTGGCTCCACAATTTTCCTAAATTACCCAAGCTTTAAAACTTGATCATGTTTGACTCCACTCCTACTTCTTCACTCTTTCCATCCTCCTCTGTAGATTCTATTTCCAAAATGTCATTCAAATCTGAACTTTCCTTCATATTTCCAAGTTCAGGGCCTGATTATCATGTTTTTTTTTTCTTTAAACAGCTTTATTTAGGTATTACTGGCATATATAAACTGCACATATTTAAAGTGGCTCTACCTTTGTTTTTTATAGGTAATTCCAATAGAATTTCTGAATTCCAATTTCTCTGTACCCTCTATCCTTCATTCTAATCTATTTTACTCATGGTTTTCCAGTACATTTTTCTTAAACTCTTGGCCTCAAGTTTCCCCCCTTGGCCTCCCGAAGTGCTGAGATTACAGGTGTAAGCCACCATGCCCAGTCCCCCAGCACATCCTTCTAAAGCACAGTTCTGATTGGGTAATTTCCTAGTTTTCAGTCTTCAAGATCAGCTATCATGTAAATTCAACCCCTGTTGCATGGCATATTCAAAGTTCTATTCTGACCCCAACCTATATATCAACCTTATTTCCTAATATTCCCTACATACCTCACACACACCTTATATTGCAGCCAAACTGAAGCATTTGCCATTTCCTAAATATGTCCTTTCTCTTTCCTGTAACTTTTTCCAGGAATACATTTCTGTGCCTCTTCTGTCTAAAGAAATCCCAGGCATCTTTCAAGGTCTAGTATAAATATTGTTAGGAAACCTTCCCTGCAAATATGAGCTTCCTTCCTCTAAACTCCTAGAGAATTTGTACTTCTATTACCTCACTTAATACACACTACTTTATTATTTTGCATCTATCAAATTATAAGTCCCTTGAAGGCAGAAATCATGTTTTATTCTCCTCTGGAACTCTCAAGTTTCCCTAGGATAGTCCTTTAAAATTCAACTCAAAAGAGATCAAATCATCTACCATATACAGTATACCCAGAAAAGATACTCAGACATTTGGTGAATGAGCCAATGAATGACTATCACAACCTTAGAATATAAAACTTTCTTAATAACATTTACAGACAGAAATACAGTTTCTGTATTCCTCCTCAAAGGTTGCTTTACCTCTCTCTGAGCAAAGTTTCTCTCAGCCTCACTCCCCATCCAAAATATTTAACTTTGACTATGTAGGGAAAATCCCCAGAGGATGGATTTGGGACTCAGAGGATTATTAAAACATTTTGAAAAACCCATGAAAAGAATTCCAATCCTTACTAAGGAAATAAAATATCATTTGTCAGTCCTACTAATCTTGTTGGTACCTTTGTAAAAATCTAAAGTTGCATTAAAAAAAGGCCTATTTAGAAATGTGTGGATGGTCAACAAGTAAATAATCTGAAGGAGGCAAAAGCAGTGGATGGCCTACCTCACCTTATTTCACCGACTTTCAATAGTGCTTTTATATCCCTCAGCTCCAAATAAAAGTGTCTAGGAACTTTCTTAACCATGTGTCCTGAGGAATACAAAAAGGGGAATTAGGGCATTTAAGGAACCCACTCTTAAAATACCTTGCATGATTCATGGCATCGTAGCCTCCTTGTCACTAAGAGACTTTGTTAGAGGACCATTACACAGACACCAGGATTTTGTCGTCTGAGTAGTTTTATTTTGAATTGCCCAAATATCACTTAATTTTCACCTTGAAATACAGCACCTCTATTCCACAGCCACATCTTTTGCCCTTTCAATAAACTCTCACACTCACTTTCATTTATTATATGCCACATAATCTTTTCAGACTTGAGATACTTGGAGGCCATTCAAAATATTTTAATACTTACTTCAAAATTAAGCATGTACACAAGAATTTAGAATTACCTCAAAATTTTATCACTGTCAGAAAACACTATAAAATATTTCCTCGGAAAACAAAAGACATCAAAATAACATCCTGGAGACCAGACTGATCCTCCTAACACCAACAAGCTCCAAAGAGAAAACAGAAAGAAAAGAGAAGGAAAATTTTAGTGAGTGGTAAATTTCAATTCCTTATTAAAGACATAAATATGTTTTGTTGCCAGTAATCTTTCAGGTCTCTGCAGACTGTGTGCTTTGCAGTTGTTAAACGGGCTTTGTTCTCTTTTCTACAAGAACAGAAAAAATAACCACAAGAGGACAGAAAATAACCAAGTGGAGAATCTAGCCATGAAATGCAGTCCAATCTTCACATTTATCATCCTGGCCAGTACAGGCCTGCGTATGCACTGGTCAAGCTTAGATAGGAAGACAACTATGACCCTGACCACAGAAGTGTATCTAGCCAAAAGATGTCTTGGTCTTAAAAATGGAAGCATAGGTTGAAGACGGACTGGATTATAGCTCAGGGAATTGCATGCAATGTCCTGTCTGTGGACATAAAGGTTGATTAGGGTGGGTTGGTGTTATTGTGAACTCAGAGAAAAGGACCTTCGTGGAAATCCTTCATCACTCAGATTCCATCCCATTTATCCTAGTGATCTACTGGCTAGCTTTCAGAAAATGCTTTAGCATTTTAATGTGAACATTTTTGAAGTTTCTAAGTAAAACAACCAACAAGGGAAGAACTGCCTTCTTCTCAACAAAAGAGTGTGTACCTCTGCAGAGCAGGTGATGATAGCATGAGCAGCACTCTGCTGATAAAGTACCCTTCACACTTAGTCTGCCTTCAGAAGAGAGGAGCATTAGAAGCCCTCCTGCCTCAGTCCAACAGGCCAAGCAAAATGCCAGTGAGTATCAGCTGGAAAGTGCCACCTCAGAAGCCTTTAAAATCACATTTAATTATACGATTCACTGCTGCTTCTTTAACATGCACTGAACGAAGTAGTAAATTAGAAAAGAGCGGTTTTCCAAGATTCATTTGCTACATTAAAATTCTTTGGGAGTTGTTTATAAAAAATCTCCATCACAAGATGATGACTTTTGAAGCTCTAGGGAACATGTAAATAGAGGATGGTAAACTTACCATAGCATCACTATTCTGGGGGCAGAACCAATGGCCTTAACTTTCTGCAAATGTATTTTAAACAAGTTGTAAGATATTCCATTTATAAAAATGGCTAGCAAGTCTTAGCATACCCTTGAAAAGTGATAAAAGCTCAGCTCTGGGTGACCTAATTGGCAACTTAAATCAGTCTGTTTTTAAGGCACAATCATCGTTTCAACTGGCTAACAAGTAGCAACTCTGGGTTTACCAGGTGGCACTCGGCAGTGATGCTTCTGTCAAAGCGAGGAAGATGAGGTCAGTGCACAGTTTGCCTCACCCAAGGAATTCGACCCACTAGGACCTCAAGAACAAAACTAACTTGTATAACTAGGATTAACCCACAATTAATCCACTTCTTTCCCTCATTTTTACTAATGAAAGGCAGGTTTAGAGCTCAGAATAAATATAGGAAACAAGTCTAAGTGTCTTGTAGTCACTAAAGGTTTTGTTGTTGTTGTTTTAAGCAGAGATGAGGTCTCACTATGTTGCCCAGGCTGGTCTCAAACTCCGGGCCTCAAGAGATGTTCCACCTCAGGCTCCCAAAGTGCTGAGATTACAGGTATGAAGTACTGTGTCCGGCTGTGACTAAAGTTTGCTCAAAATGATCCAAAGAAACTCTTCCAAAGTCCTACACCTTTCATCCCTGAATCATCTCCTCCAGTTCAAGGTCACCCAGAGAAAGAAACTAAAATGTCATTACTTGGAATTATGCCTCTTCATTACCAAAAAGAAGATCCAACTTATGTTATTTCTGGCCCATTTAATAAATATTTTTTGAAGGCAAAAACATGGTCATTCAAGCAATAATGATTGCCTCTTTTGAGTTGAATATATTTGCAATTTCAGTCCTCTATAAGCCAGTTAGAAATACAGAGAATACATGAAATAAGAGTTTCTCTGAACGTTCTGCAAGATTCCACTTTGCCTCTGTAGAAAATGTGGGTATTATATGTAGATTTTCTGCAAAGTGCTCTGAAAATTCCATAAATCCCATCCTGCAGGGATTTCACTTTTCTGTAGCCTTTCCACCACACTTGTATCCTATCCCCGCTAAATATATGCTGCAATATCAACATTTCCATAGACAAAGCACTGCACACTAATAAAACACAACACTGTTTACATACAGTGCAAATATATAACATATTTTTAGCATAGGTTATGAGCAATATTTTTAGATGGATGGAGCCTGCAGTGATATTAGTAACAAACTTCTACTGTAAATTAGTGGCCTAAATAGAAATTTATGTTCCATAAAACCCAGCATGAAACAATAAGTTAGAAATATTTAAACAACATTTTACAGAATGTTAAGCAGCAAGTACAACTGTGTCAGGCTGAGCTGGTTACTGAAAAGGAGAGTTGGGCACTGTCATAGAAAGGTCCCCAAGCAGCAAGACAATTCCTTGGTCTTTTATATAACTTAAAAAAATTATATATGAAATCCAAATTTACCATACTAATATGTCAAAGGTAGACTACATGTTGAAAACAAGTAAAAAATAACCAACCAGTCCAGGAATAAAATGTTGCAGCTTCTACAGACAAAAGGTCAAAAGGCACCTACAGGAGATGGGATTTTGGTTCCTACCTTCATTCGTTTTCCAAAAATATGCTAGGCCTGTAAAGTGAAAAGATGAGCTTATATCTAGGTAGGCCTTTCTAAGATCTATAATCCTGCTCAAGTCATAATCAAGCCCACTCTTGCATTACTCACATTTCACAGAGCAAAGAATATTTCTATGACTTCTTGGGGGAAAATCAGCTTCCAATTTAAATGTATCTGCAATTCTTCAAATACCAAGATTTTAAACACCGTATTCAAAATCTAATATTGTAAGCCTGATACTATGGTTGGATCCTGTGAAGTATGTGAAAACACCATGGAAGCTCCTCAAATTTGTAATTTAGATATTTTTCCAAAATAATGGAAGTGAGGATTGGCTGGGGAGGTGAGGAAGGAAGAAAAGGTCCAACTTCTGTTTCTCTTCCAAACAAAACAAGAAGTCTTCAGGGATTCAGTAATAGAGATGGCAGAATGCCATGTCTTCAAGTAAAAATAAAATGATAGCTTTCTCTCTTCTGTTTATCCATCTGCAATTCAGTAGGACAAATGCACTATTCTTTTTTTAAAAAATGGGCTCCAGAACCTCAATAAAAAGAAGTGAGTTCTCTGATTCATAAATAATGTCCCCAAATAAGAAATAAACAATAGTTTTGGGTTATGGCTTTGTTTTATTAAGGCAAGAGATTGGTACTGGCATGCTCACTTTTTCCAGTGGATTATCCAGCTTTCATCCTTAAATTCCACATGCTGAAAATTGGATTCATTTCTTTCCCAATCTGACTTATCTCTTAGCTTATTTCTGTCAATTCTATTTTAATTCTACCAACCATCTAAATAAAAACCCTCATTCATCACTTCTGATTCCTACTCTGCTCTTATCCGTAGAACCAATATGGAAGCTCAGTAAGAATACAAATCCTAAGTACACTGGGATGGTATCTCTTAGTCACCTTTCATTCATTCTTTCGCCCCTACCATATGACAAAGACAGTGAAAGGTACTGGGTAAAAGTGAACAAGACAGTCATGATCCCTGCCTTCATGAAGCTTACAATCTAGAAGGGAAGACATACATTAAATAAAGATATAATAATAAATTGTGATAAGTGCTTGAAAGAAAAATACTTGGTATGGAGGAATTCATTAAGGGGTGATAGTAGTCAAAAAAGGTTTCTCTCTGGTAGTAAAAACTGAGCTGAGACTAAAGGGTAAGTATAAGATAGCTAGGTGAAGACTAGGGGAACAGTATTCTAGGAAGGCAATGTGTGGGGAAACCCTAAGGTAGGAAAGAGCTTGGCACATTTTAGGAAAATGCACAAAAGGCCAGTAAGGCTGGACTACTTAATAAATGGGCAGTCCAGTGGCCTTGTAGACCATATTAAGAAGTTGGGTTTTATCTCATACTTCCATATAGTGAGAAGCTTAATGGGTTATGTACATGATATGATTTATGTCTTAAAAAGAACACTCTAACTGCTGAGTAGAAAATGGAGAGAAGAAAAGATGGAAACAGGAAAACTAGTTATGAGTCTACTGCAGTAGTTCTGGAAAGAGCTGAGGCTGGGCGTGGTACCTCATAACTGTAATTCCAGCACATTGAGAGGTCAAGGTGCGCGGATCAACCAAGGTCAAGAGTTTGAGACCAGCTTGGCCAAT
Organism: Macaca mulatta; assembly: GCF_049350105.2. Taxonomy (NCBI): domain Eukaryota; kingdom Metazoa; phylum Chordata; class Mammalia; order Primates; family Cercopithecidae; genus Macaca; species Macaca mulatta. Next base: position 143,737,067 of record NC_133409.1, on the reverse strand, counting down.
ATGGTGAAACTCTGTCTCTACTAAAAATAGAGAAATTAGCTGGGCGAGGTGGTACATGCCTATAATCCCAGCTATTCATGCGGCTGAGGCAGGATAATCGCTGGAACCTGGGAGGCAGAGGTTGCAGGAAGCTGAGAAGGCACCACTGTACTGCAGCCTGGGCAACAGAGTGAGACTGTGTCTCAAAAAAAAAAAAAGAAAGAAAGAAAAAGAAAAAACAGAAAAGAACAGAAAAGAAAAGAGAAAAAGGAAAGAGCTGAGAGTGACCTAAACTAATCAAAGCCATCTTCATTCCCAGGGCCTAGCACAGCTCCTAGTTCATATAAATAAATGAATCAATACCAGCATCGGTTCTCAAAGCTCTTTTTTCATAGTATTTCCACTTCTTCCAGCATAGAGATATCCTCCTGTCTTTCTTAGACATAATTACATTCATTTCTAGGGCCAAATTTTTAGTCCACATTATGACTGAAGAAAATTAGATGATCTCTAATGCCAACAATTTAAAGTTCAAACTCAAATGCCACATTAAACTCCATATGAAAGTAAAGCATACTTTTTAAAACTCTCAATCAGATAAATAAGCAAAAATTTATATACAAGAATATTCATCAGAGCATTATTTACAACAGCAAAATAGAAACTATATGTGCTTCAATACAGGAAAAATCAAATTATGGTACCTCTATATAATGAAACACTATACATCCCTTGAAAATGTTTTCAAGGAACATTTAATAATGTAGGGAAAAGTAAAACAATGTTAAATGAAATAAGCAGAATATAAAACATACATAATATGATCTGAAGTTCAATTTTAAAAAGAATACACACACGTACACATGGCCAAAAAGAAGTAGAATGAAGTACTGAATTAGTGATCTATGGACTATAAGATTATGGGTGATTTTTACCGTCTCAATGTTTTTCTATTTTCCAAATTTTCTGCAATAGTAATATTTATATTCTCAGAAAATCTCCTAGTAACAGTTACATTTAAAAGGAAAAAACATCTTCAGCTAGATCCATACTGCTGTCGCCATCTTTGTTCGAATCTGTGGCTGTGTTTCCTACAGCCCAGCTTCTACCATTGCCTGAACATAGTATATTCCTGCTCTGCAGCTATGGGTCTGTGAGGCTTCCCTTAGCATCTCAAAGCCTGCTCTCAACATTTACTACACAAAGCACTAATCTGACACAACATATGCTGCCTTTAGCTCTCATCTTCTCTGTCCAATTCACTGTTTTCTGTTTTTTTGTCCTTCCCCACAGCACCATGCACAGCATCATCCTATACAGGCATGTAATATTTGTTGACTGCCCAGAATGAACAAGTTATTCCAATATAAGGGCCGCAATTTGGTTCTGAGAACAGCATACCCATGATCTCTTGAGTCTGCTGTTTTTCAGCCAAAAGCTGCTGCCATACTTCCCAGTTTGAATCACGGACTGATAGGGCAGGGAAGAGACTGATCCCTGAAATGAACACTGAGTTCTAAAGGTGTAGAGAGATTCTCTGGAGGGATTCAGATAATCTAAGCCAGACCTGGAAACACAATGGCTCTAGATTCAGTGGTCTTATTCCCAGTCTGTTCTATGGCAGCTCACTCCAAGAGCCCTTCTCCCTAACTCTTCAAAGAATGTAAACTGGCAAATTAAGTCTGGAAATGTCCATTTGATTTCCTGAATGTCCGTTTGGCAGGCTGGAAAAAATTAATTTGGAGTTGCCATTGTGTTTTTCACTCTGTATAATTTAACTGTTAAATATCAAAGGTTCATTGAAAGTAAATGAAAGTAGTTTTTAAGCTTAACAGTTAGGCACTTTAAAAATTGTTTTCAAGGCAGCACAGCACAAAGGCCAGAATCATCTGATCACAAATTCCTCCCAGGGAAATAAAATTAAAAGCATAATTCAGTGTACTTGTGAGGCTACACCTTCCCTTCTCACACCCCGGAATAAATGAATGCAGACCTGAGTGAAGCCAGGGTGCATAACATGTGCTTATGAGCCAGCGTGAAAAGTACACATTTCACAACTCCAGGAAGACATATTAAAGTCACTGATGAATAATTATTCTGAAAAAGCTCTAAGATCCTGTGAGGTTAGGCTGTGATTTCAGTTGACAGCTTTGCTTATAAACATTGGTCCTAAAAAATACCAATTAATGATTCATTTGAATCCTGCTTTGCTCTGATACTGTCCAAATTCTGGCATTTCACGTCATGTTGTCGTCTTTTACCACATAAACTTCAGTTTTATCAAGGCAGAGAGTAAAAAATACTTTCAAGTAAAAATAATACAAATAACAAAGGATCTATTTTACTGTTGTGAACTCTGACAATTTCCTCTTTGCATTAAAAAAGATAATAAGTGTCAAACCAGTTATTATAACACATGACAGCTTCAGAATAGAGACAGCATATCCAGCTTTATATTATTCAGTCTAGACACATGGGAAAAGAGCAAACAGTTTTTCTAACAGATTTCTCTGCCTCAATGCCAATATGGCAAATAATCATATGAAAATGTTATTACTATACCTAATTTTCCCTTGGAGCTTTTAAATAGAAACTTTTTAAACTGATTTTTAAAATATGCACAGGGAGTGAGGACAGTAACAACACTACATGGGGCCCTGCCATTGACCTTCAGGCTTCAGCGAGGTGACACCTGGGATGGGTGGGGTTCTGAAGATTAATAAGGGCTGAGGACCAGGGGATGCATGACAAAGACAGATGTCCTTCCTAAAAGGGAAGGGCTCCTGAAATGGCATCAATTCCACTGAGGCATAAGTTGGGGAAATGAAATGAGAAAGCTTAATCTGTGCTTTCTTTCTCTAATCTCTGAGGATGACAGTCAAAATTAGAGAGGAAAGTAATCCAGATGTACAAGGAACAGAAGCAAAAGGAAGTAGTTAAAAGACGTTTTATTAGAGACTAAGAGTGATTCACTTCAACTAAGTGTTACCTAGTACCTACCATGTGCTAGCTGTAACATCTGAATACAATTGAATAGACATGGCTTATTTTATAAGAGCAAACTCTCATCTACAGGACATGCCAGGGGCAGAATCAGGCTTACAATAAGATGCTCAGAAGCAAGACTGTCTTTTCCTTTATACCTAAAAAAGCTTGTTTAGCAAACAGAGTTACCTTTATCTGAAATACTTCTAATCCTGTGCTTTGTATTTATGTCCATACCTTTTAGATAAGACCTACTTTAACTATTACCAATTCTCACATTTTACTGAGCTAATGAGCAGTATCTATATTTGCTGATTTTATTTTCTGTCACCCTAATGTTATCATAACTTAATGCTATCAGGGAATAGAAAAGAATCAATGCTGATTATAGTTAAGAAAGCGAGGATGAAAGCAATACAAACTGGAGATATTTGTTTTTTTGTAAAACCTCTACAGGAGGTCTTCTTATCCTAGAGTCATTTAAGAAGAATTACTCACTTAACTCAAACTGAGCAAAGATGCCATGAACACATCCAGTAAAGACATCAGTGGCTCTCTGGTGAGGCAGCATGGTTTAGTGGAAAGAGAATTCACACAAGGTCTTTAGAGTCAGGTGAACCTGTTTTTGAAATCTGGCCCCATCACTTTTTGAAAATGGTGCAACCTCTCTGGGCTTCAATTTCTTCATCTGTAAAATTGAGAATACCCCTGCTGCACAATGATGTTATACAGGATTAGGTAAGACAAAAAGCATGTATGAGTACCTACAAGGAAGTAGCATGTGGTCAATACATGCTGTTTCCTCTCTTTTCCCTCAACTGCTTCCTACTAGGAAGGGGGAGGGGGTCAAAAGTTAAAAAATTTTACTACCAGTCTCTGATTATGTGCGTATATATGTGAGGAGAAACATGTGCAAAGGAAGGTTATATATTTGTGAGTACTGGGCTCTCATGAGCTTTGCCACCTTTAAAATATTTTGGTTTTATTTTATTGATTTGACTATCATATTAGCTTACTCATATATATCATCTGACACATCTATTTACTGGTCTTTTAAGCATCTCTGGGCACGTGGATGCTTGAAAAATAGTTTATTAGTATGATTTGACTATCTCTATCTTGTCTCCTATTTTTTTTTTAGAGAATTACATGGCCAGCAGTGAGGATGGTGTCAAATCTCATCAGTCATCTACAACCACTTTCTCTGAACCTTTCTGCATCATTGAAGTTGACTCTCTTTCTTCCCATACTCTCCTTAGAGGACCTCAGAGGAAATGTGGATGGGCAGACAAAACAGAAAACTAAAGGAGGGAAGATAGGTGGGTTCTTGGCTTCCGGAAGGATTCTGACCTACTTCACTTGCCTTTAAATTAAGTGTGAATTTATTTCAGCAGCTACAGGGAAGAGCTAAGAAATCCTGTTTTCCTTGGAGAAGGGAATAAACAAACGCCAGATTAAAACTCAGAGGAAACTTTGGAAATTATAAGCGAGGCTGCTACATATAATGACCAAGTCGCCTTGGTATGTCTTGTGAGCTAAAATTCCATTTCACTTTTATCATATATAAAACCAGGATTATAGCTCCAGGAGGAGCTACAATCTGTGTTCTCTTTGGTCTATCCGAACATCCCAAATAGTATCACATTCTACCTGAAGAAGTGCTGCTGAAATAGACTGACAATGCTTCAATTATTTTGGCTGCAGGCAAAGACAAAATAAGTCTCAGGAGTTCTCCAAAAGCTCAAAAAGTTCTCTGTAAACTATGCTGTTATCAAATGGAAACTACAAGAATGCGACCAACACCACAGGAGTACAGCTTTCCCTGGGCTTTGCTCTGGCTATGAGAGAGTTTCCAAATACGCAATGAAAAGTCAGTGGAACCTGACAGGGGCCCAATGTAAAGCACAGGGGTTCAGACACACAACCCCTCCAGCTCCTCTCAGAACGCCTTCCCACTCACTGAGCACTGGCCAAACCCTGGTTAAGCGAGCACTGACCTTCCTGTTTATCTGATAATCCACACGGTGTAGATGGGAGAAACTGATAGTAAGGAGGAAGCATAAAAAAAATTATTTCCTCAATGTTAGTAAAAACATGAATTGGTTACATGACAAACATGAGGTGGTGATTATGTGAATGGTACAATGGAAAAGTTATTACAATCTGTGGAAGAAAAAAAAATCCCATTTCTTCAAAAGTTTTCAACATTTTAAAATCCAAGCCCAGGCTTGAATCACTGCTGCATGAGGTAACACTCCCTTTCTGACCGCATGTGTGACTGGGCCACCAAGTCCCACTGATGTAGTTGGTATTACTACTGCTCAATTAACACATCTCAGGACAACAACTTTCACTTCAGAATCCAAGCCTCAAGTTATAAGGGGGACTAAAATCTTTTTTTATTTTATTTTTATTTTTAAAAGACAAGATCTGGCTCTGTCGCCCAGGCTGGAGTGCAGTGGCACGATCTCGGCTCACTGCAACCTCTACCTCCTGGGCTCGAGCAATCCTCCTGCCTCAGCCTCCTGAGTAGCTGGGAATACAGCTGTGCACCATCATGTCCAGCTAACTTTTGTATTTTTGGTAGAGAAGGGGTTCTGTCATGTTGCCCAGGCTGGTCTGGAACTCCTGGGCTCAAGTGATCCTCCCACCTCAGCCTCCCAAGGTGCTGAGATTACAGGCATAAGTCACTGTGCCCAGCTGAGCACTAAAATCTTTAAATAAATGCTCTTTTCTATAGACTGTAAGAGTAATAGAAGGGAAAAAAGCAATACAGTACTTAAGATTTACTTGAGAAGCACCACTGGGATTGAGGGGAGAGTGTACTCTTTGGAAACAGATAAATGTAGCTCTGAAACCCCGCCTTGCTCCTTGCTAGCTGCATGACTCTGGGCAAGCTTCTTGATAACTCAGCTTCCTCATCCATAAATATGGGGAGCAATGCACTTCCTTTGCAGGGCTCTTGTGGGCTGAGAGACAGCATGCATTCAACACTCAGAGTACCTCCCCTATGTTGGTGCTCAATAAACAGTAGCTCATCTCTGCCATTCCTGGAGTTAAGGCAGAAGACCCACAGATATTCTTACAGCACTCTGCTTAGGAGCTCTTGTGAAAGTGTAGGTCAGATTGGTGCAAGTCCTGTCACATGGGCTTTGGTGGGTGACACAATCTGCTTTTAGCCTCTCATTTAAATTAAGCATAGGACGGAACATCAAACTCTTTTCAAGAAATCAGTGCTTTAACTGGGACCCTGAGACTATCTCCATGCAAAGTAGTATATAAATAAAAAGCTCTAATTTTGCTTGTAGCTCAGCTATAGAACACATCAAAACCCCCCACCAAACCCAATGTTCTAAGTAATGGAAGTGTCTCTGAGAACCATCTGAAAAGAAGCCTGACAACTTGCTTGTCTCACTCCCCACCTGACCTCAATCTTTCTTCCTCTGAGTGGATGATTCCAGTGCCAGTTTTAGATCCAGTGCCCATCCAAGATTTGGGGCTTCCCGAACAGAACGTAGTGTTGGTAAGACAGCATATAGCCATCACACAGCTGACACTAAGAGAATAATGGGTATGAATGTGCGCTCTGTGCAGAATCCTCATGGGGAAGGAAGGCAACACCTGGGCACCTTTGGCAATGTAAAAATTCTCTTCTTTTAAAAATGCTGTTTAAACAAAGAGCTTTATATCTAGACTCAAAAATGCCTTTCCATCAGTATCAGCTTCTCCCAGGTAAAAGGAAGTGAAGACAGAAACAATGGGCCCTTGGAAATCCCATTGAGTAGGGAGAGGCAAAACAGAAAGATTTATTCTAACATGAGAAGAGCCCATGATGATGTGAAGGGAAAGAAGAGAGAAGAATGGCATATAGCCTGGAAGATTCAAGTACATTCACAGATAGATACTTTCCCAAGGTGTGCAGGAATCTAGCCCTTCTTCAAGGAGACAACCATAGCATCATATAATTCAAATTAATTCCTTTCTGAATGAGAGCTAAGTAACAAAGACAAAACTTGGCAAGATGGCACAGCACAGTGAGTGCAAAATTGTATTCCCAGTTGATACTTGGTGAGATGTTAGGTTGTCAGCTTAATGTAAAATAAAATGAGACCGCACATCATAAAGTGTTTTGAAAAGTAAAAATCCAAGGGAAATATGAAGGCAGCATTTTAATGAGTCTAGAGAAAATGAACTCTGGGGTGAGCAGCTCTGCTCGCGACCTCTTTTCAGTTGGTATCCCATCGGCCTCTGGGAAGCGGGGCACATGAGGGAGGGGCCAGTGCCTGCCTCAACACTACCTGCCCTCCCCTAATGAGGCTCGTAGCACCACTTGCTAGCACCGGGCAGATGACAGAGAAAGAAAACCTGGTGTGGAGACCCCCATCCATTAAAGGCAAGAGAGTGAAAAGTGGGAGAGAAAGCTCCCAAGTTCAACAGCAGTGACCTGGGGTCATGCAGTGAGGACTTACAAAGGTACAAAAGCTTCTTTATTCAGGTGGTTCCTTTCAGTGCAACTTATTTCATGATGCTTAATGCAGGCAGTTAAAAGAACAGTTCAGTTGGATATAACTTACAGTACGTCACACAAATCTGGAGTGCCCACGGAACATTAATTTCAGGGCACACACTGAGATTATAACCAGCCTCTTTGCCAGGGGCAGCTTGTAACTCAGAAAGTCATGTTTCATTTAGGATGTGCTGTATAATGTTGAAGAGTAAAGTAACTATTTTGTTTTGTTGTGTTTCTTCCCAGTCCAAGAAGAAAGCATTTGGAGAAGAGCTACACATGCTCAGCTGAACTTCCTGTCAAATTGTTCTCACTCGTTTTGGCACAAGTCTGCTTAGGCCATCTCTCATTAACATTTACTCTTGCCTTAAGCCCTCTACTCACTCAACCCCTGCTAATCTTCCACAAGCAAGCTGATTACACTGGGATTTGCTTTTCCCAGACACGTTTGATACTCACTTTCTCCTGAACCTAGAACTGTGCTTCCCACCAAAGCATGCCAGGCACTAACTCACCCCTACTGAAAGGGGCTGTTAAAAGTCCATCTTCTTCCAAATGGTAGTGAGGTGATCCTTTTTCTCTCTCTCTCTTTTTTTTTTTTTTTTTTTTAACTTCTAGCTACTCCTCAATTCTGGTGATCAGTAACAATTTATTCCACTTAAAAAAGAGAAATCATATTAATATTCTAAGATATAAACACTTAATTTTATTCATGCTCTTGAATTACTTTCCTTTCTACCGCATGTTTGTGTAGCTGTTATATGAGTCCTTTCTACTGATGTAGCTGTCATTCCTTCAACTGAGTTCTTGCCAAACACTGACCTACGTCTAGAGATACAAAGATAACTACTCTTGTTGAAGAGATGCCAGTTTAGTCGGGGAGACAGACATGTAAACAGATTTATATCTTAGATAGATGGCCTGGGTAGGAAAAGAATACATATAGCACAAATAACTCAGTGGACCAGCAAAAATAAAGCTTGAGGCCATGACATACAACAAAGACCCAGCAAGGCACAAGCACTGTCACCATGAAGGTAAGGCTTCCATTTTTGCCCCTTTCAATCTGTGCACATCTATTCTACATACTCTGCCTTTCCTCCTGTTACAGGAAAAGAAGGAACCTCAATTCTACCTGAAGCCAATCTTCTCCTTGAGCTAGAGATCCAGCCCCTCTCCCATAATCAGGTACATGGCCCCTGCAAATATCCACTCTCCTGCATGATCAAATCCTCCCTCCCTGTGGTATCATTCCAATCCACACACATACCTTAACATCATCCTTCCTTGACCCTAGGTCCCCCTCCAACCTCTTCATCATTTCTCTGCTTCTCCTCCCAGTGATACTTTATCTTCTACATGTGTTGCCACCCCTATTTCCTCAGCCTCTATTCCCTTCTCCCTTGACTCCATGGAAATGGCTCTTAAAGGACACCACTAAGCTCTATCTTGCTACATCCAGGAGTCGATTTTCTGTTACCTACTGTCCACTCCCATCTCCCCTCCCCATACTGAAAGACTGACTTTTTGAGACTTCCATGAAAATTCTGTCACTTCTATTCACTTTTCCTTGTCCACCTGCCATCTGGTCTTCCCTATAGTCCATTCTCACACTAGATCACACTAGAGTTATCTTTCAAAAATCTAAACTACCATCACCCGGTTTAAACCCTTCTATGGTTTCCCATCATCCTTAGAATTCCACACTATCAAGTCCCTGTAGGACATAGCTCCTGTCTACCTGTCTGCCCTCATTGCTAAATATACCTTCCTCCCAACACCCTACAGACCATCTACCCACCAGATTTCAGACATACATGGCCTTCTTTCTGTTCCTCAAAAATGCCAAGCTAGTTCTCACTTCGCAGCCTTTACTCTTGCTGTTCACTAGCCTGGAACACTTCTCCCTTAGATTCCTGCATAGCCAACTTCTTGTAATTCAAGTTTTGGCTCAATTGACTTCCTCAGAGAGGCCTTCCCTGACCGTTCTGCTCAAGAGATCCTTCCCCAAACTCAACCACTGGCTAGCTTATTCCCCCATTCCAATTTCGTCAAAATATGACTAGTCAGTATCATATTTATTTCTTTACGTCTCATTTTTCTATCTCCCCTACTACAATGTAAACTGCATTAAGCAACAACTTAATCTCGTTTACTGCTATATGTCTACTTCCAAGCATAGTGTTTAGTATATCATGGGTGTATACTAAAATGTTATACTCAATGTTACTCAATGGATAAATCAAATGATGATGAAATCCTTGTTTAGGATCCTGTGTTCAGCTCTTTGCTCTTCAACTGCAGACATGCACAGAAGCTAAAGGTGAGATGTAATAACTAGTGCACAGGAAAATCAGACCTATGAAACTAGAACTAGAATTACTACGGAAGTGTTATATTTTTATTCTTCAGGGGTAATCATTAGTTGTTTTTTAAATGTCTAATAAGGATTAAATAAAAAGAAATGGATTACAGGTTCAGCAGACTGGGCGAAAGTTCTGGAGTAGATAAAATATGGGTTAGATTTATGAAAACACTTCCTGGGATTGACTACTATTTGAGATTATAATCAATTCCTGAAGAAGAATACTGGATATCTTTTTAAAACAAAAAGAGGTAACAGTAATCCTTTATCAATTGTGTGCTTCCTTTGTGCCAAGACCTCTGCCAAGGCTGTTTTACAAGCCTGATCTCCTTTGACATTTGTAGCAACCCTATGAGACAGGTACAGGGATAGCTGGGAGATGTCATGGGTTCAGTGTATGACCATACAATAAAGCGAGCCACACAAATCTTTTGGTTTCTCAGTGCATATAAAAATTACATTTACACTGTATGGTAGTATATTACGTGTGCAACAGCATTATGTCTTAAAAAAGTACAGATTAATACATTAATTAAAACATACTTTATTGCTAAAAAATGCTAACGATCATCTGAGTCTCAAGTGAGTCATAATCTTTTTTGCTGGTGGAGGATCACGCCTCAATGTTGATGGCTGCCGGACTGATCAGGGTGGTGGTTGCTGAAGGCTGGGGTGGCTGTGACAACTTCTTAAAGTAAGACAATGATGAAGTCTGCTGCATCTATTGACTCTTCTTTCATGAAAGATTTATCTGTAGCATACGATGCTGTTTGACAGCATTTTTACCAATAGTAGACCTTCTTTCAAAATTGAGGTCAATCCTCTCAAACCCTACTACTGCTTTATCAACTAAGTTTGTGTGACAGCCTAAATCTTTTGTTCTAGAATCTACCATTTCAACAATATTCACTGCATCTTCACCAGGAGTAGATTCTATCTCAAGAATTCTATCTTCACTTTCTTTGCTCATCCATAAGAAGCAACTCCTCAATCATTAAAGTTTTTTCATGAGATTGCAGCAATCCAGTCATGTCTTCAGTCTGCAATTACTGCTGTTAATATTTTGACCACCTCTCACGAATCACAAACATTCTTAATGGCCTCTAAGTGGTGAATACTTTCCAGAAGGTTTTCAATTTGCTTTGCCCAGATCAGAGGAATCAGAGGAATTTGCCATCAGAGGAATCACTATTTATGGCAGCTATAGCCTTACAAAATGTATTTCATAAATAATAAGACTGGAAAGTTGACACGATTCCTTGATCCATGGGCTGCAGAATGGATGCTGTGTTAACAGGCACGAAAACAACATTCATCTCCTTGTACAGCTCCATCATAGTTCATGGGTAACCAGGTATGTGGTCAATGAGCAGGAATATTTTGAGAGGAATTGCTCTGTCTCAGCAGTAGGTGTGTCAGTCGTGGGCTTAAGATATTCAGGAAACCATGCTGTAAACAGAAGTGCAGTCATCCAGGCTTTGTTGTTCCATCTACAGAGCACAGGCAGAACAGATTTAGCATAACTCTTAGGGCCCTAGGATTTTCAAAGTGATAAATGAGCACTGGCTTCACCTTAAATTTACCAGCTACATTAGCCCCTAACAAGAGAATCAGAAATGTCCTTTGAAGCTTTAAAGCCAGGCAGTGACTTCTCCTCTCCAGCTATTAAAGTCCTGGATGGCATCTTCTTCCAACAGGAGGCTATTACATCTATCTTGAAAATGTGCTGCCAGGTCTTCTGGGTAACTTGCTGAAGCTTCTACATAAGGAGCTGCTGCTTCACCTTGCATTTTTATGTTATGGAGATGGCTTCTGTTCTTCATCTTATGAATCAACCTCTGCTAGCTCCAAGATGAATCAACCTCTGCTAGCTAGAAGCTTTTGTTCTACACCTTCCTCACCTCTCTCAGCCTTCACAGAATTGAAAAGTTAGGGTCTTGCTCTGAATCAGGCTTTGGCTTTAGGGAATGTTGTGGCTGGTTTGGTCTTCTATTCATATCCACTCAAACTTTCTCCATATCAGCAATGGCTGCTTTGCTTTTTTATCATTCCTGTGTTCACTGGAGTGCTTGGACTTTCCTTCAAGAACTTTTCCTTTGCATTCACGGCTTGGCAAACTGTCTTAAGAGGCTTAGCTTTCAGCCTGTCTCAGCTTTCAATATGCCTTCTTCACTAAGTTTAATCATTTCTAGCTTTTGATTTAAAGTGAGAGAGATGTGGCTCTTCCTTTCACTTGAACACTTAGAGACTACTGTAGGGTTATTAACTGGCCTAATTTCAATACTGTTGTGTCTCAGGGAATAGGGAGACTGGAGGAGAGAGAGAGATGGGGGAAAAACCAGTCAATGGAGCAGTGGGAATACACACATTTATCTATTAAATTCTCTCTTCTATGGGTGTGGTTTGTGACATTTCAAAAAATTACCATAGTAACATCAAAAATCATCAATTGTAGATCACTACAATAGATGTAATAATAATTAAAAGGTTTGAAATATTGAGAATTACCAAAATGTGACACAGGCACACAAGTAAGCACATACTGTTGGAAAAATAAGGTCAAAAGACTTGCTGAACACGGGGTTGCCACAACCTTCAGTTGGTAAAAACAAAACAAAACAAAAAACTACAGTATCTGCAAAGTGTAACAAAAAGGGGTATGCTTGTAGCACTATTCTCATTTTAACTTGAAATGGTCACATAGTTGGTAAATGACCAAGCTGGGACCTAATTCAGTCCATCTAACTCTAAAATCTGTGCTTAACCCTTATGTTTACAAGAGAGAGTTTAGATGGGCCCTGCTGAGAGCATGAGAGTTAACTATTTGAATCTGTACCCAAATCTAGGATTCTAAGGACACAATATGAAGAACAATTTAAAACAGTCCCGTAAGTTAGATTTCATCTTTGAGCTTCTGGTTATGAAGACATTTAAGGAACTAGACAAAATTATGTGCTTGTGGTTATCCATTACATAAATTATCTTCTATCTTTCTGAGGGATTATTTTATTTATAATCTGAAGACCTATCTTAGGTGGGGGGAGGTTGGGTGTAGTGGCTCATGCCTATAATCCCAGCACTTTGGAAGACCAAGGAGGGCAGATCACTTGAATTCAGGAGTTCAAGACAAGCTTGGGCAACGTGGTGAAACCCCATCTCTACAAAAAATACAAAAATTAGCTGGGCATGATGGCACATGCCTGTAATCCCAGCTGAGTACTCTGGAGGCCAAGGTGGGCGGATCACCTCAGTCCAGGGAGGTCAAGGCTGCAGTGAGCTGAGATCTCACCACTGCACTCCAGCCTGGGTGACAGAGCCAGACCCCGAAAAAAAGAAAAAGAAAAAAGAAAAAAGAGAGAGAGAGAGAGAAAGAAAGAAAGAAGGTGGGGGTTGGTGGTGGGGGATCGAGTTTGCAAGTATCACCAAGTATGACTAAAACAATTTCTTGCTCCTTTAAGGTTTTGAATAGCAAACTATGGCCTGCAAGCCAAAAATAAATTTTATATTTTTAAAGTATTGTTTAGAAAGAGAAGAATTTGTAACAGAGACTTTATGTAGCCCACAAGACCTGAAATTGTTATTATCTGGTCCTTTACCAAAAACGTTGGTTGTTGACCGCTGGTCTAGATCTTAAAAATGGGTGCACGAAGTATGAAATAGGTGTAATAGATAATAAAGTCCCTAGTTAGAAAAAGCTATTCCCTAAAGGTTGTTTTTTTTTTGAGACAAGGAATCAAGCAATCCTCCCACTTCAGCCTCCCAAATAGCTGGGACTACAAGTACATGCCATCACCCCTGGCTAATTTTTGTATTTTTTATAGAGATAGTGTCTTGCTGTGATGCTGGTCTTGAACTTCTGGCTTCAAGCTATCCCCCCACCTCGGCCTCCCAAAGGTGTGAGCCACCATGCCCAGCCCCTATAGGTTTTCAAGTGTCCAAGGGATTTTTTTTTTTTTTTAATATCGACAACAAAGATTTCCAGAGTCAGATTTAAAAATGGATCTAGCCTCTCAACTTAGCATCAATGAGATGATATTAGGGGACAAAAAAAGAAAAAGAAGATGCTGCGAAGCTTGGGGAAGAATTGCAATTATCCAGTTTTAGAGCCGCAAGGAACCTTATGGAAACTATGGGCCAATGCCCTCTAGCTCTGTAAATGAAGAAACACCGGGACGGGGCAATGACTTCAGGCTGCGATGTGTCAGCATAGCACAGTCCTGTCTCCGGGCCCCAGGCCACGTCTATTCTCACTGTGCCAATGAGGCCTTTACGTTATTACAGAGACATGCTCTGCGAACCAAGGTGTGGTGGACAGCTTTTTAAAAGGTCAGATGAAAACCAGCAGCTCTGAAAAGAATGTGTGATCTGAAGGTGAAGTCTCAATCCATTTTGTTAAGAAAAATTAATGTTTCTTTTTTTATAATGCTTTTTTGAATTTCAAAAGTGGTACACATTCATTACAGAATTTTCATTGTGAAAATTATTTTTCAATAAGGAAATGCAAAAAAATTAAAGAGAATAATTATTTATAATCTCTCCATCCAGTAATAAAATATTTTCAACATTTTATTATTTCCTTATGAGACAGAGTCTCACTCTGTCATCCAGGTTGGAGTACAGTGGTATGATCAGGGCTCATTGTAGCCTCGACCTCCCAGGCTCACGAGATCCTCCTGCCTCAGCTTCCCAAGTAGCTGGGACTACAGGCATGCTCCACTATGTCTGGTTAATTTTTGTACTTTTTATAGAGACAGGGTTTCACCGTGTTGTCCAGGCTGGTCTTGAATTCCTGCGCTCAAGTGATCCATCTGCAAAGTGATCCGAAGTGATGGGATTGTAGGCATGAACCACTGTGCCTGGCCCTTACAGCTTTTCTAAAAATGCAGATACACATACGCCATTTGAAAAATTAGAATATTCCCAGAAGTTTGAGACCAGCCTGGGAAACATAGCAACACCCCATCTCTACAAAAAAATTTAAAAATTAGTTGAGCATGGTGGCACATGCCTGTAGTCCCAGCTACTAGGGAAGCTGAGGTGGGAGGATCACTTGAGCCCAGGAGTTCAAAGTTGCAATAAGCTATGATTGTGCCACTGCGCTCCAGCCTGGGTGACAAGAGTGAGAAGACCTTGTCTCAAAAATAAATAAGTAAATAATTATAGCATTTTTTTTCACTTAACATCAGCATTTTTGTGTCATGTACATTTTCCTAAAACCTTTTAACATTATACAATTCCACTTTGTATATGTATAATAATTTCTGTAACTTCCAGGACCAGCTTATAGAAAGAATATTTACCTCACCCTCACCAACAGTGACTATGAGCATTATTCAAAATATTTTTCCATTTAATAAGCATTTCTCGTTTCACACTGACGTCGATCCTTTCTTCACATGGCATTTATTTATATGCCATCTTTTGTGACTTGTCTATTCCCAATGTCACATGTCCTATTCTCATTTTTCTTCTGAGGTGTTCATCTTCTTTTTGATGATAAAAGTCAAACAGAAAAGATTTTAACCTTTTCTTCTATCATAAATATTGTATGTTTCCCACCATGCCATTTGCCTTTTAATTTTGTCTTTTTAATTTGTTGTTGTTTTAATCCAGAAATGTAGCATTTCCAGCTAGTCAAATCCCCTGCATTTGTCCTTTGTAATGCTAAATAAAGGATGATCTACCAAAGCTGACCTATTAGTTTCTAAAAAGCGGCCAGTATAAATCCCCCAAACCTGCATAGTCTGCAGAGGTTCCACTCAGTGGTGGCCAGATGGAAGGAATGTGGAGTAGAAACACTACCAGATGCACAACGAGTCAGGAGGCCCAGATGCTAGTCCTGGGTTTGCTGCTTGCTTGCTGCAAGTCCTTAGGCAAATCTCCCATTCTCTCTGGGTACCAGATCCCTCTATCAATAAAATGAAAGTTGTGGACACTACAATCTCAAAACAATCTCAAAAGACACATCCATTTCTTTTTTTTTTTTTTTTTTTTTTTTTTTTTTTTTGAGACAGAGTGTTGCTCTGTTGCCCAGGCTGGAGCTCAGTGGCGCAATCTCGGCTCACTGCAACCTCCACTTCCCAGGTTCAAGTGATTCTCCTGCCTCAGCCTCCCAAGTAGCTGGGATTACAGGTGTGTACCACCAGACCCGGCTAATTTTTGTATTTTTAGTAGAGATGGCGTTTCACCTTGTTGGCCAGACTGATCTCAAACTCCTGACCTCAGGTGATCCACCTGCCTCAGCCTCCCAAAGCATTAGGATTACAGGTGTGAGTCACTGCGCCTGGCCAACACATCCAGTTCTAATGCTCATTCTTATTTGACACATGAAAGAAGGGAAGTCAGTGCTAGATGTTCCAGGCTAGTCAGAATCCACAACCCCAGAGAGACCTGTCAATGAGAAAAGGGAAGAAGGTGAGAGACGGTAAAAACAAATGTCTGACAGGAGAAAACTTGCAGCCCTTTTGACAGGTAGCTTATAGAATTTATTTCAAGTACATCAGCATGATCTGGAAGGTCAAAGGCAGCAGAGAACCAAAACCGAAAAAGGGCTTAATTTTAGTGCATAGATTTTTCCCAGAAATGGCACCAGGTAATCTGACTGTGACTTCCTCTAAGCCAGTGGGGGACTATAAATGTTGGATATGGGCATAAACGCCAGAATAAAAAGATCCAAAAGGGATGTGGATGACAAAAGTGGTGCAAGTTTTGAGGTAAGAGGGAAAAGCTGTTCATGAGGGTCATCATGTTGAGAGAGATCTCCTTGAGGGCCGGTATATATTAGATCATAAAAACAAAAGGGACGAAAGACAACGAAACTCAAGCATAGGAGAAGAAATGGTCTCAAGACAGTCTGGCAGGTTTGTAGTAGAGATGAAAGTGATGTCCTCTGTCCCTTGGAAATACCTGCAAACACAATATTGTGAAATAATAATATGTGCTTTGAAGTATTACGGTGCTGGCAAGAAAGGCAAGGTGTTAGTTTCATAATAGTGGCATTGTGTTGTGGGTGCCACCAACAAAGTCCTGAGTCCAGGTGACATAGGGTCATGAGAAATCACATTAATGAGCTAAAGCCCCTACCTACCATTGCTAACTAACTAGTATTTATTTATGTGTATTTAACAATTATTTTTTCTTGCATAAATTAAGTAGTAACACCTGTTTGTTTTCTTCACTTTATTGCTACTTTAGTAGTTATTTATCCTGTCCATTTTAGCACTGATTAAAACATAAAATGTCTTTAGGAAATGTTATGTCCTAATTTATCGTTTAATTTAATCTTAGCAGTCAAACACTGATGACATTGCATCTCTTTAAAAAATTAGCCTATCTATTATCACACACCAATAAATACATTCGTAAAAAAAAAAAAAATCTCATTCTCAAATGAGAAGAAACCACAAAGCAAAGAGTCAACGAAGGAAAAAAACCAAATCCTGAGTCTTTCACCTGGTCCAACAGGGTGTATTAAGAATAATTATGGAGTGTATTAAGAATCATTAAAGTAGGCCAGGCGCGGTGGCTCAAGCCTGTAATCCCAGCACTTTGGGAGGCCGAGACGGGTGGATCACGAGGTCAGGAGATCGAGACCATCCTGGCTAACTCAGTGAAACCCCGTCTCTAGTAAAAAAATACAAAAAAATAGCCGGGCGAGGTGGCGAGCGTCTGTAGTCCCAGCTACTCGGGAGGCTGAGGCAGGAGAATGGTGTAAACCCGGGAGGCGGAGCTTGCAGTGAGCCAAGATCCGACCACTGCACTCCAGGCTGGGCGACAGAGCGAGACTCCGTCTCAAAAAAAAAAAAAAAAAAAAAAAGAATCATTACAGTAATATTTCCTTGTGTTTCTGTGATGAAGGATACCTCATCTGTTCACTTCCAATACTTTCTTTTTTCAAGCTTGCTGTCTTTCATGTAAATAAAAAGAAAAGATGCTGTCTTTCATGTAAATAAAAAGAAAAGAGTAACTTTCCTTTTCCAAAAAACACAGAAGGGCAAAAACTACACTACAAATAGCTTTTACCCTCAGGCTCAAAGTTCTCAATAAATTAAAACTCCATTATTGTTTACTCTGTTGCGGATACAACTGAAAAAAGATTAACCGGGTCCCACTGTAGAGATGAGAAAATGGGCCCACAGAAACAGCTTAAGTCAGCTTATAATACACAAAAAAACAAAGACCAGCCTTTCCATCCAAAGGCCTTTCCTGGGATCTCAGTTCACAGTCTCCATTCAGGGTTCAACAGCACCCCTTCAGGACTGCACCCCAAGTTTTTAAAGGAGGGAGATGTGCAGGAAGGAACACTGACCAGGAGCAGGTAACTGAAGCTCAGCCCTAGCTTTAGCCCATGCTATTTCTATGATCTTGGGAAAGTAATTTTCATCTTCCTATGGCTCCATTTCCTTCAATATAAAACGGAGATAATATTTACACCTACTACCTAACACAGTGTTTAAAAAGTTCAAATGGAGGAAAGGGCTCTTTTCAAAATACAGGCCACCTGTGTTATTTATGAATTTAAAAGAGAAGAATAAAGCAACTAAAATAATGATTTTTAAACTTACATCATCCTCTCCTCCATGAATTTCATAAACTCATCTCCTAAAAGTGCTACATGGCATACATGTAAGAATAAAAATAATTTTTTGTTTTGATGATTTGTTTTAATCAACTGAGAGAACTATTTTGTGTGTATGTATAATATTGACATTTTATGGTAAGGAAAATTATGATGTGGCACAAATAGCATATAAATTCTTTTTTTTAATTGTTGATAAACCAAAAAACAGTGTCAATATGCTAAATAATAATAAAATTGCATTTTGCTCTAAATTAAATGTACACTTTCAATTTAAGATTTCATTCACAAAATAAGACAGCACCATGCATTAAAAAATTACATGATGATAAAAAATACTATGTGAAGGAGTTGGCAAATTGTTTGTAGCTGTTCTTAAAACCTAGACAATTCTAATCTAGAATTTGATCTAAAAATGAGATACTTCTGCATTTTTAACCTTAAAAATTGCCCATTCAATGCTACTCATTAAAGCAAAAAAAAAAAAAAGTGTCCAACGTATACACAAAAATTCCATAGAGTTTAAAATAATAAGGAAGTGTGCTATAACCTACCAATTACTTTGAATAAAGGATATTTATCAACAATTACACCAGGTAAAAATGTTCCTTTCTCTGAAACCCTGGAGGAGCTATGTTTAATGAGAAAGAATTATTTATGCCTACAAACACAGAACCGTAATAGGTACTTCTAATGTAACACAGCACAGCAGTACACACAGGTGGTCAGAAACGTGTTACCTGGTTTTGACTTATACTCAATTTCCAAGACCAGACTAAGGCTTCGAAAACAGCAGGGGCTTTTGGTTTTGTTTTTCCTTATTATTGATAGTGATGACAACAATGTTTGTGCTGACAGGGTCTTTGGGCAGGAATACTGAGGTTCTCCCTTTTCCTGAGGAAAATGAGTTATCACTCATCTCCTATTTGCCAGGACTAGTGATGTCAGCACATGCTTTGGTCTTTTTTCTCTCTGTTTAAGTGCTGGTAGTAATTTAGTGATTTCAATCATTGCTATATTCATTTTGGAATAACAAAGTGATGTTAGGAAATTCCTGTCATTGCAAAGACAGGTTTTAGGAGGAAAAGGATCTATAGTTAGTCAGTTTTGCTACCAAGAGTAGCTGTTGGTACACTGAAATCAAATTAACTACAAAAACATCAGGGATACGTGTGGGGATGGAGCCAGCTGTGGGGAGACGAGCACTGAACCCAAACCAGACTGGGCCAGAGGAAAACTCTACAGTCTCATCATGCAACAAAACAGGGAAATTGGTTTTAGTGTTTTTAACTTTAATTAGTCACATTAATTAATGCTAAAAACAATGTTAACAGTATATTATTTTCATCTAGTTAAATAAAGGATTACACACATTTGAGTAAATTACACAGCATTAAACATTTAAATAACTTGAAATGAAGCCATTACTGTCATTCAAACAAGTTTCCACAGCTAAAGGCTGAATGTTAAGTATGAACTGATTTGGCATTACAAGAATATAAATCCTTTATCTTTTTACTGAGAAGAAAAAATGAAGAGATTTGATGACTTCTGACTTTAATAAGTGGTTTGCAGTAGCACAGCGCCCTCCAGTGGCTAAATTTCAAAATGCAGTTTCAAAGGACAGTTCAGTAGCAAATCTTCATGTTGAACGGTGTTAAGCTGATAACATTAGCTTTTTCTTTTCTTTTCTCTTTTAATATAATTGTTTATCTCAGCACATATTTTCAATATCAAACCATCTTTCTATTGCCAAATTCCCCTCACCAAATTAAAATTCTTCTATTCAAATCTGATTTGTTTTTCCTCAGAAATATTCTGAAAAGTAAAAAAGAAATCAAAGCGAAACAAAATAAAACAAACCTAATGTGGACACAGACAATTGCAATGAGAGGGAATTCTCTATAAGCCCCAGATAATGGCGAATGCCAGCACTAGAGTAGTAATAATGAATTCTTAAGTGTTAAAATCCAAACTCCAGAGTAAGATTATACAAATTATGGAACTCTATCTTGCCTGATATACATCATGATAAGCACATATGGTGAGTTCAAAGTTGTAAAGCATATCTTTTACCCATTTTTTCTATATGTGAACATTTCTGTTTTTAAATAACAGTATAAAAGATTTCACTGTATGCACATTCTTTCACTATTACAACTCCTTATTAAAATGGATCCAAATACTTTCCTGTAGAGGTAGGAAAAGATAACCCTTTGGTTACCTTTCCAGGTTACCAGAAAAGCTCCCTTAGGTCAATCTAAAATATTTCTACTCTTGAAAAGACATTGACTTCTCACATGAAAAGAGATCATAATTCCACTTTTCATAACTACCGCCACAGAGTAAACATTTATTATATTCTTGGTCTGCCAAATAAAAACTGCAAGGCATCTGGTGCCTACAAGCATTGCCCCAGATCCTACACCAAATAGTTACTAGGTAGAATGAGGGAGTTTATTGTCAAAAGGCTAATAATGATTAGCTATTTTTTCCCTCTTCTGCCTATCCAAATAGAAAAGTTTAAGCATGTTTGAAAGAATCATTCCTTTCACTGGAAATCTATATATATAATGTCAAGAACAATGGCTCTGGCCTTGCATCTTGTTTCCACTGCTACAGACCAAAATAGGCAAATAACATCTCTGGGCTTCGTTTCTTCATCTACGAAATGAAGATAATTGTTCCCATCTCATGGGATGTGGTGAGGATTCATTGTAATGACGCAAATGAAATACTAAGTCTGACTGCCTGAAACTCACATAGGAGATTTTCAAAGAATGTTAGTTATCTTCTCCATCTATTCTTACCAACAAAAGAATGCAGAAGACCTGTTTTCACCAGAAGGAGGACTGGAACCAGAGTTAGCAGGTATGGAGTCACATGGGTGAATCAATAAAACCCACTCAAAATTTCATCTATAAAAAGCCTGTCCTTTATACATTAGAAGACCCAAAGATGGTTCTGGAAGCAAAAACACTGAATTCTGGAAAGGGGCGGAAAAGGAACAGAATTGGCATTTGTTACGTGCTTCATATGCTACTGGTTGCACCCAGCTTTTCGATACATAATCATATTACTTAAGGTACCACACGACTCTACAGAGCAGTTAGAACTGTGATGGAACCAGTGAGGCTGGCTTCCTCTTATCCAAGTATGACTGGAGGACAGGGTTCAAAGTACCGTGCAGGTGCATCTGGAGGGCGGTAAGACAATGAAGAGGAGGTGCAATACCATAGCCCCATGGGGATGGTGGCAGACAGATAGAATATGCTTATGAATAAGAATGTCTTACTTATCCCATCTTAATTACTTTCATGTGTTTCTCCATGTTTAAGTATTAACAACAGTGAGGTGGTGAGAAATGGTATGGGAGTCATATCAGAATCTTTTGGAGGGAAGAGATAGGCACGTGTGTCATCTAAAAAAGCATTTTCAAAATTAAAATACACAACATTTGCAAAGCAGGCTTTCTGCTCATCATGAAAACAAAGCAGCTGAAGAGGCTTGATGTGAAAGTGACCTCCTCGGTGCTCTGCCACTGGCAAGAACAGGAAAAACACTTGGGGCAAGCAAGGCAGCCCCACTTTCGCACATGACTCACGTGACTGAAGGAAAGAAACGGCATCCTTCTCAGGCCGTCACTGCCTTCTTTTATTACAATTCTTACTTTTTATAATATTTTAAATAATATTAAAGGAGATGTAAGATTTCTAAGTTTATCACCGGGCGCAGTGGCTCATGCCTGTGATCCCAGCACTTTGGGAGGCCAAGGCGGGTGGATCACCTGAGGTTGGGAGTTCAAGACCAGCCTAAACAACATGGAGAAATCCCGTCTCTACTAAAAATACAAAATTAGCCGGGCGTGGAGGCACGTGCCTGTAATCCCAGCTACTAGGGAGGCTGAGGCAGGAGAATCACTTGAACCTGGGAGGTGGAGGTTGTGGTGAGCCGAGATCACATCATTGCACTCCAGCCTGGGCCACAAGAGCGAAACTCCATCTCAAAAAAAAAAAAAAAAAAAAACAGTGTATCAAAGACATGATGAGAAACACATTTTTCTGAAGATGCAAATCTGCCAGGTGCAGTGGTTCACACCTGTAACCCTAGTACTTTGGGAGGCTGAGGTGAGAGGGCTGCTTGAGCCCAGGAGTTCAAGACCAGCCTGGGTAACACAGGGAGACTCCGTCTCTACAAAAAAAAAATTAAATTAGCTGGGCATGGTGGCACACACATGTGGTCCCAACCACTCAGGAGGCTGGGGCAGGAGGACTGCTTGAGCCCAGGAGGTTGAGGCTGCAGCAGGCCATCATCACACCACTGCACTGCACTGCACTGCACTGCGGCCTGGGTAACAGAGCAAGACTCTGTCTCTTAAAAAAAAAAAAGAGAGAGAGAGAGAGAAATGGAAATCAGCTTCAGGAAAATGAGAGGGTAAAGGGAAAAAGGATTCCATGGACAATTTTAAAAAGTCGGGCTTTTGGCTAATGGTCATTCCAATTAAAATGCAAATGAATAAGGCTTCTAGCTTTTGCCAGCTTGCCAAGTACCCTGATGACTTACTAGTGGCAACAGCCATCATGCCTTCCCTTGCTTCGTTAGTGTCTAAAACAATGCCCTAAAAGCTTAAGAGAGCTGGTGCTAGACAGCAAAGTAGTCAGGGCCTAGCCACACACATATGCTCTCACCAAGATCCACCCTGAGGGTGGAAACTTTCAACCAGGGGAGCAAAGGTACCAGCATCCCCGCTTATCAACACGGGAAATACCTTTTTCTCAAAAGGCAAATGTCACAATACAGAACTACGACCATCTAGCAAGCAAATGACAGATGGGTCTAGACACATAAGGTAAAGGACAAAATTGGTTTTGGTGACTCTCTGAATATTCATGGAATCTATAAAAGTCCAATTCTTTTAGGATGCAGTCTGTTAGAAATGAATATGCAACTGTACCAAATAAACACAGTGTATTTCTCAAGATGCACACAGGGAGGGGACTTCCCACCTCCCATTGCTGTCACATACAGTTGCGGTATATGATCTAGTATTATGTGAACTTTATATTGATTTGTGATTTATATTCTCTAATGCAGGTCCCAAGAATACACTTTTTTCCCCCAAGCTATATTTTCTCTGGCATTTCATGCATCACAAAAGATGCAACATTCAGTAAGATGTTTCCTAACCATAGCGTTAGAATGGGCTATCTCTTCAAAATGATCAGGTTTCCCGGACCCTACACATGGCAGCAGTATGCAGTCCCTTTTTGCAAATTTACCAGTTCATTATACGGAAAGAAACAGAATGAGAAAGGGAATGAAGGGAGGAAAGGAGAGAGCAGAAAAGATGAAGGGGAAGGAAAAGAAAAGTGAGAAGAATAAAGTATTCAGCAAGAAGGAACTGATGTCAAAAAGGATGACTACTTACAACTAGACCTATTAACAATAAAAACCACTGTATGGTAGAGGATTTCCAAACCTTTTTGCTACAAAACTCCAACTACTGAGCAACCATTACAGCAAGCAAAGGCTTCAGAGCTGGCTATTCTCTCAAGTCCCAGGCAGAACCAAAGGTATTATTTTAAGTCTTAATTAAGCAAGCTAGGCTACAGTCAAACTGCAAGCAACCCACTGAGGTAGCAACAGCTAGGTTTATAGAAAGAGGCATTTAGTAAGAATAATGTGTGTTAGGCATGCTGAAAAATGGACGTAAGGCTGAGATGCCCGTTGGTCTCAATACTATTATGTTTGAATCTTGTTGGCTTTATGGAAACAATCACTATAAAGTGTCTTTCACAAATTTCTAGCACAGCCAACATCCAAGCGATTCCCAACAAATTATCAGACACAGAAATCTGATCATTTACAAAAGTGGTTTACTGTATAAATTCAGTTGCCTGAGGCACCCGTCTATAATATCTAAAACCAAATCCAATCTATCCCAGTTTTTCCACAACTAGGTTGTTCGAGGACTGGTGAGGTATCAAGGATGAGTCACAACACCAGAGCTGGAGTCTGCTGTCCACACTCCATGTTCATGGGCAAGAGAATGCTAAGTGTATTTCTACACAGACCGTACTAAACAGCTCTACATAACATAAGCTAAATTTCTTTCATTATTTAGAGGCACATATATTTCAAAATTTGTATGGTTCTATCTTTTCTATCTAGTACTAAAAAAAATACAAAGCAAGAAGCAACCCAGAAAGGGACGGAAGGGGAACACTAGCTTTTAAATGCCTTGGCTCAGAAGAGCCGTGTATCCCTTCCACTCACAGCTCATTGGCCTGGGCAAGTCACAAAGCCCAAACCCAACAGCAACAAAGGCTGGGTAACATCAGGGGATACACGAAATGTGTGGTGAGCACCACTACTTCTACACACCATCCAATTTCAAAATTATTTGATTCTGAAAACCAAGAAGCCCCGGACCATTCCTCTTGTAAGCTTCGCTATCCATACCAAGGATGTGGATATCCTCTACTTTGGTAATCCCCCACACCCGACCCCAACTGATACTGAGGCAGACCTCGGTTCTATGTTGATTTTCTCACAAAAATTACATTCAAAACAAATGGAGCCCTAAAGATATAAATTCCACAGAACAAAAACCTGTACAATCAAGTTAAATCCCCACACATTTTTATCCACATCAATTATGTGCCATTTAAAAGAAAAAAGCCATAGTAATGAATGATCTAACATAACTGGAGTCTAAACAATGCCTGTCAGCAACTGCTAGAGGTTCATCTTTTATACTTGGTCTTTTGCTGAGCCTATTTTCTGTCAGCTTTCTTATTTTCTCTTTAATTTTGCTACGTGAACACTATTTTGACAAGAGGTGAAGCAATACACCAAAAAAACAGAGAAAAAATATTAACAAATTAAGCACTTTTATCTCATCCTCCTCAGCACACTGCCAAGTATTGCCCATTGTACACTGCAGTCTCAGAAAACACTGCTCCCAGGGACCGCCCGCTCTGCATTCAGCACACAAATCACTCTGACTGTGATCACATGCATTTCTCTTTATTTTTAAAATCTCCTCATTGTTGCCCATGGCACTTGAACACTATTATTACTAATCCAGCTACTCCTAATAATAGTATTTAAGTAACTTGTCATCTTGGGAACTTTATAGACAATAGCTAATTAATTGTCAAGCGTTTAATGTAACAGGATTCTAATCTCCAACCTCTGAAGCACGGTATTTATTTGTTATAATGGTAAAACTTCTGTTTAAATTGCTTATTTATGCAATATATATTCTCTATCATCTCAATTCTAATTTTTATATCTGCTTTGTAAGTAAAATAAAGAATCCCATGCAGAAAGACACAGACAGTACACTTCACAAACAGTAATGAATCTCTTGTGACTTATTTTATTCACACTACAATAGATTCTATATTACCATGCAGAGAAAAACAAAACACCATAGATTATTTCCCTCATTTGCTCACAGTATTCTGATAGGAACACGAACTTGAAGGTGCAGCATGCTATGTCTTAGGACTGTGAGTAAATACAATATTCTGTTGACATCTTGTTCCTGCTTTCAAACAACCAGGTATGTTACATGTGAACTGTCAGAGCAGCTGAATAAGTTTTCCTGTCTAAATGTACCCACATTCTTTTCAGAGACATCATCTTAAGCTGAGCTCCGTATCTTAGTTGAATACTGCAGTTAACAATTTCCTAACTTGCAACAGTCATTTCAAATCAATATTTAAAAGGTATAATCATCACTACTTGTCTGCTAACCTTCCCCTCACATACACCACACATACTTAACATGTGGCAATGCAAATGGTCTGAATCCAGCAGAAAATAGAAAGGTGTCAAAGAAAGAGAGATAGAATCTCTTTCTCAGGCCCTTAATGAGGTCTCCGGAGCCAAAGGCAAACCAATAACAAATTGCATTTTCCACGTATTGGGGGTGAGGGGGGAGGAAAAGGCAGCAGAGGGGTGGTAGTAAGGGGGACCTGGAGCTTGTCATCTGAAATTAATTGAACTTAGCCATGCCAAGAAAACACTGGTAATAAACCCTCCCCATCTAAATTAAGGGTTTTATACCATGAAAAAAAAAATAAAAATTTATGGCAGTAATTTCATCTGGGTTTTTCAAAAAGTGCTTGCTGATTTTCTTGTACTCAGTAGAAAAATCCCCAAGGAGCAATGCAGACTGCAATAAGGCAGACTTCTAAAAAGATACCATTTAATTTCTCACTCCTCCCTTTGCACTATTACCACACTTCCACTTTTCTCTAACTCAGTATTAACTCTCTCAACACGGTTCTCTTCCATTAACTCTGAGCAACATCTTACAGGGTGGGTGAGAGTGCTTGATCTGCAAATGCCTATCTGTTGCTCTTAGCAAGATAAGGACAGTGAAGAGAGCCAGAAGCCCCGGAAGTGCATGCATAAATTCTTTATGATACCTGGCCATCTTAAATTGAAGGCATCAGAAGTCTTAATGGCTTAAAAATAACCCCAAAACAAATCCATCACTCGATGTCTTTAATGCTGGTAACAAGAACAGATGAGTGAATTCAGTTCCCAACCTGTGGGTCATAGGCGGCATGGCAGGTACATAGGCCAAGCACAGATATATCTGCAAGGGTTCTGCAAATCTCCATGGGTACAAAGCACTGACTGAAGACCAAATGTATAAAGTATAAAACAGTGTGTTCATTTTCCAGTGAATTTTCTACCTAATGTCCATAGATATTGCTGTGATGAATAAAACATAAATTTATTAAAACCAGAACTAAATTCACAGTTGCTTTTTGTCACTTTCTCAATGGATGCTATAAGTAAAAAAGTTAACTTACAGTTCTAACATTTTTTTAGGCCAAAAGGAGCCTTCACATTGAAGAAGACAGAGAACACCTGACACAAGTGTTAGTGCAGGTTGAGTATCCCTGATCCAAGCATCCAAGATCCTCCTGAATCTGACACTTTTTGAGTGCCAACATGATGCGCAAAGACAAACGCTCATTGGAGCATTTCACATTTCAGGTTTTCGGATTAGGAATGCTCAACTAGTAGGTATAATACAAATATTCCAAAATCAAAAAAAGTTCAAAATCCTTAACACTTCTGGTCCCAAACATTTCAGATAAGGGACACTCAACCTGCATCTTCAATGCTTTGCACTTGGGCACACGGTAAACACTCAATACTTGTTGATCATAAATGTAAGGACATTTTTCTTGGCCCCTTTTTGCATCTAGTTTTTCTTTCACTGCAGGCCCTGCCAATTGACATCATGAATCCCATCCCTTGGTGTGTAAGAGAGCAACTGTTCTCAAAATGTGGTCTGGGGACTCCTGGGAGTCCCCTGAGACCCTTCTGGGAGGTCTGTGAGAACAAAACTTCTGAATTCAAAGAAGTTATTTACCTCCCATGTCTGTGCATTTGAACTTTCCACAGGCTCCATCACCTGTTCTGTCACAACAGATTGAATGAGAAATACAGAATCCAGCAGTCTTCTATTTATTATGACAGACATTAAGGAGACTTGCAAGGCTACTCTCTCCATTAAATTATTTTTTTAAACAGTTATTTTTCATCAAAAATGATATCTATATTGACATGTAATGGGTTTACTGTTGCATTTTTAAGACAAGTAAATATTGATATATCCTGCATAAACAAAAGCTCTTTGGGCTCCTCAACAATTTTTAAGAGTATAAAGGGCTCCTGGGAACAAAAGTTTGAGAACTACTGTTATAGAGATAGCAATCTGCAATATCCTGGTGTCAATGAGAAGCTGGTTTCTATTGTCAAGAACTCTGTTAATCCCTAGAGATGCTGATGCTGGACACCTGCCAGATGGGGATGTTGTAAAGGGGATTCAAACGTTGGCATGGGTGGCTGGGCCGGCTGCTCACCATGGTCCGTTCTAACTGAGGATTCTATAATTCTGTCTGAGAGGGAACCTAAAGAAGCCTTTCAGAGCTTTGGCTACTGACATGGAATATGAATAACACTTAATTTACCTTCATTTTCCTACCCACGAAACAATACGAGCACATCAGTGGGCAAACTAATGTTTTTGCCATGGTGTATTCTCTTCATTTTGGTAAAGTATTTCCAACATTTTGGAAGCAAGGTGATTTTTAAATTTTGCTTGTTGGGTTTTTATTACAAGAAAAGCTTTCTCTTCTATGTCCAGCCTCCTAACGCATTCAAATCACAAAGACCAGTACCCTTTGCTCTGAAGGGAAAGAACGCTAAGGGAAGAGGACTCCAAGAATGTCCTATTGACCAAGGTCAATAATGGGGCAAACATTCTGCTGACAGAAATCCCCAAGGCAAATACATTAATACCAAGCCTGCAGAGATGAGCGGGATCTCTTCATCTTGTGCGCAGGTCTTACTCTTGCGTAACACAGAAATAGGATGGCTTATCGTTAATGAGTACACTGTGCCCACGGAAATGAGTAAGTTGTTTAGAATATATGGCATCAGATTCATGAAGGGAAAGAGCTATTAGAAAATAAAATGACCATACTTGTGCAATTTGATTCAATTCAATGAACGTTAACTGAGTGCCTGTTATATTCCAGTCATTATTCTAGGTGATCATGAAGAGAGGATAATAAGCCTTACTGTCCAAGAACTCACACTCTGAAAGGGAAAACAGGTAAATCGCTGTAACACAATGTGATAAGTGATATAAAATTAGGTGCTCCACACTATGGAAACAGATGAGAAAGCAATTATTTCAGTTTGGTGGAGACGGGGGAAACTGACATTCTATGTGTAATGAAAAAGGAGGGAAGCGAGTTTATGCCTAACTCACTCTCCAGTCTCAGCTAAGCCTTGCTATCTCCTGATGCTCTTTCTATGTGTCACTTTTATTATTCCATTCTCCACAGCAGCTACATCACACCTCCTCCATTCCTCTCATGTCTCCTACCCAATCCCCCATCGCCCTACTCTCAGCAGCTGTTCCCGCTGCTTTCTGCAGAAATGAAAGAGGAGGGGCAGCTTCTAGCCAACAACCTACAAACAGGGCTGCTGCCCTCCTGCTTCTCTCCAGGAGAAAGCCCAGGCTAATCTCTCCACCAAGACTTTACAGTCCATCTACCTGTTCTCCCTTCTCAGGCAGCTCTGCTCTTCAATCTCTCCCTCTCCAGCCTCTCTCTCTCCTGATTTCTTATTGCTAGCAGTTAAACATGCTTCCCCAACAGCCCTCTCAAGTTACTATTTTTTTCTCTTAATGCCCCATAAATCCCAGAGCCAGGAGATAGAGGAGGCAGCTGTCCTTGTTCCCCCCTACTACTCTCAAACCACTTCATCCCTTTTTGCTTGCAATTCTCCCTGCCCTTTCACAGTTCTAGCTCCACCCACACCTGTCACCATTACCTACCAACTTCACACTCATCCCACCAAACTAAAAACTCATACTCCTGGCTCACTTTTCCTCCACTCCTACTGCTGGCATCACACGCCAACAATAATGGACACTATGCAAACAATATATTGACTCCCAGGTCCTTCATTTCCTCATCTACAGGGACCCTTTCTTCTGCTATACCTCAGTGATTCAAATCCATGGGCAACTCCTTCAGTTGGTCAAGAAAAATCATAACTCTGCCAAAATCTAAATGCAAACGTATCACACTCTAACAGCTCTTCCCATCCCTCCTATTCATTTGCTTTAGTATCCACACTGCTAAAAATTCTTGCCCCTCTTTGAACCTTCTAATCCACGGATCCTGCCACAGTCTCACAACCCCTTTCTGCCCTCATTTCCCTCCTCTGTTCAGTTTAGATACTATGGTCTACATATAATCATTCCCTTGCAGAGTGCCCTCACTTCCCCGTCCGTCTCTTTCCATCATACTTGCCTGGCAAACTCCAGCCCTAGATGATCTCAGGTATCCATCTTCTCTGGGCACAAGCCCAAGTAACTTCATACAGCTAGAGAAAAACCACACAATCGGACTGTATTTCAAATGCAGCACGACTCAGCAATCCTATTCCACTCCTGCTCCTACTTTCTAGGAATTCTTGTGCTTTGAGCCTTCCAAGTAACTTCCTCTTTAACTGATGATTTGCTATTATTTTACTGAGACTACAGAACTTCCTCATGTGACTACCACCCAAACTACATACAATTTTCCTTCCTCCCTTGCCCTATGAAGGTCCAATCCCTCCACTGAACTTTAGACCACATCTCCTCTTACCTTTTGAGGACTTTGCACTGTCATTGTTAGATCCCTCTTCTCCTGTATCATCAATCTCTCATAAACTGCTGGTGAAATGTGAATTGTTTTAGGCTTTTGGGGAAGTTATTAACAATATAAAAATTATATAAAATACACCTATCTTTCAACCCAGGAAGCCCATTCCTAGAATGTTTCCTATATAAATACATGTGCCAGTGTGTAAGGATGAACACAGAGACAGAGACAAGAATGTTTATTGTAGTATTATTTTCAGTGACAAAAATGAAAACAAAGGGAATGTTCATCTGCAGGGGCCTTTGAAAACAGTATGCTGAGAATAGATAGGGCTCAAGGACAGTATCTCCAATTGAACTTTTAATGAACTCCCGTAGGCACCAAGAAGGCGGGCAGATAAGGAAGAGCATAGAAACAAAGAACTGAGTAGAAGGTTACATCTGGGAAAAGAAAGTTTGTTTTGCATTGCATTCTTTCTGCTGACGTGGGGTTTATGGAGTATAAATAAAGTGAGGCGGAGGCTCTGAGCGCGGCCGCCATGTTCTCTGTGTGTCTTTGTCTTTTGTGTGTTCTTTCATTCTCCACCACCCCCGGCACGGACCCCAACATTCATCAATAGTGAAAGGTTGAGTAAATGATGGTAGAAACATCTATGAACCATCGTACAGCCTTTAAAAGAATGAATGAGGTCTATCCCAGTGCAATTGCTATGGCTCTACTTCCTTTCACTTGTCTTCTGTTTCCACCAAAACACTGGAAATGCTTTTGTAATAGCAACCATTTATCTAGATGACGCCAAATTCATAGACACTTTTCTGACTCTATTAGAATCATTTAACAAAGTTGCTTATTCCTTCATTCCTGAAGCACCCCCTCTCAGCTTCCACGATTCCACCTTCTTCCGAGTTTCCTCCTCCCTCATAAGCTGCTTTCTCAATTTTTTCTTACAAGTTATATCTCCTTTGTTTGACCACTAAATACTGGCATTCCTCAGGGCTTAGTTCTGTATCCTCTTCCCAGGTGATCTCATTCATTTTTATGGCTTTAAGCAAATCTACATGCCAATGAATTTTAAGTATCTATCTATGGACCAAACCTCTAATTTCCACACGTCTACATTCCACATATCTACATTCAGTTGCCAACTTAAAATCCCCTATGGAGGCCAGGTGCAGTGGCTCACACCTGTAATCCCAGCACTCTGGGAGGCCAAGGCAGGTGGATCACTTGAGGTCAGGAGTTTGAGATCAGACTGGCCAACATGGTGAAACCCCATCTCTATTAAAAATACAGTATTAGCCAGGCGTGGTGGTAGGCACCTGTAATCCCAGCTACTGGGGAGGCTGAGGCAGAAGAATTACTTGAACCTGGGAGGCAGAGGTTGAAGTGAGCCGAGATCGCACCACTGCACTCCAGCCTGGGCGACAGAGTGAGACTCTGTCTTTAAAAAATAAATTAATTAATATAAATCCCCCATGCAACTGAATTTCAGTATATATAAAAAGGGAACTCTTGGGCTGGCCATGGTGGCTCACGCCTGTAATCCTAGCACTTTGGGAGGCTGAAGCAGACAGATCACAAGGTCAGGAGTTCGAGACCAGACTGGTCAATATGGTGAAACCCCGTCTCTACTAAAAATACAAAAATTAGCCAGGTGTGGTGGCATGCACCTGTAGTCCCAGCTACTCAGGAGGCTGAGGCAGAAGAATCACTGGAACCCGGGAGGCAGAGGTTGCAGTGAGCTGAGATCATGCCACCGCATTCCAGCCCGGGCAACAGAGCGAGGCTCCGCCTCAAAAAAAAAAAAAAAAAAAAAAAAAGGAACTCTTAATTCTGCATTTCCACTCAGCTCCAACCTGCACTGAAACTCTGGGTCCCTCTCGTTTTTCCTGCCTCAGTAAATGGTGCCACCATCTATGCTGACACTAAAACCAGACACCAAAGTTCTCCCTCCTCCCTGTCTCTTGACCCCTCAGACATTAGCCAAATCATCTTGATTCTATACATTACACAGATGATCCTTGTTTTACAATGAGTTAAGTTCCAATAAACCCATCATGAGTTGAAAATACTGTAAGCCAAAAATGTGTTTAATACACCTAACTTACCAAACATCATAGCTTAGCCTATCCTACCTTAAATTTGTTCAGAACACTTACATTAGCCTACAGTTGGGCAAAATCATCTAACACAAAGCCTGTCCATAAACAGTGTTGGACAGCTCATGTAATTTATTGAATAAAGTAAACTGCAGAGTATCGGCTGTTACCCTCGTGATCCTGTGCTGGCTGAGCTGCAAGGCTTGCTGCCACTGCCCAGCAGCATGAGAGAGTATTATATCACATATCACTAACCTGGGAAAAGATGAAAATTCAAAAGTCAAAGACAGTTTCCACTAAACACATACTGCTTACACATCATTGTAACACCAAAACTTCCTAAATTGAACCATTGTAAATCAGAGACTATCTGTATTTTACTAGCCAGTCTCTTTTCTCCACCTCCATTGTCACCAGCATAATCCAATCAGCCATTAACTGATCCCTCTGCTTCTGTTCTTGACCCACCTCCATTTATAATCCATTCCCCACAAAACAGTCATTGCGACTTCTTTTAGAATGTAAATCAGACTGTGTCACTCTGCTTAAAACCTTCCAAAGGTTTTCCATTCTTCCTGAATAAAACACAAATTAATACCATGGCATAAACGACCCAACTGGTCTCAAAGTTTCCTATCTCTTCAACACCATCTCATTCATACTGTTTTTCCTTAACTCACCTCACTATGGCCATAAAAACCTTCTGTTTCTGCTGGCTTCTAGAATAACCCAAGCTCTTTCCCATCCCAGAGCTAATGCACTTGATGCTCTCTCTGCATGAAATACTCTTTCCTAGGCTCTTTACACCTGTCTCCTCCACATCCTTCAGATCTCAGTTTAAAATGACACCTCCTCAAAGAGGCCTTTTCTGACCACACTATCCTAAGTAGGGCCTCTCTGTCATTCCTGACCACAGTTTGCTGCTTACTTCCTTCAGAGCCCTTCTAATTCTTTATTTGCTATTCTTTTATTGGGTAGCCATTTTGCTAGAATTAAGATCCATGTGGACTGGGATCTATTCTCAGCATGTAACACAGAGTGTGTCTCACAGAGCACTCTTACTAAATGATTACTCCAGGAAGAAATGAACAGAACGATCAAATTTCTCCTATCTCAGCAATTCTTCAACCCCTCCACTCCCAGCTACCACCTATCCGCCTATTCTGTTTTCTCAAACTTTTTGAAACAATTGCCTATTCATGATTATTTCACTTCACACTCTTCAACCCTCTTCTTCTCCCTCTGCTCTCCCTTCTGACCTAACATGCTTGTTGTTAAAGCAAATGGAAATGTCTTACTGACCTCTTCATGACATTTAATCCTGTTCATCACTCTTTCCTTCTCAAAAAGTTATCTTGCCTTAAATGACAATTCACTCTTTTGATGTTCCTCTTACCTTTACCACTCCTTCTCAGTCTCATAAGCCCCCCTCTTCTCTTTTCCTGAAACGTTAGTGCCTTTAAGGGTTCCATCCTAGACCTTCTCTATATATATACACACAATCATCTCATGTACTTGTAGAGTTTTAGTTACTATCAATATGAAAATGTCTCCCAAATCTTTTTTTTTTTTTCTTTTGAGATGGAGTCTCGCTCTGTTGCCCAGGCTGGAGTGCAGTGGCCTGATCTCGGCTCACTGCAAGCTCCGCCTCCCAGGTTCACGCCATTCTCCTGCCTCAGCCTCCCGAGTACCTGGGACTACAGGCGCCCACCACCATGCCCAGCTAATTTTTTGTATTTTTAGTAGAGATGGGGTTTCACTGTTAGCCAGGATGGTCTCGATCTCCTGACCTCATGATCCACCTATCTCAGCCTCCCAAAGTGCTGGGATTACAGGCATGAGCCACTGCGCCCGGCCATGTCTCCCAAATCTTTAGCCCAGATCCTGCTTCCATGCTTTGGACAATTTGCTCAAATATCTAGTCGACAGCTCTATTTAGATGTCTTTTTGCCACTACCAACTCAATATATTTAAAGCGAATTTACCACTTTCCTTTGTCAAATTTGCCTTTTCTTGTGTTCCCATCTTAGTGAATGGTACCTCCATCCCTCCCATGACCCCAGGCTAAGAACCCAGTCTTTGATACTTCATGTCCCTCAACCCCTCCCCCAAATAGACACATTTATTTTTAACCAAGTTCAGTGTGTTCTACTAATGAAGTATTTTTGAAAGTTGTCCACTTCTCTTCATTTCCCCTGCCACTGGCACTTCTTACCTAGACTTTTGCAAGTCTACAAATTCTCTTCATATTTCTCTCAAAGCCATTTTTCACAGAGCAGGAGTGATTATATGAAAGCACAATAAATCTTATCACATCACCCCACTACTTAAAACCCATCGATGGCTCCAAATGTCTACAGGATAAAATTCAAATTTCTTGGCCTGACAGACAAAGCCCTGAATGATTTGGACTCTGCTTGCTTCTCCAGTCTCCCCTCTCACTACTCCTTGCCTCCTCTTCTATGTTCCACCCACAAAAAACTACCAACTTCCCATGCTCTTTCTTCTTGCAGTCCATACATGTTATTCCCCAAAATTCAAGACAGGCTTTTGCCTTACATTCTATATTCATACGCTTCCCACCCCCTCCATCAACCCTAATCTTCTAAGACTAAGCTAGGCAATCCTCTTCTGTGCTCATAAATTATCCCAGAGCCCTACTTCAGAGAAGTGTAATTTCCTATTAACTTGTCAGTAATCTTACCTACCCACTGTAGAACCAGTGAGTCAGAATCTCCAGGACAGGGACTCTAGCATCTGTACTTTTTAAAGACTTACCTGTACAGCTAATGCACAGCCAGCATAGAGGCATAACTGTTTTACTTCCCTGAAGACAACAAGTGTGATGTTTACATTGTAACCCAATATCCAGCATAGTGCTGACACATGGAGGTTACTCAATAGGAGGAAGGGGGAAATGATTATACATTTAAAATAATCCTCAAGAACAGGTTTGGATGTTCTTCTGCACAAGGGTAAAAGGACATATTACCAGGAGTGCAATTTTTAAGAATGAAATTTCTATTTTGCTTTCAGTGTTAGTTTCTCTTTGCCACTGCTAAACAATGTTCTCTTTGCATCAACTATAAGTAAAGAATAGCAGCTAAGATATGTTAGGCCTAAAAAGCTCAGTACAAATCAGCTATTACATCTATAATTCTGCATACTTTGCCTTCTTGACCTTATAAATACTGGCTGGAAAGGCACAAGTCACAGAAAAACACCAGTTATTTGAGCATCTGTACTTTCCCCAAAACTCAGTAAGAACTCCTGAAATAAAGTAGTGATGTGGGTTAAAATGGTTCTGAGCCTTTGAGAAACAGCAATAACTACACAGTACGTTAGTAGCAAGCACGTATAAAATATAATAAAACGGCATAGAATTAACACTTCTGAAAAGAAAAATCTAATAAAACTGAACTCAGGGAAGAGGCGTTGCACAAACAGGGAAGAAACATCTTTATATTTCCCTCATTGCCCTGAACACAGCAGCCTCAGTATATATTTGTTGAATGAATGCTTGATAAATGATAAATAAACACAGTTCTGAAAGGATTACTCATATTTTCCTATCCTGATCAAAGAGCCAGCTACCCCTGGCTTCATGTTTCATCAAAAAAATACTTATCAAGTGTCTAAACCTACCTGGTAATGTGCTAGTACACAGCACACCAAAAGAACCACAAGAGCTTGGCTTCTGCATTTCCAAGATTACTATACAAATCCTGCTGTTGGCTTTGTCTCCCAGCACTAGCACCACCAAAAACACACAAACTCTACAGTCTAACCACATTCCCTAAATACGCCATGTTCTTTCATGATGCCATCAGTTTTCATACACACTCATGCTTAACAACTGGGATACATTCTGAGAAATGCAATTTCATCATGGCGTGAACATCTAAGAGTATACTTACACAAACCTGGATGCTATAGCCTACTGTATACCTAGGCTAGATGGTATAGCCTATTGCTCCTAGGCCACAAACCAGTACAGCAGGTAACTGTACTGAAGACTATAGGTAACTGTAACACAATGGTATTTGTGTATCTAAACATAGAAAAGGACAGTAGAAATATAATCAGCACTTATCATGAACAGAGCTTGTAGGAATAGAAGCTGTTCTAGGTGAGTCAGCGAATGAACGGTGAGTGAATATAAAGGCCTAGAACATTACTGAACACTACAGCGACTTTATAAATACTGCACACTTAGGCTACACTAAATTTGTTTCTAAAATTTTCTTTCTTCAGTAGTAAATTAAACTTACCTTACTGAAACGTTAATACTTTATAAACTTCTAATTTTTTAACATTCTGAATCTTTAAAAATACTACTTAGCTTAAAACACAAACACATTGTATAGCTGTACAAAAATATTATCTTTCTTTATATCCTTATTCTGCAAGTTTTTTTCTATTTACATTTTTTGACTTTTTAAACTTTTTTGTTAAATACTAAGACACAAACATATATATTAGCCTAGGCCTACACAGGGTCAGGATCATCAACATCTCTGTCTTCCACATCGACATCTTGTCCCACTGGAAGGCCTCCAGGGGCAGAAACGTGCATGGAGCTGTCATCTCCTATGATAACAATGCCTTCCTCTGAAATACCTCCTGAAGGACCTGCTGAAGCCGTTTTCCAGTTAAATTGTTGTGTAAGTAGAAGGTGTATGCTCCAAAATAACTCTAAAAGTATAGTGAATTATACATGCTATACTTTTATATATAGGGTTTTTCACACTAGCATCACCACAAACACATGAGTAATGTGTTACACTACAATGTTATGATGGCTATGACATCACTAGGAGGTAGGGATTTCAAAGCTCCTTTAGAATCTTATGGGATCACTGTTGTATATGTGGCTTGCTGTTGATGTAAAGATTATTACGTGGCACATAATTGTTACTGTTCCCTCTGCCCCAAATAACCTTCCCACCTGAAAAACTCCTACTTATTCTTCAAGACCTAGATAAATGTTACCTTCTTTACAAAACATTGTCTGAATGTCCCAGACATCATCATTTCTTCATCTGTGTCTACTCCCATAGTATTTTGGAAATACTTTTTTTTTTTTTTTTTTTTTGAGACAGGGTCTCACTCTGTCAGGCTGGAGTGCAGTAGCATAATCGTGGCTCACTGCAGCCTTGACCTCCTGGGCTCAAGTGATCCCCTTGCCTCAGCCTCCCGAGTAGCTGGGATGACAGGCGCTTGCCACCATGCTTGGCTAATTATTTTATTTTTTGTAGAGACAAGATCTCTGATGATTAACTTCATATTCATTAGGCACAATTCAAAGAATGAGGAGAAACCATATATTTGGGTCATTTTTCTCACAGATATGGAAAAGTTTCACATGGAAGGGCAAAAGGTAAAGATTTGCTTGCACAGATGACAGGAAGGGCATTTCAAACATAAGGTGCAGTTCTGGGAAGGATTTAACCTTAGATGTGTACGTGTAGAGGAAAGGGAAATGAAATGGTCTAAGACCCTCTTGAAAGCTCAGAGTGGGAATTTTGAGTTTTATCCACAGAGCAATGAAAACCTACCACTATTTTTCCCCCTTTTTTTGAGACTGAGTTTCGCTCTTGTTGCCCAGGCTGGAGTACAATGGCACAATCTTGGCTAACCGCAACCTCTGCCTCCCAGGTTCAAGTGATTCTCCTGCCTCAACCTCCCGAGTAGTTGGGATTATAGGCATGCGCCACCATGCCTGGCTGATTTTGTATTTTTAGTAGAGATGGGGTTTCTCCATGTTGGTCAGGCTGGTCTCAAACTCCCGACCTTAGGTGATCCACCCACCTCGGCCTCCCAAAGTGCTGGGATTGCAGGCGTGAGCCACCATGCCCAGCCACTGCTATGTTTTAAAAAAGGAAAGGGATACTACAGTTTGCATCACTCATTTAATCAGAGAATTCCTGTGGAACATGTGTATACCAAACACCGTATGGTGACTATTAATTAGGTGTCAACATTTAGATGACCCATGTAAAATTCACTCTTGAAGTAAACTGTGAGCTATTTAAGAATAAGGATGTGGGTTCATTCACCACTATATCATCGCCAGTGCCAAGAAAAGGGTGGGAGCTTGCTGACTAAACTGAACTGAATTCTTTCACACCTTTAAGTAACATGCCCTGCAAAATCACTACCAGCTTCCATAACTAGGAGGACTGTATTGCTGGGAGGTAAACCATTTTGCCTATCCTTTCAGACGCACAAAACAAACACACAAATAATTCTTTCAGAGGCAGCCATCACTAGTTCAATAAATTCCACCAACTCTTTTCATTACCTTTAAGAAGTGAGTTTTTAACTCTGAAGGGGGAGATTTTTAACAAAACCATATTATTATAAACCGTTCTTTATATAAATATGTTTAACTATTATACTGATAGAATTTTGTAGTTGAGATCTAAGTATTTCCATATGGATTAATGCTAAAGTTTAACATATTGGTATATGTAATGTAAAAATGGGGTGTTAAGATATGTAATACTAAAGTTAACAAAAGTATAAGAAGCTAGTAAAAAAGCTATGCTAACAAGTACAGTGGTTCTCAAATGGGTTGGACTATACACTCCTAGTATAAATTCCAAGGAGTTCTTAGTGCCCCACCTTTACCCCAATGCCTAACCATAGAATCCATTAGTGTCCAGGCAATCCTAAGGTTTACCTGGCTTACAGAATTTTTCTTATAAGGTTCATTTAACAAAAGCACATTTTAAGAAGTGTTCCTGGATGGGCGCAGTGGCTTATGCCTGTAATCCCAGCACTTTGGGAGGCCGAGGCAGATGGATTAGGAGTTCGAGACCAGCCTGACCAATGTGGTGAAACCCCATCTCTACTAAAAACACAAAAAAATTAGCCGGCTGTGGTGGTACATGCCTATAGTCCCAGCTACTTGGGAGGCTGAAGCAGAAGAATTGCTTGAACCTGGGATGCAGAGGTTTCAATGAGCCAAGAATGTGCCACTGCACTCCAGCTTGGGCAACAGAGTGAGACTCTGTCTCATAAAAAAAAAAGACAAAAAAAAAAAAAGAAAAAAAGAAAAGAAAAAGAAGTGCTCCCGGCTTGGTTAAAAAAAATCCCACAACACTTCCAACAACTCCAAATTAAATGGAAGGAATGTTCCTTGGGCTGACAGTAAAATCAAATTAGGGCTACTACTCATAAAAATGAACCCAAGCAATGATTCTGCTTTGGAGAAAAAGATTAATACAAAGACACACACACACATACACACATCATTTATAGCTATTTTCCCAGTCTATTATTAATTGTAAAACTACCAGCAGAGGTGGGTAGACAAGCAAAAGTACCAATGCCATGACTAGACATATTCAAGTGGTAGCTTTTTGGGGGAATCAGGTGAGAGGAAGGCTGTGTGCACCAGTGCAGTGCTCACTCAGATGATATTTTTATTTTTGTAGCCTTACTAACATATTCCAGGTTCAAAAACGCAGGATAGGAGTCTTGACTGTAGAAACAAATTGCCAGCTGTCACATAAAGGACAACCTCATTTAGTAGAAGGCAAATGCTAGCATAGAACAAAAGTAAATAAAGATGACTATATATGCTCTAGTTTCCAAACGAGAAAGTGACAGTGATGAGAGAAGCAGAAGAGGGAAAGGATTAAACATGAAGAAGAAGAGCTGCTACCAATAGCAGACTATCTGACTATTCAACCCGTCTTACGGTGCAGTAAGAATGCCAATTAAAATGGCTGGTGTAAGGATGCAGATCTAGAGATCTGATGGCTAAAGAAACCATGGGGGTACAACCAACACACTCCTTTTATTGTGTAACTAAACTCAGATGTTGTGTGTAAAAGTGCTTTGTAAACTACAATGCTCTACAGAAAGACTGCTATTATTCCTAATATGTGTCTATTCTTCTTTTAATTGAAAACTTATTTTTTAAAGTCCCAATTCTTTGTGCATTTTTTTCATTTCCAATAAAGAGCTGTAATTGTCAATACCATTGTTATTTTACTTTTATTTTTTCAAGAACCTTCAGACAATATATGCTGCTCAAATTGAGTATCTTATAGGAATAAAGCATGAATGAAATACGTAATTTATATGAGAATGAAACATGAACAAAGTCCACCACTTTCATGTCTTACAAACATGTCCATAAAATGTCACTCATACCTATTAAAATTCTCATATGTCCTGGGAGTTCCCATATCTTCACAGAACCAACTACTCATTAAAGGTTAGGGCAGGAAGGGGAAAAGAAATAGCTGCCCTTTCCTGACAAAGAAGGAGGGCTTGGTGATGTGCTTTCAGTGGGTAGAATAAAATAAAAAGGTTTTAAAAGGGTCAAAGGAAGAGCTTGAAGAGAACCTTAAATGTCTGACTTCACCACCCACCTTAAAAGGACTACTTCATCCAACTAAAAACTAAAATGAACCACCACTAGCTATTAGAGAACCATCTAACAAAGAAAGAATTTTTACAAGTGACCTCTGGTTACCCTTCAACACTGCAGCCCTTCCAAACAGACTGGCACCAGAGCAAATGTAGCCAAGAAGAACCTAACATTTATATTTTATGATTTTATTTCAATTTTTCATATAATTTTTAGTAGACCTACTTATGTGGATATAATTTAATTCTAAAGTATTTGGGAAATACATTTAGTCCAGTTGTGCCTGGAAAAAAACAAAAAAGAAAAGGTAATTTTCCAGTTTTACAGATGCTTCCAGAATTCTGTCTGAAGACGGATTAATCTACAGTTACTCAGCTGCAGAATATTACTTCTATTCCACAGACTTTCTATATGAACTATTAAATCCATTAGATCGATAGCAATTCCTCCCACCTACTCTTAAAGAGCGGATTTAATGAGAACATCGTTTTCTTATTCAAAGCTTTCTTTCTTAAGGGAACACAGTCCTATATGAAAACAGTCAACATTTCCTCTTACATCATGACAATTTCATACAAACAGAGCCTGGGGCAGGGTAATGAGGCAAAATGCTGGGTGGTAAATAAGCAAATTTGCTTAAAAGATATCAGTATGGAATTTGAGCTTAAAACTGGACTTGACTTTAAAAGCCAGGAAACTAACACTATTTTCTTTCTCAAAAACTCCTCAAATCACACAGCAACTAATGGCATCATGACATAGGAACAAGAAGTGTTATTTTTTTACTACTAAGCATAGAACTGTCCAGCATTAAACAATTTATTTCAATATCCTCTCTCCACACTCCTCTCCCAGAACTAAAAGATAATAGTGGGAAGACATTTACTCTTTTATTCTCTCTGGACCTGCATATTAAGAGAGACAACAGAGATATTATGCCTATTATTCTTGGTTTAGACAAAATAAGCAATGGGAGGCCTCGAGATATAGTCACTAGCTACTAAGCTCTCTCTCTTCTTAGCCTTTACACATGAAAAGCACAGAATAAATCATAAAGTACTACTTGACGCACCAAACATTAAAAATGGAGACAGAGGGTGGATCAATGTGCATTGTCTCACAAACGTAATTTCAAAGATAATTGGTAATGTTCTCTTTTTCCAAAGAAGTGAGGGTTAAATATAGTCACTCTGTACAGAGACTGATGATCTTCAGGATGTGTAAATTATACATTGTAGTTACATAACAGACTAAATCACAGTCATCAACAAAAGAAAATTTGGCACAATTCTTGAATTTTTATGATTCTAGCTCATAAGTAGAGCCTCAAAAAGGAGAAAATATCTCACCTTAATCAGCCCTACAAGTAGCCTCATACCTCAGGGCAGGAAACAAGTAACCAAGGTAAATGAAAGAGGAAAGTGATCACCTTCATTGGACTAGAAAATAGGAGGGAGAATACTTTGTATTTTCAAGGTTATGTTAAATGAAATAAATAAGTCAGCCATTCCATGAATTTAAAAAAAAAGGGGGGGTTTCAACTAACCAGATACATGTAGAACCATGTGTTTAAACACCAATAGAGCTAATGTGACTTTATGTCCCTAGGTTAAGGCCAGGCATGAAAATCAGTTGAAAGAACACAGATCCCTTCAGAACACTTTCAAAAATCTGGATGGCACAAACTAGAGACCAGCAAAGAATTTCCGTGCCTCCAATGCAGCTTCTTCGAAGGACTACCTGGTTCCAGACTCTGTCATGCCTGCACTGCCCAGTGTACGTAATTCAGAACGGGTCAAGAGCATTCAGCAGGTGACATGCTAGGAAGATCCAAATGCTCTGCCTCAGTTCCCATGATGACACAGAAGCAGGAAATCTCAGGCTTATTAGATGTGCCCAATTCACATTCATCTCTGACAAGTTCATCTTTTTATTTGCTACCTAAAAACAGCTACTATTACTCTGTAGTATCTATTAAGCAGTCACAGTGATCTGAGTAAAGTATATTAATGGAAAAAATAAAGAGATATTTAATTAAAGAAAATGGAAGACACATATGAGGAATGCAAAGACCAGACCAATCAAGAATAAACATTCTTTCCTTCATTCCATCAGATGGTGCCTCTTCTGCCACCAACTCAACACAGGTTGCTCACTGCACTCTGAATAAAAAGTTAACATTGTTCTCTTTAAAAGCAGTTGGCCTTGTAAGAACTTACAGATATCAAAGCTAATATTCAGAGGCTTTCCAAGGGTCCAGAGCTCCAAAGAGCCCATCAATCCTGATAAACTTGGAGAGACTAGACAATCTAAGGGTACCCAGAGCCACTCCACTCTACCTCCGTCATATTTCAGAATGACTACAAAGGAGTCAATGTTGACCTAGATCCACAACAACCAAGATGATTTGTGAGCTCTGGAACATTGCCAACACTTCCTATAAGAGACTGCCAGATCTGAGAAAGTAAACCAGTTCATAAGGTGATTACCTTAAATTTCAGAGCTTTGGAAAACAAAAGCAGTATCTGGCTTACTTTGAAACTAGTATGTTTCCGAGTAATTGAATACCAAAGTAATGCTACAGCAAAAAAAGTTTGACTTCAACTTTCTTGGGTGTATTGGGACACAAAGCTTGTGTATCTTCCCAACTACCTGCTGCCAACTCCTTCTCTGCCTCCCCCACCCCCTGCCTGGCCACCTTCCCCTCTCCTTCTCTTAGTTGGTGCCTCATCCAAGTCACTTTTGGACTTGAATGGAAAACCACAGTGTAGTGCATGGGATCTACCATCCTGAGTAGCCACAGAGAGCCAGAATGACACAGCCTGGTCATACAGAGGAATTAGCTTCCTATGGAGTAAATTCCTATTAACTAGGAACAGGAGACAGGAAGAAGTTAGGCAAATACATTCTCCCCCTTCTTTCTCTTTTCCAAGGACTACTCTTAGTTCCTCCTTGCAACCCCTTCAGAGAAAAGCTGCATGCTTGCTGAGTCACCGCCATGTCTCTTCTTAGCTTGTTGTAAAGCAAAAGCTAGCTGGCTCTATAACACATCGAATCCATTTCTTTGCACCTTCCCTTCTTCCTTTTGCCCTTACTGCAACCCTCCAAGAAAGCATTAACACCTTAATCCTCACCTCAGGCTCTGTTTTCCAGAGAACCCAAGGCTTAGCTACTAGGCTTAAAGGAATTAATTCCAGATGAAATTAAGAAATCATTAAAACACACATTTTCAAAATACATTGAGTTAAAGAATGACAAATATTAAAAAGCAGAAAAATATTAAACACCTAAAAACCTAAAAGACCAGTAGCAAATGTCACTAACTGAGAAACCATTCAGGCAGCAACAAGAATTACATATAGAATTTCTTTAATGTGCCCCCCCCACCCCTGAACCAACTTCAGAGGACAAGATCAGGCATTCTCATTAAGGAATAATGCTGTGTAACAGATGTTGTTGCCTATAGAATTTTCTTACTAATTGTATCAGTCCTAATTGTATAGTATTCTCTTCTCCCAATGTGAAAAGAAGAGGAATGCCCTTTCCAGGCATAGATCTTGAATAGTGATCACCATGGTTCCATTATCTTCACCAATGACTGATATGGGAGTGATAATTTCAACTAGTTCAAGCCAATTATATATGGAGATCTCTAGGGAGATTCTGGGAAAGGTTTCTTAGCTCTTTCG
This sequence comes from Macaca mulatta, assembly GCF_049350105.2. Taxonomy (NCBI): domain Eukaryota; kingdom Metazoa; phylum Chordata; class Mammalia; order Primates; family Cercopithecidae; genus Macaca; species Macaca mulatta. The sequence goes on along the minus strand of NC_133409.1, from coordinate 143,692,282 downwards.
AGCAATAAAGGGAAGAGATGTTACTGCATTTGGACCTTATGCCTGGACTTGTAACAGTCAGACTGTGATCATGAAAGGATCCAGTTTGAGCACAAAGTTTAGATAACAATGATGGCAGAGTCTAAAGAACAGAAAAGCCTAGATCCTTGACAATATCATTAAGCCACCAAATTAACCAACCCTGAGCTGGCCAATCTCTGTGATTCCATGTAAGATAGGTATAATAGTTCCTTATTATTTAAAGCTCTTTGAGTCACAGTTTCCTCTTACTTGTAGCTATAAGCACCTTTACTAACTGCATAAAGCATCTGGCTGGTTGGAGAGGCATGTGACTAGCTACTATAAGGTGCCATTATACAAGGGATAAGGTTAGATTTGAAAAGAACTGGTCTTCACTCTCAAGAGCTTACAATCTATTTTTTATAAGACATACAAAACAAATTGGGAAAAAAGTGATATACCAATTAAAGAAAAACTAAAGGAGCGCAGGTACACAGAATAAAGAAATCATCAGTGAAGGACTTTAGAGGCAGTTTTCTAAAAGAGATAAAACCAATACATGTGCTTTTTGTGCAGCACTAAATTCAATTAGTGTAATTCAACTTCCAGGAAGCTTTCTGTTGCAGATATCTATAGTTTTATCACTTGAGCACAGCACCCTCTTGCATGTGGGAAATGTGACTTCCTTTACTCTGTTTGAGCTCAGGGATGGGCACCAGACCCAAGGTGAGCTAGCCAGAGCTATTATCTTAGATTTTTTAAAACTTGGGATCATAAGGGCTCATAAGGATTTGGGTTACACAGTTGTATGGACTTGTCCTAAGACTTGTGCATTTCTTTGTAAATTTTGTATCAAAAGAAAAAGGTAAATAAGTATTCAACCCTATAGTACTCATGCTGAAGTATTTAGCAGAAAGTATACTGATAGCTGCAATTTATTTTGAAGTGAATTTTTAAAAGATGCAGTGACAGACGGGTGACTGACTGATAGGTATGTGACACAGCAAGCAGAGTAACATACTTATATTTATACATACTTGTACTGTAAAGTATAGTAAAGTGGCACTTTAAAATCATTTCAACTTTGCTTTTTCATTTGAAAAACTTCATAATAAACTTGTGTGTGGGAGGAACTCAAGCTGCAGTCCCACTCTGCTGGCAATGCTGTGAGCAATAGTTCAGGAGATCTCTCTGGTCACGTTTTCCAGGGTTTCAGTGAACAAGCATGCAGAAAGAATCAGGAATAAGGAGTGAAAGAGTTTTGAGTTGTCTGAGTTGTCTCCAGCTCCAGCTACCCTTGAGGCCTAGCTGCATCCCTGCCATTTCAGCTGTTACATAAGCCAAGAACTTCTGGTTTGCACCCAAGCTAGATCAAGGTGAGTTCCTACTGCTTACAACCAGAGTCTTGACTACCTTACTAGCCTAAGGCAATAACAAGCATTGCAGACAAAGAAAGATGACCACCGTAGCATTACTTATAAGAACAAAATACATAAATTACCTGATCATTCAATAAAAGAAAAATAGTGAAAATTTTGTGGTATTTTTGATGACATTAACATTCTGGATAAAATATTAAATGAAAATCTCACAAAACTACATGTGTAAAACTATATACATACACACACATATGCATACACACATGCATATACATTATGATCCAATTTTATAAAAAGAAAAAAACTGACAGAAAAAAAAATCACATGAAAATACACAAAATTGTCACCCAGGCTCAGTGACTCACGCCTGTAATCCCAACACTTTGGGAGGCGGAGGTGGGTGGATAACCAGACATCAGGAGTTCCAGACCAGCCTGGCCAACATGGCGAAACCCCATCTCTACTAAAAATAAAAAAATAAAAAATAAAAAATTAGCTGGGTGTGGTGACACACATCTGTAGTCCCAGCTACTCAGGAGGCCAAGGCAGGAGAATCACTTGAACCCGGGAGGCAGAGGATGCCATGAGCTGAGATCACACCTAGGTGACAAAGCAAGACTCCATCTCAAAACAAAAAACAAACAAAAAATAGACAAAGTTGTCAACTTTGGTTATCTCTGAGTTCAGCATGATTTTGTTCAAATTTATACTTTACTTGCTAAGTGTTCTTCAATATCCATATATTACTTTTAGAACAACCAAAAAGGAAGTTAGTTTTAAAAAATTAATTTACTGCCATTAAATATTTAAAAGGTCAGGCATGGTGGCTCATGCCTATAATCCCAACACTTTGTAAGGCTGAGGTGGGAGGATCACTCGAGCTCAAGAGTTCGAGACCAGCCTGGGCAACATAGAGAGATCACATCTCTACTAAATATTTAAAAAAAAAAAAAAAAAAAAAAAGCCTGGCCTGGTGGCGCATGCTTGTAGTCCCAGCTCCTTGGGAAGCTGAGATGGTAGAATTGCTTGAGCTCAGTAGAAAGAGGCTACAGTGAGCTATAATTGCGTCACTGCACTCCAGCCTGCGCGCCAGAGTGAGACCTTGTCTCAGACAAAAAAAAAAGAAAAGAAAAAAAGATATGGGTTGCTTCCTAGGCACCATTACCACCATAAATGATCTACATATTCATATGTGTCTTAAATCGCCCATTCATTTCCCAGGGCTGGGGACACAGAAGCCCAACAGTTAAGATCATGACTTACACTCACTGTGTACCCACAAAAATTGAAAATAATTAAAAAAAAAAAAAAGATCATGACCTGTGAAGTCACAACACCTCAGTTCAAATCCCACTCTGCCCTTTACTAAACTTATGGTTTAGGGAAAATCAATTAATCTTTTTCACCTTAATTTCTCCATCTACAAAATGTGGAAATAGTACCTTACTATTACAAGTTTGAGAAATAAATGAGATAATATATATAAACATTTAAAACAGTGCTTGAAGCACAACAGATGTTAACCATCATTGTTACCATTCTAATTAACAGCTCTTCTACTTTAATACAGGTTGAGTATCCTTATATGAAATGCTTGAGACCAGAGGTGATTCACATTTCAGATTTTTTCAGATTTCAGAATATCTGCATTATACTTACTGGTTGAACATCCCAAATTTAAAAATCTGAAATCTCAGGCCGGGCGCGGTGGCTCAAGCCTGTAATCCCAGCACTTTGGGAGGCCGAGACGGGCGGATCACAAGGTCAGGAGATCGAGACCATCCTGGCTAACATGGTGAAACCCCGTCTCTACTAAAAATACAAAAAACTAGCCGGGCGAGGTGGCGGGCGCCTGTAGTCCCAGCTACTCCGGAGGCTGAGGCAGGAGAATGGCGTGAACCCGGGAGGCGGAGCTTGCAGTGAGCTGAGACCGGCCACTGCACTCCAGCCTGGGCGACAGAGCGAGACTCCGTCTCAAAAAAAAAAAAAAAAAATCTGAAATCTCAAATGCTCCACTGAGAATTTTCTTTGAGCATCAAAATGTTTCAGTGTTCAAAAAGTTTCAGATTAGGGAGCATTCAGATTTCAGATTTTCAGATGTGGGAGGCTTACCTGTAACAGAATTTAACTCCTCAGGCATTACGAATTCACTCATTTCTGCCTCCTCACTACTACTACTTTGTTGTTGTTGTTGTTGTTTTAAATGGAGTTTTGCTCTTGCTGCCCAGGCTGGAGTGCAATGGCGCAATCTTGGCTCACTGCAACCTCTGCCTCCTAGGTTTAAGCGATTCTCCTGTCTCAGCCTCCCAAGTAGCTGGGATTACAGGCACCTTGCCACCATGCTTGGCTAATTTTTGTATTTTTAGTAGAGACGGGGTTTCACCACGTTGGCCAGGCTAGTCTCCAACTCTTGACCTCAGGTGATCCACCTGCCTCAGCCTCCCAAAGTGCTAGGGTTAGAGGCGTGAGCCACCGCACCCAGCCCCTCCTCTCTACTTCTAAGTATCAGTTTTTACATCTAGCCTATTCCCTCTTTTCAGTCATGCCTTGTCCTAGGCACAAGATGACATTCCATTGCCCAAGTCTGGGCCTCCTCCTTTTTGAAGCTAAGCTCACAGGCTCCGTCTTATCCTTCCCATCTGCTACAGCTCCTTACCAGTTCATTCTACCTCCCTCTCCCTAATCTTTCAAGTGCTTAGAACAGTGCCTGCTACGGCTTTGTTCTCTACTGGTTTTTCTCTCTCTGGCTGAAAATGTACACGTGCCATTTTTTGAGAAAAAAAAAACCCAACAACAATTTGAACCTACTAGAGCTATCCTATATTTCTTCTTCCTTTCACATTTATACTTCTCAAATTAAAGTCCCACAACCTGGTTCCCTATACTCTACTGAAACTTCACTTAATAAGATTACTAATGGCCTTCTTATTGCCAGATTCAATAACTATTTTAGGCTCATTCTGTTTGTTCTGCAGCCTCTGACACTGCTATGTGCTCTGTTTGCAAATGCTTCTTTGACGTCCGTCTGGGTCTTCTCCCAGTTGTTTGGCTGCTTTGTCACATTCTTTCAAACCAGATGTTCTTCAATGAGTAAGTCCAGCGCTTCCCATTCCCTCTCTTGGAGATCTTGATGCTTCCCATGGCTTCAAATATTAGCTCTAAGGAGGTGACCATATATCTAACTCCAGTCCTGACTTCTCAGTTTCAGTCCTTCTTGAGTTTCAGCCATTCATTTCCAATACCGGTCAGGGATTTCCAATTGGCCTTTCAATCTAACAATGTCTGAGAAGTCTGATATTCCACCCACAGACAGCTCCTTATTCTGATTTTCCCTCTGTAGTGAAGGATACCAACTGTGGGGAGACTGCATACTAGGCAGGAGAAATCTGCTCAAAAAAAGAGAGTCAGGGCCGGGCACAGTGGTTCATGCCTATAATTCCAGCACTTTGGGAAGCCAAGGTGGGTGGATCACCTGAGCTCAGGAGTTCGAGACCAGCCTGGCCAACATGGTGAAACACTGTCTCTACTAAAAATACAAAAATTAGCCAGGCGTGGTGGCACGTGCCTGTAATCCCAGCTACTCGGGAGGCTGAGGAAGGAGAATCGCCTGAACCCGGGAGATGGAGGTTGCTGCGAGTTGAGATTGCACCACTGTACTCCAGTCTAGGTGACGGAGTGGGACTTCATCTCATTAAAACAAAATAAAGGCAGGCAAAATCCTTTGAATTTTCCATGATGACGCCTCTTGCAGACACCTCTTCTTCTCCACTTTTACTGTACCATCCCAGTCTAGTCCTGTGCTATAACATCCTAACTGGTCACCCTGCCACCACTCACCACCCGTCTCCACCAATCTGGCAATCTATCTTATATTAAAATTAAAATACTGCTTGTAGTATACCACTTACAAAGATCAAATCCAAACTCCAGAGAGTTTGGACTTTCAGGAGTTTGAAGTCTCTGAGAGTTGGGCCAAAGCCTACTACCCTTGTGCCTTGCCTTCAAACCCTCATATTTCAGAGAGCTCTGTCCCAACCAAATCAATCCACTCAGTGCCCTCTACACACCTTGTAGTTTCCCTGCCTTGCATGAACAGATCTCTTTCCTCCTCTAAGATTATCCAAATGCCATCTGCCCTTCAAATATCTGCTTAATCCCACCATAAGTTCTTCCAACAACATTTTAGCCTACAATATTTTTTTCATTATCATTAGCAGGCACTTTACAGATAGTAGTTAACTTTATTTAAATCTCACAGTAATGCTCTAAGTTAGGTACTGTTATCTATATTTAACAGATGGGGAAACAGAGGCACAGAAAAGCTAAGCAACTGCTCAGACATATTGCTAATGAATGGCAGATTCACGGTTCACACCCAGGCAGTGTGGTTCCAAAGTCTGTGCTCTTAAACCTCTGTGTTCTGCTGCTTATATGGAATCCTTTGGTATTTTTGACTATGCTGTTCGTTTGTCAATAAGCTGCTTTGAGATATCTCTTCAGTTATTAGGTTACAAGACATACTTATGTCTTTTCTCCCCAACTAGACAAATTTCTTAGACAGCAGAGGGTGAACATTTAATTATTTTGATTTTTCCACAGTTACTAATCACTATCAATAAATATTAATTTATAAATTAAATACAAAATATAAGAAAGTGACAGAAATAAGAGTAACTAGCCAAGATTTTAAAATCTGAGAGGTGACTTCAAACAATTTTTAAGTATATAGAAGGTTTAATTAAAGGAAAGCTGGTTTTTAGCTGACTTTCCATTTCCAAATGATAGAACAATAACAGGAAAAAACTAATGATTATATATTATGAAATGTAAGATATACTGAAAAGTTTTTCTCTTCCTTAGAATTCCTAAGAAGTTAAAAAAAAGTCCAGAAAAAATTGAGTAGTCTTGCCTGAAAGTAGAGAAATGGATTAGTATTAGAACAGCAAGCACGTAGCAAGAATTAAATCAATGTTTATTTAATAAATGAATGAGCTACCTTGACCACAAAATTATCTAAGTTGTCTCTTATAGAACATGATTTTAATGCAGAACTGCAGTCCAGTAAGTCCAACATTATGAGTCTTCTGAAAAATGTACACAATGACTAAATAACATAGGGTTATTTAGTTCTATCCTTTTAGAAACTGGTTTTAGTTTTGCCATAGCTGATATTCATTTTGGCAATATTTAAGTAACAAATTTAGTCACTTCTTGAAGCCATCCTTGCTTGATAAACATGATAAAATTAACCCACAAAGAGTTTTGAACTCTGCCCTCTAGCTAAGTTTTTCAAGACTCACAATGGAGTCAACAGAGATCAGAATAATCCATTCCCTCCTTTTGTCCTTCCTTCCTCCCTTCATCTCTCTGTATCTGGAGTAGGTGGTAGTGTCAAACAAAGGAAAGTCAGCAAAATCTGGCTAGCTGGTTAGTGTCTGGGTGATCAGGCCCTTTGAGATGACTCACCCTTAGTAAAATTCATTTAAGACTGACATAGGCACTAGAATGGTTTATTAATTTAATATTTTGTCATACGGGGGATGTCATGATGGCATGATCAGCATTGATATGGTTTGGCTGTGTCCCCACCCAAACCTCATCTTGAATTGTAAGCCCCACGTGTCGAGGGAGAAAGTTAATTGGATCACAGGGGTAGTTTCCCCCATGCTGTCCTCATGATAGTGAATGAATTCTCACGAGATCTGCTATCTCTCCTGCAACCTTGTAAAGAAGGTGCCTACTTCCCCTTCTGCCATGATTGTAAGTTTCCTGAGGCCTCCTAGCTATGTGGAACTATGAGTCAATTAAACCTCTGTCCTGTATAAATTACCCAGTCTTGGGTAGTATCTTTACAGCATGTGAAAATGGACTAATACAGTTAATTGGTACCCAGGTAGTGGGGTACTGCTATAAAGATACAGAAAATGTGGAAGCCACTTTGGAACTGGGTAACGGGCAGAGACTGGAACAATTTGGAGGGCTCAGAAGAAGACAGGAAGGTGAAGTTTGGAACTTCCAAGAGACTTGTTGAATGGTTTTGACCAAAATGCTGATAGTGATACGGACAATAAAGTACAGGCTGAGGTGGTCTCAGATGGAAATGAGGAACTTACTGGGAAATGGAGTAAAGGTCACTCTTGCTATGCTTTAGCAAAGAGACTGGCAGCACTGTGCCCCTGCTTTAGAAATCTGCTGAACTTTGAAGTTGAGGGAGATGATTTCTTATGGAGGAAGAAATTTCTAAGCAGCAAAGCATTCAAGATAAGGACTGGCTGCTTCTACTCATGTATGCTCATATGTGTGAACAAAAAGATTATCTGAAACTGGAACTAATATTTAAGAGGGAAGAAGAGTATAAAAGTTTGGAAAATTTGCAGCCTGGCCATGTAGTAGAAAAGAAAAACCCATTTTCTGGGGAGATATAAAAGCTGGCTGCAGAAATTTGCATAAGTAAAGAAGAGCAAATGTTAATAGCCAAAACAATGGGGAAAATGCCTCCAAGGCATTTCAGAGACCTTCACAGCAAACCTCCCGTCACAGACCTGGAGACCCAGGAGAGAAGAATGGTTTTGTGAGCCAGGCCCAGGGCCCTGCTGCTCTATGCAGCCTTGGGACACAGTACCCTGTATCGCACCTGCTTCAGCTCCAGCCATAGTTAAAAATGGCCATGGTACAGCTTGGGCTGTTGCCTCAGAGGATGCAAGCTACAAACACCGGTGGCCTCTAAGAGGTATTAAGCCTGTGGGTGTGCAGAAGGCAAGAGTTGACGCTTGGGAGCCTGCACCTAGATTTCAGAGGATGTATGGAAACATCTGGATGTCCAGGTAGAAGTCTGCTGCAGGGGCAGAGCCCTCGTGGAGAACCTGTACTAGGGCAATGTGGAAGGGAAATGGGGGGTTGGACCCCCCCACACGGAGTCCCCACTGGGACACTACCTAGTGGAGCTTTGAGAAGAGTGCCACTGTCCTCCAGACCCCGGCACGGTAGATCCACTGACAGCTTGCACTGTGCACCTGGAAAAGCCACAGGTACTGGACGCCAGCTCACGAAGGAGCTGTCCAAGGCTGTGGGAGCACACCCCTTGCATCAGCATGCCCCAGATGAGAGACATGGAGTTAAATATCATTTCAGAGCTTTAAGATTTAATGACTGCCCTGCTAGATTTTGGACTTGCATGAGGCCTGTGGCCCCTTTGTTTTGGCCAATTTCTCCCATTTGGAATGGGTGTATTTACCCAATGCCTGTATCCCCATTGTATCTAGGAATTAACTAACATGGTTTTGATTTTATAGGCTCATGGACAGAAGGGGTTTGCCTTGTCTCAGATGAGACTTTGGACTATGGACTATGGACTTTTCAGTTAATGCTGAAATGAGTTAAGACTTTGGGGGACTGATGACAAGGCATGACTGGTTTTGAAATGTGAAAAGATGGCTGGGCACAGTGGCTCACACCTGTAATCCTAGCATTTTGGGAGTCCAGGCAGATGGATCATCTGAGGTCAGGAGTTTGAGACCAGCCTAGCCAACATGGTGAAACCCCATCTCTACTAAAAACACAAAAAAACAGCTGGGTGTGGTGGCATGTGCCTGTAATCCCAGCTACCTGGGAGGCTGAGGTGGGAGAATTGCTGGAACCCAGGAGGTATAGGTTGCAGTAAGCCAAGATTGCACCACTGTACTCCAGAGCAAGACTCTGTCTCAAAAAAAAAAAAAAAAAAAAAAAGAGAGAGATATGATTTGGGGGCGCTGGGGCAGAATGATATGACTTGGCTCTGTGTCCTCACCAAAATCTCGTTTCTCATTGTAACCCCCACGTGTCAAGGGAAGAAACTGTAATCCCCACATGTCGAGGGAGAGAGGTGACTGGATCACAGGGGCAGTATCCCCCATGCTGTTCTCATGATAGTGAGTGAGTTCTCACGAGAGCTGATCGTTTTATAAGGCAGTTTTCCCTGCTCTTGCTCACTCTCTCTCCTGCAACCTTGTGAAGAAGGTGCCTGCTTTCCCTTCTGTCATGACTGTATGTTTCCTGAGGCCTCCCCAGTCATGCAGAACTATGAGTCAATTAAATCTCTGTCCTTTATAAATTACCCAGTCTTGGGTAGTACCTTTACAGCAGTGTGAAAAGGGACTAATACAAACACATTCCGCATTGTAGTTAAACCACATCAATATAAGTCAGAATCATAATCAGAAACTAATTTCCTAGGAAAGGAAAGACTGTTTCACCATGATTCCCACTTTTTTTTAATCATGAGAAATCACTCTCATGAAAATCAGAAATAGGGAGGTAGAATAAGATAGCTGAATAGAAGTCTCCGGTGATCATCCCTCCAGCAAGAACACCAAATTTAACAACTATCCACATAAAAAAGCACCTTCATAAGAATGAAAAGTCAGGTAAGTGATCATAATACCTTGTTTTATAATAATATTATATTAAGGAAAGAGGCACTGAAGAGGGTAGGAAAGACAATCTTGAATCACCTACAACATCCCTCCCCCATTCCCCAATAGTGGCCATGTAGCACAAAGAGAGAAACTGTGCACTTGGAGGGAGACAGAATGTAGTGACTGTGGGACTTTGCATTGGAACTCAGTGGAATTCTGTCACAGTGGAAAGCAGCACTGGGCAGAACTCAGTTGGCACCTACCAGAGGGAGCATTTAAACCAGCCCTAGTCAGAGTGAAATTGCCCACCCCAGGGCTCAGAAGATGAGTCCTGGCAAGCCCTGCCACCACATGCTAAAGTGTTCTGGGGCCTTCAATGAACTGGAAAGGCAATCTAGACCACAAGGATTGAAATTTCTATGCAAGTCCTGGGGCTGTGCTGGGCTCGAACCCAGTGGACCTGGAGGGCACGTGACCCAGTGATACACAAGCCAGGGTGGCCATGGGAGAGATTGCAACACCCCTCCCCCAATCCCAAGCAGCATAGCTCACAGCTCTGGGAGAAACTTCTTCCCTCTGTTTGAGGAGAGGAGAGGAGAAGGAAGAGTATTTTGTCTTGTAACATGGATACCAGCTCAGCCACAGTAGAATATAGCACCAGACAGAATCCTGAGGCCCCCATTCCAGGTGCTAGCTCCCAGATGACACTTCTAAACACATCTTGGGCAGAAAGGAACTGCTGCCTTTAAGGCAAGGACCCAGTCCTGGCAGAATTCATTACCTGCTGACTAAAGAGCTCTTGGGCCCTGAATAATCAACAGGAACAGCCAGGTAAGCAGTACTCATTGTGGGCCTTGGGTAAGACTAAGAGCTGTGCTACCTTCAGCTGTGAGACCCACCACATTCCCAGCTGTGGTGGCTACAGGAAGAGATCCTTTCTGCCTAAGATAAAGAGAGAGAAGAGCAAATGGGACATTGTCTTGCAGCTTGGGTGCCAAGTTGGCCACAGTTGGATAGAGCACCAAGTGGGCTCCTGGAGTCCCCAGTTCTAGGCCTTGACTCCTGGGTGGCATTTCTGGACCTGTGCTGGGCCTGAAGGGAGCCCACTGCTCTGAAGGAAGAGACTCAGGACTGGCAGCATTCACCACAAGCTGACTGACAAGCCCTTGGGCCTTGAATGAACATCAGCCATAGCCAGGCAGTGGTCACTGTGGGCAAGACCCATTGCTAAGCTGGCTTCAGGTCTGAATTAACAGCCTGTATCACCCCTCCTCCAGTTCCAGGTATCTCAGCACAGAGAGACTCCATTTGTTTGGGGTAAAGAAAAGAAGAGTCTCTGCCTAGTAATCCAGGAAATTCTCCTGGATATTACCCAAGACCACCAGGGTGGTACCTCTACGAGTCTGCAAGACCCACAGTGTTACTGAGCTTGGGGTGATCCTAAAGCAGATATAGCTGCAGTGACCAAAGACTTAGATCCCTTTGACTGCCTGGGAAGCCTTCCCAAGAAGGACAAACAAGCCCAGACTGCAAAAGACTACAATAAATACCTAATTTCAGTGTCCAGACTTTGATGAATACCCACAAGCATTAAGACTATCCAGGAAAACACTACCTCACAAAACAAACTAAATAAGGCACCACAGATCATTCCTGGAGAGACAGAAATAAGTGACCTTTCAGAAAGAGAATTCAAAATGGCTGTTTTGAGGAAGCTCAACGAAATCCAAGATAAAACAGCAGGAATTCAGAATTCTACCAGATAAATTTAATGAAGAGACTGAAATAAAAAAGAATCAAGCAGAAATTATGGAGTTGAAAAGTACAACTGACATACTGAAGAAAGGATCAGAGTCTCTTAACAGCAGAACTGATCAAGCAGAAGAATTAAGTGAGCTTGAAAACTGGCTATTTGAAAGTATACAATCAAAGGAAACAAACAAGAAAATAATTCAAAAAGAATGAAGCACACCTACAAGATCTAGAAAACAGCCTCAAAAGGGAAAATCTAAGAGTTACAAGCTTTAAGGGGTGGGGGTAGAAAATTTATTCAAAGGGATAATAACTGAACTTTCCAAACCTACAGAAAGATATCAATATTCAAGTACAAGAAGGTTACAGAACACCAAGCAGATTCAACCCAAAGAAGACTACCTGAACACATTTAATAATCAAACTTCCAAAGGTCAAGGATAAAGAAAGAAACAACATACAAAGGAGTTCCAATAGGTCTGGCAGAAGACTTCTCAGAAGAAACCTCACATGCCAGGAGAGAGTGGCATGACATATTTAAAGTACTGAAGGAGAAAAACTTTTATCCTAAAATAGTATACTCAGCAAAAATATTCAAACATGAAGGAGAAATAAAGACATTCCTAGAAAATAAAAGCTGAGGGATTTCATCAACACCAGACATTTCCTGCAGGAAATGCTAAAGAAAGTTCTTCAATCTGAAAGAAAAGGATGTTAATGAGCAATAAGAAATCACCTGAAGGTACAAAACTCACTGATAGAGAGTACACAGAAAAAATGGAATACTGTAACACTGTAATTGTGGTATGTAAACTACTTACATCTTGAGTAGAAAGACTAAAAGATGAACTGATCAAAAATAGAAACTACAACAACTTTTGAAGACAGTATAAGAAGATATAAAAACAGCAAAAAGTTAAAAAAAAGCAGGGAGGTAAAGTTGAAGTGTAGAGTTTTTATTAGTTTTCTCTATGTTTGTATATTAGCTTGTTTATGCAATCACTATTAAGTTGTCATCAGTTTAAAATACTGGGTTATATTATTTTCAAGCTTCATGATAACCTTAAATCAAAAAACCTACAACAGGGAGAGGCAAGGAGAAGGCAGAGCAAGATGGCTGAATAAAAGGCTCCACTGATCACCCCTACTCCTGCTCCTGCAAGGACACCAATTTAACAATTATCTACACAGAAAAAGCACTTTCATAAGAACCAAAACTCAGGTGAGCACTCACAGTACCCGGGTTTAACTTCATATCCCTGAAAGAGGTACTAAAGAGGACAGGACGAAGTCTTGAATTGCCAACACCACCCCCTTCCCATCCTGTGGCAGTGGCCACAAGATGCAGAGAAGGAATCTGTGCACTTAGGAGAGGGAGAGCAGCAGTTGCAAGGCACTGCATTGAACTCATTGGTGCCCTGTCATAGCAGAAAGCAAAACTAGGCTGAACTCAGCTGATGCCCACAACAGCAGGAGCATTTAGACCAGCCCTAGCCAGAGGGGAATTGCCAATCCCAGCAGTCAGAACTTGAGTTTCAGCAAGTCTCCCCAATGTGGGCTAAAGTTCTGTGGGATCCTAAATAAACATGAAAGGCAGTCTAGGCCACAAGAGACTATACTCGTAGGTGAGTTCTAGGGCTGAACTGGGCTCAGAGCTGAGAGACTGAGGGGACAAGTGACCTACTGAGACACCAGCTAAGGGGGGTGTTTTCGCCATCTCTTCCCCAACCACAGGCTGCTCAGCTCCCTGCAAAGAGACCCCTTTCTTCCACTTGAAGTGAGGAAAGGGCACCATAAAGAGGACTTTGTCTTACATCTTGGATACCAGCTTAGCCACAGTAGGATAGGGTACCAGTCAGAGTCCTCAGGCCCCTTTTCCAGGCCCTAGCTCTCAGATGACACGTCTAGATGTACCCTGGCCAAAAAGGTAACCTGCTGCCTTGAAGGGAAGAACCCAGTCCTCGAAGGATCCATCATCTGCTGACTAAAGAGCCCTTGAACCCTGAATAATCAACAGCAATACCCAGGAGGTATGCCATGGGCCTTGGGTGAGACTCAGCATATCCCCAGCTGTGGTGGCTACAGGGAGAGACTCCTTCTGCTTGAGAAAAGTGAAAGGAAAAGTAAGGGGGACTTTGTCTTGCACTTATGTACCACCTTGGCCACAGGCGAGTAGAGCACCAAGTGGGCACCTTCACTAAAAGGAAGACAGGAATGAAGAGAACACAGAACAACCAGAAAACAAATAACAAAATGGCAGGAGTAAGTAATTACTTACCAATGATAATACTGAATGTAAATGGACTAAACTCTCTAATCAAAAGACAAAGAATGGTTGAATGGATTAAATAATAATAATAATAATAATAATAAAACCAAGACCCAACGATCTGTTACCTACAAGAGACATACTTCACCTATAAAGATACACATAGACTAAAAATAAAAAGATGGAAAAAGACATTCCATGCTAATGGAAACCAAAAAGAACAGGAGTAGCTATACTTATATCAGACAAAATAGATTTCAAGACAAAAACTATAAGAAGACACAAAGAGGTCACTATATATGATAAAGGGGTCAATTTAGTAAGAGGGTATAACAATTATATATGCACCCAACACTGGAGCACCCAGATATATAAAGCAAATATTAAAGCTAAAGAGAGAGATGCTAATAGAATAATAGCTGGAGACTTCAACACCCCACATCCAACACTGAACAGATCTTCCAAACAGAAAATCAACAAAGAAATGTCAGGCTCAATCTGCACTTATAGACCAAATGACCTAATACTTACAGAAAATTCCATCCAGTGGCTGCAGAATACACATTCTTTTCCTCAGTATGTGGAAGCTTATCAAGGATAGACCATATGTTAGGTCACAAATGAGTCTTAAAACATTCAAAAAATAAAAATAATATCAAGCATCTTTTCTGATCACAATGGAATAAAACAAATCAGTAACAAAAGGAATTCTGAAAACTATACAAAAACATGAAAATTAAACAATATGCTCTGAATGACCAGTGAGTCAATGAAGAAATTAAAAAGGAAATTGAAAAATTTCTTCGGACAAATGATAATAAAAACACAACATACCAAAACCTATGGGATCCAATGAAAGCAGCAGTAGGAGGAAAGTTTATAGCTATAAGTGCCTACATCAAAAAAGAAAAACTTCAAATAAACAACCTAATGATGCATCTTAAAGAATTTAAAAAGTAAGAGCAAATCAAACCAAAAATGAGTAAAAGAAAATAAATAATAAAGATCAGAGCAGAAATAAATGAAATTGAAACAAACCAATTGGAAAGACTGATGAAACAAAGAGTTGGTTTTTCAAAAAGATAAAATTGACAGACCTTTAACCTAACTAAGAAAGAAAGAGAGAAGATTAAAAAAAAAAATCAGAGATGAAAAATGAGACTTTACAACTAATACTGCAGAAATTCAAAGGATCATTAGAGGCTGCTATGAGGATCTATATGCCAATAAATTGGAAAACCTAGAAGAAATGCATCATTCCCTAGACACATAAAACCTACCAAGACTGAACCATGAAGAAATCCAAAACTTAAACAGACCAGTAATAAGTAATGCAATCTAAGCCATTAAAAATTCTCCCAGCAAAGAAAAGCCTGGGACCCGATGGCTTCGCTGCTGAATTCTACCAAACATTTAAATAAAAACTGATACCAATTCTACTCAAACTATTCCCAAAAAAAAGAAGAGGGAATACATCCAAACTCATTCTACAAGGCCAGTATTACCCTGATACCAAAACCAGACAAAGACACATCAAAAAAAGAAAACTACAGGTCAATACCCCTGATGAACACTGATGCAAAAATATACAACAAAATACTAGCAAAAGGAATTGAACAACACATTAAAAAGTTCACTCATCATGACTGGAATTTATTCCAGGGATGCAAGGATAGTTCAGCATATGCAAATAAATCAATGTGATATATCACATCAACAGAATGAGGACAAAAACTATATGATCACTTCAATTGATGCTGAAAAAGCATTTGATAAAATTCAACTCCCTTCATGAGAAAAACCCTCGAGAAACTGGGTACAGAAGGAACATACGTCAATATAATAAAAGACATATAAGGCAGACCTACAGCTAGTATTGTACTGAATGGATAGAAACTGAAACCATTTCTTCTAAGATCTGGAATGTGACAAGGATGCCCACTTTCACCACTGTTATTCAATGTAATAGTGGAAGCCCAGGCCAGAGCAATCAGACAACAGAAAGAAATAAAGAGCATCCGATTTGGAAATGAAGAAGTCAAATTATCCTCGTTTGAAGAGGGTATGATCTTATATTTGGAAAAATCTAAAGACTCCATCAAAAAACTATTAGAACTGATCAATTCAGTAAACTTGAAAGATAGAAAATCAACATACAAAAATCGGTTGTATTTCTATACATCAATGGCAAACAATCTGAAAAAGAAATCAAGAAAGCAATCCTATTTACAACAAGTACACATAAAATTAAATACCTAAGAATTAAGTTAACCAAGGAAGTGAAAGATCTCTACAATGAAAACTATAAAACATTGATCCAAGAAATTGAAGAGGACACAAAAAAATGGAAAGACATTTCATGTTCATGGACTAGAAGAATCAATATAGTTAAAATGTCCATATTACCCAAAGCAATCTACAGATGCAGTGCAATCACTATCAAAATACCAATGACATTTTTGACAGAAAATAGAAATAACAATCCTAAAGTTTATATGGAACCATAAAAGACCCAGAGGAGCCAAAACTATCCTAAGCAAAGAGGACAAAACTGAAGGGAATCACATTACCTGACTTCAAATTAAATGACAAAGCTAAAGTAACCAAAACAGCATGTTACTGGCATTAAAAAACAGATACATAGACCAGTGGAACAGAATTAAGAATCCAGAACAAATCCACACACCTACAGTGAACTAATTTTCAACAAAGGTGCCAAAAACATACACTGGAAAAAGGACAATATCTTCAATAAATGGTGCTGGGAAAACTGGATATCCATTTGCAGAAAAATGAAACTCTGTCCACATCAAAAACCAAATCAAAATGGATTAAAGACTTAAATCTACTATCTCAAACTATGAAACTACTAAAACAAAACACCGAGGAAACTCTCCAGGACATGGGAAGGGGCAAAGATTTCTTTAGTAATACTCCAAAAGCACAGGCAAGCAAAGCAAAAATGGATAAATGGGATCACATCAAGTTAAAAAGTTTCTGCACAGCAAAAGAAACAATCAACGAAGTGAAGAAACAACTCGTATAATAGGTGAAAAATCTGCAAACTATCCATCTGACAAGCAATTAATAACTAGAATAAATAAGGAGCTCAAACAACTCTATAAGAAAAAAATCTAATAATCCACTGAATAGACATGTCTCAAAAGAAGACATACAAATGGCAAACAGGAATATGGAAAGGTGCTCAACATCACTGATCATCAGAGAAATGCCAATCAAAACTTAAATGAGGTATCATCTCATCCCAGTTAAAATGGCTTTTATCCAAAAGACAGGCAATAATAAATGCTGTCAAGGATGTGGAGAAAAGGGAACCCTCGTACACTGTTGGTGGAAATATACATTAGTACAAATCATGATGGAGAACAGTTGGGAGGTTCCTCAGAAAACTAAACATAAAACTAGCATATGATTCAGCAATCCCACTGCTAGGTATATACCCAAAAGAAAGGAAATCAGTATATCGGAGCGCTATCTGCACTCCCATATTTACTATAGCACTATTCACAATAGCTGAGATTTGGAAGCAACCTAAGAGTCCATCAACCAACGAATGGATAAAGAAAATGAGGTACACAGTGGAGTAATATTCAGCCATAGAAAGAATAAGATCCTATCATTTGCGCAACATGGATGAGGTTATTATGTTAAGTGAAATAAGCCAGATACAGAAAGACAAACTTCACACGTGCTCACTTATTTGTGAGGCTAAAAAAATGAAAACAATTGAACTCATGGAGATAGAAAGTAGAATAATGGTTACCAGAGGCTGAGAAGAGTGCTGGGGGTGGAGGAAAGTGGGGATGCTTAATGGATACAAAAATCTAGTTAGATAGAATGAATAAGATCTAGTGTTTGACAGCACAATAGGGTGACTACAGTCAACAATAATGTATTACACATTTTAAAATAGCTAAAAGAGTATCACTGAATTGTTTGTAACACAGAGAAAAGAACAAATGCTTGAGATGATTAATATCCCATTTACCCTGATGTGATTATTACACACTGTACACCTGTATCAAATATCTTATGTAACTCAGAAATATAAACATCTACTATGCACCCACAAAATTAAAGATGATTTTTTTTAAAATCGGAAATACTTGTAGACTGTAGAATTGTTGCACTGTTCTGTGTATAGAGAATTATATAGGAATTATAGGGGTACTTGATAAGTCTCTACTCCAAAAAACAGAGTTAAATGTTCCAAATGAACAAAGGCATCAGACTACAATAGCCACACTCTTAACCTTGGAAACAACCACACCCCTATAAAGTGCTTTGATATACTCTTCCAGAATTTATCTCAGTTTGAATTTCCTTTTATTATCTTCCACAAATGGCCAGCAGGACTTCTGATGGACGTATTTTTGTGGATATGTAAATATACACAAATTATCAAAGACTCCTGCAGGGCAGGAAATAATTCTATCAATTTCTGCAGATTTTCCAGATCTAACGTATCTGGTTAATCTTCCACTTTAACACAAGGGCAAGCGTATCTCTTTAATTTTTATTTATTTTTGAGAGGTGAGAATGGGGAGTTAGAGAAAGTGCTTCATTTTGGCTCCAAGGTATTGACAATATGACATGGAATTTTATGCTATGCACAAAGAAAACATTAGATAAAAGACTGAGTGGAAGACCTTTAAAACTTGTCCTCCCTTCTACAGCAAATTTTAGCTGGCACATGGCTACTGAACTTAAGACTACACTTTCCATTTTCCTTTGCCAGTAGGTGTAGCCAATAGCTAAGTTCTCACCAAAGGAAGTGAGTGGTAGTGATGTATAACACTTTCAAGCCTTGGCCTTAATACATTGGGCATACTCTCCTCTGCTATCACAGAGTCCACCAAAGGAACCATGGAAGTCACCCATGCAGGACGGCAGAGCCACCTTGCCAGCCTGAGTACCGTGAGGTCATAAGAAAGAGCCTGCCTGTCAGCCCTGGACTGTTAAGTGAGAGAAAAATAACCTTCTACTTTTATCAATGTCATTGGGTCTCTTTGATGCAATTGTTTAATCTGTACCCTTACTAACAGTTATTGATAAAATTAAACATCAGACCCACATGTTAGAATCCAAAACCACTCTTTGCAAATTTGTAGTACTGAAGTACTAATTTGTCAGAAAGAATATCTCAGTATAAATCTATTCCTACACACTTGATGCCTAGGAATTCATTAGTTTTTTTAAGATAAAAAAGTAATGGTTAAGTCCATAGTGTTAAACCCAAGAGACAGAATTGCAAATTACTTTGGGGAAATTAAGGGGTTTCTGAGAAACACATGCATTGTCAACACTAATAATAAAAGGCAAATGGAGTGGGAGGAGTGGGAGAAATGATAAAGTATGCATTGTGATTTTAATTCTGCAATCCAAGTACATCCTGGGAGTGACAGACGTTATCTACATAATACTTTAACATTCTTATATATAAGCAGGAGCAATTTCTTCTAACGTTTCCTATATATAAGCAGAAGTAATTTCAATACCCCCAAATTATTATCTAGATTAATTTTTCATCAAAATTTACCTTAGCAAACAGTCCTTTGTCTATCTTTTATCCCCTCCAAAAGAGACACCCAGCCTGGGCGCAGTGGTGCAATCATAGCTCACCGTAACCTCAAATACTTGGGCTCAAGCCATCCTCCCACCTTAGTCTCCAGAGTAGCTGGGCCTACAGGCATGTGCCACCATATCTAACCAGTTGTTTCTTTTTTTTCTTTTCTTTCTTTTTTTTTTTTTTTTTGAGACAGAGTCTCGCTCTGTAGCCAAGACTAGAGTTCAGTGGTGCAATCTCAGCTCACTGCAACCTCTGCCTCCCAGGCTCATGTGATCCCTACACCCCAGCCTCTTGACTAGCTGGGACTACAGGCACACACCACCACATCCAGCTAATTTTGGCACATGGGGTGGGAGGGGTTGTTGTTGTTTTTGAGACAGGGTCTTGCCCATGTTGTCCAGGATGGTCTCAAACTCCTGAGCTCAAGTGATTTACCGACCTCAGCCTCCCAAAGTGCTGGGATAACAGCAAACCTAACTAATTTTTAAGTTTTTTTGTAGAGATAGAATCTCGCTATGTTGCCTGGGCTGGTCTCAAACTCCTGGCCTCAAGCAATCCTCCTGTCTTGGCCTCCCAAAGCACTGGGATTACAGGCATGAGCCACTGCACCCAGACCTGTTTACCAAATTTTTAATAACATTTCCCATATTCAATGTCAACAATGAATGTGACATTAATTAATGACTGTATCTTAGTTCAACCCAATAATACCAACTTCAGCCTTATTAAGTATATTTATTCCTCTAACGAAATGAACCTGGGGTTAACACTAATTTCAAATATGGGTAGGTGTTCAGTAAAGAATCTGAGACTCTGGTGTGTAAATTCAAATAGGATAGACGGCTGATGTTATAAGTATTTATAACCAAAAGACCACTGTTGTGCTCAAGAATTATATTGTGCCACAGACAACTTTTGATATTAACCAAAGGTAGAAGCACAGATGATCAAAAATAACTTGCAAACCACTACTAGTTGGCTTTGAACAGTTTATTAATTTTTAAAAGCGATTTATTTCATCACATTTTCTCAGAATAATATGAAAAATAAACTAAGTTCCTTGGGTACAAGCCAAATGATGAAAGGAAAACTAGTAGTTAAACCAATTCAATATGGGTATAAAAGCCCACCACAAATAAAATAGAAAGTAAACCAACTGTGAGAGATAAATGAGATTTGACTACAGGTGTTAAAAATAAGATATTTTAAAACATGATTCTGTGTTAGGCTTGATACGGAATTACGCTCATAGACGTGCAACTAAAGAAAAATTGTGCTCTATTAGAGTTCACAGGCTAAGAGAAACAAATATTTCTAGAAACTTTTAGGTGGCTGGATTGCCGATCTTAAAGGCTTCTCACAGGGCATGGATGCTGATGTTCTTAGCGCTTTTTCCTTAAAAATCAAGGTTCTTTATCAATACCTAAAATGAATGGGACATGTGACTCATAAGCACTTCTATATGTATTCCAAATTTTAAAATGGGGCTGAGATAGTTTAGGACTCAAAAGTATACTACGGGCACAGGCACCAAAATGGGGGCACACAGGAAAGTACGACTTTTCTTCTTCTACCTTGCTACTGTGCCAAAACATCAAACAACTTTTTGGCCTGGGTCAAGTTCCATCTTTTGATTTTGTTCAGTGCCTAAGAAGTCACTGGCATGTAATAAGTGCTAAGTAATAATACACATGGTGGAGGTATAATAAATTAATATGAAATGTTCCATAGGAGGTCTGATTTTATGGATTAGGCTAGTAATCCATGAGCCATATTTTTGATAAATTGGTTTATGTTACAATAAACTTTATTGTATTACAACAGATTCCGCTGGCTTGCAGCATATTACACACTTGCAAATCCCAAAACTATAAAGCATTTATTTTTTATTTAAGATTGGTAAAATCATGTCCATCTTAAGATGCCTCTGGGCACTTATGTGGTATAAAAGCAGACACAAAATTCTAAGAAAAAGAAAGCCTGGCTCTGTTCAGATTTACTTTTTGTTCTTTTTTAAGTACTAAACAAAGGCAGTATGTCTTATACCTGAAGGTCAACCCAAAGTGCAAACTTTATAAAGATTTATAGAATAAAAAGTCTATCTCAAGAAAACACTGGTATCCCTGGACAGCAAAGACTTGTGCTGACTAGCAGGAGAGCTTCAGCGGTGCCTCACTGGAAGCGAATATTAAGATACCTAAGGGTTTAAGTATAAATTTTTTAAAAACATAAAATCACTACTCTGAATTAACTCCAAAGCAAAGCAGAGATGTGATGTATCTCATGCTGCGTTCTATGATGTTACATGCTAGAGTGGCAATACTTGATACACAGCATTGCCTTCCCATGGTCTGTACTAAACAGAGCCCTTCTCTTCCACATACATTCACAGCTTGATGAGAAGGACATCAAGTCAAGAAAACACAGTAGCTGTCTTAATGCTGGATGCAAGTGCAATGATGAATAGCAACTTAAAGACAATGTTTCTGGTCAATTCAGATGAAAGACTCCTGAAGTGAAGTGCATATTATTCATATTTATTCTAATTTTTGTTAGAAAAGCCTGGACAGGTGGCCTTCACTACTCTTTCCCTAGTTGATTTCATCTACCCAACAGCTACAAACTATGTATCAGTAACTCTCAATTTGTTATCTCTTATATACACACAAGACCTGTTTTCTAAAAACAAGTCTTGTGTATCCAAATCTCTCTGGAAACTTCCATTTGATGACTCACATGCATCTCAAACTTGGTAAGTCTCAACTAAATGTTTGGTCTTCCCACACCCACGTATGTCTTTCTTACTGGTTTCTGTATCTCATTAAATTGTACCCCCATTCACCCAGCTGTTCAAGCCAAAAACCCAGTGTCAAGGATGTCTCCCTCTCTCATTCTCTTCTCTACCCATTCTCTTCCACATCCACTCTATCCGTTATATTTGTCATTACCACCCTCAAAATATACCTCAATCTCATTTTTCCCCCTGCATTTCCACTGCCATCACACTAATCCAGAAATTGCAAAGTGCCATCTATGAGATCCTATCTGACCGTCAAGGCTATTCCATCTGGCCCATAATATTTTTATAAACTACTTAAATTAATTGATAATATTTATAAATCGAAGAGTTTAACAAAACACTCTAGATTCTTTACTTCTCTTGGAAAATTAAAAAAGCTGGCAGCACTGGGCATATGATTCCACTTGGCCTAACCTGGGTGGGACTCAGGAGAGGCTACACCTCTTAACACAGGGTCTATGCCCTCCATTGCCTCCTAACACTTAGGCCCAAAGAAAGTTGCTATTATCAATGCAATATTATTTTGCTTCTAAGGATCTGTTTTATACTTTTATACTACCCGGCTACTGAAAGCAAAAGAGTTCGTGAACTACATTCTATTTTATTTCTTTAACTCCATTAAAATGTGAACCAGATCATATCACTTCCCTGATTAAACCTTCTAATGACTTCATATTGTCTTAAAATAAAAATCTAAACTCTTACCTAAAAGGCCCTGCATAATCTGACCTGTCCAGTCTCATCTCCTGCCCCTCCCCTGACTCACTATGCTCTATCCAAACAAGCCTTCTTTCTTGTCCTTGTCACCAATCTAGAAAGGCTCTTCTCACAGATATCCACATGGGTGACTTTTCCCTGTTATTCAGGTGTTAGCTCAAACATGACTTTCTAAAAAGGTCTCCTCTGGCAACAGAGGCATTACCCTACTTCCCCACCCAAGCCTATAACCCACCCTCACCATGTTCACTTTCCATCACCTTGTCTGATTTTCTTCATAGCAATCATTGCTCTTTAACATTACCTTGTTTACTGTTTTATTTATCTATTGTATATATCACCCCTCTAGAATGTAAATGATGCAGGGACCATGAATGTGTTACTTGCCATTATAATTGCAGTGATTGGCACTTAGTAATAAATGTTTGTCAAATAAACAATGCACTACAATAAGAGCTCTTACAATTTTCAATGCACTCAGTCAATACCCATTTACAATTCATTTCTCATTTTTTCTAATCTGGAGGCTAGCCTTTTTTGCAGGTTGGGATGCCATGACAGAGTTCATTTACTCATTCAAAAAATACACATTGCACCTGTTCATGGTACTGAGCTCAAACAACCAAAAACCCTTCCCTGAAGGAATTTATAATCTAATAGGGAGGGACAGATGATAAACAAAAGTTAGTAAATTATATAGTAAGTCGGTTCTCCATATCCATGCATTCTACATCCATAGATTCAACCAACCAACTGTAGATCAAAAACATTTTTTAAAAATAATAAAAATTGTAAAACTTAAAAACCATTACAGTATAACAACTATTTACATAGTATTCATATCATATTAGGTATTGTAAGTAATCCAGAGATGACTTTAAGTATGCAGGAGGATATGTATAGGTTATGTGCAAATACTATACCATTTTATATAAGAAACTTGAGTATCTGGGGATTTTAGTATCCATGGGAGTCCCCATGGATACTGAGAGATAACTATATATTATAAGCTGATAAAAACTGAATAAAAACATAAGGGGAAAGAGGGAGTGCTGTGAATGTGTGTGAGTGTGTGTATGTGTGTACATGTATGTATATGGAGAGGGTGCTACAATTTTAAATAGAGTGGTCAGGAAACAGCCCACTGAAAGGGTGTCATCTGAGGAAACCTGGAAGGAGGTGAGAAAGGAAGCATTCCAGGTAGAGGGAACAGCAAGAGTACAGGATCTGTAGCAAGAGCTCATCTGGTGTGGAACAGTAAGGAGGCCAATGCAGTTGAAGAGTGATGAGGGTGTGGGCCAGGCTTGGTGGCTCACGCCTGTAATCTCAGCACTTTGGGAGGCTGAGGCGGGTGGATCTGATGTCAGGAGTTCGAGACCAGGTTGGCCAACATGGTGAAACCCCGTCTCTACTAACAATACAAAAATTAGCCGGGCGTCGTGGCAAGCACCTGTAAACCCAGCTACTTGGGAGGCTAAGGCAGGAGAATTGCTTGAACCCAGGAGGCGGAGGTTGCAGTGAGCCAAGACCATGCCATTGCACTTCAGTCTGGGCAACAAGAACAAAAATCTGTCTCAAAAAAAAAAAAAGAGTGATAAGGGGAGATGGTTATAGGAGATGAAGTCTGAGATAACAGGAAGTCAGATCATGTAGGGCACTGCAGAACATTCAGGAAGTTTGGCTTTTACCCTGAGATGAGAAATGACCGGACAGTTTTTGTTTGTTTGTTTGTTTTTTTAGACAGAGTCTTGCACTGTCTCCCAGGCTGGAGTGCAGTGGCGTAATCTCGGCTCACTGCAACCTCCGCCTCTCGGGTTCAAGCAATTCTCCTGCCTCAGCCTCCCAAGTAGCTAGGATTACAGGCATGTGCCACCACACCCAAGTAAATTTTGTATTTTTAGTAGAGACAGGTTTCACCATGTTGGCCAGGCTGGTCTTGACCTCTTGACCTCTTGACCTCTGGTGATCCACCAGCCTCGGCCTCCCAGAGTGCTGGGATTACAGGCATGAGCCACCATGCCCGGCCATAATTGGACAGTTTTAAGAAGGTTTTGACTTATGTTTAGAAAGGAACAATCTCTTGGTTTAGATAGTGGTGATGGTTGCACAACTTTGGGAATATACTAAGAAACACTGAATTGCACACTTTAAAAGAATGAATTTTATATGTGACCTACGCCTTAATATTAAAAACACACACACACACACACACACAAAATGCTCCAGGGGTTGAGAACAGACTATAGGAATGTGAGAATGGAAGCAGGTAGACCAGGTATCAAGCCACTGCAATAATGTAACAGAGAAGGTGATGGCTTGGATCAGGTAGTAGCAGTGGATATGGTAAAAAGTGGTTCCAATTCTCTATATATTCTGAAGGCAGGGCCCCTAGGATTTGCTGATGGATTAGATGTGGTACATGAGAAAAAGGGATGTAGGATGACACAAAGGTTCTATCCGATGAGTTTTCTCTTTCCTGATATAGGCCTTGCCCCTTCCTGTTAGACTTTCTTGTTCTTCCTGCCTGGAATATTGACAAGGGGCTGGAGATGGATCTACAAAGACAAGAATGAGGACAAATGCCAACATACCAAGAATATCAGAGTGGAAAGACAGAAATAGCCTGGCTTCTGAAGGTACTGCTGAATTCCTATACCAACCTATCATCTAATAAGAATAAACACCCCAATTATTTAAGCCAAAATTTCCTGTGATTTGTACTAAAATGTATCCCTAATTGATACACATGGTGATTTTTTAATGCAAACATACTTCGTTCTATTTCTCTTTGATTTATTATACTGCAGATACTGTGTTTTTCAAAACTTGAAGGTTTCCAGCAACTCTATTTTGGGCAAGCATATTAGCACTATATTTCCAACAGCATATGCTTGCTTCATAAATCTGTCACGTTTTGGTAATTCTTGCAATATTTCAAATCTTTTCATTATTATTATATCTGTTATGATAATCTTGTTTGTTTTTTTTGTTTTGTTTTTTTGGAGACAGAGTCTCACTCTGTTGCCCAGGCTGAAGTAGTGACGAAGTGGCATGATCTCGGCTCACCGCAACCTCCACCTCCCGGGTTCAAGTGATTCTCCTGCCTCAGCCTCCCAAAAAGCTGGGATTACAGGTGCCTGCCACCACGCCCAGCTAATATTGTATTTTTAGTAGAGGTGGGGTTTCATCATGTTGGTCAGGCTGGTCTCGAACTCCCGACCTCAGGTGATCCACCCACCTCAGCCTCCCAAAGTGTTGGGATCACAGGCGTGAGCCTATGGTGATCTGTTATCAGTGATCTTTGATGTTACCATTGTAATTGTATTTGGGGCATCACGAGCCTCATCCATACAAAATGGTGAACTCAATGGATAAATGTTGCTCCATTTATCTGATTGCTCCATCAACTGGCTCTTCCCCCATGTCCCTCTCTCTCATTGGGCCTCCCTATTCCCTGAAACATGACAATATTGAAAGTAGGCCAATTGTGACAATGTCCTCTAAGTGTTCAAGTGAAAGGAAGAGTGACACATCTCTCACTGAGCAATATGGCAAAACCTTGTCTCTACAAAAAATACTAATAATTAGCTGGGCATGGTGGAGCATGCCAGTAGTCCCAGCTACTCAGGAGGCTGAGACGGGAGGATTGCTTAAGCCTGGAAAGTCGAGGCTGCAATGAGCTGTGATCATGATGCTGCACTCCAACCTGGGTGACAGAACAAGACTCTGTCTCAAAAAAATAAAATAAGATAAAATAAATATTAACCTGCTAAAACAAATCCTTTAATAGCTTCTCCTTGTTCTCATAATAAAGTTCAAAATCCACAACACTCTCACCTTCTCTATCCTTGTTTACTTGCTCCAACCACATTGTCCAACTTTTTGCTTTTCTCAGTTCTTTCAGCCCATCAAGTTCCTTCTCATCTCAAGGTCTCTGTACATGCTATTCCTTCATCCTGCACCACCTCTCCCTCTCCTTCACCTGGTTACCGCCTAGAAGTCTCAGCTTAAACATCATTTCCTCAGGGAGGAACTCTCAAAGAATCCTAAACTTCACAACACATATCATATGATAAGTGAAATGGTAGAATTAGCTATATGATAGCTTATTTATTATCCATCTTCACTTCTAAAATATAAGCTCCTTAGTGGCAGGGACTTTTTCTGTCTTATTAATATTATCTGGCACATTGTAGGCTTTCAGTAATTATGTGTTAAATGAATATATGAATGAAGTTTATTTTCCATTGTGAAAATTTTGCTAAGTTCTAAGGAGTTGAAAAACATTCCTACTTACACAGCAATATTTCAAATTTTCAAATTTTGCAGTATAAATTACATAAAACATTACTATACCCTTATTTTTTATACTCATTTAGTTACCTCTGACTCAAAATTATGTTTCTCTGCAACAAATCTGTAAGTACACTGTTCTCTAGAAACACATCAAAAACATTTATATATTATATTTTCAGTAAGAAGTGATAGGATTATTTCAATTTCACTCATTTTCACTCCACCAAAATGGTATAGATTTTTCAGGCTGAAACAATTCATTTCCCTTTCATTTACACACTTATCTGTGAAGGCAGCATGAAGTATGCCATAGGAATCATCTCTCTTCGAAGTCTATTATGTATGCTTTGTAATTTACTGAAAATTGAAATCATCAGTAATCATTTCTTCCTGTTCTCTTGTCGGGCTTTTTTTGTAGAGCTTTCTTTTCAGGTTTTGCCAACACATTTTTTCAAGTCATTTTTCCTCTTCTTTTAAAATGAAAATGTGCCTACAAAGTTCAAAATAGTGCATTCCTAGATGGCATCTTGAAAGAAAGAATAGAGCAATTTCAAAGCAAAATATTTTTTTCCCAACTCACACATTAATCTTTCCCTAGAGATATGTAAATAGGTAAAGAAGTGAGGTCCATACACAAAAAGAAACAGTGTACTAAGATGTTTACCTGAAAACCACACTATAATTCAAATACTGTTAAGGGTCATTGTCAATATGTTTAGGCCAAGAGCACAATCTACTTTTAAATTGTTGTAACCTGATAAAAGGGATAAAAGTTTGACATAGTATTCCTCTAAAGAGAGCAATGTAAAAAGATGAGCAATAAATCCATAAGGAAATGGATAGGGCCAGGCAGACATTACAGAAAAGGCACCAGGAAAAATCAATAACTGCAGAAAGGGACAAGAGAACCGATGGGTAAAGGTGACTTGTAAATTCTAAGGATTTAAGATCTCTTGGAGGATTTTCATTGGATTGGGCTGTTTTTCCCCAAATCTAGTCTCTCAGTATAAACTGAAGTGAAGGCTATCTTCTTAACCAGAAGTTCATAGTATTTTTTAAAAGTAACCTACAATGTGACTCCTTTTAATGCCCAGTTTCAAAAATGCGCCTCGCACTTCAGAGACATTCGCAAAACATCCCTCAGTATTCCAATGAGCTATCAACACTAGAAAGATAAAACATGATGCTAAATCCCAGTTATTTAACTGTAAGTTTCTCTTCACACATCTGTATCACCCAACCAGCTATTATGGTTAAATAGATAATGGATAGAAAACACTCAACACTGTGCTAGCACAGAAGCACTCAAGATAAATTAGCCATCCTTTGTTCCCATGGCATTGCCCCAAGTCTTAAGAAATGTGATGTCTCTAAACTGAGAGCCCTGGCAAACTGCTCTGGAGGGCAGTATGTTTGTCCCCAAACAGGCTGGCTCTTTTTTGCTTACTGTTTGAGAATCAAGAAGAAAGTAAGATTTCAGTAGGTCCTAACTTAGGAACTGTCAAACTAAAGGAGAGAAGCAATCCAAAATGACAGCTGTCAGGAGAGGAAAAAAAAAAAAAAATCTTAATGGTAATAACAAGGTTTCTGCAAAAATAACTTCTCCCAGACAGTTGACACCAGAAGTGACTGTGCAGCTAAGCCTTCAGAGTAGGGAACCACCACCCTACTGCTTTCCTTTCTTTCACAGGTAAGTTTCTCAAAATAGTTGTCCATACATGCTGTTCCCAGTCCCTCTTTCCATTTTGAACCTACTCCTATTCAGCTTTCCTCCTACCACTCCTCTAAAACTGCTTCTCAAGGGCATTCAGGATCTCCATTTTGCAAAATCTAGTCATCAATCATCAGTTTTCATCTTACATGACCTCTTGGCACCCGACACAGTTGATCACTCCATCCTCTGTGAAAACACTTCCCTCCTTGGCTTTCAAGAAACTATCCTCACCGAGCCACCACTTTGCCCCTGCCTCACAGGCAGAGCTCTTTCTCAGTCTTGTGTACTGGATCTTCCTCTGGTACCTCATCCAGTCTCATGGCTTAATAACTCCTAAATTTACGTATCCAGTGCAGACTTCTCCCTTGGACGTTAGACATATATTCAACTTCCTCTTCAACATCTCCACCTGGACATCTAAAAGGCATCTCAGATCTAAAATGTTCAAACTGAGCTACTCCAAAACCTATTCTTCACTGTCCTTATCTCAGTCTAATAGAGTTCTATCCTTTCAGTTGTTCAGGTAAAAATATTGATATCATCCTTGATTCCTTTTTTTTTTTTTTTTTGAGACATTGTCTCGCTGTGTTGCCCAGGCTGGAGTGTAGTGACGTGATCTCGGCTCACTGCAACCTATGCCTCCTGGGTTCAAGTGATTCTCCTGCCTCAGCCTCCCAAGTAACCGGGACTACAGGCACGTGCTACCGCACCTAGCTAATTTTTTGTATTTTTAGTAGAGACGGTGTTTCACCATGTTAGCCAGGATGGTCTCAATCTCCTGACCTCGTGATCTGCCCACCTTGGCCTCCCAAAGTGCTGGGATTACAGGCATAAGCCACCACGCCCGTCCTCTTTCTTTTTTTTCTTACCCCATATCAAATCTATTAGCCAATGCCACTGGCTCTACCTTCAAAATATGGCAGAATCTAAAGCAATCCCTACCTCCACTGCTTCTACCCTCATCCAAGCCACCACCATCTTTTGTCTAAATTATTCTTGTTAGAATGTGTCTGCTCTTATATAACCTATGGTCTACCTAGAAGTTACAACAATCAAATCACAGGATTCCTTGGCTCAATACCCTCCAGTGGCTGTCAATCTCACTCAACCAAGCACTCTGCAATCTGGCCCCATTTCTTTTCTGACACTGTCTTATACTACTTTCTCTTCAGCTTCAGCCCTAGTGCCCTCCTTACTATTCCAGGAGCATACCAGAGCCAGTTGCTGTTCCCTCAGCCTGGAACACTCTTTGCCCACATTGGCTTGTTCCTTAATCTTCAGGTCTTTACTCGGATGTCACCTTTATAATGAGGCCTTGCCTATTTGAAATTGCAAACCCACCCCATAAACATCCTCTTTCTTGCTTTATTTATTTATTTTGTTGTCTCTTTCTCCCCAGTAGAACATAATTTCTATGAAGACAGACATGTTGTGCAATCTGTACTTCACTGAATCTTTAATACCTACAATACTCAGGTTATTCAGACTGGTTTGGGAATCTTCAGAGGGAAGACAATGCTCAGGCATCAGGCAGGGCGATGTTCATTCCGGGCAAAGGGCATATCATGTTTAAAGATACAGAACAATGAACTAGCACAGTGTACACTTGGAATCTCGAAGCAGTTTGGTTTGATTGGTGCTTAATGTTTCAGCAGGAAATGAGACTAGCAAAGTAGGCCAGGATCTAACACTTACTAAGTGTTACTCTACTCTAGGCATTGTTTTAATCCCTTTATATTATTCTCATGCAATTTAAACATCATAGCAAACCTTCTACAAAGAAGCCACTATTGTTATTTCCATTTTATAGGTGTGCAAACTGAGGACAAAGAGGGTAAGTAACTTGGCCAAAAATCACTCAGCTAATAAATGAAAGCCAAATTCAAAGCCAGGCAGACTGACTCTAGAACTGCACCCTGAACCAATACACTATACTGCCTCTGTGTTATGGATCTTGGGTTTCATGGTATAGACGAGGAGGAGCCACTCAAAGGTTTTACACTGGCGAACAATAGGTTTAGTCTGCATTTTAGGATCACAGCAGTGGGGAGAATGGATTAGAAAAGTGTAAAGAGGCCTGCAAGGTCCAAGCTATAGAGATGTTAAAGGCAGGGTTTAAGGCAGCGGGATAAAGAAAGGAAGACTTTACAGACACCCAGGAAGATTTTACAAACACCCAGAATGTAGAAATTATTAGCGATTTTAAGAGTGTGGTGGCCGAAGACCCAGGAATTCCTGCTTTGCCATTTACCATTCTCTCCGTATGCATTTGCATTTATAGAAAAGAATACGAAATCACAAGCTGAATGAAAATCAAAGTATGATACTATGAGGTGGCTCAGCATCTAAATATCACAAAGCAGGAATACAGTAAAACTGGACTGGAACATTTGGCTTAGGATCAAGATGCAATTAAGGGCCTCTATCTTAAGTCCAATTCTGTATCTTGGGATTTTCCTATCTTCAGGTCAACCACACAGTACAGAAATCGGAAGCAGTGTCCAGCATACTTAAGCTTACATGCAAAGAGAGAACAAGAGTGAGATACGGGATGAATGCCTGGGTTGCACAAAGTGTTCTGGTTGAACTTACTACACTGACTGTATGGAAAGAGGAAGTATAAAGGTAGTCCAGAAAGGGGAAGTAATGGCAGGACTACCTCATGAAGGCAAGATACTCTCAAGAAGAAGAACAAGACGGCAAGGCTGGCCCAATCCCAAAGATTAAAAAATATATATAAAAATGCGCTGGGTATGGTGGCTCATGCCTGTAATCCCAGCATTTTGGGAGGCTGAGACAGGTGAATCACCTGAGGTTAGGAGTTCGAGACCAGGCTGGTCAACATGGTGAAACCCCGTCTCTACCAAAAATACAAAAATTAGCCAAGTGTGGTGGCAAGAGCCTGTTATTCCAGCTACTTGGGAGGCTGAGGCAGGAGAATTACTTGACCCTGGGAGGCAGAGGTTGCAGTGAGCCGAGGTTGTGCCATTGCACTCCAGAAAAGAAAATAAAAAATAAAAAATAAAAAATAAAGAAAGAAAGAAAAGAGGGCTCTATGGCTGCATGGTAAATATAGCCTGATCAACATCCTGGACTCTGACTAATTAGGTTAGCATAATATTAATATATATTCGTCCCTTTGTATGCATGGGGGATTGGTTCCAGGACCCCTATACTCCCACCAAGAATATCAAAATTCACAGATGCTCAAGTCCCTTACATCAAATGGCATAGTATTTGTATAGTATAACCTACACACAACCTGCTGTATACATTTTTTTCTTCAACCCACATCAGTCAAATCCTGTATATTTTAAATCACCGCTAGATTACTTATACCTAATACAATATAAATGCTATGTATATAGCTGGTGCACTGTATTGTTTTTTATATTTGTATTTTTTAAATTGTATTGTTATTTTTATTGTCTTTTTTCCCCCAAATATTTTCAATCTGCAGTTGGTTCTATGTGTGGACACACAGGGCTGACTGTATCAGGAAAAGTCATCAGACCCTAAGTATGATGAAAACAAAGGGGGCAGAAGACAAACTGGATTACCATACCATGATGGATCAATCTGAAAGTCAAATTAATGCCAAGACAGTGGTGAGGGGAATACAATTTCACTTGATATTGATTAGATTTGGAGGGGGCAGGCTGGTCTCTAAAACAGATCCAACACAAAGCTGTCATCTCAGCCAGCTTAACTTAATTCTAGCTTCTTTAAGCCTGATGTTTTGAGTGTTGGAGAAGAACAAACTGGTTATCCCTTACACTATATTCCCTAATACTAGTTGAGGGATGACCTCTCCAAAAGATCAAGAGCAAAAAGTATTTTTAAAAGATTCTAGAAAATGTAGGATCCTCTGTGTCATAAGAGCCAAAGCCAACACAAATAATCCTTCCACCGTTGTAAAAAAAGAGGTAATGGCAAGACTTACCGTTAATAATCTAGCTAAATGATAGAACTTAAAATTTCTTTGACTAGCTGAGTGTTGTGGCATGTGTAGTCTCAGCTACTTGGGAGGCTGAGGTGGGAAGATCAGTTGAGCCCAGCAGTTCAAGGCTGCAGTGAGCTATGACTATGCCACTGCACTCCAGTCTGGGTGACAGAGCAAAACCTTGTCTCTAATTGAAAAAAAAAAAAAATCTAAGACTGATTACTAAACCATTGAGAACAGGAAGTTCTGGGTTCAATGAATTTCTACATATTTTTTCATACCAGGCACATGAAAGACATTAAACAAAATACATTATTTACTAGTTTAGCCATCTCGGTGTCAACTTTTCAACATTTTGATGAAAACACATTCTTGATCATACTAATAAAAGAAACCATATGGTATTGAATATTTTCAGCATCTAAGAAGGTAAATCTCAGAGTCAAATCCTTAGACAAATATAAATTAAGATTCATGGCTAGCATGATATATGAGCTACATGATTTGCCATAAAATGGAGGAGGAGTCAGTCACACATCATACTTTTGAGTGAAAAGCAATCTCATAACTATTAAGAGATTCATGATGTGCCCATCACACAGATGTTATAGACAGCCACACAAATCTTGTGAATGTTTTGTCCCCAAATCAAGGGACTTATCTAAACTATACAATGACTAATTCAATCCCTCTCAGAGGAATGAACTTTTCCAATAAAAGACAAATAAATGGAAATGCCAGCTACTTTAAATCAAGCACTTAACTAACGTGTTGCTACTTAAATTGTAGATAAATATTCTGGCCTATGTTCAAGGGAGGCACGAATGCAAATGTGGGTCATAATGAATGAGCTCTATTTAGAGAATAGCTTTAAGGTATACATTTACTTTTCAAGTCCCCAAAAAATAATCTTCTGATTTTATTAGAACGGGGCTTGCATACTGTTTGGAAGTTACCAGAAAATCAATTGTGCACTGTAGTTTC
Source organism: Macaca mulatta (assembly GCF_049350105.2). NCBI lineage: Eukaryota > Metazoa > Chordata > Mammalia > Primates > Cercopithecidae > Macaca > Macaca mulatta. The sequence goes on along the minus strand of NC_133409.1, from coordinate 143,658,445 downwards.
AAGTGATATATGTTCTTTTCACAGATTTCAAAATCCCCAAAATACTGGATTTTGGATACTATCACAACCTTGGGGTATTCCCCAGACTCTAAGACTTTAAAAAAAAAAAAGGAATGGTATCCTCAGAAATAATGGGCTTCCAGAACCTTGGCTGTAGTGAAAGCAGCCAGCAGGGTACGTTGGACTCCACTCTTGCTGTTGCAGCGGAGCCTGCCAAGTCTACCAGTGGGCCAAATTAAGGCTGGTAAAGTTACAAACACGTTTTCCTGTTCAAATGGATTAGGAAGCTCCAAAATGTATTCATCTTAGAGTCTGAGTAACATCAAAGCTCTGGGTGATGCTACTAAAGAGAAACAACGACTTCAAAAACAATATTGCTACAGTCCCCTCCAGCACCCCCAAACTGGAAATCTTTATTTATGTAATGCCTTTTGATTTAATGAGTGACCTGGAGTCCTTTCTCCAAGATAAAAGTATAATCTGCTGGTTAGCTATTCTTCTAGAATAGGTTATTGCTCATCAAGGTTTTGTTTCTTTGCCTCACTGGTTAAAAGATAATTTTACTAAGGATGACTCACCCCATCTCTAACTCTCCTTGCCAGTGTTTGTTGCTGCTGTTCATTACCGGCAAAACTGGAGAGGGAAGACACATAGACACATAAAGACAAGTATGTAACCCATTACACGAGGTTCTCATTATTCCAGAACCACAGTTATCTGAAAAAGGACATTTAAAGTGAATTCACTTGAAATAAGGACAAAAATTCCATAGTGAATGTAGAAAAGGGGTTTCATTACATTAAAAATCGAGATTAAATGTAAGTATATATTTAATCTTCTACTTAACAAAATGTATGTAATAAATGCAACTATATGCTAACCAAAATAGTAGTAGTAGTAGTAGTAGTAGTAGTCGTAGTAGTAGTAGTAGTAATGATAAACAGTTGTTAGGTATCTTTTAGTTTTTCTAGCATTTCCTAACTTCCCCAGCACAATTATAGTGAAGAATATTCTTCCAAAAATACCTGGACATGACCAACATCCCTTCAATTTTTAATCAGATTCTTCTTTTGAAATGCCTACCATGTCATCATTTTGGTGGATTTTCCCTTTTTCAATTATTCACTGGTCTCAAGCTGCCAGAATTTTATTTGCCAATGGCTTCATATGTCACTCTGGCGGCTTTTCAGCCTCACTTTTCTCTATTTCATGAAATCTTTATTTCTCATATTTTTGCAAAATCTGCCATTTGACTTTGCAATTGAGTACACTGATTTTACATCTTCCGACAATCAGTAAAACACTATAACTAATGGGATGTGCAGGAATAGAATTCACAGGGATGAATGTTTGAGTGGGAACTAATTTTACACGTGGACAGTTCATTAGTGAACATTTTTATACTATGATTACCTCTGTTTCCCTATGCAACCTTCAAAACTGCAAGGCTTGAGGTAATGAATATTCAGCTAACAAGGGCATCATATATGAAAGGCCACAGTCATCATGGAAATGCCTCTGTCTTTGGGAACTAGAAAGGTTTCTCAGGGCACTAGAATCACATCCCAGAGGTCCATCCTAACATTCTACATTTTAATATTTTCTGTCTGCATGGCCTATCATCATAGTATAAAAAGACAAAATAAAATGATAACTAGTATGCATCCCACTCTTTGATCATGAAAATGATTTCAATCTGGCACCATTCACTAACTATAACAGCAAAATTAAAATCTTGAGTTATTAATTTAAGCATTCAAATGTATATCTGACAACTGCCAGATTCCAGACCTACTAAGGGGTCTGGAAAGTCAAATGGTAAATGCTTTTAGAAGATTAAGAGATATATAGCAAGCATATGGATATTATCCTTGTCCTATAAAGTGTGTGCATGTGTATGTGTGTATGTGTGTGTGTGAGAGAGAGGGAGAGAGAGAGACTGATGTGATCATCCAGGAGTAAAAGCTATTACTTCAGAATCCAAAGTCCAAAATAAAACTTTTTTTTTAATCTTTGAAGCCTCACAAAAAACAAAGATAATGCCACAAGATGATAAACAGAGATGGAAAAGACAGCACTGTGTGTTTAAAAAGACCTTCGGCTGGGCGCGGTGGCTCACGCCTGTAATCCCAGCATTTTAGGAGGCCAAGGAGGGTGGATCACCTGAGGACGGGAGTTCGAGACCAGCCTGACCGATATGGTGAAAACTCGTCTCTACTAAAAATACAAAACTTAGCCAGACGTAGTAGCAGGCACCTGTAATTCCAGCTACTTGGGAGGCTGAGGCAGGAGAATCGCTAGAACCCGGAAGGTGGAGGTTGCAGTGAGCCGAGATCGGGCCATTGCACTCCAACTGGAATTACAGGTGCCTGGAATTACAGGTGTCCCGCTTTGGGGGACAGAGCGAGACTCTGTCTCGCCAAAAAAAAAAAAAAAAAAAAGAAAAACAAAAGGGCCAGGCACGGTGGCTCACGTCTGTAATCCCAGCACTTTGGGAGGCAAAGGTGGGCGGATCACGAGGTCAGGAGTTTGAGAACAGTCTGCTCAACTTGACAAAACCCGGTCTCTACTAAAAATACAATAACTAGCTGGCAGTGGTGGCAGGCGCCTGTAATCCCAGCTACTCAGGAGGCTGAGGCAGGAGAATCGCTTGACCCCGGAGGCAGAGGCTACAGTGAGCTGAGATCGTGCCACTGCACTCCAGCCTGGGTGACAAGAGGAAGACTCAGTCTCTAAATAAATAAATAATAAAATAAAAATAAAAATAAAAAGATCTTTAGAGTCAGACAGACCTCAGCTTCAGTCCCAGCTGTTATGTTCTTGCCATGTGATTATAAGTTCAACATTCTCAAAGCCTCAGTTTCCTCATTTGTGAAATACAATAGTTGGATAATAATACTTATTTCCTGGGTAAGACCAAATGAAATACTCAGTGTCTGGAAAATTGTAGGCATTACCTATGTTATAAACCATATCTTAGCTAATAAAATAATTTTTCTCCTTCTTCCAGGCATTACGACAACAATGTAATAATGTAAGCCTTCTACCTATTTATAAAAACAGGTATTAGGATATCACTATGAGGACTCTGTCAGAATCCCTTGATAATGCCAATATTATACACAAAGCTTCCCAAAAAACAGAGGTCCCAGGCCAGGAACATTATCTTCTAAGCCTTACAAATAAGGGGGGAAGAGTTATTTAGATATGAGAGTAGGTTCTTTCTCAGTGACAATGTATAACATAACCAACTGTGAAGCTGGATATAGCCAAGTCAGAATCCACTTTTCTGATTCTGAGATCTTAGAGAAATTACTTAACCCTTCTGGGGCTGTATGAAATGAAGATAATAAATAAAGCCTGCCTCCAAGAGTTGTTTTAAGAATTCTTGGTGGTTCATGCCTATAATCCCAGCACTCTGGGAGGTCAAGGCAGGACAATCACTTTAGCCCAGGAGTTTGAACCAGCCTGGGCAACCCAGTGAGACCCTGTTTCTAGAAAAAATAAAAAATAAAACCAGCCAGGTGTGGTGGTGTGTGCCTGCAGTCCTAGCTACTCCAGAGGTTAGAGGGTAACTTGAGACCACGAGTTCCAGGGTAAAGTGGGGCATGATTTTCCCACTGCATTCCAGCCTAAATGACGCAGTGTGACCCTGTCTTTCTAAAAAAAAAAAAAAAAAAAAAAAAGAAAGAAAAGAAAAAAGAATCTATCAGGTCTAGGAGCCTATTGGTGGAGCCTTTAGGGTTTTCCAAGTACAGAATCATACTGTCGACGAAAAGAGATAATTTGACTTCCTCTCTTCCTATTTGGATGACTCTTATTTCTTTCTCTTGCCTGACTTCTCTGGCTAGGACTTTCAGTACTATGTTGAATAGGCATGGTGAGAGTGGACGCCCTTTTTTTAATGTTTTCAAGGAGAATGCTTCTAGCTTTTGCCCCTTCAGTATGATGCTGGCTATGAGTTTGTCATAGATGGCTCTTACGATTTTGAGGTATGTTCCTTTGATGCCTAGTTTGAGGGTTTTTTTTTTATCATGAAGAGATGTTGGATTTTACCAAAAGCTTTCTGTGCATCTATTAAGATGATCATATGTTTTAAATTTTGTTTATGTGGTAAATTACATTTATTCACGTGAGTATGTTGAACCAATCTTGCATCCCAGGAATAAAGCCTACTTGATCATGGGGAATTAACTTTTTGATGTGCTGCTGGATTTGGTTTGCTAGTATTTTGCTGAAGATTTTTGCATCTATTTCACCAAGGATATTGGCCTGTAGTTTTCTTTTCTCCCGTGTCTTTGCCAGGATATCAGGGTGATACCAGCTTCACAGAATGAGGTACGGAGGAGTCTCTCCTCTTTTCAGTATTATGGGTAGAATAGGTACCACCAGCTCTTTTCTGAATGGCTGGTAGAATTTGGCTGTGAATCCATCTGGTCTAGGGTTTTTGTTTTGTGGGGTTTTTTTGTTTGTTTTGGTTGCTAAGTTTACTATGACTGATTCCATTTCGAAACTTGATATTGGTTTGTTCAGGGTTTCAATTTCTACCTGATTCAATTTTAGGAAGTTGTCTGTTTCCAAGAATTGATCAATTTCTTCTCGATTTTCTAGTTTGTGTGCACAAAGGTTTTCATAATAGTTTCAGAATACAAAATCAATGTACAAAAATCAGTAGCATTTCCATACACTAATAACATTCAAGTTGAAAGCCAAATCAAGAATGCAATCCCATTTACAATAGTCAGACACATATAGGGAAAAAAACAAAACAAAACAAAAAACAACTAGGAATACATCTAAATAAGGAGGTAAAAGATCTCTACAAGGACAACTACAAAACACTGCTGAAATTACAGATGACACAAATGAATGGAAAAATATTCCATGCTCATGGACTGAAGAACTACTATCATGAAAATGGCCATCTGCTCAATGCAATCTACAGATTCAATGCTATTCCTATCAAAGTATCAGTATCATTTTTCACTGAATTAGAAAAAAATGTTCTAAAATTCATATGGAACCAAAAAAGAGCCTGAATAGCTAAAGCAAATCCTAAGCAAAAAGAACAAAGCTTGAGGTATCACATTACCTACTTCAAACTATACTATAAGGTTACAGTAACCAAAACAGCATGGTACTAGTAAAAAAACAGATATGTAGATCAATGGAACAGAATTGAGAACCCAGAAGTAAAGCCACACACCAACAACCATCTGATCTTCAACAAACAAAAACAAGCAAGGAGGAAAGAATTTCCTATTCAATAAACAGTGCTGGGATAACTGGCTGGTCATATGTAGAAAAATGAAACTGGACCTTGCCCCTTCATTATACACAAAAATTAACTCAAGATGGATTAATGACTTACATGTAAGACCTCAAACTATAAAAATCATAAAAGAAAACCTAGGAAATACCATCTATCTATATGTCAGCCTTGGTAAAGAATTTATGACTAAGTCCTCAAAAGCAATAGCAACAAAAACTGACATGTAGGACTTAATTAAACTAAAGAGCTTTTGCACAGCAAAAGAAATTATCAACAGAATAAACAACCCACAAAATCGGAAAAAATATTTGCAGACTATGCATCTGACAAAGGTCTAATACCCAGAATTTATAAGGAACTTAATTCAATAAGCAAAAACCAAATAGCTCCATTAAAAAGGGGGCAAAGGACATGAACAGACACTTCTCAAAAGACCTACAAGTAGCCAAAAAACATATGAAAAAATGTTCAACGTCACTAATCATCAGAGAAATGCAAATCAAAACCACAATGTGATACCACCTCACATTAATCATAATAGCTATTACCATTATTTTTTACTTGTCAGAAATAAATAAAATGTTTTATTTGTATATATGCAAAATCAAAATCTTTTTGTACACAAAATATTTGCAAATTAATAAAAATAAAACATTACTGCTAAATATAATCCTTTAGATAAACATTAAAAAAACTACACAATATTTTGCTTTCCCTTTTTTGAAATTTATTTTTTATTTTTTTAACTTTTGATTTAGGTTCAGGGATATATGTGCAGGTTGTTTATATAGGTAAATTCATGTTACAGGGGTTTGAGGCACAGATTATTTCATCACACAGGTACCCATTATAGTACCCAATAGTTATTTTTCTGATACTCTCCCTCTTTCCACCCTCCCGCCTCAAGCAGACCCCAGTGTCTACTGTTCCCCTCTTTGTGTCCATGTGTTCTCATTATTTAGCTCCCACTTATAAGTGAGAACATACAGCGTTTGGTTTTCTGCTACCAGATTAGTTTGTTAAAGATAATGGCCTCCAGCTCCATCCATGTTCCTGCAAAGGATATGATCTCGCTCTTTTTTTATGGCTGCATAGTATTCCAAGGTGTATATGTACCACATTTTCTTTATCCAGTCTACCATTGATGGGCATTTAGGTTGATTCCATGTCTTTGCTATTATAAATAGTGCTGCAATGAACATAAGCATGCATATGTCTTTGTGGTAGAACAATTTATAATGCATTGGGTATATACTCAGTAATGGGATTGCTGGGTCAAATGGTAATTCTGTTTTTAGTTCTTTAAAGAAATAGCCCCACTGCTTTCCACAGTAGTTGAACTAATTCACACTCCCACTAGCAGTGTATAAGTATTCCCTTTTCTCCACAATCTCACCAGCATCTGTTATTTTTTTACTTTTTGATACAGAATGGCTATTAAAAAATAACATGCTGGAGAGGCTGCAGAAAAACAGGGAAGGATTATATACTGTTGATGGGAATGTAAATTAGTTCAGCCACTGTAGAAAGCAGTTTGGAGACTTCTCAAAGAACTTAGAACTACCATTCAATCCAGGAATCCCTTTATTTGTTATATACCCAAAGGAAAATAAATTGTTCTACAAAAAAGATACATGAACTCATATGTTCACTGCAGCAGTATTCACAATAGCAAAGATATAGACTCAATCTAGCTGTCCATCAAAAGTGGACTGGATAAAGAAAATACGGTACATATACACCATGCAATAATGCACAGCCATAAAAAAAGAATGAAATCATGTCTTTTGCAGCAACAGGAATGCAGCTAGAGGCCATCACCCTAAGCAAATTAACACAGGAAGAGAAAACTACTCTCTCACTTATGGGTGGGAGCTAAACAGTGGGTACATATGCAAATAAAGATGAGAACAGTAGACACTCAGGACTACTGGTGGGGGAGGGGGCAAGGGCAGAAAAACTACTTATTGGGTACTACGCTCACTACCTGGGTGACAGGACCATTTGTAACCTAAACCTCAGCGAAACACAATATACCCATGTAACAAACCTGCATATGTGCCCCCTGAATGTAAAATAAAAGTTGAAATTAGAGAGAGAAAGAGAAAGAGAGAGCATGCCAGTGCACCTAGTACTATAAGGCATCTATCCTTATTACCAATACCCTGCAGATAATGCCATTTTCAAAACAAGATATTTACAATTTGTATTTTTCTCAAGAAGCCAAAATCTGCAAAGATCAAATTGTGATGTGGACTCCTTCAGACCCAGATTCTGTAGGGTACACTTAAAAACACATGCTTTGCAGTCTTAAAGACTACACAGGAAAATAGAAGTCATCACAATACAAAAACATAACATTCCTTCTGTTACACGAAATGGAGGTGTGTCTTATTCCATTGACTCTTTCTCCTTCCCGCTTCAGTTTCTTCCTCCTGGATCCATTTAATCAGTATTTAAACATGCTTTAGCACCTCTCATCTTTAAAAAGCACATGCATTTCTAGTGTCCACCAGGTAGCTGTATTTACCTTCATGGCAAAGTTTTTCAAAAAAAGTGATCTATTCTTTTTTCTTCATTTCCTCATCTCCCAAAACTTGTAAAAAGTAACTTCAACTCCCTATTTATTTTTAAAAACGATCGTATAGCAAGTATAACAAAAAATAAATAAAAATCTAATAATACTTGCTTAATCAATATTAAAGTTTGGTGTGTATCCTTCCACACCATTCTCTATTCTCATATAAATCCAAATAAACATTTATATACATATGTAAGGTTGTTTATTGACAAAAGAAGTATCTCTGTGTTTTTCATCAACAATTTTTATTAAAATCCCTCTAGGTTGATTCATATGGATATAATTAATTCTTTTCCATTTTAATTAACTCCCCTATTGATGGGCATTTTGGTAGTTTTCAGTTTTTTGAAGCTATAAGCAATGCTGCAATAAGCATGCTTACACACCTATTTTCTTTGAATGAATTTTGCTAACGGGGGATTGCTGGCTTAATGGGTGTATGTATGTTTAATTTTATTATAAAGTGTACATTTGCTTCTTTAACCCACTCTAATCTGATTTCCACCACTACTGTATCAGTAAAACTGCTCCTACCAAGGTGAACCGTGCACTGTGTGTTGCCAGGGCTGATGGACACTTCCCATTCCTCATCTACTTGATCTGGCGTTGATGACCTGTCCCTCTTTCTTGAAGCCACACATTTTTGACTGTCCTTTTTTTGCTGGCCATTCCTTCCCTATTTCTTTCTCCTCTTCTACCAGAGCAAATTTTGGAGCACTTCAGACTCAGTCCTAGGTCCTCTTTTCTTTTTCCTCTACACTTTACTACATTCTATTTCTTTTGGATCTAATTGGCTCCTATGGCTTCAAATATCATCCTCTATGACAACAATCCTTAAGGTTCTATTTCTAGCCCAGGCCTCCTTTTCCATCTTCGAGCCTATATCTAACAATGCTCCCTGGAAGTCGCATAAGCTGAAGAACACATCTCAAATCCACTCGTTTCTCTCTGACTCCACTGCCACGATCCTTACACGAGACCACCACTCCTCTTCTATGCTACAACAGAGGTCTCCTAACTGGTTTTGCTCCTTCCACTCCCGCTTACCTCAATCCATTCCCCACAAGGAGGCAAAGGCTTTCAAAAACTAAAGTCAGATCATGTCACAACCTTCACCTTCCCAGGGGCCGCACATTTGATAGACTACTACAAGCTCTTTAACGTGCCCCCCACACATATGCAGACCTGAACGACTGCATCATTTACCCATCTTTCCCCTCTACCTCGCTGCCACTCCCAGTACACTGATGTCTTTTCATTTCCTTAAGCAAGCCAAGTTCTTTCCTCCCTCAAGATTTCCCTACCTGTCTCTGCTCCAAATGCTTTCTCCTTTTGCCTTTGCCTATCTAACTCTTAATCATCACTTAGGTCTCAAAGATCTCTTCCCTGAAGGACCTCCCCTGACTCCCCAGTTTAAATTGTATTCATGTTATACCTTTACTGCCCACTTGTGCTTTTCTCTCTCCACACTTATCAGAGCTTATAATTCTTTCTTTACTTGCAATTATTTTGTTTAATATCTGACTCTCCTACTAAGCTGTAAGCTATAAGGGTAAGGGATGTGTGTTTAAAACTCCCCACTGTAGTTCCAGTCCCAGTACAGTTCCTGTCATGTAGCAGGCACTCAGTATGTATTTGTTGAATAAATAGGAAAAAAATACTTTTATTTCATTTGGGATATCAAAAATTCCCTGGAGGAAGTGGCATTTCAGCTTGCTAAATGAATAGATGGGATTTCAGGAGCGGAGATGAGAGAAGAACATTTCAGAAAGAGGAACTGAGACCACATGTTTGGTACTAGTTAGAGATTTTTTAATCCAAGATTCAACTTAATCCTGGCACCAAGCATAAAATAAGAATCTCACTTTATGGCCAGGCGTGGTGGCTCATGCCTGTAATCCCAGCACTTTGGGAGGCCAAGGTGGGCAGATCACAAGGTCAGGAGATCGAGATCATCATGGCTAACACGGTGAAACCCCGTCTCTACTAAAAATACAAAAACAAAATTAGACAGGTGTGGTGGTAGGCACCTGTAGTCCCAGCTACTTAGGAGGCTGAGGCAGGAGAATGGCATGAACCCAGGAGGTGGAGCTTGCAGTGAGCCAAGATCGTACCACTGCACTCCAGCCTGGGCGACAGAGCGAGACTCTGTCTCAAAAAAGAAAAAAAAAAAAAAAAGAATCTCACTATACGAAAACAAAGCAGATAAAATAGCAAATGTTACCATTTTCTTCTTAAATAATAATTCTGCAACTAGCTCAAAGTGATTCCTTCACAACTTCTGTCTACCTGTGTCACTCCATTTCCTAGTCACTTAGGTTCCAAACTTCAAAATTCTCATTGGCTCAACTTCTTGATTTTTTTTTTCCATCAGTCATAAAGTTTGACTGGTTTTTCTTCTGAACTGTCTTTTACAGCTATTTCCTTTCACCATTTAACCAAAGACATTCTAATTCAAGTCCTCTTCACTAATCACATCACTGCAACCTTTTCCTAAACAGGGTTTCTCAACCTTGACACTATTGACATTTGCGGCTGGATAATTCTTCGTTGTAGGGAGATGTGCTGTGCATTGTAAGATGTTTAATAGCATCTCTGGTTTCTACTCACTAGATACCAGTAGTATGCACCACCTCAAAACAGTCTCCAGACATTGCCAAATATCCCTTAAGGGAGCAAATTCACCCCCAGTTGAGAACCACTGTTCCCATGAGATGACCTCACGGGAAAAGGCCTGTCAAACCATCTGAGCAAAACACAAACTATCCTTTGAGGCTAACTCAACTTTCATCTTTTCTATGAAACTGTGATGTCTATCAACAAGTGCACAGTTGTTTAATTTTTACAAATAATGACAAATCTGCATAAAACAAATGAGACCATGATTTGCTTGTCAGTTCAAACAAAGATTCAAAATAATGATAATGCCCATTGTTGATAAGAATGTGGGAAAATAGAAACTATCATTCATGGAGAGGAAAAACTGGTACAATATTTGTGGATAGCATTTAGTAAAATGTTTCACACTTTGAGATGATTATAATACTTTGACTCTGCTTGTTTAGAGATAATCAAAGGGGCAAAGACTACATTGTTCTGTAATTGCAAAACTGGAAACATCCTAAAGGTCCCTTAATAGGGAACTGGTCAGGTAATCAACAAGCAACAATACATTTAGAACACTGTGCTATTGTTTAAAAGGATAAAGTAGGTTGGTCTGAAGGTAGTGAGTTATCTCAATTGATTGTTCACAGTCAGTTACAGATCGAAATCCTTATTCTACTCTTGGTCCACTTCTCACTACTGCACTTGACTAAAAAAAATTAAAGATAAAAAAAATTCAAAGAGAAAGTAGATTTTTCGATATAGAATAACAACCACAATAAATATAAAGATATATGTGTAAGGTTTCAAAATAGCATGTACTATATAATACCATTTTTGTAAATAACATGTTTGTGTATGATTATACATAGCAGGCTAAAAGATATATAAAAATATTAACCAAATTTCTGTAGTCAAATCATATTTTAAATGTATTAGAGGAACTGCTAAATCTTCTTGAAAAATCTTAAAGAAGTCAAGTTATTAATCTATACTTTAAAATCTTCAGTTTACTTAAAGCAGGTATATTCTCCACCTTTATTTCAGGCAAATATCCTGAGTTGAAATATTTTTTCTTAACCATACTTTTGCCCTAGAGAAATCAATGGTAAAAAGGAAGTTTACAGAGAAAAATATATTTTTGTGCACGACAGCTTACCGGAGTGATGCATCCATGAATCATACTGAAAATATGTCCCTTGAAATCAAAGAAAACAATATGTTTACACAAAGAATGTGCCCCAAAGCTCCCCAATAAAGAAAAGTGTTTAATCGAAATATTCATTGACAGCTGGTTAGTGCTGATTCTCAAGGAGAAAAGAAAATCAGTGTCATTGTAGTCTTTTGTTTTGTGTGTAAGAGCTGAATATGCAAATCAGCCCAAAATGGAGACTCATTATCTGTTTTACACTTCAAGTGTGATTTTAAGCACTGTAGGTATACATACACACACACATCCAAAATATACATATATCTCAACAAACCATGCACATCATCTGTTCAGAACTGGGAAACGCATGCATGCTTCTACAACATTAAATGGAAGGCAGATGGTAGTCACTGATCAACAGACATAAAATAAAGTCCTTCTAAATCCTGCTCCCTCTAACAGTCCTTCTAATTTTTTTCCTTAGAAAAATATCAAGCAGTTTTTTGTTACTGTTGATTTGCAACTCCAAAATTACAATGGGTAATGCAAAAGAGGATTTCAAAGAAGGAAAAACGTCTTTTGGCACAGATTTCTCTTTCATAGTCTTAGGCAGGCGATAACACTAACTTTGAAACTCATGGCATACTGTAGTTTTATCAGTAACTACTGCGTAAATTAGTTCTTTCTAATAACTGAAGATTTAGCTTTCAAAATACATAATTACTGATCATTTTAGTCTGCATCACATTTCTTTTGCAGGATGAGATGAACTAAAACAGCTGTTACATTCTAATAGCTTCATAATGTGCACAGAATTTCTATGACTATTAGAAATTAAACCTATAGCTTCTTATCAAGAAGGACATATTCATGTATATATATGACCCACATTATTTGCAAGAACAATTATTAACTAATGAAATTATAATTTGAAACATAAGGCCGCTAAAGAAAATATTACAGCTCTCTTATTTATTTATTTATTTATTTATTTATTTTTTGAGATGGAGTCACTCTGTCGCGCAGGCTGGAGTGCAGTGGTGCGATCTCAGCTCACTGAAAGCTCCGCCTCTCCTGGGTTTACGCCATTCTCCTGCCTCAGCCTCCCCAGTAGCTGGGACGACAGGCACCCGCCACCATGCCCAGCTAATTTTTTGTATTCTTAGTAGAGACGGGGTTTCACCGTGTTAGCCAGGATGGTCTCGATCTCCTGACCTCATGATCCGCCCGTCTCGGCCTCCCAAAGTGCTGGGATTACAGGCATGAGCCACTGCGCCCAGCCAACAGCTCTTAAATGAGGTCAATGCCAACAGTCCACTCCAATCCACAGTCCACTCCCCCCACCTTTCTTCGCATCAATAAAGTGCTTTGGGCTGAAGGAAGTCCAAGCGTTCATGCTACCACCATTCCTAGCAGGGACTGAGCCCTCTATTTTCATATTGGGAGATGAATTTTTAGAAGATGAACCAGGTCTGGCACTCTGCCCAGATTTTCTGGCAGCTGACAAGCAATCTTGTTTTACTTCTGGTCTACTCTCCCCTGAGCTAACCTTGTATCCACAGACAGCACCCTGATCTAGGGAACTTCTGCCATTTATAACGATCACTGAGAAAGCTCTGATGATTTTACTAACCATGGGACTTGTACTCACAGTTTTCTTTAAACATATTTTCTGTGGAAAACAATACAAAACTTTGTTTCCTGTTATTTCCTTCTAACACTGGGGGAAAAAAAGTGTTAAAAGGGTATTTTCCAGAAAAATAGATTATTATCCAGGTACCTGCATTCAGGGATCTTAGAGGGCTAAGGAGATTCAACAAGATATCTGATGAGCCACTACTAGCAAAGGAATATAAAGCAAGGTCCAGGAACTGCAAAATGATTTCAAAAGTATACAAGATATATAATTAATGGTTAATTGGGTGATTCAAGCTATAAATACTATGAAAGGTGAGAGCAATTGTCGTTAAGTAGTACGGGGTGAAATTTGAATGTACAAGATTTAACTCTTCACTGAGAGAATTATTAACTACTCAACAATATCTTTTTTAGAGCACCACTGCCAAAGTAAGCAGGATAGAAAAATGACTATGTAATTCACACACAAAAAAATCTGTATCGAAGTTTGTTTATCTACAAGATCTAATTGTCCCTCCATCTTCTTGGTCATCCAAAAAGCAATAAATGAAGTTTTGTTTCATTGATTGCATTTTCTTATTCACTTCAGAAGCTGGACTGAAGGTCCTGGAAACTCTTCCTCACCAGTTTCATTAATTCCTGGGTTCCATTCCCAGTTCAGTAGCTCGCTTTTGTCTCTGTTCCTTGTGCTGGAGGCTCTTGGCTCATATTTAGAAGCCCCCAAGTCCTGAATGGCTTTGCATTCTATTCCTTCCTTGCTTCAGGATTTCCTAAGTTTCACAAATAAGTGTTGGGAGAGTTGCAGTACACCCAAACAGACTCCTAACGGATATTTCGCAAAGGAAAACTGATAGACTAACATTCATTTCCTCACGTGCAGCAGGTACCCAACAATGAAATATCTATATAACATATTATTTTTCTAAGCAAAAGACGCTAACTCAAGTCCTGGCTCCAAAGAGGGGGACTTTCTTTACCTCTTGGGAATTTTTACTGTTTTCTGTGACGACGTGATTTACAGTTCTTCAGAGGGAGTCTTCTAATCTTGTAGAAAGAAGTTTTAAAAGAGATAGCTTTAACTAAAACCAAGTAACTCCTAGATACCTTACACAGTTATACAAGGTAACACAGAAAGAGAAGATTGTCATTTATGTATGTTCTCTGAGCTTAGGGACATAGGTAGGAATTATGGGTGGGTAGATGGTAAACAGACAATTTGGACTTGCGAGACAAAAAAAAAAAAAAAAGGTATTTTTTGTAAGAACCAAGAATGACGCTACAGAAGCAGAAGAATCTAATGATGGAGAGCTTTGAGAGAAGGGTTTAGATTTGGTCAAGTCCAATGCAGAGTCTACCTTAGGTAAGTGTCCTGAATATACAGAACATTCTTCATTATTTTGCCTGGAAAGGCAAAAACTATATCATGAAATTCTTGAGAGCAGCCACTGTGTCTTGTTCATCTTTTTATATCTGGCACCTAAACGAGATGCCTGCAATATAGCATGTGTTCAATAAATGTTTCTTGCATGAATGTCTGAATGAATAAATCCCATAAGTAATAAAGTAGTATTGGGAAGAAAAACATGAGAAAAAAGATGTTTGATGATCAACATAGAAGGTGCTACCTGAACTTAATCCTGGGCCTAACTGCTTGGGAAGCAACTGTTAGCAGAAGCAAATATAGTTTTTGCCCTTTCAGAATGAAAAAGAGACAATGGCTGTTTGTGGTAATAACAACAGGTTATTAGTGTTAGTAACAACATCATCTCATGCAATAAGCTTATTAGGACACTAATTTATATTCTAAAATTATAAAATACAATGCAAAGGAAAAGGGCAACCCTGTTTTATTTTCTCACACAAAAGAAGCTCAACATGTTATTATCCTTTAAACAAAACAAAACAAAGAAGCCTGGATTCAATTGAATAACTTAAGGACAAACAGTCATTTCTCAAAGGTCTTACTGAATATAAAACATGGCAGGTTTTTTTGGGGTTTTTTTTTTTTTTTGCTATTGTTGTTGTGTTTTTCCCCCTAATAAAAGGATTCTAGGTGAAAATAATAAACAGAAAATTTCTCAACTAAAAAAAAAAAAAAAAAAAAAGCAACTCAAGATGTGAAGAAATCTTGTAAATAAAAATTTCATAATATATGGAATTTGTTTCTAAACACAGCTGAATCAAAACAAGCTAGGATTTAAGAATATTAGGTTCACTCTATAATAATACTGTAAAATGATCTTATGGAGAACTAAGGGGCAGGAAAATTCGAAGCTCTGCAGACAAACTGACAAAACATACCTAGATAAAGGATTGCTGCACTCCCTTTGGAGCATTTTAAAACAGAAAACATATTATTAGTATAATGTGTGTGTAGTCTGGGTGACCAGCACTAGTAGAATTTGGCCATAGCAGGCCCTCCCCTACAGGATTGGGGGAAACTGCTCATTCCAAAGAGGCAGTAAGAGCTTCTTCAGGGCTCAATGCCTCCTTCTCCTACCAGCAAGGTAGAGCTATTTCTTTACCTTGATTCTTGCAGCAGCAATGTAATGTGGAGTCAGGCAGACCTGGTTACAAATTTAACTTTTCTAAGGCTCCATTTCCTCATCTATAAAATTAAGTAGTGGTTTTTCTCCTACAGGGCTATTATAAGAATTACACAAGGTAATGAGATGTGCCTGACCCATAGAAGATGCTCAATAAATGTTAGACTGTTCCCTTCCTACCTCTTCTGAGGTCCTGTAACCTCATTTCTCTTTATCCTCATTCCTCTTTTCTTCTGTTTTCTGATTCCTTTGAAATATTCAGAAAATCTATCTCCTATCTCCTTTGAGTTACTCTTCTCTTTCAAAATTCCAAAGGAAGGTTAAAAAAACTTATTTGCATGAAACTGAATAGCTGGACTACAGAAGCCCACATTTCACCTATGCCTTGCAGATGACAACTCAAGAACTAGCTAGCAAGCACCAAAATATATACCTCTGGACTTTGGACATCATTAACTCAGCAGAAAGACTTAAATAGAACAAATAGTTTCACATGTTATTTCACAAATCACAGACTTTCAGAACCATTTATATTTAAATATGATGGTATAAAAAAGCAATTTTTAAATTCTCTTTAGCTTCAAGTAAAATTGTTATAATTTAGTGACACCATGTGGCTACACTTTGCTTTGCATTCTTAGAAGAAAATGTTCCTCTATGTGGGTTGCTCTTGCTAGTTCAACTGTAATATCAAGGTTGTAGGTAGATGGATAACTGAAACTAAGTATGAACTAAAAAGATTGGTTTTTTTAAAAATGAAACTATTCCTGTTTCTTTTACATCTGAATAAGGCATTTCTTGAATTGTGAAGGTCTCCAGTCCTAAGAAGAAAGTAAAGGCTCAGCATTATTCTAGCTAGGATTCTAAAGCAATCTAGTGAACACTGAATAATGTAAGAGTGTCCGCCTTTAAAAGTAAATAAGTATATCAATGCCCAGTTATGGGCGGAGGTGTAGGGAACAAAAGAGAAACAAAACAAGACACACGTTATACAAGCGTTAATATGGCAGGAAACGAATACTTCCATAAATAGCAATGCTTATTTCCTCATTTGTTCTATGTAGATCTATAGCACTGTATAGGTACTATAATCTAATGAGAATAGGAGAAAAAAAATTATGCTGTATCTATTGACAGCAGGAATGAGGGGGGCCTAGAATGTATAGAAGCAATAAATGAGATTAAAATGCCATATATCAAAACACAGTAAAGTTAGAGTACTCATATAATGAGGTCTCCTACGTAGACCAGCTACTCCTGAATAATATTCAATGTACACCAAAGAAAATATTTAGATGTTGTGTAAATATCTAAAACAATGGGCCAGGCATGGTGGCTCACACCTGTAATCCCGGCACTTTGTAAGGCTGAAACAGTCAGATCGCTTGAGTTCAGGAGTTGAAGACCAGCCTGGGCAACACGGCAAGGCCCCCTACTAAAAACAGAAAAAACTAGCTGGGTGTGGTGGAACATGCCTGTAGTCCCGCTACTCAGGAGGGTGAGGTGAAAGAATCACTGGAGCCCAGGAGGCGGAGGTTACAGTGAGCCAAGATGGCATTACTGCACTCCAGCCTGGGTGACAGAGCAAGCCCATCTAAAATACAAAGAAACACATACACACACACACAAACAAGTAAAACAATGACCAGAAAATATCACCCCCTTCATCTCAGCTTAAAACACCTGCCCCTTGTCTCTGGCCTTCTCTAACCACCCTATTTAAAATAATCCTCCTCCCCTGACCTCCATTACTATCACAGTACTATCTTTGCAACACTCATAATTATGTCATGTGCTCTTATTATTTGTTTGTTTCAGTCTGTTTCTACCAAATTCCAAGAGCACAGAAACCTTGGCAAACTTCTTCAGTGTTTGGCCTCAATATCAAGTACAACAAGAGCATAAAGTAGGCGCTTATTTGTTGAATGGGTGAGTAACGAATGAATACACAAAATCTATTTCCTTAGCTGGTGAAGCATGCCTAAATTTCCTGTTGTAAGTGAAAGTAGAACCATTCTAGTGAGATGTTTATCATCACTTATGGCCTCTAATGTGACTATGACAACCAGAAGACAGGCTTGCAGCACATGCTCTATGATACCCTTTCTGTTTTCTATGACACATATGGCACACGACAATTTCTCATTCTAAGAAAAGAAGAAAAAGGAGGGCAGTGAACTACAATAATTAAAATACTTGCAGCAAGCATCAAAGAAATCAGTGGAACTGAGTAGTGTACACGCTAGAATCCAGCTCATGATAAATATGGCTGATCACATTAGGATAGCAAAAAATGATTATTAAATAAATGACTTTAGTCAACTGACTATCCCCACCTGAAAAGATATATGCAAAATACCCTGACTGTATTAAACACTTAGATATAAAGCTTAAAAAAAAAACAAGTAGTGGAAAAAAATATGCATATACACACAAAAGTTTAACATTCTCTAATATTAGAATGAGGAATAATCTTCTAATCATAATACCAAGCCAGAAAGCATTAAAAGACGGACAGATCTGAATACATTTTTTAAAAAGTAAAATCCTATATGGCAAAAAGTACCAATAAAACACTAAAAATGTGTAACAAATTTCATATATGACAGGCAAAAGAATAATGTCATATACGTATGTATTGATATGTTCTCACAAGACAAAAAGAAAAAGACAATTCTCAGAAGAAAAATATGCAGAAGACAAAAACAGGCTTTTCATAAATAAGAAATTAACAAATGGCCAGTGTTAAAAGATACTTTAACTCACCAATAAAGAAATTCAAAGTAAAATAGGACTTTTGTTTTCAACAAATTATATATTACATTGGCAAAATGGTGACAGTGTCTGCATTGGTGAAGGTTCACAGAAAGGGGCATTTTTGCATGCAATTGGTAGAAATTGAGTACAACATTTCCAGATGACAAGTTTTATCAATATTTAAAATATATACCACATTATAACTTTATAATGAGAGATATTTCCATTTTGATATATTTTTAAAAAAGGAAATAAAGAAAGAAACCCAGTTTTGTATTAAACAAGTTCATCTCTCCTATGCCAGGCTCTAAATTATCAACTTACACCCATCTCAACACCCTGTCTGGCCTTGTCTCCAGTAAACAATGCTCCTAATCCTCCTCTAAACTCAGTCCAGCCCCTGAGGTAAATCCCTCTCCCACCTACGCTCTTCTTCCCTCTCTCAACGGGCATAACCTTGAGAACTTTGCTTTCAGCCCTGCTTTCTTCTCTCTCAACTTTCAGGTTTTAGACCAAGATTTCACTTGCAATTCCAGCCACCAGTCACATGCACACTTTGAATTCTACTTCTACCCATTCACACTCATGTTTTAAAGTTTTCTCATTTTTCAGCAATATTATATGGCTGCCAAATTAACAGCACCATGTTGAGGAACAGCTCAAAATTTTAAAAGCACCCCCACAGTACTCAATATTCACTATTCCTTACTAGTGTTTTCTGTTCAGTACTAGACTCGATCATCTAAGGTGGAAAGGACTGAGAGAGAGTTTACCAGATAACCAAGAAGACAATTTGAAGGTTACAGATTATGGGTAAAGTGGAATTCCCTTAGAAAGAAAAGGCTGATAAGACATAACATGGTTCTCAAGACATATGAAAAATTGAGCATAAATTGATGAGTCACTTTTCTCCATCTCCAGTTAAAGTCTGAAGGGGGTAACTGGTCTAAGCTTTTGGCTACATACAGTAATCCCCACTTAACTCACAAACATTCCTAAAACAAGTCCAGAAAGGCAAAGCGGACCATTGCCCTGCATTCATTATCATGGTTGGAATGATCACACTGGCTCTGAAGACTGATGTTATCTACCACCAGATAACATTGACTATCTTGCTGAGGTGAATTCTGACTGAATTACATTTGACAAGACAGACGAATGGCAAATCTTATGTTATATATATTTTACCAATGAAAATATATGAAAACTCCTAGACATATACAAAGATGGGCTGGTTGTTAAGCTAAAACTGTTTAAGCCATGTTTTGGACTGTATGTATGGATTGGCAATAAAAAAAGTACCAAAAAGACTAGGCTCCAGAGGTGAGAGTGAGAGCCACTTCACAATGAGAGCTACCATGACCAACGAGGATGGCAGGGATGACTCTCTCTGAAGGTTTGAAATTAGGAAAAATAATAAAAATGACTGCCATTTATTGAGCCCCTCCTTTCTGCCAGAACTGTGCTCCGTACATGTAAATGTGCTATATCATCTAACTCTCACATCTAACCCCACGAAGAGGTGTTGGTATTCCTATCCTTTATGGATGCAGATACTAGGGCTCAGAGAGGCACAATCTTATCACAACACAAATATGAGGTGAAACAAAGATTTGAGAGGAGCTCTACCTAACTCCACAGCCCATTATTTTTCTACTACACAATTCTGATTCATATGTGGTTTAGCCTAAACTCAAGAGAGAGGATGGGGTAATCTCAGATTTCCCATTCATCAGGTATTATTTTTGTGAATGTATTAGATGTAATCTTTCATCAATACATGACACTTACATTCTTCAGGAATAACCTCCAAATTCAGTTTCCTGAAGAAAAAACAAAGTAACCTTTGCAAAGAATTCAGAACCATTTACCATTACAGAGAATTTTCCAGCATTCATATATGTATTAATGAATACATAGATTAAAAAGTCCCAAGGAATATATGTACATATTAATGTTCGATCAATCTCTCTTCATTAGATAGTCATTGCCTTGACACCATGAAACCTATGCTAATATTTATAGAGTACCTACTGCATACAAGGTCACAGTCTGAGCACTGTGCAAGAATAATAAAAGATTAGAATCCATACTCCCTGCCTCCAAGAGCTTGTAATTTTAGTATCAGAGGCAAGATAAACACGCAAAGGACACTAAAGAACAAAGCTGCCATACAAACGTGCAAATTAACGAACATAATGCAAATTGAACACTTACGTGCTGAGGAAATAAGGAATTTATTTGCCCAGTGAAGTTCTTGGAAGAAGTGTAGTTAGAACATTGTTTAGTTAGACAATAAATAATTGTGAAGAAAAGAAACACCAAGACATCCTCAGTTAATCTATAGACATACTCTTAGGTTCATTTTTAAATACTATAAAATTACGAACTAGTAAAAAAGGCAGTTTACTAAGGAAAGTAGTAATTAATATAATAAGGTGGTTTGAATTTTTAAAAAATTCTTATTAACATGGATATCAAGATTCTTTCCACTTCTTGTTATCATTATCACTAAGATCACTGTTGCTCAGTATTTTTCAACCAGAACTGGGAGCTGGCTATACCAAGACAAAAACTAGCATCATGAATATAGCCAGTCTCTAAACACATAACAGCTCTACCAACAAAGTCAAGGCCAGACAGGAAAGACAAAATAAGGAGAGTATAATCATGCTCACTAATATACAAAGGTAAAGTATATTTTCTAAAAGCCAGAGATCATGATCAAAGGCACATATTTCCATACATACAACAGGAGCTTTCAGGTGGGTAAAGCACACAGGCTGTCAGGTATTATATTCATGATGATTTGTTCTGAGAGTCATGTTCCTGTTGTTGCAAATTAAATGCAAACACATAGTCCTTCAGTCCATATCAGACGCTTTGTTATGCTGCCTGTGTTTTAATCAGATACAACAGTAATAACCAGAGTCAATGCAGACTCAATCTCCTCCTCCACATGGGGGTCCCTCTGTCACTCTGGAAGTATCCCCAGGCAGCTCTAAGATATGGAATCTTCACTCAATTTCTTGTCCCTCTTATTTTAATCCATTCAAAACTCCTCTGATAAAAGAGCAACTGCCAGACCTGAGACACTTAAGTCTGTCTTTGGGGAAATGAAATTGATTTTCTTCATTTTCACACAAGAGGATCCCTGGGTAATAACATTGTGTCTGGTCATACCAATAAAAAAAAAATGTAGGCAACGTTCTTTACTGTACCAGAGGCTGAATGGTTTTGTGAAGTTCCTATAGTGGAGGTAAAAATTCAGCCTTTTGCTCTTAGACCATAAGTTTCACAAGTATAAGAGTAACTTCTGACCAAGAGACTAAGTGCTTTGGTGCCTCCCCATCTGCTCCCAATCAGCCACAGGGGGAGATCAGATGGGTCATGGGTGAGGGGCCAGCCCCACATTCTCTGTGGTGTACACTCACTTTATTCCTTCCCTTTTCTTCCTGAGCAAACAAACTAATCATGTTCTACCTTTAATCTTTTGACTTTAAGGTAAAGAATATCTAAGGGCAATTTCCAGTGAGAAAACTACAACAGAAAAAAACAGCAGAATTCTGGGGCCCTTTAACCACCTAAACAAATTCACTAATTTGTATAGGCTTTACAAAATTTCAGAAATTTTAAATGATGGATTATACCTAAAGGGAGAATATGAAATATTAAAACTGTAGCTTTTTGATATTTTTAAAAGACAACAATATTGAGGGCTGCAATACATAACAAAAATAAAAGCGGAGGTGCTCTGGCTGAAAAGAAGCTCTGAGCCTAGAGCCCCACTAGCTAAGCCTCATTTGCCCCAAATGCAACCCCACTTGAAACACCCGTTCTGTCAAACCCCATTTGTTAACCACTAACCTACAGAAAAAACAGATAACCAGAACATGCACACTGGCATTCAAAAATCTCCTCCGGCCCTGGCCATTGCCAAGGAAGACTCCAGAAATCTCTCTCATGGCTTTCCTAAGAAGAATGCACCCCTAACAGTAATTCTGCTTTCAATGTTTCACAATGAATATGACCATTCACTGTATAGCACAGAGCTTAAAAAAATTCCACTTCTCAAATGTTCCCTGTCCCTTCTCATTCATTCATGTGTGTACTACATATATATTATACAAGACATGTTGTATAAATAGTTCCACAACACACTGTAAATATTAAGATGCGTAATTTTTCCATACTTTCCTAAGTTTTTTACTTGGGATATGTTTAGTAGTTGACATCCTGAAAAACTCTTTTTTCAAGATGAAAAAATGCAGTTCTGCTTCTCAAAGTCCAATCTCCTTATACAAAAATAAAAATCATTTATTAACCACTGAGAACTAACCTGCAGACACGGGCTGGAAAATATAATTTCTGCCAAGAACGACACAGATACTGGGAATGGTCTATCACTCTAACCCAGTCAAGTTCATCCATTGACACTTCAATGAAGTATGAATAAGACCTGTGAATCAAAAGGAAAAAGCAGAAAAAAATTACCATATTAAAATAACAATACAAAGCTGTACTTTAATAAACTGTTAAAAGATACAAAAATACAGAATTCACTAATTACATTTTCTACATAATGAAATTCAAATAACAAAACAATGTTATGACAGCATTCACCTACAATGCACTGAAATTATCTCTCAGGTTGTCTGTCTGCTTTCTCAAATCATAAGCTGCTTAAGAACAAAGGCCATCCTGTATTTATACTCATATCCCCAGGGTCCTACACAGTACTTGACACATCAGGCATGCGAGATATTTACTCCTTTTCAAACATGGTCAGGATGCCTCACCTATACCATATTAGAAGATACATGATGCTACGAGAGAGAGAAGAACAGAAAATAGAGAAGCAGGAAGTACACTTTCTCCCTCTACCTTCCCAGGCCAGGGTGTTCGGCCACCCCTCTAAGGAAGAAAGTCAACTTGGAATGGTTCCCCCACAGAGGGCAGCCTATCTCCTGCTGCCTACCAGTCTCCTACCCTCCCATACATACAAGCTACCCGCAAAAAAATAAATGACACCAGTCAAGGGATAATGCACGTTTCTTTTGGGTACAACTTAAAACTTGCCAGCTGATAATCTGGCAGTAATGAAAACAGCCTATCATCCTCCCCTAGTCAGCTACTCCGAACCATTACATGCAGGTCCCATCCTGAACAAATCTATATTCCCCTGTCATAAGCCAAATTTAAATCTGAGATGCAGTTATTACTTGTACTGTAATATCAACAGGAACAATCTTGGAAGATTTAGGTGACCATAAATGTCATCCTGCAACCCACAGTTGTGACCAGAAAAGGTCAGCTTATTTTGTGTCATCCCCTCATTTTCTTTGCTGTCCCCTCACTCCCATTCATTTTATCACTCAGTCTCAAACTGGTTATAACCTTTTATTGAACCTCTCTGGGTTATCAGTAACACAGGCTATAATTTTACAACACGTCAGAATCTTTTTGGCTTAAGATTCTGAATTTTTCACCTTTGCTTAGAATGGCAACAATTTCTGTAAGAAAAGAACTGTTATGTGGTAAAGTTAAATCCCTCGTGAATGTAATGCACATACTAACACAAAGTGGCCTATAAATATTTAACATCACAGAAACGATGACAACCACTTCGTTTCAAACATACTAAACTTTTCTTTTATTATTTTTATAATAATTTCACTATTAGTTAAATGAGTGAAATACGTAAAGCTTTTAGAACAGTGTCTACCACATAAAAGTAATGAAAGTGCTGCAAATACGTATTATTATTATTATACTGTTATTATTAATCAGAGACTCTTGGAAATGAGATATGTGGATTGGTTCCACTTTGCCAATTAAAAACATCAAATTATATCCAATAAGCTACATATTAGAAAATATATTCTTAATAAAAAACAAACAGGAAAAGATAACCTGGGGATCTCACACACCCATGCACATGGGAAATGCTGACGCTTACTTCATAAAGCTTCCCTTCACACTGGGCTTAAATGGCCTAAAAAGCCAGCGTGGTGGCAGTGGTGCTAACAGAAGAAACACACTACCTTGTAAGGTTTGCAGGACACCATCATCATTACTATTTAAGCCCTTCATACCCAGATCTAAAGAGGCATCAGTGGGGCACAGTTTCTGGGTAGGCAGGGTTTGGGTTTATGATAAACAGCAATGAAGGAAACAGTTCAGTTCTTGTCACCATACTGCTCTGGTACTTCTGCCATTATGGTTGAAGCTAGAAGCCACAGTGGGTGAAAGCATCACAGTGGCTGAAAGAAAGGCAGAATTCTGAAGCCCCCAAGAAACTGAATGGGTTCCCAAACTGGATTAAATTTTCTCACAAATTTCTTTTGTTTTGAGGATAATACTTATCTACACACTGAAAGACAATATTTCTCTTTGCCATAGGGTAAAATGCATTTAAAAGGTTATAATATCCAAAACTAATGAATCAAGTAAATAATGTTAACTCATGGTAGAATATAAAACAACTATTAAAAATACATTTTAGAGGAATATTTTTTAAAGGGTAGAATGTTCACAATGTATTAAAAGTAAAATTAGCTTTTTGTATATCTAATCCATAAAACTATGTTTGCGCAGGTTTCTGTTTTGTGTATGTGTCCATGCATAATTGAAAAAAACACTAGCTAGGTACATATGAAGATTAATAATCGGTAATGAGATTACTAGCAATTTTTATCTTCTTCTATGTGCTTTTCTATATTTTCTACGGTTTCTACAATAAACACATATTATTTTTATAAGAAGAAAAAAACAAAAAAGTGTATTTCTTTTAAAGAAATGTACCCTTTAACTCTTTCCCCAAAACCAACCTTCAAGAGATAGCAGAATGATCACAAAGAGATAAACCATCATATCTATGTAACAAAAGTAGATGACCACAAAGTTAAGTCATCTCAAATATAATGTCAGTTTCTAAGTCATGCTAATCACTTACCGACTATCTCGGTCCCATAGGAGTATCCGTACGTGATTGATAATGGACGGCTGACCTAGCTTAATCTCGATGCCAGAACGGCAGTCATCATCAATTGGGTGCCTTGAAAATCCATGATCCAAATCATAATTTTGAGTATCACCATCTAATAAGGCTGATTTCAGCTCCCCCTTTACAACTTGGGCTCCATACTTCATAGTTGCAATGTTTTCTTCTGGTACTACAGTTAAAAATAGAAAAAGCTAGGTTAATGGTCAAGTTATTCTATATTTTTTGAAAAAAAAAAATTCTAGCATTCCACTTTATTCTAGTATCTGCATTTAAGAAGAGCATAGGCAAGTTTACGGGACAGAAAATACAGAACATCTATGAGGATTAAGACACCATTCAGAGGCCAGGTGCAGTGGCTCATGCCTGTAATTCCAGCACTTCAGGAGGCCGAGGCGGATCACTTGAGCCCAGGAGTTTGAGACCAGCCTGGGCAACATGGGAAAACCCTGTCCCTATTAAAAACAAACAAACAAACAAGCAAAAAAATACTGTTCAGAGTTTAAATTTAATGTTAGTATCACAATCACAAAGTGCTTGAGACTAATGTTACTTTTCAAAAGTTAATAAAACTAGAAAAGGCATGTACTAGGACAAACAAATTGGCTCTGCTGAGTTCATTCTATTAGTAACTTAAATATCTACTAAACAAAAATAGCATGTAAGATGACCTGTACCTGCCATCTGGACTGAGGACAGTGTATAAAAGCAAAGCAAACAGGTCAGAAATCTGATAAAACAACAGAAAAAGAAAGGTTCCAATATAGCATAGCTGTTAGTCATCCATGAATATGCTGAATCAATTAATCTGGCTTATAAAACAAGATTGTTTAAAAGAAGATATCTTTTTCTGCACTTGAGAATTTTTAAAAATGAAAATTGATAGTCTGTCATCAAAATCAGTATTATGGTTACTATTAAATCCCCTCCCCTCCCCAACATTAGATTTATTAAGTATCAATTGTGCCTGGGACTCTAAAGTCCTCTATGTAAATTATGCTTCACAGATCTGGAACCTATCTTCCAGGTACTAACATTCTAAAACTGACACTTTCCATGGAAAGACAAGAGGCTGCAGAAAGATGTTAAGAACTTGAAGAGTCAGAGATTAAACAGTGGCTTCACCTTTAGCCAGGTACATCACTTTAAAGAAGTTTCCCTCTCTCAACTTCCATTTCTCAATGGCGGGGGGAGACCTCCCCCTCCCCCACCCCACATATCTATCCCCCAGGTGTTTCTGTTTAAGAATTAAATGAGATGATGTTTGTAAAGCATATTGTGAGCTCTACTCATATATATATGCTTTTCAAAACATATAGCCATTACTATTAAGAAAACATATTAAAAAGCACATAATAAGAGAACTATGTAAGTTTACAGACTGTAAAAAAATACCAAATTCTCACAGTACACACACATTTTGGCTGTGTGATTTGAATAGGGGAAAGTGTGAGCTATAATCAGGTTCTTGTTAAAAAGTAATTCATCATTGAAGATTTCTGGAAAAAAATTTTTTTTTAATTTCAAATCAAGATGAGTAAAGAGAGTGGCACCAGAAAAGAACAATAAATTGCAGCTGAAAAATGGAAGCAAAAGACTGTAGCAACCCAGCCAAAATAAACAAAACATCCTAGTTATGCTTAACTTCTTAACATCAGAAGTTTAAGTGCTATCGATTTATAACTTTCTAAATTCTATTAGCATGTGATAATCACCCATATTCTTCCTATTTAACAAATCTTCTATAATACACGATGTGCTAGACACTGTCCTAAGCACCTTGCAAATATTAATTCCTTTGATGTACTCCTCGTAATAATCCTTTGAGTACTGTACTATTATTACATCCATTTCACAGATGAGAAGTGGAGGCAGAGAAAAGTTAGACAGGCTTACTTGCCCCAGGTCACAGAGCCAGCAAGTAGCAGAGCTGAGATTAGAACCCAAGCAGTCAGCCTGCAGGGGCCCTGTGTTTTAACAGAATATTCTGCTACTTCCCTCTTGAAGGGTTTCTGATGAATGGCCATACCTTCTCCCTCTTTCTAACCCCCACTTCCCTCTAAGATTGCCTTAGACCCAGAGGAAAGAAACAAATAGTCTGATATAGGGAGGGAAAAAAAAAAAAAAAAGTTAGACTTAAAGTGAAAAAACCTAAGCTTAAGATTCAGGTTCTTATTCACTCCCCTTGAGTAAGGCCTGTCAGTCTCTCTGAATCTGCTTTCTCATCTAAAAAGAATACTTTGTCCAACCGACCTCATAGGGTTACTGAAAAAATTACAGTACGGATAAAAATTATACTACAGATAATATATGCTAAAGTAACATATAAAGCACTCATTCAGTTCCAGTCAAAAAGCATTTTTCTGAGGACTCATTCTGTACCAGGCACCATGCAAGGTTTTGGGAATAATTAGTGAACTCGACAGAGATAGGCCCTGCCCTCCTGACACCTCTGATCTAGAGAGGAAGTACTCTATAAGCAAGCAAGTAAACAAACAAAAGCTTGAAATCCATGCTTTTCAGATATCAATGATGCATAACTACTTGGTAAAAATAAACATGTTTTCCCTTCTTGCTAGGCATAAAAAGTGGAGGTGCAAAGTCTGTTGCTGCTGATCCCTGGAACCATCTCCTGCAGTCCTGACACCACAAGTCAAAACTAAGCCAAAGGCTGGGCATGGTGGCTCATACCTGTAATCCCAGCACTCTGGGAGGCCCAGGCAGGTGGATCGCCTGAGGTCAGGAGTTCAAGACCAACCTGACCAACATGGTGAAACTCCATCTCTACTAAAAATACAAAATTAGCCAGGTGTGGTGACGTGAGCCTGGAATCCCAGTTACTTGGGAGGCTGAGGTTGCAATGAGCTGAGATCGTGTCACTGCACTACAGCCTGGGCGACAGAGCCAAGACTTCATCTCAAAAATAAAAAATAAATATCATGAAAATGGCCATACTGCCCAAGATTATTTATAGATTCAATGCCATCCCCATCAAGCTACCAATGAGTTTCTTCACAGAATTGGAAAAAACTGCTTTAAAGTTCATACAGAACCAAAAAAGAGCCCGCATCTCCAAGACAATCCTAAGTCAAAAGAACAAAGCTGGAGGCATCACGCTACCTGACTTCAAACTATACTACAAGACTACAGTAACCAAAACAGCATGGTACTGGTACCAAAACAGAGATATAGACCAATGGAACAGAACAGAGTCCTCAGAAATAATACCACACATCTACAGCCATCTGATCTTTGACAAACCTGAGAGAAACAAGAAATGGGGAAAGGATTCCCTATTTAATAAATGGTGCTGGGAAAATTGGCTAGCCATAAGTAGAAAGCTGAAACTGGATCCTTTCCTTACTCCTTATACAAAAATTAATTCAAGATGGATTAGAGACTTAAATGTTAGACCTAATACCATAAAAACCCTAGAGGAAAACCTAGGTAGTACCATTCAGGACATAGGCATGGGCAAAGACTTCATGTCTAAAACACCAAAAGCAACGGCAGCAAAAGCCAAAATTGACAAATGGGATCTCATTAAACTAAAGAGCTTCTGCACAGCAAAAGAAACTACCATCAGAGTGAACAGGCAACCTACAGAATGGGAGAAAATTTTTGCAATCTACTCATCTGACAAAGGGCTAATATCCAGAACCTACAAAGAACTCAAACAAATTTACAAGAAAAAAACAAACAACCCCATCAAAAAGTGGGCAAAGGATATGAACAGACATTTCTCAAAAGAAGACATTCATACAGCCAACAGACACATGAAAAAATGCTCATCATCACTGGCCATCAGAGAAATGCAAATCAAAACCACAATGAGGTACCATCTCACACCAGTTAGAAAGGCGATCATTAAAAAGTCAGGAAACAACAGGTGCTGGAGAGGATGTGGAGAAACAGGAATACTTTTACACTGTTGGCGGGATTGTAAACTAGTTCAACCATTATGGAAAACAGTATGGCGATTCCTCAAGGATCTAGAACTAGATGTACCATATGACCCAGCCATCCCATTACTGGGTATATACCCAAAGGATTATAAATCATGCTGCTATAAAGACACATGTACATGTATGTTTATTGCGGCACTATTCACAATAGCAAAGACTTGGAATCAACCCAAATGTCCATCAGTGACAGACTGGATTAAGAAAATGTGGCACATATACACCATGGAATACTATGCAGCCATAAAAAAGGATGAGTTTGTGTCCTTTGTAGGGACATGGATGCAGCTGGAAACCATCATTCTTAGCAAACTATCACAAGAACAGAAAACCAAACACCGCATGTTCTCACTCATAGGTGGGAACTGAACAATGAGATCACTTGGACTTGGGAAAGGGAACATCACACACCGGGGCCTATCATGGGGAGGGGGAGGGTGGAGGGATTGCATTGGGAGTTATACCTGATGTAAATGACGAGTTGATGGGTGCTGACGAGTTGATGGGTGCAGCACAGCAACATGGCACAAGTATACATATGTAACAAACCTGCACATTATGCACACGTACCCTAGAACTTAAAGTATAATAATAATAAAAAATAAATGAATAAAATAAAATTAAAAAAATAAAAAATAAAAAATAAAAAAACGAGGCCAAAGATGCGAACATCAACCTCTCAGATTTAGAAACTAATGCCACCTAATGCCACCTTTGGATTTTCTCTAAACGTAAGTTTCTTCAACATTAAAACTTATCAAGCTAGGGGTAACATACTAGGCACAAAAGTTTCAAGTGATTGTGACTAAAGTCTAAAATGGAAATGAAATTTCTACCACAAGTCTAAGTCTTCTTTTGAAGTTTATTTCAAGGGTACTTGAAAACTTTCCTAACCATTCTTGATACAGACAGATTCATTCCCTGAGAGTCTTTTTTACTTCAAAACAGAGAACATCTATACAAGTGGAAATTCTCTCATGGTAACTATAATATGAGTATCTCATTGGATAAAAATATAACTCCAAGAATTTTTCTGCAAAATCCATAATTAAGTGATGAATATAATAGGAAGAATGATCATGAGAAAATTTAAATCATAATAAAATAAATCAAACTATAAATATTCTTAGCGGCTATATCTGTCTATCAGTAGAGAAAAAGAAGTTCTTAAAAAAATACAAAGTGCTGGCTGGGCGCAGTGGCTCACACCTGTAATCCCAGCACTTTGGGAGGCCGAGGCAGGTGGATTACTTGAGTACAGGAGTTTGAGACCATCCTGGCCAACATGGTAAAACCCCATCTCTACTAAAAATACAAAAAATTAACTGAGCGTGATGGTGGTACATGCCTATAATCCCAGCTACTGGGTAGCTGAGACAGGGGAATCACTTGAACCTGGGAGGTGGAGGTTGCAGTGAGCCAAGATCATGCCACTGCACTCCAGCCTGGATGACAGAACAAAACTCTATGTCTTGAAAAAACAAGGTGATAGAGATTAAACAAGATAGTAGATAATCATAATTTTTTACACAAAATTTTTAATGCATTTTACAAGCATTAAGAAAAATATTAAGCTTTGAAGTTCTACAGCTAGGTAGAAATTGCTAATTATTAGAAAGAAAAGTTAAGGAGAAATGAAGCAGAACGTACCCCTAGCTACACAGTGCCAAAATCTGCAAGGAGTGCTGGTTTAATTACCTCGTGCTTTTCTTTCACTGCTTTATGTTCTTCATTATCTTTTATCGAACTCCCTATTACATGTAGGTTGACATGGTCATTTGCCCCAGTGGATTATTTGGATCCAGACTTAGTTCTCTGCCCAAAGCAATCTACTTACCCAATTCTGTCACCTAAATCATTTTTTACTCCCCATCCCAACTTCCCTAGAAAATGTATGGATACTCCCTTCCTGTGAATAATCCCCAAGAACTGCAGCATTACAAGTGACTTACTTTACCATTCCTGTGTTACCTTAACCCCACCCCCACCCCACCCCCGCTTTCCCACTCTCTGCAGGCCTCCTTCCCACATTTGACAGTACTGGTACTCAAACACACCACAAAATGGAAACAAAAAAGAACCCAAGCAGAAGAATCTATGAAGGAGTATTTGCCTGGTGAGTCACAAGACCAGCACTTTGGTTCCAGTTCTGGCACTGAATTCACTTGGTAATTTAGGCAAGTTACATAGATCACAGAGCTGAAAGGGACCTTCATCCTATTAAATAAAAAAAAAATCCTATGGTATTCCTATGTGCTGCTCACCGTACTAGACTCAGCTCTCCGGAGCTCACCACTCAGGAGACAAGAGCACATACACCAATACTACACACTCCCATGGAGGAATACTCATTAGAGATGACTTATATACCCCCTATTTACAGATGAGATTTTCTCTATCACAATAAACTATAGTTGGGAAGATACAAATAGCATCTTCTATCTTTGAAGATACAAAGTCAAAGAGTTTTATTTATTTTATTTGTATTTTTTTAGAGACAGGGTCATGCTCTGTCACATAGGCTGGAGTGTGGTGGCACAATTATAGCTCATTGCAGCCTCAAACTACTGGGCTCAAGCCATTCTCCTGTCTCAGCTTCCCAAGCAGCTGAGACTACAGGCACACACCATCACACCCAGCTAATTTAAAAAAACCTTTTTTAGAGACTGCATCTCACTATATTGCCCAGGCTGATCTTGAACCCCTTGCCTCAAGTGGTCCTCCTGCCTTAGCCTCCCAAAGTGCTGGCATGACAAGTGTGAGCCACTGCGCCCAGCTCCAAGAGCTTTGAAAGTATTAAAGGTTCACTGTTACTATTAGTGTCTTTATGTGATAGATGAGACAAATTTAAATTCTAGTTTAGAAGCCAGGGATGGATTCATTCAGCCACTCATTTATCACTTAAAAAAACAAAAGTCTAGATTCAGGCACTGTCCTAGGTAGGTGCTTGAAAAACAAAGGCAAAGCAACATAATTACATTACTCAAAAAGCTCAACCTAGTATAAGAATCTAAGCAAACAAACCAAGAAATATCATATCACAGTTGCAAGCTCCCTCAGTCTGAGGAAACTACAGGGATAGGTACAGGGCAAACAGGACAGACTACACACCTACACACACACACACACACACACACACACACACACACGCACATTTATGTATTAACCAATAATGTAACTTAGCAGTCCTACAAACAGATTGACTTTTTATTCAATAAAGATATCTTGAGGATAGAATTTGTGATATGCTCCCTACTATAAACATGCAAAAACAAGAAATAACTCTCTTTCCCCAAATCTAAAACCTGAGATATACAAAAGGAAATATAACTCAGCCTTAATAAAAAAAAAAAAAAAAAAAAAAAAAAAAAAAAGCACCAACTTTTAGGATAGATAGAAATATCTCCACAGCTAAGACAAAGCTAAATGTTTGGCAGAGGTACAGGTAGTTCAAATATCCTAAAACAAAAATTTCATTAAAAAGTTAATTCTCTTTCCCCGGCTGTATAGAAAAATGTTCATTATTATATATGCATAAAGCTAGTCTAAACTACTGTCCAGAAAGACCATCACAGATAAGTTTAAAAGACTGTTTGGATCTTCTTTTTTTTTTAAAGGGGGAAAAAAATCCCTGTAATTTGGTAAAAGCCTTAGTACATGCAGCTCTAAGAATTAAACCTTACAGTAACCAATGATAATAAATTCAAAGAAAAAGTATTAATCTCTATATCCCAGTCCCAAGATAAAACCTCTCTACACTTCATGAAAAGTCCCCAAAGACACAGAATCTACATCCAGGGAAGAACAACAATAGCAAAACCAAATTCTGTCAATAACTTCAAAATAAACAGACCTATCTTTTCAAGTCATCAGCCCAGGAACACTTCTGAAATAATCCTTTTTTTCCCTTAACAGTGAAGAAATTTGATAAAAGAAAACAATGACATAAATGTTAAGGTAACATTTACTGGCCGGGCGTGGTGGCTCACACCTGTAATCCCAGCACTTTGGGAGGCCGAGGCAGGTGGATCACCTGAGGTCAGGAGTTCAAGACCAGCCTGGCCAACCCGGTGAAACCCCATCTCTACTAAAAATACAAAAATTTGCCAGGCATGGTGGTGGGTGCCTGTAATTCCAGCTACTTGGGAGGCTGAGGCAGGAGAATCACTTGAACCTGGGAGGTGGAGGTTGCCGTGAGCCAAGGTCGCGCCATTGCACTCCAGCCTGGGTGACAGAGTGAGACTCCATCTCAAAAAAAATAAACAAATAAAATAATGTTTACTTAGAAAATAACTTATTTTTGGTGATTGGGCAGGCCCATATGAGCCTACAAGTGAGGTGCAGTGGCCATGGAGGGCAACCGAGGGGTCAGTGACCACGACTCCCCTCAACACCCCAGTCTGGCGGCCTGGCGTCGGCCCAGTCGGTGGAGACCTATGGAGAGGCAGCGGCGGTGGCCTCCACAAGCCCTCTTTTTCTAGGGTTGTGTATATAGAACATCCTGGAGTCCACCATGAATGGACAGTTGAACCTAAGTGGGAAGCTAATCATGAAAGCTCAACTTGGGGAGGATATTCCACAAATTCCTATCCATAATGAAGATATTAATATTACTTACGATGAATTAGTGCTAATGATGCAACGAGTTTTCAGGGGAAAGTTTCTGAGCAATGTCGAAGTAACAATAAAGTACAATGATAAAGATGATGATCTTATAACAATTTTTGATAGTTCTGACCTTTCCTCTGCAATTCAGTGTAGTAGGACACTGAAACTGACATTATTTGTTAATGGTCAACCAAGACCCCCTTGAATCAAGTCAGGTAAAATATCTCTGTCGAGAACTGACAGAACTTTGAAATAAAGTGAATCATTTATTGGATAGCTTGGAATCACCTGGAGAACCAGGACCTTCCACCAGTATTCCTGAAAATGATACTGTGGATGGTAGGGAAGAAAAGCCTGCTTCTTTGGATTCTTCTGGAAAACAGTATATTCAGGTTATGGCAGCAAGTATGTCCGTTTTTGACCCTTTAAAAAAACCAAGATGAAATAAAAAATAATGTTACGTCGGCGTCTGGCTTAACAGATGATCAGGTTTCAGGGCAACCCAGTGCTCTTGTAGAAGACTGTTCAGAACACCTGACAGCATTGCCGCCGCCTCCTCAGCAGCAGCTCACCCACCAGGAGTTCAGCCACAGCAACCACCATATGCAGAAGCTAAAATACAAGCAGGTCAGATTGAAAGTCAGCTGTACCAACAGTACCAGCAACAGGCTGGCTATGGTCACAGCGGCTACAGGCTCCACCTCAGCAGCCTCAACAGTATGGGATTCAGTATTCAACAAGCCAGAGTCAGCAGAATGGACCCTAAACAACCTCAGCAGTTCCAAGGATATGGCCAACAACCAACCACCTAGGCACCAGCTCCTGCCTTTCTGGTCAGCCTCAACAACTGCCTGCTCAGCCGCCACACAGTACCAGGCAAGCAATTATCCTGCACAAACTTCCCAAACTTCTCAGCCTACTAATTACACTGTAGCCCCCGTCTCTCAACCTAGAATGGCTCCAAGCCAACCTGGGGCCTGGGCCTATCAACCAAGACCAGGTTTTACTTCACTTCCTGTAAGTAGCATGACCCTTCCTCCAAGTGGGCCTAATCCTTATATGTCCTCCCTTTGGTCTGGGCTATACCCAACCTGGACCTGCTTATCAATAAGGAGGCTCATCTACACCAATGAATGTAGCTGCTGGCTACCGGCCTCCCAAAAGACTCCAAAATACTGTTTTAATCTGTAATGAAGTTCAGAAATTTTCAAAGCAGAGCATTTTTTATGATATCTTTGTTGCTGTTAATTGAAAGTATAATTTGCTGGAACACAAAGACCAAAATCAAAGTTCTTCCTCCTTGCTTAAAAATATAGCAACTTCTTAGTTATTTTGGAACACTACTCTTACATGTGTGTAAAGTGATTGACTTTCTAGCTTCCCTTGTACAGAGGATATTAAAATGCTAGTGTCAGGTTTAGTCATCTTACTTGGCTTTCTGCTATTAACATGATGTACTAAAGTAGAGACCTTTGAGAATACGACTAGATGTTATGTATAAAATGTAAGACTGATAGATTAATATAGATGATTGAATAAAAAAAAACAGGGAAGTATAAGGCTTCCTTGTATTTATATTACTGCTTTTATTATTCATATTATTCCTGGCTTTAAAAGTCAGGAAAAGCAGACTGTTACTTAATCATTACTCAAGTTTAGAAGTTAAAGGATTCCCAAACATTTACATAATCTCTTCCTTGAGCTCCCCATCATTCACTCCAAAGCGAAGAATTTAACATTGATAAACAACAATCTGTATATTTATCATTTCAGAACTGAGTGACTCAACTGGCTAAGTTCTCCATTTTGCAACTAATCTCATGAGTTTCTTGTAACCCAGGTACTACCCTTATACTGACCAGTTGATCAATTCCAAGCTACCAGTAACCATGTGAAATGTCCAAAAGAAATCCTCACTCCTGCAAACACGTCCCAAGATTATCCCTATAATGAATCCAGTTCTAGGGCCTTTTCAGCACTTTAAATCAAATGTAGGGCAAGAGAAGGAAAGGAGCTTATATAAGACAGGATCCAACATGAGAATTTGAAAAGCCTAACACTAATTACTCATCTTATTACCTCTTCACTTGCCATCCTCCCACACTTTATCCAAGGCTGACACTTAACTAATACCATTCTCTAGCACCTCTGATTTCTTCCTGGACCTCTCCTAACCCAATCTCTCTAGCTACCATACTATGTTTTTACTACCTTTCAATCCAATTCACAAATCAGAGAGGCAATATGTTATCTCTGTTATCTTTTCAAACATCCATGGCCTAATTCCCTGGCAGCCAATCTTCCGTCCAGGTTACTTACCAACTAATCACAATTTATATCCAAAAGTTATCTCTCAATTTTC
This sequence comes from Macaca mulatta, assembly GCF_049350105.2. Taxonomy (NCBI): domain Eukaryota; kingdom Metazoa; phylum Chordata; class Mammalia; order Primates; family Cercopithecidae; genus Macaca; species Macaca mulatta. The sequence goes on along the minus strand of NC_133409.1, from coordinate 143,621,962 downwards.
TTGACCTCCCCATCATGAGCTACCACTGACCATTGAATCCATATGAAAGCTCTCTCCTCTGGCTGTCCTCTGTAACTCTCTTCTATCCCAAATGTCTTCCTCTTTCCTTCTCTACCTTAAGTTCCCTGACTATAGGTTTTCTCCAAGTTTCAGACTTTGATTTTTACTTCTTTCAGACTTTGATTTTTACTTCTTTCTCTATACTCTAGCAGCTCAGGTTTCAACTCTTTTATCACCAGCTTTGACTGGTTCCTAAACAGTAATGTGTTCCCACTTCCTATTAGACATTTCTCCCTGCATTCATTCACTAAGCATTCACCAAGTATCCATCATATGCTATTTAGTGTGTTAAATGTTGAGGATATAGAGATCAATAAGGCCTACAAAGATCATCTCTGCCTTCAAGGAACAAAGACAAGTAAACAAAAATGTCTAAAACAATGTGATCACGGTGGTAATTCTCACACAGATGTACAGAGGAAAAAAAACATCAAAATGATATATGGTAACAATGCTTTCCTATATTGATCTTACACACATTATTTGCACACATTATTTCAATTAAGTCTCATAACAATGCTAGGAGATGTAAAAGGTAAGATTCCTTAATAATTTAATACCAGATCGCACAACTAGTAAGTAACTAATTCAGGATTTGAGGTCAAATTTGTCTGGGCCAAAACCTACGTTTCTTCTTCTATGCCCAGTGAAAAGAAATCTAGACCTGATAGTCAGGAGAGAATTCTGTTAACATCTATTTAAGATCAATCAGTATTTCAAGAGAGTGTTTAAAGGCACAGTCAAGAAGATATCACTCAGGGAAATGACTAGCTTGGGACAGAACTTACAACCTGCATGTCCCCAAAACCCTCAAACTCAATCTAAAAACAAGCTCACCATCTTCTTCAAAGAAGTACTGTACTGTATTTCATTACAGACACACCTGGTGTTCTAATTTTTTAATTTCAGAAATTGCGATGCAGACATCATAGTGTGTCACAGTTAATTGGCAGTATTGTTTCTTTTCTTAGTGGAACATAAAATAATGGTGCCTCAGAATTTCTGGCTTCTTAGATTTGATAACAAATGGTAACTTTTTCCTAAACTTAATCCCCAAATTTAAATTCTTTGAATCACCAAGATCTATTTTTTCCCATAGTATCTGTTCTAATCATTCATTATTTTCCATTTTCCCTGCCACCAATCTGGTTTCAGGTAGTATCAATTGTGCATAGATTAAATACTCTCCTCACTGGTCTCCCTGAATCAGTTTTCCCTTATTCTAAATACTCAAATACAGCACTATGGATCAGTCTTTTAAAACCACCACTGTATGCATGCCATTCTCCCTCTCTCAAATTGGTTCTGCACTGCATATAAGGGAGATTCCAATCTAGTTTCAAAGACTTCCATAAACTGGCCTAAGCTGACCTTCACATAGTTTCTTTGCTACTAATCAATAATAGCCTTCTACTCTAATCAAGCTCTTCTATTTATGGTCTCTTCAAATGCTCAAACCTCTGTCTATTAACGTCATGATTCTACCCATCTGAAATTTACCCAACTCTTATACTATTCAAATCAAATGTCAAGGCTCAACTCAAGCTTCATAACCTCCATGAAATATCCCTCAATCATTCCAAGCCACTTCTTTCTTCTGAAGTTCTATAACATGTGCTCCCTTGAATATTGTTGTATTTAACTTTTCATGGGAGTTTATGTCTTATTTCCACAATGAAATTAAAAGGATCAAAGGCAGAGACTATGTTTAACAATTATGCAGCATAGTTTAGTGGTTAATTACACAACTTCTGGGGCCAAACTACATAGGTTTGACTCTCAGCTCTGCCATCTTTCTGTGTGACCTTGGGCAAGTTACTTAACTTCTCTGTTTCAGTTTCCTCATTTTGTAAAATGGAGTCAATAACAGTATAAACCTCAAAGAGTTGTGAGAATTAAATGGTCGTGTAGGACCTGTTCTTGATACATACTATGCACTCTGTAAGTGTTAATTGCTATAAATTCATTAATGGTGATAAGTATCATAAGTGTTAGCTACACTATGTATGTATGTTACATAAGTGTTAGCTATTATTATTGTTACTTAGAATCTCCATGTTCAGCCCGGTGTGGTGGCTCACGCCTGTAATCCCAACACTTTCTGAGGCCGAGGCAGCTGAATCACCTGTGGTCAGGAGTTTGAGACCAGCCTGGCCAACATGGTGAAACCCTGTCTCTACTAAAAATAAAAATTAGCCAAGTGTGGTGGTGGGTGCCTATAATCCCAGCTACTCGGGAGGCTGAGGCAGCAAAATCACTTGAACCTGGGAGGCGGAGGTTGCAGTAAGTCAAGATTGCACCTTCCACTCCAGCCTGGGCAACAAGAGTGAGTGAAACTCCATCTCAAAAAAAAAAAAAAAAAAAAGAATCTCCATGTTCTTGATACCCAAAATAGTAAGTATATAGCATTTACTCCGTATTTATTTGATGGAGGAAGAAAGAAAAAGTCTTAACATGAGAAGCAGCTTTTTAGGAAAGTGTCCATTTCTGACATTCTGGGGAGCAGGTGAGAAATCTGTCCAGGAATGGCAAAAAATACCTATTTTGGGGCCTACAAAGGCTAATCAATCTCAGGAGGAATTAACAGGAAAATGACAGAGAAAGACATTCCATAGGAAGCAAAGCTAGCTGTTCATAAACGTACATTTCATGTACACTCGCATTATACAGTTCTGTAGTAGTTTTGCAGTTTTAACGGCATCAGAGGCACACCAACCTTTTTGGTGAGTTTAGGATAGATAGGTACTTACTGAGCATGCCTCTATAATTGAGGTCCATATCCCGGCTCTCAGATCGCACTTTAATGGCATCCAGGATGGCATCAGGAGACAACAGTCCCGAAGGCCTCACAACATTCAGAAGCTCTGTGAGGCTCATGAGAGGTAAACGTACAGCCTGCATGATTTCAGCATGATTCTCCTTTGAATTGTGCTTACACCAGTTTAATAAGGCTAGGAAAATATCTTTTTCGGGAGCTGCAAATGAATCTCTTAACACGATGTTTAAAAGTGCTGTCTGAAAAGGATAAAAAGGTAAAATTCCAGTTATATGACGTTCAACCATTGCATGATCAATCAGTAAAAGCTTACAGAACAAGCATAACTTAGGCAATTAACTCTTTTTGACCCTCTCCTTCCCTTATGCTTTGTGCCACACAGCCTCCAGCTCATTATGGCTATGTAAACAACCAGGATGGTAGCACCTTTCTTTTATGCTCAGGTATCTTGTACCACTACATCAAACATTTAATCTTTCCAAACACATCTGCATTCATCTTTTTTAAAACAGCAAAAAGAAAAACGCCAAAGTGAAAAGCTGTCAATACATACAGATTCTTCAAGGGAGTGTACATTGTTAAGTTAGAAAGACATATTTGGCATTTAAAATTCAAAGTATTTTGTTGCACAGTATTACTTCACCACCATATTTTTGGCTCTCAGATCTCCAAACTGACCTCCAGCAACAATAGTGCAACCCTCAAAGATCACTGTCTTTAAAAATTCAGTATAAAAATATGAAATAGGATAACACAGATCTTAATTTACCCTCAAATCAAGATATGTAGCTTTTCAATAGGTTTTCTCATTAGAAATATCCAGGTTCTAGAAGGAACAAAACAAGGGAAATGTAGAGACAATCGGCATCCAGAGTTCAAAGGAAGATTTGAGCAAAACAGTTTTACTCTAGCTATAACACTGAATTTTAAGCCAGCAAAGAAAGCAGTGACTTAAAGACATCAAATGATGCATCAGATCTCCTTTATGAATTTGCCCGCTTGCTCTAAGGAATTATTAGTCACACTCTCTGTCAGAGAAAAACAAAACCAAAAGGTAGTATGCAACACCAAAAAGGACCCTATTTGATTGTCACTACATTGAAAACAACCACTCAGCCGCACAGTCTCTTTTGCATATAAAACTTACCAGAAGAACCTTAAAAGAAAACACAACCAACCAGCCCCTCTCTTTTATGATCTAGAGTCCTAGTAGCTAGATGCAAGTGGCTAGACCAGATAATCTCTTTGATACCAATGTTTTTTTTTAAATTATTCTTAGTCCACTGCTATACTTCTATGGTATAGGTATAAAGAAAACAATGCTGCCTATAAATTACTTGTAGACAAATGACACACCTTAGAAAGGGAGAGGAAACCTTCACTTGAGAGCACCTCCTGAGCATTCCTGTCCATAAACATGCAGCACATACAAGTTAACTTGGGAAGTGAGTAGAGACTGGCAACATCAAAAGTCATGCAGACATTCTGAATGTTCAGTATGGTACAGAGATACTCAGAGGTAGAATCCTCTAGCTCTGGAAATCCATATTTATGAGCCAGGCTCAAAAAGTCCAGCAGCACCTCCTCCTTCTCATCTGTCAGCGTTGCCCGCCCAGTGTAGATATATTTGAGTAGCATTGTGAATGCTTCTGCAGTGGTGTCTTGGAGAGGAATTTCTGCTTCAGGCTGAGACTCTCGCATTCCACCATACAATAATGCTCTGCACATCAGGGAAGAAACACATGAAGAAACTCTCAAATAGGATTTGCTACAAAATACTGGAAGTAACAGTTATCAACATTATGCAAATATAAATTTGTTTAATGACACAAAGATCCAAGTGAAAAAATGCAAAATAGTCATTTAAAATGGTTCTTTAAAGGAAGCAAGAGGAATGATTTCAAAACTGTTTGAATTAATTCTATAAACCACTGAACTAATGAGATACTCTGAAAGCTCAAGATATGTGATAGATATTAAATAGGAAGATGAGAGTGATCTCTTGAGAGGCACAATGAAGTTGGTATAAAGATGTTAAAGGTCAATACGGCAGTTTAAAAAGTAAAACTCTGTAGGAAAAGATATAATCAGATAAAGATAAACACCAATATGATGCCATTCTCCCCTGTAAGACTGGCAGAAATCAAAAGGCTTGTTAATATCAGTGCTGCAAAAGCAATGGAAAAACAGGTTCTTTGACACACTGCTTTGAGAGTATAAATGGGCAGCCCTTTATGGAAAGTAATTTAGTAGTATCTAGTCAAACCTAAAATGTGTATACCCTTCAACTCAGTAATCTCTCTTTTAGGACTCAATTCTAGAGAAGTAATACAGTAAAGAAAAATGTTTAAGAAAACATACTGAAACACTAGAAAAAATCTAAATGTCCATCAACAGCAACATGGTTAAAAAAACTGTGATATATGCATTCTATGCAGCCATTAGAAAGATCAAGGGAGACCAATAGGTACTGTTTTGAAAACATGTCCAGGATATGGTAGGCAAGTACGTAAAATTGCAGATCCATATGTACTGCATGAAAAAAGTATATAACCACATATTTACATGTTTATGCACATATGTCTATTCAGATATTTCTTTAAATCAAGAAAAATCAGAGGAAATTCATATTAAACTCTTAACATCACTTACTTCTGGGAAATGGTATTAGATGGCTGGGAGACAAAGACTTTCATCTGTCACTTTATAAATTAAAAATGAAATTACTGATAGGATTACAGTGATTTTTTTTCCTTTCAGATTAAACAAAAAGCCCTACATTATTGCTTATCTAAAAAAAAAAATGAAAACTAGACAATCCAGTTAGGTAATGAATTTGAATTTCTACCTCTATTAATCAAGAGGAACAATATGAACCAATTAAACTTCCAACCTATCAGGAAAGAAAGGACGAAGAGGACAAGGGAGAAGTGCAGAAAAGGGAGAGAAGAATACAGAATGAGAAAGAAAAGAAGCAAAAGTGAGAGGAAGAGACTGGAAGCAAGAAAGAGATTCTCTCTGTTACTAAAATTCTCAGAGGAGGACTAGCATTTCAGGGTTACCTACCTGGAACTTGTCCCATTCTCTCCCAGGACCTAGCATTCTTGCTTGCCCCAGGAAAATAGTTGAAACCACCCAGAAAAGATTCATGAATATTCTGAGCATACCTCTTCACTGGGTTATACTCTGCCTAAAAATGCCCTTGAAGGTTTCCATTAATCCAGAGAGCATCCAACCATTACCCTAAAATTACCAAATTAAAGAACTTCTCCTTCTTGAGGAGACCTCAAGACTTATCCCCAATCCTGTATGATTCATGGTATTTATCTGGATTCTCAATGCTTTAAAAGTGGTTTTGATGAGGCTCCCTTGGAACAGTAAATATGAACCCCCAACTTCAACAAGGAGACAAGCACAGAGGTTCAATGTTTACTATGAAGAGTTTCCTCCTATAAGTTCCTTATCTGGGAATTGATAGGCTATTATGACAGCACTTAAGCCTCTTCTGACAGCTGACAGTTAACATTCCTTTGCACATGAATACTGTCAGCATTGAGAATCTGTCCAAGGTAGCATTGAGCTTAGCTCTAAGGTAGACTTAGAGGTACAGCTTAGCTCTAAGGTAGTCTAAGGTAGACTCTGAGCTTAGCTTAGTGAACCAGCAAATATTACAAAGGTTCAATATCTACAAAGACATCAAGAACAAGGTCAGTAAGTGGGGGGAGTATATTCCATTCACTCAATACAATCTTCAAATTTCTAAAAGTAGTTGAGTTTCTTTTAAGGATATACTTATCACCTAAAAGAAACCCTCATAGAGTTGTTTCAAATTATTTTTAAAAGAGGACAAGGTATACTGTATTAGTAAATAATAAACACAGGCCGAGAAGTTCTGACTTAATAAAAAGTGGACTCTTGTAAAACACTTTAATAGTAATGACTGGACTGAAATTTTAAAAGGGGGAAGAAACAGAAAACGAAAAGTGTGCAGAGGACAGATGATAACAAATAATGGCTAGACCAAGGTCAGATGCCTTGGTAGAGTTGACCGCTAGGAAGAATAGGAGAGTGTTACAACTTTTAACAGACTCTTCACTTTTCTAGGCTCCTGGTTTCATCCACATTGGCATTTTACATGTATAAAACTGGAAGTTCATGAAAAACCATAGGAGCTCTAGCTACACAGTAAATATTTCCAGGAGACACACTTTACCACAACGTGTCTGACTCTAAGTGTTGCTGTCTTGATTAATTCTGATTATAAAAGCCAGACTGCAGTTATCACTAGAAGGTAATTGAAATTTTCTCTAAGCCAGTGGAATCTCCATTTCAGGTACCAAGTTTCCCAGATAAATCTATAACTCTGTGGAACATCTTTATCCTCAAAAATAGAAAAAGATCCATTATTACGCACAAATTATAACTCACTCAGTAATTCAGTGATGACTCCCTTTTAACAAATATTAGGTAAAATGCAGAGTACTTAAAGATCAGCTTAAGATTTATAACCCTGGAAATTAAGGACCCAAGTGACCAACAACAGCTGCATACAAGTGCACGTCTTAGATCTGCTGGGTTACTAACAGGTCCTAGACCTCAGGAGTCCCAAACCAAGTGGTATATGTGTCCATTAGCAGGTCCACAAGGCAGTCTACCTATACAAAAAGAAGCTTTAGTCCCATTAGCCATCTATTGGGAGGAGAAAGTGAGGGTAACGAAGACTCAGCCTGAGAAACATTCTTGACACCTTGAAAAATGGTTGATTGGGCACTATCTGGTTTGGGAAACCTTCCAACCCTTTCATTTTAAGATGGCTCCTAAAGGAAAAGGTGATTCTCAAAAAATAACCAAGTCTACAAGGATGAAATCTTTATAGATACTGAATTGAGGGACTGCAAGAATTTGTCATTATACTTGGTTATGTATTTTTCACAGAGCAGAAAATGCCAGTGTTTTCTACTAGTGAACTGAATTTTCAAAAAAAGTATTACACACTTACCGAAAATATTGGCACCTGGCTGCTAAAATTACCCTGTGGGCAGGAAAACGTTTCTTTTCCACAACAAATGTGACGTCGCCATATTCTTCCCCAATCAACAAGGCACCAATATGTTCAGACAAAATGTGCACATGATCAATTTCCCCCACTGCAGTGAAGGGGCGAAGAGGGTGGCTGTTACTCATCTTGTGGAACAGATGATAGTCGCTGATCTATCATATGAAGAAGGAATGAGAGTTAGTGGGGGGAGGGGAGTATACATAGAAAATCACATACCATAAACATAGCTAAGTAAAAATTTAAAGTGCTTACAAAAATTCCCGTGAGAAAGTTAATCAATGGTATCTTTATTAACCCATTTATTTTGAGAAGGAATTCAGTCTGCTTCCCTTAACTGTACTCCCTTCTTCACACTAGGAAAGCAAAAATGCCAGTCTCCAAACACTAACAGCACTTGGAGCCATCAGTCTAGAAAACTGAGCCCAAACACAGGTCCCATATTCCTTACAGTACCTTAGGAAAAGAAAAATCAACAATCAGAATAACTTCTCTTTTGCATAGATATACTGAGTAAGGTTGGGTACAACTATACCCAATAGAAAAGTCATTCAGGCATAGATCTAGGCCTAAATTACAAACAGAGTAAGTGAAATAATCAGATTTCAAATAAGAAGTTTTGGTATGCAACCATCTCAAATATTTTATTAAAAAAATAAAAAAATCTTCTGGGGCCGGGCACAGTGGCTCATGCCTGTAATCCCAGCACTTTGGGAGGCTGAGGCGGACAGATCACCTCAGGTCAGGAGTTTGAGACCAGCCTGACCAACATGGAGAAACTCTGTCTCTACTAAAAACACAAAATTAGCTGGGTGTGGTGGTGGGAGCCTCTAATCCCAGCTACTTGGGAGGCTGAGGCAGGAGAATCGCTTGAACCCAGGAGGCGGAGGTTGCGGTGAGCCAAGATGGTGCCATTGCACTCCAGCCGGGGCCACAAGAGCGAAACTTCATCTCAAAAATAATAATAGGCCGGGCGCGGTGGCTCACGCCTGTAATCCCAGCACTTTGGAAGGCCGAGGCGGGCGGATCACAAGGTCAGGAGATCGAGACCATGGTGAAACCCCGTCTCTACTAAAAATAGAAAAAAATTAGCCGGGCGCAGTGGCGGGCGCCTGTAGTCCCAGCTACTCGGGAGGCTGAGGCCGGAGAATGGCGTGAACCCGGGAGGCGGAGCTTGCAGTGAGCCGAGATTGCGCCACTGCACTCCAGCCTGGGTGACAGAGCAAGACTCCGTCTCAAAAAAAAAAAAAAAAATAATAATAATAATAATAATAATAATAACAACAACAATAACCTTTTGGAGTCACAAAAATAACTTGACATTTATTAATGAACATTTGCATTAGCGTCCTAAGCTCCCCACATCCAACAGAAGAGTAACTCTAACAGTTTTCTCAAGACTGTGGCTTCTACTCCAAACTTGTTGCTCTGATGATCAGGCTGTTTACCAGAACATCATTACACTTTGTCTCATTTCCAGGCACCTTCCTTGCTTTTGTATGCAATGTCTTTCTACAAAAGTAACTGAAAATCAAAGGGAAAACATGATTAACAGCTTTACATGTAAGAAAGTGGCGGGGGTGGGGTGGGGGGGGTTATAGTCTTAGAAAGCTTAAAATGTTTCTATTTTTTAATACCGAATGTACTTGCAGGTATTTAAAAAAAAAAAAAAAAGTTGGTCTTGCTCTGTTGCCCAGGCTGTAGTGCAGTGGCGCGATCACCACTCAGTGTAACCTGGAACTCCTAGGCTCAAGTGATCCTCCCACCTCAGCCTGGCAAGTAGCTGGGACTACAGGTGTGTACCATCATGGCCAGCTAATTGAAGGTACTGCTTTGATAAGTGTAAGTAACCGGCAAGTATGTTAGAGCCTTGGCTAGCATTCAGATGCCCCAGGTGAAGAGGTGGTTGTTAGCTCAGAGGTAGCCATCTACCCCTCCGCTGCATCAGAGACTAGAGAAATTGAGCCAGATATGTTTTCTCTGCTAGACCTCCACACCTTTTTGAGTTCTCCACTTGAACCACAATTAAAGGTTGAACAGCTCCTAATCTTTAAACCCCCACATCCAGATCATTAGCAAAGTGTGTGAAAAATGATCTTTCTCCCTGTGACTGCAATGGAAGATCTTCATGGACCAGATTCCGAATCTGCCTGCTTCAGTTAACCTAGTACCATACAACCACCCTCAAAAGGGGGAGCAATAGCAGTGATGCAGAAGAACATGGAAAATGAGCTAGGCAAGAAAACACCTACCCCAGGTAAGTGAGCAAAATCCTGGTTCCCTACAGTAGGAACATCAGAGAACTAGCAGGATAATCCCCTAACTGCCAAGGGAAATCCTTCTCCCTCAACTGCAGCCTCCATGTGAAAGCCCTAAAAACAGAATAATCTCTAGTCACTTGTGTATGAAAGACCAAATTCAGCTTAAGAGGATCTATTTGAGAGTATGAGCAAGTAATGTATGATACAAGAGTCTTAATGTATATATACAACAACAGTGTAATACAGGAGTTGGAAAACTTTCTATAAAGGTTCACATGGTACATAGTTTAAAGCTTTGCAGGTTATACAATCTACGTCAAATGATTCAGCTCTATGGTAAGAGCCTAAAGGCAGCCATAGGCAATAAGAAAATGCATAAACATGGCTATCTCCAATAAAGCTATTTCTAGAAAAGACCTAGATTAGACTTGCAGGACACAGTTTGCTAGCCCCTGGCCTACCCTGTGATCAAGGACTGACCTCAAGGACTGACTGTACTCTAGGCAAAGGATCAGACTGGGAGGTTTTTTGTTTGTTTCCTGCTGGGTTACCCAACTGATGTTCCTATGATCATTTCCTGTGTTGGCCAGGAAATTCAGAAAGCTACTGGAACCTGACTTCAAAACCTCTTCAATACAAACTCTCACATCACTATCCAATATTTCAATGATCATCCATGACTCTAAACAAAACGCTCTTCCTGGCTGAAAAAAATGCAATGTATATACCCAGTAAATATATTTTCTGGTATATTTTCTTAATATTTAATTCAGGTCATGGCTAATACTCAAATTACTCACTAAATGACTCTTGATGAACAACGATTGATTTTTGGTTAACCAGCTCAGAAGGGAAATTTATAATTCTTAAACTGATATATCATAAACATTAATATTACATATGTATATATCTACCACAATAAGTTCTCTGGAGCTTTACTTCTCAATACATCTAATTTCATTTTGCTAAACTTGCATTTTAATTATGTTTTTCCAAATGGAAACATGAAACTGTTTCATGTACAGAAAATAGCCACTTAGGATAAAATAAACACAATTTTATTGGCATACAGAAATAATTTTAATTAGACTAGTGATTCTCGGTGAGCTTGCCCAATAATGGAATCACATGGGGAGCTTAAAAACAACAACAAAAAAAAGATGCTTGAGTCCCACTCATCAGAGACTCTTATTTAATTAGTCTAGAATGAGGCCCAGGCATTGGAATCACCATTCTGAAGTGATTCTACTAAGCAACCTGGAAAAACAGCCACTGATTTAGACTCTTACAGCTGTAGGTTTCCATCCCTTGCTCAGGTGTACAAGTATACCAAAAAAAAAAAAAAAAAAGATCCACAGAAAAAATTCATTTAGCATATAATTTAATTTGAATCTTATTGCAAAGATCCAAAGGTACTAACAAAGTTACCAATGCCACAGTTTTATGCAGAAAATGAGTATTGTTTCACCAATGGGATAGTTTATCTACAAAGTGATAGTTTCAGTCTACCTATGTGTATTTTAAAATGTTGGCCAGGCACAGGAGCTCATGCCTGTAATCCCAGCACTTTGGGAGGCTAAGATGTGAAGATCATTTGACACCAGGGGCTCAGGACCCTGTCTCTACAAAAAAACTTAAAAATTAGCCAGGCATGGTGGCATGAGCCTATAATCCCAGCTAATTAGGAGGCTGAGTCAGACGGATCACTTGAGCCCAGGAGTTAAAGGCTGCAGTGAGCTATAATTGTGCCACTACACTCCATCCTGGGCAACAGAGCAGGAACCTGTCTCAAAAGGATAAAAAAGAAAAACCAAATTTAAGTTAAATGGATTAGGAAACAAAGAGGCAAAAAAAAAAAAAAATCAATATTTGCAGATAATGACTGCCCACATGAAAAATCCATGAGAATCAACTGAAAAATTAGAGAAAATAAGAGGGGTTCACTAAAGTGACCACATAAAATAATTATATGAAAGTATCTAGCATTCTTCCATGCCAAAAAACAACCAGCTAGAAAATATTAGTAAAAAGATCTGCAGTTTATAACTGCAAAACACAGGTAACTTGTAATAATAAACTCATAGGACATGTAAGGAAATTATAAAACTCCACTGAAAGATTTAAGAAAAATACAGAGACATAAGTTGTTTGGGGATAGAATGATCCAATATTATAAAAACATCCACATTTTCAACTTACCATGGGTTTATCAGGATGTAACCATATTGTAAGTCTAGCAGCATCATTTATATAAATGTAGCATTTCAATTAAATGGGAGAAAATACGGAATTTTTTTCAATAAAAGGTATTGGCTAGCCATTTGGAAAAAAGTAAGCTGAATATTCACATAGGAGTACAAAATGAAATGTATATGGATGTCAGCTTCAGCACTTTCTGCATTGCAAAAAAACTGGAAAAAACCCTGAAGGCCCATTTAAAGAGAATTGGTTAAACAAATAATGGTATGTCTATACAATGAAATATTATAAATGATTTAAAAAGAATAAAGTTAGATACTAATGAACTGAAAAAAATCTTAAGCATGTGTATTTACATACAAAAGACAATCTATAAAACAATAGTATAGTGAAATATCTTGTTTAAAAAAATACACTGAAAATGCAAGAATATACATCAAATTGTTAACCAACGGTTAAGTCACTAGACTGGGGCTGTGGGAAAATTTTGCATAGTGCGCTACATACTTCTGTAATGTTTACAAATGTTATAATGTTTATTTGTAGTAAAACTATAAACAAATATTTCAGTAAGTTTGGCCACAAAATTACAAAATAAATTGCTTTGTGTATGAGATAACAAGTGTTTGGATTTGCCATAGCAATAGAACTTGATTTAGTGACTAAGACAGAAATGGCAAGCAGAGGGGCTATGTATTATCTCCGCAGAGAAAAATTAATTAACAACTTGAAGGCAAGGACATAAAGTTCATTACACTAAAACCAGCAAGGGAAAAAAAAGTTCATTACACTAAGACAGGTAAATCAGATACCTGGGGAGCATGGCCTACTAGGACACTGCATCTGATATTTCCCAACTAAAGATCTTCACCTAAGAGAGTTTCTGTCTGACTTTTTCTAGACTTAAGGCAGATTTTTCCAGATGCAAAGTGTTCTTCAGTTTGCCCCTATTGACTGTCCTGGAGTCTAAACTTGCTGATCCTCACAGCATAGGGCAAGGGCAATCTATTCACTCAAACTGTTCCTTCAAGATGGGGGTAAGAACAGTAGGAAAGGCAGGGGGAAGAAGGACTTACACTGAGAGAGGACAGGAATATCTCAACCAGGAAACGGTACGTTTCATGGTACCATACACAATTACTAGTTTTGGATTCTGGGACCTCATATGAATTTATTTACCAGGGATGGTGGTATAGAAACTATACTATTTTTCTTGGCTATTAACTTTCATGAATTCAAATGCATTAAAAATCAAAAATGACTTAAGCAGCAGTACTAAAACCCTGAGGGTTATTGCCTGCTTATTATGCAGTAAGAAACCAACACCCATTTGTTCTAACCAAAATAATAAACAATGTCCATCAATAAACTGAGAGTACCATATGTAGTTCATAGTGCTGTAACGTTATAATTGCCCCTTAAGGAGGAAAAAACCAAGTTGACCCAAACATCAATTTCTTTACTTAAAGCTCAGTTATACAACTGTTTACAAACTTTACTTTAACCAGGGCTAACTACATTTTTTTAGAATTAAAGTTTATTCTCCACTGTTTAATCAGGAAATAGTCAAAGGGCAAAGTTCCACAAGGTGGAGATGCCAAAGAGTCCTTGAACACTGTATGAATCTCCCCTGGGAAGCCCTCTCTGCCCGGTGTATTTCCTGACTGAAAAGCCTTTATGGGAAAAAAGACCTTCTGCTCTTTAATTGCAAAATATAAATGATCTTTCTCTTGAGGAAAGAGATGGCATTTACAAGCATATGGTTTAGCAATTTCTTTCTGCTCTTGGTACCCATGTGGTATGTAATTTGAAGGAGTATTCCTTAAACTTTAAATTAATATCGCTTGGGGAGATAAATGATGTCCTGTCTGCATCTTAAACACTCTCCAAAAAAAAAAAAATCACATTCTACTTCTCACAGGAAGGATACTCACTTCTCTTGATATATACTCTACCCTTGTCATCCAAAAGTCTAAGGAAACAGGTGAAGACTGACCATGCTGCTAGAGGTAACCTTGACTCTGATATTTTGCAGACCCAATTCTAAACCTTGCAGAAGAGAATTATCCTCCAGTTCGTAAAGTGCTATGTAAGAACATGAATGGAGTTCACATGACAGGATTCCTGACATACCTTTTCCTCTGGGAAAGACTTGAGTGTCCAAAGTCTCGTCATTTCTGTAATTTTATGTTTGCAAATAAATGTTTATAAATATGCTCCGGTTTGACCACTAAAGAATGGTATCATAAAACATATTTGACAAGATTATTTTATTGAGCATGCATGTAATTCCAGTTTCCAGTTACCACATTGATTCTCTACTTCTTTGCCAATGGCCAAACTAGTTTCTGAATATGTATATAATTCATTCAATTAAAGATTTATTGAGCTCTCTCTACAATACAGGCTCAGTGCTAGGCGACAGAAACACAAAGATTAATGGAAGTCTCTACTTTTGAAGAACTCATTGTCTACTAAGGAAAGTAGGACTAGATAACAAGTAATGTAAATTCTAAAACTCGTAGGCCAGGCCATGATTTTATGAGATTTAGAAAGTCAAATATTTCCGTAAGTACCATACCAAAACCACCACAAAGATGCTAAATAGAATACTAAATGAACAGAACTCAGAAAATTATCAGTTATATTCTTATATGAGAGTAAGTGTTAATATCCACATAACTGGCTATGTGCTCTCCCAAGTGGGCTGCTCATATTCCACGGAGACTGCAATACAAACCACAGGAATTTGGAAAGAAAATACTAACATTTATACTGGTGTGTTTGTATGTATGTATTTTAGACATGAGGTCATGCTATGTTGCCCAGGCTAGACTCAGGCTCAAGTGCTTTTCCCGCCTTAGCCTCTCAAGTAGCTGGGACTACAGGTGCACACAACCATGCCTGGATTGATATTAATTTTTAACCTAGAAAAATGAGAATAAAAATCAGCTTTGCTAATTCTTTTTTTTTTTTTTTTTTCTGAAAGGGAGTCTTGCTCTGTCACCCAGGCTGGAGTGCAGTGGCATGATCTCGGCTCAATGCAACCTCCACTTCCTGGGTTCAAGTGATTCTCCTGCCTCAGCCTCCCAAGTAACTGGGATTACAGGCGCACACCACTATGCCTGGTTAATTTTTGTATTTTTAGTAGAGACAGGATTTCACCATGTTGGCCAGGTTGGTCTCAAACTCCTGACCTCAGGTGATCTGCCCACCTCAGCCTCCCAAAGTGCTTGGGATTACAGGCGTGAGCCACCATACCCGGCCAGCTTTACTAATTCTTAGTAAGTGGACAGCACTGCCTCCTTCTCATGATCTACATGTCAAAAACAGTCATTTGTGTCACCAAATAAATAGGTGACTTGAGAGAAGAGTGGGAATTCCACAAAGAGGCAGGGCTGAAGGTAGTGTCCTTACTTGTGCGTGGTAAGTATTAAGTTAACATGTGCTTGCTTAAGTGAAATTTCCAAATGTTATCTGGTTTTAATTAAAAATTCTCTCTCACAAAATGAGAAGTGAATTATAAAAAGGTTCCCATAATCTGGGCAACATGGCGAGACCCCTTCTCTATAAAACGTTTTGTTTTTAAGTTAGCGTGGCATGGTGGTGTGCACCTGCGGTCCTAGCTACTAGGGAGGCTGAAGCAGGAGGATTGCTTGAGCCCAAGAGGTTGAGGCAGCAGTGAGCCATGTTCATGCCACTGCACTCCAGCCTGGGTGACAAAGCAAGACCCTGTGTGATGGTTAATACTGAGTGTCAACTTGATTGGATTGAAAGAAGCAAAGTATTGTTCCTGGGTGTGTCTGTGAGGGTGTTGCCAAAGGAGATTAACATTTGAGTCAGTGGACAAGAGAGGCAGACCCACCCTCAATCTGGGTGGGCACCATCTAATCAGCTGCCAGCATAAAAGCAGGAAGGGAAACAGCCCACTTGCTGAGTCTTCTGGCCTCCATCTTTCTCCCATGCTGGATGCTTCCTGCCTTCGAACATCAGACCCCAAGTTCTTCAGCTTTTGGACTCTTGAACCTACACCAGTAGTTTGTCAGGGGCTCTGGGGCCTTTGGCCACAGACCGAAGGCTGCACTGTCGGGTTCCCTACTTCTGAAGTTTTGAGACTCGGACTGGCTTCCTTGTTCCTCAGCTTGCAGAGGACCTATTGTGGGACTTTACCTTGTGATCGTGTGAGTCAATACTCCTTAATAAACTCCCCTTCATATATACATCTACGCTATTAATCCTGTCCCTCTAGAGAACCCTAATACACCCTGTCTTAAAAAATAAAAAAAGTTCCCACAATGAAACCACTGATTGAAGATAATATAACATTGTCAACACAGCAAATAATAAGAAAATGGCCAATATGACAACTTTACTACTTACTAGCGGTAAAGATTTTATAAGAAAGTGACCCTTGATTATTTTAAATGGTTAAATAAATCATTTGAAACACAATATAATTAACAATGAACCGCCACACAAAAAGCATTAAAATATTTGTTGACTAAATATATATTCATTGGATGTTTTAATCTGAAAACAAGCTTAAAACCAAATTAGAATCTGGTAACAAATTAACCATTTTACAGTAGGGACACTGAAAGTACTTCTCATCTAACAATAATGGCTACTATTTATTGAAGACTTGCTTATAAGCCAGACAGTCCTAGCATTTTACATATATCATCTTATTAAATATTCAAAGAATTGAATTAGGTAGGTACTTTTAAAATTTCCATTTTACAAACAGGAAATTGAGACACAGGCAAGATTAGGTAACTTGTCAAAGCACATACCCAATAAGTAGCAGATTCAGAAAGGGTTTGTCAAGGTCCTGAACTTACAAGACCTTGCTAAGTGAATGTAAGATATCAGAAATGATTCTGACTCTGACTTCTAGACCTGCCAGCTAAATCCTCAGAGGAGCAGTTCTCAAACTTTAACATACCATCTTCAGACCAGGTAAAACATGCCAAGGGTGATAAGAATGAAATGCTATTTTTCAGTTCTCTTTGGGAAGATTATATATACATGTGCTTTGCTAATACAAAGAGAATAATTCACATTGGAACTGCAATGTACAATCTAGTTACTTAAAAGTTACAAAATAAGAATACTATTGATACAAATATGCATCAATATATACTACAGGGTTAAGTGAACAACCTATAAGAAATTTAAATAAAGACTAAACAGTAATTTATAACAAAAAAGAACGGAAACCAATGAAAAGCTCAACATATACTGATGATATATGTCTTTCTAAAATGTAAAGTAATTCTACCTTATGCATGTTCATATGTTCATATGTGGAGCTTTGCAAAGTTGTTATGCATTGCATAGTAACCAAACCTCTTAGTAGAAAACTTAAATTAGAAGCCTTTGTAAACTGTAGTATTATGCTAATGTGGGTTTCCGTATGCCACATTTTGCATACTCTTAGTGCTTCACTTGACTGGTTATCAGTAAGTTGCCAAAGGATATACATAAATGAAAGACTGATATTTCCTCCTATTTGCCAATATGTTTTGGACCAGTAGCCTTGGGCCATCTTTTGAGAAGTGTTCTTCTAGACTATGAAATGCTCCAGGCTCACTTTGTATAATAACTAACTCTGTGGTGGCTGGGAGAAGCTACTCCTTTATTATTTATTATTTAATCACAAAATATCAAGACTCCCAAGGCAAAAAAAAAGGCCCAATTTATAATTTGCCAAGTTATTTTTATTTGCTATTCAATTCAAGCACTCTCCAGTCTCTCTGGATTCAACCTCTTATTAAAACAACCTTTCCCAAGTAACTATGAAAAAACAAACAAAATCATTCAAATCAGGCATCTTCCAATAAAATAAGTATCAAATGACCCCACTGAGCTTCATTCTGATTTTAAATTCCCCCAAATCCTGAAGCTTTCTTCTTCTTCTTCCTTCCCTTCAGAAAGGATCAGGTACAAAAACTTACCAGATTTCATAATCTAACTTCCAAATGTTTACCTATAACCTACCTCATTCAGCCACCAAACTTTCCCCTCAGTCTCTTACTTCTCATTTGCTCTAGTATGTGACTTCCTATAAGGCAATCTCCCATAAAATAAGATAAGATGACTTTTAGGAATGACAAGTCATAGACTGCAACTCTAAGAAGTTGGTATCACTTATGGATCTCAGAGATTACATAACTATCCTTTTCCATACTCTCAGCCTTGTTGGTCCCAAGCCATTGAAAACTGCATGATCTGTATTCAGGGAGCAGAAAAATATATGCACCTAGAGCCAAAAAGCAATGAAAAAGTCATGATGAGTGCAGAGGTTATTAGTTGTAATAATATTTGAAAATACAAGACAAGCCATTTCTGTTTAATTTCTTCAGTGGCAACTTATGGGTCTGTAATATTCTTGCTCAGATTTAAATTATATGATATTTTCCTAATTAATAAAGGTTATTATAGCATGAACTCCCATTAAAGCAGTGGAATCATCAATTGCAGCACTTTAATTTCTTTGTAGCAAAGCTACTGTGAACATTTGCATTATTGTCTGTGTAAAGGAAATTGGCTTTTCATTTGTACAATGTTATAAAAATGTTCTACTATGCATACTTTGACTACTGTCGGTTAAACCTGGTATCTTGGCTATTTTCTGTGGAATTGTAAAATAAAAAAGATCAACTCTGAGAAATCTGTACAAAATAAAATCTTGATTTATAAGTTTATCTGTGCCATTCTAGAACATAATCTAAAGGAAATGTTCCACAAATTATACTAGTGTTTTGCTCTTTTTGCCCCATATAACCTCTTCCCCATTTGTTTTATGAACATTAACTTTATTCTAACTCCAACATAACACTCTGTACTGTGATTTTTAAAAAAGAAGCAGCAGAAGAAAAAGAAACTCAGAAACAGGTATCCCCATGCAGTCTAGGAGTTACTGTCCAAAAACTACAGCCATTGATACTGGCTGAGCTAAGGGGCCACTGAATTGACCAAGAATTCTTCCAAATCCAAATCTATAGTGTGTATGTAAGAATAAAGGAAGGAACAGGCACAACTCAAGCCAACAACTTCATTTTAGGAACAAAAAAAGCTTAGGCAAAAAGAGTTTACAGCCTGGGAAACAAAGTGAAACCTCATCTCTTCAAAACAAACAAAAAATTAGCCAGGCATGGTAGCGCACACCTGTGGTCCCAGCTACACTGGAGGCTGAGGCAGGAGATTCATATGAGCCTTGGAAGTCAAGGCTGCAGTGAGCCATAATCACGCCACTGCACTCCAGCCTGGGTGACAGGGCAAGCCCTTATCTCAAAAAAAAGAGTTTAAGTCCAAGAAGTCCATGTCTCTCCTAATATTAGGAAAATAGACTTTTCCTATAAAACTGCCAGCCTTTAATATTTCAAATTTAATTTTACCACCATACTTCCACAAACCCCCACAAATAAGCAAATATGTGGCCTGCCTTTCACCTTCTTCTATGTGTACATACACTTCACCTACAGTGTGGGAGAATAAAACCCAATTTAAAAAAAGAGAATTTTTTTTCCTTCTGAGAACAAAAACTCTAAAGGGTAGTGGATGGTTCTTCTGTATTCTGTGCACTAATACCCTCAAGACACTAATGAATAATTGATGAGCTTATGATTAGACTGCTATCCTCAGTTTTGAACAACATTCATGGAGCAAATTTAATTCACATCTAATATTGAATTCTCTTTCTTTTATCATGATTGAAATATGCATCAAAGCTGATCTCTGTTCCTTAGAATTTCATCAGTTGATTCCTTACCTAAAGTCATAATACTGGTATGTGACCAACTCAGCTAAAGTACCAACTTAGGATGTCACTGACACAAATTCTCATAGCCCATCAAAAGAAGATATTGGAACTATGCCTTTGTAACAGAAGCTTACAATGCAGGTACCTTAGAAATAAATACACTGACACAAGAAGAAGAGAAACTATTTACACTTTATAAGCAGAATACTTTCTGAAGGTCATTTCTAAAAGAAAAAAATAAATTGTTGTTAACAAATTTTTTAAATGTTGCTAGACTTCATTAGTTGAAATGGCATCACATTATTTGACAAATATAAAGCAGACAAATTATAGCAGACAAATTGTAGCAGAAATGTTGTAAAAAACAAATGCCAGCAGAAATGTTGTAACAGACAAATGCCAGCTTCTCAGAGTGTATATAAACGAAGAAGCTTATGTTTTACTTGGCAAACAGGAATCAGCCGCTGATGACGAAACAAGATTCATAAAATACTCTCTTTGCTGTAGCCATGGTAAATCTAAAGTAACCCATACGCCCTGTGGATAAATGAGATTTAAGTAATTAAAGAAGGTAGCTTTTTAAGGATATTAAATGAAAGATGTTCCATGCAGACAACACAGCAAGGGGAGGAGACACTCAGTGGCACTAATGGAAAATGTGAGACTGAAAAGGAAGTTTGTTCTGAGTAACAACAGAGAAGAGACAGAAACAAATAAACACTGTCGTAGAACCTTGCAATATAAAATGTGCTTAAACTACAATATCTTCATAGAAACAAAGATCAGAAATGGAGAAGTGCTCATAGTTCTGTGGGGGTAAGATCTGGGCAGATCATTTTAAGTCCCTTGAAAGAGGGAAAGGGAAGTTAGGCCACATTCTGTAGTCCTTCCAGCTCTAAAACTAACAAAATCATGTATGTAGAAAATAATGTTCTCGTATACCGTTGTAAGTACAAACTGGTTCAGCTTTTTGGAGGTCAGTTTGGCAGTCTATCAAAATTTTAAATATACATTTCCTACGGCCCAGCAATTGTGCTTCTAGAAATGTATAAGGTTATTAATTACAGCATTGCTTGTAACTGCAAAAAGCTGGGGAGACTAAACGTCCATCAATACAGTGAATGGAAAATATATTACAGTGCATCTATACAATATAGCCATCAATAAGAATGGAATAGATCTATATGTTCTGACTTGAGCGCCAAAGCATGGTAAGTGACATAAGCAAGCAGATCTCGTACAATAGGATCCATTTATTTAAATATATGAAATACATGTGAGGATATATGTGCGTCTAAATACAAATATGTATATGTACATGCGTGGCATCTAGAGGTACCTAAATATTTATTAAATAAACATACACAGAAAAAACAACTCCAAGCACACACATCATACTGCTTACAGCAGTAACCTCCAGAGAGAGAAGTGGGAATGTAGGAAGATAGGGAATGATTGGGAAGTTTTATGATTAAACTTAACGTATTTCTCAAGTGTTTCCTTCTTTTAGAACAAGAATGGATTTCTCTTTTACATAAAAGACATTTTGAAAAATTTAAACAGTGGAAATTATTAAAAGAGATTTATCAAAAGGATGCATTTTTTTAAATGTATTTTCTTAAAAATATAGATGACCTCCTACTTGTGCCAAGAAACAGTGCAATGAGACATGAGCAAACACTGATGTGGACAGAATTTTAGTTAACAAGAGACTTTTTAGAATTAGCTAAATATGTGTCCAAATGCAAATCCTGGAGGGCAGTGACTAGGTCTTTCTTCCTGGTGTCCCACAAGGATGTAATAAACAAGTATGACATTAGACACAAATGTGAGACTCCATGTGAGTCTCAGGAATTGATTTTAAAATATACGTCCTCATCTTAAAAATATCTCTCAACTATTTATAATAAAATATTTTCATTAGGAAGTTCTCCATTCCCTTTGTGTTCAGTGGGTATTTGGTTTCCTCATTTCTACTTTACTAACCAAGGTTATACTCCCTTATCACACTTTGTATGTTTCTCATTTTTTTCCAAATATATTTAAACTTACAAAACCACTTAATTATCATACTGCACCTTTCTTGGTGTTTGCTCTCAAAGTCTCTAGTGATTTAGGTTTGTTTTTTTTTTCAACTGTCAAGTCTATAAATACTTTGAATGGAATATAAACAAACCTTAACAACGTTATTATCCTGAGAATCAACACCATAAAATCTCTACATATCACTATTCAATTTTTCCATCACAAAAATATAAAACTCATGGTCAGGCATTTCTAGACAGTGCATAGGTGTGCATTTTCAGAACACGGGAGGCCAGGACTCTGTTCTTCCTACACTTCTACGTTACTCAGTTTGTTAGTTTGGTTATACTGGGTAGGACCTATGAAAAGCAAGTGTTTAAGAATGGAAGCTCATGAAATAAATGATTCACATAGCTGCGTTTCACGAATGTCTGCTCTTCAACTAATATTCAAGCCAACAATTGGTAAAGGCCTATTCTGAGCCAAGCCCAGCCTAGCCACAGTGGAATAAAGAGCAGGTAATACCCAGATACCAACTAACAAAGTTTATTATCCTTCTCTTGTGCTGTAACTTAGAGATCATAGGCAAAAGATAACTGTGATTCCTTCTCCAAACACTCCCTTGGCAATCAAAAATGATGACATTCCAAAAACAAATTATATATAAGCCTTTGAATTCGTAAGTCTTTTCCTTAGAAACAATGTTGCACTATCTAATGGCCAGCCTACAAATGTCTATTTATTCCCAAGATGACTTAAGGAATGGAGTACTATGGAAATTAACCATGATGAGTAACAATGTGGGAAAATGCAGTCTCAATTTAGAAAGAAAAAAAATAACTTACTAGCTGCCTGGCAATAAAAGGGCAAACTCTTTTCCATTCTCCACACTCTCCCCACCCCCAAGTCCCCTTCAAGTCTGACATGAAGGGGCCTGGGGGCACTCATTGTATCAGACCCAAGAATTACTACTCTTACCTTCTTCCCTTTCAATTGCCTTAGCTGCTGATTTTCAGCAAGGTTTGCTTTCTTGGGCTCATGAGGCAGTAGAATGCAGTGCCTACTTTCCATGAACTCTCCTATCCCTTTGGAGCTGCAATGGCCACAATGATGGCCACTTGCCACATGTGGCTACTGAGCACTTGAAATATAGTAGGTCCAAATTGACACAAGCTGTAAGTGTAAAATATAAATTGTATTTCAAAGACTTACAAAAAAAACATGTTTTTATTGAGCAGTTGTTGAAATGGTATTATTTTAGATATATTAGTCTTCATAAAATATATTAAATGAATTTCAACTGGTCTTTTCTACTTTTTTCATCAGAGTAGCTATTAGAAATTTTAAAATTACATACAAGGCTTGCATTTGTATCTCACATTATAGTGCTGTTTGACAGTGCTGCTTTAGAGATTGCCTTAGGAAAGCTAGTAAAGGGTATCCAAAGTCATACTGTCAGAATTAAAATCTCAGGCCGGGCATGGTGACTCACACTTGTAATCCCAGAACTTTGGGAGGCCAAGGCAGGTGGATCACCTAAGGTCAGGAGTTTGAGACCAGCTTGGCCAACATGGTGAAAGCCCGTCTCTACTAAAAATAAAAAAATTAGCTGGGCATGGTGGTGGAACCCTGTAATCCCAGCTACTCGGGAGGCTGAGGCATAAGAATTGCAGGAGGTGGAGGCCACAGTGAGCCAAGATCATGCCACACTCCAACCTGGGCGACAGAGTGAGACTCTTATTTAAAAAAAAAAAAAAAAAAAAATATATATATATATATATATATATATGTATATATATTTGGCCTATATAGACACATGCATTACTCAATGACAGCATATATATATATGGCCCATATGGACACATGCATTACTCAATGACAGCATTCTGTGTATTTCCTGCACATTTTGTTTCAGTATAAAAATGTCAGAGGGAGCCTGGGAATACACAGTTAAGGGGTACTGACGTTCCTGTAGCAATGTAAGGAACCTCGATCTGGACTCTGAGAGATGTGGGCCCTGCCTTTCCTATCAGCAAATCAGCTGTCCTCTCTAGCTTTTGGTAATCTCATTTGTAAAAGAGAAGACAGGGCTAAAAGTTCTCTGAAGTCCCTTCCAGCTATGAATATTCTTTTCTCTCCTTCCAAACAGCTATGTCAAGTCTCACCACAACCCTTACCACCATAAAAACATTCAACTTAAGCAGACTTTGCTGGTGAGGAGCCCTCCTGCTTATTCACTTTGTTCCCCGGTTAGTGAGAGCCAGGGATATGGAGCTGCTGGCTCTTCTGAGTTGTCAAGTCTCTCCTCTCATACCTCCAGGCCTTTTACTATTGGAACTTCTTGTATTCTCCTTGTCTGGCTAATTCTGCCTCTTTCAAGGCTCAGAACAGGCTTCAAGCCCTTCAGCAGAAGCCTTCACTGATGCTGCCAATCGAGGTCACCTCTTCAGTCAGATTCTGTTCCCCCTATCGCTGCCCCCATCATACCTTGCTGTGATTTTGTTACTGACCTGTCTTGTTGGTTAGTAAGCTCCCAGAGGACAATAGCCAGAACATAGAGACTGTAGGCACTCAACAAATGCTGAATAACATCTTACTCATCTTTACATCCCCAGCACCTTACAGTGACTGGCAAATATATTTAAGACCTCAAAACTAACAAAAGAGGTCATACAGATATTAACAGATCTCTTTTCCAAATTCCAGACCCCTATGTTACCACTGCCTACTTTACATTTGCACCTACTTTTCTCAAAGGTACCTTAAAACTCAATTCACACTCTCTATGCCCCTCCCTGATGAAAGCCTGTCCTTATGCAATGTTCCCTAGCTCAGTGAATCCAGCTGTGGAAGCCAGAAAGACACCGCCTTGGATCTCACCTTCCAACCTAATCCATCAGCAAGTCTTTTGTTTTTACCTCCTAAGATAGCTTTCAAATCAATTTACTTCTTTGCAACTTCCACGCTACCATTCTAGTTCACTCCACCTTCGCCTCTCACTCGGACCCTCACATAGCTCCTAAGTGATCTCCCGCTTTCCACTCAGACCTTCCTCCAAACTGTCCTACATGCAGCAACCAGAAAGAACTTCTCAAATTACAAAACTAAGTATAAACCATTTCCCTCATCCTCTTCTTCCAGTACTCCTGTCGCTATTTAAAACCCTTCAGTGGTATCCCAAGGCTCTCATCGTAAAAGAACCACAGAAAAAAACATTTAACTGGGCCTTCAAGGCCTATGGAATCTGGGCCCTGCCTAACTAATCATTCCCCCTGATGTTCCCTAGCACTGACATGTTCCCTTATGCCACAGGGCTTTGGCATAAGTTGATCCCTTGTTGGGACCACGCTTCCTCTTTTCACCTTCCATCATCCAAGTGCAACTCAGGTGCCATTTCCTCAGGAAGCCTTCCTTGATCCCACTCTAGCCAGCGCTCTTGTCATCTGTACTTAGAAGGATATTCTTTTCCTTCAAACTGTATCTCTTTGTATTTATACATTTCCACCCTTACATGCCATTTCTCCAAATAAATCTTTTGAAAATATAAACCAGATCAGTCACTCCATTGCTTAAAACCCTTCAATGCCTTCCTATCTCATGCTGAATAAAAATCATACTCCACCAAGATCTACAGCTCTGCAACCCAACCACCTCCCCGAACTCATCTCCAGATCCTCTCCTGGCACATTCTGCTCCAGCCACACTGGCCTTACTGTTCCTTAAACACAGTCAAAGCTTATTACTGACTTAGGATCCTTATCATTACCTTCCCTCTACCAGAATGTTTTGTTCCCAAAGCTTCACACTACTGGCCACTCACCATTCAGGTCTTGGTTCCCTAACCACCCTACATACCCTACTACTCCCTTCACTCCTTTACCGTTTCTAACCTTCTATTCCGTTTGATTTTCTTCACTGCTCTTAGCCCTAGAAGATAACCTCCAGGAGAGCAAGGATTCTGCCTTATTCACCTCAGTGCCTAGAAAAGTACCTGGTATAGAGAGTAGGTACTCAATACCTGTGTGAATGCTTAATTATTGCGGTCCTTTTTCAAATAACTGAACTTCACTGACAGTGAAGAGTTACAGATATGAGGATAGGATAATATTGGCTGTGGCAGGCAGAAATGTAACATGGCTCCCAAGATCCCTGCTCCCTGGTTCATACACCTATATAATCATCTCCCCTTGAGAGTGGACAGGACCTGGAAATATGATAGGATAGTTACTCCAGTAACTTTATATAAGAGTCTTATAGCTGACTGGAGGGAGATTTTCCAACTAGCCCTGAAGAAGCAAGCTGCCATGTTGTAAGAGACCCATCGGCTAGGACTTGGGGGCGGCCTCTAGGAGCTGAAAGCAACCTCCAGTTGACAGCCAGCAAGAATAGGAGGATTTCAGTTGTATAATCACAAGAACCAAATTCTGCTACCAATCACTGAGTTAAATAGAGGACCCTGAGCCTCAGATGAGATTACAGACCTCCTGACACTTTGATTTCAGCCTAGTAAGACCCTGAGCAGAGAAGCCAGTTGTGCCATGTTTGAACTTTTACTTATACAATGGCCATCCATGTTATTAGACCCAACACCTACTTTTTATAACAAATATTTTATTACACCGTCCTACTATTCTGAAATAAGATTCAGAGATATATAACCTACTAAACACTTTTTTAAAAATGCACTAGCAAGCCAGGCACATGTCTAATAGTCCCAGCTACTAGGAAAGTTGAGGTGGGAGTGAGAGGTGAGGCCAGCTGGACTTCCTGGGTCGAATGGGGACTTGGGGAATTTTTCTGTCTTACAAGAAGACTGTAAATCGCACCAATCAGCCCTCTGTAAAACGCACCAATCAGCGCTCTGTAAAATGCACCTATCAGCAGGATTCTAAAAATAGCCAATGCACGGAGGATTGAAAAAAGGGCACTCTGATAGGACAGAAACGAAAAAAGGGAGGGGACAATAGGGAATAAAAGCTGGCCACCTCAGCCAGCAGCGGCAACCCGCTTGGATCCCCTTCCACGCTGTGGAAGCTCTGTCCTTTTGCTCTTCACAATAAACCTTGCTACCACTCATTCTTTGGGTCTGTGCCATCTTTAAGAGCTGTAACACCCACTGCGAAGGTCCGCAGCTTCATTCTTGAAGTCAGCAAGACCATGAACCCACCAGCAGGAACTAACTCCGAACACATCTTCGGGGCTCGTCTGGGATACCGCTATGCGGTGAGTACCATCAGACCCGTTTCGCTTGCTATTCTATCCTATTTTTCCTTAGAATTCAGGGGCTAAACACCGGGCACCTGTCAGTCCGTTAAAAGTGACTGGTGCAGCCACCGGACTAAAGACATGGGCGTCAGGCTTTCTGGGAAAGGGCTAACAACCCTCAACTCTTTGGAGTTGGGAGCATTGCTTTGCCTGGAACCAGCTTCTGCTTTTCCTGCACTTCTGGGCTGAGCTGAGGGTTGATAGAGAAGAAAGCCATTCAGCTCCAGGGTCCCAACAAAAAGTTGGTTGACCCTGCAGTCAGGAGCAGAACTCTCAAAGTTACATCACCCAAGCGAGGCTCGCCCATTTATCCTATCTATCCTGACCCTTACCTCCTGGGTCCTAACGCCTGTCAGACAAACTTCCTCCTGCCTCTCTTCTCCAAGGCTAGTACTGCTTCTAAAAACCACTCCCTGTCCCTGATGCTCTTCTAGTTTCTCCTATAAGGATGATTTCTAATATAAATTTCGGGACTCTGTTCCCTTCTTTAGGCACCCGGGCTCACCAATCAGAAAGACATAATTTTTGCCCAAAGCCCCATCATAGGGGGGACTATCTGGAATTTTAGGATGCCTCCTCAGACTAGCAGGCCTAACAAAGGCCATTTCCAAAGCTAGGATATGGGGAGCCTCAGAAATTATAGACTCCAAAGTTGGGGGGATATTCGTCCTATTCATGAGAAGTGAGGACAAAAGGCGTCACTCTTCCAACACTGGAGAGCCCTTCCCTCCCTCAGTGTATGGCCCTCCACTCCATTTTGAGGCATATCGTCTTTATAGGACAAGGGTAAGTTCCCAATACCAACAGGAGAAAACGCTTAGGTCTCTAACAGGTTTTCAAGAATGCGTTGGTAAGGGCCACTAAATCTGACCTTTCTCGGTCCTCTTTGGGTGCAGGTTTTCGAGAATGTGTTGGTAAGGGCCACTAAATCCGACCTTCCTCGCTCCTCTTTGTGGTCTAGGAGGAAAACAAGTGTTTCTGCTGCTGCCTCGGTAAGTTCAACTATTCCAAACAGCAGGGTCCAGGGACCATTGCAGGTTCTTGGACAGGGAAAAAACAGACCAAAACCATGAACGGTTTTTCCTTTCAGATGGGAAACACTCAGGTATCAACAAGCTCACCTTGAAATGCGTCCTAAGCCACTGGGACCAATTTGACCCGCAAACCCTGAAAAAGAAGCTGCTTATTTTTTTCTGCACTCTGGCCTGGACCCAATATTCTCTCTCTGATGGGGAAAAATGGCCACCTGAGGGAAGCATAAATTACAATACTATCCTGCAGCTTGACCTTTTCTGTAAGAGAGAAGGCAAATGCAGTGAAATACCTTATGTCCAAGCTTTCTTTTCATTGAATGATAATCCACAACTATACAAAGCTTGCAATTTACATTCCACAGGAGGACCTCTCAGCTTACCTCCATATCCAAGCCTCCCCACAGCTCCCCTTCCTATTAATGATGAGCCTCCTCTAATCTCCCCCACCCAGAAAGAAACAAGCAAAGAAATCTCCAAGGGACCACAAAACCCCCCGAGCTATTGGTCATGTCCCCTTCAAACTGTAGGGGTAGGGGAATTCGGCTCAACCTGGGTACATGTCCCCTTTTCTCTCTCTGATTTAAAGTAGATCACGGTAGACCTGGGGAAGTTTTCAGATGATCCTGATAAACATATAGATGTCCTACAGGATCTAGGGCAAATCTTCAGCCTCACTTGGAGAGATGTCATGCTACTGTTAGATCAAACCTTGGCCTTTAATGAAAAGAATGCGGCTTTAGCTGCAGCCCAAGAGTTTGCAGATACCTGGCATCTTAGTCAAGTAAATGACAGAATGACAGCCAAAGAAAGGGACAAATTCCCTACCGGTCAGCAAGTCGTCCCCAGTATGGATCCCCATTGGGACCTAGACTCAGATCATGGGGGCTAGAGTCGCAAACATCTGTTGACCTGTGTTCTAGAAGGACTAAGGAGAATTAGGAAAAAGCCCATGAATTATTCATGTCTGCCACAACTCAGGGAAAGGAAGAAAATTCTACTGCCTTCCTTGAGTGGCTATGGGAGGCCTTAAGAAAATATACTCCCGTCACCCAACTCCTCAAGGATCAATTGATCCTAAAAGATAAGTTTATTACCCAGTCAGCTGCAGATATCAGGAGAAAGCTCCAAAAGCTAGCCCTGGGCCCTGAGCAAAATCTGGAGATATTATTAAACCTGGTAACCTCGGTGTTCTATAATAGGGACCAACAGGAACAGGCTGAAAAGGAAAGGCCAGATAAGAGAAAGGCCACAGCCTTAGTCATGGCCCTCAGACAAACAAGCCTTGGTGGTTCAGAGAGGACAGAAAATGGGGCAGGCCAATCACCCAGTAGGGCTTGTTATCAGTGTGGTTTGCAAGGACACTTGAAAAAAGATTGTCCAATGAGAAGCCACCCCCTTGCCCATGTCCACTATGCCAAGGCAATCACTGGAAGGCACACTGCCCCAGAGGACAAAGGTTCTCTGGGCCAGAAGCCCCCAACCAGATGACCCATCAACAGGACTAAGGGTGCCCAGGGCAAGCGCCAGTTCATGTCATCACCCTCACTGAGCCCCAGGTAAGTTTAACCATTGAGGGCCAGGAAATTGACTGCCTCCTGGACACTCGCACGGCTTTCTTTGTATTAATCTCCTGCCCCAGATGGTTGTCCCCAGGGTCCATTACCATCCGAGGAATCCTAGGGCAGCCTTGTAACCAGGTATTTCTCCCACCTCCTCAATTGTAATTGGGAGACTTTGCTCTTTTCACATGCCTTTCTTGTTATGCCTGAAAGTCCCACACCCTTATCAGGGACGGACATATTAGCCAAAGCTGGAGCTAGTATCTATATGAATATGGGGAACAAGTTACCCATTTGTTGCCCCCTACTTGAGGAGGGAATCAACCCTGAAATCAGGGCACTGGAAGGACAATTTGGAAGGGCAAAAAATGCCCGACCAGTCCATATCAGGCTGAAAGACCCCACCACTTTTCCTTATCAAAGGCAACATCCCTTAAGGCCTGAAGCTCATAAAGGATTACAGGATATTGTCAGATATTTAAAAGTTCAAGCATTAGTAAGAAAATGCAGCAGTCCCTGCAACACCCCAATTCTAGGAGTACAAAATCCGAACAGTCAGTGGTGACTAGTGCAAGATCTTAGATTCATCAATGAGGCAGTAATTCCTCTATATCCAGTCGTACCCAACCCCTGTACCCTGCTCTCTCCAATACCAGAGGAAGCAGAATGGTTCACTGTTCTGGACCTCAAGGATGCCTTCTTCTGCAATCCCCTGCACTCTATCTCCCAGTTTCTCTTTGCTTTTGAGGACCCCACAGATCACACGTCCCAACTTAAGTGGATAGTCTTGCCTCAAGGGTTTAGGGATAGCCCTCATCTGTTTGGTCAGACACTACCCAAGATCTAGGCCACTTCTCAAGGCCAGGCACTCTGGTCCTTCAGTATGTGGATGATTTACTTTTGGCTACAAGTTTGGAAGCCTCATGCCAGCAGGCTACTCTAGATCTATTGAACTTTCTAGCTAATCAAAGGTACAAAGCAACTAAATCGAAGACCCAGCTCTGCCTACAACAAGTCATATATCTAGGCCTAATCTTAGCCAGAGGAACCAGGACCCTCAGCAAAGAACGAATACAGTCTATTCTGGCTTGTATAGACATTAAGACATTAAGAGACATTTGATGTCCTCGCCCTAAGACATTAAAACAGTTGCGGGGGTTCCTTGGGATCACCGACTTTTGCCAACTATGGATCCTTGGATAGATGGCCAGGCCACTCTATACTCTAATCAAGGAGACCCAGAGGGCAAATACTCATCTAGTAGAATGGGAACCAGAGGCAGAAACAGCCTTCAAAACCTTAAAGCAGGCCCTAGTACAAGCTCCAGCCTTAAGCCTTCCCACAGAACAAAACTGCTCTTTATACACCACAGAGAGAGCAGGAATAGCTTTTGGAATCCTTACTCGGATTCGTGGGACAATGCCACAACCAGTGGCAAGTAAGGAAGGAAGGAAGGAAGGTAACTGATGTCGTAGCAAAAGGCTGGCCTCACTGTTTCCGAGTAGTTGCGGCAGTGGCCATCTTAGTATCAGAGGCTACCAAAATAGTACAAGGAAAGGATCTCACTGTCTGGACTACTCATGATGTAAATGACATGCTAGGTGCCAAAGGAAATTTATGGCTATCAGACAACCGCCTGCTTAGATACCAGGGGCTACTGCTTGAGGGACCAGTGTTTCAAATACACACATGTGCGGCCCTCAACCCTGCTACTTTTCTCCTGGAGGATGGGGAACCAATCAAGCACGACTGCCAATAAATTGCAGCCCAGACTTATGCCACCTGAGAGGATCTCTTAGAAGTCCCCTTAGCTAATCCTGACCTTAACCTACATACCGATGGAAGTTCATTTATGGAGAATGGGATATGAAGGGCAGGTTACACCATAGTTAGTGATGTAACAGTACCTGAAAGTAAGCCCCTTCCCCCAGGGACCAGCGCCCAGTTAGCAGAATTAGTGGCGCTTACCCAAGCCTTAGAACTGGGAAAGGAAAAAAGAATAAATGTGTATACAGATAGCAAGTAGGCTTATCTAATCCCACATGCCCATGCTGAAATATGGAAAGGGAGTTCCTAACCTCTGGGGGAATGCCCATTAAATACCACAAGGGAATCATGGAGTTACTGCATGCAGTGCAAAAACCCAAGGAGGTGGCAGTCTTACCCTGCAGAAGCCATCAAAAAGGTTAAGGAGAAAAGGCAGAAGGAAACCGTCAGGCAGATGCTGAGGCCAAAATTGCTGCCAGGCGGAACTTTCCATTAGAAATATCTGTGGAAGGACCCTTGGTATGGAACAAACCTGTTCAAGAGATTAAGCCCCAGTACTCCCTGACCAAAACAGAATGGGGACTTTCACGGGGGCATAGTTTTCTCCCCTTTGGGTGGTTAATGACAGAAGAGGGAAAGGTACTCATACCCGAAGCCAGCCAGTGGAAACTACTTAAGTCCCTCCAACCAAACTTTTCATATGGGTATTAAGAACACTCATCAAATGGCCAAATCCCTGTTTACAAGGCCAAATCCCCTCCAGACCATCCGACAAGTAGTCAAAGCCTGTGAAGTGTGCCAAAGGGATAATAATCCCTTGGTCCATCGTAAGGCCCCTCTGGGGTAACAAAGAATAGGGCACTATCCCGGAGAGGACTGGCAGTTAGACTTCTCCTATATGCCTAAGTCCAGGGAATTTCAATACTATGTTAGTCTGTGTTGAGACCTTTACAAATTGGATAGAAGCCTTCCCCCTGCAAGACAGAGAAGGCTCAGGAAGTGGTTAAAGTACTAATTCGTGAAATAATTCCTAGATTTGGGTTTCCCCAAAGCTTACAAAGTGACAATGGTCCGGATTTTAAAGCCACAGTAACTCAGGGAATTTCCAGGGCACTAGGGATACAATATCACCTTCACTGCACCTGGAGGCCATAATTCTCAGGCCACATCTCTGATAGAACCAAAAATACTCTAACAGGATGCACAATCCAGCTTTTACGTTCTTACATTTCCAATCTCACCTATTACACAAGCAATCAAAAGCCTATACACGGCCCTGTAACCACGAATACCGAATACTGTCCTAACTTTCCAAGCCCCTTTATGCATCCAACGCAACCTGTTATCAGGCCTGCCCCTGGGGCACCTACTATCCCATCAGTGTAATTACACCCTACAACTTCAAGCCCCAACTGATCACAGTAACTGCCAAGTCACCCAAACAGCTCCATTCATACAGCTTGTCTCCCTGCTTAACAGTCCGGGTTTTGTAATGGCAAACATACTCCCTGCATGATCATTCCTCCCTGGACCCCCTGCAGCAGTGCCCCCACCACTAATGAATGCCTTCTCTTCCCCTCTTTCAATTACTCTCTTGAATGGTTCCTAGTAGATACAAAACGGTTTTTTCTCCAACAGGAAAATAGAACACAGGGAGCCACTCAGTTTGCTCCCAACACCCCTTTCCAGCCACTCACCGGAGCTACCTTGGCAAGTACTCTAGGAGTATGGGAAAATGAAAACAACAAACTCACACACCTTTTTAACATACACAACCAGTTCTGACTACCCAGCCAAGGCACATTCTTCTTATACAGAACTTCAACCTATATCTGCCCCCCCACCAACTGGACAGGCACCTGCATCTTAGTCTTCCTAAGTCCCAACATTGACATTGCCCCAGGAAATCAGACTATATCAGTGCCCCTCAAAGCTCAAGTCCATTAGCACAGGGCCATACAACTCATACCCCTACTTAAAGGGTTAGGAATGGCCATTGCTACAGGAACGGGAATAGCTAGTTTATCTGATCTGCACACACTCTCAAAGGACTTTACAGACAGTTTGCAAGAAATTACAAAATCTATCCTTACTCTACAATCCCAAATAGACTCTTTGGCAGGAGTGACTCTCCAAAACCACTGAGGCCTAGACCTCCTCACTGCTGAGAAAGGAGAACTCTGCACCTTCTTAGGGGAAGAGTGTTGTTTTTACACTAACCAGTCAGGGTTAGTACGAGACACTGCCCAGCATTTACAGGAAAAGGCTTCTGAAACCAGACAACGCCCCTCAAACTCCTATACCAACCTCTGGGGTTGGGTGACATGGCTTCTCCCCTTTCTAGGTCCCAAGACAGTCATCTTGCTATTACTTGCCTTCAGGCCCTGTATTTTTAAACTCCTTGTCAAATTTGTTTCCTCCAGGATCGAGGCCATCAAACTACAGAAGGTCTTATAAATGGAACCCCAAATGAGCTCAAGTCATAACTTCTACTGAGGGCCCCTGGACTGACCCACTGGCTCTCTAGCTAGCCTAGAGAGTTCCCCTTGGGAGGATACTACAAATGCAGGGCCCCTTCTTTGCCCCTATCCAGCAGGAAGTAGCTAGAGTGGTCATCACCCAGTTCCCAACAGCAGTTGGTGTGTCCCGTTTAGAGGGGGGATTGAGACGTGAGGCCAGCTGGACTTCCTGGGTTGAGTAGGGACTTGGGGAACTTTCCCATCTTTCAAGAGGATTGTAAAACGCACCAATCAGTGCTCTGTAAAACGCACCAATCTGCACTCTGTAAAACGCGCAAATCAGCAGGATTCTAAAAGTAGCCAATCATGGGGAGGATTGAAAAAAGGGCACTGATAGGACAGAAACGGAACATGGGAGGGGACAATAAGCAAATCAAAGCTGGCCACTCCAGCCAGCAGCACCAACCTGCTCAGGTCCCCTTCCACGCTGTGGAAGCTTTGTCCTTTCACTCTTCACAATAAACCTTGCTACTGCTCACTCTTTGGGTCCATGCCATCTTTAAGAACTGTAACACTCACCGCGAAGGTCCGTGGCTTCATTCTTGAAGTCAGTGAGACCACGAACCCACTGGCAGGAACCAACTCTGGACACAGGAGGATTGCTTGAGCCCAAGAGTTTGAGACCCACCTGGGCAATAGAGTGAGACTCCTATCTTTAAAAACATTAAAAATTGCTTCTCAGTCTTTTGACTAAAATCAAGCATAGTAAAAAAATAAAAATACACTATGCAATAGAATGGTATACAAAATCCTACCCCCCATCCAAAAAACAAACAAACAATAACAAAACACTGTAAGGCAGAAACAAAATAATTTATAATGAAATAATGTTTATTTCATAAAATTACATTAGAAGACAAAGATACTCTCATATATTTTCATAATGCCTTATGAGGGGAGATTCCACATCTAATAAGAACTGGCTTCAAGAATTAGTGTACCTAGAATACATGGACTCCAACTGAGGAGAATATATAATCTTAAAATGTCTAGTATTTGCTAATTTTGTTTCTTTTTATATCATGTTGTAAGGCAGTTTTCATAGTTACATTAGTATTATATTTTTATTCCAACCTCTTTCCAAAATGGACTTGGGTCTGAAAGCTTCATCATTTCCCTTCTGTCCTTCTCCTCCTCAATTATTAAGTACTCACTGGGTACATGACATTATTTCTTGAAATTAATTCTCACAATTAAGTAGACCTTTAAAGCTTCTAATTCATTTCCCAACTCACATTTTTCAGATGTGAAGAGAAAATCATCATCATCTAGTAGCTCATTATACATGCTACAAAATATTTCACCCCATCTGTGAAGTTGGCCATAGTAAATATGTTTTGTTGCCTTAGTCAAGATTTATAATATAATAATGTAATTTTAAAGGCCACATGCCAAAGTACTTCCTAAATTAGTAAAAATACTTAGCACTTAACCTATAGCACACTTTAAAATCATCACACAATCTTGCAGGTAGCTATTTGCCCATAAGCCCAGGGCTAGTAACAACTGATAGAGAGCCTGTCACCAAGCCTATTTACTTGATTTATTTTACAGTAGCCTTCTAAGGCCACATACATAATGGGTGCTCACTTTGTGATGGGAAAATAAATTATTTGGTCTGGACAACCTGACAGTGTTACTATTAAGTTATTAATTCGCTAAGGGGGAGTAATTCCCTGAATAGCCTTTTTTCCTGCCCAAATAAGAACACTATTAGTAAATATTCACAGATTCCAAGAACCTAGAGCTGAAAAGAATTTAAGCATCATAACTAGGACTTTTTACAGATGAGAAAACTGAGGGACTTGTTCAAAGTCACAACATTCAAAGCCAGAACCTGGGATAGGGTAAGGAGAGATATAGCATCTCAACTTCTTCATTTAGAAAATGGTCGCTGCCCCCACAGGGTAACTATGAGGATAAAATAAAACACATGAAGGACACAGTACAGTGCTTCACATGTAATAGTCATTTTATACTGTCATTTTCCTTCTCAGAGTTTCCTCCACAATCCCCCCAATCGTGGGTCGGTCTTTTTTTTGTTTTGGCCAAAATGTAACTTAGGATGATGCACTTTGGTGATGATTTTCTGACACGTATACTGCACTGACAACAAATTATACTCCATTCAGGAACAGGAGTCACCTGAAGCACTTGACCCCAACTCTCATAAGTCTATACTCCCCAAAAGTTTCAAGGACTTTCAATTTGTTGGACTGAGCCCAAGCCAACTTCCCCAGGGTTGACAGTATGCAGTTAAGAGCCAACTGTTCAACCTTGTGCTCCACACACACTTAAAACAATTATTTTTAATTTAATTTTTGTGGCTACATAGTAGGTATATACATTTATGGGGTATGTGAGATGTTTTGATACCAGCATGCAATGCATAATAATCACATCATGGAAAATGGGGTATCCATCCCCTCAAGCATTTATCCTTTGTGTTACAAACAATCCAATTATACTCTTTTTAGTTATTTTTTAAATGTACGATTAAATTATTATTGGCTATAGTCACCTCGTTGTGTTTTCAAATACTAGGTCTTATCCATTCTTTTTATTTTTTGTTTGTTTGTTTGTACCCATTAACCGTCTCCTACTAGACTACAAGTATTTTTGTGGGCAGGAACCACAAATGATTGTCATTTGGACCCAGAGCACCTAATATTACCTAGCAAGAGGTCAACACATGTTTGCATGGATGAAAAAGAAGCTGCCTGGGCATCTCCTTCCCAGCTCCACCTGAATTAGGTCAATTCTTATCATAAAGGAGCCACACCATACTCGAATTCAACTCACATGAATTTAACTATTTATATGGAAGAAGTTAGAAATAGTGGGGGCTACTCACCACTCCACTTAGTGACTACATGCTCCTTGCTGTAATCAAGCCTAAAACAAAAGGTGTGAGTGATTTCAGAAGTTTCTCAATCACTGTTAAACAAGTGAGGAATTAATTGAAGGCCGTAAAGAAGCACTGACCACAAACAGCTAGAGCTAGAGAGGTAGTAGAACACAGTCATCCCACCGTGAGAGAATTAACCTTCCTTAAAAAACTCATTTGGTGATTTTTTCACATCAAAAGAATTTAATTACCACTGAAATAAACGGTACACAATTACTTTAGTATACATATTTTAATGTTTAGGTAATTAAACTTTTAATCTAGGGGTGACAGACCAGTAAAGAGAACAAAGAAATCAATGAAAACGATGCAAATGCATACAAGATTATTACCTCTTTAAAGCAGCAAATGAAGTATCTGAGAGAACTTCACCAACCCACCAATTACACCATGGCAAAGATGGCTTCACAGGGGGCTTATGATGCAGGTCAGAAAATAAAGGTGGCACTCATGAAATGAGGTACTGATAAGCCAGATTAGGGGTGTCATATAAAACTAGTAAAACTAAATTATCATAATCCAAATTAGCTCATTTTTAGACAAGCTTGTATTAAGAAATCCATGACACGGTACTCCGTAAGCATAAAGGTAATGATATAGAATAGCCTCCAATATATAATGAGAGAAAAGCAAGATGCAATACAATACATACAGGATTAAGAATAAACATTAGAAAATGCCACATATACACAGCATATTTCTGAACAGATATGCAAGAAACTTTATTATTTTCAATCTCCCCCGGTAGAATGGATGCTCCATTAAAGCAGATCTTGGCCTATTTTGTTCACCCCTGCATCCTCAAACACTAGAACAGCACCGGTGTTGGCAGTGAACCAATGGTAAGCTGTTTCAAAGAGGGGGAACTGGACGTCTGTGGGGTCAGGATGGGAGGGACTTAATCTCCACTGTAGACGCTTTCATATTTTAAAATTTTGTACCATTTTTATAAATTACCTCCTTAAAAAGTGATTTTTTTTTTTAAACAAATGAGTTGTTAGATGAGATGTCACAAAGATTTATTACGCTGACTTTCATCTCCAGGACTTTAGCAAGGTACTAGCTAAAAACTGCAGCATGAGTATTAGCAGGCTTGACAGGAGTGAGGCTCATGCTGTTACTAAAAAGGATGAATAATAACTAGAAAATTTTAACTGATTTAACCACCTTAGAAAACAGTTTGCTACTGTTTACTAAAATTGAAGCTCTGCCTATCATATGACTAAGCAATTCTACTCCATATATCCTAAAGTAAGGTGTGTTTGTGAGGCATGTACAAAAAGGTCATTACTTTTTTTTATTGATAAGCAGATTCTCTACCTGGGAGTGAGTAGGAACAAGGTAGAAGGGACAGAAGAAATGGGAGTGACACTTCTCTGAGAATAACTTCGACTTTTGGAACCATGCTAACATTTCACATACTCAAAAAAGGAGTAATAAATAAAATCAAAAATGGAGAGAGGGAAGCCTAACATGAAACACAAACAGAGTCAAATGAACCAAACTGTATTTCAAATGAATAACATAACCACATTGAAGAAAGCAGGGGAGGAGGGAAGTACTAACTCCTAAAACTGAACACAGTGTTTGGACTACAGGTCCCCACGCTAACATGTTTTAAAACGCTAAACTCTAGTTAGTGGGTTTCTTTTTCACAAAGGTATGGGCTAACAATTTTGAACCTTTCTGGGTACATTAGGAGTACACAAATAAGTAAATATGTTGTCAATAAAGGGAGTCAGGTTCTCACTGTTGAACAAAGGTGTTACAAACATGAAAAGGGGAATGGATAGAATCAACTCTGTACTGTAGGGTTGAAACCGGAGGTGTCAGTATGAACGCATGGTTTTTAATACAGATATACAAAAATATAGAAAGGTGTGGAATACAAAAATATAGAAAGGTGTGGAATACACACACAATGAAACTGGAGGTGTCAGTATGAACTCATGGTTTTTAATACAGATATACAAAAATATAGAAAGGTGTGGAATACACACACAATGAAACTGGAGGTGTCAGTATGAACTCACGGTTTTTAATATAGATATACAAAAATATAGAAAGGTGTGGAATACACACACACGCACATGCAACCCATAACATCTATTTGCTAAGAGGGCCTAGAAGCAATGATACCCCAATAGCTGTGAGCACACCTAGCTCTGAGATCTTGTTTCTAAATATAATTTTCTACCAAGTGTTCCTTGGAGAAACAGCTGATTGCAGGGCAGGGGTAGGGAAAATATGAGATAAACCTGGACTATCTTGTCGTGCCAGAAAATAAGAAAGTGATCAAAGAATCAAGGGGACATGACAGACACAGAGCCAGCTTGAAAGGGTTGGTCAAATATGGGACAATATGAGTTTAAAAAAAAAATGATAGGAAAAAATTAAACCCATTGAATAACATAAGAATCCATGAGATCATTGAGATATTAATTAACTAGTTAATTAATGGGGGCAAGCCAACTAATAAATGTAAAAGGAGAGATGGAATTAGAAAATCTTCATTTGGCAACAATCATGGCAATAATGGATTCCGGAAACAGTCATCAATGGAGCCTAAAACTAGTGTGTGAAAGTCTGAGGAGTAACAACATATTTACACACTCTCAAAGTATCTCCCAGAAGATACTATTTACAAAGGAAAGGCAGAAACTTTACAGTGGAGAAACCAGGCAGAATCCATCTTAACTAAGTGATCAAACTTAACATCATCAATAATAGAACAAATCAACATTAGCCTCTCAAAATGAAAGCACTGAGAAAAATACATCACATCTATAATATTACCGCCACAAATGCATAATGTGGATCTAATCATAACCAGATAAACCTCAAGTAAGAGACATTCTATTAAAAAAATAAATAGGCCAGGCACAGTAGATCATGCCTGCAATCCCAGCACTTTCGGAGGCCGAGGTGGGCAGATCATGAGGTCAGGAGTTCTAGACCAGCCTGGCCAACGTGTGAAACCCTGTCTCTACTAAAAATACAAAATTAGCTGGGTGTGGTGGCACGTGCCTGTAATCCCAGCTACTAGAGACAGTGACTCAGGAGAATCGCTTGAAGTCAGGAGGTGGAGGTTACAGCAAGCCAAAATCGCACCATTGCACTCCAGCCTGGGCAACAAGAGCGAAACTCCATCTCAAATAAATACATACATATATACATACAAACTGGCCTAAACACTTATACAATGTCAGTGTTATAAAGACAAAGACTGAGGCACTATTCTAGATTAAAGGAGACCACACCAGGCGTGGTGGCTCACGCCTGTAATCCCAGCACTTTGAGAGGCCGAGGTGGGCGGATCACCTGAGGTCAAGAGTTTGAGACCAGCCTGGCCTACATGGAGAAACCCTGTATCTACTAAAAAATACAAAATTAGCCGGGCATGGTGGTGCATGCCTGTAATCCCAGCTACTTGGGAGGTTGAGGCAGGAGAATCACTTGAACCTGGAAGACAGTGGTTGCAGTGAGCCGAGATGACGCCACTGCACTCCTGGGCTACAAGAGTGAAATTCCATCTCAAAAAAAAAAAAAAAAAGGAGACCAAAAGAAAAAAAGAAAAACTGATGGTTTTTTGTTTTGTTTTGCTTTGTTCTTGTGTATTGGACTTTTATTGTTTTTGTTGCTGTAAAGGGTATTCATTGATAAGTGAATTGGGCTAATTGAAGAAATATGAATGAAGCCTGTAGGTTAGCTACAACAATAGTATTTAATGATTATAAAACAGTTAATAATATCCTTGTTTTTAGGAAATACACACTGCAGGATTGGGTATTATATCTGCAACTTTCTCTTGAACAGTTCAGTGGGGAAAAAGGAGACAGAGAAGGATAAAACAAATGTGGTAAAATGTTAACATTTGGGAGATGTGGTAAAGGTTACAAGAATTCTCTGTACTATTCCTGCGATTTTCTCGTATGTCTAAAATTAGATTAAAATAAAAAACTAGAAGAAAAGAGTTAGGCGGGTAATTTATACTTGTTAGGGGTAAGGATAGTGAAAGTTAACATCTGACGTAAAGTGCCAAAATATAAACCTAACTGCAATATGTTCTGAAAAGGTTGCCTGACTAAGCCAATTATGCCCTATATACACCTTCTAAAGAATGAGATTTGAAATAAAATGGATCTACTTAGGACCTTACTCAAGGAGAAAAGTTAGCAAAGTACCCAAAGGGCTGGATTATAAATTAGCAGACTCATCTAAGCCATGTATCCCAATGTCACTGTACCATATGGACATTGAAACACGTGCCTTCAGAGAGCGGTTGAGCAAGCATTTTTCTTCTAAAAGTTTGGAAAGTGAATTACCTTACCTAGAAATGTTTGGTTATATTTTAGATTAATATAAAACCATTAATTAGGAATACAATTGTGTAAGAATAAATGAGTAGAACAGAATAGGATAAAAACGGAAACATTCTGGCTGCATTAGTACTAAAGCTAATGTGATGGATATAAAACTTCAAGGAAACCACAACAAATCTGTAATTTGTGAAAACTTTCCATAAAATTTAAAAACCACTAACTTTTCTTCAGAGCATTTCCAGAAAATACTGTGAATAAACAAGTCAGAAAAATTACAGCATGTGCTAAAACAGAGACAATCAACATCAATTGAAGAAATGGCTTCATAGGAAAAAGGATTGATGGTTGTTATAAAATATGCCCACAAATTATTTGACTCTCCCCTCAAAAAGGTGGAACCTAACTGTCTTCCTCCTTGAGTATGGGCTGAACTTAGAGCCTCCTTATAACCGATGAAATATAGAAGGAGTAACAGTGTTAGGTCCAAAATAGGACATAAAAGGCACATGGTTTCTTCCTTGCTCTCTCTCGCATCACTTGCTCTGGATGAAGCTAGCTGACATGTTGTAAGGATACTCATGCAACCCTATGAAAGTTCTGAGGTCCCTTGCCAACAGCCAGCAAGGAACTGAGGCCTCCTGCCAACAGCCATGTGAGTGCACCATCTCGGAAGCAGATCCTCCGGCCCCAGCAGCAGCGGCAGCTCCACCTCCCGGGTTCACGCCATTCTCCTGCCTCAGCCTCCCGAGTAGCTGGGACTACAGGCGCCCGCCACCACCTCGCCCGGCTAATATTTTGTATTTTTAGTAGAGATGGGGTTTCACTGTGTTAGCCAGGTTGGTCTCGATCTCCTGACCTTGTGATCCGCCCGCCTTGGCCTCCCAAAGTGCTGAGATTACAGGCGTGAGCCACCGCGCCCGGCCTGGTCAAAAGCTTGATTGCAACTCATCAGTGACTCAGCCAGAACTACCCAGCTAAGCTGGTTCTGAATTCCTGACCCACAGAAATCATGAGATTAAAAAATGTTTGTTGTTGGCTGGACGCAGTGGCTCATGCCTGTCATCCCAGCACTTTGGGAGGCCGAGGCGGGCGGATCACCTGAGGTCCAGAGTTTGAGACCAGCCTGACCAACATGCAGAAACCCCATCTCTACTAAAAATACAAAATTAGCTGGGTGTGGTGGCGCATTCCTGTAATCCCAGCTATTCCAGAGGCTGAGGCAGGAGAATGGCTTGAACCCGGGAGGCGGAGGTTGCTGCCAGCCGAGATTACGCCATTGTACTCCAGCCTGGGCAACAAGAGCAAAACTCTGTCTCAAAAAAAAAAAAAGTTTGTTGTCTTAAGCAGCTAAATTTTGGGATAATTTGTTACATAGCAAAAGATAACTAACATAGAATTTGATTTAAGTTATTCCATTTGCAGAATTATAAATTTATAGAAATATTCATTGTAAAACTAACTGAAATTAACTATCATTTACAAAGATAGTTACAGTCTATATTTCCAGGAATGTATTAAATAGGACCAGAGTGACTTAGTCAAAATGCAAGAAATGAAAACTTTGCAAGTTAGAATATCTACACAGAACTATAAATAGAATGTATTAATTTTGTAAATAGGTTTAAAAATAAACACCTAAGTGGAGGGAATAAGTACGGAGAGAAGGGAGATTAGCTGGGAAATCTCAGGTATACATTGTTTGGGGTGAGGTTTTAAGGGATTTTTTAAAAGAGCTGACTTTACTATAAATGTCATTAGCTTGAAAAAGTACAGTTCTTTCTCTAGAAAACTTGGCACCTATACATAAAGAAGTGGGGCTGGGTGCAATGACTCACACCTGTAATCCCAGTACTTTGGGAGCCAAGGTGGGAAGATCCCTTGGGCCCAGGAGTTCAAGACCAGCCTAGGCAAATAGTGAGACTCTGTCTATACAGAAATAAAAATAAATTAGCCAGGCATGGTGGCATGCACCTGTCATCCCAGCTACTCAGAAGCCTGAGAAGGGAGAATTGCTTGAGTCCAAGAGGTCGAGGTTATAGTTAGCTAGGATCACACTACTGTACTCTAATCTGGGCAAGAGAGCCAGACCCTGTGTCTATGAAAATAAAAATAAAAATAAATAAAAAGTGAGAAAACTGAATATTTATGTAAGATCTCCTGTGAGTCAATTAAAAAATAACTGGGGTCAAATACAGCATGTCTTCATAGGAGAATCAGCGTTGGGGCCATCAACTGTCCAGCCCCCATTCCCTTCCGTTACTAACTATATTATCAAATTGTCTTCAAATATTTAGGCAGTGACTAAATTTCTACCTTCCTCCAGTAACTTTTCCTAAAACAGCAGAAATGAGACTGTATTTCTTCATCAAGACAT
Organism: Macaca mulatta; assembly: GCF_049350105.2. Lineage (NCBI taxonomy): Eukaryota > Metazoa > Chordata > Mammalia > Primates > Cercopithecidae > Macaca > Macaca mulatta. Next base: position 143,578,072 of record NC_133409.1, on the reverse strand, counting down.
TGACATGCTGAAGATCCATGGTGACATAAGGAATTGATATGAAGTAAAAAGAGCATAGGCTGCAGAGTCTACACCTGGGTCTGGACTGGAGCCCAGTCCCACTTCTCACTGGCCACAAACTATAGACAAACAGTTCCCATTCTGGAACTCAGTTACCTTATTAGTAAAATGGAGATAATGTCAAATTTACATGGTTGTCATTATAAGGATGAAACAGTATACAGAAAGGGCCTTGCATATGTAGCCATTAGATAAATAGCAGCTTGTTTTTACTCTTTTGCTTATATGCATCATGCATATACTTCCCAAATCAAGAAAATAGGGACACAGACTGCCAGAATATTTTTGTGTCTCATATTCAGATGCAAAGGCAGCCCAGGAGGTTAATGTGGACTTATGACATGTTATAATTTCTGAAACATTACAATAGCTTATGAGTTGCTGTTAAAACTGAACACTTAGCTACTTAAGAAACCAAAGTACCTAGTCCGTAATCAATATTTATACAGTACTTATCATATTCTTTGTATTACTCCAAATATGTTCTTTCTCTTCTATCAAATTACAGATTTGATTGCTAAAAAAAAGATACATCTCTATACCTGTCATGACCCCATCCCTATACTCGTCATGGCTCCTTGACTACATAAGGCTGAATGAATTCAACTTCAAGTCCTCGATGTCTCTTCCTTCAATATAATCTTAAGATTATAAAAGTCAGGCACCTTCACCCTGACAATGTGCATATATGTGTGCACACTCATTTCCCCCAGTAAAACCAGACTTAGGTACACAAGGCAGTTAATGTTTTCTCTATGCCCAGCACTTCATACAATTTCTGGCACATTGTAAATGCTTAATGAATGTTAGTTGAGAGATAGAGAGAACAAGCACCTAGGCAGAATAGTGAGTAGCTAAACTGTCAGTCATGAAGCTCCAATTTAACCCCAATTTCACTCCCTTTACAAATGTGTTTATAATTTTGCACAGCTACTGTTTTATTTCCTCATACAGTGGAACTCCCTTATAACTTCCTCTCAGAGACTAGGACTAACATGTGTGCTATATGCCAAAAGTCTTCAGTATATGCAACATGTAAAACCCAAAGAATATTGGCAAGCAAGGAATGTGCCCTTAGATTCAGATTCCTCTACATCCACATTTCTGTGATTATACCTCTTCCTGTTTCTTTCCTGTGGGTTTTGCTCATTTCACCCATCTTATCTGTAAACTTCTCAGGAACAGGGAATACATTATTTGCTTCCCTTGTAAGACTCAAGGTGCCTAATACAGGACACAGACTGGAATCCTGGCACATATTATTAACAATTATTTTGCAAACTGGATTGTCATTTTAAAAAAAAATAAGGGGAGAGGGCATCTAACACAAAGTCAAATGCACATAGCTACACATCAGATATATGAAAGAAATTTTCTGTAGTTATTTTGTGTGTGTGTAAAATTAGAAATCATATCCTCCCCATGACTCATCAGAGATAAAAGAGGATAAATGAAATCTGTGTGTGAGGTACATGCAATCAGGCACCAGGACAGTATTAAGCAGCTTCAAAGGTTATTGCTATGTATCAGGCATTATAATATATTCTGGAGAAAACAGAAATGAGATAAGGTCTATGAAATTGGAAATCAGACTGGTGGACCTAGAGAGTCTAGAGGCTGTTAATTCTTATTCTTCTCTAAACTATCTCCTAGTTCTCCATACACTTCAACCACTTTGTTAGTGCTGATTCCTTTTCATCTATCCTCTAACAGCAGCATCAGCATTACCTGGGAACTTGTTCAAAAATGCAATTTTTCAAGCCCCAGTCCACACCTACATAATCAGAAACTACGGGGGTGGGACCCAGAAATCTGTGCTTTACCAAGGCTTCTGGCTATTTATTTTCTTTTTTTTTTTTTTGAGATGGAGTCTCACTCTGTCACCCAGGCTGGAGTGCAGTGGCCTAATTTTGGCTCACTGCAATGTCCGCCTCCTGGGTTCAAGTGATTCTCCTGCCTCAACCTCCTGAGTAGCTGGGATTACAGGTGTGTGCCACCACACCCAGCTAATTTTTGTATTTTTAGTAGAGACAGGGTTTCACCATGTTGGCCAGGCTAGTCTCAAACTCCTGACCTCAAGTGATCCACCCGCCTTAGCCTCCCAAAGTGCTGGCATTACAGGCATGAGCCACCACACCTGGCCCCCTCCAGCTCTTCCTAATGCATTTTCAAATTTTAGAACTACTACAGTTTGCATGTGTCCTCTATGTGTTAGAGGAGACTTGATTCCCCAATGCAACAGTAGTGAGTGGTGGAATCTTCAGTGATTAGGCCATGAAGACTCTTCTCCTGAATGAATTAATGCCAACAGAGTGGGAATAGGTTCACACTATGAGTTCAGCCCCATTCCCTCTCTCTCTCACCCATGTGATGTTGATGTCTTCTGCCATGTTATCACGCAGCAAGAAGGCCCTCACCAGATACTGGCACATTGATCTTTGACTTCCCAGCCTCCAGAACCATCAGGAAATAAATTTCTGTTCTTTATAAATTACCCAGCCTGTTCTTTATAAATTAAACTTAGATCAGTTCTTGTCTTAGTTTTGTGCTGCTATTATGAAACATAAAATATGAAATAGCAGCACAAAACAAAGACAATAACTGATCCAAGTTTAAATACTGATTTAAATGTCCAAAAGTTCCATTCATCATCTTTGCCAGTTCCCACTCTCCATTTTTCTGGGGTTGGGCCCTCATCTACTATCTCTACATCCATTACTACTACTAACAATAACAGCAACAGCTGCCATTTATTATATTAAGCATTTATAAGACAGGCATTGTGTTAATCACTGTGCACATAGTACCTTTCTTAATTTCCACTACAATTCTTTAATTCAGATAAGAAGCCTAGGCTTAGAGAAGTTAAATAACTTTCCCAAGGTCAGCCAACCAATAAAGAACATTGAACAGAGATCTGACCTGCTATCTTCCTAACTCCAAAGTCCACTAAGTTAACTACTATACTAACATGCATCCTAGAAGGTTGCTACTCCCATAACCTCAGCGGTCATCTATATTACAATTGTCCCTAACCATCTCATAAACTCTGAAGTAGAATTTCCAGTTACTTAGTAGATCTCTCTTTTTAAACTCCTCATAGAAACCTCAGAATTAACACTGCCATTATTTCTTCTCTCCTCTTCAAACCTGTCCCTCTCCCTGTAATTTCTAACTTAATGTCATCATAAGCAAACAGTTGCTCAAACTAGACATATTATCTTTGACTTCTCACTCTCCCTTACCTTTAGCTGGTCATAAATGTAAAGATTTTTAACGTCTAAAACTGTCTCCAAAATCGATCCATTCCCATTGTCCAACATTTCTCACCTACATTCTAGTCTCCCTGCCTCTCCACTCTAATGCAATCTGCACACGAACTGTCAACTTTCTGATTACTCTACCTTCTATGGCTCTCCACTGCCAATGAATGGAAGAAGTCTAGACTTTTTAGGATGAAGTAGAAGACCCCCTCATAATTTGGCTCCAAAAGTAGCTTCCTGCCTCATCACTTCTGCCATGCAATAAGAAGTGACTAGGCCTTCATGAATGGATTAATGCCATTACAGCAGGAATGGGTTCATAATCTCAGGAATGGGTTCTTGAGTTCAGCCCTCTTCCCTCTCTCTTGCCCACAAGAAACAACTCAAGATATTTCCAAAAGTGCCATTTAATTTTAATCTTCAGTAACTTTGCTTATGTTGGCCCCTCTGCCTGGAATGCTCTCTTCCTCCTCCACATGTGGCAAAATTTTATTTAACCCTCAGAGCTAAGCTCCATCCCCTTCTTTTCAGCATGTTCCCAATCAATTTTTTCTCCAGCCAAAGTGCTCTACTCCCCCAGCACATTATTCATTCCAAAAGTGATTTAATTTGTCACAGCATATAATGGTTAGTGGTTTATCTCTTCTGATGAACACTTAGTATGCTGAGGATATTCTGTGTCTTAACCACTTTGTCTTCCCAGAACCCAACAAAGTGTCTAGCCATAGCCAGCACCCAGTAAATATTTGCTGAGTTGTTAAATAATGCAACATTTGCAGTTGTAACTTTACACATCTTGGTTAGCTATTCAACTTCAGGTTTACACACTCAAAAGAATTTTCACATAACAGAAGATGTTATAAATAAAGATCAAGGGTTCAATATTCAGCAGCAGTGTCTTTAATTATTCAGAAATCTCTTTTGTCCATATTTTTAAGCATCGTTCATCAGAAAGTCTCCTTTCCCAACTAACATTTGTATTTTTTACAGGATCAGCAGTAAAGACAAACCTCAGAGAGATAATCCCAAGCAAAACTATGTCACTGAGAGTGACTGGATGACTACTGGTACATCATTTCAGTCAATTTCCAAAACAACGGCCCAAGTACATCAGGTAGATTTTAGAAATTGAGACATGCACCACTAACTACCTAAAATACATGCACATTAGTGAAGCATCAATTCCAATTAGTAATTGAAATCAAAAGTACATTAACAACCTGATATTGGTTCAAGAGTAATATCCTTTACTTTCAAGTAAGGATAACACTTATTCTTGTCAAAGACTATACTCTGATTAATACAACCTCTATCCCACCTTACAAGAAGGTTCTGTCTTGTTAACAGTGGAATGCTGATAAGCCCGCCTTAGTCCTTAACACTTTGCCTTCCCAACCTAAGCCAACTCTCTCCAGTATTCCCCTATAAGAGACGTTCTGCTCCAGTTACCAGACATAAAAGTCGTCTTGGTATATCCTCCAACAACCAAATTCACATTATTATTTCCTCAGTCCCTGGTTTATTTCTTAATTCAAATTTTACACTTCTTTCAGAGAGCAAGTCAAGTCTTACCTCTTTCAAAGAGTTCCCTAACTCAGCCGACACATCCTATCTTTTCTGATTTCCTACCACATTTATAGTCCTCAAAGAGCACTGGTTACATGCTACTTAACTTGGTTTTATAATTATTGTATATATCTCCTAGCTAGACTACTGCTCTCAAAGGAAAAAAAAAAGGTCTATGTCATTTTTCACTCCATAATCCTCCTCCCATACCTATCATGATACTGGGCAGAGGGAGGCACATTTATTAAGTACTTAATGGACTGAACTAAATGCTTTCTATATATAGATACACCACTTGAGCATAGTGTGCTATATAACAAACATCCATTGCATGCCTACTCTGTGGCAGGCACGTTTTTCCTATGTGTTAGACATAGGGCAAGGAGGAAAACACAGGTGACTCCTGTCCTAAAAGCTATTATAGTGCAAGGAGGAAGACACTTTGAATTCCGAGTAATCTAGTAAGTGTTACAAAGCAAGGTTATTACCGGTTCCAAGAGGTAACATACTTTATATATCCTCAGTTATGAAACGGAATCAAAGAATTTTAGACCTAAATGAGAACTCTGAACTTATTTTCCTCAATCCTCTTGCACCAAACATTACATTTCAGTACAGTCTATCTTTTCACTGGTTCTACACATTGCCTTAATCAACAGAAAGAAAAGACTGGCTTCTTCCCTGTCTCCAATACTCCTCGCTCCTAAGTAATGGTAACCACAACCCCCATACATCTACCCATTATAGAGTCCAGAGCGCTGAGAAGAGAGCACTGGGCTGAGGATAAGCTACACCTTTACACTCTGGGTTCTCCCATCATCAACACTTTCCAGCCCACACAGTGAAGAGAATCCCTATTTTCTGTCCAGAAAATAGCAACTTGTACTGCCTTTACGAAAAACAAACGAAACATGCTTCCATACTTCCTTGGACCTACTAATGACAAAAGCACAACACGGTTCTGGGAAATATAGCAAGATATTTGAGTCTATGAGGAAGTAACAAATGAGGATGCCTATCAGCACCTTGGTCTCAAACTCTGTAGCAACAATGTACTAAAACGCCAAGGAAACACATGCACATACGTGTGAAGTTACAAACTCTAGGCAACAGGTAGGCTGCCCCGGATATATACTGACAGGTCACCCTCCCTAGGACGTGGGTGTGTCTGACGCCGCACGCAGGCACTGCTTCACAACTCTCTCCATAACAACCAGCTCCTACTCAGAGGCTGGCCAGGACAGGGGAGATGAGGGCCCCAGCAGTCCCAAACTTTCCGAACCCCCACCCCAGGGTCACGGGTTTCGCCTCCTCTCAGTCCCAGGCAACGTCGTCTCAGACAGGATACCAGGCTGCTAGTGAACCTGCGCTGCTCCTGATTCGAACTCCTCTCTTTGGGAGGCTGGTAGAGCCACCCCGAACCCCCGAGACCTCTACTTCCTACTACACCTTCGTGGACTGCGAGCCTTCCCCGGCCCCGGCTACGCTCTCCAGAGCACCTGGGCCCAGGAACTGACCCTCGTCAGGCCCCGTCCCAGCTCCTTCCCCGCCCCCGGAAAAAGCGGCGGAGGGGCGGGGAGCGGTGCGCGCGGATACGGCGGGGGCGCGCGTCCCCGCGCCCCGGGTCCGCGCAGCAGGTGCGGCCAGGCCCCACCTCCCCTGCAAGGACCCGGCTACTCACCCCAACGATGTTCCTCTGCGACCTAGCAGACGGCACAGACGCCTCTTCCGCCTGCTCCGCACCCCCCTCTTCGCCACCGCCCCCTTCGCCGCTGCCGTGGCCGCCGTCCTCGCCGCCGCCCCGGCTGCCGCGGCGCGCGTCCGCTTTCACGCACTCCGCCGTGGCCGCGCACGCGCCACTGCGCGGTGGCGTCACTTAGCAACCGATCGATCGCCGGCTGCTGGGTCCCGGGGTGCAGGCCTCGAAAGTCGCCTGAGGCGGCTTTGGCGGCTTTTCCGCACCGGCTCTACCCGCTGCCCCTCCAGAGCAGGGGGCCCCAGGGTGTGGCTGCCCTGCCGGCACCTGGCTCCGGGGTAAGTCGCGTCACCGCACGTCACTGTATGGCGTCACCGGCGCGCGTCACTACGGATGGGAAGGTCCTGGGAGCCTGTGGAGTGACCTTGTCCGGACCGCCGCAGACCCTATCGGCCAGTTCTTGGAGGTGCAGGAATGTTCTCCAAGGAGTAGGACCGGAAAGGGCTGAGAGCGCGGTTAATGTCGAGGCTGCTAAGTGACGCTCGTTAACTTCGCAGCAGGGTGTGACTGGCCCAGCCTTGACTCTCAGTTTCCTCTGTATGTAAATGGGCATAATAATACCGGTCCAGCCTACGCTGGAGAATTGTGAGGTGAAAATGAAATAAGGTATGCAAAGGTACTTTGTAAGTATAAAGCCTATTGTGGCTCACGCCTGTAATCCCAACACTTTGGGAGGCCGAGGTGGGCGGATCGCTTGAGCTCAGGAGTTCGAGACCAGCCTGGGTAACATAGTGAAACCCCGTCTCTACAAAAAAGACAAAAACTAGATGGGCATGATGGCACGCGCCTGTAGTCACAGATACTCGGGAGGCTGAGGTGGGAGGATCGCTTGAACCTGGGGAGTTCAAGATTGCAGTGAACCGTGATCGCGCCGCTGCACTCCAGCCTCTGCAGTGAGAGCAAGACACTGTCTCAAAAAATAAATTTGTCTATCTAGATAGGTAAGAGTCGTAGAAATCCGAATGCAGGTCTGACTCTAGCTGATGTAGGAGAGTCAGTTATCCCCGGTGCTGGAGCAAGGTAGGGGACCACCCGTGCGGGTGTTGGAGGAGACAGATTGGGAAGGACTTAATTCCAGGCAAAGGCAGCTTCAGGAGTAAAAGTAGAAAGTGAAAATGGTCAGGAAAAGCAAGGCTTGGGGCAGGGAGACCCATTTTTAGGCCATTGCAGTACTCAGACAAGTGATAAGAACATTAAGGCATTGGCAGTGGGAATAGAGGAGGGGATAGATGTTAGCGCCATTAAGGTGGTAGAATTCACAGCACTGAGTGGGGATAAATGAGTAGGCCAGGTTCCTAGCATGAGTGCTGAGGTAGACAGTGGTAACATTTAGCAAGATGGCAAGCTACATGAGTCTTGATTATCCACAGGTGTCTAAGTTACTATTATAGATAGTGATGGTGACATTCCTTAGAAGGATGACCAGATATGTGGAGTATGGTGATGAGTTCAAATATGGATATGTTTGTTGGGGAAACATTTACTCTCCATTCACAATGTCTTCCTTCCATATGGAATGACATCTATTAGTGTAATACTCTCCTGGCTTCTCACTGTACCTGTCCCCAATTCACTCTTCCGTAGGGGAGTGACTTCCTGGTTGGTGAACTTAAATGGGAGAAACTAGACATGTGACATCTATCCCATTCTTTTTCTCTTAAAAGATAACAATCTTCAGGGAACTATCCTGATGTTCTTTTCCATTTTTCCTGGAGCAGGGCCTATGGGTAGGGACAAGGGTGCCTAGTCCAGGGCTACAAAGAAAGTATATGTATTTAATTCCAGAGTTTGGCATTAGGAAGCTGTCTGTCCACAGGTGATATTTAATACCAGCTTTGTCAGCTGTGTTACACAGAATAATGATCCCCCCACACACCAAAAAAAAAAAAAAAAAAGGATGACCACACCCTAATACTCAGAACCTGTGAATATGTTATATTACGTGGCAAAAGGGACTTTGCAGATATGACTAAATGATGCATCTAGAGAGATTATCCTGGATTGTCTGACTGGGCTGGAGGCAGGAGGGTCAGAGTCAGAGAAGATGTGATGGTGGAAGCAGAGGTCAGACAGATTTGAAGATGCTATACTGTTCGCTTTCAAGATGGACCCAAGGAATGCAAGCAAATTGTAGAAGCTGGAGAAGGCAAGGAAATGGATTCTTCTCTAGCACCCTAGGAACACAACCCTGCCAACACGTTGATTTTAGGACTTCTGACTTCTAGAACTGCAAGATAATAAACTTGTATGTTTTAAGGTACCAGGTTTGTGCTAACTTGTTACAACAGCAGTAGGAAACTAATACAGTCAGTAATAAAGATAATAGTTGGTTTCCTGCAGCTTTCTCTGTTACCTGGAAATGAAGGGTACAATTCAGCACCTTCAGAGACTATAGCAATATGACTGTGACCTGATGGAGGGAACCTCCACATCTGTAGAAAAATGTCCAATAAATACTCAAACTATACAGGTCTATGAATGAGGAAAAAGGTTGAGTTAAAATAGATTTGGAAGAAATAAATTTATAATTGGTAATTTAAGCCCGAGGCATGGATGAGATCAATCAGGGAGAAAATACAGAAGACATAATAAGGAGAGGCAAGGATAGGGCCCCTGGGGAGCACTAACTTTAAAAGGAGGTGCAGATGATCAGAAGCCCAAAAAGAAGTCTGAGGAGGAATGGCTAGAGAGAAAAGGAGAACTAGGTGAGCCTAATGCCTCTGAAGCCAAGCAAGCAAGATGGAGAGGGGTCAACACAGTCAGAGACCACAAATAGGCCCAGTATATCAAGAACTAGAAAGCATTCACTGGATTTAGCAACAGAAAAGTGGTTGGTAACCAACAATAGCAAACTTCAGTGGGATAGTGGAGATACATACTAAATCACTGAGATCTCAAAGGCAGACCAATGTAGTGGATTGCCCTCTGGACTGGTTTGATGGGAGTTTCGAGGTTCTAGTCTTGATTCTGGCCATTAACTAGCTAGATAACTTTGAACAAATCCCTCAGCTATTCCAGGCTTTGGTTTTCTCATCTGGCAAAGGATGGGATCAAGCTGAGTCTAATTTTCACATTAATTGCTAGATAATCCCCCAATTTTATTTTATTTTTGGTCATATTTGATTCAATACTTTTATTTCTTTTTATTTTTGAGACAGCGTCTTGCTCTGTTGCCCAGTCTGGAGTACAGTGGTGCAATCTTGGCTCACTGCAGCCTCAACCCCCGGGCTCAATCACCCCAATTTTATATCAGACTCACTTGCTTATAACAGTACACTTCAAATCCTTCTCAGACCATTTTTCAACCATTAAGAATCAGTATATTACGTGCCAGCTTCTGTCCTAGATACTATGGCTATGACACAGTTTTCAAGGAACTCACAGTTTGGAGAGACAGAAATACTAAGTACATAACTAGTTGTCATAGTTCTATTTAAAAAATAATAATAATAAGGCCAAGTGTGGTGGCTCATGCCTGTAATCCTAGCACTTTAGGAGGCAGAGGTGGGTGGATCACCTGAGGTCAGGAGTTCGAGACCAGCCTGACCAATATGATGAAAACCCGTCTCTAATGAAAATACAAAAATTAGCCGGGCATGGTGGCATGCCCCTGTCATCCCAGCTATTCGGGAGGCTGAGACAGGAGAATCGTTTGAATCCGGGAGGCAGAGGTTGCAGTGAGCCAAGATCACGCCATTGGACTCCAGCCTGGGCAACAAGAGTGAAATTCCGTCTCAAAAAAATAAATTAATTAAAAATTAAAAATAAAAATTTAAACTAATGAGGTAGACCTGGTTGTGGTGGCTCATGCCTGTAATCCCAACGCTTTGGAAGGCCAAGTCAAAATATCTGTTTTAGCAGATAGGGACAAAGTTTAAATAATTTGGCCGAGGTCATGGTAGACCAAGATTTAGACCCAGCACAAGCATCCTTTTTCCAAGAAGCCTTTCCTCAGGCCCTTAGTTGGTTTAAGTACCCTCTGTCTGTACTATTAGCATGTGCACACACATTTATTTTAGCATTGACTTTAATAATAAGGATGTTTACCGTGTACTAGTACCTGTACCTATGTTACCTATGTTTGTCTTGTAAGCATTAGTTCATTTAAGCCTCATAACTGCCCTTTGAAGTAGGTGATATTATTCACAATATTTTATAAAACAGGAAGCCAAGGCATAGAAAGGTTAAGTAATTACTCAAGGTACAATTAATAAGTGACAAAGCTGGGATTCAAATCCATGCTTTTAACCCCCAGGCTTCATACTGTGTACACTTTCCCTTGTACTGAGGAATTCTAGAAGGCATAGTTTACAGGTTGTTGTGTGTGATATCACTCTGTGTTCCTCATATGAACACAAGAGAATTGTCTCTCTGAGCCACGAGTCATGAAATATTTGGCTACCCTTGAGTAACTGATGTGTTTTCTCTTTATAGGCAATGTGAATTATATAACTGGCTGTTTTTCCCTTTTCACTTTGCCAAGAAGCTCTGAGTAAATTTGTTGGCTCAGCGTTTGTAAGTGGGTGAATTGCCCTGCATATCTGTATTCTATTGCTTTGAAATTTTTTAAAGAAAAATAATGTAAACTTTTCTTTCTTTTCCAAATTGTTGACAATGTACAATAATAATTTTTACAATTAGAAAAATAAACTTTGTTCTTAAAATAATGTTTGCAGCTTCAAATGATTTCTCATACTTTGACTCTGTGAATAAGAGCTGGTTTCAGGTTAAGTTGCATGAGTTAAATATAGAATCCAGGTTCATATAAAACCAAGACTTCTCTATGACCTGGAAAGTCCAGATCAATAGAATTGTTCAGACAGATCAAAAAATATTTTAAGTGGCATAAAATAGTTGTAGCCCTTCTTGTTTTTAACTTACGTCTAAGTAATTTGAAACCACTTTTAGGTTATTTGGACACATGCTCCCTTGCTTTAGAAATTAAAAAACCCATGATCTTCCTATATGCTGATGATATTTTATTATAATAAACTTGATAGCTGATCTTGCTGCTCACCATTTGTCAGAAAGAATGGATCAAGATCACCTGTTCCAAAACTGAAATAATTTTGGGGGGCACATGTCCTCAAATTTAATTGGCTTAGATCCAGCAACTAAATACCACATTAATTTATTTACTTAAGGGTATGTTTTGCAAGTAATTCTTCCAGGTAGATTTACTGGCCAGCCACTTTGCTAAAAGCCATATATTTCATGGGAGCATTAGTTAGGTTTTCCTACAGTCACAGTGAGCAACTGATCATTTCTTCTTTGAAAAATTTCAATCCAAATCTTGATCATTCTCCAACAGAGCATTCTAAAGCCTAAACGGCCCAGGCAGGTGGGTAAGTACTCTGAACTCAGCCCAGCAGATTGTTACCATGTGGTATGAGCATCCAAGGTTGCCAGATTTGAAAACTGTTGACCTCTAAATATTGGTAACTAATGGGAATTTTTTTTAAAGAAAAGAAAAACATGACGTGTCTGTGAGTTTGCAGACCTCTTGCTCTGTTGAATGGAACTTGATGGTCTTGAACACTGATTTTTTTCATATTTTTGAAGAGTTGTTTAAGGAAAATCCTGGGTTGCCTGCAGGGGCTCTGTCTGTTCACTACCATATGGAGAGGAATGTTCCTATTTAGGTGAGAATCTTAACGGGGTGACTCACTCTTCACAAAAGGCTGTCAGCCCTCTACCATCTGCTGATTAGATTACTGAATTCTAAACAGTGTATCTGCCTTTAGTCAGCCACACAATATTAGCTGGTCCATCAAGACACTGCATACCTGACCATATTGTCCTGAGCATACAAACAGAAATCTTCCCCACCCACAACCAGGAGTGTTTTCATGGCTTGTATTTTGAGTATTGTATCTTCTGCATATGTTAAGCAATTCTAGAAGAGACAACTCCACAGAGCCCACCAGTGCATTGTCTGGGCAAATAGGCAAAGCTTCCCCTCTGCCCTCTGAAAGTGTGCTGAAAGTGAACCGACAATATGCAGATCAGGAGAAAAGGGTATACAAATTTATTAATGTGCACAAGCACAGGGGAATCACAGGAGAATGATTATCCAGTAACACAATGAGGTCCAGATGCTTATATACCCTTCTTCATAAGAGAAGGAGAGATGGGGGAGATGTGGTAATTTTAAGGGACAGTAAGTTATTTTTAGGAATAAATGGCTCCAATGCTCAGGCAATGGTTAGTAAATGATTCTGGGAATTAAGTGGGAAGGGAAAAGGGATGATAGTTTGGTACAAAGTTTGGACTTTACGTGTGGTGTTTAATTTTCAGTCTCCCTCTGATGTGAGGTTTAATCTCTAGTTAATGAAATTTCAGGGAGGGATCAAAGGCAATTGTGTTTCTCTTTGGTGGGTCCAATTTATAGGTATATAAAGGAACTAAAGAACTTCATCCTGAGCTTTAGGAGAGATAAGATTGGAGATGGGGTGGGTGAAGGGGTGTCAGATTTTGAAGCTGCTTCTTTAGTACTTCAAAGTGCCATATATTGGGGCATCCTTTTCTAAGCTCCAATAGCTTTTACTATAGGATTGTTATTGTGCACTTGATCACATGAAAATTTCAGAGCTAGGTATCATGAAGTGCTTGGCTACTCTTGAATAACTGATTGTCCTGCTTACAGCAAGTGAATTGTGTAATTGGGTATGTGTTCCTTTTCACCTTGGCTGCCATTAAGCTCTGAGTCAAATGTGTGGCTCCATTTTAGTGCCTGAATAGAAACCTGTGGTCTGTATATCTGCATTCTAATTTGTTTTCTACTGGTACTGAACCTTGTACTTAAGTTTGGGTTTTCTCCTTCTCTGGTTTATCTATAATTTCTTTTCCTTTTTTATTTTATTTATTTATTTTTTTTTTTTTGGGACGGAGTCTAGTTCTGTCGCCCAGGCTGGAGTGCAGTGGCGCGATCTCGGCTCACTGCAAGCTCCACCTCCCGGGTTCACGCCATTCTCCTGGCTCAGCCTCCCGAGTAGCTGGGACTACAGGCGCCCACCACCGCGCCCGGCTAATTTTTTTTTTTTTTGTATTTTTAGTAGAGACGGGATTTCACTGTGATCTCGATCTCCTGACCTCGTGATCCGCCCGCCTCGGCCTCCCAAAGTGCTGGGATTACAGGCGTGAGCCACCGCGCCCGGCTTCTTTTCCTTTTTCTGAGACGAAGTCTCGCTCTGTTGCCTGGGCTGGAGTACAATGGCACGATCGCAGCTCACTGCATCCTCCGCCTGCTGGGTTCATGCAATTCTCCTGCCTCAGCCTCCCAAGTAACTGGGATTATAGGTTCACACCACCTCACCTGGTTAATTTTTTGTATTTTTAGTAGAGATAGGGTTTCACTATGTTGGCCAGACTGGTCTTGAACTCCTGACCTCGTCATCTGCCCACTTCAGCCTCCCAAAGTGCTGGGATTACAGGCGTAAGCCACCGCACCTGGCCGGTTTATAATTTTTTACATTCTGTTTGTAATTTCACTAGCTACTTCAAGTTGTTTGTGAAAAAACTAGGAAAATGAGTGGTAAATATGCTTATGATGACTATCTGATTCCTAGTCCCTTGCCCTCACTTCAGGCAAAAGTTAAAATTTATACACCTGGCCAGGCACGGTGACTCACACCTGTAATCCCAGCACTTTGGGAGGCCGAAGCAGGCAGATCAACTTGAGGCCAGGAGTTTGAGACCAGCCTGGCCAACATGATGAAACCCCGTCTCTACTAAAAATACAAAAATGAGCCAGGCATGGTGTGTGTACCTGTAATCCCAGCTACTTGGGAGGCTGAGGCACGAGAATTGCTTGAGCCTGGGAGGCAGAGGTTGCAGTGAGCTGAGATTGTGCCACTGCATTCCAGCCTGGTGACAAAGCAAGACTCTTCTCAAAAAAAAAAAAAAAACTTACACACCCTTCTTTGCTGATAAGAATATATCTTGTTTATGAGTTCTCCAGCATTTTACATAAGATAAATAGAGCTAAAACAATGAATTGTCTTTTAATGTTATTGCAACTCTACAGTATGTCATTCTCTTAACTTTGCTTTTTTTTTTTTTTTTTCCTGAGGGAGATGGATAGGTAAAGTAATGGTTGACAAGCATAAGTGGGAAGCTTCAAGTCCCAGGTTCTCCCATCAAATCATTTTCTCACAATCTCGCTCAGTATTCTCTTCTAGTAGGCCAGAATTTGAAGGATTAGCTCTCTATATATCTAATCTAAATCCTACTCCTTGTTTTAAACTCTTTTTGATTTCAAATATTAATGATCTGGTAATATTCACTAGTGTATCTATTTCCACGTACTTTCTTTAACTGAAGGTACATGGAAGATTCTAAAGCAGGATTCATTGTTCTCTTAATACATCTTTTATATTTGTTAAGCTGAAGGCAGAAAGGTAACTGAGTGCTATGACTATTCTTAGGCATTGTCATCAACACCAATGTGTCTATGATTTAATATTTTAATACTGTACTTATCTTGAAAATTGGACAGTAAAGGTGCTTTGTAAATGTAAGGTAAACATTTCAAATATACTATAATTTTTGTAGTTGTATATTTGTATTTTTTCATTGCTTAATATACCCAGAACCAAAACAAACAACAACAAAACAAACAAACAAAAAACCACACAAAAATAGCCTAGGCTATTTCCTACTTCAGTTTTCATTTACTTGGCTATTTTGTGCCAGGCACAGAGGGGATACAGAGATGGAAGATACAGTTTCTGATCTAAAGGAGCTAACAGTCTAGAACTGCACTGTCCAGTATGGTAGCCTCTAGTCACATGCGGCCATTTTAATTTAAATTAAAAATCCAGTTTCTCAGTCACACTAGCCACATTTCAAGAAGTTAATAGTGGGCAGGCACTGTGGCTCACACCTGTAATCCCAGCACTTTGAGAAGCCGAGGCCATAGGGTTGCTTAATCCCTGGAGTTTGAGACAAGCTTGCCAAAATAGTGAGACCCCCTGTCTGCAAAAGTAAATAAATAAATAAATAATAGTGGGGCACAGTAGTGTGTGCCTCTAGTCTAAGCTACTTGGAAGGTTGAAGTGGGAGACTCGCTTGAGCCCAGAAATTTGAGGCTGCAGTGAGCCGAGATCGCACCATCGCCCTCCAGCTCAACCAACAGAAGGAGACCCCATCTCAAAAAAAAAAAAAGAAAAAAAATTGTCAGTAGCTACTATATTGGACAGTGCATATACACAACATTTCTATTACTGCAGAAAGTACTTTTGGATTGTGTTGGTCTAAAAGTCGTATGAAAATCAGACACGCAAAGTAGGGCAAGGCAATTTCAAACAGAAAGATCTTGTGTGAAGTATGCATACGAATGACTTGGGGGGCATGTTGATTCCTACTGCCAGATATTCTCATTTAAGGGGTACCAGGAGAGCCTGTTTTTTAAAAAAATACCCCAGGTGATTCTGATGCATAAGGTGTGTGGACTACACAGAAAAATCATGTAGGGTAAGTGGCAATCGCCTACCAGAATGATTCTGAACTTCCCACTTAAATGGCATCTGGTGCTTAAGCCAATCTAATTTTGACTTAGCCAGATAAGAGTGCTGTGAGTACATCTGTACCTCAAGTGTTGTGGAGCATTTTGTACTCTTTTAGGTGTCTAAAGATTATAAGTGTCTTTGTCATGTACATTTTGAATACTTAAAAAGGATATGTTTCAGTCAGGATAGGCTAGGTTATGCAACAGTAAAAACCCCAAAAACATCAATGTATTTTTCCAAAAGGGAAAAAGAGAACTCTAGAGGATCTCACACTAACAATAGTCCAGAAAAGACAGACATCACTTCTCACAATTCATGTCAGAACTCAACACAGAACCAACCCTAATGAAGCCAGAACGTGCAGTCCTACCATGTGTTCAAAAGAGAAACAGAACCAAATAAGGGTGAGCAGCACCCATGATTACCACAGTGATGGTAAAGGAAATAATGGTGATTGTGCTGCAAGACAGATGAGACCCCCAGACACATATAGTGGTGGTGAATGGCAGAGATGTGTAGGACTAGGATGAGTTTTAGAGAAATTCTTGGCTGAGAGAAAGAAGCCAAGATGAAATGACGAAGAACTGAAGGTTGAGTTAGAGTGTTCTGTAGACAAACACCCTTGACTACCTCTCTCTTTAAAAGAAAAGCTTGGCCGGGCGCGGTGGCTCAAGCCTGTAATCCCAGCACTTTGGGAGGCCGAGGCGGGTGGATCACGAGGTCAGGAGATCAAGACTATCCTGGCTAACACGGTGAAACCCCGTCTCTACTAAAAATACAAAAAACTAGCCGGGCGTGGTAGCGGGCGCCTGTAGTCCCAGCTACTTGGGAGGCTGAGGCGGGAGAATGGCGTGAACCCGGGAGGCGGAGCTTGCAGTGAGCTGAGATCATGCCACTGCACTCCAGCCTGGGAGACACAGCGAGACTCCGTCTCAAAAAAAAAAAAAAAGAAAAGAAAAAAGAAAAGCTTGATCCTGAAAGGGATCTTAATCCAAGGTTTTGGGTTTTGTTTTGTTTTTTTTGTTTTTGTTTTTTGTTTTTTGTTTTTTGAGACAGGGTCTCGCTGTGTCACCCAGGTCAGAGTGCAGTAGTGCAATCACAGCTCACTGCAACCTCAACCCTCTGGGCTCAAGCAATCCTCCTGCCTCAGCCTCCCAAGTAGCTGGGACTGCAGGCATGCACCACTGTGCCCGGCTAATTTCTTTTAAATTATTATTTGTAGAGATGAAGTCTCATTCTGTTGCCCAGGCTCGTCTGGAACTCCTGGGCTCCTGCCTCTGCCTCCCAAAGTGCTGAGATGATAAGCGTGAGCCACCATGCCCAGCCTGAAGCTCTGGGTTCTTGAAAGGGTGATGTAAAAGATTATGATATAGGCAAAGGGGCACATCTGTAAGCTGACAGTACTATGTCAGAGAAGTATCAAAGAGCCAGCAGTCTCAGAAGAGTCCTACTTCTGTCTAATCTGGGGAGAAGAATGTTCAGTCCATTGCTACCTGAAGGGCCCCAGGCAGTAGACCCTGGTGTAGAGGGAGAAAAGTAGCTCTAGGAGAAGCCATTTAATTCCACTGATAGCAGGAGTCAGCTATTCTGGGTTTTGATGTTTTTGTCTGTTTGCTTGTTTCTTTTGGTCTTGACTTACTTTCTTCAAGCTATTGAATGCCCCTATGTATGACTATGATTCTTCTAATGTCTGCACACATCAGTGTGTGTATCTAAACTGTATAACTCATAAATATTCAGTGACTCACCTTGTAAAAGATTTCACTCTCTTGCTGTAATGAAGCAAAATCATGTGAACACTAATTTTGGTCAGTGAAATGTAAATGAAACTAATGTGTACTAGTTCTAGCTGAAGCTTCTATGCTCTCTGTTCCTCTACCAAGATGCCAAACAGTGTTCCAGAACAAAAACTGTGCCATTGATTGTAGCTGAGACCCTCAGTGGCTTGTGTAGTGTGAGGAGAAATAAATCCTTGTTGTTGTAAGCCACTGATTTGGGAGATCATTGTTACTGTAGCATAACCTAGCCCATACTAACCAATATTATGTGGATTCTGTCACCATCTGTGCAGATTACACCATTGAGATCCATCAGGCAATCGTGAATTAGAATGAAAAATAAAGGAGAAATGTATGTTCCAAAAGACTGTTTTATAATGATAAAAAGCTAAATGAAGAAGATATAATTGAGCCAGGCACAGTGGCTCACGCCTGTAATCCCAGCACTTTGGAAGGCCAAGGTGGGCAGATCACCTGAGCTCAGGAGTTGGAGACCAGCCTGGCCAACATGGAGAAACCTCGTCTCTACTAAAAATACAAAAATTAGCCAGGCATGGTGGCACATGCCTGTAATCCCAGCTACTTGGGAGGCTTAGGCTGGAGAATTGCTTGAACCCAGGAGGTAGAGGTTTTGGTGAGCCAAGATCGTGCTATTGCACTCCAGCCTGGGCAACAACAGTGAAAATGCAACTCAAAAATAAAAATAAAAAATAAAGATAATTGTTATAACTCTCTGTACATCAAGCAGCTTAGTAGCAAACTACATAAGGCAAATCCTTTTTAAAAATACAAGGAGATTTTCATAAAACTATAATTTTATTAGGAGGCTTTAATACGTGTTTCTAAACTTTGATGTACCAAATGACTAATAATAATAACAGGGCTATGGAGGATTTTAATTAAACCCTCAACGAGCCTGATATAATAGTTTTAAATAGAACTTAGTATCCTATAATAGAAAATACCACTATTCTTGTCCAAGGAACATTCACAAAAATCAATCATATGCTTGTTCACAAAGTAAATTTTAAAACAGTAAACTTCAAAAAGAAGAAATGATGCAGTGTATGTTCTCTAGTCACAATGAAATTAGAATTAATATTAAAAGATTGCAAAATAAAAATTATCTTCTTGAGATAGAAGAAATATAAACTGCCATTACTTTCTTTTAACTTTTAGGTTTGGGGGTACATGTGAAAGTTTGTTACATCGGTAAACTTGTCTCAAAGGGGTTTGTTGTACAGATTATTTCATCACCCGGTTATTAAGCCCAACACCCAATAGTTATCTTTTCTGATCCTATTTTTTTAATTATAGAAGAATGGCAATGGACACTTTATATATAAAAAGCTGTCTTGTGTAACCAAAACAATTCTCAGAGGGAAAAAATAATAAATGAACTTTTGAGACCAGGCATGGTGGCTCATGCCTGTAATCCCAGCACTTTGGGAGGCCAAGGCTGGTGGATCACCTGAGGTCAGGAGTTAGAGACCAGCCTGGCCAACATGGTGAAACCCTGTCTCTACTAGAAATACAAAAAAAAAAAAAAAAAAAATCAGCCAGCCTGGTGGTACATGCCTGTATCCCAGCTATTTGAGAGGCTAAGGCACGAGAATCATTTGAACTCGGGAGGCAGAGGTTGCAGTCAGCCAAGATCATGCCACTGCACTCCAGCCTGGGCAACAGAGGGAGACTCCATTAAATATATATATATATATGTACTTTTGATATTTTTAAAAAATTGTAAAGAAATGAATTAATCATTCCACTTAGAAAAAAGAAGGGAGGCCGGACGCAGTGGCTCACGCCTGTAATCCCAGCACTTTGGGAGGCCAAGGAGGGCAGTCACCTGAGCTCAGGAGTTCAAGACCAGCCTGGACAACATGGTGAAACCCCGTCTCTACTAAAAATACAAAAAATTAGCCAGGCATGGTGGTGCATTCCTGTAACCCAGCTACTCAGGAGGCTGAGGCAGGAGAATCGCTTGAACCCGGGAGGCAGAGGTTGCAGTGAGCCGAGATCGCGCCACTGTACTCCAGCCTGGGTGACAGAGTGAGACTTTGTCTCAAAAAAGAAAAAAAAAAAAAAAGGGAAACTGAGAAACTGGGGATGGAGGTGGATATAGAAGTGTACCGGTTAGTTATGGCTACAAAAATGCTGCATAATAAACACACACAATCTCACTGGCATACAGCGATAAGCATTTATTTCTTGCTCATGCAGATCAGCTAAGATCACTGTGCTTCAGACTGTGGAATACTCTCTGGAGTCCAGGTGGGAAGGGCAGTGGCTCACTGGAGCATGGTTTTCTCATGGTGACAGCAGCAGCATAAGAACACAAGCCTGCCACAGAAACATGTCGGGTCTCTGCCCAGGTCACATCTGCTAACATCCTCAGATCCTACCACTCTCCTTCTCACTCACTCCGCTGTAATAGATTTGGCCTCTTTGCTCTTCCCTCTGCCCAGAGTGCCCTCCCCTCTGCCCAGAGTGCCCTCCCCTAGCATATTCATTCCCATTGGTTAACTACCTCACTTCAGGTTTCAGCGTCAATAGCTTTTGTCAGTGAGGTCTTTTTCCGAGCAACCTGTATAAAACAGCAACTTTACCTGTATTCCATCTTTCTCCATAGCAGCAACTATCAACATGCAACTTACATCTACATACATACATGTATACTTGCTTATTATTTATTGGCTTCTCCACTAGAATGTAAGCTCTGGGAGTTTAGCATTTTGATTTGCTCACTGCTGTTTCCCCAGCACCTTTAGCAGTAACTGGCAAATAGTAGAACCTACATACAAACGTATTAAATGAATAAGTGAGAAACCATTTCATACCAATCAGATTGTAAAAAAGTAAAGTTTGATCCCTCCTGTTGTTAAGTTTGTGGAGCAACTTAACTCTTCAACACCGCTAGTAGACATGTATACTACGATAGTACAATCAGTGTTTCAGAGACTGCTCATTTACTTCCAGTATCAATTCTCCCTTTCTCCCTTAGTAATAGAATCCACTATTTTTTGTAGAGCATTCAACCACCCAGAATAAAGATGACACATCCCAGTCTCTCTTGCAGCTAGGTGTGATCAGGTGACTAAGTGCTGGCCAACAGTATATACTTGGAAGTCTTTCTTCTCCTCTTCTCCCTTCTTGCTGGCTGGAATGTGTATGTAATGAGTGAAGTTTGAACATCCATACTGCACTGTAAGATGAAGGCCACATGCTAACAATGGTGGAGTAGCAAGAGAGAAGTCTCCTGGATCCCTGATGATTTTGTGAAGCCACCACTCCACCCTTGCACTGCCTAGCTCTGGATTTATTTTATGTAAGTGATAAATGTTTTGCTATTTTTAAACCCACTGTTATTTTGGACTTAGTATCACTTGCAACTACACCTAATCTTAATAGATAAATCACTTTGGAGAATAATTTGATGTATCTAATGAAGTTGAAGATGGCATGTGCCAGGACCCAGAAATTTCAATCCTAGGTATAACTCCTAGAAATAGTTCTCCCAGCAGGGCACGGTGGCTCACATCTGTAAACCCAACACTTTGGGAGGCCAAGGCAGGCGGATCACCTGAGGTCAGGAGTTCGAGACCAGCCTGACCAACATGGAGAAACCCATCTCTACTAAAAATACAAAATTAGCCAGGTGTGGTGGTGCATGCCTGTAATATCACCTACTCGGGAGACTGAGGCCACAGAATTGCTTGAACCCAGAAAGTGGAGGTTGTGGGGTGAGCTGAGATTGCGCCATTGCACTCCAGCCTGGGTGACAAGAGTGAAACTCCTTCTCAAAAAAAAAAAAAGAAAGAAAAAAGAAATAGTTCTCCCTTATCTATTGATGGAGACACGTACAAGCATATTCATAGTAGTGTTGCTTCTAATAAGAAAAATATGAAAGGCCAGGTGCGGTGACTCACGCCTGTTGGGAGGCCAAGGCAGGCGGATTTCCTGAGGTCAGAAGTTCGAGACCAGTCTGGCCAACATGGTGAAACCCCATCTCTACTAAAGATACAAAAATCAACCAGGCGTGGTGGTGGTTGCCTGTAATCCCAGCTACTCGGGAGGCTGAGGCTGGAGAATCGCTTGAGCCCAGGGGACAGAGGTTGCAGTGAGCTGAGATCGTGCCACTGCACTCCAGCCTGGCCGACAGCATGAGACTCTGTCTTGAAAAAAAAAAGAAAAAGAAAAAAAAAAGGAAAGTCTTTAATATCTAGAAACAGAAGAATGGATAAATAGTGGTATTTACAAAATAAAACAGTATACAACAGGGGATATGAATTAACTAGCATATATATATCAACACAGATTAACCTCAATATAATGTTGAGTTTTAAGAAGCAAGCTGTACATTATATTTTTGCATATGTTTTTTAAAAAGCAAAAGAATATTATATATTTGCTAAGACGAGAACACTCTTCATCTTGCTCCTAACCAAAAGTGATCCTCTTGGCTGGGCGCTGTGGCTCACACCTGTTATCCTAGCTCTTCGGGAGGCTGAGGTGGGCTGATCGCCTGAGTCCGGGAGTTTGAGATCAGCCTGGGCAATATGGTGAAACCCCACCTTTACTAAAAATACAAAACATTAGCCATATATGGTGGCATGTGCCTGTACTCCCAAATACTTGGGAAGGTGAGGTGGGAATTTGGGAAGTCAAGGCTTCCCTGAATTTGGGAAGTCAAGGCTGCAGTGAGCAGAGATTATGCCACTGCACTCCAGTCTGGGCAACGAGAGTAAGACCCTGTCTCAAAAAATGAAACAAAAGTGTTCCTCTTACTCGTTTTATTTTCCCCCATTTATAATTGTTTCCTTAAATTTTTTTTTTGTTTTGTTTTGTTTTTGTTTTTGAGACAGGATCTCACTCTGTTGCTCAGACTGGAGTGCAGTGGCACGATCTCAGCTCACATCAACCTCCACCTCCGAGACTCAAGCAATTCTCCTGCCTCAGTCTCCCGAATAGCTGGGATTACAGGCATGGACCCCTACCACCTGGCTAATTTGTATATTTTTAGTAGAGACAGGGTTTCACCATGTTGGCCAGGCTGATCTTGAACTCCTGACCTCAAATGATCCACCCACCTCAACCTCCCAAAGTGCTGGGATTACAGGCGTGAGCCACCGCACCTGGTCAACCTTTTGTTTTTAATTGAAGTCTAACATATATACAGTAAAGTGTACAAATAATCATTATGCAGCTTCTTGGATTCTCACAAAGCAAGCCCAGGCCAAGAAATAGAACATTGCCAGCACCCCAGATAGCTTATTATTACTATTATTATTATTATTTTATTTTTATTTTTACTTGTTGAGACAGGGTCTTGCTATGTCACCCAGGCTGGAGTGCATTGATGTGATCATGGCTCACTGCAGGCTTAACCTTTCAGGCCCAAGTAATCCTCCCATCGCGGCCTCCCAAGTAGCTAGGACCACTGGCATACACCACCAAGCCCAGCTAATTTTTTAATTTTTTTGTAGAGATGAGGTCTCACGATGTTGCCCAGGCTGGTCTCCAACTCCTGGGCTCAAGGGATTCTCCTGCCTCGGCCTTGCAAAGTGCTGAGATCACAGCCATGAACCACACTGCACCTGGCCTTACCAGGTAGCCCCTGTGATACTGAAGAAAAGGATTTTGTTCAGTCGCTAGAGGAGAGTCATTCTGTTTGTGTCTCCTGCCAGATGAAAATCAAGAAGCATCTATCCCTACTTGTAACTAACAACCATCCTCAAACCAAGAGGAATACCAGCTGTAGGATGAAAAAAACAATACTGGAGTTCAGAGTAAAGAGATAGAAAGAGCCTGACACCTTTTGATGACATTATTATTTGAACTGTGTCAACCAAAACTGAAATGAACTTTCCCTCTGTACCCCAATTACATGAGCTTTTAATTTCTTCATTATTAAATCTGATTGAATTGGTTTTTCTGTTTCTTGCAACCAAAAGCATTCAATCTGATACAAATCGGTTAAAATCTATCATTATTTTATTTCATTGATTTATGTCAGAACTTGAAATAGCTAACATGTCTTTCTTTTTAATTTTATTCAAAATTCACCAAGCCAGATATTCTTTTCTTTCCTTTGATGACTATTATTAGAGAAATAATAATAGATAATGCTGTTTATTACATGCCTGAAACTATTCTAAGCATTTTTACATCTATTAACTCATTTCACGTCTTCAACAATCCCATGAGATATAGAATATTATGGTGATTACACCATTATACAGATGAGGTTTAACCCCAGCCCATTTCCAGAAAGGAAAATGTGAGAATACTCTAGTACATTACAGTACAGTAGCCACTAGCCACCAACTGTGGCTATTGAGCACTTGAAATGTGGTCTAAGTATAGTGCTGTATGCACCAGATTTCAAAGAGTTTGTATAAACAAAAGAGTATAAAATATCTCATTAATAAGTATATCATAATGACTATCCATTGAATATGTGTGTGTGTGTGTGTGTGTGTGTGTGTATATAATTTTTTTTTTTTGAGACGGAGTCTCGCTCTATTGCCCGGGTTTGAGTGCAGTGGTGTGATCTTGGCTCACTACAACCTCTGACTCCCGGGCTCATACGATTCTCCTGCCTCAGCCTCCCGAGTAACTGGGACTACAGGAGTGCACCAGCACGCCCAGCTAATGTTTGTATTTTTAGTACAGATGGGGTTTCATCATGTTGACCTTGAATGTTGGTCTTGAACTCCTGACCTCAGTGATCCACCCACCTCAGCCTCCCAAAGTGCTGGGATTACAGGTATAAGCCACCATGCCTGACCTGTTAAAAATATTTATGATATATTCTGTTAAAGCATATTAAATTAATTTTACTTTTTTTCTTTTAAGAGACAGGGTGTCATCAGGCCTCCCAGTTGAAGTTTATTGGCACAATCATAGCTCACTGCAGCCTTGACCTCCTGGGCTCCAGTGATCCTCCCACCTCAGTCTTCGAAGTAGCTGGTGCTTCAGGTGTGCACCACCACTCCTGGATAATTTTTTTTAATATTATGTAGAGATAAGGTCTTGCTATGTTGCCTATGCTGGGCACAAACTCTTGACCTCAAGTGATCCTCTCACCCTGGCCTCTCAGAGTGCTGGGATTACAGGCAGGAGCCACCATGCTTGGTGTACTTGTTTCTTTTTATATTTTTATGTGACTCCTAGAAAAGATGTTTAATTCTCTACATGTGGCTTGTGTTGCCTTTCTATTGGACAGCGCTACTCCAGTGTGGTGGTTCTCACAGTGTGGTCCTGGACCAGCGGCATCAGCATCACTTAGGAACTTGTTGGAAATGCAAGTTTCTGCTAAATCAGAAACTCTCAATCAAAGATCTTCTGAATCATGCCTGCTGAATCGGAAACTCTTGGGGTGAGGCCCAGGAATCTGTGTTTTAACAAGCCCTTCCTGTGATTTTTTTTTTCTTCTAACAACTGTGAGATATAAGTTGCTTGTTTAAAATGTGCAGTTTGGGCCGGGCGCGGTGGCTCACGCCTGTAATCCCAGCACTTTGGGAGGCCGAGGCGGGTGGATCACGAGGTCAGGAGATCGAGACCATCCTGGCTAACACGGTGAAACCCCGTCTCTACTAAAAAATACAAAAAATTAGCTGGGCGTGGTGGCGGGCGCCTGTAGTCCCAGCTACTCGGGAGGCTGAGGCAGGAGAATGGCGTGAACCCGGAGGCGGAGCTTGCAGTGAGCGGAGATCGCGCCACTGCACTCCAGCCTGGGCGACAGAGCCAGATTCCACCTCAAAAAAAAAAAAAAAAAAAAAAACAGTTTAGTGGTTTTTAGTATTTCAGAGAGTTGTGCAATCATCACCACAAAAAGCAATCTCATTCCTGCTGTCAGTATTCCTCATCCCCCATACCACCATCCCCATCCCCAGGCAACACCTAATCTGCTTTCTGTCTCTACAGATTTGCCTATTCTAGACATTTCATAGAAACGGAATCATACACCATGCAGTCCTTTGTGGCACCTTTCACTAAGCATAATGTTTTCCTCTGTAAATTATTATACGCTAAAGTCTGAGAACTGCTGTCCTAGGGTAGAAATGGAAAGGAAGTAGAGAGAGTGTGAAAAACTAAGAGTATGAAAAAAGAGGAATGCCCCTGATCATGAGATAGAGAAAATGAATGACACCAGAAGGACATTAACAGCAAAAGGTGAAAGGCAGTTTTTTCCATGTGGGAAAATAAGCTACCAGCCTTGTTCCCAAAGTCCAGGAAGATGGACACTGAGGCCAAATATAATTATATATTATATTTATGTTTTGCTCTGCCTATATTATAGCTTTAATCTTTTTATCGCCTTAAACAATGATCAAACAGATGATAGTTAAAGCCATGACAGTAGGTGAAACTGTCCAAGGAGGAAGATATTACAGAAAAGGAAAGGCTACTGCTGAGGAGAGAATATTGGAGGAATGTCTTCTATTCCTATGCTGCAGTTTTCAAAATGGTTCATGCCCACTTTCTCCCTTGAATCTAGCCGTAACCCTGTTAGGAAGTAAAGTGAGTATCACTATCTGGACTCCATAGTTAAGACGTGATTCCTCACATGGATATAATTTGCTCAGGGTGTCATGTTGAGTGATTGAGTCGAGGTTTCTTCTCCACTCAGTATTTCTCATCTGTATTTAAAGGGAAGAGGAAGAAATGGAGACAGAAGGGCCGGTCAGGAAGGTGGGAGTAGAACTAGGTGGGTATAGTTTCATGGAAGCAAAGGGAGGAGTGTTTCAAGGAAGGCCATCTTATTTGCTCCCTTGAATTAAAAAAAAAAAAATCTTTTAATGAACAGAGCGTGTTCTTTACTGAGTAAAGAGGTATCAACGTGAACAACCCGGGGAGAACATGCTTTGTCTTGGTTCTAACCTACAAAGTGTTCCTCTTGGCACTGTTTTTCCATTTATCGTAGTTTCCTTAAAAAAAAAAACAAAACAAAACAAACCCAACTTTTGTTTTTAGTTGAAGTCTAACAGACATAGAATGAGTACACAAATAATAATATAGCTTATTGGATTTTCACAATCCAGGTCAAGAAATAGAACGTTACCAGCAGCCCAGAAAACCCCTATTCTCTCTCTTCCAGTTACTATCTTTCTCTCTTCCCCAAATACAGCTGTTTTCCTGACTTCTAATATAATGGATTATTCTGAGAAGAGGGCATGCCAGAGTGGATGGTCTATGTATGGCCAGAAAGCCTATCCGTTGACTGTGTCCCATAGAAATGCCTGTAAGACATTCCATTTACCAAAACAATAAAGAGTGCCAGTGATGGCACTGGTGTCACTGGATACTCAGTGGTCGCTCTGTACTCTGTAGAGCTGATGGCAAAACATGCTGTTGCAGAACTGAGCTGCTTGACAGTAATGGGGATGAAGGGTCTTGTAATAATAGAGGGCAGAGACTTAGCCTTCAGAAACAAGGTGGGCGCAATTATCATAATGAGCAGCGAGGTCAGAGTGGCAGTGGTGAGGAGACGAGGATCATCTGAAGAGAGCTATGGAGAAGATTAATAGAATATGGACTCCCTAGGGGAAAGTAGATGGGCAGCAAACAAAAGTATTGCTCAATCTGTGAACCTGTGAATTATGTCAAGTAAAACAAATGTATTACTCAATCTATACAATCAAAATAAATCAAGGATAGATAATGAAAAAATGAAAAGGCTAGTGCCATTGACCCAATATTTTAAAAAATCACAACCTCTTGCCCAGTTCCCAAGCGTGAGCCTGTTTTCAGACCCAGAATCTACTGACTGAGTGAGAGGCCGGGTTAACAGAAAGAATGACCCTGCAACACCATAGAAGTCATATCAGTCACGACTTCCCCCAGTCATTCCCCAGAGGAACTACAGTCATTTACTAGGGTAGCCATACATTGGTGAAAGAGGAATACCCAATATTTTGAAGGCTGTTGGACACAAGGCTCAAGTTGTCATTGATACCTGGGAACCCGAAGCATCATCATGGCCCCCTGGGGCTTAGAGGAGTCAGATAATGAATGGAGTCCTGGCCCAGGGCCAGTTCACATACCCAGCCAGTGTTCATTTCACTCACCTCCTGCTATATAATTGACAGAACACCTACATTGTTCTGTAGGGGTACACTCTATTGTTGGTTGTGGTGAGCTTTCCAGATCCCTGTTTCAGGACCAAGATACCCATTCCTGCAACTACTGGAAGTGCTGCCTGCTGATAGCTTATAACTGAGTCTTTCCCCAGGAATTTTCCTTGGTGGAAGGGATCTGCCTCATCCAAGGTTAGATTCCCTTGTTCGCATCTAATGACTGGTTAGCATAGGGGTACACAGGCCAAGGATGGGCCCCTTGCCTCAAACTGCAGTCTCTCGAAAAGGCCATTGGAATTGGCTGAGACCTCTGTTGCAACTGCATTACAGTTAAATCTCTCCTTCTGTTCAAGTGTCCTTCCTTCCTTCCTTCCTTCCTTCCTTCCTTCCTTCCTTCCTTCCTTCCTTCCTTCCTTCCCCCCTCCCTCCCTCCCTCCCTTCCTCCCTCCCTTCCCCCCTCCCTTCCCCCCTCCCTTCCCTTCCCTTCCCTTCCCTTTTCTTTCTTTTTTTAGACAGAGTCTTGCTCTGTCGCCCAGGCTGGAGTGCAGTGGCGTGATCTCGGCTCACTACAAGCTCCGCCTCCCGGGTTCATGCCATTCTCCTGCCTCAGCCTCCCGAGTGACTGGGACTGCAGGTACCCGCCACCACGCCCGGCTAATTTTTTGTATTTTTAGTAGAGACGGGGTTTCACCGTGTTCGCCAGGATGGTCTCGATCTCCTGACCTCGTGATCCGCCTGCCTCGGCCTCCCAAAGTGCTGGGATTACAGGCGTGAGCCCAATTGTGCTTTCTTTATTTCCTTACAGGTGTTGTTCCTGAAAGCACTCCCCCATAAAACATCTGCATGCAAGTCTCCATCTTGAAGCCTGTTTCCTGGGAACCTGCCTATAGCATTGTCCTTTGCCTATTTCTCTGCAGTGTGACCTTTGTTTTATTTTAATTAAATTAATTAATTAATTAATTTTTATTTTGAGATAGGGTCTCACTCTGTCACCCAGGCTGGGTGCAGTGGCATGATATCGGCTCACTGCAACCTGCACCTCCCAAGTTCAAGCTATTCTCGTGCCTTAGCCTTCCGAGTAGCTGAGACTACAGGCGTGTGCCACCACTCCAGCTAATTTTGTATTTTTAGTAGAGACAGGGTTTCGCCATGTTGGCCAGGTGGGTCTCGAACTCTTGGACTAAGTGATCCACCTGCCTCGGCCTCCCAAAGTGCTGGGATTACAGGCATGAGCTGCCATGCCCAGCCTGCCTTGTTTTAAATCTTTGTTGTACACAGATTATGTGAAGATCTGTTCCTGAACTTTCTATTCTGTCCTTTTGATCTATTTGTCAATACCACCCTGCCTTAATTATTGTAATGTCATGGTAAGTTTTGATATCTGGCAGAGAAAGTTATCCAATTTGCTTGATCAGTTCCAATTTGCAGATCAGATGTGATCCAATTTGCTTTGATCAGACCAAAAGGACTATTTTGGTCCTTTGCATTTCCATATACATTTTAGAATCAGCTTGTTAATTTCCATAAAAATCTTTCTGTAAGTTTGATTGGAATTTCATTCAGTCTAAAGATAGATTTGTGGAGAATTTACTTGTTGTTAACTTCCAACTTATAAAAATGATATGTCCTTCCATTTCTTTAGGTCTTTAATTTCTGTCATTACAGTTTTACAGTTCTGTAGTTTATAGAGGTCTTGCATATCTTGTTAGATTTATTCCTGGGTATTTGACATTTAGATGCTGTTTTAAATGAATTTTTTTTTTTGAGTCAGAGTCTTGCTGTGTTGCCCAGGATGGAGTGCAGTGGTGCGATCTTGGCTCACTGCAACCTCCACCTCCCGGGTTCAAGCGATTCTTCTGCTTCAGCCTCCGAGGTAGCTGGGATTACAGGCAAGTGCCACCACGCCCAGCTAATTTTTGTATTTTTAGCAAAGATAGGGTTTCACCATGTTGGCCAGGCTGGTCTTGAACTCCTGACCTCAAGTGAGAAGGCAGTCTCACCTTGGCCTCCCAAAGTGCTGGGATTACAGGCATGAGCCACCATGCCTGGCCATGAAATTATTTTTTAATTTTTTATTTTGAGAGGGAGTCTTGCTCTGTTGCCCAGGCTGGAGTGCAGTGGTGTGATCTTGGCTCACTGCAACCTTCACCTCCTGAGTTCAAGTGATTCTGTCTTAGCCTCCTTTGTAGCTGGGATTACAGGCGTGCACCACCATGCCCAGCTAACTTCTGTATTTTTAGTAGAGATGGGGTTTCACCATGTTGGCCAGGCTGGTCTTGAACTCCTGACTTCAGGTGATCCGCCCACCTCGGCCTCCCAAAGTGCTGGGATTACAGGCGTAAGCCACCATGCCCGGCCAGAAATTATTTTTAAAATGTTCTTGTCTAATCATTTATCACTGTTTTATTGAAATGCAATAGATTTTTGACTGGGGCAGTGGCTCATGCCTGTAATCTCAGCACTTTGAGACGCCAAGGTGGATGGACCACCTGAAGTCAGGAGTTCGAGACCAGCCTGGTGAACATGGCAAAACTCCATTTCTACTAAAAATACAAAAATTAGCCAAGCATGGTGGCACGCACCTGTAGTCCCAGCTACTTGGGAGGCTGAGGCAGGAGAATCGCTTGAACCTGGGAGGCAGTGACTACAGTAAGCCAAGATCGCGCCATTGCATTCCAGCCTAGGCAACAGAGTGAGACTCCATCTCAAGAAAATAAAAGAAAAAAAAGAAGAAGAAATGCAATAGACTTTTATATATTGAATCTATATCCAGAAATCTTGCTAAATTGACTTATTCATTCCTCACCCTCTGGTCTCCAGTCTATTAACAAGCATCACCATATTGCGGTAGATCTCTGGAAGCAGATTCCGGAAATCTTATTGAACAAGGACAGCAGGTAGAAATGAAATGCTGAGAATGTGGGAGAATATGTTTACAATGGAACAAAGTTTCCATGGGTATACTGGGAGGAACAAACAGGAAATGGAGGGAAAACAGAGTGAGGAGTATGTTTCTTAACTTTAAAGCAATGCATATTAGAGGGGCTATCAAGAATAGACTTCAGCTGGAGACAGTGGTACACACCTGTAGTCCCAGCTACTCAGGAGGCTGAGGCAGAGAATTGTTTAAAGCCAGGCTTTGTGCACTGTGATTGCACCTGTGAATAGCCACTGCACTCCAGCTGGGGCAACCTAGCAAGACTGTCTCATTGAAAAAAAAAAAAAATAGGGATTTCATTTATGCCATTTTTGGAAAGGGAATTGGGACTAACCAAAGGACACATCTTAATTATGTTGGGTGGGTCTGCACGTGAAAGGATGAGGGATATCAGGAAGGGCTGTTGAATAGATGATTTTACAGTGAGTTTGTAGAGTAGAACCCACAAATCCATAGAACATGTTGATACTTAGTGCAGTTTTTCTCAGTGTGGTCCATAACGAGCATCAGCATTTCCTGCGAACTTGTTAGAAATGCAGATTCTAGGGCCGATCCCAGATCCACGGAATCAGAGTGGGGCCCAGACACCTGTATTTAGGCACACCCTCCAGGGGATTCTGATGCATGCCAGATTTAGAGAACTATCCCTTTAGGAGTGAATGCCTCAAACTAGTCCTTCAGGTGCTATAACTTGCCACTAACAGTCCCATGAAGAGTCCTAAATAGGGTAGTTAGTATTGCTTTTAAACTTACTTTATTCTTGTTTATATTTTGCTTTGCCGTTGTGTCTTAGTTTTATGCAGTTTGCTTCCATAGATTATAATATTCTCAGTATAGAATCCACGTCTCATACTTGCAGCTGTCTGGCTCTATAAGAACATTTCATGTCATTGTGTGCTCTCGATCATGCTGTGCATACCCCACTAAGTCCTTTGTCCTATTATTCACATGACAGGATATTTTAAAATGTTTTCTCCCTGCATTTCTGTGTCACACAAGGCCTATCCCCATTCAGGCAGCTAGACCATGAGTCCAAAGATGTTACCAAAGGGAAAAAAAACAGGGCTTTGACTTACAAAAATCTAAACTTTCACGCTCTGAGTTGTAGGGAGGGGAGTCAGGAGGGAGAGCCCCTAGATCCAGTGAGTCCCTGTGAAGAGATGCTACTTTTCTCTGCACCTGTGGTTTAAGATAAAGAGAAATCATGGAGTCCTGAGACTTAGGTGTCTGGGGATCTAAAAGGAGGGGGTGGTCAGGAGCAGTGGCTCACGACTGTAATCCCAGCACTCTCAAAGGCTAAGGTGGGAGGATCGCTTGAGCCCAGGAGGTCAGGACCAACCTGGGCAACATAGTGAAACCCCGTCTCTACAAAAAAATTTAAAAAATTAACTGAGTATGGTGGCACATACTTTAGTCCCAGCTACTTGGGAGGCTGGGGTGGAAGGATCACTTGAGCCCAGGAATTTGAGGCTGCAGTCAGCTGAGATGATGCCACTGCACTCCAACCCTGGGTGACAGAGCGAGACTCTATCTCTAAAAATAAATAAATAAATAAAAATCAAAGAAGAGGGGCCTCGTATTTGACTTCCCAAGTAGAACCCTTGGAACTCAGCAAGATCCCTGAGAAGAAATGGCTGTGAAATGTGTCTATTAAGCAGTACCTTTTATAAATCGCATAGAGTTAGTTTCCCATTGTCTTGTTTGATGTTAGAGCAACCGATTCAGTGCTCTGTGGGTAAACGTAGAGAAGAAATCTAAGTTCCAAAGATTTCTCTGTATGCTGACATAGCATGGAAATAGCAGAATCAAATAGCAAGGGAGACTTGCAGTAGCCTCAACAATAAGAATGAATGATGGTATAATAACAGTCTACATAGACTTACAACAAAGGACCAAATGGGATATTTGACATTTTAGCAAATGCCCACAGAAGGGGTCACCTATGGAAGACTAGATGCTCAGTCCCCTCCAACCTTCTAGACATTACAGGAATTTAAGACTTTACCCAGGCCGGGCATGGTGGCTCATGTCTATAATCCCAGCACTTTGGGAGGCCGAGGCGGGTGGATCACCTGAGGTTAAGAGTTCAAGACCAGCCTGGCCAACATGGTGAAACCCCTTCTCTACCAAAAATACAAAAATTAGCCACGCATGGTGACACGCCCCTGTAATCCCAGTTACTGGGAGGCTGAGGTAGAATTGCTTGAACCCAGGAGGTGGAAGCTGCAGTGAGCCGAGATTGCACCACTACACTCCAGCAACCTGGGCAACAGAGCAAGACCCTGTCTCAAAAAAAAAAAAGAAAGAAAAAAAAAAAAAAAGACTTTACCCCAGAGAAAAGCAGCAGGAAAAATCCTGAATTTCTTGAGATTCAATTTCTAACCTCTCAAAAAATGGGGGGTGGGGGCTTTAAAATTAGAATAAAATAGAGAAAAAACTCCATTTGTTACATTCCTGTGTTTGTGGATTATATACATAAACCCTTACTTTTTTTTAATAACAAGAGTTTTACTATATTTAAAGAGTGGGAGAAAAAAATCATATTTTGGAGATAAATGTACTTCTCTGTTAATACTAGTGACTTTAAAAAGGAGTCTACACCACAGTGCTTCTCAAACCTTATTGTGCACACAGATCACCTGAGGATTCTTTGAAAATACAGATTCTGATTCAGAGGTCTAAGATGAAGCCCAAAATTCTTAATTTTTCTCTAGCTCCCAGGTGATGCCAGTGCTGCCGGTACATGGCCACCCTTGGAGTAGCGAGGCTATTCAAAATACTGATGACTATACTGTGCTGGTTTTCAACGTGCACTGGCTATATTTTCTTAAATAAACACAGGGCGGTACTTGTGCTAAATTAGATCGTAGGTTTATGGTACAATTTTAGACTACAGTTTTAAAATACACAATGAATATTAGCAACAAAGAAAGTTCCTTCAGAATCGGCTAAGAGAAGGCAGTGTAGATAAAAATAATGCTAACTTCCTTCATGGGCTTTTACTTACCTGTGTCAACTTAAAAAAAAAACAAACGGGCCGGGCGCGGTGGCTCACACCTGTAATTCCAGCACTTTGGGAGGCCATGGCGGGCAGATCACAGATCAGGAGATCGAGACCATCCTGGTTAACACGGTGAAACCCCGTCTCTACTAAAAATACAAAAATTAGCTGGGCATGGTGGCGGGCGCCTGTAGTCCCAGCTACTCGGGAAGCTGAGGCAGGAGAATGGCGTGAACCCAGGAGGCGGAGCTTGCAGTGAACCGAGATCACGCCACTGCACCCCAGCCTGGGCGACAGACCGAGACTCCGTTTCAAACAAACAAAAAGAACAAAACAAAACTAAACATTATCCTTAAATGATTAAAGAAATTTTGCATGTCACTAAATGGAACTTGATCATTTGGAATTACAAGTCATTTTAATCATACAGAGTTTTGAGTGACTTAACATATAAAAGTATCTTCTAAGGCCTGGTGCAGTGGCTCACACCTGTAATCCTAGCACTTTGGGAGGCTGAGGCAGGTGGATCACCTGAAGTCAGCAGTTCGAGACCAGCCTGGCCAACATGGGGAAACCCCGTGTCTAGTAAAAATACAAAAATTAACTGGGTGTGGTGGTGCACACCTGTAGTTCCTGCTACTCAGGAGGCCGAGGCAGGAGAGTCACTTGAACCCAGGAGTCAGAGGCTGCAGTGAGCCGAGATCACACCACTGCTCTCCAGCCTGACAACAGAGCGAAACTCTGTCTCAAAAAAAAAAAAAAAAAAAAAAAAAAGGATCTTCTAATCTTTAATATGTTACCATCCTGAATAGAAGTTTGGGTAGCAGACATGTTTGTTAAAATACCTTATTTTACTCAAAAGGTAAAAAAGTAAATGTTAGCAAATTAAGCAATATCGCTTAATTATTCCATATCATAAAAGTGACACCTGTTCATTTTAGAGAATTTGGAAAATACAGAAAAATATAATGCAGGAAATAAAATCATTGGTAATCCCAGCAGCCAGCAATAATCAAAATTTGGCATATTTCCTTCTAGTCATTTCTACATGTGTCTTTTTTAACAAAAGCATAATGTACATAAGCTTGCTTTTTCTACTTAATATCTCCTGAGCATTTATCTACATCTTTTTTTACATTTTAATTTTTATTTTTATTTTTATTTATTTTTTTGAGACGGAATCTCGCTCTGTCGCCTAGGCTGGAGTGCAGTGGTGATCTCGGCTCACTGCAAGCTCCACCTCCCGGGTTCACGCCATTCTCCTGCCTCAGCCTCCCAAGTAGGTGGGACTACAGGCGCCCGCCGCCACCCCCAGCTAATTTTTTGCAGTTTTAGTAGAGACGGGGTTTCACCTTGTTAGCCAGGATGGTCTCGATCTCCTGACCTCTTGATCTGCCCACCTCAGCCTCCCAAAGTGCTGGGATTACTGGCGTGAGCCAACTCACCCGGCCTTCTCTACATCTTTAAGCATTCTTTAAAGACACAATTTAGTGGTGTTAAAGTAGAATAGATAATATTCTATCATTGTGGGTACTATAAAAGTTAATGATTTCCCCAGTTTTGGACATTTGTTTATTTTTTGCTATTATGAAAAATGATACAAGCAATAAATTGTATATAATTTAAAAACTAAACTCTCTGATTATTTTCTAGCATACAGAATTCCCAGAATATCACAGTATTTCCAGATAAGATGTGAACATTTTAAGTCTTTATAAAATAACTCTTGAAACCTATTGTAAAATTGAAGTGGTTTGGATGAAGTCTATACAAGTGCCTGTTTCATTACAACTACAGCAATCCTAGGTACTGGCATTAACCAATCTTCTGTAATATTTTCTTATATATATATATTTTTAGAGACAGAGTCTTCCTCTGTCACCCAGACCATAGTGCAGTGGCTATCATAGCTCACTGCAGCCTTGACCTCCTGGGCTCAAGCAGTCCTCCCACCTCGGCTCCCAAGTAGCTCAGACCACAGATGCACCCTGCCACACTCGGCTAATTGTATTATGTTTTCTAGAGATGGGGGCCTCCCTGTTTCCCAGGCTGGTCTTGAACTTCTGAACTCAAGCGATCCACCCACCTTGGCCTCCCAAAGTGTTGCGATTACAGGCATGAGCCACCACACTCAGGCTTTGCTAATACTGATGGGACTCAAATTGACGCATTTACCGTAAAAATTCTCTTAACCAATTTCCACTTAACCTGTTATTGGATTAACAACACTCACCATTTCCTCAATAAAGAACTGATGCTCTGACAGGCTGAGTAACTATAACGAATCGGCCACTTTCTGCATTTCTACTTCCTCAGATGAGTTACTTGTCAAGTCAATTGTGTCTATTGCCAACATGCTCAATCCAATCATCCTTGTAATTTTGAATATATAATTTAATGAAATATTGTATAAAGTAATAAAATATGAGTTCATGTAAAAAGAAAATGAGTTTATGTAAAATATGAGTTTTTGTAAAACAAAGTTATATAAAAGAAGAGCACTCAAAGGCAAACAGCTAAAATAAATTCCTGAATTAGAGGCAGGAAAAAAGCATCTGTAAATAAGGAGGAAAGCATAAAATTAGGAATTCTGTACTCAGATTTCCTTATAAATGCTTTAAGTTCACACTCTAAGGAAACGTGAATTGGAAATCTTAGACCAGTGGTTCTCGACAGAGCAGTACTGACCCCTAGGGGTTACTCTGGAGACTTGTGGGACATTTTTGGTTGGGTTTCACTACCACTATTTATGTAGTGGATGGTGAGCGGGGATGTTAGACACCCTGTAATGACCTGTATAACTTTGGAAAGTCCTACTGAGTGTTCATATAGGTAAAAAGCCTACTTTTCCCCTCAAGGAGGTGGAGCATAACTCCCCAGCCAGTGTGGGCTTTACATAATGAGTGTCTTCCGTGTCACTACCACTGCCAGGTGATTAAGGTTAACATCGAAAGATCCAGTGACATGTCGTGTTGATAGTATGTCCCCTTAAGGTGATAAGAGCAATTTGTCTCTGTGGTATTCCTCCAAAAAACAAGAATCCCAGTTTTATCGTGGTAAAAAAAAAAAATCAGAAAATCCCAATTGAAAAACTTTTTACAAAATACCTAGTTAGTACTCCTCAAAGCTGTCAAAGTCATCAAAAACAAGGAAAGTCTGAAAAACTGTTACAGTCTGGAGTAGACCAAGGATACATGATGACTAAATGGAATGTGGTGTCCTGGATGGCATCCTGTAAGGAAAAAGCAGGTAAAAATGAAGGAAATCAGAATAAGTGTGGACTTGAGTTAATAATATCAATGTAGGTTCATTAAGTGTGATAAATGTCCCATACTAACGGAAGATTTCTAACAGGGGAAACTAGGTATGCAGTATATGTGAATTCTGCACTATTTTTGCAACATTTCTGTAAATCTAAAACTATTCTAAAATTAAAAAAAAATTAAAGCCTGCTTTTTATTATCTGAACTTAGAACTTGTATCTTATTTGCATTTATAATTTTAATATTTTCTAGGGACAAAACTATTTTATAAACAAAAAAGTTACTGTTTTATTCAAAACTTTAGCAAGAATTCATCACCATTTTGGAAAATATTTCCAAGAGTAACATCATGTTTTTGAGTCATCAGTAAAATGCACTGGTATATGTATTTAAAGTTGTAAAATTATAGCTCTTCATGAATCATAAATTCAGTCTGTCTTTATTTAAAATATCAAAGAGTGTCAACAATACTCTTTGATGTTTTTCTTCTTCCATATGTAAGGGCAAGCACCTGACTACTCCACTGTCTTCCAGTCTAAGAGGATGTGGGCCCTGACATACTGAAATGCACAATTTTATTGCATTTATTGATTATATTTCTCCTTCGTATTACCATAAAGGTATTGACTGATCTTTCTTGATATCGTGCCAATAAGTAGGTTATATCATGTGAATGTCATTTCAGGATAGTGGATGTGATATTACGTTACAATGTTATTATAAACAGGGTCAGCTAAATCTAATATGGTTGAGAACCACAATCTTAGACCTAAGTTTTGAGGGCAAGAAATGTTTCATTTCTTATCGCACTCTGCACCTAATATCTAATTCTCAATATCTAATTTGACTCTGGGTGCAGTTTCTGTTTACACCTACCCAGAAGCCCCTATTTGCTCCTCCATTCTGGCAGTCTCAATTCTGATTCACTGTCCATCCACCAACTTGGGTAAATATGATCCATCTAAGTCAGAGTGTTCCCACCCCCTTGGCCAGTGATTATACAGGCAAGTGACCCAGTACTGGTTAAGATATGATGGGAATTTTGCTGAGGAGCTTGGGGAAAGGTTTTTCACTCCTTATCAAAGTCATACGAGGAATAAAAGGATATTTTCTTTCGCTGGACATTTCTATTAGTCCGTTCTCACGCTGCTATAAGGACATACCCGAGACTGGATAATTTATAAAGGAAAGAGGTTTAATTGACTCAGTTCTGCAGGGCTGGGAAGGTTTCAGGAAACTTATAATCATGGCAGAAGGGGAAACAACACATTATTCTTCACAGGGTGGCAGGAAGGAATAGGGGGAAGCCACTTATCAAACCATCAGATCCCATGAGAACTTACTATCAGGAGAATAGCATGGGGGAAACCATGCCCATGATTTAATTACCTCCCACCGGGTCAAACCATCAGATCACATGAGAACTTACTATCACAAGAATAGCATGGGGGAAACCATGCCCATGATTCAATTACCTCCCACCAGGTCAAACCATCAGATCACATGAGAACTTACCATCACAAGAATAGCATGGGGGAAACCACACCCATGATTCAATGACCTCCCACTGGGTCCTTCCAAAGACGTCGGGATTATGGGAACTTCAATTCAAGATGTTTGGGTGGGAACACAGCCAAACCCTACCAACATTGTTGGTCTACACAATACCTAGAATCATGGTAGGCATCTTTGATCGTACTATTGGTCCAGTGAGAAAAAATGCTAAAAATGACAGGATGGGAAAGATGGAAAGAATCTGGGGTTCTTATTATCTCTGAACCCCCTACCAACCCATTTTATTATTATTTTTTTTGAGACAAAGTTTCACTCTTGTTGCCCAGGCTGGAGTACAATGGTGTGACCTCAGCTCACCTCCCGGGTTCAAATGATTCTCCTGCCTCAGCCTCCCAAGTAGCTGGGATTACAAGTGCCCACCACCATGCCCGGCTAATTTTGTATTTCTAGTAGAGACCGGGTTTCATCTTGTTGGTCAGGCTGGTCTCGAACTCCTGACCTCAAGTGATCCACCTGCCTCAGCCTCCCAAAGTGCTGGGACTGCAGGCGTAAGCCACCACGCCTGGCCGACCAATCCATTTTAGAATCTCTTAAGTGCTTGCTATATCAGAGCTGGCTTTTTTTCTTATTGCCAATAGCAAGCATCCTTTACCGATATAACACTCTTCATAATCAGTTGTATGGCTGAGATTTGTATATACTGTACTATGGACTGAATGTTTGTGTCCTGTGGCTCCCTCCCATATGTTTAAGCCTAACACTCAGTGTGATGGTATTTGAAGGTGGGGCCTTTGGGAGGTAATGTCATGAGGGTAGAACCCTCATGAATGGAATTCTTGCCCTTTTAAGAGATGGTTTATCTTGGATGTGTGAGAACACAGGGAGAAGGTGTCTGTCTACAAGTCAGGAGGTGGGTCCTCATCAGACACTGGATCTGCTGGTGCCTTGATCTTGGGACTTCCCAGCCTCCAGAACTGTGAGGCATAACTGTTTGTAGTTTAAGCCACCCAGTCTACAGTATTTTTATTAAAACTGCCTCAACTAAGACACACTCTATGCAATCCTGGTCAAAATACTGTGTAGAAAAGCCACAAGTGATTCCCTTTCAACCATCTGTTCTTCATTCAAACCACCTGTATTATAACAGTTCTAGCCTTAGCTATGTAGGGCTCATAGCAGACTG
Source organism: Macaca mulatta (assembly GCF_049350105.2). NCBI lineage: Eukaryota > Metazoa > Chordata > Mammalia > Primates > Cercopithecidae > Macaca > Macaca mulatta. The sequence continues at coordinate 143,538,158 of NC_133409.1, read as the reverse complement.
ACTGGTTTTACATTGACCATGATCACGGAAAATAAGAAAGCTTACTTCTTGTGACCTACTTTGTACTTTCATACAACTTCTCGGGTAAGTGAATTTGGAAGTGAATTGCTCTTTTCCCTAACAAGGCGTAGTGTTACCATACACAGTCGTCCCTCGGTGTATGTGGAGGATTGGTTCCAGGACTGCCCATGGATACCAAAATCTGTGCATAGTTAAGTCCCACAGTTGGCATATGAAAAGTCAGCCCCCTGTGTACTGTATTTTCAACCCACATTTGCCTAAAAAAAAACCTTGTATAAATAAACCAGCAGAGTTCAAACCTATGTTTTTCAAGGGCCAAATGTAAATTTAAAAAAAAATGCATATAGGAATGAATTTAAAGAATGAGCAAGGGCATCTTTTGGAAAGTTTTACTTAGCAAGTGGATAAGGCTTCTTTCCTTGGAAATAAAGCTTAAATTACTGAATTTGTGAATGTATTAGCCCTCCTGTTTGTCAGTTCTAGTACTCAACATGTGAAATTGGTCTTCATAAGTTCCTTACCTTTTGATGTTCTGTTTGCACTTTACCTACCACAATCCTTTATTCCTTATTCACTTTCTTCTTCCCACCTGATCCACAGATACTACCTGCTTTACGGGCTGTACAGAATCACAACCGTTCTCTGTTCAGAATGAGCCTACAAGCCTTTTCAAATCCTTTCAGTACTCCCTAAGGGGAGCTCTTTTTTTTTTTTTTTTTTTTTTTTTTAAAGAAAGGACATGATGGACAAAGGTTTACAAATTAAACATAGTCTTATTTGAAGTTTCATTTTATTTCAGTCTGTAAGTATTGCTCTTTGTTTAAAGCACTCACATAAATCCATTTCACCCAAAAAGGAAACGTAAAGTGCTTCTAGCAGTACAAGCACAGTTGGCATGGCCTTTCCAAAGGTCTTCCACTAGAGTCTAGAGAAAAATCTAAATATAGTCGTGCACAAACTGGAAGTTTTTATTTTCTGAGCCATTAGAGATTTTCAAAATCACTTTGATTTTTAAAAACCCATCAAATGTCAATCATGGCGGGGAAGACCACTGAGCTGATTTCTGATAACTAAGTTATCACTGAACATAATTTATCATATATGGCTACTGGCATCATGAAGACCTTGGGGTAAGGAAGACTCCTTATGAGAAATATAAACATCACTTGTGTAGGAATCACCGGGTGTCCCTAGAGCAGTTCTGTACTAAAGACTTCTAGTGTTTACTCCCTCACCACGGTACTCAGGACCAAGAGCCAAGAGCACAGTGGTCAAACTCACTGAAGGTTTTTACAACAAGAAACCAGTGGAGGAGGTATTGTGAGGTACTACAACTTTGAGGCACAATCTAAATACTAAAAATTATGAAATCTTGAGTTGAGCTGATTTATGCCATCTTAAATCCATTAATAATCCATGAAAGTGATTTCGCATGCCTAGCCTGCTTTTTTCTCACACGATAGCTGGGAATATTAAATGAGATAAAGTTGCAGCCTAGCCCGGTGTCTGGGTACCGTATCATTTCCTTCCTCCTCCCCTTCCCAAATAAATAAGGTTAGTCCTTGAACTTTAAATGTACTTTATAATAAGAAGAAATTACTTTTTCTATCAGTATCCTCATCAGCATGATTTTGAATTGCTCTCAAGAGTACCTTCTCTTTTGTAAAATAAACACTTTGTACTTTACTGAAAGAACACTGTTTCAGTGTTCTTTACTTTCCATTGTGAAAAAAGTTGTTTCTGAGGAATTGAAACCCCAGAAGATAGCCACAACAAAAACATGTTAATTTTTTTTTAAATGATTCAAAGGCAGATTTGAAGAGAAGTAATATTTAGGAGGCAGAAGGCGGCAAATGCAGCCTCTGAAGGGAACTGTTCTAATATTACCTAAAAAGTAAAGTTATACAACTATATTCAAGGACATAAGATAAAGCATTACTTGAAAACCAGAATGACTGAACAGTTAGGCGAAAAAGAACATCTGAAATAGGAAGGGGAAATGGACTGAAGAATAATTTGAATCAGGACAGTGATCCATCAGTCCTAGACGCTTCTGGTATGTAAATATCTTGAATCACATTGTTTCCTCTTTTCTGAAATCTCAAAGGAGAATTCTCACAGCACTACATTAAAGTTGCCATTTTGTTAGGATTCAAAATTTCAATCCAGTAGCCATCAGGATCTTGAATAAATGCCAGGCCTTTCATTTTACCTGTGAAATGAAATTTTTCATTATTGAAAAGACTGAAAAAGAAAACACCATATAAATGTTTTTCTTTCTTTGAGACAGAGTCTTGCTCTGAATGTCAGGCTAGAGTGCATGGGACGATCACGGCCCAAGGCAGGCTTGATCTCCTGGGCTCAGCCTGCCAAGTAGCTGGGGCCACAGGCACACACCACCATGCCTGGCTAATTTTTTGATTTTGTAGAGGCGGGATCTCAATGTACTGCCCAGGCTGGTATCAAACTCCTGGCCTCAAGCAATCCTCCTGCCTTGCCTACCAAAGTGGTAGGATTACAAGCACAAACCACTGTACCTGGCCTTAAAAACTTTTATTAATTTAAAACTTACTTTGCATTTTAATGAAGTACATTATTTTGTTTACAGTTTTAATTTTTAAAAATTCTTATTGTCAGTGTCACCCAAAGTCATACTTTTCATAATGATTAAAATGTTATCTTGCACACATTGCAAATACCAGCCCTCCTGAAATAAACTGTGGGACTGGCTGCATCTTTTAGGTATCAGGCATTTGCCTCACCTTCATGATACCATGCTACCAGTTCAGTAGTTACAGAAATTGTCTTATTTTAAAGAAGAAAAAGAAAATAGGGAGGTGCTGAAGGGAGCCGGTAGCATGGCTTACCCCCACAACCAAAAGACCCAGATACTTGGGGCATACAAACCCTTTTAAACACTATCCTCGGCAACCCAAGCTCTGCGAGAGTCTTTCTCCCAGGAATTCGTAACTGAGATTGACAGTCTAGTATGTCAGAGCTGTTTGCTTAAATGGAAAAATGTGACCTCAGAAATTTATTTGGGGACCAATATGTTGAACTGGTTTGACTCTTATCTCTGGCTCCTTTCCCCAGTGTCCCAGTATAAATCCTAGAGGAACACAGATGGAAAATGCAGGAAAAAGAAAGAAAGAGAGAAAGAGAGAGAGAGAGAAAAAGAAAGAGAGAAAGAAGGAAGAAAGGGAGGGAGGGAGGGAAAAAAGAAAAGAAAAGGAAAAGAAAAGAAAGAAGGAAAGAAAGAAAGAAATCCTGCTGGTGACGGCTGGGGAGAATGGGTGAGGATGGGGTGGGGTGACTGTTTTAACTTGGGCTGTGTGGGAGGTGGTAGTTCTGGCCTGGACCAGAAGGCAGTACATAATGGCTGTGGGAGAACAGAGTTTTGTTTTTGCTCCTCCCTCACTGCCGTGTGCATCAGCACCTGCCCTCTCGCTTGTTCAGATGTCCTTAGCAGTAAACAAGGGCAGTGCAGGAGCCTTGTGCTTGTGAGAGACTGAGAAAAACGTGTAGGGCCAAATGATCTCCCCAGCCCTCTCTCCATGCCCAGGGCTAGGGAATACTATTGGAAGTGTCTCCTACTAACACTGCTTCCCTGAGGGATGAAGTGGGAAGATCCGACCTGAAGAGTTGTTTTGTGGAAGGTGAAATGTTTAAGTCTCATTTCTAGGTGCCTAGGAATCTCTGGTCTAGGCTTATCCAGCCCATTGTCCTGAGATCATGTGGGTTGTTAAGGACAGGGATCTGGCCATCCTCCTATTCACACTGCTTGATGTATTATAATAGTGAACAGTGGCAGGGGAAAAAAGTTGAGAGGACAAAATAATAATTTGAGAAACCTAACCATAAAAAAACCCCAAAGCAATGGATTATAGATTCAAACAGAAGAAATATTAGAATAACGGACCAAGAGCTATTTTCATTTTTTTTTCTGGAGACAGGGTCTTGCTCTGTCACTCATACTGAAATGAAGCACAATGGTGTGATCATAGCTCACTGCAGCCTCCAACTCCTGGGCTCAAGCAATCCTCCCACCTCAGCCTCCAAAGTAGCTAGGCATACAGACTACAGGCATGTGCCACCATGCCCAGATAATTTAAAAAAACCTTTTTGTAGAAACAAGGTCTTGCTATGTCACCCAGGCTGGTATACAATGGCACAATCATAGCTCACTGCAGCCTTGAACTGCTGGCCTCAAGTGATCTTCCCAATCCTCCTGCCTCAGCCTCCCAAAGTGCTGCAATTACAGGCATGAGTCACCATGCCCAGTCCCAGGGACTATTTAGACATGTAAAAGTAATGACCGGCCGGGTGTGGTGGTTCACATCTGTAATCCCAATACTTTGGGAGGCTGAGGCAGAAAGATCATTTGAGGCCAGGAGTTTGAGACCAGCCTGAGATACACAGTGAGACCCTGTCTCTACAAAAAACAAAAAATTAGCCATACATGGTGGCATTTGCCTGTAGTCCCAGCTACTCAGGAGGCTAAGGTGGATTATTGCTTGATCCCAGGAGTTTGAGGTCACAGTGAACTATGATCACACCACTGCACTTCAGCCAGGGTAACAGAGCAAGACTCCATCTCAAAAAAAAGTAATAAGAACATATTAAGGAAACTAAGCAAAAATTAGAGATCAAAATTATAACAGGTGTTTAAGAAAAAAATAGATGAATTAAATATCAGAACAGACACATTTGGGAGAAAATTAGCTACTTGGTATTCTAGTTTGAGGAAATCTCCCAGAATGCAGGCGAGGACAAAGAAATAATATAAAAAGCTTCTAGAATAAGACAGAAGAATATACAAAGGAACATAGATTGACAGATTTTTCAACAGCAACATCATACGCAAAAAGAAAATGGAAGAATATTTTCAAGACAGAAGGAAATTAAACCTAGGCTTTTCGATAAAACTGTCCTTCAGACATAAAGGCATCATTCTCAGTTACACAGAATCTCAAAAGTTTTGCCTTAAAAATCCTTTAAAGGGCTGGGTGCAGTGGCTCACACCTGTAATCCCAGCACTTTGGGAGGCTGAGGCAGGCGGATCACCTGAGGTTGGGATTTTGAGACCGGCCTGACCAACATGGAGAAACCTCATCTCTACTAAAAATAGAAAATTAGCCAGGCGTGGTGGCGCATGCCTGTAATCCCAGCTATTTAGGAGGCTGAGGCAAGAAAATCACTTGCACCCAGGAGGCGGAGGTTGCAGTGAGCAACCTCCATCCTGGGCAACAAGAGCAAAACTCCATCTCAAAAAAAAACAAAAACAAAAACCCCTTTAAAGACCATTTTGGTTGAGGTATTTAAATAAAAGAACAGAAAAATCCAAAAGATGCTAAAAAGGCTGGGCGTAGTGGCTCACGCCCATAATCCTAGTGCTTTGGGAGGCCAAGGTGGGAGAATCGCTTGAGCTCAGGAGTTTGAGACAAGCCTGGGCAACATAGCAGGAACTCATCTCTACAAAAAAAAAAAAATCAATTAGCTGGGTGTGGTGGCATGGGCCTGTGGTCCTAGCTACTTAGGAGGAGGCTGAGGCAGAGAATTGTTTGAGCCCAGGAGTTTCAAGGCTGCAGTGAGCTATGACAGTGCCACTGCAGCACCCCAGCCTGGATGAGAGTGAGATCCTGTCTCAAAGGAGACACTACAAGAGATAAATGAGAAAGTGATCAAACACCTTGATATATGTATTATTATCTTTAAAAAATAAAATCAATACTATCCCACTCTAGGTAATAGTGACACAATGAGGATGGAGTGAAGCAAATTCCTTTCCTATTGGGGACAAGATTTGGGTATTAAATATATATATATTTTTGATATGGAGTGTTGCTCTGTCACCCAGGCTGGAGTGCCATGGCGCGATCTCGGCTCACTGTAACCTCCACCTCCCAGGTTCAAGCAATTCTCCTGCCTCAGCTTCCTGAGTAGCTGGGATTACAGGCATGCCACCACGCTTGGCTAATTTTTTCTATTTTTAGTAAAGACGGGGTTTCACCATATTAGCCCTGATGGTCTGGATCTCCTGACCTCGTGATCCACCCGCCTTGGCCTCCCAAAGTGCTGGGATTACAGGCGGGAGCCATCTCACCCAGCACTGGCTATTAAATATTTAAATTTTTTTAAAAAAGGTGAAATTAAACAGTGAAATATTTCAAATGTTTAGATTGAGACTCTGAAATATTCAGTATTTCAATTTTAATTTGAAATATTTCAGAAAGAGATCAAAGTAAAATAATAACAATACATGTAAACCCAGCAAAATCCATACATATGCTATTTCAAAAAACCTACCTAAAACATAAGGACATACAAAGGTTGTAAAAGGTGAAAAAGAAACACCATGTGATTATGAACTAAAGAGAGCTGGTGTCGTTATATGAACATCAGATAAAATTGACTTTAAGGAACTTATTTTTGGGTGGAAAGATACACACTGATAGTGAAAGCTGGTGGCCAATGACAGAAAGGGGTGGGGTCGGGGAGAGGGAGAGGGAGCCTAGGGTTTTGATGGCTCTCCAGGTCCTGTGTCTAGTCCCTTGGAAAGCCACCCTAGTTGCTGTCTTTCAGTTCCCTGAGATACCCGGATATTCTTCCAGTCATTTCTCTTTTTTAAAAATCTGGTTGAAATGGAGACTTCTGTTACTTGTAGCCAAAAGGGTTTTACTACAACAGTGGCGTCTCTTGGTGCTTAGTAACTATTAACTAAAGACAGGCCTGAACACAGTAAATAGTAGACTCACCATCATCAGGTTTCTTCACAAATTTGACTCCCAGTTCTTCGAACCTTTTACAAGCACTGTGTACATCAGGAACAGCAATTCCAATGTGACCTTACGTGGTACCCCCCGAAAAAAGCAGAGAGAAGGAAGAAATAATTACAACAGGGTGTCCAAGTACCACAATTAGCTCCCAGAACTTGTTTATTTCAAAACATAAGGCACTTAGGAACAAACTTAGGTAGGTTCAAAATCTATAATATGTTAAAGAACAAATATAGGTCTAATGGGCTGGGTATAAGTAGTTAATTAGTTGCCCTGAATTATAAGTTATTTAAAATTAACCAATATCAGCTCATATACAGTCTAATCAGTTAAGAATAATCTACACCAAAAAACAGTAATCGTTTACTAATACTTAATAGGTTTGTAGTTGGCATTGACTACAAGAGCCAGCTGAAGCCTGCAATACTGTCGTCTTGATTGAGAGACTGGAGAGCAAGGCAGAAGTGTATGTGCTCGCAAAAACTGGGATTAGTATTAACTATAGCTTTTTTTTTAAAAAAAAAAAAGTCTACTGGAAATTAATTCTGAGACTTAAAAGTAAATCATGGTGAGACAGTAAACGTAATGTTTAGATCGAGACTCTGAAATTAAACAACTCCTAAATAAGATTATTTGTGGAAAATAAAAATAATCATATCTCTAATAAATTGATCATAGTTAATTAGGACATTAATGTTTTAAGTTTATTAAAATCATAGTTATACACGTAATACAAAATCACACAAATCTATATATATCACATACACACAGGCAAACTCACCAAACCCTCGAGGGTCTGAATTGCCATTGTGGTAACTCTGGGTCTCATCATCTTCAGTGCCCCAGTTGCTACAAAAGGAAGGAAAACATAGCTACAATGTCCTAGGGAATAGATATTCTGAAAAGAAAGTAACGTCTTTGAAATCTTACCATGTTTCTATGCTACTTTACATAATTGGCCTAACCCCTGCTACAAAAATATTAAGTGTTCAACTATAGAAAGGACAAATGGGCAACATATGATTTTAACTAGGCTAAGGAGACAGTAAATACAGGTACTGGACAAGAACAATAATGAGAATAATAACAATGCTCATTTATTGTGCTCAGTACTTTATATTTCATTTAAAGCCTTAAAACAGCTCCATGGGCTAGATGTGAACATCTCCATTCTATTGATGAAACTGCCACTTACTTGTTTAGAGTCACAGACTCATATCTAAGTCTGCCTGATTCCAAAACTTTATTTTGAATCAAGGGACACACGAGAAATCACACACTCTGAAACCAATCTCTTTTGGTAGTTGTTAAAGTGTGCAGATAAACAACGTAAAGAAATTGCCTACATTTTTAAGTGTTCATGTTATAAAAATATCAAATTTGAATGTTAATTATTACAAAATGGTTTGAAGAGTTTTTAAAGGAACATATGATATCACATTTCTAGATCAAAAATGTAGCAAAATAATAAAAGAATAAATTTTTGGATGCTGAAAGACTAATTATAGTACCTAAACATTAGTTAGTGACAATCAGGCAAATATCTTACAATTTCAGGGTCTTATATTCTCTATCTAAAAGACAAATGGGCCAGGCGTGGTGACTCATGCCTATAATCCCAGCAGTCCGGGAGGCCGAGGTGGGCAGATCACTTGAGGCCAGGAGTTTGAGGCCAGCCTGGGCAACATAGTGAGACCTTGTCTCTATGCCTCTACTAAAACCAAACAAAAATAATTAGGTGGGTGTGGTGGCACACATGTGTAGTCCAAGGTGCTCAGGAGGCTGAGGCAGGAGGACTGCCTAGAAGTTAGAGGCTTCAGAGAGCCTGTCTCTAAAAAAAAAAATCTCATTTGCCCAAGAACAATATGAAGATCAAAAGACGCATGAAAAACACTTCAATATATTATTACAAATGTGAAGTGATTAGGCAGACCTGGTTTGAATTATACTGGTAAGTAAACAAAACAAAAAAGATTTTTAAAAACTACCTTAAAAAATCTAAAATATATACAAATATAGAAACTCATACTCACTGTGTCAGCTCCAGTGTAGCTTTTCTGGAGAGCGCCCAGGCTATTTTTTCCTCTTTATCTTTAGGGATGTCATTTTTATCCTCATAAGCCAAGAAATAGAGTGAAAACTTCATAGCAGGAAAATCACATTTTTGGATTAACCTGCAATGAAAAAACAACAAGCCTGGATCATTAACAACAGGAAAGGCTAATTCATACTATAATCAACATAACTTAATATTCAAGTTTTACTAAAAAGAAGAGCTATATGTAGTAAGCCTATTTTAATGGAAGAAGCAGGAGGAAAAGTCAGTGAAAAGTATTAAAAATGCGTCTGTAACTATTTGAAATACAAAAATAAAAACTTCTATAATTCATCAATTATTTAAATATAACATTTAGCTGAAATTATGGTACTTGTTAATAAATAGAAACGGCTATCTCCAAAAGATAATTCTGTTTATTTGTAGTGAAAAATATAAAGAACCTTGTTATTTCATATATATACACACATACAAACACATATATAAATATATCATTCAGTTAAATAAACACATTTACTGTGTTCTTACTATGCCAAAACATCTACGAAAGGAAGTTAAGGTAAGAAAGGAGGAAGGACAGACTAATATCACAGAAGACGTGAATGTCAACAGTAAGGTGGCTAACAGTATCAGATACTGCAGAAAGATCAAACCATATTAAGACTAAGAAAAGCTCATGAGATATGGAAAGGTCCCATGAGAGCAATGTCAGCAGCATGGGAAAGCATCAGCTGGATTATACTGTACTGGGGAGAAAGAATGGCAGGTGAGCAGGTAAAACAGTAGCAAGCATGACAGTGACAATGGGGAGGTGGGCAAGGGAGCAGAGGGCAAGGAATATTCTAGAACAGAGAAGACTTACGCTTCTCTGAGGGGAAGGAGACAGTAGAAGAGACTGATAGGAGAGAAAGAGTGAATGAAGTATGAATCCTGAGGTTTTAAGAAAGATAACTGAAGTCCTGAACTTTAAGTGACTTTAAATAGTGTAGGATTATTTGGCAAGGAGTAAGGTGGCATGAGAATGCATATATGATTTTCTTTAGATTATTCAGGATTAAATGCTCAAAGATGACCTTGTTCATAATCAATAAGAGCAAATGGCTGAAGCATATAGCAAATGGTAAGTTTCTAGAGTTCTGCTTCCAATCTTTTATTTCATTATCACTGCTATATAATATGCCTTGGCCCACTTAGATCCTTGCATTGACTTATCACAAATAAGATTTACTCTAACATGTTTATAATAAAGTATCAAACACCTCAAATACTCCAATCATGCAAAACAATCTCTGCACCTACTAAAGCAGACTACACAACCCTTATGGACCAATCAGACGGGACTGAAGGAAATGAAACTGTTGCAACTTGCTTTTCTCAGCTGTGCAAATCTTCCAGCTTACTGTCAACTTGTACCCAAGTTATACCCTCCAATAGGAGGGCTCCACACACAAAGTCAACATTAGAGCCCATCAGACAATGGATACAGGTTCCAGCCCTGCCATATGTCAACCATGGGATTTGGAGCTAGTAACTCCATCTTGTTAAGCTTTGTTTTTTCCATCTGTGAAATGGGGATAAAAGTTACCTCCTAAGACTGATGTGAAGACTAAACAAAATAACATTTGAAGTGCCTGGCAAAGTGTTCAATAAATCTGATTTCATTTTGTCCTTTAAATATGTTATAAATATATTCATAATACCTTTTTCTAGAAAAAAATAATAAACTGAACAGCAGTTATCTCTGGGGAGAAGAACTTGGGGAGGGAAGCCATCACTTTTCATTTTGTATTTTTCTGAACTGGTCAAATTTTCTAAATATAGACATACATTACTTAAATTTTTCTCTCAATGTGAATGGAGGTTTTCTAGGCACTAAATTTAAAGATTATTTTATTATTCATATATCTATATGATCAAAAACAAAATGCTCACATAACTTAGGGAAACAAATCAACATTGTGACAAAATTATTTCTCAATATACCTCAGTAAAGCTGGAGAAAAAAAGAAAAATAAACAAATAAATATGCTTTAGGATTGCAAGATCAGTGGATATGACCTGTTGAGCAAAAGAAAACACAGCCTAGAAAAATGGAACAGATGGTTACTTTTAAGTAAACCCATTGGTTTTCTAAGTTGTAAGTCCTTATTATCTATAACTTTTCTGAAGTAAACAAGAGGCTAAAAGTGGCCAGAACATCAAAAGCGGTCTGAATACATTAAGGATTTAGCTGGGAGCTCTCAGAGAAGGGAGGCTGGAGAAAATTCAACTATTTTTGTCTTGTTTTGCCCTTTCAGGCTGGCTGGGATAGAGAAGAAAAAGAACTTAAGAGAGAAGCCCGGTCCAGCCAGGCCTAATCACAGACTCCTGGCCAAAAGAACTTCTGTTACTTCTGAAACAAACTTTAAGATGGGTCTGAAAACACTCTCTAGATTTGCAAAGCTATATATTTAAACATTAAGGTGCCACTAAGTACTTGACTTACGTCATTCCAAGAACTCTAGTATAAAAATCCAGTGACTTCTTAGGATCCTTCACTCGTAGCATGGTCTGCTGCAATAGAAAATCCTATGGAAAAATATTTATATTAAACATCTTTCACTTTTACCATTTATTACTAATATTAATTGTGCTCTCTGTAACAACATACAAAAACAGTCCACCATTATAACACAATTGTTAACTTACCACCTACAACTTGCGAGGGCTCTCTGCCCAGTGGTGTTTTCTGGTTGCAGGCCCCTGTGTGGTACAAGTCCAAAGTGTCAGAAAGTTTACACCGCAGAAATGACCTTCAACCGATGGTGGATAAAAAACCTGGCATCCTTGTCCCTTGGTGGGACAATTCGGAGGCAGGTACCACAAAATCCCTCAAAGAATCCCCAGCAGGATTAAACCTCAGTTGCCCACATTGGTAATCCACTTGTATACACCTATGATCACCCTCTCTCCCTAACTCCACAGAGCTCTCTGGGACTCCTTCTCAAACGACTTAAAACCACAACTTTCTCTCTAGTCTGCTTTGGGGCTACCCAAATCAAGACACTGATTTTACACATAGAGTTTGATCACTATAATTTGTTGAATGAAGGCATAAATGCCCTTCTAGAACCATTTAGTGGTGACCATGCAAATTGGCAAAGAGTTGCTCACAAGATCCTAGACTCCTAAATAACTAAAAGGGTTACTGTTGCTAACACCTTTGGGAAACTGTTCAACTTATTTACCAGGAAACAGAAGGCTTAACTGAGGAAAGGGTAGAAGGTATGTAAATTCATGGAGTTAAGATTATTAATAGCATTAATAATTTGACTTAGGACTTAACTATGTATAATAACTCTACATGGTATCACTATCGATAGATATTCATATCCCATGTTATAGATAAGAAGCTAACACTAAGTAATTAACTGTCTGAGGCCTCTAATTTTTGGTCTCCCTTTACCATTGGTATGTACCTTCCAGAACATGAGTCTGTGAACCTCACTGGTGCTTCCTAACAGATTTTTTTTTTTTTCTGTTATACCCATGGCTTGACAAAACAGGCCTGAAAATTCTGACCTCTTCTTTTGGAGCCACATGTTATTTTTCTCCTATATAACCCACATCATATAAAATACAAATATAGTTCATTCAGCATCATTAGGAAATTATATTTTTCTCTTTTGCTAAATTTCAAGTAAATGAAATATAGTCTTTTAAGCATTAAAATTCTCATTTAAAACAAAACTAGCCTAAAAACTACTTTATCTCATTAAAACTGATCCTAATAAATATAATAATTAAATTCTTTATTTGCAGCTTATAATCACATACCAGGCAGGTTACATGTTTCTAGAACATTTGGATAGCTTTTCTCAGTCAGATGCTACAGTCCTAAAGGTCTCGGTTTTATCAAGCAGCTGAGAAAGAGAAAAGTAGCTCTGCACATCCAAGTGCTAGCCTGGTACTCACACCTGGGCCTTGGTTTTCTCCTGTTGAACATATTTAAAGTCACTCTGTGGCTGCCATGATGTGATACCAAAATAAAAAAAAAAAAATTTAAGGCAGCAAGACTATATCCACTTCATATTCTGGTCTAAGCATATATTAAAACAAGGCACTGTGAACACTACCAAAATAACAAACATCCTTCTTTCCCAGCTAATATGAGTGGTAGCTGCTTCTCTATTGGTTACAATGTTTGCTTGAGGAAGCCACCTGCAGGACTAAGTCTTATGTACAGTCAATGTAGGTTGCGGGTGTTAATAAATATTATTATTATTATTTTTAGATGGAGTTTCACTCCTGTTGCCCACGCTGGAGTGCAATGGTGCGATCTTGGCTCACTGCAACCTCTGCCTCCCGGGTTCAAGCGATTCTCCTGCCTCAGCCTCCCAAGCAGCTGGGACTACAGGCACGCACCACCACGCTCGGCTAATTTTTTGCATTTTTAGTTGACCAGTCTGGTTCTTGAACTCCTGACCTCATGATCAGGACCAGTCTGGTTCTTGAACTCCTGACCTCATGATCCACCTGCCTCAGTCTAAGAATTCATATTCTTTGACCAAGATGTTCTCTTTCTAAAATTCTAAGGAAATACTCTGACAAAGATTTATGTACAAAGGCATCCATCACAGCACTTACACAATAACTATGTGCCAGATGCTGTTCTAAGAGATTCACAGAAACTAATTCATGTAATCTTCACAACAAGCCCATGAGATACACATTATTATCATCCCCATTTTACTGCTGAGAAAGTAAGTGGCAGAGAAAAAATTCCAGCCCAAGCAATCTGATTCCAAAGTCCTTGCTTTTAAACCACTAACTTCCTCTAACAACAAAGGAATAGCTAGATAGTATAACACAGGTATAATAGAATATTATGGACAACATTTAAAATGCTGCGTAGAGATACATTAAATGGCATGGAGATATATACAGATGGTATATTAAGTCTAATGGCATGGGAATATATACAATGGTATATTAAGTTTTAAAAATGTAATACATATATACATATGCATATGAAAACAAATATCACTTAATATGCTATTGAGATTAATTATATCTTAAAATTAGTGTTACGGCCTTTAACTTTATTATTAAGAGAACTATGTACTATATCTGCCTAAATACATACACATAAAGAATATTAACATTCACTTTAAAAAGTGTATACGTGGCCAAAAAAGTAAGATATATTCAATGTTAGTGAATTTATTTACAATATAGAGGCTTATAAATCCTTTGCTACAAATTGTTAAATGGATATAAAAACAAGTAGGGCTTATTTTTAAAAAAATGATCAAGTTATTCTATGCTCAGATAACAGAGTTTTATTTATATCACCAAAATAGTCTGTTAACTCCCTGTGCCTCTTGTAAACACTTGCATGATCTTGAGAAAAAGTTTCTGTTGTAAAAAGTTAAGTTCCTAAAAATTATTGCTGTGTATTGGTATGGTTCTAAAATATCGTTTAAAATACATGTATCTCCTGTTTTAAAAAGATTTATGCTATGCTCATGTCTTGTCTCACCTGACAGTCCTTAACTTAACTGTGTCTTTCCCTTATCATGCTCTAAATTTAGAACAATACAAATAAGATGTCTTTTATGCCTAAACTATCTTTGGTTTTACTGGGATGGCTACTGGGTGACAAAGATTTGCTCCTGTGCCTTGCCTTATCAAAAGGTGAACAATAGAAATAATAAGGTTTTTTCAAGGGGAGGGGAAGTGTCACTCTCCAAATTTAATTAACAAAACTACTGTAAGAAAACTTTTTTTTTGAGACGGAGTCTCCTTCTGTCACCCAGGCTGGAGGGCAGTGGGGCAATCTTGGCTCACTGCAAGCTCTGCCTCCCGGTTTCAAACTATTTTCCTACCTCAGCCTTCTGAGTAGCTGGGACTACAGGCGCCTGCCACCACGCCTGGCTAATTTTTGTATTTTTAGTAGAGATGGGGTTTCACCATATTGGCCAGGCTGGTCTCGAACTCCTGACCTTGTGGTCCACCCGCCTCGGCCTCCCAAAGTGCTGGGATTACAGGTGTGAGCCACTGTGCCCGGCCAAGAAAACTTCAAAGGTACAATTAAGGATATTTCTAGTGCATTTCCTACCTGCCTACAATACAATCCTTACAAAACTATAAAAGTGAGGCAAGGGGCCAGGAGCGGTGGCTCACGCCTGTAATCGCAGCACTTTGGGAGGCCGAGGCGGGCGGATCACGGGGTCAGGAGATCGAGACCATGCTGGCTAACACGGTGAAACTCCCGTCTCTACTAAAAATACAAAAAAACTAGCCGGGCGTAGTGGCGGGCGCCTGTAGTCCCAGCTACTCGGGAGGCTGAGGCAGGAGAATGGCGGGAACCCGGGAGGCGGAGCTTGCATGAGCCGAGATGGCGCCACTGCACTCCAGCCTGGGCGACAGAGCGAGACTCCGTCTCAAAAAAAAAAAAAAGTGAGGCAAGGATGTGAACCAAAGGATTAAGGCCCCTTTAAGCACCAGTAAACGGATTTTTTTTTTGGCATAAGGGATGAGAATCGGGTACAGCTTCATTTTTAACCTAAGGATGTCCAATTGCTTCAGCACCATTTGTTGAGCCTATCCTTCCTCCAGTGAACTGCTTTTCATCTTTGTCAAAAAGCTGTTGGGCATACTAGTGTGAGTATATTTTGGGGTTCTCTATTGTGTTTCAATGTTCTATCGCTCTGCCAATACCACAGAGTAGTGACTACTGTAGCTATGTAAGTTTTAAAATCAGGTAGACAAATTCCTCCCACTTCATTCTTTTCCATAATTGTTTGTTATTCTAGTTTTTTTGTTTTGCCTTTCAATCTAGAATAACTCTGTCTCTGTCTTTAAAGTTTGATAAGGAGTGTGTTAAACACGTATATTGATTTAGGGAGAATTGACATCTTTACTATGCTGAGTCTTCCAATCATGAACACAATAAATCTCTCCATTTATTTAGATCTATGACTTTTTGCATCACCATTGCTGTTTTCGGCATATGCGTCCTGTAAATGTTTACTAGATTTATATAATTATTTCATTTTATTGGGCAATTGTAAATGGTACTGTATTTTAAAATTTTTGGTGCCTGTGTGTTCTTTGCTAGTATATAGAAATGCAATTGATTTCTGTATGTTTATTTTGTACCCTGCAACCTTGCTGAACTCACTTATGAATTCTGAGAGTTTTCTGTAAATTACTTATTATTCCCTATATAGACAATCATGTCATCTTCAAATAAGGACAGTTTGACTTCTTCCTTTCCAACCTATATGTCTATTTCCTTTTCTTGCTTTACTCCACTGTCTAGAACTTTCAGAACTTTGTCAAATAAGAGTGGTAACAGCAGACATCCTTGTCTTATTATCAAAATTAGGGAGAAAGCATCACCACTGAGTGTAATGTTAGCTCTAACTTTTCAGGAGAAGCTCTTTATCAAGTTAAAGAAATGCCCCTCTATTCCTATTTTTTTCTGAACTTAAAAAAAAAAATGAATAAGTGTTGAATTTTGTCAAATGTTTTTTCTGTACCAACTGATATGATCATGTGATTCTTCTTTACCCTTTTAATATGGTGGTTTATACTGACTGATTTTTGTATACTGAACCAGCCTTGCACCCTAGATATAAACCCTACTTGCTTAAGGTGTATAATTCTTTCTATATATATTGTTGAATTCTGTTTACTAATATTTTGTCAAGGGTTTTTACATTTATATTCATTAGAGATATTGGTCTGTAGTTTTGTTGTACTGTCTTCATTTGTTTTTGGTATCAGGGTAATATTAGCTTTATCAAATGAATTGGGAAGTGTTCTCCTGTCTTCAGTTTTCTGGAAGGGGTTATGTATAATTGATGTTAATTCTTCTTTTACATTTGGTAGAATTCTCCAGTGAAATCACCTGGGTCTGGACAGAGCTTCTTTGGAAGTTTGTTAATCATAAATCCAATTGCCTTAAGTTATAGGACTCATCATATGAGTTCATATTGGATGAGGAATTTGTCCAATTCAAGTTGTCAAATTTATGTATACTAAGTTGTTTTTAGTATTCCCTTATCTTTCTTACGTCAGAAAGGTCTGTAGTGTATCCCCTGTTTCATTCCTGATATTGGTAGTTTGTGCTTCTTTGTTTTCATTGTCAGTCTTGCTACAGGTTTGTCGATTCTACTGGTCTTTTCAAAGAACCAGCTCTGTTTTACTGATATTCTGTTTTTAATTTCATTAATTTCTGCTTTTCTATTTCCTTCCTTCTGCTTCCTTTGGGTTTATTTTGCTCTTCATTTTCTAGTTTCTTAGGAGGAAGCTTAAGCTATTAATTTGAGACTTTTCCTCTTTTGTAATGTATGCAGTCAGTGCTATAAATTTCCCCCTTTGCACTGTTTAGCTACGATCCCTTTTTCATTTTCATTCAGCTCAAAATATATATATATATATATTTTTTTTTTTTTTGAGACAGAGTCTTGCTCTGTCGCCCAGGATGGAGTGCAGTGGCGTGATCACGGCTCACTGCAAGCTCCACCTCCCAGGTTCACGCCATTCTCCTGTCTCAGCCTCCCGAGTAGCTGGGACTACAGGCGCCCACCACCACGCCCGGCTAATTTTTTGTGTTTTTAGTAGAGATGGGGTTTCACTGTTAGCCAGGATGGTCTCGATCTCCTGACCTCGTGATCGCCCGCCTCGGCCTCCCAAAGTGCCGGGATTACAGGCATGAGTCACCGCACCCGGCCTCAGCTCAAAATATTTAAAAATTTCCCAAGACTTCCTTTTTGACCCATGGAAAATTTATTTAGAAGTGTGCTGTTTAGTTTCCCAGTGCTTGAAGATGTTCTTACTATGTTTCTGCTACTGATTTCTAGTTTGATTCCACTGTGGCTGAAGAATATATCATTCGATTCTTTTAAATTTGCTGAAGTTGGCTTTAGGACTCAGGACATGGTCTACTTTGGTATATGTTCTACAGATAGTTGAAAAAAAAAAGGGGAACTCTGTTGTTGTTGGGTGGAACATTCTACAAATACTAATCAGATCTTATTTGTTGATGATATTGTTGAGTTCTTCTGTTTCCTTGTTAATTTTCTGTCTAGTTCTATCAATTGTTGAAAGAGGAGTGTTGGCTGGGCATGGTGGCTCAAGCTTGTAATCCCAGTACTTTGGGAAGCCGAGGTGGGTGGATTGCTTGAGCCCAGGAGTTCAAGACCAGCTTGGGCAATATAGTGAGACCTCATTTCTACAAAAAATACAAAAATTAGCTGGGTGTGGTAGCGCACACCTGTAGTCCCAGCTCCTTGGGAGACTGAGGCAGGAGGACCCCTTGAACCCAGGAAGCAGAGACCGTAGTGAGCTGAGACAGCACCACTGCACTCCAGCCTGGGTGACAGGAGTGATACCTGTCTCAAAAAAAAAAAAGAAAGAGTAGTGTTGAGGTCTCCAACTATAATTTTAGATTTTTCTATTTCTCCTTTCAGTTACATCAGTTTTGCTTCATGTGTTTCATAGCTCTGCTGTTTAGTAACATACATTTATAATTACTATGTCATCTTGGTCAATCACAACTCTTTTATCACTCTCTAATGTACTTCTTATGTCTGGTAATTTTCTTTGCTCCAAAGTCTACTTTATCTCTTATCAAGATAGCCACTCCTGCTTTCTTTTGATGAATATCTGCATGATTTATCTTTTCTATCCTTTTACTTTTAACTCATCTCTATCATATTGGAAGTGAGTGTCATGTAGACAGCATACATCCAAGGCACATTTTTTAATCCACTCTATCAATCACTGGCTCTTAATTAATGTATTTATATCTAATGTAAGTACTGAAATGTTAGGGCTTAAGTTGGCCATTTTATTCATGTTTGTTTTCTGTTTGTTCTTTCTTTTTTAATGTTTTCTTTCTTCTTTTTGCCTTTCTCTGAGTCACTGGAACATTTTTAAAATTCAATTTTGATTTACCTATAGTGTTTTTGCATGTATCTCTTTGTATAGCTTTTTAAGTGGTGGCTCTAGGTGCTACTATAGATGTATACACATATGGCATATATATACATATACACATACACATATATACAGACATACATGTGTATATGTATATACACACACGTAACTTATCAGTCATTTGGTGACATCATTTTATTAGCTTGAACAAGGTACAGAAACCTCACCTCTCTTTAAATCCCTGTACCTTCTTCCACTTATAATTATCTTAAATATTTCCACTGCTGGGTTGGGGTGGAATTTTAGGTTCCTCATTCCTAAAGGGGATTTTTCCCCAAGAGGGGAAGGCCTGGCAGGATGAAAGTCCTGGCTCCCTACTCACCTTGGCAGGGGAAGGCTGGGCAGCTCATTACATCGGGTTGGGGGAAAATCTAGGCTCCCCACTCAGCTTTTGCTGGCATGGGTGGGACTGAGGCCCCAGTGTTTTCTATGGAGTTTAATTGGAGTAGAGCAGTTATTGTCTAAAAGTTTTCTTTCTTGCCAGGAAATACTGCCCATTTCCAGATCCTGTGGCTAGAGAGCAGGCTTTCATTAGGCTTTTCTTTGGTCTATGTCCATCAGCATTTCCAGGTTACTAGCTTCTTCAGCTTCAAGTCTGGGCTATATTAGGCAAAAAGAAAACTTAGGAAACTCATCACCTTGTTGTTTCTAGGGTCTCAAGGTCCCTAGCCAGTCTACCTTCTTCTCACCACCTTTCAGAGTCTTCCAATATTTGTCTTATATATCATGTCCAGAGTTTTTAGTTGTACTTAGCAGGAGGAATAAGGAAAAGTATGTCTACTTCATCTTGTCAGAAGCAGAGTCTCTAAATGAATTTTATACAATTGCCTCTCACAATGGGATATGAGTGTATTTGGTTACAATATGTCTATTTTCAGGATGAATCAAAACTGGTCAAAAAGCCACAACAATGATAAAAACGTTGTTTGACTTTGTGTTTTCTCCCTACGAAATCTCAAATTTGCTTCTAGTGATGAAGATACTTATTTCTCTAGAAGTATTACTACAGAGCTTTGTAAGAGGTTACATCTTACTTAAAGTTAAAATCTCCATTGCCTCTTATCTTAGTCCATTTAGGCTGCTGTAACAAAAATTCCATAAACTGGGTGGCTTATAAACAACAAACATTTATTTCTCACAGGTTTGGAGACTAGGAAGTCCAAGATCAAGGCACTTGCAGATTTAGTCTCTGTCCTCATAGACGGTATCTTTGCACTGTGACCTCACATGGCAGAAGGGCTTGATCACTCTTTACAGTCTCTTTTATAGGATGCTAATCCTAATCATGAAGACTTTGACCTCATGACCCACCTAATCACTTTCTGAAAGGCCCCACCTCCTAATACCTGCCTCAGGAATTAAGATTTCAACATATGAATTTTGAGGGGACACGTTCAGACCATAGCACCTCTGCTACCCTCAGTCTGCAGAAAGGAGAAGTTCCACACTTGCATTAGCCATGTTTTCAGAAATTAAAAAATTTCTCTGGTTTAAAAAGTGTTGTGTTTCAACCTTAATAAGACTGAGACCAATTCCCTTTAGAGACTATCTACTTTGTCTGTCAAATAACTTTCAAAAGTGTTATACTGCTCCCAACAGAAAGCCTTCTTTTTTTTTTCTTCAGACGGAGTCTTGCTTTGTCGCCCAGGCTGGAGTGCAATGGCACAATCTCGGCTCACTGCAACCTCCACCTCCCAGGTTCAAGCTATTCTCCTGTCTCAGCCCCCCAAGTAGCTGGGATTACAGGCACGTGCCACCACGCCTGGCTAATTCTTTTGTATTTTTAGTAGAGACAGGATTTCACCATGTTAGTCA